>NC_136067.1:527438865-529938865 GCF_964261635.1 Lissotriton helveticus
AAAGTGTTCAGAAAAGCCAAAAAAAGTACAAAATGTTCAAAAAAACATAAACAAAATATAAAACAACAAAAAGAAGAAAAAAAACAGTTCTTTTTAGAACTACCTTTACTTTATAAAAATAAACCTATATTTTTAAAGAATCTGTGTCAATCTTTTTTTCTGCAGGGTACGCGTACCGGTACGTGCACCGGGGCGCACACCGGGGAGCGCACCAAAAAAAAAAAAGAAAAAAAAATTAATGAAGGAGTTAGCATGAGGGAAGAACACAAAGAAAGTAATGTTAAGAGAAAGAGAGCTAGAGGGAGAAACATAGAGGGATTGTTTACTACATAGTTAAAAACAGACAATGTATAATAGGGTGAAAATGAAAAAATGTAAAATCACTAAAGGAGCGAAAGAAGGGAAGAGAGAGGAAGAACACTAAACTAGAGATAGTGGAAGAATGTGAGTGGGTGTTCAAAGAAAACGATAGGACAGAAAAAAATTGAGAATGCACGGTAGTTGCGTAACTGGGATAAATGAATAACGGTGAGGGAGGGTAAGAAAAGACCAGTTAGTATAAGTAAAGAGGAGTGAAAGACAGTGAAAAATTGAATTAGGATAAGAGATGGGGAGTGACAAACACAAAAGGCAGAGAAAATAAAGGTAACAGTACCTGAATGGGATGTGTGTGTGTATGTGAAGTGTGTGTGTGGGGGGATTTTTTTCTGTGTATGAGGTGTGTGTGTGATATGTGTGTGTGGTGTATGTCAGAGGTGTGTGTATGTGTTGGGACGGGGATGAGTGTGTTGGAGTAAGGTAAATAATTAAGAAAAACAGAATGAGTGAAGAAGCAAAGGAAGAGAACAGAGGGTAAGTGAAGTAAAGAATAGGGACTGAAAGAAGTTGAATAGGAGAGGGGAAATAGGGAAATTGGAGTAAACATGGAGAATAAGAATAAGTGAGGGAAGCAGAGTAAAGAAACAGGAGTGAGGTTGGTTGAGAAAATATTAGTGAGCTTAAAGCAAAGGGTGGTGACAAACTACATTTTTTTAGTCACACGTACCATATAATAAATGTAACTTTAATTACATTTTTTAGTACATTTTATATCTGTGAAAGAGAGCAGAAAAAATAAGTTATAATTAGTAAAATATGTATTTTAAATTAAAAGATACAAATGAAGAGGTTAAAAATCATAACAGTGTGAAACATAGGAAATGAGAGATAGTAATGGAACCAGAGTAAAAGAAATGGGATGAAGAACGATGAGAGAGGAGCAGTGAAGTTGTAAAAGAAATGATAGAAGGTAGATAAACACAAGTGAACATAACACAAGAAGAGTGAGGCACTGAGGACATAGAAGTAGTGAACGAAAAATAGATAGAAAAGGTCAAAAGTAAGGAGCAAACAAAGATAAGTGAGGGAGAGTGGGTGATTTATAGTGATAGAGTGCGATAATAGTGCTGAATGAGTAAACAAGAATTACTAAAAGAGCAAAGGAGGAAAATACAGAAAAGGGAAGTAAAGCAGAGAGACTGAAAGCTGAAAAGTTATGCAAGGGACAGAGGTGATGCAGACAGTTGAAATGAAAAAGAGGGGTTGTCAAAGAAGTGGAGTAAGGGAACGGGGGTTACAGAGAGTGAGAGAAAGACATTATAAGTGAGTTAAAAGAGCTGAAAGAGGACGGAAAAAGGAAAGTGAGTGTCAGAGAATGGGAATACAATTTAATTTACACAATCCAAAGTATAGAATAACTTGTACAACATGTTACATAGTTTATTTTTGCTGTTCTCAGAATATATTGAATTTCACTTAAAACAGTGAGTTCAAATTACTCATCATATGACAGCGGGAAAAAAAAACACAATCTAAAAGATTATGTTTTAAAAAAAAACTTTGATACTAACAAATGACAAATGTACACTAATCTTTGATTGACTTACTTTTCCTTGAGGCCAAATAGTATATCATGGAGGTCCTTTTCTCGTTGCAAAGTACTTTGCTGTTCAGTAAAAAATCCATTTCATCGACTTTCTAGAAGAAAAACTCCAAGAACATCTGAAATATTTTCAATATTTTTATAAACTCCTTTTCTTCAGTCATGACTCTTTACTCATTCCTGCACTTTTCCATTCGGCCAAATAGTGTCAGATGTATGAGTATATATCAGTACTCCTCCCGTCTTCATAGGCCAATTACCTTTACCTAAATTTTGGCTGTAAAAACACTAGGTATGTATTTATAAAGCCAAAAGGCAAACGTTATTTGAAAGTCAAATGAGTGTTGTTACATTGGGTCCAACCTTTAGAAGTTTTTAAATAGCATGTGTAATGCCCTGATGTTGTAGAAGGACCGTCATGAAAAATAATAGCTACAGTTGCAAAGGTTCTTCCTGATATCGATAATTGAGAAGCCACAACATTTTTAATAGAAGTTGTCAATTTAGTTCCATCAGGTCTACATCGTTGGAACATTAAAATGACATAGTGACCATAATTTTGTAGAAATAATGTGGACAGCATTGTAGACTTACATTGGGTACACACCATATTGTGATCAGCTGCTTTAACTAGATTATTAAAAGGCACTGATTTGCAGTCTGGTAAAGTCAAATATATAAATCTTTCACTGTCTATTCTAGTAGTACTTGATGAAGCACAGTTATCACAGTCATGTTGCCATTGATAAGAAAGGTTAAAAAGATTTTTTATATCTACTCCTTCATCTTCCAATACATCAAACATATACATTAAAAATTCCTGACAATCCTGCTGAATTATCTGTGAAAATTGATTTTGACCTGAACATATGTCTACAAGATTCCTAATTTCTGAAACACTTTCTATTTTTCCTCTATCACTACTACATTTCTCTAACACAGAATTCAATAAACAGCACAATGTTTGTTCCCGATTTTCGACAATCTGTTTTTGTAAATTTTGAAGAGAAAAAACAACATTAACTACTACATTAGCATAGCAGTTGACACCAGAACTGTTTTCAAACTGAAATCCAACAACATCCTCAACAGAATCCTTTTTCCTTCTGCTTACAATTACAGTTTCATCTACTTTTTGTCTTTTTGCTACTACCTCACTGCAATTACTCTCATTTCTTCTTTTTCGGCCTACCACACGTTTTTCAATCAGAGGATATTGAGGCAAATGTGGAGCATACTCTCTTCTTAACCTATTGTATTCTTTAACACAATCTAGATCTGCAGAAATCTTTGTTTCGTCACACTCAATCAAGTACAATCCTGATAAAGTTCTGACTCGTGATAAAGCCACATATGCCATACCCTCTTTAAACACAGAACTTCCAATGTTCACCAAAGCGCTATCTACACTTAAACCTTGAGATTTATGAATTGTCACCGCATATGCCAAACAAATAGGAAACTGTTTTCGGCGAACATATAAGTCTTTCACTAGCAAAAATCTAGCTGAACAACGACAAATTTGTTCTATTTCATCAATGCCATCAAATTAAATTTTTATAATTTCAATTCCATCTCTATTTTTGTAATTCACAAAACCAACAACATGACCCATTGCTCCATTTACCAGACCTCTTTCAACATTTAAATTCCTTCTCAAAATGACACGACAATTCAAACAAACATTCAGAGTCTTTTCAAAACCAGCAGTTTTAGATTTAGTCTTCTCCAATGAATCCAATTTTGATTTCAAATTGTCTGACAAAATAATTGTGCTCCCATATGCTCTATTTTATCTATAGCTTCCAGTTTCACTATCTCTTCATTTTCTAACTTCAGCATTTTGATGTTGAACATGGAACATTCTTTCAGAGTAGGCATCAAACATATGGCAGATTTCTTCTCGTTAATTTTCTTAAAAATATTCTCTGGAAGAATGTTTTCATTTGGGTACAAATTAGAAATTAACCGTCCATGTAAAGCTTCTTTCCCTTGTTGACCTATTTTTCCTACTCTTACATCTTGTAAAATATTTTTATAATCTTCATCCTTTGCCTGCCGCATATTTTTAAGCAGTTCTGCATATTTGAAGTTTAACCATATATTAACGTTTCCAATGCTTCCTAGGCACTTCCTGGTATCTTCATGTGTGAGCATTTTGAACACAGGTTGTCCTTTCACTGGAGTCAACTGCAGAAGATCTCCAAAACAATAATGTGTTTTCCTCCAAATAAAACATCATAGTCTGTTCTAAGAATTTCTTGCATTCTCAAATGCACAAAAGCAAGCATTATATTTGACACCATGCTTACTTCATCAATGATAAGAAGTTTCATTTTCTTCAGGACTCTCGAAACTTCGGAACACGCATCTCCAGATAGCTTGTGATATTGCAATTTGTTATCATGCTCCACTGGCAGCATCAGTAAACGATGTAAAGTAATCCCTTTAATATTATGTGCTGCCAGCCCAGTTGGAGCGGTAACAACACAAGACAGCGGTGATTCAGTCCTTTTCTGCAGATAAGATGCAATTGCTTTAATCAGAAAACTTTTTCCAGTTCCCGCTTCTCCACTCACGTACGGTCGGACAGGCTTAAATGATGTACATGAGCACTCTTTCTTCTCATGACTCAATCCATGTTCAACCTGTCCTGTGACTTCGTCATATATCAGTTTCTGCTCAAGGTTTAATTGTTTCACCAAATCTTCTAAATGAATTATATCCTCTTGAGCTTGCTCCAAAGCTCTTTCCACTTCATCCATGGCAGTGGCAGCTTCATTTTGGATAATTGGTCCTCCTAGTGGATCCTGACTCAATGAAGCAGAACTCTGACTGCCTTGAGAACTATCTCTCGCAATCTCTGCAGCAATTTTTGATTCTTGCTCTATTTCTTCATTCAACATTTGCAGATAATTTGGAAAAACAGGACATTCTATGGTATCCTTCGTAGCATTAAAAGAGTCTTCATAACAGAGAAAATCTCCAAGTAGTTCCTCCTCTTCTCGCCATGGTTTAAAGAGTTGCAAAAGAGCCAAATAGTAAAATTCTCTTTTGTCTGGATTTTCACAACTCAATTTTCGATGATTAATTAAATGACCTTTTTTCTGTTTCACTAGACATCCTTCACATCCAATGATTCCATATATTCCATTATTGATATCTTCTCTGATGTTCCTCTTATAAATATATCTTTGCAGAACTTCATAGAGACAAACGTTCTCAAGTTGAGGATTTCTATTTGGATAGTATGTATCCAACATGTTTGTCTTCAAAATATCTGTACTTTCTGGTTCTTTCTCCGCCAAATACTCTATCTCTTGTACAGATTTCAAAACTCGATTTCGTGTTGCAGCAAGACCTAGACTCACCCAAATGATGGTTCTAGATTTGGCATAGAGACTTGCTGACGACAATCGATCAGAACATTCATATGCTCCAATTTCTCGATGCGACAACATCTTCAGACTGTAACTGTACAATTTCTTGCTTAGGCTCTTTTCATGTGAAATGTCCTCCCACATTTCCTTCAGTTCTGTCTTTTCTTTTTTTGTGATGTAAGACGTCACATATCGAGCTACAGCAATAGAGTTGTCAGCAACGAATTGAATATCCATGTTAGCATTCCACATGGACAAAATCACTGGGTTGTAGTCATTGATGTACTTGGACTCTTCGTTTCTTTTTAAATTGTATGTATTTTTTGGTGATTTTCTCGTCACAGTATGTCGCAGAGAAGACATTAAATTATTTACTCTTCCTTTAGAAATCACTGGTCGTGGAAAAGCGAAACGACATTTTGTGTAGAACTTGTCCTTGTTTCTGAATTTTCGACGACAGTACTTTCCACAACGATGGGATTGAAAGCGTAAAACTTGTTGCCTTAAATTGTTTTCTTCGGTAGTTTTCGGAACAGCACATGTTGAATACTTTTCAATGAAGCTCATCACTGTCTCATCTGAATCTGTTCCAAACTTGGGTGCATCTTTAATCCATAATAACATATGTATGTGAGGAGCACCTCTCGCTTGATACTCCTTTCTCCAAAAGAAATCCAAAACCTCTCCAAGGGGAGGATTTTTTTTGTTGGTAATAAAAGACATCATAGCTTCAAATCTATGATTGAAATATCTGCATACATTCACTGGATCCAAAGAACACAGTTCTCCAGGTGTTTTGAATTCTATATTTTGTATATTAGCATTGGCCTCTCGTAGAAATTGAAGTAAGTCCTCCCATGCATACTGGCCACAGCTAAGAGTGAGGAACCATGTAGGAGTTCCTAAGTTTCTTAGCATACATTTCAATTCCCCATTGCGACGGTACCAATACTCATTTGTACCACGCTGACATGCCATGAGATTGATTAGATGAGATTCTAAAATATTATCTTGCAGATTCACTTTCTCCATAAAGTCCCTCGCCGAAACATTTTGTAGATGTGCTCCACTTTTCAGAATATGGTTTACTGCATAAGAAAGCCCAGACAAGTCACTTTCATACAGTAGATGAAACAAATAGGGAATGCATTGACGAAACCTTGCATCTTCAGCATATAATCTTACAGTTCGATATTCAGATGCAGGGATTTGAAGTGGTCGATCGTCATATCGTCCACCTCGACCTGTTGGAAATAGCTGTGGAAAACAACGAGCTTCCAAACTTTCTTCCCATACACTAATGGGACTTCCTTTTGCTGTTTTCATTTGAAACAATTCAATTGCATTCCCCATTACTTCTTTGGAATGCAAAGGATGAACAGTATAATGTTCATATATTTCTTCACTTCTAGACACATCAACTTTTTCAATTTGGCCGCCTGAACAATCACTGTCTTCATCTGCAGCTGTTTCCTCCGCTGCAACACATACATCTATGTAGTACTCATTGTTTTTGACTAAATACAACGTTGCCTTTTTGACTTTCCTAACATCCACTAAATCTTGCCAGATTTTTTTACTCTTTGTTGGAACCCCATTAACTAGAATAACTAAAGGTTCCTCTTCTACTTTTTCTATACCAATTGTATCAATATTTTTTTTTCAAATCTAGGGGCAAATAAACAACTCTTCCCTTTAATCCTCTCTGCAAATCTGTAGGAGGCAATTTCCCTATCTTAGGCTCCATGCGAACAATTGCCTGAAAAGGATGGACACATTGAATCAAAATAGACTCATATGTATTTAAATCCAACAATTCACGGGGAATGTTTACCAACTCCAGATTATTATGAACAGCTCTAGCAGGCATTCTGTTTTGATTTAATTTATCATAACAATATTTACAAATACGCTGATCAGAACTCAAATCAAAACAATTCTCCACCCACAAATAAGTTGCTAAATCTTTCCACTCATAATTATCCATCTTTTTACTTTTTGCATATAAATCAACTAACCTAGTCTGAATCTTATAATGAGTCCGTCGACAACACACACAAGTAAAATTCGGCCTTTCACTTGATTTCACCTTAAACCTGGTAATTTGCTTCTCCAACTTTTCTGTATTTAAAATCTGTACATTGTCTTCCACATTACCTTGAATTGCTGTCTCAATTTCTACACTGTCCCCTTTTTCACGAAAATAACAAATCTCAATTTCTTCACAAATCTTCTTCACATCTAATTCAGTTCCATGCAAAAGAGCACTGTTTAATTGTTTAAGCTTAAGTGCTGGACTTTTTGCATAATACAACATTCTCACTAATTTCCTCATTTTGGTATGATGTACTGCTAACATCCTAAAATGATGAAAAACACTCTGACACACTTTTCTAGAAAGACAAGCCAGTGAATGGCCTTGCAAACCTGTGATTCCTCTCACTCTGCAAGGATCTAAGTCTTGCAACAACTTCACTTTCTGCTTTATACTTTTTTTACTATATGTACGTAAGAAATTACAAAACAAATCAATTGATTCCTGTCGCACACTACAAATACTACCACACTTCCAAGTGTACACTGGACCCTTAGTACGTCTCCCTAAAACTCCATCAGATAACACCTCTTCTGGTTCTCTAGGCACAAGTTTCTCTTTTTCAATCGGACAACCGTCTTTCACTTCATACGCTTGACCACTGGTGTCAACTGCATGCACTAAATCATTCTCCTGGAAGTAACTCTCCTCATTAAAAAATGGCAGAAAAAACTTTACAAAAATTAGTCCCATTAATTACTCTTTTCCATCTACTGTTTGATTTGAAAACATCAATTGTCTTGTTAAGTGTCCTAATTCTATTGATTATTAAAATAAATAATTTTTTCTTAACTTCAAAAGCGTGATCAACAATCTTCTCTACACTTTTCTTTTTCTTATAAAAAGCAGCTCTCTGTTTACCTTTCCTAATGTTTTTTTTAACAAATTTAAAACCACTCTATTGCGAAACATTCGTCTACGAATGTCTCTAAACTGATTCTGCCTTCTATTCCTATACATAATATTCTCTCCTGCTCCAGTTTTACGATTCTTTGAAGTTCTCTCCTTCCTTTTCAATTTTAGTCTCTCATTTTCTTTTTCTACATGGTATCCATCATTTTTTTGGGATGTACATATGTTACGTAAAAAAGACTTAGTTGTCTTACCAGGAGCTTTGTTCCTGTTTTTTGAAGTATTTGTTGTGGAAGAATGCTGTAATTCCATTGCTGTTTTTGATTTTTCCCGGTTAAGTTGTTTCTTTGTCCTTTCCTTTGTGGGCATCTTTGCTTACTCTTCAAATAACGATTTCAATCTGTGTTAAAGAAAAAAGTAGCACATTATAGACCACTATTACCAAACAACAAAGCAATGACAAAAAGCAAACGATCTATACAGGGTTACAGATCAGGTGAGGATTCTCCAGGGGTGCACAAAAGGTGAGGCCTGTATTGAAGAGTATAGTGGAAGACAGCTCTGTCCACAAGTACAAAGAAGATCAGACCTATGTCTAAGTCCACTGCACTCTTATACACAGGCTTCACCACCTATGCTTCCCGAGAAAGTATTGAGTTATATAGTTATATAGAATTGTATTTTATAAAATTGTGAAGCTCCATGAGAAAGCGTTTGCATCAGTCTTATTCCTGTTGTGAGGCAGGTGCAAGATTTTGCCTCAGTCTTATCCCTGCTGTGAGGCAGATGATTGTAAATATAATCTGTGCAGTGTTTCCTAAATGTGATGTCAAAAACGATTTTGGGGAAAATAAATAGTTTTTACATTTTTGAGTATAATGTGGCGCAAAGGTTTAAAAAATGACGCATACATGCGTCACTTTTTAAATATGGGGAAAAAAGGTACATGTTTGGGCTTTCCTGGGGAGCCTAGGTGGTAAGGCTTGTATCTAAGTGTGCAGTGTACTAGGCTTCATGAAGCATATCCCTGTCTGCATTCTTAGACACAGGTGTCAATTTGACTCTTTACAATGATGTTAGCTGTGTTTTAAATCAGTGTAGGAAGCATATTGAGTTTGTTTGCATAGAGGAATTGTATTTTGTAAAATTGTGAAGCTCCTTGAGAAAGTGTTTGCTTCAGTCTTATCCCTGTTGTGAGGCAGGTGCAAGATTTTGCCTCAGTCTTCTCCCTGCTGTGAGGCAGATGATTGTAAATATGATCTGTGCTGTGTTTCCTAAATGTGATGTCAAAAACAATTTTGGGGAAAATAAATGGTTTTTACATTTTTGAGTATAATGTGGCGCAGAGGTTTAAAAAATGACGCATCTACCTACATGCGTCACTTTTAAAATATGGGGGAAAAAGGTACATGTTTGGGCTTTCCTGGGGAGCCTAGGTGGTGAGGATTGTATCTTAGAGTGCAGTGGACTAGGCTTCCTGAAGCATATCCCTGTCTGCATTCTTAGAGACAGGTGTCAATTTGACTCTTTACAATGATGTTACCTGTGTTTTAAATCAGTGTAGGAAGCATATTGAGTTTGTTTGCATAGAGGAATTGTATTTTGTAAAATTGTGAAGCTCCATGAGAAAGCGTTTGCCTCAGTCTTATTCCTGTTGTGAGGCAGGTGCACGATTTTGCCTCAGTCTTATCCCTGCTGTGAGGCAGATGATTGTAAATAGGATCTGTGCTGTGTTTCCTAAATGTGATGTCAAAAACGATTTTGGGGAAAATAAATGGATTTTACATTTTTGAGTATAATGTGGCGCAAAGGTTTAAAAAATGAAGCATACATGTGTCTTTTTTTAAATATGGGGAAAAAAGGTACATGTTTGGGCTTTCCTGGGGAGCCTAGGTGGTGAGGATTGTATCTAAGTGTGCAGTGAACTAGGCTTCATGAAGCATATCCCTGTCTGCATTCTTAGACACAGGTGTCAATTTGACTCTTTACAATGATGTTAGCTGTGTTTTAAAACAGTGTAGGAAGCATAGTGAGTTTGTTTGCATAGAGGAATTGTATTTTGTAAAATTGTGAAGCTCCTACTTACACAGAACACAACCATGCACCCTAACTTTCAGTTTTCAACTATCTCATTCTACCAATCATTGCTTGTGATTCAAGAGCACTGAAACTCCACAGGTTTTTTTTTGCAAACTCCTATTGTTCCAACTGCCATTTCTTTTCCACACTTCATCTGACTGCATCAGAATCTCCTCTCACCATGTATTCTGTCTGGATTATTGGACATAGCTATATCCACTGGGCTCAAAGGTATGCAGCTACCAGAAATTTCCACAACCTTGACTTACCAAATGTGAAGATTAAATGTATTGGCCACAGAGGATTGAAATGTCACCAATTGATACCATTGGTGAAAACCTTTTTGCATTTGCCACACCCTGACCTTTTAATTGTGCACTGTGGAGGAAATGACTTGGGCACTTTGACTGGGGTAGGTCTGGAAAGGCTTATAAAGGACACCTTTGATCAATTGATGGCACTTTTTCCTCAAACTGCCTTGGTATATTCCAATATATGCCAAAGGCAGAAATGGAAGTGGTCCAATCAATTTTGTCCACAATTTGAGAAAGCACGGAAACATGTGAATAAATCTGTTTCTGCTTACATGAGAGACTATGGAATGGGTTCAATATACAATAATAACTTGCGTTACAACATGCAAGATATCTACAGGGAAGATGGTGTGCACTTTTCAGATGAGGGGAATAGAATATTCCTCCTGAATTTAAGACTGTGCATTGGTACCTACTTGTAGGTACCTAAATCAGCCACAGAACCCAAAAGCCCTTTTCAGGGCTACCCTTTCTCTGATCACTCCAAATGATTATCTTTTTCTAACTTTTTTCACTATTTTTCACCATAGTACGCTCCCCAGTACGCTTCCCGGTGCGCGTACCGGGCGCTCCCCACCGCGAAAAATAAAAACTTTTTTTTTTGTTTGCCTATTTCGGCCTCCTAAGACCCCCTCAGAAAACCTAGAGGGTCAAGGAGTGCCTACGATGCCCCCTTATACCCATTCCCAATGTTGTTTGTCCTCCATTTTCTGTCTCAAATCTACCAAAACACAAAATGGAGGACTCCCGTAGCGCTGCCGGTACGCGTACCGGATCGCGCACCGGGAAGCGCTCCCAAAAAACGTTAAAAGTTAATTTACATACAAACCACTGGAGACACTTTCACCAAATATAGAATAGCTCATACTACATACCAATCCCTACCATTTTCCCAAATTCGATGGAATTCCATTGAGCCATTTGAGCTGTAGCACTGTCTAAATATCCTGAGGTAAATTACTTGACAAAAACACATCTGAAGTGTTAGAATTGACAACCAATTAAAATGTTACTTTCATTTTCTACTTTTTTTACCTGACATTTGATTGGTTATGTACCTGAATATATATAAAGAAAGAGAGGGAAACAAAGCCATTTTGATTACTACTTCCTGGTGTACATTTCAAAAGGATTTTCACTAATAACGTCAACTTCTTTTTAAAGGTAAGTTGTTATTTTGAAAACTGAAGTATATTGTGCACTTTAAGTTAATATGGAAAACTTTTTCTGATAGTTATATACTATCCCTCTGTAATAGCTATAGATTTAGATAGACTTCTCTGTTATAGTTATGGATGGATTTAGGCTTGTCTTGTATAATTATGAATTTACTTAGGTTTCATCACATACACTTTTTTATATTTCTACTTCCAGCCTGATACCATACACTGCCCAAAGATAACTTCACTGTTAAAAAATCAAAACTACCTGTCTGAACTTAAACCCAACAGTGCCCTATCTCTACTGATATATTTATTTTTTATGCAATTTACAGCAACATAATGGAAGGAGATCAAAATAAATGTAATATTTCATTCGAACTTGATCTTCAGGACAACCCAGAAGAAGAGAATAACGATTCAGATTTTTTGGATCAGTCTCTTGATGAAGAGTTTCTGAAATATGTGGAAGAAATGGAATCATGTAATCCAAATGAGGACATTCCTGACGACATAATGTTGGAAGTCTTATTAAATTTTGAAAAATCAGAGCAATACATTTATATTTAATAATTAAAAATTGTTCCAGACATTATTCTTTTTTATATGTAATCAATGAAATAGTACCAAAATGAATATAATATAATGTGAGACTTATAGTATACTGTGCAACTTTTTTGTTTTACATAGTAATTTTGCTCATAGATACTTCCTTTCTCCCACTATATTATCTCCAAAGTGTATTTGACATCTCTTTTTCATCTCCTGCCTCCATGTTCTTTATGTTTTCCTGACAGACTATGGTATGCATTCCATATACCACAATAACTTCTATAACAACATGCAAATTATCTACAGAGTAAACGGTGTACATTGAATTTAAGACTCTGCATTGGTACCTACATGTTGGTAGTTAAATCACCCACACAACACAACAACTCTATTCAGAGATACCCTACCTCTAAGCACTTTAAATTATTATTTTAGTGTTTCACTGAGTTTTCCCCATGTGTGGGGGTGGGGGAGGTGTGTGTGGGGGATGTGCGGGGTGTGTCTGTGAGGTGTGTATGTGTGTGTGTGTGTGTCTGGGGGGGATGAGGTGTATATCTGTGTGGGGTATGTGGGTGTGGGTGGGGATGTGGGTGTGTAAAGTGTGTGTGGGTGTGGGTGTGTGGGGTGTTTCGGTGTAGGTGGAAGTGTGGGTGTGTGAGGTGTGTTTGGGGTGTGTGTGGGTATGGGGAGTATGTGTATAGGATGTGTGTATGTGTGGGATGTGTGGATGTGTCTGTGAGGTGTGCGTGTGTGTGTGGGGGGGAGGTGTGTGGGATGTGTGAGGTGTGTCTGTGAGGTATCTGTGTGTGCATGTGTGTGTGTGGGGGGTGAGGTGTGTGTGTGTGTCTGGGTGTGTGGGATGTGTGGTTGTGGGTGTGGATGTATAAGGTGTCGGTGTAGGGCTGTGGGGTGTTTGGGTGTGGGTGGAGGTGTGCCTGTGGGGAGTGTGTGACTGTGGGGGTGTAGGGTTGTGTGCGTGTGGGTGTGTGTGGGACGTCCTTGTAGGTACCTAAAACAGCCACAACTCCAAAAAGTTCTTTTCAGAGCTACCCTACCTGTAATCACTCAAAATGATTATTTTACACTATTATTTTCACAATTTTTCACGAAAGTATGCTCCCCGGTGCGGTACCCGAGGGACCCTTTTATGGCCCCCACATCAAACCTAGGGGGCCAGGGGGGGTCTACCCTGCCCCCTTTTCATTATTTTCCCTTTTGTTTTTACCACCTCTTGTGTCTCGATCCTACCGAGACACAAGATGGCGGCCGCTGCGGACTGTTTCGAATGTTTACAGACACCCGAGAACCAATCAGCTTGCTGTGCGCAAGTCGCGTGGCGCGCCCGGAGCGCTCCCCGGTACGCGTACCGGGGCGCGGCTCTAGATATATACATTTTTTGGAACCTAAATTACTCAAAATCCTCTGGAGCACATATCTTGAGACATAGCAAAGGCACATTGGGCTACCAGTCCCTACAATTTTGTCAAGTCTGGAGAAAATCCATTCAGCCGTTCGAGCTAAAAGTGCGACAGACCGCCCTATAGAAATTAACATGGGGAGAACACGTTTTGGATCCCCCTTTTATCTCGGCACCCGCTTGACGAATGCCCCCCAAACTTTCAGGGAAGGAGCGGAGCGCCGCGAGGCAAAGTTGCTGAAAAATTCAGGCTGATTCCTCAACCGGCGCCAAAGTTATTCCAAATAGAATGTTGCGATTTCCCTATGGAAATCGATCCTAACTATAACTACCTACTGGCGACCGCCAGTAGGTAATATATATATATATATTACCTACTGGCGGTAAAAAGTAGGTAGTTATAGTTAAGACCTTGTTTCTATTCAAAAAGTGGGTTTTTTGCCAATATCTTTGTGCCGTTTGACAAATTTAGGGCGCGCTGGTCAGCTCTTGTGTTGAAAGTTTCGGGGTGATTCATCTAGCAGGGACCGTGAATAAAGGGAGATGCCATAACGTGTTTTCTCCATGTTAATTTTCATAGGAAACTTTTAACATGGCTACAGCCACGACTGCTGAAAGGAATTACACCAAATTTGACAAGAAAATAGCTTTTGGTCCAGAAAACACTCTTTTCCTTAAATGGTGTAAATACGTTCAGTAATTTTTTAGAAAAAAAAAACATTTACAGATATCGATATTTGAGAATTGTGAGATCTGATTGGCTGAACCCTCCCAATCTCGAGCTTGTTTCTGATTGGCTGACAACACTTCAAACCAGGAAGTGTTGGCAGCCATGTTGTGACTCGGTTAAGCCAAGTTAGAAGTAAAAGGGTAAAAAAGAACAAAAAGGGGCATGGTAGGAACACTCTGACCCCCCTAGGGCTGCTCAGTTGGTGCCACAGGGACACCAAAGGTAAAAAAAGCATTGTTTTGAAATATTTTAGGTGGGAGTTGCTTAGGTTCCGTAATTGACGGTGAAAGAAACAATCAAAATGGAAGAGCTGTGTCCCCCTCTTCATTTAATTAAACCCCCTGGTGGGCCAGTTCCCAGAGTAATGTTTAGTTATGATGCGGGGCTACTTCTGTCACTGGTACCACCACCTCCTTGGGGCAAATATAACGTTATTGGGGGCATGCGGCCCCTGACCTTCTCCCCTTCCGCCCGAAGAGCACCACCTCCCCACAGCTATATGTAAAATGTAAGTGTGAAGGGGCTAAAGCCCCGGGGACCACTACTTCCCTGTGGCATTCATCAATTAACATGTGGGTGTCTGTTGTGGACTGCCCGCCTCGGGGTGCCCGATGTTCACAGGGCTTTAAATTTGATGGAGTGTTACAGCAAACAAATGATGGACAGAATGCTGACAATGCAAACATTCCCCCGTCAAAATATCTGGGTTAAATCCATTGTTCTTTTGCCACTATGCCACCCAAGTTTGGATCCAGCCATAAGCAAATCAGTCTGGACCCTGTGCCTCATAGGAACAGTCCAGGCCGAAGTGTCAGGCCAGGTCATTCCTGGACTGAAAACAAGCATCTTGGGACTGGTTTCAGGGTATGTCACCCTTCTTCAGCCAGACTAGCTTGAATCCAGTGGCACAATGAGCAAGGGACCCACGTCTGGGCATACCCATCCTACTTAGGGCGAAAAGTGTTACAGCAAACAAATGATTGACAGAATGCTGACAATGCAAACATTCTCCCCTAGTCAAAAGATCTGTGTTAAATCCATTGTTCTTTTGCCCACTACACCACCCCAGTTTGGACCCAGCCATATGCAAATAAGCCTGGGCCCTGTGTCTCATAGAAACAGTCCAGGCTGAACTGCCAGGCCAGGTCCTCCCTGGACCAGAAACAAGCATCCTGGGACCGGTTTCAGGGTATGTCACCCTTCTTCAGCCATGCTAGCTTGAATCCAGTAGCACAGTGAGCAAGGCAACCACGTCGGGCATGCCCATCCCACTTAGGGTGAAAAGAGTTACAGCAAACAAATTATGGACAGAATGCTGACAATGCAAGCATTCTCCCCCAGTCAAAAGATCTGGGTTAAATCCATTGTTCTTCTGCCCACTACACCACCCCAGTTTGGACCCTGCCATATGCAAATCAGTCTGGACCCTGTGCCTCATAGGAACAGTCCAGGGCAAACTGCCAGGCCATGTCCTCCCTGGACTGGAAACAAGCACCCTGGGACTGGTTTCAGGGTATGTCATCCTTCTTCAGCCAGGCTAGCTTGAATCCAGTGGCACAGTGAGCAAGGGACCCACGTCTGGGTATACCAATCCCACTTAGGGTGAAAAGTGTTACAGCAAACAAATGATGAGCAGAATGCTGACAATGCAAACATCTTCCCCCAGTCAAAAGATCTGGGTTAAATCCACTGTTCTTTCGACCACTACGCCAGTCAAATGCAAATCAGTCTGGACCCTGTGCCTCATAGGAACAGTCCAGGGCGAAGTGTCAGGCCAAGTCATCCCTGGACCAAAAACAAGCATCTTGGGACCAGTTTCAGGGTATGTCACCCTTCTTCAGCCAGGTTAGCTTGAATCCAGTGGCATAGTGAGCAAGGGACCCATGTCGGGGCATACCCATCCCACTTAGGGCATAAAGTGTTAGAGCAAACAAATGATGGACAGAATGCTGACAATGCAAACATTCTCCCCCAGTCAAAAGATCTGGGTTAAATCCATTGTTCTTTTGCCCACTACACCACCCCAGTCTGGACCCTGTGCCTCATAGGAACAGTCCAGGCCGAACTGTCAGGCCAGGTCCTCCCTGGACCCGAAACAAACATCCTGGGACCAGTTTCAGGGTATGTCACCCTTCATCAGCCAGTTTAGCTTGAATCCAGCGGCACATTGAGCACGGGGCCCATGACTGGGCATACTCCATCTCACCTAGGGCTAAAAGTGTTACAGCAAACAAATGATGGACAGAATGCTGAAAAAGCAAACATTCTCCCCAGTCAAAAGATCTGGGTTGAATCCATTTTTCTTTTGCCTACTACACCACCCCGGTTTGGACCCAGCCGTATGCAAATCAGTCCGGACCCTGTGCCTCATAGGAACAGTTGAGGCTGAACTTCCAGGCCAATGGAACGGCATGGTGAGCAAAGAAACAATTGATTTAATCCCAGATCTCTGTACTGGTGTGAATGTATGACATTGTTCTACATTCTGCCCATCAATATTTCTTTTTGCATTTATCACCCTGAGTGGGACGGGTATGCTCAGACATGAGTCCCGTGCTCTCCATGCCACTGGAATCAAGCTATCCTGGTTGAAGAGGGGTGAAACCCTGAAACCGATCCTAGGATGCTTGTTTCCAGTCCAGGCAGGACCTGGCCTGGCAGTTCGGGCTGGACTGTTCTCATTGGGCGCAGGGTCAAGACTGATTTGCATATGGCTGGGTCCAAACTGGAATGGCATGATGAGCAAAAAAACAATGGATTTAGGCCCAGATCTCTGTCCTGGGGTGAATTTATGACATTGTTCTGCATTCTGTCCATCAATAGTTCTTTTTGCATTTGTCACCCCGAGTGGGACGGGTATGCTCAGACGTGAGTCCCGTGCTCTCCATGCCACTGGAATCAAGCTATCCTGGCTGAAGAGGGGTGAAACCCCGAACCCGGTCCTAGGATGCTTGTTTCCAGTTCAGGGAGGAACTGGCCTGGCAGTTCAAGATGGATTGTTCCCATTGGGCGCAGGGTTAAGACTGATTTGCATATGGCTGGGTCCAAACGGAAATGGCATGGTGAGCAAAAAAACTATGGATTTAGACCCAGATCTCTGTACTGGGGTGAATGTATGACATTGTTCTGTATTCTGTCCATCAATAGTTCTTTTTGCATTTCAATTTGATGGAGGCTGATCGAGTGGTGTACCTTGATGAGCTTTCCACGGCCCTTGGGACTGCCAACCCAGAGGGCCGGTTCCAACAATGTCCCATGGTGTGTACCCCTGGGATATTGCAGTTTGCTTTAGCAGGGTGGAAGCTTTGTTCCCGTCCTGCCCTAGCAAACTTTTATAGAAGCGAGAGGAGAACATTTGCTGTTGCTTTCATAAAGCAAAGCTGATTTGCTTTTTGTCAAAGGTAGCTGCATGTCAGCAGCTCAGTTTGCCCTTACAAGAAGCTTTCTCTACCTGCCCAGACCCTCCCTCATGCTCCTCAACAACTCTCTTAGACAATGTTCTATCCCTGACATCCTTTAAACATGCCTTAATTGTCCCAATCCTAAAAAAAAAACGCTGACCCCTTGATCCTGAGCAACTTTAGCCCTATTTTGTTACTCCCTTACCTTAGTAAGATTCTAGAGACCCATGTAGCAAACTGCCCCAGCTTATTTTTTGAATGCTCGCAGCTCCTTGACCCCAGCAAGCAGGATTCAGACCTGCACACTCCACGGTGTTAGTCATCCTAGCAGTCATGGACGAGCTTAGGAAGGGGGCGATCAAATCATCACCCAGGCCCTGGTACTCCTGGATTTGTCAGCCGCTTTTGACAGGTCGATCATGACCTCCTGATCGATTGTGTCAGCAATGCTGGCATCCAGGGACTGGCTCTGAGGTGGATCTCCTCCTTCCTACACAACCAATTCCAGGCAGTTCGTCTCGCCAACTTCTCAGCTGAGAAAGTCAGGCTGACCTGGGAGTCCCCCAGGGGTCGTCTCTCTCACCCCTCCTATTTAATCTCTGCATGCTACCCCTGATTCGGTCCTTGTGCAATAGTAAAGTTGCGGCTTTTAACTATGCCGACGACCTCCAGTTGTTGTTCGAAATTGATTCTTTTAACATCTCAGTCTCCAACTTTCATTCCACCATGAGCCTCATCAGCGAATGGATGTATGCCAATCAACTAAAGCTCAACCTCGAAAAGATTGAGCTGATCCTGACCGGAGGTACCTCCAACCCCTGGAACTCTAACTTCTGGCCCCCTCTCCTAGGCAACCCTCCTCGTCCAGCAGAATCCGTAAAAAGCTTAGAGGTCATAATAAGCAAAGATCTGGCTATGAAATCTCAGATTGGCTCGTTGGTACCAGCCTGCGTCTTCCACTTACGAAGAATCCGGAAGATCTGCGAATTCTTAACCACCGAGGCCCTGACCCTAGTTCTTCTGGCCTTGGTCATTTCTCGCATTGACTATGCAAACTCACTCTATGTTGGCATCCCGGCCTATCAGCTCCACCGCCTGCAAATGGTTCAAAACCAAGCAGCTAGGCTCATCTTCCATCATACCAGACACCGACACATCCGTCCCTTGATGAAGAGCCTCCACTGGGTCCCCGTGGCTAAACACTGTGCATTCAAACTGGGCTGTACCGTCTTCAAAGCCCTAGCTGGTAACGGCCCTGCATTCATCTCTTCCACGATCCATCGCTACGTCCCCTCCCGTGAACTTCGATCCTACCACCTGAACCTTCTCAGCATCTCCACCTTTAAATGTAAAAAACACGGTGGTCTTAGATTCTCTGTCCTGGCCCCTCAATTCTGGAACTCCCTCTCCACGGAACTCAGATCAGTAACTTCTTACGCCCAATTCAGAACACTCCTTAAGACCCTTCTGTTTTCTCAGGCATATGAGTAAGCTTCTGTCATTATACTATGGCGGCCTCCCACTCACAGCGCGATGAAACCGCCTGGTGTAAGTGTGCACTACAAATATTTTTAACATAACATAACATAACTAGCAAAAGGCACAGACAGATGCATTCTTGCTTTCAATAGTATGGTGAGACTTACAACTGTGGCATGTGAAGGGTTGCTGCTTTACATTTGGCTAGACCCAACACTCTTAGTAGTGGCTGAGAAGTGAAGATGCAAGACAAAAGTGAGATTAAAGACATGCTGGCAAAAGGATTAGTGATTATGGTACTTGGTATGAGTCTTTGGGAAGGTATAGTTGAAGTACACTGTATATATTTAGGTGTCTTAGTGAAATGAGGAGTGCAGTCTGTCATGTCGAAAGGAATGCATGGTCTTGTGACTGAGGTTGAGGGTTGAAGTACGTCGTATATATTTAGGTGTCTTAGTGAAATGAGGAGTGCAGTCTGTCATATTGAAAGGACTGCGTGGTCTTGTGATTGAAGTACAGGGTTGAATTGGGATCCAAAATCTGCCTGGTCAACGTAAAAACAATTGCCCCACGTTTGCAGATCGTGCCTTGTCAGAAAATACTGGGGGTGGCTTTACAAGAGACATGTTTCATTATTTTCAGGGAGATAAAAAAGAAATGCAAACGTTGCCTGCACACTTTGTTCACAGATTTGTTCACACTGGTGAACCACACCTGAATATAGTGAAGGTATTTCTCAGGCTCCCTGCCCATGTTGAATCTACGCACATAACAGGGCCGGCAGATTGAGAGAGTGGAATGACAGATTCCTCAAGTCCCACCTCCTTCCCCCCAACAGTTCCTCCCCATACATTTGTAAAAATAAAGGTAACAGAGGCTTATCTGCGTCGAAAAACACCAGTTGGGTCCTCACTGGGCTGTTGGCGGCATCTGAACAGCACAGATAAAGTACCAATCGGCTTCCATGCTACACTAAAAAGTGGCACACAGTTGCAACTTACATACCACCACATTGTGCATTGCCTGAGTGTCTGTCTTAGCAATCTGACTTTTTAGAGGTATATCTATACTTCTACATGCATTTTTACACATGTTAGGTATCGGAAGATCTGATACCTATAAAACACCGGTATACATCTATTTGTATGTTTCTTTTATGTATGATGGTACGAGCAAAAGGCAGAGACACATGCATGCATGGTTTCAGTAATATGGTGAGACTTATAACTGTGACATGTGAAGGATTGATGGTGTATATTTGGCTAGGCCAAACAGTCTGAGTAGTCGATGAAAAGTGAAGCTATAAGAGAAAAGTGAGATTTAAGACATGCTGGCAGCGGGATTAGTGATTAGGCTAGTTTGCATGAGTCTTCCAATCAACCAGGCAGTACCAATGCACTCATGCAATGCAGGACATCCTACCTATACACACATCCCATCAATCAGATATTATCTATGCAAACATGCAATGACTGAGGCAGTAGTCTTGCATTCAAATATTCAGTAAGCCACTAACTATGCACTCATCTATTCTGCTAAGCAGCACTGAAGCTGTCATTGAAGGATAAAGGCACTACAGTTGCACTAAACCATTCACTCAGGTACTACCCATGCACTCATCCATTTCCTGAACCACTATTGATGCACTCATCCAATGACGAAACATTAGGCTTGCACCGATACTTTTAGTCAGGTATTTCCTATACACTCATACAATCACACAGGCACTACCTTTGCATTGATGCAATCACAGAGGCACTATGCATGTACTCATGAAATCAGTAAGGCACTAGTTTTGCACTCAACTGTTTACGCAGGCTCTACTATGCAATTCCCTCAGGCAGTACTGTGGCACTCATGCAATGACCCAGCCATTACTGTTACACTCATGATGTAACTGAGGCACTATTCATGCACTGATCTAGCATTCAGATGATGCTGTTGCATTCATGAAGTTACTCAGGCACAAGTTATACATTCATGCAATAATATAGGTACTCCTCCCGCACTTATGCTATCACGTAGGCACTAGCTATGGGCTCATGTAATCAGTCAGGTACTGCTCTTGCACTCAGCCATTCACTCAGGCAGTACCTATGCAGTAATCCAGTCACGCATGAAGTACCCATGTAGTCATGTAATCAGAGAGGTTTTATCCATACATTCAACAAATTAATGAGGCACTACCTATACAGTGATGCAGTCACCTAGCCACTACTCTTGCACTCAAGCATTCATTAAGGTACTACTCATGCACTCCTTCATTCACTCAGGCAGTACATATGCACTCATTCAATGACGCAGCCATTACCCTTGCATGGACCGTTCCATTCAGGCAGAACCCATACACTCATCAAATCATGCAGGTACTACTGCTGCACTCCGTCAATCACACAGGCACTACTCATGCACTCATGCAATCAAGGACGCACTACCTATGCACATATTGAATAATAAGACATTGCCTACACAATCGTGCAATGAATGAGGCACTACTCTAGCACTCATCCATTCTCTCAGGCTCTGCCCATGCACTGATCTATTCTGTGAAGCACTACCCATGCACTCATCCAATGATACAGGCCCTATAGTTGGAATAATGCATTCACTCAGGCACTACCCATGCAGTGTTCTAAGCCGCCAGATATTACTCTTGCACTCATTAATTTATTGATGCACTAGGTATGTATTTTCATACATGTTATGCATGTGAAGATCGTAGACCTATAAAACACAGGTATACATGGATTTGTATGCCTCTTTTATGTATGATGTCACTAACACAAAGCACAGACACATGTATGCATTTTTTTCAGGAATATGATGATCATTTAAACTGTGATATGCAAAGCGTTCATGCATTATATTTGGCGAGGCCCAACACTCTTAGCAGTTTTTTAATAGTAAAGGTGCTATGCAAAAGTGAGTTTAACACATGCTGGCAGAGGGATTAGTGGTTAGTCTACTTTGTTGAATTGTTAGTGACATCTTACATGAATGAAGGATACAAATACATGTATAGATGTGTTTTATAGATGTACCATCTGTAGATGGATAACATGTGTGAAAATAGATGTACAAGTAGAGATATAACTCAGTCACAAAACCATGCACTCCTTTCAACTAGAGAGACTGCACTTTTCCTTTCAAGAACACCCAAACATTTAAATGGCGTACTTCAAGTGTACGTATCCACAGACTCATACAAACTTGCCTAATCAGTAATTCCTCTGCCAGGATATTTTACCCCTCAGTTTTCTCTTGTAGCTTCACTATTCAGCTACTACTCAGAGTGTTTTGCCGAGTTAAATATAAAGCATGCATGCATATGTCTGTGCCTTTTGGTAGTGGCACCATACCTAGAAATACATACAAATAGATGTATGATGGCACTAGTAAAAGGCGGAGACACATGCATGCATGCTTTGATGAGTATGATGAAACTTACAATTGTAACATTGCAAAGATTGCATTTTCGAATTTCTGGAGTTCTCTTGCTTGTTTGTGCACTTGTCTGGACTGTTTCTACATCTTTTTTGCTTCTTATTGCAGGCCTTATTCCCGTTTTTTGCAGCTTTTTTGCCTCTTTCTACAACTCTCTTCCATGTTTCTCCACTTCTGTTCCATCTTTCTGCACGTCACTTATCTTTCTGCAGATCTCTTGATTCTGTTTTACACCCATGTTGTATATTTCTGCACCCCTTTTCTCTCTATGAGCATGTCTGTTGCATCTTTGAGCATCTTTGTTAGCCTGTTTCTGTACCTGTGTTGCTTCTTTTTGCACACCTCTTGCGTATTTCTGTACCTGTGTTCCTTGTTTTGCAGTTGTTTTGCTGTTTCTGTATCAGTCTTGCGTCTTTGTGCATTCTCTTGCATGTTTGTGCACTTATGTTGTTTCTTTGTTCACCACTATTGTCTCTTTGTGCAGCTCTGTTGCCTCTTTCTGAATTTCTCAAACGTTTTAGTAACTGTGTTGTTGTTTGAGTATTTCTTTAAGGTGTTTCTGAGCTTTTTTTTCTTTCTGTCCCTTTTTTTCTCTTTCAGTACGATTTTTCCTCTTTGTGCAGTCCTCTTGCTTGTTTCTACAGTTTTGTTTTTTTTGTTTGAAGATGATAGAATAGCAATGTAATTGTAATTGATTGCTTACTAGTTACTATCAGTATTAACATGTAATTAATTTGAAATAGTTCATTAATGTAACAAATTATTGAAACCGTTCTTTCTTTTTCAGAAAATTATTTTGCTTAGATCACAAATTCAAGATGGCAAGAAAACATGAAAAGAGAAGACAACAAAAAACAGATTTACTTAAAGAGAATTAAAAAGACTAGGGCCCAGATGTAGGTAAATGCCATTTACCGATTCATAAATACCGACTCATACCGAATCGGTATTCCTGAATCGGTAAATGGTATGTAGGTAAAACATCGGTAAAAGATACCGACTTGGTCTGAGTCGGAAACCCAAATCGGCAACCACCGAATCGGAAAAATCCGAATCGGTAAATACCGAGTCGGTGATACGCATGCACCCCTATGGGCCACATGGCCCATAGGAATGAATGGGAGTCACCGAATCGGAGAAATCCGAGGCTGAAAAAACCGACTCGGTATTTACCGAATCGGTATTTACCGACTCGGGATTTTGAAAAATGCCATGTGAGCCTGCCAACCAATCAGGGACAGCCTACACACCCCACAACCAAGGCCCTGTGATTCCAACCAATGAGAGTGAAGCACCCCACCCCAGCACCTGGGTGTGGCCACACCCATGCAGGTGGAAACCAACAGAACAAACAAATCTTCAGAGGTGAGAGGAGCACAGCATCCAGAGGCAAGCGGAGTGACAGAATGGAGGTACAGGAAGGCCAAAAGGAAGGTTGTGAGCGAAAAAGGAAGACAAAGTTCAGCCAAGAGGAACTACAGGTGGCTGTGGAAGAGATAGTAGCCCACTATCCCAAAATTTTTGGGAGGCAGTCTCTGCATGTTGCAGAGACTGTGAAAAGGAACACTTGGATTGCAATTCAGGCAAAAGTCAATGCCATAGGTGTCACCCACCGGGATATAGAGGACATCAAGAAGAGGTGGTACGACCTGCGAATTGTGACAAAGAAGAAGATTGCTGGCCAGAAAAAGGATGCTGGTCTGACTGGAGGTGGCAGGAGCAAAGCTCCCAAACTTACACCGATAGAGGAGCTAGTGGAAAGCACCATGGAGGCAGAATGCATCCATGGGATTGGAGACCTGGATAGCACAGCGAAAGCAACCAAAAAACAAGGTAAGAGGCATGTTCCCACATCCACCCCCACCAACCCCAACCCCTACCCCACTGTGTACACTCATCACACTGCAGATGAGCTCATACTCACTGACAGCAATGCATCATGGTAGACGTAGTCATGTAAACAGAGATGCAAGTTGTGCAGACTATTTTATTGAGAGACACACACACATGAACAACAACATTGACCCTATGTCAATTTGTTTCTGCAGGAGAGTCCTCACGCAGTTCTGTTCCACCGAGGGAGGAGAGTGCAGCACCAACTAAGAAAGGGGATAAAGCAAAGAGGAAAAGTTGTGAGAGTGCAGTTGAAGGAGGAAATGATCACACCCAGGAGCCATCAACTCCTGTCCGAGCCACAACACCTGTCCCACTGTCCCCTCTGTTGTTCGGATCACCTGAGCTCACAAACACACCCATACCAATGTCCAGAGGGTCCTTGCCGGGAGGGGAAAGTAGGCATGCGGAGCCCCCGCATAGGATCATGCAGACCTCTGAATCAGAGGATGAGGAAGATGTGCCCCAAACTAGTGCAACAGTGGCTGACAGGCCAAGACCAACAATTCCAGCAGCAGGCGCTGCACACACCAGTGTCCTTGGCAGGAGGGCACGTGAGGGTGGGGAGGGCCAGGAAGGGGGGAGCGTCTTCTGCGGCCTGGAGGGCACAATGGTAAAAGTGCAGCGCCAGGAGGCCAAATCAATGCAAGCCATGCATAGGCAGGTCCGTTGTATCAACACCAAAATGTCCAACATGGACAAGGGCATAAGCCAAATGGCATCTAGCCTGGAGCAAATGGCAGAAGGGATCACAGACATTTCGACATACTTGGGAGTCCTGTCGGACAAGTTAGACAGGGATCATCTCCAGCGTGCCAAGGAATATCAGTACATGCGCCAACATACTAAGGCCATGAACAGGTTTGCTAACAATACAGCTCTCCTCTGCAGACACTCAATTTCTATGCAGGAAGCATTAGTGCACTGCTGGACTGACTTAACACGGGGCATGGGTAGAGTGACCTCTGCGGTGGAGCAGATGCTGAACTCCAACATAGTCAATGCTGGTGACACGGGTGTGGAGGAGACTGAGGGGTCAACCAGCAGGAGTGGCTGTAGTACACCTGTACAGGAGGTGCGCAGGAGCGGGAGGCACAACCAAGCTGAGTCAGGCACCAGCAGGGAATTGGAAGGTCAGGCACCAAAATCCCGCAATGTAGTGCGAGGACGCAAGCACTGACCTATGTGGAAGATTGACTCTACTGCACACAGTGACTGGAACTGAGAAGGTGCAGCCAGTGACATTCACGTACATTCATGGATCCTCTTCAGTTGTTACAATGATGATGTAGTGCTGATTAAACTACACATGTCATGTAGTAAACCTGTGTATGTGTCATACTTTACCTAGAAATAGCGTTGTGTTATATCTGTCCGTCTCATTCTACCATCTAGTGCTGCTGGTCCTGTTGCCTGGGGCTCTGCACGTTCTTGGTCATCATCTATGTCCTCATGATGGGTCATCTCAACCTCTGTGCCTTCCTTGGTAGCAAGATTATGCAAGATGGCACAGGTCACTATTATTTTGCAACACAGGATGGGGGTGTACTGTCGCGCACCTCCACTTTTGTGGAGGCACCGGAACCTGCTCTTCAGGAGTCCAAAGGTTCTCTCCACTACATTGCTGGTGGACCTGTGTGCCACATTGTATCGCCTTTCTGGTCTGGTGGTTGGGTTCAGGTACGGTGTCAGCACAAAGGAACGCAGGGCATATGCACTGTCACCTGGGAGAGAACAAGAGGTACATGAGTTACATTCACATTGCACATTTAGATGAGGTCTACTTGAGGGTGTGTACAACTTTTTTACCTAGCAGATATCCATCTCCAAAATCTCCATTCAATAGCCTGGTGTATATTCCGCTGTTCTGGAATATGTAGGAGTCATGCGTGCTGCCAGGGAATTTGGCAACTATGTCTGTGATGATGTTCCCTGCATTGCATATCACCTGCACGTTGATGGGGTGCGTCATCTTACGGTTTCGGTATATGTGTTCGGTGGCTGCAGGTGGGCATAGGGGAATGCGGGTGCCATCGATGCAGCCTATCACATGCGGGAAGTGTGCCAGTACATAGAAGTCTGTTTTAGTTTTGGCAAGTTCCGCAGGTGTGTCAGGGAACTGTATGTAATGTCCCATTCTCTGAGTCATGACATCCAGGAATTTCCTGAAGAAACGGGACAGACAGCTCTGGGATACACCTCCTACTGCAGCTATCACACTCTGGTAGCTCCCAGAGGCAAGCAGGTGTATGCTACACAGCACCTGGACATGGGGAGGGATGGCGTGGGCCCTGGGTGTTGGATGATCCAGGTATGGGTGGAGATCCCTTATTAGGGCCATGATGGTCCTGGGGTGCAGCCTGTACCTCTGGAGTATCTCAGGCTCAGTCAATTGGAACAGAGTGATCCTCTGCCTGTACACCTGCTCCTCCCTTTGCCATACCCTCTGACCTGCAGCCTGTAGCCTTCGCCTCCTCGCAATCACATAGAGTGCCGCCATTTTGCCAACAGTGTTGCATTTTGGGCCCTTTTTATAGCCTGCACCTGGTTACCACCTGCTTTCTGTCCATGGTAATTACCGACTCTTAAATACCGATTTTTGTTGAAATCGGTATTTTTTTCCTTTCCTACATCTCGATGGGCATTTTTTCCGATTTCTTATTTACCGATTCGGTAAATAAGGACTCGGTAAATAAGGTGTCGGGGAATACCGACTCGGTAAATATGTTATCGGTAAATACAGATTCGGTATGTTACCGACTCATATTTTCAGATTCGGTACATTTTAGACACCTACATCCCGTTTTCTAATTACCGGTCAGTAACGGACGATTTTACCGATTTTGTGCCGTTACCGACCGGTATTCGCCCACCTACATCTGGCCCTAGGTCACAAAAAGATGAAAATGTTACTAAGGATAAAGTTTGTTCTGGTAAGAGCACTAAACACTTTCTTAATAGATTTGCAGAGAAAATAAAGAATGATAATAGCAGGAAAGGAAGAAAAGGGGTTTTACAACACAGCAGAAGGAGAACAACATTTCTAATGGTAAAAAAACTTTAGTTTTTGGAAAAACAGGACATGTTAGAAGAAGAGAAAAACTATTTAAAGAGATACGTGGTCGACTCTTCCAAAGTACAGTAATTCAAAATGTATTAAAAGATTGTAGAAATTCTAAAAGAAATCAGCAGCGCATAAGAAGAAGCCACACACTGTAAGTGTAGTAGGTACTTTTTTCTTTTTCCTTTTCATTCTTATTATTTCTCTTTTTTCCTTTTACCTTTGATTATATTTACTTAATTATTCTGATACTACAATATAATATATGTTCATAACTTTTGTATTGTTATTTCATAATAGGTTATAGAGCATGTACTGTTAAATGTTCCTTTCTCTCTCCTATTAGGAGTAAATTTAATAATCTATTAATTCATTATTCCTTTTAATATTCTACAAATAAGGTTTTCTTCTTTATCTTATTCAAGTTACTTATCTATTTTATTTCTCATACTATTATTGTTTCAATTTTTATTGCTCTGCTCTCTAATGAATTTGATACTTGCTATGTAATTTATTGTATAATTCAATAACAAATGTCAACACAAAAAAAGAAAGTGTAGTAGATACTACTTTTGATTTGAAACCAAAAAGTTGTATTTTAATATTGAACAGAATGAAAACATTGGATAAAATGATGAAGTTTATGAAAGACAGAAGCAAAAGAAAAAGACTTGTTAATAGAAGTAACTTTTGTAAAATTTTCACTCGTGAATGGAAGCAGACTTCTACTACTGTGCCTTTCTTTAATGAAGAAAGCTACTTTCAACAGAACACATTTGTGTATTCAGTTGATATGAGTGTTTGATGCTATGAGATGAAAGATGGTTGTCCCATTCCAAAAAAATAAATGGTTGCTAGGAGTGTGGAAGAAGTAGTAGCTGAAGAAGTGCAAGGGAAGCGTACACAAGCTCATGTACATGAGTGGGTTTGTAGCAGTATTTGCAATATTCAACAGGAATCTATTGACATATTGCAAACATTTTCACAAGAGTATGCAAAAAAAAGTGTTAAACCTAAGATTAGGATGGTACAAGGACTAGATCCATGTAATGTAAGAAAATATACAAAGTTTCAAGGACATTCCCTGGCTAGTGTTTTAAGAACAGTGGGTAAAAGTACTTTTCATCACTTAAGAATGTTAGCAGTATACCACTCAGGAATGGGTAAGTTAGTAAGGAAAGTGCACTATGTAAAAACTCCTGTATTATGTTTGAGTAAAATAAACACAGCTCTTTTACATGGTTGTTTATCAGATGAACAAACAATTTATGAAGATATGCAGTTTTGTTTTTTTGGTTCACAACAGCAGTGTGTAGAAAGTGAGAGCTTTAGTATGGGGGACGTCGTTTACGACGCAACTTTTAGCACGCAGTGCTATTACAACGCGGTCTTTATATCGCATTCTATTACAACGCATGACTCTGGGGGGCACTCAAGGATAGGGAATACTTTTAACTTACTATCCAACACATTCCCTAGTGTCAACGGGGACTGGTGTTGGAATAGTAAATTAAAATATTCACTATCCAACACCCTTTTCTGTTATGCGTTGTAAAAGAATGTGTTATAAAAACCGCGTTGTTACAGCATGCTTGCTAAAAGTATGCGTTGTAACAACGTACATCCTTTAGTATAGATGTTGAAGTACACAGGAAAGAGATTAGTATTGAGGAATTTGTAGAAGAAATAATAAAGTTTAAGACAGTGTCCTTTGAAAAACTATGCTGTATTTGCTGTCTACATACTCATTATAGAAGTCAAACTAGGAATGTTAATATATATTTAAAAAGTGAAAAAGAAAACAATGATAAATGGCAGCAATTTGGTGGTTACTTGTTGGTGGAAGGTCGATTTGAGTTGGGTACTGATCAACGTATTTGTGAATATTGTTACAACAAATTAGAAGAGAACACAATGCCAGCTAGAGCAGCACATAACAACTTAGAGTTAGTGTCTATTCCAGAGGAACTGTCAGATTTTAATGTATATGAGTCAGTTCTTATTAAATCAGTACATCCATTTTAAGCTATAATTCGTATGGAGCCTAAAACAGTTAAGCTGCTACCAACTGATTTACAAAGAGGTCTGAAAAGTAGGATTGTGTACTTACCTTTAGATTTTAAGAAAAATGTTGAAACTGTTGGTGGAGACAGAGTGGAAAGTGAGCCAGTAGTTGATCTACCGGCGGTGGGTAACCAGCCAGGACTGGCGATGGGTGACCGGCCAGGGCCACCCATGCCATGGTGACCTCAATGCACAGGCCACTCACCCACTGCCAGCACCTGGCGGTGGGTGACTGGCCAGGACCGGCGGTGGGTGACCGGCCAGGACTGGCGGGGGGTGACCGGCTAGGACCGGAGGTGGGTGACCGGCCAGGACTGGCGGTGGGTGACCGGCCAGGACCGGCGGGCTGCGGTGGGTGCTGCAATGTGACTGTAAGGGGGTATCAACTGTCATTTCGAATTGCATTTTCAAATGTATGTGTTAGCCTGCACCGCCCCCGCGGAATGCGTGCACCACCATAGCGACGCCAGTGAATGATTAGTTTCAAATGATGCACCGTCGCGGTAGTGCGCACATGCGTTTTGCGGGTTGTGACCAGGATGGTCCTTGACCATACAGCATATGTCATGCTTAATTGCTGTGTCAACGATCATCTTCTGTGTTGGTGGAAGGCATCCCCAGATGGCCTATGTACACACACTGCATGTCTCCGCACACATGTAATGTTCATAGTTGTACATGTGTGTCAGGACATGTCCAGAATGCTGCAAGAATAATGATGTCAAGTCAATGGCCCGTGTCCACGTGTGACATTCATGTCCATTTGTTGCATGTGTGCTCATACTGTTGACCTTGCCAGTGGTTAACAAAGGCCAGTGATGTGCACCCAAGTTGCGTCAGATGTGCATGGCGACGTGTTGACGTCTTTGTTTTGCGGACACACGTTTCCATTTGTACACATCTACACAGTACATCAGGGTGTGTACTCACATTTAGAAGCTGTTGTGAGTGTGTGGTTTGTGTGTGCAAGTAACAATGATGGGCTTGTACATGCATTCTGTGAATGTGTGTCTGTTGCTGTGTGCCCATGCATGTCATGTGAGGATGTTCAGCATTGTAGGTGGGGTCATGGGTGCATGAAGACAAGGAGGGTGTGTTCCATGTTCATGTTGTGTGTGCACGTACATGTGTGTCTGTGGGGACGCTTGTCCACATTTGGGCCCTCAGTCATGTGGTGTTGCCAGATATTTCAACATGTGTGCACGTTACATTGGACATGTTTGCACACAGGATGTTGTTTGTGGTTGAACATTGTGTGTGTAGTTAGCTGTATTGCCTTATATATTGGTCACGTCACACATATAATCACTGTCTGCAACATGTATCATTTGCATTGTGTTGGTCAAGATGTGATAGTGTGGCACAGCTATGGGTTGTTGGTCAATTGACATCTGCTACCATCTACTCCCACATAGGAGGACTCCAAATGTGCATCGACCATACACTGTCCTGGAGGACATCGTTAACGAGGAGGAGATCCGCAAATTCCGGTTTGATCGACGTAGATTGCAGGAGCTTGTAGCACAATTGTCACCTCATCTGCAGCCAAGCAGGACATATCCAGGAGCTATTACACCCACAGCAAAGGTGATGGCGGCACTTCACTTCTTTGCAACTGGCACTTTCCAGTACACAGTTGGTCATGCCGGGGGCATGTCCCAATCCATGTTCAGCATGGTACTGGGGGATGTTCTGAATGCCATGATGCATTACAAGGATGATTACATCCATTTCCCACGTCCGGCAGAGTTGGCAGCAGTCAAAGGGGACATCTATGCCCTGGACCAGATACCACACGTAGTGGGTTCCATTGATGGCACACATATTGGTCTCATTCCACCCCAGGTACGTGAACCTGTATATCGGAATCAGAAGCACTACCATTCGATCAACGTGCAAGTGGTGTGCCTGGCTGACAACATCATCTCCCATGTGTGTGCCAGATTTCCCGGCTCCGTCCATGACTCACACATCCTGCGGAGCAGCATTGTCCCCCAACTGATGGCTAATCTGTGTCCAGAACATGCGTGGCTTGTAGGTGAGTGTGCTGTGAGGACAATTGTGTTGTATGTGTGGCATGGTGTTCCCACCAATCCTGGTAATGATATTTGTGTCTGTCATCCCCCCACCTAGGCAACTCTGCGTACCCAAACCAGCCGTGGCTGCTGAGCCCCATACGGAATCCTACTACCCCTGGTGAAATGCGATATAATGATGCCCATGGGAGGACACGTCGAGTGATAGAACGTACTTTTGGACTGCTGAAGTCTAGGTTTTGCTGCCTTGATAAAACCGGAGGGGCCTTGCCATACTCACCAGGCAAAGTATGCCAAATCGTGATTGCCTGCTGCATGCTCCACAACCTGGCCTTGCGCAATAACATTGAACTGATCATGGACCCTGAAGACCAACAGGTTGCTCCGCCTCCCATCCCACCTATGTCCACTGATGAGGATAGTGGGGAGGAAGAAGGTGTGAACCAGAGGCGTCAGCTCATTGATCGCTATTTTCCTTGAATGTGAGTTGCTACCTCTTGTGCAGATAGACAATGCGTGATTGATGTTTGCTGGTGATGTGTGGGTGTGGTGTGACTATGCTGTCTGTTCTGGTATGTACTGTTTGCAGATGTGTGTGTGAGATGTTGTACATGCAATGCTCCCTGATGTGTGTCCTGTGATCCACTTAATTGGTGATGAGTGTGGTTTGTGGGATGTTGCAGTACAGTGTGTTGTGATGGTTGTGAATCACTTTCCTGACCTGTGCTTGTTGTTCTCTCATTATCCCTAGGTCACTCCCACAGAGGCATGATTCTCCAGAACATTTATCCCTGCACTTGGTAATGACAATTTATTAGACAAACATGTGATTAAAACATGGAGGTCACACAGCATAGAGTGTTAACGTGGTGTTTATTTACAGGTTGTGGATTGATGTTGGTGCATATTTACAAGTATGTGTTGGGGGAAGTGAGAGTTGAAGGTCAAGGCAGATGAAAACACCGTGGGGACATCACATTGTGTGATGCTCACCTAGTCCAACAGACGTGTGCCAATGTTTGGCATTGTGGGGCAGGATAGTTGACAGGGTGAATGGCAGGCTCAAGGAAGGGTGAAGTCAGTGGCGGCCCCTCTTCGAGCGGGTAGATGGTGCACTTCCACTGCTCTCAGCTGCATCCAGCCTCAGACGGCCCCTCCGTCTTGGAACCGGAGCGGAGACAGCTGTGGGGGCAGGTTGGTCAGGGTCTACCTCCCTGTCCGTGGCCTCAGGTGATGGTGGCGGTGGTGTTGGTGACCTGTCCCGCTGAGCACCTGGGTGAGGGGGTGGTGGTGTGGCGTGGGAAAACCACTCCCTCCACAGAGAAGTTTGCTGGCCCATGAGGTCCACAATTTGGCCAATGCGAGTGTCGATGGACCGCATCAGCTGGCTGCTCTCTTACGAGTCTTGGTGGGCCCAACAGGACTGTGCCTGTGAACGCTCATAGGAGGCATTGACTCTGGCGATGGCTTCCAGGATCTCGGCCCCAGGATGGGGTGGGTCTCCTTCCCGACCTCGCCTAGCAACTACACTCCTGGTTGTGAGCTGTGGCCTCACCTGTGTCCTCTCCCGCCCACTCTCCCTTCTAGCCTGGGATGTCGATGGCCCATCATCGGGCGATGGGTCAGGCAGGGTGGCACAGGCAGAAGTGGTGGTGGTGGCTGCACAGCTCACAATGGCAGGTGTTGATGTAGTGGTGGAGGCCGGGATGTCCTGGGAGCCTGATGGCCCTGGGAGTCTGCTTGGGCCAGCATCGTCCTCTGCACCCGAGCTGTCAATGGGATCGTCCCCAGAGAGTCCTGGCTGTGAGGGGGGCGACTGGTGCTGGCGGTTGCTGCTTTCGCCGGTCAAGTTGCGATCACCTGAGGGACAAGATTTTCACAATTAATGCTGTGGACATGACATGTTTTTGGTAGCAACATTACAAATCACTATGGAATCAGGACATGGTTGTTGTTGTCATCATGTTGTTGTGGTTGACAGTACAGGGCAATATGGTGGCGTGGAGTTGGGAAGGGAATATGTGTGGTCCTGTCCTGCTATTGGATGTTCCCCCTGAGAAGATGTCTATCTACCTGTCAGTTTGCAGGAGGAGATGCACTGGTCACCAAATGGTGGGCGGACTCAATCTTGCTCTGGGGTGAGACATGGGTGCTGGTCTCTCACACCCCCCACCCACCACCACCCTCCCTGTAGACATGGGGGACTGTTGGGAGTTGTAGTGCTGGTCTCTAACATCTCCCACCCACCACCACCCTCCCTGTAGACATGGGGGCCTGTTGGGAGTTGTAGTGCTGGTGTCTCACACACCCCACCCACCTCTCTCACACACCCCACACACCTCTCTCACTCCCCCCACCCCCACCACCCTCCCTTTTGACATGGGGGGCCTGTTGGGAGTTGCAGTGCTGGTCTCTCACACACCCCACCCACCTCTCTCACACACCCCACACACCTCTCTCACACCCCACACCCCCACCACCCTCCCTTTTGACATGGGGGCCTGTTGGGAGTTGTAGTGCTGGTTTCTCACACATCCCACCCACCTCTCTCTCACAACCCACACACCTCTCTCACACCCCCCACCCCCCACCACCCTCCCTTTTGACATGGGGGCCTGTTGGGAGTTGCAGTGCTGGTCTCTCACACACCCCACCCACCTCTCTCACACACCCCACCCACCTCTCTTACACCCCACACCCCCACCACCCTCCCTGTAGACATTGGGGCCTGTTGGGAGTTGTAATGCTGGTCTCTAACACCCCCCACCCACCACCACCCTCCCTGTAGACATGGGGGCCTGTTGGGAGTTGTAGTGCTGGTCTCTAACACCCCTTACCCCCCACCACCCTCCCTGTAGACATGGGGGCCTGTTGGGAGTTGTAGTGCTGGTCTCTCACACCCCACACCCCACACCACCCTCCCTGTAGACATGGAGGCCTGTTGGGAGTTGTAGTGCTGGTCTCTAACACCCCCCCACCCAACACCACCCTCCCTGTAGACATGGGGCCTGTTGGGAGTTGTAGTGCTGGTCTCTCACACACCCCACCCACCTCTCTCACATACCCCACCCACCTCTCTCACACCCCACACACCCCACCACCCTCCCTGTAGACATGGGGGCCTGTTGGGAGTTGTAGTGCTGGTCTCTAACACCCCCCACCCACCACCACCCTTCCTGTATACATGGGGGCCTGTTGGGAGTTGTAGTGATGGTCTCTCACACCCCACACCCCCCACCACCCTCCCTGTATACATGGGGGCCTGTTGGGAGTTGTAGTGCTGGTCTCTAACACCCCCCACCCACCACCACCCTCCCTGTAGACATGGGGGCCTGTTGGGAGTTGTAGTGCTGGTCTCTCACACACCCCACCCCCACCACCCTCCCTGTAGACATGGGGGCCTCTTGGGAGTTGTGGTGCTGGCTGCCTTGCAGTTGTGCAAGGCAGACAATGGCAGTGTGATAGTGGTCATTGGTTTGTACTTACCAGCCTCTAGTCCCTCCTCGATTCCTTCCAGGCTCTCAGGGTGCAGTATGCCCAGCATCATCTCCTCCCATTCTGCAAATGGTATGGGCTCCGGGGGAGTGCCGCCGCCAGTGTGGTGTGCCCGCAGATGGTTATTTGCCCTGATGCCTTTCACCCTTGCCTTGAGGTCGTGCCACCGCCCTGGATCTCGTGTTTGGTGCGTGGCACGGTCGCTGACGCATTCACTCTGGTCACTATCCTGTCCCAACAGGCCCCAATGTCTACAGGGAGGGTGGTGTTTTTGGTTGCCAAGGTGGTCTGCTGGACTAGGGTGCCGAAAAGATATGGTTTGACACGGATGATTTCATCCACCATGACCTTCAACTCACTGTCTGTGAACTTGGGATTTTTCTTTGGTGCCATGGTGTAAGGATGTGCAAGGTGTTGGTGTGGTGGGGTGGGGTGTGCAGGTGTGTGGTGTGTAGGGATGGTGTTGTGGGGGTTTGTGTGGTGGGTGTGTTTGTGTGTAGGTTGTATGTATGTTTGTGTGTGTCTGCTGTTAGTGGTATTGTGGCTCTTGCTTGCAGCTATGCTGTGATGCAAAGGACTGTGATAGTGGGAGGGATTAATGTTATACTCTGTGTGGTGGTGGTGTCCCAATGGTTGTTGGCAATCAGGTGTTCTGTGGGTGTGGTGATTTTGGTAAATTTTTCGGTGCTTGGGGGGTGTCATTGGGGCGTGTAGTTGCTGGGGGTGGGTGTTTCAGGTGGTTGGGTGTCCTGTTTAGTGTGTTTTCTATTTACTTCCGTCTGCCATTTTGTAATCGGTTTGACGGCAGGGATGGTGTTTGTGTGGTCCTTCCGCAGTCATGGTCTGTTTGGCGATGCATTGTTTCCGCGGCGGTCGAGGACGGTGGTGAGTTCCGTTGGAATGGCGGCGTTATCCTAATTGCGCGGCCGGACCCTCCGCAGGTATAGCGGCGGTTAGGCCTGTTCCCGCGGTCATGTTCGTCCGCAGCGGAGGGTGTTTCTTTGGTACCGTCCGCTTACGGCGGTCTTTGGTGTGCTCCGTCCGCCGCTGACGGTGTTTGATGTGATCCGTCCACTGCGGTCGGAGTTTCTTGACATACCGGTGCGGTCGGGAGTGATTTTGCCGCGACCATGGCGGACGGAACCCGTTTCCGTTCGCCATCCTAATAGGCCCCTATATTCGGTGTATTTCCGGATTTCTTTCATTCGATTTTTTCAAGCCTATTTGGTGGATTTCCCTTACTGCTGGCTCTAGCTGCAGGCATTCTTTTACTGTTTTGTTTAATTCAAAATGGATGCACGTCGTGTGTTTCAAGAAGAGCTGTCACGACTGGTGCAGTTTTGCAACAGAATGCTTGAGTAGTATGGAGCGCTGCCTCTTGCTACTTTGAGTGCAGCTTATGGATTATTGTTTCGATTTTCCTACTTTACATGCTTCCAGCCTGTCTTTCATTGCCTGAGTTGCGATTTCGACTGGGCCCTGGATTTGTGTCTCTGCAATACGGTGTCTCCCGATGTGGATTATAATCAGCTTATGAGCCCCTTAGTTGCTCATGAATTGCTTTGTTCTGACGGAGGGATTATGGCCTTTGCAGCGATGCATGGAGTTCTGGGTCGTTGGAATGTGTTCGCAGCGGCGCAAGATTTCTTGGCACACAGCTTCATTGAAAACCCACCGAGTTGTCCTCTGATGGTGCTAGAGGCTCCGGTAATTGAGGAACATGTATGTTCTTTCCCTTTGTTAAATTGGATTGCTGAAATATTTTCGGATGAGAACAGTGACTTCCTGTTGGAGGCTGTTGCTGCATATATTGCATATTCATTGTTAGGATGAGATATGTCATCGCTTCTCTCTTCCATAATCAAGTTCATCTATTGGACATCGAATATTTTTTTTTTTCAAGCCTCTACAAAACATTTTCTCTGCCCCAGACCTATTGACTTTGCTAAGGCCAATGCCTAAATTTATTGATTTTGAATTATTATCTGACTGTCGTTCTTGAACTCTGCATTCCAAAATTTGCCCCTTATCTTAACTTATCCGTGCTCCGATCAAGGGAGGGTGTCATGGAGATAGGCTTTGCCTTCACACTGTGTTAAGTTAGTTTGAGCTTATTAGAAGTTTAAACGCCATTCTTTCCTTTTCGCTGCTTCTACACACCACATATTATTACTAATGCTTTGAACCTAGTAGAATATTTTGCTTCACATGAGAATAATATGTTTTCCTATTGTATCAGCTTCGCTTGGTAAGCTATGTCTGAACAGTGAGTGCCGAGGCCTTCAAGGTTATTTCAACACAGTGGTTGTTGTTGGGTCTGATAAGCGCACGTCCTAGACATAACACATATGCACCTGTGGCCAATTCTGGTTTTAGCGCGTTTAATAATGCACTACACAGATCATGCACACACACTTGATGAATATTCACATGCAGAGAACTGGTGTAGAAGATGATGTGATCCCTTTCTACTAAGACCAGAGGTATGGGGCCGCCCGTCTAAAACCCAAAGAGACCTTCAGTAGATATAATATAATATACTAGCGAGGGAGGGTAAGACTGAGGTGACATTTAGCCTTCTTCCCTTTAGCATTTTAACATGCTTTCTCCCTTTGTATTTTATGGACTAGTAACTATGCTGATAACCTTGTTGCTTATAATATGTTTGCTTGTATTAGCTAAGATACTGCGCCTGAGAACACGGCATAAGAAATAAATATTTCAAACTTGCACGTGTCTTCATTTACTCCTCGTTCTGGACTGGTATGTTGGTATAACAAAAGAGTGTTCATGTGTTCCACGTTACCTGAGGTGTTCTAAGTCCATGTTCTGGGTTGTCTAATGATTTGGGGTATGGATGAACCAATGAGAGACTGATTGCTAGTCTGGTAGGGGATTTTGGCTACTAAGGTGAGTTTTGGCACACCCGAATTTACTGAGGTTCCAAGTCTCTATGCACAGTTCTGTGTAGGAGCAGAATCCCTGCTACAATAGAACAAGGAAATATGCAGTAATTGGATGTGACAGATGTTTTGTAAAACATGCCAAAGGAAATCTGATTAACCACAGAAAACTCAGTTGTGAAACTCCAGATAAGAGATACTTTTTCTATTTAGCACTTTTGCAACTGTCCAAGCTATGGCGTAATGAAACAGAATTACTTCGAGATTTTGACTCCTACAAACATTCTTTTAATATATGTTAATATAGCAATCAATGCACAATTGTATCTGCATATCTACACATGCTAAATGATGACATTGAACAAGAAAACACTATTGCAGCTAAAATAGCTAAAGACAGTTCTCAAGATATTCAAAGTACTAGTCCACTGAGTCAAGATCCACTGGGAGTACCAATAATTGAAAATGAAGCAGCAATAGCCATGAATGAGGTCAAAACTGCAATGCAACAAGCACAACAGGATATTATTCCATTTGAAATGTTAGAACAACAAAATATTAAACAGAAAGAAATATATGTACAAGTGACACATCAGATACAACATGGTTTGTTGCATGAAAATAAAAAATGCCAATGTAGATCATTCAAACCTATTCTTATGTACATCAGTGGTCAAGCGAGAACAGGTAAAAGTTTTTAAATTAAAGTTTTTACCAGTTATCAACAGAAAACTACACATTCACATGTATCTTCCTCTGTAACAGCTTCGACTGGATTAGCAGCATTCAACATTAAACAGATTACTTTACAAAGATTACAAATGCCACCAGTTGAACATGATAATAAATTGGAATATCAGAAGCTGTCTGGAGAAGCTTGTTATAAAGTGTGAAGAGTACTGAAAAAAATGAAACTTTTAATCATTGATGAGGTGAGCATGGTCTCAAATGTAATATTTGCCTTTATACACTTGAGTATGCAACAGATTTTAAAAATAGAATGCAATGTGCTGTTTGGAGGAAAACATTTAATTTTATTTGGAGATCTACTGCAACTAACACCTGTAAAACGACAACCAGTTTTTACAACTCTTGTGCATGAAGACACTAAAACAACTTTGGGAAATATTGAAAATGTGGACATTTGGTTAAATGTTAAATAGAAAGAACATGTAAGGAATATGCGAAAATCTAGTGATGAATAATATGGAAATATTCTTAAAGACATAAGAATTGGTGTCTTGACGAAACATGGTAAACAAACTTTAAAAAGTCAGCTACTGAGGAACTTGTTTACAACTGAAAACACAGCAGCTGAAGTAATGTACCAGAAGGTTGGAGAAAAGAAGTCTACAGTTTGCCTAATTCCTACACTGCAAGAGTGTTCTACATTTAATCAAGAGCTTTTGAAACTGAAAAAACAAGAAGTAGTTGAAATGAAAGCTATTGATAAAATTGAACAGCAGGGAGTGACTATTCTTCTTACAGAGAAACTACAGACTAATTTGCACTCTTTGGAAAAATCCTTATCTAAAACTGCAGACTTAGAAAAACCTGTACATGTATGTATAAACTGTCGGGTAATTTTACCGCGTAATTTGAATGTAGAAGAAAGTTTAGTAAATGGAGCAATGGCAAAAGTTGTTGATTTTGTAAAATTTCAGAACACAGATGGAATAGAATTTTTGATTATAAAATTTGATCGGATTAAAGAGGTAAAACAGATTGGGCATTCTGTTGTACATTTTTTGCTAGTAAAAGATTTGTATTTTCAGTGAAAACAGTTTCCTCTATCTGTAGCATATGCAGTAACGATTCATAAATCTCAAGGTTTAAGTATAGACAGTGCTTTGGTATAAATTGGAAGTACAGTGTTCAAAGAGGGAATGGCATATGTTGCATTATCTCGAGTAAGAACATTGTCTGGTTTGTATTTGATTGATTTCGATGAGAAAAAGGTTAATGCTGATGTAAATTGTCTAAGAGAGTATAATCGTTTAAGAAGACTTTATACACCGGATTCAGGTGAATACCCCATATATGAGAAATGTGTAGTGTGTCCGAAATGGAAATATGTTAAAGATTCAAGTGATGTTGAAAAAAAATAAAAATTGAAAGGAAAGTTGAAGGTCTAAAGAAACAGAAAATGGAAACTGTTGATGACATTGTAGGGTACCAGTTGGAAAATAGTTCAGGTATCAACTGTTATGATAATGTGATTCTGAATGTTGTTTTTATCTACACGATTTTCACCACAAAATCATGGTAAATCACGAAAAAAAGATTTTGTTCTTTACTATGTCATGCATTTCAACAGTTGGTAACTGACAGAAGTAAAATCCATGCTGCTTCTGGCATTCATCATCTTTTTGATATATGTACAGGTTCATTGACATTTACTCTCAATAAACAACAAGATGCACAAACATTTCTAATGCTTATTCTTGGAGTATTAGAAGCTGAAGGAATACAGATTGAAAACGTATTTGGCGTAAGTTACAAATGGCATCATAAATGTGAACAGTGTTCATTTACTTCCAGCACTGAAATAGATACAGAACGAATCATATACTTAACAACAGCAGACTGCAAATCAGTACCTTTTAACAAATTAGTAAAAACAGTCAATCATGATATAAAATGTTCCTATTGTAATTCATAGATGTTGTCTATGTTAGATATAGAAAAATATGGAAAATATCTCACTTTAATGCTACAATGTTGTAGAGCAAATTGAAGAAAACTAGAAAGTAAAATTAAAAATGTTGTTGCAAGTAAAGTACCTATTTGAGGAAGAACTTTTAAAACAGTGGTTATTATTTTCCATTCGGGACCTACTACCACATCTAGACACTATACTGTGTATTTAAAGTGTAATAAAGGATGGAGAAATTGCAATGATGCCCACTTGAAATTTAAAGCTAGATTGCCATACAAATTACCAAATTCATATTTGATATTTTTGAAGCCAAAGTTTTGAATACAACATTCAGCCTTTTGGGAAGATGTGAACACTAATTGACAAGTTCATGTTGTATATTTTAAAAGCAAAAGTTTTGAATACATCATTCAGCCTATTTGGAAGATGTGAACAGAAAGTAGACAGCACTGCAAATAATTACTAATTATAATTAGTGTTTAGAGTATTATGTGCGCTAATTGGTATTGAATTTGAAAAATTGTGTTGAAAATCAAATAGTTTATGTATTTTTTGTGTAGATTGTACCAGATGTAAATGAGAGTGTACATTTTGGAAATGTCCTTGAGATAAATGATAGACGTACTGTGCAAAAGGATTCAGTAAAGAAACTGTAGTTAGGAAAACACATAGCTACACATATTAAAATAATGCTATATGCTGATTTTTCTTTTCTACAATCTAGTTGATTGTTTTTTTTCCCCCACTGCTCCATGATGATACTAAGTTGAAATCACTGTATATGGGCAAGATGGCCGCTGGTGGACTGTAGTAGTTAGTCGCACCTTACTCCTTCTCCCCTCCACAATCTAGAATGGAAGAAAAGTGAATATAATTCCCTCAGCGATGAAAGTGGATTCCTGTGGCTATACAGACGGCAAACCCGACGATCAGGTCATCACATTCTGGCAGCAGGGTACTCGTGGGTAACTGAAGAAGATCTTTCTCCGGGCTCAGAGAAAGATAACAAACCTCATTGCATTGTTTATGAAAGGCACCTGCAAGATGCCGCCACGCATAATAAAGGCCAGCGAAACTAAGGTTAAAGAAGCGGCAGGCAAGGAAAGGAATAAAGTCGAGCCTAAAACTTCTCCCGGCTCGTGCGCCTTGAAGGGCAATATCGCTGGTACTGCCAGAAAAGCATTGGGGAAAAACTCTGGAAATGTGCGGGCCGGCAGTGAAGCAGGACCAACCCCTGGCGCCCCTCGCAATAATGCTCCCCCTCGGCAGATGCAGCAGAAGCTAAAAATAAAGGAAAATAACATGCGGCAGGCCACAATGACGGAAAGTTTTGCATCTAAACCTTCGGTGATGGCAGAGGACACTGTCAGCAATGCGAGCGGCGGAGAGGGTGCTGAGCTTCAGAGCATCCCCATGGACGCTGCCTCTGAGGTTTCCGTGGTTACCAAGTAGTCGGAGCAGGCAGGAGTCTTTTGCCGGTAGCTCAGATGCCGGTGCAGTGGGTCGAGAGCGGATCAGAGGAGCCAGCAATAATGAAGCTGATCGGACAGTGAGTAATTGGGGTGATAACAGCAAATTACACGAGCATAGCGCTGGGGGCAGCGGTGCTAAGGGTCCCGCTAGAGTTTTAATAAATACAACAGGCAAGGCACGAGGCTCTGACAGGGCTGAGGGGGCAGAGACGGCGGAGACGGCAGAGACGGTGCAAAGTGGTGACAGAGTTCCACGGGTCAATCAGGACAGTCTAGCCCTGGGGGGGTCAGTAGCACAACGCCCCGGAGTGGATCAGGACAGGCTCGGCGAGCCAGGGGCCGGTGGCTGTATTAGTGGCGGGGCTGCCTCACCGGACCGGTTCTATTCAGTCAATGAAGATTCTGACTCTGGGGGTGTGAATGAAGAGAGCTCAGGAGAAATCACTGACACAGGAAGTAGCTCCGCAGCTCCTAAAAGTACGCAGAAAAGGAGCCGCTTATCCAGGAGGAAACTTAATCCCTCAGGCAGCCCTGCGGACCCTACTAAGAAGCTATTGTGGGACTATTCAGCCACCTCACAGACTTATTAGGAGCAGGATGTTGCCCCCCGTGCGAGTGAGGGCCAGGTCCCCCCCCCAAACGTCACCCCAACCTGTGTCTATGGATATGCTGTTTAATACCCTCAAATCCATGCAAAGTGAGGCCAGGGCCGAGAGCCGGAGGGCAAGGCAGGGGACAAGAAAGACACAGAATACCTTGAGAAAGATTAACAAATTGTACGACGAGATCTCAGAGAAGGTTACCCATGTTGAAGAAAGGACAGGGAAGCTTGAGGATGATCTCAACAGCCTCCAGACGTTTAAACAAGATCAACAGAAGATGGCTGAAGATGCTCAATGGAAGGTGGAGGATTACGAAAATCGGCAGCGCCGCAACAACATTAGACTTTTGGGGGTGGCGGAGGGGCTGGAAGGGCAGGACGCAGGCTATTTGTTGTGAATCTACTTAAAGGGGCTTTTCCGGAGTTATCTTCTTGGCTCTGGGAGATAGAAATCCAAAGAGCGCACCGATTCCTGTTTACAACCAAGAGAGGACAGCCTGGGGTCCAAGAGGGCAGACCTAGAGCCATCCTTATTTTTGTAGGAAACTTCTTGTTGATGCAACTGATCTTAGATAAGGCAAAGCCGGAGGCCAAGCGCTCTTTTAATATTGTCACTTTCTTCGCTAGGCCGGATTTTTGTCATGCCACTGTCGAACGCAGGTGGCGATTGAGACAGCTTATCGCTCCTCTCCAGGCCCTGGGATCAGAGGCCTATTTGTTGTATCCAGCTAAATGAAAGGTGATCACTAAAGGGCAGGTGAATATGTTTTTTTCGGAAATCAAAGCACAAGAGTACATGGTAGAGACATTGGGGTACAGGAAAGGGGGTGGAAGAGAATGAGGCGGAGGAGGCAAAATTCCTTATGGTACTGGTTTAGTCTAGGGGATCCTTAGTTTGTAATCGACATATCGTAGAAGGAGGTTCACTTCGGTATGTTTTGGTTACTATTCTAGGGGGAGAGGAGGAGGCGGCTGCTACGTTTCTAAGGCGACCACACATAGGTCATGTGTGACCTATTTGCCTGTAGGGGGGGAGGCGGGAGGGGGTTTGGAGTGCAGGGGAAGGGGGAGGTAGGGGGGTCAGGGAGAAGGGGCAAGACAGGGCATGCACAGCACAGGAAGCACTTACAGCACAGCACGATTTTTCTTTTTTTAAATGAGGATGTGGCCAAAGCAGTAGATCAACCATTTGCCATTTTTTAAATGTCTTGCTACAATTAATGTTTGCGGATTAAATGATACACAGAAAAGACTTCAGTGTCTGCAATATTAAAAACAATGAAGTTGGATTTTGTTTGCTTACAAGAGACCCATGTGGAGGGGAGAAAGGGATTCTTGCTTGAACAACTGAGGTTTACTTTATTAGCTAATACTAAACAAGGTTCCAAAACAAGAATGGTAGCTATACTTTGTAAAGGGAGGGACTGTTCAGTGATTAGAAAGGCAGAAGATGCATGGGGTAGGTGGGTAATAGCTGAGGTAATATATAGGGGAGAGAAATTCATGCTGGTGTCGATTCATGGCTCCACAGAAGATGACCCTGACATAGTGGAGTATTTAGATACTGAATTAGCTAACTGGCCTGAACCAATTGTATGTTGCGGTGACTTTAATATCAATAGCCCCTCAGATGTTGAGGTTCAAACCAGGGAGGGGATATACTGGTAGGAAGAGGAGAACACTGCGGTCATTAACAGCTATGGCAGAACATAACACATTGACTGATGTATGGGCTAAACTCAATCCATGGTTGGATGGTACTACCTTTTTTTCAGCCCCCCACAGAATCCTTGTGAGATTAGACTACTTTTTGGTTTCAAATTCCCTACTATCTGGATCTAAAATAGAGAAACTTCCTAGAATTGTTTCAGATCATAATCCCCTGACTCTTTCTATTAACCTAATGGGTACAGCTGTTAAACAAAATATCTGGACATTTGAGAGAGCCTTCCTAAAAGACAGCGGGTATATTAACCATATGAACATTTGGATCAAGGATTTTTGGAGGAATAATAGGGGGAGCACAGCTTCAGGTAATGCCTGGGATGCGTTTAAGGCTTGAGTCAGAGGGGAGACCCTTAGTTACTCATTGCATAAACAGAATTCTGAGAGACGTAGAGTGGAGGACCTAGTAAGGGCTTTAATTAAGGCAGAGGAAGACCTCAACCTACTAATTCAACGGGGTATGCCGGTTGAGCAGCACTTTTTAAAAATTATTACGCTAAAAGCGGAGGCAATAGATGATATTGCTAATAAGACTGTAGCCAATAAGGAACAGTCCTTTGAATTAAGTGAGAAGTTTGGGCATATTTTGGCTATTCTCACCGTGCAGCAAGCATCGGCAGGAGAAATTCAGGGGATGTTGATATCTGATCCAGAGGGTGTCCGGGGGGTGTTTAAAAAATGTTATGCTGATCTCTATGGTACAGCTGAGGGTAGAGTATCCACAGAGATTAAGGAATACCTTAATCATAATTTAGCTCCAGAATTGCCAGAGGAGGAGAAAGCAATTTTAGAATCCCCAATCAGTTTGGAGGAAGTGACCTCAGCGCTAGCGGATCTCCCTTCTGCCAAAGTGGCCGGCCCAGACCAAATACCAGTGGAATTCTATAAAGTTTTCCAGAAGGAATTGATTATTGACCTATTAAATACGGTTGTGCAGGCGCAGAAAGGACACTCAATACCAAATTCATGGGGGGAGGCGGAAGTTATAGTTATTTTAAAAAAGAGAAGCCTGTGACAGCTTCTGGATCTTATAGGCCTATCACGTTAATGAATTCCGATTCCAAGGTATACTCCAAAATCTTAGCGAAAAGGCTGGCTAGAGTAATAGAGGGAATGGTTAGTAACACGCAGCACGGGTTCATCCCGGGTAAGGGTACCACCCAGCATATTAGGCAGGTTATAACGTTGTTTGATGCCGCCGGGGTCCCAGGAGACCCTTTTGCTGCCTTATTTCTAGACGCAGAAAAGGCGTTTGATAGGGTCTCCTGCGATTATCTGTGGGAGGTGTTGAGATGGTATGGCCTAGGGGATGGCTACATTGGAGCAATACAAACGCTTATATATGGAACCAACAGCCCGTATTAGGATTAACAAAGGCCTGACCACACTGGCATACATCAGGAGGGGGACTAGGCAGGGATGTCCATCGTCAACCCTGCTGTTTGCATTGTATATGGATCCTTTTCTGCGTAAATTAGAAGGGAATCTGAATACTCCAGCGGTAAGCGTTAACAGCAGACAGTTTATAATACTCGCCTATGCGGACGACGTGGCAATAGTTTCTCCCAACCCCACCCTAGCTAATAATGAGATACCACTAGAGGCCCATAGGCTATAGGCTTAATAGCAATAAGACCCAAATTGTTAAAAATTCCTATGTTGTGTGTAATGATTCTCGGGTAGTTAGTGCTGCTGTGTATCTGGGAGTGGAGATTTCGGCGGATCTAAATAGGATAGTGGAGAGAAATATGTCACCTCTCATGTCAAAGGTTAGTACAGATTTGGTGAGGATGAATAATCTTCATCTCTCTTTGGTAGGTTGTACAAATGTGATTAAAATGCTGATTCTCCAGAAGTTTTTATATTTGTTTAGGGCAATCCCTCTGATATTTGAGAGTATTTGGTTTAATAAATTGGAGGCGCTCTTGAATAGGTTCATATGGGCACACAGGAAAACCAGGAGAGCGTATAGATTTATGTCTTTACCTAGGGCTAGAGGAGGGTGGGGGGGCTCCAGATTTCAGATTCTATTATTGGGCATCAGCGTTACAGTTCATGCAGGGGCTTCTGGGAGGTGGGGGGTAGATGCTAAAATAACATCAACCTCTACTGAAGTTTATGCAACTATCCTTGGCTCAGATACAGAGAATTGTTTTCTTAGCTGTACTGATTATTCCTATTTTAAAAGGACAAGGTTCAAAACTATCCGAGCCGCGTATAATATTTGGTCTGCCTTTTCAAGAAAATTTAGCCTGGGAAGGTTCAATAGGTATACTAGGATGTACAAGAATAGAACCCTACCTGCATTGATCTTTGCTGATTCAACTATGGCAGAATGGGCATTTAAGGGGATTGTGAAAATTGGGGATCTGCTTTGCCCAGATGGGGGTCTGCAACAATTTTCAACACTGAAGGCTAAATTTCATATAAATAGGAGTAGTTTTTTTAAATATCTCCAGGTATGCAGTTTTTTAAATAAGAGGAAAGGGGGGGCTATAGGATTTAATAAAAATAACATTCTGCAGGCTATTGAAAGAGGGGGGAGTGCTCAATTAATCGTTTTTATGCAGCTCTGGCAGCAACCAAGCCGGATGACTTGGGAAAACATGGAGATAAATGGGCAAATAAGTTAGAGATTGAGGCAGACTTATTTCATAATTCCGTAGACCTGGGGCGTTTAGAATTGTGCTCCACTTCACTGCAATCTCAGCATTATAAAACACTTTTTTTGCTATATTTTACTCCGGCTCGAATAGCACAGTGGGGAGGGACCTCCGGGATAGCATGTCCGCAGTGTAACTCTTCAGAGGCAGATAGTATACGCGTTTTTGCTACCTGCCCCCTGCTTCATACACTCATTAGGGTATTGAAGACTTTCTGTCTGGTACGCTTGGGCTTGACACTATACTTACCCCTCCCTTGATATTACTTGGAATTAGTGCAGAGGGTGATAGTTTATACGAGGAATTTGTGTTTGTGTCTATGGCAGTCTATAGACTCGTGATAGCGAGAGCATGGTTGGATAAAATACCTCCAGTGATGCAACAGTGGCTGGCCACTCTTCTCGCTGTTTATAACCTAGAAAAAGGCATTTACGCTAGAAAGGGCAGAAGAGCGAGGGAATTAGGAAAGAAAATAAGGAAGCCAATTGCGGCCTGGAAAGAGGGTATGGTTAGTGATTGATTGTATGAATATGATTTTGTGTAAACATTCTGTTGTATCTTTGTTAGGTATCGTAATATTGTGCTATGGTTGTTTTGTTTCTGTGCTAATGCTGATGTATTATTTTTCTTGCTTTTTTTGTATTGTGCTGTGTGTATATCTATAAAAACCAATAAATATATTTTTTTTAAAAATGAAATCACTGTATATGGTGAAGTTAAGTGGAATCTGAGAACAGCAAAAAGTGAAACTGAAAACGTTATGTAATTCTAAAATGATGTTGTCCTTTTAAAATTGTGATAGTATACTTTCTGTAATACATTAGATTACATACCAGTTTTTCATTTCTTCTTTATAGTAGGTAGTGGTGAACTGTGAAAATAGTTTTAATCCTATTTAGCCCAATACTACTCGAAAATTGTTCAACTGAGTCATGTTTCTAAATTACCTAAAAATCTAAGAATACATAAGGTAATATGTATGATAATGTGAATCAATGTTTGAAGTTTATTTATATGTTATATATTTGTAATAAAAATGTATCTTTATCCTTTATAGTATTTGATAACTTTGGTCATGTTGCTGCTGTCATCAGCCATGTAGTCATTGTTTTACACAAACAATAGCTATGCTCTCATGTAATCTCTTTAGCACAACTTTAGCATTCATAGGTTAACCCAGACATTATCCTTGTACTTTTCTTTTTACACAGGCACAACCTATGCACTCATGGTATCACCCAGACAGAACCCCTGCACTTATGCAATCACCAACAGACTACCCATGTACTCATACTATCACTCAGGCACTACTCCTGTACTCATCCATTCACGCGGGTACTACCCATGGAGTAATCCATTCACTGAGGCTGTTGCGGAGATTCATCCTAAGGTGACAACTATGCGTACAATTATGGGACCTTAGTAGGTAGGGACTGAGTCATCCTATTACCTGAGTGCCCTTAGGCCCCAGACCAACTGGCTATTCTGTCTCATTTGCTCTCCTAATCTCTTACAGAGAAACAAGGGATTAGACAACCCGAGACCCAACACTCCGATATCTCTCAGGAATTGCGGTAACATGACAAACCCTTTCACTGTCACTCTTGTACTTGTAAGATCTGAGACAGACATGAAGCATTTTAAAATATTTATTTTAAGTAACGTGTTGTAATGTGCAGTATATGTGCCACAACAAGAACAAAAGTGTATGTTATGAATATAATCAGTATAGTAGTTAGTTCATATATGAGAAATGGAGATGTCATCATAATACGACAATGGAGAAAAGTTTATACTGCGTAACATCCCTCTACCTTGCTAAAACAAATTATTATTATATACTAGAAGATCTCTGAGCTTTGTCTGCAGACCACATAACTTTGAATATAGATGGTAAATCTAAATTTTAGCTACCATTTCACTGTTCTCTCTAGAAATGTTTCTGTCCAAGTATGTGTGCCACTTGTTTGTGTAACCAAATTGTATCACAGTATGGGTGTTCAACAACAACTTCATTGGTATGTTTTATATAGGTGCTAGGGCCTGACCAGAGCAAAATAAGAGGGGACATTGTTTATTGACTTTGCCCAGAATGTTGAATTTAAAGTTCCGAAAGATGCTCAAAATAAACACAGCAGCCATTTTCATGTGAAAAGTACAAACAAGATATTTTGCTAAAATAAAGCCTTGTGTAATTGTGCGTAAAAGCTGGATAATGGCTTCAGGGCTCATGGTAACTTAGTGAAGTGGATAATGTCCCCAACTGCCACATCGCCCTCCCCTTGGGCAGCTGGGTTGCACCCAGGCAGACAAAACGCAAACAAAAGCAGTGCCAAACCGAATCTGTAAAAGCGAAATTGTAGAAAAAGTTAATACGTGAAAGTTTGCAACAAACCAAAAACTAAATGAGAAAAAGTAAAAATACAGTGTTCTTGAAGCGTAGAATGAACAGGCCATCAAATCGTGTTCCCACTTATGGAGATCCATCGAAGTGCAAGAATTTGCAGTCACCGCAGAATGCAATCAGCTCCAGAAGGTCATACTCTCCTCTCCAAGCAAAGAGGGTTGCCATCCAATTGAGCAAGTTGAAAGAATATATATGGTCATCGTAATCTTGTGCAACCAGGAGCATTTCAGGGCAACCTGCATGATATTTGATGATACTCTCCTGCAAGAGGCACTGCGCATGAGAGCACGTACTCCAGCTCCCCCTTATTGCATGATTAAATGCATCTATCAAACGCGTTTCTCCAGAACAGACATGGTCATGAGCCAGCAATGGACTCACCAACAGTTCATAATCCAGGTCAGTGCGTGAAGTAGTGGAGGGGCAGACATCCAGGTCTCTCTCAAAGGGGCACCGGAGACAGTAGAACACAGGTAGCATGCAGGTGAAATAGACATACCGGAAGTTCAGCCTATAACTGATGCCAAGAGTGGCCAATGACAAGCATTCAAAAAGTTGCAGCCTTAGTTCACGGTACAGCCACAATTGGCCTGGATAGGGCTCAACTACAGGATGGGCAGCCATTTTGTAGTAGGAGCAGAAGAATGAGCACTGCGAAAACGTGCAAGAGCACCAGGGAAACCGCCATTGTGCTTGGAAAATTAGAATGAATAAAATCCAGTATTACTCCAAAAATAGCCTGAAAAGAGATAACGAGGCCGGAGTCGACTAGTTTAAAAAAAATGTGGTAGGTCTCCGGTTTCAGACTCATTAAATATTTGGTGTATTAATTCTGTAAAATGTAGTAGGAGATTGGTATTGAGCAGTGATTCAATGTCACTTGGTGGTTTAGCCACCTGCTTTTTGAAGGTCTCACAAGCTGATGTGAGAGCCACTTGTCATTAAAACAATAGTGCTTTGAGTCAGCATATGTTATTTAAATCAGTTTTCACAGTGGGAATGGAAGGCCATAGGAAACTATCTACAATCCCATGTAGGGGAGGACAATAGACATTGGAGCAACATGTAACACGTTGTGAAAGAGTTGGTATATACGGGACGCCTGCTCGTAAGCCACAGCAGTTGTTGTTTTTTAAGATAAGATAACTGGTGTTTAAAAGCACAATGAGTGTGGGAATAACAGCAGGCAGTGGAGTTTCTTTAAAAAAAACAGTACTAATTACGGGCCAAAATGTTAAAATCTCTGTGTACTTTAATTTGTTTACAAACTAAAGAATGTTCTATGGAACAATCACAGTGCTTCCCTGTTAGGAAAACTTATTTATCTCCATGCTCACAGTGAAATGCAAAAACAATTAATACAATTCATGAATAAAAGTACTCCCAAGAGACTAAAATGTACCAATGGGGTATTGTTTCATGCAATCAAGGACGCACTACCTATACACACATCAAATCAATCAGGAAGTGACAATGCAATCATGCAATCATGTACTACTCTTGCACTCAATTATTCACTCAGGCAGTACCCATGCACTCATCGATTCCCTCAGGTACTACCCATACACTCATACAATGACCCAGGAATCACTCTTGAAGTAATCCTTTTACTGAGGCAGTAACCATGCACTGTTCCAAGTAGCCAGATGTTAGTCTTGCACTCACATATTCACTGAGGCAGTACCCATGCACTCATAGAATCAAGTAGGCACTACTTATACACACATTCAATCAATCATGCATTACTTATGCAGTCATGCAGTCAGCCAGGCACTACTCATGCACTCAACCATTCACTCAGCACTGCGTATAAAATCATGAATTCCCGAAAGCACAATCTATGCACTTATCCATTCACTGAGGTACTGCGCAAACATTTATCCAATTATCCAGGCAACCCACTAGCACTCATAGAAACTGTCTGGCAGTACTGTTTTTTCATTCTAGCAGTACGCATGTATTTTTGCAATCGGCTACTCAGTTAACATACACTCATAGAGTGCATTACACACTAAAAATGCACTCATGCAATCATTCAATAATGCCCCCGCAACTTTCAGAATATTAAATGTTATTGTGGAAAGTTACATTTATCAAAAAGTAGTTACAAAAATTAAATACATTTTTTTTCCACATTTTCTTTTTTATTTTAAGAATCTGTAATATAATATGACACTACACAATTGCAAACAAGAAAACAATATTAATTGAAAGAAATAAGAATATAAATGTTAGCTCAGCTATTAGTATGTTTTTACAAAAAAACGCTTATAAATATTTGAAACCTTTTAAAAAATATTTAAAAAATGATAAACGAAAAAGAAAAAATGAAGCAGCATCTTTTAATAGTTTTTCTTTAAAGGAACAGTAGAAAATCAAACATACAACAATAGGTTTGAGGGATGTTACCGTAAGGAATAAGCATTTAAAAAACCTTAGAAATTCACTGAAAAAAACATAGGTTTCAGGAACGTTATAGTTGACATTTCACTTATACAAAACCAGAGAAATTCGGCTTTTATAGCTAACTATAACTTGCGCCCCGCAATGCACTGCTGATGACGTCAGATATTACATCATTCATAACATGGTCAGTCACATTACTGATGACATCACTGATGACATTTCAAAGTCACCATACAGTTATTCATACATGCAGTCACTTATCAATACAGCCACTGACCTATGCACTCATACATCCATAGAGACACTCACATATTGCAACTTACCCATAAAGTTACTCATACACCTAGTCAGTCACCCAAACAATCAATCACACTGCCATTTGCTCACCTATCCAGTTATACACATATCACCTCACTTATTCCTACAGTTAAAAAGGCGAATATCTCCTTCTACCTATATGCCGATGACACCCAGATCTATCTAGAAACCTCCTCCCGAAACTACATCCTCAGACTTAACAACCCCTTAAAAAAAATTCAACACTGACTGTCCCTAAATCACCTTAAACTTAACCAGGACAAAAGGGAGATCCTCCTCATCTCCAACTAAGAAGAGAACCCACAAACCGTAGAATGGCTTAAAGCTATGAATGCTCTAAATGGCAATCTCACCCTGGCTAACTCCGTAAAATCCATAGGAATCACCCTAGACACTAAACTGGACATGACCAACCACATCAAAAGCTCTGCAAAGACTGCCTTCCTCAACCTAAAGCTTCTCTACAAAATTAAACCATTCATCCCTACTAAAGACCTCAAACAAGCCACCCAATCACTGGTGCTATCCAGACTCAACTATGGCAACGCAACCTTAACTGGCACCGCAAAATCCCACCTGGCTACCCTCAATGCAGCAGCCAGAATGGTCACTGGAATCAGGAAATACAACCACATTTCACCAGCACTAAGATAATTAAAACGGCTCCCCGTTGAACAGCGAGCTAACTTCAGAACGGCCTGCCTCACGCACAAAGTCCTACACAATGGAAAACCAGACTATCTGGCCACCAAACTCAAGAGGGCCTGGCAGACAGGTAACCTCAGGAGCTCGAACTCCCTCCTTCTCATTCCCTTTAGAACACGCAAACATAAAACCGCTGCGAGGTCATTTGCTGGAAACGCGCCAAAAATCTGGAACTCCATCCCAGCAGATATCAGAACTATCCCGTCCTTCACAAAATTCAAACCTCTCAACCACTCCCTCCAGAATGGATAGCCGCCACCAGCATGCTATCCCTGACGCCGATGCTCTCTGACTCTACATCGCTCAGATTCACCTCAGCCCGCTTCAAGACAAGTATGCGAAAAATTGAGCTGCCTCAAGACTTCGGACTACCTCAATAAAGCATTCAACGAGGCTATCTCAGGACTCAACCACTACATCAAGAAGCCTCAGCACTCTTGGACTGCAGAACTTTATTTTTTAAGACTGCTGTACTATGTAACTATTATGAAACACTGTTGTAAAGCTCTCCGATACCCACAGGTCAGGTCAGTGCAATATAAAACTCCAAAAATAAAAATAAACGTATAGTAACACATACTCACTCTCTTCTCCACTCACTGACACAAGCACACACACACACCCATATAGCCACTCTCACACTCACTCACTCACACATACAGTCAGTTATATACTTCACATATATTGCCTTTCACGTATGCAGTTACTCACCCATATAACACTGAGACATCCATACACTCACTGACACAGCCATATGCTCACTCACTCAACCATACACCCAGGAATTCACCCAGTCATACATCCATGAAGGGAGTCACACAGCACCTCACTCACCCACACAGACACTCAGGCACCCATACAGGTATTCAGAAAACTAATCAATACCCATATAGACACTAATGGATCTACTCACCAACCCATATAGCCATTTATACACCAACTGACTGACTGATACATACATTTGCAAGATTAGTCACTCACCCATACATTCACTAAAGTCATGTTCAGTCCCTCAGTCATACAATCACGCACCCAAAAAATCCTCTATACAGACACTCATACACCCACTCATTCTTTGAATACACTTTGTCGTGTATATATATAATATTCTTAAACTTTTTAGAAACACACACAGGATGATGTCATCAGTGATGTCATCGGTGATGTCATTTGAGATGTCATCAGGGATGTCACTTACCATGTCATGAGTGTTGTACTATGTGACATCATCAGCAGTTCATTGCGGGGGCATGAGTTATAGTTAGTTCAGCTAACTATAACGGCCAAATTTGACTGGTTTTAAGTAAGTGGAATGTCAGCTTAACTATTACAGCCCTGAAACCTCAGTTTTTTTCACTGAATTGCTAAGGTTTTTTTAATGCTAATTCCTAACTATAACATCGCTGAGACCTATGTTTTTTTCAGTGATATATATATTATCTACTGGCGGTTGCCAGTAGATAATTATAGTTAGGGCCTAGTTTCCATAGGAAGTGCTTTTTGTTTTGCCAATAACTTTGGCGCCGGTTGACAAATCTCTGCGCAATTTTCAAAACTTGTGGCCTGCTCCGGTCAGCTCCTATTCTGAAAGTTTCAGGGTGATTCGCCAAGCGGGGGCCAAGAAAAAAAGGGGTGTCCCAAAATGTGTTTTCTCTATGTTATTTTCCATTGGAAACTTTAGACACGGCTACAGCCCGAACTGCTGAACAGAATTACACCAAATTTAGAGGCGTGGTGGATCCGCGCACCCTCCCGACCACAAGCTTTATTCTAATTGGCTGTCAACACTCCAAAGCTGGAAGTGTTGGCAGCCATCTTGTGCCTTAGTAACCAAGGCACAAGAAAACAGAAAAACAAAAGGTGAAAAATAACAAAAGGGGGCAGGGTAGAAACACCCTGACCCCTAGGCCTGCTCAGGGGGTCCCCCAAAAAAGCATTTAAAAAAAGAAATCGGCCAAATTTGCGCTGGGTGCGCGAATTCGGCTGAGAAAATAATAAAAAAATGAAGCGCGGGCTCCCGTGCTTAGTTGTATTGAAGCCCCGGGTGGGCCAGGTCCCGGGGCTGTGAAAAAAAGTGTGGAGGGGCCCCAATCCCCCCCACACTGCCCTGGGGACCACCACCTCCCCAGGGCAAGATTATTGAGTTGCGGGGAGCATGTAGCCCCCCCGCAGTCCTGTGGGATCTCCACCCCCGGGGCTTTTATGAATTAGGGGCCTGCCTCAGGGACCGCCACCCCCGGGGCTTTTTTAAAATAATACACCTGTGTGGGGGGTGTAAATGACCCCCGAGGCCCGGGTACCACCAACTCCCCGGGGCTGTGCATGTGATGGGAGGGGGCGCAACCCCCTCCTGGAGCCCTTCATGGTCCTGGGGATCGCCACCCCCAGGGCCGGCTCCTGCAGTGTCCTGCAGTGTCCTGGGGTGCCCACATCCAGGACACTGCTGTTTGCTATGACAGGGCAGGAGACGTGTGGCTCCTGCCCTGTCATAGCAAACTGTGCTTTGGGTTTCGAAAGCGGGAGCACAAAACCTGCTCTCGCTTTCAAAAATCAAACCACATTTCTTTTCCACACGGGGAGCTGCATGTCAGCAGCTCACCATGTGGAAAAGCAATGCCGGCTCCCGCAGGAGGTGGGGAGCCGGCAGGGACCGAGGGGGCATGGGGACTCCCCCCACAGTCCCCAACAAAGTGGCCAGGCCTTGGGGAATGGGGTCCTCGGGGCCACCAGGTACCTCCAGTATGCGCCAGGGAGCTGGCTCTGCAACACCAGCTTGGTGGCGCATACTGGAGGTATCTGGTGTGCTAGGGACACTCAGGATTCAAGGGGAATTATTCCCCTAATTTACAATGCGCCAGAGGGGTGCGTTTGCACAGTGGTGCAGGGAGGGGGTAGGGCCAGACACAGCAAGTGTGAAAATGCACCCCCTGGCACATTGTTAATTGGGGGATTAAGTCTCCTTCATTCTTGAGGGTCCCTGGGGGCAAACTAGCCCACCAGGTACATCCAGTATGCGCCAGGGAGCTGGCTTGCAAAGAGGTGTTCAGAGGCCACACCCCTTTTTACCCCTCTCTGCAATACCAGCTCGGTGGCGCTTACTGGAGGTACCTGGTTTGCTAGTTGGCCCTCAGGGACACTCAGGATTCAAGGGGAATTAATCCCCTAATATACAATGTGCCAGGGGGGTGCGTTTGCACAGTGGTGCAGGGAGGGGGCGGGGCCAGACACAGCAAGTGTGCAAACACACCCCCTGCACATTGTATATTGGGGGATTAAGTCCCCTTAAATCCTGAGGGTCCCTGGGGGCAAACTAGCCCACCAGGTACCTCCAGTATGCACCAGGAAGCTGGCTTGCAGAGAGGTGTTCAGAGGCCACGCCCCTTTTTACACCTCTCTGCAACACCAGCTTGGTGGCGCATACTGGAGGTACCTGGTGTGCTAGTTGGCCCTCAGGGACACTCAGGATTCAAGGGAAATTAATCCCCCAATTTACAACGCGCCAGGGGGGTGCGTTTGCACAGTGGTGCAGGGAGGGGTGGGGCCAAACATAGTAAGTGTGCAAATGCACCCCCTGGCACATTGTATATTGGGGGATTAAGTCCCCTTCAATACTGAGGAGCCCTGGGGGCAAACTAGCCCACCATGTACCTCGAGTATGCGCCAGGGAGCTGCGTTGCAGAGAGGTGTTCAGAGGCCATGCCCCTTTTTATACCTTTCTGCAACGCAGCTCTGTGGCGCTTACTGGAGGTACCTGGTGGGCTAGTTGGCCCCTAGGGAGCCTCAGGACTCAAGGGGAATTCATCTCCAAATTTACAACATGCCAGGGGGTGCATTTGCACAGTGGTGCAAGGAGGGGGCGGGCCTGACATACCAAGTGTGCAAATGCACCACCTGGCACATTGTAAATTTCGGAATTAAGTTCCCTTCAATCCTGAGGGTCCCTGGGGGCCAACTATTCCACCATGTACCTCCAGTAAGTGCCAAAGAGCTGTGTTGCAGAGAGGTGTAAAAGGGGCATGGCCTCGGAACACCTCTCTGCAACGCAGCTCCCTGGCGCATACTGAGGTACCCGGTGGGCTAGTTGGCCCCCAGGAACCCTCAGGTTTCAAGGGGAATTAATCCCCCAAATTTAAACCTGCCATGGAGTGTGTTTGCACAGTGGTGAAGTGAGGGGGCGGGCCTGATGGGACATGTGTGTACTTATGCAATCACTACACCAAAACCCAAGCACTTATAAATTCACCATGCACTCTCCTTCCTTGCAGCACTCTAATCATCCAGTCACTACCCATACACTCATGGAATGACCCATGCACTAACTCATGCACTGCTACAATACCCTGAGCAGTACCCATGCAGTCCAGCCATTGCCCTGACACTACCCATGCACTTCTCCAATTACCCAGCGGGCACCATGTACTTATCCAATCACTCCGCCAAAACCCAGGAACTTATAAATTCACTATGCCCTCTCCTTGCAGTACTCTAATCTTCCAGTCAGTACCCATGTATTCATGGAGTGACCCAGGCACTAACACATGCACTGCTGCAATCCCCTGTGAACTACTCATGCAGACCTCTAACCACCTACACAGTACTGATTCACTCCTCCAATTACCCAGGTTGTACCCATGCACTCCAGAAATCCCTCTGTCACTACACATGCACTCCTCCAATCACCCATTCAGCATCATGCACTTATGCAATCACTAAGCTAAAACCAGTTGTAAAATCACCATGCACTGTCCATGCAGCACTCTAATCATCCTGTCGCTACCCATGTACTCATGCAATTACCCAGGCAGTAACTCATGGCAAACACAGAGGAGGTCATTCTCATTATAGGGGTACCCCAACGCACATTGTTCCGTAGTGTATGTAGGTGTTTTCACTGTAATCTAAGTGGCTTTTAGCATAGCACTTGCTCCGATCCTGGTTACTCAGAGTCAGTCACCACCAGCACCCGTCACTAAAAGTTGGGGGTACAGGAGGACTTTCTGCTCCTCTGTTGGTTCTTTCTGCACATCTCTTGCTTCTTCCTGCACTTTTCTTAACCTTTCTGGACTTCTGTTGCCTCTTTCTGCATTTGTCTTGCTTTTGCTGGACTTTTGTTCCTCTTTTTTCACATGTCCTAACTTTGTAGGCACATTTTCCAAAATAATGACCAACTCAGTTCAGCTCCTGTCTTGAAAGTTTGGGGGTGATTCGTCAAGTGGGGGCTGAGTAAAAAGGCGGGTCCCAAAACATGTTTTCCCCATGTTAAATTTCCATAGGGAATTTTGGAACAGGCTACAGCCCGAACTGCTTTCAAAGGGTATAAATCCATTCAGCACTTTCTGAGAAATTAAAAAAATAAAAATATCGCTATCTGAGCACCGAGGAGGAGCCGCGAATCCTCCCGAGCACAAGCTTAATTCGGATTGGCCGCCATACTCCAAACCAGTAATAGTATTTGATAACTTTGGTCATGTTGCTGCTGTCATCAGCCATGTAGTCATTGTTTTACACAAACACTAGCTATGCTCTCATGTAATCTCTTTAGCACAACTTTAGCATTCATAGGTTAACCCAGACATTATCCTTGTATTTTTCTTTTTACACAGGCACAACCTATGCACTCATGGTATCACCCAGACAGAACCCCTGCACTTATGCAATCACCAACAGACTACCCATCTACTCATACTATCACTCAGGCACTACTCCTGTACTCATCCATTCACGCGGGTACTACTCATGGAGTAATCCATTCACTGAGGCTGTTGCGGAGATTCATCCTAAGGTGACAACTATGCGTACAATTATGGGACCTTAGTAGGTAGGGACTGAGTCATCCTATTACTTGAGTGCCCTTAGGCCCCAGACCAACTGGCTATTCTGTCTCATTTGCTCTCCTAATCTCTTACAGAGAAACAAGGGATTAGACAACCCGAGACCCAACACTCCGATATCTCTCAGGAATTGCGGTAACATGACAAACCCTTTCACTGTCACTCTTGTACTTGTAAGATCTGAGACAGACATTAAGCATTTTAAAATATTTATTTTAAGTAACGTGTTGTAATGTGCAGTATATGTGCCACAACAAGAACAAAAGTGTATGTTATGAATATAATCAGTATAGTAGTTAGTTCATATATGAGAAATGGAGATGTCATCATAATAAGACAATGGAGAAAAGTGTATACTGCGTAACATCCCTCTACCTTGCTAAAACAAATTATTATTATATACTAGAAGATCTCTGAGCTTTGTCTGCAGACCACATAACTTTGAATATAGATGGTAAATCTAAATTTTAGCTACCATTTCACTGTTCTCTCTAGAAATGTTTCTGTCCAAGTATGTGTGCCACTTGTTTGTGTAACCAAATTGTATCACAGTATGGGTGATCAACAACAACTTCATTGGTATGTTTTATATAGGTGCTAGGGCCTGACCAGAGCAAAATAAGAGGGGACATTGTTTATTGACTTTGCCCAGAATGTTGAATTTAAAGTTCCGAAAGATGCTCAAAATAAACACAGCAGCCATTTTCATGTGAAAAGTACAAACAAGATATTTTGCTAAAATAAAGCCTTGTGTAATTGTGCGTAAAAGCTGGATAATGGCTTCAGGGCTCATGGTAAGTGAAGTGGATAATGTCCCCAACTGCCACATCGCCCTCCCCTTGGGCAGCTGGGTTGCACCCAGGCAGACAAAACGCAAACAAAAGCAGTGCCAAACCGAATCTGTAAAAGCGAAATTGTAGAAAAAGTTAATACGTGAAAGTTTGCAACAAACCAAAAACTAAATGAGAAAAAGTAAAAATACAGTGTTCTTGAAGCGTAGAATGAACAGGCCATCAAATCGTGTTCCCACTTATGGAGATCCATCGAAGTGCAAGAATTTGCAGTCACCGCAGAATGCAATCAGCTCCAGAAGGTCATACTCTCCTCTCCAAGCAAAGAGGGTTGCCATCCAATTGAGCAAGTTGAAAGAATATATATGGTCATCGTAATCTTGTGCAACCAGGAGCATTTCAGGGCAACCTGCATGATATTTGATGATACTCTCCTGCAAGAGGCACTGCGCATGAGAGCACGTACTCCAGCTCCCCCTTATTGCATGATTAAATGCATCTATCAAGCGCGTGTCTCCAGAACAGACATGGTCATGAGCCAGCAATGGACTCACCAACAGTTCATAATCCAGGTCAGTGCGTGAAGTAGTGGAGGGGCAGACATCCAGGTCTCTCTCAAAGGGGCACCGGAGACAGTAGAACACAGGTAGCATGCAGGTGAAATAGACATACCGGAAGTTCAGCCTATAACTGATGCCAAGAGTGGCCAATGACAAGCATTCAAAAAGTTGCAGCCTTAGTTCACGGTACAGCCACAATTGGCCTGGATAGGGCTCAACTACAGGATGGGCAGCCATTTTGTAGTAGGAGCAGAAGAATGAGCACTGCGAAAACGTGCAAGAGCACCAGGGAAACCGCCATTGTGCTTGGAAAATTAGAATGAATAAAATCCAGTATTACTCCAAAAATAGCCTGAAAAGAGATAACGAGGCCGGAGTCGACTAGTTTAAAAAAAATGTGGTAGGTCTCCGGTTTCAGACTCATTAAATATTTGGTGTATTAATTCTGTAAAATGTAGTAGGAGATTGGTATTGAGCAGTGATTCAATGTCACTTGGTGGTTTAGCCACCTGCTTTTTGAAGGTCTCACAAGCTGATGTGAGAGCCACTTGTCATTAAAACAATAGTGCTTTGAGTCAGCATATGTTATTTAAATCAGTTTTCACAGTGGGAATGGAAGGCCATAGGAAACTATCTACAATCCCATGTAGGGGAGGACAATAGACATTGGAGCAACATGTAACACGTTGTGAAAGAGTTGGTATATACGGGACGCCTGCTCGTAAGCCACAGCAGTTGTTGTTTTTTAAGATAAGATAACTGGTGTTTAAAAGCACAATGAGTGTGGGAATAACAGCAGGCAGTGGAGTTTCTTTAAAAAAAACAGTACTAATTACGGGCCAAAATGTTAAAATCTCTGTGTACTTTAATTTGTTTACAAACTAAAGAATGTTCTATGGAACAATCACAGTGCTTCCCTGTTAGGAAAACTTATTTATCTCCATGCTCACAGTGAAATGCAAAAACAATTAATACAATTCATGAATAAAAGTACTCCCAAGAGACTAAAATGTACCAATGGGGTATTGTTTCATGCAATCAAGGACGCACTACCTATACACACATCAAATCAATCAGGAAGTGACAATGCAATCATGCAATCATGTACTACTCTTGCACTCAATTATTCACTCAGGCAGTACCCATGCACTCATCGATTCCCTCAGGTACTACCCATCCACTCATACAATGACCCAGGAATCACTCTTGAAGTAATCCTTTTACTGAGGCAGTAACCATGCACTGTTCCAAGTAGCCAGATGTTAGTCTTGCATTCACATATTCACTTAGGCAGTACCCATGCACTCATAGAATCAAGTAGGCACTACTTATACACACATTCAATCAATCATGCATTACTTATGCAGTCATGCAGTCAGCCAGACACTACTCATGCACTCAACCATTCACTCAGCACTGCGTATAAAATCATGAATTCCCGAAAGCACAATCTATGCACTTATCCATTCACTGAGGTACTGCGCAAACATTTATCCAATTATCCAGGCAACCCACTAGCACTCATAGAAACTGTCTGGCAGTACTGTTTTTTCATTCTAGCAGTACGCATGTATTTTTGCAATCGGCTACTCAGTTAACATACACTCATAGAGTGCATTACACACTAAAAATGCACTCATGCAATCATTCAATAATGCCCCAGCAACTTTCAGAATATTAAATGTTATTGTGGAAAGTTACATTTATCAAAAAGTAGTTACAAAAATTAAATACATTTTTTTTCCACATTTTCTTTTTTATTTTAAGAATCTGTAATATAATATGACTACACAATTGCAAACAAGAAAACAATATTAATTGAAAGAAATAAGAATATAAATGTTAGCTCAGCTATTAGTATGTTTTTACAAAAAAACGCTTATAAATATTTGAAACCTTTTAAAAATTTTTAAAAAATGATAAACTAAAAAGAAAAAATGAAGCAACATCTTTTAATAGTTTTTCTTTAAAGGAACAGTAGAAAATCAAACATACAACAATAGGTTTGAGGGATGTTACCGTAAGGAATAAGCATTTAAAAAACCTTAGAAATTCACTGAAAAAAACATAGGTTTCAGGAACGTTATAGTTGACATTTCACTTATACAAAACCAGAGAAATTCGGCTTTTATAGCTAACTATAACTTGCGCCCCGCAATGCACTGCTGATGACGTCAGATATTACATCATTCATAACATGGTCAGTCACATTACTGATGACATCACTGATGACATTTCAAAGTCACCATACAGTTATTCATACATGCAGTCACTTATCAATACAGCCACTGACCTATGCACTCATACATCCATAGAGACACTCACATATTGCAACTTACGCATAAAGTTACTCATACACCTAGTCAGTCACCCAAACAATCAATCACACTGCCATTTGCTCACCTATCCAGGTATACACATATCACCTCACTTATTCCTACAGATAAAAAGGCGAATATCTCCTTCCACCTATATGCCGATGACACCCAGATCTATCTAGAAACCTCCTCCCGAAACTACATCCTCAGACTTAACAACTCCTTAAAAAAAATTCAACACTGACTGTCCCTAAATCACCTTAAACTTAACCAGGACAAAAGGGAGATCCTCCTCATCTCCAACTAAGAAGAGAACCCACAAACCGTAGAATGGCTTAAAGCTATGAATGCTCTAAATGGCAATCTCACCCTGGCTAACTCCGTAAAATCCATAGGAATCACCCTAGACGCTAAACTGGACATGACCAACCACATCAAAAGCTCTGCAAAGACTGCCTTCCTCAACCTAAAGCTTCTCTACAAAATTAAACCATTCATCCCTACTAAAGACCTCAAACAAGCCACCCAATCACTGGTGCTATCCAGACTCAACTATGGCAACGCAACCTTAACTGGCACCGCAAAATCCCACCTGGCTACCCTCAATGCAGCAGCCAGAATGGTCACTGGAATCAGGAAATACAACCACATTTCACCAGCACTAAGATAATTAAAACGGCTCCCCGTTGAACAGCGAGCTAACTTCAGAACGGCCTGCCTCACGCACAAAGTCCTACACACTGGAAAACCAGACTATCTGGCCACCAAACTCAAGAGGGCCTGGCAGACAGGTAACCTCAGGAGCTCGAACTCCCTCCTTCTCATTCCCTTTAGAACACGCAAACATAAAACCGCTGCGAGGTCATTTGCTGGAAACGCGCCAAAAATCTGGAACTCCATCCCAGCAGATATCAGAACTATCCCGTCCTTCACAAAATTCAAACCTCTCAACCACTCCCTCCAGAATGGATAGCCGCCACCAGCATGCTATCCCTGACGCCGATGCTCTCTGACTCTACATCGCTCAGATTCACCTCAGCCCGCTTCAAGACAAGTATGCGAAAAATTGAGCTGCCTCAAGACTTCGGACTACCTCAATAAAGCATTCAACGAGGCTACCTCAGGACTCAACCACTACATCAAGAAGCCTCAGCACTCTTGGACTGCAGAACTTTATTTTTTAAGACTGCTGTACTATGTAACTATTATGAAACACTGTTGTAAAGCGCTCCGATACCCACAGGCCAGGTCAGTGCAATATAAAACTCCAAAAATAAAAATAAACGTATAGTAACACATACTCACTCTCTTCTCCACTCACTGACACAAGCACACACACACACCCATATAGCCACTCTCACACTCACTCACTCACACATACAGTCAGTTATATACTCCACATATATTGCCTTTCACGTATGCAGTTACTCACCCATATAACACTGAGAGATCCATACACTCACTGACACAGCCATATGCTCACTCACTCAACCATACACCCAGGAATTCACCCAGTCATACATCCATGAAGGGAGTCACACAGCACCTCACTCACCCACACAGACACTCAGGCACCCATACAGGTATTCAGAAAACTAATCAATACCCATATAGACACTAATGGATCTACTCACCAACCCATATAGCCATTTATACACCAACTGACTGACTGATACACACATTTGCAAGATTAGTCACTCACCCATACATTCACTAAAGTCATGTTCAGTCCCTCAGTCATACAATCACGCACCCAAAAAATCCTCTATACAGACACTCATACACCCACTCATTTTTTGAATACACTTTGTCGTGTATATATATAATATTCTTAAACTTTTTAGAAACACACACAGGATGATGTCATCAGTGATGTCATCGGTGATGTCATTTGAGATGTCATCAGGGATGTCACTTACCATGTCATGAGTGTTGTACTATGTGACATCATCAGCAGTTCATTGCGGGGGCATGAGTTATAGTTAGTTCAGCTAACTATAACGGCCAAATTTGACTGGTTTTAAGTAAGTTGAATGTCAGCTTAACTATTACAGCCCTGAAACCTCTGTTTTTTTCACTGAATTGCTAAGGTTTTTTTAATGCTAATTCCTAACTATAACATCGCTGAGACCTATGTTTTTTTCAGTGATATATATATTATCTACTGGCCGTTGCCAGTAGATAATTATAGTTAGGACCTAGTTTCCATAGGAAGTGCTTTTTGTTTTGCCAATAACTTTGGCGCCGGTTGACAAATCTCTGCGCAATTTTCAAAACTTGTGGCCTGCTCCGGTCAGCTCCTATTCTGAAAGTTTCAGGGTGATTCGCCAAGCGGGGGCCAAGAAAAAAAGGGGTGTCCCAAAATGTGTTTTCTCCATGTTATTTTCCATTGGAAACTTTAGACATGGCTACAGCCCGAACTGCTGAACAGAATTACACCAAATTTAGAGGCGTGGTGGATCCACGCACCCTCCCGACCACAAGCTTTATTCTAATTGGCTGTCAACACTCCAAAGCTGGAAGTGTTGGCAGCCATCTTGAGCCTTAGTAACCAAGGCACAAGAAAACAGAAAAACAAAAGGTGAAAAATAACAAAAGGGGGCAGGGTATAAACACCCTCACCCCTAGGCCTGCTCAGGGGGTCCCCCAAAAAAGCATTTAAAAAAAGAAATCGGCCAAATTTGCGCTGGGTGCGCGAATTCGGCTGAGAAAATAATAAAAAAATGAAGCGCGGGCTCCCGTGCTTAGTTGTATTGAAGCCCCGGGTGGGCCAGGTCCCGGGGCTGTGAAAAAAAGTGTGGAGGGGCCCCAATCCCCCCCACACTGCCCTGGGGACCACCACCTCCCCAGGGCAAGATTATTGAGTTGCGGGGAGCATGTAGCCCCCCCGCAGTCCTGTGGGATCTCCACCCCCGGGGCTTTTATGAATTAGGGGCCTGCCTCAGGGACCGCCACCCCCGGGGCTTTTTTAAAATAATACACCTGTGTGGGGGGTGTAAATGACCCCCGAGGCCCGGGTACCACCAACTCCCCGGGGCTGTGCATGTGATGGGAGGGGGCGCAACCCCCTCCTGGAGCCCTTCATGGTCCTGGGGATAGCCACCCCCAGGGCCGGCTCCTGCAGTGTCCTGCAGTGTCCTGGGGTGCCCACATCCAGGACACTGCTGTTTGCTATGACAGGGCAGGAGACGTGTGGCTCCTGCCCTGTCATAGCAAACTGTGCTTTGGGTTTCGAAAGCGGGAGCACAAAACCTGCTCTCGCTTTCAAAAATCAAACCACATTTCTTTTCCACACGGGGAGCTGCATGTCAGCAGCTCACCATGTGGAAAAGCAATGCCGGCTCCCGCAGGAGGTGGGGAGCCGGCAGGGACCGAGGGGGCATTGGGACTCCCCCCACAGTCCCCAACAAAGTGGCCAGGCCTTGGGGAATGGGGTCCTCGGGGCCACCAGGTACCTCCAGTATGCGCCAGGGAGCTGGCTCTGCAACACCAGCTTGGTGGCGCATACTGGAGTTATCTGGTGTGCTAGGGACACTCAGGATTCAAGGGGAATTATTCCCCTAATTTACAATGCGCCAGAGGGGTGCGTTTGCACAGTGGTGCAGGGAGGGGGTAGGGCCAGACACAGCAAGTGTGAAAATGCACCCCCTGGCACATTGTTAATTGGGGGATTAAGTCTCCTTCATTCTTGAGGGTCCCTGGGGGCAAACTAGCCCACCAGGTACATCCAGTATGCGCCAGGGAGCTGGCTTGCAAAGAGGTGTTCAGAGGCCACACCCCTTTTTACCCCTCTCTGCAATACCAGCTCGGTGGCGCTTACTGGAGGTACCTGGTTTGCTAGTTGGCCCTCAGGGACACTCAGGATTCAAGGGGAATTAATCCCCTAATTTACAATGTGCCAGGGGGGTGCATTTGCACAGTGGTGCAGGGAGGGGGCGGGGCCAGACACAGCAAGTGTGCAAACACACCCCCTGCACATTGTAAATTGGGGGATTAAGTCCCCTTAAATCCTGAGGGTCCCTGGGGGCACACTAGCCCACCAGGTACCTCCAGTATGCACCAGGAAGCTGGCTTGCAGAGAGGTGTTCAGAGGCCACGCCCCTTTTTACACCTCTCTGCAACACCAGCTTGGTGGCGCATACTGGAGGTACCTGGTGTGCTAGTTGGCCCTCAGGGACACTCAGGATTCAAGGGAAATTAATCCCCCAATTTACAACGCGCCAGGGGGGTGCGTTTGCACAGTGGTGCAGGGAGGGGTGGGGCCAAACATAGTAAGTGTGCAAATGCACCCCCTGGCACATTGTATATTGGGGGATTAAGTCCCCTTCAATACTGAGGAGCCCTGGGGGCAAACTAGCCCACCATGTACCTCGAGTATGCGCCAGGGAGCTGCGTTGCAGAGAGGTGTTCAGAGGCCATGCCCCTTTTTATACCTTTCTGCAACGCAGCTCTGTGGCGCTTACTGGAGGTACCTGGTGGGCTAGTTGGCCCCTAGGGAGCCTCAGGACTCAAGGGGAATTCATCTCCAAATTTACAACATGCCAGGGGGTGCATTTGCACAGTGGTGCAAGGAGGGGGCGGGCCTGACATACCAAGTGTGCAAATGCACCACCTGGCACATTGTAAATTTCGGAATTAAGTTCCCTTCAATCCTGAGGGTCCCTGGGGGCCAACTATTCCACCATGTACCTCCAGTAAGTGCCAAAGAGCTGTGTTGCAGAGAGGGGTAAAAGGGGCATGGCCTCAGAACACCTCTCTGCAACGCATCTCCCTGGCGCATACTGAGGTACCCGGTGGGCTAGTTGGCCCCCAGGAACCCTCAGGTTTCAAGGGGAATTAATCCCCCAAATTTAAACCTGCCATGGAGTGTGTTTGCACAGTGGTGAAGTGAGGGGGCGGGCCTGATGGGACATGTGTGTACTTATGCAATCACTACACCAAAACCCAAGCACTTATAAATTCACCATGCACTCTCCTTCCTTGCAGCACTCTAATCATCCAGTCACTACCCATACACTCATGGAATGACCCATGCACTAACTCATGCACTGCTACAATACCCTGAGCAGTACCCATGCAGTCCAGCCATTGCCCTGACACTACCCATGCACTTCTCCAATTACCCAGCGGGCACCATGTACTTATCCAATCACTCCGCCAAAACCCAGGAACTTATAAATTCACTATGCCCTCTCCTTGCAGTACTCTAATCTTCCAGTCAGTACCCATGTATTCATGGAGTGACCCAGGCACTAACACATGCACTGCTGCAATCCCCTGTGAACTACTCATGCAGACCTCTAACCACCTACACAGTACTGATTCACTCCTCCAATTACCCAGGTTGTACCCATGCACTCCAGAAATCCCTCTGTCACTACACATGCACTCCTCCAATCACCCATTCAGCATCATGTACTTATGCAATCACTAAGCTAAAACCAGTTGTAAAATCACCATGCACTGTCCATGCAGCACTCTAATCATCCTGTCGCTACCCATGTACTCATGCAATTACCCAGGCACTAACTCATGGCAAACACAGAGGAGGTAATTCTCATTATAGGGGTACCCCAACGCACATTGTTCCGTAGTGTATGTAGGTGTTTTCACTGTAATCTAAGTGGCTTTTAGCATAGCACTTGCTCCGATCCTGGTTACTCAGAGTCAGTCACCACCAGCACCCGTCACTAAAAGTTGGGGGTACAGGAGGACTTTCTGCTCCTCTGTTGGTTCTTTCTGCACATCTCTTGCTTCTTCCTGCACTTTTCTTAACCTTTCTGGACTTCTGTTGCCTCTTTCTGCATTTGTCTTGCTTTTGCTGGACTTTTGTTCCTCTTTTTTCACATGTCCTAACTTTGCAGGCACATTTTCCAAAATAATGACCAACACAGTTCAGCTCCTGTCTTGAAAGTTTGGGGGTGATTCGTCAAGTGGGGGCTGAGTAAAAAGGCGGGTCCCAAAACATGTTTTCCCCATGTTAAATTTCCATAGGGAATTTTGGAACAGGCTACAGCCCGAACTGCTTTCAAAGGGTATAAATCCATTCAGCACTTTCTGAGAAATTAAAAAAATAAAAATATCGCTATCTGAGCACCGAGGAGGAGCCGCGAATCCTCCCGAGCACAAGCTTAATTCGGATTGGCTGCCATACTCCAAACCAGTAAATGTTGGCAGCCATCTTGTGATTCAGTAACCAGGTCACGAGAAAAAAGGAAAATAATTAACAAATGAAGAAAAGGGGGCAGGGTAGAAACCCCCTGACCCCCTATGCCTGCTTAGAGCGTTCCACATGGGACCCCCACGCCGAAAACAAGCGATTTGTCCGGAGTATCCCGCACTTTGTTTTCTTAAAGCTCCCGGGTTTCACAGGAGAAATGCGCATGCGTGGGAAATTGCACAGTTTTCGCAAAGATTAGCGACATGGCAAGGAAGAGGGGGTGGTCAGCCCGGGGACGCTGCAGTACAGAGGTAAGTGGTTTTAAATTTACTGAGTTTGCTCGCAACTTTGTGGATCTTCGCCTAGCCCCTATATACCAATTACGCCCAGGGTTACTCTCTACACCACCCTGCAAATGCGCCTCTTGGCACACTGCTGGTGGGGGGATGAGGTCCTCTTGTGCCCTGAGGACCTCAGGACTCAAGTGGCATTTATCCCCCAAGCAGCAGTGCACCAGGCTGTGTGTTTGCAGAGTGGTGTAAAAAGGGTGTATGGCCTCAGATTACTCTCAGCACTCCAGCTGTGTGGGGCTTACTGTAGGTACCTGGTGGGCTAGTTGGCCCCCAGGGACCCTCATGAGGCAAATAGACTTCATCCTCCAACAAAGAGCGCACCAGGAAGTGCATTTGGAGAGTGGTGGAGAAAGGGGGCGTGGCCTGTGTCCACCTCTCAGCAATCCCTCTGTGTGTGGGGCTTACTGGAGGTAAAAGGTAGTTAAGTTGACTTCAATACCCATCCAAGAGCGCGCCAGGGAGCGCATTTGCAGAGTGGTAGGCGAGGGGGGCGTGTTCTGCTATGAGAACTTAGCAATCCTGCTGTGTGGGACTTACTGGAGGTAATTGGAGGGGTAGATGGCCCCCTAGGATGTCCTTGGGGGCCAACTACCCCGCTCGTAACCTCCAGTAAGCCCCACACAGTGGGATTGCTGAGAGGATCTTTGGAGGCCATGCCCCCTTTCTCCATCACTCTGCAAACTCACCTCCTGGCAGACTATGGGCTGGAGGATGAAGTCCACTTTACTCCTGAGGGACTTTGGGGGCCAAGAATTCCTCCTGGTACCTCCTGTAAGTCCAACACAGTGGACTTCCTGAGCGCTGGTCAGAGGCCCAGCACCCTTTCTTCACCACTCTACAAACGCAACTATTAGTTAAAGAAGCATTTGCAATGTAATAGGTTTTGCATTTGCAAGAGTTAGAGCTATTGGTGCTGTAAATGTAAACACGTTTACTAATGTTTTTTGGTGTAGAGTGGATGTAGTTGTGTGTAGTGGAATAATGTAGTATGTTGTGCAGTGAAATTATTTGAAAAGAAAGTAGATGGTATTTAGGGTATAGGAATTATGTGAAGTGGGATTATGTGTATTGGAGAGTAATTATGTGGTATTGTAGTCGGTGTTGTGGAGTGGTAACCTCAGGTTTAGTCTTCCTCATTTCCATAGAAGCTAAACTATAAACTCAATCAGACACAAATAAGAAGTAACCACTGAGAAGCACTTCTGGACCTAGTCGGAGGTATGAGCAGGGCCACTGGAATTATTTGACTGTTTGGCTGCACCAATTTTCACAAAATTAAACATTTTCTGCATTCGCCAAATATTCCATCATCTGCTGCCTAATCTGCAGATATGAAGAAAAAAAGCCTTGTTTCTAGCTTAAACGACTCAAATGTTCCCAAAAATGCAGTGTCACTTGTTATTGCGTGGCGGAAGGCCCTTTGCAAAGCTGGAATGGTCACTTGTTACTTATTGATAAGCTTACTTATTGAAAAATGCAGATTTTAAACTGGTACTAATGGTGCAAAAACATCTCTTCTTTCTGTGCCTCTCTTGCCTCTTTCTGCATTCTTCTTGCTTATTTCAGCTCATTTCATCCTCTTCTGTACCTCACTGTCTTCTTTCTGTACTTCACTTGCCTCTTTCTGTACTTCACTTGCTTCTTTCTGTACCTGTCTTGCCTCTTTCTGTACTTCTCTTGTCTCTTTCTGTACCTCACTTGCATCTTTCTGCACTTCACTCTCTTCCTTCTGCACCTCTCTTACCTCTTTCTGCACTTCTCTTGCCTCTTTCTGCACTTATCTTTCTTGTTTCACTACTTCTCGAGCCTCTTTCCGTACCTCTATGGCCTCTTTCTGCACCTCAAGTGCCTCTTTCTGTACTTCTCATACCTCTTTCTAAACTTATCTTGCCTCTTTCTATACCTCTCATGCCTCTTTCTGCACCTCACTTGCCACTTTCTGCTCTTCTCTTGCCTGATTCAGAACCTCACCCTCGTCTTTCTGCACCTCTCTTGCCTCTTTCTTCACCTCACTTGCTTCTTTCTGTATCGCTCTATCCTCTTTCTGAACTTCTCTTGCCTCTTTCTGCACCCTTCGTGTCTCTTTTAGCACCTCTGTTGCTTTTTCCTGTGCTTTTCTTCCTTCTTTATGCACTCCTCTTGCCTCTTTCTATACCCCTTGGGACTCTTTGTGTACCTTGCCTTCCTCTTTTTGCACCCCTCTTGCCTCTTTCTGTACCTCTGTTGGTTCTTTCAGCACTGCTCTTGCTTCTTTTTGCACCTCACTTGCCTCTTTCTGCACTTCTTTTGCTTCTTGCTACACCTCTGTTGCTTCTTTCAGCCATACTCCTGCCTCTTTATGTACTTCTCCTGCTTATTTCTGCACCCCTCTTGCCTTTTTCTGCACCTCACTTGCTTCTTTCTGCATCTTTCTTGCCTCTTTCTATACTTCTCCTGCCTCTTTCTGCACCCTTATTGTCTCTTTCAGCACCTCTGTTGCTTCTTTCTGTGCTTTTCTTCCTTCTTTCCGCACCCCTCCTGCCTTTTTCTGCACCTCTGTTTGTTCTTATGTCACTGCTCTTGTCTCTTTCTGCACTTCTTTTGCTTCTTTCTACACCTCTGTTGCTTCTTTCAGCAATACTCTTGCCTCTTTCTGTACTTCTCTTGCTTGGTTCTGCACTTCTTTTGCATCTTTCTGCACCTCTGTTGTCTCTTTCTGCACCTCACTTATGACTTTCTGTACCCCTCTTGCCTCTTTCTGCACCCCTCTTCCCTTTTTCTGCATCTCTCTTTCCTCTTTGTGCACCCTTGTTCCCTTTCTGCACCTTTCCTGCCTGTTTCTGCACCCTCACACCTCTTTCAGTACCTCTGTTGCTTCTTTCTGCACTTCTCGTCCTTCTTTCTGCATCCCTCCTCCCTCTTTCTGTACTTGTCTTGCCTTTTGTGCACCTCTCTTACCTTTTTCTTCACCCCTCTTGCCTTTTCTTGCACCTCTGTTGGTTCTTTCTGCAATGCTGTTGCTTCTTTCTGTACCTCTATTGCAAACTTCTACATCCATCATGCCTCTTTCTGTGCTCCTCTTGCCTCTTTCTTCACCTCTCTTGTCTCTGTATGCACACCTGTTCCCTCTTTCTACACCCCTTTTGCCTGTTTCTGCAACTCTATTGCCTTTTTCTGCACTTCTCTTGCTTCCTTCTACACCTCACTTGCCTCTTTCTGCACTTCTACTGCCTCTTTCTGCACCTCTCTTGCTTCTTTCTGCACCCCTGTTGTCTCTTTCTGGCGCTTGTCTCTTTCTGCACTAATCTACCCTCTTTATGTACCTCTAATGCTTCTTTCTGCACTTTTCTTGCTTTTTTCTTAACCTCTCTTATTTCTTTCTGAACCCTTCTTTCCTTTTTTACATCCCTCTTGCATCTTTCTGTTGTTCTCTTGCCATTTTCTGCACCTATTGCCTCTTTCTGCATCTCACTTGCCTCTTTCTGCACTCCTCTTGCTTCTTTCCACACCTCTCTTGCCTCTTTCTGCTCCTCTCTTGCCTCTTTCTGCATTTCTCTTGCCTGTTTATACAGTTCTCTTGCTTCTTTCTGTACCTCTCTTGCCTCTTTCTGCACCTCACTTGCCTCTTTCTGCATCTCACTTGCCTCTTTCTGCACCTCACTCTCTACCTTCTGTACCTCTCTTGCCTCTTTCTGCTATTCTCTTGCCATTTTCTGTACTTTTCTTGCCTATTTCTGTACCTCACTTGCCTCTTTGTGCACTTCTCTTGCTCCTTTCTACACCGCTCTTGCTTCTTTATGCTCCTCTCTTGCCTCTTTGATCATTTATCTTGCCTGTCTTACCTATCTGGCCTCTTTCTGTATCCTACCTGCCTCTTTCTGCACCTCACTCTTTACCTTCTGCACCTCGTGAGCCTCTCTCTGTACCTCTCTTGCCTCTTTCTACACCTCAAGTGCCTCTTTCTGTACTTTTCCAGCCTCTTTCTACACTAATCCTGACTCTTTCTTTACCCCATGCCTCTTTCTGCACCTCACTTGCCATTTCTCTTCTCTTGCCTCTTTCAGAACCTCACTCTCTTCTTTCTGTGCCTCTCTTGCCTCTTTCTGCACCTCACTTGCTTCTTTCTGCATCTCTCTAGCCTCTTTCTGCACTTCTCTAGCCTCTTTCTGCACCTTTCTTGCCTCTTTCAGCACCTCTGTTGCTTCTTTCTGTACTTCTCTTCCTTCTTTATGGACCCCTCCTGCCTCTTTCTGTACTTGTCTTACCTCTTTGTGCACCTCTCCTACTTTTCTTTGCACCCTCCTTGCCTCTTTTTGTAACTCTGTTGATTATTTCTACACTGCTGTTGCTTCTTTCTGTAGCTATTTTGTACATTTCTGCATCCCTCTTGCCTCTTTCTGTACCTCTCTTCCCTCTTTCTGTAACCCTCTTGCCTCTGTCTGCATACCCGTTTAGTCTTTCTGCATCCTTATGCCTGTTTGTGTAACTCTCTTGCCTTTTACTGAAGTTTTTGTGCCTCCTTCTGCACCTCACTTGCCTCTTTCTGCAGTTCTACTACCTATTTTTGCGCCTCTCTTGATTCTTTCTGTCCCCGTCGTCTCTTACTGCCTCTTATTGTCTCTTTGTGCACTCATCTTTCCTCTTTCTGTACCTCTCTTGCTTCTTTTCTCACTCCTCTTGTTTCTTTCTGTACCTCTCTTGCTTCTTTCTGCACCCTTCTGCCCTTTTGTGCACCCCTCTTTCCTCTTTCTGCTGTTCTCTTGCCATATTCAGCACATCTCTTGCCTCTTTCTGCACCTCACCTGCACATCTCTTACCTATTTCTGCAATTATCTTGCCTCTTTCTGCACTTCTCTTACTTGTTCCTGCTCCTCTCTTGAGTATGTCTGCACCTCTGTTGCCTCTTTCTGCACCTCACTTGCATCTTTCTGCTCCCCTCTAGCCTCTTTTTGCACTCCATTTGTCTCTTTCTGCACCTCTCTTGCATCTTTCTGTACCCCTGGTCCCTCTTTCTGTACCTTTGTTGCTTTTTTTGCACTTCTCTTGCTCTTTCTGTACCCTTTGCATGTCTTTCAGCTCCTCTGGCACGTCTTTCTGTACTTCTCTGCCTTCTGTGTGCACGCCTCCGGCATCTTTCTGTATTTGTCTTGCCACTTTGTGTACCTCTACTACTTTTTTCTGTACCTCTCTTCCCTCTTTTTTCTCCTCTGTCGGCCCTTTCTGCACTGCTCTTGCTTCTTTCTGCACCTCACTTGCCTCTTTATGCACTTCTCTTGCTTCTCTCTACACCTTTGTTGCTTTTTTCAACAATTCTCTTGCCTATTTCTGCCTTTCTCTTGCTTCTTTCTGTACTTCTCTTGTGTCTTTCTGCACATCTGTTGCCTTTTTCAGCACCTACCTTGATTCTTTCTGTCCCCGTCGTCTCTTACTGCCTCTTATTGTCTCTTTGTGCACTCATCTTTCCTCTTTCTGTACCTCTCTTGCTTCTTTCCTCACTCCTCTTGTTTCTTTCTGTACCTCTCTTGCTTCTTTCTGCACCCTTCTGCCCTTTTGTGCACCCCTCTTTCCTCTTTCTGCTGTTCTCTTGCCATATTCAGCACATCTCTTGCCTCTTTCTGCACCTCACCTGCACATCTCTTACCTATTTCTGCAATTCTCTTGCCTCTTTCTGTACTTCTCTTTCTTGTTCCTGCTCCTCTCTTGAGTATGTCTGCACCTCTGTTGCCTCTTTCTGCACCTCACTTGCATCTTTTTGCTCCCCTCTAGCCTCTTTTTGCCCTCCATTTTTCTCTTTCTGTACCTCTCTTGCATCTTTTTGTACCCCTGGTCTCTCTTTCTGTACCTTTGTTGCTTTTTTGCACTTCTCTTGCTCTTTCTGCACCCTTTGCATGTCTTTCAGCTCCTCTGGCACTTCTTTCTGTACTTCTCTGCCTTCTGTCTGCACGCCTCCGGCCTCTTTCTGTATTTGTCTTGCCACTTTGTGTACCTCTACTACTTTTTTCTGTACCCCTCTTGCCTCTTTTTTCTCCTCTGTCGGCCCTTTCTGCACTGCTCTTGCTTCTTTCTGCACCTCACTTGCCTCTTTATGCACTTCTCTTGCTTCTCTCTACACCTTTGTTGCTTCTTTCAACAATTCTCTTGCCTATTTCTGCCTTTCTCTTGCTTCTTTCTGTACTTCTCTTGTGTCTTTCTGCACCTCTGTTGCCTTTTTCAGCACCTACCTTGATTCTTTCTGTCCCCGTCGTCTCTTACTGCCTCTTATTGTCTCTTTGTGCACTCATCTTTCCTCTTTCTGTACCTCTCTTGCTTCTTTCCTCACTCCTCTTGTTTCTTTCTGTACCTCTCTTGCTTCTTTCTGCACCCTTCTGCCCTTTTGTGCACCCCTCTTTCCTCTTTCTGCTATTCTCTTGCCATATTCAGCACATCTCTTGCCTCTTTCTGCACCTCACCTGCACATCTCTTACCTATTTCTGCAATTCTCTTGCCTCTTTCTGTACTTCTCATTCTTGTTCCTGCTCCTCTCTTGAGTATGTCTGCACCTCTGTTGCCTCTTTCTGCACCTCACTTGCATCTTTTTGCTCCCCTCTAGCCTCTTTTTGCCCTCCATTTTTCTCTTTCTGTACCTCTCTTGCATCTTTCTGTACCCCTGGTCTCTTTTTCTGTACCTTTGTTGCTTTTTTGCACTTCTCTTGCTCTTTCTGCACCCTTTGCATGTCTTTCAGCTCCTCTGGCACTTCTTTCTGTACTTCTCTGCCTTCTGTCTGCACGCCTCCGGCCTCTTTCTGTATTTGTCTTGCCACTTTGTGTACCTCTACTACTTTTTTCTGTACCCCTCTTGCCTCTTTTTTCTCCTCTGTCGGCCCTTTCTGCACTGCTCTTGCTTCTTTCTGCACCTCACTTGCCTCTTTATGCACTTCTCTTGCTTCTCTCTACACCTTTGTTGCTTCTTTCAACAATTCTCTTGCCTATTTCTGCCTTTCTCTTGCTTCTTTCTGTACTTCTCTTGTGTCTTTCTGCACCTCTGTTGCCTTTTTCAGCACCTACCTTGCTTCTTTCTGTACCCCTCTTGCCTCTTTCTGCACTCCTCTTCCCTCTTTCTGCATGTCTCTTGCCTCTTTTTGAACCCTTGTTCCCTCTTTCTGCACTTTTCCTTCCTGTTTCTGTACCTCTCTTGCCTCTTTCTCTGCCTCTGATGCTTCTTTCTATACTTATCTTGCTCTTTCTGTATCCCTCTTGCCTCTTTAAGCCCGTCTGTTGCTTCTTTCTGCACTACTCTTGCCTCTTTCTGTATCCCTATTGCCTCGTTGTGCACCTCTTCTGCCTCTTCCTGTACCTCTCTTGCCGTTTTCTACAGTTCTCTTCCCTCTTTCTGCACCTCTTTTGCCTCTTTCTGCAATTTTCTTGCCTCTTTCTGTACCCCTCTTGCCTCTTTCTGCACCACTGTTGGTTCTTTCTGCCCTTCTCTTGCTTCTTTCTGGACCTTTGACTTAGAGGTAGCTGTGATCCTTGTGCCAAATTATGTACTAGCGCCTTACAGGGGAGGTCATGACAATCACAACCCCAACTTATAGTGTAACCTAGTGTATGTAGATAGGTGTTTTCAGTGTATTCTAAGTGTCTTGTAGCATAGCATTGGGTCAGGGCCTGGTTAGTCAGAGTCAGTTATCACCGTTACTAGGCAGGTAAAATTTGGGGCACAGGATGACTTTGCAACAAGGCCCCTTTTTGCACCCATGTTGTTTTTTTCTGCATATCTCTTGCTTATTTCTGTACCTTTCTTTTTCTTCCTGGACTTCTGTTGCCTCTTTCTACATTTCCCTTGCTTATTTCTGCGCCTTTCTTCCTCTTTCTGCAAATGTCCTTCCTATGTAGGCATAGTTAGAAATTAGCATTTAAAAAACCTTTGAAATTCACTAAAAAAAACATAGGTTTCAGGGACGTTATAGTTTGAAATTAGCATTTTAAAAACCTTTGAAATTCACTGAAAAAACCATAGGTGTCAGAGACGTTATAGTTAGAAATTAGCACTTAGAAAACCTTAGAAATTCACTGAAAAAAACACAGGGTTCAGAGACGATATAGTTAGTTGGACATTTCTGCCATATAAAACCAGTTTAATTTGGCCGTTATAGTTAGTTGAAGTAACTATAACTGACACCCCTGCAATGCACTGCTGATGACATCACATATTACATCTCTCATGGCATGGTCAATGACATCACTGATGACATCTCAAATGTCACGTAGCTTCTCCGATAAACCACTCAATACATATTTAACCCAGCCAAGAGGGGCCCATAATAAACAAAAATAGAGGCACCCACTTAGACAGTTCTAAATATCTTTTCTCTCAGCAATAGGGCTCCCTCTCATGAAAAAATTATTTTCTATAAAAAATGTGTGCTCCACTATTAAGTGGGTGAGGGCAATTTTAATTTCCCTATAGGTTTTCCAGTAGTTTTTTTCCTTCTTTTCTGTCTTTATTTCCCATACTCCCAGTACCCTTCAAGGTTAACTGGTATTCTACCCCTTAGGTGAGTTCCATAGTTTCTAAAAACATGTATCAAGCCTGCCAATGCAGGCCTGTGTGTGAACTATAGCACTGATGCCCATGTTGGCCTATCTAAACCACTGACCAAACCTGAGGTGTCCTTTCACTACCACTAGGCCACCCCTACAGGAAGTCTTAAGGGGTTAAGCAAGTGGTTGGTGATAGGCAGGGTAAGTAAACATGTGTGATCCCTGCCCAGTTAGCGAAGAATACCCTTGTGTATTCTCACTACCTATGAGGTTTGCTCTTCTCGTTGGTTAACATGGCGTAATGGGTAAAATTACTACAATCTGCAATAGTGGCTTATAGTGGGGCTGCTCTTTCCTGTGGTAAAGTGTGATTTATCTTTAATAGCTTAGAAATGCGACTTTAAGAAAGTGGGCATTTATTTTCCCCAAAACTCTTTGTGTGCCTTTTTGTTTGACTTATCTCTGCATTTCCCCGAGACAGCTATAAACAGTGGGCTTGCAATTGGAGCAACATACCTCTGCCATTTGATGGCCTTGCTTGATAGATTGAAGGAAGAAGTTTGACACTTGGCCTCTGGGAGCCAGATCATGGCTCCACTAAAAATTAAGATATGCATTCTGTTTTACCAGAATTGTTTGGTGCGACCGGTATCAACGCACACCAGACATTGTGCCTCATTCCAGGGAGCTATGGACTTTGCAACTCTTCATTGTGTGTGAGCAGAATTGTCTGGTGTGACTCATATCAAAGCACACCAGCCGTTGTGAATCATTTCCAGGGAGGTACACAGTTTGCAACTCTTCATTGTGTATGACTGGAACTCTCTGGTGTGACTCATATCAATGTGCACCAGACGTTGTGCTTCATTTCCAGGGAGGTGCCAAGGGATGTATTTGTGTTCCATGTTGCTCGGATTGCCTGGATGCTACTCTGATTGAAGTTTGTCTGCAAGGGTGTCTCTTTCTTCTGAGAGTCTCCTCTGCTTTGTCTCCATTCATCGAATATTCCTTTTGTACCCTCAGTGCGAAGGACCAACAGCCTTCTCCTGACCTGGCCACAGGCACTTTTTGTTTCTAGGTAGTATTGCCCAGACCAGGCATGGGTGGTGAGAGTACTTGACTGGGCTAAGGAATTGTCATGCTTGTCGTGTACATGGGTGCATAAACACTCAATAAAACCTAGCATTAGATCATGTGGTCTATACCGTTCTGTTTCTACACTAAGAAAAGACGTGATTGGCAATGGTTGGCAACAGTATGTACACGGGCCTTGGAGCATGCGCAGTTTACGCGCATGCGCAGAAGGATGGTGTTTCAAGCCTTAAACCCACCCCGAACATGCAGGAAGTGTTTCTCGTTTAGCCAGATGGTTACCCTTCTTGTTCCGGGTCACGGTGTTGGCGTCCGAGGAGCTAGCGGTTCGTGGTGGTTGCTGTTCATGTCTTCCTGCGCTTCTGAGCCCGTCGTTTGGTATCGTAAGTCCCTAGAAGCGGCTTGCTTCTTGGAGATTGTTCCGTGTTGGTTTTCTTGATATTTATTATTTCAGCCGCTGAGGATTTAAAGCGGTTGTACTTTCTGTTGCGTTTAAAAGCAGTGGGTTCGTGCCACTTAGGTCAGAGTGGTGCTTTCTGTTATTTTGGACATAACGTTCTATGTGAACGATCTCAAGTATATATTACGGAGTTTTCAAGTTATATGAGTGGTGAGTAGGCACAGAGAAGGAAAACTAGTTAAGGTGTTGATTACACTTCACTTACTGTGTTGCTTTAACTTTAGATTCCGACTACTTTGGACAGACCTTGTACATATAGAGTTCCAGAACCTTCTACATTATTTTCTTATCTATTTCCTCCACATTCCACAAGGTATAAATACAGTACATTACATCCATTACATTGGGAACATCAAGGGAGGGGATTATTTCATTTATTATCTTTGTATCCTATTACAGTGCATTTCACAGAAGACAGAACATCCTCTGAGTGGAAGAAGATTGCGGAGTGCCATTTTTCTTACCCCTTCCTACCCTTGTTTTGTTCCCCTGTTTTCCCCCTGGTTACTTGTTGGGTGTTAGCGTTTATTCCTGACCCCCGGGAGGGGACAGGGGGGAAGCAGGGTGTAAAGCATCGTGATTCCAGGACACTTCTGAGACAACAGGTGCGTACATGACAGGAATGCTTCCAAGAGTGATCGGAAGCAGGTCAAGATATTGCGGGACCCCTCTGTGCTTCACAGGACTGGGCTGGTACCAGAAGGTGCAGTTTGGAATCTCTTGACAGAATAACTATCGCATTTAGTCTGCTTGTGCTCCGCATGCATAGGTGAACTTCCCGAGTAGTGGCCAAACTTCCATTTGCCGACTGCTACCTAATTAGTCCTGCTATCTACCTCCACCTTCTTGCTTGGGACCCTGACTAAGGGCCTGATTCTGATGCGGTTAGAAAATCATTCTGACCTAATAAGTTTGAGAATGGTTTTCAACCGACTCGGATCGGGAGAGTCTGACCAACCGAATACGTTGCATTCAGATACTTCCAGACTGGATATGGTTGGACTACCATTGACTTCAATGGGAGCCTGTGTTCCGTCCGAATGCAAAGGCTCTCTTTGAAGAAAGGGGAGGCTGGGGAAAATCGGGCACCCGCTGGTGCCTAAAACTGGGCATGGATGGTAAGGTGTCCGCCTCCCACCCTTCTGCTCAAAAACCACAGAGATCATATGCGGCGTCCCACAGGGATCCTCCCTCAGCCCGACTCTGTTCAACATCTACATGGCACCGCTCACCCACATCGCACGACAACACAACCTCTACATCATCTCCTACGCCGACGACACCCAGCTGATCACATCCCTTACCGAAGACCCCCACACCGCCAAAGCTAACCTCCACAGTGAAATGAAGGCCGTAGCCGACTGGATGAAGGACAGCAGACTGAAGCTGAATTCAGACAAGACGGAGGTCCTCATCCTCGGACCCACCCCATCAGCCTGGGACGACTCCTGGTGGCCCACATCGCTAGGCACAGCCCCGGAACCCACAGACCAAGCATGCAACCTGGGGGGTCATACTCGACTCCACCCTCTCCATGACCAGGCAAGTCAACGCCGTCTCCGCTTCCTGCTTCAACACCCTCCGAATGCTCTGCAGGATCTTCAAATGGATCGCCCCGACACGAGAAAAAACGTCACCCAGGCCCTTGTCACCAGCAAACTCGACTACGGGAACACCCTCTACTCAGGAGCAACAACCAAGCTCCTGAAACGACTACAACGAATCCAGAACGCCTCAACACGACTGATCCTCGACGTCCCCTGACGCAGCCACATCACACCCCACCTGAGAAGCCTGCACTGGCTCGCCGTCAACAAGAAGATCACCTTCAAGCTCCTCATCCACGCCCACAAGGCACTACACAACACCGGACCTACATACCTCAACAACCGACTCAGCTTCCACACCGAAACCCGAAGCCTCCGCTCAGCCAACCTCGCCCTCGCCACAGTTCCCCGTATCTGGAAGACCACCGCCGGCGGCAGATCCTTCTCCTACCTTGCCGCCAAGAACTGGAACGCTCTCCCCACCAGCCTACGACAGACTCAGGACCTGCTGGCCTTCCGAAGACCTGGCTCTTTGATCCCCCTCCCCCCCAGGACCTTGAGACCCTCACGGGTATGTAGCGCGCTTAAGAAATGCATTGATTGATTGATTGATTGATTGAGGTGGGACCCATGAGTACCCCATTGGGTCTGATTGGGAAGGCTCCAGTTGCAGGGGTGCCGGCAATGGGCCCCAAGAGTCTGATTCTGACTGCCAATTTGAGTCGGATGGCACAATTCAGAAAGACCGTCTGAATCCAGCATTGTAATCGACAGTTCGGAAATGCGGCACGGTCATTCCAAATGCCGGATTAGGATATTCCTAATGGCTAACTCACATCATACTCGGTTGGAAAGACACGTTCCCGATCTGATTCGGACGGAGCAAATGCCATTAGGAGGCCTTCCTAACTGCATTGGAATCGGGCCCTATGTGTGACTCCGGCCGCTTTCAGCCTGGAATCATGGGGAAGGTTCTATTTATCTCCAGCCCATGGGTGTAGCATAGTCAGGGTTAGCTGAATGGTGGAGGAGGGTTGGGCCGCAGGGTCTGGATGAGCTGCTGGATATCAGTTGCACTATATTACATTGATGTGTGCATGTGTGTGCGAGTGCGCTCCATACATATCTGCCTGATATCCGCAGCACCGCTTATCAGTGCAGAATGAATGTGTGGAGTGACTGTCTTTTATTAATTACAGCACACAGCAGTGCTGCTTTACATATTGATTCCCCAGCAAAAGTATACAAAGTTTGACATTGGTTCCTACCCATGCAGCCTTGGCCCATTGTGCTGTTTTAAAGTGATGTGATTATCTGGGTCTACACATTTCTGATATTGTTGTGACCTATTGTGCACCCTATAATTGTTGGTATTGAATTATAATAATTACTTGGCAGGGCCTCGTATAGACAACGTTTTGCACTGCATAAGAGTGCTGGGGGTGAAATAGGATCTTTTTCCAGTGTGCATATTACTGATGTCATTTTAACACGGTTGGGCCTCATACTGCTAATGATATTTCCAAATACGATTTATGCCCAAAAATACATGATGTTCATGTTGTGTTAGTTAATTTAATGTGTGTGTTGAATACAAACTTTATTTACATGCACCATGCGTGAAGTCTCTTTTGTGATGCTCAGTGTATTAATTGTGTGAGCTTCTTTTGCGAATGCTTTACACATTGCCTCTGTGATAATCCTTACTGCTCAGTGCCAAGCTACCTAAAGGTGAGTGCAGGTTATACAGTGAGTGTAATCACCCACCCCAGATGGGAGTGGTAAGTTTCGTGTGGTGCCTTGGCCAACCAGAACTTGCCAGTTCCAACATGTGCCTTGCTAGTGATCGTTTTCTAAGAAATGTAAGTGCCTGCATGCACAATTAGACAAATCAAAAAAGCCTTTCACACACACAACACCTACAAAAAAGAGTGGAAGCAATTTCTAAATGTAACATCTATACAGTACACAGGCTTCATAGAAATAAAAAAAACTGCACTTCACTGTGTGATTATTCATATGTTAACTCCTCGAGATGGAGAGATAAAAAGCCCAACATGTTAACACACAATTCTAACAGATCACATAGTTTAAAAAAAACCTGAACATTCAGCAAATGCAAAAGTAAAATGTCTCCTCTGCATCTATTATGGAGTACTGAGCTACTCACAAACTTTCCTGCCCCCAACCAACCGACATCATGTATCAGAAGTGAATTTCAATCACCAAAAGGCTGCCCTGGGACTCAGGAGCCAAATAACGACTATTTCTCAAAGCACCATCACAGCTTCCAAACATAAGGCCAAAACTATATATAAACTTTAAGGCACAATACAAATGCAAAGGAGACAGGGACAAACTCACAAGCATGGGAGAAAGCTCAGAAATAGAGCACACTATTTTTCTATGTCACCCTATGAGTTACTTATATAGTTGAGATTTTCACTCTTCATTTTTTAAATTCCTTAACTAAACTGTGGATACCAATCTGAAACACAAAAATCTAAATTGAATGAACAACTCATGCTTGGACATGTACAAGTGCAGTACTCAGTGCAGATCACATCAGAGAAACAACAGTGAAAAAGTCAGAAGATGACAGACACAGAATAACGGACAAACTCAATATGACAGCCACATAAAATAGAAAGAAAAGTGTAGTGTCTTATAATTAAAGAAACACTGGTACATTTTTGGTTCGCACAGTATACCGTAGGCCTGTGATGTAAGCGTTGGAGGGAAGAGTCAAAGACAGGCAAAGAATGTTGAGATCTGGCTTACACGTGTACAACCGCTCTGTGTGTGTGACTTGGTTATAGGCAAGTCCCATACGCAAGAAAGCGCTCTTCCAGAGAGTTTGCTGTGGCCCAGCAAACTGCTTATGCGTGGCTTGTTTGCAGCAGTCAAAGTGCAGAATCAACATCAGCCTGTGTAAACTTTTGAAGATAAAGAAAGTGACATTTAAAGTTTACATGTGGGTGGCCAGGAACTGAATAAAGTGGCCACAAATAAAAGGTAATGTGCCATTGTGCAAATTAATGACCACTGTGCCTTGCCAGGCCAGGTCGCCCCCATGCTCCTCCTGCTCCTGTTTTTGCTGGTTCCTGTTGCTGTTTCCTGTTGCCGTTTTTGCCGCCACTCGCCACTCGCCTTTTCCCGCCGCTGCCTCCCTGCGGCCCCGCTCCCCGTCAGCCGATTGGCCCCCCCGCTCCCGCCACCCAGTGGACCCTCCCTCCCGGCTCCCTTCTTATGTAGCCTCCACGCACGCGCCGATTGTGCGCCGAAGGCGCGCCAAAGGCAAGCCCGTCTGCGCCTGGACCGCGCCCAGTGCCAGGACCCCTGACCCCCGACGGACCTACGACGCCGCCACCCTCATCGCACTCAAACCCAACTGACCAAGAGCCTGCCACCGAGCCACCCCGAGACGCACCCACGGACCCTTCACCAGTCAGGCCTGCAAGTTCACCTGCCTCCGGACCTGCACCGCACCCGCCAAACCAAGCACCAGCAGCAACCACCTCAAGTGCATCCTGCTCAACACCCGCTCCGTCCACAGACAAGCCATCGAACTTTGGAACCTGCTCGACACAACCTCACCGGATGTCGCCTTCCTCACAGAAACCTGGATGAACGCCTCCTCAGCACCCGACATCGCCATCGCCATCCCAGACGGATACAAGATCATCCGAAGAGACCGCGCCAACCAGACTGGAGGAGGCATCGCCATCGTACACAAGAACACCATCCGCATCACGACCAACTCCAACGACACCTTCACCACCGCCGAGTATCTCCACTTCCAGATACACACCGACCCAAAGACGACCCTCAGAGGCACCCTCGTCTACAGACCCCCGGGACCACGTACACAATTCAGCGAAGACATCACGGACTTCATCAGCCCGCACGCCCTCCGCTCCGCTGACTACATCCTCCTAGGGGACCTCAACTTCCACCTGGAGAACAACAAGGACCGCAACACCACCGCCCTGCTGGACAACCTCGCCAACCTCGGACTCAAGCAACTTGTCAACACCCCCACCCACTACGCCGGCCACACGCTTGATCCCGTCTTCTCATGCAGCAAGCACATCACCTTCAGTCACTCCACCAGACTTCACTGGACCGACCACAGCTGCGTCCACTTCAGCTTCAGAAGAACCACGACCCACCACCACCCGCAACAGGTCCTTCGCAGGAGCTGGAACAAGATCACCGCCGAGCAGCTCACCACCTCCCTCAGCCAGAACCCACCCGCCAGCACAACGGACCCCAACGAAGCAGCCCGCAACCTCACACAATGGCTGACCGCCTGCGCCGACTACCTCGCGCCACTTAAGAACCCGCCCAGCAGACCCAGAAGCAAGAAAGCCTCCTGGTTCACGACAAACTCAACAATTCCAAGAAGAACTGCCGCACCCTCGAGAAAGCCTGGCTCCGCGACCAGACCACAGACAACAGGACCGCCCTCAAAGACGCCACCCGCAAGCACCACCAACTCATCCGCACCACCAAGAAGAAATCACTGAAGGAACGACTGGACAACAACGCCCACGACAGCAAGGAACTCTTCAACATCGTCAAGGAGTTCTCCAATCCCAGCACCAGTAACAACGACATCACTCCTTCACAAGATCTCTGCGACTCTCTCACCTCGTACTTTCACCGCAAGATCGCCGACATCCACAACAGCTTCGGGGCACCTTCCACGCACCCAATAATCGAACCAACGCCCCCCACCGCCACCCTCCGCATCTGGACCACGGTGACCACCGAAGACACAGCCCGCACGATAAACACCATCCACTCCGGATCCTCAACCGACCCCTGCCCCCACCACGTCTTCAACAAGGCCGACTCCATCATCGCACCCCAACTCCGGGACGTCATCAACTCATCCTTCAACAACGCCACCTTCCCGGAGAGCTGGAAGCATGCCGAGCTCAGCGCCCTACTGAAGAAACCAACAGCGGACCCCACCGACCTCAAGAACTTCCGCCCCATCTCGCTCCTCCCCTTTCCTGCCAAAGTCATCGAGAAGACCGTCAACAGACAGCTTGCAGCCTTCCTCGAGACGAACGGATCCCTCGACCCCTCGTAGTCCGGGTTCCGAGCCAACCACAGCACCGAGACCGCCCTCATCGCAGCCACCAACGACATCCGAGCCCTGCTCGACAACGGGGAAACAGCGGCCCTCATCCTCCTGGACCTCTCTGAGCGTTCGACACCGTCTGCCACCGCACCCTAGTGCAACGCCTCAGCAACATCGGGATCCAGGAAAAGGCACTGGAGTGGATCATCTCATTCCTCGCCGGAAGAACACAAAGAGTCCGCCTCCCCCCGTTCCGATCCGAGGCCACCGAAGTCATCTGCGGCGTATCCCAAGGATCTTCGCTCAGCCCAACCCTCTTCAACGTCTACATGAGACCTCTTGCAACCATCGCACGCCAAAACAACCTCAACATCATCTCCTACGCCGACGACACACAGCTGATCCTCTCTCTCACCCGAGACCCCGACACTGCCAGAACGAGCCTACACGAAGGGATAAAAGACGTCGCCGAATGGATGAAGAACAGCCGCCTGAAACTGAAATCAGACAAGACAGAAGTCCTCATCCTGGGACCATCGCCCTCCGCCTGGGACAACTCCTGGAGGCCTCCCGCCCTGGGCACCGCTCCCAAGCCAACAGACCACGCACGCAACCTGGGCTTCATCCTGGACTCCTCCCTCTCGATGACCAGACAAGTCAACGCCGTCTCCTCATCGTGCTTCAACACCCTGCGTATGCTCCGTAAGATCTTCCGATGGATCCCCACCGAGACCAGGAAGACCGTCACCCAGGCATTTGTCACCAGCCGACTGGACTACGGGAACACCCTCTACGCGGGAACCACAGCCAAACTACAGAAAAAACTCCAGCGCATACAGAACGCCTCCGCCCGACTCATCTTGGACATCCCCCGACGCAGCCACATCTCCGGACACCTGAGGGACCTGCACTGGCTCCCCGTCAGCAAAAGGATCACGTTCAGGCTGCTCACCCATGCACACAAGTCTCTCCACGACCTGGGCCCCAAGTACCTCAACGACCGCCTGACCTTCTACACACCCACCCGCCAGCTACGCTCTACAAACCTCGCCCTCGCCGCCGTACCACGCATCCGTAGAGCCACCGCCGGAGGAAGATCCTTCTCCTACCTGGCAGCCAAGACATGGAACTCCCTCCCCATCCACCTCCGGCTGACACAGGACCACCTTGCCTTCAGGAAACAACTCAAGACCTGGCTGTTCGAGCAGTAGCAACCCCCTCCCCCCAGCGCCTTGAGACCCTTCCGGGTGAGTAGCGCGCGATACAAATGCCATGATTGATTGATTGATTGAATGACATATGATAAACAGAATAAGAAAGCTAAAGGTGGATGCAACCAGAGTGCGAAAGCAGAGCACAATAATTGTTCAGTATCGATTAAACAGAAATGCATGTGCTATAAATCAGAGATTAACCAGGTGTTTGTAAAGATACATTTAAGCACAAAGCCAAGAAAATATCATTACATTATCTGCTTTCATGGAGCAGTAAAATATAAGATTCATCTACTTACTGAAAAAACGGATGACTCATCATGCTACTGCGTGCTGCAGAGTGGCCCCCAAATGAGGGTCAGGTGTTATGTCTTAGAAGCTGTCGACACAAAGCAGCCCACCATCAAGGATGCTGTGCAGAACAACTCCCTTGACCACTCTCAACCAAGGAGTCCTGATGGAGATCCAGGGTAAGAGCCAAGCTCCAAAAGTCATCAGAGCTGACTCCGAAGCAAACACGCGTCCCAAGGTGCTAGAGATGCTCTGCCTGATCGAGATGCACAAGAAGCGCAAGATGCCACTACTGTCCACCAACGTTTATAATGCTGCTACATGAAACAGCTGTCTCCATTTGATACTGCCCACAAAACACAATATTGGCAATAGATGGACTGCATGGATGCAGTCTTTTGAAGATTTAATAGATGCAATTGATGAAAAAGATGATAAAAGTATATTAAAGTATCTGAAGAACCTGGATGATGAAGGAGTGAAAGAAGACATGAAAAAGATACCACTAGAAGGTGAAGTGACATTTGATCAACTTAGACAGCCTTTAATGTCAAATATAATCCAGTACCAAACATGGATTCTGAAAAATACATATTAAGTCAAGAATGCCAGAGACCATGCGCAACCATTGATGAGTTTGTTGCGCAACTGGATGATCCGCTGAAGCACTGTAGATGCAATGAGTTTAACGAAGAGAAAGCTACCTGCCTCAGAGTAATTGATTGATGTCCGTCTGATTACTTTTGATGAAAAATGCTGAAGGAAACACTAAGCTTAGAAAGAGTCCTCAAGGCTGCTTGCACTGAAGAACTTGCTGATCATCAGGTAACTGACACGGAGGTGCCCAAAGTGTGTCAGTCATGAGCATAAAGAGGAAGTAAAAGTATACAGCTGAGGGAGGCAAGGTGATGTCTCCACAGACGAAACCATGTTACAGATGTTGACTGTCATTTCCACGCAAGGCAAATATCCTGCAATCGAATAATTATGCATCGCCTGTAGTAAAACAAGCCATTTCGTGATGACTATTAAGGAGAAGAGAAAATAAATGAGTCACAGCATGAAAACAAAATGGCTGACCAATTGCTACCTCAGCGACTTTCAACATGCTTCCACGAGGACAAGCGGTCGCACTAACTGAGGCAAATTAACAACAAGCAAAGTTGATCTTCATCTAAATCATTTGCAAAGAGTTCCTCAGTATCAGTTTGTAGAGAAAGTGACAATGACAATTGTGCAAAGTCGATGTTTATTTCAGAAAGGCATGCACATTTGGGACCAGTGAGATGTGAGAAAAATATTTAAAGTGAAGAATTAACAACACGAAAAGGCACCACAAACATACAAACATTGTCTGAAGATCACTCTAAAGATAAATGGGTATTCAATACCATTTATAATTGAAAGTTGTGCATCAATAAGTAGTTTGCCTGAGGAGAAGTACCCAGAGTTATCTCTTTTACATCAACTTACAAAGTTAAAGACTAAAGTATACACATTGGCTGACTCGATGCCCTCAAAGAGTCAAGGTTCATTTGTAGCTACTATGAAACATAAATAACTGTGAAACAAGGACATATTCATGAACTTCAAGGAACAGCTTTAAGTGCCTATTTGCTGAGTTTCAACAATGCTGCTGATATGGGGCTGATATCAGTGAACTACATTATGAACACCCATCATGAAATTGTAAGTCAATGCCCTACATTATTTCATGGGTTAGGAAACTCAAAACAATGAAAGTAAAGTTCCATATTATTGAGGATGACACACATGAGACACAAACACATTATGTGTCACTTGCAAAAGGCTTTTGAAAAGGAACTTAATTTATTGTATAATAATGATGTCATTGAACGCTCCACCGGTTCAATGCCATGGGTTTCTCCCATTATAATAGTGCCTAAAACAGACAGTGAGGGAGCTGTATGCATATGCGTTTACATGCGTCAGGCCAACAAGACAATTGAGTGAGAGAGACATTGCAGTCCCATACTGCTCCTATGATAAATCATCTGAGTTGTGCAAAGTTCTCTCTCAACTCGACTTAAATAAAATATATCACCAATTGAAGCTTGAAGAAAAATACAGATACATTACAACCTTTTATATGCATAGTGGTCTGTTTCTCCAAAAGAGATTGCGTTTTGGTGTATCCTCTGCTGCAGAACGTTTCCAAGATGTAATTCGACATATCCTACAGCCTCTAGTAGATGTATTTGACTATAGCATTAACATATTAGCTCCGGAGCCACACAGAAAGAGTGCAACAGACCTCTTAAACAAGTATGTTGTTTGCTAATGATAGAGGTTTAACTTAAATGCTGACAAATGTGAATTCCACAAGAAAAGCCTAAAATTCTTTGGTCATGTGTTTTCCTATGATGGTATGAAATCTGATCCTGCTATAGTGTAAACGCTGTCTAGTGCCATCCCCTCACAAGACATTTCTATGTTACGACCAATTCTTAAATGTCCAGTTACTGTCCTAGATACATACAAAACTTTGCTATGGTCAGTACAACGACTGATGAAAAAGAATGTGCCTTTTCATTGGTCACGTTAATGTGAGAGGAGCTTTCAAAAAAAATAAACAAGCTATTGAGCATGGCACTCAAATGCTTACTTTGATCCCAAACATCATACAGAGGTTGTAGTTGGTGCTAGCCCTGTCAGGTTAGGTGCAATTCTGGCACAACACAGCAGACAACCAAATGCTTGAAGACATATTGTGGCCTACACCAGCAAAAAGCCTGTCATAAACAGAACGTGCTTATTCGCAAACTGAAAAAGAAAGTTTGGCCATGCTCTGGGCTTGTGAATATTGCCATGTGCTATTGTACTGGAAGCCTTTCACAATAATGACTGATCATCAAGCACATTTTAAGGTATTTAGAAATCCCAAAGCCAAAATGCCTCCTCAAAGTGAACTTTGGGGTTTGAGGTTGCAAGAATGCAACTATGCAATTTTCCATCGCTCAGGGAAAGATCAGAAGCCTGCTGATTTTTTTTCAAGAGTACCATTGCAGTGTCCTGGTACCTCATCTAAGACAACTGAGGCTTATATTAATTTGATTGTGAAATCGAGCACACCAGCTACCATGTCTTGAGAACAAATTGTCACTGCCACCAGTCAAGATAGCGACATGTTCAAGTTAAAACATATTATTGCTCATCACTCGTGGGACCAGTACTCTAGACTGCTTACTAATGACAGTGAGTACTCATGTGTTTATTTATTCATGTATTTATTTGTGTGTTTATTAATCTATTGAGGTATTTATCTATTTTGAAAAGTTATGACTTTTAATTTAAGAAAGCTGGAGTAGTGATGCCCTGTGCGCAAAGAAACGCTGGAACTCTTTTGGTTCCCACTTTACCCCTTAGGCCTGTGATGTAAGCATTGCAGGGATGAGTTAAAGACAGGCTTAGAATGTTGAGTTCTGACTAACACGCAACAGAATAAAGACTTGTACAACTATTCTCCATGTGTGATTTAGTTATTGGGGAGTACAGGGGCTAGTAGGAGACTACAAAAGGTAGGTTCATAGAACCACTGTGCCTACTTAAAGTGCACAAACACCTGCAGTAAGGTGTTTCAATGAAAGGTAGCGAAGCAGGTGTAATTATTCAGAAAAAAATAAGGAATGATGGAATAAAAAATGACCGAGTAATGAAAAAAACATATCATAAAGATCAGAAGAAAGGTACAATAAAAACATGGTCCGTTGTGTAATTAACGCGAAATACCCGTACCCATTCGTTCTGTGTCCCATCTCACACATTCTATTCTTTCTGCGCTGTCCCTATAGGTCTACGTATGGCCCTACCCCTCTCTGTCCATATCTTTCTCTCACTTTCTCTCTCCAACCCTCTCTCTAATCAACTCAATGCCCTAGTTCCTCTGTTCCTGTCTAACGCTGTCCCTTTGTCTGTCTCTCCATGTCCATCTGACATTGCCCCCATGTCCCTCTTTCTCAGTCCCAGTCTTTTCCTTCGTTCTATGTTTCTGGTTCTGAATATCTGCCACACTTTCTGTCTCTGACCTGCACAGTGAGACAGAGAGATACATCTCTGAAACTCAGTCTCGCTCGCTGTCACCTCCCCCCTCTTCCCACACGTTCCTCCAAGACTTTCCTGCCATCTCTCAAAGATCCCACACTCCTCTCTCTGACTCTGCCCCACTCTGGGTCAGTGCCTCTTGATACGTGTCCTTTTGTGTTCTCCATCCCACTTTCTTTGAAACCTATTCTCTCGGTGGCACACATAGACGACCCAAAAAGTTAACAGGGAGAGCCAAGCCAAACCTCTGCCCAAGCCAACCCATAATAATCTATGGCTTGTAAATCGTAGAATATGCCTCATATAAAAATGAAATAAAGGCTCATCGCCGTTCAAATATATGTATATTTTTAACGTAGGGAATACACATTTCACCTTAGTACATGATCATATGACTGCATTAAGGAGCATTTAATAACAGTGAGTTTTTAAACACGGCTCAGAAAGATATGGTCACACTCCCCAACCATGCCACCCACCCAGTCAACAATACAATTACAAACTAATATAACCAGTTGTCATGTGCACCCTATATGTAGCCCAGACTCCTTTATCTCTTATACGTGGAACAAAATTACAGCCTATTATATGTACACGGGCCCAGCCTAAAATCATGCACTTTAAGATTTTCCAATAGGTAATAATAAATAAAAAGGGATGCCCAGTGACTTGAAACATTGGCCGAGGATCACACAAACTGCGCATGTAGGAAGCTGAAATGTATCCTGTTTTTTTGACATTGCGCACAAAAAAATGGTTATTTCTTGTTTTACTTCAATGTTTACTGCTTTATCTTTTATTCTTAGCAGATGAAAGCTCTTGTCGTTTTGGATTCAAAGGTCCAAGATGACCTTGAGCTGAACCAAACCCAGGCATCTGGCTCGAGTCTGACTTGAGCGCTTAGTGGTCCTGTGAACAAATGTAGTCTAATGCATCTCCTCACAGAGCAGCTTTAGAACGGCTGCAGTGCGACGCTCAATGATTCCATATACCTAACCTCACATTACAGTCGCAGTCTCCTCAGAGCTGCTGCTGTGCAATGTATTCTTGACACAGGCCTTCACATCGCAAGCTTCTTGTCAGCGGCATCCTTGACAATGATGCAGAACTCTGCATTACAGCCCCACAGCTTCCTCAGTAAAGCCGGTGACTGATGTGTCTTCGATGCAGAACTTCACTTTGCAACCCTTTCGCCGACGGATGACATGGTCTCTGCATCTCCCCATCTCAGCTCCTCGGATCTGCTCCTGTGCAGAGAATCTGCGACGCTTCTTTGATGAGGACTTTGCAATTCTCCGCAACCAGGAGCTAAGATACTTTGGCCCACATGCATCAAGCATTTTTGTAGTCGCAAACGGTGCGATTCCTTAAAATCGGCCGTTTGCGAATGCAAAAGTGCTTTTGGGATGCATGAAGCAATTTTAGAATTCGTAATATTTTTGCGAGTTCTAAAATTGCGGGTGCTTTTAAGAAGTCGCAGATGTGCGACTTCTTAAAAGCAATGCATCATTAGTTTGACAAGTGGAAATTCGCAATTAGGGTTCCAAATTTACCGAGTGGTTGAACCACTCGGTAAATTTGGAAAAAGTGTTTAAAATGCTTAAAATGGTTTTTTTTCAACATTCATGTTTCACACACACATGTCCTTAGGACATGTGTGTGTGACACATGATGCGAAAAATACATTTCAGGGGTGCATGGGGGGGTCCTTTGGACCCCCCCCTGCACCCATGAAATTTTCAAAGTGCCACTCGCAATTCCCATTGACTCCTATGGGCCTTTTGGCCCATAGGAATCAATGGGAATTGCGAAAATTAACTTAAGAATTCGGTATTCATTTGGGATTCGGTAAAAATTGCGATTTTTACCGAATCACAAATGAATACCGAAAATAATGATGCATAGCATTTTGCACTTCTTAATTTGCGATTCCTTATTTTTCGCAAATTAGGAAGTGCAAAATGTCACAATGATGCATGTGGGCCCATGTTCAGTGGGCCTTACTTTGCCTCTGTATCTGGCCCTCACACCAACATGGTCAGCCTGAACTTGTTGTTTTGTCCTGTTCCACTGCACCCAGACAAACCTAGCTGGCACTTTGTGCTTTTAGACACTATTTTCACTTAATTCTTTAAAACTTCATATCTCCGGTTCAACTGCTTTGATTTGTGTTGCTTTGATCTACAACAATGTATCCAATTGGTGTGGGATTTTCTCATGTTGTGTTTTCACCTTATATCGTTTGAAGTGCTGTATAAATATTTTGGGCCTCATTTATGAGGGTTTGATGTAAGGCAGTGCCACAAGAAGTTTTGCTGCGCTGCCCTACATCAAAACAAAATAGCAGGAATGCGCCACATCTATAAGATATGATGCATTCCTGTCCTTTTCTCATGCTTCCATGTGCAATGTGCTGCCATGCACCAATGCAGGCACCCTTGTACCATGGTGCAAGGGTGCCTGTGTTGTAGTGGTGATATATTTTGTGCAGAAAGGGACAGCTTCATACACAAAACCAATCAATTCAGGTGATTTCCTCTTTCCACACATAGAAAAGGAAAAAAACGAGGAGAAATGAAAACATTTCTCATTGTTGTGCCTCCCTAACACCTGGGGTGGGGTTAGATTCTGAGGCATTCCCAGATTTACGATTTCTCATAAATGGGAACACTCCCAGCAACACCCATTGAACGCCTCTTTCATGCAGTATTCTCTGTGAAACGGGTACATACTTACGAGTTCATGAAAAGCCACATAAAGTGGCTTTATATGGCAAATATGCGGGGCACATTGCAGCACCGGAATGTCAATAAAGTGACATTCCAGTGCCGCTAAATGAGGCCCTTTACACATTGCCTCTAAGCTAAGCATGACTGCTCCATGCCAACCTACCAGAGGGTTGAGCACATGTTAATTTGTTTTTTTTGTGTTTCACCCTGACAGAGATTCTGATTACCACCTTGAGTAGTGTTTTACCCTCCTCAACTAGTAATCGGATTTCTTACATCTACCTTTTAAGATAAGGAAACTGATGCTCAGCTAGGGTAAGAGGCCCTGGAATGGGTAAACATCAACACATAAGCACACACATACATACACATGCACAGCTGCATTCCTGAGACCCAGTATTTGCACACCGGTAGCCTGTGGCAAAAAGGACCCTTTTTACTGACATCGGTAGGACTTATAACGAGAATGGTCTAGCATAAAGTAGGAATAGGCTGCTTACTGAAATCCTTTGATGTCTTAACTATATTACACAGTATAGGTGAATACTGTACAAAGGTACAGTTTGTCTCAATTAGGCCTACAGTATACAGCAAGGCAGCAATCTAGGGGTAAGCATGCAGAGGGCTCAGTCTCTGAAATCATACCTACTCTCCTTATGATGCTTAAAGGAGTGCAAACTTTCCCTGGCTCATCTCATAATCAGATTCCATGTTTTTGTCCCCTCTACTGGGCCAAGTTAATCATTCTACTGTCCAGCAGGAGGATCAAAGGCCTCCACATACAGTGCTTGAACCAGTTCCTGGGAAAGGATTTGGCGTCGAGGAAATCTGTGCTTGTTTGTCAGCTAGTTACACCGAACCCAGGCCCACAGAAAGAAAGGAGGAGGGCCACACCTGTTGAACCAAACACAGGAGGGACTCCCCTGTGAAGTTTTGGTAGGATGTCTCAGGCATTTGTGTCAGCTAGGGGCAGAGCTGAGGCTCTCTGGGAAGCTCTTTCCACAGACAACTTCAAGTCACCATATTGAAATGTCTCAGAATGCGGTGAAGAAGAGTTGAGACAGAGGAGGAGTGATGATGTGGCACCCTGGGATTAGCCAGGGGTGCTTGGTTTCTAGAAGGTTCCACCCTCACTTAAAACCCCTGCACACAGGAGAGACAGACGAGAAGACACTGGACCTGGAAGTGACAATGGCAAAATAATTCCCAGCTGGAAGGAGGCGCCATCTGATTACACTGCAAGGATGAATTAAAAGGATGCTAACTCCAGCTGAGCCCCCAGGACTAGAATAGATCCCTTCAGGGCCAGTTGTGTACTCCCTACATAGCCCTGAATACCAGTTGAGGAAATTAACCTACTGTAGACCGGCCTTGACACCATTGGTACGCAGGTGCCCTTCAAATAGCGAGGAGGCTCTGGGACCTGGGAAGTGTGGTGGGCATTGAGTCTGCATGCGGTTGTGGAGAGGCAGTAGAGGTTGCCCTCAAACGCGATAGAGCATCAGGAGCCCAGGCAGAGAACAGGTCTGATGCAGGGAGACAGAAAATGAAGCTCCCTGCAACAAGTGCCCTTTAGAGGTCCGGAGGCCTGAGGAAAGTGCTCCTGGTGCCTAGGACTGGCTACCAGGAGCAAAATGACAGTAACATGATACTAATAGACGTGATGGAGTGTAAGAAAATGTTATCAGACGCTCACTCCGCAAAAGGGACCGAGAAAGAAAATTAGAACACAGCGCTACATTGAAAATTTCAAAATTCCTCCTTGGAGGGTATAGCACCCAGGGGTCATCACCATTTTATATATTGATCTAGGGAGTTGGTGTGTTTGAGTAACTCTGCACTAGATCTCTCTCTTCTTGGGATTCCCATCCCTTGGGGCCGAATGTAATTCAAGGAACATCGGGGACCCCATCTCCTGGGAAAGAACAGAACAAAGAGGAGGCCCAGGGATGTTGCGGCATACTGCACACTCTACCTGTGCCTGCTTCTGGAAGTGCATCCTGCGCCAAGTTTGCTGCCCACACTCAATGCAGATTGGAGGAACACACGCTCCTGCTTCTTCCGGCCCTGAGAGCAGCAGGTGGGAGCACATGTTGGAGTGGGCAGCTTGCTGGGGTCAACAAAGTACAAGATCTGGGTGCCCCATTAAGGGGGCAGGGTCACCTGTTTTCCAGGAAAAAAAATGGCACAAAGACAGAAAGAAAAGCACTTCTAGGAAGTGGCAAGGCCTCTAATATAATGTTTACTCTGCAAGGTGCAGGAGCATCCCGTAAGTGCCTGCACATATCATCACAATTTGCATATTTTACTCGTTGTGTTCTAAGGAATGGCAGGTGCACCAGCAATAAACATTGAGGGTGTTTAGGAGAATTGCGAGGAACGAACCTGACCCTCAGATATGTTTTATAAGAACGTCACCCTAAGTCTCCATCGTAAGCCTCTCCCAGGATCATTATCACCTGGGAAAGACATACTCTTATTTCAAGGCACTCTTACATCTGGACCTTCTGTTCTTGGGCTCTCGAGTGAAGCGACCCTTGTTGGATAGCTATATGGCTGCAGTAGTAGTCAGGTAAAGAAAGGCTTTGGGATGCATGTGATTGAATGCAATATTTTATTACCAATGTTTATGGTTTACAATGCAAGGTTTACAGTATAAAGAATTCAATTGAATTATAGCACTACCCCATTGACTTCATTGGTGAGTAATAATATATTGTGCTCATTCACACTTTTCCCTTGGATCTCAGTGATGTTTCATGGTGAAATAATATATTTTGCTGTTTTTACTAGTGTGATGACACCCTGGCAAAAGTCTCTAGACATGTCTTATGGATAATGACATCACCTTATACAGTGATATTGCATCTGGCATAGGTAGGGGATGTTGTGGTTATAGGGTTCAGGACCTACTAGGGATGCTGTAATATGATATTAGTGTGTCATTAAGGGTATTTGCATCTATTTGTAATTTAAGACATAGTATTTAGTAGAGTGTGTAATAAAGTCCTTTTCCTTTTTGAAAGAAAAAGAACTGGCTGGATAACAATTTAATGAGTATTTTTCTGCACCAACCTGGGGTTACTAGGCCACAATAGGTCAGTGGGCGAATTTCTAAATTTTCCAGACTAATTGCCATTATTTTGGAATTTGGCATAACTAAAGTTACACAAAATTACCAAACATTTACACCATTGCTCCACATTGTGTAATTTTGGGTAGTAATTTTAACCCAAGATATACAGTTTGGGTAATGTTTTAACTCAATCGGTATTTCAGCTTTTTTTTTTACTCTAGCGAAAAATGTGAGTGACTTTTGATAAAAAATTAACAAATTAAAATTTGAGCAGCAGTGTTTTGAATGTGAGCAGAAGTTACTTTATCTTTGGCAGTCAACAATTATTTTAGGTAGATTTTTAAGCACAAGCTTATGAATCCAATTATAAGCAACATGAAAATAACTCAAATTTAAATTTTCAAGTTGAATTTGTAAGTAATTTGTAGGTATTTTATTAAGTGCAAGATGCCTTTCATGTAATAATGTGTAATTTCACGTAATTTTGTGGATTTTTTGCATAATTACGATACATAAAATTATTCGAGTTAATGCCCAGTCCTGGCCATACTACCTCCTCTGAGTAGGACTTCTCTATTTTTGCTACCATGAGAGAGTCAAGTGCTATGATGGGATAGTTGGTTCCCAGTAAAGGGGAAATTGTAGACTTATTTTTTGGGACAGACTCAACTCATTCACACCCAATATGATGTAAATGGGGCAAGTGTTCCTTTCTTTAGGAGGGAAGGTACAGAATATGGAGGGAGAGAAAGAGCATGAAATGGTGGGTAGGGTGGTATAAAGAAGAGCATGCCATGTGGAAAGGGTTTTATTTTTGATCTCGTAAGTGTGAGGAAACTAAGAGGATAAAGCAGAAAAGGGTAGAAAATAGGACATCTGGCAATGATTAGTGGATGCCACACCTGCCCTCTTCTTCGTTGTCATCCCTTATTTAGAGGTAAGAAGAAGTGATGATCCTGTTACTGGAAATTCCTCAGGCTCTAGCATCAACAAAGCCGATGCAACGGTTTCAATACTACCAAGAATAGTGCCCAGAAGTGTGGCACAAATTTAAACAGTCCTTTTGATGTAATTGCCATAAACCTCCATTTTGTCCAATACACATATTTCAACCATAGTGGCCCTGAAAAGCCATTTTCTGAGAGAATGATTCCAACTTGTGAGTGGCAATAGATATATTTTTCCAAACAAGGAGCCCTACTTTGAGGGTATTTCTTCAGAAATGCACAGGTCTGCTATGCTGTTATGGACCTAAATACACTGCTTTGTATGTCTTATTGTGATCCCCACAATGTAGAAGGGAGCTGTTTCATCCTTAGAAATGTTCATCAAACCAGTGGACATCTTTCAATTTAGCCCTAAGTTGATTTTTGGTCAGATTAGTAGAATGGAATAATAGTTTGGAGTGATAAGGACTTTAGGGGATAAGTGTTCCATTATTAGGGTGCATCAACATACAAAAACATCGAGCAATGTGTAGCTTTCCTTAATGAGTGATACCGAGTCATATAATTATCTTATTGTAAGTCAAAATGAAACCCCCAGCAAGGAATATTTTTGATTCAAGAAACAGTGGCCACTTGTTTGGTTGGGCATATTCCACAGAACAAAACAAATCAAAACATGAACTGTGTGAACGCAGGCCGATATTTTTTATTTTTACTGGCAGTGCAAGACAATGCAGCAATCCGCCTTGCTGCACTGCTTAAAAAGGACAGGAATGTGCTGCATTTAACATTATATGACAAATTCCTGTCCTTTCCTAGTGCTAGCACACTTCTGGCTGCCTAGCGCTAATGCAAGCAGCCAAACGTGCGTTATGATGCAAGAGTGCCTGCATTGTAGGCAGGATTGTTTTTGAACAGGAAGGGACCTCTTTCTCAACAAAAACAACCCTCAGAGGCATTTTCCTTTTTCTATGTGTGCCACAGAATACTGCACATTCAGAAAGATGAAAAAACATGGAGAAATATAGATATGGATGGATGCACGGGAACACCCACTTTTCCCCATGGAATGCCTACTTGAGGCACAGTAAACACAAGGGGATGATGGACAGAGAGCTGAAACTTTTCAGACACTCACCCACAGTCATAGATTTGGGTTGAATCCATCATTGTTCTTTAGCTCACTTCGCCACCCCATTTCAGACACAGCTATATGCAAATCAGTACAGCCTGAACCGCCAAGCCAGGTCTTTCCTGGACCAAAAACACACATCTTGGGACCGGTTTCGGGGTAACACCCCTCATAATCCAGGCTAGCTTGAATCCAGTGGGTAAGTGAGCAGGAACCCATGTCTGGACATACCCTGCCAACTTAGGGTGAACAAACCAAACACAAGGAGATGATGAACGTAGCGCTGAAACTTTCCAGACACTCGCCCCAGTCACAGATTTGGGTTAAATCTATAATCGTTCTTTAGCTCACTTCACCGCCCAAGTTCAGACCAAGCCATATGCAAATCAGTCTTGACACTGGGGCTCATGGGAACAGTCCACCCGAACTGCCAAGTCAGGTATTTCCTGGACTGGAAGCAAGCATCCTGGGACCAGTTTCAGATAACACCCCTCATCAGCCAGGCTAGCTTGAATGCAGTGGGAAAGTGAGCAAGGGACCCACGTCTGGGCATACCCTGTCAACTTAGGGTGAACAAACCAAACACAAGGAGATGATGAACGGAGTGCTGAAACGTTTCCGAAAATCACCCCAGTCACAGATTTGGGTTGAATCCATCATCGTTCTTTAGCTCACTTCATCACCCCAGTACAGATTAAACCAAATGCAACTTAGTCTTGACCCTGGGCCACATGGGAACAGTCAAACCCGAACTGCCAAGCCAGTTCTTCCTGAACTGGAAACAAGCATCCTGGAACTGGTTTCGGGGTAACACCCCTCATCAGCCAGGGTAGCTTGAATCCAGTGGGAAAGTGAGCAAGGGACCCACGTCTGGGCATACCCTGCCAACGTATGGCGAATAAAGCAAACACAAGGAGATGATGGACAGAGCACTGAAACTTTTCACACACTCACCCCCAGTCACAGATCTGGGTTAAATCCATCATTGTTCTTTACCCGTGAGGGTCTCAAAGCGCTGTGGGGGGAGGGTTGCTGCTACTGCTCGAATAGCCAGGTTTTGAGGTGTTTCCTGAAGGTGAGATGGTCCTCGGTCAGTCGTAGGTGTGCAGGGAGGGAGTTCCATGTTTTGGCTGCCAGGTAGGAGAACGATCTTCCTCCGGTGGTGGTTCGGTGTATCTATGGGATGGTGGCGATGGCGAGGCTGGCAGAGCGGAGCTGGCGGGTGGGAGTGTAGAACGAGAGGCGGTTGTTGAGGTATTCGGGGCCCATGTTGTGGAGTGCCTTGTGTGAGTGGGTGAGGAGCCTGAACGTGATCCTCTTGCTGACGGGGAGCCAGTGCAGGTTTCGCAGGTGGGCGGATATGTGGTTGTGGCGAGGGATGTCGATGATGAGTTGTGCAGAGGCGTTCTGTATGCGTTGTAGTTGTTTCTGGTGTTTGGCGGTGGTTCCAGCATATAGGGCGTTTCCGTAGTCCAGTCGGCTGGTGACGAGGGCCTGGGTGACGGTCTTTCTGGTTTCGGTGGGGATCCACCTAAACATCTTTCGGAGCATGCGCAGGGTGTTGAAGCAAGAGGACAAGACGGCGTTGACTTTCTTGGTCATCGTGAGGGGGGAGTCCAGGATGAATCCCAGGTTGCGGGCGTGGTCCGAGGGTGTCGGCGCGGAGCCCAGTGCTGCAGGCCACCAGGAGTCGTCCCAGGTGGAAGGGGATTGTTCGAGGATGAGGACCTCCGTTTTGTCTGAGTTCAGCTTCAGGCGGCTGAGCTTCATCCATTTTGCGACGTCTTTCATTCCTTCTTGGAGGTTGGTTTTGGCGGTGGCTGGGTCTTTGGTGAGAGAGAGTATCAGCTGGGTGTCGTCGGCGTAGGAGATGATGTTGATGTTGTGTTTGCGTGCGATGCCGGCGAGGGGGCTCATGTAGATATTGAAGAGGGTTGGGCTGAGAGAGGAGCCTTGGGGTACGCTCCAGATGTTCTCGATGGCAGATGATCTCGGTGGCCGCTGAGCGGAAGAGAGGGAGGCGGACTCAGTCATGACCCTGTGCCTCATGGGAACAATCCAGACCAAACTGCCAAGCCAGATTTTTACTTCACCGTTAACATGCATTCTGGAACCGGTTTCGGGGTAACACTTCTCATCAGCCAGGCTAGCTTGAATCCACTGACAATGTGAGCAAGAGACCCACGTCTGGGCACACCCTTCCAACTTAAGGCGAACAAAGCAAATACAAGGAGATAATGGAAGGAGTGCTGAAACTTTTCTGACACTCACCCCAGTCACAGACAAAGTAACAAAAGGCAATAATTTGTACTGCCTTGCATTACTCCAAATTTATCAAGTCATGTAGGGCCACACAATGTTGCCTTGCGTGGCTTGTTAAATTTCACTTTCACTTACGTTTTGTGTCGCCCTTGCTCCCACTGTTGGGGCGCAAGGGAGACAAAAAACCTTGATAAATCTGTCCCTCAATATGGTGTCAATGAGGTCTTCACTTGTTTAAAGTTTTGGTCTGTTACGTGTGTTAGGGCCATCCACTACTGGGGGGGCAGTGTGGGAATGCAGGGTAGTAAGACTTTGGATATTGGCCTGTAGAACATGTGTTTTCTGTCAGATAAAGATGGAAAAATAGTATAGTCTTTTATTTGGTATTTGCAGAATATTCTGAGATAACATGCACCTACTTATGCATGCCACACCACTCCGGATTCAGCTGGGTGGCTAGGCTTCAGAAATGGCAAGGGGTTTTAGGGTTCCTAAGTGATCCCACTGCAAAGGATTCTAGTTGTTTCAAGAACTTCAATTTTATTTTACTTCATGTAAGTAGAACCTTTTACTTTCTAAAACTACATGTTTACTTTAGGTTGGGAATATTGCTTTTGACAGAATTCTTATGTAACTGCGATGGGGCTGTGTCATTCTGAATAAATGCCTATTTTACAAGGAAAAGAAGGAAGCAATGATACATTCTCTTCTCTTGGCCCCTGTATCGGTCTAAAAGTTGATTTTGGTTTAAATCTATTCCTAAGGCAGAACAGCTAGTGTAATGTTAATATACAAAATGCCACTAATCAGACAACAGTAGTAGAAACTTCTAAGTTTGTCAGCAGTGCCTGCCACAAATGCACCATATATCTTAAAATGGCAAGAAAATGTGTGCATTGTGAGGAGGGTTAGGATATATAAAAGGAATATTGATTATGAAAAAATGGTAAAAATGAGGAAGTGATATTTTGTTTATGGAAATCTACATTTCAGAGCCAAGTAACTTAATTTTATTTCACATAATTTGTATGGTTACATATTCCATACTATGCATTTTTTTATTATTGTGGGAATTTTTTTTTTTAATGTTTTTATTGAATTTTTATGGCAGCGGATGATTGTTTGGTACAAAGAAGAACGAAGAAAAACAGAAAGAGAAAAAAACAAGAAAGTCAAATTTGTATCAGCATTGACTGGTTCATCACAGAGAAAAGCATACTCAAAATTGTTGCAATAAGAATATACGCAAGATAATACAGCAAAAAAGATGCAGAAATACAATATTTGAGATACATAAAATTAAATCCAGACTATATAATTATATCCAGTTACAAATGGGTGCCAACATTTTTGTCCAAACATCTTCTTTTTCCGGCCCTTAAGTCGATATAGCGCGATTTCGAGCTGATAAATATTTAGTAGTTTAGATTGCCAGTGCAAGAAAGCTGGAGGATCAGCTTCTAACCATCGGGATGTTATGCAATATCTATAAACTGACATAGCTATAAATAGAAAACCTTCTTCTTCGATCGTTATAGTATCCGTTTGTTCAGCTTGAACTCCTAATATCACAAATTCTGCTGATAATATTGGTGATAGTAAGTCCAAGGGGTCGCTCACTACTTATCCTACCAGCGTGTAGCCCCAAAGCGTTGTGGTCCTTGAAGTCAGCATCAGCGAGTGCGCCTCTGCCTGGGTCTTGAGGAAAAAATCAGTCGCGTTGGCCATCCCTGGACACGTGTTTCGAGGTTGTTGCCTCTCATCAGCAGGGAGTAGGAATGTATATAGGGGTGCTGCGTAGGCTGCCAAAAATATCTTCAGGTCTGGTACCGCTCATGGCACGTAGGAGCGTAACCCGGGCTCGTCAGCCCCACCGGCTCAAGGGAGCCTGAATGTAAAAGTAAGTCCAAGGGGTCGCTCACTACTTATCCTACCAGCGTGTATCCCCAAAGCATTGTGGTCCTTGAAGTCAGCATCAGCGAGTGCGCCTCTGCCTGGGTCTTGAGGAAAAAATCAGTCGCGTTGGCCATCCCTGGACACGTGTTTCGAGGTTGTTGCCTCTCGTCAGCAGGGAGTAGGAATGTATATAGGGGTGCTGCGTAGGCTGCCAAAAATATCTTCAAGTCTGGTACCGCTCGTGGCACGTAGGAGCGTAACCCGGGCTCGTCAGCCCCACCGGCTCAAGGGAGCCTGAATGTAAAAGTAAGTCCAAGGGGTCGCTCACTACTTATCCTACCAGCGTGTAGCCCCAAAGCGTTGTGGTCCTTGAAGTCAGCATCAGCGAGTGCGCCTCTGCCTGGGTCTTGAGGAAAAAATCAGTCGCGTTGGCCATCCCTAGACACGTGTTTCGAGGTTGTTGCCTCTCGTCAGCAGGGAGTAGGAATGTATATAGGGGTGCTGCGTAGGCTGCCAAAAATATCTTCAGGTCTGGTACCGCTCGTGACACGTAGGAGCGTAACCCGGGCTCGTCAGCCCCACCGGCTCAAGGGAGCCTGAATGTAAAAGTAAGTCCAAGGGGTCGCTCACTACTTATCCTACCAGCGTGTAGCCCCAAAGCGTTGTGGTCCTTGAAGTCAGCATCAGCGAGTGCGCCTCTGCCTGGGTCTTGAGGAAAAAATTAGTCGCGTTGGCCATCCCTGGACACGTGTTTCGAGGTTGTTGCCTCTCGTCAGCAGGGAGTAGGAATGTATATAGGGGTGCTGCGTAGGCTGCCAAAAATATCTTCAGGTCTGGTACCGCTCGTGGCACGTAGGAGCGTAACCCGGGCTCGTCAGCCCCACCGGCTCAAGGGAGCCTGAATGTAAAAGTAAGTCCAAGGGGTCGCTCACTACTTATCCTACCAGCGTGTAGCCCCAAAGCGTTGTGGTCCTTGAAGTCAGCATCAGCGAGTGCGCCTCTGCCTGGGTCTTGAGGAAAAAATCAGTCGCGTTGGCCATCCCTGGACACGTGTTTCGAGGTTGTTGCCTCTCGTCAGCAGGGAGTAGGAATGTATATAGGGGTGCTGCGTAGGCTGCCAAAAATATCTTCAGGTCTGGTACCGCTCGTGGCACGTAGGAGCGTAACCCGGGCTCGTCAGCCCCACCGGCTCAAGGGAGCCTGAATGTAAAAGTAAGTCCAAGGGGTCGCTCACTACTTATCCTACCAGCGTGTAGCCCCAAAGCATTGTGGTCCTTGAAGTCAGCATCAGCGAGTGCGCCTCTGCCTGGGTCTTGAGGAAAAAATCAGTCGCGTTGGCCATCCCTGGACACGTGTTTCGAGGTTGTTGCCTCTCGTCAGCAGGGAGTAGGAATGTATATAGGGGTGCTGCGTAGGCTGCCAAAAATATCTTCAGGTCTGGTACCGCTCGTGGCACGTAGGAGCGTAACCCGGGCTCGTCAGCCCCACCGGCTCAAGGGAGCCTGAATGTAAAAGTAAGTCCAAGGGGTCGCTCACTACTTATAGTGTGCGACCCATAGACTTTGTACTATATATGGTTCCCTTGAACCTTGGAGCTGACGAGCTCGGACACCGCATCTTCGCGCCACGAGGGGTACCAAACCTGTTAATACTTTGGCGACCTATCCAGTAATCCCTGAATAACCTACACTCTGCTGATGAGGAACAACAATTCCGAAACACCGGTGTACAGAGTTGGTGCTGCAACTTTGCCTGTCACACGTCCGGAGCTACGAAAGGCGCACTCGCCTTAGAACTGCATTTACCATGATGCTCGAGGGTTACACCCGCTGGTGAGGTCAGAAGTGTGCGACCCATAGACTTTGTACTATATATGGTTCCCTTGAACCTTGGAGCTGACGAGCTCGGACACCGCATCTTCGCGCCACGAGGGGTACCAAACCTGTTAATACTTTGGCGACCTATCCAGTAATCCCTGAATAACCTACACTCTGCTGATGAGGAACAACAATTCCGAAACACCGGTGTACAGAGTTGGTGCTGCAACTTTGCCTGTCACACGTCCGGAGCTACGAAAGGCGCACTCGCCTTAGAACTGCATTTACCATGATGCTCGAGGGTTACACCCGCTGGTGAGGTCAGAAGTGTGCGACCCATAGACTTTGTACTATATATGGTTCCCTTGAACCTTGGAGCTGACGAGCTCGGACACCGCATCTTCGCGCCACGAGGGGTACCAAACCTGTTAATACTTTGGCGACCTATCCAGTAATCCCTGAATAACCTACACTCTGCTGATGAGGAACAACAATTCCGAAACACCGGTGTACAGAGTTGGTGCTGCAACTTTGCCTGTCACACGTCCGGAGCTACGAAAGGCGCACTCGCCTTAGAACTGCATTTACCATGATGCTCGAGGGTTACACCCACTGGTGAGGTCAGAAGTGTGCGACCCATAGACTTTGTACTATATATGGTTCCCTTGAACCTTGGAGCTGACGAGCTCGGACACCGCATCTTCGCGCCACGAGGGGTACCAAACCTGTTAATACTTTGGCGACCTATCCAGTAATCCCAGAATAACCTACACTCTGCTGATGAGGAACAACAATTCCGAAACACCGGTGTACAGAGTTGGTGCTGCAACTTTGCCTGTCACACGTCCGGAGCTACGAAAGGCGCACTCGCCTTAGAACTGCATTTACCATGATGCTCGAGGGTTACACCCGCTGGTGAGGTCAGAAGTGTGCGACCCATAGACTTTGTACTATATATGGTTCCCTTGAACCTTGGAGCTGACGAGCTCGGACACCGCATCTTCGCGCCACGAGGGGTACCAAACCTGTTAATACTTTGGCGACCTATCCAGTAATCCCTGAATAACCTACACTCTGCTGATGAGGAACAACAATTCCGAAACACCGGTGTACAGAGTTGGTGCTGCAACTTTGCCTGTCACACGTCCGGAGCTACGAAAGGCGCACTCGCCTTAGAACTGCATTTACCATGATGCTCGAGGGTTACACCCGCTGGTGAGGTCAGAAGTGTGCGACCCATAGACTTTGTACTATATATGGTTCCCTTGAACCTTGGAGCTGACGAGCTCGGACACCGCATCTTCGCGCCACGAGGGGTACCAAACCTGTTAATACTTTGGCGACCTATCCAGTAATCCCTGAATAACCTACACTCTGCTGATGAGGAACAACAATTCCGAAACACCGGTGTACAGAGTTGGTGCTGCAACTTTGCCTGTCACACGTCCGGAGCTACGAAAGGCGCACTCGCCTTAGAACTGCATTTACCATGATGCTCGAGGGTTACACCCGCTGGTGAGGTCAGAAGTGTGCGACCCATAGACTTTGTACTATATATGGTTCCCTTGAACCTTGGAGCTGACGAGCTCGGACACCGCATCTTCGCGCCACGAGGGGTACCAAACCTGTTAATACTTTGGCGACCTATCCAGTAATCCCTGAATAACCTACACTCTGCTGATGAGGAACAACAATTCCGAAACACCGGTGTACAGACTTGGTGCTGCAACTTTGCCTGTCACACGTCCGGAGCTACGAAAGGCGCACTCGCCTTAGAACTGCATTTACCATGATGCTCGAGGGTTACACCCGCTGGTGAGGTCAGAAGTGTGCGACCCATAGACTTTGTACTATATATGGTTCCCTTGAACCTTGGAGCTGACTAGCTCGGACACCGCATCTTCGCGCCACGAGGGGTACCAAACCTGTTAATACTTTGGCGACCTATCCAGTAATCCCTGAATAACCTACACTCTGCTGATGAGGAACAACAATTCCGAAACACCGGTGTACAGAGTTGGTGCTGCAACTTTGCCTGTCACACGTCCGGAGCTACGAAAGGCGCACTCGCCTTAGAACTGCATTTACCATGATGCTCGAGGGTTACACCCGCTGGTGAGGTCAGAAGTGTGCGACCCATAGACTTTGTACTATATATGGTTCCCTTGAACCTTGGAGCTGACGAGCTCGGACACCGCATCTTCGCACCACGAGGGGTACCAAACTTTGGCGACCTATCCAGTAATCCCTGAATAACCTACACTCTGCTGATGAGGAACAACAATTCCGAAACACCGGTGTACAGAGTTGGTGCTGCAACTTTGCCTGTCACACGTCCGGAGCTACGAAAGGCGCACTCGCCTTAGAACTCCATTTACCATGATGCTCGAGGGTTACACCCGCTGGTGAGGTCAGAAGTGTGCGACCCATAGACTTTGTACTATATATGGTTCCCTTGAACCTTGGAGCTGACGAGCTCGGACACCGCATCTTCGCGCCACGAGGGGTACCAAACCTGTTAATACTTTGGCGACCCATCCAGTAATCCCTGAATAACCTACACTCTGCTGATGAGGAACAACAATTCCGAAACACCGGTGTACAGAGTTGGTGCTGCAACTTTGCCTGTCACACGTCCGGAGCTACGAAAGGCGCACTCGCCTTAGAACTGCATTTACCATGATGCTCGAGGGTTACACCCGCTGGTGAGGTCAGAAGTGTGCGACCCATAGACTTTGTACTATATATGGTTCCCTTGAACCTTGGAGCTGACGAGCTCGGACACCGCATCTTCGCGCCACGAGGGGTACCAAACCTGTTAATACTTTGGTGACCTATCCAGTAATCCCTGAATAACCTACACTCTGCTGATGAGGAACAACAATTCCGAAACACCGGTGTACAGAGTTGGTGCTGCAACTTTGCCTGTCACACGTCCGGAGCTACGAAAGGCGCACTTGCCTTAGAACTGCATTTACCATGATGCTCGAGGGTTACACCCGCTGGTGAGGTCAGAAGTGTGCGACCCATAGACTTTGTACTATATATGGTTCCCTTGAACCTTGGAGCTGACGAGCTCGGACACCGCATCTTCGCGCCACGAGGGGTACCAAACCTGTTAATACTTTGGCGACCTATCCAGTAATCCCTGAATAACCTACACTCTGCTGATGAGGAACAACAATTCCGAAACACCGGTGTACAGAGTTGGTGCTGCAACTTTGCCTGTCACACGTCCGGAGCTACGAAAGGCGCACTCGCCTTAGAACTGCATTTACCATGATGCTCGAGGGTTACACCCGCTGGTGAGGTCAGAAGTGTGCGACCCATAGACTTTGTACTATATATGGTTCCCTTGAACCTTGGAGCTGACGAGCTCGGACACCGCATCTTCGCGCCACGAGGGGTACCAAACCTGTTAATACTTTGGCGACCTATCCAGTAATCCCTGAATAACCTACACTCTGCTGATGAGGAACAACAATTCCGAAACACCGGTGTACAGAGTTGGTGCTGCAACTTTGCCTGTCACACGTCCGGAGCTACGAAAGGCGCACTCGCCTTAGAACTGCATTTACCATGATGCTCGAGGGTTACACCCGCTGGTGAGGTCAGAAGTGTGCGACCCATAGACTTTGTACTATATATGGTTCCCTTGAACCTTGGAGCTGACGAGCTCGGACACCGCATCTTCGCGCCACGAGGGGTACCAAACCTGTTAATACTTTGGCGACCTATCCAGTAATCCCTGAATAACCTACACTCTGCTGATGAGGAACAACAATTCCGAAACACCGGTGTACAGAGTTGGTGCTGCAACTTTGCCTGTCACACGTCCGGAGCTACGAAAGGCGCACTCGCCTTAGAACTGCATTTACCATGATGCTCGAGGGTTACACCCGCTGGTGAGGTCAGAAGTGTGCGACCCATAGACTTTGTACTATATATGGTTCCCTTGAACCTTGGAGCTGACGAGCTCGGACACCGCATCTTCGCGCCACGAGGGGTACCAAACCTGTTAATACTTTGGCGACCTATCCAGTAATCCCTGAATAACCTACACTCTGCTGATGAGGAACAACAATTCCGAAACACCGGTGTACAGAGTTGGTGCTGCAACTTTGCCTGTCACACGTCCGGAGCTACGAAAGGCGCACTCGCCTTAGAACTGCATTTACCATGATGCTCGAGGGTTACACCCGCTGGTGAGGTCAGAAGTGTGCGACCCATAGACTTTGATAATATTGGTGATGACTCCATTATATTGTTTAAAAAGTTTTGCACTTCTAATATAAACTGAGCTAATTTCGGGCACAGAAATAGCATATGAACTAGATCGGCAGCCGTGTGTCCACAACGACTGCAGTTAGTGCCTTTTGATGCTTGCCATTTCGCTAACTTAGATGGTGTGTAATATAAATTAAAGGCAGCCATAAAATGTTGGCATTTGAATGACCCATTGAACAGAACAGTGCTAGCCATTTTTTATGACCTTGGTACGTCCACTTGCTCTATTTCGAAAAGTCTGGACCATTTGGCAGTGTGAACCTCTAGATCATCCTTGACTCTATTAATCATTAATTGATAAATTGTACCAATTCTGTTTTTCCTCTTGCAGCTTTCTAGTACCTCCATTTTGCACATAGAACTGACATTTGGCACGTTTTTAGTCTCTAGAAAGCTACGAACTTGGAGATATTTGAAAAAAATCCCCTCTTGTAAGATTATATCTTTCTTGTAAATAAGAAAATGGTACCAATTGCCCGTTCTGATATAAGTCACCAAATGAACTAATTTTAAGATTATGCCATTTCTGCATGACAGAATCCCTAAAAATTTCAGGAAGCAGAGGGTTCCCCAGAAAAGGCGTATAATAATTCCATTTTGTACAAAAACAAAATTTTTTGTTATATTGTTTCCAGATTTCCCACGCCGTGATCAAAACTTTAAACTTTGTTTTTTTATAGGAACTCGGTTCTATGAACCTGAGCAAACATAATCGAGCTTCAGCTCCAAGTAGCATTTCATATATTGAGGGTGCCATGGCTTCATCCAACTTAATATCCGGAAAAATTTAAATACCCATAGTTTTTAGAAAAATTGCCCAATTGTATAAACGGAAATTGGGGAACCCTAGCCCTCCTTTTTCCTTAGGCGTTACACACCATCTAAGAGATCTTCTAGCTCTCCGGAAGCCCCATAAGAACCTGAATACAGTTCTATCTAACTTATTAAAAAAAACAGAAGGGAACAAGAGTGGTATGGTACGAAATAAATACAAAAATTTTGGGAATATAATCATTTTAACAACGTTTGTGCGGCCATATAAAGATAAGTGTAAATTATTCAACCTCTCAAGAGTTCGATTAACGGAAAACAATAGTGGATCCGTGTTTAGCCTAACAATGTCTTCCACTTTAGCTGAAATTGTCACTCCAAGATAGGAGGCTGTGGAAGCGAATACTATGCCATCAGGTCTGCCTACGTATTATTTTGGGAATTTTAAATCAATAAATATATTGATGATCATACTGATGATAAAATAATGTCTGACCTGACCAGCCAATGGCTCCTAAAGGGTAGAAGCATGCCAAACTTTACAGATCCTGGACCAGGGACTATAACTCAATTTGGGTTTCAATTTCACTAAAAAATTCTAGATAGAAAATTAAACTAGGTCAGACAAATGATTGAGCACCTACACTGACTAATCCTAGCTTATGATGGCAAACATGCATATTAAACCTAAATACATTTGTCTTCAGAAATTCCCCAATAGAAAAAACTCAATTATTTCTATTGAGAACAAATGCCATTTCATAATAGTTAAATATGTACTAATGTACACATTAATATTTTCAGAAGAAAGTCAAAGCATAATGAATATCAGTTAAGATAAGAACGTTCCATTGTATGGTTGATATTTGATGCTTCTGTGTAGTGTCACCATTAAATGGCAATTGGCTATTGGTGATGTCCTGGTACAGGACTATTGGTAAATCAACCAGGGCTGTTTTTCAGCTCGTTAGTGCCATTGACATTGGTGGAGCATTGGACCTTGACATTTTTTTGGGGTACAATTCAGAATTTGTGTCTTGGCATACCTGAATATAAATACCCTACTCCTACTGGGCCCTTGGGCTCCAGACCTTGGAAGTATGTAAATATTTCATCAGAAGATGCAATCAACATTCAAATTTCACTTCACAAATTAAGTATTAATATTTGGTAGTCATGGATGAGATTTTGGTGTCAATTTAAAGGGTTTTATTAATAGCTTTTATCAAGTAGTCCTTTATTATTCATCATTAAGTAATCAATTCATCAGTAATACAATATAAAACCAAACAAATGCATAAGGTGTGTTCCAGATAAGCAAATCCCAAATCTTAGTCTAGAAAAATGAGATAAAAGTATCTTTTACAACCCATAAAGAGGTCAAAAACTAGAAGTGAAAGTCTAAAGCTTTAAGCAATCTGTCATTCAATAAGCACTTCTCCTCCCATAAGAGAAGCTCAGATTATCAATGGAGTCTAAAAACAGCATAGATTTAGGCAAGGGAAAATGAATGGGCCTTGCTTAGAGCTCAGCAAGGAGTCCTGAAAGGGGAGGAAAAGTCTTCTAGGAGGAAGCAATGAAAGTCTGCGTCTACCTACTCTAGGGATGCGCGCTTATAAAATATTTTGCAATGTTTAGCTAAAAGAAATGTGGCTATAGTCCATCTTCTCCACCTGTCAACACACAATGTCTTCATAGGAATAAAACGCTTCCTCCGTCTAAACAGTTTCAAGAAAAAGATATTAAGTGCTAAACAAAACATTTTTATTTAATATGTACAATTCGAGGTTTAGTTCCCACTGCCTTGTCTTCAACAAAACAAAACAGTTCACGGTTAGGTATGTCATTCTACAAATTAAATCATTCCTTTCTCAGGTATTCTAACCTGCAAATTTATCCATAAAGAAACATGTATATAAAAGTTAAACTACATAATTTAATACACTGTTGTGTTCTATGAATATATTTCGATGGGAAGGGCGAGAACTCACTTTTTGTCCATTAAGTCATGTTAGCTCAGCACATTTGTATTATTGAACTCTTCAAGTCTTCACATTAGTAAGATCATTGACCTGCGATCAGTGGAAAAGCAGGAGAAAATTGCATTCAGAAGCATGTCTAACTTGGCATATGTAGTTATGGAAGCCTAGTGCTCTCATTTGCCTTTAAGGACGTGGCTTTTCATGTTAGGCCTTCACGTTATTTCCACATGTTAATTGCATTATTTATTTATTAAAAACACTCTATTACGGTTTCTATCCATCACAAAAAAGTCACAGATCAATTTCACAACTTGCTCTTGTTTTCAAAATAATCCTTTCTTTTTCATTTTAAGTTTTCTTTCTCCTTTAGTTTGTTCTATTATGTGTTAATGTGGTCACATAGGGGCCTATATACAATCCCCTTGCACCGCCCGAGTGTCACTTTTTATTACATAAAAAGTAATGCACCAGTGGCTCAAAGAGACTTGTAAATAACCCCTTAGTTCTAAATCTTTCTTCATCTGTTTGTTTCTTTCTTTATTCTTTTTCTTTTGTAATATGTTTATGTTAACCTCATACATTCCTAATGAATTTAGGTAACAGATAACTATAATTAATCAGGTACTAATATGGCATTGAGGATTCAACCTCCTGCTGTTGAAATCCAATGGCCTATTTCAGAAACTGTAAGCAAGAAAGGTATGAAGTTCCTCTAAGCCAAAGTGAGGAGACAGCGAGATACAATAGGTGGGGACCAAACAGGGGATTGTCCCACCATGTAAAAGGGTGACAGGAGGGGTTTCCCATTTTGGAACTAAGGCTCCCACATACCTAGCAAGTTAGGTGTCATGCTTCATCATTTGAGCCTGCCCCTCGTCAGGTTGGCGCTGCAATACCCGACGGGCAACCAGTACAGGGCTCTTTAGTGGGGATCTTTTGTTCCTGCCATTGGGTGCAGTGGGGGAAAGGGGCCTTGTGTGTGTAGTTGTGCAGGGAGTGAGTTAAAACAGGCCAGCCTCAAACATTCATAATGAATTCAGGTAACAGATAACTATAATTAATACAGGTACTAATATATCATTGAGGATTTAATCTCCTGCTGTTCAAATCCAATTGCCTATTTTAGAAACTCCCTTTTTGAACCTTTTACTACACTAGTGGTTTTGAATTGTTCCAGGCCAAGCTTGATGTCTGTGAAGCATTGCATATTCTTGGATGTTCTTACTATCATCAAGTAGGCAAGTGCAACAATGATCTAACATTAACTGTTTACAGACAACACCTCTCTCTGCAAGCATGATGTCTAAAGCATATATATGCTATAAAACAATTGATCTCACTGACATTAGTTCTGTGTTAGTAATTAATTAAGCTCAATATGTTCTTGTTGCAAGCCTCTTCATTAGTATTGGAAGCTTTCTCCTTTTCTCATCATTCAGTATCACTCTCACAGCTGGAATAATAGCACCAACAATGTCTCCCACCAATTGAGCTCCCTCATTTATTCTTCAAGTATGTATGTGTGCTGGTGTCATTGTTAAAGTATTTAAACTATTCACATGAAACATCTTAGGAAACAGTAAACCTAAATAGAACCCCCCCCCCCCCAGTCACCTGGTAATTTAAAATATGTGTCTTATCCACAGATAAAATTAACTCCATGTATTGCTGGGTCATCACCTTGTGGAATGTGCCATGTTCTTTCTGATAATTCAAATCTATGTTACTTTTCAATACATGTCTTTTTCTATTTTGAAATCATCTCCTTAAAACACATACTGTTCCCTTTCTGTCTATTATTCAGTCTCACCTTTGGTTTCTGTCACTTTCATTCTAAAGTCATCTTCTTCCTTTTTCCATGCATCCTTTAAAACATCTTCGTTTAGATTCTTACTACGTACAATGTGTGTTCTTTTCTCTTCTAACATGATGAATATCTTCTCTAAAGGTCTCATTAAAAATATTAAATTATTTTCATAAGCCTTCACTGTGTAAATAGGAAGGTATGAAATGAAATAATACCACGCAGTATCCAACTCTTTCGCTTGTGCGTGTAAATTCCTGCTTTTCTGTAAAGGTACTTTTGAATAAATCATGCCATAATTAGAATATTAGTATTCAAAATCTCGCTACCCATAAACTAAACCAAGCAATGTCACCTTATCCTCAGCTGAGGAAGGTAAGTGTTCACACACATAACAATCCTTAGCATTCATGGTATGAAACATTAGTTGTATAATCTTCTGTTAAGTAATCTACCAATGAGGTTTTCAACTCATCCTCATCTACATTGTGTGAAAATGTCATGTTAGTTGATGAAAATACAGATTTCTCTTTGTCGGGATTAACATGTTTGACCAATAACATTGCTGTGGCTTCTAATACCACTACTAAGAATGTAATCCCTATAATAATCTACATCTAATAAAAAACACGGTTATTTGAAATCAGATCATTTAAACCGATGAGTGTAACATGCACAGTTTTTATTTTTCTTCTTTTTCTTTGTAATTCAGTTAGTTTCTTGCAACTTTAATTACAGCAGTCTTCATATAGTCTTCATTAACCCTACTCTGTGTTCTTCTACAATGTTATCCCTACTATTCTTCTGCGGCCTTGGGCCTAGGTAATCTTCTCAATTCTTTTTAGAATCTTTATCAGTCTTTACTTTCAATCTATGTTGCACAGCTCATTCAACGAGTGTCAACAACTGATTTTTTCTTTCTCAAAGACATTTCGAGTTCAAAAATCAAACAATTTCAAGGATGTAATTCTCTGCTCCAGTCAAGTATATCTGAAAATCGGACATGTAGTACTTGACTCACGTAATAAGGTCCATTCATGTGTGGAATACCTACAACTAGGTAGTTGTTATCTCTTTGATCTCCTTGGTTCACTTCCCATGTCACGTAGACTCTGTTTCATCAGTGATTGTAGCTGAAATTGATCCATTTGACACACTTGACTTCAACTTTGTCTGCTCATATACTCTTGTCCATTCGGCATTGAACGTTCTTTCTGTTCTCCTTATATAGTAATGGTGTCTTCTCCTAGATCTTCTTGTTGCTCTGCAGGTGTCTCAACTGTCATGTTTGCTGGAGTTGTAACTCCTCCTTATTCCGCATGAGTTCCAATGCAACTCTGTAAGATTTCCAGAAACTGATTTTTTTCCCCTGTCTGTGGTTCTTCACCCCCTCTTCCTTGCTGTTGTCTCAGATGCAGTTGTACATTCACTGGTGCTATTGGTTCCGGCACATGGAATGCTATTTCTTCGAATGGGTCTCTTGTTCTCTGGGTATGTGAAGCATTCAAACAGTTTGGCACTCCAGGGCACTTTCCAGCACTATTCATGATTAGAATCACCTGGTGGAGGACTTTCCAGCTTGGCTCCAAACATGACTTCCTTGCATGCTTCTTTATGAGTACTTCATCCCCTAGGTTCAAGTTTTAGCACTAATCTTGATTAGGATTTGCAGTGACAGGTTCAACCTGATGAGAAACAAAATGCACAAACATCAGCCAATTAATTGCAGTAATCAAGTACAATGCCATCTCTTATGTTCACAAGTGCATTCACAGGTAGAGTAGGCAATCTCATTGCTCTTCCCATCAAAATCTAGTGTAGAAATAAATCTGTCTACCTGTCAGGCATACTTCAAAAACTCATCAACACCAAAGGGAAAACTTCAAGCCATTTCAGTGAAGTGGATGCACAGACATTTGCCAATCGAGACTCTATGGTTCTATTTATCTGCTCTACTAATCCAGAAGCTTGTTGTCTATAGCTACAATGCAACTTCTGTTCCACACAACACCTTGAGGATATAAATATTAAAATGAGTCCCTCGATCTGATTTCAAAGAAACTGTCATTCCATATTGTGGCAGCTGCTCTCTAAACAGCAATTTAGCTACAGTGAGACTGTCATTCCTCTGTGTCGGGTAGGCTTCTACCCAAATCCCTTGCATCCTGTTGAAAGGACCACCCAATTGCCCTATGTGACTGATTTGCATATGGCCAGGTATGAACTGAGGTGGCGGACTGAGCTAAAGAATAATGATGGACTAAACCCAGATCAGTTGACTGGGGGTGAGTGCTTGCAATGTTCAACACTCCGTCCATCATCCTCTTTGATTTTGCTATAATCTAGGTCCCTCCACTACTTCCTTTCTCCATCTATGCTGTCTTTCCTCCCATGCAGCACCTGCATAATTTTTCAAACCTCGCTTTGTTGAACTTTGGTATTTTTCTCTCTATCTGTCTCAAGCCATCTTCTCCCAAGTGCTCAAGGCTTCAAATTGTGTAAGTCTAGGAGGTGGCTTCATATCAAAAAGTTTCTCTTAATTTGTCAATACTTTTTCAAATTAAAGGTACTCCATCTAGGAAAGCTCAATGGAACCTCTTTCTCAGTGATCTTGCACCATTGGCGAAGTCACTTGTGTACTTTGTTCTGTGCAGATCATTCTGAGTAGGAAAAGCGGATTATGAACCCCACACCAATCTGGACTCCTCTGGGTGGCTGGGCTTCAGAAATGGCCAAGATTTTTAGGGTTCCCTGTTAGTTGGCTCACCCAGAGCCCAAACACTGCAGCCAGTCCCATGCAAGTAAGAGGCAATTTAGATTTAATGTATAGTTGTAACAAGCGGTTGGCTGAATAGGGATAAACACCCTATTTTGCCTTTTCCTGGCAGCGGAGGCACTGTCCGGTACCTGGGGTGAGACTTCATGCCAAGATGGTCCAGCACCCCAGTCCATTCCTTTTCTCATTCCCTTTATTGTAGTGTGGTGGGGGATTTTAGCCCCACTGGGTGGGCAAATTGGGGTGCTCACCCAGAAGCTGCCCATCCCAAGGGGCTCAGAGACCTGCACAGGCCTTCAGGGGAAAAAGTAAGAAATAGAATAGGAAGCGGGTCTTGCCTATCATGAACTGCAGCCACCAGCACCATCTTTCTGCCCAATTCTGTCCAAATTAGGGTTTGCCTCCTATCTTTCTGCCCCAGGTGGCAGAAAGACTACTAGACACAAGAGACTGGTGCAAAGAAATGTACTGTTGTTGTGCGTCAGCCTGTCTTAAAATCAGATCCTACCACTGATTTCCAGATAGTCATTCAATCTCCAGTGAGAAGCAGAATTGGAGGTTTAACCATTTTCGGCCAGTCCAAATGTTAAACATTCACTGAAAAGAATCTACATTTCCTCTCACTAAAAGGTAAAGATGCGCTTTACACGTAACAATAATACGACTTAAGGTATTCCACAAAGCTAGTATTAGCTAACTAAGTCTAGAGTGGAGAAGGCATGGAGTAGATCAAAAGATGGGGACAGTGTAAGGTGATGATAGAACAAAAGCAGAAGAGAAGCACCAGGGGAAAGCAGAGAAGGGATGTCCTCTCTGTAGTGGGTGAACGAGATGTTCATGTCCTTCGCATTGACAAAATAGTGAGGACATGAAAGTGTCATCCTCTGCACTCATACAGCTAGCTTTATGGTGAATTAACTCAATTCAGTTTAATCCAGTCGCTTTAGTCACGACTATAGATGGCATCATAATCCTCACACACGGGCATTCTTCTGTCGTGATGCGGTGCTCACATTCTGCATAGAAACCCACAGATTAAAATGTTCATGCTTTTTGCAATTAGAGTGTTACTGAGAAATCATTTAAATTATTACCCAAACCACATTAGCAACTCACTGACACTCCAAAAATGAAAAAAAAATACATTCAGCCACACATTTAAATCTGTTTAAACCTAGCCGACTGCCTACACATATATTAACAGAATGGCTAATGTTATTCACAATCTTATTCCATTGAATAGAGGGAAATGGCATGTTACGCTAGTAAATGTGTGATAATTTAATATAAATTGTTCTCTTTTTCTAGAGCAGCATTTCAGTCATACTATTATATATAATAAATAGGATCCGGACAATAAAATCTTTACCAACTTACTTGAAAAGCCAGTTTTCTCTACAAGCCTTTTTGTACCTGTAGAAATATCACCAGCAGTATCAAGCTGTGCTTTTCAATTACTGCGTTCATTTAAACATAATATGTTTCTGGATTTGATATTGCTGCTAATTGATTCTGAAAGAAAATAATTATAAAGAAAAGTTAAGAAATGTTGCTTTTCAATTCACGATCTGTCTATATGGGATTTACCAAAATGTGTATTTTTCATGTTTGTAACTTCTTCTGTTTTTGTGTATACGCTCCTTCCCAGACATCTGGCAGAAACCTAGCTTCTCTTATAGGCAATTTGTTAAAAGTCCTTACATGGGAGGAATTCTGCAAGCAACAAAGTGATTGGTGAAGGAATGCCTAAGAGAACTCCTCCAAGAGTGTGTAATAGAACAGATGAGGATGGTATTGGGCTCCTCCCTGTCAGTCTGTTAACTGAGGGGCTATCAGGTTTTTGGAAATTCCTCATAATCACAAAGATATCTTTTGCACATTTGTGAGGTACACCATTTCATACATTGCTTCTCTCAACCACATGTTCAGTGATGCAGCCAGTTCAAATGTCAAACCCTCACTGAAAAGATCCTACATTTCCTCTCACTGAATTTCTGACACAAAGCTAGTGTTAGAGAACTAAGGGGCATCTGTACAAGTCTCTATCGCAATGGGAACATCATTGTTTGTGATGTTTCCAAGGCGATAGGGGTTCGCCTTATTTACAAGGCAGCGGGCCCCCCTTCACGCTATGCTCAGCGTGAAAGGGGTCAGCGTTGGGCTTTCAAAACCATTGATTTTTATGCTGCTCCCTATTTACAAGTGCAGCATAAATAGGAAGCAGCTCCAAAATTAAGAAAAGGAAAACCTGATCTTAACTTAGCAAAACGAGGAAGCAACCTGTAAGGTATGTATGCAGTACACAAACAGTAATAAAATAACACAGCACAAGAAACATCTTAAAGAACTAAGGAACATAGAATACATTTCAATACACAAAATGATACTAGAATGTCAAAAATCTGTAGAACTAGAGATATTGAAATTCAAACTTTTTTAAATGAAAATAGCACCTAAAAGTAAATAACTGTGCATTTGGCACTCATATGGTCATGCTAGATTGGGGGAAAGTAACAAGTTCAGGTTGACCGTCTGGGAACAGGTTAGTCCGCCTGAAGAGTTACCTTCTGAATCCAGCATGAAGATGTCCGTTCATGGTGGAGGAGGCTCGAGGAGTAAGGAGAAGGTCATGGATGGTCTTTACTATAGCACAAAGAGCAGTCTGGGTGGTGTCATCAATGAAGTGTGAAGAGCTGGTCCGATAAAGCGGAAAGTCGTTGCTGGAGCTTCTTGTGGGTGGTCACCGTGGGCTTTAGTTGCTGTAGTACAAGGTGCAGATATTCTCTTGCCAGTTGTCACTGGTGGTCACTGTAACACGAAGAGCAGGTCTCACCAGAGCATTACATTGACAGTTGTTGCTGGCAGCAGACTCTCAGTTCAGAATTTCACACTTTCTTCCTTGGAAAAGCTCTAACTGATATCAGACAAGGGTCCATGAACTGGGAGGGGATTTGCAGATCAGGAACTCACTCCAGCAGAGGCTGATAGGGCTCAATCAGGTCCAATTTAAGGTCCAGGCAGGTTTAGTGCAGTGGGCCAGCTGGGCAGTTGAAGGGAGACCTCTGTTGTCTGTTATGTCCATTTAACACAAATAGGAGTTCTGCCAACTGACCCTTGGAGTCATTCAATGTAAGAAATGTGATTTCTGGTTGGCTGAGGTACGCACTTAGGCCAGACAGGAACCACCACTCTAGTCAGGGTAGGCTAGATACACACTAAAGGTTACCTGTTCTCCCCCTCTGGTAGCTTGGCATAGAGCAGTCAGGCTTATTTATTAAGGCAATGTGTAAAGTATTTGTGCAACACACACACACAGTAACATAATGAATACACCGCAAAAAGATTTCACACAGGTTTAGAAAAATATAGAAAATTTATCTGAGTACAAGAAAAGATAAAAATGACAAAAATCCAATAAGTAGAAGACAAGATATGAATTTATAAAGATCAAATGCAAAAAATAGTGCTTATCAGTCACAAGCAGTCAAAAGCTCAATTGTGGTCGTGAGGGACTAGTGCAAATCCAAAGTTCAGGTCAACCACGATGGAGGGCAGGCTGGCTACAGGACCCATGCAGGGCCTGCTGAGAAAGTACCTTGGATGAAACAAACCATCAATGCTTAGGGCATGTTGCATTGATCTTTCCACACAGCCGGGTCGCGTCTTCGAGCTTCACTAAAGTGAAGGCAATGTGTTGTTATTGAATCGTGCAGAGCATCGTCAACAAGCAGGCTGAAGAACATCTATCATCGAACAGCCTCTGTGTCGGCGTTGAAGGGCAATGTGTCAGTTCCAACCGGCGCAGTGGTGACAATGTGTCTGTTTTCAGGAAAACAGCTTCAGATTCCACTTCTGAGGCCCAAAACTTGGAGCTGGCAACTCAGGCAAGGATAGGACTACAAGAGGCAAAGTCCAGCAGCACCAGCAGAATTGTAGGAAGTCTTTTGCATCCCTGAGAAATCTTAAAAGAGGATACAAGCCCTTGGAGATCACTTGGAGGGAAGGTAGAGTCCACCTCTCCGTCAGCAGAGTCAGGGAGCAGCAGGCAGCAAGGAAGCAAGTAGAAAAACAGTCCTTCCAGAAAAGCAGTTCAGTTGAGTGCTTTAAGCAGCACACCAGTCCTTCTGACAGAGATTCCGTTCAAGATTCAGAGGTATCTCTTTTCAGGGGGTCAGATACTCAGTACTTATACAAAAAGTGCCTCTGATGCAGGGGTTGACTTCAAAGCAACTCTCTGAAGTGCACAAAGATACCTTTCAACCTAGTTCTGTCAGCCCCTCCCATTCCTCCCTGCCCAGGAAGACACATCAGAATGCAGATGAGCCTCACCTTCATGTGTTTCACCCAATCCAGACGTGTATTGGAGACAGGCTGTGCAAAGAGCAGTAAGCACAAAGAAATGTAAACTTTCTAAAATTTGCATTTTTTAAACAGCAATGTTAAATCTAACATCACCAGTAAGGAGTATTTTTCATTACCCTTTCAAACATATGAAACATAAAAAAGCTACTCCTCCCTGATCTGAAATTACAGTTTAATAGTGTATTAACAAATGCCCAATGCTGACCCCAGGGAGTGGTAGGCCTCACAATAGTGTAAAACAAAATAGGCTGTATGTCACTACCAGGACGACATGAAAACATAAAAGTACATGTCCTACCTTTTTCTTACATAGCACCCTGCCATTAGGGTTACCTAGGGCCTACCTTAGGAGTGACTTATATGTAATAAAATGGGAGTTTAAGGCTTGGCAATTAATTGTAAATGCCAAGTCGAAGTGGCAGTAAACTGACCATCTAGGCACTGCAGTGGAAGGCCTGAGAGAGGTTTGCAAGGCTACTTCTGTGGGTGGCACAGTGAGTGCTTTAGCCCACTAGTAGTATTTGAGGTGACGGCACTGGGTGTATGGTGTACCACTTTACGTGGGATTTACCAGTACATCAAATATGTCAATCAGGTATACACCAATGTCATCAAGTTTAGAGGACAAGCCCATGCATTTTTGCACTGACTAGCAGTGGTAAAGTGCTCAGAGTCCTAAGGCCAACAAAAAGAATCAGCAGAGAGTCCAGGGGTAGATCACCCTAAGTGTCAGGACGCCAGCAAAGGTGGCAGCGACGATTGACACCAATAAAGAGACAATCAGGAAAGAACTGTTAAGAAACTGCACTTGGTCGGAATTAATCCGGAATCGGCATGTTAAGATGGCTGCCGATTCCAATTTCGAGTTGACGGTCTAGTGTTTCTACCGCTCGCTATAGAAGAATCCAGGTGAGGCGCGAGCGCAACGGAAAACGAGCACTTCACTGAAGTTTCCAACGGACAAGCAGCGTATCACCTGAGTTCGAGAATTGTAGTTAGTTTTAGGGAAAGTTTTAGTGAGGGTTTTTGGTAAAAACGACAAAACAAGATACACGAAAAAGACCAGAGTCAGAGTTCTGAGAGAATTGAGTTATTTGGTCAACGGAGAGACTTCAAAGTAGTACCTGAGGCTCTTCGAATAGAGAAGTGACGAAGTGAAGAGAAGACGCAGAGCTTCGATATTCGGAAACATTCTAACGGAGAAAAGACAAAGACGGAGAAGAAAATAAAAGCTAAGTGACAGATTGATTACAGTCTTAATTAACAATTGCAGGATACTAGTTAAGAAATCGTCATAGTGGAAAAAACGTACTGTTCTGGGTAACAAAGAAAAGATTCTTCATTAGCCTGAAAAGAAACGAAAGAAAGATACAAGTGTGTTAAGCCAATTAAAACTGATAGTTTAATAAGATAAATAGATGAAAGAAAAAGGGTTTAACAAGGTTTGTGGTTACAGGAAAGAGACTTGAAATAAGAAAAGCCATAGAGGTAAATACAGAAAAGAAGCAATTTTCAAGTAGAATGTCAAGACACGTCTAGATAGTGAAGTGAGTATTATCATAACCAGAGAAGTTAGAGATAATCAGAGTCGAAAGAGTAGAAAATACCAAATTAGGAATTTTGTGTTTTTCAGATTAAACTATAAATAGACGTAGACAACTGCTTAGAAAACACACGTGATAAAGAAGAGAGGCACAGTTCTTGGGAGACAAGGGTAGGTGAAGAGTAGTAGAGGTACAGGAGAGGAAGAGTGGGCAGACATTAGAAGAGTAGAAAAGTAATGTGTATTATCTCCTCAGGTTCCTCTAAAAAGTGAGTCTGCAGAGCGGATAAGAAGCATTGGAACAACCCAGGACCAGTCTCTTCTCTTCTCTTTTGTTATTTTATCCATTCCCCCTTCCCCCATGGAAATATTCTAGGGGTTCATTACTATTGACCTCTGGGTATTGCCTAGTGGGATTCGGAACCTAGCATCTCTGTTCCTGTGCAAGACACGTGGTAAGACATAAATATAAATCTATATGTGTTAAAGAGTTATAGAGTCTGACAGAGTGAAGTGCCCAAGTTGCATTTTGTACCCGAACAGAGATGGCAGAGGGAATAAATCTACAGACGTTAGGAGTGGTTTTGGATACCATTCAAAAGGAGTTAAGTGCAGTTAGAGAAGAAAACCAAGGCCTGATATTAGAGGTGGTGAATTCTAGAAAAGAGACTGCTGAACTAGCTCAATGGCTCAGACAGTCCCTTGGTTCAGGACAAGATGCGCAAAACCCCACATCGGAAAGTTCCAAATGGTTGACCACTCAGGTAATCCACTCCCTATTCCCAGTCATTCCATTAGCGCCCCCAGAACGATTCAGTGGAGTTCCACAAAAGGCGCAAATATTTATCACGCAATGTTCCCTACATTTCATGTGCCGCCCTTCAATTTTCCCTGACGCGCAGTCTAATGTTGCCTTCGTGTTATCATATTTAAGTGGAGACGCAGCGACGTGGGCCATGCCTCTGGTTACTAGAGATGATCCTATGTTACGAAATTATGAAGAGTTCAAACAGGAATTTTTGCGAATATTCGACAGACGAAGAATATCTCAAGCTGTAGACAATGAATTACTTGATTTGAGACAAGGGAATCGAGATTTAGTGTCCTACCTGGCCCAGTTTAACAAGTTAGTGGTGGAAACAGACTGGCCCGAGAGCAAGAGAGCTGCAGTATTTTACCGAGGATTGAGGGATGAACTAAAAGACATATTGGCAGGAATACCAAATAGACCGACGGAGATCTCAGCGTTGGTGGATTTAGTGCTGGAAATAGATTTTCGACAAGGAGAAAGGAAAGGTGAGAAAAGGAAGGATTTTAGGTCAGTGGTTTCCAGGTTCGACAGAGCCAGAACTGAAAATAGTAAAAGTTATGAAGGACAACAGGGCACGGAACCCATGCAAATCAGAACCATACGTGGTCCTCTGTCAAAGGAAGAAAAGGAGAAAAGAAGAACCAGCAATCTATGCATGTATTGTGGAGCTGGAGGTCACTTCATCAGAAATTGTCCCAAGAAACCTAAGACAATCTTCAAGCCGAAGGAAAACTAATTGCACCACCTGTTGAAGGAGTTGAACAGGTGGGTGCGATTCAAGAAAATACTCCAGAAGAACACAGAGTGGCCAACACCTGACAGTCAGCAGCACCTCACTTAATATTATCAATGGAGGTTAAGTTTAGACACATAACGCTGACAGAAGTTTTGGTAATGATTGATTCGGGGGCCACAGGAAACTTCTGCGACTTGAAATTTGCAAGTAAGGTGGGCATTGAAGCGATCAAGAAAGCTAAAAGTGAACCAGTCAGAGCAGTGGATGGGACAAATTTATCATCAGGTCCTATCGTTAGTCATACGGAAATAATACATTTGATCTCCAACGATGGTCATGAATAAAAGATTCAGTTCAATTTGATTGATGCCCCCCAATTTCAATTGATATTTGGCCTTCCCTGGCTCACTGGACATAACCCTACGATTGACTGGAGTATTAGAACCATAAAAATTGATTCAAATTACTGTCAAGAAAATTGCTTGGGAAATAAAGAAAACACCCGAGAGCTAAGTCCAGCGTATTCTTTTTGTCTGACTGGAGGATCAATATGTGTCGTAGATGCTCAAGAGATACCAGAAGAATACAAGGATTTTGAAGATGTGTTTAATGAAGTGGAAGCCAAACAACTGCCTCCTCACCGAGTCTATGACTGCAAAATCGAAATAGAACTAGGTTCGAATTTACCCTGCAGTCGAATGTATGCCTTAACTGAGCAGGAACACCATCAGATGAAGGAGTATTAAGACAAGTACTCAGCTAATGACTTCATTCGACCCTCACCGTCCCCAGTATGTTCCCCCTTGTTTTTTGTGCAAAAGAAAGAAGGGTATTTGGGAACCTGTATTGACTTCCGGGCCATCAATAAAATCACGAAAAAGAACCGGTACCCACTACCTCTTATAACAGTTTTATTGGATCAGGTGAAAGGAGCTCAAATCTACACGTAGCTAGACCTGAGGGGAGCTTATCACCTGGTCCGAATGCAAGAAGGCGACGAATGAAAGACGGCTTTTAGAACGAGATTTAGATTGTTCGAATACCGAGTCATGCCTTACGGTCTATGCAACGCCCCGGCTGCCTTTCAACATTTCATTAAAGATGTCCTGAAGGAACATATAGATCAATGTGCGATAGTGTACATTGATGACATCCTCATTTACTCCGCTGATAAGGAAAAACATCAAGATCAAGTCAGAGGAGTCTTACAAAAATTAGGAGACAATAAACTGTTTGTGAAACTAGAAAAATGTGCGTTCAATGTTTCCCAAGTAGAGTTTTTGGGGTTCGTCATCTCCCCAAATGGAATACTCATGGACAAGCAGAAAATTGAAGCAGTGATCGAATGGAAGTCCCCTGCGAAGATTCATACGCGAATTCTCTCGTAAAATCTTGCCCTAGACCAAACTGCTTAAGAAGGGAATTCAGTTTGAATGGTTGAATGAAGCTGAAGAAGCCTTTAGTTCTCTGAAGCAAGATTTTACCTCCGCTCCAATTCTTCAACATGCGGATCCAACAGAACCCTCTTACGTTGAAACAGATGCTTCAGATCAGGCAGTCGGAGGAGTCCTGTCCCAACAGAATAAGGTAACGGGCCAACTGCAACCAGTCGTTTACAGATCTAGGAAGTTAACTCCAGCTGAAATAAATTACACCATCACGGAAAAAGAACTCTTGGCAATAAAAGATGCCTTTAAAGAATGGCAACATCCCCTCATGGGAGCTCAACATCAGGTAAAGGTGTACACGGACCACCGTAATTTAAATTTCTGAAGACAGCCAGAACGCTTACCCCAAGACAGTTGCGTTGGGCCTTGTATTTTGCCGATTACAACTTTGTGATCACCTATCGGCTGGGGGCACAAAATGGAAAGGCGGATGCCTTATCCAGAATAAACACAGAGAATCAGAAGACTCCCTTGGAAAATCAATCCATTATTCCTAATGCTAAGATAATTGGTGCCATGACTTCGGTCAATTTGGAAACAAGCATTTCAGAAGTAATGGATCCAGAAACCATGCACAGCAGGGTAAAAGAAAAAGAAGGAAGAGAAATCATCCACCAATTACCTTACTTCCAGAAAAAATTGTATATTCCTACGAAAGAGTTACAGAAATACGTAATGCATAAATGTCATGATGAAAAGTTAGCAGGACACAAAGGTGAGGCGAAAACCAAGGAACTAATCAAACGACACTATTGGTGGCCGGAAATGACTAAAGATATTGAGGAGTACGTGAAGACTTGTGAGATTTGCGCTCAGGGAAAATCTGAATGGCAGGCCCCGAAGGGATTGCTACTTCCACTGCCTACTCCACCTTATCCCTGGCTCACAGTCATGTTAGACCTTATTACTGATTTGCCACTTAGTCAAGGTTATAATACCATTTTAGTAGTAGTAGACTCATTCTCCATGATGACACACTTCACAGCTTTAAAAGGTGTCCCTACAGCCAAACAATTAGCCACTCATTTTAGCATACATGGCATTCCGAAGATAGTAATTTCTGATAGAGGCCTTCCGTTTGTTTCCCATTTTTGGAAGTCTTTCATGGAAGGTCTGGGAACAGAAGTTAGATTGTCCACCAGCTGCCACCCAGAAACACACGGTCAAACTGAGAGGGTAAACCAGGAATTAGAACAATAATTGAGATTGTTTCTTTTAAAACAGGATGGGGACTGGTCAGATTATTTGTGGGCAGCAGAATTTGCCCACAATAATGCTAAAAACGTTTCCTCTGGTTTTTCTCCCTTCTACATGAATTATGGGAGACACCCAAACTCAACAATCCGGCAAACTGAGATTTCAGTCCCGGCAGTGGCGGAATTAGTGTCCCATTTAGAACAGATTCATCAAAGCGCAATAGAGAATCTAGAATTGGTGAAGTGGAGGTATAAGAACTACGCAGATAAAAAGAGGCGTGAGGCCCCCCCTTTAGAAAAAGGAGACCACGTACATTGGCCCGTATCAAGTAGAGAAACAGATTAATCAAGTGACTTATCGCATTAAATTGCCATCTAAATTGAAAATCCACCCAGTCTTCCATGTTGCCTTGTTAAAAAAGGCCCCAATTAATTTGCGAGTAGAGTCACCTCCAAAACCTATCCATCTAGAAACCGGTGAAGAATATGAAATCAAGGTGACGAAGCAGACATTTCCATGATACCAAATATATATGATTTCAGGCCTATAGTCTTCTTTGAACTACTAATGAAAGACATAAGCTGAAATCCACAAAATGGTCGCACGCTCCATTCTGTATATCAGTCAGCTGCAACGTGCAAGCAACGCAAGGCTTCCGAAAACAAACCTGCCAGCTTCCAGCTCGCTATTGCAACACGCCACATTTTAAGTAAATCATGTCGACATGACCTGCTGGCCTACGTGCCAAGTCCACGTACACCAGAGACACAGATTTCACCTTTAGGGAAAAACCCAATTCTGCTCTTGTAGATGACACGTGGGCAGTAACATTAGGGTATAGGCACACTTCGAGCCTTAAAAGGGTATCACACCACATGTGCACTTCACTGATTGGTCCAGCAGGTCATAGCCTGATCCAGATTACGTATGCTATGATGCCCATCCTGTGGGGGCTTATACCTATAAAATGTCTCTGCACTGTTTTACCAATTGGGCACTCAGTGAGCTTTGCTGAGGTCTCCGTGTGCACGTATATTGCATTGTGATTGTTTCTAATTGGGTTCCCAATAAATCTTGCCAACCTAAACATGCTGAGAGCGAATTGTTTATTTTACTGTTGTCATTGATCTTTTTACTTTTGCAGTTAATTACTGAGCTTCGACATTTGGTGGAGAATGCGGCGGGCCCATTACAACTGACTGGCTACACCGACGGAGCGGACACCGGTGATCGGACCCTTTTGGCACCCTTCTGGGGAAGGGGTTTTGAGGTGATAACGTTCTGTTTGTTTATCTCTCCCCGACCTGGTTGGTAGCTGGAGGGGGCCGGATCCGGTGGATGACCTGTTTGTGGCCTCTCCGTTGTCTTTGGTAGTGTCCTGCTCTGTTCGCTCTTGGCACGCTTGTGTTGGGTTCTTACCTCTCCTGACATTTTTTCTTTCTTCTTGACTCCCCATGTCTGGCGAGGTGTGCCTGTGTCCTGGGGATATTTACATGACTTGTTCAGATTCCCTGTCTTTCGTGGTCCCTTCTCTGTTAACTTTCTCCGTTCTGCTGGTCTTGGCTCTGGTGGTTTACGCTTGTTTTTGCCACCACACGACCCAGGAAGTAGCTCCCGTCTAGCTCTCTCCCTCTCTCTTTTTCTCCGGCTCTCGGTGCTGTTGTTCTTTCTGGGTTTTTGTGTCACGGGCGTGTGTTCGCCTCTGTCGGTGCTACCTGAGGTCCGCTGCCTTTTCTCACATACATTTTTTTTCTCTCCTATAGGGTCTGGCCTTGGTCCCCTGCGTTCCCTAGCTGGCTGGTGACGGCAAGCTTCTGCAGGATTCCTGGCCGGCAGTAACTCTTTGGTGATTTCACATCAGTGGGCCCTGGGCCAGCCATTGAGGGCGAAGGTCTGCAAACCCCCCCCCCGCCGCAGAGAGTCACCGGCCGCTGGGATGCGGGATACCCTCGCCAGACCATTCCCAGTGGGTGCAGCGGACGTCGGTATGCTCTGACAGACTGGATGAAGCCCGGTGAGTACACTTGGGAGGGGACTTTAACCCTCCGGTATTGGGTCGTAGCACTTGGCCCCTCATTGTGAGCTGTGGCAGTTTTTGCTCCCCTGTGGGTGGTAGCAGGTAGCTCGCCGTTTTAGGGCGTGGCAGTTTTGCTCCCCAGTTTGGCACATAGTGTTTGTGCCTGTTAGGTATCGCGATACGGGTGGCCAGGTTGGCTACTAGATTTTGTTTCTACTGTGTATTTGTTGATTGTGATTTTGTTTTATTTGTTCTGATGAGCTCTGACTTGGGTCCAGCACCATCGCCCGCGCGCCGCTGGCCTAATATTTGGGCATTTATGAGGAACGCTCCAGGCGCTCCTGGCTCTTTGGCTAACGCCCGTCGCCCTGCCTGGATTCCGCCTCCACCCTCCCCCTGGAGACGTCCTGCTAGGCACCAGAGTGGTTCTAGGTTCGTGCCTCGGGATATTTCTCGGCGCGAAGAGGGGGATGTGACGCTTGGTACACCAGTATTTCTGTTTTCAATAATTTTAGGGTTCATTGCATTCTTTTATTGTGTCCTTGTGATGTGTTTGGCTTATTTAGTGGCCAAATACTGTTAGGTACGTGGGGTGTTTTTACTTGGTACCAGGTTCTAGATTTCCTTGACCAGCCTAGTCGTCTATTCTGGGTATTAGAACGCTACCTGACAGAGATCTGATAAAAGACCTTTACGTCACACACCCATTAACCAACTTTGCCAAATTGGCACCCCGTCCATAATACTCTCTGGCCTCCAATAGGGGACTGGCTGTAAAGACCGATTGAAGGGTACCTCTCTAGAATTCCAAAACTAAAAAGGGTTTCTAGTATTCCCCTTACTCCTTTTGGGACTAAGTACAGCAGACTCACACACATTCTCTGCACAGAAGGTTTTTTTCTACAGCGCTGCCGCGTAGGATCCCCAGAATTTGTCTTAGATGTTTTATGTGATTGTCTGAACTGCACGAAGCAATTCACCACTATTGCTCTATTGTTGAATGCCAGCACCCTGTGGCACAGACAGGGTCTGTTTTCCTATCTTACTTATTTCACAGGCCATCAAGGCCCAATATACAACCAGGATCTGGCTTCTTTCTTCCTTGTGAAATAGCTTTGGTGAATTGGCACTACATGAACTGTTGGGGTGATTGATGTATGGCTTTCTTGTTGCATTATTGCAAATACTGTGTGGCTGAAATATATATGAAGCATTTCTGTCAACCTATTGTATCACATGTTACCGTGTTAAGTTAAAGTCCACCCTGCAACCCACCTGTCTGGTATACGTGAACAGTTATTTGTACAGCGTTTAGGACTAGCTGCTACACAGAACACACCACAACTCAACAATGGGTAACAGAAACAGTAAAAAGAATTTAGATACGGCTCAGCCAGCCCCACCCAAGAACTCACCTGCATATAATGTGGCCATAAAAAGAGGCTTAAGCTCAATTACGTACACACACAAGTGGCACGATCTCACATCTAAAAACCCGGATCTCCAATTCCCATGTAATGGCACATATGACATGGCGAATCTATCATACCTGCGCCAGATGTTAAATATAAAGGGAAAGAAGATTAGAAGTTTAGAATGGGAGGCGTACCATAATTGGGACTCTGTGTTAAGCGATATGCGGTCAACAAGCGCAGTCAAATCTAAGGTCCACAGCGAACTTATGGAAATTAAAAAACAAATATTACAGGCAAAATTGGAGGGCAGATGGAGAAAAGAGCAATTAGATACAATAGGCGCATTCCCATGTTTACAAATTAAAGAAGAAGAGAAGGTGGAAGGTGGGGCAGGAGAAGAAGACCAAGTCTTAGAAGATATTCTCTTGGGATGCCTGGGTGGTGATTCACCGCTGCAGGTACCTGAGCCAGAACACACTGAGCTAACTCCCGGGGAACGAGACGCAGCAATAACCTTTGTACACAGAGCGTTGAAAGATAAGGTTGCAAAACTAGAATTGGAGTCTATCCAGGACCTGGCTACGCTGAGATTAATGAGAGAGATAGCAGTCAGAGCCGCTTCAGATTACAACGAGAAGAAACACAGTGTTCTAAATAGATGTGTAAAAAAAGCGGTTAAAATACCTAAACTAATAGACAAACCATGGCAGCAGTTATTTGAGGATGAATCACAAGATGACTCATTCAGCAAACAACAGTGGCACTCGCTAATATGGGATGCATTCACATATGTCCATCACACAGAACACGATATTTCCACACTAGAGCAGTGTTTGACAGAAACAGAGCCCGCTCCAGAGAACAAAAGAAGATGCAGTTTGGGAGGAACGGTTGGAGGAGCTTCAGCATCAAACCCAAATTCACCAAAACTGATGTTAAAAAGTGACTCTTTAAATTGTCAAGCGCTACTACAGCGGCTTGTGGAGGGCTCACTAACTGTGGACTCCTTTATACAAACACAGCATAGGAGGTACTTAGAGAAAACACTGTCCTTAGCACGAGCAGAGTTAATGAACAAAGCAACCCAGGCCCACTTAGTATATGCTAAGCAAGCCGACACCCAGACAACTGCAGGTAGTCGTGCCCAACTACCAGAAAAATATGACTGGGAAGTTTGGAAGTTCGGATTCACAGACTCAGACTTAATAACATGGGAGGAGTCCAAGCTGCAGGAAACGCTTAAATATGCCATAGACAAATTACAACAGTGGAAACAGCTAATACACACATGTGCAGTCCCATCACTCATCATGCCCCTACGGGAGATACCGCCACCACCTGGCAGTGCGCCAAACGATTTAGCATATGTTTATGTCCCATGGTCAAAGCAGGACATCAGCAGTTTCAGTAGAGAGTTTCCCAGGCTAAGAGAAGAACCAGGTAGATGGTATGAAGAGCTTAGCAGAATGTCAGCCTTAGGAGGGTTACTGTGGAGAGACCTTGACACCCTCTTCAACATCATCACCCCAAAAGACCTTTGGGAAGAGTGTAAAAGGAAGGTGGGCTGGCCAGATGTTGAGCCAAAAAGGGCAAAGGGTGGGATGCCAGGACCGGAAGTAGATGAGTTATACAGAAAGGTGGTGGAACATTTGAAGGAAAAGGTACCTGAAGATAGGGTTGATTGGAGCAAAATCACGAATACTAAACAGGAGAAAGATGAAAGTGTGAATGCATACTTTGACCGTCTCCTGAAAGTATATAGGCAGAACAGTGGATTGAAAAATCCTATGGGAGATGCAATGCCGGCTTTGGTAACTACATTTGTACAAGGCCTTGCACCACCTATCAGAACACACTTGCAAACTTCTTTTGTCTGCTGGCAGCAGGAACCTATAGAAAAAGTGCTTTCAGCTGCTAAATACTGCTCAGATTTCCAGTCTAGTGCACAGGCGGTGGAAACAGAAAAATTAAAGAAAGACAAAGTGAGGTTAATGGTAGCACAAGAACGGTTTTATAGCAATAACAGAGGTAGGGAAAAGAGCAGAGGAGGGGGGCGAGGCGTAGGAAGACAGCAGACCGGTAGGACACCTTCCTTACCCCGCAGGTCAACCTCCCTGCCACCCCAAGGAACAGCATGTTTCTATTGCAAAGACCCTAATCATTGGAAAGCGGATTGTCCAATATTAAAGAAAAGAAATGAGGACAGTAGGTACCAACAGAACAGCGGGCAAGAGGGCAGACACCAGCACGCCAACTACACTCGGCACACAGAGTACCGAGACAACACGCCACACGAAAATGAGTCCCAGCAACAATGGGCAGGGGGGGAGGGATGGACTCCAGTAATGAATGACTGGCCCCCACCCCCACCCCAAGCATCATTTTAGGGATGCCTGAAAGTGGGAAACTGCGTGATAATAGCACCAGCAATAGCAGTAGATCAATCCGGACCATATGTAGAGGGAGAGGTATTGGGCAGGGTTGTTCCATTTCTAATTGACACAGGGACTCAAAGATCAATGCTGAAGGCACTAACAACGCCCGAGGCTCCACTTTCTAGGACTACGATAACGGCAGTAGGCATGACTGGCCAACCTATTACAGAATACCTTACGGAGCCACTACAGTTTGTAGTAGGCACGATAACAGTGCACCACCAATTTATTCTTAGCAGGTTCTGCCCCGTGAATTTGCTGGGGAGAGATCTGTTATGCAAATTACAATGCACCATACACTGCTCACCAACAGGGGTCTTTTTAGAGAGCAAGGCAAACGGTTTAATGATACAAGCCTTTATGAAATGCACTCCTGCCAGCACCGACCTCCAAATACCACTAGAATTACGCAATTGTGTGCCGTCGGAGGTCTGGGCAACAAGCGCCAATGACGTAGGGCGGGTATTGAACTACCCACCGGTGCAAATAAAATTGAAGCCAGGGGCAGTTCTCCCAAGAGTGCCACAATACAAGATCTCAAAGGAGGGGGAGGAGGGCATCGCACCAGTAATAAAAGACCTACTGAAGCAAGGAATCTTAAGGGAGATTCAATACAGCCAATGTAACTCACCTATTCTTCCCATAAAAAAAAATAATAAGGCCTCCAAGGGCCCGAACGGGGCCCCTGGGGCCCCTGTCTATCGATTCACTCAGGACCTGAGAGAATTGAACAAAATAGTGTTGCCATCTTTCCCAGTGGTCCCAAACCCAGCAACAATATTATCTAATGTACCAGTGACCGCAAACACCTTCACCGTCATGGACCTTAGCTCCGCCTTCTTTACCATCCCCTTGCACCCTGACAGCCAACACTTCTTCTCCTTTACTTTCAGACAAAAGAGGTATTGTTGGACAAGGCTGGTGCAGGGCTATACAGAGTCACCATCCATCTTCACACATGCCTTAAAAACAGATTTAGACTCCCTGGTACTGAAGGAGGGGTCCACACTTATCCAGTATATTGACGATTTGCTATTGGCCTCGCCTTCAAAGGAGGCTTGTGTGAAGGACACCATCGCTGTCCTATGCCACTTAGCACTAAAGGGATACAAAGTATCCCCAAAGAAGTTACAGTTTTGCCTCACCTCTGTGAAGTACTTAGGCCATGAGTTAACAGAAGGAACAAGAAAACGTTTGCCAGACAGAATATCGACAATAACACATTTTCCCAGACCCCGCACTCAGAAGGAAGTTAGGGCGTTCCTGGGGGTTGCAGGATACTGTCTTCACTGGATACCAAACTTCTCTCTCATTGCAAAACCACTGCAGGCCCTAACACACAAAGACATACCTGATATTGTACCATGGTCACAAGAATGTGAGACAGCCTTCAATGAGCTAAAAAAAGGATTAAAGGATGCACCAGCATTAGGAATACCAGATTATAGCAAAGAATTTCACATGTTCTGCCACGAAAAGAATTCATGTTCTTTGGGGGTCTTGGCCCAGAAACCCGGAGCCTTCTACCGCCCCGTGGCATATTACTCTGCCACGCTAGACCCAGTGGCTTCAGGGCTCCCACCGTGTCTTAAAGCAGTGGCAGCTGCGGCCCTTGCTGTGGAACAATCAGACAACTTAGTATTAGGACACACATTAGTACTACACGCTCCACATGCCGTGGATACCCTTCTGACATCTACCAAGACGCAACACCTAACGAATGCACGCCTCACCAGGTATGAGTTAGTACTCTTGACACCACACATTATTATCAAGAGATGTACCACTTTGAACCCCGCATGCTTGCTCCCCACAGAGCATGAGCTGGAGGATTTTGATTCAGATGATTCCTTTCATGATTGTGCTCTGGCAATAGATAGGCATACTAAAATACGCCCAGACCTGAAAGATACACCGCTCCCAGATGCACAAGGAGATTTGTTTGTAGATGGATCATGCTTAAGGGATGACACAGGAACACTACAAGCATCCTATGCGGTGGGCACAGCCACTAGATTATTGGAAGGGGGAAGACTGACAGCAGCAAAAAGTGCGCAGGCCGCTGAACTCGTGGCACTTACCAGAGCATGCGCATGGGCTGAAGGAAAGAAAGTAAATATATACACCGACAGCCAATATGCCTTTGGGGTGGTCCACGACTTCGGAAAGTTATGGTCAATGAGGGGGTTCCTTACATCAGCAGGCCAGCAGATACAGCATGCACAATTGATTTGTGACCTCCTCAAAGCGCTGCTATTACCTTTCAAAGTAGCTATAATAAAATGTGCTGCCCACACTTCATCAAAAGACCCCATCTCCAGAGGCAATGCTTTCATTGACCAAGAAGCGAAGAGAATAGCACTTACAGGCTGCGAGCAAGCTATGGTACAACTAGTAGACCACAGGACAGACACACAAGAGGATAAGGGTTTTTCTGCATTTTGATCCAATACGTATTCAGAAGGATGCAGCTGACAATGAGAAAGAGGAGTGGAGGCAACAGGGATGCACACTAACAAAAGAGGGGCTATGGGTAGGACCTAATGGCAGGATGTGCCTGCCTTCCATCATGCTCCCTTCAATGAGTAGATTGTTCCATGGACCATCACACGTGGGGCGTGATGGTATGGTCAGGTTATTCTCCCAGTGTTGGTACAACACAAAATTCCGCCAGACAGCAGAAAGGCTGTGCAAGCAGTGTTCTGTCTGTGCGCAGTACAACACTGGAAAGGGTACCCCAACTGCGCCTGGCCACTTCCCACCCCCCATGGACCATTTGAAAGCCTTCAGCTAGATTTTATAGACATGCCCCCCACTCAGTCATATAGATTCGTCTTGGTCATCGTTTGTATGTTTAGCAAATGGATAGAGGCCTACCCCACCAAGCATTGTGATGCACAGAGTGTGGCCAAGTGTCTACTTAAGGAGCTATTGCCTAGATTTGGGGTACCTTCCCTCCTCGCCTCCGATAATGGGCCTGCGTTCATTTCCAACGTTATCAAGGGACTGTGCAAAGGATTAGCCATAAAATAAAGGCTCCATTGCGCCTATCACCCGCCGGCGGCAGGGGCTGTCGAACGGAAAAATGGAATTCTGAAAAATAAAATTGCAAAGATCTGTGCGTCAACTGACCTCTCATGGGTAGATGCGCTGCCTCTAGCGCTTCTGGCAATGAGATGTACACCTGACAGAGTGACAAAGTTAAGTCCCCATGAAATAGTATTTGGCCGACCCATGCAAATACCAGGCCACATGTCAACAGCCCCCCTGTCAGTAATGGACGACTTATTGTTGTGTTACTGTAAAGAGCTAACCCATGTCTTACGTTACCTTCACTGCCAGGTGCTGACGTCCCTTCCAGATGCCACGACACCACCAGCCCATGATCTAAAAGCTGGTGACTGGATCTGGGTGAAGGCCCACACACGAAGAAATTGCTTGCAGCCGAGATGGAAGGGGCCAAGGCAGGTCATCCTCACGACGGCCACAGCTGTAAAGTGTGACGGCATAGCTTCGTGGATCCACGCGTCACACACAAAGAAAGTAACGGACGGAGAACGGGTCACACCGACTCAGGCAGCAGCAGCAGGGCCTCGCAGAGAATATGACCTTCGCTCCAGCAGAAAGCAAGCTGAAGAAGTGGATTAATAAATAAAGAACGGCTGCCTGAATGCAGGTGCTAAGGACAAACAGGCTTCGATCTGTGTCAATACAAGCCTGCGAACAAAGGTCCAGGATAGAATTAACTATTTTTTGTCCAGGAAGAGACATAACTGCAACCCTAACACTATTTGTCCCACAACCCATATTTCTCAGTGAACTCATAAAATTAGTTTTTAATGAGATTGCCTTTCCCACGGGCCCAGAGCAAGTCCCTGAACAAGAATTAACAGATCTACGTTTTGACATTCTGAATGGTGCCATTTGTGCAATAGAAAGTACGGGTTCCAGCATTTTCCAAAATTTTGAACATTCTCCATTGTGCCGTTTTTGCAACAGAGGTCACTGGTCCTAGACTCATTCGTGACATTAAATACAAGAGAAGAACAGTGGTTAAATGCTTGACTCTAAGGGCCAGCTAGCATAGCGCCAAGAGAAAGAAGAATACATTTAGGGCCTATTCACAAGAAGACTGTATAGTACAGGAAAGGGAAAGTTTTGTACAGAATCATGCAGTCCACTGACAGACCCACATGTACCTGGAGGGCAGTAATTCTTGCAATATTAGTACCAACGCCTGCAATTATAGTAACAGCCATTATAATAACGTATTCTGCTGAGCTTGAAATACCACATCTTAATGGAAGAGTGGGGGATGGTAGCGATGGACCAGAGCCAACAAAATCCCCTAAAGACTATGAACAGAATATAACAATGAACATTACTGATATGGGGGTGGATGTGAATAAAGGGGATCAAGAAAGATTGTGGGATACATATGAAGGAAATCAGTACATTGAAATGCTGAAACTGTATGTGACAATTTTAAATATATCAGATTGCTATGTTTGCACCCACCTGCTCACAGATGCCACACATAGTTTGAAGTACCATGTGCTGCCGGTATCCAAATATGTAGGCTGTGTCCTATTGCGTGGCATGTTACAAAGTCAACACAACATGTCTGCGTCAGTATCGATAGGAATGACCTCATCCGAAACAGTGACTACTGATCCCAGCGGTAGTAATGGCTATAGTGATAGCCGAAGAATAACAGGCCCCCCTGTCAGACCTAAGAGGACCCCTTGTATGAATATGCGGCCAAATAAGGGAGACTTAGAGATGCTAAAAGAATTTGACAAGACCTCTCGAAATAAGGAATGGAGGGGCAGAACGGGCTGGGATGACATTGAGGCAGGCAACCTGAGAATACCAAGGTTCAGGGTAGGGGAAGTGTCAGCCCCCTCCTGCATCCTCAAGGATGAAATGGTAACACCAGAAAGAATACCAGCCTTGCCAAAGGGAGCCACAAGAACATGCACTCTTTCAGAACTGCTGTCTAGAGAAAACTGGAAGGAGTGTGTTTCATTTGAGTGCACCTTTGATGAACTCACAAAAGGAAAGCAGGGATTATTTGACTGTGAGGACAGGATAAACAGGATAAAAGGCATACTACCCACCAAGGCAGTTCCCCAGATTTACATGGGAACGAGCAACTGTAACCACACAACCAGACTAACTCGAGTTAGGAGTCGTGATGAGCCGTCACCAGGTCTGGTAGGTTACAGGGGCCTTTTCTTTGTCTGTGGTCCATGGGCATATTTCTACCTACCCCCAGGATGGTATGGTAGTTGTTACCTTGCATCCATTATCCCTCAAATGACCCACTTCACAAAACTAGTGCCAGCGGAAAAGGAACAGTTGACACTAGTTAGGGCCAAGAGAACAGCAGCATGGGTAGACCACATGTTAACAGGTATTGGGTCAATGATCCCAGTGGTAGGCAATATCTATACCTCAGAAAGGATACATCAGTTATCCAGGATGATTGAGGATTTAGCGGACTCTACCACTGATGCCTTGGGAAATATAACAGAGGAACTTACCTCTATGAGGGCTGTCGTAATTCAAAACAGGATTGCGCTCGATATCATTCTAGCCAAAGAAGGAGGAGTCTGTTCCCTCCTTCACGAGGCATCTTCCCCAGCATCTTCTCTTGCCCAGAGCCAATGCTGTGTATTCATCCCTGACAACAGTGGGAATATAAATAAAGCAATAAAAAAGATAAAAGATATCAAGGATGAGGCCCATGGAATACACACAGGAGAATTATGGGAAAATATTATGAACTGGTTCACCAGCTGGGGCTCTTGGATACTTGAGGCAGTTATAATAGTGGTAGCAGCTCTTTTGACACTGTGCATCCTGATAAAAATATGCCCATCTTGTTGTGCAGCAATTTCCAGCTCCTGCGCTAACTGCATATTCAGGAAAGGTGGTCCACCACACCACACCCATAAGAATGAGGATGAGGATGAGGGAAAGGAGATGATGATGATGAGGATGGATGACTTCTAATTAAACATATGATTTGGTATCAGATTTGGGGATGACGAAGCAGACATTTCCATGATACCAAATATATATGATTTCAGGCCTATAGTCTTCTTTGAACTACTAATGAAAGACATAAGCTGAAATCCACAAAATGGTCGCACGCTCCATTCTGTATATCAGTCAGCTGCAACGTGCAAGCAACGCAAGGCTTCCGAAAACAAACCTGCCAGCTTCCAGCTCGCTATTGCAACACGCCACATTTTCAGTATATCATGTCGACATGACCTGCTGGCCTACGTGCCAAGTCCACGTACACCAGAGACACAGATTTCACCTTTAGGGAAAAACCCAATTCTGCTCTTGTAGATGACACGTGGGCAGTAACATTAGGGTATAGGCACACTTCGAGCCTTAAAAGGGTATCACACCACATGTGCACTTCACTGATTGGTCCAGCAGGTCATAGCCTGATCCAGATTACGTATGCTATGATGCCCATCCTGTGGGGGCTTATACCTGTAAAATGTCTCTGCACTGTTTTACCAATTGGGCACTCAGTGAGCTTTGCTGAGGTCTCCGTGTGCACGTACATTGCATTGTGATTGTTTCTAATTGGGTTCCCAATAAATCTTGCCAACCTAAACATGCTGAGAGCGAATTGTTTATTTTACTGTTGTCATTGATCTTTTTACTTTTGCAGTTAATTACTGAGCTTCGACAAAGGAAATTTTGGATTCTAAGAGGTCAAAAGGAAAACTATATTACCTAGTAGACTGGAAAGGTTATGGACCGGAGGAACGATATTCGGAGTTGCGTGTGGACGTTCATGCTCCAAGGTTGATTAAGTCCTTTCATCTACGAAACCCTACAAAACCAAGAAAGAAAGGACCTCCTTTGTTAGGGGGTACTGTCAGGACCCCAGCGAAGGTGGCAGCGACGATTGACACCAATAAAGAGACAATCAGGAAAGAACTGTTAATAAACTGCACTTGGTCGGAATTAATCCGGAATCGGCATGCTAAGATGGCTGCCGATTCCAATTTCGAGTTGACGGTCTAGTGTTTCTACCGCTCGCTACAGTAGAATCCCGGTGAGGCACGAGCGCAACGGAAAACGCGCACTTCACTTAAGTTTCCAACGGACAAGCAGCGTATCACCTGAGTTCGAGAATTGTAGTTAGTTTTAGGGAAAGTTTTAGTGAGGGTTTTTGGTGAAAACGATAAAACAAGATACACGAAAAAGACCAGAGTCAGAGTTCTGAGAGGATTGAGTTATTTGGTCAACGGAGAGACTTCAAAAGAGTACCTGAGTCTCTTCGAATAGAGAAGTGACGAAGTGAAGAGAAGACGCAGAGCTTCGATATTCGGAAACGTTCTAACGGAGAAAAGACAAAGATGGAGAAGAAAATAAAAGCTTAGTGACAGATTGATTACAGTATTAATTAACAATTGGATGATACTAGTTAAGAAATTGTCATAGTGGAAAAAACTTACTGTTCTGGGTAACAAAGAAAAGATTCTTCATTAGCCTGAAAAGAAACGAAAGAAAGATACAAGTGAGTTAAGTCAATTAAAACTGATAGTTTAATAAGATAAATAGACAAAAGAAAAAGGGTTTAACAAGGTTTGTGTTTACAGGAAAGAGACTTTTAATAAGAAAAGCCATAGAGGTAAATACAGAAAAGAAGCAATTTTCAACTAGAATGTCAAGACACGTCTAGATAGTGAAGTGAGTAATATCATAACCATAGGAGTTAGAGATAATCAGAGTCGAAAGAGTATAAAATACCAAATTAGGAATTTTGTGTTTTTCAGATTACACTATAAATAGACGTACACAACTGCTTAGAAAACACATGCGATAAAGAAGAGAGGCGCAGTTCTTGGGAGACAAGGGTAGGTGAAGAGTAATAGAGGTACAGGAGAGGAAGAGTGGGCAGACATTAGAAGAGTAGAAAAGTAATGTGTATTATCTCCTCAGGTTCCTCTAAAAAGTGAGTCTGCAGAGCGGATAAGAAGTATTGGAACAACCCAGGACCAGTCTCTTCTCTTCTCTTTTGTTATTTAATCCATTCCCCCTTCCCCCATGGAAATATTCTAGGAGTTCATTACTATTGACCTCTGGGTATTGCCTAGTGGGATTCGGGACCTAGCATCTCTGTTACTGTGCAAGACACGTGGTAAGACATATATATAAATGTATATGTGTTAAAGAGTTATAGAGTCTGACACTAAGGATGCCATTTTTAAAACTCAGGTTAGCCTGGGATGAAGGTAAGCAAGTCCAGTCCTCCTTCTCAGACAGCAAGGCAGCCAGCAACAGCAGGGAAGTCCTTCCTCTGTAATGCCCACAGGTTGAGAAATGTTAAGATGGATTTGTAGGTCAAATAGATTCCTGGTGCCAGCGTTTGTGTGGGGAGATGCCCTATGCGGTCCCACTTCTAGTTCTGTAAAGTTCTCCCCCTTGCCCCTGTTTTGGCTCAAAATTGTTTATGGTGACATCAGACAGGGCAGGTCTGGTGTCAGATTCCTTTCTGTGTGTAGGAGACAAATCCCTTTGAAATGTAAGTGAGGCTGGATACGGCACCTACAACTCCTTTGTTGTATTGTCGGAAAGCAATACACCCAAAAGCAGAGTAATACACAGTGATGTGACCGAGGACTCTTGCAGAAGTGAAGCTACAATGCGAATTTACCATTAAAGAATGTTTTAAATTACAGTTCATTGAGTCTAAACAGCAGCCTAAACAGCATATTTCTAACTGCTTCAACATTTTGGAGCCAGGACATGTAAAACTTAAGTACACATGTCCTACATTTTAAATTCAATGGGCCCCGCCCGATAAACCTTTAGGTTTGACCTTAGACGTAAATTAAAAGTATTAAAAAGGAAGGTTTAGGCCCTGGCAAAAGGTTTATTTAAAAAAAGATGGTGGAATGCACACCCATATTTGAACCATAATAGACAAGGTGCTTTAAGACAGGATTTTGGCGTGCAACCTCGGCATATACTCTGCCCGAATATCATAAATACAATGAAAACTACCTGGTGTGCCGCCACGCACCACCCAGAGATGCACATATGTAAACAACCAGCAAGAATCCATGTATTCTAATTAATCCATTGTAAACAAAATGTTATTCGTTTTTTTCTTTTGTTTTCAAAATTCTTTCAGAGGGGTCGTGATTCCAATCTTCAAAATGCAAGTGAAACGCCCATTTAGGCTTCTCACCACAGCATATCGAAATTCACATTCTCATCCCAAGTAGACATACTGGTATACCTAATGCATTTTGGGCGACATGCCCTTCCTTAGAGTTATCTACAATACACAATATGCCAACAGACCCATCAGGCACTTTAGAACATCTCATGCTCGAAAATGTAAATACAAACTTCAAAATGTGTTACATACACCTCATGAATATAATTTCATGTAGCGGGGTACGTGAAGTTAGAGTATAGAGCGTATCACAATATCCTATTTAACTGGCATATCATATGAATATGTTGCCAGTGTTATCAACAGTACTTAATTTACTGTGGTATGATACTTAATGTACATGGCTTCTATGATATATTGTATGAATCCTTGTAACTGTGAAATCTTTTGGCTAAATGATAAGCCAGTTAAATAGGATATTGTGATACGCACTATACTCTTACTTCACGTACCCCGCTACTTCCAGCCAAATCCCTGACTTTTCTGTATTCTTTTCCCTTTTCCTGCTGGGCACTTCCAAACATCTTTTTAATGTTTTCTCAATTTAAATACATGTTCAGTGTGATTAAATAACACTGTTGCAGAAATATATATATATATATATATATATATATATATATATATATATTCACTGAAAAAACCATAGGTTATAGACCATATATAGTTAGGAATTAGCATTTAAAAAACCTTATTTTACTCACACAAAACCATTGAAATTCCATATATAGTTAGTTGTACTAACTATATATCGCGCACCCGCAATCCACTGCTGATCATGTCACATATTACATCATTCATGACATGGTCAGTGACATCACTGATGACATCACTGATGACATCTCAAATGACATCACTGATGACATCACTGATGACATCTCAAATGACATCACTGATGACATCTCAAATGACATCACTGATGACATCTCAAATGACATCACTGATGACATCACTGATGACATCTCATTTGACATTACTGATCACATCACTGATGACATCATTCATGTGATAATACGATGAACCTCTTCAGACTCTAATATAACCTTAGATACAATCAGTGTAAACAGACACTCATAGACTGTCACTCATCCATGGAGTTACTCAGACACTTAGTCAGTCATACAAAGAATCAATCACACCTCCATTTCCTCAACTATACAGTTATACACACCTTACTTATTCAAACATATACTAAAACATATTTACTCACTTATACAATCCTGGATACAAGTTCACAATGATCCATACAGCCACTCACACATTCACTGGCTCTTATGCACAGTTATTTATATATGTCAACTCTCACATGTACTGTATTTTACATATGTACTTACTTTAACATGTAGCACTGAGATATCCATTCACTCACCAATACACTCATGCACACAGTCAACTGCCCATACAGCTGTTTCCACATGCACTTTTGAACCCATACATCTAGTCAATCAACTGCTCACACATCTATGCAGAGAGTCATACACCTCCCAGCCACCCTCACACACACTCAGTCTCCCATACAAATGCTTGGGCAACCAATCAATAACCCATATAGTTAATCATATAGCTACTGATCAACACATGCAGCAGTTTACAGAACAACAGACATAATGATGCACAAATTAAGACAGTTTAGTCACTAACCCATGCACTCAGTGAGACACATTTAATCAGTCACTCATACAGTCAGTCATGCCCCTACTAAATCCTTCATCCAGACACTTATACATCCACTCAAGACATATTTTAACTTTACAGAAAAATACAGTCACTGGATGTTGTCATCAGTGATGTCATCAGTGATGTCATTTGAGATGTCATCAGTGATGTCATCAGTGATGTCATCAGTGATGTCATCAGTGATGTCATTTGAGATGTCATCAGTGATGTCATCAGTGATGTCACTGACCATGTCATGAATGATGTAATATGTGACATGATCAGCAGTGGATTGCGGGTGCGCGATATATAGTTAGTACAACTAACTATATATGGAATTTCAATGGTTTTGTGTGAGTAAAATAAGGTTTTTTAAATGCTAATTCCTAACTATATATGGTCTATAACCTATGGTTTTTTCAGTGAATTTTCAAGGTTTTGTAAATGCTAATTCCTAACTATATATGGTCTATAACCTATGGTTTTTTCAGTGAATTTCATTGGTTTTTTAAAAGCTAATATCTATAGCTGTAAAATGTATTCTTCTTTAAATCCAAAAATATATTTTATATGTTTATTAATAATTTTTTTAAAAATGTTTTTTTTGTTTCGCTCCCGGTTCGCGAACCGGGAAGCTTTCCGTTAGCTCAATTTGATGCCGCGACCCGGTCCGCGAACCGGTAAACGTTCCGTTAGCGCAACTGCCGCGTTAGAAATCAACATCGTGACGCGTCGCGGAAGCGCGACGTATCACGTTGTCGCGTAATGCGTCTTATGACGCGCTGCGTTAGCGCACCCGGAAGTGCTCCGGTACGCGAACCGAGGCGCGAAGCGCAGCGACCCGGAAGCGATCCGGGGCGCGTTCCGCAGCGCGTAACATAAGCGTGAGAGGTCATGTGACTTGTTAATAAAACTTTTCATTGGTTCATTTAACTTTTGGTTTCATAATCATGTAAGGCTAGGTCAGGTGACCTAAAAATAACACTTTTCATTGGTTTAGAACTATTGTTTTTCCCAAATGATGAAAACCCCTCCTTCTTTCCTCACTCTGACTTTCATCTTTGTGAGAGGAAGACCTTATTTCATACTAGAACAATGGCTTCAATGGTAGCTTCAGCTGGTGGACCCCCACCACCACCACCACCTCCTCATGGGAAGAGAGGACCACCTCCCCAGGTCATCACCAACACAGAGGAGGAAGAGGAAGAAATAGAGGAAGAGGAGAGAGAAGGACCACAGTTCTTGGAAGAGGTGCCCCGGGTTTCCCATAGGAAAGCCAGTTTCATTTGGCAGTTTTTTTCAATGCCTAAAGGCCAGAAGAAAGTGAATGCGAGGTATGTCACCTGCCTCATTTGCAAAGAAAAAATATCAAGAGGGACTGATAAAAAGTATAGTTATGGGAACTATACCATGCATAGGCACATGAGCAGGTGGCATCCACTCAATTACAGCCGGGCGGAAATACGAGACATGGAACAGAACCCAACAGCAACTCCTGTGGCCAGGTCAACTTCGTTGATTTCTTTGACAGCAGCAGAGGCACGGGAAACCGTGCCAAACATCCAGGATAATTTTGGGCATATGAAGTTTACTTGTCTGCACTGCGGTGCATTGATATCATGTGGCAACATGAGTATCAATTCAATAAACCTAGCTTACAACAATCATAATTGCCCTAACCGCCCCACACAGTAATTTTTTTTTTGCTCCTGTTGAGCCCTTTTCAATGCCTGTTTTTTGTTGTTTCCCCCCCCAAAAAAACCAAAAAAATATAAAATTGTTCACAAAATACAAAAAACCCAAAAAATGTTCAAAAAAAAAAAATATATATAAAACAACAAAAACATAAAAAAAAAGTTCTTTTCAGAACTACCTCCCCTTTCAAAAAAAATTGCTAGAATGTTAAGCACTCTAGCAAGCTCTATTTCTTTTAGTTCGCTCCCAGTTCGCTTCCCGGTTCGCGTACCGGGAGCGAACCAAAAAAATAAAAAAATAAAAAAAAAGAAGAGTAAGTATAAGGAAAGTAAACAGAGAGTGATGTTAAAAGAAAGACAGCTATAGGGAGTAAACCAGAGATACTGTTTAATAGATATATTTACCGAAGAAAAGACGGAAGAGGGTATAATTGTGGAAAACAAAATAGATAAGGAAGTGAAAGAAAAAAAAGAGAGTAGAACAATAACAAAGAAGAGTTTCTTGGAGAATGTGAGTGAATGTTCAAAACATGGGGAATAACAGAGAGAAAAAATAGAAAACAGAAAACAAAAAATAACAGAAAAAGATTAATTGAAACAGCAAAGAAATGTAAATAACATAGAGCCATATCATCAACATAGGCAATAAAAGTTTTGCAGCTTTTATCGGCAGAAATATGTCACCAAAGCCGCTTTTGCGGCAGAAAACTGCCGCTAAAACCACTTTTGCACCAGTTTTCTGCCAATAAAAACAGCAATAATTTTATTGGCTGTGTTCATAATATGCCCCTTAGTGTGCTTCAACTACACAGAGAAAGCATTATGAACAAGTAGTGAAAAAGAGATCAGTCAAAGACACTAAGAGTAATAGAGACGGAGTGAGTGAACAAGAGTGAGGAACTATGAGAAGAGAGGGACTGAGAAAAGGAGTGGAAGGAGTTGAGTAAGTAGGTAAAAGAGAAAGGAATGAGGAAAGTAGCAAAGGCAGGAAACTGAGGGTTAAAGAAATAAAGCTGTGGAACTAATAGTAGGTGAATGTGATAGAAATGTAACGAAAAGAATACAAAACATTTACCTTATAATTGTCGTTAAATTACTCACTTTTTGTTTTTATACTTTCAATCTGTGAAAGAGAGAACAGACATTTGAAAAATATTAAAACATGTATTTAAAAATTACAAAAGACAAGGGGAAAGATTGAAGGACAAACAGTTTTTCAACAACTTTGACACTGACAGAAGCTTCTGCTTCTCCAGGCCCCCTACACAGTCCTAAAGATATACATTTTAAACTAACAGTATCTTGATGCAGATGAAGTGAGGCCTATCTTAAAACATGGTGCATCTTTTGCACTGCTGTTGTCTCAGAAAAGTGTCGCAAGACACTAACATTTTAAATGATTGCTTCAGGATGCCAATAAGATGTGTCCTATCCAGAGGTTTGTTTGAGGTGAGACCTACTCAGGGTTCCAAATGAAATTTCGAGTTGTTTGAAGAGAACAGAGGACATAATACATGTGGAGGCCTACCAACGAAGTGATTAATGTCCACTGCACTCTTGAACAAATGTCAGACCTCCTCTGTCTCCAGGAACAGGCCTAAACCTCATCTACACAATGTGGTGTGTAATGTTAGGAAACACAGGTAATATAATTGAAAAACATGCACATTTTTTTGCTCATTCCACAATCATATGACCTGTGTTTCCTTTGCTTAGGTATCTCATTGTGGAAATGTAGTCTATCATATGAAAGACTACGTAGAATATGAGCACTGTATGCAAGAACTTTGACACTTACAGAAGCCTCTCCTTCTCCATCCCTCCTACACAGTTCTAAATGTACATCATAAATGGAAACAGTACAGAATTAATTGTACATGTTAAATGGTTTATTTTTGCTGTTCTCAGAATGTATCAAATTTCACTAAAAACAGTGACTTGAAGGTATTCATCATATAACAGCGGGGAAAAAAAACACAATCAAAATGATTGTGTTTAAAAAACCCATACAACATAACAAATCAGAATTCAGAACTCCTTAAAGTTAACTTACTTTCCATGACGTCAAAGGATGTCCTATGAACAGCTTACACTCTGTTGTGCTGTTATTACTTTCAGCCCGCCACTTTCTGAAAGAAAACCTCCATCGTTTTGAAAAACATGTTACATACAATAAATGACTTCTTGCTCTCTACCACAAGTTTCCACAAGGCCAAATCTTGTCAGAGCCATTTATAACTCTTGGATTTCTTGTAAGCCAATCCCGTCATTTGGCATTTCCGCAACTTTCAGAATTAAAATGTTGAAGATCATTTTCACAATCCTGGACTAGTAATATCTTCCCCTTCTTCCTCAGTCATGTTCTACATTTCCTATGACACTGATACTGCTTACTATGAAGCAGACTTACACTACCTCTATGACTACTACAATTATTTAATTCTCTACATCACTTTTAATCACAAAGCAATGTAAAACAGTAGACAGCATTGCAGACTTACATTCCCTCTACTCTATGTTTTGATTGGCTGCTTCAATTAGCTTATAAAAAGAAATAGTTTTTCTGAACTCATTCAAAGTGCACTTATTTCTCCATGACGTCCAGTCTTATGGTTAGAAGTTATGTCTCTGAACTACACTTATCCTCAAGGCCAAATCGTGTAGGAGCCATTAGAACTTCTTGAAATTCCTCAGAGCACATCCCGAGATTCTTTCCCTAAAATTTTGGTTTTAAAAACACCAGGTAAGAGTTTTTAAGGTCATACGGCAATTTTTTTTTGAAAATTAAAACAGAATCATTGCAGAATGACCAGCCATTTCTAGACTTTAAATAAGCTGTGTAATGTCCTGATGTTATTGAAGGACCGTCATGATATATAATTGCTGCAGTTACAAAAGTCCTTCCTGATATTGACAACTGCGAAGCCACAAAATTTTTAATTAAAGTTGTCAATTTTGTTCCATCAGGCCTACATCGTTGGAACATTAAAATGACATACTGGCCATATGTTTGTATAAATAATGTGGACATCATTTCAGATTTACATTGGCTACACTCCATGTTGTGATCAGCTGCTTTTACTAGCTTATTAAAGGAGACTGATTTACTGTCTGGCAAAGTTAAATATATAAATCTTTCTGAGTCTACACTAGTAGTACTTGATACCATACAGTTCTCGCAGTCATGCTGCGATTGATAAGAAAGCCCAAACAGCTGATCTACATCTACACCTTCAGCATGCAATACATCAAGCATATACATTAAAAACTCCTGACAATCTTGCTGAATATTTTGAGAGAATTGTGTTTGGCCTGAACATCTGTCTAACAGATTTCGAATTTCAGACACACTTTCTATGTTTGTTCTATCAGTGCTACATTTTTCTAAGACAGAATTTAACAAACTGCAAAATCTTTGATCAGAATTGACCACAATCTCTTCTTTTACATTTTCTAGAGAAAACAAAACATTAACCACTACATTAGCATAGCAGTTGACACCAGAACTGTTTTCAAATTGAAAACCAACAACATCTTCAACAGAATCCTTTTTGTTTCTGCTTATAATTTCAGGTTCATCGACTTTTCGTCTTTTTGCTACAACCTCCCTAGTATTGGTCACATTTCTTCGTTTCCGGCCTACCACACGTTTCTCAAACAAAGGATATTGAGGCAAATGTGGCGCATACTCTCTTCTTAACCTATTGTATTCCTTAACACAATCTAGATCCGCACAAATGTTTGTGACATCACACTCAATCAAGTACAATCCCGATAAAGTTCTAACTCGTGACAATGCCACATATGCCATACCCTCCTTGAACACAGAACTGCCAATATTCACCAATGCACTGTCTACACTTAAACCTTGCGATTTATGGATTGTCACCGCATATGCCAAGCAAACAGGAAACTGCTTACGGCGAACATATAAGTCTTTTACAAGCAAAAATCTAGCAGAACAACGACCAATTAGCTGTACTTCCTCAATGCCATCAAATTTAATTTTTAAAAATTCAATTCCATCTCTATTTCTGTATTTCACAAAATCAACAACATTACCCATTGATCCATTTACCAGACCTCTTTCAACATGTAAATTCCTTCTTAAAATTATACGGCAGTTCAAGCACACATTCAGAGTCTTTTCAAAACCTGCAGTTTTATATATATTCTTCTCTAATGAATCCAATTTTGTTTTCAGATTCTCAGACAAAATAATTGTTGATCCCATATAATAAAATAAATGTTGATCCAGTTTCACAATCTCTTGCTTTTCTAAATGCAACATTTTGTTGTTGAATTTGGCACATTCTGCAAGAGTTGGCATCAAACATATTCCAGATTTCTTCTCAGTAATTTTCTGAAAAATATTCTCAGGCACAACATCTTGTTCTGGATATAAATTTGACAGTAATCGTGCATGTAAAGCTTCTTTCCCATGCTCGGTCACTTTTCCAATTCTAACATCTTGTAGAATAGTCTTGTAAACTTCATCCTTCGCCTGACGCATATTTTCATGCAGTTCAGCATAATTGAAGTTTAACCATATATTGACGTTGCCAATGCTGCCTAGGCACTTCCTGGTATCTTCATGCGTGAGCATTTTGAACACAGGTTGCCCTTTCACTGGTGTCAGCTGCAGAAGATCTCCGAAAACAATGATGTGTTTGCCACCAAATAACACATCATACTCTGTTTTGAGAACTTCTTGCATTCTCAAATGCACAAAGGCAAGCATGACATTGGAAACCATGCTTACTTCGTCAATGATAAGAAGTTTCATTTTCCTCAAGATTCTTGAAACTTCAAAACAAGCATCTCCAGATAGCTTGTGATATTGTAATTTGTTGTCATGCTCCACTGGCAGCATCAGTAAACGATGTAAAGTAATCCCTTTAATGTTATGTGCTGCCAGTCCAGTTGGAGCGGTGACAACACAAGACAGCGATGACTCTGTCCTTTCCTGCAAATAACATGAAATTACTTTAATAAGGAAACTTTTTCCAGTTCCCGCTTCTCCACTCACGTACAGTCGGACAGGCTTCAACGACGTACATGAGCACTCTTTCTTGTCATGACTTAATCCATGATCAATTTGCATGGTAACTTCGTCATATATTTTCCTCTGCTCAACGTTGAGTTGTCTTTCCAACTCTTCTAAGTTAACCGCATCCTCCTGAGCATGTGCCATGGCTCTTTCCACTTCATTCATAGCAGTGGCAGCTTCATTTTCGATAACAGGTCCTCCTAGTGGATCCTGACTCAATGAAGCAGAACTCTGACTGTCCTGAGAACTGTCTCTGGCAATCTCGGCTGCAATCATTGCTTCCTGCTCAATTTCCGCATTCAACATTTCTACATATTTGGGAAAAGCAGGACATTCTATGGTCTCCTTGGCGGCATTGAAAGAGTCTTCGTAACAGAGAAAATCTCCAAGCAGTTCCTCTTCTGCACGCCAAGGCTTGAAAAGTTGCAAAAGTGCTAAATAGAAAAACTCCTTTTTTTCAGGAGATTCGCCACTTAATTTTCGATGGTTTACCAAGTGGCATTTTCTTTGCTTGACCAGACATCCCTCACTTCCTATTACAGCATACACTCCTTTCTCAGTATCTTCTTTGATGTTCCTCTTGAATATGTAATTTTGAAGAACCTCATATAAACAAACATTCTCGAGGTGAATGCTTCGATTTGGATAATATGTATCCAACATGTTGGTCTTCAAAATGTCGGTACTGTTTGGCTCCTTTTCCGCCAAATACTCAATTTCCCGCACAGGTTTGAGAACTCGATTACGCGTTGCAGCAAGACCAAGACTCGCCCAAATGATACTCCTGGACTTGGCATAGAGACTTGCTGAAGACAACCGGTCAGAACATTCGTACGCTCCAATTTCTCGATGCGACAACATCTTCAGACTGAAACTGTACAACTTCTTGCTGAGGCTCTTTTCATGGGAAATGTCGTCCCACATATCCTTCAAATCTGTCTTCTCTTTTTTGGTGATGTAAGACGTCACATACCGAGCCACAGCCATACAGTTATCAGCCACAAACTGTATATCCATGTTAGCATTCCACATGGACAAAATCACCGGGTTGTAGTCGTTGATGTACTTGGACTCTTCGTTCCTCTTCAAATTGTATGTGTTTTTAGGTGATTTCTTCATCACATTATGTCGCAGCGAAGACATCAAACTGTTTACTCTTCCTTTAGAAATCACCGGTCGTGGAAAGCCGAAACGACATTTGGTGTAGAACTTGTCCTTGTTTCGGAATTTACGACAACAGTACTTTCCACATCGATGGCTTTGGAAACGCAGAACTTTTTCTCTTAGGCTTTTCTTCTCCTTTGCGTTTGGAACAGCACACGTAGAATACTCTTGTATAAAACTCATCACTGAGTCTTCTGGATCCATTCCAAATTTAGGTGCATCCTTGATCCACAGCAACATATGTATATGAGGAGCACCTCTTGCTTGGTACTCCTTTCTCCAGAAGAAATCCAACACCTCTCCAAGAGGTGGATTCTTCTTATTCATGATGAAAGACATCATAGCTTCAAATCTATGATTGAAGTACCTACATACATTGACTGGATCCAAAGAGCACAGTTCTCCGGGTGTCTTGAATTCGATGTTTTCTACGTTAGCATTTGCCTCTCTTAGAAATTCAAGTAAGTCTTCCCAGCCATACTCGGCACAGCTCAGAGTGAGGAACCATGTGGGAGTTCCTAAGTTCCTCAGCATACATTTTAAATCACCATGACGACGGTACCAGTACTCATTAGTACCACGCTGACACGCCATGAGATTAATCAGGTGAGAATCCAAAATACTGTCTTTTACATTGACTTTTTCAATAAAGTCACTTGCCGAGATGTTTTGCATGTGTATACCACTTTTCAAGATGTGGTTCACTGCATATGACAGTCCAGACAGATCGCTTTCAAACAGGAGATGAAACAAATAGGGAATGCATTGTCGAAACCTAGCATCTCCTGCATACAATCGCAAAGTCCGGTATTCAGAAGCAGGAATTTGATGGGGTCGCTCATCATATCTTCCTCCCTGACCTGTTGGAAAAAGCTGTGGGAAACACCGAGCTTCCAAACTTTCCTCCCAAACACTAATGGGACTCCCTTTGGCTTGTTTCATTTGAAACAACTCAATAGCATTCCCCATGACTTCCTTGGAATGCAAAGGATGAACACTATAATGTTCATATATTTCTTCACTAGTAGAGGGTTCTACTTTCTCAATTTGACCAGCACACAAATCGCTATCCTCTTCCTCACTTACTTCCTCTTCTGCAACATATACATTCTTATAGTATTTATTATTTTTTTTCAAATACAATGTTGCCTTTTTAACTTTCCTAACATCCACTAAATCTTGCCATATTTTCTTATTCTTTGTCGGAACCCCATTAACTAAGATAACCAGAGGTTCCTCTTCCACTTTTTCTACTCCAATTGTGTTAATGTTTTTCTTCAAATCTAGAGGCAAATAAACAACTCTTCCCTTTAATCCTCTCTGTATATCTGATGGAGGCAATTTCCCTGTCTTTGGCTCCATTCTTACAATAGCCTGAAAGGGATGGATACTTTGAATCAAAATAGATTCATAAGTATTTAAATCCTTCAATTCAGAAGGAATCTCAACCAATTCCAGATTATTATGAACTGCTCTAGCAGGCATCTGGTTTTGATTTAATTTGCAACAACAATAAGTACACACACGTTGATCCAATCCCAAATTAAAACAATTTTCTACCATCAAGTATGTTGTGAAATCCTTCCATTCACTATTATTTTCCCTTTCACTTTTTGCATATAAATCCACTAACTTAGTCTGATTCTTATAATAAGTGCGTCGACAACACACACAAGTGAAATTTGGCCTCTCACTTGATTTGACCTGAAACGTCGCAATTTCCCTCTGGAAATTATCTGTACTGGAAAACTGTACACTATCTTCCACATTACCACCTTCTTCTTGGTCAATTTCAACATTCTCCTCTTTACTTCCAAAGTAACAAAACTCAATTTCTTCACATATATTCTTCACATCTATTTCAGAACCATGCAAAAGAGCAGCGCATAATTGTTTAAGCATAATTGCTGGACTCTTAGCATAATACAACATTCTAACTAATTTCCTCACTTTATTATGATGCACTGCTAGCATCCTGAAATGATGAAAAACACTCTGGCATACTCTCCTGGAAAGACAAGCCAGTGAATGACCATGCAAACCTGTCACTTCTCTCACTCTGCAAGGATCTAATTCTTGCAACAACCTCATTTTCTGCTTCAAACTTTTCTTATTAAATGACCGTACAAAATCACAAAGCAAATTGATGGAATACTGTCGCACACTGCAAATACTACTACACTCCCAGGTGTACACAGGACCCTTAGCACGTCTTCCTAAAACCTCATTACCTAACACCTCTTCTGCCTCTGTTGTCACAAGTTTTTCTTTTTCAACTGGACAACCATCTTTCACTTCATAAGCACGACCACTGGTGTCAACTGCATGCACCAAATCATTATCCTGGAAATAACTCTCCTCATTAAAAAATGCCTCACAGCTTGAACTATGCATCCATTCTCCAGAAAAAACTTCACAAAAATTACTACGATTAACTATTCTCTTCCATCTACTATTTCTTTTGAAATCATAAATTGCCTTGTTTAGCTTCCTAATTCTATTGATTATCAAAATAAATAACTTACGTTTAATTTCAAATGCCTGATCAATAACTTTCTCAACTTTTTTTTTTCTCTTCCTTTCTTAATATTTTTTAACAAATTGCCAATTATCCTGTTGCGGAACATTCGTTTACGAATGTCCCTAAACTGTTGTTTCCTTCTACTATCATGCACAGAGTTATCTCTTGCTCTAGCAGTAACATTTTTGATTGGCCTTTCCTTTCCGTTTGAATTGCTTCTCTTTTTCTGGACTGAAACATTTTCTGTAGTAATATTTTTTTTACTACAAATATTTCTTATGAATGTTTTTGTACTCTTACCCGGTGCTTTCTTGGTGACTTGACGATTTTTTTTTGTAGAGGACTGCTGCTGTAAATGATGGACCTGCTGTCTTTGACGTTTTGTAGCCTTTCTCATTCTCTCCTTAGTTGGCATTCTCAAAATTTGAAATTATCTGCAGTTGAATCTGTGGTAAAATATAATAAAAAATGTTATTAACCACTATTACCAAACAGTAAATCATTAACAGTCAACAAAAACTTAACACACTACTTAACATTTTTACATATAATATTTTTTAGTGCTTTGGCAAATTTAGAATACAGAAATAGCAGAAAAGAAATGGAATTCTTCTTCATTTACCTGTCCTGTTTTATATGTGAATCTGATCTAATTTTATGAGCATATTTTAATATTTTATTGAAGACACTACACATAACCTGTTTTTGAAGGTGTGTTTAATTTAAAATGAAACAGTTTACATTTTTACTTTTCATTTATTGTAAATTTTAAAAATAAATGTTTATAGTTTCATAGGCTCAAGCAGGTCAGCTTCCCACCCTATGTCATATAATTCGGACAAATCTGCATCCTCATCACGTTCTTCTTCATCCTCAGGATTTAAATCATCCAAGGGATCAACATCCACTGATGTTTCAATTACGAGTTCAATGATGAGGTCGAAATCAACTGATTGCTGATTGTCGCTCATGTTGATGTTGTCTTTATCTTTAAAGAAAGATAACAACAATGAGATGTTGCAGAGTAAGAGACAAATCTCAGAGATTATAATAGTAAAATTGTTTAACAAGAGTAACATTTTGCAGCTATTATTTAGCCATGTCCAGCGATGCTGAGCAGGTGAAGCCTATGTCTAATTTTTCAGTGAACAGGACTCATCTCTTCTTAACCTTGGATAAGCCTCACCGACTCTGTGTCCCCTGCACATACTTAAATGTAAAGGGGCAGATTTATGTTAAATGGCACATCCCCAGGCATGCACCAGTTAACGTGCACCACTGCTCTGCCACCCATGGTGTGCCGCATTTACAATCAGATAGGAAAAAGCTGCGTCAAAACCCTGCGCCTGCTTTAAGCAGGCATAGGTCTTGACACAACATTGTGGAGATGGGGCACCCCTGAGCCTTGCTGGAGCTGCATCGCACTTGCGATACAACTCCAGCAATGCGCCACCTTTACGGCACAGATGCGTCACGCATCTGTGCCATTTTTGCCCCATGCTGCGCCGCATTGTAAATGCAGCACACCATGGGTGGCGGAACAGTGGCGCAGGATGACTGGCACATCCCTGGTGATGCGCCAGTCATCATAAATCTATCCCTAAGCTTCTTATCTTGTTACAGATGAACCGCCATATGTATCATCAAACTATTTTGCATTTCCTAAATAGCGAATTTTAAGGGATAAATAGCGATTCTTTACCATTCCTAATTTGCGATGAGCAAATTGCTAATTGCAAATTACCCATTCATTTCCATGGGCCAGGAGGCCCATAGGAATGAAGGTGCAATTTGCGATTAGCAATTAGCTCATCACAAATTAGGAATTTTTCCAAAGGTGCAGGGGTGTCTCAAGAACACCCTGCTGCACCCCTGAAAAAGAAATTTAGGGGGCATATGGCGCCCATACATGCCCTAAGGGCATGTATGGGCGTCATATGGCACCTTTTGTTTTTTGGAAAAAAAGCTTTTTGAAAAGAATTCGCAAATTATCACCAACTAGAAGTTGGTGGTAGTTTGCAAATCCTTAATGGCATTTTTTGCATATTTTTTGTTTGATACATTGCATTTAAGGAATCGCAAAATTTGCAAATCCTTCAGTGCATTCGCAAAATAAGTAATAGCAAATTTTGCTATTCCTTATTTTGCATCAAACTTGTTTGATACATACCATTTGTCTAATTAGCATTCGCAAAGGCCGAAATTCGCAGAATTTTGACCTTTCCGAATGGTAATTAGCTTGATACATATGGCCCCAAGTGAGGCCTGTCTTGCAACATGGTGCATCTTTTGCATCACTGCTGCATCGGTTTCATGTGGCACGTTTTTTTTACACCATGACACATCTGCCTAAATGCATCAATTTGTAATTTTGTCGCCTCATAGCAAATCTTTTGCACCACCGCTGCATCACAAAAGTGACGCACAGTGGCGCAAAAGAGGCATACACCTATCATAAATCTGTCCCTAGCATTTTAAATGATTAATTCAGGATGACGATAAGGTGTGGCCTATCCAGAGGTTTGTTTAAGGTGAGGCCTACTCAGGATTGCAGATTAAAGTTACGCTTGATGAAGAATACAGAGGAGATAATACATGTAAAGGCCTACCAATGAAGTAAGTAATGTCCACTTTATTACGCCAGTCATCATAAATGTATCCCTAAGCTTCTTATCTTGTTACAGATGAACCGCCATATGTATCATCAAACTATTTTGCATTTCCTAAATAGCGAATTTTAAGGAATAAATAGCGATTCTTTACCATTCCTAATTTGCAATGAGCAAATTGCTAATTGCAAATTACCCATTCATTTGCATGGGCCAGGAGGCCCATAGGAATGAAGGTGCAATTTGCGATTAGCAATTAGCTCATCGCAAATTAGGAATTTTTCCAAGGGTGCAGGGGTGTCTCAAGAACACCCTGCTGCACCCCTGAAAAAGAAATTTGGGGGCATATGGCGCACATACATGCCTTAAGGGCATGTATGGGCGTCATATGTCACCTTTTGTTTTTTGGAAAAAAAGCTTTTTGAAAAGAATTCGCAAATTACCACCAACTAGAAGTTGGTGGTAATTTGCAAATCCTTAATGGCATTTTTTGCATATTTTTTGTTTGATACATTGCATTTAAGGAATCGCAAAATTTGCAAATCCTTCAATGCAATCGCAAAATAAGGAATAGCAAATTTTGAATTAAGGACATTTTAAGTCATTTCCCCATGTACAGTGTTTTCAAATTATGATTTGAAAATCGTTTTTAGGGAAAAGGAATGGTTTGTAAATTTATGACAAGGACATAATGGTGTATGCTTCTTTATAAGGCATTTCAGTGTCTCTGATGTCATTTTTCCCATATTACATTAAAAGACCTTTCCCCGTGGAGCACATTCCTTGTAAATATGCTCCCACCTGTGCATGGTAAATTTAGATTTTGACTGTTTGAGTTACATAGCCATGTTAAAAGTGACCCAAAAAAGTTGCAAAGGCTTAAAAAAAACACTTTCATGTGTCTTAAGGACATTTTAAGTCATTTCCCCGTGGGCAGTGTTTTGTAAGTGGCGCAAAAGAGGCATACACCTATCATAAATCTGTCCCTAGCATTTTAAATGATTAATTCAGGATGACGATAAGGTGTGGCCTATCCAGAGGTTTGTTTAAGGTGAGGCCTACTCAGGATTGCAGATTAAAGTTACGCTTGATGAAGAATACAGAGGAGATAATACATGTAAAGGCCTACCAATGAAGTAAGTAATGTCCACTTCATTGCGCCAGTCATCATAAATGTATCCCTAAGCTTCTTATCTTGTTACAGATGAACCGCCATATGTATCATCAAACTATTTTGCATTTCCTAAATAGCGAATTTTAAGGAATAAATAGCGATTCTTTACCATTCCTAATTTGCAATGAGCAAATTGCTAATTGCAAATTACACATTCATTTCCATGGGCCAGGAGGCCCATAGGAATGAAGGTGCAATTTGCGATTAGCAATTAGCTCATCGCAAATTAGGAATTTTTCCAAGGGTGCAGGGGTGTCTCAAGAACACCCTGCTGCACCCCTCAAAAAGAAATTTGGGGGCATATGGCGCACATACATGCCCTAAGGGCATGTATGGGCGTCATATGGCACCTTTTGTTTTTTGGAAAAAAGCTTTTTGAAAAGAATTCGCAAATTAACACCAACTAGAAGTTGGTGGTAATTTGCAAATCCTTAATGGCATTTTTTGCATATTTTTTGTTTGATACATTGCATTTAAAGAATCGCAAAATTTGCAAATCCTTCAGTGCAATCGCAAAATAAGGAATAGCAAATGTTGCTATTCCTTATTTTGCATCAAACTTGTTTGATACATACCATTTGCCTAATTAGCATTCGCAAAGGCTGGAATTCGCAGAATTTAGGCCTTTGCGAATGCTAATTAGCTTGATACATATAGCCCCAAGTGAGGCCTGTCTTGCAACATGGTGCATCTTTTGCATCACTGCTGCATCGGTTTCATGTGGCACGGTTTTTTTACACCATGACACATCTGCCTAAATGCATCAATTTGTAATTTTGTCGCCTCATAGGAAATCTTTTGCACCGCCGCTGCATCAGAAAAGTGACGCACAGTGTCGCAAAAGAGGCATACACCTATCATAAATATGTCCCTAGCATTTTAAATGATTAATTCAGGATGACGATAAGGTGTGGCCTATCCAGAGGTTTGTTTAAGGTGAGGCCTACTCAGGATTGCAGATGAAATTTACGCTTGACGAAGAATACAGAGGAGATAATACATGTAAAGGCCTACCAATGAAGTAAGTAATGTCCACTTCATTGTGCCAGTCATCATAAATCTATCCCTATGCTTCTTATCTTGTTAGAGATGAACTGCCATATGTATCATCAAACTATTTTGCATTTCCTAAATAGCGAATTTTAAGGAATAAATAGCGATTCTTTACCATTCCTAATTTGCAATGAGCAAATTGCTAATTGCAAATTACCCATTCATTTCCATGGGCCAGGAGGCCCATAGGAATGAAGGTGCAATTTGCGATTAGCAATTAGCTCATCGCAAATTAGGAATTTTTCCAAAGGTGCAGGGGTGTCTCAAGAACACCCTGCTGCACCCCTGAAAAAGAAATTTGGGGGCATATGGCGCACATAAATTTTAACAACATTCCTTTACGTCAAAAACGATTTTCAAGTCATAATTTGAAAACACTGCACCCGGGGGGAAATGACTTAAAATGTCCTTAAGACACATGAAAGTGTTTTTTTAAAGCCTTTGCAAGTTTTTGGGTCACTTTTAACATGGCTATGTAACTCAAACAGTCAAAATCTAAATTTACCATGCACAGGTGGGACCATATTTACAAGGAATGTGCCCCACGGGGAAAAGTCTTTTAATGTAATATGGGAAAAATGACATCAGAGACACTGAAATGCCTTATAAAGAAGCATACACCATTATATCCTTGTCATAAATTTACAAACCATTCCTTTTCCCCAAAAACGATTTTCAAATCATAATTTGAAAACACTGCACATAGGGAAATGACTTAAAATGTCCTTAAGACACATGAAAGCGTTTTTTGATTGCCTTTCCAGCATGGTTGGGTCACTTTTAACATAGCTATGTAACACAAACATTCAAAATCTAAATTTGCCATGCACAGGTGGGAGCATATTTACAAGGAATGTGCCCCACGGGGAAAGGTCTTTTAATGTAATATGGGAAAAATGACATCAGAGACACTGAAATGCCTTATAAAGAAGCATACACCATTATATCCTTGTCATAAATTTACAAACCATTCCTTTTCCCCAAAAACGATTTTCAAATCATAATTTGAAAACACTGCACATAGGGAAATGACTTAAAATGTCCTTAACACACATAAAGCGTTTTTTGATTGCCTTTGCAGCATGGTTGGGTCACTTTTAACATAGCTATGTAACACAATCATTCAAAATCTAAATTTGCCATGCACAGGTGGGAGCATATTTACAAGCAATATGCTCCACAGAGAAAGGTCTTACATTAAAATGGGAAAAATAACATCAGAGACACTCAATTGCCTTATAATGAAGCATACACCATTATGTCCTTGTCATAAATATTATAACCATTCATTTTCCTCAAAAACGATTTTCAAATCATAATTTGAAAAGACTCCACAGCTCCTATGCACAATAACACCCTGTCAGTACTAATACTTCACATTTTCTCCAATTACATTTTCTCAAAGAAACAAAATCTATTTGTAAAACACTTGAGACAAAGCAACATTTGAAGAACACAACTTTCTTCATAATTTTCTCCTTAAAGCACACTATTCTCTATCTAAATTAAAGACATCTTTTCTCACCTTAGCAAATACTTTGAGTTTCAAAACAGTCTCAGAAACACACCAATTTGTCTTCAGCAGAGCAAAAGGTATGCACTCCAGAGTCTGCAGCTATCAAAAGCACAGAAATGCTGTAATTTTTCACACATATCTCTCATGTCACCCAATCAAAACTCTTCCCTCACTTTTTTCAAATCAAAACCCTTCCCCCCTCTGCCATTTCATGCCTTTTCTGCATGGCAACCACCTCTTGGAAGACCTCTGGTGTTTGCAAGTTCACACAACAATGTTGCAATTGAACTCTGAACTCTCAGTGCACCTCATATCCAGTGCATTCTTTCATTTAATGATTTTTTCTTGACCACTCAAAATACATCTTTCAAACAACTCATCCATGCACCCTAACTTTCTGTTTTCAGCAATCAAAATCCACCAATCACTGTTACTGCTTCATTAACACAGAAACTCCACAGTTTTTTTCATTTTAAACTCTTATTTTTTCAACTGCCATTTCATTGCCACACTTCATCTGACTGCAGGAGAACCTTCTCTCACCATGTTTTCTGTCTGGATTGTTGGACATAGTTACATCTATTGGGCTCAGAGGTATGCTGAGAACAGGAATTTACCTAACCTCAATCTACAAGATGTGGAAATTAAGTGGGTTGGCCACAGAGGATTAAAATGTCACCAATTGATACCATTGGTGAAAACCTTTATGCATTTGCCAAAACCTGACCTGTTAATTGTGCACTGTGGAGGTAATGATTTGGGCACTTTGACTGGGGTAGGTCTGGAAATGCTTTTAAAGGACACCTTTGAGCAATTGATGGCACTTTTTCCTCAGACTGACTTGGTATATTCAAATATATGCCAAAGACAGAAATGGAGGTGGTCAAACCAATTTTGTCCACAAATTGAGAAGTCGAGGAAGCATGTAAACAAATCTGTTTCAGCTTACATGAGAGACCATGGAATGGGCTCCCTGTACAACAATAACTTGCGTTACTACATGCAAGATATCTACAGAGGAGATGGAGTTCACTTCTCAGATGAGGGCAACAGAATTTTCATTCTGAATTTAAGACTGTGCATTGGTACCTACTTATAAGTACCTAAATGTACCATAAACCCAAAAGCTCTTCTCAGAGCTACCCTACATCTGATCACTCACAATTATTATTTTACTCTAACATTTTTCACTAATTTTCAACAAAGTACGCTCCCTGGGGCGCTACCCGGTACGCGAACCGGGAGCTAACCTCACTAAATTTTTAAAAAAATGTTTTTTTTTTCGCACATATGGGCCTCCTCAGCCACCCTCAGAAAACCTAGGGGGTCAAGATAAGTCTACCGTGCCCCCTTCTACCCATTCTGAACATTATTTGCCCTCCATCTTGTATCTTAATTCAACCGAAACACAAAATGGTGGACTCCCGTAACGCTTAAGGTTCGCGAACCGGGGCGCTCACCAGTTCGCGTACCGGGTCGCTCCCTGGGAAGCGCACCATCAAAAAAGGTGGGAAAGTAGTTTACAGAAAAGCGACTGGAGACAATTTCACCAAATATAGATTAGCTCATACTACATACCAATGCCTACCATTTTCACAAATTTGATTGAAATTCCATTTAACCATTTAGCCTGTAGACCTCTCTAAATACCCTGAGGTAAATTACTTCACAAAACACATTGACAACCAATTAAAATGTTACTTTCATTTTCTACTTTTTTTACCTGACATTTGATTGGCTATGTACCTGAATATATATAAAGGAAGAGAGAGAAACACAGCCATTTTGACTACTACTTCCTGAACTACATTGCAAGATCATTTTCACTCACAACTTAAACTTCTTTTTAGAAGGTGAGATATTATTTTATAAATTTGAAAACATTTTCAGATAGTTATATACTATCCCTCTGTAAGAGTTAGACATTGAGAAAGGCTTCTTTATTATAATTATGGATTGATTTAGGTTTCTGTGGTATAATTATGAATTTACTTAGGCTTCTTCACAGGCACTTTTTAATAGTACTACTTCACGCCTGAAACCATACAGTGCCCATAGATTACTTCTCTGTTATAAACTCACAAGTACCTGTCTGAACTTAAACCCAACAGTGCCCTATCTCTACTGATATATTTATTTTTTATGCAAATTACAGCAATAAAATGGAAGGTGAGCAGAATGTTTCCTTCGAAATTGTTCTGGAGAACAACACAGAAAAAGATATTGAGGACAATGATGACTCAGATTTCATGGATGAATCACGGGACCATGAATTAGTTCAATGTGTAGAATCTGTGGATCATTTACTTCATTATGATGACGGTCAAATGTGGGAACTTATGTTCACTCAACAAGAGGACATATCGGACAGTCAAATGCTAGACGTTCTATTAAATTTTGAAAAACAATCCGAAAAATAAAATTGTATGTAATATTAAAATATTGTTTGAGTCTTTAATCATTTTTATATGTAATTCATAAACTAGTTAAATGTTAGAAATGTTATTAAATTTTCAAACACAATCACAATAATAAATAATTGCTTAAAAAATAAAAAAAAATAAAAAATAATCAACAAAACCAACAATCAATTAACATACAGTATTTGAAAAGTCTATCATTCTTTTTTCCTTATAGTACGCTGCCCAAAACGCTTCCCGGTTCGCGAACCGGGCGCTACCCACGCAAAAAACCCCCCAAAAAAATATTATTTTTTTTGCCCCGCGGGGCCCTTTTAAAGCCTCCACATTAAACCTAGGGGGTCAGGGAGGATCTACTATGCCCCCTTATGGTTATTTCCCCCTTTGTTTTGGCCTCCTCTTGTCTCTCGATCCTACCGAGAGACAAGATGGCGGCCGCTCCGGACTGTTTAGAATGTTGACAGACACCGGAGAGCCAATCAGCTTTGCTTCGCGAAGTTCCGTTACGCGTAAAGTCCGTGAACCGGAGCGCTGCCCATAGCGCGCTTACAGATATATATCTTTTTTTAAACGTTAATTTCTCAAAATCCACTGAAGCACATATATTGAGACCTAGCAAAGGCACATCGGGCTACCAGTCCCTACAATTTTGCCAAGTTTCGTGGAAATCCATTCAGCCGTTCGGGCTAAAAGTGAGGCCAACCGCCCTATGGAAAACTCAATGTTAAAAACACGTTTTGGGACCCCCCTTTTTTCTCGGCCCCCCCTTGACAAACCCCCCCCAAATTTCCAGGGGCTGCTCAGAAACAAAATGTTCCATTTTCCAGAAAATGTCAGCCAATTCCGTCCACAAACGCCAAAGTTATTCGACATAGAATTTTCAAAAATCCCATAGAGAAAAAATCCTAACTATATATACCTACTGGCGACCGCCAGTAGGTAATATATATATATATATATTTGAGACAAAAACGATCCTTGCAAGCATGAGCGCGCTCGACAGTGTGTGCTCGACCCAAGGGCTGGATCAAAGCCCCAATTTTAATTTGAAGTCCAAGAAGGGCTGCACAACCGGATACTTTTTTAAAGATTATTTATTACACCAACACTCCACCGACGCGTTTCAGCCTCACGGCTTTTCTCACGGTCAGCAAGTCCCTTTTTGCTTTCTCTTTTTATACTGGCCCACATGAGCCCCAAAGTGGCATTGTGGGATATGTAGTTTTAAAGCAAACATGATTAAAAACATAATGATAATAGGAAAAGGACTAGTGCGTTCTGTTTACAAAAGTATAGTACTTAACATCCACAATATAATTCCACTTGAGGGTGACTTAAGCTCCATTAATTACATATGAATATAACTCATATTTTGATTTTACAAAAGTTGACAATCTTTTGAGGTGTCGGGTATAGTACCCTGTCGCATATTTAGGTTACATTACAGTTCATGTTCACTCTAAATGTATATGGAGATCTTCCCCAAAGTTCATTCCTCGCGGCTGTTTCGTGCGGAATCGAATGATCAAGCGAGATTCCATTTGTCGAAGGAGGCGCACTGTGTCTCCCCCTCTTTCAGATTTGTTCAACATTTTCAGTCCATAGAAAGTCATGGCTCGCCAATCCCCATTTTGGCATGTACTCAAATGTTTGGCGGTGGCATACAGCATGTTTGAGTTCTTGACAGCTCGGATGTGTTCCAAAATTCTCTTCTTTAGCATGCATGTGGTAGATCCTATATATTGCATGCCACATTTGCATTCAACCACATACACCACGTTTTTTGATGTGCAAGTGATGTATTGATTTATCGGCATGTATTTACCATCAGGTTCCAACACCATCTTCATTTTTTTGCCTATTTTACATGCTTTGCATGTTGCACAGGGTTTAAAGCCTATGTTCTGATCAGTCCACCATTTAGGTTGTTCTTTGCTCTGAAAGTGGCTCTTGACTAATAGGTTTTGAAGAGATGTGTTTTTCTTGTATGTGATGGAGGGGAACTTCCCCGCTAATGGCCCCACATCCGGATCGCTGTTTATCAGGTGCCAATATTTCTTCATTTTTTTGGCAATTAGCTCGCTTTCTTTGCTATATGTGGTAATGAATCTTGGTGGATCTTTTTCTTGTTGGGGTTTTTGTTTTTCCACTAGCGTTTCTACTCTGCTGATTTTATCCACTTTCTTTTTGCAGTCTTTCAGGACATAATCCTTATATCCTCTGGACTGGAATCTCATTTTACTTTCGAGAATTTTCTTTTCGGCATCTTCTGGGTTGGAACAGTTTCTTTTGAGTCGTACAAACTCCCCATATGGAATGCTTTTTAGCAGTGGCTTAGGATGGAAGCTACTACCATGGAGAATACTGTTCGTTGCTGTTTTCTTCCTAAACAGTGTAGTTTCCAATTTGTCATTCAAGATATAGACTTTGGTGTCCAGGAAGTCTATTTCCTTTTTGTTGGTTGATCATGTGAATTGGAGACCTATTTCGTTCTGGTTCAGTTTGGTGAAGAATTTTCTGAATTGTTCATCAGTTCCATTCCAGATCAGAAACAGGTCATCGATGTATCTGACCCATAACACTATACGATCTGTTTCTTCTGGGTCAGTGTCATTCCATGCTATCATTTTTTCCCAATATCCCATGGTGATGTTTGCATAATTGGGAGAAAATGAAATGCCCATGGCTGTGCCACACTCTTGTTTGTACAGGTTGTTGTTAAAAAGAAACACGTTATTAGTGAGGCATAGTTGTATCATTTGTAACAACATCGTCGTATGTTCCAGTTCTTTTATGCTTCGCTGTTGCAAAAAATATTTGCACGCTTTTAAACCTACATCATGCCGTATGGATGTGTATAATGACACAACATCAATAGTCACTAAAAGATACCCTGGGTTCCATGAAGTGTCCATTATAATTCTTAGAAAGTCTCCAGTGTCTTTTAGATATGATGGCATACTTTGTGCGATAGGTGCGAGGAAAGTATCAACGTACCTTGAGACCTTCTCATACAGTGAATCACAGGAAGAGACGATCGGTCTCCCTGGCGGATTGATGAGCGTTTTGTGAATTTTAGGTAAGAAGTAGACACACGGAGTGATGGGAAATTCCGTGGTCATATATTTCAGCTCCTCCTCATTTATCAATCCTTTGATATGCCAAGTTTTCAGTTGTGCGTGCAAATCAGACGTCATTTTTGATACTGGATTAGTTTTCAATTTTCTGTAGTGTTGGGATATATTCAGCTGTCGTTCCGCCTCCAGAATATAATCACTCGTGTCCTGGATAACAATATTCCCCCCCTTGTCGGCGGGTTTTATTGTTATAGTAGCATTACTCATCAGGTTTTGTATGGCTTTTCTTTCTTTGAATGACAGATTTTGTCGTTTTTTATCCTTTACTTTGATCAATTTGTCAATTTCTTCTGACATGGCATCTGCAAATAAATCAATTTTGTTACCAGGTGATAAAACTGGGCAGAAACGAGATTTCTTTTTCAATCCAGTATTTTTACTTAAATTCGTTTGGATGTTCAATTGCTGTAGCATTTGTGAGTCTGTTACTGTGTCTCCATCAGGATTAAACATGGTTTCAAATGTTTCCCTTAGGTCAGGTAATTGTTCAATAGTCGTTGTACATTCCTCTATCGTCATTTCTGTTGCTGCTTGTGTGTCATCCGGGACAGCTTTGTTTGCATGAATTTTGGCCAGTTTCAGTTTTCTCACAAACTTGTACAAGTCAATCTTAGTTTGAGGGTAGTCGAAATGGGCTTCTGGGCAAAACGATAGGCCTTTATTTAAGACATTCTGTTCATCCTCTGTTAGATGATATTGTGATAGATTCACGATTAGGTTATTTACTTCCTGTTTCGCAGGGGGTATTGCCTTCTTTCGCTGCTTAGTCCTGCGGGTTTTTCTGGTGCTGGTGAGGGACTTGGTTGGTTTTGCATGCCTCTGCCTCTTCCCCTTCTCTGGAAGGGCATCCTGCCTCCGCGTCCTCTGGCGATACTTTTTTCTAGATTCACCATTTTCACCTCCTCTAAAATATTGAAGTTTTTTGACTGTTCCCCTGTGGCTTCAATTAGGCTTGCGTCAGATTCACTTCCACTGGATGGTTGTGTATTTGGAGGGAGATTTTTCTTTAGATTGTCGTAGATTGTCGTAGACGCTACGACAATCTAAAGAAAAATCTCCCTCCAAATACACAACCATCCAGTGGAAGTGAATCTGACGCAAGCCTAATTGAAGCCACAGGGGAACAGTCAAAAAACTTCAATATTTTAGAGGAGGTGAAAATGGTGAATCTAGAAAAAAGTATCGCCAGAGGACGCGGAGGCAGGATGCCCTTCCAGAGAAGGGGAAGAGGCAGAGGCATGCAAAACCAACCAAGTCCCTCACCAGCACCAGAAAAACCCGCAGGACCAAGCAGCGAAAGAAGGCAATACCCCCTGCGAAACAGGAATAAATAACCTAATCGTGAATCTATCACAATATCATCTAACAGAGGATGAACAGAATGTCTTAAATAAAGGCCTATCGTTTTGCCCAGAAGCCCATTTCGACTACCCTCAAACTAAGATTGACTTGTACAAGTTTGTGAGAAAACTGAAACTGGCCAAAATTCATGCAAACAAAGCTGTCCCGGATGACACACAAGCAGCAACAGAAATGACGATAGAGGAATGTACAACGACTATTGAACAATTACCTGACCTAAGGGAAACATTTGAAACCATGTTTAATCCTGATGGAGACACAGTAACAGACTCACAAATGCTACAGCAATTGAACATCCAAACGAATTTAAGTAAAAATACTGGATTGAAAAAGAAATCTCGTTTCTGCCCAGTTTTATCACCTGGTAACAAAATTTTTTTATTTGCAGATGCCATGTCAGAAGAAATTGACAAATTGATCAAAGTAAAGGATAAAAAACGACAAAATCTGTCATTCAAAGAAAGAAAAGCCATACAAAACCTGATGAGTAATGCTACTATAACAATAAAACCCGCCGACAAGGGGGGGAATATTGTTATCCAGGACACGAGTGATTATATTCTGGAGGCGGAACGACAGCTGAATATATCCCAACACTACAGAAAATTGAAAACCAATCCAGTATCAAAAATGACGTCTGATTTGCACGCACAACTGAAAACTTGGCATATCAAAGGATTGATAAATGAGGAGGAGCTGAAATATATGACCACGGAATTTCCCATCACTCCGTGTGTCTACTTCTTACCTAAAATTCACAAAACGCTCATCAATCCGCCAGGGAGACCGATCGTCTCTTCCTGTGATTCACTGTATGAGAAGGTCTCAAGGTACGTTGATACTTTCCTCGCACCTATCGCACAAAGTATGCCATCATATCTAAAAGACACTGGAGACTTTCTAAGAATTATAATGGACACTTCATGGACCCCAGGGTATCTTTTAGTGACTATTGATGTTGTGTCATTATACACATCCATACGGCATGATGTAGGTTTAAAAGCGTGCAAATATTTTTTTCAACAGCGAAGCATAAAAGAACTGGAACATACGACGATGTTGTTACAAATGATACAACTATGCCTCACTAATAACGTGTTTCTTTTTAACAACAACCTGTACAAACAAGAGTGTGGCACAGCCATGGGCATTTCATTTTCTCCCAATTATGCAAACATCACCATGGGATATTGGGAAAAAATGATAGCATGGAATGACACTGACCCAGAAGAAACAGATCGTATAGTGTTATGGGTCAGATACATCGATGACCTGTTTCTGATCTGGAATGGAACTGATGAACAATTCAGAAAATTCTTCACCAAACTGAACCAGAACGAAATAGGTCTCCAATTCACATGCTCAACCAACAAAAAGGAAATAGACTTCCTGGACACCAAAGTCTATATCTTGAATGACAAATTGGAAACTACACTGTTTAGGAAGAAAACAGCAACGAACAGTATTCTCCATGGTAGTAGCTTCCATCCTAAGCCACTGCTAAAAAGCATTCCATATGGGGAGTTTGTACGACTCAAAAGAAACTGTTCCAACCCAGAAGATGCCGAAAAGAAAATTCTCGAAAGTAAAATGAGGTTCCAGTCCAGAGGATATAAGGATTATGTCCTGAAAGACTGCAAAAAGAAAGTGGATAAAATCAGCAGAGTAGAAACGCTAGTGGAAAAACAAAAACCCCAACAAGAAAAAGATCCACCAAGATTCATTACCACATATAGCAAAGAAAGCGAGCTAATTGCCAAAAAAATGAAGAAATATTGGCACCTGATAAACAGCGATCCGGATGTGGGGCCATTAGCGGGGAAGTTCCCCTCCATCACATACAAGAAAAACACATCTCTTCAAAACCTATTAGTCAAGAGCCACTTTCAGAGCAAAGAACAACCTAAATGGTGGACTGATCAGAACATAGGCTTTAAACCCTGTGCAACATGCAAAGCATGTAAAATAGGCAAAAAAATGAAGATGGTGTTGGAACCTGATGGTAAATACATGCCGATAAATCAATACATCACTTGCACATCAAAAAACGTGGTGTATGTGGTTGAATGCAAATGTGGCATGCAATATATAGGATCTACCACATGCATGCTAAAGAAGAGAATTTTGGAACACATCCGAGCTGTCAAGAACTCAAACATGCTGTATGCCACCGCCAAACATTTGAGTACATGCCAAAATGGGGATTGGCGAGCCATGACTTTCTATGGACTGAAAATGTTGAACAAATCTGAAAGAGGGGGAGACACAGTGCGCCTCCTTCGACAAATGGAATCTCGCTTGATCATTCGATTCCGCACGAAACAGCCGCGAGGAATGAACTTTGGGGAAGATCTCCATATACATTTAGAGTGAACATGAACTGTAATGTAACCTAAATATGCGACAGGGTACTATACCCGACACCTCAAAAGATTGTCAACTTTTGTAAAATCAAAATATGAGTTATATTCATATGTAATTAATGGAGCTTAAGTCACCCTCAAGTGGAATTATATTGTGGACGTTAAGTACTATACTTTTGTAAACAGAACGCACTAGTCCTTTTCCTATTATCATTATGTTTTTAATCATGTTTGCTTTAAAACTACATATCCCACAATGCCACTTTGGGGCTCATGTGGGCCAGTATAAAAAGAGAAAGCAAAAAGGGACTTGCTGACCGTGAGAAAAGCCGTGAGGCTGAAACGCGTCGGTGGAGTGTTGGTGTAATAAATAATCTTTAAAAAAGTATCCGGTTGTGCCGCCCTTCTTGGACTTCAAATATATATATATATATATTACCTACTGGCGGTCGCCAGTAGGTATATATAGTTAGGATTTTTTCTCTATGGGTTTTTTGAAAATTCTATGTCTAATAACTTTGGCGTTTGTGGACGGAATCGGCTGAAATTTTCAGGAAAATGGCACATTTTGTTTCTGAGCAGCCCTTGAAAATTTGGGGGGGGTTCGTCCAGTGGGGGCCGAGAAAAAAGGGGGGTCCCAAAACGTGTTTTTAACATTGAGTTTTCCATAGGGCGGTTGGCCTCACTTTTAGCCCGAACGGCTGAATGGATTTGCACGAAACTTGGCAAAATTGTAGGGACTGGTAGCCCGATGTGCCTTTTGTAGGTCTCAATATATGTGCTCCAGTGGATTTTGAGAAATTAACGTTTAAAAAAAGATATATATCTGTAACAGCGGACCGGTTAGCGCTCTGGTTCGCGGACTTTTCGCGCAACGGAGCTTTGTGAAGCGAAGCTGATTGGTTCTCCGGCGTCTGTCAACATTCCAAACAGTCCGTAGCGGCCGCCATCTTGTCTCTCGGTAGGATCGAGAGACAAGAGGAGGTCAAAACAAAGGGGGAAATAACTATAAGGGGGCATAGTAGATCCTCGCTGACCCCCTAGGTTTGATGTGGAGGTTTTAAAAGGGCCCCGCGGGGCAAAAAAAAAACAAAATAATAATAATCGAACGGCTGAATGGATTTGCACGAAACTTGGCAAAATATTAGGGACTGGTAGCCCGATGTGCCTTTGCTAGGTCTCAATATATGTGCTCCAGTGGATTTTGAGAAATTAACGTTGAAAAAAAGATATATATCTGTAACAGCGCTCCGCTTCGCGTACTTTTCGCGTTACGGAGCTTTGCGAAGCTGATTGGTTCTCCGGCGTCTGTCAACATTCCAAACAGTCCGTAGCGGCCGCCATCTTGTCCCTCGGTAGGATTGAGAGACAAGAGGAGGCCAAAGCGAAGGGGGAAATGACCATAAGGGGGCATAGTAGATCCTTCCTGACCTCTTAGGTTTGATGTACCATTTTGCCAAGTTTGGTGTAATTCCGTTCAGCCATTCAGGCTGTAGACGTATGTAAATGTCCTATGGAAAATTGCATGGGGAAAACACATTTGAAAGTGTTGAAATTTAGAACCAATTAAAATGTTACTTTGGTTTTGTATTTGTGTGTGATGAAAGTTAATTGGTTATGTATATATGTCAAATGAGAGGAAACCACAGCCATTTTGTGATACTACTGTCTGAGGTACATTTGTGAGGAATTTTTGGTGGTGAATTTCTGGTGTTTGATTTACACAGTACTAACACTTCTGCTACTTTTAAAAAGGTGAGTTGTTAATTTGTATGGGGAACTATGTTGTACACTTGAAGATAATTTGAAAAATGTTTTCTGTTATTTATTTGCAGTCCTTCTGTTATACTAAATACTTGATAAAGTTAGTTTTATATTATGTATTACTAAAGACGATAAATGAAAGTGATTATTTTTTTCTGCAATTTACAGCAAGCAATTTCAAAATAAAATGGCTCACAATGAAGAGACCGTGGCAATTTCTTTTGAATTGTCCAACACATTGATTGAAATTGAGAGCACCAATAATGAAATATTGTCACAAGGAGGACATGACTTGTATGATTCCATTAGATTGATTGAAATGGACAGCACCAAGAATGAAATATTGTCACAAGGAGATGACTTGAATGATTCCACTACATTGATTGAAATTGAGAGCACCAATAATGAAATATTGTCACAAGGAGGAGATGGCTTGTATGATTCCATTAGATTGATTGAAATGGACAGCACCAATAATGAAATATTGTCACAAGGAGGAGATGACTTGAATGATTCCACTACATTGATTGAAATTGAGAGCACCAATAATGAAATATTGTCACGAGGAGATGACTTGAATGATTCCACTACATTGATTGAAATTGACAGCACCAATAATGAAATATTGTCAGAAGGAGGAGATGACTTGAATGATTTTTTTTATCAATCTCTTGATGGCGAATTTATCGAGTGTTTGGAGACCATAGAGTTACAAGAATCATCATTGCAGACTTTTAATGAGGAGATTCCAGATGAGATGATTGAAGAGGAAATTACTGATGAGGACATGTTACTAGTTCTTTCAAATTTAGAAAATTCTGAAGAATAAATTTATATTTAGAAATCAAAAATTGTTTGAGACATTATTCATTTTTATTTTTAATTTATGAGGTTGTAGCGAAGTGATTGTAGTATAAAATGAGACTTATAGTATAGAGTGCAACATTTTTATGTTACATGGTAAGTTTACTCATATTTACTTCCCTTCTGCCACTATATTATCTCCAATGTGTATTTGACATGTCTTCTTCATCTCCGGCCTCCTTTCTCTCACTGTGTGTCTCCGATGCATCTTATCGCTGGTATTTTGTGTAATTACAGAAGAGAGTAAAATAAAATAGTTCGGAACGTGAAAAGGGGGCAAAGTAGAGTACTCCTCACCCCCTAGGCCTTTTTAGGCGGTCCCAAAAGGATCAGTTTCTGCTTTCCTGAGAGATTATGGTATGAGTTCCATATACCACAATAACTTGCATTACAACATGCAAGATATCTATCTCCTATTACCAACTTTTGGAGATATTCGCGCTAAGCGCGAATATCTCCAAAAAGTAACACCTGCCCTGAGCAGTTCTTAGCCATGTTATCCAATGGGAGGTGGATAACATGGCTAAGAGTATTAGCTCGGTAATGCATGAATATCGCTGAGTTTTTAGCGATATTCATGCATTGCGGCCGTTTATTATCGCATTTGCGATAAACCTTGATAATAGTAAGGTTTATCTTCGATAATTTCTGACGATGCTTAGTGGTAAAAAATTGGTTGGTAAGCATCGTTAGCGATAAATATCGCTTAACTTTGGTAATATGCCCCAACGTCTGTTAACGTTCGATTCGAAGGAAATGAGGAAGTGTTGAAAAACATTGTCTGCGCCATCTTGCCTTTTTTGAAATGCCACACTTTTGTCGTGCACGGCAGCCATTTTAGATGTCTTGACCAGACCCACTCTCTGCACGCTGTCGATTCGTAGCATGGCTCCTCACCCTCGTAAGCATCTCCCCCAGGCACTGGGGGAGATGCTCTCTGTCTTATGCATGGGCAATAAACCTTCCCCCATCTGCGCTGCTCTTCCCTGAGAATCACACTCTGTGCCCGCCCGACACCTCCCTTTCGCCCTATTCACTACCGCACCCTCTGACACTCCTCTTCCTCTGTGTCCGAATGTCCAGGCCGGTCCTAGGCTATCAGCTAGCCCTGCAGATGTAGTTTATGGCCCCAGCTGTAAAGAATCACCCCTCTTCAAAGGAGTTATAGTAGATCAAGGCCCACACCCGATGTGATCCGTCACAGCACACGCGTTCCTACTATCTGAAAACCATCCTGTATTGTGATTGGGGAGGGGACCGAGCCTGAAGCGGAAGATTCCAGGAATGACTCTTTGTACATCAAAGTTTTTACAATTATGTGTCACATTAAAAATATATAGCACTCCAACAAAGTAGTAGGAATATAAAACTTTAATAACATATAAATATATACAACAAAACAAAAACAGTAAAAACATTTAAACAACGAAGAGACCGTGGCAATTTCTTTTTAATTATCCAATAGATTTATTGAAATTGACAGCACCAATAATGAAATATTCTTGTCAGTAGCGGTCTGTTGTGCGAATAGTTCCAAGGCAGCAGAACGCGCTGAAATCTAGATGGCACGAAAGTGATGTCTAGTAAGTTGCCGCCCAGCAAAAAACGGCGTGGGGCGCCGCGGGGGTGAGTGAGTCCAGTAGGCACCACAGCTATTCTTACCGGCATTGCAGAATTACTGCTGGGGACAATGCCTGTGCTGTAGCAGGGTCACAGCAGAAACAAAAAGGATTCTGTTGAAGATGTTGTTGGTTTTCAATTTGAAAACAGTTCTGGTGTCAACTGCTATGCTAATGTAGTGGTTAATGTTTTGTTTTCTCTAGAAAATGTAAAAGAGGGGGAGGCAGTCCAAAGTTCCGTTAAAAGGGCAAAGGAAAGGATCGGTGGTTTGAACTATCAGTCAAAAAGGGGAGGGGGTGCAATAAATTTTCCTACCGGGTCACACTGTGCTTTCACCGGAAGTGAGGTCTGCAGGATTGTAGTAATTCAAAGTGAGGCTGGCGCCAGCATGGGAGCGCCGACGTCCCGTGGATACAGTTTCGTCACTCCACGGGCGATCATGGCAGTCATTCCCCATCGGGGGTCGGAGACTCCCGCGGCTCCTCTAGAATCTTCAAGGTCGTGGAGGACTACGGTGGTGGAGTCAACCAGTGACCGGGCCATTTCTTTATGTTGGGCCCGCTCTTGCCAGGTCGACCGCCATTTTGAGAGTTCGGCAGCTACCGGCGATCGCAGGGTCACATGAGCGGACGGGCTCCACCCTGCCGGGCGAGACGTTGCAGCATGGCCACAGTGGAAGAACCGTTATCTAGGTCGTTCCGAAACTGTGCAGCACTGTAGTTGTTAGGATGCCACCGCCTGGAGCGCTGAGGGTGCAGCTGGGAAGCCTCCACCTGGGGAGGCGGGAGAGGCCTGTTCGCACCGTCTCTCCCTCCCAGTGCACCCCACGGCGTCTCGCTTGAGATTTGTTATGCCCGGACCAGGCGATGAGGACGAGGGGGGGGTCGGAGGCATGTGCAAGACATCCCCCTCCAGTGTTGTCGCAGCCATTATAAAAGAAAGAAGTGTCCCGTCCGTCTTCGGGCCGGGCTTCCGGTGGATGTTGGCCGGACGCCCCTGGCTCTGGCCCCATGAACGGGTTTCTTGGTTTATCGGCTGCAGCCGGATCCCGTCGGCCTCGGCCCCCCGACCGTTGGTGGTCGGACCGGAAGAGCATGTGGCGGGACTACCTGCAACTCTCAAGGGCCACCGCGGCCGGACTGGGAGAGAGAGGGGAGGGTCGAGGAGACATTCCCCCCCCCCTGCAACTGTTCAGCGTTGTAAAGGCAATCCCCTGGCCGGGTCCCGCTGGTCTCGGCCTCTCCTCCGGCTACACCCTACGTTAGGATCTCCTGGCCGAGGCGTGGCAGCAGGACCTGCCTTATATGGGCTGCTCCCGGCTGGGCGTAGCCGGAACCCTGCCCCACCTTGGAAGTTTCCAGAGTGGGGGTGGATGTTCTACTGACTTGCATTTTCCCTAGTCTATCGATTTTTTTGGCGTGGCAGGCGGTGGGACAGCGAGGGGTGATTTGGTTTCTCTTACTGTTTTTCTGGTCTCTCACCACTGGCATATTTTAACGTTTTCTTGTTTCTAGGACATTAATAGGTTTTATCATTACGTTATGTTATCGTTTCTTTGTTCGTTGTTTAATAAAAGTTCATGTTCATCAGTGGCCTACTGATTTTCGTTTTCCTATTTTTTTCTTTCCAGGTTGTTTCATGGTAAAGTTTCTGTTAACAGGATACAGTGATCACTTCGTTATTATTGCATATGTCCTTTTCACTAGGGGTGCTCTCTGGTCGGGCCAGATGACGTATCTCTAGTAAATGGTCCGGGTGAAAAAGGTGCATCAATCAGTGGGGAGTAGATAGGCATGACAGATTACAACGGGGGAGAACGGTCCGCATTACGTACCCTTTCACTACTTGCAAAGATTTTCCTACGTTTATTTGCAAACAGGGAATACCTCCAAAAAGAACTAATTCCCAAACAGTCAATGTTCGGACAATCAATCAATCAATGAGGAATGAAATAGGTACGACGTGTTAAAGGCTTGCGTTACCTACCCTTCACTATCTGCAAAGGGAGATAGAATATTCCTATTCTTCCTCGTTTGCAGGTAGAGAAGATCGTTAAGAGAATTAACTTCGAACAATTCAATGCTCGATTGAAACAATCAACAAGGGGTACTGTGAACACAAATGAACGCCGCTTATATACATACGCATTGCTATTTTCAACAGGTTGTTCCTAATGTTTCTATTTTAGCGAGGTCAAAAGAGATCCCATTAGTGGCCTACTGATTTTGCTCGATTCCTTTTGTTTTTTTACACGATTTTTCGCTATCTGCAAAGACTAAACAGAGTATTGCGACTCTGTGCTTGTTTGTAAATAGAGAATGAACCAAAGAGAACAATCAATCAAATGGAGAGAGAAGCAGGCACGACGGATTACAAAGGGGGAAAGGGCTGCGTTAACTACCCTTCACTATCTGCAAAGAGAGAGTACTCCTAATAGAAATGAGGGGTGGGGGGCAGCAATCAAAGCAGATCAGTGTGCATAAACACGAAAAAAAAAATTCTTACCACGTACTTGACATTCGACAGCTTATGATATTTGCTATTAAAAAACCATTGAAATTCACTGAAAAAACCATAGGTTATAGACCATATATAGTTAGGAATTAGCATTTACAAAACCTTGAAAATTCACTGAAAAAACCATAGGTTATAGACCATATATAGTTAGGAATTAGCATTTAAAAAACCTTATTTTACTCACACAAAACCATTGAAATTCCATATATAGTTAGTTGCACTAACTATATATTGCGCACCCGCAATCCACTGCTGATGATGTCACATATTACATCATTCATGACATGGTCAGTGACATCACTGATGACATCACTGATGACATCTCAAATGACATCACTGATGACATCTCATTTGACATCAATGACCACATCACTGATGATATCATTCATGTGACAATACAATGCATCTCCTCACATTTTAATATAACCTCTGTTTCACCCAGTGTTAAAAACAGAGTATAATTTTTGAAACCATTGACACACCAATACTAGTTACTACATACGTACTCACTGATTCCTACGTCTACACACACATTCACTCATTCACCCATACAATCATTCATACATACAATCACTCATGTTTACAACACAATCATAAGCACTCATACACCTATACAGACACTCACACTCTGCCACTCATCCATGGAGTTACTCACACACCTAGTCAGTCCTGTAAAGAATCAATCACACTTCCATTTTCTACTCTATACAGTTAAACATAGAGCACCTTACGTTTTCAACCATATACTAACACATACTTACTCTCTTATACAATCATTGATACAAGTACACATTGATCTGTACAGAGTCACACACCTCCCATCCAGCCACACACACACTCAGTCTCCCATGCAAATACTTGGGCAATCAATCAATAACCCATATAGTTACTCATATAGCTACTGATCAACACATGCAGCAGTTTACAGAACAACAGACATAATGATGCACAAATTAAGACAGTTTAGTCACTAACCCATGCACTCAGTGAGACACATTTAATCACTCACTCATACATTCAGTCATGCACCTACTAAATCCTTCGTCCAGACACTTATACATCCACTCATTCTTCAATATGTAAGACATATTTTAACTTTACAGAAACATAGTCACTGGATGTTGTCATCAGTGATGTCATCCGTGATGTAATTTGAGATGTCATCAGTGATGTCACTGACCATGTCATGAATGATGTAATATGTGACATCATCAGCAGTGGATTGCGGGTGCGCAATATATAGTTAGTGCAACTAACTATATATGGAATTTCAATGGTTTTGTGTGAGTAAAATAAGGTTTTTTAAATGCTAATTCCTAACTATATATGGTCTATAACCTATGTTTTTTTCAGTGAATTTTCAAGGTTTTGTAAATGCTAATTCCTAACTATATATGGTCTATAACCTATGGTTTTTTCAGTGAATATATATATATATATATATGTTTTCTTTGATTTTGTAAACACATGATTAAATATCTTTCTAACACTGTTGGATGTACCGTTACTGGGACCACCCACTATTGTACTATTGGTATAAGTCTAGGCAGTGTCTAGGAATGGCACAATGATCATACCACTTATGATCGTGGAGATGCTGTGACGCTGCACAAACATATCACCTTATTTAAGGACTTGGGTAGAATCGAAGTTGGGGGATACAAGTTACAGAGAGTGAGTTGGGGCGCTAGAGGGTGCATAGCAAGATGGCCCCACTGTGGTGCAGCTCTGCCGGCCGTCATAACTATCCTCTAAATATCCTGCTCCCTAACAGGAATCTGAGCACCAAATTGTGAGGTAGTGCTTTTGACACCACTAAGTGCGGGGAGGAAATACCGGAGCTGGTGAGCTCTATGAGGTATTTCTGGCACAATGGGACCCTGCTAAAATGGAGGCGATGCCAGCAATATAATTGGAGATACCTGCCAAGCGGGAGAGTCGGGCGCCGCTCTGGCTTGCTTCATCCTGGGACCGCAATTTAAATAATAGCAGCAGTGGCGAGCATCGCTGGTGAGTGGTGCTGACTGGGAGATACGTGTGCCCGGGCTCGAAAGAAGATTGTGAAAAGTCCCGCCGGCCTGGTTGTGCTGCCGCGAGCTTCAGTCCAGCCCGAAGACTCTGACGCAGTGAGCCATTGCACAACTCGCGCCTGCTGAGAGGCACGGACTGTTGCTGCTCCTGCTGCCGCTTGTTGTGCTGTGAGCGCTGAGGAATTGAACCGCCCCATACACCGGCTGGCGAGACCCTGGCGCCGCATCCCTCCCGTTCCTGGTTGGGGCGTGGATGTGCGCTTAGGCTGCTGAGAGGAGCGGACTGTGGCCACTCCTGTTGCCGCTTGTTGCGCTGTGTGCGCTGAGGAACCGAACCACACACCGGCTGGAGAGGCCCTAGCATGCGTCCTGTTTCTGGTTGGAGCGTGGGCACATGCTGAGGCCAGACTGCACATTACGATGTGCGGATAGCTGTGTGCCAGCTACAGAACAGTGAGCAGCCATATGCTGGGAGCGAAGTTGGCGTGGGAGCCGACCGCTGTGCTGAGCACTGTGACAGAGTGAGTTAGGGTGCTGCTGCTGGCTTCTGATGCCCACGTGTGAGGCCTACATCATCTGCACCATTCTGTTCAGATGCGATTTTCTGCCACTAAGCTACACCTGAGCCAACTGCTGGGCACTCCCCTTGAATATTGTGCATGCCAGTGGCCCGCTTGAAATGTCTAAACTGCGCCTAGTACATTAACTGCTGATTATTCCTCACCCTCTGAGAACACAGCCCGAGGTGGGGCTCTGCTGTTGTGTGCGTTGGCTGAGTTACTGCACTCCACTACAATGGTCAAGCCGGACAAGAACCAACCGCGGCTTAATTTTGAACTGCGTGAAACTGGCAGAGCACGGCAGTCTGTGGCTTCAGACTCGGAGCTCGACACTGCTGGTGAGCCGCCAACTGCACTGGAAAACATACTCACTGCCATATAAACCAGCCTGCAATCTATAGACAGCAAAATTGAAGATCTAAATGGTCGCATGGACACTATATCTGCCAAGGTAGACAGGCATGCAGTGCGCATAGTTGAAGCTGAGCAGCGAATATCCAACACTGAAGACAGCTTGCAACAAGTCACAACAGGGTGCCAGTATCAAGTGGTTCCAGACCGCATAACACACCTCACGTATTTCCGAGGCATAGTTAGAGCATGTAGGTGTTATGATACACCATTGAGAAACCAGTGCACGTTTGACTGGTGCTACCATTACGTCTCATACTATCTGAATAGGACGTTTGCGGCAGTTCACTTCGCTGCATTTATTTTCCATGAGCCTGATTGGAAACCACTTAGCTTTCTGTTGATTCTCCTTGATTCGACTTGCGTTTACTAAATTTTGTGGTTTCAGTCATTAGAGGCTCATATCAAGAAAGGTTTACAATACTTGTTTCCTAGAACCACTGATGAGAAACAGCTTCTAATATTCCTCAAGCCGTGTACTTTCATTTCCACTCTATTGGGCTACTTGGACATTGGACTTGCCCGAACTTTCTTCCAAAAGCTACACTCAGGCGATTCGACAGAATTTATGCTACAAGAATCCATTTTCATCGGCCTTGAAAAAGTCCTAGTACTAATTCATAGTACAGACGAAACACGTGTCGGCTGTCATTTTATCATTTGGATTACTACTTCTAAGAATCAATAAAAGGAAAAGATGACATAGAATATGAACTTTATCAGTCCTTTTGTCCTGTATATTATAATTATTTGTGGACTTCATTTAATTCAATTGTTGCTTAGACTTTTCATTGCATTAGTCTTTCACACACTGGCATCATAGGATTGTGCTCTCTAGACCATTTTTTGCTCAAGGTTTCAGACATGACGAAGATCTTGGCAGTGATCCAAGCCAAAAATGAGGACTTGGAAGTGTGCTCGCGCGGTAATAATGTGCGCAATTTGGGACTGACGGAATCCACAATTATGGGCAGACTGGAGACCTATGTGGAGCAAATGTTACGCGAAGTCTGCGGAGCCAATAATCTATTCACCATGTTAGTGGTGGAGAGGGCCCACCGCTCACTGGCCTCTCGCCCACCTCCTGGCACACCGCCTCGTCTGATAATTGCGCGCCTGCTCAATTATAGAGCCCGGGATGCGGATTTCCGTATCTCTCGACAAAATGGTAGCATCTCATACCATGGCAATAACCTATTTTTTATCCGGACTTTACAGCCAACTTACAAGCAGTGCACAAGGAATTCCAAGCGGTGAAAACACTTCTAGTGAATGAAAACATCCAATATGCCATGCTGTATCCGGCCCGCCTATGTGTGGGAGTGGATGACAAGGCCCGAATATTTGACAGTCCCAAACGGCCCATGGAATTTGCTAAAACGCTGTGCTACCAGACAAAACCTCCACCAGATGCGTCCAAAAACGAGGATTGAACAACAAGGAATAGGTGTGCTAACTGGCACGCTGAGGTGACTGGTAAATGTGGTGAGCATGTGTATTAACGAGGCTGAGTCAAGGACTTAGTGACACAGGGGCTCCACTTTGAAGTCGATGGCATATTGTTTCTCTATCACTGCCTCGAATGTATAAGAAAGATAAGTGCATAACTCACCAGGTAGAGTGACTAGACTGCTGAATGCGCCTCCAGGCCCACTTGAATGAATGGGAATTACCGATTCGTAAAAATACCGAATCAGTAATACCGAATTTTACCGATTCGGTAAAATGTACCGAATATTTACCTACATACTGTTTACCTATTCTTAAATACCGGATCGGTAAAATTCGGTATTTAAGAATAGGTAAATAGCGATTACCTACATTTGGCACTGAATCCTCTGAAGTTAGGATAGCGACTAAATGGACGTGTCACAAGGTAGCATCTTCCTATTCTTCATATGCACGAGGGGTTATTACACTGTTACACCCATTAAAACATACACTGACGATGACGGCCAGAGTGCCATGATTCATAGGAAACTAGGGGTATGATTGATCACTGTCATCAACATATATGGTCCCATACTCGATGATCCGCAGGTCTTCCTTGGCATGCTTAAAGTCCTACGATCCTGGCCAGATGCCGCCACTTTATGGGACTGGGACTTTGACACGCATTTGGATCTAGATAAGTATAAGTCGAATCCACAGGGAGCACGTTCCTTAAACGTTTCTCAGTGTGTATGGGATGCAATGCTGGAACTGGGGCTGATGGACCCTTGGGGGGTGCGCAATGAAGACACCAGAACTGGTACACATATCACACCAGCACACAATCGTTGGTCCCGATTAGATTACTGGCTCCTTCATGAAGAACCTTATGGCTGGGTTACGGACATTGTTCCCGTACTACGCACCTTATCAGATCATAACCCTGTAAAATTGTCTCTGAGTTTTCCCACCACTATACATAGACTGTTTACCTGGCGCATTAGGGCTGAAACCCTACTGGATCTTATATATAATGAGATCATACGGAATGCCATAACACAATATTTTTACATGAATGTAGGGACGGTAGACTCTGCTTCCTCTCTGTGTGAGGCCTTCAAGGTCAGTGGAGTTGTGCTCATGACGAGCTGGGCTCGTCACTACTCCGCACACTGATTGATTCTGCTGCACAGGCAGGGAATCAATTGCGCGTGGGAGTGCCGCGGCCGTTATGACGAGCCCAGCTCATCATGAGCACCGCTCCACTGTGCCTCATGATGAGCTGGGCTCGTCATAAGCATGGAAGGGGTTAAAGAGGCGATCCGATCCCTACCAAATAAAAAAGCCCCTGTGCCAGACGGACTCACAGCAGAGTTCTATAAGGCATATGCAGACCTTTTGGAATCTTACCTTTTAGAGGTGTACGCAGATGCCCACAACAAAGGCATATTGCCACCATCGTTGCGACACGCCCTAATCATCACTCTACTGAAAAAGGACAAGGCTCCAACACAATGCGACTCATATCGTCCCTTGTCGCTTATTAATTTGGATGCCAAAATACTAGCTAAAATTCTGTCCGCAAAACTCCAACCACTGATGTCATGCCTGGTCCTCCTGGATCAATCCAGCTTTATCCCGGAATGCTCCACTTCTCACAACTTGAGGACTCTGTTTGCTATGTTCCACATTTTAAATCCAGATCTCCCAGCGGCCGCCGTTATACTGGATGCGGCTAAGGCATTCGACTCCATAGAATGGAACCATATGTTTTTTATCCTGAGGCACATGGGGTTTTCATACATTTTAATACACTGGATACAGTTGTTATACAACGATCCATCAGCAAGAGTCCGGGTGGGGGTCTTCCATCTGAGCCATTTCGTATTCACAGAGGCACATGACAGGGCTGTCCACTTTCACCGCTTTTATGTGCCATTGTGCTAGAGCCTTTGACTTGTTTGATTTGTCAACACCACAGGGAATCTGCCCTAAATTGTAATCATCGTCCTGTCAGAATCTCCCTATATGCGGACGATATGGTGCTCTTTATTCGTGAACAACATATGTATTGGTCCCCTGTCCTGCGTGAATACATCCGTTTTGGCTTATTCTCTGGGCTTTTGATAAATTGGGACAAGTCTGTAATGATCCCGTGTACATCCAACATTGCACCCCCGCAAATGGAATACCCGCTCATATGGTCTACCGACCCTGTAAAATACTTGGGAGTATGGGTACACCGTGACCCGGAGCTCGTGATAAGGGAAAATTATGGCACAGCTTGTGCTGCCCTTGAATTTCAAGTTGCCAGTTGGGCCTCAATACCACACTCCTTAGTTGACCGTATCATCATTATTAAAATGATTGTATTGCAGCGGTTCCTCTACCTGTTCAATAATATTCCTATCCGATTACTGCCACAACCTTTTCTAACTCTTCGCTCCCATCTAATTTGACTCATATGGAATGGTAAACAAGCCCGGATAGGCTGGTACACGCTTACCCTGGACTATGCACAAGGTGGGTTTTGCGCACCGTATTTCTACCTTTACTATCTATGTTCACAGGCACAGTATGCCTACCACTGGTATCATCTTCACGCTTTCACACCACATGTCGCAGTAGAGGACGGAGATGCACATCCAGTTCCATTGTCTGGAATCCTTACACATGTCCACAGGGGGACACCCAAGCTGGAGATAAATACAATAGATACCACCATAGCTGCCCGGCAATCAATAGGCAAAATAGCAAAGAAACTCCCGCTTTCTGCCCCGGCCATGCCGATTGCACATCATGCCTCACTTTCAGTTATGCAGGAGACAGGTTCAATCCGCTCGCTGCAGGAGGTGGGTTTAAGGCATATGCATGATATCTTCCTAGATGGGCATTTTCTTACTACTGATGATTTCCAATACATAACAAATCAAACGCCCTTATTTCAATTCACTAACCACTGCTTGAAACTTGCACTTCAAAAACATTATGAGACATATCCTGTAGAACCCCCTACACTGCAATCTTTACAGTTTCTGCTAGTGGCACCCTCGAGGCGGAATCTAGTAACCAAATTATATAAACTGGTACGGGCAGAAGCGGTACAGCGCGAAGATCGCAGCCTGCTTCGCTGGAACACTGCATTGGACACCCTGCTGACCTCATCAAAATGGGAACACATATGTACATTAACAGGCAAGTTGACCCCCACTGGTAACCTGAGGATAATTCATTTCAAATACATACATCATATCTACCACACACCCTCCAAACTGCATAGAATAGGCTTACATGATACCAGTAACTGCAAACGCTGTGGTATTCAGGATGCAGGTTTCTGGCACTTGGCATGGTAGTGCAGTCTTGTCTCACAATACTGGGAAGCCGTCATTAACTGTACCATCTTAACAAATCTACAAGCAACTTACTGAAAGGCCTCACGATTCTTTATTTTACCACAATTGGCGATTAGCGGTGAAACCCACTTGTCCAGCACCCACCTGCCAATTCTTCAACACCTGCCCGTTCCTGTCTCCGTGTGAGTGTTTGCTGCTCCTGTCTCCTGGTGTGAAGTCGGCCTTCTCCGCTCCTCTTCCATCCTTCTCTGTGGTGTCTGGTCCACATTTAACATTGCCCACACCTTCATCGTAAGTAATTTCTTCATCGGATTGGATCTCTTGATGATGTCACACAGCTCATCAACGCTGCACGTCAATTTGACCTGTGATCATCTTTAAAATCTCAGGTCAAATGTTGTATTGATACATGCTCAGAATGCTTGTTGTCTGATAAGAAATGGAAGTTGATGAATACACCTTGCATCCGGTTCCCTTTCCAAACAGACTTTAGAACAATGTTGGCTTGGATTTTTCTGGGCCCTATGATATTTTGCCTTTTGATCTCAGGTTCCTCATTTTAATGGTTGACTATTATTCCAAATGGATTCCTCATATGTTTTGCGACGCAACTATTATTGATAATGCTATCAAGTTTTGGAAGATGGTCTTTGCCGTTGAAGGTATGCCCTCTGTCATTGTAACCGACAATGGTATGCATTTTGTCTCATAAGATGTGCACATTTTTAGAAAGTGATGATGCCAGTCATTTCAAGGTTGCGTTGTATTCTCCAGCCTCCAATGTATTGGTTGAAAGGGCTAATAGGTTGGTTAAGGATGCTATTGAAGAAGCTTTTTCTTCTGGTCAGGATGTTCAAAATGTTGTTGATGCTAAATTGTGGGCTTACAATATTTTACACATTTTACCTCGTTGCACCACAGGTGTCCAGCCTTTTACTCTTTTAAGGGGTAGAAATACACACACCAACTTGTGTTGTAATTGGTTGCAAAACAAACATGACAAGCATACCCACGTTGACAAAGATATTCCTTCTCGTGTGTTACAAAAGCAGAGCCTCATGAAGTCTATACATGATCCTCGGAAAAGTTTTAACAATATGGATCAAAAATCCTAAAATTGTTGCAAAGGGTTTGTCTAACTTTTCTGCTCTTGTTCAGGTCATTGAGGTGAGCAAAGTTTCAGCGCTTCTTGGCTCTAAAGGATGGTGAAATAAAATATCCTTGTGCATCTTTCTGATGCACAGTTTGCCTCTTTGCTCACGTTGTCCAAACAGGAAGCTGAAAATTGTGACTGGAGCCCCTGATTACATGATCTCACTTCTGGTGGTTCATCTCCGGTTGGTGAAAGTAGTGCTGGGAAATCTGCTGCTTCTCGGTGTTAAACTTCACTGGTCAGTCAGTGGGACAGTCCTGTTCGCAGGGCTGTTGCAACAGCTGTCGATTCTTCATCTCAGGCTGGTACTATTGGTACCCGGCAAATGAAGTTACCTTCCAAACTCAATGATTATCTTTCGTAATGAAATATCAAATATATATATTTATGTTTTCAGTCAGTGTTTGCTTTCCTATGTTCTTACATTTGTTTTGTTCTCCTTTCCCCATCTTGTTCTTTGTGAGGAGGGAGAAGATGTGGTGTTTGGCTTCTTCCTCGCGCTGTGCACTGAGCCAGGATGCCTTGTGGTTGTGCATTGTTTAAACCTGGTTCCACAATCGAGCTCTGAATGATGCGTGCCAGGATTCTAAGAACGTTAATCAGTTGGCAGAGATCCTGGTATGCAGCGGGAGCACTCGGTCATGGGTGCTGTACCATCTCTATAAATCTACAAGCAACTTACTGAAAGGCCTCACCATTATTCATTTCACCACAATAATTATGTTGCACTCAGGGAACACAACATAATTGGATGGCAGGATCTTGCAAAAATGGGATTGTACCCCATTCCCGGCTTTGAAAACCCTATTTCTCTTGATGATGTTCCTCAAGGTTATACTGGAGCTGGGTTTTTAGAAGATGAACATGCCATGCCTTGTGGTTGTGCATTGTTTAAACCTGGTTCCACAATCGGGCTCTGAATGATGCATTCCAGTATTCTGCGAACGTTAATCAGTTGGCAGAGATCCTGGTACGCAGCAGGAGCGCTCGGTCATGGGTGCTGTACCATCCTAATAAATCCACAAGCAACTTACTGAAAGGCCTCAGGATTCTTCATTTTACCACAGTGGTCTGTAGAATGCTGTGCTAGCCCACTTTTGGTAAGAGTACAACCTTGGAGAACATGTCCATTTCTTCAAGATAGATAGGTGGAAGCTACACTCAGCCAACCCTAGCCCCTGCACAGCACAGTGCATGTAGATCATCGGAAAGGATCAACAAAAAAAGAATGTTGCTACTATGCTTTGACATTACCAATGAAACAATCACGGTGAGGCTAAATAATACAGAGTCAACCATTTCTCTGTGGTCCAATTGCAATGACCAGAGTAATGGCAATATTAATGAAGGCTTAATTAGAGCTGTCAGGGCAATGAGACCCATTAAACTCTGTGTTGTAGCAACATAAGAATCACCCAGAGCAGGTTAGACACCAACTCTATGCGCATCTGCTTGCTGTAAAATCCAGTCTGACATTTAGATATAAAATACAGTAGTACAACTGAACAAGTCTATCCAATTAAAATAACATCTAATAAACAATTATGCGTTATTCAGTGTCACTATTCATCTTTTAATGGAAGAGCTGTGATCATTAGGTACATTGTGAGACGAAAGCTTCATAGAAAGATTCTATACCGATGAGAGTACCTTTCAGATGAAAAAATAAGCTTTATGTCCATCATGCTCTTTACATCGGAGGGCTGAAACTTTGCATATTGTGCTTCATTTCTCTGTTGTAATCTTTCCCCTTTTCCCCACCCAGTGGTACCCTCCTAACCCCCCCCTAGTTGGTACGGTCCGAGCCAGGTGATAGGAGTGCACCTTAGAATGTTGGTGATGTTGAGGAGCGCCGCGCTGGCAACAGAGGATTGTTGAATAAACCTGATTTCAAACTACAAAACTACAATTTCTCTGCACTTTCAATTTGAACAAATTGGCGACGAGGGACTTACGGCCAGATGTAGGTAGGCCAATACCGGTCGGTAACGGCCGAAAATCTGTATTTTCGGCCGTTACCGACCGGTATTGAGCAATTGGGATGTAGGAAAGCGAAAATCGTCAGATTCGGTAAATTTACCGAATCGGTAAAGTTACCAAATCGGTAAAATACCATATCGGAATATTTACCGAATCGGTAAATTTACCGAATCGCAACGGTTTGCGAATCGGTAAATTTACCGATTCGGTAAATTTACTGAATCGGTAAAGTTACCGAATCGGTAAAATACCGAATCGGTAAATAAGAATTCTTAAAAAGGAAGATTGAGATGTAGGGAAGCTCTTAAATACCGAATTTGCCTGAAATTCGGTATTTAAGAGTCGGTATTTACCATGGATTGAAATCAGGTGGTAACCAGGTGCAACCTATGAAAATGGACCCAAAATGCAATTCTTCTTGCACAATGGCGGCATTTTATGTAATTGCAAGACGGCTACAGCTACAGGAGAAAGGAGAGAGGGAATGGCAGAGAGAGGAGCAGGTCTACAGACAGAGGATCACCCTGTTCATGCTCACAGAGGCAGAGATATTCCAGAGGTACAGGTTGGCCCCAGACACCATCATGGACCTCCACCCACTGTTGGAGCATACTGCCCCAAGGGCACACGCTATTCCACCCCACGTGCAGGTGTTGTGCAGCCTACACCTGCTAGCGTCTGGGAGCTACCAGAGTGTGGTAGCTGCGGTAGATGGGGTGACCCAGAGCAGCCTGTCAAGGTTTTTCCACAAATTCCTTGACGCCATGTTACAAAGGATGGAGCATTATATATCATTTCCTGCAACCCATGCTGAACTGGTCCAAACAAAATCTGACTTACCAGATGGCACGATTCCCCAATATAATTGGCTGCTTTGATGGCACGCACATTCCCATTTCCCCCCCTGCTGCCACAGAATACATCTACAGGAATAGGAAGTCAACGCACACCATCAATGTGCAGGTGATTTGCAATGCAAAGTGAGCCATCACTGACCTTGTTGCAAAATTCCCTGGGAGTACCCACGACTCCTATATATTTCAAAACAGCGGCATCTATGCACGGCTGACTGTAGGGTAATTTGGAGAAGGATACCTCTTAGGTGAGACACAGTGTGCGACCCCCATAACACCTATTGCAGTAAGAAGTACAAGTATGCATGTGAGTAATGTATTTCCATTTCATTTTAGGCGACAGTGCATATGCCCTCCACTCCTTCATACTCACCCCTTACCTCAACCCCTCAACACCCAGCCAAAGGAGATACAACCGGGCCCACAAGAGCACAAGGAATGTCGTGGAGCGGACCTTTGGTATCTGGAAAAGCAGGTTCAGATGCTTGCACAAGAGCGGAGGTGCAAGGCAGTATACCCCCATCACCTGCTGTACGATCATTGCTGTGTGTGCTATGTTGCACAACCTTGCTGTTAAGAAGGGTACTGAGGTGGAGTTGTCAGACTATGAGGATCATGACGATGACATTGCTGTGCCAGAAACTCAACCTGCTGGAGTCTCAACCCCAAGTGATGGCAGATACAGACGTGAGGAGATTACACGCAACTATTTCTGAGTAAGTAATGAGACACAGACAGGTTGTGAATGAGATGAACGTAATTTAATGTTGCCACAACGTTCATGCACTGAAGTGCAACAAAATAAACATAATGAACATGGGGACTGTATGTCCTGGGTTACTTCACCCACACCAGCAAGTTCATTTGCTCCCGCGCTTCCCTGAGCCACTGGGATGTTGGTCACTGCTTTCCGCATGGCCTGCAGCCTCAGCTGGGCACCTGCTACTCCTACGTGGCTCAACTACAGCGCCTGCCAAGCTGCTGCGGCTACTGCTGTTGTCTGCCTCTGCCACATCGAGGGCAGGATTCAGTGCAGTGTGTGATATGATCATAGCCTCTAGGGCACTAGTGATCCTGGCCGTGCCCTTAGTGACCTCTGCCGTGTTCTGTGTGAGGCTCTCCTGCATATTAATGCCTCTACGGCATAGCTGGGATGTGGCAGTGGCCAGACGATTCATGGCCCTATTGTGGACACGGGCATCCCTGCGCCTTGTGTGTTCCAGGCTGTCCAGTTTTGAGCAGAGCTGGGTGATGGAGTTGCTCATTTGCTGCTTTCCTGCTGCAATGTCTGCATTTGTTTTTGCTACCTCCCTATTAGTTTCTACAATGTCTCTGATGCCCTTCCCCATGTCTCCTATTTGTTCATTTAGGTGTCGAAATTGGCGGTGGCAGGCCTGTATGGATTTTCCCTGCATCCGTTGTATGCGCACCATACTCCCCTCCAGCCCACGAACACAGTGCCATCTCCAGGTCCACCTGCACTGCTGGGTCTGCGTTGCCGTCTGCATGAGGTGAATGACTCATTGGTGGACTGCAGTGCAGCAGGAGTCACATGTACAGTGGCTTGAGACTCACCCTCTGCTACCTCCATTACTGGCCACGACTCTCCTTCTGGCTGGGGTGGTTGCAGGTGCTGACAGGGACAGTGATGGGGAGGTGTCTGGTGAGAAAACCAATGGAGGGGATTGTGAAAGGTGAGGGGAGTGCGGAATCTCGGGGGTCTGTACTGTCTCATCTTCCTGGGTGATGGCAGTCGTGTCTTCTTCCTCCTGCGAGGCTTGTACATGGCTTGGCCCTGCCTCCTCACTCTCCTCCCTCGCTGGTGCAGTCCCTTCTGTTGCTGTGGCTCGACTGCCTGATGTTGCCCCTAGGTATAAATAGGCGTATGTCAACTGAGTGCTACTGTGTCACAGTCACTACAATAAATGCTTTACACATTTTACTTTCATTTTTCAGATTTACTTTCAGTGCCTTGCTGATGTCTGTGCAGTTACACATGGTCTTACATTAGCTGACTACATTTCCCATAATGCATTGCTCCTGTATAGTGCTAGCAGTACTGGACTGGGGTTGGCCTGTACACAAAGGCTAAAGGGATTCAGGTTGGTATGGGGTGTCATGCTGCGCATGTGTCTTACCTTTTCTTGAAGCTCTGGCTGAGCTGTCCACATCTCCAAGTCCCACAACACTGTCTGGCTCGATGGTTGAGGCCACCAACTCCTCCAGGTCAGTCAGGGGGAGCGCTGGGTTCCTGCCTCCACCGGTGACACGAGCCTGCGTATGTATTTCTGACATCTTCTTTTTTGTGAGGCTCCTGATGTCATGAAAGCGTTTCTTCAGGTCCTCAATGTTCCTGCTTGTGACTCCAACTGCATTGACCTTTTCTGCAATTGCAAGCCACATTTTGCATTTTGCAGACTCAGGTACAGTGAGGGAGTGCCTGCCAAATAGTTTTTTGTGGACTCTCACAACCTCCTCCACCAGTACCTGCAGCTCCATGCTGCTGAACTTAATTTTTCTTTTCCTCGCTGCCTTCTGGCTCTCACTGCTGCTTGCCATTTTTCTTGTGGAAAACTCCCAAAAAACTCTCCCTGCTGCTCTGTGTCTCTGCTCAGCTCTGACTGCCTCTCCAGAACCTTCTAATGAGTTGCAGCTGCCTGGGTAGCCACTTCCTGGTAGGGAGGGGGAGGGTGGTGGCACCTGATTGGCTGTTTTCATTAGTTTCACTTTTGCTTGCTTTTCGATTCGGAATTTACCGATTCGGTATTTACCGATTCGGTATTTACCGAATCGGTATTTCCAATGCATTCCTATGGGCCTTTTGGCCCATAGGGATGAATGGGAATTACCGATTCGGTAATTACCGATTCGGTAAATACCGATTTGGTAAATTCCGAATGTCCGATAACGATTTTTACCGAATCGGTAAAAAATACCGATTTTTTCCCTACATCTCATTTACCGATTCTTGAATACCGAATCGGTAAAATTCGGTATTTAAGAATCGGTAAATGACATTTACCTACATCTGGCCCTTAGTGCTGTGCAGGGGCAGCTGTCAATCCTCATCTTCTGTTTTTTCCGCCAGCCCATCTAATTAGCGTCCTGTTCTTGAAAATATTCACTCAGGAAGCTCTTACCTTCTGTAATCTGAAGTTCTTCTGCTGCCGACAGTGAAAGTGGAGTCGTCCGGATGTTCATCGGCACAGAGGCGCAGGGCTTCAGTTCTGGCATTCGGGCTCTGTTCAACAGGGAAGTGTTGCGGTTGGTGTTCTTTCGTGCCAGTCACAGAAGGGGTAGAACCAGCGTCTTGTCCGAGCTTGAGTGTCTATACATGGAGGGTGCGGCGTCGCTCTCCTCAGCAGGAACACTGAGAGGAGTTTCAGTCAGCGCTTGTGCCGTTGGTTGCTCTCCTCAATAGGAATCCCAGCGTCTTTGGTGCTGCAGGAACACTGAGAGGAGTTTCAGTAAGCGTTTGTGCTGTTGGTTGCTTTCCTCAACAGGAATTCCAGCGTCTTGGGAGCTTTGACAGAGAGGGTGCAGTGCTGAACTCTTCAGCGAGAGTTTGAGCAGCGTCTCTTTCAGCGCTCATGCGTACTTCGACGCTGTGTGAGTAGCGTTTTTCCCCCTTAGTCTCCAAGGAGCAGTGTTTCGGTAAACGCTCCTGCATACTTCGCCGTTGACTGAGCAGTGTCGCTCCTCTCAGCCTCCTCCTGTCAAGGTGGTTGTATAGCGTTATTACGCCTCAAACACCTCATATTTTCATTCTCTGCTGTGGGGGCAGCACAGACCAGAGTTTCCCGCTTTTGGTTTTTAGTCTGTGCTGTAATGTCCATTTAGATGTCTTGGTGTCCTCAGCTTTGAGGACTCGTGAGGGGATTCCTCTCTGCAACAAAAAAGGCACTGGAGAGGAAGTTTGATTTAACTCTCATGTGGTAACTCTTTCCGTTCTGGATATCATTCAGCAAGGTCACCTGAGTTACTCTTCAGTATTGGATTTTCTTCTGGTTACTTTGACTTTGTACATTTCACGCTGACAGGCACAGCTTGCCTGCAGCTATATATGTGTGTTTTGTGTCAAGATTTCTGTAGTGTGGCCAATATTATTCAGTTTAGTAATTCTTTCCATTCTCTAGAAGGTTCAGCCTCATCCACCACGCTGACAGGCACAGCTTGCCTGTAGTTACAATCTCCTCAGTCTCCACTTCCTGTAATACCCTACTCTTGTGAAATTTTTAGGGTTTTCCGTCCTCCTCAGATTTATGGAAGAAGTTTCTTTTATATAAAGAAATTTTCGGATTCCATCTAATATTGTAAAGAGATTGTGTGTTGTAATGTAAAGCAAACTTATTTGACCAGCACTGTTGTTATTCAAATATAATTATTGTTTTAAGTTGTCCTGGGAAATATTGTTGCAATTTTCACAAGAACGCTTTTATTTTATCTCACACGGGGCAATATTAGTTGTACTTCCAGATTATAGCCTAGATAATTTGCTATCATTATGTCTATTACTAACATGAACCAAACACCTCCTTTCCTGAATGAAGAAGGGGAACCATAAATTCTGTGGGAAAGATGGGTCAAAATGTTCCACTCGTACTTGATTGCTAAAGGAGGTGAAAAGTTCTCATCAGTAAGGAAACAACACATATTGTTGCACAATCTGGGCACGCAAGGGAGTAAAATATATGAGGATCTTGCTGATGGAGGCAAAGAAGGAGGTGAAGGGGATGTGGATGTTTTTACCACAACTTTGAGGAAACTTGGGGCCCATTTCAAAGACAAGGTTAATGTAGTGTTAGAGCGCCACACATTTTTTCAAAGGGTACAAGGAAAAAATGAAAAGGTAACATCCTATGTAGCAACTTTAAGGGGACTTTCTGTCACTTGTGAGTTTGGTGCTCTTGCTGACTCCCTAATCAGGGATCAGTTGGTCCGTTGTACTAATGACCACAAAGTACAGGAAAGATTGTTAACTCTTAGCCCAGAATTAGAGGAAGCTATAACTATAGCTAAGAGTATTGAGCACACAGCTTTCTGCGTTAAGGAAATTAAAAATAGCAAGTTAGTTATTCAGTATGTGATATACAGTTGAATGGGAAGAATGTTAAAGCATTTGCTGATTCCTGTTCCCCATACACTCTCATCGAAGAGGAGTATTTTATGAAATTGATTAAAGAAGGGGAATACATGATTGAAAATTCTGATGTACATCCAGGAGTGTACAATAAGGATCCCATTCCCGTTGTGGGTATGGTGAAAATGCGAATCATGTTTAAGGACAGAGACACCTATGGTAAAGTATATATTACTAAGAAGGGAAGTAATCTACTGGGGTGGAGACACCAGAAGGAGTTAGGCATCAGACTTGATCCCAACAATGTTGAACAAGTATTACTAGTTGACAGATCTTTAACTGGTAAAGAACTATGTAACGAATTTCCTGAAGTATTCTCAGAAAAGATAGGAAAGATAAGAAACTACATGCATAAAAGCAAGCTAAAAGAGGATGTGGTTCCAGTTGCACATAAGACTAGGTCCATACCATTAGTAATGAGAGAACCTTAAAAAAGGGAACTGGGGAATTTAGAAAGGCTGGGTATAATTCAAGCAATAGAAACCTCAGAATGGCTATCCCCGATTGTGATCACTTCAAAAAAGGGAAGTAATGACATCCGCTTGTGTGGGGGAACATCCTTTTCGACGCGGATTTTACACCGCAGTACTTTTAGAACGCGTCCATTACAATGCAAGTCGTAACCACGACTTGCGCTGGAGGGCGCTAGAGGATAAAGAATAGTACATTTACTATTCCAACACCTTCCCTAGTATCCACGGGGACTGGTGTTGGAATAGTAAATTATATTATTTACTATCCGCGCCCCCAACGCAAGTCGTGGTTACGACTTGCGTTGTAAAAGACGCGTTGTAAAAGCACGCGTTGTGACGGTACGCATCGTACCGTCATACATCCGCTTGTGTGTGGATCTCAGGAACCTCAATGCCAACATCTGGATAGATGGGTACCCACTTCCCAAAATTAGTGAAATGTTGTCAGTTATTAATAATGCCAAATTCTTTTCAGTTTTAGATCTCACTTCTGCATACCACCAGGTGGCACTACAACCATAGTCTCAAATTCTCACTGCATTTACCACATCTTTTGGAACATACAAATTCTTAAGAATGCCTTTAGGGTTGGCGTCGGCCGCTGCAGCATTTCAAAGGATAATGCAACATCTTCTGAAGGGTACAAACAAAACAATCTGTTTCCAAAACGACATTCTAGTCTATGGCGAAGACGAGGAAGAACATAATTGCAATATAAAAGAGGTTTACACCAAGTTTAAGGAGGCAGGTTTCACCATTAAAAGAGACAAATGTAAGATAGGTGTAGCATCAGTGGAATTTCTAGGACACAAATTGTCCAGTGAAGGCATGAAACCAAAAATGGACCTAGTTGAGGCAGTTATAGATGCTCCGATTCTTGTCAACAAAGAAGAAGTGAAATCATTCTTAGGCCTAGCGGAATATATGTCTAAATTCATAAAAAAAACTTCTCCCAAAGAGTTCAACCTATCAGGGACCTTCTAAAAAATGAAAAGAAATTGGAATGGTCGTTCTCTCAAAATAAGGCATTCATGGAACTCAAAAAAGCCATGACTGAAGCACCTTGCATAGGAAATTTTGATAGTTCTAGTGACACCTTCTTATCCAGAGGTGCCAGCAATAGAGGCATTGGGCCACACTGTCGCAAGTGCATGGAGGAAAAGATAAAATGATAGCCTTCGCTTCAAGGACACTTAAGGATGCAGAAAACAATTACCCCACTATTGAAAAGGAGGCGTTGTCCTGCTTTTGGGCCATTAACCATTTAAAAAATGTCTGTGGGGCATACCATTTGTACTGAGAACAGATCACAAACCCTTGGTGTCTTTGTTCTCATCTAAGGACATAGAAAAAGCAATAAACAGTTTGACCATAAAACATATTTGCATGCCTCTTTATTGTCCTTGGGCTAATGGGTTGGTTGAACGCTGCAACAGGATGATCAAAGAGTCCCTACAGTTAGCTACGGTCGCACGTAACCCATTGTCCAGTCCATTAAAGACACTATATGGTCATATCATACAACACCCAACAGTGTAACAGGATATTCACCTTTCTGTCTGCTTAGAGGGCGTAAACCTGGGATGTATGACGTTACAACGCAGGCTATTACAACGCCTGCCTTTACAACGCGGTTTTTACATCGCAATCCATTACAACTCATAGTGCTTTTGGGTGTTGGATAGTGAATAGTTTAATTTACTATTCCAACTCCAGTCCCCGTGGACATTAGGGAAGGTTATTGGATAGTAAATTAACCTATTCCTTATCCTAGAGCGCCCCCAGCGCAATGCGTTGTAATAGTTTGCGTTGTAATGACCGCATTGTAATGGTAGTGCGTTGTAAAAGTTTCGTTGTAAAGGTTCTTTACCGTAAACCTGGATCCAAACTGACACCCAACTGGTTGTTCGAAGACAGCTCTATTGTGAGGGATGACACGTCAACCAAAGAAAAAATTGAGCACCATCAGAATATGTACAAAAAGGCATATGATCACAGGTGGGGAGCCAAGACACAGAATTGGAAAGCAGGCCAAAGCGTTCTTATCAAAAGACCTTACAAAGGATCTAACCGCTACAACAAATACTTTGGGCCGGTTAAGATAAAGGAAGTCTAAAAAAAAAATGTGGTTATTTTACCTGATGGCAGAATGTGGAGTATGGACAGATTATCACCATATCCAGAACAATACAGTGTAAACAAAGTGGATAGTGAATCTAAGGAGTAATCCCACACTCCAGAGTTCAAAATTAGTTCCAGAAATGTAGGACCACCCAAATGGCATGGGGACTATGTTATTAAAAGTGGGTCATAAACTATCCTAAACCATCCAATCTTATGGTATACAGTCTGTCATATCACTTTTCAAATGTATTGTAAACGGTTAAAGCTATTCTAGCATGACTTTGCAACAAATGTATATTATATACCTATGCTTAGTTGTATACTTTCCCTCTTTCACCTTTTGGGAAGGAGGTGTGTTGTAATCTTTCCCCTTTTCCCCACCCAGTGGTACCCGCCTAACCGCCCCCCTAGTTGGTACGGTCCGAACCAGGTGATAGGAGTGCACCTTAGAATGTTGGTGATGTTGAGGAGTGCCGGGCTGGCAACAGAGGATTGTTGAATAAACCTGATTTCAAACTACAATTTCTCCGCACTTTTAATTTTAACAACTTGTCATAGCAAAGCCTTAGCTGCATCAAAATTCCTCCTGACCCTCAATGCTAACATAGTAAAATATAGATAAAATTTGCCCTAGCAGCTGTCCAACATACCAGCTCAGATCACCCTAACAACATAACACCATCAAAAATGTAATCACAATCCCAGTAGCTTATAATGTTTGCAATTAGAGTTTGAGGTTAGGCTCATAGAGGTTGCCAACATCTCAAGGAACAGTGCATCCTTTCAACTTAGAAACATGAAGACAATCAAGCACCAGGAAGCAGGTTCCATGAAAGTAAGTAATTTCATAGCCATCTGGGATACTTTGAATCTGAACGTTGTTGTGGTGTACTATTTCTCCTTGATTGTCTAGGTGCTTCAATGTCAACTTTAAGGAGGAAGACTGGCCTGTAATTATGTTCTCAAATGGTGTGAAAGAATCATCACATTGCCAATATGCTGCCTCTCCGCCAAATTGTCTTAAATACATGTATATTACCACTCGTATCAGACATGTTTAAGATACGACCTAACATTTCTGAGAAATGTACAGGGCAGTTTGTAGTTAATAGGGTGTGTATCTCTACTTATGACTTGCAGATCATAGGTTTCTTTGGCCGAGGTCAATGGCACAGATTTTTGAAAAAGAATGGCTTTCATTCTGCATAAAGTATCAATTCGTATAGAAGAGATGTTCAGTGAAGGCCATAACGGCGACTCCCGGTGTGTCTTGGTTTTTGGAAACAATACTTGCATACAGCAAGTGACCCTGGCTGACACAGTTACGAGATAGGCTAAACCTGGCAACATGCCAAAGCAGCTGTGATCATTTAACATGATGTAACTTCCATTAGAAAGCTGCCTAAAAATTGGATCAATCACTTCAGCTGGTGAACCTTGCAGGTGGCAGGACAAATTGTTAGAGGAACCAACGTAGGTCTCGTGTAAGTTTATACCCTGACATAGGAGAGAACCGCTTAGTGCATTTTCACAATTATTATCACTAAGAAACACTTCTTTCCCCCCGCTCCAACATCTGTGTGTGTAAGGTAATTCCCAGGATGTCTTGATGTATTCTTTACCCAACCTTTCATATAGGCCTGCTGGTATACGTTTTAAGCAATACTGAAAATGGAAAATTGTAACAGGCAGAGGTATTGTACCATGTATTATCCATTCGATAGCTGGTTTTTCAGCAACTATAAATGGCAATCTTTCCAGTTTTTCAATGCTCAGCACCGTATAGTCTGCTCCCCTCTGTGCCAATTTGATTTGTTTATCTGTGAGATTAAATTCAGAAAAAAGTGACGTTGTATTGATTAAACGCCAAGGCACATAGCCTGAACGAAGGTTTTGTAACGTGCAGCCTAATAGCATTATAGAACGTAATTGCGACTGACCATGGTGCAACATGACCAAGTCCTGTTCCATTATGTCTATGGCAGAGGATACTATGCTGTCCAAAGAATATATCCTGGATGACAGAGTCGTTAACCCATTGTCAACTACAGGGAGAGATTTCTCTAAATTAATACGATCAATTTCTCATATTCGTTCTGCAGTCTCTGCTTGCGTAATCTTCCACGCTTCATTATATAGAGCATAGATACCGGCGTATATAAAACGTTTATGACGCTGTTTTGTAGGTCCTTGTAGGAAGTCCCTCAGGTCAGTGCCATCTTTAGGTAAAGACAAGTGTTGTTTTACTTCCTTCAGTGTAGACTTGTGTAGCCACTCAAGGCACAGTTTCCCTACACTGTATGATGTTATTATCCCTGGATGCTGTCTCTGAACATATCTTGGATCTGGCCTAGTGAATGTGAACCCTTGTGTCTTATTCAGGAATCTATCTTGACAGGTTTTTGTGTCTGTGGGGCAGATTAACCATTTTTTCCAATCAGGATCTGTTCTGTTGTGAAGCAAAATAGTTTGTACGTCGACCTCCCCCTCTGAAGTGTTGCTGCTATCAGGTGTAGGTGTAGGTATTGATGGTTTGTTTAAATCTTTTATCTTGGCTAACCCAAGACAAGATGTCTGTTGGACAGTGTCATTCAAAAACATTATTTGTTCTGGGATGATGCAGGCTCTAAATAAAGCTTCTAATTCCTGGACCTGCAAGTCTTTTGTGCCCCAGACAGTTTATGTCTAAATGGTGTCTTTCCAAAAGTCAAAACCTAATGTAGACAGATGAGCATAAAAGACCACAAAATGAAATTGCTTTGGATTTGTCAACATACTTTTCATTCATGTCCTAATAACATTTTTAAAGTAAAATGATTCTGGATTTGAAATATGATACCCTGAAAAGTATGGAAATTTGCCAAAAATTGTTTTTGAGCTACACTTTGGTGGTGCAGGACAATGTTCCCATTGGTTATAAGTTAAAACATTTCTAGGATTTGCAGATTTATGCAAGAAATGATGACCATAGTGATTATAACAGTACATTTGTTCATAATCTGACGAACCTTCTAAGTATTCGTGATTTGTAAATTTTACAGACATTTCTAAGTCTGACATCATATTATTAACAGTCTCGAAGTCCCAATCATCAGAAGAACTAAGAGATGAAACAAAGTCACTCAAAGAAATCTTTAATTGGTGTAGTAATTTCAACAGCTCTGCCGTACCAAGAATGTCATATTCAGTTCTGTTCCAAGCTATACCACCAGGTATAGGAACGGCTGTGATGTTCACTGATGACAAGTCTCTTTGTTCACAATGAGATAATTTGTGTGGCTTGAGGAGTAAGTTGATGTTCTTACTTGCTGTGTCCTTTTTAACATATCATCCATTTATCAGCATTCCCAAAGAAAATACAAGAGTCAAGCAAAGTAGAAGAAAAAGTACACCCAACACAATCCAAAGTTCAATCCATGGTGAAACCAGATAATTCTTTTCCAGTTGATGAAAAAGTTCAGTTGCTTGTTCTTTAAAAGTTCTTTCAGCTGGCGTCGTTTCGGGTTCGCTGGGATCCTCGGAAAACATAGCAAAGTTAATGAAATAGCTAGAGGCAGTTCTGTCAATTGTAGGGATTCCATCAGGATTCGTTGAAATCGCTGGAACCACTCGATCACTTGTTACATTTTTATAGTCAGATGCTATTTCATTGTAGACAGGAGTTTCTTGACGAACTGCTATTTGGGTCTCTAGAGGTACGAGCTCCATTTGTTGCATAGTCTTTCTTTTCGCACTGCAGATTCTTCGTTTGTGATGAGTCTCTCAGTTTGAACCTCTGGGATAGTAGCCAGATTCAGGCATCTGCTACATCTTTGGAGTCCACTTGGCCTACTGCTTATGATCGGCCACATGATGTGGTTTTACCAGGTAGAAGGACACAAACCTGTTCTCCTTTTTACCAGCAAAGGGCGGCAATAATACTGTTCTTGATCCGTGGATGGCTAGGACAGGTACTGGTTGTCTGTAAAAAGGCCCAAATTCCTTCTTGTCCGCGATCTTTTCTCTGACTAGATCCCCAATCTTTAGAATCCAGACAGGTCTTGCTGCGACGGATATTTTTTCTTCAGTGTTTGTTGGCTTCAGGAGTACGTTACTTTGTCTGGATCTTGTTTCATTTAAGTCCTGCAAAACAGCCAAACGTTCTTTGATATCAAAGGGTTTTTGTTTTACCACTGAAGTGTGACAATCAAGGTCCGGCACAATCATTCTAGGACCAAAAAGGATTTCATATGAAGTGATACCCCCTAGAGAACTTCTTGGCAGATTGGTAAGACTACGTTGGACACTTATTAGATGTTTGACCCACCCATCACCCGAGACTAATACCCTAGCTGTTATAGATTGCTTTATGTCCCGTTTTTTTCTCTCCACTACCGAATTTCCCTCGGGATGGAATGGACTAGAGTACCGCAATGCAACGCCCATATTGGCCATGGCTTCCTTGTAAGCTCGAGAGCTAAACGCAGGACCCTGGTCAGAATATAGCGTGCCGACTGTGTATGTGCCGATTAAGACTCGCAAATCTTTTATAACAGTTTGAGCGTCAGCTGAGCGCTGAGGCCACATCCAAATGAATCTTGAGCACGAATCCACTGTGACCATGATATATTTATAGTTACCATCCCTCTGTAAGGGACCGCAGTGATCCAGGTACACGCAAGCTAATGGTTTGTCTGAAATCAATAGGGGCGTCTGCGCAGGACGCTTTACTAGAGCCACTTTCATCTTTTGGCAGATTTCACATTCCAAAACATAGTTTCTGGTTTGCTTCCTCATGCGCAGCCACCAGTATCTCTGTTTTAATAATGATACTGTAGCGGAAACACCTGCGTGTGCAGAAGCGAGTCCTTCATGTCCTGCTAAGATCAGTCCTAATCTATGTTCCAAGTTTGGAATTACTCTATCCCCCACTCCAGGGATTCGAGCAAACAGAACATTATTTGCATCAGTTATATATGAGTATTTGAGTGGATAGCCTTTTGGTAATGTTATACCACTGTCTTTGCTTGAAACATTGACAGCTTGCATTATTTCGCAGTCTATTTTCATTTTTGAACGAGTGAGTGCAGCTACGGAAGCCATTTGCACAGCTGCCTTAGCGGCTTCATCAGCCAATGAATTCCCTGCAACGTGAAGGCCATCACGTTGGTGACTCAGTGTATGTATCACGTGAGCCTTTTGTAGTTCTTGTCGCAACTGAACTACTTGTTCCCAAAGCAACTTTTGCTTGATTGTGCCACCTTTTGCATCTTTGAAACCATTTTCAAATCAGTTCTGCAAGTATTCATTGTAAGATTGACTGCAATAATATGAATCGCACACTATTACGTGTGGGGAATTCGCGATCAGTCTTTTCAAGCGCCATCTTGAATGCTTGTAGTTCAGCTCACTGAGCTGTACAATCTCCTAGAGATTGTGTTTTAGTGACCATAGGTCAGAATTTACCATTGCGCCAGCGACCTTACACAATCGCGCATGCAGCACTATAATCTTGTTTACCCCACCGGGCTGTGCTGATCCATCAGTATAAATCATACATTCATAATGCTCTAGAGGCAGAATCTCAGTAGGCAGAGGACATTCTTGTTCATATTGTAGAAATTCTTGTGTTTTCAAATAAGGGTCAAAAACGTATTCAACATCTGTTGCAGCAAGAGAATTAACCCATTGTATCCATCTTGGATGTAAAGCTTTAGCATTTGGAATGCTCGCTTTCGTCATTGCCTCTAAGGCAGGTTCAGGTGTAACGCCCATTATGCGCTTACCCTGTGCGAGGGCTCTCTCTTTTGCTACTGCATTATGAATTGCTTCAGAATTTTTTCGGTTGAAGTGAATTTCATTTCTGCTTGTGTGTACAAATGCGATTTCTAGGCTGTTGGTACCTTTTCTCCTTCATTAAAGGTTAAGTACGTGAATCCGCATCTTCCTGGAATTATTCTGATCGCCAAATTGCGTACGTTTACGCGTGTTTGCAAATGTTTTGTTGCTAACATGTCTGGACTGTACGCAAAATTACTGTGTGTTTTTGAGTCCAATTAACTGTTTTAAATTCAGGTTTGATTAGTTCGTAGAGAGGTTTAACCCTTTCTGCGTAATTTAGAATGTATGTTCTTCTGACATTTAGGAAACCTAGAATTGACTGTAAGTTTTTCAGCGTTTTTGGAGGTTGGAGCAGCGCACACTTTTCTAAAAAGTTGGCTGCCAGGCTTTTGCTTCACTTGATAACTCATATCCTAGGAAAAGGACGTTGAGGTGGGCAATTCTTGTTTCTTAAAATTGAATTTGTACCCTTCAGGGGCGAAGCCCAATATTATGGTGTTCATCCTGTTCAATTGCCTATCTAAGTCATCGTCTGTTAGATAGATGTCATCGATATATGATAATGGCTCATCATCATACGCGCATGAGGTAGTGTTACTGGCTTCCCTCTTCCTAGCACTAGCTGCCCGACGCTCAATCTGGTTTTAAATGTCACCATTGTTTTTGTGAATGTGTGCACCCATTGTTTTTAAAACAGCACTGTGCCTGATACTCTGAGGGACATACCTGCACTCTTCATTACACCACGTCCGGTTTCTTCTCCCCGGTCCCCCACGGGTCTCAATTCCGTTTGTGTGGAGGGAGGGCATTTCCGGTGAGACAAGGGTTGGCGGTCTAGTTCCCACCCTCAGTTCTACATAAATTAGGATGCAATGCGGAGCGCGCAGCAGACGCGCATAAGGTAGTGTTACTGGTTTCCCTCTACCTAGCACTAGCTGCCCAGCGCTCAATCTGGTTTTAAATGTCACCATTGTTTTTGTGAATTTGTGCACCCATTGTTTTTAAAATAGCACTGTGCATGATACTCTGAGGGACATACCTGCACTCTTCATTTCACCACTACCGGTTTCTTCTCCCTGGTCCACTGCGGGTCTCTATCACGTTTGTGTGGAGGGAGGGCATTTCCGGTGAGACAAGGGTTAGTGGTCTAGTTCCCACCCTCAGTTCTACATAAATTCGGATGGAATGCGGAGCGCACAGCGGATGCTTGCAGCGGGAGCGCCAAAGGCAAGCCTGTCTGCACCTGTCTGCACCAGGACGCCGCCAGGAGCCAGGGACCCTGGTCAATCACTCGCAAACTGGGGCCCTGCTAAGCATTATCAATATACTAAACAACAACTAATGAATTTACAGACTAATCCCTTTTCGGGATGTCAATGGGAATCCTGGCCCTATCCAGAAGGCCCATTTGCCTGTCTGGCCTGCCGATTTCAGGCAAGCCACCCCTCATTTGACCAGGACATAGTCACCCCTGCTAAACCCACACTGAAGGGTTGGAAAAATATCTTATGTAACATTAGATCTATGCCTAAAAATGCCACAGAGGTATGGGACCTACTGTCTTCGGTCCAACTGGAGTTGGGTTTTTTAACTGAGACCTGGCTTAAACCCCACAGCCTACACGCCATTACACTAGGAATACCAGAGGGATATAACATGGTTAGATTAGATAGCACCACGAAAAAGGGGGGAGGAATTGCCATCGTGCATAGAGAAGGAATTTAGACCTCCATCTTGGATCAACGTGAGGATGCTAACATGGAGATCCTGGTCTTCAGAATTGAATCCTCCCTGCAAGCTAGTTGGAAAGTTTATCGTCCCCCTGCACCCCTTGCTGACTTTTCTCTGCAATTGGTCGAATTACTAGCTCCTTATTGAACACGTGTAAAAACGTTCTACTCTTAGGAAACTTTAACGTTCCCAGTGAATGTTTCTCTAACTCAGATGCACAGACACTTCTGACTGACCTATCTTTGCTAGGCCTGTCCAAGCTTAATGAAGGTCCAACCCCCAAAGCCGGACATACCTTAGACATTATTTTTTCTAACTCCTCTAGGATTCGCTGTGAAGCCCCTCAACAACTCACTGGTCTGATCATTGCGGTATTGAATTTGCTATTTTGGACTCCATTGATTTGGAAATACCCAAACCAATAACTCGTTCCTTCCGCAGACAGTGGAAGAAAGTTATGGAGGAGAACTTTCAAACTGTCTTTCAGAGGCCAAATATTTTGTCATCAGATAACATTGAAGAAACCAAGAAACCCTGTTCAAATATAACTCGGCAGTCTCCACAGCCATTAATTATATTGCACCTCTGAAAAATTTACCTAGTCCTCCCAATAGACCACATACAGCTTGGTTCTCTAGCCAATTGCGAGCTCAAAAAAAAACAAGTCTGCAGGAAGTGGGAGTGGTTGTGGCGCCTTTCCCATAGTGATACTGACAAGGTACAATTTCAGTCCGCCCTATCTAGCCACCATAAAAACACAAAAGCATCACGGAAATCGTATATTACCTCACAGCGTGCCGTGGCCACAAACACCTCCAAAACTCTAAACCAAATTCTTCAATCCTTTGTTAATCCCAAAGCCTGTGATAGTATAGAGGCCCCCACTCAATGACTATGTGATGATAATGCTCTCTATCTCGCTCAAAAGATAGAGCTCATTTATGAAAAAATTACTGGTGCAGGAGATATATCACAGACCCAAATGGCTACGTATCAGTCCAATCTCACTGATAATCAGACATTAGAGACCTTCAATCAATCAATGACACTTGTAAAGCGCGCTACATACCCGTAGGGTCTCAAGGCGCTGGGGGGGGGGGGGGGTGCCGCTACTGCTCGAACAGCCAGGTCTTCAGCTTCCTCCTGAAGGAGAGGTGGTCTTGGGTCAGGCGCAGGTCGGTCGGGAGGGAGTTCCAGGTCTTGGCAGCCAGGTAGGAGAAGGACCTTCCTCCTGTAGTCGCTCTTCGGATGCGGGGGACGGCGGCGAGGGCGTGGTTGGCTGATCGGAGGTGGCGTTTGGGAGCGTAGAAGTTGACTCGGCTGTTGAGGTAGCTCGGGCCTTGGTCGTGTAGGGCTTTGTGTGCGTGGGTGAGGAGGCGGAAGGTGATTCTTTTGCTGACGGGGAGCCAGTGAAGGTCTCTGAGATGTCCGGAGATGTGACTGGTTCGTGGGATGTCGAGGATGAGTCTGGCTGAGGCGTTCTGGATCCGCTGGAGTCTCTTCTGGAGCTTGGCGGTGGTACCGGCGTAGAGGGCGTTGCCGTAGTCCAGTCGGCTGGTGACGAGGGCCTGGGTGACGGTCCTCCTGGTCTCGGTGGGGATCCACCAGAAGATCTTCCGTAGCATGCGTAGGGTGTTGAAGCACGCCGAGGAGACGTTGTTGACTTGCCTGGTCATGGAGAGGGAGGAGTCCAGGATGAAGCCCAGGTTGCGTGCATGGTCTGTTGGTTTGGGTGCGGTGCCCAGGGCGGGAGGCCACCAGGAGTCGTCCCAGGCGGAGGGTGAGGGTCCCAGGATGAGGACCTCCGTCTTGTCCGAGTTCAGTTTTAGGCGGCTGGTCGTCATCCACTCGGCTACCTCCTTCATCCCTTCGTGCAGGTTGGCTCTGGCGGCGGCGGGGTCGTTGGTCAGGGAGAGGATCAGCTGGGTGTCGTCGGCGTAGGAGATTATGCTGAGGTTGTGTTTGCGTACGATGGCCGCGAGGGGGCTCATGTAGACGTTGAAGAGGGTGGGGCTCAGAGATGATCCTTGAGGGACGCCGCAGATGACTTCGGAGGCCTCTGACTTGTACGGTGGTAGGCGGACTCTCTGTGTTCTTCCGTCGAGGAAGGAGATGATCCATTCCAGCGCCTTGTCCTGGATTCCGATGTTGCTGAGGCGCCGTACTAGGGTGCGGTGGCAGACCGTGTCGAATGCCGCGGAGAGGTCTAGGAGGATGAGGGCCGCTGTTTCTCCATTGTCCATCAGGGCTCGGATGTCATCGGTGGCGGCGATGAGGGCGGTCTCGGTGCTGTGGTTGGCTCGGAAGCCGGACTGTGAGGGGTCGAGGGATCCGTTCGTCTCGAGGAAGGCGGCCATCTGCTTGTTGACGGTCTTCTCGATGACTTTGGCTGGAAACGGGAGGAGCGAGATGGGGCGGTAGTTCTTGAGGTCGGTGGGGTCCGCTGTTGGTTTCTTGAGTAGAGCGCTGAGTTCGGCGTGTTTCCAGCTCTCAGGGAAGATGGTGGTGTCGAAGGATGTGTTGATGATGTCTCGCAGGTGGGGTGCGATGACAGCGTCGGCCTTGTTGAAGACGTGGTGAGGGCAGGGGTCGGTCGGAGATCCGGAGTGGATGGAGTTCATCGTGCGGATGGTGTCTTCGGTGCTGATCGGGGTCCAGGCGTGGAGGGTGGTAGTGGGGGGTGGTTGTTCGGTCATGGTGTGCGTTGGTTGGTTGTTGAAGCTGTTGTGTATGTCCGCGATCTTGTTGTGGAAGTATGAGGCGAGGGAGTTGCAGAGGTCTTGCGATGGGGTGATGTCGTTGTTTCCTGCGCTGGGGTTGGAGAGCTCTTTCACGATGTTGAAGAGTTCCTTGCTGTTGTGTGCGTTGTTGTCCAGCCTGTCCTTGAATGCTGTTTTCTTGGCGGCGCGGATCAGCTGGTGGTGTTTCCGGGTGGCAAGCTTGAAGGAGGTCCTGTTGTCCGGTGTCGGATCCCTTCTCCAGACTTTCTCGAGGGCTCGGCAGTTCTTCTTGGAGCTCTTGAGTTCGTCGGTGAACCAAGGGGCCTTCTTGCTGCCGGGTCTGCTGGGCGGGGTCCTCAGTGGGGCGAGTTCGTCCGCGCAGTTGCTGATCCACTTCGTGAGGTTGTCGGCGGCCTGGCTGGGGTCTGCTGAGCTGGCAGGAGGGTGCTGGCTCAGGGAGGTGGCGAGCTGGTCTGCTGTGATCTTGTTCCAGCTTCTGCGGGCGGCCTGTTGTTGGTGGTGGTGGGTCGTCGTTCTCTTGAAGGTGAAGTGGACGCAGCTGTGGTCCATCCATTGAAGTTCTGTGGCGTGGCTGAAGTCGATGTCTGTGCTGGAGGAGAAGACTGCATCAAGTGTGTGTCCGGCGAGGTGGGTGGGGGTGGACACCAGTTGCTTGAGTCCCAGGTTGGCGAGGTTGTCGAGCAGGGTGCTGGTGTTGCGGTCGTTGTTGTTCTCCAGATGGAAGTTGAGGTCTCCCAGGAGGATGTAGTCAGCGGAGGGGAGGGCATGCGGGCTGACGAAGTCGGCGATGTCCTCGCTGAATTGTGTGCGTAGTCCAGGGGGTCGGTAGATCAGGGTGCCTCTGAGGGTGGTGTTCGGGTTGGTGTGGATCTGGAAATGCAGGTGTTCGGCGCTGGTCAGGGTGTTGTCGGTGCTGGTCGTGAGACGGATGGTGTTCCTGTGGATGATGGCGATGCCTCCTCCCATCTGGTTGGCGTTTCGGTCCCTCCGGACGATCTTGTAGCCCTCTGGGATGGCGATGGCGATGTCGGGCGCTGAAGAGGCGTTCATCCAGGTCTCCGTGAGGAAGGCAACGTCAGGGGCTGTGGCGTCTAGGAGGTTCCAGAGTTCGATGGCGTGTCTGTGGACGGAGCGGGTGTTGAGTCCTTCCCACCAATTTATTAATGGAGATCGAATCATTGATTAATAAAGTTAAATCTGGTTCTCCTGCTGATTACATTCCTGCAAAAATTCTTCCTTCCCTGGCGAAAAATCTGTCTCCTTCCATAATAACTCTTATCAACCTCTCCCTAAAAGAAGGAAATGTACCATTAGAGTGGAAAGTCACCTAGGTTAGGCCGATTCGTAAGAATACCAAACTTCCATGGACAGAACTTTCCAACCTCTGACCTATCTCGCTCCTTCCGTTTACCAGCAATCTGTTGGAAAAACATGTAGATACCCACCTCTCCAATTTTGTCGAACAAAGTGGATGCTTAGACCCTTCCCAGTTCGGTTTCAGGCCTATATACTGCACTGAATCAGCATTACTAGCGATCACAGACAATCTCAGGATGACCCTAGATAATGGCCACTCCGTGATTCTGGTGCTGTTGGACCTGTCCGCAGCATTCGACACAGTCTCCCATAACATCCTGACTAAAAGATTGGAAGAGATTGGATTAAGAAAAACTGCCTTACAATGGATGAAGAGCTTTCTATCTGATCGCTCTCAGGTTGTTAACCTAGGTCCTCACCGGTCGCCCCCCACAAAATTGTCAAAGGGAGTACCTCAGGGCTCATGTTTGAGCCTTACATTATTTAACATCTATGTTGCTCCCTTGGCCAATCTCCTGAGGTCCCATGGGTTCATCCCCATATCATATGCCGATGACACCCAATTATTTTTTCCATTCAACAAGCTCACCTCAGAAGTACGAGCGGCCTTCTCCAATGGAATGAGAGCAATATCACACTGGATGAGGAATAATTTCCTACAGTGTAATGTGGGGAAAACAGAAATGATGCTCTTTGGAGTGGCACCCCTCTTGAGGAAACCTGACTGGTGTCCGACAAATCTAGGCCCCCATACTGTACCCAAGACGTTAGTCAAAAATGTGGGGATCCGGCTAGATCAGGCATTCACAATGAAGGAGCATGCTACTCAAACTGCTGGGTTTTGCTTCCATGTAATGTACCTACTATGCCGAATCTTCCCTCTGCTCCCTGATTCCTCCTGGAAAACACTTGTCCAGGCACTTATATTAAGTCGCCTGGAATATTGTAATATTGTTAGTCTCTGCCAATGAAACCGCATTGGCCTGATTACAGGTACTTCAGAACTCGGCAGCACGAATGGTCCTTAACACTCCCCAGAGAACACCCTCCCGCCCTCTTTTGATTAAACTACACTGGCTTCCTATCCACCAAAGGGTCAGGTTTAAAATCTGCTGCACCATCCATAAGGCATTGTATAGCTCATGCCCCTCTTATCTATCTGAGAAATTCAAGCCTTATGTTCCCCTGAGATCTCTTCGCTCGAGCACTAAACATATGTTGATGGTACCTCGAGTAAGAAGAGCAAGACTAGGAGGAAGGGCTCTCCCCCATCTTGGCCCTCACTACTGGAATGAGCTGCCCCTACCTCTGGGACAGTGTTTAGACCATCTACAATTCAGGAAGCTGCTTAAAACTACTCTTTTTTGTACCTGTTAGCTTCAGGGGGCCACACACCACCTTCATGTTCCGCTTAAGCACAGAGATACCCCTTCGGGGGTCGATTCTAGCGCTATATAAGCATATAAATAATAAATATTAATAATAATAGATTTGTAGTAGCTCTGTTACTCTGGCTGAAAATAACCCTGGACTATTCTTGAATCCATGGAGGAGACGACAGAATTGATACTGTCTCCCCATAATTGAGAAAGCGGTCAAATACCTACTTTCATGTGCAATGTTTTGACAGAAGAAACCGTTAGAAATATCTAATGTGGTTTTATCTTTTTACCGCACAATGTTATTCATTAGTGCTGCACTGTGTGCATTTTGTACTGCAAAAGTTTTGAATCAAGAGTTTAAATGTCTGTAATCCAAAATTAGACAATATGTATTGTCTGGTTTGGAGACAGGAAACAAAGGATTGTTCATGGACTAGGTGCATGTTTCAATCACCCCTTGGTATTTAAGTTGATCCAATATCTCCCTGACCTGTTTTCTAGCTTCTTGCGTAACTGGATTCTGCCTTTGTGCAGTTGGTTGATTTTTTAACTGGCTTTTATGTTGAGGAGAATCCTCATCCCATCCTACATGATTTTTGTATAATGCTGGAGTATGAGCTGTTGCCCATTTCCTGGCATAAGTGTATTTTAAATGAATTGGAATATGGTTCGAGAAAGCTGGCATAATGATGATTTCGCCATGTGTACACTGTTATGTTATGTTAAAATCATTTGTAGCGCGCACTTACACGAAGCGGTTTCATGGCGCTGTGAACGGAGGGAAGCAGGAGTGTAGTGGGCAGGACCTAACTCATATGCCTGAGAGAACAGGAGAGTCTTGAGAAGAGATCTGAAGGATAGGATGTTGCTGATCTGAGTTCCAAGGGCAGGGAGTTCCTGAATTGGGGGGCAAGTAGAGAAAATCTAAGACCACTGTTTTTCTTCCATTTGAAAGTGGGGATGGAGAGCAGGGACAAGGAGCAAAGTTCAGGAGGGGGGAGATAGCGATGGATCAAGGAGGAGATGAAAGCCAGGCCAAGACCAGCCAATGCTTTAAAGATGGTACTGCCCAATTTAAATGCACAGTGTTTGGCCACCGGGAGCAACATGCGCAAATTCGCGGTACGCAAATTTGCGTTCCACATATTCCGTGAATTCATACGAATTTGCGGATTTATTTTTTGGGCGTGTTTGCGGGCCTTTTTGCGTGTTCGCGGGCCGCTTGCAGCGCATCGACAGCAAAGTTACCCATGCGGTCGTACATGGGTGTGGCCATCTTGTCCGTGTTGTGTATTTCCGTTTCCGGGCGCAATTTGCAAGATTGTGTTATGCGCGGGGCGCGATTACGTGTTCACGTGCGTTTTTGTGTGCTCGCGGGGGAAATATCGCGCGAACTTACCCACGCGGTCCTCAATGGGCGCGGCGATCTTGTTTTTCATTCATTGCTATGGTTCTGGGCATGCTTTTTCAATCCTCCCCATATCTTTGCAATCCTTTGTTTCTTTGAACCTTTTTTTTAATCTTTTTTACTCATTATCTATACCTCTCTTTTTCTACATCTATATTGTGTTTTTTTCTACTTTTGGTTACTTTAAAGCTACTTTTTTAAACTCTTTTCTTTTCTTTACTTTTTCCCTATTCTTTCCTATTTTTTTTTTCAGCTGTCCAGGACCATGGCAAAGGGAGCCGGTAAGAGCAAGGGGAAGGGTCCCGCACCCCGTACCCAGCTCACATGCGGGCGCTTAAGGAGGGAAGCAGTAATAGCCCTGGAGATTTTCAGTGCGGTGGAGGTGGCCACACTGATTTTCTCAGTGCCACCTCCCCAAAACCGTTGCGGCAGGCGGCAGGCTCGGTGCCGGGTACGGGCTCCGGGACCGTCGCCAGCTATGGGGGAAGGTGTGCAGGGCCATGTATCGTGAGTCTGGGGTCCGGCGCACCTACAGCCAGGCGATGCACAGGTGGTCCTTTGTCCTGGACCGGGAACACAACCTGCTCGACCTGCTAGGCGTCGAGATCCCTGGGCTTGGTGAGTAGTAGTAGCTATTTAATCACTACTCTGTTTTCTCCTGCTCTATGTTAACATATTGCAAATGTTTGTTTTTTCTGAAGAGCAAGAATGCTGCCGATTACATTGCAGGTACATTATGTTTCAAAAGCTTCTGTGACTGCAGGTGCTGGCCTGCTCACTGGCAGTGCTACTATGCTTACTTGTTTTCAATTTTGTGTTCATTTGGCCTGGGTGATGATTATGTATCAGTGTACTTTACAGAATGCTAGACATTAGAGACTCAAGTTCAGTGCTTCCTTTGTACTCCTGCTACTAAGAAGAGATAGAGGTGGTGATCATGACAGACTTGTCTGTCACTTCGCGGGCTGCGGAGTGCTGCCTGCCAGTCCTAGTGTAGTGTAGTTCCTATTATCCCAATAGGCTCTGCGCATTGGAATAATACCTTCAATAGTATAGGCCTAGACCAGACGTTAACTAGGTCTTCTATTGTCGATATTAGACTTAAAGTTTTGGGTTTGCCAGCTAGCTCAGAGTTCACTAGAAACTTTCTCGAATAGGCAAGGAGGAGGTGAACCTCCCTGGATAGACAAGAAGGGATTTAGTTTCTGACAACCATAGAACATGACAACTTTGCTCTCCCCTAATCAAGAGTTTATCTCTAGAGTCGTGTGAAAACAAAAGACAACTTATTTTACTCAGTCAGTACGTGCATTCTTAGTCTCACCAGATTGTAGAGAAAAGGAAGAGACGGGCGTGTTCAATAAAAGATGGTATTTATTGATCAGTCTCTTTTCTCGTACAAGAGAAATGGATCGATATTATCGCAATACTTATGGTTAAGTAAAGTGCATACAATAAAAGCAGAAGTATAAAATAATACTGTAAAAACATTTATATGGTTTCTAAGCCATATGCAGGTTTAAAATGGATAAAATATATATATATATACACATTTGACTAATCATACTCAACTGGTGCTTCTAACTACGCCTACCCCGGTGTACCTGACCTAAGCCTAATACGTGGGCGGGAATAGAAAGTAGCAGTTTAAGTTAAGTTTGTTTTGCCAAGTGACTGACTCAAGAATTCTCTGCGAGGGGTTATTCAGTTCTGTACCTGGAATTTAGGATGAATGAGGGATGGTATCTCTCGTCTCTGGTCTCGATATTCCAGGCTGCCTGCGAGGGCTACCCGGAAGCGCCGGAGCTGGATTTCTCGGCAGGAGAAAGCAGCGTCTCGTTCTCAGCGCGTCAGGAAGGCGGGGCTGCGCCAGCGGGGTCTGCTCTGCTCTGGGATTCGGCAAGTCTGGCTGCTCCGATCTCGTCACCACCACGTGCGTTTGCTTAAGGCAATACCGGTAATATTTATACCTGTAAGGTGCCGAGATTGACGTAAGGATGGACATAGATACGTCAATAAGGATGTCATACGACTTGGTCGTTAGCACATTCTTTTGCTGAAGTTCTCGATGAAATCAAAACAATGGCCGCAGGGTTTTTCCCGGGGTGTCATAGGTTTGATTTGTTTTGAGAACTCCGTATGCCTTATCAGGGGCTGGAGGAATATCGCTTGTCTAATTAGATGGCAAGCGTTATGACATAATCAGATAACACGTTCCTGTGCCGTGGTGTGGCTTAATCAGATAACGGTTTCTGCATCATGGGATGGCTGCTAGTTAACTTGTTAACCAGAACAGGGTCAGGAATAGGGGGATCGATACAGAACCTATAGGAATACATCACACTAGTAGAACCTTTTTGTATTTGGTTTAGTGAGTAACATAACTTTCCAAGTAGATGGTCCGCGAATCCAGCAATATCCTAGTAGACCACATCAGATAGGTCAACAAATTTAGTGCAATTGTTATCTATTTCCCCGAAATAATTTGTTATTTTTTTTTAAATGTTTGATGTGGTTGACAACAATCATTCGTGTTTGTGTCTTTGTTTCATGTTGTACATCATCTTCCCGCAGGGGCAAGGGGACACAGGAGAAGGTAGCGGTGCCGGCGGAGCAGGGACAACAGCAGGAAGGCCAGGATCAGCCCGGCGAGGGCTCCTCTGCTGGCCCAAGTAAGTTTTCCTGTTAATATTAATAATTATACTTCCCTATCTTTTACAGCACCTGTATTTTTTCCAAACGTTCCTCATTCTATTTTTTCCTAAACCGTCTTTGATCTTCTTGTAGACTGTTTGTAAATTCTTATCCTGCCTCTAGTATGACTCCCTGTACTACTAGATTATTATTAGTCTGTCTGTGTAGCTAACTAAGCTTGCACAGTTGGCAAAAGGTGTTAAACAAAAACTGCTATTCTATTCATCAATAGCTCTATGCACTGAGTGCAGTCCTCTGGGTTGTCCTTAATGTCTATTTATTTATTTATTTATTTGCGGGTTTGTATCGCGTTAGATTCGACTCCCGGAAGGGTATCTCTGCGCCTTTGGCAGCCACAGCAAAAGGGGAGGGAGAACCAGGTGGAATATAAGTTAAGATTGGAACAGAAACGTTTTGAGTTGTTTCCTAAATGATAGATGTTCTGAGCACTGTCTGAGACCTCTAGGGATGCTGTTCCATAAAGAGGGCCCAGCCACAGACAGAGCCCTGCCACCGTGTCTAACTTTCTTTGCCCGGGGAACACATAATAGGCCTTGGCCACTGGACCTGAGAGAGCGTGTGGGAATGTAGGGAATTAATTTGTTTACCAGATATGCAGGGCCAAGTCCATTAAGGCATTTATGAATTATGCAGCATGCTTTAAATTTGGTCCTCTGTTTGACAGGCAGCCAATGAAGTTTTGCCAGGAGTGGTTTGGAAGGAGTTCGGGGAGGGGCGTTTAGGACCAGTCGAGCTGCAGTGTTCTGAACTACTTGGAGTTTTGCCAGAACTCCTTTGTTAGCAGACAGAAACAGGCCATTGCAATAGTCTATACGACTTAAGACAAGAGCCTGCACCAATGTTTTCCTGACTGAGTCGGGGAGTAGCAGGAACACTTTCCGTAGAAGGCCAATCACGTGGAAACATGAACCCGCCACATAGTTGCTATGCTGTTTTAGTGAGAGCTCCTGATCCAATCGGACTCCTAGATTTTTTACGGACTGTTTAGGTTCTGGAACTGGTCCAAGATCTTGTGGCCACCAGTCCGGGGTCCACAGGAGTTTAGCCTCTCCGAACAGCATAACTTCGGTCTTCCCGACTTTACATTGAATGCATTTGGATGCCATCCAATGTGCCACAGCCTTCATACCCTGGGAAAAAGAGTTCTTAATCTTGGTGGTGAGGGATTTAAAAGGGAAGAGGAGCCGGGTATCATCGGCGTAAGACATCGGAATGAAGCCATATGTTCGCATGATACTGGCCAGGGGTGCCACATAGATGTTAAAAAGGGTGGGGCTCAGACAAGAGCCCTTTGGCACCCCTTTTGAGATCTCAACCTCCTCAGAGCGGTAAGCACCCATGGTCACACGTTGGGTGCAATTGGAGAGGAAACTCTTAAGCCAGCCGAGTGCCTTATGTTCTAGACCGATGTTGGCCAACCGAGTTGTCAAGATGTTATGTGACACAGTGTCAAATGCCGCAGACAGATCCAGTAGCACCAGGATCACAGAAAAACCCTTGTCCTGGTACATATGTAGATCGTCTGCGACTGACATCAGGGTGGTCTTGGTACTGTGCTTTGGCCTAAACCCCGATTGGGAATGGTCCAGCCCTCCTGCTAGTTCGATATAGTTGGACAGATGACGATTGACATGCTTCTCAATGAGCTTGCCTAAAAAAGGGAGCAGGGATATTGGCCTTAGGTTGGCTAGTTCTGTCCAAGGGATAGCAGTGTTTTTCCTGATTGGTCTAATCAAAGCCTTTTTCCACTCATTGGGGACTTCCCCTGTATTTAAAGAGAGGTTAACAAGTTTTTGAATCCCAGGACCTAGATCATTGGCAAGCATGGGCATGAATCTTGCCGGGATGATGTCAGTTTGGCATCCACTCTTGATCAGAGAGGTTAGCGATATTACCTCTTCTAAGGAGATAGGGGGAAATAGGTCAAGGGAGTGGGTGGAGGGAGGGGTTTCTACAACTGTCAGAGGCGGCGACTTTTGAACTATTGAAGTCTTTTAAATGTTTATACTTTGACAATTCCCAACAACAAAATGTCAATGGCCACCAAGAATAAGATACTAGTTTACTTTTTGATGGGATAGGAGGACAATCCATACTACTACTGTTGTAGGGACTATTCTGCACAAACAGAACAATGGACAAGAAATAGGGCATTGGTTATAAATTATAATAGGCGCAGTTAGACTTTCCACATACCTCAGTCATAACAGAAGTTAAACCCCCAATCTCCTTACTGACTAGCTAGTGTGCTAGAGTCATTATTTAGCTCCCGAATGCTGCGATGATTGATCCCCAATGATTATACAACCCAGGACATAAGACTATGGAGTCAGAGTCCCGACCTCTCTGAGCCACGGACTCATGCTTGCAAATTGCAAACCCTTTGGCTCACTCGCTCATGACCAAAAACCACCGAGTCTATGTAAGTTTTAAAGCTTTATTAAAAGTAAAAACATTTATTAAAATCAACTTGATCATATAAGATAAACGGTGAAGGATTCAAAACTGTAAAGCGGCTGATTTCACACATTAATTGTGGGAGATCCCTCAACTGCTTGGAACTTCAAGTCTTCTTTGTGGGGATGAATTGTTGCTGACTCCAAGTGATGATGATCTGATCTTGCTCTTGTTCTTAGAAGGGACGCTTCTGTCTGTTTTGAGAAAAATGGTGCTTGTTAAAAAGCAAGCATTCATTAGTTGTGCCAAAAAGTGTAGCAAGACATGTTACAGCTAAGCATAAATGAAAAAAAAACTTCCCTGAAGAAAGGGAAATTTGTAGTTTAGAGACTAGAGAGTCACAAATTATTAAACTTGTTTATTAAGTACTAGTAACATTTTTTCATTCCTAGACAAAATAGGGAGTGGTGTATATGGCATCTAAGAATATGAAATGTATTTTCTAGGCGGAACATTGGCACAGCCATCCACCATTGCCGATGCCAGCGCGGAGTTGGGCACTCCTGGGGCAGAGGCGGTGGAACAGCCATCCGGAACTGCTGTGGGGGATGCCACAGTAGTGGCGGGCAGTGGTAAGCTATTATATTCCTTACTTATTGAGATTTCAGACTGCAGAGTGTGCTCTCTGCATGGGTGTATATGTTGTACAGTACAAGTACACTTTACTGTTAAGAAGACTTACAAATTTAGAAGTAAGTTTTTGTCAACCAGGTAGAAGACATTCACCCTTGACTTCGCATGAGCAATAGCATTAGCGGCGGGAGTTGACGAGTAACCAATAGCCTCCTCTAAATTTGACTTCAACTCAGCTGTGAAAGTTTTATCGAGAAGCCAAGTCAGATCAGAGATGAACTTGATGGATGGGATGAACGAAAAGGGAAAGAAGGGTATAAGGAAGGACAAGCAAGTTAAAAGTAATGACTGGCAAAGAATGATACGTGTTTTTGAATGCTGCCCGAGGTGGCTGGTAATATGATGCATGGCCGGTTGAAGGCTGAAGCAAGGATGGGTGGAAGGGGAAAGGGAAGAGGACTGCCTGGGTGGGTGAAACAGAAACTGTATGTGTGCGCAATATATCCTTTGGTTCAAATTCAAATGCAAGTCAAGCACGGATGCATGGTTGGCGGTTTCCAAAATAAAATAAAAAGGTTGTTTTTCCGTGAGAAAAACTAAGGTTTGTCCAGTTGAGACATTAAGAAGAATGATTGACATTTACTTCGAAAGGGTGGATGCTGGATCATGGTAATATCTTACTCATAGATAGCATAGGTGTATGTACACAGAGTAGAAGGTCACTGGATGAAGTAAGTGTTACTTTGAAGAGCATTTAAAACCGCACCCGCACGTCCGTTCCAGTGTAGCAAAGGCGAGGAAAAGAAGTTGTAATTTTTCAGAATACTACCATGACTAGTAACAGTAGTTTGCAAGCACAGCATATATCCTGCCATTACGCAGGCCACTCATTACCTCTGTTAATAATTTTATTACAATTCTGTCATTCATGTGTGGCCTATCAGTGTTCACTCAAAAAAAAACAAAGCATCCCATATGTAAGCAAATATCCTGTGAAGGGAGAGATAATCATATCATTTATCTTCTTCATTTTCCTTTTCTAGTAGTCATTGGCACTGCATGGTGAAAGTTAAATTAATTAAGCAGTAGCCCTTGTGACAGAGTATGGCCAGTGCCACCCATAATAGAAAAGTAAGAGCTTCACCACCTGCATGTACTAGAGTGGTACAGTAACGCAAGTCTGTGTCATCATGGCTTGCGTCTGTTTTTCTCGGGTGCAAGTTGACTGCGCTGGCATTATGCCGGCTTCCAGTAGTTTACGTACCAATTTCGCTAAGCAAGAGAGAAGAAGAAGAAGAAGAAGACTGGTGTACTGCCCGAGTCTAATGTAGTGGGTCCATATAGTGTTAGTAGAATTGATTCCTAAAACTCCCAGTAATGTTAGAGCAGAGGCCGACGAAGTGAGAGGTTAGATAGATACAGGCCACAAATGTTATGTACTGTGCTTGCAAGTTGCTAGTGCTACTGTGACACAACTTTCTGCTGAATTATTTTGTGTTAATCTTAAAGAGCATTGGTTACAGTATGTTTTTCTTTCTTCATATAGATGCTCCTTCCGAACCAACACGGAAGGAGCTGGCTAGACGGGCCGGGCAAAGGAAGCTGGAGGCGATTGTCGCCGAATATCGGCGGCTGGAGGCCCAGGAGGAGGAGAACACGCAGTCTCAGTCCACAACAACCACCACGACATCTGCATCCTTCTCTGCACACCCTGGGTCTGACAGTCAGCGCAAGCCTCCAGCGGTACGGAGCCGTGGTACCGCAGCCACCCGCAACCGCCAAGCAGCCAAAAAATCAGCTGCCCCCCACAGAAGGTGCAAGGCACGCATTCACCGCCTAACCCTCAGGGTGTCCAACCTTGAGCATGAGATGAAGAGAGTCAAAACCCTGCTCAAGAACCTCCGCAGGGAGCAACGGGATCACCTGGCCAAAGGACACCGCCGGCAGCAGTAAAGGAGGAGAGACTGTCCCTTGCCCCTTTTTTAAAGACTTTTGGGGGGGTGGGAATTGGGAGTTGGGTTTTTTGGATTTGGGGGACTTTTTTATTCCACGGACATACTTTGGGATTAGGAAGGGAGGGTGGGTCGGGTCTTGCGGGATAGTTTATTTTTGTTAGGGATAAAAATAATTATTTACTTTCAACTTAAACATAGCATACGCGTTTTTACTGTTTTGCGGGGGAGGCGGAGGGGTTAACTGTACTTTGGTTTCCTGAAACTTAACTGGCTGCTTGATGAAAATTGTCTAAGTAATGGCCCAAATGTTTACAAAAGTAAGTGAAACTCACAGAGTTAGTGAATTCAATTGTCCTACTACCTTACTAGTACTACCATCAGTCTCTCCTCTCTCCTCCTACTCCCTTATTCTTCTTCCCCCCAAACTCTTATCTTACCTGTGATTCGTGTTTGAGAATAGGGATAGGCACAGGGCTGGCTGCTTGTCAAATGTCGATTAAGTTTGGCAATCCTGGGCAGATAAAATCGCATTGTTGTGGTGGTAGTAGTGGTGGTACACAGTGGCAGTAGCAGCATATGGAAAAAAAGAAAATGAAACCTTGAGTGGCCTGAGTGGAGCATTAGAACAGTACAATAGATAGCACAGTACACAAGAACAGTGCCATAATTTAGCCTAACAAATGCTAAAGTATTCAAAGTATAACTACTAGTTGCGTGGAGTTTGGCTTTGGCTACTAAAAGAAATAGTACTGAAGGTGAAGGACACAGCAGTGTAATCATTCGCCACGTGTAGGAGGAGGATGTTCTTGATGATCAATCCAGTTGATGGCGCCCATGAAAATCAGATTTGATTTGCAAATAATCATGGGTCTGTGTCAAGCTGGGTAAGAATATATCCTCGGATTCCTTCACCAGCCTTGAAATCGAGCAAGTGTGTGGAATTATTGTTGTCATTTAGGGCCCGATGTAGGTCGGTCGGTAACGGCCGAAAATCGGTATTTTCGGCCGTTACCGATCGGTATCGAGCCATCGGGATGTAGCGAATCGGAAAAGTTACCGATTCGGAAGAATACCGAATCGGAAAATAAACAGAATCGGTAAGTATACCGAATCGTTAACGAACCGATTCGGTAAAAATAGGGATTCGGAAAAATCACCGAATCGGTAGAATACCGAATCGGAAAAACCACAGAATCGGAAAAAAAATACCGATTCGTTAACAAATACCGATTCGGTAAAACTGAAGATTGAGATGTAGAAAGCTCTGAAATACCGAATTAGCTTCAAATTCGGTATTTAAGAGTCAGTAGTTACCATAGATTGGAATCAGGTGGTAACCAGGTGCAACCTATAAAAATGGACCCTAAATGCATTTCTTCTTGCACCATGGCTGCATTTTATGTCATAGCAAGACGGCTACGGCTACAGCAGGAAGGAGAGAGGGAATGGCTGAGACAGGAGCAGGTGTATAGACAGCGGATCACCCTGTCCATGCTGACAGATGCAGAGATCCTACAGAGGTACAGGCTGGACCCAGAGACCATCTTAAAGCTCATTAGGGACCTCGACCTCCAACCCCTGTTGCAGCACACCACCCCAAGGGCACACGCAATCCCAGTGCACGTGCAGGTGCTATGCAGCCTACACCTGCTTGCGTCTGGCAGCTATCAAAGTGTAGTTGCTGTGGCAGGAGGGGTGACCCAGAGCTGCCTGTCAAGGTTCTTCCACAAGTTCCTTGACGCCATGATACAAAGGATGGACCAATACATTTCCTTCCCTGCAACCCATGCAGAACTGGTACAGACAAAAGCAGACTTCTACCAGATGGCAGGATTCCCCCACATCATTGGCTGCATAGATGGCACACACATTCCGATTTGCCCCCCTGCTGACACGGAATACGTATACCGCAATCGGAAGTCACGGCACACCATAAATGTGCAGGTGATTTGTAATGCGAAGTGTGTCATCACTGACGTGGTAGCAAAATTTCCAGGGAGTACCCACGACTCCTACATTTTCCAAAATAGCGGAATTTATGCACGGCTGACGGCAGGGGAATTTGGTGAAGGATACCTCCTATCGGACAGACGCAACTACACAGTACTTGCTCAAGACCCTACTGAATCCCTCAGGAGAACCATTGGTGGAATGATTGAAGAGGCTTTGACACATGACTGGCTGTCCAAAAAAGAGTCTGAATTCTTAATACAGAGCCATCTACGGACCCCCCAGTTTTACTGCATACCCAAAATCCACAAAAACATAGACAACCCACCCGGGAGACCAATTGTCTCGGGTATCGGTTCAATTCTCGAACCACTCTCAAAATTCTCAGATGCATTCTTACAACCACTAATTCAGGCCACAGATACCTATCTGAAAGATACAAAAGCTGTCTTACAATTACTCCAAGACTTACCATTTGATCCAAACCACCAACTACTACTCAGCCTGGATGTGGAGAGTTTGTACACCAGCCTCCCCCATGACGAAACCCTGGCCATAATTGAGGAAGTTCTGTACAGTGCAAGCTGGCGGTACCACACCCCAAGAGGAGTGGTAATGGAGTGTATTGCACTAGCTCTGACTAAAAACGTTTTCGAGTTTAATGGCACCATATACCTCCAAAGTCATGGAACGAGCATGGGGAGCACATTTGCGCCGAGTCTGGCGGGACTGTATGTGCACCATATGGAAACCAACAAAATCCTGACCCCACGGAACCCTTACAGAAATAATATACTCACCTGGAAGCGATACATCGATGACATTTTCATCATCTGGGAAGGCGACATAGAAACCATGACTAGTTTCATGGAATGGTTAAACACCCAAGATCGCTTCCTAAAATTCACCCATTCAGTTTCTAAAGAAGAACTGGTTTTCCTTGACCTCAACATTTACCATCGGAATGGAGGTTTGGAAACTACCACACATTTTAAACCCACGGCCAGGAATTGTCTACTACAGTATGACAGTTTTCATCCGCGACACCTCCGGATGAACCTCCCCTATGGTCAGTTCCTAAGGCTCAGGAGAAATTGCACACAGATGGACAGCTACAAATCACAGGCTAAGGACCTAAAAATGAAACTGCAAGCCAGGAAGTACCCGGACAGAGTAATCAACACAGCAATGAAGAGAGCCAAAAACAACAACAGAGAGGCTCTCCTTGAAAACAAGGTGGTAACCAATGAGAAACCGACCAGGCCAATATGTATCACCACATTTAACACCCATTCAAATGAGGTGTCCAAAATAGTGAACAAACATTGGCGCATCCTGAATTGCGGTGAGCTGGAGATAGAAAAACCAATGTTCTCCCACAGACGCGGGAAGAACTTAAAGGATATCCTTGTACATACACGCCCCAGATCTTCTCCACAACACCAATCTTCTATACATGGGACACAGGGTCATTTCCCATGTGGCAACTGTGCCAGCTGTCACCTGACAAAAAGGAGCACACAACTTACCTTCTCCAATGGCACAAAATGGGACCAGAGGAGGTTGACCAACTGCAACAGCAAAAACGTTGTCTACATGATTACATGCCCCTGCCGTTTGGAATACATTGGCATGACAACGAGAGCAATAAAAACGAGCCTCAATGAACATAAGAGCAATATACGGTGTAAAAAAAGCACCACCAAAATGGCCAACCACTTCCTGGAGATGGGACACTGTGTCAATGACATCCACTGGACCATCATTGAACAGTTACCTTCAGAACATGGCCTTTTTGAGAAGGAACAGCGTTGGGTGTTCCGTCTGGGGACCCACATATCAGGCCTCAACGATAATATACCTTGGGGGCAATTAAGAAACTGAATGTACATTGAGACACCTCTAAAAATACTCCATCCAGGGACCGTGCAGTAAACTACCTACACATTGCTTGCCTGACATGCAAAATGAAGGAACATGAGCGGGATGAAATGAGCATGCAGAGAACAGGATTTAATAACAGGGGCCGAAATGCTGTCCCCCTTTAATATTTTTAATATAAATTGGTGAATCGAAGGGTTTGAAATCAATTCTTCCGGTTTTTTGCAATGCGCATGCGCTCAACGGAGACGGACTCTCACGTTGTCAACAGCAAGCCTCCTAGAGCATCAGCAACATCGCATCGCGGGTTTTGAGGCATTGCGCATGCGCAGAGACAGAGCCGCACCCTCTCGTGGGACACAGTGAGGCCTCCGTTATGCGCATGCGCGTAAGACAATCGCGCGGCCGCCCGGCAATCAACAGGCTGATCACCGGTAGACCAAATATGGGCTCCACGGCGAGTAATTGACTAAATACTCACGCACCGGCCACTAATTAAGATAAACCTGGGCGTGTACCCAGCACATAAAAAGGGTCGTCTAAGACGCATTCTTAGATACGACGGAGCCGGCGTAAGGGGCAGCGAAGAGGGATTCTCCTCATAGACCCGTGAGTAACTGAATGAAACGGACATTTCCAGACGGCATTGTAAGTACCAATCAGCATAAACAGCAGGATGTATATATCTTTTCTTTTTTCATGTTCACAGGCAGCAAGGAAGCCCGGGTAACCCCTGCGTTAGACATGGTCTCATGGAGCATTGAACTCCCATTTTTACAGTATGTTTTAGCTGGCTCACTGTTTACAGCACAGTTACCTTACCACCTTTGCAAAATACGGGTGGCACTAAACATGGCCCGTTTCTAGAGTGTGTGCTTTATGTTGTATGTGTGTTCGTTTTGTATGTGTCCTCTTTTTTCGAATATTTTTCGAATATTTTGGAAATAGTATTTTTCACAATAGGCACGCTAAAAATAGTTGTGTAGAATTAACACTTCGTGCCATGTTTGTTTTCAACAACATTTTTATAAAAAACCGCACTTTTTCTGCATGACCAATACCACGGATGTATTTAACCCATGGTTTTTTGAAAGCAAGGACTACCAGAATTTTTTTTTTATCCTTTCTCTCTACAGGTCTGCAAAATAGCGGCTAAAGTTTAGGTACAATAATAGACCTTCACTAATAAATATCACTTTTTTTGTATATACACAAATTAGAAAAACGTGAGTAAGGTGGGGATTTTGTGTAACCCTGTCCTGAAGAAGATGTTTTTACATCGAAACATGTTGACACACACCCAGAGGCAGCGCACATAATACTACGCTCATCCTCTTACAACCTTTTTTTTAATAGTACCAACTCGGGGAACCATTAAAGTTTTTGAGTCCACCCACGAGTCAGGTCCTTTTTAAATCTCCACTCACTATCCCGACCCCACCACCACACTCACTCACTATATGATTAAATAACCCTCACTATACACCACACATAGACATAAGAGTGCTCCCGCGTATTCGCTGGTCGCAGCACGCCGTATCCCGTAGAGGGATACGATGACCCCGATGATGAAGCATGACACCAAGGGGCCTGTTGGTGTGTGAGGGGTACCTAAAAACACCAGACGTGCTCCCAACCACAGTAGGGACATCGTCAACCCTTAATTTTATGGATTCCTCTTGTTTTGTAAACGTTACCCAGGGAGAACGAATCCATATAGTCTCTCTCTCTCCTTCCTTTGTTAAAATTTACCTCCTAGGTAAGACACAGTGTCAGACCCCCATAACCTAAATAGCAGTGTGAAGTACATGTATGCATGTAATGTTACCCCTTCTCCTTCTAGGCGACAGTGCATATGCCCTCCGCTCATTCATTCTCACCCCCTACCTCAACCCCTCAACACCCAGCCAAAGGAGGTATAACCGTGCGCACAAAAGCACAAGGAATGTAGTAGAACGGACCTTCGGCATCTGGAAAAGCAGGTTCAGATGCTTGCACAAGAGCAGAGGTGCAAGGCAATATACCCCCATCACCTGCTGCAAGATAATTGCTGTCTGTGCAATGTTGCACAACCTTGCGGTCAAGAAGGGCACAGAGGTAGAGTTGTCTGACTTCGAGGACCCTGACGATGACATTGCTGTGCCACAAACACAACCTGCTGGAGTGTCTACACCAAGTGATGGCAGGGTCAGACGTGAGGAGATAACAGACAACTATTTCTGAGTGAGTACAGATGCACAGACACGTTATGGATGTGAAGAAATGAAACTTTTTTAATTGTGGTACAACGTTACAGCACTGATGTGCAACAAATGAAATGATTAACTACAATGTGGGGACAGGAAATGGGCCGGGTTGCCTCAACCACACTGGCAGTGTCATTTCCTGCTGCGCTTTGCAGACCCACTGGGATGCGGCTCCCCCCCTTCTGCATGTCTGGCTGCCTCTGCGGAGCGCCTGGAGCTCCGGCGCGGCTCGGACACTGCGCTGGCCGGACTGCTGCGGCTGCTGCTGTCCCCAGCCTCGGCCACATCCAGGGCAGGATTCACCACTGCGTTGGAAATGATGAGTGTCTCCAAGGCACTGGTGATGCGGGCCATGCCCCTGGTCACCTCCGCAGTGTTTTGAGTGAGGCACTCTTCCATATTTGCCCCTCGGCGGCATAGCAGGGCTGTTGCTGCGGTAAGCCAGGTAATTGCCCGGTTTTGTACTCGTGCATCCCTGCGCCTTATGTGCTCATGCTGGTCCATCTTGGCACACAGCTGTGTTATGGCAGTTGTAATGCGCCCCATTCCTGTTGCAATTTCCCGGTTACTTGCCACAAACTCAGTAAATCCCTTTGTCATTTGCACCATCTGCAGGTTATGCTCACGCAATTGCCGGTGGCAAGCGAGGATGGATTTGGCCTGCATCCGCTGGAATTCGGACCATGCTCCCCTCAAGCCCTTGGAAGACGGTGCCCTCCCGTGATGGATTTGCACTGCTGGAAGTGCGTGGGTGGCGGCGATTTGTGCTGGTCTGCTTGGTGTCCTGCTGTGCCACAGGTGTCACAGGTGTGGGTGCTGGTGCCTGACCCGCAGCTCCCTCCATGATGGACAATGGGGCCACAATACTCCTCCTGGCTGGAGCAGTGGCAGGTGCTGGCTAGGACCGTGTGGGTGAGTTCTCTGGTGAGAACTGGAATGGTGGGGTTTGTGACAATTGGGGGGAGTGGGGAGATAAGAGGGCATGTCCTGAGTCATCCTCATTGGCCATGGCACTGCTGTCCTCCACCTCCTGCGAGGAATCCATGCTGCTTGGCCCTGCCACCGCACTGTCTGCTGTTGCTGGAGCTGAGACTTGTGCAGCTGCTGCTCCACTACCTGATGGCGCCCCTAGGAATAAAGTAGCATTTGTCAACTGAGCGGAAATGTCTTACTGTCACTATAATAAATGCATTGCACATGTCATTTTCATTACTCTGCTTCTTTCTTAAAGTGCATTGCAGTTAAATGTGCACTGTAAATTGTTCCTACATTAGCTGTCTACATTTTCCATCATGCATTGCTCATGTATTTTGTTAGCAGTGCTGGACTGGAGTTTGGCTGTACATTGAGGCCAATGGGGAGGTGTCTGGTAGGGTGTGTCATGCTGTGCATGCTTCTTACCTTTTGCTTTGGATCTGGCTGAGCTGTCCATGTCCCCAACTCCAACCACACTCGCAGTCTCAATCGTTGTGGACACCAGTTCCTCCAGTTCCGTGAAGGGGGGCGCGGGGTTCCTGCCTCCACCGGTCAGTCCTGCCTGCTTGTGCAGCTCCGCCAATTTCCTCTTGGTGAGGCTCCGGATATCATAAAACCTCTTCTTGAGGTCATCCATGCTCCTGGGGGTCACACCAACAGCATTGACCCTCTCACTGATGGCACTCCACAGTTTCCTCTTTGTTGACTCAGGGACTGTGAGGGACAGCCTCCCATACAGCTGCCTGTGGACCCTCACCACCTCCTCCACCAATACTTGCAGTTCCATGCTGCTGAACTTCACCTTGCGCTTTCTCTAAGCCTTCTGGCTCTCAGAGCTGCTTGCCATTTCCACTGTGTTCACAGATCTCCAAACACTCTCTCTGCTGCTCACTCTCACTGCTCAGCTCTGGCTGCCTCTCCAGAAGGTTCTGATGAGTTGCACCTGCCTGGGTTGCCACTCCCTGCTAGGGTGGGGGAGGGTGCTTTCACCTCATTGGCCGCTTTCATTAGTTTCACTTTCTTGCTTGCCGATTCTGTGTTTGCCGATTCGGCATTTACCGATTCGGTATTTATACCGATTCGGGAACTACCGATTTGGTAAATACCGATTCGGTTTTGCCAATGCATTCCTATGGGACTTTTGGTCCATACGGTTGTATTGCCATTACCGAATCGGTATCTACCGAATCGGTAAGTCTCGAAACACGATACACGAAACACGATACCGAATATTACCAGCACATCTGGAATACCTACATATCCACCCCTTAGATTTACCGATTCTTAATTACCGAATCGGTAAAATTCGGTAATTTTCGGTAATTAAGAATCTGTAAATCGATTCTACCTACATCGGCCCCTTAGTCACACCTCAATGAAAACCACACAGCCCGGGGGAAGAGGGTTAGGGTTTGAAAATTGGATGGGAATGGGGTTGTTTGAGAAAGTTTGTGGAGAGAGGAGAGAAAACACAGCATGGACATACAACAAATGAAGATAAACAAATCTTTGGATACGAAGATATCCATGAATCTTTTAAGGGACATAAAGGAAGTGCATGCACTACTGCAAGCATGAAGTTGATTGCTAAATGGATGGTTAGGTTACCTAAACTAAGTAGTACTTTCTACAACTTACTAACTATGAAGAAACAATGTGACAGTACAGGGCTGCAGTAATTACGCAATTTCACTTGCCTATCTGCCCTCAGAGAGAATAAACAACACTTAGTACATGAAATTAGTTTTAAAAATAGCAAACAAAAACGTATACAATGGCTGGGGGGATGAATTTGAAGCAGAGAGCAAACAAATGCACAGAGTCACACTCATAGAAGTTCACAACAATAACATTATTTAAAAGATAAGGAGAAGTGAAGAGGATACTGTAACTGTATGTTGTAGTTGTCCTGTTAAATTTGGGAAGTTGCATGCATCCAGCCATTCCTCTTATTCGCGGTACTCCTCCATTCCATCTGATGCTCCGTCGATCAATCTTGGTGACCAGACACACTGTCCACTGCCTGCCTGGCGGATGCGGAATTGCGGATCGCTAATGGTAAGCCTGAGTTAATCGTTTTTCCAATCGCACAGGGTAAAAGCCGGCCTGTAATTGTTGATGGAAAAACAGGAAGTGATATTAAAACACCACGGAGAAAAAAATAAAAGGTATGCTGTGTAGTGCAAAAATAACACTTTCAGTTTTAGAGGCAACAGTATTACATACAAGCATAATTTCGAAAGTGCGTACTCTGAGTCTCCTTTTCAAGGATAGTAATTAGTAAGTATGAGCGAATTGTGCGGATCTGTGGTCCGCAAATTTGTGGGAAATCGCAAAAAAAACGCAAATTCGCGGATTTTCCCGCAAACTCACTGATTTTTTTGCAATTTGCATAACTATTACTGGAGTACTTTCTACTGGCTAATCCAGTAAGTGCTACCTCGTTGGGTAAATGTATAGTTCTTTTCCTACACTACAGCTGCGTAAAGTGCCAGAAGAGTTGTCTCCAGTGACATCTGCAATAACGCATTACCTGCAATGTTAGCCTATGGGCCGAAATGCACCTTAGAAATATGGCCAAATCACCTTATCCCTTCAAACTACGACCAAATTGCTGTTTGGACACAAAATTAGACCTTCCCAGCAGTGCTCCCAGACCCCTCAACCCACCCCCAAAAATCTAGAACACCCCCAAACAGCCCCCCCAAAACATGCAATACTGCTACGTCGCAAAGTCCTAAGTTAAAATCGTGCCAAAATGCTTTCTGCAGCTAGGCCCAAACCCCCCTTATCCACCATGGATTTTCTTCAAACTACTTGTAATCAAAATTAGACCTTCCCAGAAGTGCTCCCAGACCCCTCAACCCACCCCCAAAAATCTAGAACACCCCCAAGCAGCCCCCCAAAAACATGCAATACTGCTATCCCCAAAACATGGCAAATCGCGCCTCGACAAAAAATTGCTGTTTTTAGCACTTCCACTACTTAGATCCTCTTGAAACTTACCAGGACACTTGTTCCAGTGATTCCCAAGAATCTCAGGAACAAAATCGATCCACTGGAAGGTGTACGACTAGTTTTCACCCAAACACACGCGCCCACAAAACACCAAAAAAAGGCCAAAATTCGGCCAATTCTGGACCAAAAAATGCCAAACCACCCTAAAACTTTGCCAACATCATTATGAACGAGCCTGCATTGGGCCCTGAGCCCTAGACTCTGTGGGAACCCAACCAAATTAAACCCAAAAACCCTAGTAAACCGCACTAAACCCTAAACCCTAGATATGCTTTGTCTGTCTGTGTCAAAGAGCCTAGGTATGCTACATCAGGTTGCTTCACTCAGTGGTGCCTGCCTTGACCGTCTGCATGGCCCTGCCACAAGCATTAGCCAAAAATCCATAACGCTCAAGAATGTGCGAATTTTCGGCAATTTCGCGAGATTCGCGGATTGCGACTTTGCCACTAAAAAACAGCAAATTTCACGAGCGGAGCGGATTTTTGGCCCATGCTTGCGGCAGGGCCATGCAGACGGTCAAGGCAGGCACCACTGAGTAAAGCAACCTGATGTAGCAATGCATACCTAGGCTCTTTGTCACAGACAGACAAAGCATATCTATTTGTATGCAGCAAGCCACATAGCCCCAATTTTACCTGAACTGCTGTATGGACTCTGCCTGGCCAAACAACACTTCACTGCGTCAACCACTCCATACCACGACTAGACAGACATGTAGTTCTGTTGTAGTAGTTGTTGTAGACTGGTTTACCTGTTTGTGACTCACGAATTGGCCATAGTTCTTCCATAAACGGACGCTGATGATCCATCCATCCCAGTGAGTGACTGTAAAGAAAAAAGATATATTATTTAATCAATCATCATGGTATATTGGCAAACAGTAAGTCCATGGACATTTTGCATATTGGAAAATGCAACGTAGTGGCCCCTGCAGTTGAAGTACAATTTGAATTAAACAAGGTAAAAAAAGCAGAGTAGACTTGAGTTACATTTAGTGTGTAAAAGATTAAATAATAACAGAAGACATATGATTCATTTCATGCACAACAAACAAAGAGCAATTGTTTTCATCAAAGCCAGACAGCCATTGCTGTCCACTGCATGCCATCTTCTTCTCATTATTCATGACCTATTCCACTTTTTGTCCGCATCTTCTTCTGAAAGTGAGGGCCCACAGGGCAGCCTCTCCTGTCAATTTCAGAAGTAACTGTCAGAAATCAGCAATCATGTAGTCAGTAATTCCAGTCCCACTTGAGGGGACTCCTCTACGAAGACAAAGTTTCTTTATTCTGCGTAATCTAGCCATCTGCCTTGAGGGAAATGGATAGGGGGAGTCTGGAGGAGGAGGATAGAGGAGCTTGATTGAGTTGTGAACTTGTGAACCTCAGGAATGCAGACTGCGGCACCTTCAAATCAATAAGGAAATAAGATGAAGACAGTGCTGCTGATGGACTTGTTGTGATTAGGTGATTAGATTTTTGTGGTGGTAAAAGTTGCAAAACAAAGAAATACACAAACGAATAAAAGTGAATAAGGACGAAAAAAAAGGAAGTCATTTTTAGGCCTCGTGTCAGGGAAGTAGTGCTCGTCCTCAAACTCTATGAATTGAGATGGGAGTAGGTCAGCTAACAGAGAAGAACTTCCGTCACCTAAGTCGGTGTCCTCTTCTACCTGCGTGCATTCACGTATTTTGTAATCTGGTGATATGAAGTGCTGATTAACCCTGGGCGTAGTGTGCGTAGTCTGGCTACGCGAAGCTACGCAAAGTGGGTGAGAAACTATGCCCACCTGCGCACTTCACGTAGCCCCACTACGCGCCGCATGCCCCCTCCCCTACATAGCTAATTTAATTAAATGGGCAACGAAAACTAAATAAAATACACTTACCTTGTCCGCGTCGTCCCGGGGCTCCCTCGGCTCGTTCACGGCGCCGTCTTCTAACCAATGCGCATGCGCGGGCGGCTGCGCATGCGCATTTCTAGCGAGAAATCAGCATGCGCGGCCGCATTTTTCGCGAGAAATCAGCATGCGCGGCTGCATTTCTCACGAGAAATCAGCATGCGCGGCCGCCCGTGCATGCGCATTGGTTAGAAGAAGGTGCCGTGAACAAGCAGAGGGAGCCCGGGACGCCGCGGACAAGGTAAGTGTATTTTATTTATTTTTTGTTGTCCATTTAATTAAATTAGCTATGTTTGGGAGGGCGGGTGAGAGGCGGGTGGCGGGCAACTTCGCTACGCCCAAGGAGTGGGCGTAGTGTTGCCTGCTTCGCCTACTTTTCAAAGGGCGAAGTAGGCAACACTACGCCCACGCGAAGTTGCCCGCCCAGGGTTAGTGCTGATTCATCTTGATCAGTGTTAACCTCTCCACATTTTCGGGCGAGAGGCGGGTCCTTTTTGAAGTTACAATGGCACCAGCAGCACTGAAAACACGTTCAGAAGACACGCTTGCGAGAGGGCAAGACAAATAATTTAGAGCCAGGTTGGTGAGCAGTCGCCATAGAGGCCTTTTCCTATACCAATACAGCAATGGGTTCTGATTAACAGAGACCTCTGTTGGGTCATCCAGATAGTCCTGCACTATCGACTCAAGGTTCTCCAGGGTTGCTCCGCTTTGCGTACCATCTGTGGCCTTTGCATCACTGGAACGAGCAAACCTTTGATGAGTTAACCAATCCGCTTCCGACAATATTATGGCTGGGACTGGTGCAGGTGAGGATGATGATACGGTTGCTGGTGTCGTTAACGGCTGTGAGGGAAAGTGACTACCTTCGGCCACAGATTCAGAAGTGGAACTTGACGCCGGATGGCCTGCTGATTCAGTAGTACTTCTGCCGGCTCCTTCAATTTTCTGCCGCTCTTTTTCGAACCGAGTGGCTGACAGAGCTAGACAATGTTTGCACTTTGAAGCATCTGCTTCATTAAAATGAATGAATGCTTTGCTGGCCATGGCTTTTTTGTACCGTGGATCCAGAATAGTGGCACAAATGTAATGTTGTTCTGTATGTATTTTTTTTAAGCCTTTTATTGTCAACTAGGCGGCTTAATAACCTCTCCGCCAACTGATATGTGTCTTGCTTTTCAGCATCATCTCGGAACGTTGAAGACACCGCCTTCAGTTGGTGCTCTAGCATGTGCAACAATGGGATAGCTTTGCCCAAAGAACAGTCCTCCCTGCTGACTTCACGTGTGAAGACCTCAAAAGGACGAAGCATGTCTGTCAGACTTGCAAGTAGCTTCCATTCCTCCAACTCTAGCCTCATGTCTTTCATAGTAGAACCCAGTTCATAGACATACTCATTGATTACCCCCCACTGCTCAGACAGACGCTCAAGCATGTAGAAGGTTAAGTTAGGAAAGAACTCCACTGGCTACCGGTGCAGCACAGAATCTCTTTTAAAATTCTGTGCTTAGCCTACAGAGCTGTGACGGAAGGTTCCTCCAGTGCCATTGGCTCTCTCCTTACGCGCTACGTCCCTACAAGAGGCCTTCGGTCTGCGGGACTCTGTCAATTGGTTGTTCCGCATTTCAAACTAGCCAGATGGGGAGCCAGAGCGTTTTCCGTGGTTGCCCCTCAGCTTTGGAATTCTATCCCTCTTGATATAAAAACCCTTCCTACAATTGAGCTATTTAAAAAAGCTCTTAAAACCTGTCTCTTTAAGAGGGCCTACCAATGAGAGCATGCTGCTGAGTGTTACTGTAGGGGGCTTAGCTGATATATTTGATTTAGGCGCCTTGACGCCCTTGGGGCTAAGTCTGCGCAAGATAAGATCCTTTTCATTCATTCAAGTTCCAACGTGTTGCCACCTCCTGGATGAGTCCTTTGACTGGCAGTCTATGTTCATGTTGCATGCTCCTCAGCTTCTTCCGGGCCTTAAAAGAATGGCTGAAATGTGTGCAGATTCTTCGGCAGGTGGTCAGTAGTCAGTCAGTCAGATATCTTTATTTGGTTATTTTACACAATAACCATGAAAGTACAGTAAAAACACAAGGTGGTCAGTAACTTGCTGACTGTGATTTATTTTTACAAGAAATCTTGCACAACAATGTTAATACTGTGAGCCAAACATGGCACTCTGAAATAGCCACAATCATTCATGGCCCTAACTATATTTCTGCCATTATCCGTGGAAACACAACCAATCATGTGATTTCTTGGATGCAGCCATTCATGAACCTTCCTGTCAAACTCCTCCAAAAGGTTAGGTGCAGTATGAGATTTCTCCATGGCAGACATGGCTACTGTTGTATGTTTCCGACTAGCTTGAAAAACTGTGTCCGTGTCAACACCTGCTTTTAACTTGTCTTTAACCCCGGCAGAAGAGATCCAGTGTGCAGTGATGCACATGTAATCAAGGGCTTGGCAACTGGTCCACATGTCTGTTGTCAGGTGGATAGTGTGAACAGCAGTCTTCTGAATAGCTGGGCCAATGACCTCCAGCACATCTTGATGTAGTGCTGGAACAGCAACTCTTGCAAAATAGGACCGGCTAGGAACCTTCCATTTAGGGCAGACTGTTGCCACAAATTCTAGAAAACCCACCCCTTCCACAAAAGAAAAAGGGAGAAGGTCCAGCGCTAGCATTTTATCTAGCTTTGTGTTATACAGACGTGCCGTCGGGTGGTTGCGTTCAAATGGCGCATCCAACCAAAACATGCCTCTAATGGTGGTCTGGACCGTTTTACGTGATGATGATGATGCAGACTCCTTCAAACCAGTTAGGCTTATTGATGTACTTTTTCGCGTTGGTGTCTCTCCCAGTCTCTTAGTGTGCCTCACATATGTTGCAGGGGTAGAGGGTGTGGGCGCTACCACTGCAGTGCTGCTGCCAGGGGTACTGGGTGTACCAGAAAAAATGTTGGTCGGTTCTTGACTTCCCCCATGCACGATCAGCCCCTCGTCATCATCAGATGCAAAGTGAATGGATACATTTGGATCAGTTCTACTTGTGGCTTCCCGGATGTTCCTTAGGTGCGCCTCCCACTGGATAGTGTGGTGTTTTTGGTGATGACCTCTCTGGCCTCCGGTACCATAGTTAGTACCAAGCTTACCCCGACTAACTACTATTTTACAAATCGAACAAACAACCATGTTTTCCACCTTTTTGCTAACACTAAAGAAGTCCCAAACTGGGGACTGAAAATGTCTGCTGGTGGTGGAGGTGCTACTTTCAGTTTCAATGCCAGATGAAGTGGAGGATGGGCGTGCCAGAATTCGACTCTGTTGTGCACTTACAGCACCACTACTTGAGGTAATGGAGGTCGAGCTGGATGGAGGTCCCTGCCGGCCCTTCTGACGAGAAAATATGGAAGCTGTAGGTCGTGTTGGGTGTAGAAGTTAACTGCGTTGGTGGTGGTACCAGTGCCACACCGCCCTCATCCCGCTCAGCAGCATTTCGGGAAAGAGTCAGAATGTCTTGCTGCATGCCCGCTGGGGCTGGAGTGACGACTGATGACTGGGTCGTCGTCAGACTGTTCATCAGCAGCATACACCACTTCTTGTTCGTCGTCATCATCAACCATAATTGAAAGCCTTGCGGGAACCTTCCTTTTAGGCTTAGCTACCTTTGTCGGCTCATGGCATGCCTCTCTCTAAGACTCCATTGGTGGGTTCCAATCAACATCAAGATCATCAGAAGGAATGGGGCTTGAAGAAGAACTTTTAGTAGCCCTCGACCTTTTTCTTGCTAGGGATCTGGAAGAATATGGATCACCATCAGGAGGAGTGGCTTCCTCGGATAATACCTCCGTTTCAATCTCGATTTCCTGATGTACCCCTACTTCTGGAGGAACAAGCATTGTGGGCAGTTGTGCCGCTCCATGCACCTCTAGTTGCGCCTCTCCATGCGCCTCTCCATGTGCCTCTCCTTGCGCCTCTCCTTGCGCCTCTACTTGCGCCTCTTCTTGCGCCTCTATTTGCGCATCTACTTGCGCCTCTCCTTGCCCATGTACTTGCGCTTGTACTAGTTGCACCTGTGGTTGGCGTTGCGGCTGTGGTTGTTGAACACTCGTCGTCAGCTGAGTTACACCCGGCGTTGGTTGGATGCTACTTTCTTGCGATGAGCCAACATCACTGGTCGATGGAGATTGAACAATTAAAATGGCTGCCTCTGCAACACTCATGTGCTTGGACCTAACTCGGCGTGGTGGCACTGAGCCCAATGAGGAGGAGGTGCTGCTCCCAATTTGGTCCCTGGCGGATACCGCTGCTGAAGGCGTAGTTTTTTTTCCCCAAAAAGGGTGTCTGTGGGCACACCAGTCTCCTTGGTAGGTGGTGCCACTTGCTTCTTTTGTTCATTCCTACTGGCAGTGGCACTGGCAAATTTTTTCGTAGAGGCGCTACGGCCACCTTTCTTTGGGCCCATCTTCTTCAGATGTCAGAACAGCAGGCCGGAGTTGCACGAGTTGCAGAGTTGTCTGTGGCCACACATGACGTCACGTGACGTTGTGCTGCACACACCGCTGCAGGACTTCTTCCTGGCACTGGTGGTTCTCTTGTGCACCTAAAAGCAAAGGAAGCCAGAGGAACATCAGTTAAACACCCCAAAAAGTAGGAAAACACACAAAAATCCCCACAATCCAATGCCATCCATGCCCTCAATTATGTTTAAATTCAAGACACCCCACAGAAAGACTTGGTCCATGGACCACTGAGTACCCCTGGGCATAATAGATGAAAGCAAGGCAAACTGGGTGCAGGCCTGAGCACACTGCCTGGCTTCAAAATGGCCCCTTGACCACCACCCACATGGCCAGGCCCTGCCGGGACCAGGTCTCAAAATGGCCCCCACCCACATGGTAAGGCCCTGACAGCACCCACAAAGTCGAAAAACACACAAAAATCACCACAATCCAATGCCATCCATGCCCTCAATGATGTTTAAATTCAAGACACCCCACAGAAAGACTAGGACCATGGAATACTGAGTACCCCATGGCATAATGGATGAAAGCAAGGCAAACTGGGTGCAGGCCTGAGCACACTGCCTGGCTTCAAAATGGCCCCTTAACCTTCACCCACATGGCCAGGCCCTGCCTGGACCAGTCCGCAAAATGGCCCCCACCCACATGGTCAGGCCCCAACACCACCCAATAAGTCGAAAAAAACACAAGATTCACCACAATCCAAATCCATCCATGCCCTCAATGATGTTTAAATTCAAAACACCCCACAGAAAGACTTGGTACATGGATCACTGAGTACCCTTGTGCATAATGAATGAAAGCAAGGCAAACTGGGTGCAGGCCTGAGCACACTGCCTGGCTTCAAAATTGCTCCTTGACCCCCACCACATGGCCAGGGCCTGCCTGGACCAGGCCTCAAAATGGCCCCCACCCACATGGCCAGGCCCCAACAACACCCCAAAAAGTCGAAAAACACACAAAAATCACCACAATCCAATGCCATCTATGCCCTCAATGCTGTTTAAATTCAAGACACCCAACAGAAAGACTTGGTCCATGCACCACTCACTATCCCTGGGCCTACTGGCTAGTGAGGCTTTACAGGCACCCCAAAATTAAAAAAAAAAAATCCACATATAACAGTGAGCTAAAATTCCATGACATAAATGAGATTTATGTTAAAAAAACTCACGGAAACAGTTGTATCATGCACCCATGACTAACCTTGGGCCTACTGGATACTGTGGCTACCCACAATATATTTTTTTTAAAGTTGTGAAAATGTTTTAAAATTGTAGTTGCAGCAACTGCAACGCCAAAAACAAACAACACCAACTTACTTAAAAAATCTCATATCCAAAAGTGATCCAAACTCCAAAGTCCCAAAAGTCCTCAAATACAAATATCCAGCAGCAGCCACAAAAAGTAATCCTTCCAGCTCCAGATCCAAATCAAAAGTGACCAGGACAGAGGAGGAGCTAAGCGCGCATCCATGATGGCCGCGTGAGCCCAGGGCTCCCGAGACCCTCGCCACCTCCCGCATTTATCTGAATATTATCCTGCCAACAACAACGGGCTATTGAAGACGCAGCCCAGCTGACATACTCGCTGTTTTCAGAAATCGATTTGGACTCCGGGAACCGAACATGTGTGTTTTGAACTTTTGTGGCCTGCCCCATGGACTCCTCCGGGCCTCGGGTGGTCTGAATGCCCAGGCTGTAATTCAACCACAACGGCTTGCGACGTCTTGGTTGCTGCCCCGAGTTGACTTTCGGTTTCGTTTTTGGGTCTTCACCCTCTCGCATTTCTATCCTGTCGCAGTGACCCGTGTCGCGCCCGGACCCTGGGATTTCACTGTAAGCCCACGGCGGCGTGTCTGTGGTTTACGCCGTAGGCCCGCTAGCTTGCTTTTGGTAATATTGGTGGAAAACACACGAACCATTTTTACCAGGTCCAGGGCGCTTCTTGGGGGCTTACCGCCCGACATGGCGAGCAAACCCAACAGCGAGAAACGCAAAACCAAGACCCCTCTCCGCGGTGGTACCATTCAAACGAACGTCATGGGCCGCTACACCCAGCCTAAGGTGTCACCCGGAGGGGCGAATAGGAATCGGGGTGAAGTGACCGAGGACCCCGCCATGTTGGCTGATCTTACATTGCAAGACGTCATGGGCGTCATCACTGGTATGAAGTCTTCTATGGATCAACAGTATGAGGCCATTGCCCTCAAGCTTGACACAGTTGCCATTGACGTCAATATTATCAGAATGGATTTATCAAAAACCAACGAGAAGTTAAAATCCTTGGACTTAAAGACTTCCAGCCTCACTACAGATGTCGTTGACCTACAAACAGAGGTGCGGACCTCTAATGACCTCTTTAATCGTCGACTGGAGGATTTTGAAAGCCGGGCGAGACGCAATAACGTGTGCATCATTGGTGTTCCGGAAACTTCCACAGCCTCTTCCACAGATCTCCTTGTTGAAGACCTCATCCTCACGCATCTTGCTCCTAAAGGCCTCAGCAAATTCTTTGCCGTGGAACGTGTGCATAGAGTTCCGGGTGGTCAGCCTAAAACCGGTGCTCCACCACGTCCGATTATTGCTAGAACCTTCTATTTCAGGGATAGAGACGCTATCCTGCAGGCATCGCGAATGGGTGGCCCGGTGAAGTTTGAGAATACCACTGTGAGCTTCTACCCGGACTTCACACATTCTGTTCAGAAACAGAGGATGGAGTTTCAGGGGGTGAAGCGGAGACTGAGGGACATGGGACTGAAATATGCGATGCTTTTCCCGACCCGACTACGGATTGTATATGAGGACCGGACATTTTTCTTTGATCGCCCTGACAGAGTGAGTGACTGGCTTAATTCCTTGCCTGAGCGACGAGATCGCACGGAACACTCCGGCGGAGCTGAGGGTGGCCAACCGGACCAAGAATGAGCGGAGGCTCCCGAGTTTCTAACACTGTTTATGATAGGTCACTGTGGTTTGACGTCTCCCGTATTTCTAAGACTTATGTGTGTAACTGGGGGTGGCGGGGGTGGGACTCTTTCCTCCTCTGGGTTTCTTCTCGTAGATTAGTTCTATGTTAGGGCGACAGGCACACTGCAAGTTGGGGTGGCTTTTGAATCTAACACAGGGGTGCAGGGCGGGGGGTGTTTGTTTCTTGGGATTGTGGGGGGAGGGGGGGGAGTGTTTGGGGTGTGTTCTTTTTCAAGGCAACATATTGATTTTACTATTTGATTTGGGTGCTGCGCTGCGGGTGGGGAGGGCTCTGTTACCGTTTCGAGTGTGGGGGGTAGAGGGTTGAGACTTCTATGTTGGAATGTTAATGGATTGGGGGACAGGATAAAATGGGGTGTGGTGTTGTAATACTTGAAACGTTTCTCCCCTGATGTAGTGTTAATGCAGGAAACACATCTGATTGGGAACACTTGTCACGCTATAAATAGGCGGGATACCACCTTGCTGCCCACGCTGGTTTCACATCCGGTTCCAGGGGGGTGGGTATTCTTCCCCTGGAGCTTGACAATGTAATGTGTGACGATAGAGGGCGTTATGCTGCCCTCACTGGTAGGTAGGAGGGGAACACCATCACGCTGCTTTCTGTGTATGTCTCCCCTGGTTTGCAGTCCTCGACCTTTGCTGATTTTGGGAGGGTGGTTTTGGGACTTCCTGACTGTATGTTGATCGTGGGCGGAGACTTTAATTCTGTTGTTTCTGGGGTAGAAGACCGCCATCCCACCCGGGATCTCGCAAGGTCCCAATCATGGTAGAGTGGATTTCTGAAACACTGGGCTTGATTGATTGTTGGAGGGTGATGCACCCGGGTCGGACGCAGTTTACCTTCCACTCGGGTGCCCATGGTAGCCTGTCCAGATTGGACTATGTTCTGATGCCGGCAGCACAGGCCTCATTTTTTTTTTTTTTGCAGAGTTTTATATAGCGCGAACTAGACCCGAACCGAATCAGGTATCAGAGCGCTTTACATAGCACCAGTTACGTTACATGAGGACACACTTTCATTTTTTTTGGCACGGGGAGATTAAGTGATTTGCTCAGAATCACAGGAGGTTTTTGGCGTCGTTACCGAGACTCGAACCCAGATCCCCAGGTCCGAGGTCTAGCGCCTTAGCCGTTAGGCCAACCCCTCTAACTCTTATTTAGAGCATTTTAGACAAATTCTTATGCTTTAGACAAAACCTCATTGTTCATTGGTAAGTTTCATAGTTGAGACTTCTGCACATCCTGATCATTGTGCTCTGCCCAGTTTTTCCCACAACTTAAAGTTTGGGCTGGACAGAGCAGTCTTGAAAGAGGACGGTGTTCTGCTTTTACCATAAAAACACAGTATTCCGGCACATTCTAACCCAGCAATAAGGTTCAGCTCATCATCACATAAAACATACCCAGCTTGGAGAAACTACAGTCAGAAATTGTTCTTAAAGCAGCAAAGACCTGGCTGGTACTGGATTTACAGTGCAAAATTAGATCTCCTGCCTTTGAAGCAGGCAGTATAAGAACTATAAGCATGGCTGCAGAACTGTTGCTTCTATTCCGGCTGATACATGAGTCAGCAGCTTTTTACAGCAAATAATGTTTTAATGTGATTTCTCTATTGAAAGAGTAAATACAATCTGTGGTTTTCACACCTTTATTAGTTCATTAACTTTTATGTAAATGTTTATATGCACAAAGTTTTGTCTTCATAAACAAACTTCCCATAACACCAAAAGAAAAGTACAGCGAGGCTACTGCAGCCTGCACCACGCATTGCCCCTGACAGTGCTGCCAATGATAGTATAAACACAACTGTAATTTGTGCATGTTTGTCTTCACCCTCCAGAACACATTATGTGAAAAATGAACCCGCCTAAAACCATGAGCGTCCTCCACCTGCGGCGAGTGTGGTGGGCACAGATGGAGGGTGGTTCAACCCCTCTCTTTCCCCCTCCAGCGTGCTACAAGGACAGTAAATAGGAACATCTGTCCCCAGCTTATGATGACACTGTACTGTGTTAAGGGTAAAGGTCAACGATGATAACTCGGTCATAATATGTTCAAGAAATGGACACCGATAGCTCCTTAAACAAATATGTCTGAGCCGCAGCCCCCCATAGACCAGATAAAAGGGCAAGGCTGCCCCGGAAAACATAATCGCCTCTATTTTATGCATTGACAAAAAAAAAGGATACGTAAATTACGGTGTGATACATAGTTCTTTGTGCTTAGGAAAAAGACGTTTTCATTCTGGGAAGATTGATACGGCTCGCGACTGTCACGGTGAAAAACATATGACCGAGTCTGAACTCGAGGTCATATTTTATTACAGTAGTTTTTCATAAAAGCCTGGTAGGTTTTAAATGCAAAGACCTAGAGAAGCGTGGGGTAACATTTGATAAAGGAGATCAGACACTTAGCTAGGGGGATTTCGGATCACTCTCCCGTATGGCTTCATATGGACACTAATCCGGGCACTGGGGGTCGAGTGGCTCCGATTAACCCCTGGTATCTCCAAAACCCTAAGACCCGTGCTAAACTTGTTAAATCTTTTGATCACTATTTTTTTGAGAATAAGGGATCGGTGTCTTCTTCTGTCTCCTTGTGGGAAGCGTTTAAGACGGTCCTTCGTGGACATGCCTTATCGTTGATTGCTGGTGCTAAAAAGATCAGGAATGAGGCGGTGGTCCGACTTGAGGCTGACATTACTGAACTAGAAGGAGAGTTGGAGTTGGGGGTCACCCGAGATTAATTTCATGTCCTCGGTCTCAAACAGTCTGATTATATGGCCCTGGTGACTGATGCCGCTAAACGTATGAGTAGGGAGCGACAGGGGCGGCTGTATGATGTGGGGGACAAGGCTGGGAAATTGATTGCCTGGTTGGATAGAAAGGACAGAGCGAGTCGTGTGGTTCCGATGATTGAGAGACCTGATGGAATGCATGTAACTGACCCGGTTGAGATAGTTGAGTGCTTCGCTGATCATTTTTGGGAGGTTTATTCTCCAGTGTCTGCTAGGCCTGAAGAAGACTCTCATCAGTTGTTGAGAGATATTTCGCTGCCGTGCCTATCGGACTCAGACAGGGAGCTGCTGGATGCGCCACTTTCAGTGGATGAGATAGCTCTTGCCATACGCTCTCTTCGATCGGGGAAGGCTATGGGTCCCAATGGTCTCCCTATTGAGTTATACACGCTGCGGCCAGATAGGATTGCACCATATCTCCGCGGTATGTTCTTAGAATCGAGGGATACTGGCTCCCTCCCTTACGATCAAAGCCTTGCATCGATAGTAGTGATTCACAAAGAGGGGAAGCCACGGGCTTGTTGTGCGTCCTACAGACCCATATCGCTTCTTAATGCACAGCCAAAGATCCTCGCTAAGGTACAAGCGAACCGTCTTATCACTGTAATTAGTGACTTGATTCACCCGGACCAGTCCGGATTCATCCCGCGCCGTAATACAGCACTGAATTTGAGACGCTTACACGGCGCTCTCGCGAGAGCCCCATATCTTATGGAATCGGCCATCTTGGTCTCCCTTGACGCCACGATGGCTTTTGATACTGTGGAGTGGTCGTATTTGTGGGCCGCTCTTGCTAAATTCGGCTTTGGTCCTGGCTTTATTAGCTGGGTGAAACTTCTCTATGAGGCACCGTTGGCGCAGGTAGTTGTCAATGGTCGTGCATCCAGTCCCTTCGCTCTGGGAAGGGGTACTCGGCAAGGATGTCCGTTGTCTCCGCTCCTCTTTGCGCTTGCCCTGGAGCCTCTGGCTGCATGGTTGCGCTGGGAACCATCGATGAGAGGTATACAGTGGACTTTTTTTTTTTTTCAAATAAAAAAATTTTAAAAAAGTGACCAAGACATGGACAAAGCACTGGGAGGAGCCTGCTGGACAGGAACAGGAAGTTGGAGACTCAGGGGCACTTCCTTCCTCCCACCCCCCCAAAAAAAATGACTCCTTACACAAAAAAGTGCAGCCAAATGTCAATCAAATGCCAAAGAGTATTTCTGCTCAAAATCATCATTTTCAGAAGGTTTATGCTGCCTGCGGTGGATTTCTTGTGCAGAATTGCAATTTTTGCAAGTTCGGGAAAGCGAGCTGTTCAAATCTCCCGCCGGAGGTCAGCTGCACGCCGCAGCTACTTGTTCGCAATTGTTTACTCCCGCGATGCCGATCGCGGGCCCTTATGACGTACTTGTGTTATCAAACTCTCGCTGTGCAAGATGGCAGGCCGTGATGACGTTATCGCGGTCGAAAAACTCTCGCGCGATCACGCAGCAATATCCAATATGGCGCAGCACACGCAAACTGGGAGGAAAACAACTCGGTGAACACAGAATCATGGTAAGACAACGCCGCGCACGCGCGATATTGTATTTTTCTAGCGCGACCAAGCAAAAAAATCCACCAGCTAGCGAATTTACTGATTTTTGGGCAAATTCGCAGGATTCACGGACTGCGAAATTGCCAAAAATCTGCAAATTCCGCGAATGGAATGGATTTTACGCCCACGGTTACAATGAAGGCTCTTCATCAGGGGAAGGACACGTTGGTGTCTGGGTTGATGAAAGATGAGTCTAGCTGCTTGGTTTTGGACCAATTGCAGGCAATGAAGCTGATAGGCTGGGATGCCAACATAGAGTGAGTTGGCATAATCAATGAGGGAGATGACCAAGGCCAGAAGGACAAGAGTTAAGGCCTCGGTAGTTAAAAATCTGGAAATTTTTCGGATTCTTCGAAGATGTAAGAAGCAGGAAGATAGCACTGCACAAATCTGAGATTTCATGAATAGATCTTTTCTGATTATGACCCCTAGGCTTTTAATGGATTCAGCAGGGCAGGGAGGATGGCCTAGGAGAGGAGGCCAAAAATTAGGGTTCCAAAGATTGGAAGCGCCTCAGGTCAAGATCAACTCAGTCTTCTCGGATTTGAGCTTTAGTTGATTGGCATACATCCAATTAATAATAAGGCTCATGGTGGACTGAAAGTTAGCGACTGAGGTGGAAGAAGAGTCAATCTCAAACACGAGCTGGATGTCGTCAGCATAGTTGAAAGCGGCAACTTTACTATTATGTAAAGACTGGATATGGGGAGACATATAAAGGTTATAAAGAAGGGGAGAAAGTGAGGATCCCTGGGGGACCCCACAGGTCATCCTGACTTTCTTTGCTGAGAAGTTAGTGAGACGGACTCCCTGACAAATTTAGGTGGCCAGTCTTGTTCAGCTAGAAGGATGTCATAACCCTGAGAGAGCTTCTCCCAAAAGAGTTATGTCCCCCGCCATCCGGAGTGTTAATAATAACTAATGTGGGACACTAACCCTGGTGACTGCAATTTCAAATTGGATGTACTCATTCAAGTCCACTGTCTCCAGATGATCCTTCAAGTTCTTGCGAGCTATGGTGACTTCACCTGCGCTGTCCAACATCGTTTGAGCCGATTCCCCGTTCTTGAGTTGTGTCCTCAAGATACTCAGCTGTAAGATTTTTAGACCTGCTTCCTTCTTTTTGGTGAATTGAATTGTCTTCTGATCGTCCTCTTCTTTCGGTTTTCCATGATGAAGTATGAAAGGTACGAGAGAAACGTGTATCAGTATCTTGATATCTATCAGGTTTTCTCAAATTATCCCTATTCCTGAGGTTATACCTCCTTTCAGGGCTCCTTTTGAGGAGACCTTCCTCTGGATTGAGAACGCTTCTCTTTAAAAGTTTGTTTATTGTTCTCCTACTTCTTCTTGGGAGGAGTAGGAGTGTTTTTAATAAAGACCTTTTCAGGACTTTGTCAGTTGTTGTTTCACTGGTTTACCACCCAAACTGTCTCTATCTAGTTCTTCATAGGATTTTTCAATTATTCTGGCTAGTTGCTGAGGTTGCTCAGTTACATCGAATTCTCTTAACTTTTGGCGGATCACCACGGATGCTGTTTCACCTTTAATATTAGCTAATATTATTGTTGAGACCTGTTTGAAATCTTTCAGTAATTTCATACCTAGATTTAGAGCAGGCTCTGCCTCGTATTCATTTTGAATCTGTTTCAGGACGTCTGATTTTAGCGCTATAGACGGAACACTGTGAGTTTTGGTGTAGATTGCAGCAAAGACTGTACCCCAAGTGTCGCAAATGTAGTGCGATCCCCATTGGTAAACAGATTGGTATAATTCTGTGTTTCTCATGGGGTAGTATCAGGAAATACTGCCTCGATCTGAGTATTTTTTGAACTTTCCAGAATGGAATTTGTTCCCGTTTTGCGGGTAATTTACCAATGACTGATTGTATAGTCTGTGGTGTAATTTTATTTGTGTTCCCCTGGTAAGGGGTATGTTGCAAAATCCTAATTGCCGGTTGGGTTGTAAGAGTCCGCATGCCATATTGGACCAAATGTCTGTGAATTTTAATTAGGTCCTTTAGTTGAACTAATAGTTCCTCATTTGTCATTTCTTCAATGGCAGGATGTGGTGTATATCTGGCTAATATCGGCCATGTTGCTCCTGGTCTACCTAGTGGACCGAGGCTGAGAACGTGATTTATATGATTTAGGGCGCCTTTAAACCAGAGCGCATGCTCTTGGTATGTTAGTGGAATTTCAACATCCTTGAAAGAAATGTATTCCATTGGAGGTTCATCTTCTTTGTAAAAGTGAAACAATTTAGTTACTGGATTTGCTTCAGGGAAGACTATCCATGAATAGAATACCTCTGTCTGATGATATTCATGTGCCTCTATCACAAAAACTACCCTACCACCTCTTGCTGATAGGTCATATCTTATAAGTTTCATAGTGATGGCACTCCTTAGATTTTCTGGAATGCCCATAGCATCATCATCGTCTGCTTCATTAAGCCCTGATGCATTAAGAGCTCATACAGCATTTTCGTCTGTAGCTCCACCGGCCTCGGTGCTGTTGCAGTTATTCGACATTGTTTAATGAAAGTTGCAGAGCAAGTTTTCACGGAAACAAAGATAAGGTGCACAATATTTTGGAACACTGTATCCTTCAACATTGGAAAACCAAAAACTAATACATAGGATTGTCATCCTACTCAGCTATAGCGGATATTCTATCCCTTTACCCACTCCAGACGTCTATTGGAGTATTTTATGGCAAAAGGGGTCTCTGAGAAAAGCATGACTGAGTTACTTTAGTATCTAGCGGTAAATTAGTGCCTTACCAATAGTTGGGCCCCATGTAGTGTAGTTCCTATATTCCCAATAGGCTCTGCGCATTGAAATAATGTATCCTATATATTAGACGTAGGACTGAGGTCGACTAGGTCTCTATCGAATATACTAAACTTAATAGTGAGTGCCAGCTAGCTCAGAGGTCACTAGAAACTTTCTCGAATTCACAAGAAGGGATTAGTTTCTGACAACTGCATAAACATGACAACTTTGTTTCCCAAGAATAAGAAATATATCTCTCAGAGTTGTAGAAACAATAGATAAGTATTTCACTCAGTCAATCGTGCATGCTTCGTTTCAACAGAGTTGTAGAGAAATAGAGAGACAGGCGTTTTCAATAAAAAGGTTTATTGAACAGTCTTCTTTCTCATACAAGAGAAGTGAACTGCTACAATCGTTATGCAGACAGCAAAGTATAATGCGTACAGCGAGAATAGTATTATAAAATAATACTGTAAAAACATTGTATGGTTTCTAAGCCGTATAAGAATACATACATAAATATACAGGCTAAAATACTCAATTGGTGTTTCTAAAATTCGCCTACCCCAATGTACCTAACCTAAGTCTAGTACGAAGGAAGGAGTAAGTATTGGGTAGCATAGGTTTAGTTGTTTTTACCAAGAATCTACCAAAGGTTTCTCTAGGTTCTAATCAGCTCCATACCTTAGTCAGAATGAAGGAGGTCTGGTATCTCAGTCTCAGGACTCGATTTCCCAACACCCCGCAAAGGGAACTTGGAAACACTGGAGCTAGATTCTCGGCAGGAGAAGGGCAGCCTCTTGATCAGTGCTTCAGCTGGAGAGTCAGCTTCCTTCGGCACTTGCTTTAGCGAGCTGCGCCGGGCAAGTAGATAGTCTAACTGCTCTGAACCACCGTATCTTGCTAGAGCAAGTGATGGTATATTTATACCTTGAAGGTGTTTAGGAATGCCATAGTTTGACGTAAAGTCGGGCATATGAACGTCAGGAAAGTACCCCTACGCAATAGTTGTTCTTTGCAAAGTGCATGACTTCTTGGACAAATCAATATTCTAGCAAGGGGAAGTTCCCCAACTGCTGAAGACGATTTTCCAAGAAATCATTGTGATGTTTGGTACAGGTGGAAGTAGCCATGCCTGTATTTGGATAGCATGGGCTGTGCCTAAATAAGGGATTGATTTCTATGACTATATAAGCGAAATGTGAATTGTACCTATATAAGGGCATGAATCGGGAAAATTGACTCGGAGCTCTAAACGCCACACAACAAGTGGGTCTATGAGTGACAGACTGACCAGGCCAGGGAAGGAAAGCAGGAAATTCCAAGCACTTTTGAAAGGGGAACTTCTAGAAACTTCTCCTACTTCAAAGGAGGCACCAGATTTAAAAATAGGACCCCCAGGTCCACTCTTCAGTTTACCTTCTGTGCCTATGCAAGGACTCTCAGAGGACTGTCTGCAGCTGTGGCCTGCTGCATACGTCAGAAGACTAAGTGGCAGCACCTGAAAGAAATGCTCTGCTGTGTGAAGCCTGCCTTTACCCCCAGAAGCCTGCCCTGCTGCTTGAGTTCTGTTCCACCTCTTGAACCTAGGACACCCAGAGTGACTACAAGGGCTAGTTGGCTGGCCTCCTGAACAGAGGCTCAGGACAGAAAAGTCCTAATCCTACAAGTGGTACCTCTCCAGTACTGAACCCTTGTAGGTGGTGCTAAAGGTGCCCTCTCAGAATGCCCAAACCCAAAACTTGTGACATATTCAACCAAAAAGTGCTCTGAGAACTGAGAGGAGACTGGGACCAACCTGATCGTCAATCTTCCCATGGTGCATAGTTGGTTGGCCTGACTTCACAGCAGCTCCTGCTACTTTTTCTCCGCAGCAGCAATTCCTGTTCAGCTGGCCCTTTTAGAAGAGGTATCCAGCTGTGTGGAGCCCTCATCGGCTACAGCCTGGAGCTTCGTACCGCTGGACATCTTTGACTTCTAAAAAAAGAGTTTAAGCATGAACAAAGGAAGGATTCTTCACTACGACTTTGACCAGAAGCCCCTCTGGTTTTTCTAAATTGGTGTGGGATATTTCATGTGTTGTGTGTTCACTTCATTGCTGTTTGTCTGCTATATAGATACTATACACACTGCCTCTAAGTTAAGCCTGGCTACTTTTGTGTCAAGCTAACAGAGGGTGAAGCTAAGGTTACAGTGCTGTTCATTTTCCAATGATAATCTATTGATGGTGAAGCAAGAGTTTAATCAGTTATGGGACAAAACGCTGTATACTTCACTCACAGCCAACAATTCTGAGGTCTAGACAAAGGTTTATCTGAATGTTTCTATCTTTAGGAGTGACCTGAAGTGCAGCTAGTTCTGCTCTGAAACTTGGTTGAAAAGCGTTCTATAGCTTTTACCTTGAACTCATCAGGACCTGTTTTCACACTTTATTCTCTTAAACGTTTGTTTGTGATTCGATGTGATGTGGCTGAATGACGATTTTGATCGGGGTGTTATATGGGGGAAGGCATGTTGCCCAATCTTTTTCACAGTACACCTTGTGTACCATGCATATAACTTTAAACTTGATTCTCTCTTTCACAGGCAACTTGTTGCGCAATTTCATTGCTGGCTTGACATGATTACACTTTCTAAGCTTTTAGGTATGGTTGTACTGCTTGGTTTTGCGATTATTTATGTATTTATTTATTTTTTGTGCCCATTCTATACTATGTTACAGTAGTCTATTCTTGTTGTCCATAATTCGCTCAATACCACAGTATAAGAGCAGAATGGAATAACAGAAGGGATGTATGAGAATGCAATAGCTGGAGATTTACATCCTTTATCACATACTGATTTAAGGGCAAGTAATTGTTGAACAAAAGTCCCAGTTTGTTGGCCTTGGGGTCTGTGGAAGAAGGGCTTCAAACTTCGGTGGCCATTCAGAGGGGATATATTTCTGGACTATTCTAATGTTGTCAAGCAGGCTGAAAGGTCTCACACACCCACACAATAAACAAATCTGTACAATAGTGACACTCATTCCATAATTCCACACTCTGTTTGGCTATATAGTTTTTTCCAGGACAATGTTTTTTCTGTAAGAAGACCATGAACTCTTAAGGCATGATTTGTTGACAGACTAGCTTTCTTACTGTGGGTACCTTTCAGTGGCAGAATCGTCAATCTGTAGTAAACAAAGTGGAATTCAGCTTCACCCACTCTGCCTGAGAAGCGATACGAATGCTTAGGTAGCACTTGACTGTCACAGGATGTCATCTACTTCAACATGCACTTAAGGATTAGTGCAACTGATCCCAGGGCTGAATTCATATAATCTAAAGCATTTTCCCCAGTAGGGTGAGTGTCATCCCTTTTTCTGCACGACTTTTAGGGCCTAATTACAAGTCTGGCGGTACGAGGATGGGCAGATTTACAGGGTGCGGGGCCACCTACTACATCACTGGCCGTCCGACCGCCCCATTGCAAGTTGTTGCATCGGACTGCCATTGCAGTGCTGCAGCGCTAGGGACCCCCCACTCCCTGGTGATGGCGCAGCAGTCAGGGCCTCAGCAATATGGTGTTGGTGCCGCTGCATTAGTGGTATTATGAACTGATATAAATATCCACATGGAACCAAGGAAGAAATGGGAAACGAAAAGACGAGGTCTTTGAACTAAAAAAAATGGTGCAGGAAGAAGGATGGCACTCACACTATAAGGAAAATATTACACTGAACCCGCACAAGTTCAATGAAAATAAAAAAAGGCCATTGAGTGGCTGCTGCTATATGGGAAGAGAGGATACCCTCCAACATACGCTCACTTGTGCAAGAATGGCAGCGGTTGACATCTGTAATATGCAGTTTAAATCCAGTTACGTGGTAAAGATCCTGACAAAACAGTCGCAATGATTACATTTTAATTTCAAAGTAACTGTATATTCATCTTCTGTTAATGGTCATGTTTGTAATTTCCTTCTTTTTAAATGTTCGATTTATGGTATTTATATTTTAAGCAGCAAACAGTTAATTAAATAATTTGAAGTAGTAGTTGCATAACCCAACATATTTTCCTGTAAACGACACAAAAGTTGGCACACAGTTTTTAATTAAATACACTGGCTTACATTCTCTTCCAAAAACGTGTACAGTGAAATATTCCTTTAACATCTTGCAGAAAAATAAAATGTAGGTTAATTGAATTTAATCTAAACAATATATTCCTAAATTTACCTTTAAAATAATTTAGATTGGAGAATTGCTGCTAGCAGGTGACAATTTCACTACAGTAAATTGAGAGAAACTGGAACATCTTACTCTCTGGTATCCATGGCAACCATAAGCAGGATGAAGAAGGTTCACCAGGTACTTCATTTATATAGCCTTTCATTGATTCCTAACAATTCGAACACATGGATACGCCAACCAACAATTGAATTAATGATGTTTTTCGTAAAGGCAGAATGATTCCCTTTGAAGGTTGTGCTATCTGAAAGAGAAATGCTCACGTTATGTCTCTTAACTGCTTTAAAGTTCATTTTTAACAGTCTGTGTTGAAAATAGAATTGCTTCGATTTCAGAACGAGACGGCTGTATCACACGCAGGCTAGCTATTCCCCAGTGAAGGGGAAATGCAATCTCACTTGAAGTGAAAGTTTCTTCTTTGGCAGGCAGTTTCAGACTATTGAGCTCGGTGCCAGAGGATACCATTGACAGCACACACGTTGAGGTATTTAAAAGGTGTCTATTCGCGTTCTTGCCTCAGAGGGGAATCGGCGCCTGTAACACTGTGTAAGCTGCTTTAGTAATAGTGCCATTGGCTCTAAAACTTGTTATGCTTCGGGGGTGCATATAGGAAACCTGAACGTGAATGACATTCCAGATTTAGCCGACTTAATGTGGGACCAAAGTAATTCTAAACACGTTTATATCCGATCATGATGCTGAAAGATATTTTACTAGTAAAATATGTTTTTATCTTTGTTCTCCTAATTTCTCAAGACAAGGATTACATCATCGGAATTCACAATGTATGAACCTGTTTAGGAACATGTGTAATTGCTGCTCTTGACACCATTACAACACAATTTAACACATTGGGTTATATTCACTATTCAAATTGTGTTTACTCATTATGGTTCCCTATGGAAAGGATTTTCAAAAGGCATTCATCACTTTGCTTACAAAAGAGGATAAGACCAATGTAATGTTAATGAGCCACCCAAACCCCTGCAGATAATGTATAATCTCAATCACGACCTGAAGTTTTCCTTTTACTGGTCAGGTTCTCCTCCGTGATACCGTCCTTGTTAAATATGTCTAATTTACAAAAGAAGTGTGTGGTGAGATAACATTTATGTAGCGCACAATACATCTAACTTCTCTTCTATGAGCTGGTCTAACGTTCTCGGGCTGGGGAATTCAGAATGAACGAGTCTTTCAGGAGAACTTAAAAACAGAGAGGGGTTACAATGTCACATAATCATTTGGACATGAAATTCAACAGTCATTATCAGATAAGGATTCACTAAATTACCCCATTTTCTGCGGCCTCAAAAATGTCAATGTTGATAAAAAGATAATTTTATTGATACAGTAACAGATCACTAGTATTTGTTCATTACAGTCTTTAAGGACTTCTGATCCAAAATCTCCATCGTCAATATCCAAATTTAAATAGTAATGTTAAACAAAGGTATCAACGTGTGGCTATGACATCTCTCTACAAATGTCGATCGTGGGTACCCAACTTGCCTCTGCCCAGAATGCTGCCACACCTCTCATAGATTTACTCTGAATGGTGCTAGAGATGGTAACTTCCATAGATATGTAAGCCTGAGATACAGCCTATGTCACTCATCTACTAAGGGAAGCTGTGGATGGCTACTAACCCTTGTTACCAGGACCATAAGACACAAAAAAGGAATCAAAGTCCCTAAATAACTTTGTCCTGGCCAGATTAATGCCCAGTGCTGCTTTGCCATCCAAAACTAATGCAAATTTAGAAGCAAGATCTGATTAAAAAGCTGAGTGAACAAGCTCTTCTTTTGCAGGAAATCCAGTCTCTACCTTAGGTTTAAAACCTAGGTTTGATTTTAACAACACCCATTCCTCAGAGTACTTTATATGTAGATAAGGGCCAGTAGAGCACTAATCACCCCAAACCTCGTTGCGGAGGTGATAGCTTCCAAATTACCACTTTTGCTGTGGGCCACTGAATTGGAGCTGAGTTGAGAGACACACAAAACTGTTAAAGAAAACCCTGTAGTACAATTATCAGTTGCCAGGGAGGAAGAACATGGGATGGAGTTGTTTTTAAGGCTAAATTACCTTAGTAGCCTTTTAAAATAAGGTTTGACCACCGTCACATTACCCCAGGGCTCTATGAAACCTTAGCTAGTGAACCACTGATCAGCCAGGGTAGCAGAAGACAACCCATCCTTCAGAAAATCCTGACTTTTGAATGGATTGCAAGATATGGATTCTAAATTGGTTGGTAAACATCATTTAGAAAATGTATTTTAATTTTTTTGTGGGAAGATAATGTAGTGGGTATTCTGGACTGCTGAATGGATAAGGCAAGACCATCTGAACGACCCAGGTTCTGCAAGCCTACTATGTCAATTTCCAGACTGTTAGGTATAACATCTTCATTGACCTCTACAGCAAATGGGAAAATTGCAATGGTTGTGGTACAAGGGGAAGTTGATAGTAAGTGAGGATTGTTATATGAAGCAATGCTGGGCACCATGGTTTCCGCAGCCAGTGAGGTGTTACTGAAACTACCAATGCCTTCACCTCTCGAATCTTCTGAAGTAACTTTGGTAGGAGGGGAATCAGAAAGAAAGAACATAGGAGTCCATTAGGCCAAGGAATTCCCAATGCATTCAGTCCCCGGGCTTCCTTGCTCCACTTCTGCCAACAAAAGTGAGGAAGGAGAGCATTAGCATGTGACTTAAATAGGCGTAACATGAATGACAAGAATCCGCTAAGGTGATTTCAAAGCTAAATGGAAATTCACTGAAGAAAGAAGATTGCAGCTCAGGGAGTCTGCCTGATAGATGTCTTTCCCCTGGATAGTGGTCGTTTTCAAGGAAGAAGCCAACTAAAAAATGCCGAAGTCAATTTGAGACAGAGATTTAGCCCTCTGACCCCCTTGTCAATTTAGATAATTCGTTGTTATCTGATTGTCTATTCGATTAACACCCAACTTTCCCCTGTATGGGTAGAAAACGCTTGGTGAGCCCTCCAGACATCTGACAGCTCTCTCCAATTGGAGGACTAGAGAGACTCCTTTCGTAACCAGGGTCCTTGAATTTCCCACCCATCCAGAGTGGCTCCCCACCCTTCTTGGCACACATCTTATGTAAGTACGGGAGGGACCAGAGATGATAATTTCCTCACGTTTGGAAAGGTTTTCCTGAACTATCCAGCATTCTAGATTTTTGATCTCTGTCTGAGATACTAGAATTACAGTCTCATAGTCTTGGGACTCTGGTGCCCAGTGTACTAAAAGTGATGAAACAGGGGCCTAAGGTGATGTGAGACCTGCCGACACCGCCAGGAGTCACGAGAGGGGCCAGGACCAAACGCTGCCACCGCCAAGAGTCACAACACGCTAAGCATCGCGCTGCCGCCCCTGGGACTACATTACCCGGCAGGCTTAGCGGCGGCGCGCAATTCACACGGGACCAGAGCGCCTGAAGGCGCATTTAAACAGCTGAGATCCCGGCTGGAGCGGGGGACAACCTACCTGTAACGCCGACACTGCCAGGAGTCACGAGAGGGGCCAGGACCAAATGCTGCCATCGCCAGGAGTCACAACACGCTAAGCATCGCGCCGCCGCCCCGGGGACTACATTACCCGGCAGGCTTAGCGGCCGCGCGCAATTCACACGGGACCAGAGCGCCTGAAGGCGCATTTAAACAGCTGAGATCCCCGCGTCGCGGGACGCCGGGCGAAGCCCGGGCCAAGGGCGGACCCGTTCAAGACCGAGCAAGGATGGGACAGGCCAGACCACTAACATCTCCAGTACAGGCATAAGGTTAGTGTCGAAGTAGAGTATTATTGTGTGGCATTTTTGGTTGGGAGGACTAGTAATCTTACATCATTGAACATGGCGACTCCATCAGAGGCAGCCCTTAATGGTAGAAGGTCTGCAGGAGGCTCTTTATTGGGAACACTGGACAATTTCTTGATTAGGGTATCGTCAGCCCTTGCCAAGGATATAGAACTTACGGAAAAAAGACTATCCTTGGACACCCTGTTTGATAAACGTTCCTCTTTGGGTAATTTGGCAACAGCTAGATCACCGTTACCTCGGCAGGAAGACATCCAGTGAACACTCCCTCCCTCGGGGGTGGTGGAGATTATTTCTTCTCCACACCTAGATCTTACGAATGAGCTAAGCATGTCTCCATCTATGTCTTTACTCCCCCATCCTGGTGCTCGAAGAGTCCCCTCACCTAACATCAAAGCCCGCTCAGCCTGTAATTCAAAATCAGGCCCGGCACAGATAGAGGGGGGATTGGTACCTAAAAGAAAACGTCCTGGTCCACCGATACAAGCTGAGGGTAGGAAAGCTAAGTGTCCAAAGAAGACTGCCCCAAAGGGGGTCGTAGCAGTAACGTCATCTGGTAGCCAAACTCAGACTGTATCACCTATTATTGAAAATCATGGAGAGCTACAGGTACCTGTAAGGAACGAGTCACATCCTGATATGGGCCAACCATTTTGGAAAAAACTGGAGGGAACTATTAAAAAAACTATGCAACCCAATATATGATCGGTTGGAGTCTATTGAAAATAGACTGGTGTGTCTGGAACTTTCATTATCAACAGTCCAGAAGCAGGTTGGGTCACAGCGTAGTGTTCCAAACCTACAACGAAAAACACCAATAGTCCAAAATCCACCGGATTCTTCCAATTTTGGGGAAACCAGCGAGGGGTCCAGAGTCCCTGAGGCAGATAACGCGGCGTCTTCCTTGGCACCACTGCCACCTACACTGCCTGATACTGGGAACATAGTGGGGACGGAGCAAGGGCCTCATGCTGCAAAGAATAGACCAACAGTTCCTTCACTAAATCCATCTTTGGGGCCTGTAACAAGTACCGTGGGGCCTGTAACAAGATCTGTGGCTACCCTACCGACTATTGATCTCCCACCTGAATCAGCACCATATGTGGTAATATTAGTGGGAGTACCTCCAGTAGCCCAGGGCAACCGAGAAACTTACGGGGAGTTGAAAAATAAGTGTGTCTTTTGGCTCAACAAACACCGCCCATTACCACCGAACATTCTTGCTAGGAGAGTGAACTGGTTGGGAAGGAGTCCCAAGTCTTCTGAAGAGGACTGTGTTATTATTAACTTCAAAGACTGGAGAAGTGTAAACTATATTTGTAGCTGGCCACGATCTGATCGGTTCCCTCAGATACAAACTTTCCACCTATCATATTTCTATGGCCCCAGGGTACCTATTGGAAGGAATGCTTTTAAATCGGCAGAACAAACTAATACACACCCTCTGGGCAAGTTAAGGCTGTTCAATAGGTTTGAGGCTTTGTCGGGGTTGGGTGAGTGTGATTGACGCTATGTCCCCAAAAATATTGCACTAAGTGTTGTCTCTCCAGATATAGGGGAGGATGGGTGTGAAAAGTGGGTAGCTGAAGCGACTGTCATTGATTGCAGATGCATAGAGAAAGGTGCCTGCAGTCCAGTCACAACAGGTACCGGAAACATAGTTGAGATTTTAGGAGTGGGAGGATTTTCTAGGCGGAATGAGGAATTTCAAGCACCCGTGAGTCCTCCAGTATTAGGGAGTTTAGTTTCTGACCATGCTGGGGTGGTATGTCAGACATCGTTCATTTCATGGAATGTGGCGGGTGTGGGGACCAAATTAAACTCACCCGCATGGATGGAATTTATCGATAAATTTGACATTTGTCTGCTACAGGAGACTTGGGCGATTGATCCTGTGTTTAAAGAGGGTTATCTAAATTTTTATGTCCCCGCAGTTAAAAGCCACCCAGGTCGCCCTATGGGGGGTCTAGTTATTTGGGTTAGGCAAAGTCTTAACTGCTATAGCCACTTACTCCCTGGGTCAAATTGCGATATTCTTACTGTAAGGCTTTCCTTCTCTTCGAATCTGAAAATTGACATTTTTAATGTCTATGCTAGGGGGGGTCTCCCAGGAGGCAAAATATCCAAGGTGGTAGTTGCCTTGGATACAATGCTTCAGGCAACCCCTGGAAATGTACTACTAATAATAGCAGGTGATTTTATTACCACTTTCGAGCCATTGGGCCCCGATGATATGCACCTGACGGATGATGAGGATAGCAGATGGGGAGTTCCCCAGCTAGACATTAACCCTATAAGTAAGTGGACCGAGGCTGCAATCCAACTGAAAGGCCTATGTATGGGGCACCAGTTGAGGGCAGCTAATGGCCGCACACCTGCGGATAGAATGGGCAAAGCAACGTTTGATAATGGTATTAGAGCAAGCCACATAGATTATCTACTTGTTCCGCTCAAGCTGTGGCACACCCTTCTTGACATGGAGGTAGTGGACCGCATCGAGAGTGACCATAACCCTATCTCCGCGGTGTTTAATTTGGGTCTAAAGATGGTGGATGAAACGTCCAGGGGTCCCATCAAGTCTAACCTAGTTTTAGCTAATGATGAGCGACGCTTAAAGTGGTCCCAGGTGGTAGAACATCAGGATATCATTGCAGAAATTGAGGAGGGTTTGGAAGGTGTCTTGGCGACTATGGAAGTTGAACCTAATGATGGGCTCCCGTGTAGAGCTTTTATGGAGGCCCATGACATTTATTTTAATAGTCTGAAAAGCTACTTCTGTAAGACCCGGAAAGGAAAAAGTATCCAAATTCGAAGACCAGAGAGCTGGTACGATGGCTCCTGTCATAAAGCTAGGGGGGAGCTATCTAAAGCACTAAAATCAAAGGACCCAAGTGAAGTTAAGGTGGCTAGAGCCAACTATAGGCACAAACAGTTTGTTGCTAAAAAAACATGGGATGAGGCTAGCTGGCAGGACCTTAAAGAAGCTTGTATAGCTAAAAACCCAAAAGCTTTTTGGGACTTTTTTAAATGGGGTAGGGATGGACAACATGGGGCACCCCAAAATAATGTAGCCCAAAGAGCATGGGTCGAGTACTTTAAACCACAATACGCCGCTAATGAAGTAGGAGGTATAGAAGGAGCATGGGTCCACATTTTCTACAATGAAGTAGTATTCACAGTAGGAGATGTGGACAGAGCGTTAGATCTGGTGACCACCGGCCGCGCACCTGGAATGGATTGTGTCCCCGCTGATTTGTTTTTATACAATAAGGGAAGATGGCGATTGTATATTATGCATTTGGCAAATGCCATTGCCCAGGAGATGGAAGTCCCACTTTCATGGAAATGTGCGGAAATAGATCCGGTGTTTAAAAAAGGGGACAAGTCGTTAGCAGGTAATTACAGGCCCATTAGCCTGATCGACTCTGTCCAAAAAATCATGGGACGGCTAGTTTTGGGAAAAATCCAGACGTGGATGGATGACAATAACATCTTGAGTCACCTCCAGGCTGGGGTTAGACCCAAGACCAGCACTATAGACCAGGTCTTCCGATTTATTATCCTATTTTGGCGCACTGTGATTTTGGAAAAAGGTATCCTATATGCCGTCTTCGTAGACTTAAGGGCGGCTTTTGACTTGGTGCCCCGAAAAAAATTGTGGCAAGTGTTGGAGGAATTAGGGATGCCCCCTGAGCTTTTGTGTTTGGTCATCCAGTTACATGAGGGTATGTTTGCTCGGGTACGGTGGGGGGGCCAGGGAGATGTCACGGAACCCTTCCCCGTTGGGCGAGGGTGAGGCAGGGTTGAGTCTTGGCGCCCACCCTGTTCTCTCTCTTTGTGAACGGGGTAGCGAGTTTTCTCTCCCTGGTCCCGACCGATGCCCCTGTGATGTGCGGCGTGCGAGTCCCGATCCTCATGTTCGCGGACGATACCTTATTAATTTAAAAAACTCCCAGTGGTTTACAGCGTGCTCTTAAACGCTTTGAGGACTTTTGCCTACAACAGGGTTTGGAAATAAATATAGCCAAAACCAAGTATATGGTCCTTACTGACCGTAAATCTACTGGGTGCTCCAAAACCTATAGAGGGAGGATATACATGAATAATTCCCCACTTGATCAGGATGAAGCTTTTACCTACCTGGGGGTTACCCTTCAGAAAGATCTGGGTTGGACTAGCCAATTAGAACTAGCAGTCCTTAAGCATCGCCAGCAGGCAGTTATCCTTCTTAAAATGTTTAAATCTTCTGAAACAAAACCCATTAGCCCACTGTTAGAAATATATGGGATGAAGGTACTTAGTTCAGCTCTTTATGGGACTGAACTATGGGGTTTCGAAAAACTGGGGAGCCTGACACAAGCAGAAAATGAATTCCTTAGAAAAGTAACCAACGTCCCGATAAGTACCCCGCTGCTACCTCTGATGTGGGACCTAGGGAAAAAATCTGTTCAAGATCTTGCCTTCCTGCGCCCGCTTTTGTATTGGCGCAGGATATGGACCACAGAAGAGCTTCAGCACTATGCAGAGGGCCTAAAAGAAATAATAGCTAAAGATTCCTCCCCAAAAATCCGATGGCTAAAGGCCATAAAGTCTTTGCTAATTACCCTGGGGATGAGGGAACTTTGGGATGACCCGTCTAATGCAGTTTTTCCCTCCCAAAAAGATTTAAAGAAAAAATATTGGGAGATGGTCACATCAAATGCAAGAACGCTCTCCCTGCACCTTACAGGTCGCTTCCTTGATTTCAAGATATACCCTAAGCTGGAATTGTATTGGGATGCCATCGAAAAGCAGTTGGACCGTAAACTCTATTTTCAAACTAGAGCAGGCTCCCTTCCAACAAGGTCATTCACAGCTAATTGGGTAGGCGAAAGACATCATGATAAATGCCCGTGGTGTAGAGAAGAACAAGAGACGATAAGTCATCTCCTTCTTTTCTGTCCTCTCTATGTAGCCCCCAGAAAGATGTGGATTAAACCAATATGTAAATTAATAGGTATCCGCAGACATGAGGAGGCGCTACGAATCTTGTGTACAGACCCCAATCCCCCAATTGCCATAGCAGTGGCTACATTTTTAAAATGGGCATGGATAATCCGGGTAAGAGCTCTATCAAATGAGATTGAGAATTCCATCTAAACTGTTTATCTATATTGTAAACGCTGGGATGTAATTGGGCCATGAGCTGTTATATACCATCTGACCCACATTTGATGAGTTTTATAAATTTTAAGGATGTGTTTTTAGCTATGTGATATTCGGCAATTGTCCTTTGGTGTTTAATCCTTTTTTAACATATTTATTGTATAATCTTTTTAATGACTCTTTTAATTAGTAGAAAATGTGATTTTATGTCTCATTTTTATGACTTAATTGTCGAATAAAGTTTATTTGGATTTGAATTTGAGACCTGTGGGATTACTCCTTCAGTTGCTGCTGTGACTTCCTGTATTCTCGAGAAGGATCTGCTTGTTGCCTGATGAGGTGACAGAAGATGGCGAACAGCATACTGCAAAGGAGCCACCCTGCTTGGAACATGGCTCGGCTCATATGAACATTTTTTGGGGGGATGTGGAGCAGATCCAATTTCTCCCAAATCAAGATGAAAGCAATATCCTGGAAAAAGCTGCAAATCCTCCTGGCATCAGCTTGCCCCTTAGAACAAGCAGGAAAGGATATCAACCACTCAAATCAAATCGAATCTGCTTTATTCGATTTTTGTTCAATAAAAAAACATAAAAGCACAGTACAGGATAACAAGCACATATGTGATTCCCATGATATGATACAATTACCAATTCGTTAAGACAATCCATTAATATGAAAGAATAAAATTAGAATTACTCTAAACAAGCTTTACATTATATTCCTGTAGCTGATAATCGCCTTTAAAAAAGAAGAGGTGGCCATATTAATCTTTTCATTTTCTAAAAATTGTAGCCTCAAAAGTGATAATCTACATTGTGTAAGACCCAATATCTTAAAAATTGGAATTAAAAACCTTTTCCTTAGTAGGACACAATATTTACAAAAAAGAATACAATGTAATGTGGATTGTATTGAATTGTCATCGCAAGGACATAACGACAAATTTCGCGACCAATCATTTATGTTAGGGAAGGTAACCATTATGTAAAAAGACCCACAGCGAAAACGGGATAAAAGCAAACGACAAAAGCTACTCTGTACCACTATTAGGTAAGGTTGTATACTTAAACATGTCGTCATCAAGTGGTTTTCCATGACTGTTTTTTTCTCTTTCTCAATAAGCCAACGCTTATTTTCTAGGTGGTGTAAGCAATTTAATTTTAGCATTTTTCTCGATATTGTTTCCAGGCTATTAGGGGAATCAAAATATTTAGGATGACCAATATCGTACAATTTTTTTTTTACATAACTGATAATAATTTAAGGCATTCCAGAATTACGTCCACCCCTTATGCCACAATAGGAGTGGATTTGTTTTAATAATATCAGATATGTATGGGAGACCAAGATCCCTGTGACAGCTAAAGGTGGCAGTAGAACTAGGGACTGCCAAAAGATAGCGTTTAAAAGCATTCTCGCTGCATTGTATATGTTCGGCATCTGCTAGGCCCCAGATGCCCGCACCATATGTCGCAGTAGATATGCATTTAGATTTATAAATGTCAAATAACTCCGGGACTGGTCTACCACCCACTTTTTTGGAAAAATTATTAACTGTACCTATAGCTCTTGAGAAAGTCAGTTTCCTTGCTTTCATTGCCACTTTCCACGAGCCAGTCCTGTCAAATTTGGTTCCAGATACAAGAATCTATCCGTACTTTCCATTTTTTTCTTCTCAATAAAAATGTTGCATGGTTTACTCTTTTTTGTACCGCAGATCATAGTATAGGTCTTGCTAATATTTACTTTTAAACCCCTATCTTGCATGTAGGTAACAAAATTAGCAACCGTCGGTTGAAGACCTATCTCTGTGCGTGCCATAATAACTGCATCATCTGCATACAATAAAATAGGGAGAGGGGTGTTTTTAATAATTGGGTAATCCTGTTGACAGTCAAATACTGTCCTATGCTATTAATGTATTGAGGAGGAAGAAAAGGGGCGAGTATACAACCTCGTCTCACCCCTTTTTCAATACAAAATTTACTTGAACATTCCCCCTTTTGCCCATATCGAACCCTCGCCCCTGCTTCCCTATACAATTCCTTGATAAATGATAACAAGGGCGGGTCAACATGCATGTCTGTGAGGATACTCCATAATTTATCGTGCTTTACACAATCGAAGGCTGAACTTAAGTCAACAAACGTCAAAAAAAGGTTGGCCTCCTATGCAAATGAATATTTACCTATAATTAATGCTAAATTAAGTCCCTGCTCTATCGTGCTCACACCTGCTCGAAACCCGTATTGGAAATTTGATTATACACCAATGTCTTCTGCCCAGGTTTGTAATTTATTTAAGATAGCCCTCCCAGCAACTTTCATTAGGGCGTCCAATAAAGAAATTGGACGGTAGCTGCTTGGATCATTTCTATCTCCCTTTTTAAATATAGGGATCACAATTGCATCTGACCATGTGGGGATAAACCTATAGCGATTACAACTTGTTAAAACATTAGCTAAAAGCGGGGCCATAGACCAATGTTTGACTTATAAACGTTCATTGGGACGCATCCGGTAATTGTAAAGACCTGTAAAAAATGCAATCCATTTATCCTCGGTAATTGCTATATCTATAACATCAATCTCCCTATTTTACAAAAAAGGGGGCATTTACCGCTCTCCAGAAGCCAATATTGTCCTTATTTACGCCTGCCTGGTGCAGGGCCTGCCAGGCTTCCTTTTTTAGTTGCAACTCATGCTTTTTTATTGCTAAACGGTAACAGGTTCTCCCCTGTCTCACTTCTTCCCTACTTATGATTTCACTTTGAAGGACATTTTTCAAATGGGCATGTGCCTTGCTACATGCCCTGTCAAACCAGCCCCATGACTTATGTGATCCCTGTCTCCGCTCCCTAGTTAGTAGTTTTCGTGCTTCCCCTGTTATTTTAAGGAAGGCGTAAAAAATTTGTGTGTCTTATTAACCAGTGTTTTAAGAAAGACTGCTGGGTCCACTTTATTCCAGTTTAAGGAGTATCCATTTGTACTAGCAAGGGTTGAAATTATAATTCATATCATTCTGGTTAGAAGTTCTAGCTATCCCTTCTACAAAGATATCCAGATTATTCGGATAATGATCACTCATTAGTATTTACCAGGTTTTACAAATACAGACATTACAAGAATACCTGTTTGACATCAAAGCAAAATCAATTATCGAATTACAACCCCTCCCATTAAATGTTAGCTCGAAGGGTACAAGGGGTGTACAGAGTTCATTTGCGTACCCCAAATCAAATCAGAACACTATTTCATTCAACAGATCCGCCGCAGTTGTGTGAGCAAAATGGGTCAAAGTGTCTTCATTGTCCTTGCCTATGCCACAAATGCACTGTTTGCTATGTTGACATAAAAAACAGTTGAAGTCACCTAACCATATAATACACATGTCCCCAGACATTAGTTCTTCTATATGGTTCAACATTTGACATAGGTCCCCTAAGGCCTTTGCTATCTGAATTTTGGGGATATTATTATAAAAGTTTATTATAACACTGTACCCTTTTCTTCCCCCAGACTCACTAATAATATCTGATGAAACTCACTAACAATCTTCACATTTGTCACCCCGACGTATTGGACACATAAGTGCATAAACCCCCTTTATTTCGCCCCTGCTTGCTAAAGCTCACTGGAGTATTAAACGTTCTAAAACCATCGATGTATACTTCTTGGGTTACCCAGGTTTCTTGGAGGCAAATTATAGGGTAGTCTTCTATAAAGGTTAGCCAATGAGAGTCTCTCACCTTGTATAAAAGTCCTGCAACGTTCCAAGACAGTATTTTACCCACTTTACAATTTTTGTCCTTTAACCGCCCTCCCCCTGTAACACTGGTACACATCATTTTTCCTGGGTTATCCCCTGTTGAAATCGGAGTTAATGTTTTAACTAATCTATCATTGGTTTCAGACACCTCTTCATAGCTTTCCTCAGTCTCCGTTCTATTGTCTTCGTACGCCATGCAATCTCTTGCCTTATCATTTGGAGTAACGCACCCTTTCCCTGTACTCCCGGGGTATTATTTTGTCTAATAACCCTTCCTACCTGCTTTCACCACCCCCTTCCATACTGTGCACTTGGTGAATCTTGATCTTCCATTGACCCTAGCACATCAAATCGATTTTGAAGTGGGATAACCCATGGTTTTATTATTTAATTACAGGGGTACCTAGTTTAGATATTTGGGGGTTGCCTAGGATGAGGGGGTAAAAGGCCCCTAATGGTAATACATTAAATTCACTGTGGTTAAAAGATAAGTTCCCTATCCTGTCAAGGATGATACGCACTAGCCTGGGATCGCTAAACGTCAAAACTATGCAATCTCCCTGCAGGAGTTTTTGTTTCTTCCCCACCCACTTAACCTGTCTAACCATCTTGAATTTGTTATATAATGCCTCACTAAGATAAGTGTGTGTACCTAACCAGTGCAAAGATTTGTTTCGAAGTTCCTGTGTGTGTATTACAGGGACATTAGCTAAGATTACTATGTAAGGTGTTGCTGCCGGTGATAAATCAAGGAGAGCACCCACTGTGGACCCCAATGAAAACCCAGTCCTCGTCGATAGATGCCCAAGTCTGGTGTGAGAATTATTTTTTCCAGCTCCACGCTTAATTAGACCATTATTTACTTGCTGACCAGTTCCAAAGAGAGTAGGTTTTTGGGGTAAAGGTCTAGATAAGGCCTGTAGGTTATCGGAATCCGCACCTGTTGGGGGGGTCCCTGTGTCTGAGTTTAATGAGACACCATCGCCTTGCATATTCACACCTTTTGTTATGTTTTTTTGCTTCCTTTTAAACACCCCTCTAAATTCTCCACTCTGTCTGTTAACTTCCCCAGGGCTAAGACCATGTAGGTATACAAATCGTCAATTTAAATATTTTTTCTAATGCTAGGGTTTGTCCCTCGGCCAGCATATTCAGGGTGGATTTTCCTGTGCCGCCCATATTTCTACGTGTTGGTGTTTTAGGTACTGGTTGTTTGCCAGTAATTTTCCTTTTCTTGGTTGTTAATTTTTTAGACCGGTTTACCGGACTCTCCCCTACGGGTTCAGTAGCTGATATGCTACCCATGGTTGGGTTTTCAGTACGATAAATGGTGGTTGGGGATCCTCCTGTAATTCGCTCACCTCTAGGTGATCAGAAATCTCCTGTATGCACCGTTTTTATTACCCTGGACTATTTTGTTCTCATTCATGGGGGTAATAGAAAGGTGCAGTGGATTCCAATGTGCTGTGCCTTCCGTTTGGACCCCCCCATCCCTTTTGTAATTGTCTCTTCCACCATATTGATTTGATCTTCAATGGCACCCATTGCACCAGTCAGATAAGTCAATAAAAATGTTTGACCTACTGGTTTTAAGTTTGTATTTATCATTCCGGCTGCAGATCCAACTGTGTGTCTCATTTTCCTTTTACTCATATTTATAGATGTTTATAACACCCCAACGTAAAAGATAAGTACTTACTCATGCAAATGCCTCCACAGTCCGCTGTGGCCTGGCTTTGAGGGATTGCCCGTCCTCAGAAGGTCTCTGATGGGCTAAGACGGGCCCGTCTTGGCCCGGTCTTTGCCCGTGCTACATCCGCGTGCGTCCCGCGTTACGTGACTGGCTCTGAGTTATGTAGCGAGGTCCAGGGGCCAGGCAGAAAGTGCTGTGTGCTCTCAGGTGCCCCAGGCAGGGACTCTCCTCAAAGCGCAAATTGTGCTTGCCAAAATCATTGTAGAGTGGTCTCACCCCTTCCGTGACCAGCTCCGAGTTATGTAGCGAGGTCCAGGGGCCGGGCAGAAAGTGCTGTGTGCTCTCCGGTGCCCCAGGCAGGGACTCTCCCCAAAGTGCGAAGTTTGCTTGCTAAAATCATTGTAGAGCGGTCTCACCCATTCCGTGCCTGGGTCCGAGTTATGTAGCGAGGTCCAGGGGCCGGGCAGAAAGTGCTGCACGCTCTCAGGTGCCCCAGGCAGGGACTCTCCTCAAAGTGCAAAGTGTGCTTGCCAAAATCATTGAAGAGCGGTCTCACCCCTTCCGTGACCGGCTCAGAGTTATGTAGCGACGTCCATGGGCCGGGCAGAAAGTGCTGTGTGCTCTCCGGAGCCCCAGGCAGGGACTCTCCCCAAAGTGCGAAGTGTGCTTGCTATAATCGTTGTAGAGCGGACTCACCCATTCCGTGACCGGCTCCGAGTTATGTAGCGAGGTCCAGGGGCCGGGCAGAAAGTGCTGTGTGCTCTCAGGTGCCCCAGGCAGGGACTCTCCTCAAAGTGCAAATTGTGCTTGCCAAAATCATTGTAGAGCGGTCTCACCCCTTCCGTGACCAGCTCCGAGTTATGTAGCGAGGTCCAGGGGCCGGGCAGAAAGTGCTGTGTGCTCTCCGGTGCCCCAGGCAGGGACTCCCCCCAAAGTGCGAAGTTTGCTTGCTAAAATCGTTGTAGAGCGGTCTCACCCATTCCGTGCCCGGCTCCGAGTTATGTAGCGAGGTCCAGGGGCCGGGCAGAAAGTGCTGCACGCTCTCAGGTTCCCCAGGCAGGGACTCTCCTCAAAGTGCAAAGTGTGCTTGCCAAAATCATTGTAGAGCGGTCTCACCCCTTCCGTGACCGGCTCCGAGTTATGTAGCGAGGTCCATGGGCCGGGCAGAAAGTGCTGTGTGCTCTCCGGTGCCCCAGGCAGGGACTCTCCCCAAAGTGCGAAGTGTGCTTGCTAAAATCGTTGTAGAGCGGTCTCACCCATTCCATGCCCGACTCCGAGTTATGTAGCGAGGTCCAGGGGCCGGGCAGAAAGTGCTGTGTGCTCTGAGGTGCCCCAGGCAGGGACTCTCCTCAAAGTGCAAAGTGTGCTTGCCAAAATATTTGTAGAGCGGTCCCACCCCTTCCGTGACCGGCTCCGAGTTATGTAGCGAGGTCCAGGGGCCAGGCAGAAAGTGCTGTGTGCTCTCCGTTGCCCCAGGCAGGGACTCATCCCAAAGTGAAAGTGTGCTTGCCAAAATCGTTGTAGAGCAGTCTCACCACTTCCGTGACCGGCTCCGGGTTATGTAGCGAGGTCCAGGTGCCGGACAGAAAGTGATGCATGCTCTCCGGTGCCCCAGGCAGGGACTCTCCCTAAAGTGTGAAGTATGCTTGCCAAAGTCATTGTAGAGCGTCCTCACCCCTTCCGTGACCAGCTCCGAGTTAAGTAGTGAGGTCCAGCGGCCGGGCAGAAAGTGCTGCATGCTCTCCGGTGCCCCAGGCAGTGACTCTCCCCAAATCTGCCCCTAAATTTCACAGCACATGCATATAAAAAATGGAGAATGACAAATTACTAAGCATCTGGCATTTTGCACAATTTTTCCTGAGAAATACATGCAAAAAAACAGAAAAATTGCTTGTGACATAGATAGCAGCTGCACACGTCGTTCTGTTTGTTCATGTTGTTCCAGTTCTCCTGGGTAGGACTTTCACCAGAACAAAACCTCAACAATGTGATGTGATGCAATGCTTAATATTGGGCCAAATACTGTAAATTATGCAAGACTAAACTTTTGTAAGAAAACCTTGTATTTGTTTGCCTGTTACAACCTCTACGGTTACTGACATGTAGTGCAGGTCCATGTCTTTAAGTTTACAATTCACTGAAAAAAATGTATTTTATTTTGAACTGCTATTGTGTAATCCAGCAATGAAATGACTTATTTTTTTCTATTGATAAATAACTATATTATTCTCCTTTTTGTTGTATCCGATCTCTCTGGTATGAAAATTCAGGAGTGCTACTAGCACATATCTGGTTGTTGATACAGGGTGAAGGAGGTGGTGTAACAAATATGTGTGAGCTTCCACCCAAGAAAAAGTATGAAAAGCACTCCGTACATAGCCATTTTTAGGTTTCACCTACTTAGCACTTGCGCTGTGTTTGTAAAATCTATTGCATTTAATATATCTTAAATGGGACTTACATCCTGACTTCATACTTATTGGCCTGTGTGTGCTTGCCACTTCACTTTTGCTCATTTCTATTGGTTGTTGCCTCTTCTCCCATCTGTGTTTCACGTGTCTGTTTTCTGTAGCCTATGTACACATTACCATCCACTTTGGTGGGTGGAACTTTTTTCTTTTTGTTAAGGCTGCTGAGCGTACCCATTTATCCTTGCCTTTGTCAAATATTGTTGTGGCAGTAGCACTCATTTTATGTGTGGTGTCTCTGATGCCTTAAAACAAACTATTATGTTTTGGGTATTTCACATTACTCCATGCCAAATGCTCCTGCACTTTTGTAGCTTTTGTTTTTTGCTGTAGTTTTTTCCTTCACTTTTACGTTTGTATGCAAAATTAAATTTCCACATGCCAGCACCTCTGTAGTCTCAATCGAGATATATGTGGGATGAGACATTGTGGCTTGCTGTATCACTCCCTGGCCTTGATTGGATATTCATATTGATATAATAACAATAAGGCTGTTGCTGACACCGAAATCACTTCTGGTATCATCTATACCTAGCCTATGGCATGTAGCAATTCACACATGTGGCTACACCAGTGCCGTTAAAGCAGCAGCACTCCCTGCCTCCTGCATTGTGAGTTTAAACATGCTGCCAACGCATTATTTTTGTTCCACAGATGTGCTATCTTTATGAGTATGTGCAGGCACTTGGTCATAGGCTTAGCATCTCCCATGATTAAAGCTACCCTCTGAGTCGGACTTGCAGAATCGCCCTTTACTCGCATTGATCTTTTCAGTATCTACCTGTTATTGTTGGGTTTGCAAGTTAAAACTTTAAAGATGTGTTTGACCCTATGCTTTAATTTTGCAGTGGGCACAATTTATACACCTCCTAGTTACAGCATTTTGGTTCAAGTTCAAAAGAGTGTTGAGGTTCATGTCAGTATCACGTTTTTGAGTTCTCTCTGACAGACATGGGGCTCTTACAGGTTATCATAACTTGCAATGCAGCTGCCTTTATTTTCCCCACACATTACTTAGGTAAAGGGCATCACAAATCATGTTTATATAATTTTAAGACACTGTATTTAAAAATCACAAAGCAATAAACCAATGCTCTTTATTCACACGTGTATTCCATATGGAATGAGTTTGCAGTCCATAATTCAGAATATTTGCATTTTAATTGGGAACTGTATGTCATTATTTTTATATAATGTTTTTTTCTGATTTAGCTTGTTTTTTCAGGTTATTAGATTTTGACAGACAAATGAATGTTGGCACAGGGACAGATGATTTCCCACACAATATTCAGACACATGCTTGAACTCGTAAATTGTCAAAACCTTCTTAGGCGGGGGAAGGAAAAGGGCGAGCACATCAGTGAAATCATGCCATCCTCCTCTGTGGATTGCCTAGACACAGAGCCTGGGAACGAGTCAGGAGTACACGTGGGTACATGCCATCCACCCACTCTTATCACAGGGTGAATACCGTCCCCCCAGCCAAGAACTTGTGCCCCTCAGAAATATGTTGAACTTGTCCCGGTATACTTTGCAGACAACAGGACACCTTCAGCTGCTCCTGCACGCTGTTGACTTTCCATTCCCAGAAGCAACATGTGGACCGCAAGGGTGTTTTTGTCTTTCACCTCCAGCAGGGCAAAGTTAAAGGACCATCAGGCCTCCTTTTGAACCAGTATCGGACTGGAGGCAGCCTGGAACCTCACACTGAAATGAAACTGCACCTGAGAGGAAACAAAAGCACAGCGTGTGTTATCTCTTCATAGGTGCTTAAGAGATGCATGTTTTTACCTTGTTCAGTCTCTGTACATAAGTGCATGCAATGTAAGAATGTCAGATGTTTTTTTTTAATAGGACAATGTGCACTAATAATGTGACATTTGTATTTAACAATTGTGTGAAAGTCCTTCTTTCAGCATGATTTCTGCCATTTTCTGCTGACTGGTATTGCTGTTTTTTTGACTCTGCACTCTGGGGCACTGCTGTCCAGTTCCCAATGTTTGTGTTGTGCCCCCTAAAAAATTATAAAATTGGCTATTGTTCAATTGGAAAATGTAACTCCAGCACGGCCATAGTAGGCAAATACACAAATGCATAGTAAATTAAATGTAATTTGTGAACTGCTCATGCTGAACCATCTATTGGGATGACAAAGAAAATATGGCTTCCAGCTTACCTGTGTATACTAACCTCTGCAGGGGAACCTGCAAGAATAAAGCTTTTCAACAGGAAAGAACCCTACTTTAAATATTAAAGCGAACAAGCCATGATTCCTATTATTTAAGAATGGTATATGCATGAATTTAGTGTTGGCATGTACCTACATTGAATAGCCCCTAAAAACTATTTTACTGTAAAAGGCAGTAGCTGTTCATATAAGGAAAACTAACAGTCAGAAAATATACTTTCTCCATGAATTTTGGTTCGGGAACAACTGTAGAAATAATGTAACAACTGTTTAACTATTTATTATCTATCCCTTTCAATGGTAAAGTAAGCTCTTTGATGTATATTTAGGAAAAGTAACTTTTAAAGAGTTAAACTTTGTCTGCCTGAAACTTGAGTAGGGCAACTAACATCTGCCTGCCAGCAGATGAACTTAGTCCGTGCTACCCCTTAGTGAGGTGTGAAAGTATGTGACTCCTCTCAGCTCAGGAAGAGCACCAGGGGATAGTTCAGAAACTTGACTAACTTGAAAGGGACAATGGTGAGGCCTGCCTATTCATAGCCAAGTGTGAAGGGAGGCCTGCGAAAGAGAAGCATTTGTTCTGTAGTGTAGCCAGCTTTGTACAAGCCTAGGGCAAGGGGCAGCTGGTCCCAGAGCCAGTTTGGTGTAGCTGAGGAGGAGGGAAGTGCTCATTTCTCAACACACCCCTGAATGGAATACTAGAAAGCTTTGAGGGCAGAAGGGTGCTGATTTGTCGGAATTTTCCTCAGTATTATGTGCGGTGGGATAATTTGCATTAAGGCAAACAGAATGTTCTTCAGAAATGGGAAGGGTTGCTCCTGAAAACTGTTTTCCCATTGGTTAGGGAATGTCCAGGAGTCACCTCCACCCAGTGGATAGAGAGTCTTACAAATGTGGGACCTCACCCACAGCTCACCAGCATGCTTTCTGAACCTGTGAAAGAACAGAGGGTGAATTGCCCTGGTGTCTGTGAACTGTGTGGAAAGCTGAAGGGTTGGATAGGCCGCTACTTGTACCCAGGACTGAGAAGTGAACTTAAAGGGGTCAGCTAGTTAACATTCTGTGTGGATATAGGAATACAACAATAAGCCTTTAATCTGAGGGGATCATTTGGCGATGCATTGAGTGCAATAAAATTTGTTTTACTTATTTATATGTTCACTTACCTGTATTTGGCCATATTCCATAGTTTACTACCCCCATCCTGCCCCTCCCCCACCCCAAGTCACCGCCTGGCAGCACTCCCACCACCGACCGCTACTGGGGATCAGTTGACTAGTAGCAACTAGACTGCACTTGGCCCTACTGATTACTTATCTTGGAAGAAATCCTGGCCCATAATTGCTCTTTCTGAGGTCCTGTGAGACTTGGATGAAACCAAAAAAGAGCACCTCCAGAAAGGCTGAAAGGTTGATACTTGAAACATTTTTACACTTTCAAAACTTTCTGGAAGGTCTGTGGGGCCTTGCAACAGAGATGTCAGACTTCAAGAGCACTTTGTTGGATACAGATTGCATGCTTGCACTGCTGGAGGATTTTAAGCTCCAATACAGATTCAATCTGAAGGTAGAGATTTTCTCAGGTCGTAGTTGCAGGAAATATCCGTCTAAAGAGAAGATATCTACAGCTGCAAAAATTTAATTTCCCCACTCAGAATTTTTCCTGCAAAAAACAATGGCTTCAGCAGGAACTCGTGTCTATTTGATTTCAAGGGAAGTTTGCCGGTACAGCCTGCAACCATGCCCTTCTGGAGGTTTTTGACTTCCATTTCCAAGTCAAAAAGTTACGTTTTCGACCGGGATGAACAACTTGGTCTATTTAACCACTGCTCCATCATGGTTTGTCTGAAATGGCGCCTAGGTCTATGTCAAGTGTGAACAGTGACTTCTGATTGGCATTGTTTACCATAAAACTTAAAAAATCCTTATCTCTGCTTCCCCTCATTGGTTGTTTTGTTGTCATTGTTCGTTTTCTAATTCACACTCTTTTTAGACGTTTCTTGTGGAATTTTGTGTTCTGCTTTGATTTTAGGAGTTCTGGTGCTAATATATACTTTACACACTTTTCCTTTAGTTAAGTCTGTCTGTTCTGTGCAATCCGGAGGTGGCTGCTTTTGAACTGGTAGTTCTTAAAAAATTAGAAAAGTCCCTCAGATTTGTTCCCAAACCTATATACAACCTGAGTAGGGAAGAATCCATAGCACTAAAAAGAATATCAGAAAATAAAGATTTGACTATAAAAGCATGCGACAAGGGAGGAGGCATTGTCGTATTGGACTCTTGCAAATATGAGTGCAGTATGATTACAATGCTTAATGACAATTCCACCTACCAGAAAATTCAGACCAATCCCCAAAAGAATATAGTAAAAAAGATTCAACTTTTAACGAATGAGGCCCTAACTAATGGAGATATTACTATCAAGGAACATGAATTTCTAAATACCAATAAAAATAAGACAGCTTGTATTTATGGCCTTCCTAAAATACATAAAAATGCAATAGATCCGCCATATAGACCTATTGTATCGACGATTGGTACACCAACTGAAGCCCTCTCTAAATTCGTGGACCATTTTTTGAGGCCTCATATTCCAAAAATCAAATTGTATGTCAAGGATACGGGACATATGATCAATATCGTTGAAAATTTGGAATTTGTCCCGAATAGAGACATATTGGTCACCATGGACATTACGTCTTGGTATAGTAATATCCCTATCGATGAAGCTATTAGGGCAACGGATCAATTTATCGACAAACACAGCATAAGTTGTCCAAAAAGTTTTTTAATTGATTGTTTCTATATTGTCTTGACCGAGAACATCATGGAATTTGGTGATTTAATATATCGTCAACTCAAAGGAGTTAGTATGGGTGCCTCTGTTGCCCCATCAATAGCGAACATTTATATGTCCGCTTTCGAGGACAGATTTATTGATAATGAGGTGGCCCCCTTTTTTGAGTCGATTTCCCATTGGTCCAGATATATAGATGACATCTTTTTTATCTGGACCAATGGGAATGACTCTCTGCTCGAGTTCCTTGACTGGATTAATCTGACAGATGAAAATTTACATTTCACAGCTCAATACAGTACTAGCCAGGTGGAATTTTTAGATTTGTTAATCCGTGAGAACAACAACAAGCTGGAGGTTGACTTATTTGTGAAAAGTACAGCTCGTAACACGCTGTTACATTTCAGTAGCTTCCACCCCAAGAGCCAGCGGGAAAGTATCCCTTTCTCGCAATTTTTAAGAGTGCGTAGAAACTGCACCAACCTCGCAGATTACGATAAACAGGCGTCAATCATGCGAAAGAAGTTTCTCGAGCGTGGATATCCACACAGGCTAATAAGAAGCTCCTACAAGAGAGCACGTTTTTTCGACCGTGATGCACTGTTAATTCCCAAAGAAAAAACTGTAAAAGATCAATTGGTATGCGTTACTACCCATTCTACACTTAATGAACGTGTACGCCAGATAATTAATGCTAACTGGCATTTACTGAATTGCAATCCTACCTCTAGTGGCAAATTACCAAAACCATTATTTGCCTTTAAAAGAAATAAGAACTTAAAAGACAGAATTGTCCATTCCAGATTTAATACCAAAACTTCCAACATGGGTCTCCTTCAGAGATCATTGTTAAGTAATCTACCAGTACGTGGAACCACAAAATGTTCCTCGTGCAAATCATGCAACAATATCATTAGTGGTGAAGAATTCACTCACAATGGTTTCACGACAAAGGCAAACGATATCTGGAATTGCAAGACCACTAATGTAATCTACTTTATCAGATGTGTGTGTGGCCTGGGTTACGTCGGCGAAACTTGTAGGTCCATCCAAGTGCGCCTGACTGAACACAGGTCCACGATTAGGACCCAAAAATTAGCAGCACCACTGGTAAAGCACTTCCTCGACGAAGATCATAAACCTGAGGACTTCCAATGGCGCATCCTTGAAAGAATAAGAACACCTGACAGTAAAGGGGGATGTGCCATTAGGAAGAAAAAGGAAGTTTTCTGGATTTTCGTTTTTAATACATATAAGAGAGGGTTGAATTGCGACATCCCTTGGGAGAACGCAATTATGTAAATACTCAGTAGATATATGGCATATTTCCACAATGTAGCAGATTTTCCCCTATGAAGATTATGTAGCATATTTTCTCCTATGAAGATTACCGTAGTTATTGGAGATAGATATAGGTCTTCCATGATGAATGTCATCTGTATTCTAAAATTCGGCGATTTAATATAAAATATAATTGGAACTATAAGGTATTAGACTGATAAACTTTAGGTTTAAATGGCTTTAGAATTGTGAATAACTTGTATATATCACCGCTAACTAGAGGAGGTCATAGTTATTTCAACTTCCCTTAATCTAAATAAAACGTTTTTTAATTCCGGTTGTGCCTTTAAATATACAACCTTCTAAACCAGGACTACAGACGCCAATGATTTCACCTGGTCACGGGGTCGCGTGGCTACGTACAACCTAGATTGCGAACACGTTAAAAGAAGGACTATTGTAGACATACGGATGATATCATCTATAACGGTCGGGAGACGCCAGCGGATCAAACTTGTTCGTCCGCGGCTCGACGTTTACTGACTTCTTATTTCCACATCAGAGGTAGGAACTGTAATAGATATCTGTCTAGTTACTCTAAATAGCCATGAGTTGTCTGAAACCCTCATTGTATCGGTTTTTCCGACAATAAGAAAGGTGACTCCGAAATATTATTTTTTTACAGGAAACACCGGCTTAAAGTCTAAAATAAAGGACTTACCGGTCTAGAGAGTCGACAATGAATTTTATCGTTTCCATATCTGGGAATGTACTATCTGGTGCCTCGGCTGTTTAAGAAATAATATGTCAGTATAACACATATAAGTAAGTGCAAACAATACAACAAGATCCTTTTTTTGAAATTAATAATCTAGGTAGTCATTAATTATTCTATATAAATTTTCATACAGCACTCGAGGTAATTTTTGTCTCTTGTATAATTAGCATTTTAGCGGGTATTCCTGAAAGAAGAACATATCTACGAGAGGCGAAATATTGCAGTAGAGTCTATTTGGGTGAGCCTTTGGTCATCTAAAAATACTTTTTCGTCATAAAACGTGGCTGCAGATAAGAACTGGTTTATTCTTAGGTTATTTTCAGGACTAATTCTACGTAATTGATTCCGCTGAGCTATATAAGCTACTTCCGACTAACTCAGGAATCTCTTGGGTACAGAATAGATGCAACAGGAAACATCTAGCTCTAATAAAACGTTGCCCCCTGTTTTTGATTACTACCCTTATAAAATACATCGTGACCGTTGAAGGTTTATTTAAAATCATTGGATTGCCAGACAGATGGTTTCTTTATCTGTATATCCACTTTTCAAAACGATCTCTGTTTGTAATGCTATATTTCATTAAAATTGCAGAAATATTTTGATACATCTTCCTGATCACAAACAGAGTGTCTTATAAATAAATATGAAGCAAACTGACCAACAAAGATTAACCTTTTAAATCGAGTAAGTACAACACAAAAAATGTGGGCAATAATTTCTAATGACAACCGACCTGGTCGGTTGGTTATAAATAACTGAGTGCCCTTCTGCAATAAACCTGCTCTGCTCCTCTAGTATAAAACCACCCTGCCCCTCCTATGCCTACCGTTTTCTGAATTAGCTATCAACTGCTCAAAATCCCAATAAGAGATGGGATCTCTTTTGTAATCATTTCTTTTATAAAGACAGCTAGGAAAAGATGGGGAAATGTGAATAATTGTGTTTATTTTGGATTTTAAATATATAAGTGTTGTGTTCTCTATATCTTTAGGCGATGTATTGACAGAAAAGGGAATGTTTATATTTCTTCTCAGATGGTTAAATTTAATATGAAATGAAAACTGTGAAATATAATGATTTTTTCGTAAAATATTTCTTTTATATAAATGTTTCAGTGCAAACTTGTGGCTCCTGAAGAAGGCGTTTGTGGAAACGCCGAAACGCGCGTCAAAAGATTATTGTTTGCCACCCACTGTGAAATGGTTTATTTTAATTGTTTAAGTAGAGACAACATTGTTTGTCACTAATTGTGAATATATGTAAATATATTATTTGTGCTATTACTTTTAGGATAAGTGTTTAAGAATTGTGTTTTTTTAAATTCAATTATTGTGAAGTTACTAACGCCGCAAAATATGTATGTTTCTGCCCTTTTTTTAAATTAAATGTTTATTAAACGAAATAGATGCGTTTTTATCTGTTTATATGTAATGGTTATGATTTTTTTACTCTATGACTTTTCCTAGCCAGTTGTCCTATTTACGTCATTATTTACGCATAGTGTTCTGTGCAATAGCAAGCAGGGGTTGAGCCGAGATTTATTTACTGAACTTTTGTGTTCGACCTGACTGTATTTCAGACTTATTACTTAGAAAGGAATCACATTCTCCCCAACTAATAACCCCTTTCCTTAGAATAACAAAATTGGCCGGCACGACACCAAGAAATGTGAAGGATTTTATATTGTTAAAAAAGGGTAATCCTTGCATTCTCCCAAAAGGGAGAAGATTTAGACTCAGTAATAAGCCTGTAAAGTACTTGGAGTACATTCATGACCCAAAAAGGTATCCAGAGATGAATACATACAGATCTCTAGATATGCCATCTTCCTTGGTGGCTTCATCTCAGCACTTGTTTACAAGGCAATTCTTCTGATTAAGTTGACTTTCTGAGCTTAAATATATTGAGAAAGAGCTTTGTACTTTTAAATGTCGGGAACTCATCCGAATGTAGATGTACTTTTATAGTTTAGAACTCCCTACAGTCCTAATAAAAAGTTTCACTAATTCCCAACCTTTCATCCCGCATGACTCTGACTCACTCTTACATGGCATGGATTAATAGGTTAGAGACAATCAACCTGGGGTATCCGTGGCTGCCTTACTGTTTTTCTCAAATTCGAAGGCCTTGTATTATATATCATATTTCTTACCGGCTAGATACTTCCATATAATTAGATATTTTGTTATAAGTACTTGCCAAGTCAACATTATTGTACTGCTGTTTGACATCTTTATCCTTTTCCCTCAAATTGTATTAGAATTGATTGGTTGATAGCCCTTTTGGATATTTAGGCAAAAGGATATGCAAGCCTCCTTTTGCTAGACCTGCAAAACTGGGCTAATGATAATGAAATTCTTCCAGCATACCAGTCCGGCTTTAGGCCATGAGTTTCGACATTAGACAACATCCTAGCCCTTGACTACCTGGTAGAACAGACTACCAAGGAAAAACAGCCCCCACTCTTTGCATGCTTTGTGGATAATTCTGCAGCATTCAATGGCGTCAACAGGAATTTGCTGTGGAGGAAATTACAAGATTGGGGGATTCCGATTACCCTCTTCAAAGCAATCACTGCTCTCTACACCGGAACTTGGGTACGAGTGAAAGTAACTACGAACTCGGTGACCAAAAAAATCTACACAGACCGTGGTCTAACACAAGAGGGCGCACTGGCACCCTTGCTTGTTAACCTCTATACTGCAGACCTCGGCAAAACAATTTCCAAAGCCAATTCGTTATCTCTGAAAATTGGGTCTACCAGACTGTTTTTACTGCAGTATGGAGACGACATGGTGCTTATGGACCATACCAAAACAGGCATGCAACGAATACTAGATGCATTAAACATCTATAACAATGAAAATGACCTAAGAGCAAATGTAGGGAAAACAAAGGTTGTAATCTTTGGGAAGTATATGAATAAACTAAAAAAACTATGGAGAATGGGTAACCTGAAAATACAATCAACAACTAAATACAATTACTTAGGGGTTTGGATCATGAACAGTGGGAAGTCTGCAGCACACACTGCATCCATTGAAGCAAAAGCCAAAGCAGTGACATATGCCCTCTGCAAACTGAATTCCAAACTAAGCAGTTCGACAACGGGACCCATTAGAAAGGTTATAAGAGCAAAGTTACTCCCCTCGATTACATACGGTCAACTAGCATTTCCCGCGGCATCAATCAACACCATGGAACGCGCCAATTGCCGGGCATTTAAACTGATCTTCCATATACCTGCCCATGCCCGGAACACCTTGGTACGCCTTGAATTTGTTCTAAACAAACAGCGCTATGAACATTGGCATCGTTTGTACGGTACTACCGAGGGGTTTGTGCTGCCCCCCCAAACACAATGAAGGCAATCTTGAAGGAAATCTTTGTGAAAAGTAATAACTCGTGGGCCAACAGCCTTCTAACTGCTTGCACTGAATTGCACCTAGACTTGTCCAACTGGCAGGATTTTATTTATCAACCTGGAACCTTAAAAAACATTCTAAAGAAACAAGTTCGATTGCTATCCAAGGAAGAGGACCTGAAGGAACTGGAGTCCACCAGCAGCAACATCAGGCTATTAGCCAGTTCCTTCCACGATAAACTGAGCCAGCCATACCTTGACTCTGCCCTGAAAAGGTCAATTTTAAAGCAAAATCTGTCAGTGAGATTGATGGTACTACCGATAAAAGACATCAATAGCCATTGGAAAACATTAGAAGTTATTACTACTTGCAGATTGTGTCACCAGTATGAGGAATCCATGGCCCACATGGTTTGTATATGTCACCGTTTGAATTATGCACGTCGCACTTTACTGAAACCCTTGTTTTTAAAATATGGGATACGCACCTGTTTAGATGCCATGAAACTTCTCTTTAAGCTGGAGATCTCAATGGAACTAGCAAGATTAGCGAAATTTGCCCACAAGGTGAAAGAACTATTACATAATGACTCAGTCAAAGACTAGAGACAAACTGTAGTTTTAAACTTGCGGTTCCCTTTTTTTATTTTATTTTCTTAAATTAGTAACTACCAGAATGTTTTAAAGACATGATTATGTCTTATGTATTACTAACAGTTCCGTTAAATGAAATGATCATGATTTCTAGCCTGTATCCATGATTTTGATTTCTTTTAGTGCCACACCATGGCTGGACGCCGTCCCTTCATTTATAAATAATACGTCTGGAGCTACCGCCATTCAATAGCATAGGAAGCCATCATTTAATTAGTTACTGCTGATAAGTGCATTTCAGACACTGCATTCTCACACTGGAGATTTTTCAATGTGGTAACATCAGACAGTAGGTGAGTGCAATGCCAGAGCTCGGTGTGCTCTGCAGTCCATGCAGGCTATTGTCGGCAAAGGGACAGGCCTAGATAGAAGTGGTGGTGGACTCCAATAGCCATCGTTTTCCTTCTCCTACGACTCGGAAGCGCAGATTAAACATGTAGCCTCGCCCTGCTTTTGGCTTCACTGCCCTACTCTCGCTCACTGGGGAATTCAGATTAGGTAGAAGCGGTGGGAGTCAGCAGGTGGGTAAATCCCAAATATCTCAGTTTCACGTCTGCCAGAGGGGACTTATCTGGGGAGCCCGCCAGGAGCCCGTGCAGTGGCAAATGATTCATAAGTCATCTGGATACTAGGAACATGTTTTAGCGGGGTTTCAGTTTGACCTAAGAAGAGAAAATTATTCAAGACGCTTTGGGGTAACAAAATGCAACATAGAGAATATGGCAGATTTCTCCCTTTTGAAAACACTCACTTTTCCCATGGAAAATAGAATATAAGCTTTGTGCGTAACATGCATGTGCAATTTTAAAAAATGATTGTTGAAAATGTGGTATTTACTGATGGACAAGTACATGAGAGTAAGACAAATATGTGTTCATCATACATAGAGGTGGCAGCACACCTTTTCAACTATTTGGGATTTTATTTTTGATCTGTTTTCTGACCAAATGAATTCAACTTCTTGGTGTTAAACCGAATATTGGATGTTATTGTTGTAGCTGTCTATTACTCAGTAATTTTGTGATTTATGTTTCAGGGTCTTAATATTACAACAGAACACATTTCCTAATGAGGAAATTATTTAGCAAAAAGTATAAGTGTGAGGAAGGAAAGAAGAAAAACTCCTTAAGGAAGACGAATCAAGAACGTCTATTTCCACTTGAAACTAATCTGAAACCGCCTATTTCCTACTAATTTCTATTAAGATGAGAAACTGAGCGATAGGCTAATACATCAAAAGTGCATTTCAGTACCAAAACTTTGGATGGGGATTAAATACAAAATATTGTTCGTCACAAAATTTGAAAAAAAGGAATTGTAGTTGGTGTAGATAATGCCATTATGATTAATATCGTTCACAAGTCCCTCTGGGTGAACTGCACATTGTTTCAAAAACAAAATACAAAAGGCAGAATATAATAAATGAATTTTTATTCAGTGGATTCAAAAGAAGATTTTGCCTGCCAGGGAAATATGGCATGAATAAATAGCCACTGTAACGAGACTGAGTAAGTAAAATCACCATTATATCCTACTGAATGGACAACGATTTAAGATTTAGTCCGAACTACTGAGTAGTAATGCAAACAGCTTCCTAATGCAGGGATGTGTCGTATTTATAAGAATGGGACCCACCTCTGCGTTGTTCCTAACGCCAAATTTAGCGACCTAGCACCAATGCAGGCACCCTTGCACAAGGGTGCCTGTGTTGCAGGGACTGATTCGTTCTGTCCAGGAAGGTGTCCCATTCTGTATATAACAATCAGTTATGGTGATTTGTAACTTTTATGTGTGCTGCTTTGTGCAGCACACAGAAGTTCCAATTCATCATTTTTCAATGATAGTTAATGTGCAGGAGAGGGCACCTGCCTGCACATGAATAATCACTAGTGGTGATGTTCTGTTTATATGTGTGCTGCAGAATGCAACACACATAGAAATAGCAAAACCGAGGAGATATGTAACATTTCTCCTCATTTTGCCAGGTTAGGATAAGGTTTTCCATGGGTTTATTTTTGGTGCTGCCTCCTTTTTACGCTATCCTTGCAAATAGGAGGCAGCATAAAAAATGAATGGGTATTGTGGCAGAATGCCCACCGCAACACCCATTGCCCGCCCCTTTCATGCTAATGGATTAATTACGATCTTGTTAGGAAGGCTTCCAGACGGGTCCTGGAACAATCAAATCCGATTTGGAGCCTCTGTTTCCGACTGAATCTGCACCCATTCCGAATGACCAAGTACAAAGCAAAGTTTTGGTCTGCATCGACTGAATCGTTTCCGAACCCGAACCTGTCAGACTGACTCGTTCGCAGCCGAATCGTGCCATATCTACTCGGTCTCAGTGAGACGAAGCGGCTGCAGGGACTTCGGGCTCCCCTTCACCCGGACCCTCCAAATCAGTCCAGTGGGGGTACCAATGAGTCCCCCCTTTCCATGGATGCACAGTGTGGCGGGGCTCATGGGGGGCCCCTCACAGGGTGTACACTTTTCCCCACCCACCCCTTTTTGCTCTCAGAGCCTGTGTATCTGTTCAGTATACAGGCTTCCATAGTGTTCAATGGCAGTCCGAGCGAACCGAGTCCGTCACCATACGGGTGCATCGAATTCAGTTGCTCAGACTCGCGGAGAGCAATTCGCTCGGAAAGCTCTCCGGATCCTAGTTATACGGAGGGCTTTCCTAGTGAGATCGTAATCGGCCCCTTAGAGAGAACATGGGTAGTAGTGCTGACGGAACACCGCGAGAAGAAAAAGCCAAAATATAGTTTTAGTTGTTGTATAAAAGGGAAGAGCCAAACTTCTTTGAAACACATGATTGCCACATCCCACATTCATACAAAAACACAACTTTAGCTTATCGACCAAACCAGGGAACTTTTATTTGCCACAAATCAGGAATCCATAATTGAGGTGGAATATTGTGGTACAATATAAAGCAAGCATTCTAAAGTGGCATAACATTTCATACTGTGCAGAACCAAAACATGGACAGACAATAGCACAGGCCCTTCTCACACCCACATAAGGAAGTATAGATGACCCCATTGATGCAGGATGAGACCGGGGCTAGAAGGAAGAAGTGGAGAGGACTACATTATGTGACTACAACAATATTGTTACACCACTTCAGGTTCATCTTTTGGCACATGAAGCACATGTAATACAAGTCCTACTGCAGAATGCAGCACACATTGAGCAAAAAACATAGGATTCGGATGCATTCCCAGGTTTACAACACTTTGTAAATCTGGGAATGTGTCAGGTTCCATGGATGTTGCGTGGGAACACCCACAGCAACACATATGGACCCCACAGAGTAATGCTTGTAAGGGGCCCATATTTACAAGGCCTTGAAGACTCACAAAGGATGACTTTACGTGGCCTTGTAATTATGGACCGGCATTCTGGCCACAGGTACAGCCAAAAAAGTGATGCACAGGCGGTGCAATTGACTTGTAAATGAGGCTCTGACAGCGTATGAGTTGTCGGGGTACCAGCTTTCTTTTTTCTTCTTACACCTACTGCCAGTATTATACCTGAAGGGTATGTGTGACAGGTCAGAGTGTGGGCCTGTTGGGTCTAGTATGTCTTATTTTACTGTTGATTTCTATGGTTTTACCACAAACCTTCCGCTGTAGCCGAAATAAATGCATGCAGTCTCCCATACCTCGAAAAAGTCTATATAACATGTCTTGAAAAGGTCAAAATGATCCCAATTTGCAAATGTGGCACAATCTTTTAGCTTTCTGGTTTACTAATGGGTGCCACATTAATTTTGTTGCAAGGGCATACTTTATGTCCTAATCTAGGCCTGATGAGGGGATATTTCGCTTCCGGCTCGGAGGTGGGGATTTTTGCCATGCTGAAATCTCCAACTCTGGGCCGCAAGCTCCGACTCCGGGCCGGAAGCTCCGCCTCCGGGTCGCAAGCTCCGCCCCCAAGCCGGAAGCTCCGCCTCCGGGCCGGAATTTACTCCCCGATTTCGGACTTAGAGTTAGTAGTCTTAAATCTATTCTGTGAATACCGAAAGTAGTAAGTTTATTCTGTGAATCCCGAAAGTAGTAAGTTCACTCTGTGAATCCCGAAAGTAGTAAGTGCATTCTGTGAATACCAAATAGTAGTAAGTTTAGGATTTAGTCTTAAGTTCATTCTGTGAATCGGGCCCCTAGATGGCACCGCTCAGCCAAGTCGCCAGTCTGTGCATGATCTCAACATCATCTCCTACCCCAACAACACCCAGCTGATCCTCTCCCTTACCAAGGACCCCCTCATCGCCAAAACCAACCTCCACGAAGTAATGAAAGCTGTCGCCGAGTGGAGGAAGAACAGTCGACTAAAGCTAAATTCAGACAAGACAGAATTCCTCATCCTCGGCTCCACCCTCTCGGCCTGGGACGACTCCTGGTGGCCGACTGCACTGGGAACAGCCCCAACAGCCACCAACCTGGCACGCAACCTAGGGGTCATCCTAGACTCCACTCTCTCCATGACAAAACAGGTCAACGCCGTCTCGTCCTCCTGCTTTAACACGCTCTGCATGCTCCGCAAGATCTATGGGTGGACCCTCACCGAAAGAAGAAGAACAGTCACCCTGCCCCCTTCCCTTCATCTCTTCGGGAAGCGGAACAGAGACGCCAAATCGCGCAGTGACCAAACTCGGCACACGACACGAAGAGGAAGCGCTAAACTCTTTTGACTGGGGTGAGGACATCGACCCCCGCCCCGCCCAAATCAATGGACACAGTTATACTGTCGCAGAATCCGATCCATACACCCTATTACCTGGGGGTTTGATTTACTTGTACAGGATTTAGAACATAGCCGCAGTTGCACATATGGATGTTGGCCTCCTACACACCTGTGTGACACCATAAGATGCCTTGCTCGGAATATTAATCACCCTGACTACCCTGATTTTTACACGGGAATCTGACACCTGTCTGGTACTGAGGCTGCGCCCCCCCTTCGTCCTGAAGAAGACCCGCAAAGCTGAGGTTTCCACCAATCCCCCAAGCACTAGGTCAAAACCTCAACGCCTACCCCTATACCTTCTTGGACCACGCATAACCTCAATCTGTATAAACGTGCCAAAACGAAAAATTCTTGATGTAAATGTACTATGTGGCAATAGTATTTGTGGCCAAGATTTATTTGACTGGAAATAGTAAACCAGTGGATTGTTTTTTCTCTATGTTTTTAAAATGTCACACACTCTTGCCCTGTTTTACTAACCCCTTTAAATCTTGAGCACCCTTCCTCTTGCACGTTTCTTCAAGCATCCTCTCTATGTACCTAAAGTGATTAGACTTATTTTTGAAAAAAGTAAAAAAGACTATTTGAAGTTGTAGAATTAAAAACTGTAATTCTCCACTATGAAAATGTGGATTGTTGCATTTTTAGCTTAAAAGCTTGTATTGAATACTTGGAGCAAATGAGTCTAGCTCATAATCTATGAACTCGCAATTATAAGCTTGATTGAATCTTAGAATCAACTTCGGTCAAGGACCATTATTTTTGAAACCATACTATACCCAGGTCCAGGACTATTTTGGGTCACCCCATTTTTGATAATGCCAGCCCTCGTCAGCAGCAGATTGGACTACGGAAACACCTTCTATGCAGGAGCCTCAGCCAAACTCCTGGAATGACTCCAACGCATCCAAAACGCCTCTGCACGCTTGATCCTCGACATCCCTTGCCGCAGCCACATCACACCCCACCTGAGAGACCTTCACTGGCTCCCCGTCAACAAGAGGATCACCTTCAAGCTCCTCACCAACGCACACAAGGCACTCCACAACACCGGACCAGCATACCACAACAGCCGGCTCAGCTTCTACACCCGCAACCGCCAGCCCCGCTCCACGGACATTGCCCTCTCCACAGTGGCAGATCATTCTCCCACCGCACCACCAAGACCTGTAACACCCTCCCCATCCCCCTACGGCAGACCCAGGACCTGCTTACCTTCAGAAAACTCCTCAAGACCCGGCTTTTCAAGCAGTAGCAGCATTCCCCCCCAAGTGCCTTGAGACCCTCATGGGTAAGTAGTGCACTTTACAAATGTTATGATTGATTGATATATAAATTTGAGCTGGGTTCTGCTGCAGCCTGATAGGCTCTCTGCCCTTACCGAGTTGAAGAACTTGGATGATGCTCAGGGCAAGCGTTCATTCCCAGAAACACACTTTCTAGGCACTTTTGGTGGCACATTACAGTAAAATGAGTCTTATCCTTTTCATTCACTGAACTTCACTCATCTCTGCAGCATGTTTATTAGCCTAATAGGGGACTCAGCCAGTTTAATTATATGATGCTTAATACCAGAGGCAAGCTGTTCTTAATTGCATTATATTTTGAGACACACTGGTCTCTACAAACGTCTTGGTGCCTATTTCATAGAGTTGGCCCACTATTGATGTCTTGTCAGGCTAAGCATATGGCTCTATAGCCCTCCTGCCAACTTTTTCATGGTGTAACCTCATTGTAATGAATGAGGGCGTCACAATTGTTTCACAGTACTGTTATCTTATAAAGAGTCTGCCAGTAAGTGACCGTCCATTTCAGGAGTTTTACATTTGTATCAATATGTCTTTGGAGTTTCTCAGAAGTCACAAAGTAGTAATTTCTGAGTTTAAGCTCTTCCATTGCTCTTTATTGCTTAGTTTTACTCATGAGAAAGAGTCACTCTAAGTGTCTCACATACAATAGCTCAATGTCACTCATAAGTGCATTTAAACCACTAACAACATTAGCAATTTAACAACATGGTGACTATGCAAAACCTAATTACACCAGTGCATACTGTCACTTTTAAATCATTTCTGTGCATCACACAGTACATTTCCTTACAAGTGAATTGCTATGCAGATATGCAATAGCATCATGTGTCACTCAACAATGACGATCAACCAATAAGTTCTCAAGTGCAAAGATATCATTAAGAATGACATAAATCCAATCTAAACAGATCCTAAACATAAAATATCATAACTCTCCCCCTGGCACTGAGTATACCACAATTGTAAACAAAAGACAATCTCGCAGTTAACAACTACCACCAGCAGGAGGATTTTGTTACAAGAGACTCCTTTCTGCAGTTTTTCCTTGCTGCTTTATTTTGTATCGTAATTTATCATAGAAAAATACCTCCACGACAATGAGTCCAATGTTTTCTTAATTGGAATAACCTAACTATTATTTCTCCACCCATCATTAATTTAGTTTGTTTTTAGTTAAAGTGTTTTTTAATTGTGTATACAAAAATATATCACACCAAAAATCGATTAATCAAAACCATTTGAGGGGAATGAACCAGACCAGGAGTCCTCTTTCTCAACTCATTGTTTAAAAAAAAAAACAGTTGTAGACACAAACAAACATTATACATGAAGTGTTTTTCATCCCTATAACCAAAATTATGTTTATGAACACATTAATTTGGGACAAAATGTGCATAGACCAAAACCTCCTCTAGTCCATACCTTAAGGCTCTTTCATGTTGCGGGCATCTTTTCTTCTTGCGAAGACATATATGCATATTTTCAGTTGTTTGCATTGTTGCTATTTCTCCTGCCGAGCCACCTCTTTAGCAAATAAGTATTTCCCTTTGCCTCTTTCTTTTCCAAGGATGCCACGTCAATCTTACCTAAATTCTCATTCCAAAAATGCTAGAGTGCTACATTGTTTCCCTTCGCTTTAGTACTATGTGTTTGCTTAAGTGCTTCCTGATCAATTTCTCTTCCCTGCAATTGTGATTTAGTATTGCCGAATGTCCCATGCGGCTTCTGATTGTGGAAAGGAGCATTTAGCAAGTCTTTTGGGCAGTTTATATTTCAACTGTATATAGCATTGTAAGAGATCGACAAGGCCGGACTGCCCGTAGCCAACACTGGACGTTTTACCGGTGGGCCGCGAGGCTGGGGCCGGTTTTGGGTCCGTACGGGGCTTTTTTTGTTGCCGGGAACTGGCAATATCAGCCCCCTGTAAGAAAATCAGCCGAAACCGGCCCTAGTGAACAGCTCACCGTCCCTCAGGGGGCCGGCCCAGCAGTTTGCCATGGCCAGTTTCTGTTCCCAGTCCGGCCCTCGAGATGATGAGCATGCTTGTGTTTAGAGCAAGATAACGAAACAGCTGTTAGCTTAATGTTTGTTTATTTATTAAAAGAACTAGTGATTTGGAAATTAAGCTCAAACATTTTTCAATGTAAAAACTTGCATAAACTCTATGACTGTATTTTGGATTCCAAGTTTTGTTGTTTAATCAAACTTGTCATTAAAGCAAATGACTCAATGAACTCTCAGAATCAGAATGCTCAACTGGAAGAGGGTGAGGTTGTTAGGAAGCATTTATCTACCTCTTTGGACAACTCGGAGTATCAGCCCATACAAATAGCATCATCATCATCATCATTTAAGTCAGTGTCTTTTGATAAAGTAAACGAAGAGCCCCAAGTCATACCTAAGAAAATGACCCTGTGTGCTGTGAAGAGGCAAGAGCCATACCTGAGAACATGACCCTGTGTGCTGTGGAGAGGCCAGAACCATACCTGAAAACCTGACCCTGTGTACAGTAGAGAGGCCAGAGCCATACCTGAGAAAATGACCCTGTGTTCTGTGGAGAGACCAGAGCCATACCTGAGAGCATGACTCTGTGTGCTGTGGAGAGACCAGAGCCATAGCTGAGAACATGAGCCTGTGTGATGACGAGAGACCAGAGCCATACCCAGTGGCAGCTGTTGACTTTTGAAAGTGGTGAGGCGTAAACATTGGGCATGACTTTTATATAGTGAGCGACGTGAACGGGTTTAATGGACAAACCTGGGATCCAGGGTGGGTCCCTCTCCTGTGAAAGAAATGAAAACAAGATTGCCAAATGATACATTTCAAAGCAAATGAATGTAGCAATAAAGCAAGGCTAAAAAAGCAGTGGGAAATTATAGTCTTGAAATATTAAACATATTAAAAACTGCCCCGTATCTTACTGCATTAATATATTAAGAAGTTAATGTAATGTGTAAGATGTACAGCGTGACAACTTTTGCACTTGAAAATGTATGCTTGCCCACTGACTTGCACTGCATGCAGCATTAACGTTGGAAAAAATGCTTTAACCACCGGGATTTGGAAAACAGCCACTGCTGCTGGCTGCAACCAGTCATATAGAAATATGTGCGGACAGGTCTTTAAGTGGGATGAAAAAAGTAGGGGCTCCCTACAAAGGAACATGCCAAATACATTTCTGTGATTACCATAGTGTGCCAACCGACAGGTATTTTGGTTTACAGGTTTCTCTCTGAGATGTAATTGTATCCAGGTAAATGACCAAATATAACAACATAACGTGTATTTGTAAAGCGCACGTTCACCCGTAGATATCTTGGCGCTGAATAACAGATGTTTATTGTTACCCAACTCAATGGTACTCATTTTATCGACCTCAGATGGATGAAAGGCTGAGTGGACCCGCCGAGATTTGAACCTGTGACCATGAAGTCGAACACAGCCCACTGCAGTGGACGTATTAATGCACTGAGCCACCAGACCCAGCTGATACAACAATTGTGATTCCTGAGAACCCACGACAACAAGTGATGAAAGTCGCTCATGAGGTACATCGAGGAATAGTTGTCACCAAGAGAGCTCTCCGTGACAGGGTTAGGTTTCCATATCTCAAAGAAAAGGTCGAAATAGAATAAATGACTTGTCATATATACAACTGCCTTTCATCTAAAGTCATTCAGCACCCTTTAAATGTGTCAGAATTGCCACACAATTGATCTACACCTAAAACCTTTCAATACGATTGGCTTTGTCAATGGGTGTTAGATGTTTAAAATAAATGAGTAACAACAATGATTAGTTATAAATAATGAACACTGGAAATGTTTCAATTCTGCAATAGTGAGTCTGTGAACTAAATAGCACTGAGGCCTGTGGAAAGAGTTCTGGAGTCTTCGGTTAAGTGTGCTTCATGTTAGACATGTATCTTCTTTTTCTCTGCATATCTTGTCCATCGGCACATCTTCAATCACATCTCTTTGCTCTTCAACATCCTCTTTTCACTCTTGCATGGATGCACTTCCTTGTATCTCTGTCACTTCACTGTCCCCAAATTTAAGCACTTTATTTTCTCTTACTCTTGCCTTGCCAAGATTGTGACATCAGTTGCTAATGGAATGCATAAACATTGTTCTTTGTGCTCTGCATAGAGGTCAACCCACTGACACACTCTTTGTGTGACTTCAGCCTTAGCATCTGCATGCTCAATCAAAGCCCCTCATAAACCCCTCATAAAGACCAGGCATGGCCCAGCTGAAAATTATTCACAGAAAAAAATACAGATACACAAAAACTTTATGAAATAGCTTACTCTTGGGGAATTCAAGATTAAGTAAAGTATGAGAAATAAGGGAGGAACTAAATCACTGAAAATATATTGCCTTACCGTTTTCAACATTCAATGTTTGCAAGTCAATCCATGGTTTTGGCATTAGTGTTAACTTTGGGGCGTGGTGACATGGTCAGTTTTAATGTCACACATCAGAGAACTGTCCACTGTAAGCACGTATTTCTTACCTTGCTCGATTTGCATATTTGGATCAACTTCACAAAGGAACAAGAACGAACCATGCTCGTCATTTGGATCTATTCTGCGTGGAACAAATGCTGCAGCTCCACTTCTAACGGGGCCAGCTATGTGCAGTTAGGGCCTGGAGTGGTGGAGGTTAGCATGATGAGAGGTCTCAGCAAAATATACATAACACATCTTAAGTTTGCAAACACTTACCATTACCAAGAAAAAGTCACCGGATAAGACATGCTTGCATCCACTCTCTAAATGTGACGAAAGGGTGGGATCTACGTCTTTGATTGACGGATGTATGAAGTCACGCAGGTATAAAATGTCCCAAGCCCAAAACCATGACGCTAAAGGCCTCATTGGCCTACAGAGTGCATGCAACCATAGACTCAATGGCAATGAAGGGCTTTAAAACAGAAAGACCTGCGTCTTGCATCAAAGTTCTGAAAGCTAATTTACTGCGTGGCTTCTGTCTCCTACTTTAGAGCGAGGCGGGGCAGGCAACATAAAACAGACAGCCCAACCCAGACTTAAATACATTGATTTGCTTAGAAATACGATTGTATCTCTAAATAAATTGATCTATTTAAAGTGTTGGTATGTAAATGTGTAGAAATTTCAGAGAGGCAGAGCCCAATAGCCCTAATTGAGAAACCTCCCATGGTCATACCTGAGAACATGACCGTGTGTGCTGTGGAGAGGCCAGAACTATAGCTGAGAACATGACCCTGTGAGCTGTTGGAAGCAGGCCAAGTTTGCTGCAATGTGCAGTGACTCCTGTATTAACATCTTATAGAGAGGTTTTGTAATATGTGGACACAAATAAATTAAACAAAACAAAAGCTATATTTCCAATTGATGCAGCCAATGAAATGGCTGACTATTGATTATATAATGTGAAATTTCCAACTGCAAAGTGATTTTGAAAAAGTTCTTTGCTTCAAGCCTCTAGCCGTGAGATGGAGTATAAAGTATAGAGGCAACATTTAGATTCTGCAAACAGTTACATAGTTACATTTTGTTTTGAAGACTGATGATTTTGGAGGAGATTTGATGATTTCTGGTACTATGATGACACTGATTCTGACATTTATTGTAATGATGACAATACCTTTTGTTCTGATTGCCTAAGCAACAAAAAGTGTCACTTTAATCTTTTGAAAGAGGTATGGATTTACTGAAAATGGCTGTTCTCATTATGGGCACCAATGGGCAAACCATGTTGGATCCTGTACTAATTCAGCATCCTTATTCTCCAGAGTGGTCTTGTTCTTCTCATATAAGTGCAAATATATAAAAGTTAGACATATGTTCTCCTTAGATAATGCCACTGGATCATAAATGTTACATGTATACCTAAGACCATTACTGCCATTATGCAATGACCATACCTTCTGCCTGAGGTCATTCCATCTCTTCCTAATGTCGCTGAGCACCCCAGAGTTGTACCAACATCATTCATTCTGTTGACTATCCTGTCACAAATTTTGATTTTCCTAGTGTGAGGAGTGTGCTGGACATGGGCTCAAAACATATATGGCTCTACTCTGATGATTTCATCCACAATGATTGTCAACTCTTGCTCAGTGAAGCATGTTTTTTTTAGCTAGACATGGTGTTAAAACAAGATGTGAGTGAGTATAAAAATTAAATAAAAACAAGGGATTAAGGGAAAAAGGTGTAAAAAATGTAAATTGAAGGTGGTGGAGAGTGTTAACTGGTAAGATGGAAAAAGGGGTGCCTTAACAAAAAAGAGAAGATGCTGTAGACGCTGGTGCCTATCTTGTGGGCTGCAGTTTGGAAGCATAGGGTTGTGGTCAGTGATGGGGTGTGTTTTATAGTGTGATTTGCAGGTCTGTTCACCTGCCAGAGCACTTCAGGTGTGTAATTTTTTAATTCATCCAATGGTCACTGTTGTGAGCTTTGTTTTGACTGTGTAATAGTAATTCGCATGGCAGATGAACCATGGACCTGGTGGCATCGGCACACGTGCAGCCGACATTGTAGACCGCTGTGGCCCTGCTTAATAGACCACAGGGCTGGCAAGTGACATTTCTGACAATGGAACTCCTAATGCAGTTGGCGGGGAATCGCTGGCGCAAATGATGATGACGCGGTTCGACGGCGGACCAACCTGCCAAACCCATAACAAGATCCCTAGCTGCAAATCCTCCCTCATTTCCATGTAATCCAAAAGTATAATCCACAAAAAACGGAAAAAGAAACTCAAAGAAGCCCAGAAAAATGCATAAATAAAGTCATTCTATAGAGATCCATTAACGCTGTAAATGTCGAAAAAGCACCAACTCCAAATGTTCATAAAAGACATTGGCAATCGAAAATCTGCAAAGAAAAGCACAATACCCAGCTGCAAACAACAGTAAAATTACTCATCAGACACTAAAAGAGTAACATTTATTATTACCACAATAATTGAAATCATTTTAGGGAAAGTTTTAAAAACTAAAAGGTTCACATTACCTTTTCCCAATCCAGTCTAACCTATTTTGGGCAAGGTGTTCAACACTAAAGGGGTCACATTTACTATTCCCACTCCAAACTAAACCATTTTGGGGACGGTGTAGGATACAGAAGGGGTCACATTTACTATTCCCACTGCAATCTTATCCATTTTGGGGAAGGTGTTGGGCAATAAAAGCATCACATTTACTATTCCCACTCTAATATAAACCATTTTCTGAAGGTGTTGGACACTAAACTGGTCACATTTGATATTTCAACTCCAATCTAAACCATTTTGGGGAATATGGTGGACATTACAGTTTCACATTTGCTATTCTGACTCCAATCAAAACCATTTTAGGGAATACTATGGACACTAAAAGGGGTCATATTTACTATTCACACAGAAATCTTAACCATTTTTAGGAAGGTTTTGGACACTAACAAGTGAACATTTACGACTCCCACACTAATCAAACGAAATATGGAGAAGGTATTAGACACTAAAAGAGTTACATACAAAACACATACTCCGTATTAAAACACAATAACTATTTATTTAATTTTTTTTTTAAATTACTTCTAACACACTATTACCAAACAAGTCCATATATTTAACACGAAGCAATAGCATGTTAAATATTTCTCAATTGAATAAAAAGAAGACGAAATTATAGACAACTTTATTAAAACTTTTGCGGCAAGGATACACACCATCCCAATAGGGTAAAACTGTGCACACAGTAATACAATGAGGCATGGTATCATTGTGGCAAAAGAACAATAGGCCACATCAATAAGCCATTGTAGCTACACCCTTTCCCCCAAACCCATTTATGTTTTTGGGGTCAACCACAGGCAATAAAAATAGACTTCTCTTGGTGTGCACACCAGTCCTCCCCCTCACACCAGGCTTGGATCATGCGTGATCATGCTGCTTCCAAATGGGTGCCACATCTCTCTTGGCTACCAATCAGGCGACCCCAAGAAAGATCTCTCTGGCCCCTACACTTCTCCACCAGCATCAGCAGCACATTATGGGGGTTAAATCTACAGGGCATCCTAGAATGGTTGATAATTCCCAACCCACTTCTTCCCAGAAGGGCTGCAATACCGGTCAGTCTTGCATCTCGGGCAGTGGATGACGTGCTGCAAGTGCTGTAGAGTAAGGTAAGCTGCATGAAGGTAATTGAATTGGGCCATCCGCAGCCACGAGAAAATTGCCAATACACCCGGCACCATACATGCCTTTCTCAACTCATCTTATCAACATCCCCCACCTAAGAAAGCCATCTCTCACTGATGTCTTCTATTCCATCTGGGGCTTGGATGATAAACGTGCGGTAAGTCGATAAGATGGCACCCCTCCCACATGCCCCAGGAAGATCTTAGCTTCGAGTGGACAATAATCGAGAAGCTGGTGTGTCCGGGGGCTTGCAGGGTGTGTCACAACTGAAGGAATCAGCAAAGCGATCCTTCAGGTCCTGCAAAGACATGTGACTGCCTCCCCTATAGACGTCACCCAGGTAAGATATCCCAATATGAGCCCATGGAACAAAGCCCTCCAAAGTACAGAGGTGATGGAGCCAAGTTTCCCACCACAGAGGTGTCATCTGAGTGAGACGGCGGTTCCAATGGGTAAGTCAGAGAGCAGCCCTCCAGCAGGTAATGGGCACATGCGTACAATAGGGCAATGTTGAGGGCAGGCGTGCCCCGTACAGGAGTTCAACCAGACCATCCAGACTCATCAAATGAATTTCCAAGTGATATGCTGGGTCATGCCAACCTCCATTGAACCAGTCATTAATTGGAAGAAGATATGCTGTTAGGTAACAACGATAAATATCTGGTAATCCCAGACTCTAGTCAAAGGGGAAGCTACACATTAGTTGGAAAGCTACCTTGTGTCTACCTCTCACCCACACAAAGTTAGTGAGTTTGGCAGCCAGGGAGTGGAACAACCTGCAAGGGATGGGATAAGAATAATTCTTTAAGATGTACATGTAATGTGGTAAGTGCACCATCTTGAATAGGGCAATGTGTCCTAGGGGATTGAGTGGGAGGATGGCCCAATGGCTTAAATCTCGATTGAGTGTTCAAACAAGTCCCTGAAAGTTAAGAGCCCAAGCTATGTACAGCAGGTGGAGACATATGTAGTCCAGATATTTGAAGGAGTTGCACTGAGTGGGGATAATAGGGCACCAAAGCTGCCCCAATGCATCTCCCCACACGTCCACCAGGCTGGACTTGCCCTCATTAATCCAAAAACCTGATGCATCGCCATATAGACAAAGGAGTTTTTGGACACCTAGGTCGCAAGAGCGGTGGTTCTTTCAGGAACAAAAGAATATCGTCTGCATACAGTGCATTATGATCTTTAAAACCATTCATCCGCGAGTCCAAATGGATGGTCTATTTTGATTCGATAAACAATGGTCTCAACGAGAATGACAGCAGCTTTACACAACTAGCTATGCTATGTCCCTAAGCCATGATACCATCTGGCTGGCTTTTTCGACCGTGCTGAATTCCCATTGTTTCTTTCCAGTGATTATCACAATGTACCCCTGTTGACACCTTCCCTTCTTTTGGCTGAGAGGTTGACTGATGTGTACTCCATTGCAGTAGTGTGTTATAGAGTCTTTGACATCTTTAGTACCCCACTGGGGATCCAGGCCACATAACATACGATCATGCAAGATTATATGAATGTTTGGACTATCTAGCGCATATACCAGCCTGTGTGTTAGGTAAGCACTTTCAATCTAAATAACAATGATACCTATTGGTACCACGCGCTTATACCGTCCTGTGAGACAGGTATGTGCTGCTACCACTCGCCTATACCATCCTGCGTGTTTTTCAATCCAAGCACTGACAACCGTATCCTGACGGTAACATTTTTGAATATACAGTATTTTAGGGTGCACCAGGATACCATCCTTTTTTAATGCGCCCTGCCAGATTGGGCCGTACTGCCCTAACTCGTTTCCATTATAAATTTCCCTCTTGGCCATTTTTTATTTTTTTCATTTCTATTTCATTTTATTAAATTCATTAACTCATCCTGAGACCTGCTCCCATAGTCTAACTCTTTCTTCACTTAGATCACATATTTGACCGTGTACCGGCACACGTCTTTTGTTGCTGTTTGTCCACACATCTTGCGTGAGACACCATGCACGCGCTCGCATTACGTTCTGAGCTGCTTTTTAATGCCAGCATCTGTCCACTCAGCCCCTTGACATTCCTGACAGAAGCCCCGCTCGGGACGCCGGATTTTTCGCAGCCCTCAGGTATTTGCCAGCCTTTGTGTGTGTACGGGTCTGTCCCGTTCACCGTGCGCATACCTTTATATGAGAGTGAGAGTCTTTGGACTGTTTTGGCTTAACTCTGGGTCTCCTTGCCCTTTCTGCAGTCTTCAAGAAACCACAACCAGCCGACCGCATGGTGGTAGCGCATTTGCAGTTATCGTTAGGAAGATGGTGACTCTGCAGCCCATCCTTTAGTAAGTTAGCTTCTCTTCTTCAAATACGATTGCAGGCACACCGTTCACCTTTGGTAATGTCCATGCTAATCCCAACGTTGGTTCTTTATTCCCAGATATTCCTTTTGATGTATCTCGTATTTGAAGTTATTTTGGCATTGGATTTTCCTTACTTCCTGTCCCGTGACCAACGTGATTCACGGTAATCCCCATACCTTTCCACCTTTTTCTGCTGTCTTCACTGTTTTAATATGGATCCTCCTGGACCAGCCTAAATTCCAAAATCTTTTTTCACATTGTTGATTTTAGGAATTTCGCCCCTCACTCCCACCCTTGTCCTGAGGTTGACCCTCACCCCCCTGTAAGGTTGCATTGCTACCTACTATATCGTGGGGTCAAAACGTTGACAACCTTGCTGCTGACCAGCTTCTACCCCAAGCGTGACAACTATTGTGTTTTTAGAAGCATGGTGCATGTATCTTGAACTTTTCATACATTTATGTTTTGTGTAGCTGCCTCGTTCCAGAAGTCAGAAGTGTTATTTGTTGAATGAGGTCGGTTGACCTTCATTTTTGTCACTTCCCTAAACCTTGCACTACTCCTTCCACTGACACTCTCCCTCTGGGGCACTCATTTTTATGATGTTTCCATGCATTTATGTGTATAATGTATGTTGGATGACGTATTGTGATAAAATAACAATGCGTCTTAGGAATTTGACTACATGTGTTCTTTCATGTATATCTATTTCTTGCATTGCAATTTGTGTTCTGGGACCCCCCACCCACCTTTTTTTGTACTGATATAGCACCCAGGTCCCAGCGACTTATCTTGGGTATACCCTTTACTGTAACATCTACAACCTCAGTCTTCCACTATGACGACTGATGACCTCACAGCCCACTTTAATTCCACAATGACAGAGGTGTTAGACCAAGTAGCACCACTCATTTTCACACATTTGAGATCTACCAAATCTAAATCTTGGTTCAATATGGATCTTAATAACAAACGAAGACAGCTCAGACAACCAGAACGGACTTGTAGACTAAACCGTTCGACTCTTCACCTAGCACAACTTCGATTAACCCGATCGGCATATAAAAAACAATTTTTTTGAGAAAAGGCCACTTTCTTCCGCAGCCAACTAAACCATGTGACGAATAGACCTAGAGAACTCTTCAATAGTGTCAAAAGTCTAACAAACAGCACACCCCAACCAGAAATAAAAACCAACAAAGATCGATGCGAAGAAACCGCCTGCTTCTTCACTGATAAAATCACAAGAAATTGAGCAATCCTGTACCCAAACCTCAAATCCTCCCTCCCTTGCAATCTGCCCCCTTTGACCATCCCGGACCATACATATCAAAATCCTAACACAGACAACCAGACCTGCTTCCAACTGAAAAATTACTCTAATTGGTCGAACTTCGAACCCATGTCGGAAATCGAAGTCTTCAATATAATTGCAAGCTTAAAGCCTTCCCACACTAAGGACCCTCTCCCATCCGGAATAGTAAAAAAAAGTCAACCACATCATTGCCCTTGTCTGGACAAAAATCATCAACTCCTCTATCACATCAGGTTGTGTTCCAGACTCCCTTCAGCTAGGACAAACCACACCCTTACTCAAGAAACCAGATGATGACCCCAACTAGTTCAATAACCTCAGACCTATCGCCAACGTTCAATTCCTAGCTAACGTTCAATTCCTAGCTAAAACTTTAGAGAAGTGGTTCTCCAACAACTTAACAAACATACTGACAGTTTCAATCACCTCAACACCATTCAGTCAGGTTTCAGGAAAGGTTGTAGCACTGAAACAGTGATGCTCAATATTGCTGATGATATCCACAGAGCCTTAGATGAAGGTACTGCCTGCCTCCTCAGCCTTATTGACTTATCAGCAGCATTTGACACAGTAAACCATTGAACTTTACTTGAGACTTCAAAGAGCCAATGTGGCATTAATGGCACAGTAAAAGAATGGTTCACTTCCTTCAGCAACGTTCGCAACAGATTAAAATCAATTCCTTCCTCTCTGTACCAACACAAGTCAAACTTGGAGTCCCACAAGGATTGATCCCATCACCATCCCTCTTCAATCTCTTCATGGAACAGCTTGCAATTATTTTGAAACAAGCAGGGGTTCAATACCACCTATATGCTGATGACACACAAATATACTACAAAATCAAATCGCCCAGTGACGTCCGACACCTTAATGTCATGCTTACCAAGATCCACACCTGGTTTAACGCAAACCACTAATAACTGAACCCTGAAAAAACTGAATTAATACTGTACTCTCCGAAAAGTAACCACCAACCAATTCAAGTCTGGCTCAAGGAGCGGGATGCTCTAAATTGCTCCCTCATCCTATCCGACTCTGTAAAATCACTAGGCATTACCCTGGACAAGATCTTGTCAATGAAAGACCACATAAAGAACTCTGCAAAAAGTGAGCTTCACTCCCTAAAGCACCTCAAGAAAATTAAACCTTTCATTCCTCAAGATGATCACAAGACAATTGTACAATCCCTAGTCCTTTCTAAACTAGACTATGGAAAAGCCATCCTAACAGAGTCATCAAAAGCTCACCTAGCCCCACTAAGGTCAGTCCTTAACATGGCAGCGCAACTCTTAATTGATGTAAAAAGAGGTGAACACATCTCACCAACCCTCTACGAACTCAACTGGCTTCCCATGGAAGGTAGATGTATTTTCAAACTGGCCTGCTTCACTCACAAGACCCTTCACACCCAATCCCCAAACTACCTAAACAGCAAACTAGTAGAAGCAGGGAAATGTGTGGGTTTGTAGACGGGGCCCTCTGCTGCTCATCAGCATCCAGGAGTAGGGGGATCTCCTTGCGCAAGGCCAGGTTGTAGAGCATGCAGCATGCAACTACAATCTGACTCACCTTTTTGGGCGAGTACATAAATGCATCTCCGGTCTTGTCCAGGCAGCGAATTTGTGACTTCAGGAGACCAAAAGTAGGCTTCACCACACGACTTGTCCTCCCATGGGCATAGTTTTAGGGGACTTCAGCCGGGGTCCTTGGATTCTGCAGTGGGCTTAGCAACCAAGACCGGTTGGGAAATACAGAGTCACCTAGGTGTGAGATACACATACGATTAGGTGATATAACTGTGGCTGAGGATAGCATGTCACACATACAGCATGCTACTTAACTCTGCGTACTCACCCACAATCCATGCACGCTCCGGAAGCAGATTAGCCATCAGCTGTGGCACAATGCTCTTATGCAGGAAGTACGAGTCATGGGCAGAGCCGAGAAATTTGGCACAGACGTTTGAGATGATCATATCTGCCTGGTACACCACTTGCACATTGATGGAATGGAAATGTTTCCTGTTCCTGTAGATGTGCTCACGTGCCTGTGGTGGAACCAGGCCAACATGTGTGTAGTCAATGGTACAAACATCATTAGGTTTGTGCCCAAGGGCATAAAAAAACACCCTTCACAGCCTTGCAATTCATGCCTCCTGGGAAAATGGATGTATCGGTCCTTGTATGTCATCATAGTGGACAACACATCACCTAGCACCCTGCTGAACATAGGTTGCGACATCCCATCTGCGGTGGACACCGTGTACTGGAATGAACCAGTAGCAAAGAAATTCAGGGCCGCCATCACCTTACAAGTGGGTGTCAAATCAGTTGGATACATTCTGCTAGGCAGTGGGTGGGGCTCCAACTGAGCACATTGGTCTTGTAGGGTGGATCCTCATCCTCCATGTCTGCCAGCACTGTGAAGGGACAATGCATATTTTGCTGCCTACTAGGGAAATGGAAGGGGACACATGTCATTGCAATCCACCATGAGATGTGTCCAACATCTTACGTTTTGACTGACACAACGCAAACAATGACTGGCATCACACTTCAGCATATAGCACAACTTACATGTAGGGACGCCTTCAGCTACACTAATCGTACAACTGTCCACTTTTCACACAGCGAGTACCTCCAATACAAAATCTGAATATGTGAATGCCTAAAGGTACATGTCCACCTCTTGCGCAACTAGCCCTGAGAGTAGTTTATATAGCATATGTGTGAAACCACAACACTGCTGTCTCCTACCTAACTGCTGTACCTGCCACACCTTCTTGCGTACGTCGAACACATCAACAACACAATGAGCACAGTCTGTGCATGCAGATCTTGTATGTCAATGAACAAAGCAAAATACACTGTGAATAGGCACATCGTGTAGCCAGATATTCATCACTGTGTGTTGCCTGGCCATATCACACATTGACCTGTCTACATATTTGAAAATCCATCACAACATTGATCTGCAATATCACAAGTGACATGTGAGTGTTTACATGCCAATATTTGCACTGATGGGCACATACATGGTGCCATCAGCAGTGGTCCAAATGTTACATTGGCATTGTGTGCACTATCTTGTGCCATGAATCAGGAGTCTACTGTACACTGGTGAGATATGGCCATTGCCATTGACACAGCATGATGTGTCCATAGGTGCTGTTAACGTGATCCGAAACCCAAACCACGTTCATTGGCAACAATTTGATAGCAGCCATATCACTGTAGCGACTGCCTGGCCACTGCGGTGTGTCACCGCCAATGACCACCGCAATCACAGTAGTGATTTGCACATTGGGAAATGCTGGTTGGGGTGCTCCGCCACCCAAACTACGGTCATTGGCAACAATTTGATAACAACCATATCGCTGTAGCGACCGCCTTGCCCCTGCAGTGTGTCACCGCCGATACCCACCGCAATCGCGGTAGTGATTTGCATATTGGGAAATGCCGGTTGGCATGCTCCGCTACCTAAACCATGGTCATTGGCACAAATTTGATAGCAGCCATATCGGGGTAGTGACCGCCTGGCCCCTACGGTGTGTCACCACTGATGCCCACCGCAATCGCGGTATTGATTTACACATTGGGAAATCGCAGTTGGTATGCTCTGCCAACACAATCAAGGCCATGTGCACCAATATCACGCGGCCAAATTATGGTGGCGACCGCCTGGCCCATGCAGTGAGTCACCGCCAATGCCCACAGCAATCGCGGTAGTGATTTACACATTGGGAAAATGCGCTTGGTATGCTCTGCCAACACAATCATGGCCATGTGCACCAATGTCAAGTGGCCAAATTATAGTGGCGACCACTTGGCCCCTGCGGCGTGTCACTGCCGATGCCCACCACAATCACAGTAGTTATTTCCACATTGGGAAATGCCGTTTGGCATGCTCCACCATCCAAACCACGGTCATTGACATCAATTTGATAGCAGCCATATTGTGGTAGCGACCACCTGGCCTCTGCGGTGTGACACCACCAATGCCCAAGCCCTTACAGCCAACGGGAACGGCAATCGCGGTAGCCTGATGCAATTTTGAAAATCTTGGTATCCGTGCTCTGCCATCGCGGGCCCGGTCATTGGATGCATTTGAAAAAAGCGGACCTGGAACACAAACTGCAGCAGCTTAGAACAACTGAATCTACCCCAAGGGGCTATATATGTGCGCGAGAGAGAGCCACACATTTCCACTGCTTCTAGAAACACCGCTGCCTGACACTCTTCACCACCAACTGCTGCTGCTCCTGTCTCCTGGACCCAGACACTGCGGCCTGAAACTCCTCACCATCAACTGCTGCTGTTCCTGTCTCCTGGACCCAGACACTGCTGCCTCACACTCCTCACCACCAACTGCTGCTGCTCCTGTCTCCTGGCCCAGACACTGTTGCCTGACACTTCTCACCACCAACTGCTGCTGCCCCTGTCTCATGGACCCAGTGATGGCAAGGACTGAGAACATTAGGGCCCGTCCCTTCACCACAAAGGAGCTGGAGGTTCTGGTGGACAAGGTGCTCACACAGTATGGGAGGCTATACGGTTCTCCAGATGTCATGGTAAGTGTCTCATATTGGTAGTGAGAGTGTTGGAAGTGCACACATTAAATTGATCAGCTGCAGTATGTGCCTGAAAGCGCGGACTTTACCCGAAGGCGTCAGAGCGCTTCACAATAGGAACAGTAATGATACATGAGGAGAAAATTACACGTGAACAAATTACAAAAGCAGACGTTGAGTTACATGAGGTAAAAGTGACAATTGTGTGCAAACAAAATACATGAGGTAGCAAACAGTGCATTACAGGAGGACAAAATGACTAGTGTGCAGGTTACAAGAGAAAACAAAGTGCAATTAGAGGTATAATACTGCAATATATGCTAGTCACTCAGGCACAAGAACAAACGTTACGTAGGCAATGGTGGCAATTGTGCAAGTATCAAAAGCAAACAAAATGTGAGAGGTAGCAAACAGTGTGTTACAAGAGAAAAGTGGTGTGTGCATGTTACAAAAGAGTACCAACACATGTACAAGGATAATACTGCAATAAATGGCAAACACTCCAACTACAAGAACACACTGGGAAGGCACTTCCATAGTCATGGAGAATAGCATTTTCAGTAATGGAATGTCTTCCTTCAGATAATAGAGAGGGCGTGAATTACTTTTGGAGGTGTCTTTGGAGGAGGAGAACTTTGAGGTCCGTTTTAAAGGCCTGGGAGGAGGTGGTGGTCCGGAGCTGAGGCGGAAGGGAGTTCCAGATTCTCACAGCGTTGCCTGAAAAGGATTGGGCCATCGCATCTTCCTTCTTGAAAGTGGGAGGTTCAAACAGTAGATTTTCCGCATTATGTGATGGTCCAGAGCCTCCAGAGAGTTTCAGTTTATTCGCCAGGTAGCGAGGAGAGGAGGAGTGCAAGGCTTTGTGGGTAATACAGGCAGTCTTGTAGATAGCTCTAGCCTCGATGGGAAGCCAGCGGAGGGTGGATAACATCGGTGTGATGCGGTCGCTTCTTTTGGCCCCATAAATGGAACGAGCTGCTGAATGGAGAACAGATTTAAGGGGGGAAAAGTGGGATTTGGGGAGGCAAGTAAGAAGAGAATTGCAGTAGTCCAGTCTGGAGAGGACCAGCGATTGCACCAGGGTTTTAAGGTCCTGCTCCGGGAAGAAGCAACAAATTCCCCAAAGAAGGCGCAGTTGGTATCGAGCAGACTTAGCAATGAAATTGATGTAGGAGATTAGATTGAGTTTTTTTGTTGAGTATGACACCAAGGGATTTTGCGCTGTCGACAATGATGGGTTTATTGTTAAGTAGAATAATCTGATCCATCCATGATTGAACCGGGGGAGGAAAGAGTGAGGAGGAGAGGAGGAGGAATTCAGTTTTGGAGGGATTCAGAATCAGATGATGAGTTGACATCCAGTTTTGAATGGAGTCGAGAGTAGAGCTTAGGATGGAGAGATCGTGAGTAGAGGCAACCTTGAGGTTGATTTGAGTGTTGTCTGCATAGAGATGAAAATGGATCCCAGATTTACTTAGGAGATTTCCCAGTGGTTCTAAAAAGAGATTGAACAATGTGGGTTCAAGTATAGAGCCCTGAGGAACACCTTGACCTACCGCCACAGGAGATGAAAGACTGTTCGCTATTTTGATCATTTGGGATCTATCAGAGAGGAAGGAAGAAAATCATTTAAGCACAGTGCCCTCCATGCCCATTCTCTGTTGAAGAGTGTTGAGGAGGGTGTTGTGATTGACAGTGTCAAAGGCAGCAGAAAGGTCAAGGAGAATTAGAAGACAGGACCCCCCCGAATTGAGTATCCTCAGCGCGTCATCAACCACTTGCAGTAGGGCTGTTTCAGTGCTGCAGTTTTGGATGAAGCCGGACTGACAATTGTCAAGAAGATCATTGTCCTTGATATGACGAGAGAGTTGTTTCGCTCCGCATCTTCGTGTGATCTTACCTAGAAAGGGTAGGTTAGTGATGGGGCGGAAGTTGTTGAGGTCATTCGCATCAGCAGTGGGCTTTTTAAGCAGAGGGTTGACATGCCCAGTTTTGAAGGAGACAGGACGGGAGCCTTGGCAGAGGGAGAGGTTGACCAGTGTGGTCCAATAGGAAAGGGAATGAGTATAGAAGTCAATGCCAATGGCACTGGGGATGGGGTCCAGAGAGTGGTTGGATGGCTTTGTTTTGAGGATGCACTTGAGAAGGGCATCTTCAGATATGGGGTCAAAGTTCTGCCAAATGGCTGAGGATTTGCACTCTTCTGGAGGGGTAGGATGAGCGTCCTGATCCACAAGTGATTTCACTTTTTCGTCGAAAAATATAGCGAAATCTGCTGCTTTCTTTGTAGAATCCTCCAACTTGGAGGTTGGAGGAGAGCAATTAGGAATCTTGATGAGATCAAATAGTTTTTTGGGTCTATTTTTGGCTGAGTCAAGGAGGGTTTTGAAGTGCGACGCTTTCCCAAGGAAGATGTGCTTGTGGTACTTGGATCTTGCTGAACGAAGCGTGGCCAAATTATCGGTGGAGGGCACTTGCCTCCATTGTTTCTCCAGGAATCTTAGCTGCTTCCTTTCTTCATAGAGGGATTTGTTGAACCAAGGTGCTGAGGGAGTGGGCCGTATCATTTTGCTTTTGAGTGGAGCAACGTTATTGTTTTCGGCTGCAAGGACTGTGAGGCATGGGGATGTGAGATCGTCAACATCTAGGTTTGGGTCTGGCCTTGGAAGTGATAACAAAGCTGATTCACAGAGGGGACCGACATCAATATTTTTAGCATCACGAAACCAGGCGGTAGCCCTCTTAGGTTGGCCAAAAGTTATAGAGTGTGATAGGTGAAGAGAGAATGGGATGAGGAGGTGGTCAGACCAGTCTACATGAATAGGAGTAGTGATAGAAAGCATGCCTGCTTTGGAAATAACAAGGTCCAGGATTGAACCCTTAGAGTGTGTTGATTCTGTGCAGTGTTGGATAAGATCGTTTGCAGAGAGGAAGGTGGCCAGCGAGTTCGCAGAAGGGTCTTGCGGTTAGCCCCAGTGGAGATTGAAGTCACCCACAAAGGTCTGATTGTCACTTTGCGAGTATTGGTTGCTGATGAAGTCAGTGAGTTCCTCCATAAATGAAGGGCCACTACGAGGTGGGCGGTAAATGACATGGAATCTGAGGGGTCAGCGGTGGTACAATTGAAGCTCAAGAGAAAGGCATTCAAAGGTGTGGGAGGAGCTGATAGGAGAAGCCTTAAGTTAAAGGGAGTTTATAAAGATGACTGCAACACCTCCCCAAATGTTGTCAGTTCTGTCATTCCTAAATATAGAATAGCCTGTGGGTAATAAGAGATCTTGTTTGGGTCAATGAGGTTATTCACAGGCACATCTGTGACATTACCAAGAGTTTACATCCAGAGGGTACTTATGGAAGTGTGTCTGAATTAATATTGCCACCAAGGAGGTGTCAGCATTATGCACAATAGTGAAATGCCAGTGGGTAACACTCTTGGTGGAAATTCAGCAATGACACAGCAGATTGTTGTACCTTTGAACCGACCCCCTTCCATTTTCATCATTATGTGTACTGACCTGCATGTGTACGCACTGTTTGCCCTCTCATATTTTCCCTGAATGTGACATTTCTAACGCCTCACGTTGAACCTCAGTGTGAGCCCACCTAGCCTGCACAGTCACTGCTCAATTTGACAAGGACACATCACTGAATGGACAGAGTGAGATATATAGGTTGGCTGCTACACTATCCATTAAAGAGATATCTCAGGCCGGTGGATTGCACAAGACAGACCTTGTGAGAAGGGTGTGAGGTTGTTAGATCATGCCCCTAAATGTGACCTCATTGATGCAGTGAGCCATTCAAAGGGCAAGGACATTGAGGGGTGTGCAGTGTTGGATACAGTGAGTCTGCCCTGACACATAAATCCCAATGTAATGTATGTCTTGCTCCCACACAAACTGGATAGCAGATGCGGGCCTCCTTCACATTGCTTTCTGTGCTTGCATTCTGCATGTGTATGAGATGGGCAGGTGCTGTGTCCATCCTCATACCTGCATGCATTTTTGTATGATCATTCCATGCCTATATACTACGTGTCATGCTGTATTGTCTCTGCTCAACATATCTGTGAAGTAGTCCTGAGCTTGTGCATGCTCCTGTACTGAGAGATAGTGGTACATAACCCAGTGTCACTGAAATTTCCTCCTCTTGTCTCACATGCCTGCAACTCAAAATCCACCAGCGGAAGGCCGTATAAAGAGCCAATGCACGAAAGGTATGGGCTCTGAGTATCTCCAACCGACGGCACACACACTGTCACAAGAAGTGGGATGACATTTTCCGACTGAGCAAAAACGTAGAAAAGATGATGCTGGGCTGCTCCCCTGGACTGGCAGGTTGGCACACAGGAACATGACACCATTAATGGCCAGCATCTTAGCTGTGACACAACCTGAGCTGGATGCACGTTTGAAGGACCATCAGCAGTAAGCTGGGAGTCAGTATTCTGGGAAGAGTGACTTTTGTTATGTGTGACTGCATGTATTCCAAGCTTGAGCCGGTGCTGAGCTTTGTTATGTTGCTATTGTGATGCAATGGCTTGTAATTGGTCTCTGGGTTGGGTGCAGCTGTCATGCATTTTCGCTGCATGTACTTTCCCATGTTATTGAAGTGATGGCCCTTGACATTGCATGCTGAGTTGTGGCCTCATGGCATCGGCTGCATTGGGGCAGTAAGGGATATCCCATGGCAGTGAACGTCAGTGTGCCAAACCTGAGTGTACTTTCATCAATGTGTGTAGTGCCTGACCTTCAAAGTTGTGAGAACTACACATCTGACACCAATGTACAACTGTAGTTGTGCCCCAAAGTACGACATGGTGGACGGCATGACCTCATGGCCATTCCAAACTTTTATTTAGGAGTCTGTATCTGTTTTGTCCCCTTATGGTGACTCCATATGTAAAATTGACTACATGTTGGGAGGTGCATCTTGTGCAGCCACAGAGACCTAGGTATGCTCAGAGAGATCTGTAAGTCGGGTAACACTGAGGCACGGGCAAGCTAGTTGGCTGTGTGGGCATCACATGGGTCAATTATGCCAAATTTGCATGATACCATGCAATATATGACTTTGGAATAAAGCTTTCATAATGTGACTGCACAAGGTGGTGTGCAACATGGGGGTATCATAATCTTGTTTTGTGCTTTGCTTGCATATGATGTTTGTGTGAGTGGCATTAAACTGAACCTATGTCTCTGTCTCTTGCAGCATCTACCAGAGGCGCAGAAGGACATGGGATGGACACCAGTGGTGAGGCATCAGGCATGACTGCTACACATGAGCACACTAACACTGATGTGACCAGCGCCTCGGAGGGGGATAGGAGTTTACTTGAGGAATCACAGCCAGAGACACCAACCTCAACGTCAGCGGTGACTCCTCTATGTTGGCTGGCACAGGGATTGGGAAATATGCCTCCTCTTCCACCACACATTGTCCAGTGCCCGCCCTCCCAGATATTTCCACTAGTGCTGCCGGTGCCCGCAGATCTAGGAAGGGTAGAGTGTCCTTCCCCCAGGTACCACTGCCCCTACCCCTCTCTCCCCTGCTGCCCTGAGGGTTGAGGCTGTGGACCTTTTGCGCCAGCTGTGTTTGGGTCAGACTACTCCACTTACTGCCTTCCCAGACCATGACAAGAAGTTGCCACAGGTAGTTGCCTTCATGGAGGGCATTCATTCAGACGTGGGTAGGCTACACAGGACTGTCCAGTCTTTGTCCTCCACTGTGATGGCAGCCTTTCAAATGTCACAGGCTCAGAGTCCAGCTCCAGTCCCTTTGGTCACCCCCCTGTCAGAGGCTACATCTGACGAGAGTGATCACACACCATAGCCAACAGGCTCAAGATACACCACACGCAGCACACAACTGCAGCATCCAAAGGCGGGCCAGGGCACAGACAACATCCTCCAAACAAACCAAAGTCACCCAAGAGTGCAAAGGCAAAAGCCCTTCAGGTGACACTCAGGGGCATCACACCAAGAAGCAGGCCTGAGGCTCACATGACTCAAAAGTATCCCCATCCAAGGGCACTCCTGTCCCAAAAGCATCGCCCAAAGAGAAGCAGACTGTATCCGTGCCTGCAGTGAAGCTCGTGCATGCTAAGAGTCCAAAGAAAAAGCCCTTTAAGGCAGATTCACCCACAACCTCAACTCCCATCCACACCCCTGTGAAGCTGGGAAATGAGGGCACTGTAGGGATTTCACCTGGTCAACAGGGATTGGAGGGGAAAAGGCAAGGTCAGGCCTAGCGTACCGCCCAAACAATCAGCTCCCCAGAGGGAGGGCCACCACCTGATGCACCTGTGGTAGAGATTGAGTCTGTTATGTCCAGCCGACTTACCACTACTCCCAAGACAGTTCTTGGCTATGGAGTCTCCATGAAGTGGAAGGCACTACTCCACATTCTCCCTCCTACACTGTGTCTCAAGGCAGCATGACTCCACCTTCACGTGCCACCACACCACCCAGTCCAAGCAGCCCTCCTGCTCCCAAAGCCACTGATGCCTCTACCTCAGCTGGTCCTCTCTCTCCCAGGTCCAGTCCTCTAGCTGGCCCCGACACTCAGCCACCTCCCAGTCTGACTGACAGCCAAGTCTGAGTCAAAGTCCCCCTCACACACCTGTCTCTCCCACAGTGGTGCCTGGACTGCCAATTTATATCCCCCGAGCTGTGTTGTCCAACATGGTAGTGTACAGTCTCGGCCATGCCATGTGCAGCCTCTCATGCACGCATGTGCCTACTTTGAACTGTGGACTGGCCACTGGCCTTGCTGTTCATCACCGTTGCTGCCCATTGCCTGTGCAGGTTTTCATGTACGTACTTTTAACTGTGGACTGGCCACTGGCCTTGCTGTTCATCAGTATTGCTGCCCATTCCCTGTGCAGGTTCTCATGTACCTACTTTGAACTGTGGAGTAGCCACTGACCTTGCTGTTCATCACTGTTGCTGCCCATTCCCTGTGCATGTTCTTATGTACCTACTTTGAACTGTGGACTGGCCACTGGCCTTGCTGTTGGTTACTATGGATGCCCATTCCCTGTGCACTTTCTCATGCACACATGTGCCTACTGTGCACTTTGTACTGGCCACTGGCCTTGCTGTTGTTTACTATGGATGCACATTCCCTGTGCAGTTTCTCATGCACACATGTACTTTGTTCTACTTTGTACTGGTCACAGGCCTTGCTGTTTATCACTTAGGATGCCCATTACATGTGCAGCCTCTCATGCACACATGTGTCTACTTATAACTGTGGACTGGCCACTGGCCTTGCTGTTCACTACTGTTGATGTTCATTCCCTGTGCAGGTCTCTTATGTACCTACTGTGCACTTTGTACTGGCCACTGGCCTTGCTCCTGTCTACTTTTGATGCCTATCTGTGTCATATGTAAGGCAATTACTCCTGTTGTTTGCTATGTCAATGTCCTTGCTAAATAAATGGTGTGCTGTATGGGTATGGTTTAATGCGACACATCTTCTGTATGGCACTTTAACATTGCCAATGGCTTGTTTCACTTTTTCCGGAGTTCGGCAGAGGTGACAGGCACTTCAGAGTTTCTTGACTCTGAGGCTTGGGGGTGCACTGATGGATGTTTGTGACGATCTACTGTCATCCTAATAATTCTAGGGTCAGCTTTGCTAAATTGTACACATGTCATGTTTGGATGCACTGCCAGCACAGAGAGGAATTTTATCCACAGGATTGCAGGCATGCTGGCCAGGGTCCATCATATCTGTGTGATCTTTCTTGATGTGTGGACAGCAGTGTTGGTGTATGGTCATCTTGTGATGGCTTGTCTTTCTAGTCACATGGGTAAATTTGAATGTATCCACTTGAGTGGTGATGAAGTGTGCAGTGTGAAGGGGTGACTGTCAGTGGTGTTGATGTGTGTGTGCCCCTGCAATGGTTACGGCACACATGTGTCACCCAGGAGATGAGTGCCTGTTAGTTTGACTTGTCAGCCCTGTGCTTGTGATTGTGTGCACACGTGGTAGTTGTATGTGTGTCCTTGCACTCCTGGGGGACACCTACTTGTTGTTGTTGTCAGTTGTGAGTATGAAGAGTGTGTGCCAGCCAAGTCTGTGTTGTGTTTTGTTGATCATCCATCTGTCTTGTTACTGGTTGTGCTCACTGTGAAGACCACTGACATGTGGGTGAGTTTTCTCATGCATTGCTGTCACTTGAGCATTTCTGGATCCAGTTTGGTATGTGGGATGTGGAGTTATTCCATCCCCTAGCTTTGCTTGTGATGCCTACCCATTGTGAGTGACTCCTCCATGTATTTGTGTATAGTTCATTCCTGACCTGTTCACTACTGACGTACACACCACTTCACTCTCATGTCACCTATCCCCACGGGTTGGCAGTGCATGTGCCTTCCCACCACTTCATTTGTTACACTGTGCTTTGTGGTGCTGATCTGTGCACAGGACCAATTTGCCACTCATGACAGTTTCCCAATCAGTAATGTGTGATTTTCTTTTACTGTAGTGCTGTCCTGGTTGCTCATGTGCAGTGCAACAGTTTGGGCAGCGCAGTCCTCTGGTCATGGTGTTTCCACCTGGGTGTACCTGAGTTGAGCATCTGTGGGTGTTGGTTAAGCTGTATGTGTGTTTGCTGAGGTACTGCTACCCTTCCTGAGTGTGATGTTGTCTGTGTGCTGTGCTGTATTGTTTGTGTTGTTTGAGTACATGTTGTCGCACTGAGATGTGTGTGCTACTGATTTGGTTGTTGTGCACACACTGCTTGTTGTGCATGCAGTGCTGTGAGTGTATTTTGCCTTTAACTTGCCTGGTGTGCATCCCATGATGTCCAGCTGAGTTTGCTATGTGATGGATTGGCATGTGCATCTATTGTGTTTTTATTGTGGATGTATTCAGTGTTTGGCCTGTGTTGGCTCTTTCAGGTGACAGATGCTCTGTGTGTGATGTTCCATTTGCATGGCAATGTGTGTGAGTTGTTAGTGCATTGTGATACACTTGGATATGTGTTGCAGGTGTAGTTTGCATTACTTGTGTGTGTGTCACATGTAGCAAGGTGGATTATTATTCCTGAGCTTGTTTTGCGTGCACATTGGTGGTTTGTCCTCCTATTTTTGACCTGACACTTGTCAGGATTGTGCATGTCCATGCATGTGTTACACTATGACACTATTTGACTTGATGGGTGGTGTGGTATGTCTGTTAGTGTTAGCTTATTGTCCCATTGATGCTATTCTGCGTCCATGATAGTTTTGAGATGCTGCACTTTTTGTTTCTGTTGAGGTATGGTGTATGTGTATTGGTCCTGAGTGGCAATGTTGCGTGCTCCTGTTCTGTCTGGGTTCCCATTGCCTTTCCACTGTTTGGGTGGCCATATGTGGGCTTGTTGTACTTCTGTGTAAGTTGTTTGTGAAGTTTGTGTTTGGCTATTGTTATTGTGCCAGCATTGGTTCAGGCATCCATGTGTGATATTTGTGGATGCACCCCAGAGAGCGTGATTGTTTGTCAGTGTACTGGCAGGACATTATCTGCACCATGCTGTGTGTCTGACACTGGTGTTGCGTGGTGCAGGTGTGAGGTGGGTGGAGGAGGGGTAAGTGTGAAGGATCCAACTTGTGTTTGACAGTTATGGAGTGTGACAATGAGCCATGTGTGTTGTGCTGATGACATACACACATCAAGATGTGTGTCTGATCACTGTTTGACTTCAGACACTTCCTATCATCCCTGTGCCTATGCATGGCTTGCCTTGCTCTCTGTAATCACAATTCAAAGAGGGGGGGGAATGGAGCTGCTTGGACAAGGTCCTGTATCGGTGCTCCAAAGAACAGTATAAATACAAAGGGAGGTACTAGTTCCTGGAAAGGATGGGGTACAGCCTGTAATGGTTGCACACATAGGTGTCTCCAGAAGAGAATGAGAGTGTGAGTGGAGGAAGTGATACTCCTGTCTGTTGTGCCCTCACACACCCTTGCGAGTGTACAGCATCATCATTGGGCACTGCTCTTCATGGGGGTGGCGCTGCAGTCCCTCACGGGCCCTCGTAGAGAGCACGTTGATGGAGATCTTTTAGGAGGTGCCGCAGTTGTGCATGTGGGTATGTGGGGCCTAGTGGTGTGAGTGGTGTTGATAAAATAACCAGTTGATACCCAAACGTATTTATTGAAGGGTCCAAATGGTTTGGCTAAAAATATCTGCACGGGGATGGAGATGCTAGTTCTGCAAATACATACCCACATGCACAAGTGCTGCACCTCCTAAAAGATCTCCATCAAAGTGCCCTCAAAGAGTATGGGCAATTGAGACAAAATGTTATTAGGCAACAACTTTTGCCGTGTGGTTATGCTTGACCCATACCTAGGTGCAATTTAAAGCTGACTGAGATTGAGCATGGGTTGGATACTAAAACCAAGTTTGACCCGCTCAGAAGTTTTACCTTCTGTACCTTCTGACTTAGAGACTTAAAGCCTGATTTTGAGTCTAGCGGTCCAAGGACTGATGGATCGCCAGACTCGCGGAGGCATGGCTGTGGTGGTCCAGCCACCACAGCATGAGTGGTCCGACCGGCGTATTATAACTTTAGTGGTCAGAACCCCATTGCACCTCCGTTCTTGTGGCGGTCAGGGGCTCACACGGTGCTGGTGGTGCTGCTGAGCACTGCAATGCATATTACAAGTTTCAGGGCCACCAGTGGTGTCATGGAGGTACTTCCTCAATGCTCACGGTCATGAAGCAAAGGGGGCACTACAGGGCTCCCTCATGTCTCATGCATGGGGGTATATGCAGGGGGGGGCATGTTGTGCACCTTTTTGTGCATGCATCCCTAGTTCCAGCACGACACACACAGACTTCACATTCCATGCCGTGCTGGAACGTGCTGTGGCAATCCTGTGGCATGCCCTTCTAAGGCATAAATAGGTGCCTTTGAAAGGCACCTCTGCAGGACTGCCACACCGCCCTCCAGGCCACAATAAACTCATAAAATGGTGGGGGGAAGTTGCCCTGTTTGGCAGTTCTGGAGCTGGTGGCTGTGTGGAGTCTTGCTTCAGGACCGCCAAACTCGTAATCGGGCCCTTAGTCTCTAAAATGAAAGTCACAAATTCTCAATGGGGCAAAGCAGCAGACCATGATGGGCTGCATGAGACCAGATAGCCATTGGACAATATCCTGATGAAACCATTAAGTTTTAGAGGAATACCTCTGAGTGGGAAATATTCTAAATTTTCACACAGGGAAGAATACTTTTGGCCTGATTTATATGTTGGCTTTATTGTTACTCCAATGCAACGATAGCAGAGTATCCATACTGTCAAGACAGTGATTAGTATGCATGATTTAAACATGAGTGGCACTTTGGTTTAATCACAGCTGGGACCACTCTGTTTCTGCTCCGATTAAACCCTGCCAATGGCCGGATGGAGTAAGGGCTGTCAGAGGTTGACCACTAATTCCACTAACTAAATTTAGATGGGTGAAATTAGAGATCAGTTTTCACTGCTTGTCACGACCAGAAAAACCCTGGCGGTACAGGGTAGTTAAAGCTATTCAATGATCCCCTCACCATGGGAGAGGACTCCAGATGCAATGGGAGCACTTTCTTTTTTATTTTACAAAAGAAAACAGTTTGCTGTATGGCTCGTCATGTTTGTTGGAGCATGTGTCAAACTGCATAAAGCATTGACTGGAACTGTTGTGACGACGGTTTCAGAAAATGCTTTAAGAAATGCATAAAAGCTCAGATCTGGAGCACCCTGAATCTTTGGCCCAGCAGCGACTGGTCTTAATAGCAGGTAAATTCGTTCTTCTGTTTTCCACAGTTCTAATTGTGTTCTGAAGAAGGTGCCTAGGGGTGCCACATTTCTGCCTGTGGCTGGCCTGTTCTTGGGGATGGCTTGGGGAAAATGTTCCCCAAACTAACCCTAACACTTTGCAGAAACTCCCATGTGCTCTACTGCAGACAATCTAATGTTGCCCATATCTTCCCTAATTCAAGAAGGTGAAACCCATCTACACTTGTGCTGGGGATTTGTGCCGAGCCTAGAGTTGAAGCTAGGGAAATGAGCAACCTCTCCTGACTAGTTACAGTAGACCAGTGCTTTGGGCAGCTCCATTCACATGTGCCTTCTGACTTTGGTGAAGATGTCCTCTTTCCCCTTTCATTTTCTAACATTTATCTACTGATTTTGCCTATCCAGCCCTCTCTGGGGACCCACAAAGTGATATATTTTTTCGAATGGCTCCCCTGTACAGAAATCTTCATATTTTCTCTTCTTGAATGCAAAGCCAGTCGGAATATTATTTTCTAAATCCAAAGAAAAGTACTTTCCCTGAGACATTCGCTGCTTCAATCCTTCTCACAATAGTCATTTTAAAAAAATCAATGTGCCCTGACAACTGCTTCATGAAAATGATTAGCTGATCAGGAGGGCCAATTCTGCTCTCATTCTCCTGTCCACTGTTTTCAGCTTTTTGGAGGTTATGGCTGGAGCTGCTACATCCTTGCCTTGGCTTTCCTCCCAGGCCTGGTGCCACATTAATTAATCACTCCTGACAAAAGGGCTTTCTACCTTATTCATCTTCAAGACTTTCAGGAGATGGGCAGAGATGTACTGTTATGCTGGTGCCTTTACCAGTGTACTTCTTGCTGTGTAACAGTTTTATAACAATAAAAACATGCAAATAAATAACAGCTAACAGACAAAATAAAAGATTGAAATATTCTGAATTAATAAACTATTATTTAAAATAAAACAGTTACTTAAAAGTGCTATTAGTTGCGGCTTGGTTTTTCAGGTCCTTCCAGTGTTAATCTATCATGCCAGGCTTTTTTTTAATGCAGAAATAGATTTTTTTTTAAATAACGTAATGTATGTATATCTTCTTTCAGAAGCACTGACCCTTCCTACACGGTGTACATAATGCCCTGTACATAGAGCCATTGTATAAAGCAATTGTGTAAGTTTTCTACTGTCAACTCACCACTGCTGAAAGAAAAATGAATTGTTTCCTCATGTAAACCAATGTTTCTCTCTCGTATTCCTCAACAGGATCTACAGTGATATGACCCAAAGGAAAGCAAAAAAGTACTTTGTAATACGATGGGCCTTTGTGACCTCCAGATATCCCTCTAGAAAATTTTCTGTTTGATAGGCAGTATGTGAGCTAACAATTTACAATTAGAAATATGTTGAGCTTCATTACTCAGAGTTCTGATCTCATCATAAATATGTACTTATCCTATTTCCAACTAAGGGCCTAAATACAACTTTGGTGGTCTGGTGACCGCCGTCATCGTAAGGCAGTCCAACCACCTGCTACCCAGGTGATCTAACTGCTGGATTATATTGTGGGTGGGAGGATCACCGCAAGACTGCTGCAGGTCTGCCACCACTGCCAAGATGCCATGGCCCAGCGGCAGTGTGGACAGTGGTGGTCATTGCACCACCGTTGGTATTACGACCTGCCTTCCCGGAGACCTTTTCATGCTGGGAACACAGCCATGAAAAGGTCGACAAAAAGGCAGATAGAAGGCCACAGAAAAAGGCAACTAATGAAACTACTTGCTGTTAATAAAGTAACTTAAAAATGGTACATAATCAAACTATGTAATCAGGGTACATACTAAAATCCTACCAGATCTTCTCTCTCTTACACGTAACAGTAATCATAAGGTCATCTTAATAACTGCCACTGAAATGTATTGAAATCCATATTAAAAATGATGATGTAAGCACCTCATCAGCACCCTCATTCATGAAAACATACCCACTCTGATACACTGCCATCACTGATAGTAGCATTTGTTTACAAAAAGATTGCTTACCTCTTACCTTATTATTTATCTCTATCTCAGTGAGGAGGGTCATAATTGTGGACACCGTTCTCCATTTGGAACCATATCCTGATTTATCCAGCCATTCTTGCATCAAAACATACTGAAGGATATTGATTTTTACTTACCCGAGATATACTATACTATGGGCTTCATGGCACACTATGGGGGGCATCACCTTCGTGAAAATGGTCTACCACTTTTGATGCGAAAACACACTCATGCGGGTCCAATACTCAGTCACCATAACCTGGCTACTGTGGGTGCATGAACCATATATCATGCCATATATCATGCTCATAACCCCTGTGCATACTGCATACATTCTAGGAGCATGCACATTTATTCACTTCCTAGTATCCGTTGTTAAAATCAATCTTATCAGTGCTCCACCTGGGAACATCTATTGGACGCACTCATCACCCATGTTGAGACCTTCGTGTGGGAATCATTAAGGTGATGTGAAAATGACTGAACATTAGGATGTTGAGTACTTTCTTTAGACAGTGTGTAATTGCATTGGGAGGAATAGGGTGCCCAAATAGTTTGTGGAAGTCCTTAGAGACATGCCCCCTAAATGCATCAATGTTTTGATGTTTTCCCACTGGAGCGAATTTGAAATATATCTTTAAACCACTGTCAATGCATACATTTCTGTGATGTTTAGTTCAGCTCTTAATACATTTACATCTGTAGAAATATCATCTTGCAAAGATACCAACAATTGTAAATCATGTAAATCTGCTCTGTGTGGATGGAGGAGGTTGGTGCCCCGTAACCTGAACTAACTGTAAGGGATTACAGTTGAAATACATCCACATCATTACCATATTGAGTTGGACAAAACCCCAAGCCTTTGCCTAGTACTGATAATTCATTCTCAGACAGTTTACGATTAGATAAATTGACAATAGTTAGTACCTGTGTAGCCTCCTCTATGTGCCCCAATGGGTCCACATAGGGCCTGGTGTTTAAAACAGCAGCCTGTGGAAGGTATTTCTCCAATTCTTTTTGGACCTGGTTATCGCCCCCGAAGTTTCGTTCCTTACTCCTAGACACTTAATGGAAAATGGTATTATCGCTTGCCATCCTTTGTGTAGCCGAATCTGAGAGGAACCGGTTTCAATTAGTGAAGCACACGAACAGTATCGTAGTCTAATACCACACACGCTATCTTACAACAAATCTATTGCAAACGCTCAAGACCGAGCAGATAACTATTCATGTGCCTGCTGTCTTATCCCACTTACTTCAGAAGGATGACGCTTCTAGTACACCTATAAGTGCCCCCTCCACTGACCCCATATCGAGAAGTGAGTACTGGAAGGAGAACACAATGTCAAAGGTCTGTGGCAAATCCCCTCCACAAATGCGTGATGACATCCTAGCAGACCAGGGAACAGACTATAACACCACTGGTAAATGTGGTTCAAACTTCATAGCTCGCGAACTGCACAGCTGAAGATAAATGTAGTTTGAGTGGAAAGTGGAGAGGGGCGATGCTCCTTCACCAATACCCTGACCTGGAGCAAAGCATATTACTACTAAACCATGCTATCAGGCATCATCTACAAATAGGCCCTCTGAGATTTGGCTAACATTCAGCCATACATAAACAAGGAGATTCTATCAATGTGTGAACATGTATTTTATTTGTTGGTTTTACAGTGATGAAAATATAGTGAAAATACTCTCTCTTAGGGTGATAAAGATGAGAGCGCTATGTGCTTTTTAAAATACCCCTCACACACTAAAAAAATCCAGTAGTGTCATGCTTCATCATTGGGGTCTTCCCGTCCCTCTACGGGGCGGGGCGTGCTACGACCTGACCGACTACGCGGGAGCACTGAAGTGGTGACAGGACTATGTGATGGTGCAAGGTGTCAGTGAAAGTGTAGGGACCTAACAATGTGTGTGAGTAAAAAAATTAAAAATCCTCTGGCTAGTAGAAAAAAACAATTTATTAGCTTCTCTAGCTGGGGACGTTAAGAAGGGGGTTTTGGGGTTGAGCCGATCGCTACAACCTGGTCTACATGTTTCGTAGGCAGTCCCCTACTGCCTACTCATCAGGACCTTCTACTGGTCCCTACGAAAATAAGCTCAGTTGCTAAGTGTTGTCAGCCTGTCTTCCTAAAAACTAACAGTAAAATGCCACTGTTAGTTTATGCTTTAGGGCATGAGCTGGCCCCAGGCAAGCAAAAATTATCAAAAATAGTGACCCAAATGTGGTCTCTGTAAAGAAAAGGGAAAAAAAAAGGGAAACACAGATATTTACATTTATAGCTGTGGATTTTGCGCTTTCATTGTTGTTAGCGCCACAATTTCACTCATCAAATCCATTCACCCATTACACAAAGAATAGCTTTAGACTTTATGGTCAGAGTGATGGTACAGTCTGCCATCCCCTGGCTGTCCGTAGGTGATGCCGAACAGTGGACGAAAAACACACAGATGTTCATAGTAGTAACTGTGGTTTGTCACTGCGCTTTCATGGTTGTCTGCGCCACAATTCTTCTTTTCAAATTTCATTAGCCCATTGCCTAAAGCCCTAATGCAAGACTTTATGGACAGAGTGATGAATCAATCTGCCATGCCCTGCCCGTCCGAGTAAATCCCCGAACTTATACGTGCCCTTTGTGATTAGGGCTGTTTCTATCTCCACACACACACACCATCGCGACTCAATACATGCAACAACATCTCACAGGATTAAAAAGGAGGAGCCCGATCTCTCATACTAGTCTTAAGGTTATGGTCACTGAATCAATAAAAGTCCCCACAAACCGGGACGCACCCCTACATTAGAATGGTAACCATACATACTGTTGTGGCAAGCGCGTGGTGCCCCATGAGCTGACAATCGGTAGGAATTCACCGCGGCGCTCTGCAAGAAAGAGAGCCACGCCCTTAGCGTTTTTTGTACACACTGTGCGAGGAGTAGAAAATGTGTCTCAAAACCCACTCGTTTTAAGACCTGGGGTAAAGGTCTGTAACTTACATTGTCCGCATAGTCCCTAAGTCTTACTTCTACCAGTGTTGCCGCTCTGCTGAATGCTCGCGTGTTGGGAGCGGTGAATCATTTAAGCTTCACTGCGCGCTGGTGCTGGGTGTGTCAAAACACTAGCGCGCTAACTCAAAATGGCCACCCGTAATGGAACGCGGGAGGGTAAAATTGCGGAAGTCTACCTTCTATTTCTATTGGTACTCAGATTTTGCCTGCACAATGTAAATCTTAATGCAAAATAGATCGCTATTCACAAATTATGACAGAGGAAATTATACAACAATAAGTTAGTACAAAAGCCATAATATTATGAACAGGTCGATTGTAGTGGACCTAGATTGAGAGGTATATGTGTTTCGCAAGATGCGGGAAACATGTATGATAGGTAAATAGAAGTCAGCTTGGAATATTTACGCAAGTTTCTGCCCAGAGTTGGCAAAAGATGCATTGGGTATACAGAATAAACAGCGAAATTCGCTGTGGGATATGTTTATGGAGAACATAGTTATTATGTGGTTTGAGACTTGACCCCTGTGCTAAGGTTGGGCACAGTAGTCATACACCAGTGGTGCTGTGTTCCAAAGGGGGTGGTCTCCACATGCCAGTACAGTTGGTAACTTAAAAGGGACCTCTGTTATTATCTTGGCCACGGTTAGGGGTGGTGCCTCAGAGAGTAGGGGTTCTTTTGAGGTACGGGGGTTCTATAACTGACCCCACGGAATTTCATCGTTCAACCCATTTTTGTTGGACTGGACACGAAAAACCCATCTCTGTTCCTTTTCAAGGAGATGTCTTTCGTTGTCGATCTGTTCAATTACAGTCCACAGTATGTCTTCAGGTTTGTGACCGCTTTCCAGGAAGTGGTTTGTTAATTTGGTGCTGGACTTTTTGCACTTGATTGTGCTTTTGTGTTCACCTATTCTTAACTTCACTGCCCTGCTCGTCATGCCAATGTATTCGAGTTTGCAGGGACATGTGATGAGATACACAACATTGGAACTATTGCAGTTGCTGAATGTTCTTTGTTCCCATGTTGTCCCGTTGTTGAAGGTCAATTTCTTGCTTTTCCTGGTCAAACAGCATACCTTGCATCCGCCACATGGGTAATGCCCTTGTACAAAGTTAGGATTACCAGTGTTGTTCACCCTGGTGGCCTTGGGTCTGGTATGGACCAATATGTCCCTGACACTCTGTGCTCTTTTGTGCGAGAACATAGGTTTTGGAATTTCCAAGCCCCCACTGTTGAGGATCTTCCAGTTCTTGTTAATTATTTTGCTCACCTGGTCAGAGTTGGTGTTGTACGTGGTCACACATATGGGTCTCTGCTCTTCCACTTTTTTGACTTTGTCCTCCAGGAGGCTTTCTCTGTAATTATTCCTTGCTCTCTTGTAGGCTTGATCAATGATCCTAGGTGGGTAGTTCCTCATTTTCAACTTCTTCTTTAGCTCTTCTGACTGAGTTTTGAAATTGGCAACTTCCGTACAGTTCCAGCTCATGCCCTAAAGCATAAACTAACAGTGGAATTTTACTGTTAGTTTTTAGGAAGACAGGCTGACAACACTTAGCAACTGAGCTTATTTTCGTAGGGACCAGTAGAAGGTCCTGATGAGTAGGCAGTAGGGGACTGCCTACGAAACATGTAGACCAGGTTGTAGCGATCGGCTCAACCCCAAAACCCCCTTCTTAACGTCCCCAGCTAGAGAAGCTAATAAATTGTTTTTTTCTACTAGCCAGAGGATTTTTAATTTTTGTACTCACACACATTGTTAGGTCCCTACACTTTCACTGACACCTTGCACCATCACATAGTCCTGTCACCACTTCAGTGCTCCCGCGTAGTCGGTCAGGTCGTAGCACGCCCCGCCCCGTAGAGGGACGGGAAGACCCCAATGATGAAGCATGACACTACTGGATTTTTTTAGTGTGTGAGGGGTATTTTAAAAAGCACATAGCGCTCTCATCTTTATCACCCTAAGAGAGAGTATTTTCACTATATTTTCATCACTGTAAAACCAACAAATAAAATACATGTTCACACATTGATAGAATCTCCTTGTTTATGTATATCGTTTTGGAGGGTGATTCTATCAACTCCTCTGCACTTCCCTTATTGTTTTGGAATTACTGGCAGCGTGCAGCTGCGGAAGTCAACCAAAGAATTCATCTCTTCACACCACTTCTTTGTGATTCTGCACTCGGCGACATCACAGCAGGATAGACAGAGGACCCCCCGGTTTCTGTGTACTAGAATGGCTGACCTGGGCCTTGCATTCACTGAGGACGAGATCTCTAACCTTATGGCCTCCTTAGGTACTTTTGAAGGATTGAACTCCGGATGCCCATCCTTAAAAAATAGTGATTGGGATGAACTAGAGGAACTAAGAAGAACCCAAATAAAAACAGCCATCCATGGGCTGCTCATGTCTGAGTATCTTAAAGTCAATACAGCTCCATCAGGTCTAGTAGTACGGAATGAACCATTCATATTCCTTGAGGACAAAACCTTTAAAATCGATTGGTCCCAAATATCATGGAGATGTACACGGGACTGGATCGTTTTGATCATCAAAACAGCTAGCAGATTAGCGAGTGATCTAAAGGTGGAAATACAGGCAGTAGAAGTACGCCTCAAGAGCTATGAGTCTCCAGCCAACTTAAAGAAATATCTGGATGAACTAAATAAAACATTGAATGACTTTGAGATATCTCTAAAAGACAGCAAATACGAAAAACTCCAAAAAGACACTAGTAGGTGGAGTAAAGAAAAGATCTACCCCTATATAAAGGATAATTACAAATCATCAAATGACAATGCTTCCAATGACGGTTCATCAGATGCCGGATCCAACAGCTCTAACTCGAGCAGCAATAGAAGCCCCAGATTCCAGGGTGCACGAAAGAATTTCCGACGACCCAACAACCGGGGCATGAGGGGATGGAACAGCTACCCCCAGCCAATGATGTACCCCCCGCAACAGTTTGGCCCACCACCCTTCCAACATCCGAATGCCCCTTTTCCGCCGTGGGGATTCCAACAAGATTACGGATATTATGACAACTCGGGTCCTTTTTTAGGGGCGCGCCGAGGACAAGCCAAGGGAAGGAATCGGAGAGGCAACTCGGTTCATTGGAGCAACGAAGACGAAGTGACTCCAAGAGTATCCACCAGGAGCATGACAGGGGCACAAAAGAACCAGAAATGAGCCTGGTTGTTAATCTGATGGGCAACGAACTATCTGAACCACAAAAAAGAATATTGGAAAAAGGCTTAGGATATGTCCCCACTAGTAACATGGATAAATTCCACCTATGCAAGGAAGTACAGGAATTTATGAGGAGACTTAAGCTACAAGTCTTTTTCAAAGACAAAGTGGACACTCAAGAGAAAGGAGATACCGGACTCAAGCCTCGATCAACTTTCACACCAATGAACAACACCCTCCCCATAGAACTCTTGACCTTTGAAAAAGCTGTCATGAAAGATCTGGAAGTTCTCGACCCAACGCAGAAACGCGTTTTTCAAAATGTTTCAAATGAAGAACGAAGGGCACTCCGTGACTTAAGCAACAACAAACAATTGGTCATAAAACCAGCAGATAAGGGGGGTGCAACTGTACTAATGAATATAGATCAATATGACAAGGAGTGTACCAGGCTATTACAGGACAAAAGAAACTACGAAATACTCTCATCAGATCCAACTGAGAGAATTTCAATCAAGATAAAGACAATGGTTGAAGAGGCACTGTCGCACGACTGGATTACCACCAAAGAAGGGGAATTCCTGTGTCAAAAAAACCCAAAAACACCCTACCTGTACATCTTACCCAAGATCCACAAGGACCTTGTGAATCCACCGGGTAGACCCATTGTATCGGGGATCGGGTCGGTCCTCGAACCAGTCTCTAGGTTTGCGGACGCATTTCTGCGTCCAATGGTACAAAGCACATCAACATACCTCAGAGACACGAAAGATGTGCTCAATCTGCTAGAGGAGGTGTCATTTGACCCTAACACACAGCTATTAATTAGCTGTGATGTAGAGAGCCTGTATACAAGCTTGCCTCACAATGAAACACTGGCGATAATTGAGGATGTCCTCTTCGCAGATGACTGGGAGTACCAAACACCACGAAACGTAGTGATGGAATGCTGCGCCCTGGCTCTCAAGGAGAATTTCTTTGAGTACAACGGCACTTTGTACCTCCAAAAGCATGGGACCAGCATGGGAAGCACATTTGCTCCAAGCATAGCTGGTCTCTATGTTCACCACCTGGAGGCTACAAAGATACTAAACATCAGTAACCCATTCCGGCAAAAGATCCTGACCTGGAAGAGGTATATTGACGACATCCTTATCATCTGGGATGGCGATGATAAGAGCGCCCAACAGTTCCTGACATGGCTCAACTATCAGGATGAATTCCTCAAATTCACCAGTGTCACAACAAAAACCAATCTGGTATTCTTGGATCTGAACATCTTCCCCAAAAATGGCAGATTGATGACTACAACCCATTTTAAGAGTACTTCCAAGAACTGTCTCTTGATGTATCAGAGCTTTCATCCGAGACACTTGAGGGATAACCTCCCCTACGGCCAGTTCCTGCGACTTCGCAGGAACTGTACGGAAGTTGCCAATTTCAAAACTCAGTCAGAAGAGCTAAAGAAGAAGTTGAAAATGAGGAACTACCCACCTAGGATCATTGATCAAGCCTACAAGAGAGCAAGGAATAATTGCAGAGAAAGCCTCCTGGAGGACAAAGTCAAAAAAGTGGAAGAGCAGAGACCCATATGTGTGACCACGTACAACACCAACTCTGACCAGGTGAGCAAAATAATTAACAAGAACTGGAAGATCCTCAACAGTGGGGGCTTGGAAATTCCAAAACCTATGTTCTCGCACAAAAGAGCACAGAGTGTCAGGGACATATTGGTCCATACCAGACCCAAGGCCACCAGGGTGAACAACACTGGTAATCCTAACTTTGTACAAGGGCATTACCCATGTGGCGGATGCAAGGTATGCTGTTTGACCAGGAAAAGCAAGAAATTGACCTTCAACAACGGGACAACATGGGAACAAAGAACATTCAGCAACTGCAATAGTTCCAATGTTGTGTATCTCATCACATGTCCCTGCAAACTCGAATACATTGGCATGACGAGCAGGGCAGTGAAGTTAAGAATAGGTGAACACAAAAGCACAATCAAGTGCAAAAAGTCCAGCACCAAATTAACAAACCACTTCCTGGAAAGCGGTCACAAACCTGAAGACATACTGTGGACTGTAATTGAACAGATCAACAACGAAAGACATCTCCTTGAAAAGGAACAGAGATGGGTTTTTCGTGTCCAGTCCAACAAAAATGGGTTGAACGATGAAATTCCGTGGGGTCAGTTATAGAACCCCCGTACCTCAAAAGAACCCCTACTCTCTGAGGCACCACCCCTAACCGTGGCCAAGATAATAACAGAGGTCCCTTTTAAGTTACCAACTCTACTGGCATGTGGAGACCACCCCCTTTGGAACACAGCACCACTGGTGTATGACTACTGTGCCCAACCTTAGCACAGGGGTCAAGTCTCAAACCACATAATAACTATGTTCTCCATAAACATATCCCACAGCGAATTTCGCTGTTTATTTTGTATACCCAATGCATCTTTTGCCAACTCTGGGCAGAAACTTGCGTAAATATTCCAAGCTGACTTCTATTTACCTATCATACATGTTTCCCGCATCTTGCGAAACACATATACCTCTCAATCCAGGTCCACTACAATCGACCTGTTCATAATATTATGGCTTTTGTACTAACTTATTGTTGTATAATTTCCTCTGTCATAATTTGTGAATAGCGATCTATTTTGCATTAAGATTTACATTGTGCAGGCAAAATCTGAGTACCAATAGAAATAGAAGGTAGACTTCCGCAATTTTACCCTCCCGCGTTCCATTACGGGCGGCCATTTTGAGTTAGCGCGCTAGTGTTTTGACACACCCTGCACCAGCGCGCAGTGAAGCTTAAATGATTCACCGCTCCCAACACGCGAGCATTCAGCAGAGCGGCAACACTGGTAGAAGTAAGACTTAGGGACTATGCGGACAATGTAAGTTACAGACCTTTACCCCAGGTCTTAAAACGAGTGGGTTTTGAGACACATTTTCTACTCCTCGCACAGTGTGTACAAAAAACGCTAAGGGCGTGGCTCTCTTTCTTGCAGAGCGCCGCGGTGAATTCCTACCGATTGTCAGCTCATGGGGCACCACGCGCTTGCCACAACAGTATGTATGGTTACCATTCTAATGTAGGGGTGCGTCCCGGTTTGTGGGGACTTTTATTGATTCAGTGACCATAACCTTAAGACTAGTATGAGAGATCGGGCTCCTCCTTTTTAATCCTGTGAGATGTCGTTGCATGTATTGAGTCGCGATGGTGTGTGTGTGTGGAGATAGAAACAGCCCTAATCACAAAGGGCACGTATAAGTTCGGGGATTTACTCGGACAGGCAGGGGATGGCAGATTGATTCATCACTCTGTCCATAAAGTCTTGCATTAGGGCTTTAGGCAATGGGCTAATGAAATTTGAAAAGAAGAATTGTGGCGCAGACAACCATGAAAGCGCAGTGACAAACCACAGTTACTACTATGAACATCTGTGTGTTTTTCGTCCACTGTTCGGCATCACCTACGGACAGCCAGGGGATGGCAGACTGTACCATCACTCTGACCATAAAGTCTAAAGCTATTCTTTGTGTAATGGGTGAATGGATTTGATGAGTGAAATTGTGGCGCTAACAACAATGAAAGCGCAAAATCCACTGCTATAAATGTAAATATCTGTGTTTCCCTTTTTTTTCCCTTTTCTTTACAGAGACCACATTTGGGTCACTATTTTTGATAATTTTTGCTTGCCTGGGGCCAGCTCATGCCCTAAAGCATAAACTAACAGTGGAATTTTACTGTTAGTTTTTAGGAAGACAGGCTGACAACACTTAGCAACTGAGCTTATTTTCGTAGGGACCAGTAGAAGGTCCTGATGAGTAGGCAGTAGGGGACTGCCTACGAAACATGTAGACCAGGTTGTAGCGATCGGCTCAACCCCAAAACCCCCTTCTTAACGTCCCCAGCTAGAGAAGCTAATAAATTGTTTTTTTCTACTAGCCAGAGGATTTTTAATTTTTGTACTCACACACATTGTTAGGTCCCTACACTTTCACTGACACCTTGCACCATCACATAGTCCTGTCACCACTTCAGTGCTCCCGCGTAGTCGGTCAGGTCGTAGCACGCCCCGCCCCGTAGAGGGACGGGAAGACCCCAATGATGAAGCATGACACTACTGGATTTTTTTAGTGTGTGAGGGGTATTTTAAAAAGCACATAGCGCTCTCATCTTTATCACCCTAAGAGAGAGTATTTTCACTATATTTTCATCACTGTAAAACCAACAAATAAAATACATGTTCACACATTGATAGAATCTCCTTGTTTATGTATATCGTTTTGGAGGGTGATTCTATCAACTCCTCTGCACTTCCCTTATTGTTTTTAACATTCAGCCATCACAAGTGGTACACCTCCGATATTGATACAATAAACTATGTATGTGTGGGTGATCTGAATGTAATTCCAAAACGAGACTTGCACTTCGCACCATCAGTGACCTCCTGCAATTATCAACCAACGTGAAGGTCCAGTGAGGACGAGCTCTTCTTGCTACAGCAAACAACCATCTGTATCACTTTTGCCCGGAAGTCTCCTGCTCGCAGCCCATGTCATTGTAGCAAGATATCAGAGAGTTGAGGACAAGCTAATTTAGTGACTTTTGTGGTTGAGATGAAATGGATGCAGTCATTAAGAATAAAAGTGAAATTTGTAATGTGAAAATTAGGAATTAGTAATTTGTTGAAAAACATATTTCAATCACTTTAATGTAAATCAGATAAAAGAAAAGGAAGTAGCTCATCTCTCCCTAATACTGAGCACTATAAATTTTAAAACAACAGATCATAAGAATAAAAAGATCAATGACATTGCAGCTAAATACCCAGGCAGTACTCACGACTCTTTCATCTTTAGACATAGTGGGATACACAGACGTCTGAATGCTGACGAGTTTGGTGAGGGCTACCTGCTAGGTAAATGCATGGCACACATCCATACATACAGTACATCTTATGAGGGGTGGACAGTGACTCACCTATTGTATCAATCCCTGCAGGTAACAGTGCCTATGGACTTCATCCTGACCCCGTATCTGAATCTAGCCAATGCAAGGGAGAGGCGATTCAACAGGGCACATAGATCTACGCGCTGTGTCATAGAGCGTACTTTTGGGATCCTGAAGAGCTGTTTCCGGTGTCTGCATAAAAGCGGAGGAGCACTGCAATACAGCCATGTGACCTGCTGCAAAATCGTGGTTAGCTGTGCAATGCTCCACATCATAGCAATGAAAAAAGGCAACCCAATTGAAGTTACTGATACAGATACTTCGGAAGATGATGGCCCAGGTCCCACTGGCAGACTACCATCTGGACTCGGGGCAGCTGCCGGACGTCAGAGACGGGCTGAGATCACACTGAACTACTTCTAGGTGAGTAAAGATGACATGAGGCAACATAATTATTTTAATCAGTTCTGTGTTTATTTATACCTTAAACAGCAGGATGAAAGTGTGTCACACAGTCTGACAAACACAATGACTGTTGCTGTCCACAGCACGTTATGTCCACAGTGCAGGTAGTCCTAAAAATCTGTGGACTTTGTAGGAATGGGTTGCATCACCCATTGGCGCAACTCTTTTAGTGTACAATTCACCTCCTTTGGTGACGGACTGCTGTTGGCAGTTTTTCTGTCTGAGTGCCCTCTGTTGGGTACCTAGGTGCTGCACCCTGTCTGCCATTGCGCCTTCTTGTATCTGGCAATGTTGTTGTGTAGCTACTCCTGCTGGATGTCTCCTCACTCTCCCCTGAGAACATGAGTGCTTTGCCACCTGTGTTTGCCGCCTGCATCTGTTCTACAGGGCTGGTGACCTGCGCCAGGCCTTTTGCGATGTCGTGGCAGCAGTGTGACATCTTTACTTGCATGCTTATGCTGCGATGGGTCAAGTTGCTTGTAGTGCTGCACAGGCGGTTCACCGCCTTGGTGTAGCTGTGCAGACGGGCGTTAGCACATTGGGCAGCCCTGTCCTTGGCTTCGTGATCCCAGTTCAATGTCACACACAGGTCACGTATGGCACCTGCCATGGCCATGATGCCCTCCCTATGTAGCGCAGATTTTTGTTTAATTTGCGGAGCTGCCTATTTATTGACCGTAATGATTTTTGTTGCAGGCACTGTACCTGCAGCATGCTGTTCTCCAGACCTGTGAAGACTGTTGGATCTTCTACTGTGTCAGTGCTGGTCCTGGCTCCCTCAGTTGGGGTGTGTGCTGTACATGCATGTGTGAGACACCCTGCCTTGGCTCTGCTTGTTCACTCTCCTCCCCTGAGGCCTCTGTGTCATCCTCCAATGGGGGTAGTGGGGGCACAATTTTGTGGTTCCTGCGTGTGATTGGTGTGGGCTCTGTGTCATCGCATGAGTCCCTATCATCAGCCTGGTCCTCAAGATTTACAAAATTCTCACCCTCTGCACTGTCTTTCAGTGTCCTGGATTATGCCGCGGATGTAAAGGGGAATTCATGAGTTTAGGACAATGTCTGCATTTTGCACTCAATAAAGTTTTTACAATTTGTATTGGCTAACTTCTGACACTCTCTTTTCCCTTTTTCACTGATTCACATGTTGCGTTTAATTTGCTATGTCTCATGGACACACTATCATGCATCTGACTACTTCTCCCATGATGCATTGCTGGGTGTGCTGTAAGAAGTGGACCAGAGTGACATGTGTAGTTTGGGTTTGGTGCATTCCTGACTGTGTACATGGGATGGGTATGTGTGCTGCTATATTTGGCATGCATGTTAACTTGGCTGCTGGTTGCAGGGTCAGAGCTGTCTATGTCAGCCACACCACTGACACTCTCAGGCAGGAGGGTTGACTCCACCAGCTCCTCATGGGATGTTGGGTCTGGTGCTGTGGATATTCCTCCCCCGGTCTTGTTGGCCTCCTTCAGCCTGGCTGCCACCCTCTCCTTTGACCTTTGACGCATGTCGTACCATCTTTTTCGTAATTCTTCCACCGTGCGATGGGTCACACCGACAGCATTTACTTTTTGCTGGATGTCCAGCCAGATCTTCCTTTTTACTGGACTCAGGGACCCGGAGTGCCTTCTTTCCAAAGAGGAGATCATGGCTGCACACCATCTCCTCAATGAGCACCTCCTGCTCCCTGTCATTAAATTTGTGCTTCCTCTTCCTTTCTTCTACCTCCTTGCCCTTCTGTTGTTTCTGGAACTCCATTGTGGATGTTCCTCTGCTGTTCTCCCTCCTTTTACTCTCCAAACAGCCTCTGACTGTGGCTCAGGCAATCAGGTGTAGCAAATCACTCCCACTTGCTGGGTGTGATGTCATCATGCCGCACCTGTATTGCAGATTCCCGATTTTTGCGATTTCTTAATTTGCAAATTTCACAATTAAGGAATCACAAAACGAGTTTCTAAGAATTCTTTGCAAATTTTAAGAAATCACAATTCGTTAATGAATTTTTATTTACATTGCCATTTGCGAATCGCAAAATGAGAATCGCAAAAATTCGCATTTTGAGATTTGCAATTTGGAATTTTGATACGTATGCCCCATTTTACTTAAAGTTGTTAAACTGCAGCTTCAATGATGCTTTGCGAACTGCCTTCCACCTTGACTTCTGGCTTTGGTAGCAGGACTTATGACATCACAAATCGATTATAAGTAGGTAATACAGTGAGGCAGTTATGCCATTTTCTTATGACATGTGAGTACAAACGCCATCCTAATTACAATAGGGAAACTGAACAACTATTTCCGTATTGGAATTGTATGATTCCATGTAAGATAAAATGATCAAGCCAATACAATGCAATTTTTCAACTGCATCATACTGAGTGGTGCCATTGCAAAGAACAAGGTGCACTGTTTTACCATCTTGCCAAGCAAGACGAGTTATAAAAGGAGGTCCAGCTGAGTCTGTCCACTGACTTAGCCAAATGTTTTTGGATTACCCTTAGCTAAGCTTTCCATTTCATTTGGCAACTAGTGACTGCTGAGCTGTTTACTCTCCAGGCATCACCACCCACCACACAATTATCTGCTGCATTATGTCATTTATTTTTTAAATCATTTTCCTATTTGGAACAGAATGCTAAGTATAGTGAGTGAGAGAGTATCATACTGGCCCAGCAAAATGGTAAGCATGTAATAAACAATCTCACACAAAGGGGTATCTAATGTTTGTTGTGAAAGTCCATAATTTCCAAAATCAAATAGGAGTGGTATAATCATTACATGGAATGTGAAGGTTAGTAACCAGTTTATTCTAGCTTTGGTGGAAATACAATGCAATCTCTCTCAATAGGACTCTTTGGTGTTCTGTTACTAATGTTTCAATCACTTGCCTCCATACATTACTTTTCCTTGCTTTTGCTGTTAATAATGAGACAATAAACAGAAACTAAAACATTAGATCATCCATGTGGATACTAAATAAGATTATGCTGTGACCTAGTTGGGGTGGTTTACCTGCATACCATTTAGTTTTTGAAAGATGGAGATACAAAATTCATATAAAATAAATCAGATAACAAACATATGTCAGATATCATAAGATCTCCAGGGCAGTGAGGATTGGATTAGGTTTAATACAATTTTGCTAATTTAGTTAGATTAATGCAGAAGTGTTAAGAAAGGGCTGATGCTTATACTGGTTTTTCAACTCTGAAAGTACATTGACTACTGCTTGCCAGACCTCAGTACCACTGTTCTAACCCTATACCAAAGATATGTTGAATTGGATACACCCAATTGGCAAATACTGACTTACTTATAAGTCCCTTGTACATGGTACCCAGGACATTTAAGGTAGAGTGTTCACACAGGGCTGCAGCACTGTTTGTGCCACCCTGCATGTGACAAGGACAAAATTGCCACTGCAGACTGAAAGGGCAGTATTTGCTCTGATAGTTTAAGTTTGCTATTACGACTGATTTCAAAAATGCCACGTCCCTTAATATTATATGTAAATCTTCCCTAAGGAAGGCACATAGAGCCCAATAACAGCAAGCTATATTTTATTAATCTATTCATACATGTTTCATGTCTTAACAGTAACACTACCAAATTGTTGTTTTATTGTGGAAAGGTTAGCAGCCCCATTGGCTAACACTGTGTTACTGACTGGTATCTCAGCCTGGCAAACCTCTGAATGGGAATACCTCAGTGGGTCAAGTAATGTATCAAATTTATCATGGTAACCCACCATGTTGCCCAGGTTGAGTTTAACGTTACTATTACAGGAAGCAACTTTTAGAAAATGCCACTCTACACGCCAGTTAGTCCAGTGACCTCACAAAGGCCCTGGCACACAGACAGCTTTCTTCCTACCTGGGAGATGTGTAAACAACTCCCCTGGCAGAAACAAAGGAGGATGGCCACTAGGGGTGATAGCCAAAAGAGCGAGTTTCAAATGGAAGCTGCCTTTGAAGGGTCCACTGCAACAACACACCTGAGCCAGATGCCTATTGCTCCTGAAGGCAATTAGGAGAAAGAGGAGAAAAGCCCATGCCCAAACCAGTTTTCACATGGGTGTGTAGCCCTCTGGTATCTACACCTCCAGGGTGTGCTACTGTGCACCTGATGACGAAGGAAGTCTAGTACCATTTTGAGAGGGCAAGCATGAGGCATTCTGGGATAGCCAGATGCTGCACATTGAAGGAAACACATCACTAGGTAGGAGGGGACTAAGTGGCCCATTGGCTAGTGACTGCATGGTCCCCATGGGGCAATTTAATGGCATACATGTGGAAGCCCATCAGATAATGCCGGAATCAAAGAAAGGACCAAAGAAGGACTGCCCTGTTGCACTTAATCTTCATAAAGAATGACTCCACCGTCGAGAGGACAGCACCTGCTTCACTTTTGGGCTAGTGAGATTTGGAGAGTTATTGCAGCTCCTGGTTGGTTCCCAGCCTTCACCTAGAGCAGCTACTCCAAGGATCAGTCCACTGATTCCCTAGAACCAGCTGCATGGACATAAGAGCTGAAAGAGCCCAATCCGACAAGTAGATAGCCACCGCTGAAGTTCTTCCACTACCATTTGTGGTGGTGAGCCTCAACAAGGCCTACCAGTGCTAGGGGTTCTCCCTTCTCTGCACAGAGTCCTCAGACCAATAGAAAGAAGTTGGCACAGAAGCTGGAATTGAAAAGACAGAGTTTATTAAACCTCATGAGGTGGAACTACATTCACACAACACCCTTCAGCAATGTATGAAGTAGCACACTGACTGGAAGGAGCTTGGTCCTTTTATACCCACACAGGGGCTCACATGAAGGTGGTACAAGTACAGAATGCTGGTTTTAAATACATATAAGGTCATACAGAGAGTGTGCTGGCAACAAGTGGGAGGGGCTGACAGTTAGCTAATTCTGGTGGACACATCCTGACAGTTACAAGTTGGGGACAGCTGTAAGCTCAAAAGAGCATGTGCGAAGCAAAAGAGGCTAAATATATCTCGTCTCTAGGCAGATTTCAAGAGCAGTTGACAGGAAGGTAGGACAGAGCACATGGCGTGCACATGGCAAACAAAATGGTTGCCAGAAATACAAAATGGATTCCACACAACGGACAAGATAGTCTCTAAATACAAGATGTCTTCTGCTAATGCTTAACCTAATCGCTGCTAAATTACAACACAGCCACCGTGTTCACAAAAGGACAAATCTGAGATAGACAAAAGATGCATATTCATCTGCTGGACTCAGAAGTGCTAACAAAGGTCAGATTTGATGTTCTCAAAGGACACTAGCCCCCACTAAAGCATTTAACCCCAACCACTGTGCAAGGACACCAGTAGTGCAGCATGAGCCTTCCTGCTACTGCAACGTAGAGGACTTCAGGATACCTTGATCTCTGTGGTCAAAGTCCCTCTCATCAGCGTGGCCCTAGGGACCACCACAGAGACACCACTATCAACTGCACCACAAAACGGAGCATCCTTTGAGCATCCTTTGCCTGTATCCTCAGCATCAGGACCACTCCATTGATGTATGTGACGTTCGACACGTAAAGTTTGAAACTTGCTTTAGAAATGCTCAGGTGGCAGTAACTGTCCAAACTATCCTCTCTGCACCCTTGGACTTTTTTCCTCCTCAATTTGGTCACCCAACTTGGGCCGGAGTACCTACACTAATTCTTTCAAACTTTTGAAAGTTTACAAACTTTTTGTTGGCCAATGCTTGTTTGCAGTTGCATTTGAAAGTGATTAAAACTCTTCAATGATCAAGGTCTTTAAAAATTCATAAAATATGCTCTATTTTTATAAATTGCTGTTATATCTCTTTATTGGTGTGTGACTTTCTTGTTCTATTGTTTGGTGCTATTAAATGAATTACTCTAAGATCCTTTGCCAAGCCTTACTGCTTGCAGCCACAGCTACCCAGGGTTGAGCTATGGTTAAGTAAACAAGACTGACTGGATCAAGTGTACTCCATGATAGGGCCCCACAGCCATAACATATAGTACACCCAAATACTCACAAGAAGTCGTCATATTGATGTATTATACTTGGATTTTGATTCTAGTGGGTGTTCTAATCTTATGGTTTTAAATAAGTATATTTAAATGTTATGTCGTGTGACAGGCGTGGATAGCCAGGTGGATCATTTCCCTGTCCATTGTAGCAAATCATCAGGTTTACATCCTATTAAACAAGCATTCAGATCAGAGATGAATGGAGAGATCTCACCAAGTATTAATTTTATAAGGAATGCTGACAGAGTGGCAGTGTGAGGTCAATTCCTGTTGCAAGGATAACATGTCTAACTTGTACATACTTGAAAAAAATCATTATGGTGTAAGTGAAAGTGATTGCGGAAAGTTGATGAGGGTTTGAGGATCAATTATCTGAATAGGCCTCCTACTTTCCAGATCCCTTATTCGTGCCACTTCTGCATAATAAACATATCCTGCAGTATGATTATCCCACTTCAGTACAATTTTTAAGAGCAACGAGCATCGGGTAGACTATGATGTTTTACCTTCAACTGTGACTCCACCGTGTTTCACAGTACAAGAGACTGTTAGGGGAATACAGGGCCTAACCGCCAACAAGGCCCCAGGTCCGGACGGATTGCCGCCGGACCTGTTTAAGTCCAGCATCCCTTTCTGGGCTCCGGTTCTTACGGCTGTAATTAATGCAGCAGCGACAACTGGATGCCCTAGAATTTGGGGTCTCTCGACCATAGTCCCCGTTTTTAAGAAGGGCGATCGCAGTAGCCCGTTATGCTACAGGCCAATCTCTTTATTAAATTCAGTAGTTAAAGTGGTGGGGGGTGTAATTCTCAACAGGTTATCCACTTGGGCTAAAGATAATAACATCCTTTCACCCATACAATATGGGTTCAGACCAGGTCACTCGACCATCACGCAGTGCCTGAACCTATACCTTATCCTCAGCAAGTATACACTGGCGAGACAAGGCACTGTCTACATGGCATTTATGGACTTGTCGTCCGCATTTGACTGTGTAGACAGAAGCCTACTCTGGGCTGCCTTGTTGAGAATGGGTGTAGAGAGTAACCTTGTCTATTTCCTCGCTGATCTGCATACAGATACCAGAGCGAACGTCCGCTACTCCCAAGACCTCAATGTAACGGACGAATTTAAAATAAATCGAGGTGTCCGACAGGGCTGCATCTTGGCCCCATTTTTATTTAACCTGTACATTAATGAACTGGAGGAATTTCTTCTTAACGTAGAAGCAGATTACCCCTTAGTTGAGCGCAAAGGGGTACCTGTATTACTCTACGCAGACGATGCTGTTCTTATTTCTAGAACAGCAATCGGCCTCCAGAAACTATTAAACTCCTTCCACAAATTCATGGAGTCACGTGGTTTAAGCATAAACAATACCAAGTCCTACGTCATGAAAGTAGGCAAGGGTGTCTTGAAAACTGACCACTTCAGTATAAATGGTGAGAAAATTCCATCAACCAACTCCTTTTCTTACCTTGGGGTCCTGCTTGATCACAAATTGTCATGGGGCCCTGCAGTCTCCAAGAAGAAGGGAGAAACAATAAGGGTCAATGCGGCCATTCTCGGCTTTGCAAAAAAAATCGGCAATTGCCCGACGGTCGCATCGCTTAAACTGTACCAGGCAAAAAGTGTGGCTGTTGCCTGCTATGGGAGTGAGCTCTGGGGCTATCGTAAGAGTAAAGACCTAGAGGTCTCAGAAAATAACTTCCTAAAAAAGATTCTGAGACTCCCCAGGGGCATCGGGAACTACTCGGTTCACGAGGAGCTGGGGATCCCCCATCTAGGTGACAGATTAGCAGTAAGCCCTGTTATATGTTGGCTGAATTGTTGGCTGAACAATGACATCCCGTTAACACATGCTATAATGAAAGAAGCCTTACAGCTAGATGGGAGGTTTAAAATACCGTGGGTGAAGTACATAAGGGACAGCCTAACGGCAATCGATCGACAGGATCTGTTCTATGCCCCAAATTTGATTACAAAATCTGATGTGAGCTTGGTTAAGAACGCCATACTACTGTTAAGAGGTACCGACAGAGAAGAGGTTGAGATACAGAAGGTCAGTGTTAGGAAACATCTTCTATTAAAAACTTGTTTGCAAATGGAACCTTACCTGACATGGCCTATGTCTAGCTATGAAAGATTTTTGCTAACAAGGTTCCGCTTTGACCTCTACCATCTCCTACTGGCAGTCCCAAGTGGGGTTCAACGGGGCGAAGTGTTGCCAGCTTGTGGCTGCGACGGAAAGTCTCCACAAGACCTGGCACACTTCCTTTTTATCTGCCCCTATTATTCTATCCCACGGAAATTATACCTCAAACCGTGCCTCAAAAAGCTGAGTTTTACACAAATTAAACCTGCACTTTATTATTTACAACTACTGAATAGCGATTGCACTTTATTTGTATGTAATTTTCTTAAAAAAGCCATCTGCTTTAGGAAAAGCATGGATGGCTAACCACGCTGCAAACATTTTTTAGGTGATTTTAACTTTACAGTTATTTATATTTTTAATCATATATTGCCCATGCTCATATTGTCTGATATATTGTACTATATACTGTGTCTCTATTTGCCAATTGAACTGAATTGTTTGCAACGTTATTTTTTACTGTGTGTTTATAAATTGTACTTTTATGATTGTAAAACCTACAATCGAATAAAGATTTTGAATTGAATAGTCTAACTTTCTTTTTTTTATTTGTATCACCAAATCTCCTGGTGAGGTGCTGTGTGTTATTGCTTTATACTTTATTGATCACATATCAAGGAAAGGTGTTTGCGAAATACATAGATCTCAAGCATTTGCCCATACTAGACCTGTAGTATCATCTCCAGTCTAGAAGTGCCATTCCAGATCCAGAAACAGGTAGTTTTAACTTCTGGCCAACTTGCCGTGCCTGATAAATCTTTCCATTCTTAATGACAACTGCTGCATTTTTAAGGTGTTTGTTCTTCCAAAGTTCATTTAGCAATGTTTTTATAAATTATCCAGCCTCCTGAATTTCTATCTCATGTTCACTACCATTCAATTGGTAGATGAAAAATTTAGTTTCCCGGTGCCAAATTGACTACAACTTGCCCCATTCTTCCTAACCCAGCCAGCCACAAATTACAATCCCATCTCTGCATGTGCCACATTTCTGTGAAAGTTTCTGCCTAAATGATTACTTTCATGGCTTTCATTACTGTTCCATCTTTTACCATCCACAAACAATGGATTTAAGAATAATAGTATATGACACCTAACCATTCCATAGCCAACCATAAATCTAGGCCAAAGCATGATATTATCTTATTGCTTAAATTACTCTACACTGTCAATTAATACAATTCATGTTCTTTTCTTTTTTGTTTGGATCACCAAGCTACTCCTCCCGAGTACCTGCCCCAGTGGTCACTCCTGGCAGCTGACAGCTGCTCAACTGCGCTTCTTGAAAATAGAGTCAAATGCAGTGGAGTACCTTTTGGTTTTAAAAGAGGAAGAGGTAGGAGGTCCCCAGCCACCTAAGCCACCCACGTAACCACCACCACCAGCAATTATGCCCTCTTCCAGCAAATCATGATGGACTTTGGAGAAGATCAAGCATGGCCAGAAGTACCATTGCATTGAGTGGAGGATGATGACGCATATCTTTTTATAGAGATGGGTTCAGCTTGTTGTGGGACATAAGGGTGGAACTGGCAGTTGTTTATTTTTATGGACTTTTCAGGTTGAGTGGGTGAGCCTGTTGTAGGAGGACAGAGCGGGTTGGACAATCGGAACAGAGTGTTTATGTTTTTTGGGGTTATTTGGTTGAGGAAGTGACCCTGTGTTGTGTGGAGAAAGTCAGACTTTAATAACTTTTTGGTGGTAAATGAATGGGCTTGCTTCTTATCATGAATATCTATCCGTCCATCACTGGTTAGACTAGCTTCAAACACAGTTAAGGAGGAAGCTTGAAGAGGAAACAATCACCATCCCAACAAAGGCTGTTTTCCACACCTACTGTGTCCATCACTTTCCTCCTCAAGTTGTTATCATTTCCCTACACGATCTCCCTCTTTCCGTCCGGACATCCCCTGCAAACAGTTTTGTAAAACAGAATATGATTGATCATACAAAACTATTTCACCCTTTAATTGCTCGATTATGCTGAGCAGCACCCAACATCTGATCAGTGTCAGTATTATTTGTGCACTACTTGCTGTCCTTGACCTACCTTCTGTAACTAGTTACTGCTAATAGTTTCATTTAACATACAACAAAAGCAAAAATCCCCCCTTACAGAGAGGTTTTCTTACAGGAGTAGATAAAAGAAGGTCTACTATATCTCCTATAATTGGCCCACACCTTAAGGCATGGTTTTGCAAATGACCTTCTTCAAACTAGTGGCGGTGGACCAAGGGTGCTAAGAAAGATAACATTCCAGGACTTGCAATAGGACATCATTCTTATTCAAATTGAATCTGGTGAGGTTAACTACTGGATCACAGCGAGCAACTAGACTAAAATACAGACTAAAAGTGAAATCCAAGCCTGAGACCAACATGTAAAAAAACAGCTAGCATCAAAGTGTTGAGTTACTTACTAAAGTTGCCATAATGAATCTCTCAAGTCTTAGGAGAATTCATGAGATCTCAGTAGAAGGTTACTTCAGTAGCATACGTAAGGTGTGGAAAAAGGTGTACACTGCCTATCCTTTGACACACATTGTTGTAATAAACTCTGCACTATGAAGTTGAAAATTGCAAAATAGGGAGGACCCATACAGGTGAAAAAATAAATACAGTTAATAAAAGAAAATGTATACTGTATACACCTGGACAATGTATCTGCATTCTTTTAGCATTATATGTCTTGAGTGCAGGACTGAACTGCAAAGCTGAAGCGCTTTGGATCATTCTTCTTACAGATTTGATGGCCTGCGGAATGCAAAAATAAAATATCAATATTGGAGAGTCAAGGTAAGAATCGTGGGGCCGGAGGAACACGTGGCCATAGGCTAGTGAAGTGGTGTGCAATAACTAAGAAGTGAGAAGAACCAATTTTGTACCACCAATTCCAGAGAACTAGTTTTACGTACCCACCTAGGGCCAGATGTAAGAGCCCTAATACCGGTCGGTAACGGCCGAATTCGGCCGTTACCGACCGGTATTTGTGTTTTCAGATGTAGGGGCAATTATTTTACAGAATCGGTAAATTTACCGAATCGGTAAATTTACCGATTCTGTAAATTACCGAATCGGTAATTTTACCGATTCGGTAAATCCAAATGTAGGTGACACTCCTGAGAGTGCCACAGGCCCTTAAGAGTCGGTATTTTACCACACAATCCTATTGTGTGGTAAAATACCGAATCCACGTGTGCATACACATCTGTGCATGCACACTGTGCAATGTGACACACAGACATGCCCTTAGGGCATGTATGTGTGCCCCATGTCACACATGCCTTTACTTGGGGTGCTAGAGGGTGTCAAAGTGACACCTCCTGCACCCTTGCAACATTCGGTATTTACCGATCCGGTAAATACCGAATCGGTATTTCCCATTGATTCCTATGGGCTGTGAAGCCCATAGGAATCAATAGGAAATACCGATTCGGTATTTACCGAATCGGTAAATACAGAATGTTACCGATTCGGTAATTCAAATTTAAAAATTACCTACATCTCCCTCCTTCATATTTACCGATTCATAAATACCGAATCGGTAAAATTCGGTATTTATGAGTCGGTAAATTGAAGTTACCTACATCTGGCCCCTAGTCTCTTTAACAATAACAACATTTAGCTGTGAACAGTCAAGCAGACCACAAGTCAACTACTTGGTTAGAGTATGCCATTTGAAAGACCAATTTGCATTCCCCTATTCAATGCACCTCTAAAGTCTATAGGGGTAGTCGTTTTTGAGTCCTTTTGTTTCCCATTGAAGCACATAGGCAATTGTCCTTCTTCTGGTTGTTGGTAACAGTACTTTAAAATCTCACCCAAAAGAGATAGACCTGTTGTGTGGAACAATCAAATGAAAAGAATTTGGGAATTGGTTTGGTAAATACATTGACTGGTCTCAGAAGAACATAAAGATAACGGGTTTATGTTAATGGAAAGAAAATTAAAGTATATAGATCTCAGTAAAATGTGAAAGGCATGCATTGATGCAGAATCAAATGTAGCTTACCAGGCACTCCCATCCACCATACCAGGAATCATTTATTTGGTACTAATCGTTAGTCCAAATAATGCACCTGTTCCAAGTGTGGTGTCCATTTACCTATGTGTCTGTCTTCTCCATGAAAGTGATACACGATATAGGGCATCTTTTAAATATTTGCTGGCAGGCCAGCACGGAAATGAATGAATGGTTTTGTAAAATGTTAAGCTAACTATAACTGGTGTGAAACCTATGTTTTTTTCAGTGAATTTCAAAGGTTTTTTAAATGCTAATTCCTAACTATAACGAGTGTTAAACCTATGGTTTTTTCAGTGAATTTCAAAGGTTTTTTAAAAGCTAATTCCTAACTATAACGAGTTTGTAACCTACGGTTTTTAAAGTGAATTATTAAATTTTTTAATAGCTATTTTTTATAGCTATTAATTATTATAATTTTTATAAAATTATTTAAATAATGTACATTTTTCTAACATTAATTTCTCAATGTATTTTTCCTCTGTTTAAAAAAAAAATCTTTTGACCCCGGAGCGCTCAGGGTACGCGCACCCATAAACGCACCCGTACACGTAGCGAGAGCGCTATTCCCGCGTGTGAAAAAAAATATAATTCTTTTTTTAAAGTAAATAATAATGCAAGACATTTAGTGGCATACTCATAATAGTACTACATTTCATTTTTAATAACCGCATTTCACCTTTAAACGCATTTAAGAAAATCTAGCAAAATGTCAATCTGACGCGCCCGTAAGCGCCCCAGGAAGTGTTCCCGGAAGCGCCTACGTACATGCCACGTTAGCGCACCCAGAAGTGATCCGGAGCGCGTAGCGTAAGCGCGTCAAGCCATGTGACCTTAAAACAACACTTTTCATTGGTTCATAACAGTTTTTTTTCCAAATATTGAAAGCCCCCACCCATTTCCCTCACTACCAATTTGAACTTGGAGAGAGCAAGAGCTGTTCCCTGGTTCTTCTGCAGCATCTTGCCTTTTTCTAAAGAATGGCTGGAAGACAGACAACCTCCAGTGACTCTGATGAAGAGTTTGTTGCAGAGGACCCTCCTCGGCGCAAAGTAAAAGAGCACTTTATTTGGAAAAATGTTACCTTCCCTGAAGGTGAAAAGAAGGTGAATGCGGCGAATGTGTGCTGCAAAATCTGCAGCACTACCTTGTCACGTGGTGACCCAACAAAGAAGTACAGTTTTAGCAACGCCACTTTAATCAGGCATGTGGAGAGGAGGCACCCCAATAACTTGGCGAGGGAGAGTGTCAGGGACCTGGCACGCAATCCCCAAAGAGATGGTGGCAGCACCTCCACCGGAGGAGCAACACCTTGCTATGGGAAGCAGAGCGTCAAACTTGTTGTTTGCAGAAAGGAGGAACACCGCTGCTCCAACCGGCACTAATTTTCCCCCTTTCTTTTGCTCCTGTTGAGCAGTTTGGCATTCTGTAGTTTTGTTTTTGTTCAGAAAAAAACACAAAAAAAATAAAAAAACTTTCAGAAAACGTAAAAAAAAAAAGAAAACGAAAAAAGAAGAAAAAAACCAGTTATTTTTAGAACTACCTCCAATTCTCCAAAAAGAGCTAGATTCCTTACATATTCTCAAGGAGTGAGTGAAGTGGAGTATGGTGAGAGAGGAAAGGAAAATGAGTGAGGGAGCAAAGGAAGGGAAGAGAGGGGAAGGGAAGTGAAGCAGGGGGACTGAAAGAAGGTGAGTATAGGAGGTGAGTGAGGGGAAGGGGAGTGAACATGGGGAATGAGGATAAGTGAGGAAAGCGGAGTAAGGGAACGGGGGTGAGGAAGGGTAAGAGAAGAGCAGTGAGGTTGAGGAAAGAGTGGTGATAGAGGGTGGATAAAGGCAAGTGAGTGTGAGACAAGGGGAGTAAGGGAGTGAGGAGACAGAGAGAGTGAAGGAAAGAGTGAGAGAAGGGGACTGAGTGAGGGTGTATAGAAGGGTAAGTGAGGGAGTGTGGGTGAGTTAAAGGGAGTGAGCATGAGGGAAGGGGACTGAGAGAGTGAGGGGACGGAGGTAGTGAGGCTAAGAGAGAGGGAGTGAGGGAAGGAGAATGAGGATGTGACAGGACAGAGGGAGTGAGAGAAGGAGTGAGTGAAGTGGAGTGGAGTAAGGTGACTGAGGGAAGGGGCATGAGTGAGTAAGCGAAGGAAGGAAATAGAGGGGAAGAGGACTGAAGCATAGATACTGAGAGTAGGTGAGTGGGGGATGAAAGTAAAGGGAAGGGGAGAGAAGGATGGAGAATGAGGGGTAGTGAGGGAACTGGAGTAAGGGAACTGGGGTGAGGGAGGGTGAGAGAAGGGCAGAGAGCATGAGTAAAGAGGGGTGAAAGAGGGTGGATGAAATTGAGTGAGGATAAGACAGGGGGAGTGAGGGAGTGAGGGATAGAGGGAGTGAAGGAAGGAGTGACAGAAAGGGACTGAGTGAGGGAGCAAAGAAAGGTAAGTGAGGGAGTGTGGGTGAGTTATAAGGAGTGAGGGTGGTGGAAGAGGAGTGAGAGAGTGAGAGGACGAGAGAGTGAGGCTAAGAGAGAGACAGTAAGGGAAGGGGAGTGAGGATGTGAGAGGACAATGGGAGTGAGATAAAGAGTGAGTGAAGTAGAGTAAGGTGAGTGAGGGAACGGGAATGAGTGAGGGAGCGAAGGAAGGGAAGAGAGGTGAAGGGAAGTAAAGCAGAGGGTCTAAAAGAAGGTGAGTGTGGGAGTGGAGTGAGGGAAAGGGGAGTAAACATGGGGAATGAGAATAAGTGAGGGAAGTAGAGTAAGGGAACGGGGGTGAGGGTGGTTGAGAGAAGAGTAGTGAGGTTAAGGAAAAGAGTGATGAGCAAGTAAATTTTGTTTGTCAAACTTACATTATAGGTAATGTAAATTTAATGACATATTTTTAATAAATGTAATACCCGTGGAAGAGGGAAAAAGAATTTACTTATAATTTTTATATTATTTATTTCAAAATACAAGAGACAAGGCAGGAGATTAAAAGTCATAAAAGGGTACTAAAAAATAAAATAGGAGTGAACGACACAGAAAGGGAAACAAAGGAATGGTGAAGGACAGAGAGAGTGAAAAAGAAATAAAGGAAGAGCAAATTACTAAGAGGATAATGAGGTGGATAGATTCAGTGACACAGAGGAACAGAGGGAGAGAGAAATGAACTGAAGGTGAGTAAGATACTAAAGGAATGTGAGTTATCAAAACTAAAGGAGTAAAGGGGAGTAAGGAAAGGGGAGCGAGTGACAGGGAAGGGGGAGGGAGTGAGGGTGCATTTACGACAATGAGGGATGGAAGGTGAGTGAGGGTGAGTGAAGGGGCGTGAGAGAGTGAGGGGACAGAGGGAGTGAGGGTAACAGAGAGGGAGGGAGGGAAGAGGAGTGAGGAAGTGAGAGGAGAGAGGGAGTGAGAGAAGGAGGGAGTAAAGTGGAGTAAGGTGACTGAGGGAATGGGAATGACTGAGGGAGTAAAGGAAGGAAAGAAGGGGAAGGGGAGTGAAGCAGAGGGTCTAAAAGAAGGTGAGTGTGGGAGTGGAGTGAGGGAAAGGGGAGTAAACATGGGGAATGAGAATAAGTGAGGGAAGTAGAGTAAGGGAACGGGGGTGAGGGTGGTTGAGAGAAGAGTAGTGAGGTTAAGGAAAAGAGTGATGAGCAAGTAAATTTTGTTTGTCAAACTTACATTATAGGTAATGTAAATTTAATGACATATTTTTAATAAATGTAATACCCGTGGAAGAGGGAAAAAGAATTTACTTATAATTTTTATATTATTTATTTCAAAATACAAGAGACAAGGCAGGAGATTAAAAGTCATAAAAGGGTACTAAAAAATAAAATAGGAGTGAACGACACAGAAAGGGAAACAAAGGAATGGTGAAGGACAGAGAGAGTGAAAAAGAAATAAAGGAAGAGCAAATTACTAAGAGGATAATGAGGTGGATAGATTCAGTGACACAGAGGAACAGAGGGAGAGAGAAATGAACTGAAGGTGAGTAAGATACTAAAGGAATGTGAGTTATCAAAACTAAAGGAGTAAAGGGGAGTAAGGAAAGGGGAGCGAGTGACAGGGAAGGGGGAGGGAGTGAGGGTGCATTTACGACAATGAGGGATGGAAGGTGAGTGAGGGTGAGTGAAGGGGCGTGAGAGAGTGAGGGGACAGAGGGAGTGAGGGTAACAGAGAGGGAGGGAGGGAAGAGGAGTGAGGAAGTGAGAGGAGAGAGGGAGTGAGAGAAGGAGGGAGTAAAGTGGAGTAAGGTGACTGAGGGAATGGGAATGACTGAGGGAGTAAAGGAAGGAAAGAAGGGGAAGGGGAGTGAAGCAGAGGGACTGGGAAAAGGTGAGTGCGTAAGGAGAGAAAGGGGAAGGGGAGTTAAGGATGGGGAATGAGGATAAGTGAGGGAACCGGAGTAAGGGAACAGGGGTGAGGGAGGGTGAGAGAAGGGCAGTGAGGTAGAGGAAAGAGGGATGATAGAGGGTGGATAAAGGCGAGTGAGTGTAAGACAAGGGGACTGAGGGAGTGAGGACATAGAGGTAGTGAAGGAAAGAGTGAGAGAGAAAAGGACTGAGTGAGAGAGCATAGAAAGGTAAGTGAGGGAGTGTGGGTGAGTAATAGGGAGTGAGCGTGATGGAAGAGGAGTGAGAGTCAGAGGACGGAGAGAGTGAGGCTAAGAGAGAAGGAGTGAGGGAAGGGGAGTGAGGAAGTGAGAGGACAGAGGGAGTGAGAAAAGGAGTGAGTGAAATGGCGTAAGGTGAATAAGGGAAGGGGAATGAGTGAAGGAGCAAAGGAATGGAAGAGAGGGGAAGGAAATTAAAGCAGGGGGTCTGAACGAAGGTGAGTGTGGGAGGGTAGTGAGGGAAAGGTGAGTAAACATGGGGAATGAGAATAAATGAGGGAAGCGGAGTAAGGGAACGGGGGTGTGGGTGGGTGAGAGTACAGTAGTGAGGTTAAGGAAAAGAGTGATGTGAAAGTAAATTTTGTTTGTCAAACTTACCTTATAAGTAATGTAAACTTAGTGACATTTTTTTAATACATTTAATATCTGTGGAAGAGCAAAAAAAAATTACTTATAATTTTTATAATATATATTTCAAGATACAAGAGACAAGGCAGGAGATTAAAAGTCATAAAAGGGTACTAAGACATAAAGTAGGAGTGAAGGACACAGAAAGGAAAACAAAGGAATGGTGAAGGACAGAGAGAGGGAAAAAGAAATAGAGGGAGAGTAAATTACTAAGAGGATAATAAGGCGGATAGATTCAGTGACACAGAGGAACAGAGGGAGAGAGAAATGAACTGAAGGTGAGTAAGATACTAAATGAATGTGAGTTATCAAAACTAAAGGAGTAAAGGGGAGTAAGGAAAGGGGAGCGAGTGACAGGGAAGGGGGAGTGAGTGAGGGTGCATTTACGACAATGAGGGATGGAAGGTGAGTGAGGGTGAGTGAAGGGGCGTGAGAGAGTGAGGGGACAGAGGGAGTGAGGGTAACAGAGAGGGAGTGAGGGAAGAGGAGTGAGGAAGTGAGAGGAGAGAGGGAGTGAGAGAAGGAGTGAGTAAAGTGGAGTAAGGTGACTGAGGGAAAGGGAATGACTGAGGGAGCAAAGAAAGGAAAGAAGGGGAAGGGGAGTGAAGCAGAGGGACTGGGAAAAGGTGACTGCGAGAGGAGAGTGAGGGGAAGGGGAGTTAAGGATGGGGAATGAGGTTAAGTGAGGGAAGTGGAGTAAGGGAACGGGAGTGAGGGAGGGTGAGAGTAGGGCAGTGAGGGTGAGTAAAGAGGGGTGATAGAGGGTGGAAAAAGGTGAGTTAGCGTTCGACAAGGGGAGTATAATATATATTTCACAATACAAAATACAAAATAACTTGTATTTTTGCTGTTCTCAGAATATATTGAATCTCACTTAAAACAGTGAGTTCAATACTACTCATCATATGACAGCGGGCAAAAAAAACCACAATCAAAAAGATTGTGTTAAAAAAAAAACCATACAACGTTTCAATAAATAATGTAAAACTTAGAAAAAACATATCTTAACACATTTGTGATCCACTTACTTTTCCACAAGGCCAAATAGTATATGGAAAGTCCTTTTCTCTTGGAAATTACTCAATAGTACTCTTCAACTTGCATTTACCCGACTTTCTGAAAGAATTGCTCCAACATCTTTTACATCATGTAACAATAGTTATATTTCCACCTCTAGCTCACTCATGATCAACATTTCCCATAATACTGATATCACTCACTATGTGATACACTTACACTACCTCTATGACAACTACAGGTTTTTTATTATCTTGATCACTCTCACTCACAAAGTAATTTTGAACAGCAGACTAAGTTTTATTAACTGCTCCAATCTTCATAGGCCAATTACCTTTCCTAAAATTTCGTTTGTAAGAACACTAGGTAAGAATTTTGTAAGTCAGAAGGCAAACGTTGTTTGAAAGTCAATTGAGTATCATTACAATTAGTCCAGCCTTTTTGTCATTTTAAATAAGCTGGGTGATGTCCTGATGTTGTCGAAGGACCATCATGGTAAATAATTGCTGCAGTTGCAAAGGTTCTTCCTGAAATTGATAATTGAGAAGCCACAAAATGTTTAATTAAAGTTGTCAATTTAGTTCCATCAGGTCTACATCGTTGGAACATTAAAATTACATACTGTCCATATCTTTGTATAAATAATGTTGATAGCATTTCAGATTTACATTGAGTACAGACCATGTTTTGATTTGCTTCTCTAACTAGATTATTAAAAGACACTAATTTGCAGTCTGGTACAGTCAAATATATAAATCTTTCAGTGTCTATTGTAGTAGTACTTAAAAAGGAACAATTGTCGCAGTTATGCTGCCATTTATAAGAAAGGCCAAAAAGATTTTCTACATCTATACCTTCAGCTTGCAATACAACAAGCATATACATTAGAAATTCCTGACAATCTTGCTGAATATTCTGTGAAAATTGATTTAGACCAGAACATATGTCTAAAACATTTCGAATTTCAGAAACACTTTCTATTTTTGTACTATCACTGCTACATTTCTCAAACACAGAATTCAACAAACAACAAAATCTTTGATCCCGATTTTCAACAATCTGTTCTTGTAAAGTTTAGAGAAAAAAAACAACATTAACCACTACATTAGCATAGCAGTTGACACCAGAACTTTTTCAAACTGAAATCCAACAACATCTTTAACTGAATCCTTTTCCTTTCTGATTACATTTACTGGTTCATCTACTTTTTTCTTTTTGCTACAACTTCACTACAATTTTTCTCATTTCTTCTTTTTCGTCCTACCACACGCTTTTCAAATAGAGAATATTGAGGTAAATTTGAAGCATACTCTCTTCTTAACCTAATATATTCTTTTACAAAATTTAGCTCTGCATTAATCTTTGTCTCATCAAAACCAATCAAGTACAATCCAGATAATGTTCTGACTCAAGATAAAGCAACATATGCCATACCCTCCTTGAACACAGAACTTCCAATATTCACCAAAGCACTATCTACACTTAAACCTTGAGATTTATGAATAGTCACCGCATATGCCAAAGAAACAGGAAACTGTTTTCGGCGGACATATAAATCTTTTACAAGCAAAAATCGAGCAGAACAACGATTGATTTGTTGTACTTCTTCAATTCCATCAAATTTAGTTTTAAAAAATTCAATTCCATCTCTATTTCGGCAATTAACAAAATCAACAACATGACCCATTGCTCCATTTACTAAACCTCTTTCCACATGTAAATTCCGTCGTAAAATTATACGACAACATGCATGGTCTTTTCCAAACCAGCAGTTTTAGATATTGTCTTCACTAAAGAATCCAATTTTGATTTCAACTTTTCTGAAAAAATAATACTTGCTCCTTCATGCTCTATTTTATCAATAGCTTCCAGTTTCACAAACTCTTGATTTTCTAACTTTAACATTTTGTTGTTGAAGATTGAACATTCTTGCAGAATTGGCATCAAGCTTTTTTTTTTTTTTTTTTTTATTGTTCTTAGTACAGCAAACTAACAAACACATCTCGAGTTAGCTATCAGCCTATACATCATGCAATAATAAAGTAATAAAGTAATAAAGTCCAAGATAAAGTCCACGGTATTTATATTTTAGTTTTCAAGAGAAACAAATTCATGACTCATAATAATCTCGGAAGGAGCCCCAAATTTTAATGCCCAGTCTTTTTTTCCTTGATCCTTTAATTGAGAATAAGCTCCACTCCAAATTATATAAGCTCAACATTTTAGCACGCCATTGCAGAAAGTCCGGTGGTTTTTCCTGTAGCCATTCCCTGGCGATACAGAGGCGTGCCACTGTCATTGTAAGAAAAATAAAATGCCGGTGTGGAAAAAGTATATCCAAGTTGTTGTCTTTCTGTATTTTTCCTAACAGCATCATTGCTGGAGAAATAACTATCGTTGTTTTAATCACTGAAGAAATAAACTTTTCCAGGTGCTCAATAAATCCCTTTAACTTAAGACAGTTATAAAAAAAATGTATCGCTCCAGCATCCTCCTCACCACAACGGAAGCATTTACCCTGACTTCCCAATATCCAATTCGCCATTCTCTTGGGCGTATAATATAAATCATATAGTACATTTAAAAAACTGAGCTTTCAAATTTGCCGTCATGAGCCCTTCCTTAGATAAAATTAACAGATCCTCTATATTAATCTCGGAATCACCTAACGACTCTCTCCATTTCAACTGCACTCTATCTATGTCATCTTTTTAGCAGAGATCAAGGATTGATAAATTACTCCAATTTTAGCTGATCTACGTATTTCTTCAATAACTTGTTGCTGATTTAAACTCCCACCCCTTCGAGTTAAATAATCCCGTATTTGGAGGTATTTAAAAAAATACCATCTAGGCAGTAAATATTCATCCTTGATCTCTTCAAAAGATTTACACTTCCCATTTATATTAACCATGTGTCCTAGCGTCTTAATACCTTTTTGCTGCCATTTATTAGCCATTACATCAGAAAAAATGCCTGGTAAAATCCTATGTGCATTAAACTGAGTGTAATATGAGACTCTTGGTAATTCCATATTTTTCATATACCATTTCCAAACCTTGAAAGCCCCCATGGTCACCTTGACCCTTGTTCGCTTGAAATAACTCCCATCAATTTCTTTTACAAAAATAAGTTTTGCATTAGACCCCAACTGCATATCAAAAATATTTGGCATGTTGACATCATCCATTTCATTAACTCCTGTTATTAAATTTTTCATTTTCAATAAAAAACAAGTAACATAATAAAGGAAAAAATCAGGTACTCCCATTCCTCCCCTTAAAATTGGCAACATCATATATTTCATTGCCCTTAGGTCTCCCCGGGCTCCATATAAACTTCCCGCATTTAGATTGCAAGTTCTGTATCTTATCCTTAGTGATTTCTAGAGGTATTGATCTAAACAAATAGAGTACCTTAGGCAGTATATTCATTTTTATCACATTTGATCTTCCAATGATAGTTAAATACAGCCTTTCCCATCTATCCAAGGATGCCGTGATTTTTAGCATTAAAGTATTCCAGTTAACTTGCACAATTTCCGCCATGTTTGCCCTGATTAGAATTCCCAAATAGGTCACCTCTTTAACCACCCTACTATCAGCCCAGACAATTGTATCAGAACAAAGAATCTGAGTTTTGGTCTCGTTTAATTTATAGCCTGTTATCAATCCAAATATCTCTGCTAATCGTTCAATTTCTTTAATTGCTGTTGCAGGATTAGTTGTTACCACTGCTATGTCATCGGCGTATGCAAACACCGAAAAATAAAAATTCTGAACTTTATAAGGGGTGATCAATAAAAGGGTTTATGTAAAGAGCAAATAAAAGAGGAGAGCACGGGCAACCTTGTCGTGTACCTCGTGTTATAATAACTTTATCAGAAAGTTGGCCCATGACTGAAATCTTTGCTACTGCGTTTAAATACAAAGATTGTATTGCTCCAATGAATCTTCCCCCAAATCCCATTTTACTCATTATTTGCCAAAGATACTCCCATTGCACACGATCAAACGCTTTTTCCGCGTCCAGCAGAATCAGCGCTAAATCATTCTTATATACTGAAGCCGTATCAAAAAGAGATATAACTGTATTTACATGTTCTGTCGTACCCCTTCTAGGGATAAATCCATGTTGATCTTGTGAAACTAAAGGGGTAATACAATCTGACAGCCGATTAGCTAAAATTTTAGAGTAAATTTTATTGTCAAAATTTAACAGCGAAATCGGTCTATATGACCCTACACAATCTGCCGGTTTCCCTTTTTTACAAAAAACGGCAATAGTAGCTTCCGCCCATGTTCTTGGGGGATTCCCCACCTGAGCTTCCCTCACTGTTTTTAGAAGTTCTTTTTTAATGTCATGGTAAAATTGTAAGTATATTTCACTTGGTAGTCTGTCGGGACCAGCGGCTTTGCCCTTTGCTAAACTATTAACAGCTCTATCCAACTCCTCCTCTGTAATTATATCCTCTAGGCCCAAAGAGACGGTGGGGTCTACCTTTTTTAGGCCCTTTGCGAATAGTGTATTCCAATTTAATCCTGAACAAAGTGGTCCCTCAAACAAATTTGAAATTAATCGTGCATGTAAAGGTTCTTTGCCATGCTCACTTACTTTTCCAATTCTTACATCTTGTAGAATATTTTTATAATCTTCATCCTTTGCCTGTCGCATATTTTGAAGCAGTTCTGCATATTTGAAATTTAACCATATGTTAACATTTCCAATGCTTCCTAGGCACTTCCTGGCATATTCATGCGTAAGCATTTTAAACACTGGTTGTCCTTTCACTGGAGTTAGCTGCAGTAGATCTCCAAAAACAATGATGTGTTTGCCTCCAAATAACACATCATACTTTGTTTTAAGAATTTCTTGCATTCTTAAATGCACAAAAGCAAGCATTACATTTGATACCATGCTTACCTCATCAATGATAAGAAGTTTCATTTTCATCAGGATTCTGGAAACTTCACAACAAGCTTCTCCAGATAGCTTGTGGTATTGTAATTTATTATCATGCTCCACTGGCAGCTTCAATAAACGATGTAAAGTAGTCCATGTTATGTGCTGCCAACCCAGTTGGAGCGGTAACAACACAAGACAGCGATGACTCCGTTCTTTTCTGCTGATAAGTTGCAATTGCTTTAATCAGAAAACTTTTTCCAGTTCCTGCTTCTCCACTCACGTACAGTCGGACAGGCATACATAACGTACATGAGCACTCCTTTTTCTCATGACATAAACCATGCTCAATCTGTTCTGTGACTTCGTCATATATTTGTTTCTGCTCAACGTTTAGTTCTTTTTCCAAATCTTCTAAGTTAACTACAACCTCCTGAGCTTGTTCCATGGCTCTTTCCACTTCATCCATGGCAGTGGCAGCTTCATTTTGGATAAATGGTCCTCCTAGTGGATCCTGACTCAATGAAGCAGAACTCTGACTGTCTTGAGAACTGTCTCTAGCAATCTCTGCTGCAATTGTAGCTTCTTGCTGTATTTCCTCGTTCAACATTTTCAGATAATTTGAAAAAAAAGGACATTCTATGGTATTCTTGGTTGCATTGAAGGAATCTTCATAACTGAGAAAATTTCCAAGTAGTTCCTCTTCTGTACGCCATGGCTTAAAGAGTTGCAAAAGAGCTAAATAGTAAAATTCCCTTTTGTCAGGAGTTTTGCAACTCAATTTTCGATGATAAATCAAATGGCCTTTTCTTTGTTTCACCAGACATCCTTCACATCCAATTACAGCATATACTCCTTTATTGATATCTTCTGTGATGTTCCTCTTAAAAGTATAGGTTTGTAGAACTTCATAGAGAGAAACGTTCTCAAAATGACTACTTCTATTTGGATAATATGTATCCAACATGTTCGTCTTCAAAATATCTGTACTGTTTGGTTCTTTCTCCGCCAAATATTCAATTTCTTGTACAGATTTCAAAACTCGGTTTCGTGTTGCAGCAAGACCTAGACTCACACAAATGATTGTTCTAGATTTTGCATATAGACTTGCTGATGATAACCGATCAGAACATTCATATGCTCCAATTTCTCGATGCCACAACATCTTCAGACTGTAACTGTACAATTTCTTACTTAGACTCTTTTCATGTGAAATTTCTTCCCACATTTCCTTCAGTTCCGTCTTTTCTGATTTTGTGATGTAAGACGTCACATATCGAGCCACAGCAATAGAGTTGTCAGCAACATATTGAATATCCATGTTAGCATTCCACATGGACAAAATGACTGGGTTGTAGTCATTTATGTATTTGGAGTCTTCATTTCTTTTTAAGTTGTATGTATTTTTTGGTGATTTTCTTGTCACAGTGTGTCGTAAAGATGACATAAATTTGTTCACTCCTACTTTCGATTTTACTGGACGTGGAAATGCAAAACGACATTTTGAGTAGAACTTGTCCTTGGATTTGAACTTTCGACTACAGTATTTTCCACAACGATGGGTTTGAAAGTGTAAAACTTGATGTCTTAAATTGTTTTCGTCTGTTCTTTTTGGAACAGCACATGTATAATACTGTTCAATGAAACTCATCACATCACTGTGTCATCCGAATCTGTTCCAAATTTGGGTGCATCTTTGATCCATAGCAGCATATGTATGCGAGGCGCACCTCTTGCTTGATACTCTTTTCTCCAAAAGAAATCCAAAACCTCTCCAAGCGGAGGCTTTTTTTTGTTTGTGATAAAAGACATCATAGCTTCAAACCTATAATTGAAATACCTGCATACATTAACTGGATCCAAAGAGCACAGTTCTCCAGGTGTCTTGTATTCAATGTTTGCATTTGCCTCTCGTAGAAATTAAAGTAAGTCTTTCCAAGCATACTCAGCACAGCTAAGAGTGAGGAACCATGTAGGAGTTCCTAAGTTTCTTAGCATACATTTCAATTCCCCATGACGATGGTACCAATACTCGTGAGTACCACGCTGACATGCCATGAGATTAATTAGGTGACATTCCAAAATACTGTCTTGCAGTTTGACTTTATCCATAAAGTCCCTTGCCGAAACATTTTGCAGATGTACTCCACTTTTCAGTATATGGTTCACTGCATAAGAAAGTCCAAACAAGTCACTCTCAAACAGTAGATGAAACAAATATGGAATGCATTGACGAAACCTTGGATCTTCTGCATATAATCTTAAAGTCCGGTATTCAGATGCTGGAATTTGAAGTGGTCGATCGTCATATCGTCCACCTCCACCTCCACCTGTTGAAAATAGCTGCGGAAAGCAACGAGCTTCCAAACTTTCTTCCCATACACTAATGGGACTTCCTTTTGCTGATTTAATTTTTAAACAAGTCAATTGCATTCCCCATTAATTCTTTGGAATGCAAAGGATGAACAGTATGATGTTCATATATTTCTTCATTTCTAGACACATCATCTTTTTCAATTTGGCCAGCTGAACAATCACTGTCTTCATCTGCAGCTGTTTCCTCTGCTCTAACACATACATGTTTGTAGTACTCATTGTTTTTGACCAAATACAACGTTGCCTTTTTGACTTTCCTAACATCCACTAAATCTTTCCAGATTTTCTTACTCTTTGTCGGAACCCCATTAACTAGAATAACCAGAGGTTCCTCTTCCACTTTCTCTACACCAATTGTATCAATATTTTTCTTGAAATCTAGAGGCAAATAAACAACTCTTCCCTTTAATCCTCTCTGTAAATCTGAAGGAGGCAATTTCCCTATCTTAGGCTCCATGTGAACAATTGCCTGAAAAGGATGGACACATTGAATCAAAATACACTCATATGTATTTAAATCCATCAATTCAGAAGGAATGTCTACCAACTCAAGATTATTATGAACAGCTCTAGCAGGCATTCTGTTTTGATTTAATTTATCATAACAATATTTACAAATACGCTGATCAGAACTCAAATCAAAAGAATTCTCCACCCACAAATAAGTTGCAAAATCCTTCCACTCATAATTATTTATCTTTTCACTTTTTACGTATAAATCAACTAATCTAGTTTGATGCTTATAATGAGTTCGTCGACAACACACACAAGTAAAATTCGGCCTTTCACTTGATTTCACCTTAAGCCTGATAATTTCCTGGTCAAACTTATCTGTACTTGAAATCTGTACATTGTCTTCCACATTACCTTCTATTACTGGATCAGTTTCTGCACTGTCCTCTTTTTCACCAAAATAACAAAACTCAATTTCTTCACAAATGTTCTTCACATCTAATTCAGATCCATGCAAAAGAGCACTGTTTCACACCTTAGCCACAGTAGGATGTACCGCGACGCGCTGAGTTTTTTTAAAACCCACGTTACATGACGAGCTCAGCTCGTCATGAGTGTACGAGAGGCGTACCTCATGACGAGCTGAGCTCATCATGAGCGTGGAAGGGGTTAACTGTTTTAGCTTACGTGCTGGACTTTTTGCATAATACAACCTTCTCACTAATTTCCTCTCTTTATTATGATGCACTGCTAACATCCTAAAATGGTGAAAAACACTCTGACATACTTTTCTTGAAAGACAAGCCAGTGAATGCCCATGCAAACCTGTTTTTTCTTTCACTCTGCAAGGATCTAACTCTTGCAACATTTTCATCTTTTGTTTTAGACTTTTCTTAGTATATGTCCATAAGAAATTGAGAAACAAATCAATTGAATCCTGTCGCACACTACAAATACTACTACAATTCCAAGTATACACTGGAGCCTTAGGACATCTCCCTAAAACTTCATCAGCTAACACCTCTTCTGCATTTCTAGGCACAATTTTTTCTTTTTCAACTGGACAACCGTCCTTCACCTCATATACTCGACCACTGGTGTCAACTGCATGCCCCAAATCATTATCCTGAAAGTAACTCTCTTCATTAAAAAATGGCTCACAACTTGAAATATGCTTCCATTCTCCAGAAAAAACATTACACAAATTAGTCTGATTAATTACTCTTTTCCACTTACATTTTGATTTCAAAACATTGATTACCTTATCTAGTGTACTAATTCTATTGATTACTAAACTGAATACATTTTTTTTCACTTCAAAAGCATGATCCTCAATCTTCACTATACTTCGCTTTTTCTTGTAAAAATCAGTCTTCTTTTTATAAATCTTAACATTTTTAAATAAATTTAAAACAATTCTGTTATAAAACATTCGTCTATGAATGTCAATAAATTGATTTCTCCTTCTATTACTATAGACAATATCCTCTCCTTATTCAGGTCTAACATGCTTTTTCTTTGTATTTACAGATGATTTTTTTTCCTTTGAAACAATATCCAGATATTTTTTACACTGCGTTAATTTCCTAAAAAACTCCTTTGTTTGCTTACCAGGAGCATTCTTTTTTTTCACTGAAGATTGTGTTTTGGATGAATCTTCTAATTGTGTTTTCCTGGCCAATAAACCATGTTTGTAACTTTTTATTCTTCTTTCTTTCGTCGGCATATTCTTTTATCTTTCTATAGATGATTACAATCTGTGGTAAAGAAAAAATAACATATTATAGACCACTACTAACATACTACATAGCAATTACAATAAGTGAACCATATAAACACTAGTTTACAACATAAGTAAGTTTATAGCACAGCAACTGTGTCACAGCAACAGTGCAGTACAGTTTCATTATTAATCTCACTCTCTGCCTGCACCATCTCACTCTTTGCGTGTCTCATCTCACTCTGTGCCTGTGTCTCATCCCACTCTGTGCCTGTGTCCCATCTCACTCTGTGCTGTGTCTCATCTCACTCTGTGCCTGCCCCATCTTTCTCTTTGTGTATATCATTTCTCTCTTTGCATGTCTCATCTCACTCTGTGCCTGTGTCTCATCTCACTCTGTGCCTGTGTCTCATCTAACTCTGAGCCTCTGTCTCATCTCACTCTGTGCCTGTGTCTCATCTCACTCTGTGCCTGTGTCTCATCTCACTCTGTGCCTGGGTGTCATCTCACTCTGTGCCCGTGTCTCATCTCACTCTGTGCATGTGTCTCATCTCACTCTGTGCCTGCCCCATCTCTCTCTTTGTGTGTGTCATTTTTCTCTTTGCGTGTCTCATCTCACTCTGTGCCCGTGTCTCATTTCACTCACTGCCTGCCCCATCTCTCTCTTTGTGTGTGTCATTTCTCTCTTTGCGTGTCTCATCTCACTCTGTGCCTGTGTCTCATCTCACTCTGTGCCTGTGTCTCATCTCACTCTGTGCTTGTGTCTCATCTCCCTCTGTGCCTGTGTCTCATCTCACTCAGTGCCTGTGTCTCATCTCACTCTGTGCCTGTGTCTCATCTCACTCTGTGCCTGTGTCTCATCTCACTTTGTACCTGCCCCATCTCTCTCTTTGTGTGTGTCATTTCTCTCTTTGTGTGTCTCATCTCACTCTGTGCCTGTGTCTCAGCTCCCTCTGTGTCTGTGTCTCATCTCACTCAGTGCCTGTCTCATCTCACTCATTTTTGACAAGGATCACACTGAGTGTCTGTGTGAAATAAGGAATTATAGTTTCACATTTTTCAATAATGTCACCTGTGTGCTCACAGTTTGCATCTCTTAGCTTAAAGGGTACTCTGTGCCTGTGTTTCATCTCACTCTGTGCCTGTGTCTCATCTCACTCTGTGCCTGTGTCTCATCTCACTCTGTGCCTGTGTCTCATCTAACTCTGTGCCTGTGTCTCATGTCACTCTGTGCCTGTGTCTCATCTCACTCTCACCTCACTCTGTGCCTGTGTCTCATCTCACTCTGTGCCTGTGTCTCATCTCACTCTGTGCCTGTGTCTCATCTCACTCTGTGCCTGCCCCATCTCTCTTTTTGTGTGTGTCATTTCTCTCTTTGCATGTCTCATCCCACTCTGTGCCTGTGTCTCATCTCACTCTGTGCCTGCCCCATCTCTCTCTTTTTGTGTGTCATTTTTCTCGTTGCGTGTCTCATCTCACTCTGTGCCTGTGTCTCATCTCACTCTGTGCCTGTGTCTCATCTCACTCCGTGCCTGTGTCTCATCTCACTCTGTGCCTGTGTCTCATCTCACTCAGTGCCTGTGTCTCATCTCACTCTGTGCCTGTGTCTCATCTCACTCTGTGCCTGTGTCTCATCTCACTCTGTGCCTGTGTCTCATCTCACTCTGTGCCTGCCCCATCTCTCTCTTTGTGTGTGTCATTTCTCTAGTTGCGTGTCTCATCTCACTCTGTGCCTGTGTCTCATCTCACTCTGTGCCTGTGTCTCATCTCACTCTGTGCCTGTGTCTCATCTCACTCTGTACCTGCCCCATCTCTCTCTTTGTGTGTGTTATTACTCTCTTTGTTTGTCTCATCTCACGCTGTGCCTGCCCCATCTCTCTCTTTTTGTGTGTCATTTTTCTCGGTGCGTGTCTCATCTCACTCTGTGCCTGTGTCTCATCTCACTCTGTGCCTGTGTCTCATCTCACTCTGTGCCTGTGTCTCATCTCACTCTGTGCCTGTGTCTCATCTCACTCTGTGCCTGTGTCTCTTCTCACTCAGTGCCTGTGTCTCATCTCACTCATTTTTGACAAGGATCACACTGAGTGTCTGTGTGAAATAAGGAATTATATTTTCACATTTTTCAATAATGTCACCTGTGTGCTCACAGTTTGCATCTCTTAGTTTAAAGGGTACTCTGTGCCTGTGTTTCATCTCACTCTGTGCCTGTGTCTCATCTCACTCTGTGCCTGTGTCTCATCTCACTCTGTGCCTGCCCCATCTCTCTCTTTGTGTGTGTCATTTCTCTCTTTCCGTGTGTCTCATCTCACTCTGGTAAATGTTTTATGGTAAAATGTATGGCTTTAACATTTTTGAAAAGGATCACACTGAGTGTCTGTGTGAAATAAGGATTTATATTTTCACATTCATCAATAATGTCACCTGTGTCTGCTCACAATTTGCATCTCTTAGCTTTAAAGGTACTTTGGGCCTGTGTTTCATCTCACTCTGTGCCTGTGTCTCATCTCACTCTGTGCATGTGTCTCATCTCACTCTGTGCCTGTGTCTCATCTAACTCTGTGCCTGTGTCTCATCTCACTCTCATCTCACTCTGTACCTGTGTCTCATCTCACTCTGTGCCTGTGTCTCATCTCACACTGTGCCTGTGTCTCATCTCACTCTGTGCCTGTGTCTCATCTTACTCTGTGCCAGCCCCATCTCTCTCTTTGTGTGTGTCATTTCTCTCTTCCGTGTCTCATCTCACTCTGTGCCTGTGTCTCATCTCACTCTGCGCCTGCCCCATCTCTCTCTTTGTGTGTGTCATTTCTCTCTTTGCGTGTCTCATCTCACTCTGTGCCTGTGTCTCATCTCACTCTGTGCCTGCCCCATCTCTCTCTTTTTGTGTGCCATTTTTCTCTTTGCGTGTCTCATCTCACTCTGTGCCTGTGTCTCATCTCACTCTGTGCCTGTGTCTCATCTCACTCTGTGCCTGTGTCTCATCTCACTAGGTGCCTGTGTCTCATCTCACTCAGTGCCTGTGTCTCATCTCACTCTGTGCCTGTGTGTCATCTCACTCTGTGCCTGTGTCTCATCTCACTCTGTACCTGCCCCATCTCTCACTTTGTGTGTGTCATTTCTCTCTTTGTGTGTCTCATCTCACTCTGTGCCTGTGTCTCATCTCACTCTGTGCCTGTGTCACATCTCACTCAGTGCGTGTGTCTCATCTCACTCATTTTTGACAAGGATCACACTGAGTGTCTGTGTGAAATAAGGAATTGTATTTTCACATTTTTCAATAATGTCACCTGTGTGCTCACAGTTTGCATCTCGTAGCTTAAAGGGTACTCTGTGCCTGTGTTTCATCTCACTCTGTGCCTGTGTCTCATCTCACTCTGTGCCTGTGTCTCATCTCACTCTGTGCTTGTGTCTCATCTCACTCTGTGCCTGCCCCATCTCTCTCTTTGTGTGTGTCAATTCTCTCTTTGCGTGTGTCTCATCTCACTCTGGTAAATGTTTTATGGTAAAATGTATGGCTTTAACATTTTTGACAAGAATCAAGGTCTGTGTGAAATAAGGAATTATATTTTCACATTTTTCAATAATGTCACCTGTGTCTGCTCACAGTTTGCATGTCTTAGCTTAAAGGGTACTGTTTCTTTTTGGATTGTGTCTCATGTTTCTATGTAATGCTGGCAAAAAAATGAATGGTGCATATTGCAAATACATTTTGGAAATGAGTCAGGTTGTGATCCTTGTCAAAAATGAGTGAGATGAGACACAGAGTGAGATGAGACACAGGCACAGAGTAAGATGAGACACAGGCACAGAGTGAGATGAGACGCAGACACAGAGTGTCTAATATTCAACACATGGGCTGAGTTCTCTGTCTTAAAGAAATGACTGTGATGAATGGTTTTAGTAAAATGAGCACTTTTAAAGTTTTTTTGCATGCTGCCTAAGATTCTCTACTAGTACATATCCTAAAGTCTAACTGACTTCAAGAATACATGTATTCCCATATTTTTAAACACATCAACTAAGCAAATTATTCACCCAGATTCATTTTAAATCAAGATTGACTCACAGTGTGATCTTAGGCACATGACCAGGATGTTACATGTAATCTACCATGTCTGTCTCTGCCTCCACTATGTGTGTCTGTGCTCATACTATCTCACTGTCTCTACTGGCAAAAAACAGACCATATATATAAGCAAGACATAATATTCCTTTTTCATTTCAACAGCACACCCTGGATCTTTATTGCACAGCTTAGAGCCTATTTGTGAACTGAGAGGCCTAACAGACATGCTGCCTAAGATTCTCTACTAGTACATATCCTAAAGTCTAACTGACTTCAAGAATACATGTATTCCCATATTTTTAAACACATCAACTAAGCAAATTATTCACCCAGATTCATTTAAAATCAAGCTTGACTCACAGTGTGATCTTAGGCACATGACCAGGATGTTACATGTAATCTACCATGCCTGTCTCTGCCTCCACTATGTGTGTCTGTGCTCATACTATCTCACTGTCACTACTGGCAAACAACAGACCATATATATATAAGCAAGACATAACATTCCTTTTTCATTTCAACAACACACCCTGGATCTTTATTGCACAGCTTTGAGCTTATTTGTGAACTAAGAGGCCTAACAGACATGCTGCCTAAGATTCTCTACTAGTACATATCCTAAAGCCTAACTGACTTCAAGAATACACGTATTCCCATATTTTTAAACACATCAACTAAGCAAATTATTCACCCAGATTCTTTTAAAATCAAGCTTGACTCACAGTGTGATCTTAGGCACATGACCAGAATGTTACATGTAATCTACCATGTCTGTCTCTGCCTCCACTATGTGTGTGTGTGCTCATACTATCTCACTGTCTCTACTGGCAAAAAACAGACCATATATATATATAAGCTAGACATAACATTCCTTTTTCATTTGAACAGCACACCCTGGATCTTTATTGCACAGCTGAGAGCCTATTTGTGAACTAAGAGGCCTAACAGACATGCTGCCTAAGATTCTCTACTAGTACATATCCTAAAGCCTAACTGACTTCAAGAATACATGTATTCCCATATTTTTAAACACATCAACTAAGCAAATTATTCACCCAGATTCATTTTAAATCAAGATTGACTCACAGTGTGATCTTAGGCACATGACCAGGATGTTACATGTAATCTACCATGTCTGTCTCTGCCTCCACTATGTGTGTCTGTGCTCATACTATCTCACTGTCTCTACTGGCAAAAAACAGACCATATATATATATAAGCTAGACATAACATTCCTTTTTCATTTGAACAGCACACCCTGGATCTTTATTGCACAGCTGAGAGCCTATTTGTGAACTAAGAGGCCTAACAGACATGCTGCCTAAGATTCTCTACTAGTACATATCCTAAAGCCTAACTGACTTCAAGAATACATGTATTCCCATATTTTTAAACACATCAACTAAGCAAATTATTCACCCAGATTCATTTTAAATCAAGATTGACTCACAGTGTGATCTTAGGCACATGACCAGGATGTTACATGTAATCTACCATGTCTGTCTCTGCCTCCACTATGTGTGTCTGTGCTCATACTATCTCACTGTCTCTACTGGCAAAAAACAGACCATATATATAAGCAAGACATAATATTCCTTTTTCATTTCAGCAGCACACCCTGGATCTTTATTGCACAGCTTAGAGCCTATTTGTGAACTGAGAGGCCTAACAGACATGCTGCCTAAGATTCTCTACTAGTACATATCCTAAAGTCTAACTGACTTCAAGAATACACGTATTCCCATATTTTTAAACACATCAACTAAGCAAATTATTCACCCAGATTCTTTTAAAATCAAGCTTGACTCACAGTGTGATCTTAGGCACATGACCAGAATGTTACATGTAATCTACCATGTCTGTCTCTGCCTCCACTATGTGTGTCTGTGCTCATACTGTCTAACTGTCTCTACTGGCAAAAAACAGACCATATATATATAAGCTAGACATAACATTCCTTTTTCATTTGAACAGCACACCCTGGATCTTCATTGCACAGCTTAGAGCCTATTTGTGAACTAAGAGGCCTAACAGACATGCTGCCTACGATTCTCTACTAGTACATATCCTAAAGCCTAACTGACTTCAAGAATACATGTATTCCCATATTTTTAAACAGATCAACTAAGCAAATTATTCACCCAGATTCATTTAAAATCAAGCTTGACTCACAGTGTGATCTTAGGCACATGACCAGGATGTTACATGTAATCTACCATGTCTGTCTCTGCCTCCACTATGTGTGTCTGTGCTCATACCATCTCACCATCTCTCACCATCTTACATTTTACCAAAAAAACATGTAGCATAGTAAATCGTTTTACACACAGAGCACAGCCCATTTAAATGACCAGTACATTACAAGGCAGAAACCTGACTCTTTTCCAAAATACATTTCCAATATGCACCATTCATTTTTTCGCCAGCATTATTTAGAAACATGAGACACAATGCAAAAATAAACAAGCCCAATATGCTTCTTAATCTTCCCATAAGTGCATACAGCACTCTATCTATATTAAATTAAACATTACTCACCTTTAAAAATGCTTTTGAATATTTAGAACAGTGTCAGTCACACACACCAGATTTTCTTAAGCAGAATCTCTGAAATGCACCTCAAACACTGCAACCACAAATTGCCCCGATTCCCTGTAATTCTTCACACATATCCCTGGACTTAACCAATCAAAATTCTTCCCACACTGTTTCAAAACCAAACTGACATTTTAATTGGTTCTACATTTCAATACTTTCAAACTCACATAATATTCACCCATTTCCCCAGTGCTCATTCAGCCTGTTACCATGGGAACTCCCACCTAACTCAGCACACAGGTGAAAAGTTCATCATACTATGTTGCAAATGAATCCAGCAAGGGTGTTTGAGCTCTCAATATACTAGCTAATCATGTGCAATGTTTCTTTCAATGACTTTTTCTCAACCATTAGAATTACTTCTTTCAAAAAACAAAAGCATGCACCCTAATTTTCAGTGGAGAATTAAAAAAAAAACACCAATCATTTCTTCTTTTTCAAGTGCACTGAATCTCAACCACTTTTTTTCATAATTCCTACTTTCAAACTGCCATTTCATTTCCACAACTCATCTGAATACAACCACATCTACCTTCAAGATGCCTAAAGTCTGGATTGTGGGCCATAGCTTTGTTCACTGGAGTGAAAGATATGCAGCAAACAGAGGTATTCACAACCTTGATTTACCAAATGTGGATATTATGTGGATTGGCCAGAGAGGATTGAGATGTCACCAATTGATACCATTGGTAAAATCCTTTATGCATCTACCACACCCTGACCTCATAATCGTGCACTGTGGTGGCAATGACCTGGGCACTTTGACTGGGGTAGGTCTGGAAATGCTTTTAAAGGACACCTTTGGGCATTTGAAGTCACTTTTTCCAAAAACTGCCTTGGTATATTCTAATATATGCCAAAGGCAAAAATAGAACTGGTCCAACCAATTTTGTCCACAGATTGAGAAAGCAAGCAAACATGTGAATACATCTGTTTCTGCTTTCCTCAGAGACTATGGTATGGGTTCCATATACATTTACATTACATTTACAAGGCATCTATTGGAGAGATGGTGTACATTTTACAGATGAGGGGAATAGAGTCTTCCTCTTGAATTTTAGACTCTGCATCGGTACCTACTTGTAGGTACAAAACTACCCACATAACACAACAGCTCTTTTCAGAGCTACCCTACCTCTAAGCACTCTAAATTCTTATTTTACACTATTTTCTTTCACTGTTTTTCCCCGTGGTGCGCTCAGGGTACGCGTACCTGGAAGCGTACATGGAAACGCACACAGCGCTTACCCCGCGAAAATTTTAAAAATATATATATATTTTTTTGCCCTTCAGGGTCCTTCTAGGCCTCCCTCATAAAACCTAGAGGGTCAGGGGGCGTCTATCCTGCCCCCTTTTAATCATTTCCCCCTTTTTTTTCACCTCTTGTGTCTCGATTTTACCGAGACACAAGATGGCGGACTCTCCGGACTGTTTGGAATGTTGACAGACTCCCGAGAGCCAATCAGCTTTCCGCTCGCGCACTTCCGTGGCACGCCGGGTGCGCTTACCGGTACGCGTACCCCAAAGCGCTCGGAGCGCGCATATAGATAAATATGTGTTTTTTAAGTTGATTTTCATAAAAACCACTGGAGCAATTTTCACCAAATATAAAAAAGGCACTACTGCGTACCAGTCCCTACAATTTTACAAAGTTTGGTGTAATTCCATTCAGTGGTTCGGGCTGTAGCCGTGTCTGAACGTCCTATGGAAATTAACATGGGGAAAACACGTTTTGGGACCCCCTTTTTTCTCGGCCCCCGCATAACGAATCCCCCCAAAACTTCCAGGGAAGGAGCGGAGCGGAGCTGGCCTACATTTTGGAAAATTACACCTCAACCGGTGCCAAAGTTATTCCCAATAGAATGTTGCGGATTTCCTATGGAAACAAGGTCCTAACTATAACTATATATATATATATATATAGTCGCCAGTAGGTAGTTATAGTTAGGATTGTTTTCCATAGGAAATCCGCAACATTCTATTGGGAATAACTTTGGCGCCGGTGGACAAATCTTTGCAAATTTCTCAAAGAAGATGGCCCGCTCCGCTCTGCTCCTTCCCTGAAAGTTTGGGGCGGAATTCATCAAGCGGTGGCCGAGATATTTGGGGGGTCCCAAAACGTGTTTTCCCCATGTTAATTTCCATAGGGCGGTTGGACTCACTTTTAGCCCGAACGGCTAAATGGATTTCCACCAAACTTGGCAAAATTTGTAGGGACTGGTAGCCTGATGTGCCTTTGCTATGTCTCAAGATATGTGCTCCAGTGGATTTTGAGTAATTTAGGTTAAAAAAAAAATATATATCTATAAGCGCGCCCCGGTACGCGCACCGGGGAGTGCACCCGGCGTAACGCGAGTACTCGAGCGGAAAGCTGATTGGCTCTCGGGAGTCTGTCAACATTCCAAACAGTCCGGAGCGGCCGCCATCTTGTGTCTCGGTAGGATCGAGACACAAGAGGTGGCAAAAACAAAGGGGAAAATGACCAAAAGGGGGCAGGGTAGACCCCCCTGACCCCCTAGGTTTGATGTGGGGGCTGCAAAAAAAACAAAAATCCGATTTTCGCGGGGGGAGCGCCTGGTACGAGCACCGGGGAGCGTACCATGGGGAAAACCCAGTGAAACAGTGAAATAATAATTTAAAGTACTTAGAGGTAGGGTAGCTCTGAATAGAGTTATTGTGTTGTGTGGGTGATTTAAGTACCAACATGTAGTTACCAATGCAGAGTCTTAAATTCAATGTACACCGTCTCCTCTGTAGATATCTTGCATGTTGTTACAGAAGTTATTGTGGTATATGGAATCCATACCATAGTCTGTCAGGAAAGCAGAAACAGATCCTTTAAGGACTCCCTGAGAAGGCCTAGGGGATCATGGGTTGTCTACCCTGCTCCCTTATGATGTTTTCAAGTATTACATTTTACTCTCTTCTAAATCTACACAAAATTGGCGGTGATATGGTGCATTAGAGACAGAGAGTGAGAGAAAGGAGGCAGGAGATGAAAAAGAGATGTGAAAAACACATTGGAGATAATATAGTGGGAGAAAGGAAGTAACTATGAGCAAACTTACTATGTAACACAAAAAAGTTGCACAGTATACTGTAAGTCTCAGTTTATATTATAATCATTTTGGTAGTATTTCATGAATTACATATAAAAATGAATAATGTCTCGAACAATTTTTCATTATTAAATATACATTTATTGTTGAGATTGTTCATAATTTAATAACACTTCTAACATTACATCATCCGGAATGTCCTCCAAATTTTCATTACATGATTCAAATGATTCAAGACAGTCAATTAGTTGTTGATCCTCAGACTCATCCATGAAATCCAAGTCTTCGTTAAGAATATCTTTATCCATAATTTCAAAAGAAATTGTATTGCTCTCCTCTTTACCTTCCATTTTTTTGCTGTAAATTGCATAAAAAATAACTATATCAGTAGAGTTAGGGCACTGTTGGGTTTAAGTTCAGACAGGTACTTCTGAGTTTTTAACAGTGAAGTTATCTTTGGGCAGTGTATGGTATCAGGCAGGAAGTAGAAATATAAAAAAGTGCATGTGATGAAGCCTAAGTAAATTCATAATTATACCAGAGAAGCCTAACTCAATCCATAACTATAACAGAGAAGCCTATCTCAATCTATAACTATAACAGAGGGACAGTAAAAAACTATCAGAAAACGTTTTTCCAATTTAAGTTAAAGTGCAGAACATAGTTGCCCTTACAAATTAACAACTTACCTTTCAGAAAGGAGTTGATGTTTTCAGAGGAAATCTTTTATAAATGTACCTCAGGTAGTACTAGTCAAAATGGCCGTGTTTCCCTCTCATTTTTAATATATATTCATGTCTATAACCAATGAAATGTCAGCACATAAAAATACAAAATGAAAGTAACATTTTCATTGGTTGCAAATTCTAACACTTTCATATGTGTTTTAGTCATGTAATTTACCTAAGGATATTTAGACAGGGATACAGGCCAAATGGCTCAATGGAATTCGACAACATTTGGGAAAATGGTAGGGACTGGTATGTAGTAGGGCCTATTCTATATTTGGTGAAAGTCTCTCCAGTGGTTTTTATGGAAATTAACTTTTAAACATTTTTGGGAGCGCTCACCGGTGCGTGCCCCGGTACGCGTACCGGCAGCGCTACGGGAGTCCTCCATCTTGTGTTTCGGTAGATTTGAGACACAAGATGGAGGACAAACAACGTTGGGAATGGGTAAACGGGGGCACGGTAGACACCCCCTGACCCCCTATGTTTTCTGAGGGGGGCTTAGGAGGACCAAACAGGCCCCCCAAAAAAAAGTTTTTAATTTTTTGCGGGGGGAGCGCCCGGTACGCGTACCGGGGAACGTACCAGGGAGCGTACTTTGGTGAAAAACAGTGAAAAAAGTTAGAGTAAAGTAATCATTTTGAGTGATCAGAGGTAGGGTAGCCCTGAAAAGAGCTTTTGGGTTCTGTGGCTGATTTAGGTACCTACAAGTAGGTTCCAATGCACAGTCTTAAATTTAGGAGGAATATTCTATTCCCCTCATCTGAGAAATGCACACCATCTCCTCTGTAGATATCTTGCATGTTGTAACGCAAGTTGTTGTTGTATATTGAACCCATTCCATAGTCTCTCATGTAAGCAGAAACAGATTTATTCACATGGTTCTATGCTTTCTCAAATTGTGGACAAAATTGGTTGGACCACTTCCATTTCTGTCTTTGGCATATATTGGAATATACCAAGGCAGTTTGTGGAAAAAGTGTCATCAATTGCCCAAAGGTGTCCTTTAAAAGCATTTCCTGACCTACCCCAGTCAAAGTGCCTAGGTCATTTCCACCACAGTGCAAAATTATGAGGTCAGGGTGTGGCAGATGGTAAAAGGTTTTCACCAATGGTATCAATTGATGACATTTCAATCCTCTCTGGCCAATCCACTTGATGTCTACATTTGGTAAATCAAGGTTGTGAAAATTTCTGATAGCTGCATACCTTTTATCCCAGTGGATGTAGCTATGTCCAATAATCCAGACACAATACATGGTGAGATGAGGTTCTGGTGCAGTCAGATGAAGTGTAAGAATGAAATGGCAGTTGGAACAGTAGGAGTTTGCAAAAAAAAAAACTGTGGAGTTTCAGTGCTCTTGAATCACAAGCAATGATTGGTGGATTCAGATAGTTGAAAACTGAAAGTTAGGGTGCATGCTTCTGTTCTGTGAGAGAAGTCATTTGAATGGTTAAGAAAAAGTAATTTAAAGAAACATAGCACCGGATAAGTTGGTGTATTGAGAGGTCAAACATCCTTGCTGAGTTCATTTGCAACATTGTAGAATAAACTTTTAAACCTGAGAGTTCAGTGAGGAGGGAGTTGCTATGGTAACTGGTAGAAAGGGCTGAGGGGGGAAGGGTGTTGGTTTGAAAATAGAGAGGGAAGAGTTTTAATTGGTTAACATGAGGGATATGTGTGTAGAATTAGAGGTGTTCTGTGCCATTCATGGTTGCAGTGCCTGGAGTACATACCTTTTGCTCTGTTAAAGAAATATTGGTGTGTGTGTCTGACACTGTTCTCAATCTCCCAAAGCATTTGTAAAGGTGAGTAATGATTCATTTAATATAGATAGAGACTTGTATACTCAATGGAGAAGATTTGGAAGCAAAATGTGGTTTTTTAATGTGTTCAAGTTCAAAAAGTTCAAAAGACCTTTATTCGAATTTCATAAAATTCATAAAAGTACGGCAATTAAAAACAACAAATCATTACAATATACATCCATACAAAGGGTTTTATAATTTAAACATTTCATACTTTAAAATTCCTTACAGGCCAGCTCCAGTAAGACTATTGTGATTTCAGGGATTTTCCATCATTTTGCGCACTCGTGTAGTCAGTCTTAAAAAGTGCGGGTGCGGAAAATTAGTTCATCAGAATCCAGGGAAACCAACATTCTATACGACTCATTAGTGAGAGTGGTCTATGTTTCTTAAAATAGGGAGTTAAAAACCATTTATTATATCTAAGATAAAATTTACAAAAGAATAGGAAGTGCAAATCATCCTGTGAACTGACACCATCACAAGGGCACGGATTGAAATCGGTGCTATGTCGATACCCCAAAGGAAAAGACAACAAAAATTTCACTGTACCTGCCCTTAAACGAAACAGAAGTGATCTCTCCCAGCTAATCATAGGTAGGGAGAGGTAGGGCGGGAGCGGTTGTCTACACAGTTCATTCCCTAAATATTTTGCAACAGTTGATTTCTGCAATTCTCTACCTATCCGTTCAGTATTGTAAAGTGCATACAGTGCATTTTTAACCTCGACTTTATCCTTGGATTCAATTAACGTAGGATCAGTGAATAAATTGCCTCTATCCACTGCACTCAGTGTTTTAAAAACTTCTGAGAGCCATGGAATCGCCATTCCGTGATCACAATTTAGACAGTCTTTCATGATGTTTTGTGTAAGTGCGGCAGCGTTATTCCTCCAGACTTTAATCCAAAAAAGTGCCGGTCTGGCTCTAATAAAATCACTTATATATGGAAGGTTTAATTCACTGTGGCAGATATAATCAGAGGATGAGATCGGGGCGCCCAATATTTTCCTACAAAAGAGGCTTTCCTCCCGTTGGATACTATGGCTGCTTCCCGACCCCCAAACCTCCGCTCCATACGAGGTAACAGGTGAGCACTGTAATCTGAAATTTTTTAAAATGGCTTTAGTGGCACCAATTTTCTTAGGGCGGGGAAGACTCAAAACAGAATTGGTGGCTTTCGAGAACTTGCTCGTGGCGTGGGCCAAATGCCCACTCCACGAGCCGTTCGCAGCGAAAACCAACCCAAAATAAGGGAATGTAGGAACAGATTCAAGTTTATCTTTACCTATCTGTATGGTGTTGAGCTTCCTTCTGCCGGGACCACAAGACATAATAAAAGATTTTTTTAAATTAACCCGCAAATCAAGACCCTCCATAAAATGGACAAAGCTATGTACAAGCAGACGAAGGGCATTTGGTGTGCGGGCCATAAGCACCGCATTGTCTGCATATAAAAGCACTGGTAAGGGTTTCCCTAGGTTATTGGAACATCCGTGGTGACTTTTTTCAGGCAATTAGATAGACCATTAATATAAATAATGAACAACAGGGGTGCTAAAACGCACCCCTGTCTTACCCCCCTGCCTATGTCAATGGCTCCTGAGACTTCCCCACCCATCCCAACTCTGACCCGTGCTTTCAGGTCAGTGTGAAGATAGGCAAGAAATCTAACAAGGGTATCATCTAGGCCATTTTGTGATAGGATTGTCCAGAGTTTGGATCTATTCACTAGATCGAAAGCGGATGAAAGATCCATAAAAGCAACAAGGTAGGTAGGAGACGATCGAGCAATGCTATACTTATCAATTATTAGTTTCAGATTCAAGCATTGCTCCACTGTTCCTACCCCACTCCGGAATCCCATCTGACATGAATCCAGGAAGTCTGTGTCTTCAGTCCATTCAAGTACTCTATTATAGGGTATACGTCCCAAAATGTTTAGGGTGTTGTCCAAAAGGGAGATGGGGCGATAATTAGCTGGTTCTGTCCTATCTCCCTTTTTAAAAATTGGGACGATAATACTAGTTGCCCATGTGGCCGGCATAGCCGCTGTTGGCAGGCTATTAAAAACGTTAAGGAGAATTGGCGCCCATAAGTCCGCATTATATTTAATAATGTCTATGGGCAGACCATCAGGACCAGGCTACTTATTTCCCAGGCTCTCTTTTATAGCTATCTCAACTTTGTGGGCTTCAATCTGTAGGCCGCCCAATTGTCCTAAATTTGAAATAGTCGGCTCCTCTATTAGAGCTGTGTAAATTTTGGAGAAGTGGGTCTCCCATACACTGCTGGTTATGTTGCAGCTAATTGGAGTAAGCTTCTTACCCATTTCTCTTGTTTTCCTAACAGCGGCCCAAAAAGGACCGCTGCCACCCAGATTTGCGCTGATCACCAGCGATTCCCACTGTTCAGAGAGTAGCATTGCCTTTCTTTCTGCTATTTTGTCTTTGTAATATTTCCTGGCTATCTGAACGGTCACTTTGCACCTAGGTTTGGCATTAAGTGCCTTTCTTAATTACCTATTCGCCAAAGAGCAGACTGAGTCGAACCACCTTGGATCTTTACCTTCCTTAGGTAATGGGACTGACAAAATAATTTTTATAGTAGAACACAGTACTTCAAAATCAGCGATTATGGTATCGTAATTACCACTCGTAGACAGGCAAGACTTAATCAAATACGGGTATGAAGTTTGTACACTATCTAAAATTGCCCCACAGTCAACTCCCCTCCATTTTAGCCGTAGGCCGTCAATTGAGGGTATAATGTCCCTTGCACCATTCAGATTCATAAAAACAGGGCTAGGTGCGAGATTCAAGGTTACTATCAATGGATTATGATCACTGAAAGATGTCACCGTCACTGTAGTCTTTACTATACAATCTATTAAGTGGGGTGACATGAATATATAGTCAATAGTGGAGCTGCTATTCCCACTAATAAACGTGGGGGCGTGGGGGGAACTAGGACTATAACCTATTCTCATGGCGTCATCAAGGGCAAATTCAGTTAATATATTAACTAATTCAGTGCCCCTACGTTCCGCTTGGTCTTGGTGAGTCCCATCCTCGATCCCATGTCTCATTGTTAGTTTAGCATTAAAATCACCCCCTATTAGAATTCCTGACTCTGTATCTGATAATAAAGTGCATTCCAATTTGCTTAAAGCCTTTGACAGTGCCAGAAAATTCTTATTCGGTACATGATAAAAATCATTGTTATAAAAATTAATTAAATAAATCCTGGTCTTTGACTTTAGCTTATATTCAAGGATTTGAATATTAAGTTTATCGCTGGACAAGTCTCTAATTGAACCACCGGCCAAGATCTTGATCCCAGTGAACAAGCCACCCACTGCTCTACCAAAGCTAGGTTTGGGTGATGTTATACTAAAGCAGTGGTAACCCTCTATATATAAATTCCCAACAGCCCATGTCTCTCGGAACATAAGAATATCCATACCGTCAATTATCTCAGCCCATGCAGGGTCTGAGAGCCTAGATTCCAGGCCTGCCACATTCCAGCTGAGAATTGATAACCCATGGGTACTACGATGCTTAGTGGGCTTACTTCCAACACTCCTCGGCATATCCTTAATAGTGTTAACAACTACAGATGGGGCACTATTAGTATTCATAGCACTCGCTAGGCTATTCTGATTTAAACATTCTTCAGTTATTACTGAGTGTCCCTCATGTCTGTTATTTGTAACTTGACTACTGATATTGCTACTATCTGCAATTTTATCCAGTCAGTCTTGCTCATCTAAATTTGAAAAGTATTCAAACCGATTATGAGTGGGGATGTTAAATAATGGCCTAGCTTCACTCATCGGTATAAATTGATTAGGAGTGAATGCTGGATATTGCCTTTCTCTATGGTCATAGTGGGGCATAGTTGAAAATTGCGGATAATGCAGAGGATGAGCTGGCGTTTGGGCCTGATGACGCCAGGTCTGGGCATTCTGATAGTTAAAATCTAGGTTCTGGGAAAAAAGCGGGGTTTAATCCTTGCTCTAAAATTCAAATCCTGGTGTGGAATGGCGAAGTTATTCGCCATAGTTTGTTTAGGGGATATCAGGTGTCTGTAAAAATAGCCTAATGGGAGGAGAGTAGTATTAAATTCCCAAGGTGAGGGTAATGGGGCGCTAGCCAATATTTTTTCCGCCCATTGGGGGTTTTTAAAATTTATTGTTACACAGTCCCCCTCAAACTTTTTCCTCAGTGGGCCTATCCAGCCCACTCTCTGGGTGTGGATGATCTCCCTTGCCCCTTCTATGGGAAAATTACAATTTGCAATTAACCAGTGTAAGGTTTTGTTTTTAAGGGGCATAGGGGTTTATTCTTGGTCCTTCCTTAATTTTGAAACATTAACTAGGACCAACACGTATGCCCCACACTCAGGTGGTAGATTAATACGTAATGTAATCTGCCTAATAGTTTTTGGGGGAGACTGAACCATAGGGGAATCATTTGAAGGGTTGTGGGATTGGCTCATAGAAATCCCCTTCAATTGTTTGATATTTTGGTCTTTCCTTGGCTCCGAAGCTACATTAGTAATACTAGGGTTAACTACTGGCTGATTAACGGTGGTCCCTTTATCTAAGGCCTGCGGGGGTTTAAGTGTTGTATTTGTAATTATAATTGGTGCTTGAGGGTTCTTTAGTTTAGTGCCTGCAAGTGTTGTGGAACTTGATTTAGCTCCCACGCCATTGGGAGCACCTTCTCTGGATATATTCTTAATGGGAATACTTAATTTTGCTATTTGTTTTTCTATGCGAGTGAGCCTACTTTCTATAGGTGACAAATAGATGCTAAGTAGTTCACCCATTCTTTCCAGCATGCGGTCGTTTACAGTGTTGGCAGTATTGGCATCAGAATTTCCATCCATGCCTATCATCCCCCTTGATGCACCTCACTGTCTACCTCAATAGTCTCCTTTGTTCTGTTCATACTTAAATGGGGGCTAGAATTAGCGCCTTTCCTAGTCTTTCTTTTGGGCATACTGTGTTTTCTGACCTTAGACGTGCAGGACTTTAATACATGTTGTGCTTGTTTTCGAATAGCGCCCTCCCGTCTACCTCTTAGTTGCCTCGTGCTGTATACTGATATTTCATCTGGGGTAGGATTAATAGGTAAGTTGGGAGTTTTCTCCAAATCCGTACTTATATCTGTATCAGAATCTATCAGTGGAATTGAGGCAGATAGATTTACCTCATTTGGTATAGTATGGATGTCAGCACGTGCATCAATTAAAGGTCTAATGTTACTAGGCCTGGCCTGGATGGGTGTGGTTGCCAATGCAATAAGACCAAGGGATGAACGTTTAGCTTTGGCTAGTTCTTGCGAAACCCTACGTTCCAAAAGTAAAATACCCAGGTCTATTGCATCATTGGCTCTGGTTATAAAGTTATCTATTGGGCCGATTACTGAAGCTCCCCCAGCTGCAGTTTTACTGCGACTGCCCCTTGGAGACATGTTGAGACAATGTAAATATTCTAATCAGTTCACAATATAAATTCTGATGACTATCCTATTCAGACAAGTCAATAATTAAACGATTAGTGCAAATAATGCAAATAATGTAATGGGCCGTACACCATATAGTTCAGTGCTAATCAAAAAGAGCGAGTCTGTTGAGAATATATCAGCGTGTTGTCCCTCTCAGTGCATATGTAGGAAGAGGATGTAAGTATGCCATATTTCATCCACGAAGTCAAACAGTCAGTGGTGGTTAAAGTACCTTAAACGAAGTTGGAACAGAGGTGCGCCCAGCCCGACCTCCTCTGGCCTCTGAGGGCCACAGAGGGCCCGCCCTTTGCCCGGGCTTAGCCCGGCGTCCCGCAAGACGGGGCTGACGTTGTATTTAAGCGCCTCCTGGCGCGAGACGCTCTCGTTGGATGCCGCTAGGGCTGCTGGGGTATGTAGTTTTGGATGGCCCGCCCACGCTCCACTCGGCGACCCTACTCCGTTATGGCAAGAAGGAGTTAGGCGACGGGAGGCGAGCAGGCGAAGACCCCAGGCACAGCGCTTCCCCTTAACCCGGCTGAGTCCACGGGCAGGATGCAGGCAAACAAAGTTAGTGGCAAGTGTAGTTTTTTAATGTGACTTTCTTCATGTTTTTTGAACATGCTTGATAAAAAGTTGTTGCTGGAAAGAGGAATTGTATTTTGTAAAAATGTGAAGTTTCAGTAGTGACCTGCAATGCTTGTACATATGACCTGCGCTTTGTTTCTAAAATGTTATTTAAAAAACGATTTTGGGGCAAATGAATGGCTTTTACATTTTTGAGAAGGAATAAATAGTGTCTGCATGATTAAATAAATATATTTGAACCATTCACAATCATGTCACCTGTGTTACCTCAGATTAGGAAGCACATTAAGCTTCTTTGCTGTTGTTTTGTTTCATGTTTTTTGATAATGCTTGGTAGGAATGTTTGCAAGAGAGCGGAAATGTATTTTGTGAAATAGTGAGGTTTCAGTAGTGACCTGGAATGCTTGTACATAGGACCTGCACTCTGTTTTTTAAATCTTATTAAAAAAAACGATTTTGGGGCAAATGAATGACTTTTACATTTTTGAGAAGGAATAATTAGTGTCTGCATGATTAAATAAATGTATTTGAACCTTTCACAATCATGTCACCTGTGTTACCTCAGATTAGGAAGCACATTGAGCTTCTTTGCTGATGGTTTGTGTCATGTTTTTTGATAATGCTTGGTATCAACATTTGCAAGATAGAGGATTTGTATTTTGTGAAATAGTAAGGTTTCAGTAGTGAAATTGAATGCTTGTACATAGGACCTGCGCTCTTTTTCTAAAATGTTATTCAAAAAACGATTTGGGGGCATATGAATGGCTTTCACATTTTTGAGAAGGAATAAATAGTGTCTGCGTGATTAAATAAATATATTTGAACCTTTCACAATCATGTCACCTGTGTTACCTCAGATTAGGAAGCACATTGAGCTTCTTTGCTGTTGGTTTGTGTCATGTTTTTTGATAATGCTTGGTAACAACATTTGCAAGATAGAGGATTTGTATTTTGTGAAATAGTGAGGTTTCAGTAGTGAAATTGAATGCTTGTACATAGGAACTGCGCACTGATTATTACATGTTATTTAAAAAACGATTTTGGGGCAAATGAATGACTTTTACATTTTTGAGAAGGAATAAATAGTGTCCGCAAGATTAAATAGATATATTTGAACCTTTCACAATCATGTCACCTGTGTTTTCTCAGATTAGGAAGTAGATTGTGCAGATGAGGTGAGGCATGTGCCCGAAATCTTTTTTTAAATAACATTTACAAATTAGAGCACAGGTCATATGTATAATCATTACACTACTGAAACCTCACTCATTTACAAAATACAATTCCTTTATGCACCAACATTTCTTTACCAAGCATTATCAACAATGTATTCATCTCTATTATATTCTCTTCCTGACTTACTCTATTTTTCCACCTGTCCCCTTCTAACACCCTCTCTCTGACTTATTCCTTTTTACATCCTGACTCTGTGTTACAGTCTCTTACACTCTCTCTTTGACTTACTTTCTCTTACACCCTATCTCTAATTTATTCCCTCTCTCTCTTTTTTACAGCAATTTGTAAGTCATACTTTCTCTTACATCCTCTTCCTGATTTACTCCGTCTTACAACCTTTCTCTTTGTAACATTCTCTCCCAGATTTACTCCCTATTACACCTTTTGTCTGTTTTACACCCTCTCTCCCTCTTTATGACTTTTTTATTCTCTTCCTCTCTTCGTGGTACACCCTCTGTCTGACTTACTATTTGTTGCATCCTCTCTCTGATTTACTTCCTCTTACACCCTCTCTCAAAGTTACTATCTCTCTCTCCCTTTTACAGCCTCTCTGTGTTTTAGTCTCTTTTACATCCTCTCCCGTTCTAATGCCCTCTCTCTGTCTTACATCCTCTTACACCCTTTCCCTATCTTCCACCCTGTTACATCCTTTTTCTGACTTACTCCCTTTCTTTGACTTACTCCCTCTCCCTATTACATACTTTCTCGGTCTTACAACATATTATACACTCTCTCTGTCTTACTCCTTCTCTATGTTTTACTCCCTCTACTTGTTTCTTTGTCTGACTCTCTCTGTCTCTTTGTGTTACTCCCTCTAGCTCTTTTTCTCTGTCTTACTCCTAGTTACATAGTTGCTGTGGTATAAACTTAGATATGTTGTAAACTAGTGTTTATATCATTTGCTTATTGTCATTGCTTTGTTGTTTGGTAATAGTGGTGTATAATGTGTTTTTTTTTTTTGTTTACCACAGATTGAAAACAAGATTTCAATAGTAAGGAAATATGCCCTCGAGGCAGAGGAGAAGGAAAGATGCCAAGCGGAAAAAATCAAAAACAGCAACGGAATTAAAGCACTCGTCTACAACAAATACTTCAAAAAACAGGAAAAAAGCTCCTGGTAAGACAACTAAGTATTTCTTTCGGAACATATGTAGATAAAAAAAAAATGTTGATGAGGATCGGAATATACAGAAGGAGAGAGCAAATTTGAAAAGGAAGGAGAGGCCCCCCAAAAATGTTACTACTGGAGCAGGAGAGAATAATATGTATAGGAATAGACGGCAAAACCAATTTAGGGACATTCGTAAACGAATGTTTCGCAATAGGGTGGTTTTAAATTTGTTAAAAAATATTAAAAAAGGTAAACAGAGAGCTGCTTTTTATAAGAAAAAGAAAAGTGTAGAGAAGATTGTTGATCAGGCTTTAGAACTTAAGAAAAAAATATTTATTTTAGTAATCAATAGAATTAGGACACTTAACAAGACAATTGATGTTTTCAAATCAAAGAGTAGATGCAAAAGAGTAATTAATCGGACTAATGTTTGTAAAGTATTTTCTGGAGAATGGATGCATAGTTCAAGTTGTGAGCCATTTTTTAATGGGGAGAGTTACTTCCAGGAGAATGATTTGGTGCATGCTGCTGACACCAGTGGTCGAGCATATGAGGTGAAAGACGGTTGTCCGACTGAAAAAGAGAAACTTTAGTTTAGAAATGCAGAAGAGGTGTTAACTGATGACGTTTCAAGGGAGACGTACTAAGGGTCCAGTGTACACTTGGAAGTGTAGTAGTATTTGTAGTGTGCGACAGGAATAAATCTATTTGCTTCGTAAATTCTTACGTACATATAGTAAGAAAAGTCTAAAACAGAAAATGAAGATGTTGCAAGACTTACAGCCTGATTCATCAAGCTGATTTGCGCTTGCAAAGGGCCAGATTCTGAGAATCTGGCCCTTTGCGAGTGCGATTTTTGCATTTGGTATTCATCATCCCAAATGCAAAAATCACTATTAGCGAAATCGCATATTTGCGAGGAATTGGATTTGAGGAATCTCTAATAGAGATTCCTCAAATGCAATTCATCAACCAAATAGAAATAGCGAAATCGCAATATTTGGTCTCAATTTATCACCAGGTCTGACTTGGTGGTAAATTGCGTAAGTAGTGTAAAAAGCACTTAAGTGCATTTTTTTCTTTTGCATGTTACACACACACATGTCCTTTGGACATGTGTGTGCGCAACACCTGTTCAAATGTGCATTTTAGGGGTGCTACAGGGTGTCCTTTGGACACCCCTGGCACCCTTAAAATCACTATCTGATTTGCGAGTAGCAAATTGCTACTCGCAAATAAGGGATACTCCCCATTCATTCCTATGGGCCTTTTGGCCCATAGGAATGAATGGGGAGTTATTTCCTTTTTTTGCGAGTAGCAAATTGATACTCGCAAATAGAGAACATGTAGGAATCGCTATTTACAGCCTGATTCATCAAGCTGATTTGCGCTCGCAAAGGGCCAGATTCTGAGAATCTGGCCCTTTGCAAGTGCGATTTTTGCATTTGGTATTCATCATCCCAAATGCAAAAATCACTATTAGCGAAATCGCATATTTGCGAGGAATTGGATTTGAGGAATCTCTAATAGAGATTCCTCAAATGCAATTCATCAACCAAATAGAAATAGCGAAATCGCAATATTTGGTCTCAATTTACCACCAGGTCTGACTTGGTGGTAAATTGCGTAAGTAGTGTAAAAAGCACTTAAGTGCATTTTTTTCTTTTGCATGTTACACACACACATGTCCTTTGGACATGTGTGTGCGCAACACCTGTTCAAATGTGCATTTTAGGGGTGCTACAGGGTGTCCTTTGGACACCCCTGGCACCCTTAAAATCGCTATCTGATTTGCGAGTAGCAAATTGCTACTCGCAAATAAGGGATACTCCCCATTCATTCCTATGGGCCTTTTGGCCCATAGGAATGAATGGGGAGTTATTTCCTTTTTTTGCGAGTAGCAAATTGATACTCGCAAATAGAGAACATGTAGGAATCGCTATTTAGTTAGCAATTCCTACATGAATACCGTTTTGCGTGTCCTCAATAGCGAGTCGCTACGATTCGCTATTAGGGCCACGCAAAACGGCCCGTTGATGAATCAGGCTGTTAGTTAGCAATTCCTACATGAATACCGTTTTGCGTGTCCTCAATAGCGAGTCGCTATGATTCGCTATTAGGGCCACGCAAAACGGCCCGTTGATGAATCAGGCTGTATGTCTTTTATTTAGGTCTTTAACAATCCTACAATAATAAAAGGCATTGTCATTTACAATACCAATAGGTCAAAGTTTCTAAAATGCAAGACTTATTGCATTGCAAAGGCTTATTCCTCATTCTATGTGTGCTGCAGCACACATCGAAAGAGGAAAACTCCTCTTTTGATCGTTTTTGTGTAGGAAGGTGTCCCTTCCAGCTCAAAAACAATCACCCACATAACGCCTACACCCTTGCACAATGGTGCAAGGGTGCCTGTGTTGGCCTATTGTGAGCCAGTGCAGGGGAAAAAGACACAAAGTTGCACTATCTCATAGATTTTCAGACAGCTTACTCATTAGTCCCAATGTCACGCCAAGTAAACCTTGTATGTGCTTGACCTTAGAAACATAGTAGAAGTGGGGAAGGTAGCATAAGCCAGACATAAAATAACCCAATGGAGGCCTGCGTGGCGCAGTATGTATGCACAGTCTGTTAACTTGGATATGTATTCTAACTTTGCTTGCCTGATAATTACAACAAGGATATGTTTACTAAGTAGTAACTGTTCTGCAGAATATCTTTCAGAAATAACTAATACTTTCTAGATTACATCAGTCAAACATCACTTCAGTTCAGCTAACACCACTTTTTTAGGGGAATATTGTGTTGGAACTACAAGCCCGTTAAACAGAGTCAGCATTCCACGTCATCTATTTATCTTCCTGAAGCAAGCAGCACAATACTTACTGCTATCTTGCTCTGTGTAATGTCAGGCAGAAGAAACCGGATTAGAATTCTGACCAGGTGTGGAAGCTAGACGCGAGCCACGGTTATCATTCATGGAAATACTTGCCGTTACAGAGGGTCATGTGCATGCCACAGTGCCCTCCCTTGACAATATTATGATGACATATTATACATGTTCGTACTCACTGCAGATCTGCCAACATATGCCGAGTGAGCAATATGTATATATATATATCACTTTGTCAAGCCGTTGCCAAGCAATATTGTCTCTTAATGTGTCCTGTTCCTTAAATGCTTCTTAAGTGACTTCTATATAAAGCTCTATTAACTTTCAGGAAGGTTTATGCCAGCTGCAGGCTTTGCTCTTTCATTACAAGTATGAAAAGTATATGAAAAGAATGGAAGCAGCCTGCTAACTGCTTATGCACATCTTCAACCAATAGTACTGTATTTCATTGCGCACTCATTTATTTTTTATTTTTTATTTAATGCATTTTTATAAAGCGCGGACTTTACCCGAAGGTGTCAGAGCACTGTACAATAGAACCAGTTACTTTACATGAGAGAACTGTTACAAGAATAGAACAAACAAAAATAGCAAGAACAGACTGTATAAGCAAAAGTAATAATAAATACGACACATTTTACAATGACTAAAGAACTTACTGGCGAACAATAGCATGCCATAGAATCAAAACAACGCAGGCAAAAGGAACACAATTTCAAACACAGCAAGCACAGGATGTATAAGCAAAAATATAAACATATGTGACAAATTTACAATGACTAAAGAACTTCCTGGCAGGGGCTGAGAAGAAGGGAATTAGTTCTGAAAGTGTCTTTGGAATAAAAGAGATTTGAGGTCCGCTTTGAAGATCTGGATGGAGGTGATGGCACGGAGCGAAGGAGGAAGCGAGTTCCAGGTTCTCACCGCATTACCTGAGAACGATTGTGCCAACAGTTTTTCTCTTTTGAAGGAGGGGGGTTCAAGAAGGAACTTTTCCGCATTCCGAGAAGGTCTTGAGCCTCCAGATAGTTTGAGTTTATTCGCCAGATAGCGAGGGGAGGAAGAGTGCAAAGCTTTGTGGGTGATGCATGCTGTTTTGTAGATAGCTCTAGCCTCGAAGGGAAGCCATCGGAGAGAAGACAGGATAGGAGTGATGTGGTCACTTTGTTTGGACCCTGAAATTAAGCGAGCTGCTGAATGGAGGACGGATTTGAGGGGGGAGAGGTGAGATTTGGGAAGGCCAGTCAGAAGAGAATTACAATAGTCAATTCTAGAGAGAACTAGCGATTGGACCAAGGTTTTTACGTCAATCTCCGGGAAGAACCGACGAATCCCCCATAAAAGTTACAGTTGATAACGTGCGCTCTTGGCCATGGTAATAATATTTATTTCTCATCTCTTAGAAAAGGTTGCTAAGCAATTATGAGCCAAAACCTTGCAACTCAGAAATGGCAGTAAGCATTTTAACAAGTGGGGTCTATTCTTCTAGCAAAGAAATCGACCCCTTACGTGGCCTTTCACACACATTTTCAGCTCCGGGAACCGTTCCAGAGCAATGAAATGGTGTCCGCAACTTTATGTCCTGATAATGTTAAGCCAATTAAAGAATTCACTTTAGCGCGTGCAATGATGATTACTCGCGCAGTCACCGCAAAATATCCGTGGCCAGAGATATCACTATAATTTTATACTACTAAATGGATTTACACCAAATAGGCAAAAGACTCTTCTTTGAACAAATTTGGTGTAAGTCAGTTCAGTGGTTTGGCTTGTAGGTGTGGCCAAAGGTTCTTTTTTTTTAATTACATTATTTATTAAACATCCAAACAAAAAACAAAAAGACAAAAAGAAATATCACAGAGCATTTCATCTTTGCCATTACTCACAATATTTTTGATTTTTCCCACGAACCCCTCCAAGTCCACCCCCCCAGGGATTGCTACGGGAAGAGAGAAGATAGGCAAGAACAAAGAACCATTGATAAGACAAGTTAGTCACATTATATCACACTATCTACAGTATATAAAATATATACAATTCATCCGGGCTTTCCTCCTACTCAATAATCATGAGTTTACATGATCCAACCAATTAATTACAGGTTCCCATACTAATTCTCCTTCCCTATGAGCCCGTGGGCCTCCCCGCTTCAAAAGCAGGAGCTCCCAATTCCCAACATTTAGGAATTTGCTAAACCATTCGTGTTCTGTCGGGGGAGCAGGGTCCAACCAAACTGTTGCTAAACATAATCTCAGCGAGGCCATCGCGATATAAAATAATTCCCGCTCTGATGACGTCATATTTAAATCCACTACCCCCAGTATAACAGCCTGAGATGTTAATAAAATCATGAATCCAAAAACTTGCTCCAACCATTGTTCAATTTTGTTAAACAATGGAGTCAAGCTGGGGCAGAAAAAAAACATATGAATACTGTCAGCTGCGTACTCCCCACACCTAGGACAGTTGACTCCCGTAATCCCACCCCATTGTTGTATGCGATGCGGGGTTATATACAGATTAAGCCAAGTTTTAAAACATTGGACCTGGAGGTTAGTGGATATAGTAGCAGTATGACTAAGGCATAATGAATCTTCGCATACCTCTTGCCCGGCATGTAATCCAATCTTCCAGCGGCTAAAATTTTTAGGTAGATCATCGCTCCTCTTTTCATTTATCATTGTATAAATCACAGATATAGTAGAATGCCCGCCCCTAATAGCCTCAACTAATGGGATAGAGGTCCAGCTAACAGTTTTCCTAGAAAGAAAATCACAAATCTGTAAGAACTTAAAAAATTGCCGATTAATAATATTAAATTTCTGTCTAATATGTTCAAAGGTCCGTACCCCCTTGTCTGAGACCAGATCCCCTAACATAGTCACTCCATGCGCCGTCCATTCTCTAAAATACCCATCTGCAAATATTGCTGCAGAAGGGCATTTCCTATTACTGGAGTATAAATATGTAATCTTCCTATATTATATAGTTTCCGAACGGGTGTCCAGACTTTAAAGGCTGCTACTAAAACCTTAAACCTCACACCTCACACGTTTGAAGTACGCAAAATCAATATGTCTAAATAATAACCCCTTCACCTCTTCCCCATAAATTAAACTGTAAATTGATGTCTCATGATCCTCTACATCCGGACAATCCAGTAATACAGCAATATGCCTCAGCATGATTGCCCAATAATAAAACTGGAAATTAGGTAGAGACCAGCTCCCCCTCTCTCTGGGTAGCGTCATGAATTTAAAGGCTCGTCTAGGTTGTTTAAAAGCCCAGACAAACCACGAAAATATACATTCTAATTTTTTTAACCAAACTTGTTCAAATAATACAGGGATAGCTCTAAAAAGGTACAGAATCTTTGGTAGAAAAATCATTTTGACGACATTACATCTACCCATCAATGTTAGCTAAAGGTTATTAATCTTACTCAAATCCTTTTCCATCTTACATAACAATGGTTTGAGGTTAATCTCCACACTTTCCTCTGAAATTGAGCTTATCACTATTCCTAAATATTTTGCCTTATCAGTGACCCGAGAGTCAAGCAGCGAGATTTTATCATTACAAATAATTTGGGTCTTAGAGTCAGTCAAATGATATCCTGACACCTTACCAAACTGTAAAGTCAATTTAGGATTTCTGGCAATGCAAGCTGAGGAGAATCTGTTAGAATGGCAAGGTCATCCGCATACCCCAATAATTTGGTATCCCCGCCCCTGGATCTCACCCGCCCGATCGTGTCATTCAAAATAAATTTTCTAATTAGGGGGTCTATATAAATTGCAAATAATAAAGGGGAACAGGGACACCCCTGCTGTGTGCCTCTTAAAATATTAATTGTATCCGTCTCAATCCCCATAACAGAGATTTGAGCCGTTGGTTGCTTGCACATGCTCTGAATGGCTCTTATAATTCTATCCCCAAGACCGTAATGCCTTAATACGGCCCTGAAACCTTAGTAAAATCAAATAGAGCAATTGTGCGACGAATATGATCCATAGTCTTGCGCCCGGGCAGAAACGTGTTATTGAACAGAGACAAGTTTCTTTATCACCCCCGAAATCCTATTTGCAAAGATCTTGGCATATATTTTAATATCGCTATTAATAAGTGTAATTGGGCGATATGAACCCATATCGGAGGGACTTTTGTCTTTTTTTAAAAATGTTACAATTCGGGCTCTTCGCCAAGACTCGGGGGGGATCTCTCCATCCTGAACTCTGCGAAACAATTCCAGCATAACCGGAGTGAGCTGAGGCCGGATTACCTTATAGAATTCCCCCAGCAAAAAATCTGGGCCAACCGCTTTGCCCCTTGGGAGAGAATCTATGGCCTGCCAGAGCTCATCGATGCTGATTTCAGCATCGAATGAGTCTTGTTCTTCTGAGGATAGTGTTTCCACCCCAATCTCCTTCAGGTAATCCCCAATTTCTGCCTGAAGTACATCGTTATCACAAATGTCTTCACTATACAGTTTTTGATAAAACTTCTGAAAGGCAAGAGCTATGGCCCTTTCATCAGACACAAGACCAACTTCCGGATCCTGAATATTTTTAATGCGTGAGGCAGTCTCTCTTTCCCTAATTCTTACCGTGAGCATATGCCCTGCTTTTTCACTGTTCTCAAACATTTTGGATCTCCAAGCTATAAATTTACTAGCTGCTTTAGCCTGTGAGAGTTCGGTTATAAATGATTTAGCTATAATAATCTGTGTTTGGGCTGCATCGCTATCCCCTCCTATCCATATCACACGAGACAAGTTCAGCTCTGCCTCTTCTAATTCTGTATATAATCTCTGTAAGTTGTTTTTTTCCTTCCTTTGGGCTTCCCATCCATATCGAGTTGTTTCGCCCCTAATCCCAGCCTTTAGAGTATCCCAAACGTTCTGAATGCCTGTGCTACCTATATTTTCACCTAAGAATCTTGAGATCCAAGGGGACATGACATCCACATACTCCCTCTCGCTAAGCAATCCACGATTAAACGTCCAGGTATCAGTTTTAATCCTACATAATTGTGTGTTCACCTCCAAGAAAAGCGGATTATGATCGGACATTACTCGCGGAAATCTGATAATGCTGGAGCCTTGAATAAAAACAGGAGAAATAAAAAAATAATCAAGCCTGGAGCAAATTTTATGAGGTGCTGAAAAAAAAGTATATCCTGGATCATCCCGATTAAAAAAGGCCCAGGCATCCATTAGCATATGTAATTCTATTAGGTGGCGTAAAGCCCTATAGACTTTTGGTTTTCTCCCGATATATATGGTCCCTGGATGGTTCATAAGTCCACACTCCATATTAATATTTAAATCCCCGCAGATTATAAACGGGGATGGCCACCCAACCAACTCCAGACTCAGCCATTTATATAATTCTGGATCGTCAAGTACTGGACCGTATAAGGCACAAAGTGTAATTTTTTTGCCCTGAAAATTGCCATGCACTATTACCCAACGGCCCAATCTATCAGCGGTAGAGTGGGATATATTTACCTTCCCCCGTCTTGCAAGAATAGCTACTCCTTTAGTCTTAGCTTCAAGTTTGGTCCAAGTTGGCTTCGATATGCGTTTCTTGAAGGCAGAGAACATCTGCCCGCAAGAATCGCAGATCTTCCCTTACCTGACGCCGTTTAGTCGGATCGTTGATCCCACATATGTTTATGGAGGCTATTCTAATATTAGCCATACCCCAAAAGAAAATATTCCAGCAAATAAGCACACCAAGCCCTTTGCATTAAGTCAAATTTAGTTAACTTCTCATAACACCATACCAGAAATCCTACCCTTTGCCCATCCCATAGCAAATCCCCCTCCCCCCTTAGTTCCCCACTCCCAAACACAGGAAAAATAGGTCCACGAACCCATGTGATGCCTCCCACTTCCCGAGTGTCCCCTGGTCACTCCCTGTCTGAACATCCTCCATTGTGGAAGTGAACGAGAGTGCTCAAATAAGAAATCCAACTAAATCCCTAATAAGTCTAAAGGAGGGAAAGAGAAGACAGAAAACCATAAACCACCAGTGTATATACAACTCAGTATTTCCCTCCCCCTCCCCCTTTAATATAACTATTCAGTCCCGGTCAGAAACTGGATCTGTTTAGATTAGCTTACGCACTGAGAGTCCTTAAGTCAGTTAGCCATCGGAAAGTTCTTTCAAATATTCTTCGGCCTGAATTTCAGACGAAAAAAAAACGAGACTTGCCGCGATGGATGATTTTTAACCTTGCAGGGTTCATTAAGAACACCTCACACCCCTTTTTATTGAAAGGGGGTTATCAACGAGGTGAGTCGCCACCTCCGTTCCACAGTTGCGTGGCAGAAGTCTGGGTGCACGAAAAAGGTATGGCCTTCAGCGGATCTTTTGGCGTCCGGACGGGCTTTTTGAAAGATAGCTAGTCTCAGTAAAAAATTAACGAAAAAGATCAGGATAGCCCTCGGCTTTGCTTCGGAACCTGTTTTTTTTTTGCATAAGAGGAAAACGGTGGACTCTCTCTATCTCTGTGTCCCACGACCAATGAGAGAGCTCCGGAAATGCTGCTTGAAACAACCTTAAGACAAAGCCTCTGATAGCCTGACCCTCCACATTTTCTTCAATTCCTAATAATCGGAGGTTATTTCTTCGAAGCCTATTCTCGGAATCTTCCAGCTTCCACATTATATCAGTCAGTCTATCACCATTGGCCGTTGTTTTGGTCTCGGTCTTCTGTAGCCCTGTCTCAAGTTCAACAATTCTCTCCTCAAGCGCAGCTGTCCTAGCAATGACCTCAGAACATGCTTTGGTGTTTTTGAATTTAATCTTCATGGTTTAGTTAATTAATACCATAACAAGTTTCCTATTCATTTCACAAACCACTGTTTAAAAATAAGATTGCATAAAAGAAAAATATTCAAAAATTAAATACAGCAAAAATAAAATCCAAACAACAGAAAAATATAAAACGTTAGATGTAAGAATACAGAAACCTAAGACATAATACATTTTAAAATATTAAATTACTTTCAGGCGTTTTTCAAAAGCAAGCAGGAACTTTATCATTTTGCAATTTATTTGTGGGTCCATTGAATCCAGACAGCAAATGACTGCTGACCTGCATGTACGCAGTCTCTTAACCAAAAAGCAGTTCTTTAAAAAGTGCATTCGCTCTTGATTCAACTTCTTACAATGACATGTAATATGAATTAGGTCTTCCTTGAAATGGCCGCAGAGCCGACAGGCAACGGATGGTAATAGTTTCCAGGCAGGCTTGTCTGCCAACGTTGGATATTTACCAAATCATAGGGCCATCATCCTTTTTTTAATAAAGACTGAATAAGTAGAAGCCAAATAAGACGACGGAGTAAGTGATTTATAACTGTTAATCACAGCCCAAGCGTGGGAGCGATGGGAAAAGATTTCCTGATCAGTTATCAATGAATGGAACCTGGCAGCTTTATTTATTGCCTGTTTGAATGAGGTAAATGGCAAATTTTTATCCCAAAGCTCTACAGTACATGTTAATTTCAATGCGCTGGACACAAATTTGTTTGCTTCAGATTTTTTTTGTATTTCAAATTCCTGCCATAGAAATTTGTTTAAATTATTGTCAATGGCATTCATATTAATCCGGGACCATACCTTAATACATGTATACAGTCTACCCACTGTCTCATTCATAAGGCCAAATTCTAAGCGCACTTGCGCTGGTGACGCAGAATTAGGAAGTTGGAAGACCCTCTTGTAGATTTTGGTGATTAAATTATTTAACAGAGCGGAATCCTTACCATGCATTGCAACACTAGCATAAGCTAAAGTGGGAAGTGCTTTGCTGGCCATTACAGATATTAATGGTTTAAAAGATGGACCCTCCAATTTTTTTGACAGGGTGCTGAGTGCAAAGATTAAGGCTCCAGCTCTGTGTGTCAAATAGTTTTTCTGGTCTTTTAACGCTAGTTTTTCATCAATGAATTAACCCAGATATTTATAATTTGATACTCTTTCCAGCCTTTTTTCTTGAAAACGGATGTTACAATCGATAGAGCGTCGATTGGTGATTAGCATTGTTTTAGTCTTGGATAAATTCAGAGACAATTTATTTATGGACAAGAAAGCAGAGAGTACGGTTAGCAACCTAGACATAACAACTTTTGTTAAGCTCATGAGGACAATGTCATCAGCATATGCAAGGTGACTAACCTGTAAATTGCCTAATTTTGGTGAGTGAGCGTTACAGATGTTTAATTTGCCAGAAAGATCCGAGAGAAATAAGTTGAATAGATGTGGAGCCAGAACACAGCCTTGTTTTAAGCCAGATTTTGTAAGCACTTTCCTTGATTATCGAGAACCACTCGATTTTATTTGAATTAGACCAGAATATACGTTTTTGGTTGATTGTGCATAATTGGCCCTCAAGATGTATGAGGATTGGAATCTTTCCACACACAAATTAAATATGGTGTGTTGCATTGCATGTTCATGCATGGATGTATATTCTATATAAAAACGATCTAATAGAGGAAACAGTGAGAGACTTGCAATTGTATAATCCAGTATTGATTGGGCATGCGGACCATAGAAGGTTTTTTTAGGTGGTCGATCTTCATCAGTCCTTCCATTCAAGATGCGCATGCCTAAATACTCCAGTTCTATCACCAATTGGGTGCCTAATCGATCCACACGGGTCCTTAGCCCGCCTTGTATATGTTGCGGAACACTCCAGTGCATGTTATTTGAAGTTAAAATGTCATCTTCCTCCATGGAGTTTATCAAGTTGGAATTAAAATCGCCTGTTATTATTCTGTCCCACAATAGCGCTGTGCTGCGTAGTTTCATTATTACATCGCACAATATGGCATTTTTTAGCTTTTTCACCCGATTTTTGGGTTGCGTGTAATAATTAATCAGAATAGTTGTCATATTATTGCTTGCAATTGAGCCTGAAAGTTTGATTAATTGAATACTTGGATCGGGAGAATTGAGTTGTTCAGACTTAATTTTTAAAGCTGACGACACGTAGACTAAGAGACCGCCAATGGCTCTACCATGGATCTTACTTTTTTCTGCGGGTACTGAATAGTGCGTGAAGCCGGCCAACGCAATTTCTTCTTGCAGCCATGTCTCTTGTAAAGCGATTATATTGCAATTTGCCCATTCATCCAAAGGTGATCCGTCCTCCAACAATCTTTTAGCTCCGGCAATGTTCCATGATAGAACGTGTATACCGGTTTTTTCCTCTTGATTAACAATATCTCCATACGGTCAGTTCTTCTGCTTATCATTTAACATACTGGGAAGCCATTTCCAGAGCTCCGTTGGAGATCTTGCTTCCCTCCTCTTTCTGCTTCCACTCCTTCCTCGGTGAGGACTGCATTAATTCTACCTTTGGCATTATATAGGATCACATTGACTGGCTTTTGGGGAGCCAATTCAGCCAGTAACCTAATGGGTTGCAAACTACAAGTTTTCTTTAACGGGAATGGATAGCGAGGAGTGTCGGGCTGTGATAGGTGAAAACCCCATGTTTGGAATAGGTCAGATCTTCCTAGTATTATTTGTACGATCCTGGGGTTGACCAGGTGGTCAGTGTCTGTTCACTTGTTGAGTCCTTTGACCCCGTTAGAAATTGAACTAGTTCTAGATCTGAGGATTTAATGTCTCTTAACTCCTTAATTTCGGCCATTCATTTCAAGATATTACCCCGATTCAGTATATCATGGCAGCCCTGAGTTTTATACTCCGGTGTCCAGATAATTTGCTGACTTTCAATGCCTGGCTTTGGAGAATTAGTCCTTTGCTCTTTGCCATCCATTTGGTTTGAGTGCGTTATATCCTTATTCGTTATACTGAAGCTTAACTTACCCTGAGTCAAGCTGCTTTGTATTCCAAAAAGCGATCTTGATTTGTCGCGCCGAGAGTTATCAACCTTATCTTGGTTTCCTGTTACTAGTACCGATTGTGAAGAAGAAGCAGAGCTTAATTGTTCCCCTACTTCATTTCGATGCTCCGGGTATAATTGACTGTTGGGACTGTCAGGAACCCCAGGTTTTTCTGCTATGTGATTTGTTATTTGGAGGATTTCAGGAACTAAATCAATTTTTATTGCTGTAGGTATTATATGCACTTCAGTGTTGTTATTTTCGAGACGGAGAATCATATCTTGTGAAGGTATCCTATTCCCGGTAGTCTCCTACTCAGCAACTGTATAGCAAAAGCCAATGACTCCTCTCTTCGCTGCAACTCCTTGATTCACCAAATACTTCTGCCACACATAGGGTGATGTAGCCACTGTAATATGCAGAATAATGCAGCTTACCGGGTTTTCCACTAGATTCTCCACCCACTGCGTGTTTGTAGCAGGAGTTTAGAAGGACTTATTGCCATTTTTCCAGATTTCCTGCTAAGCCCCGCTCTCTATTCCCGGTTCGTTGTCTCCAATCTCCGAGAACTCCTGTGCGTGCCACCAATAAACTGAGCTGTCCAAGCTCTCCCTAGCTCGGGCTCACCCTTGCTCTACGAGAGCGGCCGCCTACCTGCTGCCCCCAGCCCCCTGCAAGCTTTCCGCTTGCACCTGCTTACGCCCTCCTGGGCCAGGGACCTTCAGGACTTTCAATGCAGGCTTCCGGTAAGTGGTATGCAGGGCTGGACGGGGCTGGGCAGGGCAGAGCTGGACAGGGCACAGGACACAGGGTGCTGGGTGCAGGGAGAAGCGCTGGGCGCCCCTACAGCTTTCCGCTTAGCCCCCACCGGACCTTCTCTCCCGGCTGCCAGATGGCAATGGCGGTGGCAGTGTCGGTAGCGAGGGCTGTTCCGAGGAACTGGGAAGGGCGTTCAGCTGTAATTCGCCTACTCGCCTCACTCCCTCCCTCTACTCGCACTCGCAACTTCGGAAATTTGCCCTGCAGCTCCCAGCTGACTGCCGCCTTCCGAGTCTCTCTCTGAGGCTTTTCTGCGACTTCCCCAACTTCCCCGACTTCCTCACTGAGAAGCTGCCGCTGGGTCAGTAACAGCCGGTAACAGCCGATAACAGCCAAGCTCTACTCCTCCCAGCACTTAAGTGCCACAAACGTCTCGAGCGCCTCTCCGACTCAATGACTCAATGCGGCAGCCGATATTTGGTGTTTGGTGCCGACGGCAGTGCTGCAACTCGGCAAGCTCCACCGGCCCGGCCCGGCTCGACAAAGCTCAATTTAGGTTGTTTTTTGAGGGCTCAGAGCGGCTCGTGATCGGCTCGCAGCTCACGGCTCACGGCGGCTGCTTTCAACACAACTCCCAGGGCTCCCAAACGGTTCGCAGCAGCGTAGCTCCTCCTCTTCCTCCAGCGTAGCTCCTCCATGCTTTGGTGTTCTTCCGTATAGCCCCCTGGATCTTCATTGTAGCTAGCTGGGCCCTCTTATGCTCCTGCCGAGCCTCGCTCTGAATTGATTTTAGCATAGCGTAAATCAGAGTGTTAGACGGGGTGAGTTCGGTGCTTTATGCTCTTTTTCTTTGCTATGGGCCCAAGACCCCCCTGATCCTGTAAGGCTAATAGCAGAATGAGCATAGTCCCACTGGAGGTTATTACTGGCTTCGGAACCATCGCTGTCCCCATCCCTTTGGCCCTGGGCAGGCGCCAGCTTTAATTTATTGTAGCGGAGTGTAGCCTTTTTAGATGTGACCGTTGTATTTGGGGGGCTTCCGCTCCCCTCACCCGATGACATATCTCCGCTGATGGACTCCCCTGTGGATTCAGCATCAGACTCTTCAGCCCCAGAAAAGAAACTATCCCCATCTAAAACCTCCGACAGGTGGCCATCATTCAATTCCTACTTTTCCCCAGCAGGAGTCTGAAAAGTAGAAGAAGCCTCCTGCCCCAGCAGCTGCTTTTGAGGAGAGCTCACAACCACTGCATTACTGAGATCCTCGAACTCCACGCCATCACTTGTTTCGGGGCAGACAGTGTTTGCAAGTAAAGATAATGGGATTAGTTCTTCCCGACCTCCAGTATTTTTCTACCCCCATCTCCATGTTTAACTTCTTTAGGACATTCAGTATCTGCACTGAGATGAGAGGAAGTAAGCGCCTCCGTATGCCCAGCAGTAATTCATCTGCTGCCGAGAATTGATCAGCCCTCGCGCCGCCAATTGATTCAGGCTGAGACTCGCCTGCCTGACTCCAAACTGTCCCCCACCTGTCTTGATAAAGACCCGCCGCGACCACCAACCGGGGCGCACCAGGGTCGAAACGTCGACGAACATCATAGGCCCAGAAAGACCACGATCCCGATAAAAACACTAGGAATCCTTGGTTTAGAATTGTCATCTGGCCAATGAAAATGTTTGTATATATTTGTATATAAGAAATTTATTGCACTGTATACTTTGTCATTCACTGAGCACTTTTTCACCAGAAAGTCACCTTATTCTTGACAGTGACGACATGCTTTGTAATTTATCCATGAATGAGTAAAATTCGGATACTAAATGTTTGAATCTTTTAATACAATAGATTGAACATACAATCCTAAGTTTTTGAGCCTTCATTTCTCAAATGTTGGACTTGTATCAGAGAGTTGTTATTTGCATTTAATGATTTTTCTCCCAAAGGAATTGGTCCGACCCAACAGAACCATTTTTTACTTAAACCACTAATGCCCAGGTTCTGAGGGACACAGGGTTACCCCTTTGCTTTAACCATAACTTCTTTAGGAGCTATGCCCCCATTATCACCGCGCTGCTCGACTTAGGACACAGTCGCCTATTTGCGCATTGGGGACATCTTCTGGGGTCATAGCTAGTGTAGCTCTCACCTGCACTATAATCGTATCGCCACTCGCACTTTGCGGGACCTAGGACCTTTTGGGTGTGGGTAGCCAGGAGGTGCCGAGTAACGGGCGCCATCTTGGGTGTGGGGCCAGAGATCTGCCTCGCAGGACTCCCGCGCTTAACGGCTATATAGGATGTGCCACTCTCAAGCGCGCAGCTGTGGCGCGCAGCGGGCGCGCCAGAGGTAAGCCCGTTTGCGCCCGTTCGCGCACCGGCCGCGCCCAGCGCCAGTCATGCTGTCCCTGACTCTCATTCCCCTGTCAGCTACTCCAGGACTGAGTTAATTCAGTTACGCCAAAACACCAAAGCCAGTCAGGCATGGAACACCAACTCCTCTAAGCCGGAGGCCCTGTCCTGTGGCCTGCTTAACGTCCGCTCGCTTTGTAAACACCATGCTGAAATCGCACTCCTTATAGATTCTTACAGCTTGGATGTGCTTTTTCTAACTGAGACGTGGACTCGAGCGGACAGCGATGTAGAACTTGGACTAGCCTGTCCTCCGGGCTATAAAATCCTGCATTGCCCTAGGGTGGGAAATAGAGGTGGAGGAATTAGTCTCATTTTTAGAGATTCTTTGACATTCTCTCTTGTTGAGGTCAAAGCGATTCAAGAGTTCGAACTCACTGGCTTTTCGCTTAAAGGGCACAAAGGTGTCCTGCACTCTGGACTGCTTTGCTACAGACCACCGGGATCAGTATCCTCTAAGATATCAGATCTGGTAGACCTAATCTATGATTTTTCAAATTCCCATACAAGACTACTTATTCTGGGGGATTTTAATCTATGGCCTAATGGGCCTCTAGATACGGCCTTTAGGGAACTGTGCCAGGCCTGCAGCAATCTTCAGCTGCAACTGCTGGTACCATCGCAGACCCATTTGAAAGGCCATGTCCTAGACTTGGTTTTTTCAGAAGGTTCCCAGGCGGTGATTAGGGAAATAGCTTTTCAATGCTGGACGGACCATGCATTGGTTCATTTTTCTCTCTACCTGCCCATAGACTCTATTAATAGGAATGGTCTGGATTCCATTAAGACCAATAGGCAGTGGTCCAAACTTCTGCATAACCTTAATCTTCCTGCTTTGCTTCCCGGAGGTTTTGAACTGAGGGAGAGTGTCGAGGCGAGCTATTCAAGCTTGTGCCAGCAGATTACCATCTCGCTGGACATGCTAGCCCCTTTACGCAAATCTAGAGCCAGGCGTAGGCCTGCCATGCCATGGTACTCGAGCAATCTCCTCCAGTTCAAACACTGGTGCAAACAGGCAGAAAGGGTATGGAGGAGGTCCTATTCTGAGACTGATAAATCTCGATACAAATTAGTTTTGCTGGAATACAAAGCCCAGATTAAATGCGCCAAAGCTGAATACTTTGAGGTCACGCTGACTCAAGCAACTAACAAATCGCAGGCCCTGTTCAAAATAATAAACAACCTTTCTAGGCCGGCGTGCGCAGCCAACAACATCCCAGCTTCTCAATCTCTTTGCGATTTACTCGCGAAAGCGTTTGAGGATAACATTGCGATTATTCTGAGCGGTCTCTCTACCTCAGATACTCCTTGCCTGCAGTCTGTGGCTACCCCCGTACTCTTTCATACTGCAGCCGAGTTGGAAGAACAGGCAGCTCATCGGCGGCTGGAGAGTTTCTCTCTCCCTCCGTTTGCTGAGTTTTGTGCCCTAGCATGTAGGGTGTCCTCGGGCTCCCCTCTTGACCCACTCCCGCATAAACACTGGAAATCCTTCCAGGATGAACTCTTCCAGCCTCTATATTCCATCTGTCACCATTCCTTCAGTACTGCCGAGGTCCCCGAAAGCTTGCAGTGGTCTCCCCCCTCCTGAAGAAATCCACCCTTGACCCCACCTGTCTATATAACTATCGGCCAATCTCGCTGCTTCCTTTTCCAGTTAAGATCATGGAGAAGCTTGTGACCCGGTCTCTATCCAGCTTCTTGGAAAATAACACCTGTCTGGATGTGGCCCAGTTCGGCTTCCGGCCGGCTCACGGCATGGAGTCGGCACTGGTGGTCGTGTTGGACACCCTTCGATCACGGGTCGACAGTGGTCGATCAGCCTTTTTAGTGCTGCTCGACATGTCGGCCGCATTCGACACGGTCAGCCACTCCATTCTTATCAACAGGCTGGTGGAGGCCGGGGTAGCAGGACTTGCACGAGATTGGCTAGTTTCCTATCTACAGAATAGACACCAGGTGGTGGCTCTACCTCCTTTTCGCTCAGGTATCAGGAGAGTGGGACAGGGTGTCCCTCAGGGGTCAGCAATTAGTCCCATCCTGTTCAATTTGTATCTCTGTCCCCTGATTGCCTTAATTAAATCCTTCGGCATCTCAGTGATCAACTATGCCGATGACACTCAGCTCATCTTCTCCCTAGAAGGAGAAGATGCTGTGTCCACAGAGACCTTCCACCACTGCATGAATGCCACTGCTGACTGGTTAAAAAACAACTCACTCCAGTTTAACAGCACTAAGACTGAGGTACTTCACTGCTCATTAGACCGCGTTCCGCGCTCTTTACCATCTGATCTCTGGCCTTCCTCGTCTTTGTGCAATGTGGTGGCGGCGGTCTCCGCTCGCAACCTGGGAGTCATGTTTGATTCTAATCTTCAGTTGGACAGCTTTGTGGACAAAACCATCTCCACCTGTATGGTGCTACTTCGCACCTTGCGGAAAATCCTCCCTATGCTCCTGATCCAGGCTATGCCTGAAGTGGTGCGTGGCATTATCCTTAGTAGGATAGATTATTGCAACGCACTGCTTCTGGGGGCACCTGTCACCTTGATCAACAAGCTGCAGCGCATTCAAAATATGGCTGCGAAGCTGGCTCTCTCTAGGCCTCGTGCTGCCTCTTCCTCCCTTGCACTTAAAGATCTTCACTGGCTGCCAGTCCAACAGCGAGTCCTTTTTAAATCATCCTGCCTGGTTTTTAAAGCTCTACATGACCAAGGTCCAGTCATGCTACACAACCTTTTTTCATGGTACCACGCAGCGAGACCTCTGCGTTCTTCATCAGCTTATCTGGCGGTGGTTCCGAGGATTCAAAGGCTTCAGATGGGGGGTAGGTCCTTTAGCTACGTGGCTGCCAGGCTTTGGAACTCCCTCCCCTTGTCCCTGAGAAGCCTGAAGGATTTCCTTCTATTCAAGAAAAATCTAAAAACCCACCTTTTTCCTAGAACAGTTTAATAAACGTAATTGTGTAGGTGGTCAGTAGAGTCAAAAGCGCCAGGATACCCTCTGGTTGACAGTTTGCGCTATATAAGTGCATAATACATACATACATACATACATCACTACAATTGACTTTACTGATGGTAGTTAAGTCAGCTGGAGAGATTTTTGCCCAGAGTGGCTTTTCCAGTAAACATTTCCGGAACAATTAAAGCTGTCCCCCTTCCAATACTATCGCCCGCACTAGCTACAGTCCGCAATTGTCCCGGGTCCTTACTCTGGACACCTCACTGGGTGGGAGCTTCTCCATGGCATTAGCCGCCGATTTTTTTGCTTGCCTCTCTTTTACAAGCCCAGCCTTTTTGCCACTCACCACTGTAATTTTCGTAACAGGCTTCTTGGGTCTGCCGGTTTTCTCTGCTTTCTCCGTTTTTTCAACTGTGCTCGGATTTTTCCTTACGCCAACACCAGCACCAGCAACAGACACATCTCCCAGTGTTTTACCGGCAGCAATGGCAGAGGCATTCCTGTTCTTTCTGGGAGGCACCATACCTAACACAGCTGTCTCGCTGATCGCTTTCCACACCTTCTCCGCGAGCCACACCCGTCAGGCTCCCAGGTGTGCGCGGCTCCGAAGGGCGGAGGTCACTAGCCGCACTGAGCGCAGCCGGAGATGCAGTGTATCGTAGTCGGCGAGCATAGGAGTTTCTTCACCACAGCCTCCTTTAACCTTCGGACCCAGAAAGTTAAACCGGGGCTACAAATCTGAAAGGCAGGTAAGTCTCTCGCTCTACTTCAGCCAGCTAACCGTTCATGGAACAGCAGACAGGGAGTGAAACTCCCTCGGGCTAAGCGGCCGCCATCTTGCCTCCGTGGCCAAAGGTTCTTATGGAAATTAACATTACAAACACACCCTTATTTTCTTTCCCAAATTCTTGGTCCCCACTACATGGCTCACCCCTAAAATTTCCATAACAGTAGTACCTACCGCAACATTCTTTTAGGAACATTTCATGCAGATTGGACAAACGACGCCAGTAGGTAGTTATAGTTACAACCTAGTTTCCACAGGAAAAGCATTTTTTGATTTGCTAATAACTTTGGCTTCATTTGTAGAATCTTCCTGAAATTTTCCCAAACAAAGTCTACCGAGGTCAGCTCCCGTCCTGAAAGTTTGGGGGTGATTCGTCAAGCGGGGGCTGAGTAAAAAGGGTGGTCCCAAAAGACGTTTTCTCCATGGTAATTTCCATTGGAAATTTTGCGACGAGCTACAGCCCGAACTGCTGAACAGAATTACTCCAAATTTGGCAAAAAGGTAGAGCTTGGTTCAGAAAGCAACCTTTTTTAAATGGTGTAAATCCGTTCATTAGTTTTTGAGAAATTCCCAAAATAAGAGTCAAAATTTCCCAAAGGAAGCTTTGTGCAAGGCTTCAGCCGAAACTACTAAATGGAATTAGCCCAGACTTGGCAAAAGGGTAGTGCTTGGATCAGAAAGCAACCTCTTTTTTAAAAGGTGTGAATCTGTTCAGTATTTTCTGAGAAAAAAGAAAAATAAAAGTTTCAATATCTGGTCAGAGCCTAAGTCCCGAGCACAAGCTTGACTGTGATTGGCTTCCAACACTCCAAACCAGGAAGTTTCTGGCAGCCATCTTGTGACTCAGTAGAAGCGAGTCAGCAGACAACAGAGAAACAAAGATATAAAACAAGAAAAGGGGGCAGGATAGAAACACCCTGACCCTCTAGGACTCTTCAGGGGGTCGTAGAAGGACTCCCAAGGCCAAAAAAAGCATTAAAAAAACAAAAATTGCCGCAATTTGCGCTGCGGTCGCGGGTTCTATTGTGGCAAGCAGTGTGTGGGGTGCACACACAGGTACTATGAATTTGCGGTATTGCGGCAATGTTCAGTAGGCTGTGTAACGGTGCACACACAGGTAGTGTGAATCTGCGGTATTGCGTCAATTTTCAGTAGGCTGTGTAAATCATATCGGGAAAATAACAATGCGCCGTTTGCAGCTTTCCTTTAATTGAATGCGCAGTAAAGTTTACTTATAATGCTTTGTTCACTTTTATCATGGACAGTGTCACTTTCTTAGACAAAATGTAATATTATGTGGGAGGTCGTGTTCTGTCCCTGTGCATGGAAGAAAATTAACGTTTAAAATGGCTGAGGAGTTCGAACAACAAGCTCAATGTTAATTGGCTGCGAGCCATTGAAAGTAGACGTGTTGCCAGTCATTCCTTTCCCCTCCACGGAGTAGCAAGGACATCTGATTGTCTCACATGTTGCATGCAGGACCTTCCAGAGCTTAATTTTCATTGGCTGCGAACCAGCAGGGACATGTGATTGGGTGGTGTGTTTGAAACTGGACCTTCGCAAGCCTAATGTTCAGTGGCTGTAAATCATTGAAAGTAGAAGTGTTGCCAGCCATTCCTTCCCCCTCCGCGGAGTATCAGGGACATCTGACTGGGTAACGTGTTTCAAGCAGTAGCTTCCTAAGTTTAATGTTCATTGGCTGTGAAGCATTAAAAGTAGAAGTGTTAAGAGCTATTCCCTCACCTTCTGCGGAACACCATGGTCATTTTATTGGCTAAAGTGTTCCGAGTACAAGATTGCTCCTTATTGGTTGGGAACAGTTCACTGTTGGCAGCCATTTTATGAGGCAGTTCAAAGGAGTACGGGAAAAAACATAGGGGAGGGTAGGATTACTATGAACTCTCTGTACAGTGCTCACAAGGTGGTGGATAGGGACTGTGAAGGTAAAAATGTATTTTTGTATATTGTAAGGGCCATTTATATAATTTGCGTGGGCCTTACTAAGCAAGGTGGAAAAATAACAGAGTGTGTTGCGGACTTCTTTTTATTAAGTCTGCGGTGGGATACTTCCCAGAAGCACTATTTACTTATAATGTAATTTACTTTTCTGACGGGGAGGTGTGATTGTGCTGCAAACATTTCAGTCTAGGTTTTAAACAGTTTTTATTAAGCAATCACAAATATACTTTCTTAGGAAAGTGAAGCTGTATATATCAGAGGGGTGACAAATAAAAACTCAATTTATAAAATATCCCTTAATCGTGGCCACATCCTCCCTTTTCTTGACGGCTATAGTTTGTAAAAGTGTGGCCCCATATTCTTGTTGGTATAAAAGGGCATCAGTTACTTTTAGATGGAGTAGAAACTCTGTACCTCATCATCTCAGTTCTCAACAACAATCACCAGTATAAAACTGTTAAACACAAATGACGTAATATTACATAGAAATTAACGCTTCATTAAAACATTACATGAAGCACTATGTATACAATTTTTTTTTTTTTAGCAACTACTATTTTAAGTAAAATTAGACGTGTAACAAACTGTGAGATACTAAATTATCTATGGAAATAACTGAAGTATGTATTGTACATTTGTCACACAGATAGATGTCCAACCCCTTTCAAGTACTATACACTTGCAAGATTAGAATATACAGGGTGAGTTTATAGTATTCCACAGGAGAAGAAAAATAACGGTCACTACAAAAAAAAGAATTTTTTTACATTTATATTCTGTAGAATGTAAGAAAGTTCTGTTGTAGTGCTTAGAGGTCGCTTACTGCTTCGCTGATAGATCAGGTACTCCTTTAAGAATATATAGGATAATACTATAATATACACTATTATACCCATATATTCAATAAGGAGTAGGAGAATATTTTCCAGGGGTGAATATGTTGAAAGCTTCTTTTCTTCAGGACTTTGAAAATGTACGTCATTGCGCCGACAGGTCATAAACTCCTGTGAGTTCAGTATAAATGTGATTAATGAATTATACAATATCACACTATATGATCCCGGGGTGGAACAGAGTAACAACCAGAACCTGCTGGGGTTATATATACATTTTTAGTCTTCGCGCCCAGGGGTCACCAACACCTCTGAGATCTGCTATACTTTGATTATTACAAATGTACATAGTTACAGTATATGATCTCAAAGGAGGTAGAAAAGGAAGAGTGTTTTCTCTATTTACAGTGTTTCTGGATACAACCGGCTGGCGATACATATAAATGGAGAAAACAAGCAGTAATACTTTTTCTAAATACAAATCTTTAAATATTGAGAAATAGCTACATATTACAAGGATCTATTATGCCATAATCAAACAACTTACAACTCCGTAATATCTTTTGTTGTCGCAAAAGAAGAATTTGATGCTAGATAATGGAACCTGCATCACAGAAGGGACACGCTTAAATAACTCGCACAAATGAAACTAATCAATCAATGGTTGTGGTTTATATACTTTTTGGTTATTCAGTAGTCTATGGAAGGAACGTGGGGCTCCGCCCATTCAGATGTCACGTTTTACAGTTGAGACGTACTCACTTTTTCACAGTGTAACTTGAAGACATGTTGGGAAAAGTTAGAAAATGTGAAGCCGTAAAGGTTTGATTTCAATCTTCACACGTGTATCTATAATATTGGAGAGCTTAAAACTGTTATCCGGCAAACCGTGTCATTTCGTTTCTTGTGACTAAAGACACGTATTAATTGCCATAATTCTTAATAGTAGACATTAAAAAAAATTGTTCAGAATAGAAGAAAAATAAAATACGCGCTAATATATGTCATCATTATGGTTTTAAATTTTAAAAATGTGTAAGGCGTACAGCTACCTCCAGGGAGGTTTCCCGGCACTCGGGGGTGTCGGGAACATTAAGGAAGGCATTGCCTATATAGTGACATATTAGTGGGTTAAAGTGCCGCCAGAGCCGGGGCTTGAACTGTGAACGCTGTTGTTCGAAGTCAGGTAATATAGCTGGTGTGTCACAGTTTTTCTACACTTAGAATTTAATTAGTGCTAATTACGTTTTAAACATTGTTAAATTATAACTTATATCAGACTACTGTTACAGTTAGTTTTTCACTACAAGGAGTATACACATCTTTTTAAAATTTATTTAAGAACAATATAGGTTTCAGGAACATTGTAGTTAGAAATTAGCATTTATAAAACCTTTGAAATTTACTGAAAAAAACATAGGTTTTACAGACTTTATAGTTAGAAATTAGCATTTAAAAAAACGAATAAAATTCATTGAAAAAAACATAGGTTTCAGGCACGTTATAGTTCGAAATTAGCATTTAAAAAACCTTAGAAATTCACTGAAAAAACAATAGGTTTCAGGGGCGCTGTAGTTAGCTTGACATTTCACTCTTACAAAACCATAGAAATTCCACCGTTATAGTTAGTCAGCTAACTATAACTCACGCCCCCGCAAAGCACTGCTCATGACATCACATATTACATCACTCATGGTTTGGTCAGTCACAATACTGATGACACCACTGATGACATCTCAAATGACATTTATGTTTCTGAATTGAAAGAGATTACGATAGACTTTTATCAGCTAACAGTACAATCTTTAAGTTATATTTCATGGTGCCACAGAATTGGTTAAGGGTACTGTGAGCTAGCACTTTTTTTGACTGATTATATAAGAAGGCTCGGTCTCTATGTGATGAAGTTTTGTTGACCTAATACACATTCCGTCCATCATCTTGTGTGTTGTGCTGTATGCCCTATGTGGGAAGGGTATGCCCAGACGTGGAGTCAAGCTATCTTGCCTGATGACGGCTGATAGCCAGAAACCGGTCCTAGGATGCTTGATTCCGGTCCAGGGAAGACATGGCTTGGCTATGCATAGCCCTCAAAGCCATCCAGGTCCCAGCATATATTAAGGAATGCCTGGTAAATTATGTGCTGGGGTGGTCCTGCTAGTCTTCGGATGCTGGTCTCCTGCCTTGCCCCTGCTTCCTGACCTCTTCCAAAGGGGGCAGAGCCTTCTCCACAATGACTCCTCAACTCTGGAATGAGCAGCTGGCAGGCCTTCATAAGGAACCCGCCCTCCTCCCATTCAGGAAAAAAATAAAAACACTCCTTTTTACGGAAGCCTGGGCACAACCTAGGCCAAGTCAGACGCACACTCAAGCAGAGGTGCCAAGGTTGGGCTCTCTCTTTCTCAGCGCTTAGAGACCAGTAGGTGATTACGCGCTCTAGAAATCCCAATTAACAATAACAAACTGTGCAAAAAATGTATGATTGCAAGCACGGGCAAAGCCAATAGTTATCATCTATGAAGGAGTTATTGATCAGATCAGATACAATTTTATTGTTTTTTTAAAATAATCTATGCGAAAAAAAGAAAAAAAACATAAAACGTGAAGTTAAATATTGACACCCACCCAAGTTTTAAAATGTTAGAAGGCATAAATATGTATTTCCTTTTTACTAATTGTCCAATGATTGTCATCAAAAGTGTACCTTCCCACTTCCTAATTTCTAAAGATAAAACTGTCACACATGCTTTGATGAAGTGTTCCAAAACAGTATAACATTTTCTCACGTTTTAAAAAACTGTTTCAGTAATTCTTATCAATGGTCATTAACTCAGGACGTAAACAGATAATGTGTTTCCCAGTCCGAGTCATGAAGACAGCAAGTGATATTTATTCGTGAAGGGTTTTTCATTTGTGCGTCAAACTGATAAAAAGTTAAATAGAGATGTCTGAAACATCAAAAAAGATGGTATAGCCTTCGTGTTCAAGTTAAAATCTAAGTAAGGCTGTTGCAGAGTCGAATAAGACCCCAGAGAATACATAGAGTTTTTGTTTAATGATGCCTTCTCGATTTCAAAGAGGGAACTAGTCGTTTTAGTTTCCTGTTTTAACAATAACTTCCAAGTGGATTTGGTCATTTTTTGCAATTTGTTTATGGATGACAGATTATGCTTCATCAAGATATCATTCACACAAGGCTCTGCCACTGATGCTTCACTGTGTAGTTTTGACAGTACTTTCTTAATGGTGTTATTAGCCACCTCTTGACTGTCTATACAATAGTTGATGCAGTTAATTGTAATCCAGACCGTAATTGACATCAGTTCCAGTTCTAGTCTAATTAGACTTTGCGGTGCATTCCCTACGTATTTTATTGCAAACATTTTCATCATTACAGAGATGGCCACCAGTTGTGCTACAGGTGTTCCATGTGGGCATTACAGTTACATTTGTTGGCAAATCTCACCCCTCAGGTATGAATAAGTGGACACGTGCCCAGTTTCATCCGGGCCAATAACCAGGGGCCCGATTCACAGAATGAACTTAAGACTAAATCCTAAACTTACTACTATTTAGTATTCACAGAATGCACTTACTACTTTCGGGATTCACAGAGTAAACGTATTACTTTCGGGATTCACAGAATGAACTTACTACTTTCGGTATTTACAGAATAGATTTAAGACTACTAACTTTACGTCCGCCCTCAGGGCGTAAATTCCGGGCCAGAGGCGCAGTTTCTGGCCCGGAGGTGGAGCTTCCGGCTTGGGGGCGGAGCTTGCGGCCCAGAGGCGGAGCCTCCGGCCCATAGGCGGAGCTTGCAGCCCAGAGGTGGAGATTTCAGCCATTGCTAAATCCCCACCTCTGAGCTGGAAGCTCTGCCTCTGGGCCGCAAGCTCCACCCCCAAGCCGGAAGCTCCGCCTCCAGGCCGGAAACTCTGCCTCTGGGACGGAATTTACGGCCCGAGTGCGGACGTAAAATTAGTAGTCTTAAATCTATTCTGTGAATACCGAAAGTAGTAAGTTTACTCTGTGAATCCCGAAAGTAGAAAGTGCATTCTGTGAATACCAAATAGTAGTAAGTTTAGGATTTAGTCTTAAGTTCATTCTGTGAATCGGGCCCCAGATGTATCTCGGTTTTTTACAACCAAAGCTCATGGCTTTTGTTTTGTTGATGCTTATCTGTAGATTGTTATCCAAGTAGAAGGTATATAGACTGGTCATCCGTTTTTGGAGGCCAAGCTGTGTAGTTGATAAGATGACTAAAAATAAAATACAAACACTAAGTAATCAGGATAAGTCAATAATTCTATTTTGGTGTTTGCTAGTTTGGGGGTATCTCCCCTTTCCTGCTGCGGTATCTCTGTAAGGTCTGAAATAGCAGGGCTAAATTGCAGCCTTGCTTTAGCCCATTATAAGCATGGATCTTTGGTGACATTCCTCTAACGAGAAAAATATTCACTCTCACCCACTCGTCACTATGGAGATAACTTTAGCAGACTATTGTCAATCCCCCACAAATCCAATTTAGCCCATAGTTTGGCTCTATTTACTTTATTGAAAGCAGTTAAGAAGTCAATGAAACATACAAATAAGTTCTTATTTTAACTCTTACTGCTCCCTGAGCTAAAAAAGCGGGTGCCATGATGTTATTAGTGGTGGAGCAATTTCTTCAGAAGCCGGATTGATGGTACGTCAATCTCCTGGCTTCGTCTGCCTATTTTGGAAGGTTAGTTAGTAAATGCTTTGAAAGATTTTCCAGTCTGCATCAAATAGAGCTATCAGGCTGTAGCCCTGCGGTGAATGTCAAATGCCTCATTTATAAATTGGTTGAATGGATGGGAGAACTTGCTTTGTGTGCCTCACTGAGTTAAATATAGTAGGCACCAGCATAATCCAGGCTGATGAATTTCACTTCTTCTCTGCCGCGGACAGACCATTTGACCAGGTGCCCTCGAGTTACTACATTCACAAATAAGTTGTTTGGTCTCCTGGGGTGAAGTGATGTAACTGGCTCATCCCCTGCAGTTGTCACTGAGTGAAGTGTTTGATGCTGGTCTTCCATAGCGGTACCAAAGAAGATGATGGACGGAGCCCTGGAGCAAATCAAACACTCACCCCCAGTCAACTGATCTGGGTTTAATCCATCATCATTCTTTAGCTCACTCCACCCTCCCAGTTCAGACATTAGATCTACAATCTACAATTTGGTGTATGCAAAAATGGATGCAGGAGTCCTCCATCTACGCATTTTTGAGGCTTAAAATAAATTGAAATGCAGACTTAGTGAACAATTGGCCTGTCTGGAATAGGTGGGCTAGGTCAGGTGGTACTGAGGCTTTGTTAGTATTTTGGAATCAGAATGGAACACTGGAATAGTGTTCATAAATGATTACAAGACGGACCACGAATCCCGTAATACTAGTCAACCAGATTTAAATAAGTCAATTTTATTGCAATTGTTGTTTCCATAAATGTTTTGGGAGGGTTTTTTGAAATATTTTATTTGTTTTACTCCAATCATCCAGTGTTTTCTCTTTCTTTCTTACATCTTTCATGATCAGCACCCAGGGGCAGGAAGACGGGGTTGGAGTTGGCAGGAGCTGGAGAAGATGCATCCCAGGGCCAGGAACGCTCCTCTACCAAGGGCTCTGCTGCTGGCCCCAGTAATTCCTCCTGTTGTTAATATTGATAATTATACTTCGCTAACGTTTACTGCACCAGCACCTTAATTTTTTCCCAAATATTATTTCAATTTCCTAATTCTATTTTTTATAAAATCTTCTTCAATGTTCAATCTAGACAATCAGTTCTAAATTCTTATTATCCCTGCCCCTAACTGCCTCTGCTATGAATCTACTACTACTACTACTATTAGTCTGTCTGTAGCTAAGCTTGCCCAGGTGGCCACTCTTTATTTAAAAGGTTTTAAATAAAACCCTGATTCACCAATCGCTCTAGCCACTGAGTCCAGTCCTTTGGGTTGTCCTCTTCTAGTCTTCTTAATCTTGAGGCTTTTTGAAAATTCCCACGAACAAAATTCCCAACCAGATATTTAACTATTTTTGATAGGATAGGACATACTACTACTGTTGTAGGGTTTCTGCACGTACAGAACTATGCGCAAGAAAATTGGACGTTGTTGATTGGAGGTTGGACCTTCATCATACCTCATCCACAAGCCGCTGACCGAGTAGCTATAGTGTCTCATTAGTTCCCCGAACCCCCCAAAGATACCCAATGATTAAACAACCCAGAACATAACACTACACTCCCGACCTCCCAGAGTCGTGGAATCAATGCACACCCTTTCGCTCACTCACTCATTTAAGTCCACACCAAACACCACAGATTCTATGTAAGTTCTAAAGGTTTATTTTCAACTAACAATCTCTGTACGTTGTTCTATAATGTGGTATACAAGCCAGCACCATCAGCAAAATGCATAAGATTAAAACAATAAACATTGTTACAACTAGTCCAGATAAGACAAAAGGGGAAATCATGATAAGTGAACATTGGTTGAAGAACAACCCTCCCCTTGGTAGAAATATAGTTTATATAAAATGATAAATGAAGATCTTTGAGTGAATTCTAGGGGACCCCTCAGTTTAGAAGAACCTAGAAGTACTGGTTACTTCATAAGCTCTGCAAAGCTCTGGTTCGTAGAAGGGAATCTTCTGTCTGTAATGAGAAAAATTGTGCGTATTAGTATAGTGCAAGCATTTCTCAGGCGAGCCAAAAAAGTGTAGCATGTTATGGCTAAGCAATACAGACTGACCACCAGAACTTCATAACAAAGATTGACCTTGTACGCAGCGCTCAGACACTAGCAGTATGAGCTCGTGTGGGCTCAAAGGCTTCTTACACAACAAGCTGCGAGGTAACTTGCGCAAAAATAAAAGACACAAAGCTAAGATGGTTGCCCGGTTCAGGCTAACTTAGCAAAGAGACTAGCATGACCCTAGGGACCATATAACACTACTAGTGTCTACTTTACTCTAGTAGTACCAGATTTGTACTAGTGATGTCTGTTGTACTTGTATGTATTCACTTTTGTTTCAATCTTGCTAGTGAAAAAGAATAGGTGGAGGTGTATATGACATCTAAAAAATGTGTAAAGTTTTTTCTAGGTGTACTACCAACCACCAGGGTCGGGGCCAGCTGCGATGGCGACGCGGCTATTTCAGAGGGAGCAGGAGCTGCGACAGCTGCAGGGGCTGCAAGGGTGAGACAGCAGCAGTGGCAGGTGATGGTAAGTTATCCTTATTTATTGACATTACACTCGCCCCTGTGGATGCAACTGCAGGGCATATGCAAGCTGCATGCTCCTCCGGAATGCACGTCTAGCGGCGCAGGTAGAGGGGCTAAAGAGGAGGATCAAGGTCCTGGAGAAAGACAACATCAGAAGAGCCAGCCGACAACATTAAGAGTTTAAGACCATGTTGGATTGTCCCTTTTTTAATCCTTTTTTTGGTGGGTGGGAATTGGGCATTGGGGTTTATGGACATTTTGGACATTGGTTGGACTTTCTCATTTTGGACATTGGTTGGGGTTAAGGAGATGGGTGGGTCGGGTGTTGTGGGAATTTGTTTACATAGTTTATTTTTGTTAGGGTATTAAATTATATTTATACTTAAAATAGCATACGTTCATGTTTTGTTGGGGGGTTACTGTTTTACTCCACATGGATTCCTTGCTGCTACAGGGCCACAGCCAGTCTTTGATTTAAACAATCTGCCGAATTTGTAACACACAATTAGATAGAGGCGGTACCCCCTCACTGAGTGACTTGTCCTACTAGTACTGTCAGATTCTTCTCCTAGTCCATTATTATACCTCCCCCAAACTTCTCATCTTACTTAGGATTGATGTTTAAGTTAGGCACAGCTATGGCTGCATGGAGATGATGGTTTTGTTCCCGAAGAGAATGGAGATACTATGGTTGTGGTGGAAGTAGTAGACACTGACAGTAACATTTGCAAAAGAAGAAAATGAGACAGTAAGTCGCCTGAAACTCTAGGAGGAGTAGTAGAATGAAGTAAATAAAACATAATGGTGGTGGGATAGCCTAATACAACAAGTTACAAACTGTAGTAGTGTTGAGTCACTTGGCTAGGCCTACACTCAACACAAGCGTAACCATTAGTGCTGTGTGCAGTAGGATGACAAATCCAATCGATGCCGGCAATTAATGCTGATGGATTAGGTTCCTTTGGTGAAAGAATTACCTCACAAATATGCTCATGGGTGGGCAAGCAGAAAAAGTGCTGCTTTCGCCACATCCACCCCAGCAAGCATGTGATCAATTATTGGTGTACATTTAATTTAGTCACACCTCAATAAAACACACTGCCAGGGGGAAGAGGGTTAGAGTTTGATGAATGGTTGGGAAGGGGGTTTCGGGCAAAGGTTTGACAAAGAAAAACAGTATGCATGGACAAACAACAAAACACAATCTTGGCAGAAGACCATATTCATAAATCTGTTAAGGGAGAAAAAGGAAATGCATGCATGATGATGATAACTTGATTGTTAATTATAAGTAGTACTTGCTAACTACTACTAGACAAAAAGACAGTACAGGAGAGCAGTATATATTATGCAATTTGCCTTGCCTGTCTGCCCTCAGAGAGACCCAAATTACATACAGTTTCTGCTCTGTTGTACCAGGCTTGCTTTTAAAGATAGCAAAGAAAATTCAAAAATAGCTGTAGGGATGAATTTGAATTATAAGCAGAGAGCAAACATAACAACCACACACAGTAGTAATGATCGAAGACAAAAAATGAATCAAATTATTTAACAGGTGATGAAAGTTGATACTGTTACTGTATGTTATCCTGGTCAAAATGGGGAGTTGCATCTCGGCATTCCTCATGGTCCTCCCTTCCATGGACGCTCCGGCCATCAATCTTGGGTGATGCCACTAGCAGATGTAGATTCATTGGTAAGGTAAATGTGAGTTTTGTCAGTCAAAATACACTTTATTCGATTTTTGTTAAAATCATAAAAGGACAAGATACAATACAATACAAATTTTTTAAAACAGCAAAGGATTTGATTGCAAATTTATGACATGGATTATTAATTTCATTTGTCCTCATACTTACAATGGTTAAAATTACAAATAAAACCAGATTTAAAAATTAGATTAAAATAAAGCTTTCCCAGATATTCTTTTCTTCCTTGATCTAAAGGCAGCTGTTAAGTAACATGCAACGCTAAAGATGGTTTGAGTGTCTGCCAGCAATTGAAGAAAAATTAAAGCTGGCCTTGCTTGGATGAATCCAGCAGCCTTTAACACAGGAAGTAAATATTTAGCCCTCTCAGTAGTATACAAACCACAAAAGAATAAAAATTGGAGGGTATTCTGGGTTGAAAACTGATCACAATCACAGGGTGGTCCATCTTCAGGTTTTGACCACACAGGGAAATTGCCAAGTGTGTAATGAATTAAATTCAACCTAAATTTTGTTAGCAGGAGTCTGTGGAGAGGGTTAGTGACGATTTTTAGATATGGTTCCAGAGAGGGAGTGGTGGTTAAAACTATGTGAGCCCGTACCGAGGGTTTCCTCAGTTCCAACTCCTCTCTCGCAAAACGAGCCCTCTCCAGAAACTCTTGCTTAATCCATCTAATGTCTTCCCTCCTGATGTTGATTGGGTCATTAAAAAGCTCCAGTCTCCCAAGCGTGGCAAAAGCTGATCTAATATATTTCAGCCAGGGTATTCTTGTGGCATTATCCCTTGAAATTACATCCTTAAGGATTGCATGATTTAATGTTAGCTCGGAGTTCAACCATGTTTTGGTCCAGAAAAGAAGTGGGGCTAATTTTAATTTGTCAATAATATAATGCAAACCCATTTCTTCATGGATCGTAAAGGTAGGCGTGGATTTGGGAACGGATACAAATTTTCTGATGAGCCCATTTTCCACCCTCTGGATTTTATCCAGGTTTGCATAGCCCCACATAGCAGACCCGTACATGGCAATGGGGATACACTTGCTGTTATATACCTTTATCACTGCCTCCATTGGTTTAGCCCCTAATCTTTTTGTGAACGCAAACAGGGCTGATGAACTTCGTGCCAAACCTATACTCTTTGCCTTAATCTGGGGGGCCCAAGAGCCTCTCTGGTCAAAAAGGACCCCCAGATAAGGAAAAACAGGAACCCTTGAAAGAACCTCACCCTTGCAAGTAAAAGTTTTGGCATGCAGCTTATTTCCTTTACGGCCTATGATCATAGTATGTGATTTTGTTACATTAATTTTTAGGTCGAGGTTCTCCATAAAGGAGCCAAAACGATCTAAAAGGGCCTGTAAACCAATGCCAGTACGGGCGATTAACACGGCATCGTCCGCGTATAGGAGAGCTGGCACCTGTTCTCCTCCTATACGCGGCACATCAGCCATTCCTGCTTCTAAGTATTTCCCCAGCCCATTTATATAAATGGTGAAGAGAAGGGGGGCCAGGATACAACCCTGGCGCACCCCTTTCTCTGACCTGAAACTCTCCGTGCACCTTCCGTCCCTAGTGACCCTTATTTTAGCAGAGAGGTCCTGATGCAAACTAGCAATAAGAGCTACTAGATGTTCTTCTATCCCTATCTCACGTAAGAGAGACCATAACTTGGTCCTGTTCACCAGGTCGAAGGCCGAGGAGAGGTCCATAAAGGCCAAATATACTGACCCCTCCCCGGCCACCGTGTATTTGGAAACCAAAAGGTGCAGGTTGGAACATTGTTCCAGGGTGCCCCGTTTTTCTCGGAACCCATATTGAATATTCGAGAGCCCCCCACATAGTTCTAAATTTTCCCTCAATTTGGTCAATAAGACTCTGCCCAAGATCTTAAAGGCAGAGTCAATGAGGGAAATGGGGCGATAGCACCCTGGATCCTCCCGATTACCCTTTTTAAAAATGGGTACAATGATAGACAATGCCCAGGTTTCAGGGAAGAATCCTTCATTTATTACCCTAAAAACTCTAGCTTTGGACCAAAGTGTCGGACAATATTTAAAAAGGTCCGCCGGCACACCATCGGGGCCAGGCGCCTTATTTTTTGAGGACTCCATTATTGCTTTATGGACCTCCTCCTCAGTGAACTCTACTGCAGATAAAAGATGGTCCCCCTCCATTGTTCTAACTGTGTCATTACGGTTACCACCATATATGTTGCTAAAGTGCTGCACCCATTTCTCATCAGGGATAACGCAATCTGTGACTGTGTTATCATCCCCCGAAAAGAAAGAATGGTTTATGATGTCCCATAATTGTTTACTGTCTCTAAGAACGTCTATGATAAGGAGATCGTTCCAGGCATTATTTTTTATCTCATTTTTCCTTGCCTTGATATTTGCTTTATAATCCTGTCTCAACTTTGAAATTAAAACCTTATCTCTTACCTCGGCCTTTAAGGCCTGTTTCAGGGCTCTATAGGACCGTGAGCATTTAGTATCAAACCATTTATGGGGTTTTGGAGGGAATTGTAGTGAGGGTTTTGTAAGGTCCCTAGTAATTTGTGCACAGATAAGATCAAAAGCTACTATAATTTGAGGGTTTGGAGTGGTATAATCCATGCAAATTTCAAGTGATCCCTCAATTTTAGGCATTAAGGTGTTCATAAACGTTTCCTCCACAACCCTGCCCCATTTAAGCCGTCTGCCCTGGTCACTGGGCACCACCATGGTGCAAACCCGTGTTTGTCCTACTTGCTTGCGCCATAAGTCACTCCAGTGTAACTCCACTGACAGGGGGTTGTGGTCACTATGGGGTGAGGCAAATGCCTTATAATCTTTCACCTTTGAAATAAGGCCTGGGGAAATGAATATGTAATCAATAACCGACCCTTTTGGCGAGCCTTTATAGGTAGGTACCATCTCACTTCTTCCTGTGTTAAATGGTTCATACATATTAAAACTAGCTAGCAGTAATTCGAGCGCCTCTCCTGTTTTGGTGTGTTCAAAGTGAGGGGTGTCTGCTCCGTTAGGGGCCTCTGAAACACCTGAATGACACAACAGTTTACATTTATGAATATTAAAATCCCCCATCAATAAAATCTCAAAGGAAATAAGTGTATTTTGACTATAATTATTCAAAAAGTTCTCCAGATGTTCCACATGATCCGTTTCTCTTTGTCCTCCCCATGCATTATAAAAATTAATAACAAGTAGGGTGCACCCTGGGGAAACAGTCCATTCTATTGTCAGGATATTCGGTGAACCTGAATCCAACTGATTAAATGACCCTGCTAAATCTAAAGAAAAAAGTAAAGCAAGCCCCCCTTTCGCTCTCCCCGCATTACTTGGGGTTGCTGGTACTGTGAAACTTGAAAAACCATCCAATAGGAAGGTTGGTGAGGTGTCCCAAGTTTCTTGGATGGCTATCACCTGGTGTCTAGAAATATAATTAATCCAAGTTGGATCTGACCTTTTAACTCTCGTCCCTGCGACATTCCAAGTCAGGAATGTACATAAGGAGGGAGTAACCTCCTCAGGGGGTACTGGTGTTAGAGACAATATTGAGGCTGGTTGTCAGTCATTAGTGTTTAAATCGGTTAATGGGTCAAATCTATTTACTAGATCCAGGTTCAACCTTCACTATGGGGTACAGGTCTATTTTGCCTTGTTTTAGTAGGTATTGTTTGCCACCCATTTCCCGTTGACCCTATGTTGGGGACTGTAATCATGTGTATGTTAGGTCAAGTATACCCCCTTAATGGGGGATAAAAGAACCCTAAAGGGACTGCTCTAAGGGTATCATTATCTTGTATATCAGACCCATCCCAAAACAAGCTATTTGGGCAATAGGCGTTATCAAAATTTATCACCACACAGTCCCCTTTCACGGTTTTGGCTCGATTCCCCACCCAACCCACCCTTCTCGCAAAAATAATGCTGGAGGAAGTGTTTAACAGCCTGATTCATCATTCTCCCGTTTTGCGAGCCCCTAATAGCGATTCATAACGAATCGCTATTAAGGACTTGCAAAACGGGATTCATGTAGGAATTGCAATAAATATTGCGATTCCTACATGTTCCTTATTTGCGATTAGCTAATTGCTAATCGCTAATAAGGAATAACTCCCCATGCATTCCTATGGGCCTACAGGCCCATAGGAATGCATGGGGAGTTATTCCTTATTAGCGATTAGCAATTAGCTAATCGCAAATAAGGATGCGATTTCAAGGGTGCAGGGGTGTCCAAAGGACACCCTGTAGCACCCCTGAAATGTAATCTACATTGGTGTTGCGCACACACATGTCCAACGGACATGTGTGTGTGTAACATGCAACTTAGAAAAATGCATTTAAATGCATTTTTCTAAGTTTTTGCTATTTACCGAGAGGTCTGACCTCTCGGTAAATAGCGGCCCAAAATTGCAATTTCGCAATTTTAAAATGCTTCATGAATTGCATTTAAGGAATCTCAAATAGAGATTCCTTAAATTCAATTCTTCGCAAATGTGCGAATTCTTAAATAGCGAATTTTGCATTTGGGATGATGAATCCCAAATGCAAAAATTGCACTCGCAAAAGGCAAGATTATGAGAATCTTGCCCTTTGCGAGTGCAATTTAGCTTGATGAATCAGGCGGCTATTCTCCACTACTGGAGTCATCACACCATTTTTTAGCCTTTCTCATAAGATTAGCAGTCGATTCAACCTCTCCTTTTCTTAGCGGGGGAACCCCTGTAAAGACTGCCACAAAAGGTGCAACTGCTGGGGGCAGGTTTAGGTGGAACCTACTTTCTGAGTGCGTGTGCTCCTTTGTCAAAAGAGGAACCCCTTGTGAGATGTTAGATGGGAATAATTTGGGTTTCTCATTCGTAACTGGCCCTACGCTATTTACCGCCGTGGTGTTGTTAATGGGTGATGGTAACAATGGTTTTGCCCGCAAATTTGGGGGGCCTTCAGATCCCAGGATGGGTCCTTTGTGGGCATTATCAAATTTTTTAACTAGTTCGTCTATCAAAACACATTTTTTTAACAGTCCCTCAAGGCATGTGTTCATAGTGTCAACAATGTCCTTCGCAATGCCCACTAATAAAGACTCAATCCGTTTCTCAAAAAGAGCATCAAGATGATCCTTCAAAGTACCCTCCACCGCTTTTCTGATTTCGGGGTCCCCCTCTCCCTTCTTCCTCTTTGTCGATGTCGATTTAGAAATTGCAGGTGGATCTAGAGTCACTATGGGTTGCAAAGCTTGTGGGGCACATGGTTGTATCACACTAGGGGTAGAAGTGGGTTTCGTTATAATAACATCAAGCTCTAAGGGGATGACTTGCACTGGGGTTAGTTGTGATGTGGTGGGAGAAATGGCTAATAAACCCAGTTCTTGCTGTGCCGTAGCGATTTCTTTGGACAACGCCCCAACCGCGGTGGTGAGGTAGGACATAATGGAGTCTGATTGTTTAGCAACTTTAGCCCCATGTCATACCAGTGAGTGAACTGAACACAAGTGCAGTGGTCCCACATCAGTCAAAAAGCAAGCGGGGGACTGTTGGTGTGAATAGCAACTCATGTAATTTAATGTAACACAAATGCTGCAAGGCAAGTCAGTAAATGGATATTTTGTACCCAAAGGCGAACATGAACCCCAGACTGCTTAGAGGGAGACAGAGGAAGCACCTAGGGAACACCATATTCAGGATGAGGAGACCCTGTCACCCGCAGACGTCACACCACCACCACCATCACTCAGACCCAGGAGGTATACAGTGGGTAGCCTGCAGGAGATGGATGGGTCAGAGGAGGAGAGCACGGGAGCCCCACAGACCATGCAGGAAGAGGCAGCACAGTCTCCTGTGACACAGTCACCCATGCAGCAAATCCACACCAGCGGTCCCTGACGCAGACCAAGGGCACACAGTCCAGATGCACAGGGTGATGGATCCAATGTCTTCGCAGGTCTTGAGGGCACCATGGTGAAGGTGCAGCGGCTGCAAGGCAAGACAATGCAATCAAGTCAAGTCAAGTCAAGTCAAGTCAAAATTTATATAGCGCACTACATACCCAGAGGGTCTCAAGGCGCTTGAGGAAGAGGGGGAGGTTTACCTATCGAATATCCAGGTTTTAAGCTGTTTTCTGAAGGCTAGGTGGTTTTGGGTAATGCGGAGGTGGATGGGGAGGGAATTCCATGTTTTGGCCGCTAAGTAGGAGAAGGATCTTCCCCCCATGGTGGCTTTGTGGATGCGCGGCACAGCGGCGAGGGCTTGGTTGGACGAACGCAGTTGGCGGGTGGGAGTGTAGAAGGAAAGGCGCGTGTTGAGGCAATCAGGTCCAAGTTCGTAGAGGGCTTTGTGTGCGTGGGTGAGGAGGCGGAACGTTATACTTTTGTTGACAGGGAGCCAGTGAAGGTCTTTCAGGTGACCGGAGATGTGGTCTGTGCGGGGGATGTCTAGTATGAGTCTGGCTGAGGCGTTTTGGATGCGTTGGAGTTTTTTCAGCAGTATTGCGGTGGTGCCGGCGTAAAGGGTGTTTCCGTAGTCCAGACGGCTTGTGACTAGTGCGTGTGTGACCGTTTTTCTTGTTTCGGTGGGGATCCAGCGAAATGTTTTTTTGAGCATGCGCAGGATGTTGAAACACGAGGAGGAGACGGCGTTGACTTGTCTGGTCATCGAGAGAGAGGAGTCCAGGATGATGCCCAGGTTCCGTGCGTGGTCTGTCGGTATGGGAGCTTTTCCTAGGGCCGTTGGCCACCAAGAGTTGTCCCAGGCGGAAGGGGATGCACCTAAGATGAGGACTTCCGTTTTGTCCGAGTTCAGTTTCAGACGGCTGTGCTTCATCCACTCGGCTACTTCTTTCATCCCTTCATGGAGGTTGGTTTTGGCGGTGGTTGGGTCTTTCGTGAGTGAGAGGATCAGTTGAGTGTCATCAGCGTAGGAGATGATGTTGAGGTTGTGCGATGGTTGCGAGGGGGCTCATGTAGATGTTGAAGAGGGTAGGGCTGAGAGAGGATCCTTGTGGTACGCCGCAGATGACTTCGGTGACCTCTAATTTGAAAGGGGGGAGCTGGACTCTCTGAGTTCTTCCAGCGAGGAACGAGATGATCCAGTCTAATGCTTTTCCTTGAATTCCGATGTTGCTGAGGCATTGTATAAGGGTGCTATGACAGACTGTGTCGAAGGCTGCGGAGAGGTCGAGGAGGATGAGGGCGACTGGGCGAATGAGGGCGAATCAATGCAACATCAGATGGTGTCCATGAACAAGAACTTTAGGGACATCAAGGAGGGCATCAATGGTCTGAACAACACTGTTGCAGCGGGCATGCAGGACATGGCTGAGGCAGAAAGGCTATTGTGCAGCAAAATGGACAGTAAACATGGGGCAAGGCGCAGGGAAAAACAACACTTGGAGGGGTACACAAAGGTGGTGAACCACCTATGCAATGCCACCTCAGTCCTCAGCAGACGCACAGTGGCCATGCAGTTGGAATTAGCCCACTGCAGCCAGGATGTCGCTAGGGGGTTGGTACAAGTCACCACTGTGATAGAACTGCTCCCAACAGCCAACATGGCTGCCACAGGGTCTTGGGATTGTGGTGACAGTGAGGAGGTCACCAGCAGCAGCATTACACCACCCATTGCTGAGCCCAGAGGAGTAGTGCAAGGCAAGGGCCAGTAGCAGGACAGTCCTCAAGGGAGGGCAGTGAATGAATGAATGGATGAATGAATGAATGAATGAAATTGTACTTGTATAGCGCATGGCTCCCCGGAGGCCTCCCAATATTGATTGATAGAAGAGTGGAGGAAAGCAGAAGCTGTGATGTTAAGAGAATATCTTAAAGAGGTGGATTTTTAAAAGCTTCCGGAAGGCCAAGAGGTTGTTGTCCTTTCGTAAAGTGAGAGGAAGAGTGTTCCTGATCTTTGCAGCATTAAACGAAAGGGAGCGTCCACCCCATCTGAATCTTCAAATTTTCTTGGGGGCGGCCAGGCATAAGCAGCTGGATCGCAGGGTTCTGTGAGGGAAATAGGGGGTGACCAATGAGTCTTCCGGATGGCTCTATGAACTAGGCACATAGCTTTAAACTGTATCCTAGCCAGAATAGGGAGCCAGTGGAGACTCCTCAATGCTGGTTTAGCAGATTGCCACAGCGGAATCTGGACAAGGAGGCGTGGCTAGTCGGGAGGCTCCAGGAGGCTTAGCCCAAGGTCAGCGCTACAAAGGGCCCTCTCACCTGGCAGGTCACCTGCTTGATCCAGTATTTCCGAACATTTCTGGAGCCACGGCCTCTATTCCTAGCCCCCTTAGCTGGTCGGATCACTTTCTGGTCCAATTTTTTATTAAAATCCCAGCCAGCTCCAGAAAACAGCTCCCCCCCCTTTCTGGAGGCGCCCATGGCATAAATTGGATGGTGACACATTCGTGACCAGACTAAAAAATTCCCGTCCAGACTGGCCAGAGAATCTGGAGGAAGCGGACATAGCATATAGAGAGTGGGCCAACAAATCTCTAGACCACTGTATTCCCAAGAAACTGTCCAGGCCCAAGCGAGAGCAGTCCCACCCTTGGTACTCTGAGGCTCTGGCAGGCCAGAAAAAGCAATGTAAGCTACTGGAGCGTATCTGGAGGCGCTCTTATGATCCTCAGGCCAAAACTAACTTCAGATCCGCTACCAAAGCCTATCATAGACTCATAAAGAAAGCGAAGACCAACTACTATACTGAACTGATTAGCTCTAGTTTAAACCGCTCCAAAGCTATCTTTTCATTAGTAAAGGACATGACTAAGTCACCGGAGGGACCTAACTGTACGATAACATCTGACCTACAATGCGAAGAGATAGCCTGTTTTTTTGGCGACAAAGTCCAAGGGATCTATAACTCTTTTAAATCTGGTGGGTCTGTCCCTACGGCCCACCATGCCCTAGATGCCCAAGACTCACTGGAGCCCCCTATTCACTTCATGCCCTCCCTGTATTCTCACTGGCCAACATGGAACTTCTGGCTGTAAAGGTTAAGTCTGGGTCCCCGGAAGACCCTGTTAAACCAGAAATGTTCAAATCATTCCAGGACCCTATTCTTTTGGAAGGTCGGGAACTGATTAATAGATCCTTTCAGTCCTCCATCATCCCTAAATCTTGGAAACACGCCAAGGTTGTCCCGCTATTGAAGAAGCCCACCTTGGACCCTACTAGGCCTGAAAGTTTTAGACCTATCTCTCTGTTACCTTGCCTAGCCAAGGTGGCAGAAGCACACGTAAATGCCACTTTGACCAACTACTTGGAGAGTAACGGGATTTTGGATGAATCGCAAAATGGGTTCCGGTCTAACCACAGCACGGAGTCCGCCCTAGTGGCCGTCACGGAACAACTGAGGGCGACACAAGATCTGGGTGGCACGTCGGCTCTAGTTCTGCTGGACTTGAGTGCGGCGTTCGACACGGTCTCCCATGAGATCCTACTTAGAAGACTCTGGGAGATCGGAGTCAGGGATGGAGCCTTGGATTAGTTCAAGTCCTTTCTATCGGACCGCCCCTTCCAGGTCCATGCTCCGCCGTACTCATCCCTCAGACTCTGCTGTGCTGTGGTGTCCCGCAGGGGTCGGCACTCAGCCCCACGTTGTTTAACGAGTATGTCCGCCCTCTCGCCATGTTGGCGAGAGAACGTAAGATCAAATTAATTTCATACGCGGACGACACGCAACTTATTTTTTCCTTCTCTAATAACATCGATGTGGACCGAGCCAAATTTCAAGAAGACATTCTGGCCATCTCAAACTGGATGACCATGAATTGCCTGCAGTTAAATTCATCAAAAACTGAGGTACTTCTGATTGATACTCATAAGTGGGGTGACCACTGGTGGCCCCCCACGTTAGGTCCACCTCCCGTCCCTAAGAAGGAAGTACAAAACTTGGGTGTGATTGTGGACAACTCACTTGCACTAGAGTCCCACGCAAAAAGAGTGGCTGGCACCTGTTATGGCCGTCTACTGTCTCTCAAACCGATTCTGTTTTTTTTTTAACCATCTGTACGTCAGACAATTATACAGGCGCTTGTCTTATCGCACATAGATTACTGTAATGGCTTAATGCTTGGCTCCAACTTGACAGCCATTAACAGACTCCAAAGAGCCCAAAATGCTGCCGCTCGCACTTTGTTTGCTCTACCAAAACACTGCCACACGTCGCAAATTATGCGACGCTTACATTGGCTTCCGGTGAAACAACGCATCCACTTCAAACCCCTCTGCCTAATGCACAAAATTCTTCACAGCTCTGGTCCTCAAATCTTACGAGATCTGTGTTCTCTTTATACTCCTACACGCGCCCTCCGCTCGGCAGACCTCCATCTTGCCTCTACCATTAAAATCGAAAGAGTAGAGCTGGCGGTCGCTCCTTCAGATACTTAGCCCCGAAACTGTGGAATTCGATCCCCTTTGAAGTGCGTGCCACCAAGAACTACCTGTCGTTTAGGAAACAAATTAAAACCTGGTTGTTCCCTGCCATCTAGGGTATCTACAAAGGCGCAACAAGTCACTTATATGAGCTAGGTTGCCTTGCACTCAGGCATATCTGCAAGCGCTGGGACGCCCCGTTGCTGGGGTAGCCATGTGCTATACAAGCCAACATAACATAACATAACAAATTAGCTATTTGAACGTTTAATGAACATGTGAACTCTTCAGAGGACAGCATTTGCTTAAAACTTACTGCTTTTGAGCGGACTTAACCGATTTTTTCTCGCTCGGCAGCAACGACCAGGAAACGCGGCTGGGTCCTCGGCAGCACACGCTAGTCTGAAGGCGGGCTGGGGCTGGCCTGAGAGCACTCGGCGGTAAGAGCAGCTGGCGGTGGAGGGCAGATGGATACACTGATCAGATTTCTAGCGTATATTGACCTACAGCGCTGCCGGTCAGTCCGGCAGTGATTGTGTTTGCGACAGGATTTATTCTGCCACGAAGCGTCTGCAGTTCATTCGGCCTGGATAAAGCACAAAGCCGCGACGCGGCAGAAGCCACCATTATTTCCATGAAACAGCTCCAAGGCACTGATTTAAAGGTGAGAGGACATAAAATTCTTGGAGGGGGGCTTGTTCGTTGGGTTAAGGCGGCCTCTGAAGTTAGGAGAGGAAGAAGAGCTGCATTTAGGATTTCCTATTTTGGAAGAGATTTTGGAATCACGCAGCAGAAACTACCTAACCCACAATGCACTGGGCTCCAAAACACCCTGAATAGTATTCCGAATAATTCAAATAATACCGGCTATACTGCTAAAAGAAAAAAGCTGTCTGTAGCAGCCTTTTCGCGTATGTAAGGCAGCGAGTCGCAAGGAAGCCAGGCTTCCGGCTATACACTCAGAAGTAAAGGTGGGAAGCAAGGTGCTGTAAACGCACGGACAGATATTCCGCCATCAGCTGTGGCTAAATCTAAGGCAAAATCTTCCAAGAGGTCACAAAAAACCACTTCCAAAGCACAGAAGCCCGTTACTAAGGTCAAACCACCACCCTCATTAAAGGCTTATTTTAAACCAGTGCCTATTGTATTGGAACTTAAACTTCCTGACGGGGTTTCGACAATTGAGTCTTCAAAGGGTCTCCAGACACTTAATAGATACCATCTTCTGGGGCACTTAGAACAGGATCAAGGCCCTGAGCATGTAGAGGCTCTAGGGGTCGCTAGGATGCAGGGCTCAGAAATGGCTGATAATGTGCCTAAGGGGCTGGACAGCACTTCAATAAACGGCAGCATTGATGATTCAACATCTACTCACAATCTCTCAGCTATACTGACTATGGACACTTCTGATCAGTCTGTTATGTTAATGTTACAGGCCTTAAGTCATGAGGTTAAAAATGGGTTTCTAGCCTCACAGAGAAATCAGCAAGAAATACAGCTGTATTGTGAGAAGTTGGAAGAAAAGTTTGACGCATTAGCAGCTAGAACCACTGAACTGGAGTCCACTGTTTCTGACCTCAAATCACTTGCAGTCCAACATACTAGAAAAATTGAAGATCTTCGACAGCGAGAACAGGGCTACCAAGAGAAAATGGAGTCGTTAGAAAATGCGAAAAGGAGGAATAATTTGCGGTTTCTGAAAGTCCCGGAAGGGGCAGAAGGGGGCAACATTAAAGAGTTTGTGGTTAAACTTATAAAACAAGCGACTGAAGTTGAACTTTCAGAACAAGAGCTGATGAGAGACATTCAACGAGTGCATAGGGATCTGTTTAGACAAAACCCTAATAAAACGAGACCCAGGAAGATATTAGTCCACTTTTTGACCTATACTTTAAAGGACAAGATACTCAATTGGGCGTTAAAAAGTACCTCTTTATCAGCTGAAGGGATTACATTTCAGATCAGATTGGATGCATCTTCGATTACAGCATCCAGGCAGTGGGAGCTTGGTAAATTACTAGACCCTTTCAAGCAACTCGGTGGCACTGCCCAATTGAAGTTTCTTGCATCTCTAAAAATAATGTACAAAAATAAAATGAGAGTCTTTAAAAGGGTTGAAGAGGCAGAAGAGTATCTCCAATTAGTCACACTTGACAGTAAAAGTGATCAGGGGGAGTAAGAATAAGCGACTTAAGATTCAAATAGTAGGCGAAATAACTAATGTCCTCCCAAGCCTGACTAAATAGATTACCCTCTGTTTTTTTTTTGTTTTTTTTGTTTCCCTTTTCTAAAATAGCTTTATTAAACATATACACCATCGGGACATCTGAGGATGGAGCCTTAATGGCCTGAGGTAGGCCAAGAGAAAGGAGGGGGGTTCTCCAGGGGAGCACGGGAGGGTCTAGGCTTGTACAGGGTGGGGGTGGGAAGGGCACCGGGTGGGGAGCATGTGGAAAGAAAAAAAATCGTCCAAATCGCCAAATAGGATACTTAATCGTTTACACCGAGCAAAGATAATATGTTACAGGATAGGGTAGCCCCGCTGGTATATATGAAGGTCTTGTCATGGAATTTAAATGGTTTAAGGGTTAAATATAGAATAGAGAGGATATTCCAATATTTAAAGGATGCGCCCGAGCATGTATTCATCCTACAAGAGACGCATTCTACGGAGCAAGAGTTAAGAGACATTTGTAGTAAAAAAAATTGATTCAGCAACTAATAACTACATCGCAGCAAAGCACAAATAAAGGAGTTGCTATAATGATTAAATCTAATCCTGAGATTACGTTACTAGAATCAAGAGCCGATAAAAAAGGGAGATGGGCTATAGCAAGGATAAAATATTATTCTTATAAATTCACAGTAGCAGGATATTATGGTCCGAATTTAGATGACACACTCCCTCTCAGAGAACTTTTGGTTGAACTCCTCGATTTTGATGACCCCTTAATTCTTGCAGGTGATTTTAATTTAGTTCTTGATTCACAAATCGATAAATCATATAAACTTAAGACTTCCCATAATCCCAAAATAAGATCCCTATTACTAAATGCAATCAGCCAGTTTGGCTGGAAGGATATATGGAGGAAGAAATCGGGTACAAAAAGAGAATTTACCTTTCATAATAAGAAGTTGCGCCATAAATCTAGATTAGATTTTTTCTAATTGCAGAACATCTTTGCGAGCTCGTAAATGAGGTCAAACATCTAGGAGCTCACATCTCAGACCATTCTGCAGTTTATTTAGTACTGAAACTATTGGGCCCACAGACTATTAAAAGATGGACCATGAATAGGAGTATTCTCTTGGACGATGAGATATTAGAGAACTTGCTCTCTGAGTCAAAAGAGTTTTTTAAAACCAATTTAGGAACAGCTACACTTCCTGTTGTTTGGGAATCATATAAAGCCTTTTTGAGAGGGTTACTTCTGGCCATTCAATCTTCTAAACACAAAATATATAGGGCAAAGATCTCGGAGATTGAGTTAAAAGTTATGACTCTAGAAGGTGCCCTATTGGATTCAACTCTAGCGTCAGGAGCAAATATTCGGGAAGATTTGATAGCCTGCAAATTACAACTTGAGGAGATTCTAGATGATAGACTCAGAAAGAGATGGCAGGCCAGTTCTCTCACCCATATTGAATATGGTGAAGCCAGTGGTAAGCTATTAGCTTGGACGGCTAAAAAAGAGCAGAAGAGAAACACCATTAAAGGAGTCCAGTTGGGTAATACGGGTGTGATTTCAGAGAATAGCGCTGATATTGCACAGGCTTTCTTTAACCACTTTTCAAGTTTACAAGGAGGATTTAGTCCCACAGGAATATTTAACTCAGACATGCCTTGACCAGTATGCTGTCTGGCAAATTGATGATCAGACATTTGAGAATTGAAATAGAGAAATAAGCTTGAATGAAATAGTCATGACAATAGACTCTGCTAAAAGAAGTAAGGCTCCAGGCCCGGATGGGCTGCCTGCCAAGCTTTATAAAGCTCTGGCTCCAGTAATTGCTCCCGTTCTTCAGATGCTCTTTATATCCATTTTCGAGGAAGGAGGTAAAATTCCCTCTTCCTGGAATGAGGCTACAGTTGTTCTTGTTCTTAAACCACTGACATCTCCATCCCAGTGTGATCCATATAGACCCATCTCTCTGCTTAATTTGGATTATACATTTCTAGCCAAAATATTAGCAGAGAGATTAAATGGGGTAGCTGGCAGATTACTACATTTAGACCAAAAGGGATTTGTCAGAGGGCGTTCTATACAAGATTTGACGCAAGCATTAGTAGGTGCAATTGATCTTGCTTTCCTTTATAAAATTCCGTTGGCGATCATAACATTAGATGCCACTAAGGCATTTGATCGGGTAAATTGGGCATACCTGGCTAAAGTCTTAGAGAGGTGCAATTTGGGAAGGAATTTTTGTAGATCTATATCCGCATTCTACCATGCCCCAATAGCAAGAGTATTGATAAATGGAAGTCTTTCACCACCCATAAAAATTAACAGAGGTACAAGACAGGGATGTCCTCTTTCACCCTTGCTTTTTGATTTATATATTGAATCATTGGCCGAAAAAATTAGACAAGATCAGCGTATTTTACCATTTAAATATAACAACTGGGAGAAAAAAGTCTCTCTATATGCTGATGATATGATGCTTTATACGTCAGACCCAATCAATGCAATTCCCCTTATTTATAGTGCGGCTGAGCAGTTCGGCCAAATCTCCGGATACCAGATCAATCAGTCTAAATCAGAATGCATGATATGGAATATAACTACTTCAATATCAATCCCAATCCTAAAACATGAAATAAGATATCTGGGGGTACAAATTACGCAGGACATAGATCAATTGGCTTACAAAAATCTGGTGAAAATTGAGAGAGAGAGTGCGGAATCTCTGAAAGCCTGGTCACTTCTTCCTTTGACTTTAATTGGAAGAGTAACTATCATTAAGATGATGCTGCTACCTAAATTAATGTTCATATTCCAAAATATTCCGCTAGCCTTTAAGGAAGCTCGGTTAAGCAAAATCCAAGCTAAATGGAATTCATTCGTCTGGACCTCAAAGGGCATAAGGATCGCATGGAAGAAGCTGCGCAGAAAGAAAAGCAAAGGAGTGCTCTGTGCTCCAGATTTGAAACTCTATACCTGGACTTTATTAATCAAGGCGGGTATAATGCTATTTGATACCCCACTGAGGACAGAAACAGGCTTTATGTTTCAGACTATGCTATCTGGGCACCAGGGAGGCACTCAGGGATTTTTGTTGAAGTTCGGGGATCCGCGTTTTTTTAAGAAGGTTCGCTTAAAGGTTCTGAGAGATATGGCATGTGTGTGGGCCAGAGTAAGAAGATCGTTGAATATTCCATATTATTCTGCCAAGGCTCCAATCTGGGATTCACCAGGTTCTCCAGAGTGGACTAAAGACTCATTGATTACCCCTCTTCGGGAGGCTAATGTAATATCTTGGGGCCAGCTAATGCTAGAAGGAGTCTTTTTGAGCTGGGAGGAGATCTCTACTCTTACGGATAATAACTTATCCAAGTTCAAATACCTACAAATCAAGAGCTGGGCTACTGTAGTCAAAATTGGCGTTAAGTCAGTCCTGGAGGAACTTTTACTGAAGAAGGCAAAGAGGATAAAAACATCAATCCTGTATTGGACAATCTTGGAAGCAGAAGATGGGGATCTCTGTCTGCCGGCACAGCTTTGGGGGGACCAAGTTCCGGATGTCGACTTGCAGAATTTATGGCAAGTATCTTTTGATCTACTCCATATTACAGTCTCTCCTGCCATTTTAAAGCGCAATCATCTTTTTTCTCTCCATAGGGTATATTGGTCTCCGACCAGGCTGGCCAAATTTTCTAAGGGTCCTATCCCCTGTTGCCCAAAGTGCAATCAGGAAAAGGCAGACAACCTGCACATGTTTTTAACTTGCCCTGCTCTAAGGAATTTTTGGTCCGAGGTAGAAGAAGGTATGAAAACGCTCTTCAATTTTGATATACAGGTAAGTATATCACTTGTTTTCTTTGGAATTTTTGCTAATTATGAGGAATTTCCTCAAGACACTAATAAATTATCTCTATATTTAATTATTGTGGCTCGCAGAGAGATATGTAAACTTTGGGTTAATGACACTGCACCTTCATACCTAGATTGGATCAGGGCAATCAAGCATACACTTAAATTGGATAAGGTGGCCTGGAAGAGAAGGAAACATTTCTGGATTCCCTGTATTAACTGTCTGGATAGGATGTGAACGATTTTGTCCAATGATTATGCCTTTTTGCAGTTTGGGTTACCCTAAGATCAGTTCAAGGGCCTGGAAAAGAGAAAGAACTGAATTGAATTTATTCTTTTTAGTACCGCGTGGTACTCACTGGGTATCTGCAGAAAGAGCATCCATTAAGATCTTCAGAGTTTAAGGAGGGGCCTCTCTGCTGTGCAGAGGGTGACACGAATCGGTTACTCTGAGAATATCTTTTTGGGCGTATGAGGACACAAAAAAAAGGAGGCGTGCTGCACAGTTCTGAGTTACTTGCAGTTTGTGAATGGTGAATTGAGGATCACCGAGATATAGGGCATTCCCATAATCAAGGCGAGAGAGAATAAGGGCCTGTACCAGAATTCTTCACGCCTGGAAGGGGAGGAGGGGAATGATTTTCCGCAACATTCTCATTAGTCCATAACTGATGTTATGTGCAAAGTGAGCAGGGCACTGCTGTGCGTGGCCACAGGAAATGAGTACATGCTGCTACTGACAGTCACAGATGAGTGAGGCAACCCATGTCACCCAATGATAGGGGATGACAATGAGCATGCAGTGTATTGATTCCATGCTGGGCTACTGAAGGCACAAATATTCCAATATGGTGTGGCGGTGTGCATTCCTATTGCCTGATGTAAGGTCATTAAAACACCATTACACAATTGTAATTAATCGTTTGGTCTCATTACTTACTCAGAAATAGTTGCGTGTGATCTCAGCACGTCTGTGTCTCCCATCTGCCACTCCTACAACACCTGCGGTGCAGTACAGTGGCCTTGTACATTACTCATCCTCTGGGTTAGAATCAGTCATTTCAACTGGTGTTCCCTTCTGTGTGGCCAGGTTGTGTAGCTTGGCACAGGTCACAATGAGTTTACAGCATATCTCAGGGCGGTACTGCCGTGCACCTCCACTATTGTGGAGGCATCGGAACCTGCTCTTCAGGAGTCCAAATGTGCGATCAAACACATTCCGCATGGACTTATGGGCAGCATTGTATCTCCTCTCACTTGGGGTTGATGGGTTCAGGAATGGGGTGAGTATGAATGCCAGCACCGCATAGGTACTGTTACCTAAGTGGGAAAGGATAGAACATCAATCACAGGCAACAACAGATACAACTAAGGCATACATCAGGGTGTGTCACATGCATTTACCTAGTAGATATCCTTCTCCATATTAATCCCCAGCCAGATGTGTATAGATTCCACTGTGCCTGAAGATGTAGTAATGCGTGCTCCATGGGAATTTCCCTTCTATATCAGTTATGATGTGAGACCCATCACAAATGACCTGAACGTTGATCGAATTATATGATTTCCTGTTCTGATCTATGTACTCAGTAGCTAAGGGGGGGCAGATTGCGATATGTGTCCCATCGATGCACCCTATGACATGTGGGAACTGGGCCATCTGATAAAAATCCATCTTGGTCTTATGCAGTTCCATTTGCGTTGTGGGAAACTGGATGTAATGGTGCATTCTTTGAAGCATGGCATCCAGGAAGGTGTTGAAGAAGCGTGACAGACCACTTTGTGAGACACCTCCAGCCACAGCTATCACCACCTGGTAACTACCTGAATCAAATAGGTGTAGGGAACAAAGGACCTGCACATGTGGTGGAATTGCATGCACCCTGCATGTCTGCTGCTCCAGGAAAGGTTGCAGGTCATGTATGAGCTCTAGGATGGTTGTGGGGTGAAGCCTGTACCTCTCATGTATTTCTTCTTCTGTGAGTTCAAAGAGGGTTATGCGCACTCTGTATATGCGTTCTCCTGTCGCCTCTTCATCCTCTGTGCTGCAGCTTGTATCCACATCCACCTTGCAATTACATAGAGGGCCTCCATTGTGTTGAGATTGATGCATTCTGGGGCTGTTTATATGCAGTGCACCTGGTTACACCTGCTTTGAGTTGGTGATAATTTGCGACTCACAAATAGCGATTTTACGAGAAATTGCTATTTGTGATTTTTCTTACATTGGTCTGAAATTTTATTAGGGATTTCGCAATTTGCGAGGCGCAAATTTTGAGTCAGTGGCTCAAATCAGCATAATAAGGAATCGCTAACTGGTTTCACTTTTCTTTAGCGATTCCTTATTTTGCGGTTGTCTTTTTCTCTCTCTATATTTCACATGGGTCTTTTGCGATGGCAAACGTTGAAATTCTGCGGATTTCAGCGTTTGCAATCACAATTTGCCTTCCTACATCTGGCCCTAAGTGACTAAATCAATGCACCGCTGTCAGTCATACCACTACACTCGACTCCACCACTACATAGACATGTAGGTCTGCAGTGGTTGTTGTTGATGTTTACCTTTTATGCCACTCATGAAATGCCCTGACTTATTCCATCAATCATCTCCGATCCTACTGAGTGGCTGCAAAGATATGTCACTGTGGTCATAAATCATCATCATGGTGTTGTCCAACTCAGTGTGCAGTGTACAGATTGAATCCCCTTTCCATATTCAAAATGCAATGGATCGGCCTGCAGCTGAAGTACAAATTTGTTTAAAAAACAAGAAGGGAAACAAACATTGCGTTGAGTCACTTTTAGTGTGTAGATTAGATAATAGTACAAAATGAATTAACTTCATGCACAACAAACAACAACACAAAACACTTAGTTAGCGTCCAATGCATGGCATCATTCATTACCTGTCCCTTCCCATCTTCAGTTAACGGGCAGTCTCTTTTGGCTCGGAATGGAGGATAGATATAGTAGTCATCATCTTGTTCCACTTCTTTTGGAGGGACACGACGAGGCATGATTTTCTTTTTTCTTCTATTATGCTACATCCAATCATCATCTGGCTTTAGGGCAATGGATTTAGGGCAATTCAGGAGGATGGAGCAGCAGGATTCAAAGGAGTTGACTGAAATGCAGACAGCTGAAACTCCTGTATGGCAATAAAAAGACTAGAAGACGGTTGTGATTGATTTGTTATTATTATTATTATTATTATTATTATTAAAAAGGATTTGGTACCGCGCACATACACCAATTGGTTTCTTGGCGCTCTAGACCAGGTGGGAGAAGAACATACGAGGGCAGGGCCGCTAGCCGTGCGCCAGACGGAACAGGTACGTTTTCAAAGAATTGCGGAAGCAGCGATAGTCGTTAGACAGACGAATGGCAAGAGGGAGGGAGTTCCAGGTGGCAGGAGCAAGGAAGGAGAAACAGGCTCCTCCATGTTTCTTGCGGTTGAACCTGGGGGTGATCAAGAGGTTGTGAGCCGAGGATCTGAGGTGACGGGAAGGGATATAGGCGTGCAAACAAGAAGAAATAAAAGCAGGAGCACATAGGAACAAAGATTTGAAAATAGTACAGGCCATTTTAAAAACACACCGCTGTGCAACGGGGAGCCAGTGTAAAGTTTTCAGCAAAGGAGTGACATGCTGATGTTTGGGCTGCCGAAAAATTAATCTGGCTGCCTGGTTCTGAACCAGTTGGAGTCGGGAAAGATGGCAGGCAGGAACCCCCACGTATAGGCAGTTGGCATAATCTAGACGTGAGGTGATGAGGGCGAGGATTACAAGAATAAGGGCCTCTTGAGATAGAAACCTGCGAATCTTCCCGATTCGGCGGAGGTGGAAAAAGCAAGCCGAAGTGACGGTGTTAATGTGAGGCCGCATTGAGAGGTCACTAGAAATAGTGACCCCCAGGCTCTTCACGGTATTCACAGGGCAAGGAGGGGAACCCAAAGCTGCAGGCCAGAAGTTGGGAGACCAGGGAGTAAGAGAACCACCAGTCACTACGAGCTCCGTTTTACTAGGGTTGAGCTTGAGTTGACTGAGGTTCATCCACTCATAGATGAAGAGCATGGCATTTTGAAAGTTAGAGCAGGAGGAGGGAGAAGAATTGAGAGGAAAAATAAGCTGCAGATCATCTGCGTAGTTAAAAGCAGTGAGTGAAAACCGACGAAGGGAAACAAGAAGGGGCTGCATGTAGAGATTGAACAAAAGCGGGGACAGAGCAGAACCCTGGGGGACACCACAAGAAAGAGAGGATAGAGGGGCAGAGAAGGAAGAAAGCCGGACCGATTGAGAACGAGAGTAAAGAAAAGATACCACCCATGACAGGGCCAGGCCGGAGATGCCAGCATTTCTGACACGGTCGACCAAGATACCATGGTCGACCGTGTCGAAAGCGGCAGAGAGGTCTAAAAGTACAAGGGCCTGGGACAAATTCCTGTCAGCTCCCTGTTTCAACGTGTCCATAACTGCCACCACAACTGCCTCAGTGGAATGGGCAGGTCTGAACCCAGCCTGACAGTCGTCGAGGAAATGGGTTTCCTCGATAAAAGCACTGAGGCAGCGGGTGACATAGGTCTCTAGGACCTTTCCTAAATAAGGAAGGAGGGAGATGGGGCGGTAGTTGGCCAGCGTAGAGGGGTCGAGGCCAGGTTTTTTTAAAATGGGAACCACCACAGCGCTTTTGAAAGCATTAGGGACAGAGCCTGACAGGAGAGATTGGTTTAGGAGGTCAAGGGGGGGACCGGGGCAGGCCACGAAGGCAGCTCTTAAGATGGACGTGGGACAGCAATCATTAGGTGAGCCGGAGCTCACAGTCTGGAGCAATGAGAGAAAAGTATCCATGGAGATAGGAGGAAATGTAGAAAATGAGTGGGGATTCGGGGAAGGGAGAACAGAATCATGAGACAGAGTAGTGAGGGGAATATTGTTTTTAATCGCAGAGATTTTGTCAGAAAAAAAAGAGTTGAGGGAATTACAAAGGGCTTGTGAGGGTAGGGGCTGAGGGGTGACCCGATCGGGAAGGGAGAGCTCAGCTACGATAGAAAAAATTTCTTTGGCCTTAGATGCCGAAGTCAAGACCTTCTGAGAAAAATAAGAGAGTTTGGCCGAAATGATCGATCGTTTGTAGGCCTTTAATAGATCGATATACGTAATTTGGAGAAAAGGGTCGTAATTCCGCCGCCAACGGCGCTCAGCCTGTCTAAGGCGAAGTTTGTCCGCCTTCAGAGTGGATGTAAACCAGCGCTGAGCGTCATGGGGGCGTTTGGACTTAACCGTTTTGATGGGGGCAACGGCATCACAGGCGGAGGACAACCATTGATCAATAGAGGTGGCTTGAGAGTCCAGGTCAGAGTAGTCAGGAAGAGATGATGAGGCAAGAATAGAATGGAAATGGGGGATGTCAGCCTGTTTCCAATTCCGAACCTGAAGGTTGTGGGGGATGGTAGGACGGGTAGGCAAGAGTAAGTGCAAGGAGAAAGAAATAAAAAAGTGATCAGACCAGGGGCAAGGGTAGACCAGGGGGAAGGGGATGTCAAGATTGATAGACCAGATCTGATCTATTTGATTTGTTGTGATTCGAAGTTTCGAACCAGAAAGACAGACACACAAATAAAAGTAAATAAGGGAAGAAGACAGTAAGAGCAAGACTAGTTGTCAGGGAAGTATAGCTCGTCCTCAAACACTGGGGGTTCAACCAGAAGTGGGTAATCATCATCTAACACGCTACTTCCGTCACCTGAGCCGCTGTCTTCATCTTCCTGTGTTGATTCATGTATTATGTAATTTGGTGGTATAAAGTGCTCATTTATTTTGATCATGGTTAACCTTTCTGCGGTTTTGGGCAAGAGACTGGTACTTTTGACTGTTGCAATGGAACCAGCAGCTCTGAAAACATGTTCAGAAGAGACACTTGCGACAGGACAAGCCAGACAGTTTATTGCCAGCCTGCTGAGCACTAGCCATTGGCCCCTTTTGCCATACCCATACTGCAATGGGTTTTGATCAATGTAGACCTCTGCTGGGTCATCCAGATAGGCCTGGAACATCTGCTCAAAGTTCAAGGGTGCAGCACTTTGTTTGCCCTTTTTTTGTCTTTGCATCAGCACTGGACCTAGCAAGTCCTTGCTGTAAATATCAATCCTTTGCCGTTTTTACTGGGGCAGGTGATCCCGTTCTTGCTATTGTCGATAGTATTGGTGACAGCTGTGAGCCAAACGCACTGCCCTCAGGCTCTGAAGTTGAACTTGACGCCGGATGCCCTGCTGCAGTACTTCTTGTGGGTTTGATTGGCGGGCCTTTAATTACCAGCCGTTCATTTTCCAATTTATTGGCTGCCTCAGCTATCCAAGTTTTGTACTGGGCAACCTCCACTTCTGAAAAAGGAAGTAATGTCTTATTGTTCAGTGCCGATTTTTACCGTGGATCCAGAATTGTGGCAGAAATAAAATGGTCTTGTGAAAAAATCTTAGTTTGCACCCTTGCATTTTTAGTTAAGCTACAGGATAAGCTCTCCACCAACTCATGTGCTTCATTTTCTTCCTCCACATCTATGTACGCTTCGGAGACCTCCTTCAGCTGTTGCTCTATCATGTGCAACAATGGGATAGCTTGGCCCATAGTGCAGTCCTCCCTGCTGACTTCACATGTGAAGACCTTGAAAGGGAGAAACATCTCTGTCAGGCATTTAACTATCCACCATTGATCCATTTTAAGGGTCATGCCTTTCACAGTAGCATTCCCTCTTCTCATGACATATTCATTGATTGGTCTGTACTGCTGAAACAGATGGTAAAGCATGTAAAATGTTGAGTTGCAACAGGTTGCCACCTCCTGGATGAGTGCTTTGACTGGCATTCTATAGTCACGTTGAATGATCCTCAGCTGCTTCCGGGCTTTAAAAGAATGGCTGAAATTAGTGCATATTCTGCGGCAGGTAGTCAGTAAGTTGCTGACTATGGCTTCTTTTTTCAGAAAGTCTTGAACTATAATGTTAATGCAGTGCGACAAGTAAGGGACCCTGAAATAGGCACCATCCTCCAAGGCCTTAAGTACATTAGTGCCATTATCCGTGGCAACAAAACCAATGTAAAGCCCTCTTGGGCGCAGCCATCCAAAGACCTTGTTGTTAAACTCTTCCAAAATGTTTGCAGCAGTATGAGATTTCTCCATGCTGAACAAGGCTAGAGTTGCATGTTTCCAAGTAGCATTAAAAATCTCAGCTGTATCAACAGCATCTACTTCAGATAGCTTTTCTCTAACACCCACAAAAGAGACCTAGTGTGCAGTAATGTACATGTAATCAGTGGCTTGGCAACAGGTCCACATTTCTGTTGTCAGGCGGATATTGTGAACAGCACTTTAATGCAAAGCTTGTCCAACCAATTTTTTAGCACATCGTAATTTAGTGCTGGAACAGCAACTCTGGCGAAATAGAACCGGCTGGGAACCTTCCATTTAGGGCAGATAGCTGACACAAACTCAAGGAAACCCACCCCTTCTACAAATGAAAAAACGAGAAGGTTCAGCGCTAACATTTTAGCCAGCTTCGCATTTTACAACTGTGCTATTGGGTGGTTGCGTTGGTACTGCCCCTCCAACTTAAGCATGCTGTCAACGGTAGGCTGGATTATTTTCCTTTGTGGTGCAGCTGTCTTCTTGAACCCAGTAAGGCTCAACGACGCACTGCTTTTCATTGCAGTACTCAGTTGCCTTGGTGTCTCAGCCTGACTCTTACTACGGTGCCACTGAGATGTTGCGGAGGATGTGGGCGGTACCACTACACTTCTGGGGACAGGGCTGGAAATGTCTCCCTCTTATTGACCTTCCACTGCGATCATATTTTCTTCTACTTCTTCATACCCACCAACAGCAATGGGTGCAGTTTACTTTTTTGTAAGCAAGGTAGGTGAGCCTCCCACTGTATGATGTGGTGTTTTTTAGATGAATTGTATGTCCTCCGGTACCATAGTTTGCACCAAGATTACCCCGCCTAACAGCTTGTTGACAAATTGAGCATATAGCAATGTTCTCCTCCTTACTGCTCACCAAAAAGAAGTCCCAAACTGGGGAGCAGAACTTTCTGGTGCTGCTGGAGGTGCCACTTTCAATACCAGATGAACTGGAGGGTGTGCCTGGAATTTGCTCTGCAGTTACAGTACCACTACCTACTGGGGTGTTGGTTGAGCTGGATGTAGGTCCCTGCCAGGCCTTAGCAAATGTAAATATGGAAGCTGGAGGTCGTGTTGGTGTTACCTGTGTTGGAGGCATCCTTGCTACATCCCTCGCAGCGATTTGGATAGTCTAATAATGTTGGTCTCCGTCTCCTCTGGGCCGGGAGTGATGTTCATGATGACTGACTAGTCATCATAATCCCCTTCTTCAACATCTACCTCCATAACTCTAAGGCTTTCTGGAACCTTCCTTTTGACTAGCCTTGTCTTGTGGCATGCATCACTCTCAGACTGAGCTGGTGGCTTCCAAGTGGCATCTCGATCATCAGAAGTGGGGCTTGAAGAAGAAGTTGACTAACACTCCTTTTCCTTGCTGGGGGTCTGGAAGACAATGGATGTTCTGAAACAGTGGCTTGCTCCTCTTCGTCTGCAAAAAGCTCGATTCCCTGAAATACCCCTACTTCAGGAGGAACGACTACAATTGTGGGTTGTTGTTTAGGCTGTTGTTCCGGCTGTTGTTGTGGCTTATGTTCTGGTTGTTGTTGCGGCTGTTGTTGTGGCTGTTGTTCCGGCTGTTGTTGCAGCTGTTGTGGCTGTTGTTGCCCACTTATCTGCTCAGTTTCCACCTGCAAGGGCGTTGATTAGGTACTATTTTGCTATAATTAAATTTCAACATCACTGCCTGTTAGTAGACTGGCTACCTCTACCACACTCATGGGCTTGGGCCTAGGCTGGTGGGGTGGGCTCACTTATGTGGAGGTGCTGCTCCCAGCTTGGTCCTTGCCGGACACCACTGCTGCAGGTGTAAGTTTGCTTTCCCAAAAAACAAATTGGCTGGCACACCAGTCTTGGAAAGTGCCACTTCCTTCTTCTGTTCCTTCTTCTCAGTGGCAACTTTCTTGGTACAGGAGGACCTGGTACCTTTCTTTGGGGCCATCTTCTTCAGTTGTCAGCAGGACGCAGGTGTACAAGTTGCAGAGATGTCTGCGGTCACACATGGACGTGATGTGGTGTGCAGCAGGACTTCTGACTGGCAGAAGAACGAGTGATGATGACACCCCCTCCTCTGTCTTTTTGTGCACCTAAAAGCAAAGAAGCCAGGAGAAGAACATCAGTGAAATGTTGCATTTGTTGTTGTGGTTCAATTGCTACTAGTACAAACAAACAAATAAAATGTGTAACTTAGTGTATCCATTTGTGAGACATTGTCAACAAGAGCTTTTATGGTACTGTGTACACTCTCAGGAAGGATCGGAAAGAAGAGGAACAACAACAAAAATACAAATGTAATGGTAGGGGACCCTGTTTGGCATTAAATTATTTGCTCATCACATCATTCAGGGAGCTGCAGCTGGCAAAGGGGATGAATGGAAGGAGTAAGCCAAGAGGAAAACCATGCAGACCTATATGGCAAAAGCAGCACACTTATAACACCCACCAAAAATTGCCACCAGCCACATGGACACTCACAAATCACAAACAACAAGCAGGAGGCCTGGAAAACAATGTACTGAAAACAGGCCTATAATAGCCAGGCAAAGGATGCATGCTAAACCACATTGCTTTGCCTGTTATGCAATAAAATACAAAAACGAAAACCCACAGGGCTAAACAAGGCCTGCAAGGTACACAACATACTACACACAGCAAAGGCATTCATTTAACAAACGCCCAAAAACTGAAATACACCCAAAAAAACACATTTGGCAATTCAATCCAATGCCATCCATGCCCTAAATGATGTTTACATTCAACAGAACACACAGAAACAGTTGTTTCATGCACCCCTGACTACCTCTGTGCCTACTGAATGAAAAGGCCTGTTAGCATACTAGGCCACAAGCTTGCAGGCCTATGGATTAAAGCAGACTTCCGGGCTTCAAAATGGCCACCAGCTACATGGCCAGACCCACAACTACAAGAAACTGAAGACAGATAATGCAGGCCTATGACAAAATGTACACTGCCTGGCTTCAAAATGGCCACCAGCCTCATAGCCAGGCCAACAACAACAAGAAACTGAAGACAGACAATGCAGGCCTATGTAAAAAAGCACACTGCCTAGCTTCAAAATGGCCACCAGCATCATCAGGCCCACAACAACAAGAATCCTAGGCAGCAATTGAAACAAATGCAGGCCTATATGGCAAAAGCAGCACACGTATAACTCATATCAGAAATGGCCACCAGCCACATGGACACTCACAAATAACAAGCAACAAGCAGGAGGCCTGGAAATCAATGTACTGAAAATAGGCCTATAATAGCCAGGCAAAGGATGCATGCTAAACCACACTGATTTGCCTGTAATGCAATAAAATGCAAATTCACAGGGCTAAACAAGGTCTGCAAGGTACGCAACACACCAAACACAGCAAAGGCATTTATTTAACACACACCCAAAAACTGAAATACACCTAAAAATACACATTTTGCAATTCAATCCAATGCCATCCATGCCCTAAATGAGGTATAAATTCACACAGAAACAGTTGTTTCATGCACCTCTGACTACCTATAAGCCTACTGGATGAAAGCCCTGTTGGCAAACTAGACCACAAGCTTGCAGGCCTATGGATAAAAGCACACTAAGAAGCTTTAAAATGGCCACCACCAGCAACATGGAAGACCCACAACTACAATAAACTGAAGACAGACAATACAAGCCTATGGCGAAAAGCACACTGCCTGGCTTCAAAATGGCTGCCGACCTCATGGCCAGGCCCACAACAACAAGAAGCCTAGGCCACAACGGAAACACATGCAGGCCTATTTGGCAAAAGCAGCACACTTATAACTCCCACCATAAATTGCTACCAAGCCATATGGACACTCACATATCACAAGCAGCAAGCAGGAGGCCTGGAAAACAATGTACTGAAAACAGGCCTATAATAGCCAGGCAAAGGATGCATGCTAAACCACACTGCTTTGCCTGTAATGCAATAAAATGCACAAACAAAAATTCACAGGGCTAAACAAGGTCTACAAGCAAGGTACACAACACACCATATGCAACAAAGGGATTTATTTAACAAACATCCAAAAATTGAAATGCACCCAAAAATACAAATTTTGCAATTCAATCCAATGCCATCCATGCCCTAAATTATGTTTGAAATTAATTCAAAACACAGCAAAGGAACAGTTGTTTCATCATTTTTGCACTGGCTCCCTATGGACCCCAGAATTATGTTCAAAACCCTATGCCTACTATGGCCTGGGTCCTGAGGGCATTAAAGCTTTATTTCAACACTATGCACCCACTAGGAAACTCAGGTCAGCAAGCAAACATCTCCTTACGGTTCCCAGGTTTAAAAGGTTGAGATGGGGTGGGAGAGCCTTTTGAATTGCTGCAGTCAAATTGTGGAATTCCCTCCCTGAGGAAATTTTGGGACAACACACACACACTCTTTTTCGAAAGGTATGAAATACCTGGTTGTTCCCTTAGATGTTTGTCTGAGTGTGTCTTCTCCTGCTTACATATTGCTCTGCTATTAGAGCCTTGACACTCTTGGGCTAAGTTAGCGCTTTGTAACTTGTATATTCATTCAATCTTTCATCATCATGTACCCACCCATGACTCGCTCTGGGCCTACTGGCTACCCACAACATTTTTTTTATGTTTAAAAGTACCAAAATTGTAGTTGCAGCAACTGCAATGCCCCAATCAAACAAACAACAACACCAACTTAAACTAAACACAAACTTCTGGTAACCAGGTTTTAGGATGGGGCGCACTACCGTATGTTCGGGCAAAGTTAACAATCGCTAAGTTATATGCAGTGCTTCAAAAGGGGGGAAAGAGGTTTTCGAGCTTTGAAAAATGGGGATAAAAGGTACCTTATCTCTGTGCATGTGGTGCAAAATTGTAAGGAAAGAGACAATCATAAGTTCAGGTATCATGGAATTGATCATGTCTAATTGGATAGGAGTGGTGGTAACAGGACTCAAACTGAGACAAACAGAGGCTATGTGGATTAGAAAGTTAAAAGCAGTTTAACAGGAGTTGATTTTTGATACTGAAATGAAATGAAAAATGAAATGAAAAATTGCATTTGTATAGCGCGTAACTACCCTGAGGCCTCGCAGCGATACTGAACTACAATATTTCTTGGCACAATGAGAGTATGAAATGGATGTATATAAATAACTGTATAAAAAATGGGAAGTATCAAATCATGTGGACTATGTACGAAAAATTCATATTTGTGATGTATAAATGTATTTATTTTGTGCTTGTGATGAAATGACAGTTGTTGGTATTACACAAAAAGGTCCAGTAGGATTACATCAATATTTGACTATTTGTAAATGTTTTAAGATGTTGATATGATTTTGATTAGTGCCAACGGTGGCCAAGCAAATGTCAATATTAGGGAAATCTTACTCATTATCAGAATTTTAATATCAGAAATGACCAATTAAGATCAATTAGACGATTAGCGTTATGCTGGAGTACATGCCATTTACGGAACTACTAAAAGTTTTGTTATCGTGCCCTTTCTATTGATTGAGCATATTTGTTTAGAATATACTACCTTTTCGTTCTACTCCAATCCTAATCCTTTGACGTTAATAACTTTACATGGTGGTGGTTCTTTCACTTACCTAGTATTTAGAATGTGTGAACTTGATCACAGATAGTGACTGTCTGATAGGAATTCCTAAGTAGGTTGGGGTATAAGTCTGTATGGCTCAGCGGCTATGAGCTAGCCCTTTATATCAGAAGTTGTGGGTTCAAAACAGGCTGACGATAGAGGTCGGTTTCGTTTTGTATATTAAGTAAAAAATCTACTAGAAATTTTTGATATAGTTTGATTTGCATTCTTTGTGTTTACGGATATTGAGGAGCGCAATAGGAGTATAAATTGTTATTACTACTTGAGAAAAGATACCATAGTTGTGATGAATGGCTATATGTATTATAGAAATGGAAGACGGGAAGAGATTACTATACATGGCTAGATCGTATCAATGGGTGAAATAGCCACAATATATTCGAAATAAGAAAGAATATTATTATATTAAAGACAGTTTTTAATAACAGATGAATTAAAGATAGGTAGAATTAGAAAAGTTGTCCCAGGATGCTTGTTTCCGGTCTGTGGAAGACATGGCATGGCAGTTCGGGCCGGACTGTTCCCATGAGGCACAGGGTCAGACTGATTTGCATATGGCCGTGTCTGAACTGGGGTGGTGGAGTGAGCTAAAGAATGATGATGGATTAAACCCAGATCAGTTGACTGGGGGTGAGTGTTTGATTTGCTCAAATGCTCCGTCCATCATTCCCTTTGGTACGGCTATTATATGTGGTCATGACCCTCATCTCTGCAGTACTGGGAAATTCTTTCTCCTGGGGAATTGCTAAGGGTGACACCTCTCCGCTGTCCAGCAGATCAGTGCTTGCCTGAGCTGTCACTTTAGCTAGGGCCTGTGAGATGATTTTCTTGTCATAACCTCTAGCCTGAAATCTGCTACTGCTTTCTCTCAAGCAACTTTCAAATGCTGTATCTGTACTGCATAATCCGCGTAATCTAAGGAATTCCCCGTAGGGGATACTTCCTATTAAATGACCCGGTTGAAAGCTAGAAGCGTGGATCATGGGATTTCCTGATGTGCTCTTTCCATAGAGAGTTGTCTCCTATTTATTTTCTTTGATATAAAGATACACATCAAGGAAATCAATAGGTTCATGGTCCACTGTAGCTGTAAACTGGAGGTGGAGGTTATTGTTGTTGATCTCATCAATAAAATCCCTAACTAATTCTTGGGAACCATTCCATATCGAAAATATATCGTCGATGAAACGCATCCAACAGAGTATCCGCTCATTCCAGATCTCCTTATGTTAAGCTTTGAGAACCTGTTCCTCCCACCAGCCCACGTGTTAACATGCATAGCTAGGGGAGAAGCAGGCTCCCATCGCAACACCTGTTGTTAAACATGAAAAAGTTGTTATGTAGACAAAATTGATTCATATCTACAATCATTTTCCCATGTCGATGTGTCTCAATAGATCTGTTTTTAAATAGAATTCCACTGCATTTATCCCATCAGAATGCTTAATGCTGGTGTTCAAAGTGCATATGTCTAGAGTAATCAATTGACATTCTTCTGACCATTGTATACCCTGAATTTTCTTTAAAAGATCATTGGAGCCCCTTATGTACAAGGGCAGTGAAGTCACTAGGTCTTCTAAATGGTAGTCAACATATTCTGACATTTTTTCTATTATTCCTCTTTTGCATTTATTATTGGTCTACCTGGGATTGGGTTGGCCCCCTGTGTATTTTTGGTATAACATACATGATGGGAGTTATAGGATATTCAGTCTTTAGAAAAGAATGTTCCTCCATGGATATTTTGGCTTTCTCTTCTCTATTTGTTGAGTTGTTGCACACAAAGTTCTTTGACTGATATTAGTTGATATACCCTAGTTTTGCTATAACAACACATTGAATCATCCATGTGTTTATGAGTTTCCATTAAGTATTTATTTCTAGGCCATAAAACAATATTTCCTCCTTTATCTGATTTGTTTATTATGATTTCACTGTGTTCTTGGAGTTTTTTAATCAGATCTTGATAGCATTTGTTCTTGAATTGTACTTTCTTCTTAGTGCCTTAGATGCATAATCACAGCCATTTTATGTCATCAATGACCACATCTTGGTAAATGTCAATAGTGTCATGTGGCATTATTGGATCAAAGGTGGACTTTGATTTGAATGGGCTTGCCTTGGTGGATGGAAGTTTGACAACCATTTCCTTTAAGTGCTCTTGCATGTCTGTTATTATGGCCCCATTATCTTCCCCTGCCAACGATTCCTACGTGCGCAACAGTGACTTGTAGACTGGTTGAGGCTTTAAACCAGAGGCTTCTTTGATCACCATTAGGTCATGGTCTTGATTTTTCTTGGCATTTTTAATAGCAAATTAATTTTTCAGCTTCATTTTGCGGATAAACTGATAAATGTCCACCCAGTTTGTACATAGTCAAAACTGCTCGCAGGGCAGTATGATAACCCCACTGACAGAAGTTGAATCCAGCTTGGTCTAATTGGACTGCAGACAGGTTAACCACTGTTTTTGCCTTAGTTGTTACTTCTTGTTCCATTTCTTGTTTAGTTGTTTTTTGTTTGTTACTTTTCCTGCTTTTCCTTCTTGCCTTCCTTCTTTGGTTGTGTTGTTCCCTTGATGTTGTGTGGGTTTCCGCGACCTGAGCGTTTGCCTCCTCGCCCGCTGTAAAAAATCCGACTCCTCTGCTGGTGTAAGAGCACCCATATCTTCCCTTACTTCGTGTCTAACCAGCCCTCCATCATCGGATTCTATTTCACTTTGCATGGAAATGGATTCGGACATACATCTTGAATCAGGCTCTTTTCTGATCTGACACGTTCCTCACTGATATTGACAGAAGGCTGCTGTTTTTGTTTCATGAAATCATACTTGCGGGCAAACGTAAAAATTTGACTCATAACCAAGATTATCTCTTGTATATTTGTACGCTTTTCTTGGTTTTATAGTATCCTCTTGCTTCTTGAGGTGCGCTTTTATTTCATTCTTGTTTTTAGTAATCAACTCCTGGTATTCAGATTTGGCCAGTTCTTCATTCATTTGCTCTATTTCCTTGAGGATATTTTCATGATCTATTCTGGCATTCTTGATTAAAATCTGGACTAGTGGCATAGAAGCTTCCAGGTCACTGTTGGCCCATTCATTTAGAATGTCGGGTTAAGGTTGTCAAAACTAGGGGCAATCATTATCCGCAAACCACGTGGAATTCTACACACTTCCATATATTTTTCCAATGATTATTGCTCCCACCATTAAGTTACCTCGGAGTTCATGAATTTTTCCAATGTTTTCAATAGAGTTTTCACTTCACCATCTCTTCTGTTATGTCCGACTTCTGTTATGGCAGGCAAATTGGTAAAGAGTTCAAGTGCTGGAGATTCCCTTTCCTGAATAATATCATTTTCAATGATAGAAACTTGCATTTAAATAGACCTTGGGTTCAACCCTTGTACAGTATTTGTGGTGGACAAGCAACAATACTTGAATAACTGGAGCTCCAGCATTAGAGTCTCGGTTGTGCTCGTCAGTGCCAAACTTCTGGTTGATAGCACACCTCCCAACTTGCACAATTCCAGGCTTATGCGGCTTATTGGTGGTTCCAGCGATGAACTGCAGGTCCTCTTTGTTGCACGTCTTTGTTTTCGCCTACCGTTCTCATCTGTAGAATGCTTCCGGGTGCAAGGGGTCAACAGCTAGTATTCATTCGGGAATAGAAAAATGCAGATTGGGATAAAAAAAAAAAATTATATATATATATATATATATATATATATATATATATATATATATATAAATATATATATATATATTACCTACTGGCGGTCACCAGTAGGTATATATAGTTAGCATTTTTTCTCTATGGGATTTTTGAAAATTCTATGTCTAATAACTTTGGCGTTTGTGGACGGAATTGGCTGAAATTATCAGGAAAATGGCACATTTTGTTTCTGAGCAGCCCCTGAAAATTTGGGGGGGGTTCGTCAAGGGGGGGCCGAGAAAAAAGGGGGGTCCCAAAACGTGTTTTTAACATTGAGTTTTCCATAGGGCGGTTGGCCTCACTTTTAGCCCGAACGGCTGAATGGATTTGCACGAAACTTGGCAAAATTGTAGGGACTGGTAGCCCTATGTGCCTTTTGTAGGTCTCAATATATGTGCTTCAGTGGATTTTGAGAAATTAACGTTCAAAAAAAGATATATATCTGTAGCAGCGGACCGGGCAGCGCTCCGGTTCGCGGACTTTACGCGGTACGGAGCTTTGTGAAGCGAAGCTGATTGGTTCTCCGGCATCTGTAAACATTCCAAACAGTCCATAGCGGCCGCCATCTTGTCTCTCGGTAGGATCGAGAGACAAGCGGAGGCCAAACCGAAGGGGCAAATGACCATAAGGGGGCATAGTAGATCCTCCCTGACCCTCTAGGTTTGATGTGGAGGTTTTAAAAGGGCCCCGCGGGGCAAAAAAAATAAAATAATAATAATGGAACGGCTGAATGGATTTGCACGAAATTGGCAAAATTGTAGGGACTGGTAGCCCGATGTGCCTTTGCTAGGTCTCAATATATGTGCTCCAGTGGATTTTGAGAAATTAATGTTCAAAAAAAGATATATATCTGTAACAGCGCTCCGCTTCGCGTACTTTTCGCGTTACGGAGCTTTGCGAAGCTGATTGGTTCTTCGGCGTCTGTAAACATTCCAAACAGTGTGTAGCGGCCGCCATCTTGTCTCTCGGTAGGATCGAGAGACAAGAGGAGGCCAAAGCGAAGGGGCAAATGACCATAAGGGGGCATAGTAGATCCTCCCTGACCCCCTAGGTTTGATGTGGAGGCTTTAAAAGGGTCTCGCAGGGCAAAAAAAAAAAATATCGTTTTTTTTGTTTTTTTGCGTGGAGTGCGCCCGGTTCGCCTGGGGAGCGTACTTTCTTGAAAATTAGTGAAAAAAGTTAGAGTAAAATAATAATTGTGAGTGATCAGATGTAGGGTAGCTCTGAGAAGAGCTTTTGGGTTTATGGTACATTTAGGTACTTATAAGTAGGTACCAATGCACAGTCTTAAATTCAGAGTGAAAATTCTGTTGCCCTCATCTGAGAAGTGAACTCCATCTCCTCTGTAGATATCTTGCATGTAGTAACGCAAGTTATTGTTGTACAGGGAGCCCATTCCATGGTCTCTCATGTAAGCTGAAACAGATTTGTTTACATGCTTCCTCGATTTCTCAATTTGTGGACAAAATTGGTTCGACCACCTCCATTTTTGTCTTTGGCATATATTTGAATATACCAAGGCAGTCTGAGGAAAAAGTGCCATCAATTGCTCAAAGGTGTCCTTTAAAAGCATTTCCAGACCTACCCCAGTCAAAGTGCCCAAATCATTACCTCCACAGTGCACAATTAACAGGTCAGGTTTTGGCAAATGCATAAAGGTTTTCACCAATGGTATCAATTGGTGACATTTTAATCCTCTGTGGCCAAACCACTTAATTTCCACATCTTGTAAATTGAGGTTAGGTAAATTCCTGTTTTCAGCGTACCTCTGAGCCCAATAGATGTAACTAAGTCCAACAAACCAGACAGAAAACATGGCGAGAGAAGGTTCTCCTGCAGTCAGATGAAGTGTGGCAATGAAATGGCAGTTGAAAAAATGAGAGTGTAAAATGAAAAAAACTGAGGAGTTTCTGTGTTAATGAAGCAGTAAGAGTGATTGGTGGATTTTGATTGCTGAAAACAGAAAGTTAGGGTGCATGGATGAGTTCGTTGAAAGATGTATTTTGAGTGGCGAAGAAAAAATCATTAAATGAAAGATTGCACTGGAAATGCAGGTGCACTGAGAGTTCAGAGTTCAATTGCAACATTGTTGTGTGAACTTGGAAACACCAGAGGTCTTGCAAGAGGTAGTTGCTATGCAGAAAAAGCAGAGAGGGGGCAGAGGGGGGAAGGGTTTTGATTTGAAAAAAAGTGAGGGAAGAGTTTTGATTGGGTGACATGAGAGATATGTGTGAAGAATTACAGCATTTCTGTGATTTTGATAGCTGCAGACTCTGGAGTGCATACCTTTTGCTCTGCTGAAGACAATTTGGTGTGTTTCTGAGACTGTTTTGAAACTCAAAGTATTTGCTAAGGTGAGAGAAGATTTCTTTAATTTAGATAGAAAATAGTGTGCTTTAAGGAGAAAATTATGAAGAAAGTTGTGTTTTTCAAATGTTGGTTTGTCTCAAGTGTTTTACAAATAGATTTTGTTTCTTTGAGAAATTGTAATTGGAGAAAATGTGAAGTATTAGTACTGACAGGGTTTTTATGTGCATAGGAGCTGTGGAGTGTTTTCAAATTATGACTTGTAAATCGTTTTTGAGGAAAAGCAATGGTTTTAATATTGATGACAAGGACATAATGGTGTCTGCTTCTTTATAAGGTAATTGAGAGTCTCTGATGTTATTTTTCCCATTTCAATGTAAGAAGTTTGTCTGTGGAGCAAATTGCTTGTAAATATGCTCCCACCTGTGCATGGCAAATTTAGATTTTGAATGTTTGCGTTACATAGGCATGTTAAAGGTGACTGAAACATGCTGCAAAGGCAATCAAAAAACGCTTTTATGTGTCTTAAGGACATTTTAAGTCATTTCCCCATGTGCAGTGTTTTCAAATTATGAGTTGAAAATCGTTTTTGAGGTAAAGGAATGTTTTCAAAATGTATGTGCGCCATATGCCCCCAAATTTCTTTTTCAGGGGTGCAGCAGGGTGTTCTTGAGACACCCCTGCACCCTCGGAAAAATTCGTAATTTGCGATGAGGTAATTGCTAATCGCAAATTGCACCTTCATTCCTATGGGCCTCCTGCTGCATGGAAATGAATGGGTAATTTGTAATTAGCAAATAGCTCATCGCAAACTAGGAATGGTAAAGAATCGCTATTTATTCCTTAAAGTTCGCTATTTAGGAAATGCAAAAAACTTTGATGATACATATGGCGGTTCATCTCTAACAAGATAAGAAGCATAGGGATAGATTTATGATGACTGGCGCATCACCAGGGATGTGTTAGTCATTCTGTGCCGCTGTTCCGCCACCTATGGTGTGCTGCATTTACAATGTGGCGCATCATGGGGCAAAAACAGCACAGATGCGTGACGTATCTGTGCCGTAAAGGTGGCGCATTGCTGGAGTTGTATCGCAAGTGTGATGAAGCTCCAGCAAGGCTCAGGGGTGCCCCTGTCGCAGGGTTTCTGTTCTCACACAGAACTGTGGACAGAGGATTGGAACCTCGGCGAATTAGGGTGCCCCAAAACTCACCTTAGTAATCAAAAACCCCTTAGCAAGCTAGGTACAGTGTCACATTGGATATAACAAACTCTCACTGTTTAGACAATCCAGAATATGAACTTATAGTACCTCAGGATACGTGGAACTCATGAACACTCGGTCGTTATATATTTCTTAGAAACCAGAACATGGAGTTAAGAAGAACACATGTGTATTTGAAATGTTTATTTACTAATGCCGTCTTCTCAGGCGTAGTATCTTAGATAATACAAGTACACATATTATCAGTAGCAAAATTACCAGCACAGTTACTAGTACATAAAAAGCGAATGGTGACATTATGTTAACATGCTGTAAATGAATAAGAGTTAGCAACACTTATAAGCAGCCGCGGGCCGTGGAGGGAGTTACGGTGGGGCAGGGAGGCGGGGAGGGGGAGGGGCAGGGTGGAGAGGGCTCCACCCTGCCCCTCCCCCTCCCCGCCTCCCTGCCCCACCGTAACTCCCTCCACGGCCCGCGGCTGCTTATATCTCACCCTCCCTAATACACATATTATATTATTTGCTAAGAAGGTCTCTTTGTGTTGGTTTAGGGCGTGCCCATACTTTAGTGTCTTAGATTTGAAGGAATCACATCAGCATACACCAGCTCTCTCTTCATGTGAACCGCATCAAGTGTTGTGTATGTGTGTTCGGCAAAGCAATATAAAACCCGCCTCATGCCCAGAATTGGCAGAAGCTGCACTTATGTTATGAGTATGAAGTCGTGGAGATCAGACCTCATAACAATTCTGTATCATGTTGTTCTTGAAACTTCAGCACTCGCTGTACAGATATAGTTTAACAAGTAAAGCAGATAGTAGAGCAATAACATATTATTCTCATGTAAATCACGATGAACTATTAGGTTGAAAGCTAAAGCAACAACTAAGTGTCGTGTGCAGAAGTTGCAAAAAAGGAAAAATGGCGTTTAAACCGGTAATGAGCCCATGCTAACTTAACACGGTGTAAAGATATCCAGGATCTAGATGACACCTCCCCATGATCCGGAAACGAACTGAATAAGATAATAGAAGTGCCATCTCATGAGAGCAGATTGCAACTTTATATGTGGACACTCCGCAAGGTAAAACATTAAAAACTAGGAAAATTTAATGCTAAAGAAAAATAAAACAGCCAACTACTTTATCGAGGCTTAAGCCAATAGGCAAGCTAAATAATAAAAACTTGACAAATAAGTCAATGAATTGTCAATGAAATGCTAGTACTCAGCATATCAAACATGAAAAAGGTCTATGACATAACTGTGTATGCAAAATAAGCTGCAACAGCCTCTAATAGGAAGTCACCGTCTTCATCCGAAAAGAGTTCAGCCATCCAATTTAAAAGCGGAAAAGAACATACGTGCTCTCCCAGCACCGGATCCTCTATCACCATCAGAGGACAGCTCGGTGGATTTTCAAGAAAGCTCTGTTCCAAGAAAGACTGTGTTGCCGCCAGTAAATTCCAGGGACCAATTAGTCCATGCATCAATGCCACAGCCATAATCCTTTCGCCAGGACAAACCAACTCGTGAGTAATGATAGGACTCATCAGCTGATTAAAGTCGACATCAGGAGAAACCGGTCCGCAGAGACACAAATCAATGGCCCAATCGAAATCACAGGTCAGGCAGTGAAATACAGGCTGGACACAGGTGAAGTAGGAGAATCGAAAAGATAATCCATATGCCGTGCTTAATATCGCCAACGGCATTGTGCCATAATATTCAAGCATGCGATTGCGGAACAGCGTCAGCAGCTGCAGGGCGGGAGCTTGCACAGGAGGGACATCCATATTTAAAAATGTAAAAAAGCACAAGAGCGTCCGCTGGTAATGCAAGTAAAAATGGGAATCCACCAAGCACAGTGGAAAAAATAGAATGAAAGAAAGCAGGATGACTCCAAAGATTTTCTCAAATGAAGTCACGAGACCACTTGTAACAACTTTAAAAAAGTGCGCCAGGCCCTTTGTGGAGGACGCGTTAAAGATAGTCCGAACCATGTCGCTGAAATGCAAAGGCGAATCAGTATTTAAAAGGGTCTGCACCTCTGTACGGGTGTTCGCTATGTGAAGCACGAAAGTTTCACGGGCCGAACTCAAGGCCACCTCTCTCTGAGACAAAAGAGCTCTTATTCTTGCCATGCCGTTGAAATCTGCTCCCAAGGTTGGTATTTGTGGCCAGATTGAAAACTCCCTATGTTCATGTGTGGGAGGAAATAGAACATTTCTGCAGCAAATAACCCGTTCACTTACTGTTACGATAAAAGGAATACTTTTAATTAACCCAGAACAATCTTCATTATTGAGCATCAAATAACTACCATTTTCCAACAACTTGAACGTGGGGATGATAGCAGGAACTGGCGTGCCTTGCAACACGCAAGCCATATTTGGTCGGTGTTTGTTGCATGAACCGTGTAACTGTATGTGCCTACACATTAGTGAATGATCTGGCGTCTTAGTGCATTCCTCTCCATTCAGATAAACTTCTTGATCATCTTTGAAAATCTGTATGTGTATGGAAGCGACCAGACCTCATGAAGAAAACCACTACCTAAAGGTTCATAACGACCTATTGGTATATATTTCATACAATTTGAAAACTTATATAAAGGAAAAGGCAGCGTTATTAAACCGTGGATAAGGCACGTTGCCAAAGCAGCCAACCTTTTGGATTTATACTGGAAATGTTAAAGGAAGAATTACGGAGTAGGGCCTGTAAATCTTTAATGGACAAGCGAGTAAAATTACTCCAACCATCATATTCCTCTAACTCCGGGATAGTAGGGGTGTTTAATTTTTTAGAAGTAGCCAATCCAAAGCATTTGGTCTGGGAAATTGTTTCATTCACAAACAACATATGATTTGGGATGAGACATGCACGGTGCAAAGCCTCAGTGCCTTGTACCTGCCAGGTTCGTGAACCCCAAACTGATGTAGATCCTGGATATCTTTACACTGTGTTAAGTTAGCATGGGCTCATTACTGGTTTAAACGCCATTTTTCCTTTTTTGCAACTTCTGCACACGACACTTAGTTGTTGCTTTAGCTTTCAGCCTACCTGCGTCAAGATCTATGCCTGCTTCAAGCAGGCGCAGGGTTTTGATGCAGCTTTGTCCTATCTGATTGTAAATGCGGCACACCGTGGGTGGCAGAGCAGCGGTGCACGTTAACTGGTGCATCCCTGGGGATGTGCTAGTTAATATAAATCTGCCCCTTTACATTTAATTATGTGCAGGGGACACAGAGTCGGTGAGGTTTATCCAAGGTTAAGAAGAGATGAGTCCTGTTCAGTGAAAAATTGGAGATAGGCTTCACCTCCTCACAGCCGCGGGCCGTGGAGGGAGTTACGGTGGGGCAGGGAGGTGGGGAGGGGGAGGGGCAGGGTGGAGGGACCTAAAAACTGAAATATGGATAATTGCAGGTAAGTACACAATTTAATTATTTAAACGAAACTTCGTAGCACGCACAGCATCGCATTTTGCGATGCTGTGCGCGCTATGAAATTCGTTTGAATAATTAAATTGTGTACTTACCTGCAATTATTCATATGCCAGTTTTTAGGTCCCTCCACCCTGCCCCTCCCCCTACCCGCCTCCCTGCCCCACCGTAACTCCCTCCACGGCCCGCGGCTGCCTCCTCAGCATCGTTGGACATGGTTAAATAATAGCTGCAAAATGTTACTCTTGTTAAACAATTTTACTATTATAATCTCTGAGATTTGTCTCTTACTCTGCAACATCTCATTGTTGTTATCTTTCTTTAAAGATAAAGACAACATCAACATGAGCGACAATCAGCAATCAGTTGATTTCGACCTCATCATTGAACTCGTAATTGAAACATCAGTGGATGTTGATCCCTTGGATGATTTCAATCCTGAGGATGAAGAAGAACGTGATGAGGATGCAGATTTGTCAGAATTGTATGACATAGGATGGGAAGCTGACGTGCTTGAGCCTATGGAACTATAAACATTTATTTTATAAATTTATAATAAATAAAAAGTAAATATTTAAACCGTTTAATTTAAAAATAAAGACACCTTCAAAAACAGGTTATGTGTAGTGTCTTCAATAAAATATTAAAATATGGTCATAAAATTAGATCAGATTCATATATAAAACAGCACAGGTAAAATGAATATAAATTCCATTTCTTTTCTGCTATTTCTGTATTCTAAATTTGCCATGTACAAAAAAATGTTCTATGTAAAAATGTTAAGTAATGTGTTAAGTTTTTGATGACTGTTATTAATTTACTGTTGGGTAATAGTGGTTAGTAACATTTTTTATTATATTTTACCACAGATTCAACTGCAGATTATTTCAAGATTTTAGGATGCCAAGCAAAGAAAGAGTGAGAAAGGCTGCAAAACGTCAAAGACAGCAGGTGAATGAAAAAAAGCAGCAGTCCTCTAACAAAAAGATTTGTCAAGTCACCAAGAAAACACCGGGTAAGAGTACAAAAACATTCATAAGAAATATCTGTAGTAAAAAAAATATTACTACAGAAAATGTTTCAGTCCAGAAAAGGAGAAGCAATTCAAACGGTAAGGAAAGGCCAATGAAAAATGTTACTGCTAGAGTAAGAGATAACTCTATGCATGAAAGTAGAAGGAAACAACAGTTTAGGGACATTCGTAAACGAATGTTCCGCAACAGGATAATTGGCAATTTGTTAAAAAATATTAAGAAAGGTCAACAGAAAGTGGTTTTTTATAAGAGAAAAAAAATAGTTGAGAAAGTTATTGATCAGGCATTTGAAATTAAACGTAAGTTATTTATTTTGACAATCAATAGAATTAGGAAGCTAAACAAGGCAATTTATGATTTCAAAAGAAATAGTAGATGGAAGAGAATAGTTAATCGTAGTAATTTTTGTGAAGTTTTTTCTGGAGAATGGATGCATAGTTCAAGCTCTGAGGCATTTTTTAATGAGGAGAGTTATTTCCAGGATAATGATTTGGTGCATGCAGTTGACACCAGTGGTCGAGCTTATGAAGTGAAAGATGGTTGTCCAGTTGAAAAAGAAAAACTTGTGACAACAGAGATAGAAGAGGTGTTAGGTAATGAGGTTTTAGGGAGACGTCCTAAGGGTCCTGTGTACACCTGGAAGTGTAGTAGTATTTGCAGTGTACGACAGGATTCCATCAATTTGCTTTGTGATTTTATACGGTCATTTAATAAGAAAAGTTTGAAGCAGAAAATGAAGTTGTTGCAAGAATTAGATCCTTGCAGAGTGAGAGAAGTGATAGGTTTGCATGGTCATTCACTGGCTTGTCTTTCCAGGAGAGTATGCCAGAGTGTTTTTCATCATTTCAGGATGCTAGCAGTGCATCATAATAAAGTGAGGAAATTAGTTAGAATGTTGTATTATGCTAAGAGTCCAGCAATTATGCTTAAACAATTATGCGCTGCTCTTTTGCATGGTTCTGAAATAGATGTGAAGAATATATGTGAAGAAATTGAGTTTTGTTACTTTGGAAGTAAAGAGGAGAATGTTGAAATTGACCAAGAAGAAGAGAGTAATGTGGAAGATAGTGTACAGGTTTCCAGTACAGATAATTTCCAGAGGGAAATTGCGACGTTTGAGGTGAAATCAAGTGAGAGGCCAAATTTCACTTGTGTGTGTTGTCGACGCACTTATTATAAGAATCAGACTAAGTTAGTGGATTTATATGGAAAAAGTGAAAGGGAAAATAATAGTGAATGGAAGGATTTTACAACATACTTGATGGTAGAAAATTGTTTTGATTTGGGATTGGATCAACGTGTGTGTACTTATTGTTGTAACAAATAAATCAAAACCAGATGCCTGCTAGAGCAGTTCATAATAATCTGGAATTGGTTGAGATTCCTTCTGAATTGAAGGATTTAAATACTTATGAATCTATTTTGATTCAAAGTATCCATCCCTTTCAGGCTATTGTAAGAATGGAGCCAAAGACAGGGAAATTGCCTCCATCAGATTTACAGAGAGGATTAAAGGGAAGAGTTGTTTATTTGCCTCTAGATTTGAAGAAAAACATTAACACAATTGGAGTAGAAAAAGTGGAAGAGGAACCTCTTGTTATCTTAGTTAATGGGGTTCCGACAAAGAATAAGAAAATATGGCAAGATTTAGTAGATGTTAGGAAAGTCAAAAGGGAAACATTGTATTTGAAAAAATATAATAAATACTATAAAAATGTATATGTTGCAGAAGAGGAAGTAAGTGAGGAAGAGGATAGCGATTTGTGTGCTGGTCAAATTGAGAAAGTAGAACCCTGTACTAGTGAAGAAATATATGAACATTATAGTGTTCATCCTTTGCATTCCAAGGAAGTCATGGGGAATGCTATTGAGTTGTTTCAAATGAAACAAGCGAAAGGGAGTCCCTTTAGTGTTTGGGAGGAAAGTTTGGAAGCTCGGTGTTTCCCACAGCTTTTTCCAACAGGTCAGGGAGGAAGATATGATGAGCGACCTCATCAAATTCCTGCTTCTGAATACCGGACTTTGCGATTGTATGCAGGAGATCCTAGGTTTCGACAATGCATTCCTTATTTGTTTCATCTCCTGTTTGAAAGCGATCTGTCTGGACTGTCATATGCAGTGAACCACATCTTGAAAAGTGGTATACACATGCAAAACATCTCGGCAAGTGACTTTATGGATAAAGTCAATGTCCAAGACAGTATTTTGGATTCTCACCTGATTAATCTCATGGCGTGTCAGCGTGGTACTAATGAGTACTGGTACCGTCGTCATGGTGATATAAAATGTATGCTGAGGAACTTAGGAACTCCCACATGGTTCCTCACTTTGAGCTGTGCTGAGTATGGCTGGGAAGACTTACTTGAATTTCTACGAGAGGCAAATGCTAACGTAGAAAACATCGAATTCAAGACACCCAGAGAACTGTGCTCTTTGGATCCAGTCAATGTATGTAGGTACTTCAATCATAGATTTGAAGGTATGATGTCTTTCATCATGAATAAGAAGAATCCACCTCTTGGAGAGGTGTTGGATTTCTTCTGGAGGAAGGAGTACCAAGCAAGAGGTGCTCCTCATATACATATGTTGCTGTGGATCAAGGATGCACCTAAATTTGGAACGGATGCAGAAGACTCAGTGATGAGTTTCATAGAACAGTATTCTACGTGTGCTGTTCCAAACGCAAAGGAGAAAAAAAGCCTAAGAGAAAAAGTTCTACGTTTCCAAAGCCATCGATGTGGAAAGTACTGTCGTCGTAAATTCCGGATCAAAGACAAGTTCTACACCAAATGTCGTTTCGGCTTTCCACGACCGGTGATTTCTAAAGGAAGAGTGAACAGTTTGATGTCTTCGCTGCAACATAATGTGATGAAGAAATCACCTAAAAACACATACAATTTGAAGAGGAACGAAGAGTCTAAGTACATCAACGACTACAACCCGGTGATTTTGTCCATGTGGAATGCTAACATGGATATACAGTTTGTGGCTGATAACTGTATGGCTGTGGCTCGGTATGTGACATCTTACATCACCAAAAAAGAGAAGACCGAATTGAAGGATATGTGGGAGGACATTTCCCATGAAAAGAGCCTCAGCAAGAAGTTGTACAGTTTCAGTTTGAAGATGTTGTCGCATCGAGAAATTGGAGCTTACGAATGTTCTGACCGGTTGTCTTCAGCAAGTCTCTATGCCAAGTCCAGGAGTATCGTTTGGGCGAGTGTTGGTCTTGCTGCAACGCGTAATCGAGTTCTCAAACCTGTGCGGGAAATTGAGTATTTGGCGGAAAAGGAGCCAAACAGTACCGACATTTTGAAGAGCAACATGTTGGATACATATTATCCAAATCGAAGCAGTCGCCTCGAGAATGTTTGTCTGTATGAGGTTCTGCAAAATTACATATTCAAGAGGAACATCAAAGAAGATACTGAGAAAGGAGTGTATGCTGTAATAGGAAGTGAGGGATGTCTGGTCAAGCAAAGAAAATGCCACTTGATAAACCATCGAAAATTGAGTGGCGAATCTCCTGAAAAAAAGGAGTTTTTCTATTTAGCACTTTTGCAACTTTTTAAGCCTTGGCGTGCAGAAGAGGAACTGCTTGGAGATTTCCTTTGTTACGAAGACTCATTCAATGCTGCCAAGGAGACCATATCCTGCTTTTCCCAAATATGTAGAAATGTTGAATGTGGAAATTGAGCAGGAAGCAACGATTGCAGCCGAGATTGCCAGAGACAGTTCTCAGGACAGTCAGAGTTCTGCTTCATTGAGTCAGAATCCACTAGGAGGACCTCTTATCGAAAATGAAGCTGCCACTGCTATGAATGATGTGGAAAGAGCCATGGCACATGCTCAGGAGGATGCGGTTAACTTAGAAGAGTTGGAAAGACAACTCAACGTTGAGCAGAGGAAAATATATGACGAACTTACCATGCAAATTGATCATGGATTAAGTCATGACAAGAAAGAGTGCTCATGTACGTCGTTGAAGCCTGTCCGACTGTACGTGAGTGGAGAAGCGGGAACTGGAAAAAGTTTCCTTATTAAAGCAATTTCATGTTATTTGCAGGAAAGGACAGAGTCATCGCTGTCTTGTGTTGTCACCGCTCCAACTGGACTGGCAGCACATAACATTAAAGGGATTACTTTACATCGTTTACTGATGCTGCCAGTGGAGCATGACAACAAATTAGAATATCACAAGCTATCTGGAGATGCTTGTTTTGAAGTTTCAAGAGTCTTGAGGAAAATGAAACTTCTTATCATTGACGAAGTAAGCATGGTTTCCAATGTCATGCTTGCCTTTGTGCATTTGAGAATGCAAGAAGTTCTCAAAACAGAGTATGATGTGTTATTTGGTGGCAAACACATCATTGTTTTCGGAGATCTTCTGCAGCTGACACCAGTGAAAGGGCAACCTGTGTTCAAAATGCTCACGCATGAAGATACCAGGAAGTGCTTAGGGAGCATTGGCAACGTCAATATATGGTTAAACTTCAATTATGCTGAACTGCATGAAAATATGCGTCAGGCAAAGGATGAAGTTTACAAGACTATTCTACAAGATGTTAGAATTGGAAAAGTGACCGAGCATGGGAAAGAAGCTTTACATGCACGATTACTGACAAATTTATATCCAGACGAAGATGTTGTGCCTGAGAATATTTTTCAGAAAATTACTGAGAAAAAATCTGGAATATGTTTGATGCCAACTCTTGCAGAATGTGCCAAATTCAACAACAAAATGTTGCATTTAGAAAAGCAAGAGATTGTGAAACTGGAAGCTATTGACAGAGTAGAGCATATGGGATCAACAATTATTTTGTCTGAGAATCTGAAAACAAAATTGGATTCATTAGAGAAGAGTATATCTAAAACTGCGGGTTTTGAAAAGACTCTGAATGTGTGCTTGAACTGCCGTATAATTTTAAGAAGGAATTTACTTGTTGAAAGAGGTCTGGTAAATGGATCAATGGGTCATGTTGTTGATTTTGTGAAATACAGAAATAGAGATGGAATTGAATTTTTAAAAATTAAATTTGATGGCATTGAGGAAGTACAGCTAATTGGTCGTTGTTCTGCTAGATTTTTGCTTGTAAAATACTTATATGTTCGTCGTAAGCAGTTTCCTGTTTGCTTGGCATATGCGGTGACAATTCATAAATCGCAAGGTTTAAGTGTAGACTGTGCATTGGTGAATATTGGCAGTTCTGTGTTCAAGGAGGGTATGGCATATGTGGCATTGTCACGAGTTAGAACTTTATCGGGATTGTACTTGATTGAGTGTGATGTCACAAACATTTGTGCGGATCTAGATTGTGTTAAGGAATACAATAGGTTAAGAAGAGAGTATGCGCCACATTTGCCTCAGTATCCTTTGTTTGAGAAACGTGTGGTAGGCCGGAAACGAAGAAATGTGACCAATACTGGGGAGGTTGTAGCAAAAAGACGAAAAGTCGATGAACCTGAAATTATAAGCAGAAACAAAAAGGATTCTGTTGAAGATGTTGTTGGTTTTCAATTTGAAAACAGTTCTGGTGTCAACTGCTATGCTAATGTAGTGGTTAATGTTTTGTTTTCTCTAGAAAATGTAAAAGAAGAGATTGTGGTCAATTCTGATCAAAGATTTTGCAGTTTGTTAAATTCTGTGTTAGAGAAATGTAGCACTGATAGAAGAAACATAGAAAGTGTGTCTGAAAGTCGAAATCTGTTAGACAGATGTTCAGGCCAAACACAATTCCCTCAAAATAGTCAGCAAGATTGTCAGGAGTTTTTAATGTATATGCTTGATGTATTGCATGATGAAGGTGTAGATGTAGATCACCTGTTTGGGCTTTCTTATCAATGGCAGCATGACTGCGAGAACTGTAGGGTATCAAGTACTACTAGTGTAGACTCAGAAAGATTTATATATTTAACTTTGCCAGACAGTAAATCAGTCTCTTTTAATAAGCTAGTAAAAGCAGCTGATCACAACATGGAGTGTAGCCAATGTAAATCTGAAATGATGTCCACATTATTTATACGAACATATGGCCAGTATGTCATTTTAATGTTCCAACGATGTAGGCCTGATGGAACAAAATTGACAACTTTAATTAAAAATTTTGTGGCTTCACAGTTGTCAATATCAGGAAGGACTTTTGTAACTGTAGCAATTATATATCATGATGGTCCTTCAATAACATCAGGACATTATACAGCTTATTTAAAGTGTAGAAATGGCTGGTCATTCTGCAATGATTCTGTTTTCATTTTCAAAAAAAAATTGCCGTATGACCTAAAAAACTCTTACCTGGTGTTTTTAAAACCAAAATTTTAGGGAAAGAATCTCGGGATGTGCTCTGAGGAATTTCAAGAAGTTCTAATGGCTCCTACACGATTTGGCCTTGAGGATAAGTGTAGTACAGAGACATAACTTCTTACCATAACACTGGACGTCATGGAGAAATACGTGCACTTTGAATGAATTCAGAAAAACTGTTTCTTTTTATAAGCTAATTGAAGCAGCCAATCAAAACATGGAGTAGAGGGAATGTAAGTCTGCAATGCTGTCTACTGTTTTACATTGCTTTGTGATTAAAAGTGATGTAGAGAATTAAATAATTGTACTAGTCATAAAGGTAGTGTAAGTCTGCTTCATAGTAAGCAGTATCAGTGTGATAGGAAATGTAGAACATGATTGAGCAAGAAGGGGAAGATATTAGTAGTCCAGGATTGTGAAAATGATCTTCAACATTTTAATTGTGAAAGTTGCGGAAATACAACATGACGGGATTGGCTTAAAAGAATTCTAAGAGTTATAAATGGCTCAGACACGATTTGGCCTTGTGGAAACGTGTGGTAGAGAGCGAGAAGTCATTTATTGTATGTAACATGTTTTTGAAAACAATGGAGGTTTTCTTTCAGAAAGTGGCGGGTTGAAAGTAATAACAGCACAACAGAGTGTAAGCTGTTCATAGGACATCCTTGGCCGTCATGGAAAGTAAGTTAACTTTAAGGAGTTCTGAATTCTGATTTGTTATGTTGTATGGGTTTTTTAAACACAATCATTTTGATTGTGTTTTTTTTTCCCCGCTGTTATATGATGAATACCTTCAAGTCACTGTTTTAGTGAAATTTGATACATTCTGAGAACAGCAAAAATAAACCATTTAACATGTATAATTAATTCTGTTCTGTTTGCATTTATGATGTACATGTAGAACTGTGTAGGAGGCATGGAGAAGGTGAGGCTTCTGTAAGTGTCAAAGTTGTTGCATACAGTGCTCATTTTCTACGTAGTCTTTTATATTTCATTACTTTCACTGTTTCTGACTGATCTAAAAAAATTTTTTTTAAAAGAACAGTAAGTATAAGGGAAGGAAACAGACAGTTATGTTAAAAGAAAGACAGCTATAGGGAATAAACTAGGGATACTGTTACCCGCAATCCTCTGCTGATGATGTCACTGAGCATGTCATGAATGATGTAATATGTGACATCATCAGCAGTGGATTACGGGTAATAGTATCTCTAGTTTACTCCCCTATAGCTGTCTTTCTTTTAACATAACTGTCTGTTTCCTTCCCTTATACTTACTGTTCTTTTTAAAAAAAAAATGTTTTGGTTCGCTTCCGGTTCGCGTACCGGCGAGCGAACTGGGAAGCGAACTAAGAGAAATAGAGGTTGGCACAGTTCCAAATATTGTACCAATTTTTTAATAACGGGGAGGTAGTTCTGAAAAGAACTTTTTTTTAATTGTTTTTGTTGTTTTATATTTTTTTTATTTTTTTTCTGAACATTTTTTTACTTTTTTTGAATTTTTCTGAACAGTTTTATATTTTTTTTGTTTTTTTTTCGGAGGGGGCAACGAAAACGATTCATTGTAAAGGGCTCAACAGGAGCAACAAAAAAAAAAAAGAATTTATTATTTGGGGCGTTTCGTACAAACTTGCATATGATAGTCAATAGCTCTGTTGATCAGAGTGATGCTACTTTCTCCGTAGCAAAGGAATCCACTGCAATGTACGCAGACTTGTTTTACTTCACGAAATCTCGTTTGTATATTTGGCACCATCTCCCTGCCCTCTGGTCCCATTACTTCCGGTACAACAGATCTTCTGGCCATAATAGGGAGATTATCTAGGTCGTTACGAAACTGTCCAGCACTGTAGTTGTTAGGATGCCACCTAGTCATATGGCGATGCATTGTGTAGTTTCCGAAACTGTATTTTTTGTCGGTCCCTCTGGACAGTCTATCTTGACATATAAGGCAAGTTACGTATCTTGCATTTACTTTTTTCTGACCTTTGAGAATTTTAAAAAATTGCCAAATGAAGTTTTCTTTCCGGTGAGACGTCCTGGGCTCCTCAGGCAAAAAGTGCCTCTCTTCGTGCTCTTCCTCCTGTTCCTCTTCTTCCTCTTCTTGCTGAATTATAACTTCAGCAGGTGGTCCACTCTTCCTTGGATGTGGTGGAGGTGGTGGGGAAGCACCAGCTGAAGCTACTAAAGAAGCCATTGCTCACTGGTAACAAAGGGTCTTTCTCTCACAATGATGAAAGTCAGAGTGAGGAAAGAAGGAGGGATTTTCATCATTTGGGAAAAACAATAGTTCTCAACCAATGAAAAGTGTTCATTTTAGATTATATGACCTAGTCTTACATCATTAGGAAACCAAAAGTGAAATGAACCAATGAAAAGTGTTATTACCAAGTCACATGACCTGCTGTGTTTACGTTACGCGCTTTGCAGGGCCTCCCGGTTTGCTTCCAGAAACCTGCGCTTTGCGCCTCGGTAAGCGTACCAGTTCGCTAACGTAGCACGTCATATGACGTATCACGCGACAACGCGAAACGTCATGCGGACGGGAGGCGTCACGATGTTGTTTTCTAACGCGGCAGTTGCGGTAAAGGAACGTTTACCGGCTCGCGGTCTATTTCGCGGCATCAAGGTCAGCTAACGGGAAGCTTCCCGATTCACGAAGCGGGAACGAAGAAAAAAAAATATTACAAAAAAAAATTATTCATAAACATATAAAATATATTTTTGGATTTAAAGAAGAATACATTTTACAGCTACAGATATTAGCTGTTAAAAAACCAATGAAATTCACTGAAAAAACCATAGGTTATAGACCATATATAGTTAGGAATTAGCATTTACAAAACCTTGAAAATTCACTGAAAAAACCATAGGTTATAGACCATATATAGTTAGGAATTAGCATTTAGAAAACCTTATTTTACTCACACAAAACCATTGAAATTCCATATATAGTTAGTTGCACTAACTATATATCGCGCACCCGCAATCCACTGCTGATGATGTCACATATTACATCATTCATGACATGGTCAGTGACATCACTGATGACATCACTGATGACATCTCAAATGAAGTCACTGATGACATCACTGATGACATCTCAAATGACATCACTGATGACATCATGACACACCAATACCAGTTACTACATACACTGATTCCTACGTCTACACACACATTCACTCATTCACCCATACAATCACTCATACATACAGTCACTCATTATTACAACACTATCATATGCACTCATACACCTAGTCAGTCCTGTGAAGAATCAATCACACTTCGATTTCCTCATCTATAGTTAAACACAGAACACCATACTTTTCACACATATACTAACACATACTTACTCTCTTATACAATCACTGATACAAGTACACATTGATATGCACAGAGTCACACACCTCCCAGCCAGCCACACACACACTCAGTCTTCCATACATCCACTCATTCTTCAATATGTAAAACGTATTTAAACTTTACAAAAACACACAGACACTAGATGATGTCATCAGTGATGTCATTTGAGATGTCATCAGTGATGTCATCAGTGATGTCACTGACCATGTCATGAATGATGTAATATGTGACATCATCAGCAGTGGATTGCGGGTGCGCGATATATAGTTAGTGCAACTAACTATATATGGAATTTCAATGGTTTTGTGTGAGTAAAATAAGGTTTTCTAAATGCTAATTCCTAACTATATATGGTCTATAACCTATGGTTTTTTCAGTGAATATATATATATATATATATATATATATATATATATATTACCTACTGGCGGTCGCCAGTAGGTAGTTATAGTTAGGATTGTTTTCCATAGGAAATCCGCAACATTCTATTGGGAATAACTTTGGCACCGGTGGACGAATCTTCGGGAATTTCTCAAAGAAGATGGCCCGCTCTGCCCTGCTCCTTCCCTTAAAGTTTGGGGGGGATTCGTCAAGCGGGGGCCGAGATATTTGGGGGAGTTCCAAAGCGTGTTTTCCCCATGTTAATTTCCATAGGGCGGTTGGACTCACTTTTAGCCCGAACGGCTGAATGGATTTCCACCAAACTTGGCAAAATTGTAGGGACTGGTAGCCCGATGTGCCTTTGCTATGTCTCAAGATATGTGCTCCAGTGGATTTCGAGTAATTTAGGTTCAAAAAATATATATATCAATAAGCGCGCCCCGGTACGCCCCGGTACGCGCACCGGGGCGCGTACCAGCGCGCTACGCGAGTACGCGAGCGGAAAACTGATTGGCTCTCGGGTGTCTGTCAACATTCCAAACAGTCCGGAGCGGCCGCCATCTTGTGTCTCGGTAGGATCGAGACACAAGAGTTGGCAAAAACAAAGGGGGAAATGACCAAAAGGGGGCAGGGTAGACCCCCCCTGACCCCATAGGTTTGATGTGGGGGCCATAAAAGGGCTTCGCGGGGCAAAAAATGTTTTTATTTTTTTTTAGATTTTCGCGGGGGGGGAGCGCCCGGTACGTGCACCGAGGAGCGTACCGGGGAGCGTACCATGGGGAAAAAAGAATGACAGAGTTTTAAAAAAAATTAGCATTTTTTTATAAATTAGAGGTAGTTCTAAAAAGAACTGTTTTTTTATTCTTTTTGTTGTTTTATATTTTTTTATTGTTTTTTGGAATATTTTTCACTTTTTTTGGCTTTTATGAAGAATTTTATATTTTTTTTGTATTTTTTATGAGGACAAACAAAAAACAGGGAATTGTAAACGGCTCAACTGGAGCAAAAAAAAACAGGAAAAAATTAAGGCTTCTTTGGGCACTTGTGGTTGTCACCAGCAAGGTTGATGAGATTAATACTTTACTCATCATAGGTAATTGTTTTTCCACAAAATATACAAACGATTTTGTATCCACCAAACTTGGTTAGTATGTTTGGGACCATCTCCCTTGCCTCTGGACCCGATGGAGTGGGTTCTTTGCTTGTTGAGGTTCTGGAAGACGATTGGGGAAGGTTTCTGCACAGTTCTCTCACCTCTGCTGCAGAATAGTTATTGGGGTGCAATCGTTGTGTGATTCCCAAATGAATATTTTTTGGCAGGGTTCCCCCTGGATAGTACAGCACCACAGATGAGACAGGTCACCTTTGCAGCGTTTACCTTCTTTGCACCCCTTGGGATTTTAAAAAACTCCCATATAAAGTGCTCCTTAGGTTTATATGGGGGATTGTCTTCAGGCAGGAACTGCCTTCTCTCATCCTCCTCCTCCTCCTCCTCCTCTTCTTGTTCACCACCAATGTGATGTTGTGGTGGTCCTTGTGGTGGTGGTGGTGGTGGTGGTGGTGCAGATGCTCCAGCTGCTGCTGCTACTGTAGCCATTTCTCTATCAATAGAAGCAGGTCTTCCTCACTCAAAGAACTAAGTGAGAATGGGGAAAAAAGGTGGGGGGTTTCATCATTTGGAAACCAAAACTGTTCTGAACCACTGAAAAGTGTTATTTTCAGGTCACATGACCCGACGCGCTTACGCTAGGCGCCCCGGGTGCGCTTACGCCATGCGTCATAAGACGCATCACGTGACTACGCGATACGTCACGATGATCTTTTCGTTCGTTCGCTGAGTGATGTAATATGTGACGTCATCAGCAGTGCATTGCACGCGCAAGTTATTGTGAGTCCAACTAACTATAACGTGGGAATTTCAATGGTTTTATGCGAGTATAATTTCCAGCTAACTATAACTGGTGTGAAACCTATGGTTTTTTCAGTGAATTTAATAGGTTTTTTAAATGCTAATTCCTAACTATAACTGGTGTGAAACCTATGGTTTTTTCAGTGAATATATATATATATTCACTGAAAAAACCATAGGTTATAGACCATATATAGTTAGGAATTAGCATTTAAAAAACCTTATTTTACTCACACAAAACCATTGAAATTCCATATATAGTTAGTTGCACTAACTATATATCGCGCACCCGCAATCCACTGCTGATGATGTCACATATTACATCATTCATGACATGGTCAGTGACATCACTGATGACATCACTGATGACATCTCAAATGACATCACTGATGACATCATCCAGTGACTGTGTGTTTCTGAAAAGTTTAAATATGTTTTACATATTGAAGAATGAGTAGATGTAGAAGTGTCTGGATGAAGGATTTAGTAGGTGCGTGACTGACTGTATGAGTGAGTGATTAAATGTGTCTCACTGAGTGCATGGGTTAGTGACTAAACTGTCTTAATTTGTGCATCATTATGTCTGTTGTTCTGTAAACTGCTGCATGTGTTGGTCAGTAGCTATATGAGTAACTATATGGGTTATTGATTGATTGCCCAAGTATTTGTATGGGAGACTGAGTGTGTTTGTGGCTGGCTGGGAGGTGTGTGACTCTGTGCAGATCAATGTGTACTTGTATCAATGATTGTATAACAGAGTAAGTATGTGTTAGTATATGTTTCAAAATGTAAGGTGCTCTATGTTTAACTGTATAGATTAGAAAATGGAAGTGTGATTGATTATTTACAGGACTGACTAGGTGTGTGAGTAACTCCATGGATGAGTGACAGAGTGTGAGAGTCTGTATAGGTGTATGAGTGCATATGATAGTGTTGTAAAGATGAGTGATTGTATGTATGAATGATTGTATGGGTAAATGAGTGAATGTGTGTGTAAACATAGGAATCACTGAGTGTGTATGTAGTAACTAGTATTGGTGTGTCAATGGTTTCAAAAATTATACTCTGTATTTAACACTGGGTGTAACAGAGGTTATATTAAAGTGTGAGGAGATGCATTGTATTGTCACATGAATGATATCATCAGTGATGTGGTCATTGATGTCAAATGAGATGTCATCAGTGATGTCATCAGTGATGTCATTTGAGATGTCATCAGTGATGTCATTTGAGATGTTATCAGTGATGTCATTTGAGATGTCATCAGTGATGTCATCAGTGATGTCATTTGAGATGTCATCAGTGATGTCATCAGTGATGTCACTGACCATGTCATGAATGATGTAATATGTGACATCATCAGCAGTGGATTGCGGGTGCGCGATATATAGTTAGTGCAACTAACTATATATGGAATTTCAATGGTTTTGTGTGAGTAAAATAAGGTTTTTTAAATGCTAATTCCTAACTATATATGGTCTATAACCTATGGTTTTTTCAGTGAATTTTCAAGGTTTTGTAAATGCTAATTCCTAACTATATATGGTCTATAACCTATGGTTTTTTCAGTGAATTTCAATGGTTTTTTAATAGCAAATATCATAAGCTGTCGAATGTCAAGTACGTGGTAAGTGAAAACATTTTCGTGTTTATGCACACTGATCTGCTTTGAATGGTGCCCCCCCCTCATTTCTATTAGGAGTACTCTCTCGTTGCACATAGTGAAGGGTAGTTAACGCAGGCCTTTGCCCCCGTTGTAATACGTCGTGCCTGCTTCTCTCTCCATTTGATTGATTGTTATCCAAGTATTTACTGTTTTAGAATTGGTTCTCTTTGGTTCATTCTCTATTTACAAACAAACACAGAGTCGCAATACTCTGTTTAGTCTTTGCAGATAACGAAAAATCGTGTAAAAAAAAAAGAAAAGGAATCGAGCAAAATCAGTAGGCCACTAATGGGATCTCTTTTTGACCTCGCTAAAATAGAAACATTAGGAACAACCCCTCATGACAAATACAAAACTAGTGAGATGAACTGAACTCCACACAATGATGGCTGCAAAACAGCTCGGCTCCGCCACCCACCCCACCCAAAATAACGATAAAGAGCGGCTGCCATGATTGGTTGCGGAATGGCCACGACGGAGCTACGAAATGGTGCTGCTCTCATGCTAACCCCAGCTTCAGTCTGAAACATCCAGAAACACTGTAGACTACCAATTCGATCAGTTCCGGTAGCTCCCCAAGGTAACCCGGTAGAGAAGAACTAGCCCTCCCCTCTTTGACTGATGGTTCTTGTTGCCTGTCCCTTCTGTTGTCATTTAACAGAACTATTTAGCCTGCTGAAAGGGGTTGTGTTCCGACCGCTGGTTGGTGGAGACATTTTGACTATATTCTGGACCTGCGTTGTCGCGTAATGCGTCATATGACGTGCCGCGTTAGCGCATCCGGAAGTCATCCGGGGCGCGCAGCGCGTAACGTAAGCATAACAAGTTATGTGACTTGTTAATAAAACTTTTCATTGGTTCATTTTACTTTTCTTATTCTAATGATGAAAGGCTTGGTCATATGACCTAAAAATTACGCTTTTTATTACTTCCGAACATTATTTTTTCTTAAATATATGTTATAATGTTCCAGGCTAACGTACTTTCCCGGAAAATTTACAACTGTCCTGCAAGTAAAATATATTCTTTTTTCGAGAAAAAGAGCGTTTCTTCGTCCCATGACGGAGCCGTTGAGCAAAAGAGGGTCGACCTGCTGTCTTAGTCGCCGATACGCCTGAATATGAGATTCTTATCGATCACTTTATGTTGCAGGAGTAGAAAACACAACAGCCCTTGACCATTTATCTTTACTGCGTTCCTTCGTATTATACCTTTTACCCTTCATGTAATTGGTCTGCTTTATTTCACTTGCCTTTTAATGATTCTAAAACAGTGACTATTATTAAAAACTTTACCAATGTATATACTACTACCATGTTTTCTTTTAAAAACCTTTATTGTGAAAATTTCATTATACAAATACGAGCCTATAACCACGTGGGCCGGCCACGGAGCAAACTGTAATCGTATATGATGAGTAGACATTTACACTGTAGAGGAACGTAACGGGCGGGCCATTAGGTTGCAAGAACTAAGGTGTCTAACAGTTACGGAATCGGTGGACGTACATTTTATAATTAAAATACGACAGGGCCAGTTACAATAAAATTATCTAGATATACATTTGCGGGCAAGTACCATGGGTGACGTTAATTCGAACTTTCAATAGTACAGTAATCAATAACACATCAGAACTTAATATCAATAGGGATGTCGAAATATTCAATCAATTCTCGTCCCCGCCCGCCATGTGCTTCAAAACTGCATACGTATCTCGTGATTTCAAGGTTCTGCAACCAGTACACAACAAGGAGTTACGAGTCCCATTTATTCCGGCGCCATTTTGGGCGAGGACGGGCAGGTCCAGGATATAGTCAAAATGTCTCTACCAACCATCGACTATGATGATGTTCATATGCTGTATTTATTAGAGTAACACTCATCTGTCCACATGAAATTAATTTGCCACAATCTAAACATGTCATTTTAATCTTTCCAAAGTTCTTCTAAATATTTGGGACCGTTTCCCTTGCCTCTGTTACTGTCAGTGCCACTTCTTTGATGAATGTACTAGCAGGTCAGGGGTTCTCCTCCAAATCTCTCTTTTATGCAGCACTATAATTAATTGGTGCCACCTCTCCATATGACGATGCATGGTATAGTTACCATAACTATATTTTTTTTCGGTTCCTCTGGAGAGTTCATCGTGGCAGATGAAGCGTGTAACGTACCGGGCATTTACCTTTTTTTGCATGTACAGGAAAGGAAAAAAAAATCGAGCGTCCGAGTTCTAAGGTGTCCCAGGGCCATTTTAGTGGACCAGGCACAAATCCAAAGAACAGGCCGCCATTTTGAGAGTCCTGTTGCAGCCGCCTGTCGCTGTAGCATCAAGAGCAGCCGAAACTCAGCTGAATGGCAACTGAAACGGTAAAGGGGCGCCCCACTACAGCAGACGAGCCTCCACCTAGGAAGGCCCATTCACGCCGCCTCCCCCCCCCCCTTCGGGCACCCCACGCCGTTATTCGGAGCAGTATTGTAGGATGGCCACACCAGTGCGGCAACTTGCTAGACATCACCTCGGTGGTAACCGAATCTCAACGCCTTGTGGTGTCTTCTATTCAGAAAACATTGTTATGCTGCCTTCGACCTATTCGCCGCAAGTGCGCACGCAACTCAGCTGCATAGCTTGCTAGACACCACCTCGGTGCTAACCGAATCTCAGCAGCTTGTGGTCTCTTCTATTCCAAAAATATTGTTGCGCTGCCTTTGGCCCCATTCGCACATCGGTCCGCTACTGACACCATCTCACAGGCCAACAGGGCGCCCCACGCCGACTTTTACCATTGTAGGATGGCCACACCAGTGCCACAACTTGCTAGACACCACCTCGGTGCCATCCGGATCTTGGCATCTCAGCGCCTTGTGGTGTCTTCTATTCAGAAAATATTCTTGCGCTACCTTTGCCCCATTCACACATCGGTCCGCTACTGACGCCATCTCACAGGCTAATGGGGCGCCCCACGCCGAGTTTCAGCATTGTAGGATGACCACACCAGTACAGCAACTTGCTAGACATCACCTCGGTGCCATCCGGATCTCGGCCCCCACTGCAGATGAAGTGCCTCTCAACTATGAAACCACCACGGTGACATCCGGATCTTGGCGCCTTGTGCTGGTTCCGGCCTATTCACACATCGGTCCGCTACTGACGCCATCTCACAGGCCAACGGAGCGCCCCACGCCGACTTTCAACATTGTAGGATGGCCACACCAGTGCACCTTACTAGACACCACCTCGGTGCCATCCGGATCTTGGCGCGTTGTGCTGCCTTCGGCCTATTCGCACATCGGTCCGCTACTGACGCCATCTCACAGGCTAATGGGGCGCCCCACGCCGAGTTTCAGCATTGTAGGATGACCACACCAGTACAGCAACTTGCTAGACATCACCTCGGTGCCATCCGGATCTTGGCATCTCAACGCCTAGTGGTATCTTCCATACAGAAAATATTGTTGCGCTGCCTTTGGCCCCATACGCACATCGGTCCGCAACTGACACCATCTCACAGGCCAACAGGGCGCCCCACGCCGACTTTTACCATTGTTGGATGGCCACACCAGTACAGCAACTTGCTAGACATCACCTCGGTGCCATCCGGATCTTGGCATCTCAGCGCCTTGTGGTGTCAGTCAGAAAATTTTGTTGCGCTGCCTTTGGCCCCATTCGCACATCAGTCCGCTACTGACACCATCTCACAGGCCAACAGAGCGCCCAACGCCGACTTTTACCATTGTAGGATGGCCACACCAGTGCCACAACTTGCTATACACCACCTCGGTGCCATCCGGATCTTGGCATCTCAGCGCCTTGTGGTGTCTTCTATTCCGAAAATATTGTTGCGCTGCCTTTGGCCCCATTCGCACATCGGTCCGCTACTGACGCCATCTCACAGGTCAACGGGGCGCCCCATGCCGACTTTCAACATTGTAGGATGGCCACACCAGTGCGGCAACTTACTAGACACCACCTCGGTGCCATCCGGATCTTGGCGCGTTGTGCTGCCTTCGGCCTATTCGCACATCGGTCCGCTACTGACGCAAACTCACAGGCCAACGGGGCGCCCCACGCCGACTTTCAGCATTGTAGGATGGCCACACCAGTGCTGCAACTTGCTGGACACCACCTCGGTGCCATCCGGATCTTGGCGCGTTGTGTTGCCTTCGGCCTATTCGCACATCGGTCCGCTACTGACGCCGCCTCACGTGCCAACGTATTTTCTCCGCATTTTATACCCTATGCCGCATAACAGGTCATGTGACTTGTTTATAAAACTTTTCATTGGTTCATTTTACTTTTGGTTTCCTAATGATGGAAGGCTTGATCATATGACCTAAAAACAACACTTTTCATTGGATGAAAACTTTTTTTTTCCCCAAACGATGAAAGCCCCACCTTGTTTCTGGATGTTTCAGACTGAAGCTGGCGTCAGCATGAGAGCACCACCATCTCGTAGCTCCGTCGTGGTCATTCCGCGAGCAATCATGGCAGCCGCTCCCCACCAGAAGCCTACAGGAGTCGGGGGCCCCCAAAACTTTTGATGAATCCTCAAGGCGGAGGGGACGCTTTCGAGAATGGGGTCCAAGACCTAGCAGACAAGCGTCCAATTTCCAAGGTGTCCCAGGGGCATTTCAGTGGACCAGGCCCAAAAAGGAAACAGCCTGCCGCCATTTTGAGAGTCCTGTGACAGCCGCCTATCGCTGCACCGCAAGAGTGGGCGCAACTCAGCTGAATTGCGGCTTTTGACACAGTGGACCAAAAACGGACGGAATGGCAACTGAAACGGTAAAGGGGCGCCCCACTACAACAGATGAGACTCCACCTGGAGAGGCCCGTTCACGCCGCCTCCCCCGGGGCGCCCCACGCCGTTATTCGGAGCAGCATTGTAGGATACCAAAACCAGTGCGGCAACTTACTGGACATCACCTTGGTGCCATCGTTCTGCTGCCTTGGAACTATTCGCACAACAGTTTGCTACTGATGACCCACCCCCCGCGACGCCCCACGCCAGAAATCTGGACGTTGTGCTGCATTGGGACTATTCGCACAGCCGACCGCTACTTCGTTGTTTTTCCCTAAAAATGTTTATATGTTATTACTGTTTTTGTTTTCTTGTATATATTTATAAGTTATTAAAGTTTTATAATCTTACTACTTTGTCGGAGTGCTATATATTTTTAATGTGGCACATAATTGTAAAAACTTTGATGTACAAAGAGTCATCCCTGGAATCTTCCGCTTCAGGCTCGGTCCCCTCCCCAATCACAATACAGGATGGTTTTCAGATAATAGGAACGCGTCTGCTGTGACGGATCTCATCGAGTGTGAGCCTTGATCTAATATAACTCCTTTGAAGAGGGGTGATTCTTTACAGCTGGGGCCATAAACTACATCTGCAGGGCTAGCTGATACCCTGGGACCGGCCTGGACAATCGGACACAGAGGAAAAGGAGTGTCAGAGGGTGCGGTAGTGAATAGGGCGAAAGGGAGGTGTCGGGCGGGCACAGGGTGTGATTCTCAGGGAAGAGCAGCGCAGATGGGGGGAGATTTATTACCCATGCATAAGACAGAGAGCGGGGGTGACCACTGCCTGGGGGAGATGCTTGCGAGGGTGGGGAGCCATGCTAAGGATCGACAGCGTGCACAGAGTGGGTCTGGTCAAGGCATCTAAAATGGCTGCCGTGCACGACAAAAGTGTGGCATTTGAAAAAAGGCAAGATGGCGCAGACAATGTTTTTCAACACTTCCTGATTTCCTTCGAATCGAACGTTAACAGACGTTGGGGCATATTACCAAAGTTAAGCGATATTTATCCCTAACGATGCTTAGCAACGATTTTTTTACCGCTAAGCATCGTCAGAAATTATCGCAGATAAACCTTGCTATTATCAAGGTTTATCGCAAATACGATAAAAAACGACCGCAATGCATTCATATCGCTGAAAACTCAGCGATATTCATGCATTACCGAGCTAATGCTCTTAGCCATGTTATCCACCTCCCATTGGATAACATGGCTAAGAACTGCTCTGGGCAGGTGCTAGCTTTTGGAGATATTCGCGCTTATCGCGAATATTTCCAAAAGTTGATAATAGGAGATAGCGATGTTAGCGACTTTTTCGCAAACCTCCGTTACGCGAAGCGGAGCGCTGTTAGATATATATCTTTTTTTGAACGTTAATTTCTCAAAATCCACTGGAGCACATATATTGAGACCTAGCAAAGGCACATCGGGCTACCAGTCCCTAATATTTTACCAAGTTTCGTGCAAATCCATTCAGCCGTTCGATTATTATTATTATTTATTTTTTTTGCCCCGCGGGGCCCTTTTAAAACCTCCACATCAAACCTAGGGGGTCAGCGAGGATCTACTATGCCCCCTTATGGTCATTTGCCCCTTCGCTTTGGCCTCCTCTTGTCTCTCGATCCTACCGAGAGACAAGATGGCGGCCGCTACGGACTGTTTGGAATGTTCACAGACGCCGGAGAACCAATCAGCTTCGCTTCACAAAGCTCCGTACCGCGAAAAGTCCGCGAACCGGAGCGCTGCCCGGTCCTCTGTTACAGATATATATCTTTTTTTTAACGTTAATTTCTCAAAATCCACTGGAGCACATATATTGAGACCTAGCAAAGGCACATCGGGCTACCAGTCCCTACAATTTTGCCAAGTTTCGTGCAAATCCATTCAGCCGTTCGGGCTAAAAGTGAGGCCAACCGCCCTATGGAAAACTCAATGTTAAAAACACGTTTTGGGACCCCCCTTTTTTCTCGGCCCCCCCTTGACGAACCCCCCCCCCCAAATTTTCAAGGGCTGCTCAGAAACAAAATGTGCCATTTTCCTCAAAATTTCAGCCGATTCCGTCCACAAACGCCAAAGTTATTAGACATAGAATTTTCAAAAATCCCATAGAGAAAAAATCCTAACTATATATACCTACTGGCGACCGCCAGTAGGTAATATATATATATATATATATATTCACTGAAAAAAAACATAGGTTTCACACATGTCATGAGTGATGTCATCAGTGATATCATTTGAGATGTCATCAGTGATGTCACTGACCATGTCATAAGTGATGTAAAATGTGACGGCATCAGCAGTGCATTGCAGGCGCGCGAGTTATAGTTAGCTGAACTAACCATAACGGGGGAATTCAAAGGTGTCGTATGAGTGAAATGTCCAGCTAACTATAACATGTGTGATACCTATGGTTTTTTCAGTGAATTTCTAAGGTTTTTTTAAATGCTAATTCCTAACTATAACGTGTGTGAAACCTATGTTTTTTTCAGTGAATTTGCAAGGTTTTTTAAATGCTAATTCCTAACTATAACTTTTGTGAAATCTGTGGTTTTTTTCAGTGAATTTCAAAGGTTTTGTAAATGATAATTCTTAAATGCATTAATTATTATATTTCTTTCTTTTTATACTAATTTCCTAAATATTTAATATAAATATTGATACTTATTTTAGTTTTTAAATTATATTTCATATTCTTAATGTAAAATAATAACAAAACTAAATTAAAAAATATTTTTTGTATTAATTAATTTTGTCCCCAATATATTAAAATTCAATTCTATATAATTTCATTTTTTCTTTTTCAGTATTTGTACCGTACGCGTACAGTGATCGCACCGTCCATTGTACAATAAATCGTCCTCTGCACGTACGCGCGCACACGTTACAGATACGCTTTGACGTTACACTCTCCTTGCAGTATTGTAATCATTCAGCCACAACCCAAGTACTCATGGTGAAAGTGTGCTTAGGGCATGAACTGCTTCAAACACCTATAGACTATACATCCAGTTTTCTATGCACCGACAAATTTGTCTTTTATACCTTCAATTACCCAATCTGTATTCTTACACTTCAAGTAAACACTATCATACTTCTGTTTCAGTATTGTAGTGACCATATAGCACTATGTGTTTATCTATACACTGTTCTAAAAGAATCCATTTACTACATTAAAACACTAATCAGCAGATGTAAAATAAGTGCTACTTCCCCAGAGATATGCCAGTTATTGTATACTGTGACATCACCTCCTTGTAGCGCAAGGCTTTATAATGTGATGCACCTTCCAGATGCATCACATTGTAAATACCACATTTCATGGCACATCTTTTACACCACCAGTGAGTTACAAAAGTGACGCAACAGCTGTGTAAAAGAGACACAAGGGGGTTGTAAATCCACCCCTAACACATACATAATGATCCAGGCAGTTTCACCAGCAGTGCAAATTGAAGCATAGACTTGTAACATATTTATGTGCATATGTTACATTTAAGTGTTTCGGACGTAGTACAGTATACTATAAGTAAACAGCTTATAGATTTATGCTGTAGCACTTCCTTATAGTTCTGCACTTTCACATTTACCATACACTAGTAATGTATTCATTCATTCATTTATAAACTTCACATTCATTCTGAGAAACTTTTATACACTAACATAGAAATATAGTTCTTTCTTTGACCTGTGAAGGTAGTTCTAAAAAGAACTGTTTTTAGTTTTCAATTTTTTTTCTGTTTTCTCAACAAGTGTTTTTGGAAACCAAAAAAATGGAACTGGAACTCAAAAAGTATCCAACACCAACAAAAGAATAAAAAAGAAAAAAGAACTAATGTTGAGGACAGCGATGCTCCTGCATCCTGCGTTTCATCAAGTCAATATACTATTCCCCATAACACAAAAGTTTATCGCAATAAATGCATAGAATTTTAACATCAGCAAAATCACAATCAATTTGTGGGTGTGGACTGCTTGCTGGAAATGCTGCTGCAGCAGTTGATGTGCTTGGTGCAGTAGCAGGTGGGTTGTCCTGCAAGCTCCATCTTACAGCTCAAGCAAAGTTGTTTGGATGCAAGTTCTTCACGTGTCGCACCATATTTGCTGTGCCAACGGAGCATTTTTTAGATGGATCACCCCTTGAAAGAGTTGTTCTGCAAATTTTATAGGTTACTTTTAGATCATTAACCTTTTTTTCCCCTTCTGGAAAACTAAAAAACTTCCAAATTACAGCTTCTTTCCTCTTCTTTGGAGGTTTTTCAGTAAGGAAATCTCCATCTGAAGAATGGCTGGAATATGAGTCCATTGATGATATTATGGTGATCTTCCTTCTATTTTACAGGATTCCCAGAAGAAATGGTTCTTCTTAGAAAGTCAAAGTAAATTGATTAAAATGGGACAGAACTTCCAACATTTGCAATAGGAACTATAATGAACCAATCAAATCTCTTCTTTTAAAGTCACATGGCTATCCGTACGCTTAGCTTACGGTGCTCTTACGATGCGAGTACGCATGACGTTCCACCGCGATTTGTATAATTCCTTTTAAAAGTAATATATGATTGTCCAAAGTTTAAAAAAACAATTTTCATTACTACTCTAGATAATGTATTTTATTAGTATGTTCATTAAATATATAAATATATCTTTTTAAACAATTAAAAACATGTGCGCCTTTCGCGTACGCGGCGCCGTACCTGAAGTAACGCAGAAACTTTGATGCGACGCGTAAAGTCCAAGCGTATTCGTAGCGTATGCCCGGGTACGCGCTGAGAATGATTACCAGTACAAACTATGGTGCGATCACTCTCTCACTGTCAAATCAGAGCACAGGGCGCGCTACGAGAATAGTTACAAGTGGTCACTCATTGGAGATCCGATACTGGCCCCGCCTCTGCGCACATGAAAACCCCACCCATGTCTCTCTCTGTTGTTAATTATTGGTGCACACAATCACACTTGCACATGTGCGATGCACACCCGCCCACACTTTCCCAGATATCACCACGTAGCTTTCTTGCTATTACTAAGCCTGGAAGCAAATACATTAGCCAATAGGAGGTCCCCCAGGGCCGTCATTCTTCTAGACCGCGAAAACTCCACCAATGACGACCCTGGACTTAGTTTGGTCAGCCCCAGCGGTTCCCATATAAAGCGGATACTGACGTAAGCACGCTCACTTTTGCCTGCGCTGTGGTGACAGACAGACTCTCAACGTCGTTGATTGTACTACAAACTGTTTGCTCGAGAGCAGAACGACTCATGACACTCGACGTGGTGTCACTGCTGCTGCCGTCCAGCTAGGTCACCATAGCCGCAGTGGCGGCGTCGCCCGAGCCCACCCACCCAGGCCCAGCCAAAGCCCCAGCCTTTGAAGACAAGACAAGAGAGAACAGAAGCAAAGGTGGGAGAAGCTGTCATAACATCAGCCTCCGCTGTAAATTGTACCTGCATCATAGTTTTTTTTTTTTTTTTTTACTGTCACGTGGCCTTGCAAGGTCTACTTTGCTTTACTTTTCTGCGGCACATGCTTTGTGCTTCATCGTACTTGCTCCCTCCTAATCTTCCCGTCACTTTTAATATTTATTGCTGCCTCACGTGGCCTTCCCAGGCCTCTATTGTTATTGATGGTATATGGCTGATCGTAATATTACCTTCTGCATCACAGGGCCCAACTAGGCCTTTTCTAAATAAATTGTGCGTGCATGAATTTTTGAATTGTGCCCCATGCTTTAGCCTGTATTGGTCCTATTTGTGCATTCATATTGGTATTATTTTTTTACTGCGTCACGTGCCCCTCCCAGCCGTTTTGCTTTACTTTTCTGCGGCATATGCTCTGTGCTTCATCGTATTTGCACCCTCCTGCTCACCCCGTGACTTTTAATGTTTATTGCTACCTCACGTGGCCTTCCCAGGCCTCTATTCTTATTGATCATATATCGTTCATCATGATTAACTTGTTTACTGCGACCGTTCTTTCGGCGCAGTGCGGGCGTTCAGAAGAGTGGGCGGGGCCGCGTCGGACGTTGAACATTTGCAGCACCAGCAAGGTAGTGCTCCGAACGTTCAGCGGCCGATGGCAGCATCAATGGTTAAATAAATTGTGCGTGCATGAATTTCTGTGTCATATTTTCAAATTGTGCCCTGTGCTTTAGCCTCTATTGATCCAATTTGTGCATTCATATTAGTATTATTTTTGTACTGCGTCATGTGGCCCTCCCAGCCGTTTTGCTTTAATTTTCTGCGGCACATGCTCTGTGCTTCATCGTATTTGTTCCCTCCTAATTATTCTGTAACTTTTTTTTTATTTATTGCTATGTCACGTGGCATTCCCAGGTCTCTATTTTCATATATGCTTAATCATAATATTTCCATCAGCGTGACAGGGCCGTCCTATGCCTTTTTTAAATCAATTGTGTTTTCACGAATTTCTGTGTCATGTTTGAACTGTGCCCAGTGCTTTAGCCTGTAGTGGTCCAATTTGTGCATTCATATTAGTATTATGTGTTTTACTGCGTCACATGGCCCTCCCAGCTCTATTTTCTTTTTTTTTTCCCATGATTTTTAATATTTATTACTGTCGCACATGGCCTTCCCAAGCCTGTTTTCTTACATATTGTACTTTCATAAATATGTATGTTCCATTTTTATGCTACGTCACGTGCTTCCTTTTAATCCTCCCCAGACTTGAACTTTCTTGCTTCCTCACATGGCCTATAGTTGTTTTTTTCTGTGCTCTAGTTGGCCTCCAAAAGTTTTGCCTCCTCAGACTAGCTTACATTTAATTTATAATATTATTGGATTTATAACTTTGACACTACGGTGTTGTACTAGACCTTTATTTGGTTTAGGTTACCTAACCATTTTTCCCTTTATCGTACTTCTTTTTATGACATGCTTTCGCCAAAATACATGTTTTCGACCCTTCACCACTTCATGATCAGTCTTTAAGTGCAATTGCTCCCTTTTTTGAAACTGTAATGGTAATTGTTTCTCTATGATTAAAATGTTCATCATGATAGTTACGTATACCAAGGCTGCTCATGTAAATATAACATGTAAATGCTACTACTGGGCCTACAGCAGTAATTGTGCACCCACACAAGAAACTCTAAATATAAAAATCACGCCTATCACTGCACGGCCTGAGCGCCCTTTGTTAAACTGTTATGTTTTGAAAATGCATCCATTTCACAGGCCTTACCTCTGTATTTGTGTAGACTGTACTCTATATCCCTCGCTTAAACTTTCTGCTCACGACATATTTTTTAAACTACATTCATATAAAAAAGTTATTTTGCATTAACTTTTTGTGTTTAAGAAACATTAGTGTTAGGTTGTTAAACTAATTTCTTCTTTAACAAATGTTACTTTTTCAAAATTAATTTGCAGGAAGCATAACCAGTGATAATTCACCAGCAACTGATAAATCCGTACAACGTGATCCATCTTCACAACGTGATCCATCTTCACAACCTGTACCAGGTACACCACGTTCTGCTACTTCTAAATTGTGTATACTATAGCTAATAGCGTATGATGTACTTATTGGTTCCACTTTAGAAGCTTGTGTGCTTTCATATATTTTTACAACTAATCGATGCCTTCCTCTCAAACATATGTCTCTCAACACCATATATATGTATATATTCATTCATCCTATTACAGTTACTTATCTTTAAGTAATAATTTCCCAAAAATGTATGTACTGAAATTCTCTACTCTGAAACCTATGATTGGTTCGACTGTTGCTCAACATATGCATTTGTTATTATGTTCTCAGTGTGCAGAATGCTACCCAACTCAGCAGCCAGTAGCACAGATTTTTACTAATGTAATATTTCTGAAAAATTATGGACTGAAAATTGCAATGAACCTAATGGAGTCATCACGTTTGACTTTAAACAATAATATAACACAAGTTGTGGGTTTGCTGTATGGTCTCTACATCTTGGGACATTCTAAGTCTATATATCCAGTGTATAATCCTATTGGTTGGAGGTGTTCAAAATATGGTGTTTACGTACCCACCCACCAGGGTAACGATAATATTCAAGACCAAAGAAGGCCCAGATCGCAAAATGATTACAGCTACACCAGAGCACACTCTATCATTATATCTGTAATCCTAAACAAAAACCAGTTCAGTTCAGAGAACAGACATCAATGTGGGGCAGTCTCCCACTAGAAGTATACTGGTGGGAGACTGCCCCAAAGTGATCTCTGTTCTGTGGACTGACCTGGGTTGTGTTTAGGATTAAAGATATAATGATAGTGTCCTCTGATGTAGCTGTAATAAATACTTTTGACTTTAACACTTCAATGATAAATAAGGTCTCACACTCTACTTTTGTCCTGAACATTGGATTCTTCTTTATTTTGTTTTTTCATACAAGATCTTTCACAGATGAAGACATATAATTACTTTTTAACAAAGTATAGTAAGATATTGTCATTATAGTTGTGAATTTTCAATATTGTTTGTAGTAAAGCCATTTGAATATGTTTGCAACAGTTGTAACTGTCTCTAATCCTGGATCTCAAAACACCTAGACTCATGTTTCATATATTGCAAACTAAGTTTTTAATTGTTAGCATTGCTGTTATGAGGTCCTAATGTACATCTTTTTTTACATTTAGAGTCTGTTGAAAATAATTGTTGTCTGCAACCATGGTACTTCAACAACATACCTCCAATAGTTAATGGTTAATGAGTGTAAATACACAATATCTTAATTAAGTGTTATAAGTCCTTGGCGTCTTTAGAACGCATTAACTCTCCAGTTCACATTTGTCTAATACAGGGAGTATGTAACTCCCACTCAAATAACTGAGGCATTTGCAAGGGTCTTTTTAGAGTTACGTCCACCATGTGGGAAAGCTACCTATGCACCCTTCGAACCTATGGAGTCATTACCACGTTTCCACTAAGTGATGAGAGATAACTAGGTTTACCATGTAAATACGTATAAAGTTTTCATTTCAAACAGGTATTGACCTTTATACAATGCAATGTTAATAACAAGTTACTTTTCACTATTTTCCCAACAGGTCCAATGTTTCAAATGCAGCAGATGACTCCACCTTAACTTTTTAAAACCAAATGTAAATGTTACTTATCTTTTACTGCTTAGATATGTAAAACATTTCTTTTTAAGTAACATATGATCGTATACAACATATCTAAGTAGACATTTGCACACTCCTACAATCGAGTGTTGTGTCTGAATTATTTTAAAAACTATTGTTGAGACAAACTTCTTACAGCTGTCACGATTTACACAATCCTTTTAGAGTTAGACCAGACTTCCTCTAACATTCCTACTTAATTTTCTTTTTGAAATTCAGCAATTATTTTGTTTAGGTGTTGAAATATAAATTTAAATCTTCCTCCTCTTTAAAGGTGAAGAAGCAATACCGCTCCTCTAAACATGATTGTTCAATGGTACTCTAAAAAGTAGTGGTAATTCCACTATCACTATGGTAGATATCTGACAATAGAATCTATGATATAGTTACACCACTATTGCATAGTCATAATCAAAAAGGTGTGTTTACACTCAACAAAAAGAACAATTGTGCACTTTTTATACTGGACAGTATTGCTTTTAAACACCCTTTCACTGTTTTCTTCCATACCTTCAAAAAAGATTTCATGGATTTTCATGCATAGTCTTTCAGGTCTGTATATCTCTATTGTAAAACAAACGTACTTGTTGTTCTTTTCTTACTGACATATATAAACTCATCAGTCACTCCTACGACAAGCTTTTGCAATCCTGAATAGTGAGTGCTAAATTTTGTGTGAGAGGATGCCCATGCATAACCATGCTAAGTTTTCTTTAGCTGCATGGACACATGTAGTGTAACCTGTCAAACACTTTAAATGCTACCCTCCCACTAGTCCTAAAGGCGGATGTAGAATTCAACCGTTCATCATAAAATAGATTTGGATGTCACTAAGTACAAAGTATTTCTGTATTATGTAAGCCCTAATGTGTCCCTTAAAGATTCCAGCGAAGTCCAGACACATACTAACTGAAACACACCAACCATTAGTAACCTATAAAATTTGTCAAAGAACTCTTTCAAGGTGGGATCAATCCAAAAAATACTCCTTTGGCACAGCAAATATAGTGCAACACGTAAACAACTTGCACCCCAACAACTTTGCTTGAGCTGCAACACAGTGATTGCACGACAACACACTTGCTGCTGCACCAAGCACATCAACTGCTGCAACAGCATCTTCAGCAAACAGTCCATACTCACATATTGACCTTGAATTTGGTAAACTTAAATTTCTATGCATTTATTGCGAATAACTTTTGTGTTACGGGAAATAGTCTATCAACCACATCAAAAATAAGAAACAGGAGCATCGCTGTCCTCAACATCAGTCATTAGACATTTATCAAGCTTTTTTGTTGTAAGAACTACCCCGTCCAAAAGCAGTGGGAAATGTGCACACTTGCTGCCTTTGTTGGCTGGAGTTATCAATTATTCTAAAATTAATTCAAATTCAAAATGCAGACCCTTTATTCAGCCTTCATGGTAACTACTAACTGTGAATGGCAGTGAGTTATTTGCACACTTCCGTCCTTTCTTGCGTCCTTTCTACAGTACAGTGTGTGTACTTTGTGCACTTGCATTGTTTGCTTAGATGTGATACCCATTTCTCAGGCTCCCACTGCGGAATCGGACGCACAGCCTGTGTAATGGACTGGAAAACCAAACACCCACTTCCTTTACAAAGCCGTGGGTAGTTTCGACGTCTGCTGCCTTTCTTAATTTTCACCTTATTCTGCATCCACTAGCACAAACACACCTACCTGCTGCCTTTCTTGACTGTCTTTGCCAACTATTATTCTAATTTAAAGTACAGACCCTGGAAAGGGCCCGGTGTTGTTATTTTTCAACACTATGGTCCAGAGTGGTAACTTAGTGCACTTGCTTTGCTTCCTTAGATGTGGTAGTCATTTCTCAGCCTCCCACTGTGGAATCCGACTCCCTGTCTGTATAATAAAAAAGATATCCAGAGGGAGGAGCTTGGCGGGCATCCGAGATGGCCGCGTGAGCACAGCGCTCCCCGGACCCCCGCCGCTCCCGGCATAATATCCTGCATGAATCCTGATTTTTCGCAAGGATTTGTATAGAGGACGTTGGGCTGATCTACCTGGACCTTTCAGAAATTTATTTTGACCCCGGGTGCCTGAGTTATGGTGAATTGAACTTTTGGGCTCCGCCCTTGAGGTGCGCCCGGGACTGGGTGAGGTTCGGTGGCCGTCTTGGAGTTGAACAACAACGGCAGGGGAATTGGACTTGTGGGTCCCCTTCTTAAGTTTCGGTTTCGATTCTGCCTCTGACTGGGACATCGGCGAGAGGGTCGGGCCAGAGCTCGTTCCAGGACGCGAGTCGGCTGTCGGGCCTTTGGCTGGACTGTTCTCCTATCTGGCTGCCCCTATTCTGGTGATACTCTTGTTACGGTCCTTTGGTCCCGAGGCCTCCATTTCTGGTGCCCGGTCCGTTGACCCTGGTGACTCTCCCTGTGACGCATCTCCAAAATGGCGGGCAGAGGGGACCGGGAGACGCGCAAGACGAAGACACCTCTGCGCGGGGGTCCGGTCCAATCCAACGTTATGGACCGTTATACCCATTCTAAGGGGTCCCCCGGAGCTGCCCTGCCCGGTCCCAGTGCATCTGACCACGTCGTGGATGCGTCGACGGAGCCTTCCTTACAGGACATCATGGGCGCCATTTCTGGCATGAGGGAGTCAATAGGCCAACAATACGAAACCTTGACCCACAAAATTGACACCGTGGCAATCGATTTGAATCTAATCCGAGCCGATCTCTCCAAAACGAACGAAAAGGTGAAGTCGTTGGATATCAAATCCTCCAGTCTCACGGCGGACGTCTCTGAGGTACAGACGGAGATTGGCAATCTCCGTAGGGTGAACGATTTCATGACCCGGCGCTTGGAAGACTTTGAGAACAGGGCACGTCGCTGTAATGTTCGCGTGGTTGGTGTCCCGGAGAACCCAGAACCCCACTCGGTTGATCTCCTGGTTGAAGACCTCATCCAGAACCACCTTTCTCCGTCTGGCCTTAGTAAATTCTTCACAGTGGAGCGTGCACATCGTGTTCCGGGGGGCCAGGGTAAGCCAGGCGCCCCGCCGAGACCTATTGTTGCCAAGCTTTTCCACTATAGAGATCGGGACGCTATCCTGCAGGCGTCGCGGGTGAAGGGCCCGGTGGCCTTTGAGAATGCCACGGTGAACTTTTATCCGGACTTTTCCCAACAGGTCCAGAAGCAACGGATGGGATTTCGTGGTGCCAAGAAGCGTCTTAGGGACATGGGGATGCGCTACGGCATGCTCTTTCCGACTAGGCTGCGGGTTGAGTATAATGACCGGACCTTCTTCTTTGATCGGCCGGATGCTGTGAATGACTGGCTGGACACCTTGCCTAGCCGACCTCCTGAGACTGAGTCCGATGCCCACCCGGGCGGTGCTGAAGGTGGTGTAGAGAGCTGAACATTTCATCTATGCCGGATGCCTTGTTTTGAGTAACTCTTCCAGGAATGTGTGCCTTTGTTCCTCTACCGCTTATGTGATTTGATGTATGTTCCTTTTCTCGTCATTGGTCTTGATCGGGGTGGCGGGTGGGACGGAGCCTTTCCTCCTCCGGGGTCTTTGTGTAGAATAGGGGTTCTTGGGCAACAGGCACACTGCAGGTTGGGGTGGCTTTTTAGCTTTTTGCAGGGGTGCAGGGTGGGGGGTGTTTTCTTGTTATTTTGGGGGTGGGTGGTTGGGAAGTTCGTTGTTTGTGTGTTGTGTTTTCGAGGCGACCTTATCCTGTATTTGAAGATGTTTCTGGTGTCATGCTCATTGGTGGGGGGGTTTTGGCTTTGGTGGGTGGGATGGGGGGTAGCGGGTTGAGATTTGTTTCGTGGAACGTTAACGGTCTGCGAGATCGTATCAAAAGAAGTGTGGTGTTGAAATGTATACGACGTTTATCTCCTGATATTGTTTTCCTGCAGGAGACTCATTTGGTAGGCAATGTTTGTCATGCAATGAATAGGTGGGGCTATCGCCTCGTAGCACATTCTGGGTTTACCTCGGGTTGTAGGGGCGTGGGTATCCTTGTTCGGGCTTCCCTCCCCCTAGCTATTGATGATGTGATTCAGGATGATCGGGGGCGATATGCTGTCCTTGTGGGTCGCTATGAGGGTCGTGCCATCTCCTTATTTACTGTTTATGTGCCCCCCGGCTTGCAGACTTCTACCTTTTCAGATTTGGGCCGCGTATTGTTGGACCTCCCTGATAGTACTCTCTTTTTGGCTGGTGATTTTAATTCGGTGTTCTCCGGTCTTCGCGATCGCCACCCCCCTAGAGATACTCCTGCGGCCCAACGGTGGTTGGGTGGATTTTTGGATACCTTTGGCTTGGTGGATTGCTGGAGGCTTTTGCATCCTACTCAGCTTCAATACACCTTTCATTCGGGGGCCCATGGGAGTCTGTCCAGGCTGGATTATTTCCTGATGCCGGCGGCTCAGTCGCCAGCGGTTCGTGAGATTGTACACCTACCCAGGGGTATTTCTGACCACTCTCCGCTCTGGCTTCGTTTTGAGGTTGGAGTGGAGGCGGTGGGCAGAGTAGCTCCCATCAATCCGTGGTACCTTACCTCCCCCGAGACCCGCAGCCTTTTGCTTAAGTCTTTGGACGCGTATTTTCTGGATAACGAGGGGTCGGTCTCCTCAGCTGTGTCCCTATGGGAAGCCTTTAAGACGGTGATTCGTGGGCAGGCCCTCTCCCTTATTGTTGAAGCTAAGCGGGCGAGGAATAGGGAGGTGGTGGACCTTGAGGGAGAGATTTCCGCATTGGAGGATGCTTTGGAATCTGGTGTCACGTCTGCGAAACTCCACGCCCTGGGTCTGAAACAATTTGCATATAAATCTGTGGTCATGGATGCTGCTAAAGTGATGTTTCGGGAGCAACAGGGTTGTTTGTATGATGTGGGCGACAAAGCGGGTAAATTGCTGGCATGGCTGGATAAGAAGGAGAGAGCTAATCGTGTGGTACCCGTGATTCAGTCTTCGAGTGGTGTGAGTGTGACGGACCCGATTGGCATAGTTGACCGTTTTGCTGAGTACTTCCGTGTGGTGTATACCCCTGTGTCTGTGAGAGATGTGGCTGACTCTCGCCTTCTATTGCGTGATATAGCTCTGCCCAGTGTCACTGATTTGGATCGTGTAGCGTTGGACTCCCCCTTTACGGTTGATGAGATAGCCACTGCCATCCGTTCACTCCGTTCGGGCAAAGCATTGGGCCCGAACGGGTTGCCAATTGAACTATACAAGTTACGTCCCGACAGAGTGGCGCCATATCTTCGCGCCATGTTTCTGGAGTCCCGGGAACGGGGTGTTCTCCCTTATGATCAGCGACTGGCCACGATAGTTGTCATCCCCAAGGATGGCAAACCGCGAGACCTTTGTTCATCCTATAGGCCCATATCCCTCCTAAATGTTGAACCCAAGGTGTTGGCTAAACTCCTGGCGTCCCGCCTCCTGACGGTCATTAGTGGCTTGGTCCATCCAGATCAATCCGGATTTATCCCGCATCGCAACACGGCTCTTAACCTACGTCGTCTCCACGGTGCGATTGCGAGGGCGGGGCTTTTGACGGAGCCGGCCATTTTGGCGTCGTTGGATGCCTCAATGGCTTTTGACACTGTGGAGTGGCCTTATCTTTGGGCGGCTCTTGAGAAATTTGGTTTCGGGCCTGAGTTTATTGGTTGGATCAAGTTATTATATGCGGAACCTCTGGCGCAAGTAGTGGTAAATGGTAGAGTTTCGGCCCCTTTCACCCTTGGTAGGGGTACCCGTCAGGGATGCCCCTTGTCTCCGTTGCTTTTTGCGCTCGCCTTGGAACCATTGGCTGCTTGGCTTCGGTGGGAGCCTTCGCTCAAGGGGATTCGCTGGTCTCCGGACTTTGAGGACCGCGTCTCGCTTTATGCGGACGACATTCTTTTATATCTCACCTCCCCGCGTAAATCTCTGACAGTTTTGTTTGACGTTCTCACTTCCTTTGGTGCCAACTCGGGCCTCGTTATTAACTGGGCCAAGTCCTGCGTGTATGTTCTTTCGGGTGTTTTACCCCCTTTGCCGAGCAGACTTCCCATCCAGGTGGTCCAGTCTGGCTTCAAATATTTAGGGATTTTTATTACGTTGGACTCCTCGCTCCGATTTGAGCGTAACCTCCTCCCCCCGTTGCTTCGATTGCGACTGGACGTGGCCCGCTGGCGTAAGCTTCCTTTGTCTCCTCTGGGCAGGGCGGCCCTGTTTAAAATGATGTCCTTGCCACGGTTCCTCTACGCGCTCCAGAACTCCTATGACGCTATCCCCAAGACCTATTTCCGGGAGATCGAGAGTCTTCAAAGGCAATTGATTTGGGACGGGCGTCCACGTATTGCCCTCGCGAAACTCACCATCCCTTGGTACGACGGGGGCATGGCGCTCCCTGATATCAAGCGATATTACTGGGCTTCCCAGCTATCTGCTATTAATCACGTGATGTTTTCACCGGGTCGAAATCCTGCATTCGAGATGGATAGACTCCAGCTGCCAGGTGGGGACTTTAATAGAGCGCTTTATTCCGATCAGCCGGGCGCCATCTTGTGGGCCCGTCCAGGAGTGCAGTAACTGTGTGGCGAGCCGCGAATGTGAGTTTGGGATGGGAGGATCGAATGACGTTGGCGACGCCGCTTTATGCCTCGGAGCGTTTGGGGTGCCTCTGGTCTACTAAGGGCTTCGACCGCTGGGATATGATTGGTATAAGTAAGGTGGGTGATGTATGTTCGAAAGGTAGTGTGAAATCGTTCCAGGCCCTCCAGGAGGAGTTTGGTTTGAATGGTAGGGAATTTTTTCGTTATCTGCAGGTCCGGCACGCTCTCGCCTCAGTCTTGACGCCTGATGTGGCCCTGCCCGAGTCTTCCCCCCTCGAAGATCGTGTCCTTGATGGGCACCTGCCTGATAGCACTATTTCCCTGATCTATAAGAAGCTGATCAATAATCGGGCGGACTTATTGGTCCGACTTCGGGAGGCTTGGGTCGGCGATGGGTTGGAACTGGACGACGAGGATTGGCAGTCGGCACTCTCTTCTCCCAAGGAGGTAGCCATTCCTGCCCGTCTCCGTTTGGTCCAACTTAAAATCCTTCATCGAGTGTATGTCACTGGTCCGCGTCTGATAACGATGGGCTTTTCTTTGGATGGGTTATGTAAGCGTGGTTGTGGCTTGAGTGCTACTTTTTTACACATTCTTTGGGAATGCCCGGTTGTGGTAGCTTACTGGACTGCTGTGCTTGAGGTGATGACTGATGTGACTGGTGTTGCCCTGCGGCCTGAGCCTCGACGATGTCTGTTGAATGTGTGGGAGCCCACTGACTATTCTGTGGCCCAGACCAGGTGGGCTACCTTGGGCTACATGACTGCGAAACGTGATATTGCGCAACTCTGGGGCGCATCCAGGCCCCCTGAGGTCTCGAAATGGGAGGACAACATGGACTGGTCCAAGTTTCGGGAGAAGACGGTTTATGTGGCCAGGGGCAGACCCAGGGCGTGGACGAGGATTTGGGGCCAGTGGAATGCATATCGTGGAGATATCTGCACACCTCCCCTTGTGGGCACTACTGATGTTGTCCTATCTCCCTAGGCGAGCGTTCCCGGAACCCTTTCATACTGTTCTTTGAATTTCCGATTCTCCCCGCTGCTCCCCCCCCCCCCGACCTTGTTGGAGCCTCAGGGCTCTTGGTAGGTTCTCCTGACTGTAGACCATCCCCTCCGTTCTTTGGGCTGACCTTGATTACTGTGCATTTGCCTTTTTAGTGTTTGTTTTTCTTTTTGTATAAATAAAAATTCAATATGCTCTGTGACATGTTGGGAGTAACGCTTTATGCTGGATTTGTGCCTGACCACGGGTGTACACTTCTGATTTGTGCCTTGTGCCTTATTATTAGCGGCCAGCCCGTGAGGTTGTAGGCCCATTCTTGTACTTTTCTATGCTTGCTCAAATAAAGGTTTTTGAACAAAAAAAAAAAAAAAGATATCCAAAGATCCACTTCCCTGACAAGGCAGATGGTAGTTTGCGTATCTGCAGCCTTTCTTATTTTTCACCTTATTCATCTGCTACTCGATCAAGACACCATCCACACGTACACACACTTACTTGCTGCTTTTTTTGGCTGGGGTTATCAATTATTCTTCAATTTCATATTCTAATTCAAAGACAAGGCACTTTATCGAGCCTTTTTGTCGTAACTACTTCCCCAACTAAACACACTAGGTAGTTTGCACACTTTTGCAGCCAATAAAAATATTGTAAACTTTAATTAAAAATTTTGTAGCTGGACATTACACTGTTTATTTAAAATCTCTGAAAGGTTGGATACATTGTAATGATAGTCAAATAGTTTTTAAGCAATGAGTTACCAAATTCTTACCTAATATTTTTAAAGCCAACATTTTAAGATCAAAATTTGGCCTTTCAGGATTACTGCTGCTAAGGTAGATTAGTCTGGTGTTGTACAGTATTTTTTAAGTGAGGGTGAGGAGCTTGAAGGTTATCTTCTTATTGATATTGAGGCAGTGTATGTGTATCAGGATGTGGCTACAGCAGGGGACATTGATAATCACTCGGGTGGAGGTGTTTTGGATTTGTTGTAGCTGTTGTAGGTGTTTGGCTGGAATTCCTGTATAGAGTGTTTTGCCACAGTGTAGTCTGCTGCTGATGAGGGACTGTGTCACTGTTCTTCTTCTTTTGTTTAGGATCCAATTGTAAATGTTACAGAGCATGTGGAGGGTGTTATAGCAGTACGAGGAGACAGTTTAGACTTGCTTACACATAGAAAGGGAGGAGTTGAGGATGAATCCTAGTTTGTTGACATGGGTGATAGGTGTTGGTACTGTCCTTAGTTCAGGCAGTTAGCATAAGTCGTCCGAGGCTTAGGGGGTGGGTCTGAGGATGAGTACCTTCATTTTGTGCGAGTTCATGTTTAGAGAGCTGCTCTTTATGTAGTTGGTGACGTTGCAGCCTTCTTATTTTTTACATTATTCATCTTCCACTCAATCAACACATCATCTACACATACACACAACTACTTCCTGCCTTTCTTGGCTATGGTTATCAACTATTCTTCTATTTCATATTCAAAGTGCAGGCCCTTTATCGAGCCTTTTTGTTGTAGCTACTACCCCGGCCGAAGGCAGTGGGAAATTTGCACACTTGCTGCCTTTCTTGGCTGGGGTTATCAATTAGTCTTGAAGTTCATATTGTGATTCAAAGTCAAGTCCCTTTATGGAGCCTTTTTGTTCTAGCTACTACCTCGGCCGAAGGCAGTGGGAAATTTGCACACTTGCAGCCTTTTTTGGCTGGGGTTATCAATTATTCTTCAAGTAATTCAAAGTTCAGGCCCTTTATTGAACCTTCTTGGTAACTACTACCCATGAATGGCAGTGGGTAATTTGCACACTTGCGTCCTTTCTAACGCACAGTGTGTATACTTTGTGCACTTGCTAAACTCCTTAGATGAGAAACCCCTTTCTCAGGCTCCCACTGCGGAATCCGACTAACAGTCTGTAATGGACTGGAAAAACAAACACCCATTTCCTTTACAAGACAGTGGTTTTTTTCCACATCTGCTACCTTTCTTCCTTTTCACCTTATTCTACATCCACTACCTCAAACACACCTACCTACTACCTTTCTTGCTGCCTTTGCCAAGTATTATTCTAATTCAAACTGGAGTCATTGAAATTGGCCCGGTGTTGTAAATTTTCATCCCTACCGCCCACAGTGGTAACTTAGTGCACTTACATTGCTTCATTTGATGTGGTAGCCACTTCTAAGGCTCCCACTATGAAATTCGACGCCCTATCTGTATAATGAGGTGGAAATCCAAAGATCCACTTCCCTGACAAGGCAGCGGGTACTTTGCGCATCTGCAGCCTTTCTAATTTTTCACCTTTTTTATCTTCTTCTCAATCAACACATCATCTACACATAACACACACCAACTTGCTGCCTTTTTTGGCTGGGGTTATCAATTATCCTTGAATTTCATATTCTGATTCAAACTCTGGGCCCTTTATTTTTTTGTTGTAGCTACTACCCCGGCCGAAGGCAGTGGGAAATTTAGACACTTACAGCCTTTCTTGGCTGGAGTTATCAATTATTGTTCAATTTCATTTTCGGAGTCAAGTCAATGCCCTTTATCGAGCCTTTCTGTTGTAGCTAATACCCCGGCCGAAGGCAGTAGGATATTTTCTCACTTGCTACTTTTCTTCACTGGGTTTGTCATTTTGTTTTAAATTACCTACAATATTTTCATTTTGAAACAAATTTCAAAGTTATCGTCTCAGTAAAACTTCTTTGTCATGTTCAGTCATTTCTCCAATTCTTATATCTTGTAGAATAGTTCCATAATAAGCATAATTTGCTTGTTGCATATTTGTAATAAGTTCCTTATATTCAAAATATGACCACATATTAACATATCCAATCCTACATTACATTGTTTACTTATTCTACCTGTGGAGCATGACAACAAATTAGAATACCACAAGCTATCTGGAGAAGCTTGTTGTGAAGTTTTAAGAACCTTGACGAAAATTAAACTTCTCATTATTGATCACCTAAGCATGGTATCAAACTTAATGCTTGCCTTTGTGCATTTAACAATGCAGCAAGTTATTAAAACAGAGTATGACATATTACTGTTCCTCCCCCCAATCATGCATCATCACAGGGTACGTTCAACCTCAGCGCCAAAGGTATTACTAACTCAGTGGACCAGAAATCATAATTACATGACCGTATTGAATAACCTGACTTATTTAGAAAAAAAGATTCAACTTTTTGGACATATAGTTCAACTTCTGTGAATGGACAAACAATATTTAATAAAAAACTTGATTTTAAAGACTTTGCTACCAATGCGTCCTGCTAGGACCACGCATAATCGCAGACTCCACAGAACTTTGTTCCTTCAGGTGCCACTAACTCATTCCACCACTTATCATCACTGCATTCACGCACACTAAATTACCAATATTGTGCAGCTATAATCAATGCCACATAGTCATGAAGTCTTAGTAACCCCTACCTCTTACCATCACCACATGTCCGTATTCAGCCACAATTTAACTGATTCTTCATTCATTACGTATAAAGTACAGTACCAAATAAAGTAATCTCCCTCAAACCTACACAAAATCGCCAATTACCCTTACTAAGCCAGAATGTACAAGATCAAAAAAATTACTATCAGTACGTCCTGCCCGGACCACACATCTTCGCAAGCTCCACAAACCTTGTTGTTTCACGTACCACTAACTCAATGGAAACTAAACTAAGTATAACACCTATTTCGTAACCTGATTCTAACTCAAGACCATTTAGCGAGCCTTTTTGTTGTAGCTACTACCCCAGCCAAAGGCAATGGGAAATTTGCACACTTCCTGCCTTACTTCGCTGCGGTTATCAATTACTCTTGAATTTCATATTCTAATTCAAACTCATGTCCGTTTATGAAGCCTTTTTCATGTAGATACTGCACTGGCAGAAGGCAGTGGGAAATTTGCGCACTTTCTGCGTTTCTTCGCAGGGGTTTTGAAATATTGTTCAATTTCATATTCCTATTCAAAATGCAGGCCCTTTATCGAGCCCTTTTTGTTCTATCAACTACCCCGGACGAAGGCAGTGGGAAATTTGCACACTTGCAGCCTTGTTTAGCTGTGGTTATTAATTATTCTTCAAGTAATACAACTTCAAAGTCCAAGCCCTTTTTTGAAACTTCTTGGTAACTACTACCCATTGAATGGCAGTGGATAATTTCCACACTTGCGTCCTTTCTTGCGTCCTTTCTACCACACATTGTGTGTACTTTGTGCACTTGCTTAACTCCTTAGATGAGATACCCATTTCTCAGGCTCTCACAGCGGAATCCGACGCCCTGTCAGTATAATGAAGAGGAAAACCAAACACCCACTTCCCTTACAAGGCAGTGGGTACTTTGCACATCTGCCGCCTTTCTTATATTTCACCTTTTGTATCTTCCACTCAATCAACCCATCATCTACACATATACACACACCTACTTGCTGCTTTTTCTGCCTGGGGTTATTAATTATTCTTCAATTTCATAATCTGATTCTAAGTTAAGGCCCTTTAACAAGCCTTTTTGTTGTAGCTACTAGCCCGGCCGAAGGCAGTGGAAAATGTTCACACTTGCTGCATTTCTTGGCTGAGGTTACCAATTTTGCGCTCAGTAGAGTAGACAACTAGATACCAACAGCGCCAGCACTACAGAAAACATTCACTACAATCTTGATTTATTTAAAACAGAGACAATTTCACAATGTCCTCAGATTTACTTACAGTTTGAACAGTAGGAAATTCAGCCTTCATTTCTTTAATTTAGACATGCTTCTACTGTATGTCTTCAGATTCAAAAAACATTTCAAAGTCAAAGTCAAAAAGCTTTATTTCGATAAAAGTCATTATCATAAAAGCAGCTCAATGTATAAAAGGTTATAGTTAAGAACAACAGTAATAAATTTTAAAGGATTTTATATCTCTATACCAAACATTTAAAAGAGACAATAGTTTCGATAAAAGATATTTATACAATGTTAAACTAGCCAACTAATTGATTAAGTTAAACAGATTAAACAATTATGGCAGTATTTTCAATTTAAGAAATTTTTTCTAAAAAAAAAAGAATTAAACAGATTGTTTTAGCTTTTTGGCTCGGATAGCCCAGGCCCAAGATAAAAATTTGGCTATTGCGCACGCATAAGGTACGCTACTGTTCGAAATAAGTATCCTGATTGCCACATCATGACTCCTAGTCCCCAACTGACGGCATAGGTTTTTGAGCCAGACCCTCCTTGGAGTAGCATACTCGCCGCACACAAACATAAAATGTGCTAGTGTTTCCGGTTTAACAAGACACGATGGGCATAGCTCAGATATTTCCATACAGGATTTCCATCTTTTAGTGAAGGTGTTGAGTGGTAGAGTTCCCATTCTAAATCTGAAATACAAGGCCCTATCAAAAGGTTTTCCAATTGCATCCAAGTAGAGTTCCCGCCTGGGACAGTCTTTGAACCTCAGGAAGTCCTCTGTTAGCCTGCCCAGGGAGGTGCTAGAGTTTCTTTGAGAACACATCCAGTCCCAATAGAGCTTTTTGAGTGTTTGCTTTGGGGGTGAAGTTCTATTTAGCCATGATTCAAGTTGACCCAAGTTAGTTAATAAACTTTTCATGTCCTTTAGCCATTTGACTTTTTGCCAGCTTGGTGATGACATGATTTCCTTGAGGCCTCTGGCATATCCGCTTAGTTCTTCTACCCGCCAAATGCGGGCCCATAGTAGTAAAGGGCGAAATTTCGCAATTTTGCCAATCTGGGTACAGCCAAGGTCCATAAATAAAGGAAGTGTCGGGGTACCTTGTGGAAGGGACATTATTTCTCTGCAGAATTTGTTCTCGGATCTCTGCAGAGCATCAGTGGACGAAGAGCCCCAAAGTTCCGCCCCATAGAGGGCAGAGCTAACACCTTTAGCTGTGTAAATCTCAAGGACTGTTCCTATAGGCCTTGTTGTGCTGGAATGTTGCTCTCTCAAAAGGGCACCTGTAATCCTTTTGTGGCTCAACAGCATTTTGTCTAGGTGTGGCGCCCAGTCCATTTTAGCCGATATGCGTATCCCAAGGTAATCAAAGACCTTTACCCTTTCCAGGAGCTCATCGTTAAGGGTGGGGGAACGCACATGTTGTTTCGGTGGATTGAGGACAAGGTACTTCGTTTTGTTTGTGTTTATTACCAGACCTCGTTTGGTACAAAAGGATTGGAAATTGTCTAAAAGTCTCTGGAGTCCCATTGGGGTTTTGGAGATTAAAAGCGTATCATCCGCAAAGAGGAGGGTCGGTATGCGTTCGCCAGCCAGGGATGGCTCATCAGATGGATGTTTGAGGAGATGCTCGACCACCCCGTTGATGTAGAGAGAAAAAAGGGTGGGAGCCAGAACACATCCCTGGCGGACTCCTCTCTCTACCGGATTACTGCTCGTTTTCTCACCTCCAGGGCCCCACCTGACTTGGGCAAAGCTGTCCTGGTGCAATCTGGCTAATAGAGATAGTAAATAATATGGCAGCCCCATGTCAGCAAGTACTTTCCATAACAGGTCCCTAGGTACAAGGTCAAAGGCAGTCTTTAAATCGATAAACGCGAGATAAAGACTGCCCTTGCCTATGACCACAACCTTCCAGTATACCATCATGAGCCTGAATGCTTGCTCAATCGTTCCAGTACCCACTCTGAATCCTGCCTGGAAATCGGAAAGGATTTTATTTTCTTCTACCCAATTTAGGATTCTAACGAACAGGACTTTACCGACAACTTTTTGGCTGGTATCTAGCAAGCTGATCGGCCTGTAGTTAGATGGGTCATCCCTCGAACCTTTCTTGTGGATGGGGACCACCTCAGCCCCTTTCCATGATGAGGGAATAGGGGCACCCTTACAGATGGCAACAAGGAGGGAGTGAATCAATTTGCCCCATTTGGCGCTATCGGATTTTAGCAGGTCCCCGGGAATCCCATCAAGTCCGGCCGCTTTGTGTGGAATGATAGTGCTTATTGCGTATTCCACTTCCTTTAGCGTAAAATCAAAATCAGTGGGGCAAGATACATACTTTATGGTTAGTTGGGATGTAACAGGCCCTCTCCCGTCGGAGCCGTCATGGCAGGAGTAGAGTTTAGAGAAGTGATCCTCCCACGTCTGGCTCGGGATATTGCAGGTTAGCAGGTCACTGTCTGGTCTATTGCGTGCCCTTATAGTGTCCCAGAACCATTTAGAATCTTTTTTCAGGCTGGCTTCTTTAAGGGTTAACCAATAGGCATCTTCCCACTCCCTCTTGGCTAACCACAAAGCCCTTTTATATTCCCTCCTAGCTATTTGGATTGATAGGGGGGACTTCCCTTTAACTGCCTCAATTAGACATGTCTTGGCCTTCCTGCACGATGCAGAATACCAGTCATGTCTGCCTTTGGGTTTAGTTGGAGATTTGGTTTTCCCTATAGTCCCTTTTACCCAAAAAAGGTCCCCTATAGTTTTTATGGCTACTTCGTAGATAGTTGTTACCTTATCTGCTGCCATAAGTAAGTCTATAGAGCTGATTTCATCTTGTGAGCCTTTAATCACCTCTTCAATAGTGGACAATTTATTAGTATTACCCAAGATTTTATTCCACTTGAGGCGTCTTCCGCAAGAGGAGACAGTAATCTCTTGCGGGCAGCTCGGTGGCACTAACGGCACTCCAGTGGACCAGGGATTCATTAGGGTTAGGGAAAGTGAGTTATGGTCACTCTCTATGGTAGGAATAACAACCATATCGATGACCGAACTCCAAAGCCCCCGTTCTAACAGAATATAGTCTATCCTTGTGGAGTGACCAACCCTGTTGAATGTTGGGGCACCCATCTGGTCAGAACGTGTGCGGCCGTTGGCTGCTCTTAGGCCATACTCTAATGTAAGTGCATTGAGCTGTATTGCACTGCGAGTCCAGCGCTTAATAGGTGGAATGGAGAGGATGGGAATACCCCACCTACTGTCCTCTTCTCCTAAATCAGGTATTCCTTCTAAGGGGAGTGGCTCATATGTGCAGTTAAAATCTCCTGCTATTATGGTATGGCCAGGTTCGCTATGGTCCCCTAATTGGGCCTCGAGCTCCGATACTGTAGGTGAGATGCACCCATTTTTGGAGCCTCTAACGTAGACATCGTAAAGATCTAAGAGTAGTCCCCCACGTTGGCCCGATAGAGAGATGCCAAGGATATCAGGGTTTACTGCCTTCTTTATTGTTATCCGACAGTTAATTAGACATGCTTCTACTGTATGTCTTCAGATTCAAAAAAAATTTGTCTATGTCTGTTAACCACTGCCTTCAATCTACACTGCACAAGGACCGTATAAGCTCAGCGCCAAAGATACTACTTACTCAGTGCATCATAAATCATCACAAAGAAGAGTGAACATTTTTATGTCGCAGTGAGACATACTAACCCTTTTAAATGGAATTGATGCAGATTTTCAATCGACAAAAGACATTACTTAAATTGCTGTACCCCACCCCCCGAACACACATCATCACTGGGTACGTTCAAGCTCAGCGCCAAAGATTACTAACTCAGTGCACCAGAAATCATCACATCGTGACCGTATTGAATGAGATGACTTATTTAGAAAAAAATATATCATACTTTTTGGAGATATACTTCAACTTACTTCTGTGAATGGACAACTAATATTTATTAGAAAACTTGATTATAAAGACTTTGCTACCAATGCATCCTGCTTGGACCACTCCTCATCACAAACTCCACAGAACTTTGTTTCTTTAGATGCACACTTCCTGCCTTTCTTGCCTGGGATTATCAATTATTCTTCAGTTTCATATTCTGATTGAATGTTAAGGCCCTTTATCGAACCTTATTGTCATAGCTACTACCCCAGCCGAAGGTTAATACTCCAAAAGTAATCTGTAAAATTTGTCAAACAACTCTTTCAAAGGCTGATACATACAAAAAATACTTCTTTACCACAGCAAGTATAGTGCGACACATGGAGAATTTGCACCCCAACGACTTTGCATGAGCTGCAACACAAAGATTGAAGGGCAACCCACTTGCTGCTGCACCAAGCACATCAACTGCTGCAACAGCATCTTTGGCAAGCAGTCCATACTCACGTATTAATCTTGATTTTGGTAAACTTAAATTTCTAAGCATTTATTGCGATGAACTTTTGTGTTACGTGAAACAGTCTATCAACCTCATCAAAAACAAAAAACGGGAGCATCAATGTTGTAAAAGAATGTCACAAATAGCATTCATCTATAACTGTGCTCACTAGAGCCTTCAATCTACACTACGCACAGCTGCGATCACAACTTGAATTCAGCTTTCCTTCTACATTAAGGACAGCATTGTATTCTGCCTGGCTTTGCTTAAGGCAGAGGCAATTGTACTTTGTCCTCAGATTCTGTTAACTATGACATCTTTGTGTCAACAACTGAATTCAAACTACACTGCCAACAGAAGGGTTCACACCTTGAATTCAGATTTGTAACTAAAATTATCTTCAAAATCTGTCCTGACAACAGCCTTCAATATATTCTGCCGTCAGTAAAAATCAAAACTTCATAGCAAGAGCTCCACTACTACAGAAAACATTGAATTCAGCCTTGCTTTATTTAAGGTAGAGACTAATGGATTTTATGTCTTCCGATTTTGTAAAAGAATGTCACAAATAGCATTCATCTATAACTGCTCACTAGAGCTTTCAAACTACACTGCGAACAGCTCAGTTCACAACTTCAATTCAGCTTTCCTTCTACATTAAGGACAGCTTTGTATTCAGCCTTGCTTTCCTTAAGGCAGAGACAATTATACTGTGTCCTCAAATTCTGTTAGCTGTGACAAAATAGCTTTCATCAATCTTTGTGTCAACAACTACCTTCAATCTACACTGCGCACAGCTGCAGTCACAACTTGAATTCAGCTTTGTTTTCTACATTAAGGACAGCATTGTATTAAGCCTTGCTTTCCTTAAAGCAGAGTCAATTATACTGTGTCCGCAGGTACTGTTAACTTTGACAAAATAGCATTCATCAATCTTTGTGTCAACAACTGCCTTCAATCTACACTGCGGACAACTGCGTTCACAACTTGAATTCAGCTTTCCTTCTACATTAAGGATAGCTAGGCTTTCCTGTTTTCAGTTTCTATTTTTGGTCAATTCTGGTGGGGTTTTTTCAGTGTTTTCAAAACTTTAAAAAACAGTTGTTATCAGTGGTTACACATTTTCGAGCCACTAAAAACAACAGAAAAAGTGTTTTTCCGGTGTTTATGGAATGTTTTCCTTTTATTATTGCTTGCTTTCTGCACTTATAGAACATGATATATGGACAATGTACGTATAGTGTATATGAGGTCCAAATAGAGTTTTGCAAATGAAACTTATTGTAATACACCATACAATACTTCTTCAGTGAGTCTTTGGTCATGTGGCTCGCCCTTTCCTTCCCATGTAAACTTCTGTGAAAAGACCCTCTGAACATTGCACTTGAGACGGGCAACTCCAAAACAGCCAGTACACAATTTGTTAACTCTGGCCACTGACATAGCTTTCCCTGCCAATACTGGTTGCCTTGCCAAAGTCACTAAAGGTGTCGCCCAGCCTACTCTCAAGGAGATATTTCACATATACACCAATTATGCTGAACACTTGGCAGAAAAGGCTTTTTTCAAGCTCTAGTTTTCGTTATTATGTCTACTACAGAAGTTATGTTTTCCTGTAAAAATCTAATTATGCAGTAGAATGTACTTTTTTCACATCTCTATGTTTATGCGACCAAAGATCCTCACATTACTTGCCTTTGGCACCATCACTCAGCAAACATTCTGTATACGGCTGCCACATGGATAATATAGCATTCATAGCCCCTTGGAGTGAGAACCATCAGCTAAGGGACACAGTTGACATGGCTCTTTCTTTGATGCCACACAAAGCACAAAAATATAAATCTTTGTGTTTTAGTTCCTGTGCATAAGGAAACAGTACACCAGAATGGACTGAAAAAGTCAATAGCATCCCTCATTAACTCTGAAGATTGCAAAGATGCTTTTAGCATATCATCTAACAAGTGGCAAGGATCTCCTACAGGGAATCACTTCAGCTCAGGTATCAATTTTGACAGGTCATCACACAACTTTTTCATATATGTAGCTGAATCACTGCAAATACAAACAATATCACGCTAATCCTTGTTGAACTTGGAAAGAACATTTTTTGCAGAGCATTCAAAGTGACATTGCGTTCCATGTTTTCCAAATGTCTGTTGTCACGTTCTCATCAATATCCTTGATGCTTGGTGATTGCACTCTTTATACATATACTTGTCACTGTACCTTGCATTAAATGTTTAAATCCTGAGGTGTTGGCAATTCACCTACTGTCAATTCTGACCCACTAGAAACTGTGGGCTGATGTATTAGGGGTTATTCCCCATTCTCGTGGGTAATGTGATTACACATATCAGGAAAGCTTCTTATGAAACAAGCCATTTTACCTAACAGTGAAAGAATCAAACGCAGCCAAAATATCAAATATGATTTTGATATTTCCTGATTCTCTACAGTTTATAAAATAATTAAACGAGACCAAAACATGCTTCTAAACCCTGCATCTTTAGACCAAAGACCACAAAACTGAAAAAAGCAAAAGGAAGAAGAAACAATATTTTAGTGGCATCCCTAAACAACAAAACTCAAGAAGAAGAATGTTAGCCCAGGCTTTGTTACTGCTAGCTTGTATAACAATGTTACATTGTATTGGCCCCATCAGGAAGACAATAAATTACACTTTCACTCTCTTTTCCCTTTCTTTGAATGGCATTTAGTTTGTGGTTGTGCAGGTGTTTTTTCAGTGTTTATATGTTTTCACTGGTGAGGGCTATTTCTCTTTCAGTGGGGTTTTATCAGTTATTATAGGTATAAACCTAAAACCCCACAGCCTAAGGATAGCATTATATTCAGCCTTGCTTTCCTTAAGGCAGAGACAATTATACTGTGTCCTCAGATTCTGTTATCTCTGACTAAATAGCATTCTTCGATATTTGTGTAAACAAATGCCTTCAATCTACACTGCGGACAGCTGGGTTCATAACTTGAATTCAGCTTTCCTTCTTCATTAAGGACAGCATTGTATTCAGCCTTGCTTTCCTTATGGCAGAGACAATTGTACTGTGTCCTCAGATTCTGTTAACTGTGACAAAATAGCATTCATCGATCTTTGTGTCAACAACTGCCTTCAATCTACACTGCGGACAGAAGGGTACACAACCTGAATTCAGCTTTAGAACTAAAATTATCTTCAATATCTGTCCTGACAACAGCCTTCAATATATTCTGCGGTCAGTAAAAATCAAAACTTCATAGCAAGAGCTCCACTACTACAGAAAACATTGAATTCAGCCTTGCTTTATTTAAGGTAGAGACTAATGGATTTTATGTCTTCAGATTTTGTAAAAGAATGTCACAAATAGCATTCATCTATAACTGCTCACTAGAGCTTTCAATCTACACTGCGGACAGCTTGGTTCACAACTTCAATTCAGCTTTCCATCTACATTAAGGACAGCTTTGTATTTAGCCTTGCTTTCCTTAAGGCAGAGACAATTATACTGTGTCCTCAAATTCTGTTAGCTGTGACAAAATAGCATTCATCAATCTTTGTGTCAACAACTACCTTCAATCTACACTGCGCACAGCTGCGGTCACAACTTGAATTCAGCTTTTTTTTCTACATTAAGGACAGCATTGTATTCAGCCTTGCTTTCCTTAAGGCAGAGACAATTATTCTGTGTCCGCAGGTACTGTTAACTTTGACAAAATAGCATTCATCAATCTTTGTGTCAACAACTTCCTTCAATCTACACTGCGGACAGCAGCGTTCACAACTTGAATTCAGCTTTCCTTCTACATTAAGGACAGCATTGTATTCAGCCTTGCTTTCCTTAAGGCAAAGACAATTATACTGTGTCCTCAGATTCATTTATCTGTGACTAAATATTATTCTTCGATCTTTGTGTCAACAACTGCCTTCAATCTACACTGCGGACAGCTGGGTTCACAACTTGAATTCAGCTTTCCTTCTTCATTAAGGACAGCATTGTATTCAGCCTTGCTTTCCTTATGGCAGAGACAATTGTACTGTGTCCTCAGATTCTGTTAACTGTGACAAAATAGCATTCATCGATCTTTGTGTCAACAACTGCCTTCAATCTACACTGCGGACAGAAGGGTACACAACCTGAATTCAGCTTTAGAACTAAAATTATCTTCAATATCTGTCCTGACAACAGCCTTCAATATATTCTGCGGTCAGTAAAAATCAAAACTTCATAGCAAGAGCTCCACTACTACAGAAAACATTGAATTCAGCCTTGCTTTATTTAAGGTAGAGACTAATGGATTTTATGTCTTCAGATTTTGTAAAAGAATGTCACAAATAGCATTCATCTATAACTGCTCACTAGAGCTTTCAATCTACACTGCGGACAGCTCGGTTCACAACTTCAATTCAGCTTTCCATCTACATTAAGGACAGCTTTGTATTTAGCCTTGCTTTCCTTAAGGCAGAGACAATTATACTGTGTCCTCAAATTCTGTTAGCTGTGACAAAATAGCATTCATCAATCTTTGTGTCAACAACTACCTTCAATCTACACTGCGCACAGCTGCGGTCACAACTTGAATTCAGCTTTTTTTTCTACATTAAGGACAGCATTGTATTCAGCCTTGCTTTCCTTAAGGCAGAGACAATTATTCTGTGTCAGCAGGTACTGTTAACTTTGACAAAATAGCATTCATCAATCTTTGTGTCAACAACTTCCTTCAATCTACATTGCGGACAGCAGCGTACAAAACTTGAATTCAGCTTTCCTTCTATATTAAGGACAGCATTATATTCAGCCTTGTTCTCCTTAAAGCAGAGGCAATTATACTGTGTCCTCAGATTCTGTTATCTGTGACTAAATAGCATTCATCGATCTTTGTGTCAACAACTGCCTGCAATCTACACTGCGGACAGCTGCGTTCACAACTTCAATTCAGCTTTCCTTCTACATTAAGGACAGCATTGTATTCAGCCTTGCTTTTCTTAAGGCAGAGACAATTATACTGTGCGCTCAGATTCTGTTATCTGTGACAAAATAGCATTCATCGATCTTTGTGTCAACAACTGCCTTCAATCTACACTGCGGACAGCTCTGTTCACAACTTGAATTCAGCTTTCCTTCTACATTAAGGACAGCATTGTATTCAACCTTGCTTTCCTTAAGGCAGACACAAATATACGGTGTCCTCAGATACTGTTAACTTTAACAAAATAGCATTCATCAATCTTTCTGTCAACAACTGCCTTCAATCTACATTGCGAACAGCTCGGTTCACAACTTGAATTAATGTTGAAGCTTTCCTTCTACATTAAGGACAGCATTACATTCAACATTGTTTTCCTTAATGCAGATACAATTCTACTCTGTCCTCAGATTCTGTTAACTGCACAAAATAGCATTCATCCATGTTTGTGTCAATTAGTATCTTCGATGCACATTACGGACAGCAGCGTTCATGACTTCAATTCAGTTTTGCATGTAAATGTCTCTTCATTATGTGTGCTGAGAAAAGCCTTCAATCAATTCTGTGCTCAGTAGAGTTCACAACTAGATACCAAGACCGCCAGCACTACAGAAAACATTCAATACAATCTTTATTTTCTTAAACTTTTAACACTAGAAAATTCAGCCTTTCTTTATTTATTGCAGACACAATTCTACTATGTGTTCGCATTTTTTTTAAAACCGCATATTTTAAGAAAAAGAAAACTATACAAAATCTACTTCAGTAGGCTTTCGAATTGATTTTTTAATAATTTGTTTTAGTAATCAATACAATTCAATCACTAGATAAACCAATCCCTATAATAAAGGCCAAAAGTAAGTGCAAAAAAGGAGAGACTAACAGAAGTAATTTTTCAGAGGTTTTTTTGGGTGAATGGAACCATAGTTCAAGTTCTGAGCCTTTTTTTAATGATAAGAGTTATCTTCAGAGTAATGATTTGTTGCATGCAGATAACACTAGTAGTCGTGCCTATGAGGTTAGAAAGGGTTGTGCTATTGTGAAAGAGAAAGTTGTTCCTAGAAATGCAAAAGAAGTTTGAGCTGAGGAACTTTTAGGGAGATGTCCCAAACCTCCAGTGAACACTTGCAATTGTAGTAGTATTTATACTGTAAGTCAAGAATCTATTAATTTTGAATGCAATTTCTTACATAACTATATTAAGAAAAGTGTTAAACAAAAGATTAAGATGTGGCAAGGACTAGACTCTTGCAAAGTGAGAGAAAATACTGGTTTCAAAGGTCGTTCTCTGGCTTGTCTTTCTAAAAAAGTATGGCGAAGTGTTTTTCATCAATTCAGAATGTTACCAGTTCCTCATACTCAAATACGGAAATTATTCAGAACATTGTATTACGCAAAAATTCCAGCACTAATGTTAAAAAAAGTTAAACAGTACTCTTTTCCTTGCATCTGTATCAGATGTAACAAATGTCTCTGATGAAATTCAGATCAGTTACTTTGGTCCTCAGGAAGTGCAGAAACTGAGATATTAATAGAAGAAAATGTGGAACAGAATGTACAATGTTCTACTGTAGAAAAGTTTGAGCAACATATTACAAAGTTTAAGGTGATTTCACTTGAAACACCAAATTATTCTTCTATTTGTTTTCAACGTACTCATTATAAAAATCAAACCAGGACTGTTCATCTGTATTTAAAAAGTAAAAAGGAGAATAATAATGAGTGGAAGCATTTTGTAACTTATTTGTTGGTAGAGAATTGTTTTGATTTCGATTCTGATCAGCGTATTTCTAAATATTTTTATAACAAATTAGATAAGAATAAAATGCCTGCTTGAGCTGTGCATAATAATCTTGAGTTCGTAATTATTCCTTCTGAGCTGATGGATTTAAATATATATGAGTCTTTTCTTATTAAATGTGTGCATACATTTCAGGCTATTGTTCGTATGGAGCCTAAGACAGGAAAATTGCCTCCTTCTGATTTATTAACACCAATAAAGAGAAGCGTTCTATATTTGCCTGCAGATTCTTTTTTAAACAACTGAAACGATTGGTGTAGAAAATGTAGAAGATGAGCCTCCAAAGAAGAAGAAAAAAGCTCTAATTTGCAACTTATTTACTATCCCTGAAAGGGAAAAAAGATTATTGCTCCGTTAGTAACCTGTAAAATTTGCCAAACAACTCTTTAAAGGAGTCATCCATCCAAAAAATACTCCTTAGGCACACCAACTATGATGCGACATATCAAGAACTTGCACCCCAATAACTTTGCTCGACCTCCAACACGGACGGTACAGGAAAACCCACCTGCTGCTGCACCAAGCACAATGATTGCTGCAGCAGCATATTCAGCAAGCAATCCACACCCACAAATTGGTCCTCATTTCAGTGAAATTAACATTCTATGCATTTATTGTGATGAAGTTTTGTATTACGGGGAACAGTCTATCAACCTAATAAAATGCAGGGAGCAGGAGCATTACTATGCTCAACATTACTTTTTTTGACATTATCTTGTAATTGGTATCAACTACCTCAGCCGAAAGCAGTGCTTAATTTGCACACGTTCTGCCTTTCTTGACTGGTATTATCAATTATTCTTCAATTTCATATTCTGATTGAACGTCAAGGCCCTTTATCGAACCTTTTTGTCGTAGCTACTACTCCGGACGAAGCTTAATGCTCCAAAAGTAATCTGTAAACTTTACCAAGCAACTCTTTCAAAGGATAATCCATCCAAAAAAGACTTCTTTGATACAGCAAATATAGTGCGACATGTGAAGAACTTCCACAACAACAACTTTGCTTGAGCTGCAACACAAAAATTGCAGGGCAACCCACCTGCTGCTGCACCATGCACATAAACTGCTCCAACAGCATCTTTGACAAGCAGTCCAGACTCACATATTAATCTTCATTTTTGTAAACTTAAATTTCTATAGATTTATTGCGATGAACTTTTGTGTTACGTGAAACAGTCTATCAACTTCATAAAAAACAGGAACATATCTGTCCTCAACATTACTCATTAGACATTTATCAACCTTTTTTGTTGTAACTACTCCAAATGAAATCAGTTGGAAATATGCACACTTGCTGCCTTTCTTAACTAGGGTTATAACTTATTCTTCTTCTAATACAAATTCAAAGTGTACACCCTTCATTTAGCCTTCTTGTTAACTACTTCCCGTAAATTCCAGTGAATAATTTCCACATTTGCATGCTTTCTTGTAACGCAGAGTCTGTGTAATGAGCTGCATATCCAAAGATCTTCTTCCCTGATAAGGCAGTGGGTATTGTGCGGGTCTGCTGCCTTTGTTATTTTTCACCTTATTCATCTTCCACTCAATCGACACATGATCCACACATACACACACCTACTTGCTGCCTTTCTTGGCTATGGTTATCAACTATTCTATTTCATATTCGTATTCAAATGCAGGCCCTTTGTCGAGCCTTTTTCTTGTAGCTACTACCCCGGCCAAAGACAGTGAGAAATTTGCACACTTTCTTGACTGGGATTATCAATTATTTTTCTTGTAATACAAATTCAAACTACAGGCCCTTTATTCAGCCTTCTTGGTAACTATTACTCGTGAATGACAGTGGGTAATTTGCACACTTTCTGCCGTTCATATATGATAAAAAGTGTAATAAAAGTCTACCAATATTAAAAAAGAGCCAGTATAGTCAATGGTTATCAAATCTTCTGTTTGTTATTCTAATTCAAAGTACAGGCCTTTTATTGAGCCTTCTTCGTAACTACTACACGTGAATAGCAGTGGGTAATTTGCACACTTGCAGCCTTTCTTATTTTTTACATTATTCATCTTCCACTCAATCATCACACCATTCACACGTACACAGACATACTTGCTGCCTTTCTTGGCTATGGTTATCAACTATTCTATTTCATATTCGTATTCAAAGTGCAGGCCCTTTATCGAGCCTTTTTGTTGTAACAACTACCCCAGCCGAAGGCAGTAAGAAATTTGCACAATTGCTGCCTTTCTAGAAGTGTGTTAGTATTTCCTGGAACTTTAAGGATGCAGACTGGGCAATTAAAGGTATAAAAGACAAATTTGCCGGTGCATGGAAGAGTGCATATATAGTCTATAGGTGTTTGAAGCAGTCCATGCCCTAAGGCCCACTTTGCAACATGACTACTTCTGTACTACCTGAATGATTACAATTCTGAAACAAGAATGTATCAAACCATTTTAATAAATGTATTCTTATAACATCTCATTACTTAATAGAGCTTCTAAAATATTTTCATCATGTATTTCATATGCCTCATTATCAATTTCAAAAGTCATATGATCATACTGGATGTCATCTAATGCTTCCAGGAAATCAACATCTAAGCTTAAGTCTAGGACATTACAGCTAATATCTGCAGCATTTATATCTTCCTCTTCATTCTCGCTACTTGTAAAAAGTATGTTCAGCTCTTCTATGACACTGTTACTAATTTCAAAAGTGTCTTCCAAATTGTTTTGTTGATTTTCCATACTGAATTTATTATGTTGTAGCTCCTTGTACATAAACACTTCATTTTATCTTTACTGTAATATCAGCATATGTGGTGATTCATATGAATTATATTAAATATTTATTTTTCAAATAAAACAATATTTTGTACATGAGTGTATTCTATTTTAAAAACATTGGAAAATTAAATACAATAAATAGTGTCACTCTGCATTGTGTCAAGTGCTTCATTTATTTATCCTACCTACTGTGTTGCAAACTTAAAATAGTAACGACAGCAGTGCCTTGGTTTGACTCGCCCCCTTACGTTGTCAATTAGGGTGGAGAGAGGCAAAGAAAAGGAGTAAAATACAAGTCTACAGATATACTGCTATACTCACAACACTGGATGAATCACTGAATAAACAAAGTGAGATTAAAAAAAACATACTCAAAACAAGGCTGCACAAAAGATACACAACGGAAAGCAACACAAATAGGACACCGAATCTTAAAAACAAACTGGTAATTAGGCAAAAGAACAAAAAAGCTAACAACACTGCAACGGACACTACGCTGTGGAACTCATTCTGAAGAGAGGTAGAAACATACTGTAAATAAAACGGAATTCAAGTAAAGAAAAATAAAAAAACATACATGGATGACAAAGTCACTGGAGTAATACTCTGTTCCCCAACTCAAAAAAGGATTTTGCAAAAATGATATGTACGAATGTTTAAGGAGCTGCAAAGGAACCCATTCCCGGGGATTCAAAAAATATCATTAGGGACCGTGTGAGGAACACCAATGCCCCCATGGTCCCAGCCGGCTCCTCGCGTCCTTCGAGAACCGGCATTGCTTTGTCAGAGAGAGCAGTTTATATGCTGCTCTCTAAAGAAAAGCAATCTGCATTCCTACTTGAAAGACACAGCAGCTTAACTTGCTCTCTCTTTCAAATACGAAACCAGTTTGCTGTGCTAAAGTGGCAGCCGCGACGCTCTCGCCCTACCATACCAAACAGCAGTGTCCTGGGGTTAGACACCCCGGGACACTGCAGGAGTCGGCCCTGAGACATGGTGGTCCCCTGAACAATCAAGAGCTCCAGGACGGAGGCCGCGTGACCCCCTCCCAACATTAAAAAGCCCCGAAAAGTGGTAATCCCGGGGCTGGGAGGTCCATGCCGTCATGGACCCCCCCTATTTTAAATATTACTGCCCCAGGAAGGTGGCGTTCCCCGGGGCATGAACGAGGGCCATGAGACCCCGGTATACTTCAAACTAAAAGATGGCTGCCAACACTTCCTAGTTTGAACCGTTGACAGCCAATCAGCATGCAGCTCCTGATTGTACGGATTTCCGTAAGCGTACGCCGCAATTTTTCCATTTAAAAAAAATATATATATATAGCCTAAAAATCCATGAACGACCCCCTGAGCAAGCCTAGAGGATCAGGATGTTTCTACCCTGCCCCCTTTCCTTATTTCCCAACTTTGTTTGACTGTTTTCTTGTGACTCGTTCTAGCGATGAACAAGATGGCTGCCAACACTTCCTGGTTTGGAGTGTTGGCAGACAGTTGACAAGCAATCAGCATGCAGATCGTGCTCATAATTGTACGGATTTCCGTACGCGTGCTGAACTCCGTCTCTAGATATCGCTATGATTTTACTTGTAATTTTCTCAGAAACTACTGAAAGGATTTGCACCATTTAACAAAAAGCACAATCTGCAAACCAAAGTCTACCGCTCTGCCAAATTTGGTGTAATTCCGTTCAGCCGGTCGGGCTGTAGCCCTGGCTAAAGGTCCCTATGGAAAATTGCATGGGGAAAACATGTTTTGGGACCCCTTTTTTCTCGGCCCCCACTCCACAAATCACCCCCAAACTTTCAGGGAAGGGGCGGAACCGAGCAGGCCATTTTCTTGGAGAAATTCACGAAGATTCGTCCACCGGCGCCAAAGTTATTCCAAATAGAATGTTGTGGATTTCCTATAGAAACTAGGTCCTAACTAGAACTACCTACCTACGAGCGCGAGCTGCATGCTGATTAGCTGTGAACTGTCTGTCAACACTCGGAACCAGGTAGTGTTGGCGGCCATCTTGTACCTCGGTAGAACCGAGTCACAAGAAAACAGTAAAATAAAGTTGAGAAATAAGGAAAGGGGGCAGGGTAGAACAATTCTGACCCTATAGTCTTGATCAGGGGTGGTACATAAATAAAAAATGGTGGGGTACTCGTGCAGTACTTGCACGCGGTGGAAAAGGTGAAAAAAAACTAGAAAGTCCGTTTTATTCATTAGGTCCCGGGGGGGGGGAAATTACTAAGCATGGGCTGAAAATTCGTTCCGCTCGCGGAATTGGCGGATTTTCCGCGAAATCGCGATCCGCGAATCTCGCAAAGTCGCGGTAAAATCCGCAAATCAGCGGGGACGAATTTTCAGCCAAGCACTTACAGGGTTACAGCAGCAGGTGCAAAAGTTGAAGCTAATTTTTTGTAACCTTTTACAAAAAGGTTACAAAGAAATTAACTTCAACTTGCGCACCTGCTGCTGTAAGCCTCTAAGTGCTTCCTGGCGCCTCGTTGCCTACTTGCAACTATTCTCTGACCCTAGTTACAAGTAGGCAATGAGGCGCCTGTCACGAAAATTAAACCTCAACAGGAAGCACTGACAGATATAAAAACAAGCATTTGCAATGCAATAGGTCTCGCATTAGGAAAGTTTGAGCTATTGGTCTTGTAAATGACAATTTTTTTTATTTATGTGTTGGTTTTGAAAATAGCTAAATTAATAGCTTTGTCATTTACAATGCCAATAGTTATAACTTTCGCAAATGTGACACCAATATCATTTGTAATGCAACATGTTTTGTATTTACGTGACTTAGCTGTATTGATATTACAAATTACAATGGCTTTTAATTTTTTTAAACAATTAATTCCTAAATAAAAGTGATTTTAATGTATAATGGCAATAGCTTAAACTTTTGTAAATACCTTTTGTGAAGATTATGTTCAGTGTATTTTATTGTGACGATAATCCAAGAACAGAAGTGAAATATTAACATATTTTTGTGACATTTGTAATAAAGTTTGAAACATTGAGAGAACATATTTTAACCAGTTGTTGAATGGTTGCGCAGATTGATGCTGAGGTGGCGCTAAGTGGTGATGTGGTGGTGCTGAGTGGTGCTGTGGTGATGCTGAGTGGTGCTGTGGTGGTGCTGAGTGATACTGGGATGGTACTGAGTGATGCTGGGGTGGTGCTGAGTGGTGCTGGGGTGGTGCTGAGTGATGCTGTGGTGGTGCTGAGTGATGCTGTGGTGGTGCTGAGTGGTGCTGTGGTGTTGCTGAGTGATAATGTGGTGTTGCTGAGTGATGCTGTGGTGGTGCTGAGTGATGCTGTGGTGGGGCTGAGTGGTGCTGTTGTGGTGCTGATTGGTGCTGTGGTGATGCTGAGTGATGCTGTGGTGGTGCTGAGTGATGCTGTGGTGGTGCTAAGTGGTGCTGTGGTGGTGCTGAGTGATAATGTGGTGGTGCTGAGTGATAATGTGGTGGTGCTGAGTGATGCTGGGGTAGCGCTGAGTGATGATGTGGTGATGCAGAGGGCAGAAAGGCACAAAAAGCAGTCTAACAAAGGGCAGAAGGGCAGAAAAACAAGGGAAAAACGAGTCTAACAGAGGGCAGAAGGGCACAAAAAAACAGTCTAACAGACGACAGAAGGGCAGAAAAACAAGGGAAAAACTAGTCTAATAGGGGGCAGAAGGGCACAAAAAACAAGTCTAACGGGGCAGAAAGGCACAAAAACGAGTCTAACACAGTGCAGAAGGGCACAAAAAATGAGTCTAACAGAGGGCAGAAGGGCACAAAAACAAGGGAATGACAGAGGGCAGAAGGGCACAAAACACGAGTCTAACAGAGGGCAGAAGGGCAGAAAAACAAGGGGAAAATGAGTCTAACAGAGGGCACAAGGGCACAAAAAACGAGTCTAACAGGGGGCAGAAGGGCAGAAAAACAAGGGAAAAACGAGTCTAACAGAGGGCAGAAGGGCACAAAAACAAGGGAAAAACGAGTCTAACAGAGGGCAGAAGGGCACAAAAACGAGTCTAATAGAGGGCAGAATGAATCCCGCCCTGCGTGTTTGTCCACGAAGATGCCACCTTTTTGTGCAATACCTCTACTCAACTGGAGTACTTTCTACTGTCTAATCAGTAAGTGCTCCCTCGTTGGCTAAATGTATAGGGGCAGATTTACAATAACTGGCGCATCCACAGGGATGCGCCAGTTATTGTGCGCCGCAGCTCCGCCACCCATGGTGCGCCGCATTTACAATGCGGCGCACCATGTGGCAAAAACAGCACAGATGCCGTAAAAGCAGCGCATTGCGACGCAGCTCCAGCAATGCTCTGGGGGCCCTATCTCCCCCATGCTGCTTCAAGCCTTGTGCCTGCTTCAAGCAGGCACAGGGTTTTGACGCAGCATTGGCCTAAAAGTGACTGAGTGAAATCTTGTAGATTTCACTCAGCCACTTTTAGGAGGCGTTCCTGCGCAGGAACGCCGACCCCTTCACCGGAACGCCTCCTGATGGCGCAGGGCTTTACAACGTGACACATCTCTCAGATCAATCAATCAATCAAATCATTTGTATAGCGCACTACTCACCCGGGAGGGTCTCAAGGCGCTTGGGGGAGGGGGTATACTACTGCTCGAACAGCCAGGTCTTGAGTTGTTTCCTGAAGGCGAGATGGTCCTGGGTCAGCCGAAGGTGGATGGGGAGGGAGTTCCACGTCTTGGCAGCCAGGTAAGAGAAGGATCTTCCTCCGGCGGTTGCTCTTCGGATGCGTGGTACGGCTGCGAGGGCGAGGCTGGTGGACCGTAGCTGGCGGGTGGGCGTGTAGAAGGTCAGGCGGTTGTTGAGGTACTTGGGGCCCAGGTCGTGGAGCGACTTGTGTGCGTGGGTGAAGAGCCGGAACGTGATCCTCTTGTCGACGGGGAGCCAGTGCAGGTTCCTCAGGTGGCTGGAGATGTGGCTGCGTCGGGGGACATATAGGATGAGTCGGGCGGAGGCGTTCTGGATGCGCTGGAGTCTTTTCTGTAGCTTGGCTGTGGTTCCGGCATAGAGGGCGTTTCCGTAGTCCAGTCGGCTGGTGACGAGTGCTTGGGTGACAGTCTTCCTGGTCTCGGTCGGGATCCAGCGGAAGATTTCGCGAAGCATACGCAGGGTGTTGAAACACGATGAGGAGACGGCGTTGACTTGTCTGGTCATCGAGAGGGAGGAGTCAAGGATGAAGCCCAGGTTGCGTGCATGGTCGGTTGGCTTGGGTGCGGTGCCCAGGGCTGGGGGCCACCAGGAGTCGTCCCAGGCGGAGGGCGAAGATCCCAGGATGAGGACTTACGTCTTGTCCGAGTTCAGTTTCAGGCGGCTGTCCTTCATCCACTCGGCGACGTCTTTCATCCCTTCGTGTAGGCAGGTTCTGGCAGTGTCGGGGTCTCTGGTGAGGGAGAGGATCAGCTGAGTGTCGCTGGTGTAAGAGATGATATTGAGGTTGTGCTGGCGTGCGATGGCTGCAAGCGGTCTCATGTAGACGTTGAAGAGAGTAGGGCTGAGTGAAGATCCTTGCGGGACGCCGTTGATGACTTCGGTGGCCTCGGAGCGAAACGGGGGGAGGCGGACTCTTTGTGTTCTTCCGGCGAGGAACGAGATGATCCATTCCAGTGCCTTCTCTTGGATACCGATGCTGCGGAGGCGCTGGACTAGGGTGCGGTGGCAGACAGTGTTGAACGCCGCGGAGAGGTCCAGGAGGATGAGGGCCACTGTTTCCCCTTTGTCGAGCAGGGTCCGGATGTCGTCGGTGGCTGCGATGAGGGCAGTCTCGGTGCTGTGGTTGGCTCTGAATCCAGACTGCGAGGGGTCGAGAGATCCGTTTGTCTCGAGGAAGGCGGTCAGCTGTCTGTTGACGATCTTCTCAATGACTTTAGCAGGAAAAGGGAGGAGCGAGATGGGGCGGAAGTTCTTGAGGTCGGTGGGGTCCGCTGTAGGTTTCTTCAGGAGGGTGCTGAGCTCGGCGTGCTTCCAGCTCTCCGGGAAGGTGGCGGTGTTGAATGAGGTGTTGATGATGTTCCGGAGTTGGGGTGCGATGGTGGAGTCGGCCTTGTTGAAGACGTGGTGTGGGCAGGGGTCGGTCCGTGATCCGGAGTGGATGGTGTTCATCGTGCGGGCTGTGTCTTCGGTGGTCACCGTGGTCCAGGTGTGGAGGGTGGTGGTGGGGGGCGTTGGTTCGACGGTTGGGTGAGTGGGTGGTGCGCCGAAGCTGTTGTGGATGTCGGTGATCTTGGGGTGGAAGAACGAGGCGAGGGAGTTGCAGAGGTCTTGTGACGGAGTGATGTCGTTGGTGCCGATGCTGGGGTTGGAGAACTCCTTGACGATGGTGAAGAGCTCTTTGCTGTCGTGGGCGTTGTTGTCCAGTCGTTCCTTCAGAGATTTCTTCTTGGTGGTGCAGATGAGCTGGTGGTGCTTGCGGGTAGCGTGTTTGAGGGCGGTCATGTTGTCGGTGGTCCGGTCGAGGAGCCAGGCTTTCTCGAGGGTGCGGCAGGTCTTCTTGGAGTCCTTGAGTTCGTCGGTGAACCAGGATGCCTTCTTGCTTCTGGGTCTGCTGGGAGGGTTCTATCATGGCGCGAGGTCGTCGGCGCAGGCGGTCAGCCACTGTGTGAAGTTGCGGGCAGCTTCGTTGGGGTCCGTTGTGTTGGCGGGTGGGTTCTGTCTGAGGGAGGTGGTGAGCTGGTCCGCGGTGATCTTGTTCCAATTCCTGTGATGTACCTGTTGCGGGTGGTGGTGAGTCGTGGATCTTTTGAAGCTGAAGTGGACGCAGCTGTGGTAGGTCCAGTGGAGTCCGGCGGCGTGGCTGAAGGTGATGTACTTGCTGGAAGAGAAGATGGGATCAAGCGTGTGGCCGGCGTAGTGGGTGGGGGTGTTGACCAGTTGCTGGAGTCCGAGGTTGGCGAGGTTGTCCAGCAGGGCGGTGGTGTTGCGGTCTTTGTTGTTCTCCAGGTGGAAGTTGAGGTCCCCTAGTAGTATGTATTAACCGAAAGGAGGGTGTGTGGGCTGATGAAGTCCGCGATGTCTTCGCTGAATTGTGTGCGTGGTCCCGGGGGTCTGTAGACGAGGGTGCCTCTGAGGGTCGTCTTAGGGTCGGTGTGAATCTGGAAGTGGAGATGTTCGGCTGCGGCGAAGGAGTCGCTGGCGTCGGTCGTGATGCGGATGGTGTTCTGGTGGATGATGGCGATGCCTCCTCCGGTTTGGTTGATGCGGTCCTTCCTGATGATCTTGTGGATGATGGCGATGTCGGGTGCAGAGGAGGCGTTCATCCAGGTCTCCGTGAGGAAGGCGAAGTCCGGTGAAGTAGCGTCGAGGAGGTTCCAGAGATCCACGGCGTGTCTGTGGACGGAGCGGGTGTTGAGCAGGATGCACTTGAGGTGGTTGCTGCTGGTGTTGGTCTTGGCGGGTGCGGGGCAGGTTCGGAGGCAGGTGAACTTGCAGGTGCAGCAGGTGAAGGGTCCGTGGGTGCGTCTCGGGGTGGCTCGGCAGCAGGCGTGGGTTCGGCCGGCATTGAGTGCGTTGAGAGTGGCGGCGGCGTAGGTCAGTCGGGTCGTCTTGCATCGGCGGGGGGAGGGCCAGGGGTCCTAGCGCTGGGCGCGGTCCAGGCGCGGCCGGGCATAGACGGGCTTACCTTTGGCGCACCTTCGGCGCTCAATCGGTGCTCCCGCTGCGTGCGTCCGCTGCGCGCGTCCGCTGCGCGGTCGCTCCGGGGGCGTCATAAGTAAGGAGCCGGGAGGGCGGGTCACCTGGGTGGCGGGAGCGGGGCGGCCAATGGGCTGGTGTTGGGCTGGGCCGCAGGAAGGCAGCGGCGGGACCTCTGGATGGTGGGCGGCTGGGTCGCTGTACCACGGTCAAGCGTGGGAAGCAGGGGGAGGACCGGGCGGCCCAGCGGCGGCTGGGTCGCTCAACTGCAGCAGGAGGCAGGCAGCAGCAGGCGTGAAAAACAGGAGGGGAGGTCCGGGCGGCCCAGCGACGGCTGGGTCGCTCAACAGCAACAGGAGGCAGGTAGCGGCGGCGGCAGGCGTGGGAAGCAGAGGGGGTGACCCGGGCTCGTTAAAGGCGCAGTGGTCACTCCCTAGCTGACCCCGCGGACCCCTTAAGTAAGGAGCCGGGAGGGCGGGTCAGCTGGGTGGCGGGAGCGGGGCGGCCAATGGGCTGGGGGTGGGCGGGGCCGCAGGGAGGCAGCGGCGGGACCTCTGGACGGCGGGCGGCTGGGTCGCTGTACCAGGGTCAAGCGTGGGAAGCAGGGGGAGGTCCGGGCGGCCCAGCGGCGGTTGGGTCGCTCAACTGCAGCAGGAGGCAGGCAGCGGCAGGCGTGAAAAACAGGAGGGGAGGTCCGGGCGGCCCGGCGGCGGCTGGGTCGCTCAACAGCAACAGGAGGCAGGCAGCGGCAGCGGCAGCGGCAGGCGTGGGAAGCAGAGGGGGTGACCCGGCCTCATTAAAGGCGCAGTGGTCACTCCCTAGCTGACCCCGCGGACCCCTTAAGTAAGGAGCCGGGAGGGCGGGTCAGCTGGGTGGCGGGAGCGGAGCGGCCAATGGGCTGGTGGTGGGCGGGGCCGCAGGGATGCAGCGGCGGGACCTCTGGACGGCGGGCGGCTGGGTCGCTGTACCAGGGTCAAGCGTGGGAAGCAGGGGGAGGTCCGGGCGGCCCAGCGGCGGCTGGGTCGCTCAACTGCAGCAGGAGGCAGGCAGCGGCAGGCGTTAAAAACAGGAGGGGAGGTCCGGGCGGCCCAGCGGCGGCTGGGTCGCTCAACAGCAACAGGAGGCAGGCAGCGGCAGCGGCAGGCGTGGGAAGCAGAGGGGGTGACCCGGCCTCGTTAAAGGCGCGTGCGTCACGTTGTTAATACCCAGCACCATGGCGCATCTTTTGTGCTGCAGCTGCATCACAAAAGGTCTCGGTAGAGGGTGGCAGTGGTGAACCAGAGGGTGGCAGTGATAAACCAGAGGGTGACAGTGATGAACCAGAGGGTGGCAGGGGTGAACCAGAGGGTGACAGTGCTGAACCAGAGGGTGGCAGTGCTGAACCAGAGGGTGGCAGGGGTGAAACAGAGGGTGGCAGGGGTGAACCAGAGGGTGGCAATGATGAACCAGATGTTGGCAGGGGTGAACCAGAGGGTGGCAGTGGTGAACCAGTGGGTGGCATGGGTGAACCAGAGGGTGGCAGTGGTGAACCAGAGAGTGGCAGTGGTGAACCAGAGTGTGGCAGTGCTGAACCAGAGGGTGACAGTGGTTAACCAGAGGGTGGCAGTGGTGAACCAGAGGTGCTGTGATGAACCAGAGGGTGGCAGTCATGAACCAGAGGGTGGCAGGGGTGAACCAGAGGGTGACAGTGCTGAACCAGAGGGTGGCAGGGGTGAACCAGAGGGTGCTGTGATGAACCAGAGGGTGGCAGTGGTGAACCAGAGGGTGGCAGGGGTGAACCAGAGGGTGGCAGTGGTGAACCAGAGGGTGGCAGTGCTGAACCAGAGGGTGACAGTGGTTAACCAGAGGGTGGCAGTGGTGAACCAGATGTGCTGTGATGAACCAGAGGGTGGCGGTGGTGAACCAGAGGTTGACAGTGCGTAACCAGAGGGTGGCAGGGGTGAACCAGAGAGTGGCAGTGCTGAACCAGAGAGTGGCAGTGGTGAACCAGAGGGTGGCAGGGGTGAACCAGAGGGTGGCAGGGGTGAACCAGAGGGTGGCAGTAGTGAACCAGAGGGTGGCAGTGATGAACCAGAGGGTGGCAGTGGTGAACCAGAGGGTGCTGTGCACATGCACGACTGCATGGGTAACTTCGCCATGCAAGCGGCCCGCGAACACGCAAAAAACCCTGCGAACACGCAAAAAAAACAACGAACACGCAAAAAAACAAAAATTCGCAAATTCGTGGATTTTGCGGATTTCGAATTCCATTTTGCGCCAATTCGTGGAACGCGAATTCGCAAATTTCACCCATACTTAGAAATTACAGGGGCAATTTTTTTGCATAATGGGGGCTTGTAAGGTGCCCCGAGCACTGGGGAACGGCACTCCTCTAGTTTTATTTTGAAGTATGCGGGGGGTTACGGTCCAACTCCCCACAGTCTCAGGGAGCGGCACTGCTCGGGTCTTTTAAAAAAAATATGTTTTGAGCTCTCTCTCTTTCTCTCCCCGTACACGTCGCGGGGAACGAAACCTTTCTAGGGCAGTAATATGTAAATATGACCTTCCAGGTCCGGGTACCTGCATTGCATGTTGGGAGGGTGGGCTTCATAATACGTCCTTGTTAATTCCCATAGAAGCCTATGTTCAGGTGTTAACATGGGCTTCTACGGGAAATAACAAGGCCATATTATCAAGCTCATTATCTCAGTTTTATCGGCAGTTTCCTGCAAATAAAACGGCGATAATTTTAACACCTGTCCTTGATAATATGCCCCTAAGTTTACTGGTAAAAAAAAGAGCAATGGCCATATTATTAATAAAAGGGGATACATTATCGCCACTTTTATCGGCAGGAAACTGTCGATAAAGCGGCAATAATGGGCTTGATAATAGGCCCTAGTAAAATTCCCATAGCAGCCCAGGTTCTGATGTTAACCTGGGATGCTATGGTTATTCACAAAGGCATATTATCAAGCCCATTATCGCCGCTTTAACTGCAGTTTCCTGCCGATAAAAGCGGCGATAATGTATCGCCTTTTGTTGATAATATGCCCCTTCATTTCTATTATAGTATGTAAAAGTTTCCTTTTTTTTTGTAGCAGTTGTACTCTCTACGCATGCGCAGACTCCAAGCCCACGTTTTTTTCTTTTTCTTCAAGTTCAACAAGCAAACCTTTCTTTATTTCAGGTAGTATATTTGTCGCTTTCTTTTCCCGGGTTGTGTGTGTCATCCGCTGCTGTACTTTTGTAATATATATTGATAATCATATTTTTTCTATATTTATTTGAAAGGTAGTGCCGAGGCACCAAACATTGATTACGTACTCCGTCCACCGCCATTTTAGTAGTTTTTCACCGTTATTTTTATTATATCTGTTACTTAGAACTCAGTAGTTTTCAATCCTAGTCTTGAATATTTTACTATAGTATTTCAACATTATTTTTATTGTGGACCGTCATACCCCCCACAAAATAAAAGAAGTATGTTGTTTTTTTTTATTAACTTTTATTAAAACAATAAATGTAAACGAAACTCAATTATAACTATATTAAAAGCAACTAGAAAAATACCTTTAACAACAAAAAATATTATAAACAAATTGTTAAATGGACTAAAAAAGATGTCCGATTGGTAATCTGCAAAACAAAAAAGGAAATTAGAATTTAGAATTATGTAGATGTGAGTAAATGAGCTGAAGCATTACAAGTTTTGGTAACTCTACGGTTTTACGTGTGCAGTGTGCCTCGTACATTTCAGTTCTGTTATACTGCCGCGTTCAAGTGGTGTCTATACGGAATTTTTTTCTTGAAAAGTCAGACGTAGATGTACAAGCTCCTTGCGTCACTTTACCCATGTTAAAAGTGCCTCAAAAGTGGCATAATAAGGTTGTGGATCTGTTTGTCAGACTGTTGTAACCTATCTGTTGTCACTGCTCTGAGGTAATTATAGATTTTACAGAGAAGCTGCTGTACATTACGCACTCTGGGCCATAATATCAAGCCTGGGCGACAAAATTATCGCCACTTTATCAGCAGGAAAGTGCCGCTAAAGTGGCGATAATGAGTTTGATAATATGCTCTATGGAATTCCAATCAAAGCTCATGTTAGATGTCCTTCACAGAAGAAGTCTTATACATGTTGCCGAGTCTTGATACCTCTATGGTTCACGACATACTCTTGCTCCCATCATCATCATCATCGCAGGTTCTTCACCCGCTCAGTGCTTCAGGCACCACTAACTCAGTGACCAAAGAGGCCACGCATGTAGTAGTGGGCCCCTTGTTCGGTGTTTGGGAACAACTCTTAAATGGCATACAACACTTGCGCTCCATCTTTTGTTATAGATAGGGTCATGTGCGTAGTGACGGATGCGCTGAATGGGTGTGGTGTGGGTGTATACCAGCCATGAGGGAGTGTGTGCGTCGATCTGAAAACTAGACCTGTAACTAAGAAATCACTATAATGGAAGTTTGGGCCTTGTACTTTTGTTGTGTTTTCCTGGTAGCTTAAGAGTGGCTTTGTTTTCTATGTGATGTTATAGAGTCACCATGTATGTGTCCTATTTTGTGACGCATTTTATTGTACAATGCATTTGAAAAACTAGTTGTGGTAGGGTGTTTTTTAAATTAAACTGTGTACTCTGGTTACGAGTTTGTTGAGTGTAGAAGTATATATATATTTTTTCTATTTTGTATTCTATCATAATTGTGCTGACTTTTCAGCTTTATGGCTGATCGTAATATTACCTTCTGCATCACAGGGCCCAACTAGGCCTTTTCTAAATAAATTGTGCGTGCATGAATTTTTGAATTGTGCCCTGTGCTTTAGCCTGTATTTGTCCTATTTGTGCATTCATATTGGTATTATTTTTTTACTGCGTCACGTGCCCCTCCCAGCCGTTTTGCTTTACTTTTCTGCGGCATATGCTCTGTGCTTCATCGTATTTGCACCCTCCTGCTCACCCCGTGACTTTTAATGTTTATTGCTACCTCACGTGGCCTTCCCAGGCCTCTATTCTTATTGATCATATATCGTTTATCATGATTAACTCGTTTACTGCGACCGTTCTTTCGGCGCAGTGCGGGCGTTCAGAAGAGTGGGCGGGGCCGCGTCGGACGTTGAACATTTGCAGCACCAGCAAGGTAGTGCTCCGAACGTTCAGCGGCCGATGGCAGAATCAATGGTTAAATAAATTGTGCGTGCATGAATTTCTGTGTCGTATTTTCAAATTGTGCCCTGTGCTTTAGCCTCTATTGATCCAATTTGTGCATTCATATTAGTATTATTTTTTTACTGCGTCATGTGGCCCTCCCAGCCGTTTTGCTTTACTTTTCTGCGGCACATGCTCTGTGCTTCATCGTATTTGTTCCCTCCTAATTATTCTGTAACTTTTTTTTTATTTATTGCTATGTCACGTGGCATTCCCAGGTCTCTATTTTCATATATGCTTAATCATAATATTTCCATCAGCGTGACAGGGCCGTCCTACGCCTTTTTTAAATCAATTGTGTTTTCACGAATTTCTGTGTCATGTTTGAACTGTGCCCAGTGCTTTAGCCTGTAGTGGTCCAATTTGTGCATTCATATTAGTATTATGTGTTTTACTGCGTCACATGGCCCTCCCAGCTCTATTTTCTTTTTTTTTCCCCATGATTTTTAATATTTATTACTGTCTCACATGGCCTTCCCAAGCCTGTTTTCTTACATATTGTACTTTCATAAATATGTATGTTCCATTTTTATGCTACATCACGTGCTTCCTTTTAATCCTCCCCAGACTTGAAATTTCTTGCTTCCTCACATGACCTATAGTTGTTTTTTTCTGTGCTCTAGTTGGCCTCCAAAAGTTTTGCCTCCTCAGACTAGCATACATTTAATTTATAATATTATTGGATTTATAACTTTGACACTACGGTGTTGTACTAGACCTTTATTTGGTTTAGGTTACCTAACCATTTTTCCCTTTATCGTACTTCTTTTTATGACATGCTTTCGCCAAAATACATGTTTTCGACCCTTCACCACTTCATGATCAGTCTTTAAGGGGAAACAACCATTACATCGCAACTTTTACAACGCACTACCATTACAACGGAACTTTTACAACGCAAAAACCATTACAACGCAGGTATTTACAACGCAGGTGCTATTACAACGCATACCATTACAACGTAAGTACTGGTAAGTATATAATTATATTTAAAATGTTATATGTTTGTTTTTTAAATGGGGTATTTTTTGGGTTAAGAGTCAGTTTTGGGATTTAGGGTACACGGGCATTTTTAGGGTTCAGGGTGAGATTTGGGTTTTTGGGAAAAGGGGTATTTTTAGGGTTCAGGGTCAGTTTTCAGTTTTTGGGTAAAGGGGTATTTTTAGGGTTCAGGGTCAGTTTTCAGTTTTTGGGTAAAGGGGTATTTTTAGGGTTCAGGGTCAGTTTTCAGTTTTTGGGTAAAGGGGTATTTTTAGGGTTCAGGGTCAGTTATGGGTTTTTTGGGTAAAGGGGTATTTTTAGGGTTCAGGGTCAGTTTTGGGTTTTTGGGTAAAGGGGTATTTTAAGGGTTTAGGGTCAGTTATGGGTTTTTGGGTAAAGGGGTATTTTTAGGGTTCAGGGTCAGTTTTCAGTTTTTGGGTAAAGGGGTATTTTTAGGGTTCAGGGTCAGTTTTCAGTTTTTGGGTAAAGGGGTATTTTTGGGTAAAGGGGTATTTTTAGGGTTCAGGGTCAGTTTTCAGTTTTTGGGTAAAGGGGTATTTTTAGGGTTCAGGGTCAGTTTTCAGTTTTTGGGTAAAGGGGTATTTTTAGGGTTCAGGGTCAGTTATGGGTTTTTTGGGTAAAGGGGTATTTTTAGGGTTCAGGGTCAGTTTTTGGTTTTTGGGTAAAGGGGTATTTTAAGGGTTTAGGGTCAGTTATGGGTTTTTGGGTAAAGGGGTATTTTTAGGGTTCAGGGTCAGTTTTCAGTTTTTGGGTAAAGGGGTATTTTTAGGGTTCAGGGTCAGTTTTCAGTTTTTGGGTAAAGGGGTATTTTTAGGGTTCAGGGTCAGTTTTCAGTTTTTGGGTAAAGGGGTATTTTTGGGGTTCAGGGTCAGTTTTCAGTTTTTGGGTAAAGGGGTATTTTTGGGGTTCAGGGTCAGTTTTCAGTTTTTGGGTAAAGGGGTATTTTTAGGGTTCAGGGTCAGTTTTCAGTTTTTGGGTAAAGGGGTATTTTTAGGGTTCAGGGTCAGTTTTCAGTTTTTGGGTAAAGGGGTATTTTTAGGGTTCAGGGTCAGTTTTCAGTTTTTGGGTAAAGGGGTATTTTTAGGGTTCAGGGTCAGTTATGGGTTTTTTGGGTAAAGGGGTATTTTTAGGGTTCAGGGTCAGTTTTGGGTTTTTGGGTAAAGGGGTATTTTAAGGGTTTAGGGTCAGTTATGGGTTTTTGGGTAAAGGGGTATTTTTAGGGTTCAGGGTCAGTTTTGGGTTTTTGGGTAAAGGGGTATTTTTAGGGTTCAGAGTCAGTTTTGGGTTTTTGGGTAAAAGGATACAGGGTAAAAATAAAGTAAAATTAAATTTAAATTAAATTAATTAAATTAAATTAAATTAAATTAAATTAATTAAATTAGAATTATTTACATTTGTAATTTAAATTATATACTTACCTATACTTACGTTGTAATGGCATGCGTTGTAATAGCCCCTGCGTTGTAAATACCTGCGTTGTAATGCCATGCGTTGTAATGGCACCTGCGATGTAAAAGTTGCGTTGTTATGGCATGCGTTGTAAATGCATGCGTTATAACGTCATACATCCGTCTTTAAGTGCAATTGCTCCCTTTTTTGAAACTGTAATGGTAAAAGGGGTATTTTTAGGGTTCAGGGTCAGTTTTCAGTTTTTGGGTAAAGGGGTATTTTTAGGGTTCAGGGTCAGTTTTCAGTTTTTGGGTAAAGGGGTATTTTTAGGGTTCAGGGTCAGTTTTCAGTTTTTGGGTAAAGGGGTATTTTTGGTGTTCAGGGTCAGTTTTCAGTTTTTGGGTAAAGGGGTATTTTTGGGGTTCAGGGTCAGTTTTCAGTTTTTGGGTAAAGGGGTATTTTTAGGGTTCAGGGTCAGTTTTCAGTTTTTGGGTAAAGGGGTATTTTTAGGGTTCAGGGTCAGTTTTCAGTTTTTGGGTAAAGGGGTATTTTTAGGGTTCAGGGTCAGTTTTCAGTTTTTGGGTAAAGGGGTATTTTTAGGGTTCAGGGTCAGTTATGGGTTTTTTGGGTAAAGGGGTATTTTTAGGGTTCAGGGTCAGTTTTGGGTTTTTGGGTAAAGGGGTATTTTAAGGGTTTAGGGTCAGTTATGGGTTTTTGGGTAAAGGGGTATTTTTAGGGTTCAGGGTCAGTTTTCAGTTTTTGGGTAAAGGGGTATTTTTAGGGTTCAGGGTCAGTTTTCAGTTTTTGGGTAAAGGGGTATTTTTAGGGTTCAGGGTCAGTTTTCAGTTTTTGGGTAAAGGGGTATTTTTGGGGTTCAGGGTCAGTTTTCAGTTTTTGGGTAAAAGGGTATTTTTGGGGTTCAGGGTCAGTTTTCAGTTTTTGGGTAAAGGGGTATTTTTAGGGTTCAGGGTCAGTTTTCAGTTTTTGGGTAAAGGGGTATTTTTAGGGTTCAGGGTCAGTTTTCAGTTTTTGGGTAAAGGGGTATTTTTAGGGTTCAGGGTCAGTTTTCAGTTTTTGGGTAAAGGGGTATTTTTAGGGTTCAGGGTCAGTTATGGGTTTTTTGGGTTTTTGGGTAAAGGGGTATTTTAAGGGTTTAGGGTCATTTATGGGTTTTTGCGTAAAGGGGTATTTTTAGGGTTCAGGGTCAGTTTTGGGTTTTTGGGTAAAGGGGTATTATTAGGGTTCAGAGTCAGTTTTGGGTTTTTGGGTAAAAGGATACAGGGTAAAAATAAAGTAAAATTAAATTTAAATTAAATTAATTAAATTAAATTAAATTAAATTAATTAAATTAGAATTATTTACATTTGTAATTTAAATTATATACTTACCTATACTTACGTTGTAATGGCATGCGTTGTAATAGCCCCTGCGTTGTAAATACCTGCGTTGTAATGCCATGCGTTGTAATGGCACCTGCGATGTAAAAGTTGCGTTGTGATGGCATGCGTTGTAAATGCATGCGTTATAACGTCATACATCCGTCTTTAAGTGCAATTGCTCCCTTTTTTGAAACTGTAATGGTAATTGTTTCTCTATGATTAAAATGTTCATCATGATAGTTACGTATACCAAGGCTGCTCATGTAAATATAACATGTAAATGCTACTACTGGGCCTACAGCAGTAATTGTACACCCACACAAGAAACTCTAAATATAAAAATCACGCCTATCACTGCACGGCCTGAGCGCCCTTTGTTAAACTGTTATGTTTTGAAATTGCATCCATTTCAGAGGCCTTACCTCTGTATTTGTGTAGACTGTACTCTATATCCCTCGCTTAAACTTTCTGCTCACTACATATTTTTTAAACTACATTCATATAAAAAAGTTATTTTGCATTAACTTTTTGTGTTTAAGAAACATTAGTGTTAGGTTGATAAACTAATTTCTACATCAACAAATGTTACTTTTTCAAAATTAATTTGCAGGAAGCATAACCAATGATAATTCACCAGCAACTGATAAATCCGTACAACGTGATCCATCTTCACAACGTGATCCATCTTCACAACCTGTACCAGGTACACCACGTTCTGCTACTTCTAAATTGTGTATACTATAGCTAATAGCGTATGATGTACTTATTGGTTCCACTTTAGAAGCTTGTGTGCTTTCATATATTTTTACAACTAATCGATGCCTTCCTCTCAAACATATGTCTCTCAACACCATATATATGTATATATTCATTCATCCTATTACAGTTACTTATCTTTAAGTAATAATTTCCCAAAAATGTATGTACTGAAATTCTCTACTCTGAAACCTATGATTGGTTCGACTGTTGCTCAACATATGCATTTGTTATTATGTTCTCAGTGTGCAGAATGCTACCCAACTCAGCAGCCAGTAGCACAGATTTTTACTAATGTAATATTTCTGAAAAATTATGGACTGAAAATTGCAATGAACCTACTGGAGTCATCACGTTTGACTTTAAACAATAATATAACACACGTTGTGGGTTTGCTGTATGGTCTCTACATCTTGGGACATTCTAAGTCTATATATCCAGTGTATAATCCTATTGGTTGGAGGTGTTAAAAATATGGTGTTTACGTACCCACCCACCAGGGTAACGATAATATTCAAGACCAAAGAAGGCCCAGAACGCAAAATGATTACAGCTACACCAGAGCACACTCTATCATTATAGCTGTAATCCTAAACAAAACCCAGTTCAGTTCAGAGAACAGACATCAATGTGGGGCAGTCTCCCACTAGAAGTATACTGGTGGGAGACTGCCCCAAAGTGATCTCTGTTCTGTGGACTGACCTGGGTTGTGTTTAGGATTAAAGATATAATGATAGTGTCCTCTGATGTAGCTGTAATAAATACTTTTGACTTTAACACTTCAATGATAAATAAGGTCTCACACTCTACTTTTGTCCTGAACATTGGATTCTTCTTTATTTTGTTTTTTCATACAAGATATTTCACAGATGAAGACATGTAATTACTTTTTAACAAAGTATAGTAAGATATTGTCATTATAGTTGTGAATTTTCAATATTGTTTTAGTAAAGCCATTTGAATATGTTTGCAACAGTTGTAACTGTCTCTAATCCTGGATCTCAAAACACCTAGACTCATGTTTCATATATTGCAAACTAAGTTTTTGATTGTTAGCATTGCTGTTATGAGGTCCTAATGTACATCTTTTTTTACATTTAGAGTCTGTTGAAAATAATTGTTGTCTGCAACCATGGTACTTCAACAACATACCTGCAAAAGTTAATGGTTAATGAGTGTAAATACACAATATCTTAATTAAGTGTTATAAGTCCTTGGCGTCTTTAGAACGCATTAACTCTCCAGTTCACATTTGTCTAATACAGGGAGTATGTAACTCCCACTCAAATAACTGAGGCATTTGCAAGGGTCTTTTTAGAGTTACGTCCACCATGTGGGAAAGCTACCTATGCACCCTTCGATCCTATGGAGTCATTACCACGTTTCCACTAAGTGATGAGAGATAACTAGGTTTACCATGTAAATACGTATAAAGTTTTCATTTCAAACAGCTATTTACCTTTATACAATGCAATGTTAATAACAAGTTACTTTTCACTATTTTCCCAACAGGTCCAATGTTTCGAATGCAGCAGATGACTCCACCTTAACTTTTTAAAACCAAATGTAAATGTTACTTATCTTTTACTGCTTAGATATGTAAAACATTTCTTTTTAAGTAACATATGATCGCATACAACATATCTAAGTAGACATTTGCACACTCCTACAATCGAGTGTTGTGTCTGAATTATTTTAAAAACTATTGTTGAGACAAACTTCTTACAGCTGTCACGATTTACACACTCCTTTTAGAGTTAGACCAGACTTCCTCTAACATTCCTATTTAATTTTCTTTTTGAAATTCAGCAATTATTTTGTTTAGGTGTTGAAATATAAATTTAAATTTTCCTCCTCTTTAAAGGTGAAGAAGCAATACCGCTCCTCTACACATGATTGTTCAATGGTACTCTAAAAAGTAGTGTTAATTCCACAATCACTACGGTAGATATCTGACAATAGAATCTATGATATAGTTACACCACTATTGCATAGTCATAATCAAAAAGGTGTATTTACACTCAACAAAAAGAACAATTGTGCACTTTTTATACTGGACAGTATTGCTTTTAAACACCCTTTCACTGTTTTCTTCCATACCTTCAAAAAAGATTTCATGGATTTTCATGCATAGTCTTTCAGGTCTGTATATCTCTAATGTAAAACAAACGTACTTGTTGTTCTTTTCTTACTGACATATATAAACTCATCAGTCACTCCTACGGCAAGCTTTTGCAATCCTGAATAGTGAGTGCTACATTTTGTGTGAGAGGATGCCCATGCATAACCATGCTAAGTTTTCTTTAGCTGCATGGACACATGTAGTGTAACCTGTCAAACACTTTAAATGCTACCCTCCCACTAGTCCTAAAGGCGAATGTAGAATTCAACCGTTCATCATACAATAGATTTGGATGTCACTAAGTACAAAGTATTTCTGTATTATGTAAGCCCTAATGTGTCCCTTAAAGATTCCAGCGAAGTCCAGACACATACTAACTGAAACACACCAACCATTAGTAACCTATAAAATTTGTCAAAGAACTCTTTCAAGGTGGGATCAATCCAAAAAATACTCCTTTGGCACAGCAAATATAGTGCAACACGTAAACAACTTGCACCCCAACAACTTTGCTTGAGCTGCAACACAGGGATTGCACGACAACACACTTGCTGCTGCACCAAGCACATCAACTGCTGCAACAGCATCTTCAGCAAACAGTCCATACTCACATATTGACCTTGAATTTGGTAAACTTAAATTTCTATGCATTTATTGCGATTAACTTTTGTGTTACGGGAAATAGTCTATCAACCACATCAAAAATAAGAAACAGGAGCATCGCTGTCCTCAACATCAGTCATTAGACATTTATCAAGCTTTTTTGTTGTAAGAACTACCCCGTCCAAAAGCAGTGGGAAATGTGCACACTTGCTGCCTTTGTTGGCTGGAGTTATCAATTATTCTAAAATTAATTCAAATTCAAAATGCAGACCCTTTATTCAGCCTTCATGGTAACTACTAACTGTGAATGGCAGTGAGTTATTTGCACACTTCCGTCCTTTCTTGCGTCCTTTCTACAGTACAGTGTGTGTACTTTGTGCACTTGCATTGTTTGCTTAGATGTGATACCCATTTCTCAGGCTCCCACTGCGGAATCGGACTCACAGCCTGTGTAATGGACTGGAAAACCAAACACCCACTTCCTTTACAAAGCCGTGGGTAGTTTCGACGTCTGCTGCCTTTCTTAATTTTCACCTTATTCTGCATCCACTAGCACAAACACACCTACCTGCTGCCTTTCTTGACTGTCTTTGCCAACTATTATTCTAATTTAAAGTACAGACCCTGGAAAGGGCCCGGTGTTGTTATTTTTCAACACTATGGTCCAGAGTGGTAACTTAGTGCACTTGCTTTGCTTCCTTAGATGTGGTAGTCATTTCTCAGCCTCCCACTGTGGAATCCGACTCCCTGTCTGTATAATAAAAAAGATATCCAAAGATCCACTTCCCTGACAAGGCAGATGGTAGTTTGCGTATCTGCAGCCTTTCTTATTTTTCACCTTATTCATCTGCTACTCGATCAAGACACCATCCACACGTACACACACTTACTTGCTGCTTTTTTTGGCTGGGGTTATCAATTATTCTTCAATTTCATATTCTAATTCAAACACAAGGCACTTTATCGAGCCTTTTTGTCGTAACTACTTCCCCAACTAAACACACTAGGTAGTTTGCACACTTTTGCAGCCAATAAAAATATTGTAAACTTTAATTAAAAATGTTGTAGCTGGACATTACACTGTTTATTTAAAATCTCTGAAAGGTTGGATAGATTGTAATGATAGCCAAATAGTTTTTAAGCAATGAGTTACCAAATTCTTACCTAATATTTTTAAAGCCAACATTTTAAGATCAAAATTTGGCCTTTCAGGATTACTGCTGTTAAGGTAGATTAGTCTGGTGTTGTACAGTATTTTTTAAGTGAGGGTGAGGAGCTTGAAGGTTATCTTCTTGTTGATATTGAGGCAGTGTAGGTGTATCAGGATGTGGCTGCAGCAGGGGACATTGATAATCACTCGGGTGGAGGTGTTTTGGATTTGTTGTAGCTGTTGTAGGTGTTTGGCTGAAATTCCTGTATAGAGTGTTTTGCCACAGTGTAGTCTGCTGCTGATGAGGGACTGTGTCACTGTTCTTCTTCTTTTGTTTAGGATCCAATTGTAAATGTTACAGAGCATGTGGAGGGTGTTATAGCAGTACGAGGAGACAGTATAGACTTGCTTACACATAGAAAGGGGGGAGTTGAGGATGAATCCTAGTTTGTTGACATGGGTGATAGGTGTTGGTACTGTCCTTAGTGTAGTCAGTTAGCATAAGTCGTCCGAGGCTGAGGGGGTGGGTCTGAGGATGAGTACCTTCATTTTGTGCGAGTTCATGTTTAGAGAGCTGCTCTTTATGTAGTTGGTGACGTTGCAGCCTTCTTATTTTTTACATTATTCATCTTCCACTCAATCAACACATCATCTACACATACACACAACTACTTCCTGCCTTTCTTGGCTATGGTTATCAACTATTCTTCTATTTCATATTCAAAGTGCAGGCCCTTTATCGAGCCTTTTTGTTGTAGCTTTTACCCCGGCCGAAGGCAGTGGGAAATTTGCACACTTGCTGCCTTTCTTGGCTGGGGTTATCAATTAGTCTTGAATTTCATATTGTGATTCAAAGTCAAGTCCCTTTTATGAGCCTTTTTGTTCTAGCTACTACCTCGGCCGAAGGCAGTGGGAAATTTGCACACTTGCAGCCTTTTTTGGCTGGGGTTATCAATTATTCTTCAAGTAATTCAAAGTTCAGGCCCTTTATTGAACCTTCTTGGTAACTACTACCCATGAATGGCAGTGGGTAATTTGCACACTTGCGTCCTTTCTACCGCACAGTGTGTATACTTTGTGCACTTGCTAAACTCCTTAGATGAGATACACGTTTCTCAGGCTCCCACTGCGGAATCCGACTAACAGTCTGTAATGGACTGGAAAAACAAACACCCATTTCCTTTACAAGACAGTGGGTTTTTTCCGCATCTGCTACCTTTCTTCCTTTTCACCTTATTCTACATCCACTACCTCAAACACACCTACCTACTACCTTTCTTGCTGCCTTTGCCAAGTATTATTCTAATTCAAACTGGAGTCATTGAAATTGGCCCGGTGTTGTAAATTTTCATCCCTACCGCCCACAGTGGTAACTTAGTGCACTTGCGTTGCTTCATTTGATGTGGTAGCCACTTCTCAGGCTCCCACTATGAAATTCGATGCCCTATCTGTATAATGAGGTGGAAATCCAAAGATCCACTTCCCTGACAAGGCAGTGGGTACTTTGCGCATCTGCAGCCTTTCTAATTTTTCACCTTTTTTATCTTCTTCTCAATCAACACATCATCTACACATAACACACACCAACTTGCTGCCTTTTTTTGGCTGGAGTTATCAATTATCCTTGAATTTCATATTCTGATTCAAACTCTGTGCCCTTTATTTTTTTGTTGTAACTACTACCCCGGCCGAAGGCAGTGGGAAATTTAGACACTTACAGCCTTTCTTGGCTGGGGTTATCAATTATTCGTGAATTTCATATTCTGATTCAAACTCATGGCCCTTTATTGAGCCTTTTTGTTGTACCTACTACCCTGGCCGAAGGCAGTAGAAAATGTGCACACTTGCTTCCTTTCTTGGCTGGAGTTATCAATTATTGTTCAATTTCATTTTCGGATTCAAGTCAATGCCCTTTATCGAGCCTTTTTGTTGTAGCTAATACCCCGGCCGAAGGCAGTAGGATATTTTCACACTTGCTACTTTTCTTCACTGGGTTTGTCATTTTGTTTTAAATTACCTACAATATTTTCATTTAGAAACAAATGTCAAAGTTATCGTCTCAGTAAAACTTCTTTGTCATGTTCAGTCATTTCTCCAATTCTTATATCTTGTAGAATAGTTCCATAATAAGCATAATTTGCTTGTTGCATATTTGTAATAAGTTCCTTATATTCAAAATATGACCACATATTAACATATCCAATCCTACATTACATTGTTTACTTATACTACCTGTGGAGCATGACAACAAATTAGAATACCACAAGCTATCTGGAGAAGCTTGTTGTGAAGTTTTAAGAACCTTGACGAAAATTAAACTTCTCATTATTGATCACCTAAGCATGGTATCAAACTTAATGCTTGCCTTTGTGCATTTAACAATGCAGCAAGTTCTTAAAACAGAGTATGACATATTACTGTTCCTCCCCCCAATCATGCATCATCACAGGGTACGTTCAACCTCAGCGCCAAAGGTATTACTAACTCAGTGGACCAGAAATCATCACCACATGACCGTATTGAATAACCTGACTTATTTAGAAATAAAAATTCAACTTTTTGGACATATAGTTCAACTTCTGTGAATGGACAAACAATATTTATAAAAAAACTTGATTTTAAAGACTTTGCTACCAATGCGTCCTGCTAGGACCACGCATAATCGCAGACTCCACAGAACTTTGTTCCTTCAGGTGCCACTAACTCATTCCACCACTTATCATCACTGCATTCACGCACACTAAATTACCAATATTGTGCAGCTATAATCAATGCCACATAGTCATGAAGTCTTAGTAACCGCTACCTCTTACCATCACCACATGTCCGTATTCAGCCACAATTTAACTGATTCTTCATTCATTACGTATAAAGTACAGTACCAAATAAAGTAATCTCCCTCAAACCTACACAAAATCGCCAATTACCCTTACTAAGCCAGAATGCACAAGATCAAAAAAATTACTATCAGTACGTCCTGCCCGGACCACACATCTTCGCAAGCTCCACAAACCTTGTTGTTTCACGTACCACTAACTCAATGGAAACTAAACTAAGTATAACACCTATTTCGTAACCTGATTCTAACTCAAGACCATTTAGCGAGCCTTTTTGTTGTAGCTACTACCCCAGCCAAAGGCAATGGGAAATTTGCACACTTCCTGCCTTACTTCGCTGCGGTTATCAATTACTCTTGAATTTCATATTCTAATTCAAACTCATGTCCGTTTATGAAGCCTTTTTCATGTAGATACTGCACTGGCAGAAGGCAGTGGGAAATTTACGCACTTTCTGCGTTTCTTCGCAGGGGTTTTGAAATATTGTTCAATTTCATATTCCTATTCAAAATGCAGGCCCTTTATCGAGCCCTTTTTGTTCTATCAACTACCCCGGACGAAGGCAGTGGGAAATTTGCACACTTGCAGCCTTGTTTAGCTGTGGTTATTAATTATTCTTCAAGTAATACAACTTCAAAGTCCAAGCCCTTTTTTGAAACTTCTTGGTAACTACTACCCATTGAATGGCAGTGGATAATTTCCACACTTGCGTCCTTTCTTGCGTCCTTTCTACCACACATTGTGTGTACTTTGTGCACTTGCTTAACTCCTTAGATGAGATACCCATTTCTCAGGCTCTCACAGCGGAATCCGACGCCCTGTCAGTATAATGAAGAGGAAAACCAAACACCCACTTCCCTTACAAGGCAGTGGGTACTTTGCACATCTGCAGCCTTTCTTATATTTCACCTTTTGTATGTTCCACTCAATCAACCCATCATCTACACATATACACACACCTACTTGCTGCTTTTTCTGCCTGGGGTTATCAATTATTCTTCAATTTCATAATCTGATTCTAAGTTAAGGCCCTTTAACAAGCCTTTTTGTTGTAGCTACTAGCCCGGCCGAAGGCAGTGGAAAATTTTCACACTTGCTGCATTTCTTGGCTGAGGTTACCAATTTTGCGCTCAGTAGAGTAGACAACTAGATACCAACAGCGCCAGCACTACAGAAAACATTCACTACAATCTTGATTTATTTAAAACAGAGACAATTTCACAATGTCCTCAGATTTTCTTACAGTTTGAACAGTAGGAAATTCAGCCTTCATTTCTTTAATTTAGACATGCTTCTACTGTATGTCTTCAGATTCAAAAAACATTTGTCTATGTCTGTTAACCACTGCCTTCAATCTACACTGCACAAGGAACGTACAAGCTCAGCGCCAAAGATACTACTTACTCAGTGCACCATAAATCATCACAAAGAAGAGTGAACATTTTTATGTCGCAGTGAGACATACTAACCCTTTTAAATGGAATTGATGCAGATTTTCAATCGACAATAGACATTACTTAATTTGCTGTACCCCACCCCCCAAACACACATCATCACTGGGTACGTTCAAGCTCAGCGCCAAAGATTACTAACTCAGTGCACCAGAAATCATCACATCGTGACCGTATTGAATGAGATGACTTATTTAGAAAAAAATATATCATACTTTTTGGAGATATACTTCAACTTACTTCTGTGAATGGACAACTAATATTTATTAGAAAACTTGATTATAAAGACTTTGCTACCAACGCGTCCTGCTTGGACCACTCCTCATCACAAACTCCACAGAACTTTGTTTCTTTAGATGCACATTTCCTGCCTTTCTTGCCTGGGATTATCAATTATTCTTCAGTTTCATATTCTGATTGAATGTCAAGGCCCTTTATCGAACCTTATTGTCATAGCTACTACCCCAGCCGAAGGTTAATACTCCAAAAGTAATCTGTAAAATTTGTCAAACAACTCTCTCAAAGGCTGATACATACAAAAAATACTTCTGTACCACAGCAAGTATAGTGCGACACATGGAGAATTTGCACCCCAACGACTTTGCATGAGCTGCAACACAAAGATTGAAGGGCAACCCACTTGCTGCTGCACCAAGCACATCAACTGCTGCAACAGCATCTTTGGCAAGCAGTCCATACTCACATATTAATCTTGATTTTGGTAAACTTAAATTTCTAAGCATTTATTGCGATGAACTTTTGTGTTACGTGAAACAGTCTATCAACCTCATCAAAAACAAAAAACGGGAGCATCAATGTTGTAAAAGAATGTCACAAATAGCATTCATCTATAACTGTGCTCACTAGAGCCTTCAATCTACACTACGCACAGCTGCGATCACAACTTGAATTCAGCTTTCCTTCTACATTAAGGACAGCATTGTATTCTGCCTGGCTTTGCTTAAGGCAGAGGCAATTGTACTTTGTCCTCAGATTCTGTTAACTGTGACATCTTTGTGTCAACAACTGCCTTCAATCTACACTGCCGACAGAAGGGTTCACAACTTGAATTCAGATTTGTAACTAAAATGATCTTCAAAATCTGTCCTGACAACAGCCTTCAATATATTCTGGCGTCAGTAAAAATCAAAACTTCATAGCAAGAGCTCCACTACTACAGAAAACATTGAATTCAGCCTTGCTTTATTTAAGGTAGAGACTAATGGATTTTATGTCTTCCGATTTTGTAAAAGAATGTCACAAATAGCATTCATCTATAACTGCTCACTAGAGCTTTCAAACTACACTGCGAACAGCTCAGTTCACAACTTCAATTCAGCTTTCCTTCTACATTAAGGACAGCTTTGTATTCAGCCTTGCTTTCCTTAAGGCAGAGACAATTATACTGTGTCCTCAAATTCTGTTAGCTGTGACAAAATAGCTTTCATCAATCTTTGTGTCAACAACTACCTTCAATCTACACTGCGCACAGCTGCAGTCACAACTTGAATTCAGCTTTGTTTTCTACATTAAGGACAGCATTGTATTAAGCCTTGCTTTCCTTAAAGCAGAGTCAATTATACTGTGTCCGCAGGTACTGTTAACTTTGACAAAATAGCATTCATCAATCTTTGTGTCAACAACTGCCTTCAATCTACACTGCGGACAACTGCGTTCACAACTTGAATTCAGCTTTCCTTCTACATTAAGGATAGCATTATATTCAGCCTGGCTTTCCTTAAGGCAGAGACAATTATACTGTGTCCTCAGATTCTGTTATCTCTGACTAAATAGCATTCTTCGATATTTATGTCAATAAATGCCTTCAATCTACACTGCGGACAGCTGCGTTCACAACTTGAATTCAGCTTTCCTTCTACATTAAGGACAGCATTGTATTCAGCCTTGCTTTCCTTAAGGCAAAGACAATTATACTGTGTCCTCAGATTCTTTTATCTGTGACTAAATATTATTCTTCGATCTTTGTGTCAACAACTGCCTTCAATCTACACTGCGGACAGCTGGGTTCACAACTTGAATTCAGCTTTCCTTCTTCATTAAGGACAGCATTGTATTCAGCCTTGCTTTCCTTAAGGCAGAGACAATTGTACTGTGTCCTCAGATTCTATTAACTGTGACAAAATAGCATTCATCGATCTTTGTGTCAACAACTGCCTTCAATCTACACTGCGGACAGAAGGGTACACAACCTGAATTCAGCTTTAGAACTAAAATTATCTTCAATATCTATCCTGACAACAGCCTTCAATATATTCTGCGGTCAGTAAAAATCAAAACTTCATAGCAAGAGCTCCACTACTACAGAAAACATTGAATTCAGCCTTGCTTTATTTAAGGTAGAGACTAATGGATTTTATGTCTTCCGATTTTGTAAAAGAATGTCACAAATAGCATTCATCTATAACTGCTCACTAGAGCTTTCAATCTACACTGCGGACAGCTCTGTTCACAACTTGAATTCAGCTTTCCTTCTACATTAAGGACAGCATTGTATTCAACCTTGCTTTCCTTAAGGCAGACACAAATATACGGTGTCCTCAGATACTGTTAACTTTAACAAAATAGCATTCATCAATCTTTCTGTCAACAACTGCCTTCAATCTACATTGCGAACAGCTCGGTTCACAACTTGAATTAATGTTGAAGCTTTCCTTCTACATTAAGGACAGCATTACATTCAACATTGTTTTCCTTAATGCAGATACAATTCTACTCTGTCCTCAGATTCTGTTAACTGCACAAAATAGCATTCATCCATGTTTGTGTCAATTAGTATCTTCGATGCACATTACGGACAGCAGCGTTCATGACTTCAATTCAGTTTTGCATGTAAATGTCTCTTCATTATGTGTGCTGAGAAAAGCCTTCAATCAATTCTGTGCTCAGTAGAGTTCACAACTAGATACCAAGACCGCCAGCACTACAGAAAACATTCAATACAATCTTGATTTTCTTAAACTTTTAACAATAGAAAATTCAGCCTTTATTTATTTATTGCAGACACAATTCTACTATGTGTTCGCATTTTTTTTTAAAACCGCATATTTTAAGAAAAAGAAAACTATACAAAATCTACTTCAGTAGGCTTTCGAATTGATTTTTTAACAATTTGTTTTAGTAATCAATACAATTCAATCACTAGATAAACCAATCCCTATAATGAAGGCCAAAAGTAAGTGCAAAAAAGGAGAAACTAACAGAAGTAATTTTTCAGAGGTTTTTTTGGGTGAATGGAACCATAGTTCAAGTTCTGAGCCTTTTTTTAATGATAAGAGTTATCTTCAGAGTAATGATTTGTTGCATGCAGATAACACTAGTAGTCGTGCCTATGAGGTTAGAAATGGTTGTGCTATTGTGAAAGAGAAAGTTGTTCCTAGAAATGCAAAAGAAGTTTTAGCTGAGGAACTTTTAGGGAGATGTCCCAAAACTCCAGTGAACACTTGCACTTGTAGTAGTATTTATACTGTAAGTCAAGAATCTATTAATTTTGAATGCAATTTCTTACATAACTATATTAAGAAAAGTGTTAAACAAAAGATTAAGATGTGGCAAGGACTAGACTCTTGCAAAGTGAGAGAAAATACTGGTTTCAAAGGTCGTTCTCTGGCTTGTCTTTCTAAAAAAGTATGGCAAAGTGTTTTTCATCAATTCAGAATGTTACCAGTTCCTCATACTCAAATACGGAAATTATTCAGAACATTGTATTACGCAAAAATTCCAGCACTAATGTTAAAAAAAGTTAAACAGTACTCTTTTCCTTGCATCTGTATCAGATGTAACAAATGTCTCTGATGAAATTCAGATTAGTTTCTTTGGTCCTCAGGAAGACAGTGCAGAAACTGAGATATTAATAGAAGAAAATGTGGAACAGAATGTACAATGTTCTACTGTAGAAAAGTTTGAGCAACATATTACAAAGTTTAAGGTGATTTCACTTGAAACACCAAATTATTCTTCTATTTGTTTTCAACGTACTCATTATAAAAATCAAACCAGGACTGTTCATCTGTATTTAAAAAGTAAAAAGGAGAATAATAATGAGTGGAAGCATTTTGTAACTTATTTGTTGGTAGAGAATTGTTTTGATTTCGATTCTGATCAGCGTATTTCTAAATATTTTTATAACAAATTAGATAAGAATAAAATGCCTGCTTGAGCTGTGCATAATAATCTTGAGTTCATAATTATTCCTTCTGAGCTGATGGATTTAAATATATATGAGTCTTTTCTTATTAAATGTGTGCATACATTTCAGGCTATTGTTCGTATGGAGCCTAAGACAGGAAAATTGCCTCCTTCTGATTTACTAACACCAATAAAGAGAAGCGTTCTATATTTGCCTGCAGATTCTTTTTTAAACAACTGAAACGATTGGTGTAGAAAATGTAGAAGATGAGCCTCCAAATAAGAAGAAAAAAGCTCTAATTTGCAACTTATTTACTATCCCTGAAAGGGAAAAAAGATTATTGCTCCGTTAGTAACCTGTAAAATTTGCCAAACAACTCTTTAAAGGAGTCATCCATCCAAAAAATACTCCTTTGGCACACCAACTATGATGCGACATATCAAGAACTTGCACCCCAATAACTTTGCTCGACCTCCAACACGGACGGTACAGGAAAACCCACCTGCTGCTGCACCAAGCACAATGATTGCTGCAGCAGCATATTCAGCAAGCAATCCACACCCACAAATTGGTCCTCATTTCAGTGAAATTAACATTCTATGCATTTATTGTGATGAAGCTTTGTATTACGGGGAACAGTCTATCAACCTAATAAAATGCAGGGAACAGGAGCATTACTATGCTCAACATTACTTTTTTTGACATTATCTTGTAATTGGTATCAACTACCTCAGCCGAAAGCAGTGCTTAATTTGCACACTTCAATTTCATATTCTGATTGAACGTCAAGGCCCTTTATCGAACCTTTTTGTCGTAGCTACTACTCCAGACGAAGCTTAATGCTCCAAAAGTAATCTTTAAACTTTACCAAGCAACTCTTTCAAAGGATAATCCATCCAAAAAAGACTTCTTTGATACAGCAAATATAGTGCGACATGTGAAGAACTTCCACAACAACAACTTTGCTTGAGCTGCAACACAAAAATTGCAGGGCAACCCACCTGCTGCTGCACCATGCACATAAACTGCTCCAACAGCATCTTTGACAAGCAGTCCATACTCACATATTAATCTTCATTTTTGTAAACTTAAATTTCTATAGATTTATTGCGATGAACTTTTGTGTTACGTGAAACAGTCTATCAACTTCATAAAAAACAGGAACATATCTGTCCTCAACATTACTCATTAGACATTTATCAACCTTTTTTGTTGTAACTACTCCAAATGAATTCAGTTGGAAATATGCACACTTGCTACCTTTCTTAACTAGGGTTATAACTTATTCTTCTTCTAATACAAATTCAAAGTGTACACCCTTCATTTAGCCTTCTTGTTAACTACTTCCCGTAAATTCCAGTGAATAATTTCCACATTTGCATGCTTTCTTGTAACGCAGAGTCTGTGTAATGAGCTGCATATCCAAAGATCTTCTTCCCTGATAAGGCAGTGGGTATTGTGCGGGTCTGCTGCCTTTGTTATTTTTCACCTTATTCATCTTCCACTCAATCAACACATGATCCACACATACACACACCTACTTGCTGCCTTTCTTGGCTATGGTTATCAACTATTCTATTTCATATTCGTATTCAAATGCAGGCCCTTTGTCGAGCCTTTTTCTTGTAGCTACTACCCCGGCCAAAGACAGTGAGAAATTTGCACACTTTCTTGACTGGGATTATCAAATATTTTTCTTGTAATACAAATTCAAACTACAGGCCCTTTATTCAGCCTTCTTGGTAACTATTACTCGTGAATGACAGTGGGTAATTTGCACACTTCCTGCCGTTCATATATGATAAAAAGTGTAATAAAAGTCTACCAATATTAAAAAAGAGCCAGTATAGTCAATGGTTATCAAATCTTCTGTTTGTTATTCTAATTCAAAGTACAGGCCTTTTATTGAGCCTTCTTCATAACTACTACACGTGAATAGCAGTGGGTAATTTGCACACTTGCAGCCTTTCCTATTTTTTACATTATTCATCTTCCACTCAATCATCACACCATTCACACGTACACAGACATACTTGCTGCCTCTTTTAGCTATGGTTATCAACTATTCTATTTCATATTCGTATTCAAAGTGCAGGCCCTTTATCGAGCCTTTTTGTTGTAACAACTACCCCAGCCGAAGGCAGTAAGAAATTTGCACAATTGCTGCCTTTCTAGAAGTGTGTTAGTATTTCCTGGAACTTTAAGGATACAGACTGGGCAATTAAAGGTATAAAAGACAAATTTGCCGGTGCATGGAAGAGTGCATATATAGTCTATAGGTGTTTGAAGCAGTCCATGCCCTAAGGCCCACTTTGCAACATGACTACTTCTGTACTACCTGAATGATTACAATTCTGAAACAAGAATGTCTCAAACCATTATAATAAATGTATTCTTATAACATCTCATTACTTAATAGAGCTTCTAAAATATTTTCATAATGTATTTCATATGCCTCATTATCAATTTCAAAAGTCATATGATCATACTGGATGTCATCTAATGCTTCCAGGAAATCAACATCTAAGCTTAAGTCTAGGACATTACAGCTAATATCTGCAGCATTTATATCTTCCTCTTCATTCTCGCTACTTGTAAAAAGTATGTTCAGCTCTTCTATGACACTATTACTAATTTCAAAAGTGTCTTCCAAATTGTTTTGTTGATTTTCCATACTGAATGTATTATGTTGTAGCTCCTTGTACATAAACACTTCATTTTATCTTTACTGTAATATCAGCATATGTGGTGATTCATATGAATTATATTAAATATTTATTTTTCAAATAAAACAATATTTTGTACATGAGTGTATTCTATTTTAAAAACATTGGAAAATTAAATACAATAAATAGTGTCACTCTGCATTGTGTCAAGTGCTTCATTTATTTATCCTACCTACTGTGTTGCAAACTTAAAATAGTAACGACAGCAGTGCCTTGGTTTGACTCGCCCCCTTACGTTGTCAATTAGGGTGGAGAGAGGCAAAGAAAAGGAGTAAAATACAAGTCTACAGATATACTGCTATACTCACAACACTGGATGAATCACTGAATAAACAAAGTGAGATTAAAAAAAACATACTCAAAAGAAGGCTGCACAAAAGATACACAACGGAAAGCAACACAAATAGGACACCGAATCTTAAAAACAAACTGGTAATTAGGCAAAAGAACAAAAAAGCTAACAACACTGCAACGGACACTACGTTGTGGAACTCATTCTGAAGAGAGGTAGAAACATACTGTAAATAAAACGGAATTCAAGTAAAGAAAAATAAAAAAACATACATGGATGACAAAGTCACTGGAGTAATACTCTGTTCCCCAACACAAAAAAGGATTTTGCAAAAATGATATGTACGAATGTTTAAGGAGCTGCAAAGGAACCCATTCCCGGGGATTCAAAAAATATCATTAGGGACCGTGTGAGGAACACCAATGCCCCCATGGTCCCAGCCGGAACCTCGCGTCCTTCGAGAACCGGCATTGCTTTGTCAGAGAGAGCAGTTTATATGCTGCTCTCTAAAGAAAAGCAATCTGCATTCCTACTTGAAAGACACAGCAGCTTAACTTGCTCTCTCTTTCAAATACGAAACCAGTTTGCTGTGCTAAAGTGGCAGCCGCGACGCTCCCGCCCTACCATACCAAACAGCAGTGTCCTGGGGTTAGACACCCCGGGACACTGCAGGAGTCGGCCCTGAGACATGGTGGTCCCCTGAACAATCAAGAGCTCCAGGACGGAGGCCGCGTGACACCCTCCCAACATTAAAAAGCCCCGAAAAGTGGTAATCCCCGGGGCTGGGAGGTCCATGCCGTCATGGACCCCCCCTATTTTAAATATTACTTCCCCAGGAAGGTGGCGTTCCCCGGGGCATGAACGAGGGCCATGAGACCCCGGTATACTTCAAACTAAAAGATGGCTGCCAACACTTCCTAGTTTGAATCGTTGACAGCCAATCAGCATGCAGCTCCTGATTGTACGGATTTCCGTAAGCGTACGCCGCTATTTTTCCATTTAAAAAAATATATATATATATAGCCTAAAAATCCATGAACGACCCCCTGAGCAAGCCTAGAGGATCAGGATGTTTCTACCCTGCCCCCTTTCCTTATTTCCCAACTTTGTTTGACTGTTTTCTTGTGACTCGGTTCTAGCGATGAACAAGATGGCTGCCAACACTTCCTGGTTTGGAGTGTTGGCAGACAGTTGACAAGCAATCAGCATGTAGATCGTGCTCATAATTGTACGGATTTCCGTACGCGTGCTGAACTCCGTCTCTAGATATCGCTATGATTTTACTTGTAATTTTCTCAGAAACTACTGAAAGGATTTACACCATTTAACAAAAAGCACAATCTGCGAACCAAAGTCTACCTCTCTGCCAAATTTGGTGTAATTCCGTTCAGCCGTTCGGGCTGTAGCCCTGGCTAAAGGTCCCTATGGAAAATTGCATGGGGAAAACATGTTTTGGGACCCCTTTTTTCTCGGCCCCCACTCCACAAATCACCCCCAAACTTTCAGGGAAGGGGCGGAACCGAGCAGGCCATTTTCTTGGAGACATTCACGAAGATTCGTCCACCGGCGCCAAAGTTATTCCAAATAGAATGTTGTGGATTTCCTATAGAAACTAGGTCCTAACTGTAACTACCTACCTACGAGCGCGAGCTGCATGCTGATTAGCTGTGAACTGTCTGTCAAAACTCGAAACCAGGTAGTGTTGGCGGCCATCTTGTACCTCGGTAGAACCGAGTCACAAGAAAACAGTAAAATAAAGTTGAGAAATAAGGAAAGGGGGCAGGGTAGAACAATTCTGACCCTATAGTCTTGGTCAGGGGGTGGTACATAAATAAAAAATGGTGGGGTACTCGTGCAGTACTTGCACGCGGTGGAAAAGGTGAAAAAAAACTAGAAAGTCCATTTTATTCATTAGGTCCCGGGGGGGGAAATTACTAAGCATGGGCTGAAAATTCGTTCCGCTCGCTGAATCGGCGGATTTTCCGAGAAATCGCGATCCGCGAATCTCGCAAAGTCGCAGTAAAATATGCAAATCAGCGGGGACAAATTTTCAGCCAAGCACTTACAGGGTTACAGCAGCAGGTGCAAAAGTTGAAGCTAATTTTTTGTAACCTTTTACAAAAAGGTTACAAAGAAATTAACTTCAACTTGGGCACCTGCTGCTCTAAGCCTCTAAGTGCTTCCTGGCGCCTCGTTGCCTACTTGCAACTATTCTCTGACCCTAGTTACAAGTAGGCAATGAGGCGCCTGTCACGAAAATTAAACCTCAACAGGAAGCACTGACAGATATAAAAACAAGCATTTGCAATGCAATAGGTCTCGCATTAGGAAAGTTTGAGCTATTAGTCTTGTAAATGACAATTTTTTTTATTTATGTGTTGGTTTTGAAAATAGCTAAATTATTAGCTTTGTCATTTACAATGCCAATAGTTATAACTTTCGCAAAAGTGACACCAATATCATTTGTAATGCAACATGTTTTGTATTTACGTGACTTAGCTGTATTGATATTACAAATTACAATGGCTTTTAATTTTTTTAAACAATTAATTCCTAAATAAAAGTGATTTTAATGTATAATGGCAATAGCTTAAACTTTTGTAAATAACTTTTGTGAAGATTATGTTCAGTGTATTTTATTGTGACGATAATCCAAGAACAGAAGTGAAATATTAACATCTTTTTGTGACATTTGCAATAAAGTTTGAAACATTGAGAGAACATATTTGAACTAGTTGTTGTTGAATGGTTGCGCAGATTGATGCTGAGGTGGCACTAAGTGGTGCTGTGGTGGTGCTGAGTGGTGCTGTGGTGGTGCTGAGTGATACTGGGATGGTACTGAGTGATGCTGGGGTGGTGCTGAGTGGTGCTGGGGTGGTGCTGAGTGATGCTGTGGTGGTGCTGAGTGATGCTGTGGTGGTGCTGAGTGGTGCTGTGGTGGTGCTGAGTGATAATGTGGTGTTGCTGAGTGATGCTGTGGTGGTGCTGAGTGATGCTGTGGTGGCGTTGAGTGGTGCTGTTGTGGTGCTGATTGGTGCTGTGGTGATGCTGAGTGATGCTGTGGTGGTGCTGAGTGATGCTGTGGTGGTGCTAAGTGGTGCTGTGGTGGTGCTGAGTGATAATGTGGTGGTGCTGAGTGATAATGTGGTGGTGCTGAGTGATGCTGGGGTAGCGCTGAGTGATGATGTGGTGATGCAGAGGGCAGAAAGGCACAAAAAACAGTCTAACAAAGGGCAGAAGGGCAGAAAAACAAGGGAAAAACGAGTCTAACAGAGGGCAGAAGGGCACAAAAAAACAGTCTAACAGAGGACAGAAGGGCAGAAAAACAAGGGAAAAACTAGTCTAATAGAGGGCAGAAGGGCACAAAAAACGAGTCTAACGGGGCAGAAAGGCACAAAAACGAGTCTAACAGAGGGCAGAAGGGCACAAAAAATGAGTCTAACAGAGGGCAGAAGGGCACAAAAACAAGGGAATGACAGAGGGCAGAAGGGCACAAAACACGAGTCTAACAGAGGGCAGAAGGGAAGAAAAACAAGGGGAAAATGAGTCTAACAGAGGGCACAAGGGCACAAAAAACGAGTCTAACAGGGGGCAGAAGGGCAGAAAAACAAGGGAAAAACGAGTCTAACAGAGGGCAGAAGGGCACAAAAACAAGGGAAAAACGAGTCTAACAGAGGGCAGAAGGGCACAAAAAACGAGTCTAATAGGGGGCAGAATGAATCCCGCCCTGCGTGTTTGTCCACAAAGATGCCACCTTTTTGTGCAATACCTCTACTCAACTGGAGCACTTTCTACTGTCTAATCAGTAAGTGCTCCCTTGTTGGCTAAATGTATAGGGGCAGATTTACAATAACTGGCGCATTCACTGGGATGCGCCAGTTATTGTGCACCGCAGCTCCGCCACCCATGGTGCGCCACATTTACAATGCGCCGCACCATGTGGCAAAAACAGCACAGATGCCGTAAAAGCAGCGCATTGCGACGCAGCTCCAGCAATGCTCTGGGGGCCCTATCTCCCCCATGCTGCTTCAAGCCTTGTGCCTGCTTCAAGCAGGCGCAGGGTTTTGACACAGCATTGGCCTAAAAGTGATTGAGTGAAATCTTGTAGATTTCACTCAGCCACTTTTAGGAGGCGTTCCTGCGCAGGAACGCCGACCCCTTCACCGGAACGCCTCCTGATGGCGCAGGGCTTTACAACGTGACACGTCTCTCAGATCAATCAATCAATCAAATCATTTGTATAGCGCACTACTCACCCGGGAGGGTCTCAAGGCGCTTGGGGGAGGGGGTACACTACTGCTCGAACAGCCAGGTCTTGAGTTGTTTCCTGAAGGCGAGATGGTCCTGGGTCAGCCGAAGGTGGATGGGGAGGGAGTTCCACGTCTTGGCAGCCAGGTAAGAGAAGGATCTTCCTCCGGCGGTTGCTCTTCGGATGCGTGGTACGGCTGCGAGGGCGAGGCTGGTGGACCGTAGCTGGCGGGTGGGCGTGTAGAAGGTCAGGCGGTCGTTGAGGTACTTGGGGCCCAGGTCGTGGAGCGACTTGTGTGTGTGGGTGAGGAGCCGGAACATGATCCTCTTGTCGACGGGGAGCCAGTGCAGGTTCCTCAGGTGGCTGGGGATGTGGCTGCGTCGGGGGACATCGAGGGTGAGTCGGGCGGAGGCGTTCTGGATGCGCTGGAGTCTTTTCTGTAGCTTGGCTGTGGTTCCGGCATAGAGGGCGTTTCCGTAGTCCAGTCGGCTGGTGACGAGTGCATGGGTGACAGTCTTCCTGGTCTCGGTCGGGATCCAGCGGAAGATTTTGCGAAGCATACGCAGGGTGTTGAAACACGATGAGGAGACGGTGTTGACTTGTCTGGTCATCGAGAGGGAGGAGTCAAGGATGAAGCCCAGGTTGCCTGCGTGGTCGGTTGGCTTGGGTGCGGTGCCCAGGGCTGGGGGCCACCAGGAGTCGTCCCAGGCGGAGGGCGAAGATCCCAGGATGAGGACTTACGTCTTGTCCGAGTTCAGTTTCAGGCGGCTGTCCTTCATCCACTCGGCGACGTCTTTCATCCCTTCGTGTAGGCAGGTTCTGGCGGTGTCGGGGTCTCTGGTGAGGGAGAGGATCAGCTGAGTGTCGTCGGCGTAAGAGATGATATTGAGGTTGTGCTGGCGTGCGATGGCTGCAAGCGGTCTCATGTAGACGTTGAAGAGAGTAGGGCTGAGTGAAGATCCTTGTGGGACGCCGTAGATGACTTTGGTGGCCTCGGAGCGAAACGGGGGGAGGCGGACTCTTTGTGTTCTTCCGGCGAGGAACGAGATGATCCATTCCAGTGCCTTCTCTTGGATACCGATGCTGCGGAGGCGCTGGACTAGGGTGCGGTGGCAGACAGTGTTGAACGCCGCGGAGAGGTCCAGGAGGATGAGGGCCACTGTTTCCCCTTTGTCGAGCAGGGTCCGGATGTCGTCGGTGGCTGCGATGAGGGCGGTCTCGGTGCTGTGGTTGGCTCTGAATCCGGACTTCGAGGGGTCGAGAGATCCGTTCGTCTCGAGGAAGGCGGTCAGCTGTCTGTTGACGATCTTCTCAATGACTTTAGCAGGAAAAGGGAGGAGCGAGATGGGGCGGAAGTTCTTGAGGTCGGTGGGGTCCGCTGTAGGTTTCTTCAGGAGGGCGCTGAGCTCGGCGTGCTTCCAGCTCTCCGGGAAGGTGGCGGTGTTGAATGAGGTGTTGATGATGTTCCGGAGTTGGGGTGCGATGGTGGAGTCGGCCTTGTTGAAGACGTGGTGTGGGCAGGGGTCGGTCCGTGATCCGGAGTGGATGGTGTTCATCGTGCGGGCTGTGTCTTCGGTGGTCACCGTGGTCCAGGTGCGGAGGGTGGCGGTTCGGGCGTTGGTTCGACGGTTGGGTGCGTGGGTGGTGCGCCAAAGCTGTTGTGGATGTCGGCGATCTTGCGGTGGAAGAACGAGGCGAGGGAGTTGCAGAGGTCTTGTGACGGAGTGATGTCGTTGGTGCCGGTGCTGGGGTTGGAGAACTCCTTGACGATGGTGAAGAGCTCTTTGCTGTCGTGGGCGTTGTTGTCCAGTCGTTCCTTCAGAGATTTCTTCTTGGTGGTGCGGATGAGCTGGTGGTGCTTGCGGGTAGCGTGTTTGAGGGCGGTCATGTTGTCGGTGGTCCGGTCGAGGAGCCAGGCTTTCTCGAGGGTGCGGCAGGTCTTTTTGGAGTCCTTGAGTTCGTCGGTGAACCAGGATGCCTTCTTGCTTCTGGGTCTGCTGGGAGGGTTCTTTCATGGCGCGAGGTCGTCGGCGCAGGCGGTCAGCCACTGTGTGAAGTTGCGGGCAGCTTCGTTGGGGTCCGTTGTGTTGGCGGGTGGGTTCTGGCTGAGGGAGGTGGTGAGCTGGTCCGCGGTGATCTTGTTCCAATTCCTGTGATGTACCTGTTGCGGGTGGTGGTGAGTCGTGGATCTTTTGAAGCTGAAGTGGACGCAGCTGTGGTAGGTCCAGTGGAGTCCGGCGGCGTGGCTGAAGGTGATGTACTTGCTGGAAGAGAAGATGGGATCAAGCGTGTGGCCGGTGTAGTGGGTGGGGGTGTTGACCAGTTGCTTGAGTCCGAGATTGGCGAGGTTGTCCAGCAGGGCGGTGGTGGTGCAGTCCTTGTTGTTCTCCAGGTGGAAGTTGAGGTCCCCTAGTAGTATGTATTAACCGAAGGGAGGGTGTGTGGGCTGATGAAGTCCGCGATGTCTTCGCTGAATTGTGTGCGTGGTCCCGGGGGTCTGTAGACGAGGGTGCCTCTGAGGGTCGTCTTAGGGTCGGTGTGAATCTGGAAGTGGAGATGTTCGGCTGCGGCGAAGGAGTCGCTGGCGTCGGTCATGATGGCGATGCCTCCTCCGGTTTGGTTGATGCGGTCCTTCCTGGTGATCTTGTGGATGATGGCGATGTCAGGTGCAGAGGAGGCTTCATCCAGGTCTCCGTGAGGAAGGCGACGTCCGGTGAAGTAGCGTCGAGGAGGTTCCAGAGTTCCACGGCGTGTCTGTGGACGGAGTGGGTGTTGAGCAGGATGCACTTGAGGTGGTTGCTGCTGGTGTTGGTCTTGGCGGGTGCGGGGCAGGTTCGGAGGCAGGTGAACTTGCAGGTGCAGCAGGTGAAGGGTCCGTGGGTGCGTCTCGGGGTGGCTCGGCAGCAGGCGTGGGTTCGGCCGGCACTGAGTGCGTTGAGAGTGGCGGCGTCGTAGGTCAGTCGGGTCGTCTTGCATCGGCGGGGGGAGGGCCAGGGGTCCTAGCGCTGGGCGCGGTCCAGGCGCGGCCAGGCATAGTTGGGCTTACCTTTGGCGCACCTTCGGCGCTCAATCGGTGCTCCCGCTGCGCACGTCCGCTGCGCTGTCGCTCCGGGGGCGTCATAAGTAAGGAGCCGGGAGGGCGAGTCACCTGGGTGGCGGGAGCGGGGCGGCCAATGGGCTGGTGTTGGGCTGGGCCGCAGGGAGGCAGCGGCGGGACCTCTGGATGGCGGGCGGCTGGGTCGCTGTACCACGGTCAAGCGTGGGAAGCAGGGGGAGGTCCGGGCGGCCCAGCGGCGGCTGGGTCGCTCAACTGCAGCAGGAGGCAGGCAGCGGCAGGCGTGAAAAACAGGAGGGGAGGTCCGGGTGGCCCAGCGGCGGCTGGGTCGCTCAACAGCAACAGGAGGCAGGCAGCGGCGGCGGCAGGCGTGGGAAGCAGAGGGGGTGACCCGGGCTCGTTAAAGGCGCAGTGGTCACTCCCTAGCTGACCCCGCGGACCCCTTAAGTAAGGAGCCGGGAGGGCGGGTCAGCTGGGTGGCGGCAGCGGGGCGGCCAATGGGCTGGTGGTGGGCGGGGCCGCAGGGAGGCAGCGGCGGGACCTCTGGACGGCGGGCGGCGGAGTCGCTGTACCAGGGTCAAGCGTGGGAAGCAGGGGGAGGTCCGGGCGGCCCAGCGGCGGTTGGGTTGCTCAACTGCAGCAGGAGGCAGGCAGCGGCAGGCGTGAAAAACAGGAGGGGAGGTCCGGGCGGCCCAGCGGCGGCTGGGTCGCTCAACAGCAACAGGAGGCAGGCAGCGGCAGCGGCAGGCATGGGAAGCAGAGGGGGTGACCCGGCCTCATTAAAGGCGCAGTGGTCACTCCCTAGCTGACCCCGCGGACCCCTTAAGTAAGGAGCCGGGAGGGCGGGTCAGCTGGGTGGCGGGAGCGGAGCGGCCAATGGGCTGGTGGTGGGCGGGGCCGCAGGGAGGCAGCGGCGGGACCTCTGGACGGCGGGCAGCTGGGTCGCTGTACCAGGGTCAAGCGTGGGAAGCAGGGGGAGGTCCAAGCGGCCCAGCGGCGGCTGGGTCGCTCAACTGCAGCAGGAGGCAGGCAGCGGCAGCGGCAGGCGTGGGAAGCAGAGGGGGTGACCCGGCCTCGTTAAAGGCGCGTGCGTCACGTTGTTAATACCCAGCACCATGGCGCATCTTTTGTGCTGCCGCTGCATCACAAAAGGTCTCGGTAGAGGGTGGCAGTGGTGAACCAGAGGGTGGCAGTGATAAACCAGAGGGTGACAGTGATGAACCAGAGGGTGGCAGGGGTGAACCAGAGGGTGACAGTGCTGAACCAGAGGGTGGCAGTGCTGAACCAGAGGGTGGCAGGGGTGAAACAGAGGGTGGCAGGGGTGAACCAGAGGGTGGCAATGATGAACCAGATGGTGGCAGGGGTGAACCAGAGGGTGGCAGTGGTGAACCAGCGGGTGGCATGGATGAACCAGAGGGTGGCAGTGGTGAACCAGAGAGTGGCAGTGGTGAACCAGAGGGTGGCAGTGCTGAACCAGAGGGTGACAGTGGTTAACCAGAGGGTGGCAGTGGTGAACCAGAGGTGCTGTGATGAACCAGAGGGTGGCAGTCGTGAACCAGAGGGTGGCAGGGGTAAACCAGAGGGTGACAGTGCTGAACCAGAGGGTGGCAGGGGTGAACCAGAGGGTGCTGTGATGAACCAGAGGGTGGCAGTGGTGAACCAGAGGGTGGCAGGGGTGAACCAGAGGGTGGCAGTGGTGAACCAGAGGGTGGCAGTGGTTAACCAGAGGGTGGCAGTGGTGAACCAGATGTGCTGTGATGAACCAGAGGGTGGCGGTGGTGAACCAGAGGGTGACAGTGCGTAACCAGAGGGTGGCAGGGGTGAACCAGAGAGTGGCAGTGCTGAACCAGAGAGTGGCAGTGGTGAACCAGAGGGTGGCAGGGGTGAACCAGAGGGTGGCAGGGGTGAACCAGAGGGTGGCAGTAGTGAACCAGAGGGTGGCAGTGATGAACCAGAGGGTGGCAGTGGTGAACCAGAGGGTGCTGTGCACATGCACGACTGCATGGGTAACTTCGCCATGCAAGCGGCCCGCGAACACGCAAAAAACCCTGCGAACACGCAAAAAAAACAGCGAACACGCAAAAAACCAAAAATTCGCACAAATTCGTGGATTTTGCGGATTTCGAATTCCATTTTGCGCCAATTCGTGGAACGCGAATTCGCAAATTTCGCCCATACTTAGAAATTACAGGGGCAATTTTTTTGCATAATGGGGGCTTGTAAGGTGCCCCAAGCACTGGGGAACGGCACTCCTCTAGTTTTATTTTGAAGTATGCGGGGGGTTACGGTCCAACTCCCCACAGTCTCAGGGAGCGGCACTGCTCGGGTCTTTTAAAAAAAATATGTTTTGAGCTCTCTCTCTCTCTCTCCCCGTACACGTCGCGGGGAACGAAACCTTTCTAGGGCAGTAATATGTAAATATGATCTTCCAGGTCCGGGTACCTGCATTGCATGTTGGGAGGGTGGGCTTCATAATACGTCCTTGTTAATTCCCATAGAAGCCTATGTTCAGGTGTTAACATGGGCTTCTACGGGAAATAACAAGGCCATATTATCAAGCTCATTATCTCAGTTTTATCGGCAGTTTCCCGCCAATAAAACGGCGATAATTTTAACACCTGTCCTTGATAATATGCACCTAAGTTTACTGGTAAAAAAAAGAGCAATGGGCCATAATATTAATAAAAGGCGATACATTATCGCCACTTTTATCGGCAGGAAACTGTCGATAAAGCGGCAATAATGGGCTTGATAATAGGCCCTAGTAAAATTCCCATAGCAGCCCAGGTTCTGATGTTAACCTGGGATGCTATGGTTATTCACAAAGGCATATTATCAAGCCCATTATCGCCGCTTTAACTGCAGTTTCCTGCCGATAAAAGCGGCGATAATGTATCGCCTTTTGTTGATAATATGCCCCTTCATTTCTATTATAGTATGTAAAAGTTTCCTTTTTTTTGTAGCAGTTGTACTCTCTACGCATGCGCAGACTCCAAGCCCACGTTTTTTTCTTTTTCTTCAAGTTCAACAAGCAAACCTTTCTTTATTTCAGGTAGTATATTTGTCGCTTTCTTTTCCCGGGTCGTGTGTGTCATCCGCTGCTGTACTTTTGTAATATATATTGATAATCATATTTTTTCTATATTTATTTGAAAGGTAGTGCCGAGGCACCAAACATTGATTACGTACTCCGTCCACCGCCATTTTAGTAGTTTTTCACCGTTATTTTTATTATATCTGTTACTTAGAACTCAGTAGTTTTCAATCCTAGTCTTGAATATTTTACTATAGTATTTCAACATTATTTTTATTGTGGACCGTCATACCCCCCACAAAATAAAAGAAGTATGTTGTTTTTTTTTATTAACTTTTATTAAAACAATAAATGTAAACGAAACTCAATTATAACTATATTAAAAGCAACTAGAAAAATACCTTTAACAACAAAAAATATTATAAACAAATTGTTAAATGGACTAAAAAAGATGTCCGATTGGTAATCTGCAAAACAAAAAAGGAAATTAGAATTTAGAATTATGTAGATGTGAGTAAATGAGCTGAAGCATTACAAGTTTTGGTAACTCTACGGTTTTACGTGTGCAGTGTGCCTCGTACATTTCAGTTCTGTTATACTGCCGCGTTCAAGTGGTGTCTATACGGAAGTGCCTACTGCGTTACTGACACCCGTTATGCCGACTTATTTCTAATGCATTGCTTTGAAGGCTTTGTAGATCTAGGCCTCTATGCTTACCGTTGTATAAACCGTGCGGCCAAACATTTCAGCCAGTGGAATTCACAACTTCAGTTGGGCTGTTCTTCTACATGTGAAAGCAGACAGCAGTGTCTAAAAGTTTAAGAGAGAAAGAGAAATGATATCACAGAGAGTGAGAGAGAGAAAGAGAGAGAAAACAACATTAAAACTGTGTCGCAGAAACTGGAGTTGAAATTTTTTCTTGAAAAGTCAGACGTAGATGTACAAGCTCCTTGCGTCACTTTACCCATGTTAAAAGTGCCTCAAAAGTGGCATAATAAGGTTGTGGATCTGTTTGTCAGACTGTTGTAACCTATCTGTTGTCACTGCTCTGAGGTAATTATAGATTTTACAGAGAAGCTGCTGTACATTACGCACTCTGGGCCATAATATCAAGCCTGGGCGAAAAATTATCGCCACTTTATCAGCAGGAAAGTGCAGCTAAAGTGGCGATAATGAGTTTGATAATATGCTCTATGGAATTCCAATCAAAGCTCATGTTAGATGTCCTTCACAGAATAAGTCTTATACATGTTGCCAAGTCTTGATACCTCTATGGTTCACGACATACTCTTGCTCCCATCATCATCATCATCGCAGGTTCTTCACCCGCTCAATGCTTCAGGCACCACTAACTCAGTGACCAAAGAGGCCACGCATGTAGTAGTGGGCCCCTTGTTCGGTGCTTTGGGAACAACTCTTAAATGGCATACAACACTTGCGCTCCATCTTTTTTTATAGATAGGGTCATGTGTGTAGTGACGGATGCGCTGAATGGTGTGTGGGTGTATACCAGCCATGAGGGAGTGTGTGCGTCGATCTGAAAACTAGACCTGTAACTAAGAAATCACAATAATGGAAGTTTGGGCCTTGTACTTTTGTTGTGTTTTCCTGGTAGCTTAAGAGTGGCTTTGTTTTCTATGTGATGTTATAGAGTCACCATGTATGTGTCCTATTTTGTGACGCATTTTATTGTACAATGCATTTGAAAAACTAGTTGTGGTAGGGTGTTTTTTAAATTAAACTGTGTACTCTGGTTACGAGTTTGTTGAGTGTAGAAGTATATATATATTTTTTCTATTTTGTATTCTATCATAATTGTGCTGACTTTTCAGCTTTAGCGTGCAGTACTATATTATTTTATAAAATGTATAACAAAGTGTTGAAATCATGTTTGAAATTAGAATGGAAGCATGTAAGCTGCTCTCTGTGAGGAATAGCAATGCCGGCTCCCACAGGAAGTGGGGATCCGGCTGGGATCGTGGAGGCCTTGCGGCTGTTCCCACGGTCCGCAACGTTAGATTTGAGCCCCGGGGATGGGGTGCTCGGGAATCAACACTGTAAGCATCTTGAAGAGAGGTCTGGATGCACTCTGAAGGTCTCTGTAAATGAAGTGGCAGTTTGAAAAGTGAGATTTTTTCCAACATGGTGGACAACATGCAGTTTTGAAAAAAGAAAAGGATTGATTAGTTGTTCGAGAACATTCTGCACTAAGCTACAATGAATGTTTCTGTGTTTTGAAAGGCCGTTTTTTATTGGTTAAGAATAAGTGTTAGCAAAGAACGTTACATAAAATAAGCTGGTATATTCTCAAGGGAAGCAAACTAGCAGATTGTGGAATGGAGTAAGGGTTGAAAGTTCTGTCAGTTGGAAAGGGTGCAAAAGTTCAAGCAATATAAATGTGTTTCATTTTGAATTTAATGTGGGAATATATGTGAATTTTTATTTATTTGTATATGTGTGTAGATTGAGTGTGTAGTTTGATCGGAAAAGTTTGCCATTTGCTATAGGACTTCCTGATCCCGTGGGACTGCTTAGGGGAACTAACAATGATGTCCAAGTTCAAAATCTTTGATGGCCTTTGTTGAGCCTTTGATGGCCCTGGGGAGCACCGTCTCCGAGGGTCGGCTCTTGTAGTGTTATATGGTGCCTATTCATGGGAGTCCGCTGTTTGCTATGGTTGGGCGAGAGTTCTCTTTGAAGTAGGAAAGCAGATTGTTTTTTTTCTGAGAGAGCAGTATGTAAGGTAGTTTCTCTGATGAAAAGCAATTCCGGCTCCCGAATGATGCAGGGAGCCGGCTGGTACCATGGTGGATTTGGGGCTCTACCTACGGTCTTGAACTTTATATTTGAGGCTTGGTTGTTGGGGTGTCCGGTGATTGTAAAAAATGAGCGATGTATGCTATTTTTTTTTTTTACAGTATATTATTGTGCGCGTACAGTGCGAATTTTGGAAGTTGTTTCATAAGCGTACGTAAGCAAGAAAAATTAATTAAAAATACATCTTTTACAGATATTTACCAAGTGTATGTGTTTATATCTTTGTTGCTTGGAATGAGACGTTTTTGCTTTATTGGTACTTATAAGTAAGTGCTTATCCATAGTCTAAATTTGTTGAGAAGCTGTGTTTTATACAGTGCTGAACTTTTGACCTCTGTTGACAGTTGAGTTTTGCATGATCTGTTGGGGGTAGGGTGGAAAGTTATGTCAGTTGGAAAGGTTTGGAATGTTAAATCAATAGAAATATGTGTTTTGTTTTGAATTAAAGTGTGCAGGATTTTAATTGGTTATTGATATGTATGTATGTGTAAAATGAGAGGAGAAAATTTTCCATTTGACGGTTCTGCTGCAAACACGGAACTAGAGAGATTCTGTACAAGAATATCGACTGTGTGAGTGGTATTCGTCTTAATCTATAAATCAATTTTAAAGGTGAGTTGATAAGTTGTATGGGAGTGTGTGTGGTGTATCTTTGTACATTAAGGAATTATGGGGTATATCAAGACAGGCGATAATATTATTTCCGCTTTATGGGTAGAAAAATGCCGATAAAGCGACGATAATGTTATCGCCTGTCTTGATAATATGCCCCTATACTCGTCCGTTGTTAAATGTTTTATAGTAGTAAATATGTTTTGCTATAATGCATGCTGTTATTTTTTTTGTTTAATATCAGTTTGTGCGTCTCTGTACATTAAGGGATTATGGGCCACATTATCAATAAAGGGCGATACATTATCGCCACCTTTATCGGCAGGAAACTGCCGGTAAAGCGGAGATAATGGTCTTGATAATATGTCCTTGTGAATTGCAATAGAAGCACAGGTTAACACTAGAACCTGGGCTGCTATGGGAATTTACAAGGGCCTATTATCAAGCCCATTATCGCCGCTTTAGCGGCAGTTTCCTGCCGATAAAAGCGGCGATAATGTATCGCCCTTTTCTGATTATATGGCACTGACGGGCATATTACCAAGGACCGGTGTTAAAATTATCGACGTTTTATGGGCAGGAAACTGCTGATAAAACGGCGAAAATGGTCTTGATAATAAGCCCTTGTTAATTCCCATAGAAGCCCATGTTCTGGTGTTAACATGGGCTTCTATGGGAAATAAAAAGGGCGTATTATCAAGCCCAGACATGGCCCATGGAGGGAGATGCGGTGGGACAGGCGGGGTGGGGGAGGGGCAGGGTGGGGGTGATAAACAACGGAATCTGGATGATTGTAGGTAAGTAAACAATTAAATTAATAAAGCGAATTTCAGGTCATATTATCAACAACATAAGACAAAACATTATCGCTGGTTTTAACGGCAGGAAACTGCTGATAAAGCGGCGATATTGGCCTTGATAATATGCCTTTGTAAATTCCCATAGCAGCCCAGGTTAACACCAGAACCTGGGCTGCTGTGGGAATTTACAAGGGCCTATTATCAAGCCCATTATCGCCGCTTTATCTGCAGTTTCCTGCCGATAAAATCGGCAATAATGTATCGCCTTATGTTGTTTATAATATGCCCCTTCGTTCCGTGCCCTGCATCGCATTTTGCGATGCAGGGCACGCTCGGGGTATATTATCAAGGACCGGTGTTAAAATTATCGCCGTTTTATCGTATTCGTAGCGTATGCTGAGAATGATTAGCAGTAGAAACTATGGTGCGATCACTCTCACTGTCAAATCAGAGCACAGGGCGGGCTATGAGAATACTTAGAAGTGGTCACTTATTGGAGATCAATTCAGCTGTGTGGCTAAGTGTGCGATGTTAGCAGGCATCGCTTACATGAATACGGTAACTGAGCGTGTGGTTTGCTATAAAAATGCTGTGTTTACTCCTCTGTATGGGAAGCTGGATGTTTCCATCTGGCCGTTGATTCCGACCTTGAAAGAAGAGTCAACCAAATGAGCCGTATAAGAGCGCTATTGTCGCTCTTACATCTGCTAGAGAAACATTTGTCCTTCATGTAGCAAACACCCGCAGAGAAGTGTATGCTTTATTAAATACAGACGTGCCCCAGAATTGTAGGGAGTTAATTCAAACTATCTTTAATGCTTCCTCGAGTAGGGGGTTAGCTTACTTTTTAAAGTTATAAGCATTGGCCGTGTGACTTCTGTAGAAACTATATTTGGTGTCATGTCGGTGTTTTATCATTTGATTTTTTCCAGCATTTTTGGTGAATTGTGCTTAATGCTCACATTAGTTGCCGGTGTGCTTGTATTAATTTGTTTACTTAAATATGGATGCACATCTTGCAGGTGTTTTATCATTTGATTTTTTCCAGCATTGTTGGTGAATTGTGCTTAATGCTCACATTAGTTGCTGGTGTGCTTGTATTAATTTGTTTACTTAAATATGGATGCACATCTTGCAGCAGACGACCATATTTCTCGGTTGTTGCTGGTCCGCAACCGAATGCTTAGTTACTATGGAGCGCTGCCTCTTGCGACGTTGAGTGCAGCTAATGGATTATCGTTTCGATTCTCCTTTTTCACATGCGTTCAACCTGTGTTCTATTGCCTGAGCTGTGATTTTGACTGGGCCCTGGATTTGTGTCTCTGTACGGTGTCTACTAAAGCGGATTATGACCAGCTGATGAGCCCCTTAGTGGTTCATGACTTGCTCTGTTGGAATGTTTTTGCAGCGGCGCATGACTTCTTGGCACGCAGTTACATTGAAGATGACCCGAGTTTTCCTCCGATGGTGATAGAGGCTCCGGTCGTTGAGGAACATGTATGTTCATTTCCACTATTGAATTGGATGGCTGAAATGTTTTCAGATGAGAACAATGACTTCCTGTTGGAGGCTGTTGCTACATGCTGTGCTTATACGCTGGTGGAATAAGACTGTTTGATTTTTCTACCTATTCTTTATTATTTAGTTACTGCTTTTTCTCAAAGATCGAATATTTTTTTTGGCAAAATTGAACTTGACTCTGATTTTTAGGCTTGGACTCTGCGTTCATAATTTGCCCACGTTTATATTATGTGCTTTGGTCAAGGAAATGTGTCGTGGGCTGAGCCTTACACTCACACCGTGTTAAGTTAGCGTGGGTTTATTAGAAGCTTAAACTCCATTTTTGTTTTCCTGCTCTAGTTTGTACACAACAAGCACTTGAAATATTGTTTAGAGAAGGCTGAGTATTTTGCTTCATATGAGAATAATTTGATATACTACATTTGTAGACTGTATCGCTACTTTGGTGTGTGTAGTGAGAGCATGAAACATCAAGGTTATGTTGGATACTGTGTGTGTTATTCGGAATGATGTTCGCACGTTTGAGCCATAAGAGATATGCAGCTGTGGCATCTCTTATACTTGCGCGTTTAATAATGAAGTATGCAGGCATGATTACACACAGTTTGAGAACATTCGTATCTTGACAGTTTGTGTAGAACTCAATGTGATCCACTACTGCTGAGTAACAGAGGTATGGGTTTGCCTATGTAGTCGTATGAGATCTTCTGTAGTTATAAACTAACCTGCTAAGTAGGGAGGGTGAAATTTAGGTATATTTTAAATCTGTTTATTTGGAAAATAAAACATTTAGGCTATTTCTACTTGAGTAATGACGGGGCTAATTAGCTGAGCGACAAGACCTGCTCGTTTAATTGCAAGGACCCAGGTTCGAGTCCGAGCGCTGCACCCTTGTTGTTTGTCACTCAAAAAACAGCTAGGACTGTTCATTTTTTTTTAAACACCTGTGACCTTTTATGTTTTCCTTCTCCCATAAGGCACAATGAAACCTAGAGACTAGCGTTTCTAGCTTGTAAGTACCCCAATGGGCCTCGATATAGCTCTTTATCAGGTTGCATTGCGTTTCATTTAAGGGGTTAGATTGCAAGGTCGGTGGGGAGACGGTTCGTGTGTGTGTGTGCAAGCCATCGCACACCAGGACACCACGCCAGGAGACCTAGAGATACCGGCAGCGGGAGCAGGCATAGGGACTCGGTGTCCCAGCAGTCAGTGAGCCGTGAGCAGGAGCGGCAGCCCCTTCCCACCGGGGACTTTATCAGCAACTCGTGCTTCCCGCTCCACTGGAGACGCCTCGTGTGTGTGTGCAAGCCAGCGCACGCCCGGACACCACGCCAGTAGACCCGGAGATACCGGCAGCGGAAGCAGGCATAGGGACTCGGTGTCCCAGCAGTCAGTGAGCCGCGAGCAGGAGCGGCAGCCCCTCCCCCCTTTCCACCGGGGGCCTTATCAGCAACTCGCTTCTCCCGCTCCGCGGGAGACGCTTCGTGTGTGTGTGCAAGCCAGCGCACGCCAGGACACCACGCCAGGAGACCCGGAGATACCGGCAGCGGGAGCAGGCATAGGGACTCGGTGTCCCAGCAGTCAGTGAGCCGCGAGCAGGAGCAGCAGCCCCTTCCCCCTTCTCACCAGGGATATTTAGCTACATCCGGTCTAACGTGACGCGGGACTCGCATGGGCAGACGCCGGGCTAAGCCCAGGCAAAGGGCTGGCCATCCGGGGCCGGTCGGGACTGGGCTGGGCCAGCCCCCTAACAATCCGAGTTCAACCTTCAATCGGACTATAAGTGGTGAGTGTGGTGCTTTATTATTTTGCATTCTTCTGAAATTAGGCTGTGACATTATGGGCAAACTCAGCGCCACTACCCCAACATCTATAGACACCATGCTGGAACAGGCAATGAACTTGGTTAGCAGTGAAATTGAGCTAACTGAGAGAAGACTGTCCTTGGGCCCCTTAAAACCTCAATGTGCAGATCATACTGATATTACAGAAATAAGTGAGGCACAGACAGCGAGACATAGAGCGATTGAACACTCTCCACAAATCTTAACAGGAGAGATTATGCTGGACAAGGAAGGTCATGGCTCTGTAGGTTTAATAGATGATCTTGAAACTGGACGCAGCCCAACTGAATCTCTGATTACAGCCAATCAGGTCGCATCCCCTAACCCAGAAATATGTGGGACAAGAAAGAAGAGGAAGGTGTTGAAACCAACCTGCCCCAAACCCAAACGAAGACAGCCCCCCGTTTGAACTCTCAACGTACAACGTTAAACACGTAGATCAGGGGTGCCACGAACTCTGTAGACCCAATCACAAGTAGTGTTCCAAGTAGTGATCCCATTGATTTAGTTGATGTGGTCACTCAAAGTAATTCCACCCAGATGAAATCTACGCAAACTGTTTTTTTCAAACTTTACACTTGGGGACACTGCCATAGATATCATTGTTGACACGTTGTACGATCGTGTTAAAGGGCTTGTGGACAAAGGTTTTGATAAGTTATGGAAGCGACTAGATCACCTGGAATCCTTAACTACTAAGGCCACACCATCTTTTAGGGAACATAACGAGGCAAATCGACAGGTCAACGTCCCGGTAAATCCCCCTCTTCCCCCTCACTCCCGTCGTCAAGTGCCCCAAACAAAGTCGTTGCCAAATTTAATTGATTCTAACAAAACAACACAACCCGGTAATACCCAAAATGTAATCCCTGATGATGCACAAGGTGGACCGATAGTTAGCACGAGTATTGTCGATATTGGTTACAAGGGGCAAGCTGAACTAAATAAGGATGTCTTAAATTTACCACCTGCATCCTGCCCATACCTGTTAACTCTTGCAGGGGTACCCCCACTAGTAAATACTGCAGAGTCTTGGGAACAACTGCGGAATAAATGTGTGGACTGGATGTCCAAACATAAAGGGTATAGGAGGTCTGACATGCATGAAATTTTAATGGTACGTAGGGTGGGTTGGGTGGGACCCGCGGCGAAAACTATTAGGGGGGACTGCATCATTATTAATTTTTCGAGGCCTAGTACTGTCGGATCCATACTTGCAGTCAAAGAAACCAATAGCCTCTTTTCAACAAACATTTGTGCCTTACCCCTAGGGTTTTTTATAAACCACCACCCATACAGCGTCCACTTTTTAGCCCATACTATCAGTGGGTAAATCAATTTTCGGCTATCTCTGACCTACACACCCTCGATTGACCTTCACCTAAAATTCACTCTACCAGATCGTTCTCCATGGTAGCTGAGGAGACTCTTATCAATAGCCCCAGGGAGAAACAGTCCCATCTAACTGACTGTTCTGACTCAACATTGAAGGTTCTGAGTTGGAACGTGGCAGGCTTGGCCTCAAAATTAAACATAGAAGATTGGGCTAACACAATAAACAAATTCGACATCCTTATGTTCCAAGAGAGCTGGGCAACCAAAGAGCTATACTTCGAAGGGTAAGAGTGTTTTAACATCATCCCCCCCAATTCCAAATATGGTAGACATTCGGGGAGTTTATCAACATGGGTCAGTATTGACGCAGGTGGTAGAGTTAAATCAATTCCCTCCGGGAATAATAACTTGCAAGTTTTAATCTATACACCGGGCGCCTCCATTTGTTTTATTAATTTTTATAATAATGATTTTTTAACTACACCAAATGTTAATTTTGTTCACCTTTTTAACTTTATTCAGGACCCGGATAAGTTACAGGGAAAGTATAAACTGGCAGGGATATGCCTGGGGGACGACTTTAACTCAAAGATAGGAAAAGGAATTACTGGGAGTTCTCCCCAGTCAATTCCAAACAATCCATCCAAGAGAGGTTATGTGCTACTAGATCACCTATCAAGCTGCAGATTTTAAAACGTGATGCATATTGCAGCCATAAATATCACTGATAACCCACTTCCCACCTACAGAGGTTAAGGACGAGCCCCAACCATAGACTATGTCTTCATATCCCCCTCATTACAAGATCACTTACTCAGGCGGAGGTTAGGTCATCTACCTTTGGAGACCATAATCCCGTTGCAGTCTCATTAAGGGTAGCCCGGCATCCCAACATTAGAAGAGAACTGGGAGCGGGAAAACTTAGAACTCTCAACTGACAGCTAAAGAGTCAAATGGAGGAGTATGGATTTTAGGGAGACCTTCCTGAAGACAGTAAAAACATATCCTTCTCTCTGTGTGACCTGTCTTACCCTGGCAGACCCTAATCCTGAGGCAGTTTCCGCTTTAATTTTACTATGCGCAGGCATTAAAGAATTGATTTCTAGACCGGCAGCCGCACATGATTCTGATCCTAGGTGGTTTGACAATATCTGCTCCAGAGCTAACAGGGACTTATCAGTTTCCCCCAGAGATCCTACCCTTATTCAAACTTTAAGGTGTAATTACAAATGTGTAATAAAACTTAGGCGTGACACGGTCTTAAAGGAATATTGGAACAACCTGTCCTGCGCTGCTAAACTTAATAATACAAACAATTTTTGGTCTGCCACTAAGTCCCTGAGAGCTTTTGGGAACCCATCCACCCCCCTAACCTGTAATATTACTAGTGAAGTGTGGGTCGCTCATTTCTCAAAAATATATGCTTCCCTGCCCCAATGTGAAGACATTTTAGAAAATGTTATGCCCACCAAAATCCAAATGTCTTTAAGTGAGGTCGAGGAGGCAATACTCCAGAGTGCGGGAAATAAGGCCCCAGGTCCGGACGGGCTGCCCATCGACCTCATAAAATTCAAGCCAGAGTTCTGGGCTCCTTTGTTATTAAATGTTTTTAACAATTTAATCACAACAAATATTCCTAGTACATGGTCAACCTCTGTAATCATCTCAATTTTTAAAAAAGGAAATAGATCTGATCCAAGCTGCTATAGGCCCATCTCGCTAATTGACAATACTCTTAAAAATACTCGGGAGAGTTTTATTTAACAAAATCAGGACCTGGGCAGAGGATGAAAATATATTAAATACATGTCAGTTGGGGTTTCGTAGTCATCTAGGTACTGTGAAACAGTGTTTAAAACTTAATTTAATAATAGGGAAGTATACCATCGCCCGACACAGTCCGCTCTACCTAGCATTTATGGACCTCTCGTCCGCCTTTGATTTTGTTAATAGATCGAGACTTTGGCAATGTCTTTTGGATTATGATCTAGACAAAGATTTGGTGTACTTTCTAGCATATCTGTATAGAGATTTAAAGGCCCGGGTAAGGATAAGTATGGAGGGAGCAGTGTCAGGAGATATAGCGGTCGGTAGAGGTGTTAGACAATGGTGCGTTCTAGCCCCACTTTTATATATTTTATATATTAATGAACTTCACAATGTTCTGTCTAACCAAACCCCCGACATCCTCATAATTAATAGTAATAAATTGCCGGCCTTATTATATGCAGATGACGCTGTATTAATGGGTTGTACACCGAATGCTTTGAGACTTTTAGTTAGGGGATTTGCAGATTTTATGAACAGTTTGGATCTCTGCACAAATTAAAAAAAAATCTTTTTTAATGTGTTGTGGCCCTAAGAAAAGCTCTATTAATAGCATCACTTTGATATGCACTCGCACTTTTCCTTACTTAGGCATACAATTTTCGGACAATGGGTCTTGGACTCCACATTTGACCTATGGACGGACCAAATTTCTAAGAGCTATAAACTCAGTATTAAACCTCCCCAAACCAAAAATAATTGAGGTGGTACTGTCCCTACTTAAAATCTATAGGACACAATGCGTACCCACTATGACCTATGGGGCTGAAATCTGGGGCTACATAAACTTGAAAAGTGTTCAGGCTGAGGAAAATAGATTTTGTAGGAAGCTCTTGGGCTTACCAATTTCATCGCCCACTTTTGTATGCCATAATGAGCTAAGAATGTCTTACCTGGAGGACTATATCAGGTCACGCCCTGTCCTGTTTTGGCTAAAGGTTTGGAGAAACCCAGCAGCCACTCTGACTAGGGAAATTTTTATTGATTCCCTAAAATGCGATAAGGGAAGCGATATCCCCTGGCTGGCCCAGATACATGTGAAGTTGATTGTGGTTAATCTTGAGCATATTTTTAATAACCCTGACCAATTAGATGGAATTGACGCAAAATTTATATAAACACTATGGGGATGCAAGATACGCCCAGGAATCAGCCAAAGTATCCGTGAAACTGTATATTTTAATGACAGGTGATGGCGGACCCCCTTCGTGCCTACCCTTTAGTTACCTTTTAAAAGACATTACACGTTGGGATCGTAGCCTTCTTTTTCGTCTCAGATCAGGATCAATAAAGTATCTGCTGGGTTTCCCTATAGGCTATCAACCCAATATTGAGAATTTGGCCTGCCCATGTGGAAACCTAGGGAAACAGTCCATGTTACATTTTCTGTTCTTTTACTCTTTTTATCAAAATTACAGCATGCAGTTATTGATACCATTCTTTAGAGCAAAAGGCATAAAGGATTTCAAGGTTGCATACAAAACTATTCTCCAGCTTAAAGATGATGACATTATATATCCAGTGTGTACCTTTTTGAAAATGGGCATTCGTTCATGTTCTTCTATGAATTGATCATTGTCGAATTAGGCTGTATCGTATGTATTTACTGGATTTTGTATTGCTTGCACTTATATTTTTGCACTATTCACAGTTACACTTTATCTGATGCTGCTAATTGTAATCTACCTGAGATTTAGTGATTTGTTCATTCTTAGGTGCTCTAAAGGGAAAGATTGCACTTTGCACACTGTCATTTTAATACCGTCTTTGTCATCAAAGATATGTATAACTTAGTAATATCTTATTTGAATATTTCAATGCTGATTTTATCATTAATAATGATGGACTATGCACATGATCATGTGTAGGTTTGTACTTTTATGGATAATGAATATCCGAATAAAGATATTTGATTGATTGATTAAATCTGTTTCCCTTTTGCATTATAGGATGCTTTCTTCCTTTGTATTTTATGGAATAGTAACAATGCTGACAACTTTGTTTCTGATAATCTGTTTGCTTGTATTATGTAAGGTACTGGGCATGAGATTACGGTGTTAGAAAGAAACATTTCAAAGTTGCAGGTGTGTTTATTAAGTGCTTGTTTTTAATGCGCAGGCATTAAAGAATTGATGCCTGCGTAACTTGTGTAAGAATGTAACGAAAGAGTGCTCTTGTTATCTACCTTACCTCAGGTAACCTAAGTTGCATGCTGTGGGTTGACTAATAATTGGTGTTTTTGCTATAGGAGGAAGAACCATTGAGTCACTGATTGCTAGTCTGTTAAAGGGTTTGGCTACTAAGGTGGGGTTTAGAACACCGTAATTGACTGAGGTCGTAAGTCTTTTGTGTGTAGGAGCAGAATCACTGCAACAGTAGTTACAACAAAAAGGCTTGATTAAGGGCCTTGAGTTTGAATCAAATATGAAATTGAAGAATAATTGATAAGTGCAGCCAAGAAAGGGAGCAAGTGTGCAAATTTCATAGTGCCTTCGGCTGGGTTAGTTGTTATAATAAAAAGCGTTGATAAAGGGCCTGTACTTTCAATTTGAATTAAAGAAGAATGATTGATAACCCCAGCCAAGAAAGGGAGCAAGTAGGTGTGTGTATGTGTGGATGATGTGTTGATTGAGCAGAAGATGAAGAAGGTGAAAAATAAGAAAGGCTGCAGACATGCAAACTTTGTACTTCTTTGTAAGGGAAGTGCCTGTTTAGTTTTCCTGTGCATATATATATATGTATATATATATATATACTAGCTGCCCGCCCTGACGTTGTCCGGGGATGAAAATGAAAGTCTTGAAAGTTCTTTTTTACCTGTGTCATCAGTGATGTCATTTGAGATGTCATCAGTGATGTCACTGACCATGTCATGAATGATCTAATATGTGACATCATCAGCAGTGGATTGCGGGTGCGCGAAATATAGTTAGTACAACTAACTATATAGGAGCAATTTCAATGGTTTTGTATGAGTAAAATGTCCAGCTAACTTTAACACCACTAAAACGTATAGTTTTTTGAGTGAATTTCAAAGGTTTTATAAAAGCTAATTCCTAACTATATAACTCCTGAAACTTATGGTTTTTTCAGTGAATTTCAAAGGTTTTTTAAATGCTAATTCCTAACTATATAAGGCCTGAAACCTATGGTTTTTTCAGTGAATTCGCAAGGTTTTTTAAATGCTAATTCCTAACTATATAAGGCCTGAAACCTATGGTTTTTTCAGTGAATTTGCAAGTTTTTTTAAATGCTAATTTCTAACTATATAAGGCCTGAAACCTATGGGTTTTTCAGTGAATTTCAAAGGTTTTTTAAATGCTTATTCCTAACTATATCAGGCCTGAAACCTATGGTTTTTTCATTGAATTCACAAGGTTTTTAAATTCTAATTCTGTTAGCGGATAACGTTTTTATATATTCAAACATTTTTTTAATGCTAATTCCTAAATATATAAGGCCTGAAACCTATGGTTCTTTCAGTGAATTTCAACGTTTTTTTAAATGCTAATTTCTAACTATAAAAGGCCTTAAACCTATAGTTTTTTCAGTGAATTTGCAAGGTTTTTTAAATGCTAATTCTATTAGCGGATAACGTTTAAATATATTAATATCCTAGTGGGACCACCTGAGCAGCCCTAGGGGGTCAGGGTGTTTCTACCCTGCCCCCTTTTTTTGTTCTACACATTCAGTCTACTAAGACCCAAGATGGCTGCCAACACTTCCTGGTTCGAAGTGTTGACAGCCAATGACCATGCAGCTTTCTCGGGAAGGCATGCTGACTGGCTGCCACTGTCTGTCAACACTCAAAACCAGGAAGTGTTGGCAGCCATCTTGTGCCTTGTTAGAACCAAGGCACAGGAAAGCAGCGAAACAAAGGTGTGAAACTCGCAAAGGGGCCAGAGTAGAAGCACCCTGACCCCCTAGGCCTGCTCAGGGGGTCCCACAAGGACCGCCAAGGCAAAAAAAAATTATTTTTTTTTTCTAAAAGTCGCGGGGTACGCGTACCGTACGCGTACCGGTACGCGTACGGTACGCGTACCCTGCGACTTTAAAAAAAATAATAATAATTTTTGCCTTGGGGGTCCTTGTGGGACCCCCTGAGCAGGCCTAGGGGGTCAGGGTGCTTCTACCCTGCCGCCTTTTTGAGTTCTACACGTTTGTTTTTCTGCTTTCCTGTGCCTCAGTCTACCGAGGCACAAGATGGCTGCCAACAGTTTCTGTTTTGGAGTGTTGACAGACATTGGCAGCCAATCAGAATGCAGCTCGCGCACTAGAGGTACACATACGGTACGCGTACGTGCGCGTACCGTAAGCGTACGGGTAAGCTCACGGGTAAGCTGCTATAGATATATAAACATTTTTGAACCTAAATTACTCTAAATCCTCTGGAGCACATATCCTGAGACATAGCAAAGGCACATCGGGCTACCAGTCCCTACAATTTTGCCAAGTTTGGTGACAATCCATTCAGCCGTTCGGGCTAAAAGTGCGACCGACCGCCCTATGGAAATTAACATGGGGAAAACACGTTTTGGGAACCCCCTTTTATCTCGGCCCCTGCTTGACGAATCCCCCCAAACTTTCAGGGAAGGACCGGAGCGCCGCGAGGCAAAGTTAAGTAAAAATTCAGGAAGATTCCTCAACCGGCGCCAAAGTTATTCCCAATAGAATGTTGCGATTTCCCTATGGAAAACAATCCTAACTATATATACCTACTGGCTATCGCCAGTAGGTAATATATATATATATATATATATTGACTGAAGAAAAAATATATATATATATATATATATATATTGACTGAAAAAACCATAGGTTTCACATACGTTATAGTTAGAAATTAGCATTTAAAAAACCTTAGAAATTCCCTGAAAAAACCTTAGGTTTCACACACGTTATAGTTAGGAATTAGCATTTAAAAAACCTTAGCAATTCACAGAAAAAAACATAGCTTTGGTTTCACACATGTTATAGTTAGGAATTAGCATTTAAAAACCTTGTAAATTTACTGAAAAAACCAGAGGTTTCACACATGTTATAGTTAGCTGGACATTTCACTCATACAAAACCATTTAAATCGCCCCGTTATAATTAGTTCAGCTAACTATAACTCGTGCACCCGCAATGCACTGCTGAAGAGGTCACATATTACATCACTCATGACATGGTCACTGACATCACTCATGACATCACTCATGACATCTCAAATGACATCAATGATGACATCACTGATGACATCCTTGTGAAAGAGTGACAGACCTCCTCTCAGCATAATAGCGTAATATAACCCGTGATACACACATTCAAAAATAGAAACAAAAATATTCAAAAAAACAGGAAATACCAATTCTAGTTAGAACAACCTATTCAGTAATTCTAAAATCTACATATACATCTAGTCATTCAATAACAGTTCTATATAGGTACTCATACATGTACTCACTCATCATATGTACTTATACACCTATACATCTTATTACACACCGACACTCATCTATAGAGTTACTCACACACAAACTCACACATGCAAATAAACTATCAAACATCCATTTATTTGTATATAGAGCTATACACCCACTACAGAATCGTACACATACTTACTCTCTTAAACAATCACTTATAGAAACACATACTTATTTATACAGGAAGTCTTACAGTCTCTCGCTCTCAAATAAACTCACTTATAAACATCACTTATATACATCAATACTCACATATACTAGTTTAACACATATATAGTTACTCATAAAGATACTATTGAGACAGTGATTCACTCACTAACACAACCATACACACACTCATCCACCCAGTACTGCACACATGCTGTCTTCAAAATACATACAAACAGTGAGTCACCCATTCATGCATCTATGCGGTGAGTAATACCCCTCACCTGAGGTTCCGTGGTTTTCGACTCCACTTCGTATCTAGCCGCCACTTTGTGTCCAGCCGCCATATTGCGTTGCCTCACTCAGGCAGCACGGCGAACACGGTGTTTTTGCTTTTTCAGCTGCTACGTGTTTTGTCTGTTAAAGAGTAACCCCTTGTCCTTGTTTACGAAACCGATGTCAGGGCCTGGCCGAGTTTGCTAAAACCCATGTCTAGACTTATTAATCCTTGTCTTACTCCACTGTTTGGATCCCACCATTCTTTCTGACTTTATCTTATTTGACTGGCCTTCGCTATTCTCTTCGTGTATTCTCTTGTTACATAAACTATCCTTTGAAGCATTCAAACATGTTCTACCACCTACAAATTGAATTACGGGCACTAGTGTTGATTAACTTGAGGGGAGGAGAGCACACGGGGTCTGGAAGAAGGGTGTGTTTTGGACATTCGATAGCTTGTTTTCGAACTATTCCTATTCGTTAGTTTTGTATGTTTGGGAGTGGGCATTGTGAATCTGTGTACTATAATAGACTGTGCGCCACGGAATTAAGTGGCAGTCTCCTGAGAACTTACCACTGGTGTACTTCTAGGACCACTGTGGTTAGCTGCAGCTAATTAACCTGATTTTCTACGCCCAACAGAGTGTCTCGTGTCTCTGTTCGACAATGCAGGTGAACCCGGAGATATTAGGCGTGCCCTGCACCGCTTGGCCCATAAGGCCCGGTTCTCCAATTGGCGGCCCAACGTGTGGGCGACTTCAGTGGTAGTGGTTCAGCTCGAGGGTCATGAGGAGCTTCGCAAGAAAATTCTGGAGGATTCGCGAACCACGTGAGCGACCCCTACATGTCGAAGTGGACCGAAGGTCTTTTGAAGCGCGGCTACTCCTTTCTGACGGCTGCTGACGACTGATGCCCTGACTGTCGCCCTGCCTTGGCCCTCTGGTGATGATTGGTATCGCGAGACGTTAGACGGACATCTGTTGGCGTGATAACATATTTAGTTAAGTATTCATGGGTAGCGCCCACTCTTTGTTTTGGTTTTTGTTATCCGATCAGTGCACTAATCGAAGCCAAGGGATAAGTACGTTTGTACTGTGACTATATTGTCTTAAAACCTCTTGACGTTTGGAATAAATCCAGTTTGTTACGAAATGCCTGGATTTAGTAAGTTCAGGAAATTCTGTTGCTTTGGTTGTTCTAGGGATTCCCGGCTAGAGGATTCTTGTCCAATTCCTCCGGTTGGAACTCCCACTTACGAGCTCTATTCAAAACATGGTCTCGGTCGTATTATTTTTAATGAAACATGGATTCGATACACGAAAAAAGATTGTGTTTTACAGTGGCCACAAAATGGTAGTTTTGAGCCCGATATATTAAATAATTTGGAAGCGATATTGAGAAAAGCCCGGCCAGCAATGTTTGACTATATCCGCCTCTGGCGTGAGGAAGCCAAACAGAAAGAAATTAAACAAGCAAAGAAAGATAAACGATATTATAGGCTGCCCAACAGTTTAAAAATGATGAGACTGATCAGCTGATTGAAGTTTCAGAAAGACAGCATCGTATGGCAATAGATAGGTGTTATCCTGTGTTGCCTACTTCCTCAAAGAGTAAGGGTCGTGATGAGGATCCTTTCATGTCCTATAAATTGACATTACCTTCACCTTATGTATTAGGTGCTAATGCACCCCCATTACAACCTGCTGCTAATCCAGTTATTCCGGTTCCCGCACATTTGCCTCTTCCAGTGATTCCACCTCCGCCTCCTTTGCCACCGACTTCTGTACCTCAGTTTTCTATGCCTCAGTCTTCTTTACCATCAGTTTCTTTTGCTACTAGCTCTTCTCCTGCCGTACAGAATACATTGTCTCCTTTTCTAGTGTCAGATTCCCCTACAGCTCGACAACGATTAGTTAACACTGTTTCCGGTCTTTTGTCACCTTTTCTTGGGCCTCTTTCTTTTTCTCCTGCTTCATCTCGAAGGCAATCTCGCAGCCAGATTCCAGATCCGGAAGGGCAGATTAACTTAGATTCTCTCGCTCGTAATTAGATCATGAGTAGTTTACAGTATAGTGTGCGAGATATCTTAGACACTTTTCTTCAATGGAATGCGCCTACGCTGAGATATGTCTTCAATGTTATGTGTAATACTCTTATCAAAGCATGGGGAGATATGGATTTGGATTTACCTCCTCAGGGTTTGTTCGAGATACAGGATCAATTTGATAAGGGACTTATTGTGGGTCCTGATGTAGAGCATGCTGTTCAAAAGCTTGTTACTTTCCGGTCTTCCTTTTTCTCTCAAGCTCCTCTAGAACCTGATCCTGCGGTTCGGCGTAAAATGACACAATATCCTATGCGAGAAGTTCCTCCAATATGGAGAGATGCAGTTCCTCAAGCAGGTGCTAATCCGGCTGTCCCGGCTCATTTGCAGCGTAAATGGGTACATGATCCTTGGAATAGATCGAAAGTGTTGGCACTTAAACAGTCTTTACCGGACCCTTGTAAGAATCCTGCTGGGTATTATAAAGAGTTGTCCCCGACTGTTGATGTGTGTATTCTGAATTTGGCAGATATTGATTTACTGATGGGAAATGTAGTCCCACAAGCTTTATTGGCTAGAATTCGTAAGGAAAATCATGATCAAGCTTTAGGTGGTAATTGGGCTGCTATAGTACCCGCAGATGCAGGACAAATAGGTGGTGCCAAACCCGATGATTTGATCACGGAATTACCTGGTAGAATAATAGCTCTTATGAAAACGATGATGCCTGCTGTACGCGTTAACTGGGATAAGTTAGCTGCGTGCAAACAAAAGACGGATGAAAGTGTCTCCGACTTCTTTACTCGTTTCGAAGAAACTTTCATCGACCATAGTGGTCAAGATATGAGTACTGAAGGTGGACGGCGATTATTTGCAGATAAATGTGTCTTTAATTTGCTTCCAGAATTATCGCATAAATTGAAACAATCAGAGAGTTCATGGGCCGTTTCATCGACTGCCCAGATATTAGCTACTGCCCAGTATTATGAGAATAGGGACAAGGAAGAAAAGGATAAAGTGGATAAAAACACTAAAGAATTGAAAACGAAGATTCTTTTGCAACAGTCTTATCCCTCTCGTTCTGATCAGCCCCAATCGCAACAGCCTCCACAGTTTCCAAGATTATTGCAGAAACCTACACCTTTTGTTCTGCGACCTCCGTTGGGTCCTAATCAATCCGCCTATTGCAAAGAGGAAGGTCATTTTAAGATTATTTGTCCAGTTTTACTACAACGTACTGGTGGACAATCCGTGCCACGAGGTCGTGGTGGTTTCCAGTCAGCTCCTAGGGGTAGAGGGCGAGATGCGGTGTCTCAAGAACAACGTTCCTTACCTCTGCAGAATACTATGAATTATTTTGATCAGCAAAATTCTCAGTCTGCGCAATATTACAATGACGATTATTATGTAGAGAGTGAAAGTCCCTATTTCCAGACTAGCTAGGACAGCCGTAGACAAAGTAAGGGAGTCGTAGCAGTTCCAGCGGATCAGAATGGACCTTATGTTGATGTTGTAGCATTGGGTGTTACAGAATGATTTCTTTTGGATACTGGTGCAATGAGAAGTTCTATTATATATTCCAAACTCCCTGGGGCACCTTTGTCTGGCTTAACAAATGTTTCCGTAGGATTCTCTGGCGCCCCAGTAGTAATCCTATTTCTTGTCCTTTGCCTATTTCCATTGGTCCGTATGATTTAGAAGCTCCACTTCTTATGACGACGGGTTTCGGAGAGAATTTATTGGGTTTGGATTTATTAAAACGCTTGCGTGCTACATTGTATTGTTCCCCTTCTGGTGTACATCTTACTTTGGGTGATAAATTGACTTCTCCAATGTATGTATCTCAAGACCAGCTGTCACTCGAATTGCGTTCACTTCCTGCTACGCTTTGGGCTATGGGTCCGAATGATGTTGTTTTGCTTCAAATTCCAGAAGGGTGTGGTCGAGGAGACCAGAGGAAATGTTTGCAATAGTCCTGTTCTGCCTGTTCCTAAACGTACTGATCCTTCTCAGCCACATGTGTATCGGTTTGTGATTGATCTCCGAGAGGTCAACAAAATTGTTGTCCCTCAGTTTCCTGTTGTTCCAGATATTACTGCTTTGCTCACTATGATTCCTGCTTCGGCAGCTTGGTTTTCGGTTATTGATCTCAAAAATGCTTTCTTTAGCATTCCCATTGCTGAGGAGAGTAGGGATCTCTTTGGTTTCTCTCTCGGAGGCCGAAGCTTCCGATTTAAACGTGCACCTCAAGGCTATTGTGAGAGTCCCTCCATCTATAGTCAGGCTTTGAAATCTCAGCTTGACACGTTTTCTTTGCCTCCAGGTGCTACTCTTATACAGTATGTGGATGATTTGTTAGTGGCTGCCGATTCGGAAGATGTTTGTAAAAATTCGACTGTGTTACTTCTGCAACATTTGTCTGACTTATGTCATATGGTGTCACCTTCTAAGTTACAATGTTGTTGCCAAGAAGTTACCTATTTAGGTCATCTCTTGTCAAAGGAGGGAAGGCGATTGACCCCAGAACGTATCCATGCAATTGCACGAATGTCTGTGCCATCCACACAAAGAGAGGTGCATGCTTTCTTAGGCATTACCTCCTATTGTAGACAATGGATCCCGAATTTTTCCTTGCTGGCCAAACCTTTGTTGGCACTTACTTTGAAAGATACACCCCAACCTCTTCCTTGGACTGATGAATGTCAGAAGAGTTTTTCTGATTTACGTACTGCTTTGTGTTCTGCTCCGGTGTTGGGTACTCCAGACTATAGTAAGCCTTTCACACTCTATGTTCATGAGAGAGAGGGTTGTGCATTGTCAGTCTTGACACAACAATTTGGAGACAAACAAAGGCCATGTGCCTACTTTTCGGCTACTTTGAATCCAGTAGCCAAGGCATTACCTAGTTGTCTCAGAGCAACAGCAGCAGCGGCGATCTCCATTGGTCAATCTGCTGGACTAGTGTTAGATCACACTCTTAATGTTATGGTGCCACATGCAGTAGATACCCTTTTGAATAGAACAAAGACACAGCATTTAACGAGTGCTCGTTTGTCTGGATATGAGTTGACGCTTTTAGCTAGTCACATACATATCAAGACATGTAATGTTTTGAACTCAGCAACATTGTTACCTGCTTTAGATGAGAAAAATATACAAGACCAGAATGATTGTTTTCTTCGTACAGAAGACGAAACTAAAGGTCGAATTGATTTAAAAGATACACCACTTACGGATCTGGATGGAATCCTGTGGGTAGATGGATCTTGTTTTAAGCTTCCTAATGGCGAGACGACAGCAGCTTATGCTGTTACAACTTTGCATACAGTAGTAGAAACTGCACGCATTACACAGAATTCAGTGCAAGCTGCAGAGCTAATTGCATTAACAAGAGCATGTGTGTTGGCAAAAGGAAAGAAGGTGACTGTTTATACAGACAGTCAATACGCTTTTGGCGTTGCTCATAGTTTCGGCCTTTTGTGGAAGGAAAGAGGATTCTTTACCTCCCACGGCTCTAAAATACAGCATGGTCAGTTGGTAACTGACCTTCTTGAATCACTTACTTTGCCTGCTCAAGTAGCGATTGTGAAGTGCAGTGCACATAAAAGGATCACTGATGATGCGGGTCGAGGGAATGCATTTGCGGATGAAGTAGCGAGAGAAACAGCGAAAGATGTTGAAAGTCACATGTATGTTGCAGGCCCTGCAAGATGGGTCGCAGAAGGAGGTGTGTGTGAAGACACAGTAGAAAGCGTGAAAATGATCCAGAAGGAAGCAACTGAGAAAGAATTGAGTAAGTGGAGAGAGAGTACGGGAATGTTGGACACGATGGGATGTTGGACAGAATTATCAAAGCATAAGCGGTAGTTTTTACCAGATGCGTATGTACTACCTGTAGTTACTATGGCACATGGACCAGCCCATATCAATGCAAGGGGTATATGTAAACTTCTGGCTCCAGGATGGCAGAATGAAGGTATTCCCAAATGTGCCGAAAATGTGGTGAAGCATTGTATTGTCTGTTTGATGCACAATCCAGGAAAGGGAACACCAACTCCGGCAGGTCATTTTGCTCCCCCTACGTATCCTTTTGAGGTATTGCAAATAGATTACATTCACATGGAACGTTTTAATAATCTCCCCAATAGCAGCAACGCGCTCACTTATCAGAGAGAAAATCACAGAATATAAAGAAGAGGCTCTCAGAGAATTAAAATTTAGAGGCAAGTACTGGACAGCGCGCAGATTTGGTGAGGGTGAACGTCCAGGGAAGGCACTTGCGGCGACGCTTAAACTGTCCCGCCCTGTGAATGTCATACTAGAAATAGAAGAACGAGCCGGACTAGTCTATAGAGATACTATGAACATCCTTAACGCCTTCACGTCCCATTACACCGAGCTGTATAGGTCCACTAGGGCAGATACTCTGGACCTCAACGACTACCTAGGGGATATAACATTAGCATGGTTAAGCGAAGCGCAACAGCGATTCTTGAATACCCCGTTTGAGCTCGATGAGGTGAGGGATGCCATAATGAGCATGCAATCAGGCAAGGCCACTGGGTCGGATGGCATTCCAATAGAATTCTATAAGACCTATATTGATTTCATGGCCCCGATATTGCGGGAAGTGTATGAGGACGCACTTGAGGTAGGACACCTGCCCCCCTCCATGAGACTGGCCCTTATTACTTCCTTGTTAAAACCAGAGAAACCACCCCACCTATGTGATTCCTACAGGCCCTTATCGTTACTTAACTGTGATGTCAAGACCTTGGCGAAACTTATAGCCTCGCACCTCAATCTTCTTATGGAGAACCTTATTCTACCGGACCAATCAGGCTTTGTGCCTGGTAGAGCAACGTCGCATAACCTGAGGACTTTTTTTACGATATTAAATAATGTCTCAGAAGATCTGCCTATGGCGGCGTTATTCTTTGATGCTACCAAAGCATTTGATTCCCTGGAGTGGGATTATTTATTTGCGGTTATGCAGCGTATGGGGTTTCCCCGATCTTCCTTGCCTGGATCAGGCTATTATATGACTTGCCCATGGCACACATAGTGATAAATGAGAGAGTATCACAACCCATTCCGATAACTAGGGGCACTTGACAGGGCTGCCCCCTTTCGCCCCTGCTATTCGCGATAGCTGTAGGACCACTAGCGGCGAAGCTACGCCAGCATCATAATGATAAGGCTATATACTTCAATCTCGCCAAATCCTCGTCTCATTATATGCAGATGACATTACACTGTACATCCGACACCCACAGCAGAACTTAAACCCCATACTCAGGGAGTTTATCAAATTCGGAACTCTCTCCGGGGTCCATATTAACTGGGGCAAGTCCTGCTGTTTTCCCCTTATGAAGGCGACGACTAAATTCCCGATGGACTACCCTATACCCTGTTGTGAGGGTGAATTTAAGTATCTGGGTGTACATGTCTCAAAAGACAGAGATGAGCTTATGAACGCAAATTATGGCACTGCTCTGGTCCAAATCTCGGAAAAAGTGACACGCTGGATAACCTTGCCCCTCTCTATGGCGGGCAGGGCCTCACTGATAAAAATGATTCTACTCCCAAAACTGCTCTATTTTTTCCTTAATATACCTTTTTATCCTGGGAAATATTTTTTTCAACAATTAAGGTCCGAAATGATCAGACTAGTCTGGGGAGGGAAAAACCTGAGGTTAAAGTGGGAGACACTCATGCGACCTTATGTACATGGGGGTTTTGGCATACAAGATCTGGAGCTTTATTATTATAGTGCGCAGGCACACTACGTATTTTACTGAATATGCCAACCGCGCTACATGCCACAGCTAGCGGCCGAACATTGGCTAGCCCACCCGATACCTATAGAGGGTGCTGTATATATTCACCTACCTGGTAGGGACATGTCTGCGACCACAGTGATGAGCACAAACAACGCATGGGCGCGTTTACGAGAGATATTAGGTGAACCCTTGCTATATTCGCCATTGTTGCCGCTAGTATACCACCCTGATATGCCCCTGTTACAAGAAGTGATTTTCCATAAATTGTTGGAGCGTACCGGGCTTAAGACTTGGGGAGACCTTTACCATGAAGGCACATTTAGGACTCGTGAACACATGTTCATGAATACACCATCGTCACCGTTGGACATTTTCCTGTATGTCAGACTAAGGCAGGGTATTAAAGCACTCACCACTGACTTCCCCCGTGAGCCCCCAATTTTTGTACCACTCCATAAGATCTTGCTAGGGGGGACGGCTAAGAAATTAGTCTCGACCATTTATAATACTGTCCAGGGATTAAGAGAGTATACCCCTCCGAGTGCCAGGGCAAACTGTAATCGAGAATTAGGCATGGAACTCACAGATAAACAGTGGAACTTTTGCACACAGCAAACAGAACGTGTGTCTGCGAGCAGTGGACTTAGAATAATACATTACAAATTTTTGCATAGATTATATTTTACTCCTGCACGCATGCATCGACATCTCCTCCGGGACACGGACACCTGTGATCGCTGCCACACACCAGGGGATGATTTTTTACACCTGGCATGGGAATGTGTAGAAGTACAGAAATATTCTATACTAGTCTTCAAAGCCCTGTCAGACATGATCAACGTAGAGGTGGCCCCATCCCCGGTCCTGGCGTTATTGGGTTATGTGGAGCCCCTCCAGGCAGTGCACCATAGATATGTGGCATTGGCGCTACTCGTGGCCAAGAGGCGAGTGGCATGTAGATGGGGTAGAGGAAGGGCCCCCAAATTTAAGGATTGGTTGGATGATCTTGTTTATTGTCAGGACCAACTTAACATATATGCTGAACTGCTCCCACCTACCTCTAGGCCGACGGATATATGGGCCCCCCTGATATGCTACCTGGGGGCGCACACACAGGCTGACTAGATGTAGACCCATGACAATTGTCGAGATAGATCGGAATTTGTAACTCTCCGCTTGTACTGTTCATTTGGGTATGATGAGTTACCTGAGATGTACCAGCAGACTTAACCTCTGTGCAACTTACTGTGCGCGCTTCGCATTAATAGATATGTAATTGTCTTATGAACTTTTGCTGTCTGCTCCCTTGACCTCCGGCCTCCAGTGCACTACAACTGACCTTATGATGATGTATTTATGGCGGAATGCCTAGTGCTATCAGGATAGTCCAACTGTTATGTGTCCCCATGAGGTGATTACTAGACATTGTACTGCTGAACAGCGATGATGGGTCTTCACTCAACGGACCCCATAGCCAGACTGTCCCTTGTGCACTTCTCCTCTTATCATTGATGTTTTAGACTGTCATTATCCTTCTCAACCATACTATCTGAATGTTTATGTATGAATGTACTGTATACCTTGTACTCATAAAATCCAATAAACAAAGTTTTAAAAAAAACAAAAAACGTTTTAATAATCTCAAGTATGTTCTGGTGGTGGTTTGTGCCTTTTTCCAGATGGATAGAGGCCTACCCCCTAAAGGACAATACTGCTTTGTCCACTGCCAAAGTTCTTTTGAAGGAATTCTTCCCGAGGTTTGGTTTGCCGCGCATTGTCTGGAGTGACAATGGGAGTGAATTTGTAGGCCAAATTATGCAGAAGGTGTGTGTGGGTATTGGTATTAGACAGAAATTCCATGCGGCAAACCACCCTCAGTCAGCGGGTTTGGTAGAGTGTTATAATGGCACTCTCAAGCTCAAATTAGCGAAGATTCAGGCCAGAACAGGTCTCTCCTGGCCTGATGCCTTGCCTTTGGCACTTCTCTCAACAAGAACGACAGTTCATTCTCGTTTGGGGCTTAGCCCATATGAAATTGTTTTTGGACGCCCAGCCAATGTTTGGGGAGTCCCTCGACCCAAGAAATACTCGGACATTCCGTATCCATTGTTGGTTGACTATCTGCATGACCTCACCACTAAATTATGTGTTATTCGTCAACAGGTCCAAAACGCTTTGCCGGAGGCCTCCTCAGATCCAGGACACTCCATCCAACCTGGGGACTGGGTCTGTTTGAAAAACTTCCAGAGGAAAAAGAACCTGGAACCTCGTTGGGGGCCGCCGAGACAAGTCTTGTTGACCACTTGTACAGCAGTGAAGGTCGTTGGGAAGAAAAACTGGATACAGGACGTGTACTGCAAAAGGGTACCATTACCTTTACCTTATGACCAGTGGGTCCGAGAAGGTGTTGGTGATAGTGAATGTGAGAAAGTACCCAGATTTGTACCATTTAGTAGTGCACGCCTGGACTGGACAAGTTCTGAAAAAGAAGACGAAAACGTTTCTGCAGGAAGATGTACCATCACACTTGCGTCTGAATAGTCAGATCCAAAGACTTTGTTTAAAGACCAAACGATACCTGGCAAGACGCGGTACAACCTACGACCAAGGTTGACCAAGAACAATTGAACTTTGTGTTTTATAATTTTGTTTCTATTAAAAAAAAACATTCCTTTTCCATTATCCATCAAGTTGCAGGGTCACGGTAGGAGTCTTAGGCTGTGACCTGAATAGTGACTAGGTCACCAGGACTTGCAGTGTCATAGGACGGCTAACAATCACAGCCAAGTGATTAGGGAAGATTATCGTGAGCAACGCCTTTAGAGTAATGGATAATGAAATGGAAGGGGGTGATATTAAAATGATAAAAAGAAAACATTATAAGAAGTTACTGTTTAGTCGTTGTGGCGTAGCATTATGCATTTTAGTATGTTTATGCAGTTTATTAGCATGTGTAGGATGGATTGTACATATTATGCAGCCAGCACCTGCTCCTACTTCTGTCTCTGTGATTTCCTCTACTACTATTTCTCCGCACAAATTCTATGCACTCCCAGACCATGAGCAAATGAGGAGAACGGAATATCTCAACAATTCATTTATCCAATTGTTACATCAGCATCAATTGGTAGTAAATACTACTGACTGTTGGGTCTGTGGGCTCATGCCCCACAATACAGAGAGAGGGATGCCGTATTTAGTTCTCTCATTTTCATATGAAGGTTCTGCTTGGGCTTATCTGGCTATGTTTTCTAATGCATACCAGAATCAACTTCGATATCCTCCTGGTGGGTCCTATAATGGTGGAGTAGATTTTAGCCACAGTCCTTTGATAAAGGTAATAGTAACGATGGCGAAAATTGCTGACATTAGCAAAATTCCTAAGGATGAGAAACAATCATATGATGGGTGGAATGTGACTCGTTACATCACTAGCCTCACTGACAAGGTTAAGCAGAAAAGATCTTCACCGATTTGGACTATACCTCATAAAGGTAATTTGTATTTGCAAATAAATGGTCAGAACACTAAGATCAAACAGGAAAGAGTAATTGTTCTCATACATACGTTTATACACCCGCAGTTTCTTCACCGTTGGTACCATCCCAAGGTACATATTTTATCTGCCACGATAGAGCCTATACATGGCTTCCTACATATTTCTCGGGAACATGCTATATAGCTTTCCTTCTTCCTCCGACATATACTGCTCACCACAGAAAAAGATATGGTAGAGGGGTTATTGATGCTGAAGACACAGCTGGACAAGAGGGAGGAGATTTTCTGAAAGGGTTTCTTCCCTTTTGGGGTCCAATAGTTAATAGCAGAAACATCAGACGTCTAGTCCGTGTGGTCGATTCTACCATAAAAGTAACTTCTGGAGCATTGAATAATCTGACAGTTGAACTTCAGGCGGATCGTCTTATGACTTTACAAAACCGAATGGTTTTAGATATTGTCCTTGCAGATAGAGGAGGAGTCTGTAAATTAATTGGGTCTAGTTGCTGCGTTTACGTTCCTGATAATGCCCCTACAGTATACCAAGCCATTTCCAAGCTGCATGTCATTTCCGAGTCCATTTATCGGGATACTGGAGATTGGTCTGTGATGGGATGGTTTTGGGGACTACTGTCCACATGGGGATGGAAAGTATTAACTTTCCTTGGAGCGATTCTAGCAATCATCTTTTCTTGTTGCCTCTGTTTACAGTCTGGCCCAGCCAGCTGTGGACTTTGTGCCACTGTATGCATTCCAAAGCCAGTATCACAGAAAACAGAGAATATTAGAATGATGTTACAGCAACAACTCAATGACCTCATGACCATTGACATCGACTCAGACTAGCATGGGTCCTTTGTGCCTTGCCTGAGTATGGCAAAAGGAGGGTCTGAGTTTTCGTAGATTTCGACTCCGCTTCATATCAGCGTACAGCGCGTTGAAACGACGTCAGACGCTGAGAGAATGGAGATGGATTAGGAAGAAAGCACCAAAACAACGAGTAAAGAATTGAACCCGCAGAAGAGGCCCCGCACCAAATATAATCAGTTGAGAAAAAGAAAAAAAGAAAAAAACTCCACACAAAGAAGAAGTAATCAGCCTGAACATTAAAGACTGATCAGAAATCCCACTGAAGCCGGAGAAAAAGAGATTGTCATATCCAAAGAATAACTTCCCTCCCTCCATAATCTACGAAAACTGTCCTACGCAATATACACTACGCCCTGATGAAGACCTTCTATTAAATAAGAGGTCCACAACCACTAAGGTCGAAACGCGTCAGCATTCTCCGCAGAGGATCAGAGCACAATACACTAGGAAGATAAGATCTATAGTAATGTATAGGAGCTTGAATATATGAGCTGTCCAGTATATTGTTTCAAATATTAGACTCTGAACTCTAATAGGACCAACCAACAAAAAATGCTAAGAAAAGAATAACATCTTTCTAGCAAATGAGTAGGACTTGATTTGAAGTACATAAATGTATATATAAATGTGTTTTGCAAATGTGTTGTTGTAATACTGATGAGTTAACTAGATCAATTCGATTTCACACTTTGTAAATATTATGTAGTTGAGATAACATGTGTAAAAACGAATGTATGAAAATTTGAGAAATCATTCTCTATAGATTGTGAGCACAACTAACCCTTTAAAAAAAAGCAAAAAAAGCATAAAAAAATCAATAAGATGCACAGAGTCAATTAAAACGACGTCTGTTTTAAAAACTATCTTGTTTGATCCATGGTGTCAGAGGTAAAACTTTTGATATAATTATATGACTTTGATTCCGGCCTCTCATTACCTTAAATGAATCACTCCCCTGTATTTTGATATCCGTTTCGTATCTAGCCGCCATTTTGTGTCCAGCCGCCATTTTGTGTTGCCTCACTCAGGCAGCACGGCGAACACGGTGTTTTTGCTTTTTCAGCTGCTACGTGTTTTGTCTGTTAAAGAGTAACCCCTTGTCCTTGTTTACGAAACCGATGTCAGGGCCTGGCCGAGTTTGCTAAAACCCATGTCTAGACTTATTAATCCTTGTCTTACTCCACTGTTTGGATCTCACCATTCTTTCTGACTTTATCTTATTTGACTGGCCTTCGCTATTCTCTTCGTGTATTCTCTTGTTACATAAACTATCCTTTGAAGCATTCAAACATGTTCTACCACCTACAAATTGAATTACGGGCACTAGTGTTGATTAACTTGAGGGGAGGAGAGTACACGGGGTCTGGAAGAAGGGTGTGTTTTGGACATTCGATAGCTTGTTTTCGAACTATTCCTATTCGTTAGTTTTGTATGTTTCGCAGTGGGCATTGTGAATCTGTGTACTATAATAGACTGTGCGCCACAGAATTAAGTGGCAGTCTCCTGAGAACTTACCACTGGTGTACTTCTAGGACCACTGTGCTTAGCTGCAGCTAATAAACCTGATTGTCTACGCCCAACAGAGTGTCTCGTGTCTCTGTTCGGCAAGGCAGGTGAACCCGGAGATATTAGGCGTGCCCTGCGCCGCTTGGCCCATAAGGCCCGGTTCTCCACACCGAACCATACAGACACTCATACTGATACTCTAAAAACCAACTAATAACCCATATCGACACTCATATAGCTAGTCACCAACCCATGCAGCCACTTATACACAAAGTGAAACACTGATACAGATATTTTCATATTTAAACATTACTCGCTAATACATGTATTCACTAAGATACACTTAGTTATACAATCATTTTTACAAAAACAACATCCATTTAGACACTTATTTATCCATTTATTCTTCCATAGACCTTTAGATATACATATATAAAAAATATGTATTTTTCAGAAAGACACACATTCACTGGATGATGTCATCAGTGATGTCATTACTGATGTCATTTGAGATGTCATCAGTGATGTCATGAGTGATGTCACTGACCATGTCATGAGTGATGTAATATGTGACGTCATCGGCAGTGCATTGCCGGCGCACAAGTTATAGTTAACTGAACTAAATATAACGGGGGAATTTCAATGGTTTTGTATGAGTGAAATGTCCAGCTAACTATAACATGTGTGAAACCTCTGGTTTTTTCAGTAAATTTGCATGGTTTTTTAAATGCTAATTCCTAACTATAACATGTGTGAAACCTATGGTTTTTTCAGTGAATATATATATATTACCTACTGGCGATAGCCAGTAAGTATATATAGTTAGGACCTAGCTACCATAGGAAATCCACAACATTCTATTGGGAATAACTTTGGAGCCGGTTGAGGAATTTGCGTGTAATTTTCCAAAATGTTGCCAGCTCCGCTGCGCACCTTCCCTGAAAGTTTCGGGGGGATTTGTGAAGTGGGTGCTGAGAAAAAAGGGGGGTCCCAAAACGTGTTTTCCCCATGTTAATTTCCATAGGACGTTCTGACAAGGCTACAGTCCGAACCGCTGAACGGAATTACACCAAACTTGGCAAAATTGTAGGGACTGGTACGCAGAAGTGCCTTTGCTATATTTGGTGAAAATTGCTCCAGTGGTTTTTATGAAAATTAACTTCAAAAACACATATTTATCTGGGCGGAGCCTGAACACACATCTCATCGTGAGATCTGATTGGCTGTCAGCACTTCATCCAAGAAGTGTTGGCAGCCATCTTGGGACCAATATACATGATAGCACCTCATTAAAAAGCATTGCAGTTAATAGAGGGTTTTAGGACTTTAGTTACATTATAAATCATTTGTTGATGGTACCATACTCATTTTAGGAATTGTGGTGTGTTCTAAGGTGATTTTACCATGTGAAAAAGCCTTCTGCTTGGATATCATGAATCATGTTTGAAAGAAAACTATTATCTCATGCTTTTCCAACAGTGGTTTGGAAGGGGATCTATAAGCTAAACTGAAAGCATATTTTCTGTAAATTCACATTATCTTTCTCAGCCATGTGAGCATGAAGTCTGACATTCTCAGTAAAACATGTACATCCAACAAGGACAGAGACTGTCAGTTGATTCCTTTGTGTTCTACTGCAGCCTCCTAGACTGTTCTAAAGAACAACTAGAGCGCTAACAGTCCTACTTATTACAAAGGTATGGCACACCTGAAGCCATCTTGATTGGAATAAAGTGGTAACTCTTAAAACATTTAATTTAAAAAGGAACAAAATGAGGGGGTATATTTTGCCATAGAAAGTATGATTAGTGCTGCAGAAAGAAAAATTAGGGCAAATTTTGAGTGACTACACAAATCCTCTTCTATTTCATTAAAAAATTCTGACATGCAGTCACCCACGATGGCCACCAGAGCAGAGACAAAAGAGCCCAAATGTAGCCCAAATATCACCCAGATGTAGCCCAAGTATAGCCCAATGACAGAATGTCCCAGAGTGTTCTAAAGAACAACTAGAGCGCTAACAGTCTTACTTATGACAAAAGTATGACACACCAGAAGCCATCTTGATTGGAATGAAGTGGTAAGTCTGAAAACATTTAATTTCAAAATGAACAAAATGAGGGGGTTCGTAGCTTTACTACAGTGATCTAATGAGCAACTAGAGTGCTAACATTCAGAATTTATGGCAAATGTGTGACACATCTGAATGTCTTCTTGATGGAACCAAAGTAAACAAGCATTGAAAATGCAATAGATCTCGCCCTCATTTAAGTTAAAGCCATTCTGTTTGTAATGAGGTGGCTTTTTTGCTTTGCTTTTTTAGTGTTTTTAAAACTTTCATGTAAATAACATGCATATGTATGCATATATGTATATGTATGCATGCATTTATATTTGTATTTAAATAGATTGCAGATAATATATGTTTATATATGTATGTATATATATATATACACATACATAAATGCATATGCATATCTATGCATATATATGTGTATATGTGTGCGTGTAGAGAGAGGCAGAGAGGTAGGGGTGTAGAGGTAGAGAGGTAGAGGTAGAGAGGTAGAGACTAGTAGAGAGAAGTAGAGAGAGGTAGAGAGGTAGAGAGAAGAGAGTGAGTAATAGAGTAGAGAGTGAGTAGTAGAGAGTAGTAGAGAGCAGTAGAGAGAGTAGCAGAGAGTGAGTAGTAGAGAGTAGTAAGTAGAGAGAGTAATAGAGTGAATAGTAGAGTGAGTAGTAGAGAGTAGTAGAGAGTGAGTAGTAGAGAGTGAGTAGTAGAGAGTAGTAGAGAGTAAGTAGTAGAGTGACTAGTAGAGAGCAGTAGAGAGTGAGTAGTAGAGAGTAGTAAAGAGTGAGTAGTAGAGCGTAGTAAAGAGTGAGTAGTAGAGAGTAGTAGAGAGTGAGTAGCAGAGAGAGAGAATAGTAGAGAGTAGTAGAGAGTGAGTAGTAGAGTGAGTAGTAGAGAGTAGGTAGTAGAGAGAGAGTAGTAGAGAGTGAGTAGTAGAGAGTGAGTAGTAGAGAGTGAGTAGTAGAGAGTAGTAGAGAGAGAGTAGTAGAGAGTGAGTAGTAGAGAGTAGTAGAGAGTGAGAAGTAGAGAGTGAGTAATAGAGAGTAGTAGATAGTGAGTAGTAAAGAGTGGGTAGTAGAGAGAGAGTAGTGGAGAGTGAGTAGTAGAGGATAAAGAGTAGTAGAGAGTGAGTAGTAGAGAGTAGAAGATAGTGAGTAGTAGGGAGTGAGTAGTAGAGAGAGAGTAGTAGAGAGTAGTAGAGTAGTAGAGAATGAGTAGTAGAGAGTGAGTATTAGAGAGTAGTGGAGTAGTAGAGAGTAAGTAGTAGAGAGTAGTAGAGAATATTCCAAAGTTTGGCACAGCACCACTTGCACAATAAGTCCAATCAAATCATATCACTTAGAGTCCTTATTGAAGCTCTGAATCTTGGTGTATATTCAAATGCTTTTATTTTCCCTTAAGTTTATGTACCACAGCCAGCTGACGCGTTTCGTTCTGTACAACAGAACTTCTTCAGGGCGTTCTTATTTCCTTCAAGTTATGTCGGTATCCTGTTGTCATATAACTAGATATTTCTTCCAAATGTTAGACGAGACGTAAGTACATTCTTATTCAAAGTGACTAGGTATCAATTTTACGCACACAATTCGGGCAGACTTGAGTAATTTATAGCATCCTCAAAGTCAGTCTTTCAAAAATTCAAAGTATAGGACATGATAATCCAAATCTAAATGTTTCTCAAGAAAAGTCATTTTCAATCGTTCGGAATTTCGGTGTTTGGGCAGATATGACCCAGGGACCCCCAGTATGCAAGGGGAATTAGTCCCCCCTCTGCAAACGCGCCAGTGGTCTGCGTTGCAGAGAGGTGTAAAAAGAGGCATAGCCTCATTACACCTCTGTGCAATGCAGCCCCCTGGCGCATACTGGAGGCTCCTGGTGGGCTAGTTGGCCCCCAGGGACCCCAAGGATGCAAGGGGAATTAGTTCCCTCTCTGCAAACGCGCCAGGGGGCTGCGTTGCAGAGAGGTGTAACAAGGGGCATAGCGTCATTACACCTCTGCAATGCAGCCCCCTGGCGCATACTGGAGGTTCAAGGTGGGCTAGTTGCAGAGAGGTGTAAAAAGGGGCGTGGCTTCATTACACCTCTCTGCAATGCAGTCCCCTGGCGCATACTGGAGATTCCTGGTGGGCTTTCAGGTCTTATATAGTTAGGAATTAGCATTAAAAAAACCTTTGAAATTCACTGAAAAAAACATAGGTTTCAGGCCTTATATAGTTAGGAATTAGCATTTAAAAAACCTTGCAAATTCACTGCAAAACCATAGGTTTCAGGCCTTATATAGTTAGGAATTAGCATTTAAAAAACATTTGAAATTCACTGAAAAAAACATAGGTTTCAGGCCTTATATAGTTAGGAATTAGCATTTAAAAAACCTTTAAAATTCACTCAAAAAACTATAAGTTTTAGGGGTGTTATAGTTAGCTGGACATTTCACTCATACAAAACCATTGAAATTGCTCCTATATAGTTAGTTGTACTAACTATATTTCGCGCACCCACAATCCACTGCTGATGATGTCACATATTACATCATTCATGACATTGTGCTGTAAAAAATGCACCTTGTTGATTCACATTTACAAAGTGACGCATCTAGGTAGATGCGTCACTTTGTAAACCCCTGCGCCACATTATACCTGCATCAGGTGTAATGTATGCAAAGGGGACGTATTGTCGCAAGAAAGGGTCGTAGAAGTGACGCAGTGAAATCTATGAGATTTCACTGTGTCACTTTTAGGACACCGTTGCGTCAAAATCTTGCGCCTGCCTCACAGCAAGCGTAAGAGTGACGCAGGCCCTTTCACATGGGGCTGGCCCCATGCGAAAGGATGCATTGCTGGACTTGCGTCACTTTTGTGACACACTCCAGCAATGCATCACTTTTGCGCTTACAGATACGTCAGAAATACTAAAGTATCTGTAACTCCTTGCAACATAATGCGTCATACATTAAATATGACGCATGAGTAGAAGACTGAAGGCCTCATTTATGAGGCCATGCGTCACTTTTACGCCGCCGGTGTGTCACTTTTTGTGATGCACCAGTGGTGTAAAAAATGCACCTTGTTGAGTCATATTTACAAAGTGACGCATCTAGGTAGATGCGTCACTTTGTAAACCCCTGCCCCACATTATACCTGCGCCAGGTGTAATGTATGCAAAGGGGGCGTATTGACGCAAGAAAGGGTCGTAGAAGTGATGCAGTGAAATCTATGAGATTTCACTGCGTCACTTTTAGGACACCATTGCGTCAAAATCTTGCGCCTGCCTCCAAGCAAGCGTAAGAGTGACGCAGGCCCTTTCACATGGGGCTGGCCCCATGTGAAAGGAGGCATTGTTGGAGTTGCGTCATTTTTGTGACACACTCCAGCAATGAATCACTTTTGCGCTTACAGATACGTCAGAAATACTGACGTATCTGTAACTCCTTGCGACATAATGCGTCATACATTAAATATAACGCATGAGTAGAAGACTGAAGGCCTCATTTATGAGGCCATGCGTCACTTTTACGCCACCGGTGCGTCACTTTTTGTGACACACCAGTGGTGTAAGAAATGCACTTGTTTAGTCATATTTACAAAGTGACGCATCTAGGTAGATGTGTCACTTTGTAAACCCTTGCGCCACATTATACCTGCGCCAGGTGTAATGTATGCAAAGGGTCGTATTGACATAAGGAAGGGTCGTAGAAGTGACGCAGTGAAATCTATGAGATTTCACTGCGTCACTTTTACGGCGCTGTTGCGTCTAAATCTTGCGCCTGCCTCACAGCAGGCGTAAGACTGACGCAGGCCCTTTCACATGGGACTGGCCCCATGTGAAAGGATGCATTGCTGGAGTTGCATCATTTTTGTGACACACTCCAGCAATGCATCACTTTCCTCTAAACACTCTACATTATTTTTTTACTCTATTTTTTTACACTGTTTTTCCCCGTGGTGCGCTCAGGGTGCGCGTACCGGAGAGCGCACCTGGGATTGCACCCAGCACTCACCCCGCAAAAATAAAAAAAAAAATGTTTTGCCCTTCAGGGTCCTTCTAGGCCCCCCTCAGAAAACATAGGGGGTCAGGGGGTGTCTACCGTGCCCTCTTTTAATTATTTCCCCCATTATTTTTCACCTCTTGTGTCTCGATTCTACCGAGACACAAGATGGCGAACTCTCCGGACTGTTTAGAATGTTGACAGACTCCCGACAGCCAATAAGTTTTCCGCTCGCGCACTCCCGTAGCGCGCCGGGTGCGCACCCTGGTACGCGCACCTGTGAGCACTCGGAGAGCGTTTATAGAAATATATGTGTTTTTTAAGGTAATTTTCAAAAGAACCACTGGAGCAATTTTCAGCAAACATAGCAAAGTCACATCTGCGTACCAGTCCCTACAATTTCGCCAAGTTTGGCGTACTTCCATTCAGCGGTTCGGGCTGTAGACTCGTCAGACCGTCCTATGGAAATTAACATGGGGAAAACTCGTTTTGGGACCCCCCTTTTTTCTCAGCCCCCACTCCAAGAATCCCCCCGAAACTTCCAGGGAAGGAGCGGAGCGGAGCTGGCCAAAATTCTGGAAAATTACACGCAAATTCATCAAGCGGCACCAGAGTTATTCCCAACAGAATGTTGTGGATTTCCTATGGTAGCCAATCCTAACTATAACTACCTACTGGCGACCGCCAGTAGGTAATATATATATATATATATATATATTCACTGAAAAAACCATAGGTTATAGACCATATATAGTTAGGAATTAGCATTTACAAAACCTTGAAAATTCACTGAAAAAACCATAGGTTATAGACCATATATAGTTAGGAATTAGCATTTAAAAAACCTTATTTTACTCACACAAAACCATTGAAATTCCATATATAGTTAGTTGCACTAACTATATATCGCGCACCTGCAATCCACTGCTGATGATGTCACATATTACATCATTCATGACATGGTCAGTGACATCACTGATGACATCACTGATGACATCTCAAATGACATCACTGATGACATCACTGATGACATCTCATTTGACATCAATGACCACATCACTGATGATATCATTCATGTGACAATACAATGCATCTCCTCACATTTTAATATAACCTCTGTTTCACCCAGTGTTAAATACAGAATATAATTTTTGAAACCATTGACACACCAATACTAGTTACTACATACGCACTCACTGATTCCTACGTCTACACACACCTTCACTCATTCACCCATACTATCATTCATACATACAATCACTCATCTTTACAACACTATCATATGCACTCATACACCTATACAGACACTCACAGTCTGCCACTCATCCATGGAGTTACTCACACACCTAGTCAGTCCTGTAAAGAATCAATGACACTTCCATTTTCTTGTCTATACAGTTAAACATAGAGCACCTTACATTTTCAAACATATACTAACACATACTTACCTTGTTATACAATCATTGATACAAGTACACATTGATCTGCACAGAGTCACACACCTCCCAGCCAGCCACACACACACTCAGTCTCCCATACAAATACTTGGACAATCAATCAGTAACCCATATAGTTAATCATATAGCTACTGATCAAAACATGCAGCAGTTTACAGAACAACAGACATAATGATGCACAAATTAAGACACTTTAGTCACTAACCCATGCACTCAGTGAGACACATTTAATCACTCACTCATGCATTCAGTCATGCACCTACTAAATCCTTTGTCCAGACACTTATACTTCCACTCATTCTTCAATATGTAAGACACATTTTAACTTTACAGAAACATACAGTCACTGGATGTTGTCATCAGTGATGTCATCAGTGATGTCATTTGAGATGTCATCAGTGATGTCATCAGTGATGTCACTGACCATGTCATGAATGATGTAATATGTGACATCATCAGCAGTGGATTGCAGGTGCGCGATATATAGTTAGTGCAACTAACTATATATGGAATTTCAATGGTTTTGTGTGAGTAAAATAAGGTTTTTTAAATGCTAATTCCTAACTATATATGGTCTATAACCTATGGTTTTTTCAGTGAATTTTCAAGGTTTTGTAAATGCTAATTCCTAACTATATATGGTCTATAACCTATGGTTTTTTCAGTGAATTTCAATGGTTTTTTAATAGCAAATATCATAAGCTGTCGAATGTCAAGTACGTGGTAAGTGAAAACATTTTCGTGTTTATGCACACTGATCTGCTTTGAATGGTGCCCCCCCCCCTCATTTCTATTAGGAGTACTCTCTCTTTGCAGATAGTGAAAGGTAGTTAACGCAGGTCTTTGCCCCCATTGTAATCCGTCGTGCCTGCTTCTCTCTCCATTTGATTCATTGTTATCCAAGTATTTACTGTTTTAGAATTAGTTCTCTTTGGTTCATTCTCTATTTACAAACAAACACAGAGTCGCAATACTCTGTTTAGTCTTTGCAGATAACGAAAAATCGTGTAAAAAAAAAGAAAAGGAATCGAGCAAAATCAGTAGGCCACTAATGGGATCTCTTTTTGACCTCGCTAAAATAGAAACATTAGGAACAACCCCTCATGACAAATACAAAACTAGTGAGATGAACTGAACTCCACACAATGATGGCTGCAAAACAGCTCGGCTCCGCCACCCACCCCGCCCAAAATAACGATAAAGAACGGCTGCCATGATTGGTTGCGGAATGACCACGACGGAGCTACGAAATGGTGCTGCTCTCATGCTAACCCCAGCTTCAGTCTGAAACATCCAGAAACACTGTAGACTACCAATTCGATCAGTTCCGGTAGCGCCCCAATGTAACCCGGTAGAGAAGAACTAGCCCTCCCCTCTTTGACTGATGGTTCTTGTTGCCTGTCCCTTCTGTTGTCATTTAACAGAACTATTTAGCCTGCTGAAAGGGGTTGTGTTCCGACCGCTGGTTGGTGGAGACATTTTGACTATATTCTGTACCTGCGTTGTCGCGTAATGCGTCATATGACGCGCCGCGTTAGCGCATCCGGAAGTCATCCGGGGCGCGCAGCGCGTAACGTAAGCATAACAAGTCATGTGACTTGTTAATAAAACTTTTCATTGGTTCATTTTACTTTTCTTATTGTAATGATGAAAGGCTTGGTCATATGACCTAAAAATTACGCTTTTCATTACTTCCGAACATTATTTTTTCTTAAATATATGTTATAATGTTCCAGGCTAATGTACTTTCCCGGAAATTTTACAACTGTCCTGCAAGTAAAATATATTCTTTTTTCGAGAAAAAGAGCGTTTCTTCGTCCCATGACGGAGCCGTTGAGCAAAAGAGGGTCGACCTGCTGTCTTAGTCGCCGATACGCCTGAATATGAGATTCTTATCGATCTCTTTATGTTGCAGGAATAGAAAACACAACAGCCCTTGACCATTTATCTTTACTGCGTTCCTTCGTATTATACCTTTTACCCTTCATGTAATTGGTCTGCTTTATTTCACTTGCCTTTTAATGATTCTAAAACAGTGACTATTATTAAAAACTTTACCAATGTATATACTACTACCATGTTTTCTTTTAAAAACCTTTATTGTGAAAATTTCATTATACAAATACGAGCCTATAACCACGTGGGCCGGCCACGGAGCAAACTGTAATCGTATATGATGAATAGACATTTACACTGTAGAGGAACGTAACGGGCGGGCCATTACGTTGCAAGAACTAAGGTGTCTAACAGTTACGGAATCCGTGGACGTACATTTTATAATTAAAATACGACAGGGCCAGTTACAATAAAATTATCTAGATATACATTTGCGGGCAAGTACCATGGGTGACGTTAATTCGAACTTTCAACAGTACAGTAATCAATAACACATCAGAACTTAATATCAATAGGGATGTCGAAATATTCAATCAATTCTCGTCCCCGCCCGCCATTTGCTTCAAAACTGCATACGTATCTCGTGATTTCAAGGTTCTGCAACCAGTACACAACAAGGAGTTACGAGTCCCATTTATTCTGGCGCCATTTTGGGCGAGGACGGGCAGGTCCAGGATATAGTCAAAATGTCTCTACCAACCATCGACTATGATGATGTTCATATTCTGTATTTATTAGAGTAACACTCATCTGTCCACATGAAATTAATTTGCCACAATCTAAACATGTCATTTTAATCTTTCCAAAGTTCTTCTAAATATTTGGGACCGTTTCCCTTGCCTCTGAAGCTCTCAGTGCCACTTCTTTGATGAATGTACTAGCAGGTCAGGGGTTCTCCTCCAAATCTCTCTTTTATGCAGCACTATAATTAATTGGTGCCACCTCTCCATATGACGATGCATGGTATAGTTACCACAACTATATTTTTTTTCGGTTCCTCTGGAGAGTTCATCGTGGCAGATGAAGCGTGTAACGTACCGGGCATTTACCTTTTTTTGCATGTACAGGAAAGGAAAAAAAAATCGAGCGTCCGAGTTCTAAGGTGTCCCAGGGCCATTTTAGTGGACCAGGCCCAAATCCAAAGAACAGGCCGCCATTTTGAGAGTCCTGTTGCAGCCGCCTGTCGCTGTAGCATCAAGAGCAGCCGAAACTCAGCTGAATGGCAACTGAAACGGTAAAGGGGCGCCCCACTACAGCAGACGAGCCAGGCCCAAATCCAAAGAACAGCTATCTCACAGGCTAATGGGGCGACCCACGCCGAGTTTCAGCATTGTAGGATGACCACACAAGTACAGCAACTTGCTAGACATCACCTCGGTGCCATCCGGATCTCGGCGCCCCACTGCAGATGAAGTGCCTCTCAACTATGAAACCACCACGGTGACATCCGGATCTTGGCGCGTTGTGCTGCCTTCGGCCTATTCGCACATCGGTCCGCTACTGACGCCATCTCACAGGCTAATGGGGCGACCCACGCCGAGTTTCAGCATTGTAGGATGACCACACCAGTACAGCAACTTGCTAGACATCACCTCGGTGCCATCCGGATCTCGGCGCCCCACTGCAGATGAAGTGCCTCTCAACTATGAAACCACCACGGTGACATCCGGATCTTGGCGCGTTGTGCTGCCTTCGGCCTATTCGCACATCGGTCCGCTACTGACGCCATCTCACAGGCTAATGGGGCGACCCACGCCGAGTTTCAGCATTGTAGGATGACCACACCAACTTGCTAGACATCACCTCAGTGCCATCCGAATCTTGGCATCTCAACGCCTAGTGGTATCTTCCATACAAAAAATATTGTTACGCTGCCTTTGGCCCCATTCGCACATCAGTCCGCAACTTAGACATCACCTCGGTGCCATCCGGATCTTGGCATCTCAGCGCCTTGTGGTGTCAGTCAGAAAATATTGTTGTGCTGCCTTCGGCCTATTCGCACATCGGTCCGCTACTGACGCCATCTCACAGGCCAACGGGGCGCCCCACGCCGACTTTCAGCATTGTAGGATGGCCACACCAGTGCGGCAACTCACTACACACCACCTCGGTGCCATCCGGATCTTGGCATCTCAGCGCCTTGTGGTCTCTTCTACACCGGAAATATAGTAGAAAATATTGTTGCGCTGCCTTTGGCCCCATTCACACATCAGTCCGCTACTGACACCATCTCACAGGCCAACGGGGCGCCCCACGCCGACTTTCAACATTGTAGGATGGCCACAGAAGTGCGACAACTTACTAGACACCACCTCGGTGCCATCCGGATCTTGGCGCGTTGTGCTGCCTTCGGCCTATTCGCACATCGGTCCGCTACTGACGCAAACTCACAGGCCAACGGGGCGCCCCACGCCGACTTTCAGCATTGTAGGATGGCCACACCAGTGCGCCAACTTCCTACACACCACCTCGGTGCCATCCGGATCTTGGCGCGTAGTGAAGCTGCAGCAGCTGCAAATAAGCTTCAGACAGTGTTACAACCGCTGCTCAGAACTCTCAACTATGACACCACCTCGATGCCATCCGGATCTTGGCGCGTTGTGTTGCCTTCGGCCTATTCGCACATCGGTCCGCTACTGACGCCGCCTCACGTGCCAACGTATTTTCTCCGCATTTTATACCCTATGCCGCATAACAGGTCATGTGACTTGTTTATAAAACTTTTCATTGGTTCATTTTACTTTTGGTTTCCTAATGATGGAAGGCTTGATCATATGACCTAAAAACAACACTTTTCATTGGATGAAAACTTTTTTTTTCCCCCAAACGATGAAAGCCCCACCTTGTTTCTGGATGTTTCAGACTGAAGCTGGCGTCACCATGAGAGCACCACCATCTCGTAGCTCCGTCGTGGTCATTCCGCGAGCAATCATGGCAGCCGCTCCCCACCAGAAGCCTGCAGGAGTCGGGGCCCCCAAAACTTTTGATGAATTCTCAAGGCGGAGGGGACGCTTTCGAGAATGGGGTCCAAGACCTAGCAGACAAGCGTCCGATTTCCAAGGTGTCCCAGGGCCATTTCAGTGGACCAGGCCCAAAAAGGAAACAGCCTGCCGCCATTTTGAGAGTCCTGTGACAGCCGCCTATCGCTGCACCGCAAGAGTGGGCGCAACTCAGCTGAATGGCGGATTTTGACACAGTGGACCAAAAGCGGACGGAATGGCAACTGAAACGGTAAAGGGGCGCCCCACTACAACAGACGAGACTCCACCTGGAGAGGCCCGTTCACGCCGCCTCCCCCGGGGCGCTCCACGCCGTTATTCGGAGCAGCATTGTAGGATACCAAAACCAGTGCGGCAACTTACTGGACATCACCTTGGTGCCATCGTTCTGCTGCCTTGGAACTATTCGCACAACAGTTTGCTACTGATGACCCACCCCCCGCGACGCCCCACGCCGTTATTTGCTGGGTGGCAACTTACTAGACATCACTTTTGTGTCATCTAGATTTCGGCGCGTTCTGCTGCCTTGGAACTATTCGCACAACAGTTTGCTACTGATCACCCACCCCCCGCGACGCCCCACGCCGGAAATCTGGACGTTGTGCTGCGTTGGGACTATTCGCACAGCCGACCGCTACTTCGTTGTTTTTCTCTAAAAATGTTTATATGTTATTACTATTTTTGTTTTCTTGTATATATTTATAAATTATTAAAGTTTTATAATCTTACTACTTTGTCGGAGTGCTATATATTTTTAATGTGACACATAATTGTAAAAACTTTGATGTACAAAGAGTCATCCCTGGAATCTTCCGCTTCACGCTCGGTCCCCTCCCCAATCACAATACAGGATGGTTTTCAGATAATAGCAACGCTTCTGCTGTGACGGATCTCATCGAGTGTGGGCCTTGATCTACTATAACTCCTTTGAAGACGGGTGATTCTTTACAGCTGTGGCTATAAACTACATCTGCAGGGCTAGCTGATAGCCTAGGACCGGCCTGGACAATCGGACACAGAGGAAAAGGAGTGTCAGAGGGTGCGGTAGTGAATAGGGCGAAAGGGAGGTGTCGGGCGGGCACAGGGTGTGATTCTCAGGGAAGAACAGCGCAGATGGGGGGAGGTTTATTACCCATGCATAAAACAGAGAGCGGGGGTGACCACTGCCTGGGGGAGATGCTTGCGAGGGTGGGGAGCCATGCTAAGGATCGACAGCGTGCACAGAGTGGATCTGGTCAAGGCATCTAAAATGGCTGCCGTGCACGACAAAAGTGTGGCATTTGAAAAAAGACAAGATGGCGCACACAATGTTTTTCAACAATTCCTGATTTCCTTCGAATCGAACGTTAACAGACGTTGGGGCATATTACCAAAGTTAAGCGATATTTATCCCTAACGATGCATTGCAAAGATTTTTTTACCGTCAGAAATTATCGCAGATAAACCTTGCTATTATCAAGGTTTATCGCAAATACGATAAAAAACGAGCGCAATGCATTAATATCGCTGAAAACTCCGCGATATTCATGCATTACCGAGCTAATGCTCTTAGCCATGTTATCCACCTCCCATTGGATAACATGGCTAAGAACTGCTCAGGGCAGCTGTTACTTTTTGGAGATATTCGCGCTTATCTCGAATATTTCCAAAAGTTGATAATAGGAGATAGCGATGTTAGCGACTGTTTCCAGTCGCTAACATCTTGGCATGCCCACTTTGCATGTCATTAGTGATAAATATCACTCACATGCAAAGTGGGGCCCAAGATGGTCGCTATCTCCTACTAGCCGTCGCTAACTGGTGTTAGCAACAGCTACGTAATACAGATATAATTTTATCTCCGCGAAGCGGAGCGCTGTTACAGATATATATCTTGTTTTTGAACGTTAATTTCTCAAAATGCACTGAAGCACATATATTGAGACCTAGCAAAGGCACATCGGGCTACCAGTCCCTAATATTTTACCAAGTTTCGTGCAAATCCATTCAGCCGTTCGATTATTATTATTATTTATTTTTTTTGCCCCGCGGGGCCCTTTTAAAACCTCCACATCAAACCTAGGGGGTCAGCGAGGATCTACTATGCCCCCTTATGGTCATTTGCCCCTTCGCTTTGGCCTCCTCTTGTCTCTCGATCCTACCGAGAGACAAGATGGCGGCCGCTACGGACTGTTTGGAATGTTTACAGACACCGGAGAGCCAATCAGCTTCGCTTCGCAAAGCTCCGTAACGCGAAAAGTACGCGAAGCGGTCCGCTGTTACAGATATATATCTTTTTTTGAACGTTAATTTCTCAAAATCCACTGAAGCACATATATTGAGACCTAGCAAAGGCACATCGGGCTACCAGTCCCTACAATTTTGCCAAGTTTCGTGCAAATCCATTCAGCCGTAAGATTATTATTATAATTTTTTTTTTTTGCCCCGCGGGGCCCTTTTAAAACCTCCACATCAAACCTAGGGGGTCAGCGAGGATCTACTATTCCCCCTTATGGTCATTTGCCCCTTCGCTTTGGCCTCCTCTTGTCTCTCGATCCTACCGAGAGACAAGATGGCGGCCGCTACGGACTTTTTGGAATGTTGACAGACGCCAGAGAACCAATCAGCTTCGCTTCACAAAGCTCCGTTGCGCGAAAAGTCCGCGAACCAGTGCGCTAACTGGTCCGCTGTTACAGATATATATCTTTTTTTAAACGTTAATTTCTCAAAATCCACTGGAGCACATATATTGAGACCTACAAAAGGCACATCGGGCTACCAGTCCCTACAATTTTGCCAAGTTTCGTGCAAATCCATTCAGCCGTTCGGGCTAAAAGTGAGGCCAACCGCCCTATGGAAAACTCAATGTTAAAAACACGTTTTGGGACCCCCCTTTTTTCTCGGCCCCCACTGGACGAACCCCCCCCCAAATTTTCAAGGGCTGCTCAGAAACAAAATGTGCCATTTTCCTGAAAATTTCAGCCAATTCCGTCCACAAACGCCAAAGTTATTAGACATAGAATTTTCAAAAAACCCATAGAGAAAAAATCCTAACTATATATACCTACTGGCGACCGCCAGTAGGTAATATTCACTGAAAAAACCATAGGTTATTTTACTCACACAAAACCAATGAAATTCCATATATAGTTAGTTGTACTAACTATATATCGCGCACCCGCAATCCACTGCTGATCATGTCACATATTACATCATTCATGACATGGTCAGTGACATCACTGATGACATCACTGATGACATCTCAAATGACATCACTGATGACATGACTGATGACATCTCAAATGACATCACTGATGACATCACTGATGACATCTCAAATGACATCACTGATGACATCACTGATGACAACATCCAGTGACTGTATTTTTCTGTAAAGTTAAAATATGTCTTACATATTGAAGAATGAGTGGATGTATAAGTGTCTGGATGAAGGATTTAGTAGGTGCATGACTGACTGTATGAGTGAGTGGTTAAATGTGTCTCATTGAGTGCATGGGTTAGTGACTAAACTGTCTTAATTTGTGCATCATTATGTCTGTTGTTCTGTAAACTGCTGCATGTGTTGATCAGTAGCTATATGAGTAACTATATGGGTTATTGATTGGTTGCCCAAGCATTTGTATGGGAAACTGAGAGTGTGTGTGGGTGGCTGGGAAGGTGTATGACTCTGTGCATAATGTATGGGTTCAAAAGTGCATGTGGAAACAGCTGTATGGGTGGTTGACTGTGTGCATGACTGTATTGGTGAGTGAATGGATATCTCAGTGCTACATGTCAAAGTAAGTACATATGTAAAACACAGTACATGTGAGAGTTGACATATATAAATAACTGTGCATAAGAGCCAGTGAATGTGTGAGTGGCTGTATGGATCATTGTGCTCTTGTATCCAGGATTGTATAAGTGAGTAAATATGTTTAGTATATGTTTGAATAAGTAAGGTGTGTTTAACTGTATAGTTAAGGAAATGGAGGTGTGATTGATTGTTTGCATGACTGACTAGGTGTGTGTGTAACTTCATGGATGAGTGACAATCTGCGAGTCTGTGTTTACACTGAGTGTATCTAAGGTTATATTAGAGTCTGAAGAGGTTCATCGTATTATCACATGAATGATGTCATCAGTGATGTGATCAGTAATGTCAAATGAGATGTCATCAGTGATGTCATTTGAGATGTCATTTGAGATGTCATCAGTGATGTCATCAGTGATGTCATTAGTGATGTCATTTGAGATGTCATCAGTGATGTCATCAGTGATGTCATTTGAGATGTCATCAGTGATGTCATCAGTGATGTCATTTGAGATGTCATCAGTGATGTCATCAGTGATGTCATTTGAGATGTCATCAGTGATGTCATCAGTGATGTCACTGACCATGTCATGAATGATGTAATATGTGACATGATCAGCAGTGGATTGCGGGTGCGCGATATATAGTTAGTACAACTAACTATATATGGAATTTCATTGGTTTTGTGTGAGTAAAATAAGGTTTTTTAAATGCTAATTCCTAACTATATATGGTCTATAACCTATGGTTTTTTCAGTGAATTTTCAAGGTTTTGTAAATGCTAATTCCTAACTATATATGGTCTATAACCTATGGTTTTTTCAATGAATTTCATTGGTTTTTTAAAAGCTAATATCTATAGCTGTAAAATTTATTCTTCTTTAAATCCAAAAATATATTTTATATGTTTATTAATAATTTTTTTTAAATATTTTTTTGTTTCGCTCCCGGTCCGCGAACCGGGAAGCTTCCCGTTAGCTCAATTTGATTCCGTGATCCGGTCCGCGAACCGGTAAGAAATCAACATAGTGACGGTATCGCGTTGCCGCGTAATGCGTCTTATGACGTACTGCGTTAGCGCACCCGGAAGTGCCCCGGGGCGCGGACCGAGGCGCGAAACGCAGCTCCCCGGAAGCGATCCGCGGCGCGAAAGAGCGACGTATCGCGTTGCCGCGAAATGCGTCTTGTGACGTATCGCGTTAGCGCACCCGGAAGTGTCCCGGGGCGCGGACCGAGGCGCGAAGCGGAGCGACCCGGAAGCTAACCGGGGAGCGTTCCGCAGCGCGTAACATGAGCGTGAGAGGTCATGTGACTTGTTAATAAAACTTTTCATTGGTTCATTTCACTTTTAGTTTCATAATTATGGAAGGCTAGGTCAGGTGACCTAAAAATAACACTTTTCATTGGTTGAGAAGTATTGTTTTTTCCAAATGATGAAAACCCCTCCTTCTTTCCTCACTCTGACTTTCATCATTGTGAGAGGAAGACCTATTTTGCTTGTTGGAAGACCTATTTTGCTTGTGTGAAAATGGCTTCATTGGTTGCTTCAGCTGGTGGACCCCCACCACCACCTCCACCTCCTCATGGGAAGAGAGGACCACCTCCCCAGGTGATTACCAACACTGAGGAGGAAGATGAAGAAATGGATGAGGAGGGAGAAGAACCACAATTCCTGGAAGAGTTGCCCCGGGTTTCCAGAAAGAAAGCCAGTTTCATCTGGCAGTTTTTTTCGATGCCTCGTGGACAAAAAAAAGTCAACGCGAGGTATGTCACCTGCCTCATATGCAAGGAACAATTGTCCAGAGGGACGGACAAAAAATACAGTTATGGTAATCACACCATGCATAGGCACATGACGAGGAAACATCCCCTAAATTACAGCCGGGCGGAATTAAGGGATATGCTGGACAATCCTAGACCAACTCCTGTGGCCAGACCAACAATACCGGTTTCTTTAACACCAGAGGAGGCACGGGAAACTGTGCCAAATATCCAACAAAATTTTGGGCATATGATACATTTATGTATGCACTGTCGTGCATTATTAGCTTGTGGCAACATGAGCATCAATGCACTCTACCTTGCATATGAACACCATGATTGCCCTAACCGCCCCCAGTAATTTTTTTTTGCTCCTGTTGAGCCCTTTTCAACGCCTGTTTTTTGTTGTTTCCCCCCCAAAAAAAACCCAAAAAAAATATAAAATCGTTCAAAAAATACAAAAAAAACAAAAAATGTTCAAAAAATAAAAAAAAATATAAAACAACAAAAATATTTAAAAAAAAGTTCTTTTCAGAACTACCTTCCCTTTCAAAAAAAATTGCTACAATGTTTAGCACTCTGGCAAGCTCTATTTCTTTTGGTTCGCTCCCGGGTTAGCTTCCCGGGACGCGGACCGGGAGCTAACCAAAAATTTTTTATTTTTTTTAAAAAGTGTAAGTATAAGGAAAGTAAACAGAGAGTGATGTTAAAAGAAAGACAGCTATAGGGAGTAAAGAAGAGATACTGTTTAATAGATCTATTTACCGAAGAAAAGACAGAAGAGGGTATAATTGTGAAAAACAAAATAGATAACGAAGTGAAAGAAAAACAAGCATTGGCATAGCCAATAGGTCTCGCCTTTGGGACCTTCTAAGTATTTAGTTATGCAGCATAATATCCTTGGTGCAGCAACATCAACTGTTGCATGGCTAAACACGTATAAGGTCCCAAAGGCGAGACCTATTGTCTATGCCAATGCTTGTTTCTTAAGTAGTATTGCAATACGTCTGACTCTTCCATGTGAAAAGATCTTATCTTGTGCTCTAAAGATTGCTAAAGTCTCGACAGAGAACAGGCTAGGCTGTAAGTAGGGTAAATTGCGCTTGGTGATCTGTTTGAGGGAGCGTCTGCTTTGCCTGGTGTCTTTGGAGAGCAATTTTGATTGGTATACTGGACAATGTTAGTTTTATTGGTCCAGTAGACAATTAAACTGCTGCATGACCACACTGTGTGATCCTGGGCACACTTTACAAATCCTACCTACCATCCAGCGGCTGAAGTGCAAATTGTAAAACCTGATAGCTGGGCACAATTACAGTGTCATTACAGGCACACCCTGTGTGATCTTGGACATTTATCACATCTCAAAGTACTTTTAAATGCTTGAGCTTGGGATAAACTCTAGAAAAATACTCTCATGCATTTGACCTACCCAGGTGTTTGCTGCTACGTGCTTGATAAGAAATAATGCAACACACAATTGCAACTTCTGTGCCCCTTCCAAATAAACACTAGAAATCAGAGTTGTAATTAGTCTCTAGAATGAGTAAGATGCCCTCCAGCCTCCACTTGAAAGCAGGGGTGTATAGTTTGAGGGGAGTGAGGGGGGGGGCGAGGGAGGCATGCAATACTTTAACGCAGGTAAAAGTGTCCAAAGTCACACCATCTGCCCACTAAAGAGCGGCTCGCAGTGGCCGGCTGGCCCGGCTGATTAGGGGAGCTGTTGGTGCCGAGCCTGGTGGGGCAGGTCCCAGCTGTGCTCTGCCGGGCTGCAGGCAGCTCAGTTATTAGGCAGCTGGTGGCGTGGGGACCACTGCTATTCCGTCTGTAATGTGCCCGAGCCTCCCGGCAGGCGGGGGGATCACAAGAGCGACCGCTCCCACCCTCGGAGGCTAATTAATTGGCAGAACAAGAGCGCATTAAGGCGGATATAGGAGGGAGCCCTGTGCTAGCACCTTCTGAGTGTATGAGCTAAAGGCAGGTGGTTGTGTGTTTCAAATGCCTCTCAGACTACAAAACGCAGCGAATGCTACGTCCAAATCTGAAATTAGGAGTGCTCGTGTGCACGTGCCTAGGTATGTCTATCTAAGTGTGTGTGCTTCATAGTAATAGTCTATGTGTCACTGCATCTTAGACTGTGTGCCACTTTAAGCATGTAACAGTGTGAAGGTATGCACTACTGCGCTTGTGAGTCACGCTGTTTGCGAGTGGGTTTGTACCTGACAATTACTGACCTTGCAGTTGTGTGTGACTCACTCTGTGTCTGTGCCACTTTATGCGTGTGCATTTAACCTTGAGTGCCTGTGTATGTGGAGCGTGATGTACTGCGTGTGTGTGCGCGTGTGTGTACAGCGAGTTACTGTATGTGGCCTACTGTGAGTGTGCGTGTGTGAGCCACTGTGTTTGTGTGCGTGTCCCACGCTGTGCTGTGTATCTATCTATGTTTGTTAGTGTGTGTGTGCTGCTGTGTAGGTACCACTGAATGTGTAAGCGGGTGCTGGAGTGTATAGACAAACACACGTGAATCCTCAGTTTGTATGCAATGTACGTCACACGTAATTTACGGTCCTGTTCCGCTTTATTTTATTTTGATTGCAGTATAAAAAATGCTTGTTTATATTAGACTGGGGAATACAAACAGGAATCTAGTCTTCAAAGGGAGAGCTGCATGCCAATGTAGAACAAGCACCGGCCAGCTTATAACCCTACTCTGCGATGTTCTTGACTCCCATGCCATTGTTCACCATTTGAGTGAAGTCATGACCCCGCCTACCGAGCGGGGTAAGAAATGCTGTTCACAAGTGTGGTTGTAGCTGTCTGGGCACTTAAATATTCACCAAATATAGATTAGCTCATACTACATACCAATCCCTACCATTTTCACAAATTTGATTGGAATTCCATTTAGTCATTTAGCCTGTAGACCTCTCTAAATACCCTGAGGTAAATTACTTCACAAAACACATCTGAAGTGTTGGAATTGACAACCAATGAAAATGTTACTTTCATTTTCTACTTTTTTTACCTGACATTTGATTGGTTATGTACCTGAATATATATAAAGGAAGAGAGAGAAACACAGCCATTTTGACTACTACTTCCTGAACTACATTGCAAGATCATTTTCACTCACAACTTAAACTTGTTTTTAGAAGGTGAGATATTATTTTATAAATTTGAAAACATTTTCAGATAGTTATATACTATCCCTCTGTAAGAGTTAGACATTGAGAAAGGCTTCTTTATTATAATTATGGATTGATTTAGGTTTCTGTGGTATAATTATGAATTTACTTAGGCTTCTTCACAGGCACTTTTTAATAGTACTACTTCACGCCTGAAACCATACAGTGCCCATAGATTACTTCTCTGTTATAAACTCACAAGTACCTGTCTGAACTTAAACCCAACAGTGCCCTATCTCTACTGATATATTTATTTTTTATGCAAATTACAGCAAGAAAATGGAAGGTGAGCAGAATGTTTCCTTTGAAATTGTTCTGGAGAACAACACAGAAAAAGATATTGAGGACAATGATGACTCAGATTTCATGGATGAATCACGGGACCATGAATTAGTTCAATGTGTAGAATCTGTGGATCATTTACTTCATTATGATGACGGTCAAATGTGGGAACTTATGTTCACTCAACAAGAGGACATATCGGACAGTCAAATGCTAGACGTTCTATTAAATTTTGAAAAACAATCCGAAAAATAAAATTGTATGTAATATTAAAAAATTGTTTGAGTCTTTAATCATTTTTATATGTAATTAATAAACTAGTTAAATGTTAGAAATGTTATTAAATTTTCAACCACAATGACAATAATAAATAATTGCTTTAAAAACTAAAAAAAATAAAAAATAATCAACAAAACCAACAATCAATTAACATACTGCATTTGAAAAGTCTCTCATTCATTTTTCATTGCAGTACGCTGCCCAGAACGCTTCCCGGTTCGCGGACCGGGCGCTACCCACTAAAAAAAACAAAAAAAAAATTTTTTTTTTTGCCCCGCGGGGCCCTTTTAAAGCCTCCACATTAAACCTAGGGGGTCAGGGAGGATCTACTATGCCCCCTTATGGTTATTTCCCCCTTTGTTTTGGCCTCCTCTTGTCTCTCAATCCTACCGAGAGACAAGATGGCGGCCGCTCCGGACTGTTTAGAATGTTGACAGACACCGGAGAGCCAATCAGCTTCGCTACGCGAAGTTCTGGTACGCGCCCCGGTCCGCGAACCGGGGAGCTGCCCAGAGCGCGCTTACAGATATATATCTTTTTTTAAACGTTAATTTCTCAAAATCCACTGGAGCACATATATTGAGACCTACAAAAGGCACATCGGGCTACCAGTCCCTACAATTTTGCCAAGTTTCGTGCAAATCCATTCAGCCGTTCGGGCTAAAAGTGAGGCCAACCGCCCTATGGAAAACTCAATGTTAAAAACACGTTTTGGGACCCCCCTTTTTTCTCGGCCCCCCCTGGACGAAACCCCCCCAAATTTTCAGGGGCTGCTCAGAAACAAAATGTTCCATTTTCCAGAAAATTTCATCCAATTCCGTCCACAAACGCCAAAGTTATTAGACATAGAATTTTCAAAAATCCCATAGGGAAAAAATCCTAACTATATATACCTACTGGCGACCGCCAGTAGGTAATGTATATATATATATATATATATATACATATATATATATATATATATATATATATATATATATGTATATATTCACCGAAAAAAACTTAGGTTTCACATATGTTATAGTTAGGAATTCGCATTTAAAAACCTTAAGTTTCACACATGTTATAGTTAGCTGGACATTTCACTCATGCAAAAACCATTGAAATTCCCCTGGTATAGTTAGTAGTACTAACTATAACTCGCGCACCCGCAATCCACTGCTGATGATGTCACATATTACATCATTCATGACATGGTCAGTGACATCACTGATGACATCTCAAATGACATCACTGATGACATCACTGATGACATCATCCATGTGACAAACTAATACACCTCATTATACAGTAGCATAACCTTTGAACACTCATTATAAATTATGAAGTTCCATATTTGAAACCATTGACACACCAGTACAAGTTTCTAAAAACCCACTCAGTAATTCCGACATCTACACATACTTCTAAACATTTACCTATAGATATACTCATATATGCTAACAAATATCAATAGAACACTATTAAATATACTTATATACCTACATCAATATTACACACCAGCACATATCCTATTCCTTTATGCAGACATCCTACTCACTTATGCAAACAATTGATCATACTTATATTTACTAAGCTACTCCCTTACACAAACACCACTTTATGTATTCATATAGATTGTAACTCATACTTAGTGTGTTATAAAATCAGTATTACAAGTATACAGTTATCCATACATCAATCATACAAACACTGAGTATTATGTATACTTATTTAGATACATTAACTGTCACATACACTGCCTTTTACATTTTTAGTTTATTGGACATATATCATTGATAAAAAATATTTACTCATCACCACACCTATAAAGAGATTCACTCACCCAAATAACTGTTTCCACATACAGTCTTAACCTCATATACTTACTAAATCGACTATTTACACATCTTTCCACCGTCACACATGTCCCACCCAACCACACACACATTCATTCACTATCCCATACTAATACTCATTTAACTAATTAATAACTAATGTAGACTTTCACATAGGTAGTAACCAACTTATGTAGTAGTTTACACAATAAGAGATAGAGTAAATGTAAATGTAAATGTCATGGTATTTATAGAGCACACTGTCACCAGACGGTCACCTTGCGGTGTCGCCTATTCGGCTTCCTGGCGCTGATACTCATACCGCTGTGGAACCCCTCCTGGCTTTCCCTGTGAAGTGTCCACTTCTGGGCACCCCCAGGGTGAAGCCAGGCATCCTTAGCGCTGTTGGGGCCGGTGTGGAGGCTAAGCAAGCTATTGCCCAGAGTTGCAGCGTGGGGCCCATGATTAGAATAGGCACCATGGCGAGAATTAACAGGTCTGAGGAAATTGAGCCCGAAACCCCGCCAACGCGGGAATCGAACCCTGGTCTCCTGGCCAGAACTCTGCATTAGGGTCTGCCGCTCTAACCATTGAGCCACATTCCTCCATAGAGTGATACAGGTATTCACACAGTTTAATCACCATCCTATATATTTAGTGAGACACTTAAAATTCCTCACTTAGACAGTCAATCACATTGGTACTAAATCCTCCATTCCATTTTCAATCTTTATTTCGGCCGGTTTGACCATCAAAGATATACAATAAGAACACATTTAAAACATTATAAAATCATCAGAGATAAACAGCAAATGCATATTGTACAGGGTAGAATCGTTCCACCCTGAAAATTAGGTACTACTAGAGTGAAAACAGATAAAAGACCATACTTTAAAAATTGTTGAACTAAAAATTATGTGGGAACTTGCGACTTTAAAATACGGGTGCGAGTATGCCAGACATTTACAAAAAATGTAGCCAATGCAAAGACAGTTGGACCCGAAAGATCAGTTTTTAAAATTCTATACATAGGGAGGTACTCCCTACAACCAAAGTTTCTAATGAGTGGTAGGAGCCAATATTTCCTCGCGGCCTTGTAAGCTGGACAGAACAAGACCACATGCAAATCGCTTTCCTCCGCACAAGCACATGCCGGGCATTGCTTGGTAGAGGGCGGTGTTGACCAGGAGCTAGTATAGGATCGCAGGGGTAATGTGCCATATCTCCATTGGAGAAATAGCTTCCTGGCCTGCACAGGGGACATAGCGTCCAATACCCTCTCCAGCCTATATGAATCCTTGCATTGCGTAAATGCAGATGTTAATGACCCGACACCCTGAGAGTCCAAGGCCATAGCTAATTTCTGCTCATGGTAGGCATTGGCCAAAGCTTTTCCTGGGATCTTTAGTGAAGCATTCGCTGGATCGAGCCACAAATCGGGGAGCCCCAGTCTCACACAAGACTTTTGAATGTATTTTATCCACGGGATCTGCAAAGCTTTGGGGTGGGTTAAAAACTCCCTCAGTTCCGCCCTGTAAGTCGAAAGTTCTTCACTACTCCATAGCCTCCGCCAGAAGGCTATGGGTCTGAAACCTAGTTCATCTGCTATTGGTCTCAGTCCCAAATCCATCCTCAAAGGGAGGAGCGGAGTACTAGGCGGGAGTGCAACTATCTGTCTAATGAAGTTATTCTCAGTTATAGACAAACTGCGGGAGGATATGTGACCCCACAGTTCCGCCCCATACATAATGGCCCCCCTGGCCTGTGCCTTGTAGATCTGAATAAGCGGCCCCAACGGATGATATGTGGAGCTTTTCAACATCCGAGCAATGCCCCCTGTGGTCTGCACTAATTTAAGATTAGCCCTGGTCTGGTGTGTTCCCCAGGACATGGTTTCATTCAACGTTACACCAAGGTATTCAAAGGTGGAGACTCTCTCTAAACGTGATGATCCCAGTAGGGGATTTGGGCGTAGTCTTGGGGTTGGGTTCAGGACCATAAACTTAGTTTTTGCAGCATTGATTTCCAACCCCCTATCAGTGCAGAAAGCCACAAAAGAATCAAGGATCCTCTGTATCCCCATGGGGGTTTTGGACAGCAGCAGGGTGTCATCAGCAAACATGATTGCAGGCACCCCGCTGCCGCCCACCCTTGGGGCGTCAGTGTATTCAGTGCCGTTGAGATGGGCGATTACCCCATTGACAAAGAGGCAGAACAGGGTCGGTGCCAATACACACCCCTGCCTAACCCCCCTGTCAATGGAGAATCTGTCCGTCAGTTCCCCGAGTTTCCCGCACCTGACCCGGGCATAGTTATTGTGATGCAGTCTCTGTAGAATTATCAGGATATCCGGGGGAACCCCCATCTCGGCCAGAACACTCCAGAGTTTCCCTCTCGGCACTAGGTCGAAGGCAGCCCTCAGATCCACAAATATTGTGTATAAGCTGCCACCCTCGAGTATCGCTACCCTCCAGTAGATGATGTTCAGGCGAAAAACCTGATCCACTGTAGAGACTCCCTTCCTAAAGCCCGCCTGGTCCTCCATTCACACACTTATACATGCACTCATTTTTAAAGGCAGATTGCTATATATATATAATATTTATTTAAATAACGTACCAAACCACTTTCACTGGATGATGTCATCAGTGATGTAATTTGAGATGTCCCCAGTGATGTCATCAGTGATGTCACTGACCATGTCATGAATGATGTAATATGTGACATCATCAGCAGTGGATTGCGGGCGCGCGAGTTATAGTTAGTACAACTAACTATAACTGGGGAAATTCAATGGTATTGTATGAGTAAAATGTCCAGCTAACTATAACATGTGTGAAACCTATGTTTTTTTAGTGAATTTCTAAGGTTTTTTTAAATGCTAATTCCTAACTATAACGTGCCTAAAACCAATGTTTTTCCAGTGAATTTCATAGGTTTTATAAATGCTAATTTGTAAATGTATTATTATATTTTTTATAATAATTTCCTACATTTTTTATAATAATTATTTTTTGTTTTTTTTAAAAATTACATTACATATTTTTAATGTAAAATTAAATAAATAAATAAATGATTTAAAAAAAATTCAATAAATTAAAATTAATTTCTATATATTTTTTTGCATTTTTTGTGTCTGTAATCGTACTGTACGCGTACCCACAAATACGTTCCGAAGAATTTTTGACATTCCGTGTCGCATTGGAGCTTCCCTGTGACATCATGTACGTTTATACGGCTCACCGTATGTGTACTCCACGAAAGTTTCTTTATGTTTAAAAATATATATCTATGTATTTAATGTAAATATTAAGGCAAGACATTATCTGAGATAATCATGAAAATAGTTTTTATTTACTTTTAATAAGCGTATATTACTTTTAAAAGCAATTACCCAAATCGCGGGAGTACGTCGTACGTACGCACATCTTAAGCACCCCATACGCACACGCCATGTGACTTCAAAACAAGAGATTTGATTGGTTCATAATACTTCCTATTCCAACTGTTGAAAGACCCCACCCATTTTAATCATTCTTCACTGAAGAACCATCTCTTTTCTGAAGCTCCTGTGTTTTAGAAGACAACTTTAATATGGCTGCACACCAGGAGGAAGATACTTCTGAACACTCTTCAGAAGAGGAATTTCTTGCTGAGGATGCACAGCCAAAAAGGAAGGAATCTTTGATCTGGAAATTTTTTAAATTTCCAGATGGAGAAAAGAAAGTGAATGTAAATGTAAATGTCAAAGGTTCTTATATAGCGCCTTATCACCCCAAGGTCTCAAGGCGCTTGCTTCGGGAACCCGTACTGGCTTTTTCCCTGTGAGATAACCCCTACTGGGCATCCCCAAGGTGAAAGCCAGGCATCCCGCCGCGGGGGCGCCGTAGTGGAGATTAAGCAAGCTATTGCCCAGAGTTGCAGAGTGTGAACCTGTGATTCGAGTAGGCACCGAAGCGAGAATTATCGAGTCCGTGGACATTTGGGATCAAGACCCTGCTGCGTCGGAAATTGAACCCTGGTCCCGGGTCTGACCTCTGCTTCAGGGTCTGCCTCCTCTAACCAGTGAGCCACACTTCTCCACCATGCTTCCAAGGTCACCAGCAAGGTGTGTAGGACCACACTTTCTAGAGGAGATCCGGACAAAAAAATATTCATTTGGAACCGTGTCAGGGGGTCCCTACCTGCCACGACTCTGAAGCTGACGCTTGTCCCGACTCTGAAGCTGACGCTTGTCCCGACTCTGAAGCTGACGCTTGTCCCTCTTCCTTTCTGCCCCGGCGCACGCAGGATTACCACGCCCCCTCTCCGGCCGCCTGGGTTTACCCGGAAGCAGGAACAACAACAGCAACTTCGATAACGTCAGCCCCGGATAGCCAATCAGGACCCTCGATGGCGCTGATAACGCAAGACCTGGAGCGGGACGGGGCGAATGCCGGACCCGAGCAGGAAGCGTCTGACGAGTTCGCCATTGGACGGGAGGACGCCGGAGCCAAATTGCTGCCACCAGAGACCGGAGCAGGATCAGCCAACAGACCGCCGCAGCTGAAGCCGGGAGGCAAATGGAACCAGGCTCCGCCCAGCCACACTTCAACAGGAGAAGTATGGCACCGCAAGGTATGGGCGTGCATACGGGGGGGTGTTCTTCTCGGAGGGAGGGAACGGGTAGAGGGCGGCTGGGTGTTCACGGGACGGGAGCGCCTGTGCAAGCACTATCACTCACACGGAGAGAAAAGAGCACCGAACGGTGGTGGTCCCTGGTGATCCCCTTCACGTCCTTTCCCCGCCCCTCATACACATAATTGATATTGGTCACGCCAGTAACCCGGCGTATTCTTTCTTTCTTTCTGTTTCTTTGGGGACACATCTCTACGAGGAAAAAGACCTTTCGCCTGGATCCAACCCGGGGAACTTCTGTCAAGACCGAAGAAAGGAGCCACAAATAGACTTTCTTTTGTCAGCCCTATGGGACTTTGAAGTGTTCCTTTTGTTTGTGTTGCCATAAGACTTATACCAATAAACCCCCAACTTCGTGCAGTACGCTCGTTCTGACTTTGCCTCAGTCCTCCCAGAACTTCACCCCTACCCAACGACAATCATTACAAACCGTCAGCATGGTTCGACACGTGAAGACTCTTCATCCTCGCAATTATGCAAGAGCTTCATGTGACAGGCTGCGGGACGACCCTCCACCAGCTTTAGCCAGCACTTCAACAGCACCATCTAGTCCGCATCCGGACATCCGTCCCGATTTTGGAGACCTGATAATTCTTTTTGAAGTTTGTAAAGAAACATTGTGCTATGGGGAACAATCAATTGATTTGATTTGCAGGAACAAACAGGAGCACCGTTGCTCCCGCTGTTCATTTTTTTTTTTATTTGTTCCGGTTGGAGACTTTTTTGTTTGCAAAGTTCCTTTTTTTCCTTTAAAAAAAAACTAAAAATATATAAAACTGTTCAAAAAATACAAAAGAAATTCAAAACTACAAAAAAGACAAACAAAAGTTATTTTAAGAACTAACTTCCCTGATCAAAAAAAGAGCTACAATAGTATAATAGTGTGTAAAAGTTTTTTGAATGAATGTGTAGTGCATAAATGAATGAAAGAATACATTAGTAGTGTATGATGAATGTGAAAGTGCAGAACTATAAGGAAGTTCTACAGCATAGGCCTATAAGGTGTTTACTTACAGTACAATATAGTACTTCCAAAGCACTTGAATGTAACATATGTACATAAATATTTTACAAGTCTATGCTTCCCTTTGCACTGCTAGTGAAACTGCCTGGGTGAATTTGTAAGTGTTAGGGGCAGATTTACAACCCCCTTGCGCCTCTTTTACGCCGCCGTTGCGTCACTTTTGTGACGCAGCAGTGGCGCAAAAGATGCGCCATGGCGTGGGGTATTTACAACGTGACACATCTGGGAGATGCGTCACGTTGTGAAGCACTGCGCCAGAAGGAGGCGTTCCTGCGCAGGGGAATGGGGCGTTCCGGCGCAGGAACGCCTCTTAAAAGTGTCTGAGTGAAATCTACAAGATTTCACTCAGTCACTTTTGGGCCCATGCTGCGTTAAAACCCTGCGTCTGCTTGAAGCAGGCGTAAGGATTGACACAGCATTGTGAGCATGGGGCCCCCAGAGCATTGCTGGAGCTACGTTGCGTTTTCGATGCAACTCCAGCAATGCACCGCCTTTAAGGCACAGATGCATCAGTGGCGTTTTTACCCCATGGTGCGCCGCATTGTAAAAGCGGCGCATCCATGGTGGCGGTGGCATGACGCACAATAACTGGCATATCCCTATGGATGTGCCAGTTATTGTAAATCTGACCCTTAGTGTTTTAATGCAGTGAAAGGATTACTACACACTGATGAATGAGTCGCTGCAACAGTGCAACAGCAGTGACAGAGTGCTTGGTGAAAGTGTAAGGATACAGACTGGGGAATGGAAGGTGTAAAATACAAGTGAGCAGGTGGATACAAGACTGCATGCAGAGTGCATAGAGGGTTGAAGCAGTGCATTTCCTAAGGCGTACTTTCCTGCATCAGTACTTGGGTACTGACTGGATGATTACAGTTCTGCAAGGAGAGTACACGGCTGTATTTATAACTGTTAAACTCAGAAACACGACGAGGGAACTCTAACGTGTGCACAGTGAGATAATTTAACACATAATTTATATTCCAAAAAACTATTTGATTTCCTAACACTATTACTTGGAGTGGCCCACCGCAAAAACCACTAAAAAGATGCATGCACAATTTCACCCAAGGAGTGTCACAGTTAACATATACAAAGACTTTTGATGAAGTGATGAAGCAAGCCTGCTTGGAGCTTTTTTCTTCAAATGAATAGCAGAAATATATGCTTTAAAACATTTTTTATATGTTAATTGTGACACTCCTTGGGTGAAATTGTGCATGTATTTATTACTGCTTCAGTTTTAGCACAGTGAATGTTATGTTATGTTATTAGACATTTATATCGTGCACGGATACTCAAGAGTGTCCCGGCGCGGAGGTGAACCATAACAGCGAGCAGCAGATTTAAATGGGTTGGTTAAAAAGGAAGGTCTTCAGCTGTTTCTTGAATAGCGTGGTCTCTTGGATGTTACGCAGCTCCAGAGGGAGAGAATTCCAGGCCTCCGCAGCCTTAACAGAGAGGGAGCTACCCCCTAGCCGAACCCTGCGAAAGCGGGGAACGGTGGTCAGGCGCAGAAAGGTAGAGCGGAGGTTTCTAAGAGGCGTGTAGAAGGAAGAGCGCCTCTGTGAATGGCTCACTACAATACTGAAACAGCAGTGACAGAGTCTTTGGTGGAAGTGGAAGGATACAGACTGGGGAATTGAAGGTATAAAATACAAGTTTGCAGGTGCATAGAAGACTGCATGCATAGAGTATAGGGGTTTGAAGCAGTCCATGTCCTAAGATCTACTTTGCTGCATCAGTACTTGGGTACCGCCTGATTGATTACAGTTCTGCAAGCAGAGTGCCTGACTGAATTTATGAGTGCTTCAGTTTTAGCACAGTGGATGGATAAGCACATACTGCCGAATGGCTCACTACAATACTGAAACAGCAGTGGCAGAGTGTTTGGTAGAAGTGTAAGGATACAGACTGGGCAAATGAAGGTATAAAACAAACGTTTGCAGGTGCATGGAAGACTGCATGCATAGTCTATAGGGATTTTGAAGCAGTCCATGCCCTAAGGCCTACTTTGCTGCATGCGTACTTGGGTACTGACTGAATGATTACAGTTCTGCAAGGAGAGTGCTTGACTGAATTTATAACAGATTCAGTTTTAGCACAGCGCATAGATAAGCACATACTGCTGAATGACTCTCTACAATATCGAATCAGCAGTGACAGAGTGTTTGCAGGAAGTGTAAGGATACAGATTGGGCAATTGAAGGTATAAATGGCAGGTTTGCAGGTGCATAGAAGACTGCATGCATACTCTATAGGGGTTTGAAGCAGTCCATGCCCTAAGGCCTACTTTGCTGCTTGAGTACTTGGGTACTGACTGGATGATTACAGTTCAGCAAGGAGAGTGCCTGACTGAATTTATAACAGTTTCAGTTTGAGCACAGTGCATAGATAAGCACATACTGCTGAATGGCTCGCTACAATACTGAAACAGCAGTGACAGACTGTGTGCTTGAAGTGTAAGGATACAGTCTGGGAAATTGAAGGTATAAAAGACAAATTTGCAGGTGCACAGAAGACTCCATGCATTGTCTATAGGGGTTTGAAGCAGTCCATGAGCTAAGGCCTACTTTGCTCCATGAGTACTTGGGTACTGACTGGATGATTACAGTTCTGCAAGGAGAGTGCCTGACTGGATTTATAACAGCTTCAGTTTTAGCACAGTTCAAAGATAAGCACATACTGCTGAATGGCTCACTACAATACTTATACAGCAGTGTCAGAGTGTTTGGTGGAAGTGCAAGGAAACAGACTGGGGAATTGAAGGTATAAACAACAAGTTTGCAGGTGCATAGACCATGCATAGTCTATAGGGGTTTGAAGCAGTCCATTCCGTAAGGCCTACTTTGCTGCATCAGTACTTAGGTACTGGGATAATTATTATTGTTCTGCAAGGAGAGTGCCTGACTGAATTTATAACAGCTTCAGTTTTAGCACAGTGCATGGATAAGCACATACTGCTAAATTACTCACTATAATACTGAAACAGCAGTGACAGAGTGTTTAGTGGAAGTGCAAGGATACAGACTGGGGAATTGAAGGTATAAAAGACTAGTGTGCAGGTAGATACAAGACTTCATGCATAGTGCATAGGGATTCCAAGCAGTCCATGACCTGGGACCTACTTTGCATACTTTAAATCAATAAAATATTGTAAAGAGTGTGTAAGTGAATCTATAAGTACTTGACTTTTAGTACAGTGAATGCATTAGTACATAGTGCTCAATGCTTTATTATTATCAAACAATGAATGTATTCTTCCAACATCTCATATTTTAACAGAGCTTCTAAAAGCAGTACATCTGCTATTTCTTCGACATCATTTCATCCCATTTCAGAATTTATGTCTTCAAAAAATTCTACATCATCTAGTGCTTGTACAAAATCAGCATCAAAGCTTTCATCTTGAAAATCACAGCTGACATCTCCAGTACTGATGTCATGTACTTCAGTCTTGCTGCCTGTTAGAGGTAGATTTTGTTCTTCAATGAAACTGTTGCTCATTTTCAAAGTGTCTTTGGTATTATTCTGCTCCCTTTTCATAACTAATCTGTTATGTTGTAGGTCCTTGCACAAAAACGTAAACACTTCACTTTATTAGTTTTCTCAATACATAATACAAAACTAGCTTTAGCAACTATTTTGGCAAAAAAAAATATTATGTAAATACCATTCTTTAATACCATTCCAACAGTGGAGTTTTAGTACTTTATAAGGTTATATAAATATAACTACTTAGCTATCCTGTTCTTAATTTTTTGTAACATTTTATGACTATAGAAATTGACTCAGGCTGTTATAGTAAAATGCAGTACTAAAAAATGTAGAATATGTCTATTCACCTTACCCCTTCCAAACTAGTAAATGTGTTTTAGTAAAATGCAAGGGGTACTGTTGGTTGTCCAGAATAACACTGTATATCTGTGTGTATTTAGGTACCATTCTCACACTAATTTTTGAATACTTAGGGCCTCATTATGATGGAGGATTTTCCGCCTCCTCCGGGCCGGCGGAAGCCACCTCCGCCCCGGAGGAGGCGGAAAATCCTCTGCGGAGTCACCGAAGACCCACCGCCGCATTACGATGGCTGGTGGGTCTTGGTTTCTGTCCGCAGCTTTTCCGCCGCGGTCAGATTACAACCGCGGCGGGAAAGCTCTCATTTGGCTGGCAGTGTCTATCAGACACCGTCAGCCAAGTTAGGAAGCATTTGGAAACATGCTTTTCCGCGGCGGTTTTTCCGCCATGGAAAAGCATGTGTACTTTTGATTTTGGGGGCCCGTTGCGGGCCCCCAGGGTGTAGGCGGGTGGGGGGTGCACATAGGTACCCCCCCAGTATTTACATGCACAAAGCGGCAGGCACCGCGCGGTGCCTGCCGCTTTGTGCATGTAAATGTTAAACATGCACTTTTAACATTGCGGCGGGTGCTGCTTGAAGCAGCAGCCGCCGCAATGTTAAATATCAGGATGTGACCGCCAGGGTGGCGGTCACATCCTAATTTGCACGGAGGGACCGCCGCTGCCCCTCCGGACGGTCCCTCCACCTCTGGGGTGGCGGACGGACGCAAGTCCGTCCGCCATCCTAATCGGCCTCTTAATGTGTTTTCACACACATCAATCTTTAAAGACCTATCCAGTACTTACCTTTAAACATAGTTAGAAACTAGTCATTGATTATATAAGTCAAAAATACTCACAGCAACAGGTATAGAACGACCCTTCAACACAAACTATTGTGTATGATGAGGACATATTTACAAAGAGAAGAAAAGTAACACACAGTAATTTATCCTGTCCTACTAAATATAAAAGAGTATTTGAAAACACACTCTGTGATGTATTTTATGTTGAGCAATTTGGTCTCTTTTAATAATAAAACTATCTGGTCTCTCCTAGCCAAGCATGACTTTCTATTCAATACCATACTGGAGCATTGCAGAGAGCTGCCCATTTTATACATATCTGTAATAAAACTATGTGGCACTTTTTCAATACATCTTTAAAGATAGCGGGTCCTCAGGGACACTCATTATGTATATTAAGTTTCTTATATATCTTTAAAAGATACAAACCATCTTTGCACAGATATGTATTCCGTCCATCTCTTGTTTCTTCAGCTGTGTAGAAGCACAGTACATTCACCATTTTATATAGTTACTTATACTTACCTTAAAAATAATAAATAATAAAAAAGTGTATATTATAAATTAGCACAGAGTAATTTGTAAAACATTTAATTTGCCTTTTTTGCTGTTCTCAGAATATATTGAATTTCACTAGAAACAGTGAGTTCAAATGTACACATAACAGCGGGCATAAAAAACCAATCAATAAGATTATCTTAAAAAAAAATTCAACATTCTCAATAACAATGTAAAAAATAGAAATAAAACATATGTTAATTGATTTTTTCTAATAGCAATTTCTTACGTAAATATCAGACATCTCAAACAATCATAAAATAACAAAACATTATTATTAATTTTCATACACTGTAAATAATGTTCTTTAGAGATCTATGCTGACAAAATATACAACAAAAAGTCCTTAATTGTTTTAGATACTTTTCCTCATGGCCAAATAGTATATGTTAAAACCTTCGTTTTGAAGTTGTCCAATAGTAATCCTCATCGTCTGCCTCCCAGCCTTCTGATCCAAAACCATCGAAATCATCTGCAGCGTCTCCTAGGGCTCATCCCTCAGCCTGACACTATTCAATATCTACATGGCCCCCCTCACACAAGTGGACCACCATCACAACCTCAACATCATCTCCTACGCCAACGACACCCAGCTAATCCTTTCCCTCACCAAGGAGCCACACACTGTCAAAGCCAACCTCCACAAGAGAATGAAGGTCGTCACCAACTGCATGAGGAGCAGTAGTCTGAAGCTGAACTAAGACAAGATGGAGGTACTCATCCTCAGACCCACCCCCTCAGCCTGGGACGACTCCTGGTGGCCGACTATACTGGGATCAGTACCAATACCCACCAACCATGCACACAACCTAGGATTCATCCTCAACTCCTCCCCCATGTCTAAGCAAGACAACACCATCTCCTCCTCCTGATACAACACAGTCTGCATGCTCCGCAGGATCTACAAGTGGATTCTGACCAAAAGAAGAAGAACAGTGACAAAGATCCTCATCAGCAGCAGACTGGACTATGGCAACGTACTCTACGCAGGAATGCCAGTCAATCACCTACGACTATAACAAATCCAAAACGGCTCCGCCCTACTGATCGTCAATGTCCCCTGCCGCAGCCACATCACCCCCTAACTGAGAGACCTACACTGGCTCCACAGCGACAAGAGGATCACTTTCAAGCTCCTTACCCACGCTCACAAGGCACTCCACAACACCAGACCAGCCTACCTTAACAGCAGTAATCCTGAAAGGCCAAGTTTTGTTCCTAAAACTTTGGCTTCAAGATTATTGGGTAAGAATTTGGTGATTCTTTAGGCAAACATTGTTTAAAAACCAATTGACTATCATTACAATGTATCCAACCTTTAGCACATTTTAAATCAGCAGTGTAATGTCCAGAAGGACCATCATGAAAAATAATTGCTACTGCTACAAAAGTTCTTCCTGATATTGATACTTGAGTAGCTACAACATTTTTTATTAAAGTTTCCAATTTTCTTCCATCAGCTGTACAACGTTGCATCTTTAAAATCATATACTGTCCATATCTTTGAATAAATAATCTTGATGACATTTGTGATTTACATTGCCTACACTCCATGTTTTGACTTGCTCCTCTAACTAGGTTGTTAAAAGACACTGATTCACAGTCTGGTAAAGTCAAATATATAAATCCTTCAGTGTCCATATTAGTGCCTCATGTAAAAAACAATTTTCACAGTCATGTTGCCATTTATAAGAAAGGCCAAAAAGATTTTCAATATCTATACCTTCATCTTCCAATACAACAAGCATATACATTAGAAATTCCTGACAATCTTGCTGAGTATTCTACGTCAATTGAGTACAACTAGAACATATGTCCAATACAATTTGAATATCAGAAACACTTTGTATTTTACTTTTATCACTACTACATTTCTCATAAACAGAATACAACAACGAACAAAATATTTTTTCCCGCTTTTCAACAATTTGTTGTTAAAAACTTTCAAGAAAAAAAACAACATTAACAACTACATTAGCATTGCAGTTGACACCAAAACTATTTTCAAACTGATACCCAACAATCTCTTCGACAGTGTCCTTTTTCTTTTTGCTTGCAATCTCAACTTCATCTTGTTTTTTTTCTTTCTCTACAGCTTCACTACAGATATTCTCATATGTTCTTTTTCGACCTACCACACGCATTTCAAATACAGGATATTGACCTAAATTGGGAACATATTCTCTTCTTAACCTATTATATTCGTTCACACAATTTGTATCTGCACTAATCTTTTTCTCATCAAAATCAATCAAGTACAATACAGATAAAGTTCTGACTCGAGACAAAGCAACATATGCCATACCATCTTTAAACACGGTACTTTCAATATTCACCAAAGCACTATCTACACTTAAATCTTGAGATTTATGAATGGTCACCGCATACGCCAAAGAAACAGGAAACTGTTTTCTGCGAACATACAAACCTTTTACAAGCAAAAACCGAGCTGAACAACGACTAAATTGTTGTACTTCTTCAATTTGATCAAATTTAATTTTCAAAAATTCAATACCAACTTTATTTAGGTAATTAACGAAATCAACAACTTTACCCATTGCTCCATTTACTAAACCTTTTTCCACATCCAAATTACGTCGTAAAATGACCCGACAATTTACACATGCATATAGATTCTTTTCTAAACGCTCAGTTTTAGATATTTATTTCTCTAAAGAATCCAATTTCCTCTTCAACTTTTCTGTTAAAATAATAGTGATTCCTTCATGCTCTATTTTATTAATAGCTTTCAATTTTATAATTTCTTCATTTTCCAACTTTAAAATTTCTTCATTGAATATAGAACATTCACTCAGTGTTGGCATTAAGCAGATTACAGATTTGTCTTCTGCAATTCTCATATATATTTTCTCAGGAACATTATTTTCATTTGGAAACAAATTGGAAAGTAATCGTCTCTGTAAAGCTTGTTTGCCATGTTCAGTCACTTTTCCCATTCTTATATCTTGAAGAATACTTCCATAATCAGCATCATTTGCCTGTTGCATATTTGTAATAATTTCCTTATATTCAAAATATGACCAAAAGTTAACATTTCCAATGCTACCCAAAGACTTTCTGGAATCTTCATGCGCAAGTGTTTTAAATACTGGTTGTCCTCTTACAGGAGTAAGTTGTATTAGATCTCCAAAAACTGCTACGTGTTTTCCTTTAAACAACACATCATAGTCTGTTTTAATAATTTTCTGCACAAAAGCAAGCATTAAGTTTGAGACCATGCTTACCTCATCAATAATGAGAAGTTTCATTTTCTTTAAGACTCTTGAAATTTCACAACAAACTTCTCCAGATAGCTTGTGGTATTCCAATTTGTTTTCATGCTCTATTAGTAACATTAGTAAACAATGTAAAGTTTTCCTTTAATATTGTGTGCTGCCAACACAGTTGGAGCTGTGACAACACAAGACAAATGCGACTTAGTTGTTTTCTGTAGATAAGTTTTAATTACTTTAATTAAAAAACGTTTTCCTGTTCCAACTTGTTCACTCACGTACATTTGGATAGGTTGAAATGACATGCATGAGCACTCTTTCTTTTCAAGAAGTAATCCATGGTCACTCTGTCCTCTCACTTGGTCATATATTTGTTTTTGCTCAACATTTAGTTGTTCTTCCAAGTTTCCTAAGTTTGTTACATCTTCTTGAGCTTGATACATAGTTGTTTCCACCTCATCCATGGCAGTTGCTGCTTCATTTTGAACAATTGGTTCTCCTAGTGGATCCTGACTCAACAGAGCAGAAGTTTGACTGTCTTGAGAACTGTCTTCAGCAATCTCAGCTGCAATTGTAGCTTCTTGCTCAATTTCATCATTCAACATTTTCACATAATTAGCAAAAACAGGACATTCTATAGTATCTTTAGTTGCGTTGAACGAATCTTCGTAGTTTTGAAAATCTACAAGTAATTCAAATTCTGAACGCCACAGCTTGAAGAGTTGCAAAAGAGCTAAATAGTAAAATTCCCATTTGTCAGGAGTGTCGCAACTCAGTTTACGATGATTAATCAAATGTTCTTTTCTTAGTTTCACCAAACATCTTTCAGAACCAATCACAGCATATATATCATTATTGATGTTTTCTGTAATATTCCGTTTAAAAGTATAGTTTTGCAGAACTTCATAAAGACAAATGTTCTCAAGAAGATGACTTCTATTGGGATAATATGTATCCAACATATTTGTTTTCACAATATATGCACTTTCTGGCTCTTTTTCAGCTAAATATTCAATTTCTTGTACAGATTTAAGTACTCGATTTTGTGTTGCAGCAAGACCTAGACTCACCCAAATGATTCTTCTAGATTTGGAGTATAGACTTGCAGATGATAACTGATCTGAGAATTCAGATGCTCTAATTTCTCGATGAGATAATATCTTCAAACTAACTATATCTCTTCTTACTTAGACTCTTCTGTTGGGAAATCTCTTCCCACATTTCCTTCAATTCCGTCTTTTCTGATTTTGTTATGTAGGATGTTACATATCCATCAGCAGCAATGGAATTGTCCGCAACGTATTGAATATCCACTTTAGCATTCCACATGGAGAAAATACATGGGTTGTAATCATTTATATATTTGACTCTTCATTTCTTCTTAAGTTGTAGGTATTTTTTGGAGACTTTCTTGTGATAGTATGTCGCAAAGATGACATCAAATTGTTCACTCTTCCTTTCGATATTACTGGACGTGGAAATCCAAAACGACATTTGCTGTAGAACTTGTCCTTAGGTTTGTACATTCTACGACAGTATTTCCCACAACAATGGCTTTGTAATCGTATGACTTGTTGTCTTAAGTTCTTCTGTGCTTTTGGGTGTAGCACATGAAGCATATTCTTCAATAAAAGACACACCGTATCATCCGAATCTGTTCCGAATTTGTGGGCATCTTTGATCCATATTAGCATATGTATGTGAGGAGCACCTCTTGCTTGATACTCCTTTCTCCAAAAGAAATCCACAACCTCTCCAAGAGGAGGATTTTATTTATTGGTGATAAAAGACATCATAGCTTCAAATCTATGATTGAAATATCTGCATACATTAACTGGATCCAAACAGCACAATTTTCCAGGTGTCTTGTATTCAATATTTACTATATTTGAATTTGCCACTCGAAGAAATTGAAGTAAATCATCCCAAGCATATTCAGCACAGCTTAGAGTAAGGAATCATGTAGGAGTTCCTAAGTTCCTTAGCATACATTTAAGTTCTCCATGACGACGGTACCAGTACTCATTAGTACCATGCTGACATGTCATGAGATTAATCAGCTGAGATTCCAAAACATTATCTTTCTACTCTACTTTATCCATAAATTCGTTTGCTGAAACATTTTGCAGATGTACACCTGTTTTCAATATATGGTTGACTGCATAAGAAAGTCCAGACAAGTCACTCTCAAACAAAGGATGAAACAAATACGGAATACATTGTCGAAATCTTGGATTTTCTGCATACAATCTTCATGTCCGGTATTCAGATGCAGGAATCTGCACAGGTCATTCAACATTTCGTCCTCCTTTTCCTGTTGGAAACAACTGATGGAAACAACAAGCTTCCAAGCTTTCTTCCCATACACTAATGGGACTTCCCTTTGCTTCTTTCATTTGGAATAACTCAGTAGTATTCCCCATCACTTCTTTGGAATAAACTTGAAAAAAAAACTTGAAGTGGATGAACACTGTAATGTTCGTAGGTTTCTTCAGTTCTGGACACATTCACTTTTTCAATTTGTCCAGTTGACGAGTCAGTATCTTCTTCTACAGTTATTTCTTCTACTCCCACATACACATCTTTATAGTACAGATTATGTTTTATCAGATACAACGTTGCCTTTTTCATTTTCCTAACATCCACTAAATCTTGCCAGATTTTCTTACTCTTAGTAGGAGCACCATTAACTAGAGTAACTAGAGGTTCATCTTCTACATTTTCTACACCAATTGTTTCAATATTTTTCTTTAAATCTAGAGCCAAATATACAACTCTTCCCTTTAATCCTCTCTGTAAATCTGAAGGAGGCAATTTCCCTGTCTTAGGCTCCATACGAACAATAGCCTGAAATGGATGCACACATTGAATAAGAATAGACTCATAGGTATTTAAATCCTTCATTTCAGAAGGAATGTTTACCAACTCAAGATTATTATGCACAGCTCTAGCAGGCATTTTGTTCTCGTCTAATTTATTATAACAATATTTACAAATAGGTTGATCAGAACCCAAATCAAAACAATTCTCTACCAACAAATAAGTTGCAAATTCTTTCCACTCATTATTATTTTCTTTTTCACTTTTTAAATACAGATCAACAGTCCTGGTCTGATTTTTATAATGACATTGTTGACAACAAATACAAGAATAATTGCCCTTTCACCTGAAATCACCTTAAACTTTGTGATTTCTTGCTCAAAATTTTCTGCACTAGAATATTGTACATTCTCTTACACCTTTCCTTCTATCAATGTATCAGTTCTGCACTGTCTTCCTCAGGACCAAAGTAACTAACCTGAATTTCTTCATAAAACGTTCATTACATCTGTTACAGATCCACGCAAAAGACCACTGTTCAACTTTTTTAACATTAGTGCTGGACTTTTTGCATAATACAATGTTCTGACTAATTTCCTCATTTGAGTATGATGTACTGCTAACATCCTGGAATAGTGAAAAACACTCCAACATCATTTTTTTTAGAAAGTCAAGCCAGAGAATGACCTTGCAAACCAGTATTTTCTCTCACTCTGCAAGGGTCTAGTCCTTGCAACATCTTAATCTTTTGTTTAACCCTTTTCTTAGAATACTCACATAAGAAATTGCGTTAAAAATCAATAGATTCCTGCCGTACACTACAAATACTACTGCAATTCCAAGTGTACACTGGAGCTTTAGGATGTCTCCCTAAAACTTCATCAGCTAACACCTCTTATGCATTTCTGGGAACAATTTTCTCTTTCTCAATTGGACAACCATTTCTAACCTTATAAGCTCGACCACTAGTGTCAACTGCATTCAACAAATCATTACTCTGAAGATAACTCTCTTCATTAAAAAAAGGCTCAGAACTTGAACTATGTTTCCATTCACCCAAAAAAACATCAGAAAAATGTGTTCTATTAATCAGTCTTCTCCACTTACTTTTGGCCTTAATAAAATTGATTGGTTTAGCTAGTGATCGAATTCTATTGATTACTAAAATAAACAACTTCTTTTTTAATTCAAAAGCCTTCTCAACAATACTTTCAATATGTTTCTTCTTCTTATATAATGCTGATTTTCTTTTACATGTCTTCATATTCTTCATTAAGTTTAAAACAATTCTATTACAAAACATTCTTTTTCTAATTTCCTGAAATTGATTTTTCCTCCTTTTACTATAGTGTTTCTTTAGAACATGATTTCCCATAATTTTTCTTTTTTCTTTTGTTTTTCTTTTTTGTTGCAAATACAGTGTTTTTTTCACATTCTCTACACTATTTTTAGTGTGAGATACTTTCTTTAGAAAATCCTTAGTTGTCTTAACAGGAGCTTTTTTCTTTTTGTACACACATTGTTGTTCAGGTAAATCTTGTGGATGATTTCTCTTTGAATAATACGCTTTATTATGTTGTTTCCTCTTTTCACTTTTTGAAGTGTTGATAAATAGAATCTGTTATAAAAAATATATATAATATTATAAAAATTAATTTATGAAATATACATTCTATTAATAAATAAATACAGAGTACAATAAGTATAAAAAAACAACTGTGTAACTGATAACAGAAGTGCATACATACTGCATAAAACTTTCAAGTAATACATCTGGAAAAAGAGTGCCTTAATAAATGTATAAGTAGTTGTTTTTTTTAGTAGTGAATGGATTAGTAAATGTTGCTGAATGCATCACTAAAACAATACAAGGGGAAACACATACTATTTCCTGCAACATCATGGATACTAACAGCGGAACTGAAGGTAAAAATTACAAGTGTGCATGTGGATAAAACACTGCATGCAAAGTGTATAGGGGTTGAAGCAGTCCATGCCCAAAGGCCTACTTTGCTGCATGAGTAGTTAGGTACTGAGTGTATGATTACAGTTCTGCAAAGAGAGTGCCTGACTGAATTTATAACAGTTTCAGTTTTAGCACAGTGCATAGATAAGCACATTCTGCTGAATGGCTCACTACAATACTGAAACAGCAGTGTCAGAGTGTTTGCTGGAAGTGTAAGGATACGGACTGGGAAATTGAAGGTATAAAATACAAGTTTGCAGGTGCATAGAAGACTACATGCATAGTCTATAGGGGTTTGAAGCAGTCCATGACCTAAGGCCTACTTTGGTCCATGAGTACTTAGGTACTGACTGGATGATTACAGTTCTGCACAGAGAGTGCCTGACTGAATTTAGAAAAGCTTCAGTTTTAGCACAGTGCACAGATAAGCACATACTGGTGAATGGCTCACTACAATACTGAAACTGGTGGAATTGTAAGGAAACAGACTGGTGAATTGAAGGTCTAAAACACAGGTTTTCACGTACATAGTAGACTTCATGCATAGTGTATAGGGGTTTGAAGCATTCCATGCCCTAAGGCCTACTTTGCTGCATGAGTACTTGGGTACTGACTAGAAGATTACAGTTCTGCAAGGAGAGTGCCATACAAAATTCATAAGAGCATCAGTTTTAGCACAGTGCATAGAGAAGCACATACTGCTAAATGGCTCACTACAAAACTGAAACAGCAGTGTCAGAGTCTTTACTGGAAATGTAAGGATACAGACTGGGGAATTGAAGGTATAAAAGACACGTTTTCAGGTGCTTAGAAGACTGCATGAATAGTCTATAGGGGTTTGAAGCAGTCCGAGACCTAAGGCCTACTTTGCTTCATGAGTACTTGGGTACTGACTGGATGATTACAGTTCTGCAAGGAGATTGCCTGAGTAAATTTATAAGAGCTTCAGTTTTAGCACAATGCATAGATAAGCACATACTGCTGAATGGCTTACTACAATACTGAAACAGCAGTGTCAGAGTGTTTGGTGGAAGTGTAAGGATACAGACTGGGGAATTAAAGGTATAAAACACACGTTTGCAGGTACATAGAAGACTGCATGCATAGTTTAAAGGGGTTTGAAGCAGTCCATGCCCTAAGGCCTACTTTGCTACATGAGTTCTTAGGTACAGAGTGGATGATTACAGTTCTGCAAGAAGAGTGTCTGACTGAATTTATAAGAGCTTCAGTTTCAGCACAGTGCACAGATAAGCACACACTGCTGAATGGCTCACTACAAAACTGAAACAGCAGATACAGACTGTTTACTGGAAGAGTAAGGATACAGACTGGGGAATTGATGGTATAAAACACAAGTTTGCAGGTGCATAGAAGACTGCATGCATAGTCTATAGGGGTTTGAATCAGTCCATGGCCTAAGGCGTACTTTGCTCCATGAGTACTTGGGTACTGAGTGGATGATTACAGTTTTGCAAGTAGAGTGCCTGACTGAATTTATAAGAGATTCATTTTTAGCACAGTGCATAGATAAGCACATACTGCTTTGTCCAGATATATTATTTGCTAGGAGAGTAAACTCGGTGGGAAGAAGGGTAAAATCAACTGAAGGTGACTGTATTATTGTTAACTTCCGGGACACAACATGTGCCGAATTTATCTGTAATGAGGGACAATTTCGCCCATATACTCAAATCCAATCACTTCCCCTAAGGTACTTTTACGCCCCTGAACAAAATACAGAATGGGGTATTCCTCTAGGAGGTGTGGCTCCAAACTATTACAAACCAGATAACATCATATTGCAAAATAGGTTTGGGGCTCTGTCAGGGTTAGAAGACTGTGGCTGACAGTCAAACACACTAGAAGGGGAAACTAGAAGTAGTTCACCAAAAGGAATAATAACGGTGGGTAAATCTAGCGAGGTATGTCCGCCTACCAGGAGATCTGTAAAACTGAATGAGTGGAATACCGTAGATTTGCTCTCTTGGAATGTGGCGGGACGTTCAACTAAATTTCATAATAAGGAATGGTTGGACTATGTGAATAAATTCAATGTAATCTGTGTTCAGGAAACAAGGGAAGTTGACCCAACTAACTTTAATCTTGAGGGATATAAGTTGTTTGGGATTCCGGCTGTAAGATCTAGGGCAGGTAGAGCGAAAGGAGGTCTTGCTCTGTGGGTGCATCTGAATCTAGATGGGACTTGGACAGATCTCAACTGGAAGTCAGATTGTATGCTCACAGTTCAGTTTAAAACCAGGGATCTCAATCTGATCATAGTAATTTTTTATAATATTGGAGGTTCTAAAGGGGAGGAGTTGGAGGTTCAACTGGGAATCCAAATTGAAAAGACAGAAAATGCCCAAGCTCCCTTGTTTTTAATTGCAGGTGATTTTAACTGCCATTTATGTCCTCGGGTGATTCCATTTAAGGAAAAGTGGGCATCATGTAATCTAGTGGAGGGTGCTCATTTTGACCACACTATAGATGGAGCTAATCTCAACAGGACTATGAATAGTTTTGATTTGTCCCATTCAATGGATCTTTTATCCCTTAACCCCAAAAGTGGGGTCAACCCAACCTTTAAAGGTAGAGGATGTAGCTCATATATTGACTTTGTCATTGTTTCCAGCTTACTTAAAGAGAGAGTTTTACTATTTAATATCGATTGCAGTGGCTTTAGCGATCATAACCCTCTTACAGTGAGCATTGCAGTAGCAAAAGTGAATAGAGGAAAAAAGAGGAGACCCCAAGACGTTAAGGAGACGGTTACAGACCAAGGAAGAAGGCTAAAATGGGCTAAAATGGATAGTGTATGATTTTATAAGTCCCTAGTCTCCAAAGGGAAACAGCAGTTGGAGGTATGCCTAAACCCAGAGTACAAAGGGCCACAGGTGGTTGTAGCATTTGAGGAGATGGGAAGGCTAGTGGATTGCTTAATGCATGTCACAGGGAAAGGGAAGGAAAATCAAAACCAGAGATGGTTTGATAGGGGATGCTCTCTGGCCCAGAGAAAGCTTAGAGCTGCCCTTAAACTGAAACCAAGAGATGGAGTAAGGGTTGCACTCTGTAGAACACACTATAAGCAAGAAGTACGGCGTTGTAAGCTAGCTCTTCAAACTGAAACTGAAGATCTACGTGAGGCTGCGGAAAAAACGAGATCTTACCAGGCTCTGGCAAATAATCAATAAACGTTGTTTTCAAGATGGGGATAGCCCCAGCATTGCAACAAATGTACTTCCAGCACAATGGGTGGAACATTTTAGTGCTCTATACAACAAAGGGCCCATGCTGGAAGATGAGCAAGATGAACATAGAGATATCGTAGCTGAGAATTTACCCAAAAAGAGATCGAGGGGGGCATAAAGGGCCTTACACGAAATAAATCCCCTGGTCCCGATGGGATCCCACCAGACCTTTACCTAAGTAATATAGAACTATGGGGTCTGGTAGTTACAAGAGTCATAAATGAGGCCATAGTAACGGGTTTACCCAGCTCATGGTCAACTGCGACCATAGTACCAATCTTTAAGAAGGGGAGCAGAGATAGCCCTAAATGCTATAGACCCATTTCTTTAATTGATGTAACAGCCAAAGTAATGGGTAGGGCTATCCTGAACCGCTTGATGGACAGGGAAGAAGAAAACAGCATCCTTACAGATGCCCAGTATGGCTTCCAGGCAGGGAGGTCCACAACAGATCAGTGTTTAAACTTATATTTACTGGTCACGAAATACACAGTTGCTAGACAGGAGAAAGTTTACTTAGCATTTATGGACCTGGCAGCAGCTTTCGACTGTGTAAATCGATCGAAGCTGTGGGGAATATTATCTGATCTGGGGGTTGATGCTGGCCTTATTACTATTCTGAGGAACCTTCACCCGAATACATCCGCATCAGTGAGGTATAATCTGGAGTGCGGCCAGACAGACCCTTTTAAATGTACAAGCGGGGTGAGGCAAGGGTGCATACTTGCACCCTTCCTATTTTCCATTTACATTAATGGGTTAGAAAGTTTTTTTATTAAATCTGAAAGCAGATACGCCCAGAATGGGAAGCAGATCCGTTCCAGTTCTGCTTTATGCGGACGACGCGGTCCTGCTGGCCCGAACGCCAGTAGGACTGCAACGTCTGATTGACGGATTTGTGGAGTTCATGTCTAGCCTTGACCTATCTGCCAACTTGACAAAATCATATATAATGGAGCTAGGCCCAAAACATATAGGTAAACATTTTAATTATAAAATTGGCGTTACAAGTCTGGTAAAAGTGCAGACTTTTTTATATTTGGGCATTTTATTCGATTGAAATCTGAATTTTAAACCGTTGATAGACGAACATGGCAGCAAGCTGGCAGCGAGCTCAGGAGCGGTTATGAATTTTGGGCGCAGACTGGACCGCTGGGCTCCCGAACAAATGCTGACAATGTACATTTCGATCACTGTTGCAAAGGTTGTGTACGGGGCAGAGCTATGGGGAATGGGTAATGTAACCAGCTTCCAGACCAAGGAAAACAAACATCTAAGGAGGTTGCTTAAAGTACCCTAATCTGTATCATCATATATAGTACATGAGGAACTTGGCTGCAAATACCTGGAGGACAGGGTGAGGAACAGACCCCTCATGGCCTGGCTAAAATTATGGGTTAATCAGAAAGCCAATCTGTTGCGGTTGATTATTACAGATTGATTGAAGAGTGAGAAAGGCATATCTATTCCCTGGTTAAAATACGTGAAAGGGGTTTTGGAAAGGATTGGATTTGGAAATTTGTTTTCAAATCCACAGAGTATTACAAAACAAGATCAAGTAAGAGTTATTGATAAGCTCTCCAAACTTACCACCCGGTAACGTGAAATGAGGGAAAGTAGTAAGCATACCGTACAGGCCTATATGACAGTGAAACCCTCTAGGGGGTTGGAGCCCTATCTCTCCCTTTTATACAACCCCCATGACAGGTTTTTATTAACGCGTTTTAGACTCAACTTGCTACATCATATTTTATCTGAACCTGCGGGATTCACTAATGCGGTTGAGTCAAAGGGTCCCTGTGGCTGTGATCACCGATCTCCACAGGACACTCTTCACTTTGTATTATTATGCCCATTTTATCAAGCACCCAGACGCTGTTTTTTAATACACCTTTTTAAAAAAGCTAATTAAAGATCAGCAAGAGATGCCCTTGTTTTTTTAAAGGAGTCAAAAGACCCCAAGACATTATTTTGTGTGAATAATGTTTTGAGGGTTGCAGAAAGACTAAGGTCTACTAAATGAATTTGATCTTTGTTATTGCAAATGGAGAAAATTTGGATGTGGCCGAATACTGTATATTTGATTCGTTTATTTCTGCTTCTTCATAATGAAATGTTTTTATAGTGTGAATTATGTACTTTTAAGGTGTTGTTGAAATACCGAATAAAGAAATTTTGAATTGAATTGAATTGAAAAGAGCTTCAGTTTTAGCCCGGTGCATAGATAAGCACATACTGCTGAATAGCTCACTACAATACTGAAACAGCAGTGTCAGAGTGTCTGGTGGAAGTGTAAGGATACAGACAGGGGAATTGAAGGTGTAAAAGACAAGTTTGCAGGTGCTTAGAAGACTGCATGAATAGTCTATAGGGGTTTGAAGCAGTCCATGACCTAACGCCTACTTTGCTCCATGAGTACTTGGGTACTGGCTGGATGATTGCAGTTATGCAAAGAGAGTGCCTGACTGAATATATAAAAGCTTCAGTTTTAGCACAGAGCATAGATAAGCACATACTGCTAAATGGCTCACTAAAATACTGAAACAGCAGTTTCAGAGTGTTTGGTGGAAGTGTAAGGATACAGACCGGTGAATTGAAGGTATAAAAGACGAGTTTGCAGGTGTATAGAAGACTGCATGCATAGTCTATAGGGGGTTGAATCAGTCCATGGCCTAAGGCCTACTTTGCTCCATGAGTACTTGGGTACTGAGTGGATGATTACAGTTTTGCAAGGAGAGTGCCTGACTGAATTTATAAGAGCTTCATTTTTAGCACAGTGCATAAATAAGCACATACTGCTGAATGGCTCACTACAATACTGAAACAGCAGTGACAGAGTGTTCACTGTATGTGTAAGGCTACAGACTGGGGAATTGACTGTATAAAACACAAGTTTGCAGGTGCATAGAAGACTGCATGCATTGTCTATAGGGGTTTGAAGCAGTCCATGGCCTAAGGCCTACTTTGCTCCATGAGTACTTGGGTACTGACTGTATGATTACAGTTCTGCAAAGAGAGTGCCTGACAGAATTTATAAAAGCTTCAGTTTTAGCACAGAGCATAGATAAGCACATACTGCTGAATGGCCCACTACAATACTGAAACAGCAGTGCCAGAGTGTTTGGTGGAAGTATAAGGATACAAACTGGGGAGTTGAAGGTATAAAACACAAGTTTGCAGGTACATAGAAGACTGCATACATAGTGTATAGGGTTTTGAAGCAGTCCATGACCTAAGGCCTACTTTGCTGCATGAGTACTTAGGTACAGATTGGATGATTACAGTTCTGCAAGGAGAGTGCCAGACTAAATTTAAAGGGTTAATATACCTGCACACATTCCAGAAATATAAATACTGCATTTTACTATTCAACCATGAGTCATTTTGCAAATACAAAGGCAAAAAGGAGTTTCTAATTCAATCAAAACTTGAAAAAGGACACATTTTTAAGCACTTATGTGTCTGCAAACACAAAACATACAAAAATGCTTCACTCAGAATAATTCCTAAATGCACACAGACTCACAGCGTGATTCTAGACAACAAATATTATACCTTGCATTTAATCAAAACACATTTACTACTCTAGAAACGGTAAAGTGACTGAAAACAATCTATATATATGACTGCTGCATTTTACTATACAAGCCTGATTCATTTTGCAAATACATAAGCAATTTATTGCATTATTGGCACCAACGTTACATCAAAAAAGTGACACAATAGAACAACAAAGAGGCAAAAGCGGCTTGTAAATCTGCCCCAGAGTGTATGCAGCAGTGTATAAATGCTAACTGGGAAATTATAGATTTGAAACACAAGTCTGATTCTAGACAAGCAACAATATTAATTACTCTCGAAGAGCTAATATGACTGCACACATTTCAGAAATATATATACTGCATTTTACTGTACAACCATGAGTCATTTTGCAAATACAAAAACAATAAACTAGTTTCTAATGCCATCAAAACTTCAAAAAAGGATAGATATTTAAGCACTTATGTCTCTGCAAACACAAAACATACAAAAATTCTTTACTTAGAATAATTCTCGTATGCACACAGAAGCACAGTTGTGGTACTGAAAATTCTGGACTCGTGTAATAAACTTTGTCGTAGCATGACGATTTTGGTATCAAAAGAACGAAAATGGCTAGTACACTATGTTCAAGCATTTTCGTCATATTCCAGTAACGATTTCACCTCGAAATCGTCATTTTCATTCTGAACCCTCAGGTTCCATTTTGTGAACGGCAGCCATTTTGTGGATTGCCCTTACAGTAGGCCCTCACTGAGGCAGAACAAGTATTTAAGGACATAACCTTAGCATGGGTTTGTGCTGACTCCTGCATGACCTGGCAAAAGCTGACTCCCTTGCCCGAGGCTGACCTCGTTGAGCCAGTTCCTTGTTAGGCAGCTGGTCAGATAGAGATCAAAGAGCAGGACATTGCAATGTTTATTGTACATGCACACACCCCTTTATCTTGCTCCAATCTGTTTCTGTTCCTTCTTTATTGTCTATTTATGATGTGGGCTGCGGGCCTTTTCATTATGGGTCTTGTCCAGCTTGTCTAAAGAAGAATGTTTATTATGGGTTTGTTTGATGATTAATTTTGGGCTGGACAAACTGAAAAGTGGGTTTGTCATCATACAGTACGTCCTGGGAGTGACCAACAATAATGTACTTGAAAGAGAAAATGTGTGCCTAGGGCATAATAAATGGTAAAAAAGGTCTGTGCTGAGAACATTCAACAGACTGCCTCATTCAATTGCTAAGGCAGTTGGGTGACGTAGCCTCACTTAATTGTGTTTAATAAAGATGTCTTTTTCATATTTTCAGAGTCTTGTGCCAAGTTCTTGTTATATTAGTAAGTATTCCCTGAGAGCGAAAATTACCAAGTTCTTCACAGTGTGATTCCAGACAAACAATATTAGACCTTGCATTTTATCAAAACACATTTACTAGTCTAGAAACGGTAAAGTGACTGCACACATTCCATGTATATAACTACTACATTTCAGTGCACAACCCTGACTCATTTTGCAAATACATAAGCAATTTATTGCATTATTGGTGCCAACATTACATCAAATAATTGACAGAATAGAACAACAAAGAGGCACAAGGTGTTTGTAAATCTGCCCCAGAGGGTTTGCAGTAGTGTATGATTACTGACTGAAAATTTTTAGATTTGAAACACAAGCCTAATTCTAAACAAGCAACACTATTAACTACTCTAGAACTGAAAAAGTGACTGCACACATTCTACATTTTTTAGTACTGCCCTTTACTGCACAAAGCTGATTCACCAAACAAATTAACTCACCAAATCGTTTTATCACAATGGTTATCCAAATGCAGAAAAACTCAGAATGTGATTCTACACACTTTAGAAGGATAAACACATTACTCTTACTAAAAACAAAAAGCACCACATACATTCCCTTACAAGTTATCAACTCACCTTTCAAATTGATCTGTAGATTAAGAAGAATGCCAGTCACACAGCAGATATTCTTATACAGAATCTCTCTACTTCAGTGTTCTTAGCAAAACCAGAAAATGGCACACTTTCCCTCTCAATTTACACATATATACATGTTAATAACAAATCAAATTCCTTCGCACATTAATTCAAAACCAAACACACATTTCTATTGGCTGAACATTTGAATTCTTTCCAACTGACATACGGCTCTCTCTTCCAAATAGGAATGCAGTTTGCAATGACAGACCTGTTTTGTATTCCAACAAAACAGGTAAGCCCCAAGTCGATGGAAGCCACATGAAGTTTTATTTGGCACTCGGAATTTTGCATCCATTTCACAGCTTGCTTCAGCAGATAAACACACAATTGCAGTCTTCAAAGTAAATGTCAGCATGACGCATTTCAGGATTTCTCTATCCTTTCTTCAGAGGCAAAGTTCAGAGGGGATTAAAGAAGCAGTTTTTCATTGCATACAGTTTTATACATTGCCAACACAGGCCCCAGTGGGCGTGGCATCTCGCAAAGCCTTCTGGACCTTGCAGTGTGTCAATACTCTTCCCCTTGTGGGGCAGCTTCCAATAGCTTCAAATTTGAACTGTAGTTGAATTCTAAGTGGAGAGAAGTGCCACAGATGGTACTATCTACCCCGCTTTCCAGCAGTGAAGTTTGTGCCCCCTAACAGCACCATCCTGCATTGGTATATTTATATATATATTATATATCCTACTGGCGGTTGCCAGTAGATATAGTTAGACCTAGTATCCATAGGAAAAGCATTTTTGGGTTTGCTATTAACTTTGGCGTCGTTTGACGAATCTTTGTGAAATTCACAAAAAAAAAGTCTATTCAGGTGACCTCCTATCCTGAAAGTTTGGGGTGATTTGTCAAGCGGGGGCTGAGAAAAAAGTGGGGTCCCAAAGCGCATTTTTCATTTGTTAATTTCCATAGGTAATTTTGAGACAGGCTACAGCCCGAAATGCTGTACGGAATTACCCCAAATTTGGCAAAAAGGTATTGCATGGCTTAGAGAGCAAGCTTTTTTAAATCGTGTAAATCCATTCAGTAGTTGCTGAGAAATTAAAAAAATAAGAGTCAAAAAATCTATTTCCCTTACGAAATTGTGGGCAAAGGCTACAGCCCGAACTGCTGAACGGAATTACCACACATTTGGCAAAAAGGTAGTGCTTGGTTCAGAAAGCTACCTTTTTTTCAAATGGTTTAAATTCGTTCAGAAGTTGCTGAGAAAGGTTTCGATATCTATGGCCGAGGAGGGTTTGTGAACCCTCCCAAACACAAGCTTTATTCTAATTGGCTGTCAACACTCCAAACCAGGAAGTGTTGGCAGCCATCTTGTGACTCGGTAGAACTGACTCAAAAGAAAACAGTTAAAGAAAGGTGAGAAAAAAGAAAAGGGGGCAGGGTAGAAAAACCTTGAACACCTAGACCTGCTCAGGGTGTCCCACAAGGGCCCCCAGGGCCAAAAATAGCATTAAAAAAAAAAAAAACAATTCAGCGAAATTTGCGCTGCGGTTGCGAATCCCACCAAAATCTTTTTTAAAAATGTAGCGCGGGCTCCCAGCTTCATTTAATTGTGGTCCTTGGGTGGGCCAGGTCCCGGGAGCATTGCCAACAAATATGCGGGGCCTGCGGGGGACCCCACAGCCCCGGGGACCGCCACCTCCGGGGCTTGCTTAAAACTATGTACGGGAGGGCACTCTGCCCCCCTGCACCCCCGGGGACCGCCACCCCTGGGGCTTGCTTAAAAATTATGTTTGGGTGGGCACTAGGCCCTCCCGCAGCCCCGGGGACTGCCACCCCGGGGCTTCTTTTTTAATGTATGGGGGGCCTAGAAGGGCCCTCTGGCACATTGTAAGTTGGGGGATTAAGTTCCCTTGAATCCTGAGGGTCCCTTGGGTCCAACTAGCCCACCCGGTACCTCCAGTAAGCGCCACAGAGCTGTGCTGTAGAGAGTGTAAAAAGGGGCGTGGGCTTGGACCACCTCTATGCAACAATGCTCTGTGGCACTTACTGGAGGTACCTGGTGGGCTAGTTGGCCCCCAGGGACCCTCAGGATTCAAGGGAAATTAATCCCCCAACTTGAAAACCTGCCAGGGGGCACAATGGTGAAGGGAGGGGACGGGACTGAAGTGACATGGGTGTACCTATCCAATCACTCCACCAAAACCCAAGCACTTATAAATTTACCATGCACTCTTCTTGCAGTACTCTAATCCTCCAATCAGTACCCATGCACTCATGCAATGACCCATGCACTAACTCATGCACGTCTACAATAACCTGAGCACTACCCATGCAGTCCATCCATCGCCCTGTCAGTACCCATGCACTCCTTCAATCACCCAGCCAGCACCATGTACTTGGCCAACCACTCCACCGAAACCCAAGCGCTTATAAATTCACCATGCACTCTCCTTACAGTATTCTAATCTTCCAGTCAATACCCATGTACTCATGCAATGATCCAGTCACTAACACATGCACTGCTGCAATCCATTGAGGACTACCTATGCAGTCCAGTAATCTCCCTGGTACTACCTGTGCAGTCCTCCAATCACCTAGCCAGTCTTATCTCCTTATCCAATCACTGTGCCAAAACCCAAGCACTTAACAAATTCACCATGCACTCTCCTCGCAATACTCTAATCATCCAGTCACTACCCATGTAGTCATGCAATGATCCATGCACTAACACATGCACAGCTACAATCCCTGTGTACTACCGATGCAGTCTCTAACCACCTACAAACTTCTCATTCGCTCCTTCAATTCCGCTGGTAGTTCCCATGCAGTCCAGTAATCACCCTGTCACTACCTGTGCAGTCCGCCAGTCAGCCAGCCACTACCATGTACTAATCCAAACACTCCTCCAATACCCAAGCACTTATAAATTCACCACACACTCCTTTTGCAGTACTCTAATTATCCACTCAGTACCTATGTACTCATGCAATGACCCAGTCACTAACACATGTGCCGCTGCAATACCTTGAGGACTACCTATTTAGTCCGGGGAATCTCCCTGGTACTATCTATGCAGACCTCCAATTACCCAGCCAAACCTATGTGCTTATCCAATCACTGCGTCAAAACCTAAGCACTTATAACATCACCATGCACTCTCCTTGTAGCACTCTAATCAATCAGTCAGTACACATGTACTCATGCAATGACCCAGGCATTAACTCATGGCAAATACAGAGGAGGTCATACTAATCACAGGAGAATCTCAAAGCATAGTGTTCCCTAGTGTATGTAGGTGTTTCACTGTATTCTAAGTGTCTTTTAGCATAGCACTGGCTCTAGGCCTGGTTAGTCAGAGTCAGTTACCACCCATCAGCAAAAAGTTGGGGGCACAGGAGGACTTTCTGCTCCTCTGTTGGTTCTTTCTGCACATCTCTTCTTCTTCTTCCTGCACTTTTCTTTGTCTTTCTGGACTTCTGTTGCCTCTTTCTGGATTTGTCTTGTCTGTGCTTTTCTTCCTCTTTCTTCACATGTCCTTCGATTGTAGCATAGTTAGAAATAAGCATTTAAAAAAACCTTAGAAATTCACTGAAAAAACATAGGTTTCAAGGACGTTGTAGTTAGAAATTAAAAACCTTTGAAATTCACTGAAAATAACCATAGGTTTCAAGGACATTATAGTTAGAAATTTTCATTTAAAAAACCTTTGAAATTTACTGAAAAAAAACATAGGTTTCAGGGACATTATAGTTAGAAATTAGCATTAAAAACCTTGGAAATCCACTGAAAACCATAGGTTTCATTGATGTTATAGTTAGTTGGAGATTTCACTCGTACAAAACCATAGAAATGTGGCCTTTATAGTTAGTAGACCTAACTACAACTTGTGCCCCCGCAATGCACTGCTGATGACATGCTCAGTGACATCACTCATGACATCACTGATGACATCATCCATGTGATCACCTGATGCACCTCCTCATACCCTAATAAAACCTTTTATACACCCACTCTAAAATACAGACCACCAATATCGAAACCATAGACAGACCAATAGCAGTTAGTACATACCTGCTCAGTGATTCATATGTCTACACACACATCCACCCACTAACCTGTACAGTCTCTCATACACAGTCATTTATATATACAGCTACTAATATGTCTACTCATACACCCATATAGACACTCACACACTGCCACTCACCCAAAGAATTACTTATATACCTGGTCAGTCATGCAAAGAAACTATAACACACCCATTCCTTGCTTATACAGTCATACACACACCACTGTCCTTATTTATACAGATACTAACACATACTTACTCTCTTAAACAATCACTCATAGAAACATCGATTCATCCATACAAATACTCTTGCAATCACTCACTCTCACATTATGGGGCCGATTAGGATTGCGTCCGTCCGCCACCCCAGAGGTGGAGGGACCGTCCGCAGGGGCAGCGGCGGTCCCTCCGTGCAAATTAGGATGTGACCGCCACCCTGGCGGTCACATCCTGGATATTTAACATTGCGGCGGGTGCTGCTTCAAGCAGCACCTGCCGCAATGTTAAAAGTGCATGTTTAACATTTACATGCACAAAGCGGCAGGCACCGCGCGGTGCCTGCCGCTTTGTGCATGTAAATACTGGGGGGTACCATAGGTACCCCCCATGTGCACCCCCCACCCGCCTACACCCTGGGGGCCCGCAACGGGCCCCCAAAATCAAAAGTACACATGCTTTTCCACGGCGGAAAAACCGCAGCGGAAAAGCATGTTTCCAAATGCTTCCTAATTTGGCTGACGGTGTCTGATAGACACTGCCAGCCAAATGAGAGCTTTCCCGCCGCGGTTGTAATCTGACCGCGGCGGAAAAGCTGCGGACAGAAACCAAGACCCACCAGCCATCGTAATGCGGCGGTGGGTCTTTGGTGACTCCGCAGAGGATTTTCCGCCTCCTCCGGGGCGGAGGTGGCTTCCGCCGGCCCGGAGGAGGCGGAAAATCCTCCATCATAATGAGGCCCATAGTCATTTATATACTCCAACACTCATATATATATATATCAACAGGCATTCTCTCCCAGTTTGGAGAGAAAAAGGGAGACGCACGCGGTATTCAGTTTGTAGACAGCATTTTAATTCAGCAGTGTTGAGACACCTGACGCGTTTCGTTTTTCCTTAAAACTTCTTCAGAGGTGTTGTCTCAGTTCTTGTGAGCTTGCAAACGGGATCCAGGTGATATTATTCACATTTATGCCACGCCTCTGGTGGACGCCTATTGTGGCGGTGTGCTGGGCATTATGGTACCTGGAGTCCTGTTAGTATTTTCAGTCTATTCACTCACTTTGATGCAAAAGGAGGGTGTTTTTTCCTCAGTTCAGCAGATTGCCATTAACGAACTGCAGTGAAAGTTTGTTGCAGCATTGTCAGTCCCCTTCATCCGTGGTTGACTCGGCATGCTGTTTCCTGCAGTATTCAATGGTCCGCTCTCTGCTCGAGGGTCGGTTGAATCAACACTGGCATTCCTGGAACGTGCAAGTGTTCCGTTTCCAGGCTGTATACCTCCCAAATTGCTTCCCAGTCTTTTATGGGACTGCGAGGGATCCAGACCTGACTCCGGTGTCAGGCGGCAGCCTGTTTCCCCTGGGCTTCGGTTTGTCCAAGACAGGCAAGTTGTGGTTCACGGGCGGGGAAACTTGATGGCGGTCGCCAGTAGGAAGTTATAGTTAGGATTGATTTCCATAGGGAAATCGTAACTTTTTTTGGGAATAACTTTGTCGCCGGTGGACGAATCTGCCTGAAATTTTCCTCAACTTTGCCTCGCGGCGCTCCGCTCCTTCCCTGACAGTTTGGGGGGGATCTGTCAAGCGGGGGCCGAGATAAAAGAGGGGTCCCAAAATGTGTTTTCCCCATGTTAATTTCCATAGGGCGGTCAAACTCACTTTCAGCTCGAACGGCTGAATGGATTTTCACCAAACTTGGCAAAATTGTAGAGACTGGTAGCCCGATGTGCCTTTGCTATGTCTCAAGATATGTGCTCCAGAGGATTTTGAGTAATTTAGGTTAAAAAAAATATATATCTATAAGCGCGCCCCGGTACGCGTACCGGGGAGCGCACCGGGCGCGCTACGCGACTTGCGCACGGAAAGCTGATTGGCTCTCGGGTGTCTGTAAACATTCGAAACAGTCCGGAGCGGCCACCATCTTGTGTCTCGGTAGGATCGAGACACAAGAGGTGGCAAAAACAAAGGGGGAAATAACCAAAAGGGGGCAGGGTAGACTCCTCCTGACCCTCTAGGTTTGATGTGGGGCCCATAAAAGGGCCCCGCGGGGCAAAAAAAACATGGTTTTTTTCGATTTATGCGGGGGGAGCGCCCGGTACGCGCACCGGGGAGCGTACCGGGGAGCGTACCATGGAGAAAAAAGAATGACAGAGTTTCCAAAAAATGTAGCATTTTTTTATAATTTGGAGGTAGTTCTAAAAAGAACTGTTTTTTTAAATTCTTTTTGTTGTTTTATATTTTTTTATTGTTTTTTTTAAACATTTTTTACTTTTTTTGACTTTTCTGAACAGTTTTATATTTTTTTTGTATTTTTTAAAGGGAGAAACAAAAAACAGGGAATTCTAAAGGGCTCAACAGGAGCAAAAAAAAAGGCGGAAAAAATTAATGTTTTCTTGGGCACTTGTGGTTATCCCAAGCACGGTTAATAAGTGTGATGCTTTGCTCTCCATAGCATATCGTTTGTCCACAAAAAATACAACCCATTTTAAAATTGGAAAATTTTGGTTGGATGGTGGAGCATATCTCCCTAACTTCCGGTCCCGATGGGGTGGGAACATTAGTTTGGGAGGTGCTTGCAGAAGATTGGACAGGGTTTCTGGCCAGTTCCCTGAGCTCTGCCCTTGCATAGTTATTTGGATGCCTGCGTCGCATATGCCTGATCATCGTGTGGTTGCCAAAGGAGTATTTTTTGTTGGCATTCCCCCTTGACAGCTCCTGATGACATATTAAGCGGGTTGCCTTAGGCGCATTTACTTTTTTCTTGTCCTTGGGGATTGAAAAAAACTGCCAGATGATGTGCTCTTTAGGTTTGTATATAATATTGTCCTCTCGGATGAATCTCCTCTCCTCCTCATCCTCATCTTCCTCCTCTTCTTCATCTCCACCACTGTGAAGTTGTGGTGGTCCTTGTGGTGGTGGTGGTGGTGGTGGTGGTGGTGGTCCAGAAGCTCCAGCAGCTGCAGCTAATGTAACGATTTTCTACTGAAATAACTGCAGGTCTACCTCTCTCAAAGCACAAAAGTAGAATGAGGAAAAAAGGTGGGGTCTTTCATCATTTAGAAAAGAAAACTGTTCTGAACCAAAGAAAAGTGTTATTTTTAGGTCACATGACCTGGCCTTACATCATTAGGAAACCGAAAGTAAAATGAACGAATAAAAAGTTTTATTTTCAGGTCACATGACCCGACGCGCTTACGCTATGCGCCCCAGGGCGCGCTCCGGGGCGCGCCCGGGGGCGCGTACCGTAAGCGTGTCAGGACGTTGCACGATCGTATGCGCTCGCGTGCTTCCGGGTGCGCTTACGCAGTGCGTCATATGACGCATCACGCATTTACGCGAAACGTCACGTTGTTGTTTTCGTTCGCGAAAATAGCGCTAACAGGACGCTCACCGGTACGCGCCCCCGCGCCGCAACATTGCGCTTACCCGTGCGTTCACCGGTACGCGCCCCGTGAGCGCTCCAGGAAAGAAAAAAAAAACAATTACATAATTATACAATATAAAATTCATTATAAATTTTTACAATTTTTATACCTATAGAGATTTGCTATTAAAAAAACCTATGAAATTCACTGAAAAAACCTTAGGTTTCACACCAGTTATAGTTAGGAATTAGCATTTAAAAAACCTATGAAATTCACTGAAAAAACCATAGGTTTCACACCAGTTATAGTTAGGAATTAGCATTTAAAAAACCTATTAAATTCACTGAAACAACCATAGGTTTCACACCAGTTATAGTTAGCTGGAAGTTTTACTTGCATAAAACCATTGAAATTCCCACGTTATAGTTAGTTGGACTCACTATAACTTGCGCGTGCAATGCACTGCTGATGACGTCACATATTACATCACTCATGACATGGTCAGTGACATCACTCATGACATCACTGATGACACCATCCTTGTGACAAAGTGACAGACCTCCTTTCACTGTAATGTAAACTTTGAAACACATATTCAAAAATAGAAACTAAAATTTTTAAAACAATGGAGATACCCATACTAGTTACAACAACCAATTCAGTAATTCCACCATCTATATACACATCCACTCATTCACCAACAGTTCTATGTAGTCACTCATACATATACTCACTCATCATATATAGTGATACACCTATATATCCTGTTACACAACGACAGTCATCCAAAAGATACTCTCACACATATTCACACATGCAAATAAACTATTAAACATCCATTTATTTACATATACAGCCATACACACACTACCACGTTACTTCTAAGGAAACTTACACATACTTACTCTCTTAAACAATCACTTATAGAAACACATACTTATTTAAACAGGAACTCTTACAATCCCTCACTCTAACATATACTCACTTATATACATCAATATTCACATATACTAGATTAAAACATATGTAGTTACTGATAAAGACAGCAGTGAGACAGTCATACACTCACTAACATACACATATACACACTCATCCACCCATACAGTCCTGCACATATGCTGTATTCAAAACACATACAAACAGAGAGTCAGTCATTCATGCATCTATGTGCTAAGTAACACCCCCACCAAACATATAGACACTCATATTGATATTAAAAAAACATCTAATAACCCATATACCTACACATGTAGCTACTCACCAACCCATGCAGTCACTTATACACAAAGTGAAACATTAATACATATGTTTAAATATTTAAACATTACTCACTAATATTTATTTTTCAGAAAGACACACATTCACTGGATGGTGTCATCAGTGATGTCATCAGTGATGTCACTTACCATGTCATGAGTGATGTAATATGTGACGTCATCAGCAGTGCATTGCACGCGCAAGTTATAGTGAGTCCAACTAACTATAACGTGGGAATTTCAATGGTTTTATGCTAGTAAAACTTCCAGCTAACTATAACTGGTGTGAAACCTATGGTTTTTTCAGTGAATTTAATAGGTTTTTTAAATGCTAATTCCTAACTATAACTGGTGTGAAACCTATGGTTTTTTCAGTGTATATATATATATATATATATATATATATATATATATATATATATATATCAAACAGAATTTGTCAGTCCCCCATCCTCTCAATGGCGGCGGGCTGGCGTTAGCGAGTCAGGAGGCGATCCTCAAATATTCCTTACACCAACTTTTGCATCAAAAGAGGTAAGCTCGAGCCCATATTAGTAAGCGTGATGATTTATTTAAACAAAATTGTCAAAAACGCCCGACGCGCTTCGGTGCAGCAGCACCTTGGTCACGGGTAACATCAGTTCATACATTCGTGAGTTATAAAGTGATCAAATATTAAACATAGAAGTAGGACTACCCGTCCCTTCACTAGTAAGTAACAGACCATATTTGGCGGCCATCTTTAGGGCAGCTTGGGAACATCAGTAGCAGTTGGTGCGAAGAGACGCCGCACCTTCAAGCGCGTTGCCCCTGAGGAGATGGCATGAAAGTGCCAAGCTGCCCTAGAGGTTCCAATGGCGGGCCGTGGATGCATCCGACTCCTCTGTAACCCATCCTTTCTCCAATGAAAGCCACGGCCACTTGCTGAAAGGGTCCCTTCGTGTGCTTCACTGGAACGCGCTTGACATAGACTCACTCTCTCCTCTGTATATAAATATATATATATATATATATATATATATATATATATATATATATATATATATATATTGCCTACTGGCGTTTGCCACTAGGTAGTTATAGTTAGGACCTAGTTTCCATAGGAAATCCATAACATTCTATTTGGAATAACTTTGGCGCCGGTGGACGAATCTTCGTGAATTTCTCCAAGAAAATGGCCTGCTCAGTTCCGCTCCTTCCCAGAAAGTTTGGGGGTGATTCGTTAAGTGGGGGTTGAGAAAAAATGGGGGTCCCAAAACGTGTTTTCCCCATGCAATTTTCCATAGGGACCTTTAGCCAGGGCTACAGACCGAACGGCTGAACAGAATTACACAAAGTTTGGCAGAGAGGTAGAGTTCTGTTCGCAGATTGTGCTTTTTGTTAAATGGTGTAAATCCGTTCAGTAGTTTCTGACAAAATTGCAAGTAAAATCATAGCGATATCTAGAGACGGAGTTCAGCACGCGTACTGAAATCTGTTCAATTACGAGCGCGAGCTGCATGCTGATTGGCTGTGAACTGTCTGTCAACACTCGAGAAGCGAGTCACAAGAAAACAGTAAAACAAAGTTGAGAAATAAGGGAAGGGGGTAGGGTAGAGACATTCTGATCCTGCTCAGGGGGTCATACATGGATGTTTAGGCTCTATTTTTTTTTAAAGAAAAATTGCGGCGTACGCGTATGGAAATACGTAAAATTAAGAGCAGGAGCTGCATGCTGATTGGGTGTCAATACTCAAAACCAGGAAGTGTTGGCAGCCATGTTGTTTGTTGGGAGAGCAGAGTCACAAGAAAACAGTAAAACAAAGTTGATAAATAAGGAAACGGGCAGGGTAGAAACATTCTGAGCCTATTGTCTTGGTCAGGGGGTGGTACATGGATCTTTAGGCTCAATTTTTATTTATTTTTAAATAAAAAATGGCGGGGTACTCGTGCAGTACTTGTACACGGTGGAAAAGGTGAAAAAAAAGTAGAAGTCAGTTTTATACATTAGGTCCCGGGGGGCAAATTACGGGGGCAATTATTCTGCATAATGGGGGCTTTTAAGGTGCCCAGACCACTGGGGAACGGCACTCCTCTGGTTTTATTTTGAAGTATGCAGGGGGGGTTACGGTCCTACTCCCCGCAGTCTCGGTGAGCGGCACCCCTCGGGTCTTTTTAAAAAAAAATATGTTTTGAGCTCTCTCTCGCCCCATACACGTCGCTGGGAATGCCACATTTCTGGGGCAGTGATGTGTAAAATGACCTTCCAGCTCTGGGTACCTGTATTGTCTGGAGTTTTTTGGGAGGGTGGACTTGATAATACGTCCTTGTAAATTCACATAGAAGCCTATGTTCTGGTGTTAACATTGGCTTCTATGGGAAATAGCAAAGCCGTATTATGAAGCTCATTATCGCTGTTTTATCGGCAGTTTCCTGCCAATAAAACAGCGATAATTTTAACACCGGTCCTTGATAATATGCACCTACGTTTACTGGTTAAAAAAAAGAGCAATGGGCCATATTATCAACAAAACGCGATACATTATCGTCGCTTTTATTGGCAGGAAACAGCCGATACAGCGGCAATAACGGGCTTGATAATATGCCCTTGTGAATAACCATAGCAGCCCAGGTTAACATCAGAACTTGGGATGCTATTGAAATTTACAAGGGCCTAAGGTTTCTTATTGATTTTGGGAGGGTGGGCTTGATAATACATCCTTGTTAATTGCCATAGAAGCCTATGTTCTGGTGTTAACATGGGCTTGTACAGGAAATAACAAGGTTGTATTATCATGGTCATTATCGCCGTTTTATCGGCAGTTTCTTGCCAATAAAACAGTGATATTTGTAACACCGGTTCTTGATAATATGCCCCCAAGTTTACTGGTCAACAAATGAGCAATGAGCCATATTATCAACAAAAGGCGATACATTATCGTCGCTTTTATCGGCAGGAAACTGCTGATATAGTGGCGATAATGGGCTTGATAATATGCCCTTGTGAATAACCATAGGAGCCCAGGTTAACACCAGAACAATGGGAAGTTACAAGAACGGCGATAAAATTATCGCCGTTTCAGTGGCAGGAAACTGCAGCTAAAGTGGCGATAATGGGCTTGATAATATGCTGTTGTGAATTCCCATAGCAGTCCAAGTTTTGGTGTTAACCTGGGCTACTATGGGAATTCACAAGGGCATATTATCAGGCCCATTATCGCCACTTTAGCGGCAGTTTCCTGCCACTAAAACAGCGATAATTTTATCGCAGTACTTGATACTATGCCCCTACAAGTTTTGGTAACTCTACGGTTTTATGTAAGCAGTGTGACTCGTACATTCCAGTTCTGGTATAGTGCCGCGTTCAAGTGGCGTCTATATGGAAGAGCCTACTGCGTTACTGACGCCCATTATGGTGACTTATTTCTAATGCATTCCTATGAAGGCTTTGTAGATCTAGGCCTCTGTGCTTACCGTTGTATAAACCTTGCGGGTAAACATTTCAGGCAGTTGGTGTCACAACTTATTCAGAACAATTCTTCTACACGTCTACACGTCCAAGACAGCAGTGTCTAAGTTTAAGAGAGAAAGAGAAATGATGTCACAGAGAGTGAGAGAGAGAAAGAGAGAGAAAACAACATTAAAACTGTGTCGCAGAGTCTGGAGTTGAGATTTTTTTCTTGAAAAGCCAGACGTAGATTTAATAGCTCCTTGCATCACTTTACCCATGTTAAAAGTGACTCAAAAGCAGAATAATAAGGTTGTGGATCTGTTTGTCAGACTGTTGTAAGCTATCTGTTGTCACTGCTCGGAGGTAATTATAGACTGTACAGAGATGCTGCTGTACACTACGCACTCTGTGCCATACTATCAAGCCTGGGCGTTAAAATTATCGCCACTTTATCGGCAGGATAGTGTCGCTAAAGTGGCAATAATGGGTTTGATAATATGCTCTATGGAATTCCAATCGAAGCTCATGTCTGATGTCCTTCACATCTAACATGAGCTTCGATTAGAATTCCATAGAGCATTTTATCAAACCCATTATCGCCACTTTAGCGGCACTTTCCTGCTGATAAAGTGGCAATAATTTTGTCTCCCAGGCTTGATAATATGGCCCTCTCTCGTTTCACAAATAAAGCTAACACTACAGTTTTACGAGTGCAGTGTACCTGGTATATTTCAGTTGTTATAGTGCCGTGTTCAAGTGGTGTCTATATGGAAGTGCCTACTGCGTTACCGATGCCCGTCATGGTGACTTATTTCTAAAGCATTGCTATGTAGGCTTTGTAGATCTAGGCTGCTGTGCTTACCTTGTATAAAGAGTGCGGCCATCGGAGTTCACCATTCGACTTGAACTCTGCTTCTATACGTCAAAGTATATTCAATAAGTTGCAGAGAATTCCATTGCTGTTGCTCGATAGGCCGTGGTTGCTTCTGCAGTATGTTTGGTGAAGGAAGCAAAAGGACATTTAGATTAGTCATCGTAAACTTAGTTGCGTAACTACTATCAAAAGTGAATTTTAATGTTGGTTCTTAATATTCCGTAGTTAAGACTGTTGAGGCTCCAGCAAACAAAGGAAGATCAATAAGTTAATAGAAGCCTGGGACGGCCTCGTGACGCAGAAAAAAAAATCTATCATGTACGCACAATTAATAATAATAGAGGCCTAAGCACGTGGCGTAGTACAGAAATACGACACAGAAATGTATGCACGCACAATTTTTAAGATTAGAGGTGTATAGGACCTCGTGACTTATAAAGAAATATTTCAATTATGTAAGTACAATTTAAAACCATTGAGGGGTAGAAAAGCCATATGAAAGATAAAAAAATAGCATTATGCATATACAATTTACAGTGGAGGCTGATGTTGTGACGTCTTCTCTTACCTTTGCTTCTGTCGTCTTTTGTCGTGTCTTGAAAGGCTGCGGTTTTGCTGAGTCTGGGGTGTTTTCGACAGTCTGTCTGTCACCGCAGCAGAGGCAGGCAAAAGAGAGCGTGCTCACGTCAGTGCCCGCATTATATGAGAACCGAGGGGGCTGACCAAACCAAGCCCAGGGCCGTCATTGGTAGCGTTTTCGCGGTCTGCAAGAATGATGGCCCTGGGGGACATGCCATTGGGTAATGTATTGGTTTCTAGGTTAAATGATAGCAAGCATGCTAGGTGGTGGCATGTGGGTAGTGTGGGCGGGCGTGCACCGTGCATGTGCAAGTATGAGTGTGTGCACTAACAATTAACAACAGAGAGAGATGGGGGTGGTGTTATAATGTACGCAGAGGCAGGCCCAGAATCAGATCTGCAGTGAGTCAGCACTTCTAATCATTCTCCTTAGCGCGCCCTGAGTTCTGATTTGTCACTGAGAGGGTGATCGCACCATAGTTTGTACTGCTTATCATACTCAGCGTGTACCTGCGCATATGGTACGAATATGCTTTGACGTTACGCGTCGCATTAAAGCTTCTACGTGGCGTCATGTACGGCGTTCTGTATGCGAAAGGGGGCAAGGTTTCTACTTGGTTTAAAACATGTATGTATTTAATGTACATACTAAGGGCAGACATTTGGGATAACTATGATTTTTTTTTAATACTTGTAATAATCATATATTACTTTTAAAAAGAATTACACAAATCGCGGTAGAACATCATGCGTACTCGTATTGAAAGAGCTGCGCAAGCGCATCATAAGCGTATGCAAAGCCATGTGACTTTAAAAGTAGAGATTTGATTGGTTCATAACTTTTCCTATTGCGACTGTTGAAAGTTCCGTCCCATTATAATTATTCGACTTTGACTTTCTAAGAAGAAGCATTTGTTCTGAGAATCTTCTCAAATAGAAGGAAGATCACAATAATAAGAGCAATGGAGTCATCTTCCAGCAGTTCTTCAGAGGGAGATATCAATCCTGAAGAACGTCCAGAGAAAAGCAAAGAAGCTCTAATTTGGAAGTTTTTCACTTTTCCAGAGGTCAAAAAAAAGGTTAATGCTCCAAAAGTAACCTGTAAAAATTGCGCAACAACTCTTTCAAGGGGTGATCCATGTAAAAAATACTCCTTTGGCACAACAAATATGGTGCGACACGTGAACAACTTGCCCCCCAAGAACTTTGCTGGAGCCTCAAGACGGAGGTTGCACGAGAACCCACCTGCTGCTACACCAAGCACATCAACTGCGGCAGCAGCATTTTCAGCAAGCAGTCCACACCCACATATTGATTCTGACGTTGCTAAAGTTAAAATTCTATGCATTTATTGCGATAAACTTTTGTGTTATGGGGAACAGTCTATAGACTTGATGAAACGCAGGAAGCATGATCATTGCTGTCCTCGACATTAGTTGTTCTTTTCTTCATTCTTTTGTTCCGCTTGGAATTTGTTGAGAAAACACAAAAAAAGTACAAAACAAACAAAACAGATCTTTTTAGAACTACCTCCACTGGTCAAAGAAAAGTTTGTCAGAAGGAATGTGTAGTTCATAAATGAATGAATATGTTACTAGTGTATGGAGAATGTGAAAGTGCAGAACTATTAGGAACTGCTACAGCATAAATCTATAAGGTGTTTATCTATAGTATACTGTAGTATGTCCGAAGCACTTGAATGTATCATATGTACATAAATAGGTTACAAGTCTAAGCTTCAATTTGCGCTGCTGGTGAAAGGGCCTGGGTGAATTTGTATGTGTTAGGGGCGGATTTACAATCCCCTTGTGCCTCTTTTACACAGCCGTTGAGTCACTTTTGTGACACAACGGTGGTGCAAAAGATGTGCCATGGTGTGTGCTATAAACAATGTGACGCATCTGGAGGGTGTATTACATTGTAAAGCGCTGCGCCAGAAGAGGCTTTCTTGTGCAGAAGGGGGTGCAGCAAGGCCTCCTAAAAGTGACTGAGTGAAATGTATAACATTTTATTCAGTCACTTTTGAGCTTATGCTGCGTCAAAACCTTGCACATGCTTGAAGCAGGTGTAAGGATTGATACAGCATTGTGAGCATAGGGCCCCAAGAGAATTGCTGGAGCAGTGTTATACTTGCAACCGACGTCAAGCAATAATTCATCCAAAAATTACTTTGCAATTTAGTTTTGTTATTATTTTATAATAAGAATATGAAATATATTCTAAAAAATAAAATAAATATAAATATTTATATTAAAAATATAAGAAATTAGTAAGAAAAGAAATAACACTCTAATCCAAGGACTCTAAAAAGTCGGCATAGAGGGACACTCCTCTGGACTGGATCGTGAAACATCCTTTCCCCCGCATGCTTTTCTCTGAATGCCACTACCCTGTATTTTTTACTCCGCAAAAACTTTTACAACGCAGGGCTTTACAAAGCAAAACGGTTACATTGCATTTCTCAAAGTAATGCTCCCGTGTAGTTAGAATAGTATTTACGTTGGAATGGGGAATGCATTGTAACGGATTGCGTTGTAAGGCCCTGCATTGTAAATGTTTTTGTGGAGTAAAAAATGCTCGGTAATGGCATTCAGAGTAAAAAATGCAGGGTATAGTGTCCTATTCGACTGGATCACATCCTACCTTCAAAACAGAACAAATGTCATCCATACTCCTCCTTTCTCATCCAAATTGTACTTTAAAAAAGCTGAGGTCCGTCAAGACACTACCAACTCACCCATGCTTTTCAACATCTACATGAAGTCATTACTGCCAGCAATCAATGAAGATCAGCTCATGTGCTATAACTATGCAGATGACACCCAAATACTTCTTCAACTGGAATGCCCTAAAGGCATTGGAGACGCGCAATTCTTCAATTGCTGAGAGCCGTTGATCAGTGGATGCCATAGAGACACCTCAGTTTGAATGTTTCCATAACAGAAATACTCACATGTGGTGACTGGAAAAATTATGACTGACTCTGCCCCTGACCTGATGATACAGGGCCACCTCCTTAAGGGCCATATGTATGAAAACCCGATTTTGCGATTCCCAATTAGCGATTTATAGCGAATTGCATTTTAAAAATCACAAATCGGTATGTGTACAAAAAATCGCAAATAAATAGCGATTTCTTAAAAATCACAGATTTTTACTGCGATTACCTGGTTTGCGATTCCTTAATTGCGATTTTACATAATAAGCAAACTAGCTATTAAGGAATCGCAAAACGGGGAATCTGAAACTCAGGTGCAGCTTGATGATATCACAACCAGGAAGTGTGACTACCCATGCTGCACCTGAGTTCCAGATTCAGAGTGAGAGGCTGGAAGGAGGGCTGAGGCAGCAGTGTAGTGCAACAGAGAGTGGAGAAATGGCTACACAGGAGCAGAAGCAGGGTGAAAGCCAGAGAAAAAGGAAACAAAAGTTTTCTGAAAGGGAGCAGGAGGTGCTCATTCAGGAAATGGTGCACAGCCATGAGCTGGTATTCGGGAAAAAATCCCTCAGAGTGCCAGAACCAGGAAAAGGAGGATATGCACGGAGATCCAAGAAAAAGTCAATCCCATAGGTGTCACCCACCGCAACGTCGAGGAATTGCGAAAAAGCTGGTACGATATGCGCCAGCGTTCGAAGGAAAGGGTTGCTGCCAGGCTGCAGGAGGCAAAACTGACTGGTGGAGGGACATCCACTGCCCCCGCCTCCACGTCAATGTAGGAATTGGTGGAGGGGACCTTACAACCGGAGAGTGTGAGCGGCGTGGCTGAGCTAGACAGCTCCGACCTACCAGGACCAAGACAAGGTAAGAAGTATGCCATCACAACCCTGAAACCGACCTACCCCACCCCCACACCAGAGTTGTAGTCACATGAAGCAAACAGTAGAACAGTGAAACCCAGCTAGTCTCAAGCAGTATGTGTGTATGAGTGAAGGCATTGTACAGACAGTCAGGACCAACATAATAAACCAAATAGTGTAATTTATTGCATTACCAATGCAAGGCTGGACAGTAAATTAATGTGTGCATTTACGTCCACAGCACCACAAGAAACACAGGGCCAGAGGCCTGGAGGGGAGGAAGAGTCCCACAGCATTGCAGGACGAGGGCAAGTGGAGGAGGAGGAGGAGGAGGACAGCCCAGTCATCTCACCCAAACGCACCCGCGCATTGCAGTGACTCCATTGCAACCGCTTGAGGACGCCCTTGGTGACACCGATGAAGAGGCCAATGAGGTCCAGGGACAGTCTGTGCCACAATCCAGACAACGAGCTGTTCAAAGTCCCACACCTGCCATTCCATCCAGGTGCAGGGCCCGTCCATCCCCAGGTACATCTGCGGCAGGAAAGAAGTCAGTGTTCCGCGGCCTCGAGGGAAACATGCTTCAAGCACAGCTCCTGTAGGGGAGAGAAATACGTCAAATCCAAAGACAGCTTAGGGTGGGCTTCAGGGGCATTATGGTTGGCCTGGAGGCACTCTCTGCAGAGATATGGGCAGACCGTGCTGCTAGTCGCCGTGAAACTCAGCGCCTACACACACGCCTTGAACTCTTCACAAGTGCTGTTAACCGACTGGCCTCAGCCACCTCTATCGAGACCCGGTGCAGCATTAGCATGCAGAGTGAGGTTGCACACATCAGTCAGGACATGGCCAGGGGCTTACTACAGGTCACATGTGCTGTGGATCAGCTGCGGACAGTTGCCACAGGTGGGACAGGAGTCCTCAGTTCCCTAAAGGAGGATGCACAGTCAAGCCACAGCAGCCTCACTCCACCCCCCCAACAGGACAGGCGCCTTAGTGAGCATCATGGCAGTGGTGCAGATGCCACTGACGAGAGGAATGTGCACTCGGGGCGCAGGGCAATGGGACGTCAGCGCCGCTGTTGAGGTGACAGGACTTACGAATGGCAATGGGTGTATCAACCCAGTGACAATTTATTTTTAATGCACTGTGATTCAAACATGTGCGTGATAATACTATACACATTGTGTGCTACACAGGCTGTGTGATATTATGTATCCTGATTTAAAGGATATTAAACACAGTTTATTCTGAATACATAGCATTGTGTCATCATTTCTCACCTAGAAATAGTTCTGTGTTATGTCATCTCGCCTCTCTCGCCCAGCTGCTGCTCCAATCACACCGGCTAGCCTGCGTCCTGGAGCTGGCCCTCCTCATCTGATGTGTCTGAATCGCTGAGGTCTACTGGGGTGCCTTTCCGGGTGGCAATGTTATGCAGCATGGCACACGCAACCGCCATTTTGCAGCAGGGCTCAGGGCTGTATTGCAGTGCTTCTCCACTCTTATGCAGGCATCTGAAACGGCTCTTGAGGATACCAAAGGTCCACTCAATGGTACTGCGGGTGGCAATGTGGGCACTGTACCTCCGCTCCCTTGCGTTTGCAGGATTTAGGCATGGGGTCAATATGAAGTCCCGGACTGCATACGCACTGTCACCTGTGAGGCAAGGGGAAATAGGTTACACCCTGTCCTGCCACTGCTGTGCTTTATTGTTGTGTCACTGTTTCCTATGCAATTACCTAGAAGGTAGTCCCCTCCAAACTCCCCATTAGTGAGTCGACGGTGGATCCCACTGTGGCGAAAGATAACCGAACACACAATCATTGTGGGAGGGGGATATGGCAACAAGTGTCCCATCTATGCATCCTATGACATGAGGATATTTGATAGAACTCCTGCTTGGTCTGGTCTAGTGCCTGTGGGGTGCAGGGGAAGTGGATGTGGTGGGGCAGCCTCTGTACCATGGCATCGAGGAACGCGTGGAAAAAATGCGACAATGCACTCTTTGACACCCCTCCTACTGAGGCTATCACCCCCTGGAAGCTACCTGATGCCAAGAGGTGAAGTGAGCACAAGACCTGGATGTGGGTGGGGATGGAGTGTGTCCTGCGTGTGGGGTGTTCAAGTATAGGTTTGAGTTTCTCAATTAAGTCTAGGATGCTCTCTTCATCCATCCTGTAGTGTGTATGGATGTCCTCCTGAGTCCGCTGGAACAGGGTAATGAGCACACTGAATATCCTCTCCTGGCGTCTCCTCCTCTGTGCAGCAGCTCTGAGTCGCAGCCTCCTGGCTATCACATACACCCCAGCCATTGTGGAAAAATGTGTTGCATTGTGGGACTCCTTAATTAGTTTGCACCTGGTTACCACCTGTTCATACTAGGTGGTAATTGCGATTCTCTAATTTGCGAATTTCGTGATTTCGCTATTTGCGATTTTTTCATACATTGCATAGCAATTTCTTAATTTGCGATATTCCATTTGCGGAAATCGCAAAATAAGAAATCGCTAGGAAATTTGCAGAATTCTGGTTCTCGCAATGTAAGGAATCGCTATATTTGCGATTTCTACCTTTGCGATGCGATTGTACCTCATACATAGGAAATAGCTAATTTTTAATCGCAAACGCTGTTTTTTGCGAATCACAGTGTTTGCAACTAAAAATTAGCTTAATACATATGGCCCTAAGTATCTAGGGAAGTAAGAAACCATTGATCTTAAATTATCAATGAATGCTCAAGTGGATAAGTTAGCAAGATCAAGCTTCATTACCATGAAAATTCTGCGCTGCATCATCCACACCAAGGATCTCCAGACATAGTCCAGGCTACAATATTGCTAGTACTGTCTAAACTTGATTATGTCAATTGCCTACCGCATGGATCATCTTTATCAGCTGCGAAAAAAATATGAGTTTCAAACTCTGCTGCCAGACTACTCCAACATCTAAAAACACAAGCCCAAATCTCCCCTGTTTTTGGGGCTCTACATTGGTTACCGGTTGCCAGAAAATCCACCTTCAAGCAGCTGTGTATCACCCACAAAGCAAAACATGGAACAGCACCAAATACATAAAACAGAGGAACCTCCACTCAAGATAAGCACCTCGCCTAAAAAAAACCTGGTGCACATGAAAAAACCCAGGGTTGGTACATCTTTTTCTGTCCAAGCAGTACAACTATGGAATTCATCACCCCCAAACATAAGAGCCACAGATAACCATCTTACCTTTATAAGACTACTCAAGAGCTGGCTCTTTCTTACATGATCATCATGCTCAAACATATATGTTCAGCATATGCCTATACATATAAATAAATATGTACAATTTGATTATATGTATGTGTTAAAAACTGGGGTCACTAGTTCGCAGATGTAGGTACCTTTGTCCAAGTAGTCAGGGTAAAGGGGTACACCTCTAAAATAACCCCTGCTCACCCCCTTGGTAGCTTGGCACGTGCAGACAAGCTTATCTCAGAGGCAGTATGTAAAGCATCTGAGAACACATACAGTAATACAGTGAAAACACTACAAATGGACACCACACCTGTTTAGCAAAATAAAAGTAATCTTTATCTACACCAGAGGTCTTCAATCTGTGGGGCGCGACCCCCAGGGGGGCCGTGGAGTCCTGGGAAGGGGGCCGCAGATTTCCCTGCTTCACTTGTGCCTACAATCCAACATGTTTTGGAAAAGACAGCCGTCCTAGGAAGGCTAATTTAGATTGTTGTCAATTAAGGTTTTTTCAACTGAGGGGGATATTCTCAAGAACATTGCTAAAGTAACTTAACACAACTTTCAACATCGCAGTCTTTCGCAGGAAAATAATGCAGTTTTAACTAAGTATTCACAACACAGAGGCACCATGTGATAGGCCCCCGACAGCACGTCAAATGTCCGTGATAAAGTCAAAGTGACGCCGCAAAAATACAAAACATTAATGCAAAATAACTTGTTATCAGGCCAATCGCGATACAAAAAGCAGCAAAAACCGGCAGCAGGCCTGCAAATCCCACATGTCTGATGGGAAAATGCACTATAAAAACAACAAAAGAGAACACACCAAAAACTATCCAAAGTGCGTAGCAACATGGATGCACCCGGACCGCATCCAGAGGCCAAAGCGGACCCCACAAGCCCCACAGACCACCAGCAAGGAACAAAGGCCAACGATAAGAGGGAGAGGAAGATGGGGTGCAGTCCACAGGCAAACCAGATCAGCGTCCATGACAGAACACTACCATCAACTGACCCACAATTGGACTACCTTGAATGCAGTCGGAGTGTCGAGGAGGTCAATGGAGGAGGCCACAAGGTGCTGGCATGATGTGAAATCCAAACCAAGGACAAACCTGCTGCCAACAGGAAGGCTGCAACGGGGACAGGAGGTGGGATCCTGGGCCACAGGAGGAGCCAGAGTAAACCGAGGCCACAGTCATCAGTGTGGAGACATGGTGAGTAACGACCAGGGACTGGGGGGACGGGGGTGATGGGCACCATGGCACACATGCACAATGATGTGTAGCACACTGCACACCCAAAATGACCCTGGATTTTGTCCCTGATCCCCATGGCACACTAATGCACACACACATAGCAATAAGAGCACATCCACATTGACAACAATGTGGTACAATGTGCAACCCGACACTGGAAAACAGAGGACACAACTGGCTCCGTACATGCACAGAAACAGGCCAACTAAATCTGACAGACATGGAAACTGTGAGATGGAAATGTACAAGTACAACCCCACATCCGTTAAGTAGTCCAAATGTCCACTGTCCGGCATCTAAATCCAACACCTTCCAAACAGTCACAATGTACATTGTCATACAGTCTGCATGTAAACAAGAACAATGCACCAACATACATGTCAACACAATGTCAATATGTATCTCCCCTTCACTTTACAGAGGGACACACAACGCCTCCAGCAGAGCAGACCAGACAACTCATCAGTGATGCTGGAGAGGACCACCACACCTTCGACACCGAAGCCCTACAACAGCTCATGGACATCCTAGGCAACCCACTCCCAGGAGCAGGGCAGCCAAGCTACATAAAGAGACCCCACCCCCTGCACAGACCACAATGCAGGAAGCACCGGCCAGCACTGTTGGCTCAAAACACTTCATCGAGCCACACACGGCATCCCAATGCCAGGTATCAATATGCCAATAGGAGGTGGCCGAACAGCTGTGGGTGGGGTCCGAAAACATGGAAGAAAAACTAGATCACATATGTGGATGTCTAATTGCCTCCAGGGACCACCTACACACCACAAAGGAGACCCTCACTGTGACAGAGACACATGCGTGTGCACATTTCCTGTTCAGAACCACTCCCAGAGCCCTGCTACCATCAGTCACACACCCACGTTGGACATGTGTACGACGGCCCAGCCCACTACTCTGACGTAATGTGTGGGTGACGACAAAGCTACATGTCCAAGGTCAAACCTGCTGCCTGCAGTGACATGGTTGCATTTGCTGTACACAGCACATAGTAATGTTGTAGGGCCCGGGGCCCTCATGCATACATCATAACCACACGGACACACGCAGATTGTATGAGGTTCTGGCCACAGGCACATGCACCCGTCCCCTTTATTGTCAGGGTCACATGTACAGTGACACCTATGCTGGATGGGTGTGGGGTGAGTTTAAGCCAGTCCACACAGAGTGGTTGGTGCTGGCTACAACTTGAACAGTGATCACCATTAAAACGGAAACAGAAAACACAAGCATAACATAAACAACTGCGAAGCATCATGGTGGTAGCCCGAGCAAGTACAGAGGTCAGTGAGATGGGCCAAGTGAGCTGAGCGGGTCCTCATCGATTTCCGAGGTGGATGTGGTGGTGGGCTGCGGGGGACAATGGAAGGCGTCCCCCAGGGCATGATGCAGAGGGCAGAAGTCGTACGGAAGCAGCAAATGGAGGAGTGGAATGCTACTACCTCATTATTGCCACCATGTCGGGATCAGCTACATGAGGATGAAGACGACCCCCTGTCCATAGACTCAGATGCCTCTAAAGTTCAATCGGAGAGTCTCCATGGATGTCGGGAAACAGACTTAGTGGCACTGAAAGGGGATGCAGTCTGCAATAAGGCATGTACAATGATATCAAGTCATCAATAAATAAATCAAGGCTCAGTAGCAAATGTGTGACCTACTCGACCACAGTGTAGGCCGGAGGCAGCTGTCAGCAGTGGCCCACAACCACGTGTCGTTGGCTCGCGATGCACAGAGTCAGTGACACCAGGGTAGTTGTAGGTAGTGTTCGATCACCTATATAAAGATGATAATGTTTTCCTCCTGACTGCAACGTGTCATCCTGTTACAGCTCTCCTTGCGTGCAATGATGTGTACTCCGCCATTGAAATATCGATGCTCAGTTCCAATTGTGTAACCTACTCGAGTGCAGCATAGGCTGAGGGCAGTAGTCGGTGTGGGCCCACAGACACATGTGGTCGTAATGCTGTGCACAGACTTGGTGGCACCACATCGAAGGGAGCATAGTGATATAACCTCTGCCATGAATAATGTTCTCTGTCATAGTGTAATCAAGACTCAGGTCCCAATGTGTGACCTACATGTCCGCTGGGTATGCCGGTGGAGTACGTTGACGAGAAAGGAGTACTGCGGTCCTATGTCGCAGAGCCTGTGATGAACTGTGGAGGCTGCCTGGGTCGCGGCCCTCGGGCTTGGTGCCTGCACCGGCACGTGGTGTGCCCTCTTCGGCACACACTGCTGTCGCAAGGTGGGCATTGAGGCATGGGTGCACAGGGGGGGCATGACTGGTTTGGGGACCGGCGGCCTGGGAAGCAGCAGGCGCACAGGATCACAGGCAACAGCGCTCACGGCAACAGCGTTGGACTCGTGGCGGGGTGAGAGGTGCTGCCCTGGCAGAGACATTGGGCATCCCGGAAGAGGACAACGCCCGGAGTTACGTGCCTTTTATTCACACCCCTACGCTGGCCTGGCATACGCCGGGCCAGCCCACTCCGCTCACGCTTATGGGGGGATCTAACAAGCTACATTGTCCCGATCTTCCCCACTGGCTGGGTAAACATGGTTGCGTCCACTGTCCACTACACTACGAACACCAGCGATGTGTGTCAACATGAATATGTGTGTGGTCTGCAACTGCAGTCTGGCCCTTACATCCACGCCACACTTAGCATTGTGTACATTCTCATTCATGGGTACTTGCCTCCTTTGCACATGCCTGGTCCCCACCTCTTCCCACATTCTGCTATTGTGTGGCTTAGGTGCCATGCCATTGATGGCTAATGTACATGGCTGGCCCAGGTTCCCACAGTAATTTGTGTTGTCGTGTCTGGTGGGTGTGCATGTTGTTTGGCATGTTGTATGTGAGCTTGTGACATGTGCATTCCCGGTGTTGTGAGTTGCATGATTGTGGAGTTGAAGTGTGTGGTATGTTCATATGGTATTTGCCAATGAGCAGTGCATTTCCATGGGTGGTAGCACCGGTTGATGAACTGTCGGAAGATGTAGGATTCATGCACAATGCCTGAGTGGTTGGCATTGACGTTGGTGGAGATTCCCCGGTGGTCCGCTATTACCTACACATTGATGGAATACATGCACTTTCTGTTGCGGTTATTGTGTGCAGTGTTGCCAGGGAGCACAAGTAGGACATGTGTGCAGTCGATTGCCTCCTCACATGTGCAGGAAGCCAGCTGTGGTATAGTGCCTTGCTTTGTCTCTGGCTGTTCCTGCGTTGTGTGGGGGAAGTATAGAGAGTGGGGGACCGAGCGGATGGTGTCATCCATGATCGTTGTAAGGGACTTGGATTGGGCTGGCTGGGTGACTCCTCCGACTCTGGCGGTTGTTGTTTGGAGGGTCCCAGAGGCCAACATGTGCAGCACAGCCAGCAGCTTTATCTGAGGTGGGATGTTGGTTGTCCGGTGTGTTGGTACCGTCAGCCTGTGGACAATGGTGGTCAGGATGCGGAGGGTAGTTGTCCTTTTGTGCCTGTGGTGGGCAATGACAATCTCTTGTGTTGGGTCTGTGAGGTTGGTGCGTTTTCTGAGGGTCGCTGTCTTTGTCTGCGCTGCCTCTGTGGTGGGTCAGGCGGGTCCGGGGGGGTGGCTGTGGGTGTTGTGGCCCTGTTGGGACTCCGAGCGGCATGATTGTTGGCTCCATGCCATCTGTTGTTCTTCTGGTGTGGCTTTGGGCTGGGCTCCTTTTAGTGGCGCAGGCTGCCTTCCGACTTTGCACCAGGTCAGAGCAGGTGTTAATTTCCTGCTGCTAACGCACCTTATCGCGTTTATTGGAATCTTATCGCCTATCTGGCCGGTCATTAGGAATGTTGCGGACTGGTGTTGTCACTGCTTTTTGCACGAGAATGCCTACTCTGCATCTCATTAGCGTTAGTTGCCGGTGTCATCTATGGCAATGTTTTTTGCGGCTGCAATCGCATGTAAACTGGCGACATGGGCTGTTAGCACCAGCTTGTGAATAGGGTGATATATTTATCACCACTTTGGCTGTGATAAAGTGCTGTTAACTCAGCAATAACTGTTTGAGAATATGCCCCTGAGTCTCTAGTGCTGTGAAAAGCCTTGTACCAGGGTGCATGCTTGCCTGAATGAAATGCAAATGTGCACTATTACTTAATCTAATACTTAATGGTGCTTGGGGTCTGGTTCTGGCTTTAATTGTTCAAATCACTCCAAGCTTTGTGATGACAAAGATTTGATTTTTTGAGTGGTAGTGCAAAGAGTTAACCACTGGCTGGGAAGTGCTTGATTTTAATTTTAATTGCATTTACAGAGCCTTTAGTACTCCATAAGAGGTGTTAAAGGGACAGTTGTGTAAAAAAACTCTGGTATCGCTAAAATCTACATTTTGGAAGCACTATTTTATTGTATGCACGTTTTTCAGCATTCCATCTTACACTGTGTGTAAGGCAAGTATAAAATAAGGACAGACATATTTACAGTGCTTTCTTTCATAGCCTGTGACCTCGTACCACTCAAAAGACACATCACTATTCTCCACTACACCAATCAAGATTTAATTCTGTGGCTCTCTCGCTACACATAGGCATTTGCAGTGCTTTAACTAATAGAGGTTTCATAATGTACTACAGTGCATAGTCCACTGATTAACTACGTTTTACATTTATTTTTTATACGCTGCCCATTATTTTATATGTGGATATCCGATGGTGAAAGACCTAAAAAAACTAACAGGCTATTTTGGGCCTTATTTATGAGTGGCTTGCATTACCAGAGCATCACTTTTTTTTATGCTCCGGCAGTGTAAGTGTCTCAGCCATACCTATAAGGCGGTGTAAAGTCACCCGGCATGACTTTTCATGGTCTCATAAATATGTTGTAAGACATAGCAGCGCAATTCACTGCCTTGCCTTACTCTGCGACAAGGAGGTGTTCCATGGACATTGATTGGGGTTCCTACACAACACCCATGGATTTTGATGCTGCCCCATATTTACAAAATCAAGTAAACCTGGGGCAGCTCCAAAATTGAACGCCTCCTCAGCGGAGGAGTAACGAGGAGAAATGTTTTAATTTCTTGCCATGTGTGCTGCATTCTGCAGCTCACATAAAAAGAGGATAACGCCTCTCTGGATTGTTTTTGTGAAGAAAGGCTCCCCTTCCTGTACAAAACAAATGCCGCCTATGTTGGTGCTAGGCAGCAATTTGTTAATCAACGCAAGGGAAAAGAACAGGAATGCACCGTATTTCATAACTACAGTACATTTCAGCCCATTCACATTGGCGAAGGGCAGCCTATCAAGACGACTTGCTGTACTGCCCTACGGCTATTCCCCATAAATGAGGCCCTTTGTTTTTAGTTACAACTTTGACCACGCCCGACGCTCACTGACCTTTGGTTTGGTAAACACTGTTTAATATTCTTCCCCCACTGTAAAAATGATTTGCTGTGGGAATTTGGGGTGTTTATGGTTGTCGATAGTTGATGATAAGGAGGACAAGGTTCCAGAAAGTTTTGTCAGAAGGGGGTCCTTATGCCTACAAAAGTTAGACAAGGGGGTCTCTGCATCAAAATGTGTGAAGTCCTCTGATCTAAACCAAACAAGACCAAAACGACAACAATCCACAATACAGCTATCAAGATGTCCTTAAAAAAAGGTTATTCACTCAAATAAAGTTTGTAGCAACACGTAACTCCATCAGTTATTACAACATTGTGACAGATGAAAATCCCAAAGTACAGCGCCGACAGCGAAGTGCGCAATGTCAGGTGCTGAGTCAAGCAGACCCCCAAAGAACAGGACTTTGGAAACAATGAAAGCAAAGACTGTGCACGGTGTCAGGGAGGTGATGCTTCTTTGGCATCGGGTGGAGTTGGTTCCTTATGACCCCAGGGGAGGTAAAGTCTTGGTTAATTAAGGCAATGCAGGGGAGGTGAGACCTCGATTCCTTACTGTGGAGGTGACATCACAGTGACAGCAAGACATCGGTTCCTTATGATGGTGCGGATTCGATGGATTTTTTAAGTCCCCATGTCAAGTATTGGCTCTGGTTGATGAAGCACTAGCGTCGGTGAGGTCGGGGCTGCAGTGCAAGTCAGAACAGTGCGTTGTGGACGTAATGAGTGGTGTCCTTGGCTCCGGTGCAGGCAGCGTCCACAGTGACAGCTTTGGAGTCGATGCAACATGGCGTCAGCAGGCATCGGACCTACGGTGTAAGTCAGGGCGGTACGTCATGCTCTTCACAAGCGGTGCGCAAGGCTTCGGTGCAGGTTAGGGCATCGCTTGCCGGCGTCGGTGTTGCAATTTCCTTCTGTGGCAGCTGAAATAGCAGTTCGAGATGCAGAAAGATAGAAGAAATTAAGACTTTCTGTCCCTGAGACTTCAGAACAGGAGGTAAGCTCTATTTCAAGCCCTTGGGGATCTTCCTCAAGCAGGGGAGTCAGCAAACATGAAAGTAGCCACTGCAGGCCAACCCCAGACAGCAAACAGCACAGAGGCAGTATTCCTCCTCAGATTCTCCGACTCTTCTCCTTGGCAAAAGTTCCACTTGTTCCCAGAAGTGATCTAAAGTTCTGGGGTCTGGGCACTTATATTTATACCACAAAATCATTTCTTGTCTGGTGGCAGAGAAGCCCTGTGCTCAGTCAAAACCAGGGCTGTCCTCTCTGGTGCAGCTTCCTGGCAGGAGGTGGAGACAGCATTGTGGAAGGTAGGCCAGGCCCATTCAGGTGAAAGGAAATCTCTTCCCCTTACTCTAAATGCAGCCCAAGTCTATTCAGCCCAGCCCTGACTCATCAGAATCTCTGGAGCCACTGCATTTCCCCAGCCTCTGACACTCTGAACCCAGAGAGTCAATCTACATCCCAGCAGAAGCACACTGGATGGCTAAGCAAGAAATAACGACTTCCTAAAAGTGGTAAAACACAGAATGTTAAAGTCACCCTCACTAAACGATGCATTTTAATATTCTGAGCTCAGGCATACTAAACTTTATTTTCCTACCTCGTTACCAGGGGTGGTTGGCAGTATTACACTATCACAACATGCTACACACCAGGGCATGTCCTACCTTTCACATGCACTGCACATTGCCCACAGGGGTATCCTGGGCCTACCTCAGAGGTGACTAACATGTAAGAAAAGGGAAGGTTAGGGCCTGGCAAGTGGGAGCACTTGACAAGTCGACATGGCAGTACTAGACTGCCCACAGATACAACAATGGCAGATCTGAGTCACTTTTTCAGGCTGCTTGTGTGGGTGGCACAATTAGTACTGCAGGCCCACTAGCAGCTTTTGATTTACAGGCCCTGGGCACACACAGTGCACTGTACTAGGAGCTGAATCAAAATATGCCAACCATGGAAACCCCAATCCATAACAATAATTTACAAAGGGAGCACTTGCACCTTGGCACTGAACAGCAGTGGCAAACTGTCCAAAGCATCTAGACCAGCAAAACAGAGTCCAACATGCAGCAAAAACATAGGAGGTCTGGGCAAAAAATACAGGGGAAACCCACGCCAATGATGCCAGGTCTAACACGTGTTCCTTCCAGCTGAAATGTGGGGAGAACTACCCACCCCATTGGGAGTTCTCTTCATTAAGGCAGATAAATCTGGACAGACCATCTGCATTTGTGGGTTGTGTACCAGGACAGTGTTCCACCGTGAAGTCCATTCCCTCTAGGGAAATGCACCACCTCAACAGTTTTGGATTCTCACTCCTAATTTACATCAACCATGTGAGGGGCCTGTGGTAAGTCTGAACCCGGAAGTGAACCCCAAACAAGTAGGGCCTCAGCTTCTTTAGCACCCAGACCACAGCTAATGCCTCACGCTCAATCACACTCTACCTCTGTTCCTGTGGAAGTAACCTCCTACTAATGAAAGCTACAGGTTGGTCTAGGCCCCCCTCATTTAGCTGTGAGAGCACAGCCACCCACCCCAAACCTCTGAAGCATCTGTCTGCACAATGAATTCCCTTGAATAGTTGGGCGTCTTAAGCACAGGCACAGTGCATATGGCCCCTTCCTGGGCTGCTTCCTCTAATGATTCCTGTATGAGTCAGAACCAGCGCATCCTCATCATTGCATGAAGCAAACCCAGAGCATCTCCTTCGGAAACAGTGTATTGCCTTTCTAAATCAATGCATCCCCTACTGAGGAAGTCACAGCCGTGCATTGCATTCAGAACCAGCACTTCACGCTCAAAACCAATGCATTGCAGCAGTTGCATGGATAACATTTTTGCATCTAGTCTACTGCGTAGATCAACATCAAATCAATGCTTCGGATAAACCTCCAATCTTCATTGAAGTACCAGGGGTCAAGGTACTTGAGTTCGGCGGGCCCAAGTGGGTCCCTGTATATATGGCCCACGCTCCTTCGCGGCCAGCCTGAACTTTTGACTTTGCCTTGATCCAAAACAACCAAATAACCAATTTAAGTGCTTATTCCTTCTAAGCGCTATTTTACATGCATTCTTTAGAAATTCTTGATTCTAATTGTTGGATTTTTGTCATTTTGGTCTTGTTTTGTAAATAAAATGAAGCTCTATGTTGCTAAACTGTGTGGAGTCTTTTATGGTGTTTTTACTGTGTTTCTGTTTGAAGTGTTGCAAAAAGTCTCTTAAATTAAGCCTGACTACTCTGTGCCAAGCACCCAAAGGGACAACACAGGATAATTTAGGGTCTGTTGTGACTTACCCTGAACAGAATTGTCATCCTGTTTGGACTAGGTGCATGCTTCTGCCAATCAGAAACCCAGATACTAACATTTACAATACGATATTCAGTAAAAAGATGTCTTGTATTAGATTGTCCATCACTGGACTTATTATTATTTATTTTTTTGTTCAATAATTTTATTCGTTTCCAAAAAAGGCATCTAAATAGTTAAATACAGTAAGAAAGTGATGCAAGTGAACAAAAGAGAAATACAAGAAAGCAGATGTGACTAAGTCACCTACAGTTCCTCTAACTAATTCCATAAGCATATTACCAAAAATGAAAGAGTAAACCACGAGGAACTATAATAAAAAATCAAATGCATCACTATGATAAAAAAATTAAGTAGAAGAGAAAAAGAAGAAGAAAGAGAAAGAAGAAAGTGGAAAACAGAGAGAAAGAGAAAGAGGGAAAGAAGAAAACACAAAAGAGGGAAGAAGTATAAAAGAAGGGAGAAGGAGAGAAAAGCAGGGAGGGGGAAAGGGGGAAGGGAGGAAGGAAGGAAGGAAGGATCTCCTGCAGCACTACAAAGAAAAGAAATAAATAAAATAATCAGGGAGACACCACAAAGTGATATTGTTCCACCAACCCTTTCGAAGCCAAATCCATATATTCATCCAAAGCTCTCCAAACCCCACTAGAAATAGAAGGGGTGAGATGAGCCTCATCTGCAGAAGTATGCGCCCCTCGTAAAAAAGATACCCATACCCACCAAGTATGATAATAAATGGACCTAAACGATTTCCATTCCATAAGGACAATCTTTACCGCAACTGTCAGTAGCAGGTCTAATAACAGCAAATCTAAGGAGTCCAATGGTAATGGTATAGGGGACGACCATGGGCCCAACAGAATCATGGTAAAAGAGAGCTGAAATTGAATCTTAAATATTAACATGAGATGTTTATGGACCAAATCCCAAAAAGGCTGAAGTAAAGAGCACTCAAAGAACATATGTGGATACGTACCCGCAGTTAAACCACAACTCCAACAGAGATCATCATCTTTAAGATTGAGAGAATGTAAACGTACTGGAGTCCAATGTAGTAAATTAAGAGAAAATAATTTAGATTGAATTAAAGAAGGGGCAATTTTATTATGAAGTGAAAGCCTCCCAATCATCTGCCAAGTGTCTGACGAGATATGTTTAGTTAGATCATGATCAAAATGATGTATCCATTCCTGCTAACTAACAGTAGTTAAGACAGGTGGATTGGAAGACAAAAATGTATAAATCTTAGAAGCCACATGCCCAGATCTAAGCCACATCTGCAAAAGAGATATAGTAGGAGAAACTGGATCAAGACGCATTTTAGCAAGAGCTACTTTTATTTTTAAAAAGGTGTAAAAATCCATATTAGTAAGGGAGAACTGTTGGGCTAAAGAGGAAAAAGGTAATGGATCATTATTGGAATCATAAAGATGATGAACCAACGTAATTTCCTTATTAGCCCAAAAAGTCATCAAATGGGAATCAATAACGATTTTAATTTTAGAGTTGCGCCATAAAGAGGACCACCTAGACTTATGAATTGGAGTAGACACTTTCTTATGAATGATTTTAACCGCAACAATGGTGTCTAAGATGATAGCTCAAGAGAACGGAATGGACAACGTAGAAGTAGTTAAGAAAGAGGAGGAAGGTAAAGGAAAAGAAAGTTCTTGCTCTATCAACACCCAAGAAGGCGTATGGCGAGGATCTGAGGAGAACCAAAGGGCCCCCTGAGTGGCTAAAAAAGCTACTTGATACTTCTTCCAATTGGGAAAATTACAGTCACCCATATCATAGGGCTTCCTCAAGGATGTATAAGCTATTCTAGCTCTCTTGTCACACCAAAGGAATGTAGAGGTGAGGAAATCAATGTCATGAAAAAAAGACAAAGATAACCTAATAGGGAGCATAGAAGACACAAAATTAATAATGGGCGTTATCATCATTTTCAAAGTTTGAAGGCGTCCCCACCAAGAGATATGCTTAGGAGACCACGTATCTAAAAGTTGACGAATCTTAAGTAAAGTTTGAGCTTCATTAAAAGCTACTGTGTCATATAGGGTACTACGAAACCAAATCCCAAAAATATTTAATCTGCTTTGATTGCCATTTAAAGCCAGCATTCCCCATATGAGCCGGAAAACAGTAAGCATTGACGGGAAACATCTCCGTTTTGTCTTTGTTAAGGGTATACCCACAAACACTAGAAAAAAGATTAATGGTATCTTAAATAGCAGGAATTGCTGTAGCTATGTTATCAGAAAAAATTAGCATGTCATCAGCATAAGCAGCTGTTTTGATGCAGTGTGAACCAAATGTAAAACCCTTAATATCTTGATGAAGATTAATTAGCTGAAGAAGCGGGTCAATAGACAATAAAAACAAAAGAGGTGATAAAGGACATCCTTGTCTAGTACCTTGACAAAGATTAAAAAATGAGGATGTAGCACCATTAACTCTAATATTCGCTCTAGGATGTGCATATAAGGACATAACCATATTAACAAAGGAATCACCAAGATTATGCGCACAAAGTACTGCATGTAAAAAAGGCCAGGAGACCTTTTTAAAAGCCTTCTCGGCATCGAGGACAAGAGCAGCCACCGGAAGGTTGGATAATTTTGCTTTACCTATGATATGGCAAAAGGTACAGATATTGTCTCTAGCCAATCGACCTTTCACAAAACCCGTCTGAGATGGATGAATAAGCAGTGGGATATAGGATTCCAAACGTTTGGGCAGAATTTTGGCGAAGATTTTTGCTTCCATATTGAGAAGGGATATTGGGAGAAAATTCTTAGGATCCGAATGATCTTTACCTTCTTTTGGAATCACCACGATAGTAGCATCCACAGCTGAACCCGAAACCGAGCCCGATGAAATGAAAGAATCAAAGACATCTTTGAGGCGAGGAACGACAAATGGAAGAAAAGTCTTATAGAACATGATGGGGAATCCATCAGGACCCGGAGCTTTTCCATAGTGAGTAGCTTTAATAGCATGAGTAATCTCCTCAGGAGAAATCGGACTACCCAACTTCATCCCATCATCATCCAAAACAGTCTGAATAGGGATCGTCGATTGATTAAGAGGAGTATACAATTTACTATAGTACTGACGAAAGACCTCCATAATATCTGTAGTTTGAAATTTTTTAGTACCAGAGCTATCGGTAATACAAGATATCTGAGAAGACCTAAGATTAGAATCCTGTGCGCTTTTTTTTTTTAAGTAAACGTTTAGATTTCTGGGCCTGAACTCCAAAGTGAGCTCTTTTAGTGACAATAGTATTGTAGGAATACTTCAAATTCTTAAAGGTTTGTAATAAATGTTTGTCATTAGAAAGACGATAAAGAGACTCTTGCGTCTTAATAGTATCTGAGAGATCATTAAGTTCCTTCTTAACATCAGCATTTCTTTTCACCATACGTTTAATAATTTGTCCTCTAAGCGTACGTTTAAAGGCATCCCACAAAAGTATTGGAGAACTGACCGAGTCTTCATTATCAGAAAAAAAATTATCAATCTCTTCATTCAAAGCCACAACTTGAGTTTGATCATGCAGAATCTCTGTATTTAACCTCCATGTACGGGGTTCTTTCTTATCAGCGAGATGGAGGAGAGAGAAGGATACAGCAGCATGATCAGAGACAAGAATAGGATGGATATACGGGGATGACGCAAACTGTAAAAGAGTTGAGTGAACTAAAAGATAATCAATACGAGAAAAGCTAGAATGAGGAGAGGAGAAAAAAGTGAAGTCACTACCAGTAGGATTATGTAAACGCCACAAATCTTGAAGATTAGCAGAGGCACACATATTGGTCATCTGTTTGTGAGACCTAGGGGGACGGAATTTAAAAGCAGAATGCCTATCCAGAATCGGGTCCATTGGAAGATTAAAATCTCCACCTACTATCAGATTACCCTTATGAGGAACATCGGACAGATTTTTTAGTAATCAAACGCCAAAACGATGGATCATCACTGTTGGGAGCATAAATATTCATATCATAGAGATCGAGAGAGCCATTAGAAAGTCGAGTCAGCAACCATCGTCCTTCTGAATCATGCTCCGCAGAAACCACAGACAACCCTGAATTTTTTGAAATTAATGTGACCACTCCATTCTTTTTACCAAAGGCTTCCGAGCACACAACATCAAGAACCCACTCTTTCCTCAATAGTAAAGCTTCTTTGTATGAAATCTTCGTTTCTTGGAATAAGACTAAATCAGTAGAGAGATGTTTACAATAATCCAAACTTTTTGCCCTTTTCACTGGATGATTCAACCCACGTACATTAAGCAACAATACATTTAAACATGGCATAAAAACAAAAGTACACAAATCTCGCTAGCCATTGATAATAGAAAAGAAATTTCAAAACCAACACAAAGCAACACAGCCACAGCAATATCAAAGACACCACAAATGATAAGGTCCAGCAGGAGATCCAAGGAAGGAAAGGAGAAGGGAGGAGAGGGAAAAGAGAAAAAGAAACAAGTGATCCAGAGAAAAGAAACAGGAAAGAAGAAAAAAGAAACCCACCAGGGGAGGTCTATTAGAGACCAAAGTCATACGAGGGGGGAACTTGGAGAGGCAAACAAAAAGGCCAACAAGGTAAACAGAAAGAAAAAAACATTACCCCATATGCTAAAAGAAATACAGGGGAAGAGCTAAAGGACTTAATAAAAGAGAATTGCGAGTACAATATAGAAACACATTATATGAACTGTAGTTATAAAAAGATAAAAAAGAAGAATAAATTTGGTTAAGCAGGGAATGTCAATAAATAGGAAAAGACACAAAATTAATGCTTAAAACAGAGATTTGCAAATTCATAATGTAGAACATCCAAAATGTTGTCATAAACGAAATATAGCATGAAAAGTCAGTAAATATAAACATTACAAAACATCATAAAAACCTTAAACTTATCAATTCATATCTTACAGATCCAGCACAATGAGCAGGGCATAAAGAGTTCATTTTATCAATATATTAAACCAAAACAGCCAACGAACAGAAACAATAAACATAGAGCCCAAGCAAGAGAGTAAAATAGACGAAACAAGGGAACAAATATTATATGTACGAAAGGATTAAAAGAGAAGATCAATAGCGTATGAAACACACATTAACGTAAATATATCCAGAAGCAGGAACAACAAAACGAAAAAACGTACTCAAGACATCGAGCCACACTGAAGCTACCACAACAGACTACAATCACCAAATATGCCAAAAAAGCAAAAACGGCAGAAACTCCATACAGAGCCTACAAAGATAACAATAAGACACAACCAACGCATAGTAATATGTGCAAAGGAACAGAAAAAGGGATGAAACACCAGAAGTAGAAAAACATATTGACAGGGCCTCAGAGGGAGAAAAAAGAGACAATAAACGCAGAAGAAGAGAAATACAGCTTGGCGGGAGAAAACACAAAGGAAATTGGTATAGAAAGTCAATCAGTGATGATGCTGACTTCTCCGCGTCCTCGGGCAGACCAAAAATACGTAAATTGCTCCTGCGGTTTCAATCTTCTTGTTCCGTAAGATCTCTCCTCAACGCAGCCATGGAGCGTTCCATCTGTTGTAATGACTTAGAATGCTGTTGTGCAGTATCCTCCACACCACTTATCCGTGATTCAGCTGCAGAAACACAAAGAGATAAGCCCTTAAAGTCATTCCTGATAGCTGTTGCTTCAACTTGGAGTAGGTCAGTGTTAGTTTTGGTTGATTGCGCAATATCATGTACAGCGTTTAGACGAGATAAAATAGTGTCCAATGTGGTGCCTGTATCTTTCGGAGCTAGCTCCGGAGTAGGAGAGGTTTGCTTGGATCTCATAAGGTTACCCTTCGAGTCTTTGATTTTGGGAGAAAGGCCCGTGTTATCAGCCATTGAAGAGTGCCAGATAATAATTCAAGAAAAAACACACTTTGTATGAAAGCAGTTGAAAAAAGGCCAGACAGTCCGTGAAACCAGAGCAGCGCTCTGGAATACAATAGTGTACGGAGTATAGGGTCAAGCACTCATTGAATAACAAAACAGTACTCAATATACTGACAACGTCTGGCACAGCGCATTGAAAAAAGAGTCAGCAGGTACCAGTATTAAAAAACACCTATAATATCTATCTCAAAGCACAGATGTTGCCATTATGAGGAGCATGTCTAAGGAGAACATGTACCAAAAAAAAGAGAAGATACTGTGCATAGAGAAAACAGTGACTCACAAATATTGCGACTGTACCACAGGAGCTTTGAATGTCATTAGCCATGCAGCAACCACTTAAAAAAGTGAAAAATAGAAAAAAAGCTGCCAGAATATACATGCTGCACGAAGGAAAACTGACTCAGCGCAGGGTCATTTGACTGATAATAGTTCAATATTGAAGCTCCATTAGACGCCAAAGACGTGTGAAAAACACCTTTAAATAGACCAGGGACACAGCGCAGCAGCTGAGGTAAATTGCGAGCGTCGCCACCAGAGCATAAAATGGCGGCAGCCTGCGAATATCTGACTGAGAAGGGCTTTGCGATGAAAATGAAGCACAAGCCGGGCAGCGGGAGCAGTCAAAATAACACAGACTGCCAACCGCATATTCCGATGCAGGTAACGCCGCTTCGTGGAGAGGATGTCCGCGTTTGGGGACCACAAGCCTCCCTATCGGCCTCAGTCACCTCGGAGCTCAAGCGTGACCCGCCATGACACAGCGGCACGCAAGCCACGCCCCCAATGGACTTATTTTTTAGGACATTGCCCTAGGTTAATGAAGCGTAAGGACAAATGTCTTTGCAAAGATTCACTAACAAGTCCGCTGTTCTTCACATCTACCTAAACTAGTTACAAAAGATGTACTCATATTTGATGCCTTGTGCCAAATACAGAGAGAGAATAAATGTGCCATTTCTACAAAAAAATGGCACATTTTTCTTTTCATATGCGCGTATCAAGAAAGAGAGAGGACTAGAAAGCTAGTCCGAGTCCCCGTAGTTTATATGTGTTATCAAAAGAGACTAGCTTAAATATGACCAATATTGTTAGGACTCTGATTAGATTTGTCATGGGCACCTCGTTGGTGAGTTCATGAAGCCCTCACCCACCAACCTGGTTGGTGGCATGCTTCATCATCGGGCCCACCCAGTGACACCTAATGTGTCCCGGGTGTGCTGCGACGCCTGATTACAGCGGAGCTAATATTTTACGGAGAGTGCAGTGTGAGGTGTAAATTGAAGTGTGAGTTAAAACGGCTTGGCGAGGGTCCCAGTACCCGAGGGTAAATTAAATTTTAATAACTGGGCCCCCGTCAGCGGTTAAAATAAGGCTTGGGGATGTTTAAGGGAGGCGAGTTACTACCTCCTACATCCATCAGTTGGTCGACATGTTTCAGCCAGTGCCTTAAACTAAATCTGGCTTTCCTCAGGGCCTTTTTAAAATAGAGTGTAGTGCAGGTTAAAAAGGAGTGTAATCCAGGCTATGTGTTACACTCACTAAGGTGTTTCTCTAAGTGCGAGAGGGGGTATTCCCTTCTGATATATGCCTGTACCGACAACATTGAAGACATAGACAAAACATATAAGAAGAGGAGAGTCACATAGGCGTCTTCGCCACATAGTCATATACATAGAATGCCAAAAAAACAGTGCTCAGTGGGTAGACTACAGTCTGCAAAAGTGTAACGGCACTGGTGGTACCATTATTGTGATTATCACAAATAATTGGGGGTGGTGTCGCTAAAACACGGGTATCACACATATGCATGAGATACAAAGTGTGATGGGGCGTAAGTAAACACTCTTACGCTTAGATTTTGCAGCCAATGCTTCCAGGAGTGAAGCGGTAAGGGGTTGACCCTGTAGAGAAATAATGTTGGCCACTGGGAGTTGGAGACCTGTAAGGAGGGAAAAGTGTTTTCCCAGAGATTGTTGCTTGGAGGTTGTCATACTCACAGCTTTTCTGGTCAGAGCCTGCCTGGTACCTGTTGCACCGTCCTCGTACTCCGGTAGAAAGAGCTGGAGTTTCTTGTTCGTTTTTATACGCTTTCTAATTGGATTAACTATCTGCACCTGTAGCTGGGAGTAAGAGTAGAAGGACTACCCCGGGTGTTTTCCTAGCTGTCTGCTTATGGGCGGTGGAAAGACACTAGTCTCTAGCACATGCGCGGTGCTGCTTGTGTCTATTGCGCATGAGCGGGGGTGAGACACTAGTTGGTGGAAAGACACTAGTCTCTAGCACATGCGCGGTACTGCTTGTGTCTATTGTGCATGAGCGGGGGTGAGACACTAGTTATTAGTGCAAGTGCGCGGTAGCGTATGTGTTGTGTTGAAGTATGCAATCTGCCACTATCAATAGTGCGGGCATGGAATTTCAAGGAGGTGCATTTAGCTCGGGCATAGTGTAATGAATCTTCACATGTTGCTGTAGGAGCGGGAGGCTATGGCTGGGTATGGCAACTAGTCACAACCCGATATGGGTTGGGCACGATTAGGGGTAGTAGCCTCAGTTGAGTGGGATTTCATAGGTTAACTGGGTTGGATGGGTACTAGTAAAGACCTCTGTATAGAGGTTTACGTCAGCATGTGACTGAGTTCCAAGGGATCGCATCGTTCAGGCCCTTGATATGTGAGGAAAGGCGATAGATCCAACGCTGTTCTTTGCTCATCAGTCTTCTTTCATTGTCTAATGCCTGGTCAGGGATTTGTTCGATGACTGTCCATGTGAGGTCATTGGGGGTATGGCCATGGGTGATGAAGTGGTTGGTTAATTTACTGATGTTTTTCTTACACCTAATGGTGCTTCTGTGCTCAGTGACCCTAGTGCATATTTTGCGGGTGGGCATGCCGATATAGCAGAGACCACAGGAGCAGGTGAGAAGGTATATTTCATGACAAGACCGGAGGCTACATTATGCAAAGTCTTTTATTGCAGACCCAAGCAGCCGCATACATCACAATAGACTAAGCTCTAAAACAGAACAATGGCAACACATGAAGCCCATGAGACAGCAATGATCTGCCTCTTTTAAATGCGGCTCCAAGCAGATAGGTTGACAACTTTCTTTCTCGCTTACATAGAAATTCTTATCCTTTGCTTACAGTATATCTTGTTGTACTTATAACCTTATAATATCTTTGATAATTATTTATGCTAGATTGTTCTAACATTCTTTCAGGGTGTGTTTTTTAGTTGAAGTGTGGCTTACTCCCCACCCTTTCTACCCCCCTTTCCTACCGATCTCCAATTTATGGAGATTTTTTCTCTGTTCCCTTCACCCTCCCTTGAGCTGTGTGTCACCCTTTTACCTCTGCTTTTACCGACCCATTTGTTCGCGCGATGAGCGCTCTCCTTCTTCCTCGCTCGCCTCTCGTTTGGCAAAGTGACGTGGGCGGCATGTAAACATCATTATAGATGTCTCCTGCTTCGTCACACACCCCTGCCGGCGCGGCAAACGTTAGCGCCTACATACTGCACTAAACTTTTGGCTTACCTCTGGCATTTGGACACGCTCTTCTTTAGGATAGCGTGTACCTTCTAGATACCCCCCTCTCTCCTGGTGAAACACTCCGACACCTTCTCTTCCGTTATTCGCGTTTACCCCTTTTGGTTTTGATATATTAGAGGAAAGACCACAGGCAACACACGCGCTGCGTGTTATTGTTACACAGGGCCAATCCTCGACCGCATTGGACTCGCTCAGAGTATTCCCATGACGACAGACGATTGGGCTCGTGCTCGAGCAGTTTACCGACGCGATCAGCTGCTTTTACCTGCCTTCAGCATTAACTCCGTTTATCAACCTTAAAACGGATTTTGATTTATAAAAAAAAATGAAAAAAAAGGGAAATCACCCTCATTTATAGGGAGTCCTAGCTCTTTATTCTCTTTTTCTGTTGTTAAGTCTCAGAACCTTTTCTGATACTTTTTGTTTTTCCTGGTGCTTGTACCTTTTCTAGCCCTTAGGCTATTTGTTTCCCTACCTGTTTCTCCACCCCTACTCTGCCACATATGTCAGAATCAGATTCTGATGGGGCATCGGCCCCTACTCCGGGCCTGGATAAAGAGTCATTTAAAGCTATGCTCCACATGGAGGTCAAATCCTGCATGATGGAAAGCTTGTCTGAGTTAATGGGTCCCAAACATCCACTCCCTTTGGAGGACGTCACTCATCCCCACCCTCAATTTAGTGGGAACCAAGGAGGTAAAAGGCTTAAGAAGACTAATCCCCTTAATAGCAACCTTTCGGGAGGTCTTGGCACCTCGACAGACAATGGAGGTCTTGGCACCTCATCTAACAGTGGAGGCCTTCACGCCTTTAATACCCAGGGTGTCCTTTGCGGCACAACCTTTGATATGGACGATGACATATCCGTTAATTCCTCTGAATTCATTGATGAATATGTCTTTGATCTTAACGATGGTCAAGAGGCTTTTGATGAATTTATGGATGAGCTCCCTTCCCCCTCCAAAAGCGCGATCCTCGACCCATTGGGGGAAGAAATGCTTTCGCCTCATAACCTTAAACATCCCAGGAGTTCTGACTGGGTGCCTCAAGATCATGTGTCAAAATTTATTAAAAAGTGGCTCAGGAATCTCCTTGACAGGGGGACTCGGAACGTTCTCAGAGCTGAATGCTCAAGGCCTTCTCTCAAGGACAAGGTTTGTTATACACCTAATTTGGACCCAGAGCTTATAAAATTTTTGTTCAAACTTGGGCGTGACCCAAGAAAAGGGGTTGAGAAATCCTTTAAGGGATGCCAGGATCGTCTCCTGGACGTTCTGGGCCCTCTGGCCAGAATCTTAGACTCGGCAGAGGAGTCTCACATCAACGGTACTCCTTTGGACACTGAAATGATTAGAGGTTGGAGCCAGAGGGCTATTATCCTCCTGGGGAATGCTAACGCTTCCATTAATTCTGAGAGACGTAGAGTTATCCTTACTAAAATAAATCCAAAATTAGGAGATCTGGCCGACAAAGAACCCTCAAAAAACTCTAAAGGGCTTCTATTCGGGGAGGACCTAATTAAATCTCTTGGAAAATACGTTTCCACATTTACCGCTCTTGATAAGGCGCAGCAAAATATGCGCAAGGTTTTTAATAACAATAACCTTTTTGGTCGGGCCGGAAGACGAGGCCAATCTTCCGGCCGTTACAATCAAAGGCCCTTCTCAAGAGGTCGTGGCTTTGGAAGAGGATACCAACAACAACAGTTTAATACCCCGCAGTTCTACCCACAAAGGGGAAGAGGCCAAGGCAGAGGCAGAGGCTACAGATCCCGCGGATCGAGCAATTCTAACACACCCTCAGGTGAGTGTTGCCTTTCTTCCTTCTCCTTCTTTTCCACTAAAAGTAGGCGGAAGACTCAAACATTTTTCAATGAATTGGCAACTGATTACTCAGGACTCTTGGGTTTTAAATACCGTAAAAGGTTTTATGATAGACTTCATTCACCCTCCTGTTCAAACTTCCGTTCCCAGGAAGATTCACATGTCTTTGGAGCAAGAAAAAATTGTAGAACAAGAGATCTCTTCTATGATTCAGAAAGGCGCAATCTTAGAAGTCCCATTCGATCAGCTGGGATTTATAAGCAATCTTTTCTTGGTGGAAAAAAAGGAAAAAGGTTGGATACCTGTCATCAATTTACAGGAACTAAACAAGTTCCTGACTTACAGGCATTTCAAGATGGAGGGCATCCACCTTCTCAGGGACCTCCTCTTGGAGAAAGATTGGTTGGTCAAACTGGACCTCAAAGATGCCTACTTCACCGTCCCCGTGGCCGAAGCTCACCAACCTTTTCTCCAATTCCTCTGGAAGGATCGCTTGTATCAATTCCAAGCTCTTCCTTTCGGACTCTCTTCCGCACCTTGGTGTTTCACCAAAGTGATGAGAGCGGTTGTGTCTCATATAAGGTCAAGAGGGATTTGTCTGATTATTTACCTCGACGACATCTTATTATGTCTCAAGATCCTCTCCAACTGGTTCGGGACTTGAATTTCACCATGAATCTACTGGAGAACCTGGGATTCATCATAAACAAAGGAAAATCGTCTTTGACTCCAACAATGTCCATCGAGTTCCTAGGTTTCACCGTGGACACGATACGCTGTCTTCTTCTTCTTCCCTCGAAAAAAGTTTCCAAAATAAAAAAGGAGATAAGATATGTTCTGAGACATCAGGATTTATCTATGAGGGAACTTGCGAGACTCTTGGGTCTTCTATCGTCCTCCATTCAGGCTATTTTCCCTGGACCACTCAATTATCGAGCCCTTCAAAGGATCAAAGCGAGGGCTCTGAGGTCCGGACTTTGGTACGAAGACCGGATTTCTTTGGATCTAGAACCCCGCTCTGAATTAAATTAGTGGTTAGACAATCTAGAAGCCTGGAATGGCAAAGCAATCTTTGGCCCCAAGCCAGAATTTGTCTTGGAATCAGACGCCAGCCTTCACGGCTGGGGAGCCTGTTTTCTCAATCAAAACAAGGGTGGCCTTTGGTCTCAAGAAGAATCTTGTCATCACATAAACTTCCTAGAGTTGACTGCCAGTTTATATGCCCTTATGAGTTTCAGGCACTCCCTTCAGGGGAGGTCCATCCTTCTGAAGATGGACAATATATCGGCTGTAGCTTATATCAACCGTCTAGGCGGAACAAAGTCCTTGGACTTGTCAAACCTAGCCAAGAAACTCTGAATGTTTTGTCTGGAACACAAGATATCCCTCAAGGCAGAATATTTTCCAGGAGAAGCAAACTTCTCAGCGGATTGGAATTCGAGATTCCTTATCGACTACAGCGATTGGAAGCTGAATCCTTCTGTTTTCAGCACCCTGAACAAGATATGGGGTGAATTAAAGTTGGTGTGGCTGCGTTGTGTCCACACCTTGTTAGGTTCTAGGGTTAGAGTTTTGGTGTGGGTGGTTAAATGACACACACTGCAATCATTGCAGGGGTAGTGTCCAGTTACTTTAGGTAGGCCCCATGCATTCAGAATGGTGTTCATCAAGACGGCCAAACGTCTCTCTGACTCCATCGTCATTGAGATCCAAGCAACAGAAAGCCATTTTAAAGCTACATTAAATGCCTACAAAAAAAACCGATGATCAGAACAGAGAAACGAACGAATACAAGGAGCATCTGACACAATCAAAAATCGAGAAGTTTGACAAAGATCTTAAAATATTTAGCTACGCTAAAACATACCGCTACTCTGAAGATGACTTCACCCCACCACACAAGACCCCGAACGCTTCAGACTCATCGGCTGATGACAGTTCCGCTTCCAGTGACTCAAGCACTGGCTCATACAAACGAGGCGGCAGAGGCCGACATGGCCAACGGTGGCCTAACATGTGGCAAGGAGCCCAACAAGGACAATACTTCAGAGCCCCTCATAATTTTGGCCCCATACAGAACCCGTATTTCGGATTCCCACCCATGTATCCCCCGGGACCAATACCACTCTTCCCGGGCAATCCCGGTCCCCACATTCCTTTTTTAGGACAGGGCCGAAGATCAAGAGGCAGGAGAAGACAAAACCAACAACAACGCAGGTACACTGGGCCGAAGAGGAAAATCCAGTGAGCTCCAACACCCGCCAGAAGACCAAAGACCAACCAGGCACCAGCAAACAATAACAGACTCAAATCAAACATCATTGGTATTCAACTTATCCAGCACGTCCCTGACACCCAAAGAACAAGCAGTGCTGGAAAAAGGCCTATCATTCGCCCCACATCCAGACTTGACAAATTCAAGTTACATGTGGAACTGCCTGAGTTCTTCCGTAAGCTCAAACTCAAGGCATTTTTTGAGAAATCGACAATGGACAACCAACCTACCAATGAGAACCCAAATGTCACAGGCCTAAGGACTAAATCCACCTTCAACCCGCCACCATCCACAGTGCCCCCTGAGATCAGCACTTTTGAGTTGGCAGTATACAACGACGTTGAAAATCTTAGTCCAACTAATCATTTCAACAACCTATCCAAAGATGAAAGAGACATCATCCAACGTCTCAAAACCAATACTTCAATCATAATTATACCAGCTGACAAAGGGGGAGGTATTGTCCTTCTAGACAAAAAAGATTATGACACGGAGTGCCGCAGACTGTTAAGCGAGAGCATAAAATACAAAAGATTGGAACAAGATCCCACTGACACTCTTCAGAACACTATCCAGACACTAATAAAGAATGCCTGTGATGCTGAACATATTTCCAAGCAAGAAGCAAAGTACCTCTGCCCCCAGAAAGTCAAAATACCATACTTCTACACTGTACCCAAGGTACACAAGGGCAAAATCCCCCCACCAGGCAGACCCATAGTGTCTGGTATCAATTAGCTCTTAGAACCCGTCACGCTACTGCGACTTTTTTCTCAATCCGCTAGTGCAACAAACGCCCAGCTATATCAAGGACACCAAACACTTACTGATTGATTGATAGGCTTTATTTCGATATAAAAAAATATCATAAAAGCTTGTACAACAAGTATAAAACACAACATTTGTAACAATCGCTTCCTAATAATACAAAAAGAAAAGACAAGGCGAAGGATGTTAAAACAGTTAAAACAGAATTAAATTGACAAAGAAAGCCTTCTTGCACGAATCAACCATGACCACTTTAAAAATTTTGACACAGCACAGACAGTCAAAGTGGATGTGTCAGACATTAAAATACGCAACGCCACATTGTGTTGGCGGGTGCCTAGGAGTCTACATAAGGGTTTTAGCCAGCGGCTCCTGAGTGATCAGTAATCCGGACATTCGAAAAGAATGTGGGCTACCGACTCCACTCGACTAGGACAACGCGCACAAAAAGGGGAAGTCTGGTAAGAGGATTTCCAACGGGCAACTAGTTCACCTACTGGAAGAGTCCCCACTCTGAACTTAAAGTACGAGGCACAGTCGAAAGGGATGGAAATCATATCTAAGTAAGGTTCATAAGCCACCACATCTTTGATCCTCACAAAGACTACTGTGGTGTTACAATGACAAGAGTCTGAGTATAGTTTAGAAGAAACCCAGTTCCAGTACAATTTCTTAATCATGGCTTTAGGTGGGACGGATCTCGATGCCCATGCATCACCTAGCCCTAGCTCCACTAGCAGCCGTTTAACATCCCTCAACCATTTGATCCTAGACCAGCCTTCCATGGCCATAACCTCTAATAGCGCTTCTGCATAAGAGGCTAGTTCAGGTACCCTCCACAGCCGAGCCCAAAGAAGCAGGGGGCGGAGTTGCGCTTGGTCCTTGATCGATCTGCAACCTAGGTCCAATAGCACTGGTACAGAAGGAGTACTCAACGGGAGAGCCATCAGATCTTTCAAAAATGTGCTCTCCGATTTTACTAAAACATCCAGGTTGCAGGTACCCCACAGCTCCGCCCCATAAAGTGCAGCACTAACCCCTCTTGCTTTGTATATCTCCACAACTGGGGCTATAGGTTTGCTTGTGGAGGAACGTTGTTCCTTAAGTAATATTCCGCCCACCCTTTTATGACCAAGGAGCATTTTTTGGATGTGTGGGTGCCAGCTAAGTGAATCATTAAGGCGGATGCCCAAGTAGTCAAACTCAGATACCCTCTCCAGTGGAACAGAATTCAAAGCCGGAGGGCGCCCAGGCTTCTTGGGGGGATTCATGATCAAATACTTGGTTTTGTCAGTATTGACTACCAATCCCCTCGATGAACAAAACTCCTGAAAACTATTCAGGAGGCTCTGGAGGCCCATGGGAGACTTCGAAAATCAGAAGAGTGTCATCTGCAAAAAGCAGTGTTGGGATCCGTTTGCCCGCCAGGAAAGGAGCATCGGAGGGGGTTCTTAACAGATGCTCAACCACTCCGTTCACATGGAGAGAGAGAACAGAGTGGGGGCTAACACACATCCCTGACGGACGCCCCTTCCCACAGGGATCCTGTCAGTTTTTACACCATTTGTGCCCCATCGCACCTGCGCAAAATTGCCAGCGTGTAGTCTCACAAGGAGGGATAGGATATATGGAGGCAACCCCAGTTCTGACAGAACCTTCCACAACGCTTCCATTGGTACCAGGTCAAAGGCAGTCTTAAGGTCTATAAAGTCCAAATACAGACTGCCTTTGCCCAGCACCACCACCTTCCAATACAGGAGAGCCAATCTGAAGGCCTGTTCAATAGTCCCAGTACAAGGGCGGATTCCAGCTTGGAGGTCCGACAGGATGTTATTGTCGTCCACCCACTGGAGCACCCTTCCCAAAATCACCTTCCCCGCCACCTTTTGGGATGAGTCGATGAGACCTAGTGGCCTGTAGTTGGCTGGGATGTCCCAACACCCCTTTTTGAATATCGGGACAACCTCAGCCCCCTTCCAGGATTCGGGTACAGGCGCGCCTTTGTTAATAGCGTTGAGCAATGATAAAACTAGCATCCCCACTCCTTGGGGTTTGCCCATAGCAAGTCGCCCGGTATCCCATCGGGCCCTGCTGCTTTCAGGGGCACCAATACATTAATTACACCTTCCACCTCTCTAGCAGTAAAGGGAGCAGCCTTGGTACCCCCTGTGCAGTCAGCCAAAGAAAAGGGGGTATAAGAAGTTAACTCAATAGGGGTATAAAGGGACGAGAAGTGGTTGAACCAGTTCTGGGCAGGGATGTTACAAGTCATCATGGTGCTAACTGGCCTATCCCTAGCTCTTATAAGGTTCCAGAAGCTTCTAGCATCCCTACCCGTACATGCTTCCATGAGATCCGCCCAGAACCTGTCCTCCCATTCTCTCTTTGCTGCTGAAGTAGTCTGGGAGTACTCTTTCCTAGCCAATCTAATAGCAGCCTTGGATTTACTTTCAACAGCACCTATCAGGGCATTTTTATTCTCCCTACATTTTCTAGTGTACCAACTAGGCGGTTTCGACAAGTTCTTACTCTTACTAGTTCGAGAGGCCTTGCTTGGGAGAGTGAAAAGGTCGCTCAGGGCCTTGGTTGTATCACAAAAAAGCGCTGTAACTTCCTCAGGCTGAGCAATCAACAATTCCAATTTAGACTGAACTATATCTAAAAGTGCCCCAATAGCTAGCACTTTCTCTTAGTCTATGATAAGCTTACTCCATTTCAAACGTCTACCGCAGTTGGAAGGATATACTTCCTGAGGGGTAGATGCTAAATGAGATGTAAGCACCCCCTGGTTCCCAATCCACAGAGGACGGAGGGCAAGAGAGAGGAGGTTGTGATCGCTCTTAACTGAAGGGAGTACCTCCATATCCTGCAAGAAGTTCCAAAGTTTTACATCCAGGAGAATATAGTCTATCCTAGACGTATGATTCACCCTGTTGTAAGTATGGGCTCCAGATGGATCTGACTTCGTCCTTCCATTAACAGCCCTAAGACCAAATTCCATATTTAGGGAATTAATTTGGACCACCACTTGAGACCATCTCCTAATGGGAGGTATAGTTAATACTGGTATCCCTCTCCTATTGTCTTCATCGGCAGTTCCCAAGGTGTCCTCCAACCAGAGGGGCTCAAACGTGCAGTTAAGGTCCCCTGCGACCAGAACATGAGAGCTGTTGGGACACTGCCTGAGCAAAGATTGCAGCCCTGATACTATGGGTGAGTGCGAACCTCCCTTTGTGCCCCTGGCGTAGATATTAAAGATGTCCAGAATCAACCCTCGCCGCGGTCCCTTGATTGATATACTCAGAAGAGCTGGTGAATTTGACACATGCTGAGTAACTTGGCGGCCAAGTGCAATAGCAACCCATATCAGGAGGCCACCTGAAGGGCGGCCCTTCCCCGAAGGGGGGGGCTACTGCTGGTACGAAAAAGGATGAGTAGCCTACCTTGTGGCAAGGCTCCCTACTCCAAGTTTCTTGAAAAATGCAAATAGAGTAGCCTTCCACAAGGGTATTCCAGTCAGATAGAGCCAGCTTCCTCGAGATACCCGCAACATTCCAGCTGAGAATCCTTAGGTCAGGATCCACCACAGCAAGCTCGCTGCGGGGTTCGGGGCTGGATACCCCCTCCCTCTCAGGGGATGTCCAAGGTGCACTTTCTCCTTGTTGACTCCCGACAGCCAGGTTGGGATCCTGAGCTAGGGGGCTACATACCTCTAGTGAGAATAACGGACTGGTGAAACTAAGGCCTGGGGCATAAGGCTCTAACACAAATCCCGGGCTCGGGGGCAAAAAAAACACCCCACTTACAGGTCTCTAACTCCCAGTGGCCAACATGATTTCCCTACAGGGTCAACCCCTTACCGCTACACTCCTGGAAGCATTGGCTGCAAAATCTAAGCGTAAGATTGTTTACTTACGCCCCATCACACTTTGTATCTCATGCATATGTGTGATACTCGTGTTTTATCGACACCATCCCCAATTATTTGCGATAATCACGATAATGGTACCACCAGTGCCATTACACTTTTGCCGACTGTAGTCTACCCACTGAGCACTGTAGATTCGGCATTCTATGTATATGTCTATGTGGCGAAGACGCCTATTTGACTCTTCTCTTCTTACATGTTTTGTCTATATCTTTAATGTTGTCGGTACAGGCATATATGAGAAGGGAATCCCCCCTCTCACACTTAGAGAAACACCTTAGTGAGTGTAACACAGCCTGGATTACACTCCTTTTTAACCTGCACTACACTCTATTTTAAAAAGGTCCTGAGGAAAGCCAGATTTAGTTTAAGGCACTGGCTGAAACATGTCGACCAACTGATGGATGTAGGAGGTAGTAACTCGCCTCCCTTAAACATCCCCAAGCCTTATTTAAACCGCGGACTTATTTTAACCGCCAGTTATTAAAATTTAATTTACCCTCGGGTACTGGGACCCTCGCCAAGCCGTTTTAACTCACACTTCAATTTACACCTCACACTGCACTCTCAGTAAAATACCAGCTCCGCTGTAATCAGGTGGCGCAGCACACCCGGGACACATTAGGTGTCACTGGGTGGGCCCGATGATGAAGCATGCCACCAACCAGGTTGATGGGTGAGGGCTTCATGAACTCACCAACGAGGTGCCCATGACAAATCTAATCAGAGTCCTAACAATATTGGTAATATTTAAGCTAGTCTCTTTTGATAACACATTTTTCTTTTCCCCAGCGCTGGCACACTTTTGTACAACAGTGCGTGAGTTCTCTCAAGCATAGATATGTACTGGAAATTGATCCTTCCAGTACAAAAATGATCCTTTAATATTTTGTTCACTTTGTATGTGTTTAGGATGCAATGCAGCACACATGTAAATTTGGAAAAATTACAAATGAAAACCTTTCTCCTCATTATGAATGCATCAAGGAGACGTAAGGCTCTAGTGGACATCCCTATTTACGAAAGTTAGTAGATAAAGATTTGCATCACAACTCATGAGTGGTTGCATGGGAATGCTCATGCACCACCCATAAACCCCCCTTTTGATGCAAAGTAGTGTGTAGTGCTATTTATTTTTACTTTGCGATGCACATTCTGGTTTCTGCTTGATAGTAAATATCACCCAAAATTTTGCATCACAAATGTGTAACAATCCTGTTGCAAAGTGTTAGTAAATCTAGGCGCTAGTTCTTACTCAACACTTGAGGATATTTACAAGCCTTGTGGCAGGCAAACCTTGCAGCCGGACATAAAGCCCCAGGGAGGTTCGTGATGAGCACTTATTCAGGAACTTTTATAGATTGATGGATTAACAGGAATCAAATCATTGGAAAGCACAAAAGACAAAACAAAATAGTTTTTTTCGATCAATCAAAACGTGCCTGGACTGATTGCTATGGTGGCTGTATGCTGGACGAGCGCCTGGGTCGTGTGGCCGCGGCTGACGGCTGCGGATCTCTGCGGAAAACGGCCCTGAGCTGGACGGGTGTATGCTGGGCCAAATGCAGAAACGAGCTAATGTGGCCCGTGTAGAGGTAGATCTGCGGCCTATACCAGAGGAGGTACTGAGAGCACACCATAACTAGGTGTCTGATGGCAAGTAACAGCTCGGCAAGTAAATAAACTGGAAGGCTCCTCCATGAAGTCCGAAATAAAAAAAATAAGGTGTTCTGCAGGCCGGGATGCTTTCCTCCTGTGCTTCTCCAGAGCGACAGGCTGACTGGTTGTGCATGCTGCCTCCAGGAACAGCTGAGCAGAACCACACCTCAAGCGCTATCCCGGTGCGGCGGACCCCCCTGATGGCAGCATTGGCTGTGGCGATATCAGAGGCAGCCTGAGAAGATACTGCACCAGCTCCTGGTGTCTTTACCTAGGGCCCAAGGAAAGGGAGAAAAGAACAGTCATGGTATCGAGTGCTGCAGCGTGGGACCGGCCCGAAACCTATGACGAGCTTAGAAGGTGAGCGAGGCATGGAGGCGCGCCTCACCGGGTCGGCTCTGACACTAAAAGGGGCTCCCTACTATCCACGCTCTATACTGGGGGCATAGCGAGACCTGCTAATTCAAAGAAAGGCCAGGCCCGGGTTTGCCTGACTCTAAAATGGCGCACAGAATCAAATCTGTAATATCGTTGTGGGGGCTAAAGTGGACTAAAGTCTGATGAGGAACAGGTCTCTATGCTCAACACTTCTTCAGCCTCACTCCCACCAAAAGGTTTGAAGGCAAGAACGATGGGTTGTCTTACAATCTGCCGACTTTGGTATCTCTCCCTTCCACCTCTCCTCTCACCACTTTTGGCCTGGGGTGAGCTGGAGAACATAGCGGACGGCACTTCCCAGTAACACCAGGACCGATGCCTTTCGATGGAACTCTGACGATGCCCCCTGAGCAGATACCATAACTGTTTTGTACTTACCACACAGCCCGAGCAACCTTGGCGATGCCCAGTGGAGCTGCCCTATGCAGCTATAGAGGAGTTTGGCTCTGGTTCACCCCCTTGGCCGTCACCTACCCAGCCGGACATCTAACATTGATTACCTCGTCCCCCGTTGTATTTCCTTCCCTCCCCGCATCTCATAATTCTGTTTTCTCCCATCTCTTTACTTGAAGTCTGTAATTGATGTAATTATGCAACCTTTAACGCTCTGAACCTCATGTAAAGGGCTCTGATACCTCCGGGTCTAGCCAGCACTATATAAAACTTTGCAAATAAATAAATACATACATCTGGCCTTAGCACTCACACATTCCTCACTTACCCTCCTGCTCTTCCTGCAGCTTGTTATTCCTAACCTTCTCCAAGGTACTCCCTTACATGTACATTGCGGCACACCACACAGTATGTTTTGGTCTTTGTTGGCAATGCATTCCCTGGGTAACTGCCAACTTCATCCTCTATTCTTTTGGCAGCCCCGTGCATAAACTGTTGTGATGCAATTTAAAAAAACAGGAACCAAGAGAGCAGTAAAGTACTTGAGATGTATTACTTGCTTTCTCTGCAATCCAGTGCTGATTAAAGCTTATTCTCGAGTCTAGATGTCAGAAGAGATTAAAACTATGCATTTCTGTGTTCCTTTTCTTGTCCATTAGAATATCTTTACAAGAATAACGGTTCTAATATATCTTCAGAATATTATTTGCAGCTACTTCAATAACTGGGACAGTGAAAAAATACAAAGATAACTAACTGTGTATATGTCGCCTTTAATAACTGAGCATAGTTTTAGAATTCCTCATTGTGTTTCTATTTCAGTGACACGTTTCTGTACAAGAGGGGTTATGACAACCTTGATGATCCCCTTAGCTGTTGCCTGTCAAAATATGACTTCAAAAAATCCGCAGCCAGAGCCTCCCGCGAGCTTTTGCAAAAGAATAACTCAGTTTATGTATTTTCACTGGATGCAAATGTCAACTTTATCACCGGGAAGAACATTGCCAGTAGGAGCTTGAAATTTGGTGCTAGTTTATAATGAGCCAAGATGCCCCACTGAGATAAAACCTCAGTGCACCAAAAGGCAAAGCTTGATGCAAAGATGCAGCCTGTGGTGGTACATACAATTTCATTCCATCCCTGCAAAATATGTGTCTTAAAAAATGAAATCTTAATAGCTTTCGCAGAAGGCCTTGTGGGAAATTGGAATCCAGGAGTTTTGAATAATGCTAACATTTGTATCATAAACCTTTTTTCAGGATGCAACTTCTTTTTTACTCCACTTAAGAAATTCTTGCCTGTACACATTTCTCTTCAATACCTCGAATTGGATATCCGATTCAGATGCATTAGAAGAATGAACTAGAGAAAAATGATTTTCACTGAGAAACCTCAGCATTTAAATCTACATAATGCGTTGACTGTCTCACTCTAAATATCTAGGTGTAAGATACAAACAAAATTCTGGTAATCTAAATTAGATGTTTTAAAGTCAGTTGGAGCAGGCTAAGGGGCTCATTACGATGTCCTTTGGAAAGCCTCCGACCGACAGTTAAAAGCTTCACAACCACGTCGGTGCCCTTCGACTGACTTGTTCGGTTTACGATCCGACTGCCTGATTAAGATGTTTGCGGTCAGAACGAACACAGGCTAGTCATTTTGACTCAGTTGCGACCGGCTCTCGGAGTATTCCTCTTGGTTGGAACCGCACTGTAATCCCCTATGGACGGTGTTTCTGCCGTCAGGATTACGATGTCGCGTTCCAACAGCCTTTTCGTGCCGGCCTTTCTGACATGGAAAGGCTGTCATATAGTGACTTTGGGGGCTCCTGACTGGGCCCCATTTGCCCCTGCGGCCTACGGTTGCTGGCCAAGGGGGTACCGAAGATATCCCTCTGTAAAACCCTGCTGTCTGCGGCAAGTCACCCTGGGGTGCCTGTGACAGGGTGCAGGGCTTTGCACCACCATTTACATTTCCCCATAAGTGCTTGTGTTAGGGCAATTTTACGGCCTTAACACAAGCTCCTATGAGGGAACAATGGAAATCCGACTGAACAGTGTCTGATTGCATCGCAATCTGGCGGTCGGAACTGCAGGCCACCTGTCTGTCGGTCCCGAATCAGACACGGCATACGTCGGAGGCTTTCCGAACAACATTGGAATGAGCCCCATAGTCGAGGAAAAGGAATCTTAATATATTTTCGAGCAACCTCTCATTGCGATATTCATAGAAGGTTTTAGGGCATATGGTTAGATCTAAACTATATTTATTATTAAGTATTTACAATCATAGAAAGAGGAAACAATAATTAATGTACAAAAGCAACTGGATGGAGGATAAGAATTTATCGTAGGATAAGCATGGTTTAAAGAACCTCAAAGGCAGTTAAGCAAGAAGAAAGAACATTACCTATATGTATTGGTCCTCAGAGGTGGAGCACATCTAACATTCTATGGTCAAAATGCAATAGGGCCAGGAAAATGTTGGAATGTTGAATAAAAGCCTTTCGAATTGAAATTTTTTGTGTATGTCTATAGTTCAAATTTGTCAATGCAATTGGCAAGGTAGTGACACAAGCTCATTTGTATAAGTGAATATGATTCTGGTTGGGGCTAGAAATTCAAATGTGGATCATTCAATATGAAGAAATGGGATAAGCCTGTGAGGATGAAAACGCCTAAGGTCTGAATTACAGGTTGCGAGATAGGGACTACTTTTGCACAGAGCAGCAGCTCAACTTGATTCCTTTTTAGATCTGGCATTAGCCAAGACCTTTCGATTTTACTAAAATGATGTGAATATTATACGTTCTAATAGGGACTTCCCACCAAATCCCTTAATTCATTGGTCTGTTATAGTGCCATTCACATTTTCCTCCCACCCACCTCAGCATACAGCATGGGGCAAAGGGTCAGTTTACTTCAGCCATTGGTAACATCACTGCGAGTACAAGGAACAAATCCATACACATAGTAATTTCCTTCAGTGAGAGGGCTCTCCATTGCAATGTGTGCTTTCAAAGACAAAAACATATTTTGGTTACCGTACCATGAGTTAGTCACTTTGTCAACTGCTGGTATTCCTTTTCCACTGAGCTGTGCCCTCAGGTCAGCCCTTTCTGTAATTCAAAATGACTGCTTTTCAATCCTTGCTAAAATTACTCAGGGAATATAACTGTACCCGAAATATTCAAGGACTGGATTCAGACTAGTAAATAAACCTCCTGAATTATTTGTGGTGAAGTTGCTCTTTCTCCAAATACTCTAAGGCTGGAGTTAGAATAGTAGATGTGACCTTCCTTTGTCTGCTATGCCCACTGTTGAGATTCCAAGATGACCATCAATGTTACTCCTCTCTTGTGAACACTCCCAGCAGCCTCCTTCATTTCCCTGCCCGCCTCCAGTTGACGTCGTAATAACTGCTACTTCAGCAGACTCGTGAGCTTAAAGAGATGAATATTACAAACAATGATCAGATCTGTAGTACACGTTTATCAAAACTGTTTGTTAAAAGTATGAAGAATGTTTGAAGCAAGGACACCAACTTTTCTGTATATTGGATTTCCTTGCCCGCCATTGATGTGCATGCCTAGGCAGGGCATAAATCTATTTGCAAAATGATTTTTATAATTAATGTTACATTTTCTTCAGGGATGATACCCGTCTTTTGTCAGCGTTACAGTTGATGCGATGGGTGTTTTGTCACTGAACCTGACGAGTACTTGCACGCATTATTAGGTGCTTGGGCAAACCCATTTCAGTGTTTTTCCAATTCTTTATCAACAAATATGAGTGGAATGTTTTGAAATGGCTTCTTGCTTTTACTTTAGAATTTGACCAGCTTAAAAAACGGGTAGGATATGCCAAGGCACAATCGCAATGGACCGCACACCGCTAGCCCCTCCTCATTCGGCCATACTATTTATACAGGCTCCCTTGAGCCGGTGGAGGTGGCGACCTCGAGATAACGCACCTGCGCGCCTTAAGAGGTATCTGGACCTATGAATATTTTCGGAAGCCCACGCAGCAACCCCGTGCACACGCCTAATCCCTGCTGATGAGCGTTAATGAATGTGAAACACGTGCCCATGGATGGCAAGCACACCAGTGAATACCCTCAAGATTCAACACTCGGGTGTAAGCGCACCCGCTGATACCAACTACATCGACCATCATGCTCCGGGGTCACGCGCTGATGTGACGAGCAGTGTGCGACCTCCTTTGGACTTACTATTTATACAGGCTCCCTTGAGCCGGTGGAGGTGACGACCTCGAGATAACGCAACTGCGCGCCTTAAGAGGTATCTGGACCTATGAATATTTTTGGCAGCCCACGCAGCAACCCCGTGCACACGCCTAATCCCTGCTGATGAGCGTTATTGAACGTGAAACACGTGTCCACGGATGGCAAGCACACCAGTGAATACCCTCAAGATTCAACACTCGGGTAGAAGCGCACCCGCTGATACCGACTACATCGACCATCATGCTCCGGGGTCACACGCTGATGGGATGAGCAGTGTGCGACCTCATTCGGACTTACTATTTATACAGGCTCCCTTGAGCCGGTGGAGGTGACGACCTCGAGATAACGCACCTGCGCGCCTTAAGAGGTATCTGGACCCACGAATATTTTCGGCAGCCCACGCAGCAACCCCGTGCACACGCCTAATCCCTGCTGATTAGCGTTAATGAACGCAAAACACGTGTCCAGGGATGGCAAGCACACCAGTGAACACCCTCAAGACTCAACACTCGGGTAGAAGCGCACCCGCTGATACTGACTACATCGACCATCATGCTCCAGGGTCACACGCTGATGGGACGAGCAGTGTGCGACCTCATTCGAACATAGGATATGCCAAGGTGCGAGACACAAACAGCAAGGCATGTCACTGGTAAAATGCTCCGTAATATATAACAGTTCCTCCATTAGGAAAAAGGGGGAACGACAGACGACCATGAGGAAAAATTTAAACAATAATCCGTTTTCACTCGTAGTCGTTTTTCAAAATCCCCACTCCCCACCCCCACCCATCCTCACGGTCCCAAAGATGTTACCTGCAGGGGTCTCGACTGACCTGCTGTCACATTAAAAGCAACTCTTGTCCTGATGATGATGCCTCCACTACTATAGGCATCGTAACGTCGTCGACTTTTTAAAAACCCCATATGCGAACTATTTATGTACAATTTGCAATGGAGTGTTTTCTTTATATTTTGTGCCTGCTTTACTGAAGTACAAGTACGCAGACTTATTTTCTTGCCTTGTTCACATTGCTTCTTTGTTGTTTCTGTCTTGTATGTTAAGGGTCACGGCTGTGCCCGCTTGACATTCTTCCAAAAAACTTTAATCTTGCACTCATTGCTAAATAAATCCTGTCCGGATTGGCAGAAGACATATTACTTATTAAGTATATGATTATAATTTTTTGTGTGTATTAATTTCATATAGGGACCACTGTTCTTTGTAATATGTCACATTAAAAGCAAGCAGTGCAGCTTGCCAATGCTATGAAGGGGAAACTTTGTTTCACATACCATTCTCATTCAAATCACGGGGTCTTCTCTGCTACATGAACAACAACAGTTTCAGAAAGATCCCACATGTGGTGGAAGTGTAAGAGCTGGCATCCGACGGGATATTGAATATTGAGGCAAGCTGTCAATAATACCACTAAATAGTCATCTGTTGCTTGGTGCAAACCAACTTTTACTATCACAACTAGTGATCTAATAATTCTGTAATTACAAAACCCTCAGGAGTAACTTTAACAGTGGGTAATCTAAACGTCCTACAACCACAAGACACAGGTGTTTCAAGTTTGTTTTAGAGGAGGGGAGAGAGAAAGCATTGCGGAATAGTTTTCATTTTTTTAAAATCATTTCCATTTAATAACTGGATGCCCTTTTGAGTGTGACCAAATGTATATGATTCCAGTATTGCCTAAGCCTAAATAAAAATATGTGTGTAGAGTTGATTGTACACTGTAATTGTTTTCTAAACGTACGCAGTGTTCATATATCGGAGAAAGACATAGGTATTATCTAGTGGAATACTTAAACTAAATTGATTATACAAACGGACACTGTGTGGCGGTGCATTATCTGAAAGCTTTAGTAGGGTTAAAAATATGAAATATGAAGTTTGCTTACTGAGCCTTACAGGGGATTGCACTGAACACTTGGGTTCTCGCAGTTAGAAGGAGTTTAGGAATGTTTCATGCTGGATATCGAGGGGCATATTTACAATATTTTTCCATTGCACACTGCTGCAAGCCTCCTAGCTGTACAGCCCTGAGTCAAAATTGTGCAGGAATGCACCGTATCTACAAGATACTAACACAAGAAGATCATGGACGTAGCGCTGAAACTTTTCAGACACTCATCCCCAGTCTACGATATGAGTTGAATCCATCATCGTTTTTAGCTCACTTTGCCACCCAGTTCAGACCCAGCCATATGCAAATCAGCCTTGACTCTGTTCTTCGTGAGAACAGTCCAGCCTGAACTGCCAACTGAGGTCTTCTCTAGATCGGAAACAAGCATCCTGGGGCCGTTTTCGGGGTAAAACCCCTCATCAGCCAGGCTAGCTTGAATCCAGTGACAAAGTGAGCAAGGGACTCACAACTGGGCATACCCTGCCAACTTGCAAACACAAGAAGATGACGGACGGAGCACTGTAATATTTCAGACACTCACCCCCAGACACAGATTCCTTGAAAGGTATTTTAGCATTTGCTGGTGCAGGTCAGTGTTTATATGTTTACACTGAAGAGGGGTGCTTTCCATTAGGTGGGATTTTATAATTCATTATAGTTTTAAACCTGAAACAGGATAGCCTCGTCATAGCAGATTAAAGGCTATGTGTTATGATCATTATTAATCCTACCTCAGGTATATTGAGCCATGATTACCATTGTATATCCCACTGAATGGCTATGAATGCAGTAATAAAGACCGGAGGTACAGCACATTTATGTCCTGCCATTTGCAAAACCATGATATTGCAACCTGCAACCCCTGTGCTTTAAGAGAGGGGCTACAGTTTTTAAAAAAATGGCATGATCCATGGGTACATTGGAGAACCATGCATTAGTCCCCTAAACCACTGCTGGGTGTCTCTGACACCCTCATCACCCATTTGCATCACCCATTTGCATGGTCGATGCAGTCCCTCAAAATATTCTTACAAGGAAACAGGGAGTGCCACTTTACACTGCTTATTGGTAATGCATCTCAAGGAGTCAGAAGGTGAAGATTTCAAATTTCAAACACATTTTCAATATGTATTTTCACTTTACTACAATGGGTGACAGTTGCACCCTCAGTTAACGTAATTTTGCACACCACAGGATTTGCAATTGCAAATTCCTTATGTACATTAGGCCATAACAGAAGTCAGCATCCTTGCCAAACCTGCTTAACTTTCTAGATGGCAATGATGTTGTAGGACAATAGACAAGCAAATGCATTTCTCCATCACATATTGCAAACATGAATCAGTGAGCCAGCTAAGTGCCTGTAGCGTGAATTCTGTGAAGGAATATTAACAATACCTATGAAATGAGGGTACTAAAGCAGCAGGATTATAGTAGCCACAGACTCTAATAGAATTCTCTAGTTATGTGACTCAGACTACAAATCAACGTTAAAACTCCAATTTCAGAATGGTTATTGAGGTGGCACAACACAGAAGGAACACCCTGGAGAAGGTTTGAATGCGATAGAAGCTGGCTATGAGTCAGGAGAGGAAGTGCTCTATGATTTCATTTCCTCTGTAATAGCAAAAAATATTAGTGGAGTGCCACAGCGGCTAGTATTGAGATCCACAATTATTATAATCGTTAGGTGTAATAGACATGGATCCCTTGGTTGACTCCACCGCTTTAGTCCCATTCCATGTTACCCTAAATGAATGAAAATTCCAATTTTCGGAACCGCTGTCTATGGAGAAATTTAAAGTGTATGATCCGAAGACTACTATAAGCTGAAAGAGTGCACTCTGTGTGCAGCAATAAATCCGGTCTGCTTAAGATACCTGATTATGTAACTCAAGATTCCATTTGCTCCTCGCTGATTTTGTTTAATAACTGGGGCCTCTAGCGGCATAGAGTTATATATACTAATCTTTATTTCGGTCGAATGATCATAAAAGTGCAAGGTGTAGATAAAATGCATATTAAAGTTACACATATTAATATATACAAAAGATAGTGACACATATATACACAACGAGTAGCAGTTTAATAGTAACACAGGAATCTCCTGCTTAGACCATTAGCAGCAAAACCTCTAAAAGCCTATCGTGGGCTAAAAGGGTCCATTATGCTGCCTGGAGTTTTCAGGCCAGCAGATGTTTTTGGGGGGCCTGAGGTCAAATCCATGTCACGTTAGTCTTAAGCTATCAATTTAAACCACATAAAAAATACAGGCAGTACATCCAAATACACAGTGCATGCCAAGGATTAAATCCAAATTGGCCACTAAAGTGCAAACAATATTTCAGGGTAACCTACAATTATCAGGGAATACCCAATATCCCCCACATTTAGACACAGAAATATGGCAGCAGTAGACTCGTGTTAGAGTTTTTGTTTCACTAGGATAACTATTGTATACTATCAGGGATAACATGCTCTACTTTCTTCCATCTTTGCCATCAAGTACCCTGAAGTAATTTCATGTGCATTCATACAGTAGGCACCTTCTCTACTCATGAGGGTTAGGGATTCCCTCCATGCAACCCTTTCTGTCTGATATTCCATTGCCATTACAAATAGAGTGCTTCAGGACATTTAGTTCGTATCACTTTTCAAAATTATTAATGCCTCCCAATTGTGCCTTACACACTCTAGCTTGCATACTGCAACTATCCAATTCTTACGCGCTGATATATATCTGGGGTAGAATAAGAAACTGTAAGCTTTTGTTTCTTTTTTCAGTGGGCAGTAAGGGCAATGCGCTGGGGTTCAACCTTATTTATCCCATTTTTAAGTGAGCGATCTTAGGGTTAATGAGCTACTGAACTGCACATACAAACATTTTGCTGCGGGGAATATATTCTATCCATAAAGATTTCAAAGTCAGGAGAACGTGTATGGCTCACAAACCACCCTGTAGAACTCCACTCTTTATGGTCAGACCAAATCCATAACATGACATTTTCCCAGTATGCTTTTTCAATTTCTGGGTAGCAACTTTAGTAGCTTCTTCTAGGGTGTTCCCTAGTTCTCCCATTTTAACTTAGTCACAGTGGTTCTTTACATGTTTCAATCACGTGTTGCAGACTTGTCTATCACAGATGATTACATTTTCTAGTGATTTGCTGTATGTGGTTAACTCAGGGGTTGGCCACATCCGTACCCAGTAGGTCAATGGCTTCAATTAAGTCATCATATGTATACAAATAAGTTCTAAACCCATCCTCATGGAGATAAGGGGAGCACTGGAGGGTAGGTTGAGAAGACCCTTAATAAATCTTTTCTCTACAAGTGTAATAGCAGTTGGGTCAGCATACCCACAAATCTCTGCCCTATACATGGCTGCCACCGTCGCTGTAGCTCTGTACATTTTGAGAGCTGGAGACTGTTATATTCTTCCCTGTGTTTCATTTACCTATGTTTACTTATGTATTGCCTTGGAACACTCATGCTTCCTAGCAACCTGTCAGTTCTGTTGCTGCAGTTATCTGTAGAGAGAGCTGGGCAGTTGAAGAGAGGAGCTGCTGTGTCCCAGGGGTCTGTTCCTGTATACCTAACTCAGACCACTCAAACCTGGCACCCTACTTTATAGGTTTTCTTAACTCATGTACCTTGTCAGAAAAATGGTGCACAAATTTCGAATAATACTCCGCGAGACCAAGAAACGATCTTAATTGGCCTCTATCCCTAGGAGCCGATGCTTTCTCGAAGGCATCCACCAGATTCCGTTTAGGTTTGACACCCTGACGCAATAGCGTGCGACCTAAATACTCGACCTCACCCACACCAAATTTGCATTTCTCCAAAGCAATAGTGAGACCGGCTTTAGACAATCTCTTGAGAACATTTTCCAAATTGACGTCATGTTTTTATACGTCACAACCCCAAACCAATACGTCGTCCTGAAACACCACTACATTCTCCAAACCAGTCAAAACAGACTGCATGACCCTTTGGAAGACAGCAGAGGCTGACGCCAAACCGAAAGGCATGCGTACAAACTGAAAAGCACCCTCTGGAGTGATAAAAGATGTAATGTGCTTAGAGTCCTCATGTAACAAAATTTGGTGGTATGCATTGGATAAATCCAGAGTTGTAAAATGCGTACCCCCCTTTACAGTAGCCAACATCTCATTGATGCGAGGAAGAGGATGGCGATCTATCCAAATATTGCATTCACATCCATCAGGTCAATACACATCCTAATATTTCCGTTGGATTTTCTGGCCAAAACAATCGGACTTTACCATTCTGATGCCTCGATAGGCTCTATTACTCCCTCCTTACAAAGGCTGTGTAACTCTTCTTTAAGTTTCTCCCTCAAAATGATAGGAACATTCCTAACTTTATGCACCTTGGGAACGGCACCTTGCTTCAAAATTATTCTATGTTTCAATTTCCTCAGACAACCCAACTTTTTCGAGAACAATTCAGGAAACTTGTTGCACCATATAGAAGAATTACTCGGCAAGGTTAATAATACTTGTTGGGGATGATTAGGATTTAACACAATATTGAGAGCTCTCTGCTCCTTCCAGCCCAAAAGAGATCTACCCTTATGCACTACATACAACTTCACTATGGTTCTTCTATTCAAGAAAACCATTTCCGTTTTGATACAACAAATAACAGGTAACTTTTCACCACAATACCCTTCAGGGATAACACAGATGGGATGTAACTCTTCAACCTACCCCCCAAACCTTCCCAGACGAATTTGTCAATGATTGTGAACAGGGAACAGGAATCTGCCCAAACTTGTACTTCTTTATCTCTAATTTTGATAAAACATTTGGGAGGGCGATACCCGTCTTGATTGTTCTCCCCACACTTAAGTACTTGTTTGGACTCAATAACCATTACTTCCACACCATCGTCATCACAATCACTATCACACGACATATTATTTCTTGGAGAAGGATTGATTTGATCAACTAAGTTCACAGATCTGAAAGGGATAACAGATCCAGAGCTTTTGTACCATCTTGCAAAATGCCCCAGTTTTTTACACTTACGGCAACTAGTTTTAATGGCTGGGCAAAAATTAGCATCTGCGGTATGTTTCGGACTGCCACACCTGAAACAAAACTTAGCTTTCAATTTTGAATGTTGTTATTTGCTGTCAGGAAAAGATTTTTCTGATCCTTTTTTAAAACTCTTTTTTAAAACTCTTTTTTTAAGACATGCACAGCTTCATCATCTTGCACAGATTTTTTTTAATACTATTGAGCTCTTTGACATATCTAGAAGTGTTCTCCATTCTTTTGGCTACAGACAAAGTTTTATCTAATGTAGGATCCTTCAAGCCAAGCAATTTTTCTTTAATCTTAATATTCGAAATTCTATTAATTAACTGATCTCGAATCAAATCATCTCTCATGTCATTAAATTTGCAAGTGACAGCCAAAATCCTTAAATTAGCCACATACTGTTCAATGATTTCCCCTGACGTTTGGGCACGTGAAAAAAACTTGTGTCTTTTCAACCACAACACTCACTTTCTTGCCATTTTAATTCAGAATCATAAAGGAGTCGAAAGGGTGGTAGCTTTTGCTTCCCGTACTTTAAAGGGGGCAGGGCATACATATTATACCACGAAAAAGAGGCTTTGGCATGCTGGTGGGGTGTGCAGCATTTTCGTTCCTTCGTGTGGGGAACCTCTTTTCAGTTACGCACTGACCATACACCTCTGGTGGATCTTTTCTCTACAAGGGGTGCGAGTAAAGCCACCCCAAGAATTGCTAAGTGGTTGTATCGTCTTCAGGAATATATTTTTGAGATAAAGTACATTTCAGGTGTGAAGAATGGTAATGCTGATTGCGTTTCAAGACTGCCTTTGGATCAGAATCAGGAGGATGATGATGATGATGAATGAATGGTGGCTGAGGTTCAGGATGGTGCACAGACATAATATCGACTCCAAAATATCGTTTGGACAGAATATCGAGTTTTAAATATCGTTTGGAGAAAATATCGACAGGACAGAATATCGACAGCCAAAATATCGTTTTTAAGGTAAGTGAAGTAATATCGACTGTAAATAATATAGAAAGTGAAAATATCCAAGTATATAATCTAGATAGTAAAAAATATCGTTTTTTAAATATTATGTAATTATTTATAGTGTTTTTATGTTATAATATGTGTGAAAAGTGTCATTTTATGTTATAATTATTTTTAATTAATGATTTTTTTTAAATTATTGTGTAATTTTATTCTGTAGCGGGTTATGGGTTTATAGGGGAATAGGGTGGGAAGTAATTTAATTATAATTAATTAAATATGTACATTTATTAATTGGTAGTAATAATTATTTAATTGGTAATTAAATAATATATGTTAATTATATAAAATTTAATTGATAATTAATGTAATTTAATTTATTAATTGCTAATTATGTAAATTAAAATAATGTATTTCCTGTAGCGGGTTGTGGGTTTATAGGGGAATAGGGTGGGAAGTAATTTAATTATTATTTATTAAATATGTAAATGTATTAATTGGTAGTAATATTTAATTAATTGGTAATTAAATAATATTTGTTAATTAATTAAAATGTAATTGGTAATTAATTTAATGTAATTGATTAATTGCTAATTATGTTAAATTAAAGGGGTATTTTTAGGGTTCAGGGTCAGTTTTTAGTTTTTGGGTAAAGGGGTATTTTTAGGGTTCAGGGTCAGTTTTTAGTTTTTGGGTAAAGGGGTATTTTTAGGGTTCAGGGTCAGTTTTTAGTTTTTGGGTAAAGGGGTATTTTTAGGGTTCAGGTTCAGTTTTTAGTTTTTGGGTAAAGGGGTATTTTTAGGGTTCAGGGTCAGTTTTTAGTTTTTGGGTAAAGGGGTATTTTTAGGGTTCAGGGTCAGTTTTTAGTTTTTGGGTAAAGGGGTATTTTTAGGGTTCAGGGTCAGTTTTGGGTTTTTGGGTAAAGGGGTATTTTTAGGGTTCAGGGTCAGTTTTTAGTTTTTGGGTAAAGGGGTATTTTTAGGGTTCAGGGTCAGTTTTTAGTTTTTGGGTAAAGGGGTATTTTTAGGGTTCAGGGTCAGTTTGGGGTTTTTGGGTAAAGGGTTTTTTTAGGGTTCAGGGTCAGTTTGGGGTTTTGGGGTACAGGGGTACAGTGTAAAAATAAAGTAAAATTAAATGTACATTAATTTAATTTAATGAAATTAAATTAAATTAAATTATATTTAAATAATTTTAAATAATTTAAATTAAAAATATTATTATATACTTACCAATACTTACGTTGTAATGGTAGTGCGTTGTAAAAGTTGCGTTGTAACGTCATATATCCACTGTTGCACTCTTTGCAGTGGGAATAGTAATTTTTACTCTTTTGTATTTGTACGTTAATAATATTGGCTATTATTTAATTACATTTTGTTACTATATATATATATGTTTTAAGAAATATGATTAAAAAAATATTATTTTTTACTTTCATTAATTATTTAATTATTAAAAGTTATTTTAAGTATTGTTAATTATATTTTAGTAATTAATTTTTTATATTAATGTAATTAAACATTGTTTTTATTAAAGTCGATATTTTTTACAACTATATTTTTGTAAACGATATTTTGTACTCGATATTTTTGTACTTACCTGTTTGTACATACAAACTCGATATTTTGGTTGTAGATATTTTTTCCTCGATATTTTGGGTAGTCGATATTTTGGTAGTCGATATTATTTCAGTGATCCGTTAAGGATGTCTGCAGTGCTATTAGTCAAGAGGATTGGAAAATGGCTCTTGTTAAGGATGATACCTTGAGTAAGGTGATGGTTGGGTTGCGTGATGAGCGCGGGTGGTGTTCTCACAAGGATTTAATGTCTTTCAAATTAATATGGTCTGAATTGAATGTTATGGATGATCTTCTTAGACGAGGGAGCAGGTTGGTTGTGCCGGTGAGCCTTAGAGAAAGATTGTTAAACATTTTGCACGAGGGACATGGAGGCATGTCTGCGATGAAGAGGAGGTGTAGGGAGAGTTTTGGGTGGCCAGGCATGGACATTCAGATTGAGCGTTATGTTCATGATTGTATTGCATGTGCCTGTAGTGACAAGACACATTCTTCCCAGGAAACTACAATTGTTGCTTCACCTTTGCCTAAGGGTCCCTGGGATAGACTGGTCATAGACATTTGTGAGCCTTTTGACATTTTGAATGATTCTGAGAAATTTGTCATAGTCATGGTAGATAATTTCTCTAAATGGCCTGAAGTTGCATTCATCAAAGAAGTTAGGTCGGGTAGTGTGATATCTTTCTGTGAAGATATTTTCAGAAAGGAGGGGTGTCCATCAGAGATAGTCACCGATAATGGGCCCCAATTTATCTCTGAAGTATTCAAGACTTTCCTTGTGAAATGGGGAATCAAGCACACCAAAACACCTGTCTATCATCCAAGGGGTAATGGCCTTGTAGAACGCTTCAACAGGGTGTTGGTTGAGTGTGTCCAATTGGCATGTATGAATGGCGTATCCTGGAGGCAGCTTGTCAAGGACATGTTATGGTCTTATCGTACTACTCCTCATTCGGTTACAAAAGAAACACCATGTTCTCTACTCAAAGGAAAAATACTGTGTTCTGTTGCAGTGCCAGCGTGGATGAACAAAGGTGGTAAACATGATGGGAACCTGGATGGGGTACAAGATAGAGTGGAAAGGTACCAAAAGGCTTATTGCCATCACCATAATAAAAACATTATTAAAGCAAGACGTGTGTTCTCCCAAGGGATGTTTGTGCGTGTGTTTGTGGGAGACAGATCCAGAAAGGTTAGTTCAAAATGGTCTTCTCCAAAAGAAGTTGTCTTTGTTAGAGGTAACAGTGTAAAACTTGCGGATGGTAATTGGTGGAATACTAGAAAAGTTTCACCTTGTTCGAACACTGAGCTCACTGCGTTTTTTAAATATCAGCAGGGAGTTTGTGCTGGTAAAACCTTATCAGGTACAAGCGACAATGGTAAAACTATTTCAGGTACAAGCGACAAGACGATTCCTCCTGCCAGGAGTAGTTCTGCACATCCACATGTGATGCCGAAAAAATATGATAATTAAATTTGTTCTTGAAGTTCTTATTTACTTATTTTGTTTTTTTTTTTAAAGAAGGAAGATGTGTTATATTCTTCCCTGTGTTTCATTTACCTATGACCCAGATAAAACGTTATATAGAAAATCCATCAGGGATTATAAAATGGAGATTAAGAAAGCACAATCTCGGTACTACACACAAAATATCTCTGAAGCTAGCTCTAACACCAAGGAGATCTATCGGATTGTAAAAAGTCTCACTGTACTCCCTCAGCCCCCTATAAGTAGCGATGACTTACAAGCCCAATGTAATGATCTAGCTGACTTTTTCTATAATAAAGTGGATCGTATTTACGCATCCTTCTCAACCATCTGCCCAAATGCCTCAGCAGACATCCTGACGTACCACAAGCATGACATAATAGACAATTTGCCACCCGTGCTGGATGAGTTCCCTTTGTTGCACTCGGACTTACTGGCCACTTTAATGGCCCAGGTTAAATCGGGCTCTCCCAGTGATCCTGCCCCCGAGCTCTTTAAAGGCTGTTAGCCGCACCATCCTTCCTGTTATGTTGGAGGTACTTAATGCCTCAATTTCCACCAACATAGTTCCAACTGCATGGAAAGAAGCTAGGGTGAGAGCACTCGTTAAGAAACCTAATATGGACATTAACAACTTCAGTAATTATCGTCCCATTTCCCTGCTCCCTTGGGTCAGCAAGATACTGGAAAAATACATCAACAGTCTTCTGACTAATTTTCTAGAAAATAATCAGCTGCTTGATCCCTCACAAACTGGTTTCCGCCCCAAACATGGGACAGAATCTGCCTTGTTAGCGGTCCTGGAGGAAACAAGAGGCATCTTGGATCGGGGAGGATCGGTGGCAGTCATCCTCCTCAATCTGAATGCCGCTTTCGACACTGTGAATCATGAAATCTTATTGCAGCGTCTCCAGGATATCGGGATTCAAGGAGGAGCGTTGAAATGGCTCAGGTCATTCCTGACTGATAGAAACTTCCAGGTTTTTGAGGGAAACACCACCTCCACGAGTAGACCTCTAGACTGTGGAGTCCCGCAGGGCTCCTCGCTTAGTCCGACGTTGTTCAATGTCTATATGAGGCCACTGGCTGGGATCGTCCGTCCATATGGTATTAAGATCGTAACCTATGCGGACGATACCCAGCTGGTGGTCTCTCTGATGCGGGCGGAGGACCCTGCGGTCATGGTGGATCTGGCGGGTTGCTTGAGTGAAGTCAGCAGCTGGATGACCCTGTCTTGTCTCAAACTTAATGGGGACAAGACAGAGGTTATGCTGTTGGGACGCTCGTCTCTGTCTTCGGTGGGTCCGATCTGGCCAGCCTGCCTGGGGCCCCCTCCAGTCCCCAAGGATGCTATTAAGAGCTTAGGCATTTGGCTGGACAGGTCCTTAACGTTGGACTACCAAGCTGTTAGGTTATCCGCCACCTGCTTCGGCCTCATTAGAATGCTGAGGAAGATTCTCCCTCTATTACCATTCGAGGCTAAACAAATTGTTGTACAGGGATTGATTCTCTCCAGATTAGATTTCGGAAGCGCACTCTATCTTGGAGCCCCTGACTTCACACTGCGGAAACTACAGGTGATCCAAAATTGTGCGGCCCGGACCCTACTTCAAATTCCTCTTAGGTTTTCTGCTAAACCTGGATTAATAAGATTGCACTGGCTCCCTGTCAGGGACAGGATTAGTTTCAAGTCCCTCTGTATTGCCCATCAGTCATTCTGGGAAACCGTCCCAGCGATCAACCGCCCTTTAATCACCCCCTACCTCCCCAGCAGACAGCTACGTTTCGCTAATGCGTTTCGTGCTGTCGTGCCTAAGGTTAAACGGATCAGATCGGGAGGCCGGTCTTTTTCCTTGAACGCTGCCAAGCTGTGGAACAGTCTACCCCTTCATTTAAGGTCCAACTCAGATCTCACTTCCTTCAGGAAGCACCTGAAAACTTTTCTGTTCAACAAATAGGTTCGTTCCCCCCCCTGTGTTACCCGTCCTTCTGTTCGAACACTTTTCAGTCATAGCACTTGGACGCCTCTGGGCAGCTATTTGCGCTTTACAAAACACATTTTCATTTCATTTCATTTCATATGTTGACTTATGTATTTCCTTGGAACACTCATGCTTCCTAGCAACCTGTCAGTTCTGTTGCTGTAGTTATCTGTGGAGAGAGCTGGGCAGTTGAAGAGAGGAGCTGCTGTGTCCCAGGGGTCTGTTCCTGTATACCTAATAAATACCTTCTTTGAATTACCTGAGTCCTGTTCCTTCAAAAGAGACACCGCACCCCCTGAAGCTGCCTTGTGTTGCCTTCCAATTAGCTGTGCGTTCTGATTGAGGGCTATTTTGTTCTTCCCCATTTGTAATCACCAAGGTGTCTGTAAGTCTGATACCTAAATAGGCAAAATGTTTGACCTGTTCTATCTGGGTGCCATATATCATCATGCTGCCTCTAAAGGGATGATATGGCTCCTGTTTTTGCAAAAAGCAGCAAAGGAGCCCATTTCTGTCTGTAAACCCATGGGAGTTCTTAAAATAAGCAAGGTATCATCCGCAAATTTTAAGATCAGGACGGGTATTCCTGCAATTTTAAGTGCGTCATGTTTGCATTCAGATACCCATTTCCCTTCCCATTAATGTAAAGACTAAAAAGAGTGGGAGCAAGGACAAATCCTTGCTTTACTCCCCATTTAATAGGTATCCTTTCCATTTGCTCTCCCATGCTCCACCTCACCTTTATGTAGTTAGTAGCGTGTAGGACGTTTGAAATCCATAGAAGATCTCCACGTAGTCCATAGGCACCCAACACCCTCCATAGGTTGTTCGTCGATACTAGGTCAAATCTATAAAAACAACTTATAGATTATCCCTTTTCAGGGTGACAAGTTTCCAACCAATCACCTTGAAGCGAAAGACCTAGTTGAGGGTAATAACTTTTTTCCTGAAGACTGCCTGTGTATCCTCAAGGATATCGTTATCCAATATCCATGTTTGTAGTTGGCAAGCAAATTTCTACTCCCCTTTTTATAGATCTGAATTATACCAGCACCATGCCACGTAGGAGGAATATTGTTGCTCCTCATAACGGCATTACTCAGATTATTGAGGTAAGGAGCCCCGACTTCCGCTTGGGACAGAAATAGATCACCAGGGATGGCATCCAGTGCGGAAGCCTTTTCTTTCTTAAGTTTTTTAAAAAGCTTTTCCTTGTTCCATTCTTGGAACATTTATTGATCCCACTCACTATAGAGAGCCCCAAAGTGGACAACCCACTCGTCTGACTATAGTACTTCCTCTAAGTGATTGTCAATTACTCAAGTACCAGGTGCCACTCACTTCCAAAAAGCCCCTGCGTTCTTGTTATCTTGTGTGTTGGTGAGCCCTATCCTCTGTTCCCTTTCCCACCTTTTGGCTTTAATCAGAATGGTCTTGTAGCTTTTTCTTGCAGAAGCTATTTCTGTTTGACTACCCTTTTTTATGGCATCTAGTAGGTAGTTCTTTCAAGTCTGTATTCTTTATTGAACCAGTTGGGTGAAGTCTTGCAATGACACTCCCTCTTCCTGGCCTTAACAAAGAGGCGCCTCAGTTGCTCCATAAGTTCGCAATCCATTTTAACAAATTCTGTCTTTGCCCTGTCTGTTGTTTCTTTGGAGGATAATTTATTCACACATATCTCATATATGTGTGGTTGTACTGCAGAATCAGTCAATACTTCTGCCCATTTTACATTTCTCCTATTAGTTACTGTCTTGACAGGACGTTTTGAGATTGAGGGTGCCAGGTTTGAGCTCATAAACATAGAGAGTAAACATTTAGTGCTCAGAAATTGGTTATCACTGTCTTGTCTAGGGTCAATTTCCATGTCGACCTAGTACGGCTAAATTTCCTGATCCAATAGTATATAATCTATATTACTGATTGTAAGTTCTCTTTCAAGCATTTGGCATGGAGGGAAGTCTGATCTAGAGTTACCGTTAAGTATTCCTAGACACTATTTTACAATCAAGTCTTCCAATTGCACTGCCACGACAGTTAGTTTTGTTACAGCTTGCTCTGATACCCAAGAACTATTTGGTAAGTCACAAGTTTGTAAGATCTGGTTTAGGTGTATCTCATCAGAGGTAGGTTTTGTGTAGCAGTCACCTGCAATCATATTTAAGGCTCTTTGGTTCAAATGACTGAATATGTCTGAAAGGTAGCCCACAGTTGGGGATTGTGTGTTTGCGGGAACTGATCTAACATACATGTTGACAATGGATGTAAATCTACCCCATGTGAAGTAGTTATTTTCATTTCAAATCCCAGCAAATCCCTGCTATTTGCTGGGACTACTGTAGCTGCTGAGAAGAGATCCATCCTTAACCATATCAGTAAGTCACCGGATGCTCTTCCCAATGGGCAGGGTACCGAATTATCAAAGAATGTAATAAAGTCACCAATAAATACAGGGGCCACCACCCAGGTCTCCTGAAAGAGGATGAGACGATATGATATCGGTCAATATACTCCCTCCTCTCTGAATCTTAAAGCTTTGCTTCAACTCCAGCCAGATTCCACAATAATAATCTCAAGGAATCATCTTCAGTTTCCCTATTCCCTGTGTTTGGTGGACTTATAGGGCATTCCTGGCCAACTTGTTCAGGTAAGATAGTTTCAGTGATCATCTGGTTGAAAAACGTCCTCCCTCCACCTTTTCTAGCCGCTGGTTCTTGAAGGGTTACATGCCCCAGGGTGCTGTTAAATACTCTCCCAGTCCGAGTTGTGCTGGCTATTATGCCCCCCATATTTCCCTGAAATCAGTCGATCTAGGATAAATTGGAAGACTCATCTCGATGAGGAAGGTGTTGGTGGAGGGCTAGTGGTCTGCAGTCCACAGGCACTCTGTTGGTTGTTAGGTAGTTTGGGGGATTGAGCTTGAGTCTTACTTGCGATTTTATATCAGCCTGAACCTCACCCCCAATGTGATTAGACCTTCGGGAAGCTTTAATTTCAGCCCTATGTAATCAAGTTGAGTATCTGCATCTTCGAGTGTGCCTCAGCCAGTGGATCGCTTTGTTCACTCATGAATTGTGAGATTCCCTGGCTCCTTGCAAGATTTTGGACACATTTGTCATATATAAATATCATATGACTTGGTCATGGACTTTGTTGTTATTAGGGTTCCTACAAATGCCATACCGATTTATGTCTTTATGGCTCGGTACTATATATTTATTTGATAACTTGTGTATGCATCATGTACCTCCCATTTACCAATTCCCCTTTGGTGTTGTGTTTACTAGAAGTCCTTTCTTCTCTAGGATGGTTGCCGTTGTCTGAGTCATCCATTTGGCACTCACACAATATTGAGCTTTGGTTAGTGAAATAATTACTGCCCCTTATTATCAGAATGCTCATTTTGTCATTTGAGGAGTTGCCAATATGTGGTACCATAGCCATTAGACTACCTAGTTTCTCATTTAGCACCTTGATCAGCCTGCTCATGCGCTCACACACACTAACAATCTCACACCTCAGTGATTTTATTGTGTAGATGGTTTACCTCCGCCCTCACTTACAGAGATTTGGTATTAGATGTTCTAGTACTGTGTTATTTTCAATGGATTCTAGAACTGCAAATCATTTTGAACAATTAATGCTAACTATTGGCGTGGTGGATTTGTGCATTAGCTCAGAGGGAGCAGAATGCAGAGGGGATTCTGGGGTACACTCATCGGGCTTTTCTGAAGGGGAATGCTAGTATGATTGAATTTTTTGCCACCCCTAGGACCGGCAAGAGTAGGATTTAATAAAAAATTAACTGATGCCCTTCTGTATGTTCCCCTTTCCTGATTAAACCCCTGTTTTTTTGTGACAAGTAAACCCTCCACTTCTTCTATCAAATTGTCTACTTCGCTCAATGTGCAATTCTCAGCAGAGTGCCTGGTTACTTTACTTGCTCCTTCTGCCCTTGGAGGTTTGTCTGAGGACTTAGGTTTACCCATGACATCAGTTAACGACTGGCTTCTCAGCAGGCAGTAGATAATGGTTAAGGCTATTTCAGTAGACCTAGCCCCAATAAGTTCCTTGGCAGTGCTGTTTGTGTTACAGTTAATAATTAAGTAATTAGGTTATACAGTGGAGACCAATCACACAATTTAACCTGTTCCATGCTGAGGACAGCCCCTGGCCCTTCCAGGTGATGGTGGGCGTGTGCAGGGGATAGCCAGGGGCCGTCCAAACCCCGCCCACTGATTAAAAAGCCCACACCGCAGCGGAATTTGTGCTGCGGTCAACGGGTTAATAAGTCATGTATACGAGATTGTAATGACTTCTCAGGAAGCAGAAGTCAACTAATGGACTTGGCAGTGTGTAACTTGTTGCTTTTTCATGGTCTTCTCTTGCGGGGAATTGAGGACCCTGGTGCTGGAAGCCCAACCAGGGTGCTGGAGTACAAAAAGTCAAGCTGGCAACTAAAATGTAATCCGCATGGAGGTATATAATGTTGTGATGAGACAATTGGTTATTTTAATAGTCAATTACATTGTTAGTGACCTGAGCTGTGCGTGCTTACATAGGAATGCAGGAAAGTGGCCTTAGATGCAATACCTATAATTTGATTTGATTTGTATATTTGTAAAGCGCAACAAATGCCCGATGGCGTCCTGGCGCTAGAGTCGGTAGATCTGAGCGGTGCTGGCGGGTTATGCACGTTGCATCAGTTGTTAAAGAGCCATATTTTTAGCGCCTTCCTAAAGGACAGAATCGATGAGCTGTTCTTTATGGAGATTGGTAGTAGGTTCTAGGTCTTAACTGTCACTAACAGGAAGCTTTTTCCACCCCAGCGGGCCTTCTTAAACTTGGGTGTTTGCAGAAGTTTCGTATGGGCAGATCTTAGACTTCTGGCGGCGCATACCATTTCAGGTGCGTCCTCAAAAATTGCAGCCCTCTGCCATGTAGAGCTTTGAAGGCCAGGCATTGGGATTTACACTTAATCCTTTTGTCCACTGGGAGCCAGTTGAGGGCTCTTAAGCCTTGGAAGTCTGACTCGAACCTCTGAATATTTACTACTAATCTGGCTGCCACATTCTGCAGACACTGCAGTCTTAGTAGATACTGGGATTGGATACCCATGTATAGGGCATTCACATAATCCAGTCTGGGGAGGACCAATGCTGTAACCAGAGCTTTGAGTGCATTGGGAGGGATGAATGGAGGGATATTTCTGATCAATTTTAGAATGAACCAGATGGTAGAGGAGAGCCTGTTGATCTGACTATTGAATGTTAGTTTATCGTCAAAGATGACTCCAAGGTGTTTGACATTGGGTACTGGGGTTGGGCAGTCGCCCATATTAGCAGGCCGCCATCTGGGAAACCAGAAAGTTGAGTCAGAGCCCAGCAGCAAGACTTCAGTCTTTCCGCCGTTCAATTTCAGGCAGTCAGATTGCATCTATTGGTTGACGTGCGACAAACAGCCTTTGAAACAATTGGCGGTCTCCTCCACGTTGCTTGAGGCTGACACCACCAACTGAGTGTCGCCTACATAGGAGACAACTGAAAATCCATACTGCCTAATAATCGAGGCCAAAGAACCTGTTGTACCCTCAATAAACATATGTAATACTAAAGAATGTGAGGCTCAGGGATGAGCCCTGAGGCAGCCCACATGGCAGTTTGGAAGATTTGGATGAGAAGGCTTCCAGTTCGACGGAGAAGGTTCTATCGGCAAGGTAGGATGATAACAGTGAGAGGGTCGGGTCTTGGATCTCCAGCTCCGCTAGTCGACTAGCTAGTATTTTGTGGTTCACTGTATCGAAGGCCGCCAATAGATCTAGTAAAATCAAGGCTGCCTTATCCCCTGAATCTAGTATTGCCCTAAATTCCTCAGCTGCCATGACCAAAGCTGTCTCCATTCCATGTCCCTCACGGAACCCACATTGTGAGTGATCCAGGAAGTTCCTGGAAGAAATATATGCAGTAGGCTGTGCATTAAGTAGCTTCTTGAGTACTTTAGCTGAAAATGGCGTTCTGGAGGTAGGACGATAGTTGCTGGGGTCCTTTGGGCCAAGGTTTTTTTTAAGAGGAGTAATTGAGGCTATCTTTCAAGCATCTGGGAAGAAGTCTAACTGAATTACCTTATAGAACACCAAACTTAAGTGTTCAATTAGTATTTCTGGGAACAAATTAAGCACTTTAGGAGGCAAGGGGTACGTTGGGTCTCCTGATTTGTATGTTTTCACCACCTGAATGATTTGTTCTAGTGTGGGGGGGGGAGAAGGTGAAAGCTGAAATGGTGGTGGTAGGATCTGAGGCTGTCTGAGAGATCTTGGCGACTGAGTTAACGCTATCGCTGAAGGAGTTGTATACCATCTCAACTTTATCTATGAACGACTGTCCAAGTATATTGCAGAATTTGGTGCTGCTTTCCATCCGAGCTATTACTGGTACTTTAGCTGATTTTTTCAACTGTTAAGAAACATCTCCAAACAAGTCCGGTCTTTACTACATGCAATATCATTTTCACAGATAATTCTATTACGGCTCCCTGCTCTGTGCAAATGCTCATGCAAATTGTAGTTTAAGTGCTCTACAATGAATCTTTAGTTCTGACTGGGACTGACATCAAATTCAATACTTTTCAAAAACATTAAGCACATTTGACCCTACAAGGCAGACAGAGGATGCTTAAGTTCAAAACCATAACGGTTTATTTAAAGATTAGCACATTTTTTACTCAAATCAACAAGATTAATTCAGATTCAATACCCAGTACATGAACGCATTGGTCATTTTGTTTCCATAACTTTATTCAATCTAATTTGGAAGCATAGATCATCAAAGTGTACATTTTAAAAAGATGAGACAATGTCATTCTTCTCAGTGCAATACAGTTCAATGCATATGAGTTATTAACAACTAACAATCAAAATAGTGAAAGACAATGTATAAGTTCAAACCCCAAAAGAATGGGGATATAGAATTGGGCTGTGCAAATTATGCAATTCAGTGTCTATTATTTGTGCAGTGAACGTAATAAAAGAATAGATGCTGGACTGTAGGTTCCCGGATGCCAAATAAATATATAGATTTAAAAACAGATACATTTAAATAAAAAGGGACAACCTTTGTAAGTTATAAAAGCTCTTTCAGAATATTTCATGTGTTATGGAGATCCTTTATCTTTTCAACACTATTGCGAGGAGATTACGTGGTATGTTCAGGAAGACAAATGAGTTTTAGGCTAAGAGTTACATAGCTCTCCAATTCTAGTAAATGTCTCCTACACTTACAAGCCCAAAGGAATGAGGCTACACAGAAACATACAAAAGGATAATAAAGCTTCTTCAAACCGTGCCGCATTAAATGAGGTTTAATATATCTGGCTCTCTGATCCTTATGAAAATGACAAAAGAAGAAAAGGTGGAGGTCAGACCGGGCTCATAGATTATCCCTTGGGCAAGTTGTCGAGTCGTTATGAGAGTACTGTTTTGAAGGGAAACCCAGAATTAGGGGAATTAAGTTTAATCGGAACCTTAAAAGGATAAACCTTTGCTGCAGGTTCCTTACTGTGTTCAGATAGAAGTATTCACCCACTGTCACTGGCGGGATCGAATGATAGGTCTTTACAGTTATTTTTAACTTCTGGGATTCCTCCCTTTCATAGTTACGTTATGTTATGTAAATTTGAGTTCTTAAGGACAACGATTACCCTGGGGTGTCCTGGCGCTGATCACTGCCTGTCGGTTAGCTGAGGAATATGGTGCCTATATGGTGAAAAGCCACGTTTTCAGACCTTTCCTAAAGGAGAGGAGTTCAGGTGTGTTTCTTAGATGGAAAGGAAGTTCGTTCCAGGCTCTAGTGGCACCTGCACCTGTAATAAATAGGCTAGTGCCACCAAAATTAATGCCTTTAGCCTCTTCTTAGGGAATCTGGAACACGAGGTGGGGTTTACATACAGTTCAGGGACTCCTAGTGAGTACAGAGTTGCTTTACCGTACTCCAACCAGGGGATCTTATAAGCCTTATCCAATGAGAGGCAATTTAGTATAATAGTCTGGTTAAGATCGACTGTGTCCCTATTCCATATTGAGTGCCACAGCATGATCGGGAGTACTCTCACCATGTTAGACATATAGGGCATATCCAGCTCTAAGTTATTGGCATAGTTTGAAAATGAGAAAGAGAGCGAGGCGTTCCTCTTAAAAAACCCATTCTCCAGCTTCTGTAAGGACTCGGTTGGTGCGGTGCCCCAAACCTCTGCCCCATTGGTCGCTGCCGAGATCGTTTTAGCATTAAAGATCTTTTTAATTGTTGTTTAGGGTTTTGAGCCTATTTGTTTTAATAAAACCAGAGACTGCCGCCATAGTATGCTCCATTGTTTGGGCCCTACTACCCACCATCTGTGATCAGGTTTGTTTAGTATCAAAAACAACCCCTAGGTATGAGAAGGCCTCCACAACAGCTAATTTACGAGTTTCAATACGGTATAAAAGAATGTTTTTTGGAGGGGGTAGCCTGACACTAAGAGAAAGGGTTTGGACTCATTGGCTTTCAGATCCATGGATGACAAAGCTCACATAGGTTTCAATTTAGCGTTGCAGTGCTGAACCTTGCTATTAGGATGGCATTGTCTGCATTGGCCAGGATTGGTAATGGACCTTGGAGAAACTGTGGAACATAAGGCGTACACGTTTTCAGGGCTCCTTCTACCCTATTTGTATAAAGTGAGAATAAAAAGGGGCGAGAACTCAGCCTTGCCTGACTCCTCACATGATCCTAAAAGGTCTGGTACATTTCCCGTCCCTTCCATAGTGGACTGAGGCCATCGCCTGTGAGTACATTTGATGGATAAGAATAATCAGCCTGGGATCTATCCCATCACGGCCATGATTGTCCCAGAGTTTAGAATAGGCTATGCAGTCGAAATCAGTTGAAAGGCCCATAAAGGTCATGTATATGTTCCCTTTCATTGCTCTGGTATATTTGGAGATGATCAAGCTTAAGTTTAAACTTTGGTAGATCATGCCTCTGCCCTTCTGGAATCCATATTGGGAAGGCACCTATTGAGTCAAACACAGCCCAAGAGTTTGGCGGTGGAATCCAAACGTGAAATAGGCTGATAGTTCTGGGGGGTTAGATTAATCCCCTTTTTATATATTGGCACTATAATGCTAGTTCTCCATGATGGAGGTGGACCAGTCTCGGAGATTTTATTAAATACGTTAGTTAACAATGGGGCCATAGTTCTTAATGTTCTAGAAAGAAATGGATTTGGGCCCTATCCGGTCCTTGAGCTTTGGCGCGAGTGCATTTAGCGAGAGCGATGGTTATTTCCTCCAGGTTAAAAGTCATAGGCTTAAGGAGGTTCTCTAAGTGGATATGGGCTTCATCTCCTCCTGGGGCAAACACGCTCCCAAAAATCACCTCAAAATGCGTCATCCATGTGTATTCATTTAGGTGGTTATCTAATGGTTTCTTCTGTTCTTTCTTGAAGAAAGGGGCATTTACTGTCTTTCAGTCAGTATAGCTAAATCAATTCAAAACCATAGAACAAAGACAAAGGGCCAGATGCATGATGAAACCGTTTTATGATTTCCTAATTGCGAATCGCAAGGATTCGCAATTCGGAAATCGTAAAACGGAATGCATGAAAGTGCATAGAACACTGTTTGCAATTCCTGAGGATCGCAAATGACCTACCTCATGAATATTAAGGAGGCAGGTCGCAATTTGTGATCCCCTAGGAATCCCAAAAATCACAGGGATGGTGGCCTGCTGGGGTCAGAAGACCACCATGTCTGTGATTGCTCTTCAATAAGCAATTTCTTTTTTTAAATGCAGCCCGTTTTCCTTAAAGGAAAATGGAATGCGTTTCTAAAACAAAAATGAAAAGTTTTATTTTTATTTTTTAAGAGTAGGCTGTGATCCTTAGGACCACTGCCTGCTCCTAAAAGAACCCTGTAACAAACATTCACAAAGGGTAAGGGGTTCCTTGGGGAGCCCTTCCCATCTTCGAATTGGTTACCACCTACTTAAAGTAGGTGGTAACTGGGTCAATGACGTGGATTGCCTGAGGTGGGGGGTATGGTGTTCCAGGTCTTAGCGATGATGTAGGTGAAGGATCTTCCTCTGGTTCTGGTCTTGTGGATCCGTGGGAAGGAGGCCAGGATGAGTTGGGTGGAGCAGGGTTATCTGGCGGGTGTGTGGAAAGCGAGGCGGTGGTTAAGATATTGTGGTCTTGTGTCATGGAGGCCCTTGTAGGCATGTGTGAGGAGTTTTTAGGTGATTATCTTGATGATAGGGAGCCGGTAGAGTTGTTGGAGGTGTTGTGTCATGTGGCACTGGCGAGGAATGTTGAGAACCAGTTCTTTGTGATGCCCGTGTAGAGTGCGTTGTTGTAGTCAAGTCTACTGGTGATGAGTGCATGGTTGACTGTCTTTCTGGATTCTGTCGGGAGCCATTTGAACGTCTTTCGAAGCAGGCGAAGTTTGTGCAAACAGGATGAGGATACTGTGTTGATTTTGCGGTTCATTGAAAGTGAGGAGTCTAGTATGATGCCGAGGTTGCGTGCATTGTCCATAGGGGTGGGAGGGGTTCCTAGTGCAGCGGGCCACCAGTAGTCATCCCAGGCTGAGGGGGTGAGTCAAAGGATGAGGACTTCAGTCTTGTCTGAGGTGAGCTTGAAGCAGATGTCTTGCATCCAGTTAGCAACTGCCTTAATTCCCTTGTGTAATTTGATTCTGGCGGCACTGGGTTTATTGGTGAGGGAGATGATCAGCTGGGTGTCATTTGCATAGGAGACGATGTTGAGTCTGTACCTCTGTGAGAGGAGCAATGTAGATGTTGAAAGTGGGAGGGTTCAGGGAGGGGCCCTGAGTAACTCTCCAGCTAATCTCTGTAGGTTCTGAGAGGAACTGTCATAGTCTAACTAGTTGTGTTGGGCTGGTCAGGAAGGAGTGAATCCAGTCCAGTGCTTTGTCGTGGATGCTGTTGTCATGGAGTCTTGTGATAAGAATGCGACTGGAGACGGTATCGAAGGCCGCTGATATGTTCAGTAGAAAGAGGGCTGTGTTTTTGCCCTGGTTGAGGAGGTAGCGGATGTCATCGGTGGCAGTGAAGAAAGCGGTCTCAGTGCTGTAGTTGATTCAGAAACCAGATTGGGAGGTGACCAGGACGTGGTTCTCTTCGATGAATACAGAGTTTCGCATTGATGGCTTTCTCGATGACCTTGGCTGAGAAAGAGATGAGGCACCAACCCAAACCTCATCCAATTCTTTAGATGTCATGACCTAAACCTCTACTCTTTTTAAAGCTTTGAGGCTTCCTCTAGTACAGACTGTACATCTGTCCAGGTATCAGTAATGATAAGCAACATGTTTAAAGCATTATCACTTTTAGATTCACATGAATATTCCCAATTCAATCAGCAGAACTCAAGTGCACAGTGCCTTGCCATTTCATCTGCCTAGTGGTTTCCAGCACTCACCTCTCTGGGACTACAACTATTCAAAATCATGGCCGCACCACACCTGTAGTGACTATCACAGTAAATGGTAACTTCCAAGTTTTTTACTGATGCAGCATGCACTAGTTAGAGCATTCAGTACAGCCACCTTTGCAAAAATTAAATTGCACAAATAGGAGGCTTCCACTAGACCTACAAGGTGCTCACCCATATGCTGCTCTCAAAATTCTATATCCATATCTCTCAAACAAGAGTCATAAACAGAGTACAGGCATGTTCTTCCAAAGGGATGTCTCCAATGTCAGTTCTTGGCCTGGTACACAATTCTATCGCATCTAGACAGTCATGGTCGACCACATCATCATCCTCATCAGACAAGGGAAATGGCAAAAGTGTAGCAGAGTTCAGGGTTTGGCATTGTTTTTAAGGTAACATTATCAGAAGCTAGAATAATGTATTCATATTGGGTAAACCAGCTGTCTAACAAGTGTTATGTTTAAATGCAGGTCAAAAAAATCTCAACTGTGTGACCATGACAGTAAGCGAATATGCCATCATGATGCTCAGAAATTGCTAATCGCTGTCACCAACTGTAGCCAATGCCTTTAGGCATCCAGGTTGCACTATGGCTACCAGATCAATGGTGGCAGAGAAATAAGCTACAGGTCTTTTGGCTTCTCTGTGGGTCTATGTTAGAACAGGCAAGGCACACCCATCATACTCATTGCAATAAAGTACAAAGTTCTTCTCATAATCAGGCTTTCCTAGGTCGGGTGGGATGACAGAGTTTTTCTCTCAGCTCAATGAAGGCATTCAAGCATTTGGTGTCAGACACATCTTCGTGTGTGAGCCTCTGTAAAGGCCGCTAGGGAAAAGTTGGGAATCCACTCTGAGCAGTAGCCCATAATGACCAGGAACTTCCTAACATCTCTCTTCCTTGTTGGAGGATTAATTCTTAGGGTTGTAGAGAACTTTCATTTGGGGCAGTTCCCTAGCTTCTTTCTCAGTGTGATATCCCACATACAAAACCACCCTATGACAGTACTGCATCTTTGTAGGGGACACTTTGTGTCTGTTCTCTGACAAATGGTTGAACAAAGCAATGTAATCTTTCCAGCACGCATCTTGTGTCATTGACGCCAACAGTAGGTTGTCGATATATTGAACCAGACCAAGTTGCAGCTGCAAGGTCTCCAGATTCTTCTTTAGGATGTGACTTACTGTTTTCACTACACCATGCAAAGATTTTATCTTGAAATTTTAAAACAGAAAGGAACTGACTATCCTTGTGTTAGAAGAGTAAAATTAACACATGACAAAAGTCAATGACTGAGTATCACTGCAGGATTTGGTACCGCGGGACAACATATATAAGAAATGCAGGATAGTTCAATATTTACAAAAGGTGAATAAGATCGTCATCCTGACTTCTGGACACCCATCATGGTTGAAGGGCAGGGACTCCCTTAATATCTTCTTTGGAATACCTTGCGCTAGCATAGATTTAACCACGGTGTAAATCCACCCAACGCCTCAGATGAGGGGCTGTATTGGAGCATTCTGTGATAATCTGCATTTGGCTTGATGATTATTTTCTGAGGTTCTACATCTTTGATTAGTAAAAATCGTTGGATATAAGGCCCCAAACTTCCTCTTTCGCTGAATTTCCTAAGTCAGAAGTTAAGTCTTCTCTTGTTAAGACTGGGAACAATTTAATGGTGTACTCTTGGGTTTCTACATCCTCATCATGTGTCTGAATCTCACCACTGTCCGGTGTGCAATAGATCACACAATTCATTTTACAGAGTAAATCACTACTCAATAAATTTACTGGACTTGAATCACAAATTCCATACTGGTGGTCTTCTTCAAAGGGCCCTATTGTTGCTAGGACATTAGCTGAAACTGGGTTTGTGCTCTTTTTATCGTGTGTGTTTTGCTGTTTATTAGCAAGGCTTACAATTTGGACTTGTTTTCCTGTGAGGGGTAGATCAGGTTCCTCCTACATTCAAACAGTTGAGCCAGTGGCTCCAGTATCCATAAAAAATGATATGGGGTGGCCATTCACTTTGCCATCTACATATGGCCCACCCATGTCTACCTCTAGAATTGTGCCAAGCAGGCAATCCTTTTACCCTCCCAGACACTGTCATTGTGATTGATCAAAATATGTTCCACTGGAACTGTTAACGAGAGAGAACTGTTGGAGACTTTTGGTATGTATGAACATTATATTGATTGTTATAATCCGTAATTGTCCCTTGTAGATCTTCAAGCATACCAGGGTCTGAATCTGGAAACTATCTATTTTTTTAGTTTTCAGATATCAGTTTCAAGTTTGCTCTTATGTGCAGGGAGAGTTTTTCTGATCCCATTTTGTTTTGCTATGTAGGACACTCTCATGACAACCTTGAACACCTACGAGAGTGTGTGTGCATTATCTACTGACCTGACTTAGGGCCTTATTTAGATCTTGGCGGACTGATTACTCCGTCACAACGATGATGGATATCCCATCTGCTGAAATATTAATCTCATAGGGTATAATTGGATTTATATTTCAGCAGACAGGCTATCCATCACCGTTGTGATGCAGTAATTTGACTGCCAAAATCTAAATCAGCTCCTTATTTTCTAAAATATTAAATTACTTAGTTTTTTATTTAATCACAGAACACTTTTATCTGAAAGTGCCCCAGATTGCAGTCTTCATGTGAATGACTTGCAGGACATGCCGATTCATTTGACACCTAGCAGTATCCCTTAGCGGTCAAAGAGAGTACTAGCCACATGTTGAACTGATTGCACCCAGGCGTTCATATCTCTTGTGATCAGACAAAAGTTCAACCTGAAGAGGTTTTTGCACATGGAGGATGTAAATGTGCCTCTCACGTCCCAGTATGTGTCTGCCTCCATGTCTATGGGCCCAAGAGAAGCCATTATATCCTTGAGATGGATGCTGCTGTCAATGAGAGACCGGTGGTGTGTGATCTGTCCAATGTGGTATGAAATTTCTTATTGAAATCTTCATCGCAGAATACTATTTGATGGACCAGCTGTAATTTTATTGAAGCCTGGGGCATCAACATTAGTGCATTACATATTAATGAGTGTTATATGTTTTCCAGTTAGAGTACTGTGTATGGTTAGAAATTTACCCTGTTCATCATAAATTGCTCTCAAGGCCATCCATGGGTAAATGATGAATAGGATGATGCAAAACAATAGGATGCCCATATTTTTGCAATTGACCTCCCTGTTGTTTGAGTAAGGTGATCCCTAGATTATGTCTATCAAGAAACACTACCACTGAACATGTCTTGGGAATATTTTCAAACCATAACATTCCAAGTGAGGAACCCGGTTACTTTGGTGCTCATCATTTATTAAATGTATGCTGCCATGTGACGGATAAGTAATGCTGAATGAAACTTTTCCTTGTGGTGCATATGGCACATGTAGTGAAATGGTGGACGAATATGATGATGTATATATAACAAACAGGTAACAGTAATGAAAGGTGTAACAACTCATCCCCACCCACATTGACATCCCAACTTCACAAGCGCGCTTCTAGAAACCTTCCTACCTAGGAAGGGCAACAATAAAAAATATTCAGAAATCTATGTAGACCAGAAGTAAATGTGATACAAATATTAATAGGAAATTCCCAAAGGCTCCGCCATTCATGGTGACCTGTATATTCTGCTATAAGACATAGGCAAGTTGTGAAGTAGTTATGAGAACTTCTTGCTATCTATACCACAACATACCTTCCGTTAATCTCGTAGCCGCATTTCATGGTGCTGTTAGTTATTGGCTTCTGCTAGAGCGCTTGGAGCTTTTAGTTACTGGATTTTACAAGAGCACATGGTGCTTTTTTTAGGATGGATTCCTCTGGTGCTCATGTTTTGGAGGCATACCCTTATTTTATAAATAGGTCCCTAACGACTGGCTTACAGAATGCTCGTCCGCGCTAATCAGCCTTTGCAGGCTTAGCCCCACGTGGACTAGGGCATGCAGTTGATTGTTTTCAACATCTACGTTAACTGTACGGGTTTCTCGGCAACTTCTTATGCTAATCAGTTGATTTTTACTTAACATCACTCATGCTGGGGCATTTAGCTTACTTTGGTCATCGCAGTATTTCACCAAAGCGTAGCATTCCCTCCTGAGTGGTCACAACTTTTAACTACTACTTATGTGTGGTTGTAGAACAATATATATGTAAATGTACTAAAGTCTGTTCACATTGTATGCTATTACAGCCCTGCAGAAGCCCATGTTTGGGTGAAACGTGTTTGCTGGTCTCATTATTTGCATACTTTGCACAACTGGAAATAAAAAGACCAATAACGGCACTAAAAAATATGTTGTCTCATTGAATGTTTACACGTTGTTTTGTACTTATCTGTTGCCTCTCCTTTACCTAGTTCACCTTCACAATGGGCAAAGAAGCTCCGCGGAAAGTACTCTTTAGTCCAAAACACAGTGAGGGTAATGAATAGCAGGTCTACTTAATGGCCTAAAGACATTAAAGATAGAAATGAATAAACTGCACATAGCCTAGAATCCTGGCGTAAGTCCTAGTTCTTTTCTTGGAACAAATGCGTGGCATGATAGAACGCAGCATATGAGAGCGCGCCTGAATTGTGTACGAAAAACGGGGGCTCAATAGTCAAAATGATGGAAGCACAGTCAAAGCCACATGCCAAGGGTTTAAAGGCAGGGGCTTTGGAGTTAGAATGTGCACACTAGATCATGTAATGGTCCCTTGCCAAACAATGAAGTTGAAAAAGTATGCTATTCAAAACAGGAAACGGTTACGCGTGCATTAAGGTGTGCACTGTCATGAATGGAGGGCTACAAAGCTTGTGACTTAGAAGTTGAACGAATTAAAAGTGATCGCTTTGTGACTAGACTGAACCAGGATAAGACCCGTCGCTGTATAGTTAAAACAAGCATTGACATAGCCAATAGGTCTCGCCTTTGGGACCTTATGTGTTTAGCCAGAACTTTTGGCTATGTTGTAGAGCATTGTGGCTGCTGTGCATTATGTTGACAAGTTATAATAAAAAGTGTTAAGCAGTTTTGTTACCTTTAAACAAACGAAGACAACATTACATACAACTGAAATGTACTAAAGTCTGTTCACATTGTATGCTATTACAACCCTGAAGAAGCCCATGTTTGGGTGAAACGTGTTTGCTGGTCTCATTGTTTGCATACTTTGCACAACTGGAAATAAAAAAACCAATAATGGCACTAAAAAATATGTCGTCTCATTGAATGTTTACACGTTGTTTTGTACTTATATGTTGCCTCTCCTTTACCTAGTTCACCATCACAATGGGCAAAGAAGCTCCGTGGAAAGTACTCTCTAGTCCAAAACACAGTGAGGGTATTGAATACCAGGTCTACTTAATGGCCTAAAGACATTAAATATAGAAATGAATAAACTGCACATAGCCTAGAATCCTGGCGTAAGTCCTAGTTATTTTCTTGGAACAAATGCGTGGCATGATAGAACGCAGCATATGTGAGCGCGCCTGAATTGTGTACGAAAAACGGGGGCTCAATAGTCAAAATGATGGAAGCACAGTCAAAGCCACATGCCAAGGGTTTAAAGGCAGGGGCTTTGGAGTTAGAATGTGCACACAAGATCATGTAATGGTCACTTGCAAAACAATGAAGTTGAAAAAGTATGCTATTCAAAACAGGAAACGGTTATGCGTGCATTAAGGAGTGCACTGTTATGAATGGAGGGCTACAAAGCTTGTGACTTAGAAGTTGAACAAATTAAAAGTGATCGCTTTGTGACTAGACTGAACCAGGAGAAGACCCGTCGCTGTATAGTTAAAACAAGCATTGGCATAGTCAATAGGTCTCGCCTTTGGGACCTTATGTGTTTAGCCAGAACTTTTGGCTATGTTGTAGAGCATTGTGGCTGCTGTGCATTATGTTGAAAAGTAATAATAAAAAGTGTTAAGCAGTTTTGTTACCTTTATACAAACGAAGACAACATTACATACAACTGAAAAACCTGATTAAAAAAGATTTTAACATAAAAAATGTCTTGTAGTTTGTTTGTACTTGCACTGCTGGCAACTTCTTCCTGCCTGTTCTCAGGCTTGTTTGTTAGAACTTTTTTGGTTATGGGGGAGTGGGACATAAATAACGGGGGAGTGGAGGTTGAAAAACAGTAATTTAATTAGAACACGAGCAGCAGAGAATCAATAGATGCCAGATTGCGAGCAGTGAGTGTGTTGGGTCTGTGTGCAGGCAATGAGTGTTTTGGGTCTGTATGTTTGCAGCGAGTGTGTTGGGTCTGTGTGCGGGCAGTGAGTTTGTTGGGTCTGTGTGCGGGTAGTGAGTGTGTTGGGTCTATGTGCAGGCAGTGAGTGTGTTGTGTCTGTGTGCGCGCAATGAGTCTGTTGAGTCTGTGTGCAAGCAGTGAGTGTGTTTGATCTGTGGGCGAGCAGTGAGTTTGTTGTGTCTGTGTGTGTGCAGTGAATGTGTTGGGTCAGTGTGCGGGCAGTGAGTGTGTTGAGTCTGTGTGTGGGCAGGGAGGGTGTTGAGTCTGTGTGCGAGCAGGAGTGTATTGGATCTGTGTGCGAACAGTGAGTGTGTTGGGTCTGTGTGCCGGCAGTGAGTGTGTTGGGTCTGTGTGCGCGTAGTGTGTGTGTTGGGTATGTGCGCAGGCAGTGCATGTGTTTTGGAATTATTGGGCATGTGTGAGCTTTGCTTCCCTGTGCCCATGTAAGAGGCTGCAGAGGGCTATGTGCCGACTTCATACTAGCAGTGAACGTATTTTGGATGCCTGGGCTGCGCAAGTTGTTATTTCTGGTGGGTTTTACCCCTTTGACGTTTCTAGGGTCGATGTAGGGCAGCGCTTGTGCATGACAGGCCAGGGTGTGTCTTTTGCCTCCAGTGTGGTTGTACCCTTGCAAGAGTGTTCAGGCATGGGGTTGTCTACCGCAGTGAGTGCTGGGAAGGCTAAAGTGAGATGGTGGTCTCTCGTAGGTGGTCTCGGTACATGCTGGAGTGTGGCTGTGGAAAACATCGTCTGTGAGATGTTCTCTCTGGTTTAGCAGCCCCCTCTTACCGAAGCTGCAGGGGACATTCACAAGTAGTGAGTGGGATTTGGCAAGATTGTGGCATGTGAACTGTTGTCCCTTGAGGGCCTTGGGAAGGCAGTGTGTGTGTGCAGCTGTAAAAGGTTGCAGAAGGTTTTGTGCAGCAGTGAGTGTGTACCCATTTAACAGCATGCAGCGGTCGTGTGCAGGCAGAGTGAACCGCTATAAGAAGGTGAAGGTAGTTGGATGATCAGGCTGTGTACGTACTATGATTGTAAGAGGGTGCAGATAGGCGTGTGCATGCACTGTGTGTGTACGACTTTAGCAACCTGCAGGGGCTGTGTGCAGGCAAGTGTACCGCTGTAAGAGGGTACAGATAGTTGTGTGCAGAAGCTGGGTATGTACCATTGTGAGAGGGTGCAGATAGTTGTGTGCACGTGCTGTGTGTGTACCAGTGTAAGAGGGTGTAGATAGTTGTGTGCAGATGCTGGGTGTGTATCAGCAGTGAGAGGGTGCAGATAGTTGTGTGCACACGTATGTTTAGCAGCAATAAGAGGGTGCAGATAGTTGTGTTCACGTGCTGTGTGTGTACCGCTGTAAGAGAGTACTGTCTGGCAGTGAGTCTGTATGTCATCACCCCATGTGCCAGGGCTCCAGTGCCACTCAGGTTCAGGCTACCGGTCACTTGCAGTCTGTGAGTGTGTTGGGTCTGTGTGCGGGCAGTGAGTGTGTTTGGTCAGTGTGCAGGCAGTGAGTGTGTTGGGTCTGTGTGCGGGCAGTGAGTGTGTTGGGTCTGTGTGGGGGCAGTGAGTGTGTTGGGTCTGTGTGCAGGCAGTGAGTGTGTTGGGACTGTGTGCAGGCAGTGAGTGTGTTGAGTCTGTGTGAGGGCAATGAGTGTTTTGCGTCTGTGTGCGTGCACTGACTGTGTTGGGTCTGCGTGCAGGCAGTGAGTGTGTTGGGTCTGTGTTCAGGCAGTGAGTGTGTTGGGTAAGTGTACAGGCAGTGAGTGTGTTGGGTCTGTGTGCAGGCAGAGAGTGTGTTGAGTCTGTGTGCGGCCAGTGAGTGTGTTGGGTCTGTGTGCGGGCAGTGAGTGTGTTGGGTCAGTGTGCGGGCAGTGAGTGTGTTGGGTCAGTGTGCAGGCAGTGAGTGTGTTGGGTCAGTGTGCGGGCAGTGAGTTTGTTGGGTCTATGTGCAGGCAGTGAGTGTGTTGGGTCTGTGTGCGGGCAGTGAGTGTGTTGGGTCTGTGTGCGTGCAGTGAGTATGTTGGATCTGTGTGCGTGCAGTGAGTGTGTTGGGTCTGTGTGCGGGCAGTGAGTGTGTTGGGTCAGTGCGCAGGCAGTGAGTGTGTTTTGGAATTACTGGTCACCTGCGAGCTTTGCCTTCATTGTTGCTGCATCCCTGTGCCCATGTAAGAGGTTCCGGGGGAGAGAGAAGCTACGGATTGCAGGTGACTCGGAGAGGCAAGTTCCTGCAGCGATGGATGCAGAACAGTGCCCGACGATCGAGGGCATACGGTTCCTGTGAGGTACGAGATCGGAGGCCCTGCCCCTGCTGGCCTGCCTGTGGAGGGACCTACAGCCTGTGACTGCTGGCTAGGAGGCAGAAGGTGAGCAGTGCATGTGCCTGCAAAGAATCGGTGCTGGAGTATTGGCCCAGCAGAAGCATCGCTCAGACACAGGAGAGGGTGTGGGGGGGACATTGTGGTGTTGCGCACCGAAGCACCCACAGGGGTAGGCTCCTGAACTGTGCGAGTCACAAAGAGCTGGAGGACCAGCGAAATCAGAGCTTCCCTCAGCCGGAGCCAGGAGGGAGCCGTCTCAAGGGCAGGCCCATGTTGTATAATCCTGCTAGGGCACTCCGTGCACAGCGGTGACACTTGGCAAGGATTGAAGGCTCATCCGGCTGCCTGCCAGCAGCAGCCGGCCATCAGGTGGGAGATACGTGCGGAGGAGTGCTACCCCTCACTGTTCCGGCGGTCTTGGGCCTAAGGTCTACCGCTGACCACGTCAAAAAGGAAGGAGAGCTGATCACTGTCGGCGGACCAAGGCTAAACAAGCGCGCGGCAGCAGGGGGAGGGGGCCTGCACGATTCCCTTGCGTGAGCGTGCAGCAAGGCGCGATGATTGCGACCTTATGGTGCCACCATATGGCGCTGTGCACTCCCACATGGGAATCGCCAGACGTGCACGAGTTGCCATTGCAAGCAATGCAACGTGTGCACGTTTTTGCCCTCAGCTGTGCCCATGGCTAAAGTTCTCTCTCCTAAGCAGCGTATGTGCGCTGCGTAGGAGAGACCTAAAGAGTGTACTAATCACTAAACACAAAGGGGTGGAGTTGGCAAAGGTTGGCACCCCCCCTTCCTGACGCAGTTTTTCCCGTCAGTCTTCCCGCCAGAGTGGGGGTAGAACGGGTGGGGGCCAGTTGCTGGGTACAGCAAATGGTCTGGAGAAGCTCTCAGAGATGGCATTCCTTTGAAGCTTCCCCCTGTCCATTCTGGGGGAGGAGACATAGCACCTCGCCCAGGATGTGCATTGTTGCAGGCCCAGGAGAGCGAGGGGCTCTCCACCCAGGGGTCCAGCAACATGTCTGCTGTGTGGCAGCCTCTGCAGCCTCTCAGCCCAGATGTGGATTGTAGGTTAGGTTTCAGGGGGCATCTCTAAGATGCCCTCTGTAGTGCATTTTACATTAAATCTCACACTGGCATCAGTGTGGGTTTAATGTGTTGGGAAGTATGATATCAAACTTGTTAGTGTTTAGTGTAGCCATTATGGTGCTGTGGAGTTTGTAATGACAACCTCCCAGCACCATATACTCTTAATGGCATCACTGTACTTACATGCCCAGGAATGGCCCTGGGTACTGTAGGGGCACAGGGTTCATGCACCCGTGCCCACACCACTGATATGTGGTACCCAGCTAGGGGGGTGGCTGATGTATGCCAGGGCAGTGGGGTTGTGGGCATGGCACACAGGGATGTGTGCCATGTCGACTCTTTGTTTAGTTCTGTACCTAGACACTCAGCCTGCAAAGGCAGTGTGTGGATGTCAAGGTACAGGGCCCCTAAGGGTGGCACATGCCTCTCTTTGGCTTAGATCCACCTCTAAGTGGTCATTCCCCAGGAAACAATCAAGGGGGAGGTCTTTACTGACTACCACCTTTCTCCATCTAAGGGACCCAGCTACGACTAGGGGCACTACAGCCACAGGCCTAACAGTGACTCCCCTGGGACAGCCCTTACTCTTCTTGTTTCTCCTGGAACATACTGGTGAGGTAGTACCAACCTGTCATGTACCACAGTGTGACTGGCACAAGTATCTCTCAGGGCAGTGACTGGGACTCCATTCACCAGTAGGTGATGGAAGTGTCTACTCCCCTCTGGGATCTCCAGCTCGCCCTCTTGCCCCATTCCCCAGTTGAAGGCTAGGAGTACTTCCTTTTCTGAGGACCTATACTCCCATGCTACACTGACAACCCCTGGGACTACACTAGTCACCCCTGGAGTTGTACTAGGGGCCTTGTTCTTAGGACAGCTAGGGTCATTGGTGTGGTGTCCTGTCTTCTGAAAGTTGTGACACCATACTCTGTTGGGATCCCAATTCTTACCTTGGTACCCTGGTTTGGCTTGTGAGGTGTCTTTGGGCCCACCCTCCTGGATAGGTTTTTGGGGGGCTACCTGGGACTCCTTACTTTTCTCCTTAAGGGGTTCACTATCTCTCTTCTGGGGAGGCTTTGTGACCCCTTCCTTTTGGTCACCCCCAGTGGACATCCTAGTTACCCTTGTTTTGACCCAATAGCCTGCCTTCTTTCCCAATTCTTAGGGAGAAAGTGGACCCAGGTCTACTAGATACTGATGCAACTTTCATCAATGCAGTTACTTAAGATGTGTTCCTTCATAAAGAGGTTGCAAATTCCATTAAAGTCATGCACATTGCTTCCAGTTAACCAGCCATTCAGTGTCTTTACTGAGTAGTCTACAAAGTCAATCCAGGATTGGTGCTGGGTTTTATGAGCCCCCCTGAATCTAATTCTGTACTCCTCAGTGGTGAGTCCAAATCCCTCAATCAGAGTGCTCTTCATGAGATCATAGGACCCTGCCTCTGGCCCAGAGAGGGTCAGCAGCCTGTCTCTGCAGTTACCAGAGAACAGTTCCCACAGGAGTGCCCCCCAGAGAGGTTTCTTTACTCTTCTTATTTCACAAACCCTCTCAAAGGCTGCGAACCACTTGGTGATGTCATCATCTTCCTCAAATTTAGGGACAATCCCTTCGGGGATTTTAGGGTCAGAAAGTTCTTCCCTATCCTCATTTTTATTATTGCTGCCACCGTTGATGGGTGCTAAACCCATCTCTTTCCTTTCTTTCTCTAGAGCCAGGATTCTGGACTCCAGATCCACTCTTTTGGACAGCTTTGTTAGAAAGCTGTCCTCTTCACTGGGCGTTCTCCCAGTGAACTCTCTGGTACCTGGTCCACCTGTGTGGCCCCTAGGTACCCAGATGCTGATTCTGGAGTTCAAGGGTATGGGGGCCCTTTCCTCTCTAAAGATGATTGGGGGGAGGGAATTATCCTCCTCCTCAGACACCTCTCCCCCTTCTGTCTGGTCTTCACCATGTTCAGAGGCGTGGCCTTTAGCATACTCAGCCAGGAGTTCCTGGAGCCCTAGTGTGGTTGGATGCAGGCCTAATGGAATATTTTTAAGTTTGCATAAGGACCTCAATTCCTTGAAATTCAAGTATAAGTAAGGTGTGAGGTTGAGCTCCTCAACCACCAGCTCCATGGTGTTATCTTCACTAATAGCTGGGTTCTGTTGAGGCGTTCTAACCTGGCAGTTCTAACCATCTACCCTGACTAAAGTGACTTTTATTTTTCTAAAATTCTAATGGGGCTCAAGCAAGGCCCTACAAGACTTTTAGTATTTTGGAAAAAACAATTTCAGAATTCTTAAAGGCAATTTATGAGTTCTGTCGTGTGATCAGATGGTAACCAAGTAGTCCAACAAATGCAAGTTTGTATCCCACCGCTGATCCACCAATGTGAGAAAGTGGCTCTGTATATACTGGACTAGAATGAAGTACAGTATGTATAGAGTCTACCAACCCCAGAGGTATAACAGAGGTTAAAGTCAGAACTAACCTTACTCTCCAAAGTGGTAGCTTGGTCGAGCAGTAAGGCAGTACCAGAGGACAGTGTAAAGCAGTTGTTGTACGCACTCAGTCAGCAAAAGGTTTCACACACTCAACGACTGAACTCCAGGCCAATTGTTTTTATATCCACAGATATAGTTGTTTTATTTTTAGAACCTACAGTTATAAAAATATAATTTTCTCGTTATGATTACTCTCATGTAATTACTTTGCAAAGGAGCAATAAAGTGTGTGCACACAATTAATACAGTATTGACAGTAAGCAACAAAATCCTAAAACACACTATAGCATTGAGCTCAATGAGTTTTCCACATGTAAGTACAGTTGATTACTATACAGATTACTTTAGTAGTCCCAGGACCAGATCCTAGATTCAGTCCTGGGGTCTAAGATGAAACCAGATTAGCAAAAACGTTTTAATTACTGTATTGAATTTTCATGAATATAAAGCTGTTTTAAGAGTTCACACTTAGAAACTTTTCAATGTAAATCTGACAATGTTATTCAATGGGAGAAAATTCAGGTTGCAGGTAAAGTACGATCGCGTTACTTTTGTAATCCAGCACTGGTCTCCTGGGGCCAGTACTGGGTTCTTAACGTAAAACAGGTAGGTAATTGCGTTTCAGTATTTCGTATGATTTTTAAAGAATATTTCAAGTTTTCAAAAGTAGACAGAATAAATTTCATAGAAAAGCAGACAATGGGGGGGCATGGCTTGGACGGCAATGAGAGGAACCTAAAAACACATCTTTTTCCTAAGGCTGGGATACACTAGCTCCTTTAAGTCAGCATGGTGCGAAGCAGGTTCCTTTTTAGTCAAAGCGCCAGGATACCCGTTGGGTGACAGACATGCGCTATAAAAGAGTACCAATACATACATACATACATACATACCAAGGGCAGGCAGAGAGTGCGGAAAAAACAGACGCACTAGAGAGCAACACTCACGCCCCGGACCACCCGTCATAGCGGTGGGAGGCAGTGAGGAGCCCAGCCGCACAGCCATAACAGGACGCACCAGAAGCAAAGGCAAACGAGAAAAACGATAACGAAACCGCAACGAAGGTGGCGGCCATCTTTAGAGCAAAAGCGAGCTCACCATATAAAATAAGAGTGGAAGGAAGGCAACACTCACGCCCCGGACCACCCGTCATAGCGTTTGGAGGCAGTGAGGAGCCCAGCCGATCCGCCTTAACAGGACACATCATAAGCAAAGGCAAAGGGGAAAAATGATAACGAAACAGCAACAAAGGGGGCGGCCATCTTGAGAGCAAACGCGAGCTCGCCATATAAAACAAGATCGAAAGGCAGGCACAGGACCTACACCAACGCCTCGGACCCCCAGTCAGTGGGGGAGGCAGAGTAGATGCTCGGCTAATACAACGAGAACGACCAACCAAGCTGAATCATAATCCCATCCTCCCACCAAAGCCATAAAAACAAAACGAAAGCACAGATAAGGAGATGGCCATCTTAAGAAAAAGGCGGTGAGCGAGTAGTGAGTGCGCAGAGTGCGACCAGGGCCACATGAGCAAGGTCCAAGGTGGCAGCAAGGGGGCAGCAAGGCCAACAGTGAACAAAGGGGCAACAAGCACGCCACAAAATCCCTACACGGCACCGGTCCCCCACCGGAATCCGATCAGGAGGCAAGGAACAATCCAGCTAAACACATACTTGCCACCTGAGCCTATAAAACACGCATACGTACACACCACAGCAAAGAACCACCATAAAAGCACGAACGTGCAACCACATCACAACCTTTGCACAAGCCACAGAGCGCCACGACTGCAAGCAAGACGGAGAAAAGACAAAAGATAGACAGAGAACGGAAAACACTCAAAGAAACACCAATTGCATCAAAGGCAGTAGGGACCGGCGAAATAAGAAGCACTCGTACAAGATCATACCCAACACCAAACGCACAGTATGCCAGCAGTCAGGATAAGAAAACCACACCATCGCCACCACTGGGTAACGAAAAAAGATTTGTACTCTTAATATCCAAAAGAGGGCTGGGCATTATGGCAGGGAGTGACGGCAAGACGTCACAACAACATTAAAAGCCGAAAGCTGATGGCACATCGGAGTCTCCCTTCAAACAAAAGGCAGACATCGGCAGCACGCTGGACAGTATATTGAAAAAACTTGCCGAAGTCCACGATTTGGCCAAATCAACAAAAAAATTACCGATGCCATACAACTCGAGCTAGCACCAATACAGAGCGGAAAGCCACACGGCTAACAGCAGACTATCTACAGTCGAGCAGAGAGTGAGCGACATAGAAGACAAATCACATCTAGCGAGCAAAACAATGGGGCATATTGCTAAAGCAACGACATACCTACAAAAACAAGCAGCTGACTTCGAAGACCGACAGAGGAAAGGCAACATAAGAATTCTTGGCATACCAGAGGGAGAAGAAGACAAAGCAGGTTCCTGCGTGGCCATGCTACAAGACCTCCTCCCGAAATTAACAAACCTAAAGTTCAAAAACCCTTTTGAGCTGGACCAGGCGTATAGGGTACCTGCGCACAAACAAGGCAACAGACAAACACCAAGGCCAATAATGTGCAAACCCTTACGCTCACACCAAACAGAAGCCATTTTCGGAGTAGCGAGAAAAAGCCAGAACCTACAATGGCGCGGCAGTAAGGTCATCCTAACGCAAGACTACTCCAAAACCACAGTAAACATCAGAAAAGGCTTCCTAACGCAGAGACAACCTAAGGAAAAAAAACATCACCTACTCTTTTGTCGGTCCGGCAAGGTTCAGAATAAACAACAATGGAACAACGTTAATCTTCGATGACCCAACAGAACCACAAGAAATGGAACTGGCGACTACATCATCAAAAAGAAGAGCATCACAAGATAACGTGGCAGAATAGACTCATAGAAAGAACAAATAAGAGCAGCTCATTATAAAGAACTAACATGGAACTGAACACATCAAACAACATATCTACCTCAAACAAGACAACGTATCTTCCTCCCATAGAACGGTAAATCAAAAAACAAACAATTAACCTTTAGAGCAATAAAGAAAAGTAAGAACATCATACGCCAGCACGAGACATTAAGCAGACAGCGAGCAGACCAGGATCTGGCCAGGAATATTCATATCCTTTAAACGATTTAAGCGATGGTACCAACAGGAGAACATGTAACCCTAAAAGTATACAAATGTGATGTGGGAGTGGAGGGGATACAAAGGGCGCTTGATAACACGAACGATAACCAGGCTATACAATGTCCCGGGGGAGCAGGGGGCAGAGGACCTTGCTGTTGTTGATTTCAATCTAGCCCTAGACCACACCCTAGATAGACAGTCAAGCTCCAAGAGTAGCCCACCTGCCTCCCACAACATCCTGAAAAACATTTGCAACAGATTACAGCTACAAGACCCTTGGAGACTACAGCACCCAGACACCAGAGATTACACCTTCTACTCCAACCCGCACAACACATACAGCAGAATTGACAACATTCTCATCTCAAAATCACACACGCCCCTGATAGAACATACAGATATAGCAGCAAGAACGGTCTCTGACCACTCTTGTATCAGCCTACACCTAACAGGCAGGCACAACGACCACATTACCCGCAAATGGCGTTTCAACAACATAACAATAACAAGGCAAGAGGACAAAGACACGATTGAGAGAGCTATCAAAAACTATATAAAGGAAAACAACACAGCGGACATTGACCCTAAATACCTATGGGAGGCCTTGAAAGCAACCATCAGGGGTAGCCTGATAGAAATCAAGGCCAGAAGGGACAGAGAGGCAAAATCGCAGCTAGACAAACTAGAAAAGGACATTAAACATCTAGAAACGCAACACATAGACGACACCACAAATTCAAAACTCCTTCGAACCCTCACAGGAAAGAAATATGAATTCAACAGAATCCTCAGTGAGAGAGCAGGACTGTGGATCAGTAAGTACAAACAGATCAATCTCTGCGCAGCCAACAAGGCAGGGAAAACACTAGCATCATACCTAAAACGCAAGCAGAGACAGCACAGCATCTCCAACATCACAGACCAGCAAAACAAAACACACACAAGCCACAAAGAAATCCTACAAACATTTAGAGAGTTCTACAAAGAGCTATACACAAGAGACGACAACATTGACAGGGCGGGCACAACAGACTACCTAAAAAGCCTCAACCTACCCAAGTTACTAGAAGAGGAAGCGAAAACACCAGGCCAAGACTTCAAAGAGACAGAGATAGCAATGGCCATAAACTCACTAAAAGACAACAAAGCACCATGATGAGACGGCTACACAGCACCCTTCTACAAAAAGTTCAAAGAACTCCTAACCCCAGTCCTGACCAAATCATTCAACCACTGGGCAGAGGAAGGGACAGTAACAGAAACAATGGCACAAGCCGACATAATTGTCATTCCAAAAGAGGGTAAAGACCCGCAATGGCCCAAAAACTACCACCCCATATCGCTAATTAACCTTGACTGCAAAATATACGCAAAATTACTAACCACTAGACTAAACAAAATACTACCACAGCTAATCGGAAACACGCAAGTAGGGTATATGAAATCTCGCATGTCGCATGATAATACCAGACTCCTATGCCAAGTGATAGAGCACTCCTCCAACTCACTCCACCCGTCAGTCGCAATAACACTAGACGCCGAAAAGGCGTTTTGACAGAGTTTCATTGAACTTCCTCGAAAAGTGCTTACAAGAATACAATATAGGGGACGAGTACACGAAGAAAGTCATGGCGCTATACAAAAAGCCAATCGCGAAAATAGCCATAAACGGCGGGTCAACGGCCCCGTTCGAACTAGAGAGAGGAACGAGACAGGGATGTCCTCTCTCCCTGCTACTCTTTCTACTAGCACTAGAACCTCTGATCATAGACACCCTAGCAAACAGAAATATCACAGTTATAACAAAAAAAACACTACAGCCAAGATCATCGCCTATGCAGACAATCGACTAATACTTACGAACGACCCATTCCACTCCATACCAGCAGTCATGTGTACAATGGAAACATATGCCAAATACTCAGGCTTAAAGCTCAACAAGGACAAATCGGACTGTATGCCACTCAATATGCACACAGCAAAGGAGGTATTGGGTAACGTAGGACTAGCGGGGCAACCGAAGGCCATCAAATACCTGGGAATCCAATTTAAAAGAAGCCTAAGAGGCACGCTAGAACTGAACGAGATACTCACGCTGAAAAAGGTTAAAGACCTACTAGACACATGGTCACCCAAGTTCATCACATGGTGGGGTCGTATTGACACCATCAAAATGATGATAACACCTATAATCAACTACCTGGCAGACATGCTTCCCCTGCCCCTAACAGAGGCATTCCACAAAAAACTAGATCTAATGATCAACAAATTTATATGGAGAGGGAAAAAACCGAGAATAGGCCTCCGCAAGCTGAAGCTGGCGAAAAAACTGGGCGGGCTCAACTTAGCAGATCTGAAAACGTTCCAACTAGTGTTCATAGCCTGACAAGGTATGCACTGGGTGCTGCCGAGACAAAATTACACACCAACATGGCTTGCCATAGAGAAAGCTATGCTGAATAACACAGACCCACTTACACTACTAACAGCGAACAAACAAGCACTCACCAACAACCCGATCCTAAAGTTTACGAAAAAAGCACTACTGAAGATTGACCATAACCTAGAAATCAGCATCAAAAACTCGCAATGGGAGTCACTCTGGGATAACCACAAGATTAAATACAGATGGAAAACTTTAGACATGCATACATGGAAGATGCGAGGAATTCAGTTCCCAGCACAACTAGAACAGGAAGGAACGCTACACACCTTCAACAACCTGAAAAAAAAACACAACCTACCAGATATAGAACTCTACAACTTCCTAGCCATAATAACAGCCTTAACAAAATCAAAACTTCATAGACGTACCCCATCTATCTTCCAGCTCATATAAAACATAAACAAAACATGGCACCAAGTCTCACTTCTATACAAACTACTCTGACCAGGCAAATCCAAGCTTACCGACAAAGAGACGGCCTACTGGGAAACCCAGTTAAAATCCAAATTGACAGAGCAGGAACTACAAACAATATGGGCTTCCCCATCTAAGAATATGATATCCCCAGTACTAGCGCAGACCAAATTCTGGCTACTGCATCAAGCCTACTGGACACCAGCTCGCCTGGCCTCTATAGGTCTAATAGACAATGACACCTGCTAGAACTGCGGAACAGAGAAAGGAGACCTAGAACACCTCATCTTCAGCTGCACAAAAGTCAAATATTTCTGGAAACAGGTCCTAGACTTCACAAATAAGACACTGGGCTGCAGCCTTAGAGAGACATTCGCCACAATTGTCACAGCACATATCTCACCAGACGTCTCCACCCAGAAGACAGAAACTCCTTGATTTCCTCCTCACCTCATCAACAAAGATAGTACTCACGAACTGGAAGGACACCTCCAAGACCACGTTCAAAGGGTGGCTAAACTGGGTAATCTTCCTTAGAGGTGCAGACATCACCACTCTCAGAAACACGCCAGGAAGATACCCCTACAGAGAGATGTGGTCCAAACTAGACAAATTCATAGACTCCTTCAAACCACCATAGACAAATTACAATCTAACCTCTAATCGGAAAGACCCTTCTGTCACAAACACCCACCAGCACTTTATGTTTTATGTTTTACGTCTCATGTTTCTAACTAGACTCGCGCCAATGGCGAGGACTAAATGTTAATTGTTACATGTAAGCCCAACAGACTGATCGTACAATGTCGTACTGCAGAACTCACCACAAAGAAAAGTCAAAGCGACGACTAACCAAAGTAATATGTATATTTATGTTTGTCATAATATTTAATCTGTAAATACCAATAAAAATAAAGAAAAAAGAAAAAAAAAGAAAAGCAGACAATGGGTTCCTATGGAGAAAATACAGATTACTAGTAAACCCGGTACGGATTACTTTTAAGGTTCAGTACTGGGCTGAAAGCTACAGTACTGACTTCTCCCCTGATCACAGATGAGTATTTCGGTATTCGGAATTTGGCTGATTTTATATGAATATTTTCAGTTTTCAAAATTTCACACTTGGAAGAAATTTCATAGAAAAACAGTCAATGGTTTCCTATGGCAGAAATGTAGGTTACTGCCATAGCAGACACGGTTGTGATTACTTTTGTGGTTCAGTACTGGGCTGCAATGTACAGTACTGGCTTCTCTCCTGATTACAGGTGAGTACTTCGGATTTTGATATTCGACTGATTTTAGGTGAATATTTTAACATTTCAAAAATTCACACTTAGAAGATATTTCACAGAAAAGCAGTCAATGGTTTCCTATGGCAGAAATTTAGATTACTAGAAAACAGGGTTGTGATTACTTTTGCCGTCCAGTACTGGGCTACAAGGTACAGTACTGGCTTCTCTCCTGATCACAGGTGAGTAATTCGAATTTCGTTATTCGGCTGATTTTAGATGAATATTCTAAAAGTGAGGTATCATTTTACTCTGGAGAACAAGGGGAACGCTGGGTGGTAGGACATTTTTGCCGGCACGGAGATCCCACGCAAAAAAGTTTGGAAAAGTGTTTTTTACCTAATTTTAAGGAATGCAAAGAAATTCTGGGTAGGAATACATTGGGGGACCCACGCATGCCATACCTCGCTGGACTCCCCCGGGTGTCTAGTTTTCAGAACTGTTTGGGTTTGGTAGTTTACAAAGATGGCGGCCGAGCCCCGGGAAAAAAATTCAGGTGCCCCCCCCAAAAATCAAGGTAGTGTTGCTATAGGGTACGATTTGGACCTTTTCCTGTTGCAGCCACTATGCCTAACCACGCAAGTGAGGTACCATTTTTATCGGGAGACCTTGGGGAACGCTGGGTGGGAGGAAATTTGTGTGATCCCAGTGATGCCACGCTTTCCCATACAAAAAAGTGTGAAAAAACTGATTTTTTCAGCTAAAATTGAGGTTTGCAAGGGATTCTGGGTAAAGGAACGTTGGAGGATCCACGCAAGCCATACCTCCTTGGAAGCCCCCGGGTGTCTACTTTTCAGAAATGTGTGGGTTTGATAGGTTTCCCTAGATGGCCGTCTAGCACGGGGCCAAAAACCCAGGTAACCCCTTTTGCAAAAGCTGGTGGACTTGATAATGGTGACAATGTCAAAACCACCAGCTTTTGCAAGAGGGGTTACCTGGGTTAGACACTGGCTATTTGCAAAGCCATGTCTTTCCCAGACCGGAATCAAGCATTCAAGGACCCCGAGTGGGCTGGGTATGCTCAGACGTGAGTCCCAGGCTCTCCACACCACTGGAGTCAAGCTATCCAGGCTGATGAAGGCTGATAGCCAGAAACCGGTCCTTGGATCTGGGAAAGACATGGCTTGGTAGTTCGGACTGGACTGTTCCCATGAGGCACAGGGTCAGAGCTCATTTGCATATAGCCGGTGTCTTACCCAGGGTGGTGTGGAGTGCAAAAAAACAATGGATTTAGGCCCAGATCCTTGTACTGGGATGAATGTATGACATTGTTCTACATTCTGTCCATCAACTGTATTTTTTGCAATTTTCACCCCGAGTGGGCTGGGTATGCTCAGAAGTGAGTCCCAGGCTCTCCACACCACTGGAGTCAAGCTATCCAGGCTGATTAAGGCTGATAGCCAGAAACCGGTCCTTGGATGCTTGATTCCGGTCTGGGAAAGACATGGCTTGGTAGTTCGGACTGGACTGTTCCCATGAGGCACAGGGTCAGAGCTGATTTGCATATAGCCAGTGTCTAACCCAGGGTGGTGTGGAGTGCAAAAAAACGATGGATTTAGGCCCAGATCCTTGTACTGGGATGAATGTATGACATTGTTCTACATTCTGTCCATCAACTGTGTTTTTTGCAATTAATTATCGACACAGCAAAATCATCTAGGATTCCCTTACACTTGTGCTATATCGACTTCAGCGCCGCATTTGATAACATCGAGAGAGGCAGACTTTGGGGGTAACTCGCGCAATGGGGCCTACCACAGTCTACCCTTAATATGCTGATGCACATCCACACGGACACCTGGGTGCAGGTGAAATTAGGAAGCGGCACCCACCTGTCCTCAAAAGTACCAACTACTAAAGGTTTGAAACAAGGGTGCGTGCTTGCGCCAACCTTGTGTCAGAAGGTACCTGAAGATTCCGGCTCCGCTGGAGTGTCTGACCCAAGGAGATGCTAAACTCCCAATTCCCCTTCACCACTGTGCCGGATTTCTCTTGCAACAGTGATAACGGGGAAAGGGGAAGTGGATAACAAACAGAGAGACTGCTCACACATATATCTTCTCCCGCTCAAGGAATGGTGTAAGGTTATTCTGTAAAACATAAGGACAACATTACTAAGTTCTGACTTCTCTATACTCTAGATCCTAAAAACTCTCTCCAAGGAAACCTGACCTCAATTACCTGTGTGAGTGTGAGCTTTAGCTGCTCTCTTATAGGTCTTTATTACTCAACTGTGTAGATGATGATAGATGAACTGACCAGTTGAACAGGAGAAGTTGAAGGTAGTAGAACTGCCCAGTGCACAGGAGAAGTTGGTGGTACACAAGAATATATATATATATTTTTATCTACATGAAGTAACAGTCCTTGAATTGAGTTAGCAGCTCCTGTTATATATATATATGTTTCACCAAAAGTTCCAAGAAGGCAATGAAAGTTTATCGCTGTCAACTTAAGGCAAGTCTTTAAATACGCTCAAAGAACTCTGTGAATCAGCAACAGGAATACAGTTCTGAAATTAATAAACTGGTTCGAGCTCACCGACTTGAGGCTGCTAGCCGCTTTTGAAGGCTCACAGAGAAACGGGTCACAGGAATACTCAGCGCTCGAGGAACAGCTGACTGAAGATGAAGAAGCCGCTCCAGAAGACCCAAAGTGAAGGCTCGAAAATCTATGAGTGTGAACAAAGGGACGGGGAGTAGCGAACTAGGCTGAGGGAAAGGAGAAGCCTCGATAGAGTCCGAGAGGCTCGAGGAAAAATCACGGGAGAAACTGGTGCAGCCGGAAAAGCCGCCAGGCTCTATGAAATTCCTCAGGAAGGAGAAAGGACCTATGGAAACTCCTAACCTGACTGAACAAATACTCTATAGCTGTGAAGAATAACTTTGAGAGAGCCTCTCAGGGATAATACCGTTGAAGTGCGCCGTTATTCGAACGCTCGCGCTCCAAGTCAAAGGGACCGCGTTCTTAAGCAAACACTAGAACGCTAACTGGTTCCCCAATTCTGGCAACAGGGAAGTGAGTGTTCCAAGGCGAAACGATAATTCGCCACTAGCATTGTCCAGTTGAGGGAAGGGGGTGAGTGCTTGATGATGGAGAGAATCTGCGAAGAACTGCCTGCCCTGGGTCCAATCCTGACAGTACCCCCCACCAAAACCCCCTTCCTAGGCTTGTGTGGATAAGTGTTGTGAAACTCCCTAACTAATCTGGTGGCATGAACATTAGAGCTGGGTTCCCAAGATTGTTCTTCAGGACCAAAACCTTTCCAGTCCACTAAATAGAAAAGTTGTCCCTTCCTGATCTTAGAGTCTAGAATTCTCTTAACTTCATATTCCTCCACAGAGTCTACCTGAACTGGAGCAGGTGGAAGAACCTTACGAAGGTTTGGTGGACTTTTCCGAATCAAAGATACATGGAATGTAGGATGAATTTTCAATGTTTTTGGCAAATGGAGTCTCACACTAACAGGATTTATCATTCTGTCCACTGAATATGGTCCCACAAACCTGGGTTGAAACTTCCGATTTCCCCGCAAGCGCATATGGCGCGTGGAAACCCAAACCTTCTCTCCAGGAAGATAAACTGGATTAGCCTTGCGACCCTTATCAGCTTGCTGCTTAAAAGCTGCCTTAGCCTTGACCAAATTTGCAGTTGCTGACTGCAGGGCAATCTGTAACTTATGGATAACTTCCTCAGCAGCTGGAACATCCCCTACAACTCTGCCCACCAACATGTTGGGATGTCTACCAGAATTCAAGAAAAAGGGAGAAAACCCCGTGGCGGTATGCACTGAGTTATTATAGGCAAATTCAGCTGGAGCTAGTAAAGATGGCCAATCTCCTTCCTGGTCCAGCAGATACAGACGCAGGTACTGTTCTAAATCTTGATTCACTCTCTCCGTCTGTCCATCGGTCTCGGGATGATAACCAGTGGATAAACGAGAATCCACCCCCAGACCTCTTAGGAAAGATCTCCAAAATCGGGACACAAACTGGGACCCCCTATCTGAAATCACAACTTTCGGGATTCCATGCAATTTGACTATGTGTTGAACAAACAGGGTGGCCAATTCAGTAGCATTAGGGAGACCCTTGAGAGGAATGAAATGACTCATTTTAGAAAATTGGTCTACCACCACCCAAATGACAGACATCCCCTGACTAGATGGTAACTCAACAATAAAGTCCATAGAGACTGTGTGCCAAGGATAAGGTGGTACTGGCAAAGGCATTAAAAGGCCTTGTGGGAATTGCCTGATACTTTTCCCTTTCAGACACAGTTCACAAGTGGCTACATACTGTCGAACCTGAGCTTCCAAGCCTGGCCAAAGAAAATTTCGTTTTACCAGTTCCAATGTCTTCAAAACTCCCTTGTGGCCCGCCAAGGGCTGATCATGGAACTTTCGAATGGTCTCCTCTTGTACTTTCTCTCCAGGGACAAACATTTTCCCTTGAAAATAAGGTTTCCCATTTTCCACTAGCCGATCTGGACCCTTATTCTCCCAATTCGTGTATTCATCTTTTTTGAATTCCAAGACTATCTTCTCTTCCAACTCGTCCTCTACAGTTACTGCAACGATCTTTTCCGCAGGGATGAGGAATTTCTCAATTTTCTCCTCAGAATTCTCTCCCACATTTAGTCGAGAGAGGGCATCAGCCTTTCCGTTGGTTACACCTGGCTTGTACGTGAGAACAAAATCATAATCAGCAAAGAATAAAGACCATCGAAGCTGCCTCGGGGTCAAGGTTCGCGCAGACTTAAGGAACTGCAAATTCCTATGGTCTGTAAACACAGTTACCACATGCCTGGCTCCCAACAAATAATGTCGCCACTCAAGAAACGCCACCTTTACTGCCAGCAACTCCTTGTCAGCTATAGCATAGTTTATTTCGGCTGCAGTAAGTTTTCGAGAGTAAAAGGCGACTGGATGAAGTTGCCCCGTCTTCTTATGGCGTTGAGACAAAACTCCCCCAATGGCCAGATTGGAGGCATCTGCCTCTACAAAAAATGGTTCCAACGGATCCGGGTGTTGCAAGATGGGCGCCGAGACAAAGGATTCTTTGAGGAATTGAAAAGCGCTTTCTGCCTCTGTTCCCCATAAAAACTTTTCGTTCTTCCGCAGCAAGCGAGTAATGGGGCTCACCTTTTCTGAAAAGTTCTGGATGAATCGCCGATAAAAATTGGCGAACCCTAAAAAACTCTGGATTTCTTTCACAGAACTTGGAGCTGGCCAATCTCGGATCGCCTTGAGTTTGGATTCATCCATGGAAACTCCCTCTGGGGAGAGTATGTATCCCAAAAACTCCACCTTGGTTGCATGAAACACACATTTCTCCAACTTCACAAAGAGTTGATTCTCCAACAGACATTCCAAAATGGCACGTACATGCTGGATATGTTCCTCGGTACTTTTCGAAAAAATAAGAATATCATCAATATACACCACTGCGAAGCGGTCCAAAAATTCACGAAGGATGTCATTCACAAAATTTTGAAATGCCGCTGGCGCATTGCACAACCCAAAAGGCATGACCTGGTATTCGAAAAGCCCATAACGAGTTCTGAAAGCCGTCTTCCACTCGTCTCCTTCTGCCATCCGGACCAAGTGGTAAGCCCCCCTCAAATCCAATTTAGTGTAGATCTGGGCCTCCTTCACCTGATCCAAAAGTTCTGAGATAAGTGGCAACGGGTATCGATTCTTTTTGGTCACCAGATTCAAGGCCCTATAGTCTATACAAGTCCTCAGACTTTTGTCTTTCTTCGGAATAAAGAAAAGAGGAGAGGAAACTGGGGATTGAGAGGGCCTAATGAATCCGTTAGCCAAGTTTTCGTCTAGGTATTCTTTCAAGTGCAGATTTTCAGATTCCGAGAGAGCATATATGCGACTACAAGGGAGCGAGGCTCCTGGTTCCAACTCAATTTTGCAGTCATATTCCCGATGGGGAGGAAGCCTCTGCGCCCCTCGCTCATCAAAAACGGCTTTTAAATCTTGATACTGTGCAGGAATTTCGGGGAGTTCCACCAAACAGATGACTTGTGGTTGATTGGCCAAACAGTACGTTTCGCTCGACTCCGTCTTCACAGGATGGGAGTGGAAACAATGCTCCAGACAGAAATCTGAGGTCAAATCTACAGTTCTCCTAGTCCAGTCAATCTTCGGATTATGCTCAGTTAACCAAGGCAGACCCAAAATCAGTTGGAATTGAGGAGCATCAATTAAACTGAATCGAAGATAACTCTTATGCTCTCCAGGGCCAATCACTGAGATGGCTTCTGTATCGAAAGCTATCGGACCGGAAGATAAAGGGGTTCCATCCACAGCTCGTACTGGTTCCGGCTTTTCCTTCCTAACAAAGTTAATGCCCAATCTTTTTGCAAACAGAATATCGCAAAAGTTTCCGGTAGCTCCAGAATCAATCATGATTGCTACATTTGCACTTTGTTCTTTTCCAAAAATTATTTGACAAGATAGGATGAGATGAGGTGCCGATAACTGCATGGTGTTTGACAATGACTGAATTAAAGGAGTTGTCTTACATTCGGCTTCCACCAGGGCAACCCCGTCTACTGGTGAAGCTTGTCTTTTACCCATGTCGATGTCTTGGGTCTGCGTGGACACTCCTTGACGAAATGCCCAGAACCTCCACAGTACATACATAACTTGCCTTGTCTTCTCTTTTCCCGTTCCTCTGTACTAAGCGGTCCCCGGACGGTTCCAATTTGCATTGGTTCCTCTACTGTAACTTCTTCCTTGGACTTAACACTCTCAGGCCGCATGCGATCAAATCTTGGAGGAAAGGTTCGAGTTTCTTTTCGTCGCTCCTGACGCCTCTCAGATTGCCTCTGGTCTATTTGAAGTACTAAGTCTATTAGTTCTGAGACGTCAGTGGGTCTCTTAGGAATCTGGGAGAGTCCATCCTTCAGTTCGTCACGTAGACCTCTGTAAAAAATTGCTGCTCTTTTTTCTGAAGGCCAATTTGTCTCCACAATAAGCTTATTGTACTGCGCTAAGTATGCCACCAACTCTCGATTTCCTTGCTTTAAATCCAGTAGCTCATTGTCTGTGGTTTGAGAGATTGCTCTCCGATCAAATATTCGTAAGAATTCTGTCTTGAATGCCTGAAAATTGTACAACACTGGATCATTTGTAGACACCAAAGGCAATGACCAAGAAGCGGCATCTCCACTCAGGTACGACAGCATGAACGCCACCTTGGATTGATCTTCTTTGAAAATTATTGGCTTGCAGAGATAGTGCAAAGAACACTGAGTGACAAAAACCTGTGCCTTATTTGGGTCACCCAGAAATCTTTCGGGAGGGGCTAGTGGAATAGTGGGGGACATGGCATGCACTACCTGTGTGGAAAACTCACTAGTGGAAGGCGAAGGGTTAAAGGTTTGTGACTTGGAACCCCCAAAATCAGGACTGGGACTAACCGTGAGTTCATTTATCTTTTGACGAAGAAAACTAGTCTCCCTATTAGATTTCCTAACCTCCTCTCTGGTTTCTATCAACTGTTTTTGTAAGTCTTCTAAAATGGATCCCAAGGCTTTTAGGTCGAGTCCTTCGGCCATGACACCCAAGCGGAAAATTCAGCTGGCACTTCAATCTGTCAGAAGGTACCTGAAGATTCCGGCTCCGCTGGAGTGTCTGACCCAAGGAGATGCTAAACTCCCAATTCCCCTTCACCACTGTGCCGGATTTCTCTTGCAACAGTGATAACGGGGAAAGGGGAAGTGGATAACAAACAGAGAGACTGCTCACACATATATCTTCTCCCGCTCAAGGAATGGTGTAAGGTTATTCTGTAAAACATAAGGACAACATTACTAAGTTCTGACTTCTCTATACTCTAGATCCTAAAAACTCTCTCCAAGGAAACCTGACCTCAATTACCTGTGTGAGTGTGAGCTTTAGCTGCTCTCTTATAGGTCTTTATTACTCAACTGTGTAGATGATGATAGATGAACTGACCAGTTGAACAGGAGAAGTTGAAGGTAGTAGAACTGCCCAGTGCACAGGAGAAGTTGGTGGTACACAAGAATATATATATATATTTTTATCTACATGAAGTAACAGTCCTTGAATTGAGTTAGCAGCTCCTGTTATATATATATATGTTTCACCAAAAGTTCCAAGAAGGCAATGAAAGTTTATCGCTGTCAACTTAAGGCAAGTCTTTAAATACGCTCAAAGAACTCTGTGAATCAGCAACAGGAATACAGTTCTGAAATTAATAAACTGGTTCGAGCTCACCGACTTGAGGCTGCTAGCCGCTTTTGAAGGCTCACAGAGAAACGGGTCACAGGAATACTCAGCGCTCGAGGAACAGCTGACTGAAGATGAAGAAGCCGCTCCAGAAGACCCAAAGTGAAGGCTCGAAAATCTATGAGTGTGAACAAAGGGACGGGGAGTAGCGAACTAGGCTGAGGGAAAGGAGAAGCCTCGATAGAGTCCGAGAGGCTCGAGGAAAAATCACGGGAGAAACTGGTGCAGCCGGAAAAGCCGCCGGGCTCTATGAAATTCCTCAGGAAGGAGAAAGGACCTATGGAAACTCCTAACCTGACTGAACAAATACTCTATAGCTATGAAGAATAACTTTGAGAGAGCGCGAAAGAATACGTTCGCCTCTCAGGGATAATACCGTTGAAGTGCGCCGTTATTCGAACGCTCGCGCTCCAAGTCAAAGGGACCGCGTTCTTAAGCAAACACTAGAACGCTAACTGGTTCCCCAATTCTGGCAACAGGGAAGTGAGTGTTCCAAGGCGAAACGATAATTCGCCACTAGCATTGTCCAGTTGAGGGAAGGGGGTGAGTGCTTGATGATGGAGAGAATCTGCGAAGAACTGCCTGCCCTGGGTCCAATCCTGACACCTTGTTCAAACTTTTCATGGCAGACCTATCCAAAGCGCTCAATGCCTGCAATTCTCATTCCCCAAGGATAGGAGGGAAAACCTTGAGCAACCTTTTGTATGCAGATGACGTAGTGCTACTTAGTCACACTTACATTGGCCTTCAACGACTCCTTACTGAAATGCAGAAATACGCCAAGGAAAACAACTTAAAAATAAATCTAAGCAAGACATGCACAATGTCAATTAACACCAACAAAAAACAACAGAAGAGCTGGTCTCTCAGTGGCATACAAATTGACCCAGCTTGTGAGTACATATACCTGGGAGTCATATTTGGCGAAGAAGGCTCTTTCGCGCACCAGAAGCAGGAAATAAGAAGGAGAGGCTCATTGATTGCCTTGACGATGAATAATCTGGAAACCCAACTGATGGGTCAGACTCTGACCCCATTTCTGAAGGTAATCCAGGCAAAACTGCTTCCCTCGTTCACCTATGGCAGCGAGGCAATGCGGGGAAGGGATTACAAGGACCTGGATAGCGTACAGGTCAAGGCTTACAGAACAATGTTCTCTCTCCCGCCTTACACATCTCTGGCTCAAATAAGATTGGAGTTCGGCCTGCAAAAACAAGATCTAGCCAGGCATAGAGCATACATCATCTGTTACCATAAACTAAGAAGCGCTACCATGAATACACTAAACTCTCTGCTATGGAGTGACATACAAAGCAGGGACGCTTCAGAGGCAAGAAATTACCTTCAGTCAGCCTTGGAAGTCACCAAACTCTCAGAGCTCTGGGACAAACAACTTGGGCATAGCAACTTCAAAAAAATAGTCTGGATAAATGTTAAATCACTCTCCTTACTGCAGGATAAAGCTCTATTCTCAAAAAAGATTGCATGCATGGATGACTTTAAACTCCTACAAATCATTAATGCCACAAACATACTTCAACCAGGGGTACCCCAAAGCCATAAAAATGAACTTCTTAAAGTACAGACTACGGATTCTGCCATGCACAGGGCACTTACCACCATGGCTGAGGAGAGACGGCAATGAGACCTGCAGGCTCTGTAACTCCAACAATGGTGACATCCTTCACGTAACCTGTCTATGTGAAGAACTGCAACAAGCATGCCAATTGCTTCTTAAAGACCAATTTAAGCAAAGAGGGAGTGGCACCATCCATCAAACACCCAACTAAACTGCAGATTTGTGAAATTCTTCAGAGTGGCCGAACAGAGAATGACAAAACTGGTGGAAAATACTACAGATGCAGGCCGATTAGCAGACGGACAACAGGATCAAATGACATCTTACTGAACATGTCTGTCTAGCACCAGTGCGACATCGTTGTGCAAGCAGAGCCCATGGGGCAAACACAGCATATGGCTGAACAGGACGAGAACTTTGCACAAAGAGACTAGAACTGTCCTGCAGATAGAAAACGTAAAAACGTAAAAAAACGTGCTCTATCCAGTTATACTGAGTTTTTTCTTAATTCAAAGGAATTTCCTATTTCACGACCCATTTTAAGTGTTTTAATAATGATGTTTTAAGAATTTTCTAAACTTGTGTTGTAATGGTTTTAATTAACTATGCAAATAAAATAAACTTCAACTACAACTTCAAGTGTGTGAGAGGCGGGATAGGTAGGGGGGAAAAAGGGATATTGAAAACCAGCACGATAAACAATTTAGGCAAAGAAGCAAATTCTTCATGTAACTGTCTAAAAATGCATACATAAACAAAATTAGGCACACAAGCAAAAAATTATTAAAGTGACTTATCAAATTGAGTACATAAACTTAGATGCATAAAAGTGTAAATGTATTGTGGTCAGTGTGTAGACGTTCAGCTGAGATCTGGTGAGTATTGGTAAAAACATCACGACAGAGGAGAAATGCAAAAGAATGGCATCATAACAAGGCATAATATGTGTAGGGAGTTATCACACGGACGTTAAAAGCTTGATTTGTATAAGTGACGGTCTGTGCGAACCTGCAATGAGCTAGACAAACAGTATTTCATTACAGCAATGTTGTATAATCCTAAAGTCGATTCAGGCCTGTGTGGATACTGCCAATGTGCAGGATTCATTTAAATTCTTCCTTGTTCAGCAATTGGGAGACATTAGCTCCACGTGGAGGCAGTTTGATCACGCTTATTATTGTCCAGCTTATATCATCCTCAGTATGGCCCATGGTTTGGAAATGTTCTACCAGTGAGGCATTTGGTGTGTTGCAACATAGCCTGCTACTGTGTTGGCAAATCCTGATCGGGACCTTTTGTGTTGTTTGGCCGATGTAGATCATGTTGCTAAGGCATAGGATGGCAATTAACAAATTCTTTAAGTCCGGACTTGATATTTCCAAAGTCAACAGTGAATCTACATACTGTAACATTTCCACATTTGGCATGCCCTGTTAATGGGGGTAGACCCCAGTGGTCGTGAAGTGTCCCTGTACTTGAAGTGCTAGGCACCATTCACAAAGCACAGCTTAAAGATCCTGCTAAAAAAAGTGTGATAAGAGCATCTCGAGGCAACAAGATCTTGAACGGATCAGATCAGTCCTAGGTGCAGAAGGCTTAAGTACTTCACATGAAAGCACTACATGTCAGCCCTATTTAAAAGCAGGTCTCGTAAGGCAAGCCCTTCAAAATGTTATGAGAGTGAGGCTCTTAACCTTGCCTATACACGACTACAGAGCCCACTGGAAAAACTGGTCACCTAGTGACAATGGCTGTTTTCTGTGTCAACACCCCACAGAATCTGCAGAACATGTTATTTGCTGTTGTCCAGCTTTGTTGACTCAAAGGCGCCTCTACCTAAGAACAATCGGCCACATGCATCATTGTTGGTATTTGCGATTCCTAAATTGCGAAAATTAAGGAATCGCAATTTAGAAATCGCAAATACCTATGCATGAAAAATTCGCACTTTTTTGCGTTTTCTTATTTTTCCTTATTTGCGATTCTCAATTTTGTGAATCGCAAATAAGGAATCCCGTTACATTGATTCCTATGGGCCCCATTCTCATTTTGCGATTCCTTAATTGTGAATCGCAAAATGAGAATGCAATTTCAAGGGTGCAGGGGGGTCCAAAGCACCCCCCTGCACCCCTGAAATGTAACATAAAGTCAATTTTTCACACATACATGCCCCAAGGGCATGTGTGTGTGTGTAAAATGAAAGTTTCAAAAATGCACTTTTGTGCATTTTTGAAACATTTCGCAATTTACCACTTCTAATTTGCGATTTCGCAATTTTTTTACATGATGCATTGCATTTAAGAAATTGCAAAATTGCGATTTCTTAAATGCAATCGCAATTTAAGAAATCGCAAAAAAATTGTGATTTCTGAAATTGCGAAAAAAAAAACTTGATGCATCTCAAAAATTGGATTTGCATTCGCAAATGGCCGAATTTTGCGATTCGCACCGTTTGCGAATGCAACAACCAATGATGCATGTGCCCCTATGGTACATCTACACCACCACTGTCCCGATGGAGCTGGCACTAATCGGGAAGTTTTATGCTGCTGCTGGAATGCTCATACGCTTAGCCAGAGAAGTGACAGTAGTATGAATTAGGCTTCATGCACTACTGACAGTTGGTACTATTTACATCTGTATTTCAATCATACATATGTTAACACTCATTTTTGAAAGGAACTCGATGCCTCAGAGCAGTCTTAGCACTTTCCTCGTTTGACAACCATTGCCTGTGCTGTGTTTCTTTTTTTTATTTATTTTTTTATCTTATCTCCGTATTTTAAACATGTTGTTTTATCCAGATTTAAAGTATTTTATTATCATTTTTTCTAAACATGCGCTTTCTGCTATTTTTGTAAAGATTTTAATTAATCATACAATAAAGATTATATATATATAAAAGTGCACGGCAGCGCAGCTGTGACAAGATGGTCTTTAATGTTTTTGCTTTTTCTGAAAGTGAAAAGGGGGCGATCCAATTATAGGATGCCTGCATTGATGACATTTCAATGTTTCAGTATGCTTTGGCGTAATTTGTGTGAGGCGGGGGAAAAGGTGGTTACGCCTACTATGCGGTTAAGGGACTGTTTGGTTATGGGTTCAAGCACGCAATCTCTGGGCAGCACCATGCTCTCTTTAGAGCATTCCGTACTAGTCTACAGGGGCACCCCTGGCTGTCAGTTTGGAGCTGAGAACCTTTGCTTCAGCAAAATATTCATCCTTCAATGTGCAATTCCGTCTGATACGGAGGAACTGAGAGTAGGGGAGTGAGTCCCTAAGTGCTCGTGGGTGGTTACTGTTGTATTTGAGCAGTGTGGTACGTTCTGTGGGCTTTCTAAATAGACTAGTAATAAGGTGGCCCTCTTTATGCACAATGTTGAGATTGAGGAAGGGAATGGTAAACCTACTGTGTGATAGGGTGAATTTCAGACCGTCACAGTTATTATTTAGCCAATGCAAAAATTGTTCAAGGAGAGCTTGTGAGTCACGCCAAATCCTAAAGATGTTGTCAATGTATCTCTTCCACATTGTAATGGCAATATGAAAGGGATTCAGAGACATGACAATGGAGTTGGTCTCAAGGACATCCAGGTATAGCATAGCCAGATTGGGAGCAAATACAGCTCCCATGGATGTACCTTTGGTTTGTTGATAGTATTGACTATCAAAGAGGAAGAAATTCCTGGTGAGGCAAATCTCTAGGAGATGTACTATGAAAATCGTCGGGACTGCATGTGGTCGTGGGCGTCTGTCGAAAATGGCTTATGATGATCCTATATCCCTCGGTTAAAGATCGAAACGCTGTCGACAAAGTTGTCAACCTTATCCACAGTGATTTTTTTTACTATACTATGTGTAAATGTGACCATTCTGCAATTGTTGTTTGTTTTATTGTAATTATTTTGATACAGACAACCACAAGCTGCCTGAGCCTTTCTCTGTTTTTGTCTGTTATGTGAGTTCATGGATACAGGCTTGTGTCCCACTGCAATTAATTTGCATGTTTGTCTTATTTCATTTATTCGCATATTAAACTGCCCTTCTCCGACTGGATAGCGGCTACAATTTAGTACCGATTGAGGCTATATTGATTTCATCTTTATTCTTTACTAACTCAGCGACCACAACCACCATTATGCAGGCCATCAGGGGGGGGTCAGGGTCTGGAGCGTGCCCCTTCCACATTGGCATGACTACCCCAGCTGGACCGCCACGATCTTTCGGGTCCAGCACTGTAGGTCCTCCAACCTCTTTCTGCAGTGGGCACTACGCTGGTTAAAGCCCCCCAGGGGCCACACCTTGTGAGCAATAGCTCACCAAATGACCTTTTTCAGATGGGTCTTGACCTGTATTGATGCAATAGATGTAGAAACAGATTGTAAAAGGAAGTTTGAGGATAACTGTAAGTTTGATATACATGTTGTTGACATCTAGCGCAATGATTCTTTAACAGTCAACATAATACATGTGTCCATGTCTCATGCTAAGCACAACTAAAGCATGGATACACACATTTGTGGTAATCTGGTAACAAACCTTAACCCTGGGCATGACCTACTCTGACTGAGGCAGCCCACTAACCTCATGTAGGCCAGGGTCATCCTACTTGAAATTTGATGTGAGGTACCATGACACAAAGCAAACTATTTGGCCCTTCTGAAGGGTACACTACCTGCACATGACTGTTCAGACACCATTACTGTCAGGCCCTCTGCTTTGATGCATATGGTCCATAGAGGGAAGTACCTAAGGTCACGCTCTACAGGCTGGTATTTGTGACACTGAGAGCTACCTCTCTGGGGGATGTGTGTACATATGGTCAACCTATTGGAATATCCCAGTAAGTCAAAATACATTTGAGTAGTATGCACTGCCATCACAGGCCGCACACCTTTGCCATATGTGGCACTGTAACAGGGATGACAATTGTATGTGTTGTGTGATAGGAAATATTGTAACCAAGCAGTTGATTCACATTTCTAACTCTACTCAAAAGTAACTCACTATCTACGCTGTTCATGTCTCAGATGTGCTATAGGCATGTAAGTGGAAGCAACACAATTGGAAAGGTGGCAACAGACTCGTGAGACTAAGGGGTTAGTCATTAGTGACTTACACACGTTGAGACTGTGGGTCAAAGGAAAGAATCAATAGGTCAGTTGGTCACCTCATTCACCATTCCTTATGTTATTCATGTTACAGATATCAGGGCTACTAGAGGGACAGATAACTCTTTGTGGGAATATCCGTGGATCAGCAGGTCTACAGATAATCACTCTGTGAATACTTCTCCCACCACAGTAACTCTGGCTGGGCCAGTGTTTCACTGCCGACAACTCATTGTCAGACCTTGCTCTCTGCAGGCTGTGCCTACTGATGGCACATGAGCCTAACATGTCTACCAATTCAATACATAAAAGCCAATATTCTGCCCATCTCATATATGAGCATTTGGTTGCATGACACTCTGAAGGGGTCTGTGAGGTATAAATACCCCCCAGACAACTGTTGTACAAAGCCTGAAGTAAACTGTGGGATGGAACACATGGCTAACATCATCCTCAGTTGCTAATAACAGCATACAGACTTGTCTCAGGGTGTAAAGCCTATACATAACTATGCACATATACCATTATGTTATCTGAAAAATCATTGTAGCAGCTATAAACCTGAGCCCTCCATAGATATATGCAGCACACACAAGTAGATATTACCCTTAACACACATTACAATGCTGTTCTGCTCTCCACAAAGTACAGGGCCCCATAATCCATTACATGTCTGTCCTATGTAAGCACCACACAACATATTCATTCAAAAGTATGCTTACACTCTGTCACTCAGAGGCATATTGTAACCAATGGGAATAGGAAGGAAGCAGTTAAACTTACATGTTCCTCTGGTGAGCCAAAGAGCTGACCATAATGGGGAAGGACCTCATCTACCAAGTTATTCAGCTCCTTTTGAGTGAAGGGTTGGGCCTTCTAATCAGCATGGCATGCCATGATTTCTTTTAGAGGTAGGAAACAGCTGCTTAAATGGAGGAGGTGTTGATAGCAGCAGTGTCAGGAGGCAAATGAGTATTTATTCAAACCATGGCACACATGTATGCCACGTATGCAGTCAGCAGCATCCACACACACAGCCATTGGACCGAGACTGTCACTATCACCAACATTAACCTAAGGCTGTGTCTGCCAGACATTCAACTGCCGACCACTGACGTTCAAAATGTTCCATTAGCGAGGTCAGGCATCCGCCATAATAGCATTTGGGAAAATAGTATTGGTGATAGTTAAAGGCATCACCACCACTACAAATTTGGGCAAATATACTTACTTTTCAAAAACTCAATTCCCAAGCCATGTCCAGTACAAACATGATTTGTGTAGTGCATTACTGTGCACATAGGCAAAATGTGCGCGGTGCACTATATTGCATTTGACTGCATTTCACATGAAATGTAATGATGCAAAAAGACACTAACAAAAGTAATACCTGAACATGGTATGACGCCTGCCAATTGGCCACAACTTAACACAGCAATTACAGCACCCTGCTGCTCACCTATAATTGCTGAGTCAATTTCGATAGCTACAGATGGAGAAGGGGGAGATAGCGTTACCCAGGCGTCCATTAATAACAGTGTTATAATGTCATCCTTAGCTTCATCCATAGCTTCAACTTCAGTCCTATCGGCGACCAACAATAACATCTTATCTCAAGATCTTGAAGAGGAAGATAAACAAGAACCTAACCCCTCTCAATTGGATATTATACTTCAAATCTTAACGAATCAACGCACAGAAGCACAAGAACACTATCTGCAGCTGCGTGAGGACAATAACAAACTCCAGACCACTCTATCAGAATTGACCTCCAACTTCAGTGAGGTTTCACGAGACATTGAAGAACTACAACACAGAGTTGCCGGTGCAGAAGAAACAGCTTCACGGACACATGTAACAGTAAACATACATGATACTCAGATAGCGACTCTTAAACTAAAAGTCGAGGATTTGGAAAAACGGCAGAGAAGATCAAACCTGAGACTATTTGGGGTGCCGGAAGGATCGGAAGGTTCAGATCCGAGGGCATTTCTTGTAGGTCTATTACAAAGAGCCTTCCCGGACCTAGCAGACTGGGACTGGGATTCACAAATCCAAAGGCCACACCGCTTACCCCTAATTCAAAAAAACAAGGAGAGTAAATTCCCACGTCCATTTCTCATCTTTTTTGACAGGCCGTGTGGCAGAAAGCTCGGCCTAATACACCTATAAATATAGGGAATCTACCACTGTTCGTACGGTCTGATCTCAGTAAAGCCACTATGGACAGACGGTGGGAACTACGTAAGCTAATAGACCCAATCAAATCAGAGGGGGGGCAAGCTTTTCTTCAAGAACCAGCACGTTTAAAAATCATTAAAAATGGGCACACTCTTTTTTTCAACGACCCTAAAGAAGCCGAGCAATATCTTTCAGGGTTAAGCAAAAGCTAGTCTGTAGATACTTTGATAACTAGCCAGGGAAAACAAAACTTTTTGACTATGCTGATATAATAGTTAAGGTTATGGAAACTAAGTCTCAGGAGTTTTAGAATTTGTCGGAGGGGGTGGTGGTGGGGCTCTTCAGGTAGTCTGATGCAGAAGCGGCCTCTTCAACGGCAGCAGCAACTGAAGGGTAGTCCCTTCCCGCTGCGGGTAGGTGACAGCGGGGTGGAGAGAGGGAGCCCTTGGCTCTCCGCAAGGGGGTGGGGTGGGAGGGATGGGAAAAAAATTGATAAAACTGCTGACAACCTGAGGAGAAGACATATTACAAAAGATAAAATTATTTGCAATCTTACATTTTTTTGTGTAATTCTAGAACAAACAGAACATCCACTTGTTTTTTTTATTATGGTTACTTTGCTCTTAAATGCATAAAATAAAGTGCCTTGCCTGGAATGTTGCGGGGCTAAACAGTAAAATAAAACGACGTCTGGTCACAGAAGAGCTGAGATTATATAAACCCTATCTTATGCTGCTGTCTGAAACTCATATTGTTGGCAAGAACAGAAAACTACTTTGTCAATTAGGATATGATATTGTTAGCTGTTCAACCTTTGGGGCTCCAATTAGAGGGGTAGCAATCCTTAAAGACAAACGATTTAAGGCAGAAATCTTGCAAACCAGCCATGATAAAGACGGTAGATGGGCTATAACCCACTTAAGCATTAAAAATCATAACTATGTTGTCTGTGTGGTGTACGGCCCAAATCTGGATGAACCAAAGGTCTTTGACGATTTGAGTGTAAAACTTTTAGATTGGGATGGAGAGCTTATTATAATGGGGGACTTCAACTGCATCATGGATTATCAATTAGATACCACTAGACCTGGGAGCTACCAACGGATGCGGAAAACCAGAGCCTCAATCTTAAAACTTAGTCGTATTCACAATATCAAAGATGCGTGGAGATATATATATTCAAACTCTCCCGGCAACACATATTACTCGGCTCCTCATAAGCTATGCTCTCGGCTAGACATGGCTTTTGTCGGTCCCAACCTTCTTAATAACAGCACAATGGAGGTAGGTCCCCGAATAACATCTGACCACAACCCTATTATACTAACATTTGACACACCACATACACACACTCGTCCTAGACCATTTTCTTTTCCCAGACATTTAATATCAGGTCCAGTTTTTATTTCACAGCTAAAAACACATCTTATTGACTTCATAGAAATTAATCAGAACTCTGCTACATGTAACATGGTCTGGGACGCCTGCAAGGCAAGTATCCGGGGCTTTACCCAAGAATATGTGTTCAGACAAAATTCTGAACTACGCAAACTCAACAAATCTCTGACCTCTAGTATTGTTGCTCAGGAAACACAATTGGCCACAGCATTACGGCTAAATTTGCCAACGGTAACAGAAATAAGTCTTAAACTAAATCAATTAAAATCGGAAACTAAGGCAAAGTTTATTAAAAAAAATAGCACCAATCTTCATAAATATAAGATCGAACAATATGAGGGCGGAGATAAAATAGGAAAAATGTTGGCGTATAAAGTGGCCGAAGACAGAGCCTGTTCCTTGATCACTAACATTCGGGGCTCCGATAATAAAATATATGATCAGCCTCACGATATCTTGGAACAATTTGCGGACTTCTACAGGACTCTATACACCCCAGAATCTTTTCCGAGCAAAAATACAATACAGAAATATCTAGATGAGCTTCCTTTAATTACACTCGATACCTTAGAAATCGATAAACTGTCTGAAAAAATTACAGAGCAAGAATTATGCCAAGCCATTGCTGCTTTACCAGTCGGAAAAGCCGCAGGGGAAGACACCATCCCCCTAGAGATTTATAAGGTCTGCTTGGAGGAACTAATGCCTATACTACTACAGGTTATACAATCTATTGGGGCAACAGGAAAAGCTCCCAAATCATGGAACAAAGCCAAAATTATATTTTTTCTCAAAAAGGGCAAACCAAAAGCAGAGAGAGGGTCATATAGACCTATATCTCTGATCAACACAGACGCAAACATATTTGCTAAAATTCTAGCCTCTAAATTGGCTCCCCTCATGCCCAAATTAGTCAACCCACAACAACATGGGTTTGTAGCCGGTAGGGACACTACCGTTCACGTGAATACGGCTATAACCGCATTTGACGTGGCTGAGATAGAGACCACCCCACTCGGTATGATATTGTTGGACGCCGAGAAGGCTTTTGACCGAGTGGGGTGGGACTACCTTTGGCGCGTCATGATTAAAATGGGATTTAACGGCCATTTCTTGAACGGGATACAGGCACTATACGACAACCCTTTAGCCTGTATTAGTTATGGGGGACAGACCTCTACGGACTTTGAGATATCTAGGGGTACTCGCAAAGGCAGCCCCCTATCACCTTTACTATTCGCCCTTTCACTCGAACCATTTTTACACTCCCTTCAGTTACAATCCGAAATTATTCCTTTTAAGACTAAAGAACAGCTTTTGAAAATTACGGCATATGCCGACGACATCGCCATCTACACATCCAACATAATCAAAGCGCTACATGGCATTAACTTAGAAGCTCAAAAATTTGGTAAAGTATCTGGTTATAGACTAAACATAAACAAAACACAAATCATAGCTAACTATACACCAGTGGCCAATGTTCCTGAGATATGTAAGACCACTACATACCTAGGTGTCAAAATCACATCCAAAATACGAGAAATAAATCATCTTAATTATAACGAGCTAATTAAATCCACTACTGTCTTCCTAAAGAAATGGCATAAATTACCTCTGAACCTAACCAGCAGAATTAATCTTATCAAAATGAAGATACTACCCAAATTCCTGTATCTTTTTCGCTTCATTCCACTAGCAATAAACAACTCCTTCTTTAAACGGCTAGACGGAACACTCAGCAGCTTCATATGGGGGTATAAAAAAGCCAGAAGATCACTGAAGCTCTTCAAAAACAGTACAGACAAGGGCGGTCTAAACTTTCCTGATTTTAAGTTCATTAGGCGCCTTAGGTCTTTGCTACATAATGAGGATACTTTTTTTTTTCACTCTTTCATGTTAAAATCTGAATCAAATCTGTTCTTATTGCGAGCCAATGACCCTAATTATTTCAAAAGGGTGAAGTTTAAGAACGCCAAAGACATTGTTAGGATTTGGGCTAACATTATGGCCTATTGTAAAACTTCTTTTTTCCATCCGAAATTGCAGCTATGGGGTAATCCGGGTCTTCCGGGTATTTTCAACGACGGAATAGCTTTCAGATGGTCTGCTTGCGATATTAATACTCTGGGAGACTTATACGGCGCAGAGGGGTTTTTAGACTTCCATACCCTCCAAAACCTCTATAACTTAACGGAAACTATGAGATTCAAATATGTACAAATACATGATTTTTTAATAAGAAAGAAACAATTACATAACATCTCAGACAACGATATCTGGAATTGTTTTTATTCCACTAGAATTAAATCAGTGATAAGTGAAGTTTACAAATCCTTCTGCACCGTCAAAATTGATGACTGCACAAAATTAGCGGAAAATTGGAGCAATAAGACCGGCTTAAATATAACCTCTAAGCAAATTACACGCTCTTTCTCCAATATTAACAACGTTGTACGGTCATCCAGCTTAAGATTACAACAGTTTCGCACAACATGCATGTTGTACTACACACCAGAAAAGATATCCAAGTGGTCCCGCAATAACATCCAAAGGGATCGCAATAAATGCCCCAAATGCTCTGTCAACGCAGCAGATTTAGGACATATGCTGTTTTCTTGCCCAATCCTAAAAGACTTCTGGGGAGACCTTCTCAAAATTTTGGTAATCAAAAATATTGTTCTACCCACTTTTACTGTAATATCTGTACTACTTGACATATACCCTGCGTCTCATCCCCAATCATCCTTGATAACTATTCTCACATCTTGCGCTAAAATTGGGTTGGCTAGAGCATGGATATGTCCTAAACCTCCGAATATCTGGGAATGGTGGTCATTAGTTAATGAAATTCATTCTATGGAGCAAGGATTAGCTAAACTCAGAGGTGCTCGCTCACTACAAAAATTTGAGAAAATATGGGGAAACTTTATTGACGGTCTCACGCCCAATCATGAATAGAAAGATATTTTGTTTGAACTAAAAAATACTATTTCCCTTTTCTATGCTCCTGTATTCTTATACATTACTTTCTCTTTTTTTTTTTTTTCTTATGTATGTACGAAACAAATTATTTTTTTCTTTATTGCACTCCAAGTGGAAAATGTAACTAGCTCCTCTTAGGGAGCGGGCTACATATACTTTGTAAATAATTATTTCTTATTATATGTACAATGATTTGTCTTCTCCAACAGTTTGTTAATAAAAAATTAAAAAAAGAGAAATGTAATGATGTCATCACTAGTGCCAATTTACTACTTCGTATTTGATGATGTGCACAGTTCTGTTACAGCCCTGTGAAGGCCGCCTTGGGGATGACTTTGAAATGTTCAACATTTGACTATGATGATATGAAATGTGTAATGCTTTATGAAGCAACACTGTGTTGTCACATGACATTTGCCTTCCTCTTCATATATGTTACTCTGCACACTGTGAACAACATACATTTTGTGTTACTCCTCACACAGGTACCTGGGAGGGGGAGGAGATGCCAGGTACCAGTGTACCGCCCATTTTCAGACCTTCAAACCATGGAAGAGTGACATGCCATACAGAATTTTGTTTGAATCATCGAACAACAGTGGCCTTATGTCATCAATTGGAGCCTGACATCCTATCTTACTTCACGTATCCTACATCATTCCCACCACTTGTGAAAATCATGTCTGTATTGCATTGTTTGGCCACAGGCTAATTTCACTTCGCTGTCACTATTTCAGCTGGAATGTCATAACCTATGTTCAGTCAGGTACTCCAAGAGTTGTTAGAAACACCATTGAGGCACGTGGACAGCTATATCCAGTTCCCCAGATGTCCTGATTTAGCCACTGTAAAGGTGTATTTCTATGCTTTTGGTCATATCCCACATGTGATTGGATCCATTGATGACACCAATATTGATGCAGTACCAGCGCAAGCCGTGGAACAAATGTAGCGCCACAAGAAGCACTAAAACCATCTATCAACGTAAAAGTTGTCTGCTTTCTAGATTTATATATCTCAAACATCTGTGCCTGATTCCTAGGATCTGCTCATGGTTCCTTTATACTGAAGAACAGCACCATACTCCAACTGATGTCACAACTACTACCAGAGAGGGCCTGGCTAGTAGGTAAGTGTGATCTGTTCTAACTTTGTGTGGGTAATGTCAGGTAGTATCATCTGAAAGTGGGGAACTCATTACTGCATGTCTGTCTGTCCTCTATCTTGGAGAATCAGTGTATCCCAACCGTCCATGGTTGTTGACACCGCTGAGGAATTATACAATGCCAAGGAAAGTCTGCTTTAATTAGGCTCATGGAGGAACACAGCGGTCAGAAGAATGGGCTTTTGGGCTCCTGAAAACCGGATTCAGATGGCTGTACAAGACTGGGGAAGCCCTCCTCTACTCACATGGGAAGGTGTGTAAGATCACCGTGGCCTACTGGGTGCTCCACAGCATTGTCCTGCGATAGAATATCCCTTACATTGCTGTGCCAGATCATTAACTCATTACTTTCCAGCTGCCCATTTCTTGTCTGGGTACGACAACAATCGTATCTGAGCACAACATTATAGAGTCTGTTCTTCCTGCATTTAAGATGGCTCCCGCCTAGTGGAAACCTGACATTCCACACCTTTTGTGAATAAATAGGAACATTGTTCGGGTAAGATCAAAGTGCCAGCAACTAGTACTAATATTCTAGGCCCGTGTTTCCCAACAAACACAGCGATTTTACCTTGCTCAATCAAGAATTTACTGCTGCGTCTATCCATGGCTCCCGGGCGGACACCTTACGAGCCTCCTAGAGGTGGGCTGTCCCGTTCCATATGGCAATGCCTGAATTCTCCTGGAGATCATCAGCAATTGAAGCTGCCTTTTTGGAGAACACTACACAGCTGTGTACTTCTGACCCGATCGTGCAGAAGCCTGCGAACATTTCTCCCTTCACTTCGATGGACAGCACTGGAGTACAGCAACTTCTAAAGGAGGCTTGGAAGGCAATGATGCACGGTACCCCCACCTTGCCGAGATGACTTACCGTGGTGAATGAACTTGGCACTGGACTTAGTTACTTTGTGACCCCATCTGGGTTATTGGCCCGCTAACTCTAACTTTTTGGGTTCCCACGTGGTTCTTTTCTCCTGCTGCTAGTTTGCCAGATTCTGATCTGCTATCGAACCAGCTGTTCTCCATGCCCCCTCCCCCATTCCCTCTATTCCTCTACTGGGGACTTGTTTCTTCTGTGTTAGTCTATGCAACTGTAACTAATGTAACCCATGAAAAACTGTTGTTTTTTTCGTCCTGTTATTCCTGGCCTCTGAGTTCTCCCCACTGTCTCTCTTTCCTCCCCCTCCCTCCCACATATTACCGTAAAATTGTTTTTTTGCCTGTGTTTTACAATGCTCTGGTAACGGATGTAATTTGTAATGCATTGATCATCATGTAAAGCGCTCTGATACCTACGGGTCTAGCCAACGATATATACAACTCTTCAAATAAATAAATAAATAATGAGGATAGTGGTGAAGAGAAAGGAATGGATTTAGGTCTAGATCTCATCCAAAACTACTCTTGAGTGCAAGTATGGAGTGGGATGTGATGATTTTGACTACTCTTGCAGTGATGTTTTGAAGAGGATGTTAATACTGCAAACTAGGAATATATGGGTCTGGCAAATCTGGGGAAAGGTGTTTATTTTGTAAGTGTAACTTTGTTCAGTAGTAAATGTTGTCTGGGGCTTTGATCTCTAGGAATTGACAATGTGAATTGTGCCATCTGTATGGTTTCTTAGCTAATCCCTCTCTGTGTTGATCTGTTTTACATCCCTTCACCATGGCATCTTCATTTGGATATTTCTGAGTTGTGACATTAGCAGGTACATGATGCTGTTCAGACACACTAAGTGAACATGGATTGCTCTTGGGAATGTTTGTCACAGAGTTTGGGTTTACAGAGCTAGTACCAAGACAGCTTGCATAGCTAGCTATAGGATGAAAGTTACCTGGCTTCCATTGGACTTGTTCCTTATGGTGTTTTGGTCCTAATACAATATATGTACCATCATGTGATCCAACACAATGTTGCGTTGTGCCCAATTTAAGCTATCCTGCCTGCACATTGGCTAATTCCTCATTTTGTACGAACAGGGCCAGATTGGACAAAGCAGGCACCGGGTGGGGGGTGGGTTTGGATCCCTGGGGTCGGTTTGGTTACCGGGGGCCCTATGTAACAGAAGCAGCTGCAGTGTTTTCTACGTGCGCCCAATACCCCCAACTGTGGCTGGACTGATTCAATTGCCAGGGCCGGTGTGCATTCCCAGTCCGGCCCTGTGCATGAACTGGATGTAGCTGTTGATGTGTCTCCTCACTGTAGTATGTGCTTGTAGCACATAAGTGACATTTGTGTTTGACATTCCACCAGATGCAAGCAACACTGGATTTAAATGGCCCTGTAGTCGGACACCGTTGTACTGACATGTGGCTGTTTATTTGTTTATTTGATGTAGGATTCCTTTTGTGAGGTAGGCAATATTACTCCAGTTGATGATGTAGACCTAATTTATTGTTGCCTATTGGATATGATAGTGTCAGATGTATCCCCTCCTTCCATGTTGTGAAAGTCTGGAAGTGATTATGTGATCACTGACGCAGAATAACTGTCAGGTCTTATTTGCCATGTTTCTGACATTGTATCAGCCTCCGATTAGAACAAGTGAATAAAAATGTTAAAAGCCCAGATACTGGTACGATTGTGTGCTTGTGACATAGTAGTAATCCTGAGTTGAACATTATTTGCATACAACATACCCATGCTTCCAGAAGTGACCAAGATTTTACATTGCAAAGTTCACATGCTAGTTAATTCACATTGTTATATGTTATACGTGAGAAATATAACAGGAGACAATGATTTGGTGGGCATGTGTTTTTAATGAAGTGAACTAAGGTAAGATAAAACAATTGACTAAAAACTACACAGTTAAACCAAAAGTGAAGTCTTCAGACGTGGTGGATTAAACCATTGTAGTAGAGTCTAAATTGTCTGGAGTCCAAAGTCCGACATACTACTTCCATCAGCTATGGAAAAGTGGGCAGCAATAAGTAATTGTGTAGCACACACAGGAGGAGATTAGGAGCAAGGTTTCTTGCTATCGGTGGTGGTTGTCTTGTCATCTCCACCTCCTGGAATCTTACCTAGATGTCCCCTCATTCTGATGAGGGGGATCTGCAGCTGCTGAGACAGGGGCCTGTGCAGGTGTGTCCTTCTCTGACTCAACCTCCCTTCCTGTGGCTGTGGCAGATGTTGGTGGCCTGGGTGGACATTGACCTCAGGAAGGGGTAGATGCAGGTGGAAAAGCCCTGCAGAGGGCGGTGTTGATGTCCCCAGCACCCCAATCAGGAAGGCCATGTTGTTGTTGATGCCAGCAATCTCGGTGCACATGCAGGCAGCCTCCTAGTATGTATCCCTCTGCAGCTGCTTCATTTCCTGGATTTTGGTCAATACCTGGCCCATGACACTTTGGAAGTCCTGGTAGACTCCCAGGATTTAGGTGATGGCAGCCTGGGTGAGTTTGGCCGCAGTGGGCTCACTCTGCAAGCCAACAGTTACCCTCTCATGACCCCTACCCCCATGGCCCTGTGCCCTTGGCTCAGACTGCACCTTCCCATGGGGAGCTAGATCCTGAGTGACTGGGGTGGTGATATACACCTCATAATCCAGTAAAGGGGATCACAGAATTGTACTGACAGTGCTAGGCATACAGGTTGGGGTGCAGTGCTTGGCTGAGCTGTTGCAGCTGTGTTGGGTTCTTCTTTTGTATCATTATAGAATCTTCTTATGTCCATGTTCCCTGCGTAGAACATAGAATATGGGGCTCTGGCAGTTGCTGCCTGGGAGTTGTCGGGACTGGTCTAGAATAAAAAGGCTCCAACTTACCTGTGGTCAGCCCTTCTTTTCATTGGCGACGAGGGTGGGCAGAAGAGTCAACAGAAGAGTCAACACGGACACCTATCTTCCCTCAACCATTCACAATTTTGTATGAAGGAGATGAGTAATTCTTCTCAATCTACTGAGGTGAAACTTTTATCAGCTAAACATAGTGTCAAAGCCACTAAAGTTCCTCCAGATAACTCATAACGTAATTCTGCCACTTTACCTCTGCCCAAGTTCAAGTCGGACAGAGCACAACTTTTTTGTTTTCGTTGTGGTAGCAGGAATCATCTTGGTAATGCAAAGTACTGTTATGCTTTGAATCAAACATGTTTCAAGTGTGGTAAAAAAGGGCATCTTTCTCGTTTTTGCAAGGCTACAGTGTCCAATCCAGCATCCAACAAAGGTGTTGCCCAAGTCAAGTCTATTGAGGATGAGTTTATTGATTTTAGTGAGGAAAATTATAATATGTTACTAATGTTATCCTCATCTATTACACATTCTGATGGTGTTGTTGAGATTGCATCCATAGGTAGTTCACGCAAGAGGAAATCACCCACTTGTGTGATTCGTGTGAATGGCATGAATGTGAATTTTTTAGCTGATTCGGGGTCTCCTTTCACTCTTGTTAATATTAAAGATCTTGGAACATCTGGAGACATTCCGTTACAGCAGTCCGATATCATAATTTTTGCTTATGGAGGGAAAAGAGTGGGAAGTCTTGGGCAAATTTGATGCTTGTTTAGAATTCGATGGGGGAAACAGCCTCAGGTCCAGTGTTTGTTGTCAAGGATGGTGCAAATTTGCTAGGTTGGGAAGAACAAGGGGAACTAGGGATCATCCTCGATCCTAACCATCCTGACATGGTTATATCCAAGCGTGAAGCTTCTAAGTTTTACTCTCTTCCTTCATCTTCCAACATCTCAGATGATGCGACTGTGAAACACTTGTCTGGGGATCAGTGGATTGATATGTATCCTGATGTTTTTTGTGATAGACTTGGGAAATTAAAAGGTTTTCAACATCGCATTATTTTAAAAGATGGCGCTAAAGCCACTGCGCACAGAGTGCGTAAAGTACCCTTGAGTTTGCGTGTTTAACTAAAAGAGGAGCTTGAACGGTTGTGTCGCATGGATGTCATTGAGGCCATTGAGGGCTCAGAATGCTTGGCTCCCATTGTTATCGCACGTAAGGCTGCTAAGTCCCTTGGAATGTGTGTGGATTCGCGCGATTTGAATGCTAATATTTGGATCGACCGCCAACCATTACCGAATATCAGTGAGATGTTGGCTACGCTTGATGGGGCCAAGTATTTTTCTTCTTTTGACATTTCTTCGGCCTATCATCAGGTCGAGCTTTCCAAAGAGTCCAGACATTTTACCTCCTTTGTCACTCCGGAGGGCGCGTTTCATTACAAACGCATGCCTTTTGGTTTGGCATCGGCTTCTGCGGTGTTTCAACATTTAATGGGCAACCTGTTTAGGAACTCAGCGTGAGTCGTATCCTTCCAGGATGACATTTTGGTACATGCATCTACTGTAGCTGAACCTGACAGCAGGGTAAAATTAGTTATTGATACTGTAAGGACTTATGGTTTAACACTCAGGAAGGATAAGTGTACATTTTTTCGAGAGGGGGTTGACTATTTAGGGCATCACATCTCTAATAAAGGGATTGAACCAAAAGTTAAAATTTTAGATGCTATTAAAAATGCCCCTCCACCTTCCAATAAGGACCAACTGCGCTCTTTTCTAGGTCTTTTGGAGTATTACGCGAAATTTGTTGGAAATTTTGCTGACAAGACATCATGCTTAAGGGAACTTCTCAAGAAGAATGTCAAATTTGTATGGTATGACAAGTGTGCTTATCAATTTTGCAACTTGAAAAAAGAAATTGTTCAAGCTCGCCCTTTGAAACTATTTAATATTAATGACAAATGTATTGTTTGTACCGATGCTGGTAACATTGGTTTAGGTGCGGTTTTGATGCAAAAGAGAAGTGACGGTCGTGAAGAGGTAATTGCGTTTGCTTCCAGGACTCTCTGTGGTGCTGAAGGCTCCTATTCCACCATCGAGAAGGAGGCTTTGGCCTTATGGTGGGGCGTTCAGTATTTTCGGAATTTCTTGTGGGGCAATGTGTTCACTCTCAGGACCGATCATAAGCCTTTGGTGGATCTTTTCACAACTAAGGGTGGTGGTCGTGCCACTCCTAGGATTGCCAAATGGCAATATAGATTGCAGGAGTTTAATTATTGTTTACAGTATGTACCTGGTGCCAAAAACAACATTGCCGACTGTCTTTCTCATCTTCCTCTGGCTAATGATCTCTCTCTTCATTCTGATGACGATCTTGACGTGGTTTGTGCTGTGGGAGCTGTGGTTGATGTTGTGAATGGTGCGCTCTCTGAACAAGAGTGGGTGCATGCTTTGTCTGAGAATGAGGAAATTAAGTTGGTTGTGGACTTTTTAGTTCATGGTTGGCCTGTCAGCAACGACCTATCTCCTGAGTTAATACCTTTTAAGAGGATTTGTGATGAGTTGTCCTTGGTGGATGGTATTTTACGCAGGGGTGGTCTTTTGGTTGTTCCTAAGTGCATGCAAGAAAAAAATCTGAATCTTGCTCACGAAGGTCACCAGGGTATTCGTGCGATGAAACGCAGAATTCGTGAGGACTTTTGGTGGCCAGGTGTGGATAGATCCATTGAGCATTTTGTTAGGGACTGTTGTGCTTGTGTTCTCAGTGATAAGTCCCAAGTCAGTCATCCGTCTCCTATTGACCCTGTGCCTGTTAAAAATGTGCCTTGGTCCCAGCTAGCTTTTGATGTTGCTGGACCATTTGGTATTTCAGGTGGGTGTGTTAATTCATCTTCTGTCATTGGTTTCCTTAAGGAAGTGTTTCTTCGTGAGGGATTTCCGGACGAGCTGGTAACTGATAATGGGACTCAATTAGTTTAGTGGGAGAAGCAGGATTTTCTTAGCGAACTTGGCATCAAGCATGTGTTGACATCTCTTTACCATCCCCGCAGCAATCGTTTAGTTGAACGCTTTAATCGCGTTATTAAGGACCATCTACCGTTAGCCCTTGTGAATGGTTTGTCATGGTGTACAGCTGTTGCGGATATGTTATGGGCTTTTCGAACTACTTGGCAGTTGCTGTCTGGGAGTTGTCGGGACTGGTCTTGAATGAAGAGGCTCCAACTTACCTGTGGTCAGCCCTTATTTTCAAGCTGTGGTGGGAGTTGTGTTATGGGCACAGTGAGCTCTACTGTTGCCATCTGCCCAGGCTGACCAGATAGGCCAGGATCATCATCCATTTTCAGGACTGTTGTTATCACTGAGGGCTTCAACCTGAGATGGAGAGGAACTCTGTTCGGTTTCTATCCTCTGTGCAGGTGTTGTGGCTTATTGACCTGCTGAGAAATTGAGAACATTGCTATTGGTGGGAGTGAGGTATCTACATCCACGTTGTTTGTGTCAAAGTAAATAAGGACCTAGAATGAAACAAAATAGGTAGAGATCAGTATTCTCATCTATTTGTGTGGAGTTGAAGTTGGTCACTAGACATGTGAAGACATTCAGTACATGTGGATGTGTATGTATGTGGCATATTGGCTTAGGGATAGACATAACATTTCCAAAACAATTTAAAATCACAGTGTAGTCGTAAGATATATATTTGCCCATTCCACTGACTAGTTGTGTATCATACAGGCAACCATACAGCTTGGTTGTATATTTAGCATTTTTCATTGTGTGAGGAGTGCAAGGACAAGTGGTCACCTGGCACTGATTATCAGCTACATTTCCTTCATGGCTTACTTATATTAGGGATACACAGTTGTTAGTGTGTCACACATGCCATTAATAGTTTAAGTTGTGAGACCAGGACACCATCCTGCGAAGTATGCAGACATATATATGAATAGAGCATTGTCTATACATTGTACAGTCCATGATCAGTGGAAATCAGTAGTGACATGGCAGACAAGTGAGAAGGGATACAAGGAATCTAGCATCTTGGTTAGAGTTGCAGTCAGAGGGCCTCATGGTATTAGTGGTAGCTTTTCAATCTCAACATACCAACACTTGACAAAAGATAAACTGCATGATGAGTGAAGATCAGTAGTGACAAGGCAGACAAGTGTGAAGGGGCAAAATAAGTTTGTCATCCTGGTTATAGTTGCTGTTACTGGGCTGATTCTCTTTCTCAACGTATCAAAACTTGACAAATTGTGAACTGCATGATGAGTGAAGAACAGTAGTGACATGGCAGACAAGTGAGAAGGGGCAAAAGGAGTCTGGCATCTTGGTCAGAGTTGCAGTCACAGGGCCACTTTTTTTCTCAATTTACCAACACTTGACAAATGGTATGCTGCATGATGAGTGAAGATCAGTGGTGACATGGTAGACAAATGGAAAGGGGCAAAATGAGTCTAGCATCTTGGTTGGAGTTGCAGTGACAGGTCCTCATGGTAGTTACTGTCACTTCAATCTCACTTTACCAACACTTGAAAAATGGTTAGTGCACCATATATATTGGGAGCATGCATTTGGGGTGGACCATACATTTACATTTTAACACATAATATGGGTCCTGGCATTATATTTTTATAGACATCCACAGTTGATACATGTGCTCTTAAATGCTACAATACACATCGACCCAGCCAAACCATCTCACATACTTCGAGTACTACATGTAAGGGAAGTAGAGAAATAATACAATAGCAAAAGGAGGGTCAAGAGCAAACAGGACATTATCATACTGTGCCAGTTACTGAAGTGTAACTTACCAGAGTTCATTCCCTCATATATTCCTGCCAAGCCCTCAGAATGCAAGATGGCCAAGACCTTCTTAGAGGAAAATAACTGTAATGGGGCACTGGGAGGGCCACTGCCAGACCTCTGAGCCGGTAGGATGTGGTTGTTGTGCCGGGTATGCACCCTCAACCTGAGGTCAGTACACCACATCCTAATGCCATTCTGTGTGCACAGGGTGGTACCACCAGCATTCACTCTGTTTACTATCATTTACCACATTTCTGTTTTCTTACTCAAAGTAATATGCTGGACTTGGAAACCAAAACGTTGGGGCTCTACTCTAATGATTTCATCCACCATGACTGTCAACTCAGCTTCTGTGAAAAGTGCATTTTTTGGCGAGGCATAATGAAAAAGAAATTGTGAAAGACTATATTAAAGGTAAAACAAACAAGTGATACAGGTGAAAAGGTGTAAAACAAAAATTACAGGTGGTGGAAAGTGCTAAATGGAAGATGAAAAAAGGGCTGCCTTATCTCAAAATGCAAAAAATGATGGCGCCTGTTTCGAGGGCTGGAGTTGAGAAGCAAAGGATCCTGGTCAGTGATGGGGTGTGTTTTATAGTGTGGTTATAGTGGGGTTTGCAGGTTTGTCTACTTGGCCAAATCACATCAACTGTGCAGTTTTTACATCCATCAATAATCACTTTTGTGGTGCTTTTTTGTGCATGTACTGCGGTGGTCTACTGCTTTTGGGAAACTGCCACTGGTAGACCGCCAGTACAACTGTGTAGTCATAATAAACTCAACGGGTACAATACAGACTTGACAGCATCGGAGGATGCAGTATTAACATTGCAAGCTGCCGTGGTCCCAGCGGGAAGAGCATTGTGGGCACAGTTGACATTTCAGACAGCACAACGTGTAATAGGGTGGGCAGGAGACCACCAGTGTTACAGTGCCCTGGAGGACACAGACACAGCAGTCAGGTGGAGGTACCTCCAAACTCGTAATCAGGGCCTTAGTCCAGTGTTTACTGCTTCTGAATCACAGTTTAGTTATGCATGATATTTGTGTTTCTGTGTACAGTTTTCCTTTACTGGTTGTGTAGATACTGAAGGTCAATAATGTTCTTGACTAGTAGCCTCCTTTTTAGTCTTTTTTTTAAATATTTTCAGACTATTTAGTTGATTTTCAATGTTCTATACTAGTTGCAGATGTATTAAACTTTCATGACTATACATATAGGTTGGATTAAATTGTATTGCTTCTATCCTTCTATCCTACCTTGGTACAAATGGAGAGTTTAACTCATGATGCAGAGTACTCTGTTTTTCTGCGTGTTGTGTACTGATTATTCAGATTATTATTCCGGTGTGACACTTGCCCTGCAATGCCCTGCATTTGGAACATAGGTCAATATTGCCTTGCTTCAGGATCCTCTACATCTAGAATTTCAATATGGAGCCTGTTTTATCACAATTGTCCTCTAGGCTGTCAGTGGTGTACTGTTCCTAAACTCACCCGTGCAGGTTATGTTTCTGGCAGTGATATTTATAGGAAGGGAAGCAGAATGCAATTTTTATCTTTCCACTGACAAATTTCATCTATATTTCATGCTATTTAATTATTAGGTCTAGGCGAAATTGAACTTACGTCATCATAATTCTCACTTTTTTGGGAATCTCGCATTTTGCATACTATGCAAAATTCCTGAAATGTTGCCATTATGACACTTCATGCAATTATGTGTCTAATACTTTAAAACACTATTGCAAATGGTTCTGTTAATGTGAGAATGCATTTTGCACTAAAACATAGCACAAAACGACAGATTTGCACTTTGTTTAAAGTCATGTAACTTTGTCGAAATTGTACGTAATTACATGAAAGCAAATTACAAGATTTTCGCACACCCATAGAAAGTACAGTTGTCTTTTACAGCTTGCTGTGCAGCATGGGGCTCTTTTATAACTGTTATACCCCACAGTTCTTTTCTAGACACCAGAACTACCTTTTGCTACTTAGATTTGTCTGGGCTGTTGTCACTTGTTACTCACACAATGTTTGATCCCAAATTTTCAGCACATCACCCATATTGGTCATGAGGTCAAATGTTTCACTTAATTTCAGTCAAAGTAAATGAGCTACCTTGACCCCTAATAAGTGCTACATTGTAAAAGGACAATTACGTGGTTTTTCTTTTGTTTGCAAGCAATGCATGTTACCTAATTACCTTGTGAAACCGTTCTGTACTGCTAGATTTAGTGTCTCTAAATATCATGGATACATTTTTATTAATTTATATTTCTCCAATTCGGAAACTTTAAGTATTCTTTTCTATTGTGATAGGGATTATCTGCTTTTGTCCGATATGGGTCAGACAGAGAATGCACCCTACCCTGGAGATGAAGACAGTGCGTCATGGATGTATTCTGAACCCGTTCCATTTCATGGTGTACATCATGGTTCATGGTGTACATCAACAGCTTGTACCTGGCCCTGTTAGATCAGGGCTGGAACGTGCTTACTGTGGACAGTTGTCCCCAGCCTGTTCTTTTATGCACAGTCAATGCAGTCCTCATGGCTCCAACAGCCAGGGGCCTCCAGTGCATCCTAGACTATTTTGTTGCTCACATGGACGTACTTGACCTCACCACCAATTATTCTAAATCGCATGTTATGATGGTGGGTCGTAGGAACACCAGAACCAATTAATGTATAAAGAAGGGCCACCTCATTAGCAGGGTTGACTGTTTCTCTTGTCTAGGGATCCTTCTGATTTACCGACTTTCTTCATGACCTCTTCAAAATAAATATTGCATCAGATTCAAAGTGGCTATCAGTGGGGTTGGCCTTTTGGCAAAGCGTCTGGGTCACATCAATATGGAGGCTATAATGAAGGTCTTGACGGCCAAATACGTGCCATTTTGTATGTTGAATCTGGGTATATTTACCTGCATCCCAGTTTAAGGTTGTCAAAAACTCATTCCTGAAAAGCTTGCTTAAATTTCCATCTAGCACTGCTTCTGAGATTCTTCATGAGGAATTGGGAATAGGGTATATTTCAGATTTGATTGGACTTCGCCTCCTGTTATTGTGGTTGTCTGTTTGGCTGAATGAGGATCTGTCTCTCATAGGCTTATCCTACAGATTGTTTAGTCCTGGACAGCTTGTTGAGTATTCATTGGCTTGCCTAAATTGGGCAGATTTTTAAGTCCCTTGGGCCATCCAGAGTTGTTCACCAACATATAATGTATTGTTAGCAGGGACATATCTTGTTTTGTCTGCAGAACACGAGGCTGCAGCCCTCCATAAACATTCTGTGTGTCATTTTGTCATGGTAAAATCAGTTCCTGGATTGAAACCCTACTTGACACTGGAGTTGTCCAATTTTCATTGTAGGCTTTTATCCTATTTTAGATTAACTTTTTTCCAGGAACTCCTGCTGACCATGGAATTTTGGTGTAAATTCTCAGAACTCCCGGCATACTCATGTGATGCTATTTCCCTCCCTAAAACTTTTTATATCATCTTGGTATGTACAAGATATAATCACATTCGCCACAGCTGTATCTGCCCACTTCTCTTGCCTATGAATTTTACTCAAGTGAGACCTGCCTTTCGCTTTCTTCAGCTGCTAAAATTCCCTACTGTCTGTTTTTATCTGACTCACTTTTTATTTGGGGTTATCCAGGGGTAGTGATTGTTTTAGCTTTTTTAGAAGGAGTTTTTAACTGGGTTTTATTCTTTTTAGCATGTCTCATGCTGTGTACTTCTCTTGTATGTTTCAACAGAACAAGGGAACCCTTAAGATATAGCATAGGGACCTTGGGCATTACATGTTACAAAAAACAGTGGTCCCTATATGTAAATGATACACAAAGAACAATGACCATACACTTAATAAGTAGTATGTCTTCTGTCCGTCCGGACAGGATTTTTATTTTTCATTAATTGCAAGTAAAAGTGTTTCTTAGAAAAGATGTCAAGCGGGCACAGCTGTGACCCTCAACATACAAGACACAACAACAAAGAAGCAGTGTAAACAAGGCAAAAGAATCCGTCTGCGCACTTGTACCTCAGTAAAGCAGACTTAAAGTGTACAAAAAACCACACCATTGCATTATTAAGTTTTACATAAATACTTTGCATATGGGGTTAAAAGTCGACGACGTTTCGATGCCTATTAGGATAGAGGCATCATCATCAGGACAAGAGTTGGCATTATTGTTGTCTTGGACACGAGTAGTAATTTTAAGCCTTTTTGTTACATTTACTTTATATACATATTTACATTGGAAGGAAAAAAGGGGGGAAAAAACTGAAATATATATCATGAGTAACAGGCATGTGTAAAAGATCCTTTTGTTGCAACCTGTGGGGTGATTGCTAGTGATGCATACAGTCTTCGGTCCATGATGGGTGAAAGGAGTTTAAAACATTTGTGAATCCAAATGTCGGCGCAGTGATTGTGGAAAGAATAAAGTACGGTTTCATGCAATGCTCTCATCGGAACATAGAGTTGTATGAGCATATTTAAAGCGGCTGAATTCGGTCTAATCAGGAGTTGAAGTTTCGGCGCCGTGACAGTGAAAATATAACGGCAGCTACATGCATGGCAGTGAGTTGAGGACCGAAAAATGAAAACCAGAGTGTACGGTCTGGTTGAGTTGTGCACGGTAACGATTGAACGTGCAGGCTATTGCGGCGGTTGGCGTGATGGCTCAAGGGGAGGGTGAAAGAAGGAATAAGTGAATTACACATACGTAGTAACAGTGTGGCCATCCGTAGAGTATTCTACGTGGTTGAGGCAGCTATAGTCGGCTGTCTGTGAAATAAAAACGGGGGGTTAAAACCTTAGCGAAACGCGACGTGTGCATCAACCAAGGGAAGTGGGAGTGGCATTTTACCTGGTTGATCGGGTGTAAACCTCGACTGTAATTCTTCGGTATCTTAGTTAACCGGGAAGGTAATCATGACTCGGACGTAGTAAAGCCGCAAGGAGCACAATGGCTACCTATAGAGGGCAAAAAGGGAGCCCGGTTACACAAGTGTGTACCGTGGCACTTGCAAAACAACGGTGTTTAGGGGGGCGTACTTTCTGCATAAGTGCATCAGCACTGCTGCGGGTATTGCGATCCGGTACTCGATGTGCTCGGTTTCCCGGGTATTATCATAAAAGGGGGGTAAACAGCGTGAAAGGACTCGCTTGTGTCAGTGTAGTGAAGGGGAATGATTACGTTGGCCATCTTAAAGTGTTGATTTATATTACAGTGAGCATGCAGATTTTGGAGCAAGGGAGGAATAAAACAACTACATATTCAGAATTACATACACATGTGAGAAATTCAAGATATTTACAGCAAGGACGTCCAGTCATCAAGCCGATTCAACCCATTCCGAATGCTGTTTGTTCGCAGAATCCAGTGTAGAGAAAGAAGAACTACACTGGATTCTGCGAACAAACAGCATTCGGAATGGGTTGAATCGGCTTGAGGACTGGACGTCCTTGCTGTAAATATCTAGAATTTCTCACATGTGTATGTAATTCTGAATATGTAGTTGTTTTATTCCTCCCTTGGTTTACTCAACCAGACCGTACACTCTGGTTTTCATTTTTCGGTCCTCAACTCACTGCCATGCATGTAGCTGCCGTTATATTTTCACTGTCACGGCGCCGAAACTTCAACTCCTGATTAGACCGAATTCAGCCGCTTTAAATATGCTCATACAACTCTATGTTCCGATGAGAGCATTGCATGAAACCGTACTTTATTCTTTCCACAATCACTGCGCCGACATTTGGATTCACAAATGTTTTAAACTCCTTTCACCCATCACGGACCGAAGACTGTATGCATCACTAGCAATCACCCCACAGGTTGCAACAAAAGGATCTTTTACACATGCCTGTTACTCATGATATATATTTCTGTTTTTCCCCCCCCTTTTTTCTTCCAATGTAAATATGTATATAAAGTAAATGTAACAAAAAGGCTTAAAATTACTACTCGTGTCCAAGACAACAATAATGCCAACTCTTGTCCTGATGATGATGCCTCTATCCTAATAGGCATCGAAACGTCGTCGACTTTTAACCTCATATGCAAAGTATTTATGTAAAACTTAATAATGCAATGATGTGTTTTTTTGTACACTTTAAGTCTGCTTTACTGAGGTACAAGTGCGCAGACGGATTCTTTTGCCTTGTTTACACTGCTTCTTTGTTGTTGTGTCTTGTATGTTGAGGGTCACGGCTGTGCCCGCTTGACATCTTTTCTAAGAAACACTTTTACTTGCAATTAATGAAAAATAAAAATCCTGTCCGGACGGACAGAAGACATACTACTTATTAAGTGTATGGTCATTGTTCTTTGTGTATCATTTACATATAAGGACCACTGTTTTTTGTAATGTGTACTTCTCTTTTAGCATGTTTGTTTAATCTCTCATATCTTCTCTTGCTTTTTCCATGTTTTTATAACACATATAATTTGTTGTGGTGGTGATTGCATGTGTGCTTGCTTTATTGTATTATCACTGCGCTTTTGTGATTTTCTCGAAAAATCTAATAAAGTTTCACTCCTACTAATACTGTGCTAGTCTGATTCGCTTAAGGTTTCTGATGCAGCCTATAGTATGGGTTGTGTGTCCGCCTGCAGGATTACTATGCCTCATCATTTAAATTCATGCTGTTTGCGATCTCATTGAGTTATTTAAAAGGTACTGAGTGCCCAATTCACAGAATTAACTTAAGACAAAATCCTAAACTTACTACTTTTGGTATTCACATAATGCACTTACTACTTTTGGTATTCACAGAATGTATTTACGATTACTAACTTTACGCCCGCACTCGGGCCGGAAAATCCGGCCCGGAGGCAGAGCTTCCGGCTTGGAGGCGGAGCTTGCGGCCCGGAGGCAGAGCTTCCGACCCAGAGATGGAGATTTCAGCCATGGCTAAATCCCCACCTCTGAGCTGGAAGCCCCGCCTTTGGCCTGGAAGCTCCGCCTCTGGCCCTGAAGTTCCGCCTTCAGGCCGCAAGCTCTGCCTCCAAGCCGGAAGCTCCATCTCTGGGCCGGAAGCTCTGCCTCTGGGCCGGAAGCTCCGCCTCCGGGCTGGAATTTCCAACCCAAGTGCGGATGTAAACTTAGTAGTTGTAAATCCATCCTGCCTGACCCTCATTGAGAAATCTTGCCGGGTTTTCCATGCTCGCACTTGCCAACTTGATGTTGCCATCTTGGAGGCGGAGCTTGCGGCTCAGAGGTGAAGATTTCAGCCATGGCTTAATCCCCACCTCCGAGCCTTAAACTCTGCCTCTGGCCTGGAAGCTCCGCTTCCGGCCCGGAAGCTCCGCCTCCAGGCCGCAAGCCCCGCCTCCAAGCCGGAAGCTCCGCCTCTGATCCGGAAGCTCCACCTCTGGGTCAGAAGCTCCACCTCCGGGCCGGAATTTCCAGCCCGAGTGCGGACGTAAAGTTAGTAGTTGTAAATCCATCCTGCCTGACCCCCATTGAGAAATCTCGCCGGGTTTTCCATGCTCGCACTTGCCAACTTGATGTTGCCGATCTCAAACGAGGAAATATTTCACAGGGAGGTGGATTTTCCTCGCTCGCGCTCGCCAACATGACGTTGATGAACATGAGCGGGGAAAAAAACTCTGCTGCGGTATGCGGAGCGGAGTTTTTGTAGCTTCGTGTAACGCGGAGTTTTGTCAGGAAACAGTGCTTACCGCTAGCTGAAGAGCGCGTGACTGCCCTTGATCAGTGTTTCTACTAGTGGAAGGGCTGGTGGTGCAGAGTGGGCTTCAGCCGGACCTGTATGAAGGCTGCTCACTCATAGTAGTTACTTTCTGTAAGGCTCAATGATAATGAACAACAGGTTCCAGAAACCCTGTAATCAGGTGATGGTTGAGGACGAAGGTGGCTATTTTGCATATTCAGGTATAGTCTTCCATGAGTTTCAGTTTATATTCAGATTTTTTTAAATGTGATGTTACTGTAGGCAGGACCTTGCTTTGTGGATCTGTGATACAAGTTTTGGATGAATGTCTATTACTGAAGTATCCGTGAGAGGCATTCTAAAATTTTCAGAGAAGCATCCTGGAATATCAAGTCAATTCAAAACAAATGCTCCACTTTCATTTGATGTATGATTCAGTGTCAAAGAATTTGGGATTGATTCATTAATTAATGAACTTGAATTCTTCTATGTCTGTGGTATGTATATGCGATGAACATGTAAGGTACTAGTGGGGAAAGAATATATATATGTTAAAAATTAGGAATTTTCATTTGTATTATAAACAAATTAGAACTTTGGGCACATCTATATCAGGAGACTCACATAGGTGGAGTGGCAGTTAGTTCTTCTTCTGGGAGAGAAGGGTTACATGTGTTCTTTGCAGTTACTTGTGTTTTGCAACATTTCAGTTTTTAGAAAGTGTCAGCTTCATTTAGCTGTTACTGCAAAAAAAATCTTGAACACTCATGATAGATTATTAAAGCTTTCTGATTTATACTTTGATATTAATTTCAACTTGCAGATGGCATTGGCCAACAAAATGACGAGGTAGTAAAGCAATAACTAATGTCTCTGGTTTCTGTTATCCGATTCCCCATTCCAATTTTGTGTTTCTGCTATTTGGTTTACATTTCATTATGTATTTAGTCAACAGTGTTTGCGGTGAGGGGTGGAAGTGGATGTCACTCCCTTTGGATCTGTGGAACACTTTTAGGGCCACATGTATTAAGCATTTTTGCGGTCGGAAACAGCGGATCGTCCGTTTCCGACCGCAGAAATGCTTTTACATATGTATGAAACACAAATAGTGATTTGGTAAATGTTACCGAATCACAATTTGTGTTTGCGATTCAGTATTTAGAAGGGGCGTGTTTAGGGCATCCCTTCCAAATACTGAATCCGAATGGGATGTATGAATGTTTTGCAACCAAATTACAGTTGCAAAAATTCATTTTTTACTGACTCCTTGAAGGAGGTGGTAACCCATTTGCAAATGGGAAGGAGTTCCCAGGGGCCCCCTTCCACTTTGAGAATTGAAAACATTTTTTTAAGAGTAGGCAGTGGTCCCACGGACCACTGCCTACTCTTAAAAAATGGAACTGCAAAGTATCATTTTTTCTTTTTAAATGCATCCCGTTTTCCTTTAAGGAAAATGTGCTGCATTTGAAAACAAAAAATACTGCTTTATTTAAAAGCAATCACAGACATGGTGGTCTGCTGATTTCAGCAGGTCACCATCCCTGGGATGGTGTAGATTCCAAATGGCTCACAAATTGTGACCTGCATCATTAATATGCATGAGGTAGGTCGTTTTACGACTCATTTAGAATCGCTAATGAAACTGTCCCATCTGAGCCTATAAAAGGACCTGGGGACCACATTCCTAAGGACTGTTTCTCAAAAAAAGGGAGGAGACTTACAACTTTTCTCAATAAGCTTTCTTTGGCCCCAGGGCCCCCATCCCCGGGGCCTGCTCACTGGCTGTGTCCCGGCAACCACTTCGCAGGAGCATTTTTAAAACTTCTGCCAAACAGTAGCAAACACAAAGTCTGCTCCCAGCGAGCAGGAGCTTTAAAACAGCTGGGAGCAAACGTTTGATGTGTTTTCCTGCCTGCACTGACGTGGACAGAGAAACAGATCAGGATATTGCTACTGCCCAGAGGGAGTAGCATAAATAACTCCTCCCTGAGGGCGGGAGCAATGCCGGCCTGCTGCATGATGGAAGTCAGCTGGGGCAGCTAGGGCACTGGTACCCCCCCGCGGACCCCAATAAGTGTGGGCATATGGGTGTGAGCACCGCGCCACCCACCTTTAATTGTTGTGTGCACTGGGTGATGGGGTCCCCGGGCGCAAACACAGCTCGGCGGGGAGGGGGGTGTAGCCATCCTCCCCTTAAAAAAAAAAAAGCAGGCCTGGGTAATGTGGTGCCCACGGCCCAAAAAGGCCCAAAGATAGCACAGTCTTTGGATGATATGTTATCAGTGATGTAATTAATTATGTCATTTGAGATATCAGTGTTGTCATTACTCTCATTATTAATTTCATTGTAAATGTTGCAGTGATATTATCAATGATGTCATAGAAGATGTTATGAGTGGTGTTATATATGGGGTAATTAGTAGTGCACAGCGAGGGTGTGAGTCATAGTTAATTTAGGGCTTGAGATAAGTATAACTAATGTATTTTTAAGGGGAGGAGGTCCAAGTGTCTGGAAAGGTTAAGAGGGTAAGTGAGGCACAATAGCTGGTCGGACTCAGGCTCATAGATACTGATGTGGTATGGCGACTCAATCCCCTACATACTGATGGTCATATGGCACCAAACATAGCTCTGTTCTTGAGCAGAATCCCTACAACTCTTCATAACAAAATTATTATCCGACTAACATTACTCCAAGAAGCAGAATCTGGAAAATTGTAAAATGATTGGGAGGCCCTCATTCTTCATGTCACTCCCTGTATAACGTCTTATTATTCAACAATAACAAAAGAGAGAATCAAGTTTGGAACAATGATTTAACATGTGATCAAATGTTGTTTCAGGGACATTATTCATATGATCCCAAATATACTGGCAGAACATATTTAAGATGTCAAGATGATTTGGAGGAGCGATTCAACAGTTTTATGGAGCTGATCCTCGACAAATTCTCTTCAAGGAAGTTAAAGAGAGTGATAACCAGAAGTAAATAGACAGTGTCTAAAATGTATGAGCAATGTTATTTGTCATTATAAAGGCATTTAAAACATGCATCAGATCACAAATATACGTTTAACTGTAGAAACAAAATTCACATTCAAAAACTGATTTGTTTTGTTCACACGTTTAAAATTCTTAGCAGATTTAACACTTCAATACGTGACCAAGGCATTTTGTAGGTTTGAGGTTAAACCACAGATATATGCTTTTCTAAAGATAATTCAATTAAACCACATCTGATTGAAAAGAGAATACAGTGAGTAAAATAGACAGAACAAGATTTATGTTGCTCTTTTCAGACTTCATTAAGGGCCATATGTACAAAAAATATGAACTGTGATTTACTAAATGCGATTTTTACTTAATCACAATTACGAAACAGCAATTCCTAATGTAAAAAAAACCTTCAGATTGAGATTTCTAATAGGGTCGCAGATTGATCTACTTCATGGATATTAGTGAAGTAGGTCGCAATTTGCGACCCAGTAGGAGTTGTATTTATCACATGGATGTTAACCTGCTGGGGTCAGCAGGCCTCTATGTCTGTGGTTATTTTTTAATAAAGCAATTTTTTTATTTTTTTCAACTGCAGACTATTTTTCTTTTTTTAGGAGTAGGCATTGGTTCCTTAGACCACTTACTGCTCTTTAGAAATATTTGTTTCAATGTTCACAAAGGGAAAGGGTCCCGTGGAAACCCCTTTCCATTTGCGAATAGGTACACCCACCTTTGAGGTGTCGGTGAAAAATGTATGTTTTGCAACAATAATTAGGTCACAAAACATTCATATATAGGACTGCAATTCAGTATTTGGAAGGGACAACCTAATCACATCCCTTATTTATTTAGGGAGTTTTATATAGTGCGAACTAGACATGAGGAATCTGGTATCAGAGCGCTTTACATAGCACCAGTTTCATTACACAAGGACACTTTTATTTATTTTTTCTTAGGCACGAGGAGATTAAGTGATTTGCCCAGAATCACAGGATGTTGAGCGTCGTAGCCGAGACTCAAACCTGGGTCCCCAGCATTGACATCGATCACTCTAGCCGTACGGCTACATCCTCAATCATTAAAGACAAATTACGATTAGGTAACATGTTACCGAATCGCAATTTGTGCTTTGTACATATGGAAAAGCATTTTTGCAGTCAGACATGACTCAATTCTGCAAATCAGGCCGTTTCCGACCACAAAATGATTTTGTACATATGGCCCTAAATCCTTTGAGGCTAATCAAAAGTCAAAGATATTTTGTGCATCACCTGTGGTTCAGTAACTCTCACACTCTATTAACTCTTCTCAATGGCTTTACCTTTAATATACATTGCTAATGGTTCCAGTTGTCAACGTTATAAGTCTTTAATGTATTGCCATAGTGATAAATATGTCCCAAAGCCCTCTAAAGTGGTTAATGCATTTTACAAAATGCCTAAATTATAAACATTTGCATACATTTTTGTTTCAATAAATGAATGACATTAGAAGTTGTGTTACGTTCATTCGTACAAAGGGAAACATAGAAGCTAGATATGAATACAGAGAAATGAAAGGATCTCACAAGAAACATTACTCAAAGGTATGGAAGAGAGCCAGCATAATATTGTGGTACAAAGTTGCATCTCTGCATATGTAACACTGTTAAAAGAGGTCTTAGTTTATATGGATCCAAATCCCTAGAGTGTTATTCCAGCTATAGGTAGACAGTTTTCTGTACACACTACAAATTCCGCCATGCACCCCTCTATTATAACCTTCCTCACCCTACATACAAAAACTCCCTCTACCAAGCAAGGAGATTGTCCAAAAGGTGCTGACCTGAATGTGAGGACTGGTGTAGGTATAAACTGGAATCCTATCAAGAGAAATTAACGCCCTCTGGAAAAAAATACCTCAGTTTTGAACACCGCCCCAAAAAAAAGAAACAGCGTAAACCACAAAGGAAATGGCCTTAAACAAAACTCTCCAAAACACGGGCGCTTTTAATTCTTAGTGTCAGAAGTAGAGGAAGCTCACTGGCACACTTTATTCCTTAGCACTGGGATTGGCTATATGATCATGAACAGCAAATATACAAAAAATAGGAAACACAAGCGAGATCAATAAGGATGAGCCATCAACTTATAACCAATCAGAAAATAACTCAAACGCCACAGAATATGCAATTTAATTATGACTGGCAATCATCCACTTTGAAACCTATGCAACCAAAGACACAGAAAACCAAGCAAACAAATCTGGATGGCTGAACACCAGATTACAGTGGAAAAAATCCATGATAGGGATGAAAAATAATTAGAACCGCTAGGATCAAATTGAATCAAATCAAACCCAATTCTTATCCTAGGTACCAAAGAAACCTAAGAGAACAAGAAAACACAATGAAATTGGGGAATATGTTAATAAATACTTATGGAATTAAAAAGAGGAGAATTGATATTTGAGTTGGAGGAAAGTAGATGTGCATCACAGGTAGACGTTAGTAGAAATAACACTTCTCAAATGTCTACAATGTAAAACAAAAAGACCTATTCCCAACATTCTAGATAACATATTTGACAACCTACATAAACTAGAGAGCACAACTAATGGCTTTTAAAAGTCCTTAGGAATTCTCAGGACATAGAACGAACTAATGGACAAACTTAGAGGGTGATTTAGAGTATGCGGACAGCGCACACCATCACAGTGCTGAGGAAGTAACCTGTCCATACCCCCTAGGACATTGCAAAACTTGTCTGCCAAATTTATGCAGCCACAAAACAATAAATTAGAGGTGAAAATAAGCAATAATGTTGGTATTTTTTCTACAGGCACACAATGTGTCTGTCACAATAATATGGTGGCCCACTCAGGAGACCAGCACCATGCAGCAAACTCATGCTGGAAAGAGGAATGTCTGATGCAAGGGAGAGTTCACATTTCACTTTAGAATTTTTGCTCTCTCTGGCACCATCCTAATGTCGTTTCCCAGCATAAAATACATTCTGATGAAGGTGTTAATTTGGCTCTCTCTACACACTACCCATTTCATGGTAAGGTCAGTGGATGGTAGAGGCAGCTACTCAACAGCTCTGTGCAGAAGCATGTATTCCACTCTGCTCTGAGTCTGAGGCAGCCGGGGGCTAGAATAGATGACAGGGGATAACAATTTAAAATGCAGAAGGGGGGGAGTGGCGAGAGTAGGTGAGTGGTGGTTTATTTTGAGCTTTTTGGAGGCAATGCTCTGCCTCCAGAAAGCTGTCACAAGCAATGCACAGCAGGAGAGAGAATGTAAAAACCTCCAACTTTCCCATCCGCCTTTTACTGACCTAGCACATGATTAATTAAAAGGGGGCTTTCAAAGATTAAAAAAAAAAATGTTTTACATCACATTGCAATTGCAAAATAATGGAAGGTCTCTCTGATAACCAAACTAATGGTCCACTGTCATATTTAGAGTCAGGAGGACTGTCAGTTTTGCCTTAACATGGCCCCCATTCACTCCATTAGCTGATTTTGTCTCATATTACTTTTGTGAATCGGACCCTATATTTCTTTTATATAATTTTAGTGGAAAAGGGACTTTATGAAAATATGTTGTGATGCCACCTATAAAGAACTTGTTTACTTCTCATCCCTGCTCCAGGGGCTTGATAAACATTCTTGGCTGGCTCGCTAATGATATTGAAGGACGGGCCCTCTAGGGCCACGCGGGTTATACACAACTACCTGCTATGCCTTCCCTAAAATGAAGAGTCGGTCAGACAGTAGAGAATACAAACTTTCTTTATTCAGTTTACACTCTGCAGAGGAGCTCAGTCAGCCCTTTACCCTAAAATGTTTGCCGAGGGGACTGGCGCCGGAGGTATGCTAATACATAATAAACCCTTCTGGAGACTTTGGCCACGCCTCTAATGGAAAGTTACCAGCTCGAGCCAGGCATTAACAAAGGAGATACAGAGAGATGAGCTAACACCTCCCAGATGGGTGAACTAGCAGTACTCCCAGACCACTGTGCCGAGTCTCAGCATCTCCTAACATGGGAGCAGAGCTACACATCGAGATTGGAATGCATAGAAAGAATATTGGCTCATTAGCAAGTCGGGTTACAGCCTTGAGCAGAACAGACAATAATAACGGAGTACAGTGTTTTGCTAAGGCAAACAAAAAGAGAAATAATGCCTAGTATGGGTACAGTCCAAGCAGTCTTCTAGTGATTGTGAAATACAAAATGGAGTCACACAAAGTAACTACGCTTACAGGTTGCTAGGATAACTCAGTGGGTTGCATAACGTGAATGCAAATAGCGTCTATTTAGCCACATAATGCTAACCTAACATAGCATATAAGTGCACAATAGGAAAGGGAGGCTCAGACCTAACAATACCCTATGTGAAAGAAGATGGCTTTGCCTCTCGGAGCAGGAAAGCAGGGGTATTGTCAACACATGGTCACTTAACTGAAAAAGTATATCTTTCCCAGTTCTTAATTTGACAAGGAAATTCCAAATGAGGATTCCTGAAGCTTCCTACTTTGATTACCAAAGCATTTAGGCTCTAAATTCAGCAAGAGTGAAAACCTTTTCCATTAATGGCATTGAGGAGGGCACTAATTTCCAAAGGGAGTGGCTAGGTGTGAGAAATTGGGTTACTGGTTGAGGGGGTGAGACCCTTCTCAAGCAGCCAACCACAATTCTTGTCAGTGTGTAGTCACAAGCAAACCCAAATTAACCTGTGCTCAGCCCCCTGGTAGCTTGTCACAGAACAGTGAGGCTTAACTTTGAGGCAATCTATAACTATTTAGGTGGCACTTCAAACAGCAACAAAGTGAAAACACAACAGAAGAAAATTAACTAATGATCAAAACTTAATTCCACTCCCTAATTTCAATCCTAAAGCATTTCTTAATCCCTTGGCTACTCCATTTTCAGAACTAGTTGCATCTACAACCACATCTAAGATAGTGTCTAAAATTAGAGAAAACGTAGACACACTATTCCTTGATTTTATTCCTATTTTTGATCCGGATCTCATTTTAAATAGATCTGCTTTAGTTAAATGCTTCCACGAAATAGAAAGCCTAAAACTAATTCAATCGGCAGACATAGATGTTGTAACTTTAATAAATTCGGAAAATGGAAAGATAGCACGTGTAAAATTTTATTCTAAACTGGTAATAAATCATGTCTTACATTGGGCAGAAGATTTTCAAAAAAGAGGAATTGATGTCGACCCTTTTATTCCGATTAAAATAGAAAGTCAAAATCGCCATAAAATGTTAATCCATCAGGGTGTTAAACCATATCCCTCAGGTAATCTCCCTGCAACGACTGACGAGTTAAAAATACGTGTTTCAAATAATAAGCGACAGGTGATAGTAAATAATCCGACCCTTATAAAACAAACAAGGGTAAATGATGCCGATTTGGAGTGGAGCTGGTTGCCTGCCACTCTGTCTGATAAATCAGGTTTCATATCTAGACTAAATTCGGATTTTTAACGATAACCTAAAAATAATATCATGGAACACTGCCGGATTAATCCAGAGTGCTGAAAAACTGTCATTTTTATACTCTCTAGAGGCAGATATTATCTGCTTACAGGAGACCTGGGTAGTAGGGAACCTTCCGGCATTAAAAGATTATTATGTGTTGGAGAGTAATGCTATTCTCTCTATAAGAGGCCGTGCAAAAGGAGGGCTAGCTTGTCTTTTGTCAAATAAAGATATTTGGAATTATACCCATTTCTCTGACTCAAACGAATTATTTCAGGCAATAACTCTAATAAATTTTGTCAACGATGGTCCCAATAAATCACTCGTAATAATAAATGCATATTTACCACCTGATTCAAATTATAATAATGGAATTAAAAAGATCTGTTCCTTTATACTAAATCTACAGGAATCTACTGTCCCCCCTTATATTTTATTACTGGGTGACTTAAATGGTAAAATGTCTAATAGTGCTGAGAGCTATTTAGAGATAGAGAAAAAGAGGAAACGTTCCAGATACCTAAAGCTATATTCCCAAAGAATATTAAAACAAATAAAAGAGGGAAACTAATTTCAGAGAGTTTAGCCGAAGTTGATTGTTTAATAGTTAATGGAAGGCTTCCCTCCGATAATCCTGCTCACCTTACACATAGAACAGGGAACGGCGGTTCGATTCTAGATTACGTGATAGTTGACAGTACTTTTTTTGGCTCTTTAAAGGATCTATCTGTAATAGCCACTGATCTTAGTGATCATAATGTTTTATTTGTAAACTTAAACGTAGCACTTCCTCAAAGGGATTTATGGAACATCGGGGATGACTTATTGAATCTCAACACTAAAAAAAGGAAATGTTATTGGAGCTCAGGGTCCATAAGAAATTTGACTAATATATTAGAATATACCGCAAAGAACTTAAACCTTTGGGAAGGAAGAGAGTTACTCTGCTTTGTGGCCCTTTTACAAGTTTTAAAATCCAAAGCGCAAAAGCCCTTATCAGCAAAGATAATTCCAAAAATCCCCCCTGAGGTACGTTATTTAAATATAGAAATAAATAAACTGGTTAGAGCCCAATATCTATCCTTCATTCCTGGGCGTAGACAAAGAATTTCCCTTTTGAGAAGAAGGAGAAAGAGGATAAAGGATAGATTAAAACGTGAGAAAGAAGATGCTCTTTGGATCAAACTCCGCGAAGCAACAAAGAATGGGCAGTCTAAAACCTTTTGGTCATTAATTGGGGAGGGATGCGGGGTAAGAAGCAGACCCTCTCCAATATCTATAAATGAGCAGACCTGGGTTGATTTTATCCAATGCCTTTACAGCAGTAATGGTGAGAAGTTTAATTCTGTCAAATTGCAGGAAGATTTATCTCCATATGACCCCCCATCTGAATTGGAAATTGTTGGAGCAATTAAAGCATTGCGCTCTTCTGGTGCATTAGGCCCAGATGAAATTCCAATCTCAGTACTAAAATCTCATAGTATCCTATGGGGGAAAATCTTATACCCAGTTTTTAAAGTTTGTTACACCAATGGCATTGTTCCAGATTCTTGGAAAGGGAGTTTGTTAATCCCTCTCTATAAAAAAGGGGCCAGAGATTTACCGCAAAATTACAGACAAATAGCCCTTCTAGATGCCATAGGCAAGGTTTTCACTAAATGCTTGTTGAATTCTCTGAATGACTGGGTGTCTGCGTCTGCAATATTACCACTAGAGCAGACTGGCTTTAGGAAACAGCATGGTACTCTTGATAACCTTACTGCTCTCCAAATTTTGGTTGAAAAATATGTTACTGTTCGTAGAGGAGCCGTTTATGGGGCTTTTATCGATTTCTCTACGGCCTTCGATAAGGTAGACAGATCTCTTTTGTGGAGCAAGTTAACTAATTTAGGGATACCTTCCAGCTTGCTGAAATTGATTATTGCACTTCACACAGAAACCTGGAGCAGAGTTTTAATGGGTGGCGAGAGAGGACTATCTAAGGTTATACCCACAAACAATGGACTTAAACAGGGCTGCCTATTGGCTCCATTATTATTTTCTTTATATATTGCTGACCTCCCCAAGGCTCTATTGTCCCCTAGCAATGGTATTGCACCAGTTTTGGGAAGATCTCCAATTACGTGCTTGATGTACGCAGATGATATCTTAATTTTGGACCTCACTCCAAAAGGCTTGAATTGTCGATTACAAGCTTTGTTCTCTTACGCTGAGGCTCATTTAAAAAAAATAAACACTTCAAAAAGTAAAATAATGTGCTTCCAGGGAAAGAGAAAGTCCAAATATGAAAATTACTGCTGGTCCGTTGGGGGGGAAAGACTAGAAGTAGTCACCTCCTATCCCTTCCTTGGGAAGATAGTCACGAATAATTTAAACGAAAAAACCCATACTGAGACCAACAGTAGGAAAGCTTTGGCTCAAGGGAAGAGTCTCATCTCCCTTTACAAAGCGACAGGTAAAAGGCATTTTTCCATATTGCTCGAGGTTTTCCGAGCAAAAATCCCGGCAACCCTAATCTATGGCCTAGAAATAGTGGACATGGCACGCTGGAATTTTTTAGATTCTACCGAAGGAAAGATCCTTCGTAACCTAGCTTCTGTAAATACGGCAAATTCAACGTCTTCGTTAAGACAAGAATTTGGACTGCGCAGCTCTCGGGCTCAGGCAGCTGTGAGTGTGGTGCGGTGGGTTTTTAATATAGCGGGAGGGATGCCTGGCACACTGAGGTATCAAATAAAAAATGAGTTGTTGGGTTCCCTTAATGTTTACTCCTCAATTGTAAGGAATTTCAGACAGGCGATCGCTTTATTGCAGCTAGATGAACAAAACCTCTTCTCACTGTCTATAGCTCAACTAAAATGATCTCTAAAGACTGCGTCTTGGGAGCTAAGTTCTAGAATAGACAGTAGGACAAATAAAGTAAAGAGAGGAATGTTATCTATCGGTAACTTTTGTGAACTAAAAAAATCTCAGCCATATTTATGTTGGAATCTCCCGCATGGAGTCAGGCGATTTATCCTTTTGCTAAGACATAACTTGCTCCCTCTGAACTGTCTCCTGGCAAAATGGTATGGTGGATCTGATATTTGTGATCTTTGTAACCTTAATCCCCAGGATTTATACCATGTTGTTTTTGTCTGTCCAGCACTTATGGCCTATAGGCGCAAATGGTTAAAGCCCATGTGCCTTCAATTGGGCATTTTACCTGCTTTTGATTTTCTTGTAGCAATGGTGAAACCCCCAAATGAAATGTTTTGTTTTAAATTGTTTAATTACTTTAAATGTTTCCTACCATTGTATTGATATTCTTATCTATTTTGAAGAAATCTTGCTGTGTTTTTTTTTGTTTTTTTTTTGGATATGTGGATCTCAATTGAGTTCCGTTATCATTAATAAATAAATACGAAAATAGAAACAGAAGAAAAATCCTACACCAGTTTAGAAACCTAGAGTAGAATCTAATAAATTATGTGACACCAAAATGACAAACATCCAATTAGTAGAACCAGGGATATGAAATTTTAAAGATTTAAGTAAAAGTAGCGCCAAAAAGCACAAAGCATCACTGGTGGCTTTCTGGTCGTGCGAGACCAGGTAAAAGTTACAAGTTCAGGCTGACCGTGATTAATGGAGCATGGGTTGGAGATGGAACCCAAGATAGCCCTGCTGAAAGAGTTGCCTACCAAGTCCCGCGCAAGGAGTACCATTTGTAGTGGAAGGGGCCATGACGAGCTGGGAAAGCATTGCGGATTGTCATCATTCTAGCACAAAGAGCAGACTCTGCGTTGCGGACTGTCATCACTGTAGCATAAATTTCGTGTCAACATCATGCACGGTCCATGTGGGAGCTTCATGTTGGCGGTCACAACGAGTTCTTGATGCTGTGCATGAAGTGCAGATCTCAGATTGCCGGATGTCATTGGCTATCACTTTAGTGTGAAGAATCTGGTCCATTGGTACTTTATGCTGTCAGGTGGTGGGGGTGGCAAGATGTTGGTGCAAACAGGCTCATATTGTGTTTACAAAGAGCCCAAAAACTTCAGGAGAGTTCAACTAAGGCCACACCAAGGGTGCAAGACCTGAGGGGCACCACTTTAGAGTCCGGAACTTACTCTAGAAGAGGCCAGTATGGCTCAGGCAGCAGGTTAGCTGTGCTGTGCTGTTGCAAGGAGCCTCTGGAGCTTGTTGTGCACATGTAGCTCAGAGCAGAAGGGCAGTTATCTGACCCTTATATTCACTTCAGCCTGGGAGGAAGGGTGCATGTCAAATGTTCCTTCTCAGCAAGCAGGACAGCATAGAGCAATCAGTAGAGTAGCAGGTCAGCAGAATGGAAGTCCTTCTGGCAGCAAAGGAGCACATAAAGGCTAACAGCCATCTATACCCAGCCTTGTGAAGCTGCAGTCACTAAATGGCTAAGGCAGGAAACTTTCTAAAAGTGGCATTGCCACAATTGCACTCTAACATCTTATTTCACCATAAAAGAGAATTTTTCATTACATTTTCAAAGACAGCAAGCACGTACTGTTTACCTGTTCCCATTTCGAAGTTACAGAGTATTAAATGTAATATGGTAACTCTGATGTTATCCTATGAGAGAGGTAGGCCTTGCAATATTGGAAAATTAGTTGAAGTTATTTTCACTATCAGGACATTAAACATTTTAAAGTACATGTCCTACTTTGTAGAGTCAAATATTTTTTATTGACAAATAATTAGGCAGGTCACATACACAGCAAATTGCCTACAACCCCTATCGGGCCACCTGGTAGATTCGGTTGCATGTTTAAAGGCAGAGCATGATTCATTACAGTGGTGATATCAAGCCAAGGAGAGACTACACAGCTTGACACCAACAACCAAGATTGGGCCGGACGCACATGGGAGGCAGCAGGTGAAGGTCATCCAAGTACAATGAAGGTGCATGAATTATCATAAACTGCTGAGAATAACCACAACCATGGCAATGATTTGCTGAGTGCTTTGTAGGCTTTGCATCCCAATGGAAAAATCAGAATAAAACTGGTGTAAAGTAACATATAGGATTGAACAATAACCCCCCCCACCCTCTCCCCATCCAACTAGGCCATTCAAAGTCTGTAGGATTGCAAGGAAGATCAACGTGAGTCAGGGACAGTGTGATTATGGTGCCTTAAGATCACCCTGTATGGGCGGTAATAGCTTAAGAATAAGCAAGTACGCAGAACAGGTACATTCCCTAAACTCTTTGGACAGGATAGTGATAAACAGGGACCATATTTTCGCATATGTTATGGGGTCAGCATTGGCAGCCAAGCAGAGTCTTTCCATACCCAGCTTTGTTCATAGCTGATGAAGCCATTGCCTATGGTCTGGAAGTTTGTTTGAGCCCCAGTTTGTCAGGAGTAGCCTGTGCACAACATTCAGGGCCATAGCTATCTGTCGCCCTTTAATGGACCGGAGCGGCTAAGTGAGAGCATTAGGGAGCTCCAGGAGTATGTAGGCGGGGAATCGGGGAAGCTCAGTTTTAAAAGTGCTAGCTATATCAATGTCCTACTTTTTAAAACACAGCACCCTGTCCTCTGGGCTGTTCAGGTTCTACCCCTCATATGTATTACAAAGAACGGTTTGGGCCTGGAAAAAATGTATTTTGTTAGACCAAAATTGCAGTTTCAAACTGCACACACAGACTGCAATAGCAGACCTGAGACATGTGTAAAGGACTACTTGAGGGATTAGCACAACAAGTGCGGCAGGCCCACTAGTAGCATTTCAGTTACAGGCCCTGGGTACATGCAGTACTACTTTACTAGGTACTTATGAGTAAATGAATTATGCCAATGGAGACAAGCCAATGTTACCGTGTGTGAGCACACACAATTTAGCAGTGGTAAAGTGCACAGAGTCCTAAGGCCAACAAAAGCACAATCAAAACAAAATGGAAGAGTAAGGCAAAGCGATTGGGGGAACAACTCCACTAAGGCTGACAGGTCTAACTCTAGGTATAGGTCCTGGGCTCCTGCAGGTGGAGAATAGCTGTATGACTCTTGGTTGAGGGATTCTAGAAGGTTTACAGCAAACCAATAGAGGAAGTGCTAATAACAAAGATGGAGATTCTGTGACAAAAGAGTCAGAATTTGGTGTAGGGGGTTCTCCATTCACTAGCTAGTGCATAAACAAAAAGACTGGCAACTCACCATCACCTTCTCAGAACATTCTTGGACCTGGGAAGAAAACTTCCAGCAGAAGGAAGACTCTACCTGAAGGGTCCTGAGTCCTGCTGCCACCCAAGGGCTGAAACGTCTCTGCAATGTTTAAGTGGCAGTTGTCCTGCTATCTGCCATAGGGAAACAAAAAACAAAAGCATTCCTGACTTCCAGAAGGCTCGATTTGCCATGGGAGAGTGACCTTTATTGTAAGCCTGGCTTGAGAGAAACCTTTTGCTTTTAATACTTACCTCGAGGACCGGAGGGCTGCAGGAATTATAAGGAGGAATGTTTACAGCAATTCTAAATGTTTGGGACGTAATCATTTTATTCCACCTCTGCATGAATAAGCAAATGTGCTTTGGCTTCCCCACTAAGGGGGCACGAAAGCCAGGATTCTTTCACTTGAAGCCTTTTGTCACATTAAAATCTGACTTAGCGGGGCCTTTTGATTAAGATATCTGGCCTTGTGGAACCCTTCAGGAGTACAGCTTCCAGCCTTGCCTGAGTGATGGATTTTGTGAACCAAAAAAGGAACTAAGTGTGAAGATAACACTTTGTACTTGGATGGTATGGCAAATCTTTGCTTGGGAAAATTGATCCATGTGGAGACAGAATCCAGCATTGTCTTGTTCAGAGCATTCAGTATCAAAACAACAGCTTCAACAGTAGCTCAAGACAGGATATCTAAATCTGAGGAACCCTCACCCACTTCATCCTCTTATCTTGCCCCACTGGTGTGTTTGGAGCTCAGACAAATAGTGGATGGTGAATGGCTTGCACGTCTGCCAGGTAAGAGGAGGGATTTCTCTTCTGACTTGGAAAACGACTACCCACACTATACTTAGAGCAAAATCCTACAATGAGCTATTGTGACAAATTAGAAAAGCCTTGGCAATAAGAAATATTATGGGTACTTTGACATACTGAGGTATATACACAAAACATCCTCAAGAAAAAATATATAAATCAGCAATTAAAATAGTACAGTGTCAGTGAAGTAAATAAATCAAAGGTCAAACAGTGTTTCTCAAATACAAGCTTCAAGTTATGGTGCGTATCCAATCTAACAAAATAGCAACATAAATGGGACAGCGTAACCAACAACAAAATGCGATTGGTATCATGGACAGCTCATTCAAGCAAAGGCAAAACATGAAAAGGGGTTGCACCAGATCCACTCTTTACAGTTCTTATTGTACATTTTTAAATAATTTATTCCACAAGGGTTTCCAAAAATCTAAGCTGAGAATAGCCAGACCTGATGACATGCTACGAACTGCTGAACAGGAGTCGTAGGAGAGCTATCCGAGCACATTACAATGAGGAATCACAAAACAAGACAACGCTTGACCAACCACAGGCTCAGCAATCATATGCTTTTGATCAAAAACATGACACAGGCGGGGGCGTGGCTTGGCGCCCGGTGTGGATGGCAGCTCCGACGTGAGCGCTCCTTGCCGGCCGGGGGATTTACCGGCTCTCGTCTTTCACCGACGCTCTAGAAGAGCAGAATGATCCATCGGACGGCGGAGGGAGTATCGCGGGACTGATTCCAGGCTTTGTGTGCCACTTCTCACTGCTTCTTTGACGCGGGACTCGGCGGCCGCGGCTTCATGACGGCCGCGACCTCCATTTTGTGTTCCAGACCCGTGCCTAGTGCGCTGCCTTCTCTTGGTCCTGACAGCCTCCTGCACTGCTTCTAGCCTCCTAGAATGCTCATGGTGAGCTGATATTTGATTATTTTGGCTGCTGCTGCAATTTAACCTGTTTTTTCAGTTTTCTACGAGTGTCACCCTCAGCTAGCTCCACTTAAGCAGCCATTTTACCTTCACCTGACACTTTCTTCTCACCAGTGTCACTTGTGGCGGCAACTTATGAGGGCTTTTTGTTACGGTTTATTTATCAATACTGCACTCTTTGATTACTGGATTATTTTATGCCTGCAGTTCCTCATACCTCATGGGATTTTTCTTTGGTGCGCATTTTCTCTCAGGATGCCTTCATTGACTATGCTGTCGTGACTTTTCTTTTTCTTTCGTTGGAAGTTTCCTTTTCTGCTGTTTGCCAATTTGATATTCTTCATCTCCACGGCTACTCTATGCTTTGCGTTCCTATATGAGGGCTTCATAGCTTGACCAGCTGGACATTTTTCTGCGGCCTTGTGTGAATTCTTGCTATCCTCCTGCCATTCTGAAGTATTTTTTCCTGGAACATTTCAACTTTCCTCCTGCATGCTCCTGCAGACTTTGCTGTCCTCCCGTCCATCTGCTGATTTTCACAAGACTGGAGCGCTTCTTTGGAAGTGATACTCATCTTATGGATAGGGGTGCAACAGGTTTTGCTTCTAAAAATCCACGACGCAGCTTCATTAAAAATTCAAAAGTGTTCTCTGCGTTGGCTCATTTGGAAGCTTCTCAGGCGTCTGTTGTCACCATGTCGCAGTCCAATGCGGAACATCCAGTTCAGCCTTCAGGGAAGACTACAACGAAACGCCTCAAAAAGGATCCTCCATCACCGACGGGCTCTTCCTCAGCTGTATCTATGGAGCTGTTGTTGGAGGAGATACGCGCCCTTCGACCCTTTATGGAGGAAACCAATTCTAAGTTACAGGTTTTAACTGATAATTGGTCGCAGATGGATGCAAGAGTTACGACGGTGGAGCGCAGTGTTTCTTCTCTCCAGGAGTCATCCTCCAAGGTTACGCACATGCAGTCGCAGATTTCTTCTCTCCAGAAGCAGGTCGAGGAGCTTGAAAATCGTAATCGACGCAACAACCTACATATTTATGGCCTGGCGGAGAATTGTGAGGGGAGTGACCCCATTGCTTTCTTCAAATCCTTCCTTCCTAACCTTCTTCATTTACCAGAAAGTACCGTGCTTAACATCCAATGAGCACATCGGCTTGGCCGCATCTCTTCATCTGCCTCCGCCTCTTCAAAACCAAGAGGCGTCATCATGTATTTCCTGGAATATACTGATCTTCTTAAAGTCCTCTCAGCAGCTAGGGCTTCACCTCGCCTCACATGGTCAGGATCCACCTTGTTTTTCGCGCAGGACTATGCCAGAGCTACAGCCAATCGTCGTAAAGCTTTTTTGGATATGAGGCCAGAACTTCATTCCATCGGCGCCAGATATGGCCTTTTTCATCCTTGCCTCTTCAGAGTCACTCATAACAACAAGATGACGACCTACGATGATCCTGTTTGCCTTTGGAGCTTCCTAAATTCTTGTCAAACATCTGATATGGATCTCTCCAGCTCCTCATCTGCTTTCCCTCCATGACTCTCCTGAGTTGCTGTTGCTCTTTATTTGGTTCACACAGTTCATGTTGACTTTGTCATGCTTGTTCTGCTAACTTTCTCCCTATTTGAATTTCACTTGTTTTTTTTCTGTGTTCCCTCATATTTATATGACCTGTTCATACATTTTTTTAACCCTCGTTTCGTACTATATTTCCGTTGCTTTGTCTCTCGATGTTCTTCTCTCCTCATGTCTTTTTTTTTTTCACATAATCCTCATTTCACTACGTGCTGTTTCCCCCGGCCTGATGGTCCGCTCGCACTGGATGTCTTGCCTCCTCCAGTTGGCGCTACCCCCCTCAGTTTTCTCGTTTGTTCTCCTTCTTGATTGTCCTCCGCTGGTTCCATCCCTTGTAAGTACGTTCTCCTCCCTCCCTTTAATGTTTGCCTTCCCCTTTTTTTTCCCTTTTCCTGCTTTTTTCCCAATTTCAACTATGTTCAAAGGTGTCTCCTTTTCTTTGCTGTCATCGACCTTTTTGCCCTCTCTCTCTTTATGTCTTTTTATCTGCCACTTGCATTTTTCTCCTTTGTCTACTTATTCGAATGATTTTCTCTATCCTCTTTTTAATCTACACTTCTTCTTTCTTCCTTTATGCCTATCTCTCCATTTTCCTTCCTCTTTTTTCTTATGATCTTTTATTCTTTGGTTTACATATATTCTGGACTTTGATCTTTTTTATTTAAGGTCACCTCCCTTCATTTTTTCTTACATTTTCACTACTTATCTCGCTACCTCACTCGCAATTCCTCATTTCTATTTTTCTACCTCATGTCACATTCATTATCCTCTTTTCTCCAGGCCATTCTTCTTTCTCTTGCTTGTTTTCTCTTCTGGGCTTTTTTTTGACTTTCTCCTTTTTGCTACTCTTAATCTTTCCTTTTTATTATGTCGTTAAAAGTAGTTACATGGAATGTTAAGGGCATTAATTCTCCAATCAAAAGGCAGAGAATTTTGTCTCACCTTGCTCGTTTAAATGTTGATGTTGCATTTCTGCAAGAAACTCATTTGTCCGATGTAGAATCTCCTAAACTAAAAAAAGGATGGGTGGGTGAAGTTTACTATTCCCAAGGTGATGGTAAGCGTAATGGAGTGGCTATTTTATGTCGCAAAACTTTATCTCACTCCTTGCTTGCTCAGGAGTCAGATACTGAAGGTCGTTGGACATATGTTAAACTGTCTCTTAAGGGTGTTCCAATTTCCTTTCTTAATGTTTACGTCCCTACTGGCGGTGACCCCGCTTTTTGGCATACATTCTCCCATCATATTACCAGATTTATTGATGATAACTTCATCCTAGCGGGGGATTGTAATCAGCCCCTTGACCCCTTCCTTGATAGACACTCTAAAGTCCACTACGTTCCAAACAAGTCCCATAAACTTTTCTCCCAAGCCATCTCCCAACATAAGCTCACCGATGCCTGGCGCCTGTGTAATCCGGATGCGCGAGAATTTACTTTTTATTCTCCATGCCACCATTCCCAATCCCGGATTGATTACATTTTTGTTACTCATAATATTGCCCAGACTCTTGTCCATGCCGAGATTGGCCTGATTCTACTCTCTGATCACGCCCTCACTTCAGTTCAACTCGACATCCTTCCTAAATCAGCTGGACCCAAGCGTTGGCGCTTTAATAACACCCTTCTCTTGGATCCCAAATTCACTACCTCCTTAATGACTTTTCGGATGAGTATTTTCTGTTCAATGACACCCCTTCTATCCCTTAGCATACCATTTGGGATGCTTTCAAAGCTGAGGCGAGAGATTTTATAATTGGTTATGTGGCGAAGAAACGGAAAACTGCCCGCAAATTCACGGCCGATCTTCTCCTTGATATCAAGATTTTGGAGCACTCTTATTTCACCTCTCATTCGCAAGACAGTTTATCAGCCCTGATTAATGCCAAAATGAAATTTAACAAGAAATCTACAGATGATGCTTCCCTATATTTATTGAAATCGAGTGCAAAGTTTTATGGTGGCAAAAATAAGGCTGGGAAGGTATAAGCTAATTATTTGAAAGTCAAGCATAACAAATTAAATATTGAATCCATCTTTGATACACAATCTGTTCTTAAACATAAGGATACAGACATTCTCACTGAATTCTCTGCTTTCTACAAACCCCTGTACTCTTCCGTAACCCAGCCCTCCTCTCAGTCCTTAGACCGCTTTTTCTCCAACATACAAAAACCTGCCCACTTCCCTCTTGACCTCTCTCACTTAGAGCTTGATATCTCCCAACAAGAATTACTTACAGCACTCCAAAATCTCAAAAAAGATAAAGCCCCTGGGACAGATGGCTTTACTGTTGAATTCTTCCTTCATTTTTCGAAGCTTCTCATCCCAAAACTACAGTCCCTTATAGATACATTTCTCACTTTAGGTGCCCCCTCAGGTTCTTTTTCGGATGCGCACATTTGTCTGATACCTAAGGAAGGGAAAGACGCTCAATATTGCAAAAATTATAGACCAATCTCTTTGGTCAATATTGACTATAAAATATTTGCTAAATCTCTTGCAGCACGTCTTGATCTTCTTCTTCCAGACCTTCTGGGTGAGGAACAATCAGGCTTCGTCAAGGGTCGATTTATCACTGACAACACCAGACTTTTATTTAATGTTTTATCCAAATCTCGTCACTTGCCCCATCCCCTTGCAGCGATTGCCTTAGATGCTGAGGAAGCATTTGATAGAGTTGAATGGACTTATCTTTTCATACCCTTAAATGGTTTGGTTTTGGTTCTAAATTTATTTCTTTAATTTCCTTACTATATTCTAATCCTCGTGCAGCGGTTTGTGCTAATGGCCAAGTTTCTCCCTTTTTGTACTTTGGGGAGAGGTGTTCGTCAAGGCTGTCCTTTATCTCCTTTTCTTTTTAATTTGGCTTTAGAACCCTTTTTATCTAAACTCCGTCAAAATCCTGCTATTCATGGCTTTCAAATATCAGACTCCCAAGTTAAGCTGGCCGCTTATGCGGACGATATCCTACTCTTTATCTCTAATCCCACTGAATCTATCCCCGCTTTCCTTGCTGAAGTGAGTGATAATTCCCGAATATCTGGTTACAAACTTAATAATGATAAATGTGAGATCCTACCCTTGATGAAGTTCACATTTAAACCTGATTTTACTGCCTCTAATTTCACTTGGAGCTCTTCACATATTAAATATCTCGGTCTGCATGTTACCCCTTCTATTTCTGACACTGTTTCCCCTCGTTTATCTAAATGTACTCAAAAATTGTTGGACTTGACAGATGGCACCCTCTTTACTTATCCTGGTGGGGTCATCTCGACACTATTAAAATGATGTTGTCCCCCATAGTCCTCTATACTATTTCTAACATCCCAGTGTCCATTCCTTCTAAATTTTTCAAAAAGATTAACTCCATTCTGATGTCCTTTCTTTGGAATAACAAAAAATCTAGAATGTCCCTTGCACGATTGATTCGCCCCAAATCAGAAGGCGGGGTCAATTTACCGGATTTCCCTGCCTACCACAAAGCGTTCTTGTTACGACAAGCTTCCTTCTGGTTGCAAGATCCCAGCTCTCCTTGTCCTTTATGGGCTAAATTTGAACGCCTCCTTCTCTCTCCCTTTTCTTTTGCTGAATATCTTTCTTTCTCTTGTAAACCCTCCTCCATTCCTACTCCCATTCACAAATTCACTACTAAGTTGCTCTTATCTTCTTCTCCCATCTCCCCTTTGACTATTGCTGATTTTCTCTCCTCTCCCATTTGGCATAATACTGCCCTCCTTATTCGTAATAAACCCTTCTTTTGGAAGGCATGGCAACGAAGGGGGCTGATATGGATTTCCCAACTTTTCTCCCAACCTTCCTTCTTACCTTTCACTACTCTTCGCTCCCTCTATGGTATACCCACTTCCTTCACCCGTAACTACCTCTTACTTTAGGAAGCCGCACTGACAACTTACACTCGCCTTTCTCAGATGCACTCCTCTCCTTTCTCTCCCACCCCTACCTCATCACTCCACTCCTTTTTACGCACTACTCCCAAGGCTTCCTCCATTTACAAATATCTTCATACTAATGACTCCGAAAGGCCCAAATCTAAAGTGGAGGAGTGTTGGGAACATGATTTCACCACATCCTGGCCGGTTTCTTTATGGGACAAGATGTGGACTAAGATTCGCAAATCCTCGAGAGCGGCGACCTTGACACAGTCCCTGTTCTTCATCTACAACAGGCTTCTTTGTACACCCTTTGACCTTCATAAGTGCTTTCCAAACACTCCTCATACATGCTGGTCTTGCTCCTCCCCACAGGCGACTTTGTTTCATATGCTGTTCTTATGTAAGTCTGTTCATGATTTTTGGTTGCAGGTTTGGGCTCAAATTAATGTATTTTTCATACTTGTATTCCTTTTTCTCATGCTAACGTTTTCTTAGGAAGTCTTTCCCCTTGTTGGGAAGATGTTGAACTAAAACCTCAGATTATTGATTTATTGCTAGCTGCGGCATTTCAACAGATTACGGCCAATTGGAAGAACTTTTCCAACATCTCCTTTAAGGCGTGGTGGTATAACGTCTGCCATAATCACAGACTAGATACTGCTTTTGTTTTCCCAGCTCACATGGCTGCAAAATGTATGGACTTATGGCTTCCTGTCACGCTTTACTTTGATGTTTGTGCTAATCGCTTGTTTCACCCACTGCCCTCACAGCAAGAAGTCCCTAAACCCCCTTAAATGCTCATTGCATTCCCTCTTTTCTTTATTTTACCATTTTCATACTCCTCCTGTGTACTTCCATGTTTATATAACTGATGTTTTTCTTCTCCTTTCTTTAGCTTTATTGCCTGGATGTTCTTCTTCTTATTATTTATAACTTATTGCTCGCATTGTTTACCACTGTTTTCCATATTTTATACTTTTTCTGTATTTTGTATTGACACCTTGATTTTCCTCTTATATCAATAAAAAATGTTCTTGAACTTAAAAAAACATGACACAGGCAACTGCAAAGTGCAAAGAAATTGAAGAATAAATACCCCATCAATATGGCCTGAGGCCCATAGAACATGAGCTCATTTTCCCGTTAGAGAACATTGTCAAGAATGAGCATCTTGTATCATTCTTCACTAGAAAATAATCAAAGATGGCAAATAAGGCAGCTGCATATTTATCCACGTGTGATTCCACTGCAGATCTTTGTATATCTATACTGCAATACCTATAAACCAGCAAAGTTTTGTACGTTTTTGCAAACCAATATGGTAGGTAATTAAAGAATATTACATTCAAGGAGATTTACAATTTTTCAAACTCTTTACCATTCCACTTATCACAAAAGTGAAACAAGTTTCAATAATCACACAGCAGCAGTAATTGATATGGTTTTGGATGTGATCATGGTAAGAATCACATGATAATTGATTTGTCATAGTATGCTGTAACCTATCACACAAAAGCACTAAAATATGAATACGTATTTATCATATTGAAAATAATTCCCTCAAACAGATTTTGTAACAATAGGTATTTTCATCCAATTAGCTTGGACTATGAGAACATAGAAAATATAATGGCATTAAGAGGATCAAGACAGGCAGTGCTTTGTCTCTCCAATCACAAATCATGTTTTGGTCTCCTATGCACCTTGAGAAAGTTTCTGCCACTTCTCTCGGTGGGAGCTAGGAAACCCGTGGTTCAGGAATTGATCACCTCCAGACTAGATTATGGAAATAGACTGCATCTGGGGCTCCCACAATATCTGTTAAATATGCCACAGGTGGTGCAGAATGTGGTCATGAGATTGATTCTCAACCAGGTCCCTAGGACCCACATATCCCTGCATTTGAGAGCACTCCACTGGCTCACTGTGACAAAGAGGATCCAATTCAAGACACTGGTCCTGGTGCATAAAGCGCTACACAATAAGGGTGCAAGCTGTCTTAGATGGAGGCTTTCCAGCTATTTGCTAGCCAGGACACGTGTTCAACTTCTGGCCATCTACCAGAACTTGGGTCAGATCCTTTTTGTATCTTGGCCTTAAGGCCTGGAATCAACTTCCACTGTCAATAAGGGCCAATCCGTCTCTTTCAATCTTCAGGAAGAATTTAAAAACATGGCTTTTTGATATCTGAGGATGCTCTCAGTTCCTATGATTTATTGCGCATAGAAAATAATAGGTAGCGCCGGTACACTTCCTAGAGTAGCTGTGTGCTCTATATGTCATTTCACTTATGAAAAGATCATGTCACAAATTAAAGGAGAGCATGTTGCCTATGAAATGTAGAACCTCCTAAGTGCCTAGCAGCTGGTCAGAAAGAAAATGGTCTATCTTTGGTAAGACAAGAAAGGACCATACAATTCATCAGCTTGAAGTATATCTGAAAGGTGCTGTAGCTATTAATTGAATGGACCCATTGGGAAGTAATTGGGACATTTCGTAACTTTAAGATTCTTACAATATGCCGCAATACCGGACCGGCATACCTTCACTGTCCATTGGCCAAACAACTAATATTGAAATTGATAGTTTTACTATTTTTACCTATCAAGCATTGTGTTGTAAAGGTGTCTCACTTCCAGCATTGAAAAAGGCATCACGGCAAAACACGTCTGTTTGGGAAACAGCATAAAATATTTTCAAACATCATCAGTGCTTCTAATTGTTTGGCAAGTTGTTGGTAGCATATAGAACTCTTCACCTTCGTGCATGGATAAAGCACCCGCCCTGAGTTCGACAGGTCTGGCGGAAGTGTGGTAATGAGCTATTACTTTGAGACTCAGAACCGCCGCTGACCAAATTTTCTATTGATCATTGAAGGCCAGGAGTGATACAAACTTAAGGATGCCAAGCCATATTCCTGACGCCTGCGTACTGTTTGGTGTGTGACATCCAGCAACCATGTCTAGGGGTGTGTTAGGAATAATCCACAGAGTCTTTAAACCCATCCAGTGTACTGTCATATGGAGGAACTGTGTGGGCTGTGGCATTAGCGACGGATGAAAGGTGCCCTCGTAGGTAATTAAATGGGCTCATTCGAGAGTAATTGGAACTTTAATACTCTTACAATATGCTGCAATACTGGACCGAAAAATGCAAAAAATGCCCGCCCCCCACTTATTTTCCAATGTTATTTTCAGAATAAAACCATAAAATTAATTTTAGTTTATCTGGGTACCTTTATTTATACCCCTATGATTTTTCAATTCTTTTTTATAATCTTTTTTTCACGATTTTTATGAATGAAAAAGACACATATGTACATTCAATATTTACAACACATATACAATACATTACATCACTATTAATGAAAAAAAGTTCACATCAACATCCTACATAAAACACAAATAATACATCACAATGTGTTTCCACTTAGGTGAATTAATAAACAACAATCAATTGCTTTAAGACAAAGTCAAAAAAGGAGATAATTTCATCAGAAGGTGACCCAATTTAAATCCAGCCCACGCTGGTTAACTCTATCAATGAAAGTTTTGACTCCTTAAGTTTTGCCACTACATAAGTTCGTGGATTCTCATCAGGGCTCTGTCTTTTATCTGCACGATTCAGGATGACTGGGTGATCTTTACAATCAAATCTGTCAGCTGGCTGCTTGGTTATATCAAATGTTCCTTAGTGCTATGGTGAAAATCACACGCTGTCTGCCAAGCTGTTTTTCTCTTCGCGCGCTCAATCCTAATATCCTTGGGCCTTATTTATGAAGGACTTGCGCCGCCGGTGCGTCACTTTTAACATGGAAAAAGTGACGCACCGGTGGCGCAAGTCCTTCATAAATAAGGCCACTTATCTTTATTTCCGTATCTCGTCACACGGGTTGTTAATCCCCGCGGGACAGCTGATCGTTTTTAGACCGGTTATCTTCGGGGCCAACTCGAACCTCTCGTAACACTCTCAAATTAAACCTGCTTACTACCAACACCAGCAGTACAAATCTCGCTTGTATCCAAAATCAGTACAAAATAAAAAATATTGAAATATATTTGAAAGGTGCTGTAGCTATTAATTGAATGGACCCATTGGGAAGTAATTGGGACATTTCGTAACTGAATGGAATTACACAAAATTTGGCAAAGAGGTAGCCCTCAGTTCTGACTCGTGCCTTTTGCTTAAATTGTGTCAATCTTTTTAGTAGTTTTTTTAGATATTAAAGGGAAAAAGTACATATATATCTGGGTGGAGCCTTACGACACATCTCATTGTGAGATATGATTGGCTGTCAGCACTTCATCCAAGAAGTGTTGGCACACATCTTGGGACCAATATACATGATAGCACCTCATTAAAAAACATTGCAGTTAATAGAAGGTTTTAAGACATTAGTTACATTATAAATCATTTGTTGATGATACCATACTAATTTTAGGAATTGTGGTGTGTTCTAAGGTGATTTTACCATGTGAAAAAGCCTTCTTCTGGGATATCATGAATCATGTTTGAGAGAAAACTATTTTCTCATGCCTGTCCCATAGAGGTTTGGAAGGTGCTCCAGAAGCTAAAATGAGAACATATTTTCTGTAAATTCACATTATCTTTCTCAGTCATGTAATATTTGAAGTCTGACATTCTCAGTAAAACATGTACATCCAACAAGGGCAGAGACTGTCAGTTGATTCCTTTGTGTTCTACTGCAGCTTCCCAGAGTGTTCTAAAGAGCAACTAGATCGCTAATAGACTTACTATTGACAAAATTATGGCACACCTGAAGCCATCTTGATTGGAATAAACTGGTAACACTTAAAACATTTAATTTAAAAAGGAACAAAATAAGGGGGTTTATTTTGTCAGAGAAATTACGGTTAGTGCTGTTGAAAGAAAAATTAGGACATGTTTTAAGTGAGACCTCAAATATCTTCCAGTTATATTTCAACAGAAGCAACCTGGCAGTTGATTCCTTTGTGTTCTACTGCAGCTACGCAGAGTGTTCTAAAGAAGAACTAGAGCGCTAACAGTCTTACTTATGACAACATTTTGTCACACCTGAAGCCATCTTGATTGGAATAAACTGGTAACACTTAAAAAATTTAATTTAAAAAGGAACACACTAAGAGGGTGTATTTTGTCATGGAAATTATGGTTAGTGATGTAGAAAGAAAAATTAGGACATGTTTTAAGCGAGATCTCAAATATCTTCCTGTTATATTTCAACAGGAGCAGCCTGTCAGTTAATTGCTTTGTGTTCTACTGCTGCTTCCCAGAGTGTTCTAAAGAACAACTAGATCACTAACAGCCCTACTAATGACAAACGTATGGCACACCTGAAGCCATCTTGATTGAAATAAACTGGTAACACTTAAAACATTTAATTTAAAAAGGAATAAAATGAGATGGTTCATTTTGTCGTAGAAATTATGGTTAGTGCTGTAGAAAGAAAAATTTGGACCTGTTGTAAGTGAGACCTCAAATATCTTCCCTGCTATATTTCAACAGGAGCAGCCTGGCAGTTGATTTCTTTGTGTTATACTGCAGCTACCCAGAGTGTTCTAAAGAACAACTACTGCGCTAACAGTCTTACTTATGACAAAATTATGGCACACCTGAAGCCATCTTGATTGGAATAAACTGGTAACACTTAAAACATTTAATTTAAAAAGGAACGAAATGAAGGGGTTCATTTTGTCATTGAAATTATGGTTAGTGTTGCAGAAAGAAAAGTTAAGGTATGTTTTAACAAAGATCCCAAATCCTCTGCTATTTAATTTGAAAATTCTGACATGCAGACTGAACAATCAATACCAGCAGTAGACTTCCAGTTGACTCCCTGGTGAGCACTACCCCCTACACTAGTCAAACAGCACTGCACTACCCTAATTCCTAAAACAGTACCCCCAGCACGAGCCCCTACACTACACAAACACCACTGCACTACCCTAAACCCTAAAACACTACCCCTGACCGTAGACAAACACCACTGCGCTGCCCTGAACCCTAAAACACTACCCCCAGCATGACACCCATACTATCCAAACACCACTGCACTACCCTAAACCCTAAATCTACCCCAGCACGACCCCTACACTACCCAAACACCACTGCGCTACACTAAACCCTAAAACACTACCCCCTACATTACACAAACACTACTGCACTCTCCTTAACCCTAAAACACTACCTCCAGCACGACCCCCTACACTACACAAACACCGCTGCACTACCCCAAACACTAAAACACTACCCTCAGCACGACTCCCTACACTACCCAAACACAACTGCGCTACACTAAACCCTAAATCTACCCCAGCACAAACCCCTACACTACCCAAACACCACTGCACTACCATAAACCCTGAAACACTACCCCATACACTACACAAACACCACTGTATTACCCTAAACTCTAAAACACTACCCCTAGCATGATCCCCTACGCTACACAATCACCACTGCACTACCCTAAACCCTAATTCTACCCCCAGCACGACCCCCTACACTACCCATTCACAACTGCACTACACTAAACCCTAAAACACTACCCCAGCACGACCCCCTACACTACCCAAACACCATTGCACTACCCTAAACCTTAAATATACCCCAGCATGACACCCTACACTACTCAAACACCACTGCACTACCCTAAAACACTACCCCAGCACGACCCCCTACACTACACAAACAACACTGCACTACCATAAACTCTAAATCTACCCCCAGCAGGACCCCTACTCTACATAAACACCACTGCACTACCCTAAACCCTAAATCTACCCCTAGCATGACCCCTACACTACACAAACACCATTGCCCTATCCTAAACCCTAAAACACAACCCCCAGCACGACCCCTATATTACACAAACACCACTGAACTTCCCTAAACCCTAAAACACTAACCCCTGCATGACCCCCTACACTACCAAAACACCACTGCACTACCCTAAACCCTAAAACACTACCTCCAGCACGACCCCTTACACTACATAAACAACACTGTACTACCCTAAACCCTAAAACACTACCCCCAGCACAAACCCGCAAACACTACACAAACACCACTGTACTACCCTAAACCCTAAATCTACCCCAGCACGACCTCCTACCTTACCCAAACACCACAGCACTACCCTAAACCCTAAATCAACCCCCAGCTCGAACCTCTACACTATCCAAACACCACTGCACTACCATAAACCCTAAAACACTACCCCATACACTACACAAACACCACTGCACTACACTAAACCCTAAAACACTTCCCCCAGCATGACCCCCTTCACTACACAAACACCATTGCACTACCCTAAACCCTAAATCTACCCCCAGCACGACCCCCTAGACTACCCATTTACCACTGCACTACCCTAAACTCTAATACACTACCCAAACACCATTGCACTACTCTAAACCTTAAATCTACCCCAGCACGACCCCTTACACTACCCAAACACCACTGTACTACCCTAAAAGACTACCTCAGCACGACCCCCTACACAAACACCACTGCACTACCCTAAACTCTAAATCTACCCCAGCACAACACCCTATACTACATAAAAACCACTGCACTACCCTAAACACTAAATCTACCCCCAACACGACCCCCTACACTACAAAAACACCATTGCACTACCCTAAAACACTACCCCCAGCACGACCCCTACATTACACAAACACCACTGCACTTCCCAAAACCCTAAAACACTACCCCCAGCACGACCCCCTACACTACCCAAACACCACTGCACTACCCTAAACCCTAAAACACTACCCCTAGCACAACCCCATACACTACACAAAAACCACTGCACTACCCTAAACCCTAAAACTACCCCCAGCACGACCACCTACAATATCCATTCACTACTGCGCTACCATAAACCCTAAAACACTACCCCCGGCACGACCCCCTACAGTACCCAAACTCCACTGCACTACCCTAAACCCTAAAACACTACCCCAGCCCGAACCCCTATACTACCCAAAACCACTGCGCTACCCTAAATGCTAAAACACTACCCCCGGAATGACCCCCTACACTACCCAAACACCACTGCCCTGTGGTGCGTTTTAAGTTGAGGAATTAATTCTTCTTCAATCTTGAGGGTCCCTGGGGGCCAACTAGCCCACCAGGTACCTCCAGTATGTGCCAGGGAGCTGCGTTGCAGAGAGCTGTTCTGAGGACATGCCCATTTTAACACCTCTCTGCAACGCAGCTCTGTGGCGCTTACTGGAGGTAGCTAGTGGGGTAGTTGCACTCGATGAACCCTCCGTATTCAAGGGGAGTTAATCCCCAACTTAAAATGCACCACGGGCACATTTCTACAGTGGTGAATGGAGGGGGCGGAGCCTGAGTTCCCATGTGTGCAAACACACCCTGTGGCACGGTTTAAGTTGGGGAATTCATTCCTTGTCAATCCTGAGGGTCCCTAGCGGACAACTAGCCCACCAGGTCCCTCCAGTAAGCGCCACGGAGCTGCGTTGCAGAGTGTTAGAAAAAGGGGCATGGCCTCTGAACACCTCGCTGCAACGCAACCTCCTGGCGCACACTGGAGGTACACATCTTTGGACAGTCACACACCTCCCACCCAACTACACACACATTCACTATCCCATACAAATACTCACTTGGCTAATTAATAAGTAATATAGACTTTCAAATAGCTGTTAACCAACTTTTGTAGTATTTTATGCAATAATAGATAGAGTGATATATAAACACTTTAAATTAGTCACTTAGACAGTCAATCACAGTGCTACTAAATCCTCCATCCAGACACTTATACATCCACTCAGTCTTCAATGTACATTGCTAAATATATAATACGTATTTAAATTAAGTATGGGCGAAATTTGTGAATTCGCGGTTCTTGAATTTGCGCGAAAGCGAATTCGTGGTCCTCGAAAACCACGAATTTACGAAAAAAAAATGTGCGTGTTCGCTGGGCTTTTTGCGTGTTTGCGGGGCTCTTTTTGCGTGTTCGCAGTGCTTTTTGCGTGTTCGCGGAATTTTTTCAGCGTGGCTACCGCGAGGTTACCCATGCGGTCGTACATGGGCTAGTTGCATGCTCGTGTTGTGCAATTGCGTGTTCGTGTCCATTTTTGCATGGTCGCGTACAAAAAGTCTTGCGACGAAGCAAAAAAATCCGCAAGCTTGCAAATTGCGAATTTTTGGACAAATTTGCGCGATTCGTGGAACGCAAATTTGTCAAAAATTTGCAAATTCTGCGAGCGGAACGGATTTTACGCCCATGCTTAGTTTAAATATCAAACCAAACCACATTCACTGGATGATGTCATCAGTGATGTCATTTGAGATATCATCAGTGATGTTACTGATCATGTCATGAATGATGTAATATGTGACATCATCAGCAGTGGGTTGCGGGCACGTGAGTTATAGTTAGTACAAGTAACTATATTGGAGGAATTTCAATGGTTTTGTACGAGTGAAATGTCCAGCTAACTAAAACACCCCTAAAACCTGTGATTTTAACAGTGAATTTCAAAGGTATTTTAAATGCTAATTCCTAACTATAACACCCCTAAAACCTATGTTTTTTTCAGTGAATATATCTATATATATCTATATTAATATATATGTGTATATATATATATATATATATATATATATATATATATATATATATATATATATATATATAAAACCAAAACTCTTTCGCAAAGTTTGACTCTGCCACCTTACGACGGCGGGCTTCCTGCTAGGTTGCAAGCCTTCATATTTCCTGCACAGTGTCCTTACGAATTCGTAAGAAAAGACGCCGAGCCCCAATTTTCTATGAAGCAATTTATTCTTCAAACCGCAGTGGCAAACATCACGCGACGCGTTTCGGAACCAGCCGGTTCCTTGGTCACGGGTCATCTGTCAATACAACATGTTACGTGATATAGTGCTAAACAATAGAAAGAGGACTACGATTTTTACTTCGCCCGTTTCTCTCTTACATTTCCGACTCGCCATGTTGGAACAGTGTTTAATTCAACAAAAGCTTCCCACAGTCATAAAATACGTTTTACTACACAGCTCGCTGCTTCATAACAGAACATGATTATTATATCTGTAATCATCTTTCATTCTTAAAGTCTCTTTATTCGAGATTTGATTTAAATCAAAATCTCAAAACTTTATTCATATAATAATAGAGACTCCTGTTACACTGTTTTTAGCCCTTGTGGGCATTATAATCAAGGCGTAGTTTCAATGCTGACTGTTCTCTTGGGAAAATAATACATATTGTGCAATTCTGCCCATGTGGGCTGAAACCCATAGTTTCCTTCAGTGTTCCTTCAAAGCTCAGAAATTCTTCATACAGGGCAAAATACTCCGTCTCCTACAAGTGAATAATGTGCATATCAATTAAAATGGTCAAATACCTATTAAAACATATAATAACATACTTCAAAGAGCAACACAGCGGCATAAATTTTCTTTCTTCATATAGTTCTATATGACAAACACAGTGCAATTATCAGCCTAGGTGGACTGCCAATTCCTCATCTTTATTAATCCCTCCCGGCTGCATAGTTTCGTATTTTATGATTAATCTTGATTCCAGTCTGCGCAGTTCTTGTTCTCTATTCCCTCCTCTTTCGGAGTTTGGGATTGTATCTAGAGCACAGTATTGTAGAAGATTTGCATTTCCTTTGTGATATTTTTGGAAATGGTGAGCGATCAGATATTGTTTGTCATCATTTGTGATGGCTCGCATGTGCTCTAATATGCGTAACTTCACTGGTTTGATGGTACTACCAATATACACTAATTTACAAGGGCATAATAAGGCATAAACACAAAATTCTGATTTGCAGCTTAAGTGTTTCGAGATGATAAATGGTTTTTGATTACCTGAAAGTTTAATCTGTTTACAATTGCTGCTTGATTTGCACGCCTTACAGAAAAGGCATTTGAAGAAACCTTGAATAGAAGTTTTATTTTTCTCCATTGGCAAACTACTTTTACATAGTATGTCCTTTAAAGCCGGACATCGCCTATAGGTAATACTAGGATATGACTCAATACACTTTTTTAGAGTTGTGTCTGTTCCCAGTACATGCCAAAACTTGCTCAGACATTTTCTGACTTCTTTAGCCTGATTGCTGAAGGTGGTGATGAATCTTACTGGCTCACTTTTCTCAACCACCTCCTTCTCAACAAGCAGATCGTCCCTGTTGATTATGTTCACTTTTTCATATGCTGCTTTTACTGTTTTTTGCGAGTACCCCCGCTCTTTAAATCTTTCCTGCATTGTTTCAGCCTCCTTTTGGAAGGTAGAATTTGAGCTACAATTTCTCCTGGCTCTCAATAGTTCCCCGTACGGAATACTATTGATTAGGTTTCTTGGGTGACAGCTAGCAGCACTCAAGATACTGTTACCTGCCGTATTCTTTCTGAATAGTTCGCTCTCTAAATCCTGGTCTTTTACTCTTATCATTATATCCAGAAACTCTATACATTCTTTATTCATTGTACTTGTGAATGCAAGGTTTAGGCCATTCTTATTCAGTTCTTTCACAAAGTTGTCTGCTGTAGCAAAGCCCCCCCCTCCAAATGCAGAAAATATCAGCGATGTACCGAGCCCAGAGGACCACGTTTTGGGAAAAGGCACTGATGTTACTGGCCACCTGCTCCTCCCACCAGCCCAGGTAAAGACCTGCGTAACTGGGGGCGAAGCAGATTCTCATCGCGGTCCCCCGAGCCTGGCAGTACATCGCATGATCGAAAATGAAAAAGTTACTTTTTAAACACTGAGATATCATGGTAAGTAACATCTCCGTGTGTTTCAAAAAACCAACTGGTCTCTCTTTTAAGTAGTAGGCACAAGCTTCTAAACCAAGGTCATGTGGTATGCATGTATATAAGCTACTGACGTCCAATGTCATCAGTAGCATACTTTCGTCCCAGACTATATCTTTTATTAGTCTCAAAAAATGTTGTGTGTCCTGCACAGAGGATGGTAACACCTGAACATACTCTCTCAGAAAATAGTCAATGTACTTTGACGTATTTTCAAACATACTGCCTATTGAGGACAAGATTGGACGTCCTGGGGGTGTATCTTTGCTCTTGTGCACTTTGGGTTATAGGTACAATGTTGCCAATTTTGGATATCTACAATCCAAAAACTTGTGTTCTTCTTTAGAAAGCAATTTTTCAAATTTACATTGATCTAATTGCTTCCTAAATTCACCATTGCATTTCTCATAGGTTGCCCTGTCGGTTTTAGTGTAACTATCAGCATCACTAAGTTGCTTTTTTCCTTCTTGCAAGTACATCTTAAGGGGCCACACTACTACATTTCCCCCCTTATCTGCCTTTTTAATTACAATCGTTCTATTTTCTTGTAATTCTTTTAAAGCATTCTCCTGTTTCCTTGTCAGATTACTCACAAAAACACATTTCTTTCTAGAAAGTTTCTTGAAGTCATTCACAACCCCTCTCTCAAAAACCTCAATTGCATCATTATGTAACTGTGGCAAAAATATCGATTTAGGTTTAAAACCAGTATTACTCGGGTTATCAAAAACAATTCTTTCTTGAGCCAAAGTTACCAACGGGTCATCCACCCAATCTTCAGTACCCAAATGTCTCATAGCGTGCAGAGTTTCTATGTCCCCTATAGAAATAGTGCGTTCCTCATCAATTATATCTCTGGACTGTTTCAGTTTATTTGCATACCATTTTTTCAGTTTCAATTTTCTTGTAAACAAAAACAAATCAATACGACTGTCTGTATAATTAAAACTTCTGGTGGAGCAAAACGTCAAACCTAAAGAAAGTACATCCTCTTGTTCTTTTGTCAAAATAATATCAGAAAGATTCAGTACCGTAAGTTTGTTCTTCATTTTGAAGCCGATTTGCCTCTTGTCATCATTCCCATTAGGCTTTGAATATTTCCGCGCGGCTTTCCAGCCTACTTGCCTCCTCTGCCGCCGCGACCTCGTCCTCTTGTTGCTTGAGGGCTCGCTGCTTCCTGGCGTCCCTTTGCAATGATATCGTATTCCCTTAAAATGCTGGCTTTTACTCCCTCCGGTGTTTTACTTGACACCTCTTTCGAAATACTTGCTTCCGTAGGGCTAGAAGTTGAGGCATTTTCTTCCCCTGTCGCCTCCACGGTTGATTCTGCAGTGACCTTTTGTGTTATGTTGATTCCCATTTGGTCTCTCAAATGGTCAAACTTTTTCCCAAAGGTCAAGATCTGCATCAAGTTGTAATCTATTTCATCTCGCTGAAATTTTCGTTGTTTTTTCAGTTTGATTTCATCTTCTGCTTTATCCAGCTGGGTTTTCAATTTCTCCATTTCGGTATCAAACTCTATTGTGGTGCATTTCTCTTTTAACACATCTGACAATTTTTCTATTTTATTTCCTCTGCGAGTCTTTCTGTGTCTCTCACAGCGTATTTCACCAATAGTTTCAGCATTATAGTGGAACACTCATGATTATTCTGTGTCCACTCTTCAATCAGTTCCGGATCTGGCTCCTGAAAAGTGGGAGTTATAATGATCCTAAGCCCTCTGGGGATCCGGCCACAGTCTATATACTTCTGTAGGGCCGTTGCCTCCCACCATTTTGCCTGTTCTGTTCTTGTTAGCTTCCAAAGCTTATCCCATAATTGCCTTTTGCTTTGTGATTCCTCTGTGCCAGAGCCCATTGTAGTAGTGGCTGTACCTTGATTGCCTGTGTTTGATATAAATAGCAGCTCCGCTGCTTCTCGCCGCGTTGCTCCCCTGTTTGCCAGCAATTCTGCTTTTAAGAGAGCCCCACTCCCGGGTTCCCAAAGTTCTTTCTTTAATTGTCCGTTGCTTCACAGTTCGTGACGAGCCTGTCACACTGCTTCCGTCAGCTTCCGATCCAATTCCCACCGCTCCGATAGAGAAATCGGGTTCCTTCGCCGAGCCTCCAAACTCGTATTCCAAAGGTCACCGACCCCCGGAAAACTCTTGGAGAGCTTTTCGATCCCGGCGTGTTGCCCCTCTCCACGCGGACAAGCGTGGGCTGAAGGTTTAGCGGGCAGAGATTTTCTTGTTTAGATAACCAAATCTCTTTCGCAAAGTTTGACTCTGCCTCTTTATGACGGCGGGCTTCCGGCTAGGCTGCGAGCCTTCATATTTCCAGCACAGTGTCCTTACGAATTCGTAAGAAAAGACGCCGAGCCCCAATTTTCTATGAAGCAATTTATTCTTCAAACAGCAGTGGCATACATCACCCGATGCGTTTCGGAACCAGCCGGTTCCTTGGTCACGGGTCATCTGTCAATACAACATGTTACGTGATATAGTGCAAAACAATAGAAAGAGGACTACGATTTTTACTTCGCCCATTTCTCTCGTACATTTCCGACTCGCCATGTTGGAACAGTGTTTAATTCAACAAAAGCTTCCCACAGTCATAAAATAAGTTTTACTACACAGCTCGCTGCTTCATAACAAAACATGATTATTATATCTGTAATCATCTTTCTTTCTTAAAGTCTCTTTATTCGAGATTTTATTTAAATCAAAATCTCAAAACTTTATTCATATAATAATAGAAACTCCTGTTACACTGTTTTTAGCCCTAGTGGGCATTATAATCAAGGCGTAGTTTCAATGCTGACTGTTCTCTTAAGAAAATAATATATATTGTGCAATTCTGCGTTTCGGCATACAGCCTTTCACGATGTCAGTGGCCACTAGACATTGGCATGTATTTAAAACATTATCCCCGCAATAAAGGAAGGACTATAGCTTACTGGCATTCACCAGCGCCATCTTGGAGTGATATATGTTATCATGAATACGATCGATTTTATGTATGTTGTCCATTCCCACATACAATATATTCACTCCATATCCCAAGTAAAATCAGATATGCGAGATGTAAACATTTTACCGTCATTACACAATTGCAATTCTCATTTTTATATATTGAGTTACTCGGTTTTTTAACAAAATTGAGTCGTGTATCGGCTGTTATCCTTCCTTAGATGTAATTCAGGTCTGTATACAAACAAGTCAACCACTAGCATGTCATTTTTTCTATATAAACATTCTTATACTTTTTTTCTTATTACATTTTCTCTTACATTTTTTCATATCAATTCATATTTGTGTTTATAGAGCCCACCAAGGAACAACACTTCATTCGACAAAAGGATTATAATTTCAAATTGATCTATGCTCCAAAATGATGACATTATTTCATCCTGGTTCACCTTAAAACAATGTTACTTATATACATATATACAAATACACAGGTATACACGCGCAAATATACCATGAGAGTTATCACAGTCCCCGCAACTATGGCAGTGTCATCAATTCCTTATTCATGTGCCAGTATGAACCATGAGATCTTCACCACTATTTATACCCCAAGGGGTTTTGGTATGGAGGTCAATAATGTACCTCGATTCCAATCTCTGAAGTTTCTTTAAACAGTCCCCCCCTCTGATACTATCAGGAACCAAATCAAGTCCAAAACAAAGCAACAGATTCCGATCACTTTTGTGCTTTTCCGCAAAGTGTCTTGCGACCGGGTATGCTTGGTCCACCTTGTCTATTGCCCTCATGTGCGCTAATATCTGTATTTTAAATGGGTGCACTGTGCTACCTATGTAGCACAACCCACAGGGGCAGACAAGACAGTACACCACATAGGGTGTGCTGCAAGTAATAAACTTGCTGATTTTCTTGACCATGCCGGTGTCTTGGATGGTGTATGTAAGCGCTCTTTTGCTGTTACAACACGCTTTACATTTATGGCAGGGGAAAAAACCTTTCATGTCTTTGAGGGTATTGGTCTTAGGTGGTATCTTTTCTAGATGACTTCGTACCAGTTGATCTCGGATGGACCTGGCCTTTTTGAATGTGACCAAAGGGAAATTGGGAACATCCTCCCCTATGACATTATCCGTTTTAAGGATGTGCCAGTTCTTTTTCAGCATGTGTTTTAAATGATTTGCCTCTGCTGAATATGGGGTAATCAGTCGGAATTTGCCTCCTTCTGTTTTCTTGTTCTTGTTTTGACCCAATAAATTATCCCTTGTCATTGCTCTTACTTTGCACAATGTTTTGTTCAGGGTGACAGGATTGTAACCTCTTACTATGAATCTGGCTACAGTCTCAGATGCTGCATTTTCAAAGTCACAGTCACGTGTGCAATTTCTTCTGAGTCTAAGTAGCTCCCCATAGGGGATGCTTTGCACTAGTTTGCGGGGGTGGCTGCTTGTTGCATACAGTATCAAGTTACCAGCCGTGGCTTTTCGATATAAAGAAGTCTCGATCTTGCCCTCTCAGATCCAAGTAGTCCACCGCCACTGGACTAATTGTCCCCGAGAAGTGCAAGTTGTAGTCGTTGTCATTTAAATTAGCGATGTAGTGACGTGCAGTCCCTTCTGTCCCTTGCCAGATGATAAATAAATCATCGATGTATCAATGCCATTTTATCACCGAGCCACCTGATATGTCGCCCCTGTAGGTTCTGGGCACCTGCTCCTCCCACCTGCCAACGAACAAGTTCACATAGCTGGGAGAGAAGCAGGTGCCCATCGCCGTAACAGACACCTGTTTGTAATACTCTTCTTCAAAAAGGAAAATTGTAAAAACTCAATCAACATGCAGTTGTGTTGTGCATATCTTAACTGCCTTTTCTTTAAGTAGACAGTAATCGCCTCTATTCCCTTTGAATGTTCAATACAGGTGTAAAGACTCGTTATATCAAGTACAAAAAGTAGGTAGTCAGATTGCCATTGTACATTTTGGATTTTATTAAAAAAATCCTTAGTGTCTTTCACATAGGAAGATAGCTTGGTCACCAATGTTGCCAAAAAATAGTCAAGGAATTTTGAAATATGATCCGTCAATCCCTGGACCGAAGAAACAATTGGGCTCCCAGGGGGATGCAATTTGTCTTTATGTATTTTGGGAATGTGGTAAAAGGTGGGGCAAGTAGGGTTGGAGTTACGCAGATATAGATGTTCTTCATTCCCAAGCATTCCTGTATTAAACCACTTATTTATAAGTTCATCATATGCCTGGATACTTTGTTGGTATACTTTGAAAGTGGTTTTTTGATAACAACTACCACCCGATAATTGCCTAATAGCTTCAAGGTGATATTGTTCCCTTGTTTGCACCACCACATTCCCTCCCTTGTCCGAGGGTTTTATTATAATGGACTTGTCATTAGCCAGTGTATTCAATGCGGTTTTCTCATCTTGTGAAAGATTCCTTCCTTTAATGTGTGTCCTCTGTTTATTTCAGAGCTGTAGGAGATCCTTCATCATTGCCTCTGAAAAAGTATCTAGGGCATCAAATGGCATCTGTGGGTAGAAGGTAGAGCATGGCTTAAATGGACTTTCTTCTCGATCTTGCGCTATCCCCACGTTGATCGCACGTTGTACCACATCATGGCTCATTGCATAATTCATCATTTCCTCATTCCTTAAATCCTCCAGTACTTCTAAGCCTGGGAGATCGTTGACAACAAGGTCGTCAGTAGCTGTTAGTCTCGCTGTTGGCATTTTGTTATCCTTCAAATGAGTTCTGATTTTGAAGTACTTGTGTAGTTTCAACTTTCTTACGAAACTAAAGAGATCAATCCTAGTCTGGGTATATTCAAGACGGGAATCAGGGCAGAATGTCAATCCTAGACTTAGCACTTTGTTTTCCAAGTCAATAAGTGGTCTTGTTGTTAAATTAACCACCGTGAGATTAGTTGTTTCCACTATCTCCTGTTGGTTCTCCTGCGGTTGGTCCAGGCTGTGCTTTTGGGCTTTCCTACCACCACCGGATCGTCTTGTTTTTCTACGTTTGTTTCTGGGGGCTTGTTTTTCCCCCTCGTAGCCAGGATTTCCTGATGACTTGGAACTCGGTCTGAAAAGGGGTCTGTTTATTTGATCCACTTGCAACTTGCACCGGTGGTTCATCGCTAGATTCATTACCCGTCATATCAGATTCCGATGTCACAGCTGTTTGTGCTGCCATTTTTGATTTTGAACTCAGTTCTTTGCGAGAGACATCGAATTTTTTGGCGTAAGTTAGCACTCTGCCCTGTGTATAGTCTCGTTCGTCTCTTTGAAACTTTTCTTGCTTGCGAGATTTTATTTTCTGTTCGTATTTTGACAATCTTGGTTTCATTTGTTCCATTGCTTCAGTTATCTTTTTTTCATCTTCCTCTTTGTGGAAATCTTCTTCCAGCTGCTTAATCTCCGCTAGTGTCTTATCACGGTCACTCCATGCGTACTTGACCAACAATCCCAATATATATATATATATATATATATATATATATATATACACTAAATCTTGTCCTGTTGGTAAGTAACTACAGCGACCCCGACTCCACCACCCTCTGGACAACCTCGACAACCTCAGACTAAAGCAGCTCATCACCAACTCCACCCACAGAGCCGGACACATCCTTGACCCCATCTACGCAGGAGGGACAAACATCCACTTCAGCCACACCACGCAGCCCCGCTGGACAGACCACCACTGTGTACACTTCACCTTCAACACCACCACCGCACCCAAGCCGACCCGTGCCAGCCACAATGGAACTGGAGCAAGGTCACAGAGGAACACTTCAACACCACCCTCTTCCATGACCCCCCTCCACCAAGACCGACGCCAACACTGCAGCCAAAGAACTACATCACTGGATCACCAGCTGCGCAGACAAGCTCGCAGCCCATCAGACAACGCACCCTGAAGGCCGCCTGGTTCACCAGCGACCTCCAAGAAGCCAGGCGCTCCTGCAGATGCCTCGAGAAACTGTGGAGGGACAGGGAAACCACCGAAGACCAGAACACCTACAGGAATGCCATGACTGAATACCACCACTGCATAAGAGCCATCATGAGGACCTTTATCAAGAACAGAATCCACACCAACACCAGTAATGCGAAAGAACTCTTTAACATCATACAGCAGTTCACCAAAACCCCCCCCAGCGAAGCCATGGATGTCACACCATCACAGGACCTCTGCAACAAGCTCAGCTCCTACTTCCACCTGAAAATCAAGGCCCTCTATGGCAACTTCAGCTAACAGACTCCAGACACCAGACACCGCCATCCTCTCCCCCACCGACAACCAGCCCACCCTCACCACGTGGAAACCAGCTACCACCGGAGACACCTCCATGACCATGAAGAGGATGCACTCAGGAGCCCCCACAGACCCCTGCCCTACCACAGAGCCGCTGCCGCCATAACACCCGAACTTTGCAGAACCATTAACACCGCCTTCAAATCCGGCATTTTCCCCGGTGACTGGAAGCGGGCAGAGGTCAAGCCCCTCCTCAAGAAACGCTTGGCTGACCCGACGGACCTGAAAAACTACTGGCCCATCTCTCTCCTTCCCTTTGCAGCCGAAGTCACCGAGAGATTCTTCAATGCCCAGCTGACCACCTTCATCGAAGAGAACACCATACTCGAGTTCTCCCAGTCCGGATTCCGCAACAACCACAGCATCGAGACGTCCTTTTTGCCGCCACCAATGACATCCGCATGCTACTCGACCAAGGCCACACAGCGGCCCTCATCCTACTAGACCTCTCCACAGCCTTCAACACTGTCTCCCACCACACTCTCGCCACCAGACTCCATGACGCCGGCATATGGGTAACCACCCTCAACAGGTTCTGCTCCCTTCTCACTGGCAGAACCCAAAGGATCAGACTCCCACCCTTCCTCTCCGAACCCACAGAGATCAACTGCAGAGTACCCCAAGGATCCTCGCTTAGCCCCATGTTCTTCAACATCTACATGCCCCCCCTCACCACCATCAGTAGATATCATGGGCTCAGCATAGTATACTATGCAGACGACAGCCAGCTCATCCTCTCTGTCATGAAGAACCCTGTGAAGACACCAGACTAAGCTTCCAGGAAAGAATGAAAGACATCACAGCCTGGATGAAAAACAGCTGCCTTAAGGTCAACTCAGAGAAGACAGAGGTCCTCGACCTTGGACCCTCCTCCACCACCTGGGACAACACCTGGTGGCCTTCTGCCCTCGGAAAGCCACCCACTACATCAGACCACACCCGAAACCTCGACATCATTTGAGACTCCTCCCATGCCATGACCCGCCAGATCAACGGCGTAGCCTCCACCTGCTTCAACTCCCCTGCATCCTACGCAAGACCTTCAAGTGGATCCCCCCGAATACAGAAAGACCGTCACCCATGCACTCATAACCAGCAGACTGGACTAGGGTAACACCCTCTACACCGGAATCAATAAAAACCTGCTACACAAGCTCCAAACCATCCAGAAAACTGCAGCCAGACTTGCCCTCGGAACCCCATGACACAAGCACATGACCAGGCACCTATGAGACCTCCACTGGCTCCCTATCTAGAAGAGAGTACCCTTCAAGCTTCTCACCCATGCTTACAAATCCCTCCACAACATTGGACCCAAATATCTCAATGAAAGACTCTCCATCCACGTACCTAAAAGGAACCTCCGCTCCGCCATCCTCACCCTAGCAGAGACCCCACGTATCTGCAGAACCAGAGCAGGAGGAAGAGCCTTCTCCTACATCGCAGCAAGGACCTGAAATGAGCTCCCAGTCAGCATCAGACGCTCCCCCACTCTGCACACGTTCAGTAAAAGCCTCAAAACCTGGCTCTTCGACTGATCCGGAGCTACACCACTCCCCCCTAACCCACAGCGCCTTGAGACCCTCACGGGTGAGTAGTGAACTTTATAAACCACTGATTGACTGATTGATGAGTTATGGAGCAAGCATATTGTAGAAACTCTGAAAAACTTGAGCCCATGGTAGAAAAGGGACTGGGGGAACAATGCTTTGTTTATGAGCCTGTACGGATTGACCATTGGACTGCAGATTCAAAACTCTCCTTGGCAAACCACTTATCTGTTTCCTCCCTTACTGATGGGTCTGTACTTTTTTGCCCTGGAATCTGTAAAGATACAATAATTAAGTCCTGTCTAGACCAGGTCAAACTGATATCATGGAAAATTGCTGAGTTAGCCTCAACAGTTGATACCCCAGAATGAGGCGCATTTATGGATACACATTTGGTATGTCCTTTTCAAGAAACATGGCTGCAACAATACTGCGAAAATGTTCATTTTTGTGCTCCAAAATTTCAATTTTTGTGCAGCAAAATTTGCAAATCTATGTTGCAATATGCTGGGGGGTCTGATTAGGGATGGTTGCACAGCAGCTGTCCATGTTGTACCTTTACTGTGTTGGTGAACTTGGTGTAAAACCTTTCACTCCTCAGAAGAAAAAAAACCGGTATAAATTGCCAATGCTTGTTTTAATCTATACTACTATTATAAAGGAAGAACTTTGAACCTTTGAGGCGGGTAAACTCGGGAATCCACACACCCAATACATCGTTGTAATCGTCAGGGTGTGCAGATGGACATAGGCTATATAAACCTAATCCAATCCAATAAACCTAATAAATATATGTTATTTAAGAAATTTACCGAAAAAAAAGTAGTCCCTTGGAAGAAGCGCCGGCCACGACGTGCGTGCAGACGTGAGGAGCGCGGGGAGGAGCGGCGTCCAGGAGCGCGAGGAGGACCGGCGGACATGACGCGGGGAGGAGCGGCGGACAGGCGGTGAGGAGCGGCTGACAGGCGGTGAGGAGCGGCGGACAGGCGGGGAGGAGCGGTGAGCGGCGGATGAGGTAGGTTATTTATTTATTTAGTTAGGAGCGGTGAGCAGCGGAAAAATGAAGCAAAAATGACAATTGTGAGCAAGAGGAAGCAAACTGAGCATTACAAAAGTGAGCCAAACGATGCGTTACAGGAGGAAAAAGTTACGTGTGCAGGTTACAAAAGCGATTTTATAACAAAGACTTAGGGACGACGTTGGGTTTGCTACGGTGCACTAGGGATAGTACACTGAAAATCACACTGTTAAACACTCCACCAACTACCGGGGCACCGTCCCACCCCGGGTGAAACTGAGCTAATACGAAAAAAGAGCTGGGAGTGCAATATTCATGTCAGAAACAGTTTAAGTATTTTAATTTGCAAAAAGAATCATAAATCAATCAATGGTACAAAATCCTAAATTGCGAAAATACAATCAAAATTCTTCTTTTTCTTGTTTTTCTGCAGCCGACGCGTTTCGTCCTAGAGGCAGGACGTCATCAGGGCTGCAATAGCAAACACACAATACAGATCCATCAGTATATATATACAATATCACTCAGTGATCTTAGTAACCTGTAAAATGAAACATCACATCTTCAGGTAACATATTAAATCCAATACAGCTCATTGTGCCAAATGGTACTGTCCGAATATTAATTGACTTAACAGTTTCTACAGATAAACGGGAAAACATTCCTCAAATCATCAAGTTGGTTTCAACAAGTCTATATTCCACAACATATTGGTTGTGCCTATTTTAAACACTTACATATTTCATCTACATCCTGTGATGAAGTGCTAGCAAACTGTTGTACAAGTGTTAAAAACAATCCTTCATGGATAGTGGACCGCTCACCTAATATTGTTGCAATAGGACTCTTCTTTTATTATGGCTCCTACTTTTGAACCAGTGGTCTAGGCAACAGTTACTTCAAGAGGCCGATTCTTCATATACACTCTAGTAGTATTGTCAGACTGGTGTGAAGCAGAAAGAAGGAGAGACCAATGAATTATCCAATCAATTTCTTAATATCCACCCAGATATAACCTCCACTACTCTGGTTCTCTTTTATCCTGTACTACCTCCATACGCCAAACCTTAATAGCATCCATACCTTTTCAAACTCAACGTTTCGTCTTCTCTCTAAATCGATTTAACCATTCTTTAAATCGAGAGTCTCTTAAAAACGATCCACCCGTGGCTTCTCACACCTATGAGATATCCAAGACACAATAATGTAATTTAGAGTGCCCTGTTTGCCCTCTTCAATATCAACCCAGGGTGTTTCCCTATTAACTCACCGCTTTCCAATATAATGTAGCCAAGCGGGAAAATAACTTCTATGTCTGCAGTCGCAATATCCGTTTGTTCATAAACTGCTCATTCTAAAAAATAATTTTAACAAAAAAGGAACAAATGCTGTAAACTTGGCAGATCTTGTATTGGAATTTCTCTCTTACACTCAACGCTACCTAAAATTTCTGCTTACCTTAGTAATCTCGCCTCCTGAACCTATGACCACGCCAACCGGGTGCGATAAATCCCGGAAGTGCGGTTACTCCCATCTCCCTTTGTTAAAAAAGATTTCAATGACCAATCAGAACTCTCAAAAAATTTCGCGCGCCTTGTCATGCCGTTCACCTGTGAACGAGTGTGAGTTTTCATTCAGGTCCGCTACCTCGTTGCCGCTTATCGTTTTCCGATCATGCGCATTACACTGTTACGCGCGCATTATCATGCCGTTCACCCGTAAGTAAAAATGAGTTCCCATTCAGGTCCGCTACCCCTTTCTTTGCCGCTTGTCGTTTCCGATCATGCGCATTAAACTGTTACGAGGTTGGATCGCTACCTCTGTTCATTACCGGTTCATCATCCGGTTATGCGCAACAGACTATTCTACAAGTCAATTCGTTCACCATAGTGTTTCCGGTCCTGCGCATTCAGTGTGAATAAGTTTCCAGTCTGGTCCGCCATGCATAAGAAATCTTGATGTGTACTAAACGGAGGTTTTCCCTGAATAATCCTTGTCATCTCTGCGTTATGAATAACTCTAATAATACGCATATGCGCACTCATCTACAATCATGAAAAGCCGTCACCACGTACTCATCTGTAGTAAAAGCTACTAATAACACGTTCGATTAAAATCTCCAAAACCAATTTAACAAACTTTCATCAGCAGAGAAGTATATCCATCAAATGCCTCCGTGTTCCAAGCACACTTATAACGAAAATACCGTTGCGACCTCTACCTCTTCTTATTATTGCTATGCTTATGTATTCGCCTTTAAGTCAATAATTTGTGAGTGTGTCTTCATATAAATAATTATCATACCGGGGCACATTTATGTAATGTTTCCATATTATCTCGAAAAACTTATCATCTGGTTGATCTAATCACAATCAGGTGATTTAAGCACATCTACAAATTATAGTAGTTCTAGTATTTCCTCTATTGAGGATAATACGATGGGTGCTGCAGGAGGAGCGCCGAAAAAGAACTCTTCTTTTTGCGACGAACTAAAAATGATCAAGAAAGGTCGGAAAAAGTTCACAGGAGGACTAGAAGGGGGAGGAGGAAATCCCACAAATACAAGGATGGGCACCAGGAGTCAAAACAGGAACAAGAACTAGAACAGTGTCAGGCTGCCCCTGGGGAATTGGAAGTCATTAACCTGTCGGATAGGCATCTAAATGAACATGAGGTTTCAGTATTACAAAAAGGATTGAAGTATTGTCCTGTATTTAATTGTGATTACACTGAGTTACACATTGATTTGTTTAAATTTTGTAGGAATTTAAAATTGAAAAGTTTTTTTTCAACACTGGATGTAAATGTGCAGAAGAAAATACTGAATAAAGACTCTGAAATGACATTATCTGAGTTAGAAGATGTTCATTTGTTAATGACTTTGTCGGGGGAAATGGATCTTACTGTAGACGATGTTGCAAGTCTATGTGAAATAGAAACAAATTACCAATGCACTAGTGGATTGCGCAGTAAATCTAAGTTCATTCCCCATGGTAGCCAATACACAGCAATTGACCTTTTCATGGAAAAGACTTTACAGGAATTTTTCAAATTACAAGATAATTACACATTGAACCACCATTATAAAGATAATCTGTCCCGGCAAGAAAGACTAGCCCTATCAAATTTAAAACAAGACCCCTCAATAATCATCAGGGAAGCTGATAAGGGGGGGAACATCGTTGTGATGAATAGGGCTAATTATGTGGCAGAGATAAGGAAACAACTCAAGGATGAGAACTGTTATAAAAAAGTTAAAAACAATCCGTTGAAAGAGATTTCCCAAAATATTTTGGAACACTTATGTGTATGGAAGGAGGAAGGACTGATAGAAGATTCAGAATACAAGTATTTGAATGTTAGTTATCCAATGTCTCCCTTCCTTTACACATTACCGAAAATTCACAAGGACAGAGCTAATCCACCAGGCAGGCCCATAGTCTCCAGCATTGGCAGTGTCACAGAACACATGTCAGAGTCTGTTGATGGCTTTATCAAGCCGTTAGTGGTGAATTTACCTTCATACGTGAGGGACACCACCGACATTCTTAATAAATTGCAGGATTTTAAGTGGGAAGAGGGGATGATCTTGGCAACATTAGATGTGGTGGGTCTGTATACTTGTATCGAGATGGACAAGGGTATTCAAGCGCTAGAGCACTTTTTGGGCAGCAGAAGTGCGAGCTTAAGACACCACTCTAAAATGATAATTCAAATGAGTCAGCTTATTTTGAAAAATAATTACTTCCTATTTGAGGATGAATGGTTCCACCAGATTAGGGGGACGGCGATGGGATCCAGGTTTGCTCCCTCTTATGCCAATCTATTCATGGGCTGGTATGAGAGGGAGCACGCCTGGAGCCGCAGAGCTGGCGAGTGGATGGATCTGGTGGTATTTTGGGCCAGATTCATCGACGACATCCTATTAATATGGAGAGGTACTTCGGACGATCTAAAAAAGTATTTGCACTACTTGAATCATAATGATTTCAATGTGAAACTGACAATGAATCAAAGTACATCCAGTATAGAATACTTAGATGTGACACTGACAGTGTGTGGTGATAAAATTAACAGCAGCCTATTTAGAAAAGCAACGGCCACCAACTCCATCTTAAGAGCAGACAGTTTTCACCCAGGATCTGTGATTGGGGGAATACCTTACGGTGAAATGGTCAGAACCCGCAGAAATTGTAGTCGGGATGAAGACTATTCTCAAGAACTCAATCAACTGAAACTGAGACTAAGTAAGAGAGGTTATGCCAAAAAAGATCTAGCAAGGGCTAGTGAGAAAGTGTCTAAAATTGACAGAGCAACTACTTTACTTCCAAAAAAGAGAGAATTAGTCAGGCACAAACTTTCCTTTGTCACAGCATATTGTGTGCAAAAAGAAAAAGTCAGACAAGCATTAAGTAGAAATTGGACCCTGTTGAAAGGTGTACCGGGTCTATCCATGATACTGGATGATAGACCCGTAATTACGTTCAAAAAATGTCCGACTATTAGGGACAAAGTTTCGACGAATTACATTCGTCCAATCAAGAAACCAACGACAGATTGGTTATCGACCCAGCCTAAAGGCTTTTACACCTGTGGATCCTGTGTTATATGCTCGCATGGCATTAATAAAACAAAAACTTTCAGTTTCAATGGATCCAAGCAATTTTACATCAACGATTTCATTAATTGCAACAGTGTAGGAATAATCTATGTCATCATTTGTAGCTGCGACAAAGTATATATAGGCAGCACCAAAAGACCTTTAAAAATAAGAATGCAGGAGCATAGACGAGCGATAATGAATCGGGATACTAGATCCCCACTCTACGTGCATATGGAAAAGGAACATGGTGCCAACTTGGGATTTAAATTCCATGGCATACAAAAGGTGCCGCAGCATGTAAGGGGGGGGAATTGGGAATTACGAATCCGACAAACAGAAGCACGTTGGATAATCAAATGTCGCAGTATGACTCATGGCTTAAATATTGATTCTGAACTACACTATTTTTTGGCATAAATCATCAATGATTATTGTTTTCTTCGTAGATACTTCCGTATCAAGTGTAGACTTTATGTGTTTATTGTACACATCCTGAGATGTTGAGCAGGCAAACTGTTGGTTTCTTATGGGATACTTTCTTATCGAGTGTAGACATATATAATCTATTATTAGATCAACCAGATGATAAGTTTTTCGAGATAATATGGAAACATTACATAAATGTGCCCCGGTATGATAATTATTTATATGAAGACACACTCACAAATTATTGACTTAAAGGCGAATACATAAGCATAGCAATAATAAGAAGAGGTAGAGGTCGCAACGGTATTTTCGTTATAAGTGTGCTTGGAACACGGAGGCATTTGATGGATATACTTCTCTGCTGATGAAAGTTTGTTAAATTGGTTTTGGAGATTTTAATCGAACGTGTTATTAGTAGCTTTTACTACAGATGAGTACGTGGTGACGGCTTTTCATGATTGTAGATGAGTGCGCATATGCGTATTATTAGAGTTATTCATAACGCAGAGATGACAAGGATTATTCAGGGAAAACCTCCGTTTAGTACACATCAAGATTTCTTATGCATGGCGGACCAGACTGGAAACTTATTCACACTGAATGCGCAGGACCGGAAACACTATGGTGAACTAATTGACTTGTAGAATAGTCTGTTGCGCATAACCGGATGATGAACCGGTAATGAACAGAGGTAGCGATCCAACCTCGTAACAGTTTAATGCGCATGATCGGAAACGACAAGCGGCAAAGAAAGGGGTAGCGGACCTGAATGGGAACTCATTTTTACTTACGGGTGAACGGCATGATAATGCGCGCGTAACAGTGTAATGCGCATGATCGGAAAACGATAAGCGGCAACGAGGTAGCGGACGTGAATGAAAACTCACACTCGTTCACAGGTGAACGGCATGACAAGGCGCGCGAAATTTTTTGAGAGTTCTGATTGGTCATTGAAATCTTTTTTAACAAAGGGAGATGGGAGTAACCGCACTTCCGGGATTTATCGCACCCGGTTGGCGTGGTCATAGGTTCAGGAGGCGAGATTACTAAGGTAAGCAGAAATTTTAGGTAGCGTTGAGTGTAAGAGAGAAATTCCAATACAAGATCTGCCAAGTTTACAGCATTTGTTCCTTTTTTGTTAAAATTATTTTTTAGAATGAGCAGTTTATGAACAAACGGATATTGCGACTGCAGACATAGAAGTTATTTTCCCGCTTGGCTACATTATATTGGAAAGCGGTGAGTTAATAGGGAAACACCCTGGGTTGATATTGAAGAGGGCAAACAGGGCACTCTAAATTACATTATTGTGTCTTGGATATCTCATAGGTGTGAGAAGCCACGGGTGGATCGTTTTTAAGAGACTCTCGATTTAAAGAATGGTTAAATCGATTTAGAGAGAAGACAAAACGTTGAGTTTGAAAAGGTATGGATGCTATTAAGGTTTGGCGTATGGAGGTAGTACAGGATAAAAGAGAACCAGAGTAGTGGAGGTTATATCTGGGTGGATATTAAGAAATTGATTGGATAATTCATTGGTCTCTCCTTCTTTCTGCTTCACACCAGTCTGACAATACTACTAGAGTGTATATGAAGAATCGGCCTCTTGAAGTAACTGTTGCCTAGACCACTGGTTCAAAAGTAGGAGCCATAATAAAAGAAGAGTCCTATTGCAACAATATTAGGTGAGCGGTCCACTATCCATGAAGGATTGTTTTTAACACTTGTACAACAGTTTGCTAGCACTTCATCACAGGATGTAGATGAAATATGTAAGTGTTTAAAATAGGCACAACCAATATGTTGTGGAATATAGACTTGTTGAAACCAACTTGATGATTTGAGGAATGTTTTCCCGTTTATCTGTAGAAACTGTTAAGTCAATTAATATTCGGACAGTACCATTTGGCACAATGAGCTGTATTGGATTTAATATGTTACCTGAAGATGTGATGTTTCATTTTACAGGTTACTAAGATCACTGAGTGATATTGTATATATATACTGATGGATCTGTATTGTGTGTTTGCTATTGCAGCCCTGATGACGTCCTGCCTCTAGGACGAAACGCGTCGGCTGCAGAAAAACAAGAAAAAGAAGAATTTTGATTGTATTTTCGCAATTTAGGATTTTGTACCATTGATTGATTTATGATTCTTTTTGCAAATTAAAATACTTAAACTGTTTCTGACATGAATATTGCACTCCCAGCTCTTTTTTCGTATTAGGTTACAAAAGCGTACATCGTGAGCAAGAGGAAGCAAACGGAGCATTACAAAAGTGAGCCAAATGGTGCATAACAGGAGGAAAAAGTTAGGTGTGCAGGTTACAAAAGTCTACAAAGTAAACATAGAGGTATAATACTGCATTACAGGAGGAAAAAGTGACATGTGCAGGTTACAAAAGCGTACAAAGTAAACATAGAGGTATAATACTGCAATATATGAAGGAAGGCTCCGGGGGACCCACGGACAACGTTGGGGCGAGTGGGGGCCCTGAAGCCTAATTGCTCCCGGACAACGTCGGGACGGGCTGCTAGTACATGATATGAGAGAAAGGGTGAACCCTCACAAGATATGTGAACAAACTTTTCTTTTGGCTTTGTCCGTGGAACAAGTAGTTTTTTAAATGGTGTTTATGACTTAGTTCCATTTTATAAGATAGCTGACAAGTGTCTTAATGCCATGTATAACACATCCCGCCAATGTGGGCATTTTAGCCAACATCATTTGAATACTGGGATTTTTATCACATAATGAAACTGCTAAAAGCAAAACTACAAGCTGCACAATGCACCAAGAAGGTTTCTAAACAATTACGTTTATAATCTATGCCATATTGTCAACCCGTAGAGAAATGCAACATAAAATATAGTTCTGCCTGTTTTTTCTTGCAGGCAATCATGGGTGAGACAGCAGATATAGCTAGCAGATGTTCCTGCTAATAGGCTAAAATGAACACTCGGAAAACAAGCTTGCTAAAAGGGCCTTATTATCAGAACAATGGGGAGTAAAGCAAGTTACCTGTGTCTAGAGGCACGGAGAAAAAAAAAATGATGACCTTTCACCCCTGTTCTCCAGCTCGTCCTGAGGAGTTTGATTTTGTTAGTGCACTGTGATGCGCCCTACCTCAAACAGGTGCAGCACAGGCTTCAGGTGCTGCCCCGTAAGTTGTAGTAGCATTACGAATCAACTTGGATCAGTCCCATAGTCGGTCTATTTGGTTACACTCTGTCCTCCTACTGTCTTTTTCTTTTGCACCTGATGGCGCAGCTGCTTGTTGTTGCCCCTAATTGTGGGGAAAAGGCAGTGGTAGAGGAGCGTTGCACACCCTGCCAGCACCCTCAAAAACGTTAAAAATTAAACGATAATTTTAAAACTCGGTTTATTTGTCTTCAACGTGAATGTGTGTCGAGTCTTGGACAAGAGAGTGACAGTCGCCTGCACTACTAGTTGTTCAACCGAAGTCCTCCATTTTACACGGGCTCGCGATTTTCAAACAGCCCGCATAATAGAATCCTAATTCAATAGAAGACAAACAAGAACTACTTTCTATTATAAAAGACATTAAAACCTTCTTTAGGAGACATATTGGCTGTATACAAAACTTTGAAAATAGGTAAATGTAATTAGGTTTTATAGTGTGGATATTGATTGATTGATTGATTATAGTACTTATATAGCGCATACTATCACCCTACGGGTATCCTGGCAGACTATTGTGATTTGTTAAGTCTCCCTAACAAATGCATGTTATTTTGTATGCATTTTCTGGTGCGCCAACTGCCTGATTGCCAACGTTTTTGAAATAAAAACATCTGCATGAACAGGTGGCATAAATAACAGCTTTGTATCCTCTTGCAATTTTTTGCTTGAGTGTTTACTGTTACTTATTTAAACTTAAAACATAGCTGGTGCACTTGAACCCCATTATTTCTCATCAAGCCGAACAATAATTAGTTATCTTCATTTATGTAAAGTTAAAACCTGTAGCATTTCATATATGGTTTCCCGTACTACAACTGAACGATTTAGTTGAATGCACGTGGAAAGTATCACTGTGCAATATTGCACTTTTGAAAGCCAAAGTTTCCTGTGGTGACTTTATAGACTATATTTAATTTTTATTTTTTCCTCCGGGCATTTGCGGTAGTCGGGATTGTGATTTTATTGCTCGTTGCTTATGCTTCTTAAGCACAAAAGTCCTTAATAGAAAATACTCCCAGCCAGATCGCACAGTTCAGTCAAGAGTGAGGCTGAAGTTTATCAGGCTCTAGGGACTGAGTTGTTGGAAGGTGTTCCTGGCTGCTTCTACAATAAGCTGTTGGTTGAGCATCTCCTAAGCCCAGGCCTGATCTGCTGCTGCCTCGGATTTCTTCTTGGCTGCATTTCCAATTGTGTTTAGAGCCTTCAGTGCTTAGACCGGCAGACATCTGTGCGCAGCGCGCGCAGAATTGTAGCGGTCACTTTGCTGTTCTGACATGTTCAGTCATAATTGAAAGTGATTTCTTATCATTCTGCTATTCGTCTATACCATTATTTTACTTACACAGAGACATCAAGTATACAATGACACTGTAATTCTTATCTTGAATCTCTGTAATGGAACAAACGCTTCTAGAGGCTGCTTCTCCATGTAAAACAATTTCTGTTTAACACTCCTGGGAGCCTGTGAACCATAGATTGTATTTTTTGTATTGCTTTTCTCTCCTTTCAATTTAAGTTTCACTGAGAACTGTAGCTATAGCTACATGTGTAGAGATTAAAGGCATGTCTGCTGTGGCTTAGAGACATCAAAAGCCATAAGCTGTGCGCGACTAGAGTAAATTGGACTGCACTGGCTTAGGTGGGACCTTAGAAGTCTCTCATTATTATTTCTACGGTTTCCGTTGCCTTCCTGGTGACTGTAGATCCCTAGTCAAAGCCTGTAACACAGGGCCAGACTAGCCATCGAGCGTTTCCCTGGAAGTTGGAAAGGTGGGGGTCGATTTTTCAGAGGTGGGGGTTGCTTTTGTTACTGGGGTCCGGTTTTGCAGCGGTGCTGATATATCGGCCCCCAATAACAAAAGCAGCAGGGGGGCTGGTCCATCAAAATTGCCAGGGCTGGTTTGGGTTCCCATTCCCGCCCTGCAGTAACAGTAACTTTAATAACCTCTGGCAGGGGTTGCAGTGGCTGGATTTAATTCACTTATGCATACACCCCATGCCTTGAAACCCTAAAGGGTGAGTAGTGTGCTTTACAAGCCCTTGACTGATTGACGTTGCTTTTAGGAAAAATCTCTTTTTATTTCCAGAATATGCTATATGTGCCACAACAAGGCCAGGCTTTGTCTCATTATTAGACAAATAATCCACACACGAAAGCAAGATAAGAAATCACAAGCATGTGCATGTTCTCAGGAAGTACTTAGGTTATACGTTTGTTGTGTTCGACTCATTGAGTGCCCGAAGCATGAACACCTGATATAGGCCTTCAGTCAACCATGTTATTGGAAACACTTGGTGGTAGGGTTCTAATATGATTTATTGGCAAGGTTTTGATGCCTATAGATGGAAAATATGTGAGAGCAAGTTATTATTTTTTTTTTTATTTCAAGAAGATTTTATTGAGAAAGAAAATTATACAAATAGTAAAACCAAATACAATATAAGTGATACATTCGGCCACAAGCTTAAAAAATACAAACATGAGCTCAACTTGGGAAGTGAGTAAAATATCTGTGAATAAGATTAAAAAGAAATCGATGAGAAATAGAGGATCTAATCCAATATAGGCCTTCCGCAAGCAAAAGCAAACCGTATCACTTTCTGATTTGGGAATGGGGACAAGGGAGGAAACAGAAGAAGAGAAAGATAAGTAGAAAAGCAAAGAAGATAGTAGCAGAAAAGATGAAAGGGAAGAGAGGACAGGAAAGCAGAAATAAGAAAAAGAAGGATTCCCACAGGACTAACCCAATCTAGAACAAAGAACAGATAATAATTAGACAGACAAATCAACAGGGAACTGAGGGACTAACCCTTTCGAGGAGAGTTCCATATAATCATCCAAGGCTGTCCAAACCCCTTTAGAAATGGAAGGCGTAAGGTGTGCTAGATCGACCGAGGTGTGGGCACTGCGTAAAAAGGATATCCACGCCCACCACGTATGGTAAGAGACAGACGAAAAGGATTTCCATTCCATAAGAATGATTTTAACCGCAACAGTCAAGAGAAGATCTAGTAACTGTAATTCCAAAGGGTCCAAAGGGAGAGGGGTAGGAGCAGCCAAGGGACCTAATAAGACTAAGGGAAAGGAGAGATGTAGCTCAATGTTAAAAATAAGAGATAAATGTTTCTGAATGAGGTCCCAAAAAGGTTTAAGTAAGGAGCAGTGATAAAACATATGGGGAAAATCACCAGCCTCCAAACCGCAACTCCAGCAGAGATCATCGTCTTTAAGGTTGAGCGAATGAAGACGTACAGGCGTCCAATGGAGGAGATTGATCGAGAAAAACTTGGATTGCATAAGGGAGGGAGCTATTTTATTACGGAGAGCTAATTTACCAATGGATTGCCAAGCTTCGGATGAGATATGGTCCGTGATGTTATGATCAAAATGACGTGACCATTTTTGTTGTACAACCGTCTGATCAGGAAGCGAAGTAGAGGACAGAAATTTATATATTTTAGAGGCAACATGACCAGATTTGATCCAGATGTGGAAAAGCGAAATGGTGGAGGAGGAGGGGTGAAGACGGACTTTAGAGACGGCAACCTTGATTTTAAGAAAGGTATAAAAGTCGAGATTTGTCAAAGAGTGTTTGTGAGCCAAGGAAGAGAACGGTAAGGGGTCCCCAGAGGCACTATACAGATGCTGAACAAGAGAGATACCCTTTGCTGCCCAATATGCCATGAGGGTGGGAGAAATATTAAGCTTGATTTTGGAGTTTCTCCAAATAGAAGACCATCTAGTTTTATGCAGAGGAATGGCCGCCTTCCTATCTAATTTCTTGACCGCAGCAATTGTATCAATAATAATAGAACGGGAAAACAGAATATGCAAAGACGATGTAGTACAAAAAGAGGCAATAGGTAAAGGTGATGCCAAATCTTGTTCTATGAGCAACCAAGAGGGAACATGACGAGTTGGAGGAGCGAACCACAACGCACCCTGAGAGGCCAAGAAAGCTGTTTGGTACTTCTCCCAATCAGGAAAGTTACAACCTCCCATATCACAGGGTCGACGCAAATATTTGTATGCTAAACGAGTTTGTTTGCCATTCCATAGGAATTTAGATGTTAGAGCATCAATTTCTCGAAAGAAGGAATCAGACAATTTAAGCGGGAGCATGGAGGAAACAAAATTAATAATCGGCGTGATCATCATTTTTAGAGTTTGTAGGCGACCCCACCATGAGATATGTTTTGGAGACCATGTATCCAAAAGACTACGGACTTTGAGGAGAGTCTGAGATTCATTATAAGCCACAGTGGCATGAAGAGTAGAACAGAAATAAATTCCCAGATACTTGAGATGTTTAGATTGCCACTTAAAACCAGCCAAACCCATATGAGCAGGAAAACAATAGGCATTTAAAGGGAACATCTCCGTCTTATCCTTATTTAGGGTGTAACCCGAGACCGTTGAAAACAAGGAGATGGTGTCAGAGATAGCAGGGATGGCCAAGGCGATATCGTACGAGAAAATTAGAACATCGTCCGCGTAAGCGGCAGTTTTAAGACAATGAGGGCCAAAAGAAAAACCTTTTATATCAGGGTGTAAGTCAATCAACCGAAGAAGAGGATCAATAGATAATAAAAATAAGAGAGGGGACAAGGGACATCCCTGTCTCGTGCCCTGACGAAGATTAAAAAACGAAGACGTAGTACCATTAACTCTAATATTAGCTTTAGGTTGGGAATATAGGGACATTACCATATTAATGAAAGAGTCTCCGAGGTTATGCGCGCATAAGACAGCTCGAAGGAATGGCCAAGAAACCTTGTCGAAGGCCTTTTCCGCATCAAGGGCCAAGGCCGCAGCAGGGAGATGCGATCGCTTGGCAGCACCGATAATATGACAGAAAGTGCGTATATTATCCCTTGCAAGACGACCTTTTACAAAACCAGTTTGGGAAGGATGCACCAGATGGGGAATACAAGATTCTAACCGTTTAGCTAGGATTTTAGCAAAAATCTTTGCTTCCATGTTTAGGAGGGAAATAGGACGGAAGTTTTTAGGATCCGAATGATCTTTCCCCTCTTTCGGAATCACAACAATGGTGGCTTCAGCAGCCGAACCAGAAACAGATCCATCCTGAACAAAAGAATTAAAGACCGATTGTAACTTAGGGACAATCGAAGGAAGAAATGTTTTATAAAATAATATTGGATAGCCATCAGGGCCAGGGGCTTTACCAGAACGTGTGGCCTTAATCGCAGTCACTATTTCTTCAGAAGAGATAGGGTCATTTAGAATAGAGCGATCTTCCTCAGAGACTGACTGAATCGGAATTGATTTTAAAAAATCTTGACATTGGTCAAAAGAGGATTGGTTAGAAGGAGTATATAATTTATTATAGAAGTCGCGAAAAACTTCAAGGATTTCTTCTGTTTGGAATTTTTTAGATCCGGTGTGGTCCGTAATAGAAGAGATTTGCGAGGACTTAAAAGAACAATCTTGAAATTTTAAGGTAGCAGCCAGAAGTTTCCCAGCCCTATTCTTTAATAGTAGCTTCTTGGACTTTTGTGCTTGGACACCAATATGAGCCCTTTTAGTAACAATTGTATTATATTTGTACTTTAGGAATTTCAATTGTTGTAAGCAAGACGGATCTTTAGTATGCCGGAAGGAGGCTTCAAGAGTTTTGATTTCAGAAGATAAATCTGTAAGTTCTTTTTTAATCGATGAGTTACGCTTGGACATACATTTGATAACCTGACCCCGGAACGTGCATTTAAAAGAGTCCCATAAAACGATCGGGGAAGAGACAGAACCCTCATTTTCACGGAAAAAAGTATCTATAGCTGTAGAAAATTCAGCAACCTGGGAAGAGTCATATAGCACTTCAGTATTTAATCTCCATGAACGAGAACGTGGTTTAGGGGCAAAGGATGATAGCGTGAAACTGACCGCAGCATGATCAGAGACCACAATAGGGTGTATAAGCGGAGCGGAAGAAGATGAGACAAGAGAAGAGTGAACTAGGAGATAGTCAATACGAGAGAAGGAAGAGTGAGGCGAAGAGAAGAAAGAAAAATCACTACCAGTGGGATTATGAAGACGCCAGATATCCTGAAGATGAGAGATGGAACACATGTTAAGCATCTGTTTGTGGGATTTTGGAGGACGAAACTGAAATGAAGAATTCCTATCTAAGAGAGGGTCCATCGGTAAATTAAAATCGCCACCAACAATGAGATTACCAGCATGTGGGGTGTTATTCAATGTGTTGGTAATGGATTTCCAAAAAGTGGGATCATCAGCGTTCGGAGCATAGATATTCATAACATATAAATCGTGCTGACCATCCGACAATTTAGATAACAGCCACCGACCCTCAGAATCATGATTAGAAGAAATTATTGATAAACCAGAGTTCCTCGAGATTAAAGTAACAACCCCATTCCGTTTGCCAGAGGCATCAGAACAAGAAACATCCGAAACCCAATCCTTCTTCAAAAACAAGGCTTCTCTATTAGTGATCTTGGACTCTTGAAAAAGAACCAAATCTGCAGAGAGAGACTTACAATAATCCAAAATTTTCGACCTCTTCACCGGATGATTCAACCCCTTAACATTGAGGGATAACACATTTAAGCCTGGCATGTAGAAAGAGAGGGGTAAACAGAAGACGACACTGATAGTAGAAAGAGAAAATACGTCATAAAGACAAGGGACCAACCATGAAACAAAAGAAATACAGTGGGAGCGCGCCTGTGGGAGAACCAGGAGAAAAAAAGAGAAAGAAGAGATGACAAGAGAATAGAAAGGAGAGAGAAAAGAAGTAGGAGGGAAGGTCTAAAAAAGACCCACATCATGCAAGGGAGAACGTGGAAAAAGCGAGCAAGGGACCCGTACAAGGAGCAATAGTGGGTAAAAACAGTAGCCCAATTCTAAAATATAACAGCTGATAGCAGGAAAAACAGAACTGGTAACAAGGAACAAGTACTATCGGAAGACATCGTTACAATGTAAAGAATAAAATTGATAATGAAAGAGTGCTACATTGCAGTGTAGGGTAAAAAAAACCACCTAGCGAAAGAGCTAGCTAGAATATGTCACAATAATAGAATAAATGTCAACAAAAACTCATATGAGAGAAAGCCTGAATAGTATATAAAATTGAAGTGAATAAAATATATATCGTAAAAGCTAACCACATATTTAAAGAACAAACTCTAACAGCATATGTCAGTACTATGAAGTTGAATTATAGAAGTAAGAAAATAGAGATGTATGAGAAAGGAACTGTCAAAAAACAGCACCTTAAATGAATAAAAGAGAGAAAGAATAGAAATAAAGGAACAAGAGAAAGAAATATCAAACCTAATACTGAAGAGAACTACACCAAATATAATATACCAATATCTTAGCAGTAGATATATGTATAATGAATAAGATTAGTAAAATAAGTAATAACACAGTAAATATATAAGGTACATCCTAAACAGTAGATAAATGCAAGGCATATAATATACTCATAGTAAAAGATAACATCATAAATGAGGAAAAGGCATAACTGTATAGGATAAGAATAAGAAAGTCAGATATATAAGGAAGAAAGTAGGAATGTAAGGGAGCAGATATGGAGAAAAAGAGGAGAAATGGTAGATAAAAAGAAAGAGAAAAAGACCCGTACTAGAAAAAGGAATGAAATGTTAGAAAAGTGATTAGGAGGAACAGAAAAGGACGACAGCTAAGAACTAACAAAGCGAGAATGTGGATATGAGTATAATACAAGAGAAGAAAACAGTGGAGAGACAAAAAGTGTTCACACAGAAAAAGAAAAACATACGAAGAAGAGAGAAAATCGAGATTAACATGAAGAAAAAGAAGAACAGAATGAGCACGAACAAAGCAATAAGGAGAAACCGGCAAAGAAGCCAACTGGAGAGAGATCAGAAGCAGGCAGTCAGAAAAATACAACCAGAAACAAACAAGAAACAGTTCAAGTTCCCGAAGAACCAGGAGTCTGCGAAGTTGCTCTTTGGATTTCCATCTCTATCTCCAACTGGTTGTCCAGGAATGTAGCCAAATCCGCAGGCTCATCGAAGATTCTAGAGCGACCTTTATAAGTGATGCGAAATTTTGAAGGACCAGAAAAAGAAAAAGGAATTCCCATTTCAGACAGACGTTTCCGAAGATTCAGGAAGCCTTTCCTCCTTATAACTGTGTCTCTGGCAAAGTCTTGTGAAATGGAGATGCGATGACCGTCCCAGCTGACTTGTTTAACTTTTCGCATATGAGAGAGAATCAACTCAGTGTGCTGATGTCGTAAAGGCTTACAAATAATTGCTCTTGGCTGGGTTGCTGCTTTAGATCGAAACGTTGGAACACGGTGTGCTCTTTCAATCTCAAACTCTCTGTGGAATGAGATTTGTAAAGTGTCCGGAATCCAATGAGATAAAAACTCTATCATAGAAGAAGAAGCCTTCTCCGAATCCTCCGGAACACCAAAAATACGCAGATTAGATCTACGATTACGGTCCTCCTGCTCAGTGAGATCTCTGCGCAATGCCGCCATTGAGCGCTCCAAGTGGATGAGAGATGTGGACTGTTTGTGCATACCATCCTCAGCAGAACTGATTCGTGATTCTGTGGCTGAGACACGAAGAGAGAGGGCTTTAAAGTCATTTCTGATAGCAGACACCTCCACTTGTAACAAGTCTGTGTTAGTTTTTGTTGACTGCGCAATATCATGTACTTCATTAAGGCGTGCCAAAATGGTATCCAACGTGGAAGCAGTGTCTGCCTGAGGAGACTCGGGCAACGGAGAGATTGACTTAAGTCTTTTCAACGACGTGCCAGCATCTTTTGAGTCTTTGGTGGTCGTAGACCGATTCATAGTTGCAGTTGTGAAGTAGAATACTGCAAGAGTACCACTTGAGAGAGATAGGAACACAGGAGTTGCGCAGAATGACACAGAAAAATATATATAGGCGCCCACGTCCAATGTGCGCCAGGATATTTCTAGCAGCGAAGGTATGTGCAGAGCAGGGGAGCACAGTATTGAAATTGTAGGAAAAAATGTCGACACCTCTATGACAGAAGCGCTCTGAGAAACAAACAGCACGTGAGCAGCTTAAAAACCAGCCAAGCAACAATGAAATAATATAAAAAAGACAAAAATGTTACCAGTAGTAAGCCTCATGGAAGAAACGCACTAGGAAGACAAGCGGCACTGCAAATTTGTATCCATGGCGGCGCCTCTGAAGTAAAATGACAGGAACGTCAAGAGCGGGAAAATGGCGGCCGCTCGTAAGGAATGCGAGCGCCTTTGAAGCGTGCGGCGGAATTCATGCAGCCGGTGAGCAAACAAACAGGAAAACAGCATCAATCAGCTCTCCGCATGTTCCGCTGAAGAGGGTTGCCTTTTCCGCGAAGAAGGGCAGCCAGAAGTGAAGGAAATCGCTCAACGGGACGAACTCGCCACGGAGCTCAAGCGCAACACGCCATGTAGAAGCGGCGTGCAAGCCACGCCCCATGTGAGAGCAAGTTATAACTCTTTGCCTATTGTGTGTTCACTCTACTCCCAAGATACCTTGATGTAAATGGAAACTTTTTCATAATTATTATCATTGTGAATTTTATTTCTAAAAACTACAATTACAGTAAATGTGATTATATAAATTGAAAAAAATATATTAGTAATTATGATTACATTAAATACAGAAAGTAACTTGTATTAATGTTTTAATTAATTTCTTTTTCCAGAGCTGGTGACAAATGAATGTGTAGCATCATGAAGAAGACTGAAACAAGCACATCCTCTCCCTCTGATCCCCAATGTAAAATTAATTTATGGTCAAATGTCCAACATGGAGTTGCGCTGACAAGCCAGCAAGACTTTTTATCATGGAAAACTTTATTAGAGGCAGCTCAAGTACGGAATCACATTCCACGGCTAGACACAGCAAGAAATGTGGAAAGCAACACAGGTCCCCAAGTATTTTACCACAAGAAGTGCAGGAGCTTGTTTACCATGAAGAGAGCTTTACAGACTATTAAGCAAAAACCTGAAGCAAGTGTCAGTGATGATGCTGGAATGAGTGAGTGCATGAGTAAATGCTTAAACAGGAGAACATAATTAAAGTCAAATGTGTATGTTAAAGAATGTATATTTTGTGGGAAGATAAAATGCTACAAAGAAATATCAATGCATGAGAACTTAATCAAGGCCAAGGAGCTTAGAGTTGAGTTGACAAAAGGTTTCAAGAGTCTGCAACCATTAATTGTGATTCCAAGATCTTAGCAGTTGTTAATAGGGACATAGTGGCTGCAGAAGTCCATTATAAATGTAAATGTAAATGTGGGTGTACTTGTAAAGCGCACTGCGACTCCATGGAGTATCCTGGCGCTGAAGACCGCTGGGGAATCTGTCCTGGTTTTCCCTGTGAGATGGTCCCTTTCTGGGTATCTCCAAGGTGAAACCAGGCATCCCCGGCATCTGTGGGGGGCCGTTGTAGAGATGAAGCAAGCTTAATGCCCAGAGTTGCCGAGTGTGTTCCCTGGTTAGAGTAGGCACCGAGGCGAGAATTATCAAGTCCGTTTTGACCCTGGTCCACGACCCTGCCGCGTCAGGAATTGAACCCTGGTCCCGGGCCGTTCTCTGCTTACGGGTCTGCCGCCTCTAACCAGTGAGCCACACCACTCCAATACATTATCATGTATCTTGTTATAGTAAATATACAAGGGTTAAGGTAAAGGAGGAAGAACATGCATCTGATATTGAAACTGATGATCACTACAAAAAGAAGTAGTGTATGATTAACTATTTCAATACATTAGAACTGTGATAATTGAACACAAAGAGGTAATACACAACTGCTGCTGAAAGACTTAGAACCCTAATGACACACATAGGAATACAGGGAATAGACAAATCAACCAAGAAGTATATTAGAAGAAACTTGGACTCCGAGTTTGGTGACAACCTCTACATATCCCCAGACAACTAAGGAAAAGTATTGGCCCAACCTGATAGTATTATACTACAGAATGTTGGAAACCAGAGTTTGAAAAGAGTTATCAATTTTAAAGGTTATGGCAACAGATATGAACAAGATCATTGCTCAAACATCATCGCTGATAAGAACAATTATTAAAACATACTCATCCCATTAGGACCCTTATCACGGACTTTAGCCGCTCCAGAAGGTCTCCTGCGAAGGATAAACAAAGCTGTTTTGGCAAAACACTTGCAGAAAAATGTTATCCCTGCTGGAAAAATACCTGGAAATTAAGCCATGCTGAATGATGGCATGAATCTCGTTCAGAAAGTTAAAGGACACGAAACAAACTTTGGTGAGGTGGCTATGTCTGTCTTGTCCATGGATTTGTGGGAAGGAAATAAGAGTCAAAGAACTGATGTTTTGTTTGATAACTACAATGACACGTCTATTCAGAAGAGTAGAAGGAGAGTCAGTGGTGAAGAACTCAGGCAACAGTTACAGTCAGTCATAGGAGGAAATTCCTAAGCCATGTAAGGAATAAAGCAACTCTCATCACATTTCTTGTTAAAGAATGGAGGAACCAGAGTTTTTTGTAAAACTTGTGAATAAAATATTGTTTGCGAACTTTGAAGATAAATACTACAACATCACATCTGGAGGGAGTCACGAAGTGTCCGATCTCAACAGTACACATGAAGAAGTTTACCAGGTGTGACACATTAAGAGCAATTGCGGGAAAGAGAAAAGTGAGTGCATTCAAAATCCTGTCTGCCAACAGACAGTCACAGGAAACACTTTTGCAGCTCCGAGGTGAGTGGGATCTCTCTGAAGAACGAATGGACAAATTGGACCAATATCCGTGCTTGCTGTATGCACCAAAATCTTTAGATATCACCTATTCTGCTTACTGAAGGATGAGATAGACTGTCATACACTTTCACCTTGCAGGGACTATCTGAAGAAACATGAAGAACATGCAAATTATCAAGCCGCTGTAAGCAAGAGATGTCTTTTGCATGATCCACAGACACCTTGTCCAATTGGGAAAGGGTGGAAGATAGAAAAACACGAGGGGTCAGAGCAACTGGTAGTGGACTGGATAGAAGGGCAGCCAGCACCTCAGGCTGTGCTAGATTTACTAGCTTGCACCTGCATTTGGAACTGCCAACATGTGTCTGCTGTCTAAATGACCTCAAGTGCATTGACATGTGCAATCTTCCCGACCTGTGAAAATCAAACAGACTCAAAGAATGACAACACCTATTCAGAAGAAGATGACAACGAATATGAATGAAACAATTGTGTTCATGTTCACTCATGAAATGCATTGCCTTCGTAAGATATAACAACCATTATTATTTGAAATTGTAGACGAAAATTATACATATAATCCTTACAACATATGAGGAATACAATGACATTTTATTGTTATTAGTTTAGGAACTGTATTGTTATTATTACAATAATAATCATAATTATTTTAAAATAATCTTACATGTAACCAATCTGGTGAAATAAGATTTATTTGTTCATATATTATGATGAATTTGTAAGGTATTTATCAAAAATATGCAAACCATTATTTTATTTTGGATGTAGTTACTAATCCAATAATATCAGACAAAAGGCAAAGAGGGATGACTTGCTATCAAATATTTTCCATCTCTAGGCATCCATACCTAGTGGTACCAGTGGCCTACATTTGGGGTTCTGGCTCTTGGCCTATATATTGAACTCCAGTTAATCACTGCTATGATGCATCAGAAGCGGGAAGCAAAAATTGATTTCCCTTTGATGTGACATCACAAAGGGGAAGTGCTTGCTTCCGCTGGGCTTTGCCTTCTTGTTGGGGTCTCCAGAGAACTGAAAGATGCATCTGAACGGTACCTAGGGGCTAGATGTAGGTAATACCGATTCGTTATTTTCGAATCGGTAAATGCAATGTAGGTAATTATTCGGTAAAAAATACCGAATCGGTAAGATTCGGTATTTACCGAATCTGTAATTACCGATGCGGTATTTGCCATTCATTCCTATGGGCCTGGAGGCCCAGAGGAATGAATGTCAATTACCGAATCGGTAATTACCGATTCGGTAAAATTGGGAAAAAGTCAAGGGTGGCAGGGTGTCACTTTGACACCCTGCTGCACCCCTGATTAGTGCTTGTGTGCACATGTGGCACACATACATGCCCTAAGGGCATGTATGTCTGTCACATGGCACAGGTGTAAATGAACATATTTGCATTTACATAGGAATTCGTTATTTACCACCAACTAATAGTTGGTGGTAAATAACAAATCCTTAAAGCCCTGAAGCACTGTTGAAAGTGATTCCTACATCTCATTTACCGATTCGGTAAATACTGAATCGGTAAATGATGATTCGGTAAATACCGAATCGGTAAATACTGATTCGTTATTTACCGAATAGGTAAAAAAGCCTCCTACATCTCAAAAGTCTATTACCGGTCGGTAACGGCCGAAATCGGCCGTTACCGACCGGTAATAGCCTACCTACATCTAGCCCCTAGTTCTCTGTGTCGCCTTTTGCTACATCTCCTGGGACACCAGGGAGCTGAGAGAGAATTAAGAATGAGCAGGGCACAACATCTGTGCCAAAAGCCATACAACATTGACAGAGCTGCCTTCAGTATGGTGTGTTTCTCTGCTCTCAATATTGTTTTTAAGTTTAAAGTGAAGGTCTATTGATGCAAAAATAAATAATGTCATAACAATATTAATACATATAATAAGGAAATAAAAAGGGGACAATAATGAGGGGAGAAAAGCAAAAAGTTATACATTAGTTAATTGAAAAAGCTACACATGTCTGATTGCAAATGAGTAATAAACAGCATGTATGAGGTCAAAACAGTAAGTAATAAACAGTGAAAAAGCTAATGCAATCAAAAGGAAAAGTCAGTGAGGTTTGAATACATCTTGAACAATAGGTAAGGGTGCAGATGATAGCCAGCAGAGGCATCTTGACTCTGAGTAATCGGTGTCCAAAGGTGTTGCCGTTTTAGAGCAAGAGATACAGGTTGCATCTATGTGGCACCAAATGTATGATTGTAACATACTGCATATCACCATCCCAGTTGCCTAGATCTTTCCAATGTTTAGTTATTTGTTGAAAAGCAATTACTAATAAAAGATCCACTATATGTACATCAAATTAAACATTAGCCCTCACAGCAGCAATGCTTCTTAAAAATATTAGAAAGAGAAAAAGTTATTTTGGAGCATAAAATGAAATTTATTTGAGTTTACACCTGTAACCAGCAATTGGAAACATAAGGACAAGAGAATATCAAGTGTTTTAGATCAGCTTATGTGTAGGGCAGGTCCAGCGGGTATCTGGAGTGTTGGCATTAATCTTGTGGAGGAGAACAGATGTTGTAAACAATCTATTGTATATTAAAAAAATGGGTTTGTGTTGTGTTCACCACTCAGGAGAATTTCCAAATTTTTATCCTGTTCTATTTCCAGGTAGGAATAGATAGAGGGATTCATAGATAAGTTGGTTAAAAGAGGATGAGGATGATATCCAATTATTAGATTGTTTTGGTATGAAGACTTTGTGTTATGTAGCAACATCTGGGAAATTTACTCCTCCTTCAGATTTAGGTAGCTTTAACCTATTAGGAGAAACCTGCTTAGGTAAGAGGTCCAATTGAATCATAACTTGAGCATGATCAGAAATGAAAATAGAACCAATATTTTCAGATTGTAAAGATTTGGTTAAATGGTGTGAGATAAAAATATAATCTATCCTGGACTGAGTATGGTGCACTGGGAAAAAATAAGTGTGCTCTCAAAGGAAATGGTTACATAACCACCAAGCATATGTCAAATGGCATAGATGTATAGTGTGTGCAAAGGCTTTTTGTGATTTATTCATTAATAAATAAATAATAATAATAATGTGATTTCTAAAGCACTTGGTTACACCACAACGGTGTGTACCCGCTCTGGACCAGATGCATACTAGAGGAAATGAGGAATAAAGAAAATTAACAGAGCAGAGAAAAGAAAATTGGCAAAGGAGAGGTTAGAACGGGTCACGGAACAGAGATGCTTTTACTTTGCTTCTGAACACCATTTCTGACAGCGAGGCTCTCAGATCATAAGGGAACAAGTTCTACATTTTTGCAGCCAGATAGCATTCCTGATCTTGGGTACTCTAGCAGGTTTTGCTTCAGAGGATCTGAGATTCCCACCCAGTATATGTGTAATGTAATGTGATGAAGAATGTCTGTCAAGAAAGGGAATGACAAATTGATTACAATCGCCTGCTAATAAAAAATGTGTCATGGGGACATTGTAAGATTTTCTGAACATTGTTGGAGATGGTTAGCCCCCATGGCATGGGGACAGAAGAAGGTCCGCTAGGGACCCCTCACCCAAGACCAGTTGGTACGGCTATTGCAGGCTACATCTCCCGGTACAGGACAAACCAAAGAGGGGACATGGTACAAATCCCTGAGTGCCATGCTACTCTAACAAGCATACGATATAGGTAAGTCACCCCTACAGTAGACCTTCAGCCCTAAGGCAGGGTGCACTGTATTCCTATGCACGGACATATCAACATGAGTTGATATGCCCCGACAATATCCAGTCCATTCTGGGCATTGAGAGTGAACAGGGAAGCCATAAAAAGCACATGGGCTGGATAAATATCAGTACAGGTTTCCTAGCTCAATGATGGCTTCACTGTTTTCTAAGATGTTTGGAACCAAACACCTTGTTTTAATAAATCCTTGCTAGAGGATACCCTGAAGCCTACCAACCACTGGTGTTGTCCCTTCCTAGTTTCAGCCAGCCTTCCATCACTAGGCATGTTTCTGGACCTCTGGGTAGAGCGCCAAAGCTCTCCAGATCCAGAGACCATGCATGCTCTGAATGGAGGTAGTCACACCTTCCCCCTGCAGGATCTGCCTCTTCAGAAGTGGGAACTTCAAAGGATGTGCTTGTGCTGCCATTGAAACCTGCCCCCAGCCCTCTGCTGTTAGGAGCAGATGGCGACCCGCCAGTCCTGCTCTACTTTACAGCAGGAGGACTGGTGGGAAAATTAGGCAGAGTAGGAGGTGGGCCTACCTTCACCCTGGATCACTCCTCAGGTGGGGCAGGCAAGGTAGACCCTACTTTTCACGTTCCACCATATTGAGGATAGGGATAGTAGCTGATTAGGAGACAGGGTATGCCTACCCCTGTGTGGGTTGAGCATAAAGAGGTTATAGGTACCCTACAGTAGACAGCCCTTTGGCTACTACCAGAAAATGCCCCTAAAGTCAGTATTTAGGTGGCTTCAGGGAACCTGATTCGATGTACAAAAAGAAGATGATGGAAGAAGACTGCTCACAGACCAGAAAATAAGACCTGCTGCAACAGAAACCGGTATAAACCCTGTCAGATGCCAACGGACTCGACAACTGGACAGGCTGTCCTTCTTGAAACCTGCAAGTACTCCAAGAAACCCTGGAGTCCTCTCAGCCTTCGCAATTTGCTATGAACCTCCCTGTTAGCTAGAGGTTCTAGTCCCTGGTCACCACTGGTAAAAAAAACCTCGATGGTTGAGGACTGGAACTTGTGTTGACTCGACTCACCACTGTAACAAAACTTTGCAGCATGCCTCTATTACCTTGAGGGATCCTCTCAGCACAGTGACCAACATTGGAATCATCCCTGCTCCTGAAAACGCGTAGCCTCCTGCTGTGGATCCAATGGCAGAAGCAGAAATGTTCGCATGACTGCCTTTCCTCTGTGACAGTCTGCCCTGCAACTCACCTGTGGTGCAACCACTGCTGGACTCGGACTCAGTCATACAGCGTCCATGACTTCTGGTACTCCTGCTCCGGGTACATCTTGATTCCTGCTGTACCTAGGTCTTGAACTTCCAAAGACGTTCATCCAGCCAGTGAAGAAGACCGCCCCCCCATCGCAGGTGCGGTGGGCCTCAAAAACTCCTCGGGGAAGTCCTCCTTACAGTGACTGCAAGGGTAACTGCATCAGCGGTACTCCACCATCCAAGACTTCACCTTTTTCCCAGCAACTGTGACTGCTGGGCTCGCAGAACTTCCATAAACTATAGTGACCTGCTGCTGACGACCATGACGTTAACTGTGTTAGCGATCTAATGGACTCCCTTAAAGCTATACACCCCCTGGGCTTCCTCCACTGACCATAATGGTAAATATTTGATGGTATCAACCGCTGAGTGCATAGCTACTAAAAGTACTGCATACTTTGAACTACATTACCTTTTTCCTACTACCGCTATCTACAAAGTATTTATTCAAGTGTTTTAACATGGTACAAATATTATCTCTGAGATCAAGTCTTCCTTACCAAAACATATATAAAGAAACTAGGTATTTTTATACAAATTGTTCTCAGATTTATTCTTGAGTGTGTGTCTCATTTATTGCCTCTGTGAGTACAACAAATGCTTAACACTGTCCTCTGATAAGCTTAACTGATTGCCCACACTACCACAAAAAGAGATTTAGTATTATTTTTTTATTGCCTCTACCCTCCTCTGGGGCTATCTCACACTCTCTACATAGTGTACTTCATGTTTGTACAAAGAGATGGTATCTTACGCTAATGGACCAGCTAGTCCAATGTGTCAATATGTGCTCACACAAGTAAATCTAAAAATTGCCTTTAGGGGTAGTCTAGTTTTTGATTTCCTATATTTTTTTTAATTTCTAAAATAAATGGCCAGGGCCTTGGTTAAGTCCTTGAAACAAATCTAAAATCCGTACTTTAGATAGGACAAAGTTTCCCATGTATTAAATTATTTGCATTAGCAAACGATGCGAATCTCTAAATTCACCCGTTTACATATGCAAAAGGGCCTTTCTGAATGTATGAAAGGCATTGGGATTTGCAATTTAGGTAATCACAATTTCTATTGATTATCTAAATTGTGAATGCAAATAGGGAATCACAATTTAGATTCCCTTATGCACATGTAAAAAGTCTTTCCTAAATGCAAACTGCATTTAGGAAACAATATTACCATCGATTTCAATCCCATGAAAAGTGCAATTTTAGAAAATGTAAAATGAAATGAAATCATTTTCCAAAATGCCATATGGCACACACATGCCCCTAGGGCATGTTTGCCCCTTACATGTGCCCCTTTTTATTTTTAGGGGCACTTCAGGGTGGGGCTTAGGCTTCTGTGCACCCTTGCCTCAGCTAATTTGCAATTACCAATTAGGTAATCACAAATTAGCTAATGCAAAACCATTTGCACCTATGGGCCTTTTGGTCCAAAGGAACATATGGAGTAATGTTACCTAATACAGATTCGCTATTTATCAAATCACTATTAGGTAATATTAAGGAATCACAAAATCTTTGGTGATTCCTACATACATAGCATTTTGCAATTACCAAATAGCGATTTGGTAAAAATTGCTATTTGGTAATTGCAAAATGCTTATTTCATGAATGAGCCCCAAAGTGTTTTAGATATTCCTATGCAAACTCTAGAAAAGGTCCGAATTTTTGTGAAATAATGCCTGAAACCATTAGCCAGGATCAGGAGCCTACCTGACCCCTTACATGGATCTGAACCATGCGCATTGCCAAAACATCTGTAGGTGCTACGGTATCGGAACATGAAAAAGTTCCAAAACCAAATATCTCAGACAACTGATAACTCAGTTTGAGAAAGATCACCCATACACGGTAGACCAGTCTGAGGATAATGACATATTCAATGATAATGATTCTGAGGACAGACGTGACTCAGTACCCGCAGACACAGCTGAGGTCCCCTCAGGTGAGGACCTCCAGCTAGAAAGGTTGGCCTAGGGAGTGAGTTTAGAGCCCAGCTCCTCAAAATAGAAAGACAAAGAAAAGCAGTGAGCCTAGGACCTATCCTTTGTGGCAGAATACAAACAAATTCGGAGAGAGAGACATCTTTTAACCTAGAAATCCCCAAAGAAGTTGTCCTCCCATATGCAAAGGGTGATGAAATCTCCAAATGGTTCACTGCTTTCAAGAGAGGTTGTGCAACTAGGGAAGTAGAGAAGAAACATTGGGCTCACTCTTATCACAATAGTTCTCAGGAAAATGTCAGGATAGACTCCTAACATTGAATGAGGCAGATGCTAAGACCTATGAACTTCTGAAGGATACCCTGATTGAGGGCTTTGGTCTTACCACTGAAAAGTATAGAATAAGGTTCCGGGAGAATCGATAAACCGAGAGTCAGTCCTGAGTCGAATTTGTCAGTGAAAACACTAGATGGGTGGTTAACAGGAAAAAATGTAAAAAACTATGAAGGGCTTTACAATTTAATTATGAATGAGCATCTTTTAAGTAATTGTTACAATCAGACGTTACATCAGCATCTAGTAGACCTAAGTCCACTTTCTTCTCTAGAGTTGGGGAAGAAGACAGAACACTGGATCCAAACTAGGGTGTCCCAAACTACCACTGGTGGGGAAGACCAAAAGAAAGAGGCCAACCTCCCAAGTGAAAGAAGGCAACCTAAAGAACAAAGAGTCCTCTCCTGGCCCTCAAAAATCTGTTCAGGAGGGTGGCCCCAGAGACTCTTCACAGCCAAAGGCTGTACCAGGGAAAGAACTGGTATCCCTAGAAGGCTTTGTGTCAGGACTGCAGGTCCTTGGGGCCCAAACTGGATACCCCGGCTGTAAAAACAAGAAAAATGTCACTCGTCTTCCTGCAGTAAATGCAGGGACCAATCTCCAGATGGGATCTCTGGTGGGCCCTGACCATGTCGAGAACTCACTGAGGCGACTCTCATAGGTGATGTGGACTTATCTACCTTATCTGTCTGGCCCACGAAAATGCACAAATACAGATGGCAACCTGTTGTTAATGGGGTTAGGGTGGATGGATTGGGAGACATTGGTGCCAACTTCACCATGGTGATCCACAACCTAGTATCTCTTGATAAGTATATGCCTGGAAGGTTGCATCCAGTCACCAACGCTGACAAAGTGATGATAAACCATCACATGGTGATGGTGCCCTTTGACTGAGGGGGGTTGCTATTAAGAAAGAGGTAATAGTCTCTCCAACACTCCCAGTTGAATGTTTGCCTGGTAATGATTTAGAGACCTAATCTTGGGCTGAGGCAGAACTAAGGATCTGAATTCTTGGAATCACACACTGGGTGTTTGCAAACCTGAGCACAGCAGAGTGCAGAGTGCAGAGTAAAAAAGAGGTGCTTGAGTCTGGAAAAATGGGCCAGCCCTCCAAGAGAAAAGGCAGGGAGACTGGGAACCAGCTTCTAAACAGACAGCCGACCTCTTTCCTCTGGGAGAAGAGGAGTCATTCCCAGAGGGAACTGAGCCACAAGAGCTGGTGCCTTACTAGGCAGAGCTATTGGGGGACCCTCTAGGGAACATCTGTACCAGGGGAAGAGAACCTGTCCCACTTTTGAAAACCTGTGACTGGAAACTGCTGCACAGGAAAATGGTGATATTAGGGGCTCCCACTAAATCTATTGGGAGGAGCGGATTCTTTAAACTGAAGCCAGAGACCCAAAGCCCGGTATCACCCAGCAAGTGATAGTGCTTCGAATGTTTAGGGAGTTCCTCCTCACACTGGTCCACTAGCTGAACACCTTGGTCAGAACAAAATGTGGAGTGGGCTTGTCAGCCACTTCTACTGACAAGGGATGCACCAGAAGGTGAAGGAGTTCTGCAAGCTGAGCCAGTGGTAAGAGAGGTGGGCACCCAAAGGCCCCCTTAATCCCACTCCAAGTGTTTGGAATTCCCTTGGAAAGCGTAGGGATTAACGTTATTGGGCCCCTTTACCCTCCAACAAAATCAGGGAACAGATATATGTTAGTGGTAGTGGATCATGCCACCAACTTTCCTGTGACTTTTCCTCTTAGGACTACACTGTCCCTGAAGTTGCTAGGACCCACATTGGTGTCTTCACCAGCATTTGCTTCCTTAAGGAGGTGGTAGCTGACAGAGGAAGCAACTTCATGCCTGACACCCTAAAACACATATGGAAGGAGTGTGGAGTGACATATAAGTTCACTACCCCTACCAACAACAGTTTAATGGCCTTCTTGAAAGATTCGATACAGTAAAGGGGGTGGTGATGGACAGAGTATTCCGAATTAATGCAGAACACTCCTACCCAGTCAACAGATCAGGGCTTGATCCATCACCGTTTTTTAGCTCACTGCACCATCCCAGTTCAGAACCTGGCTATATGCAAATTAGTCTGTCCCTGGCCCAGTGCATCATGGGAACAGGGCAGACCAAACTACCAAGCCAATTCTTTCACTGGAAAGGAAACAAGCTTTCGGGGACCGGTTTCTGGCATTACAGCCGTCTTCGGCCCGGCTTGCTTGAATCCTGATGGTGCAGTGAGCAAGGGACTCGCATCCGAGTATACCCTACCACGCTTATGGTGGCCAAAACGATACAGTAAAGGGGGTGGTGATGGACAGAGTATTCCAAATTAATGCAGAACACTCCTACCCAGTCAACAGATCAGGGCTTGATCCATCACCGCTCAGACATGAGTCCCTTGCTCACTGCACCATCAGGATTCAAGCAAGCCAGGCCGAAGAGGCTGAAATGCCAGATACCGGTCCCCGGTAGCTTGTTTCCTTTCCAGTGTAAGAATTGGCTTTGTAGTTTGGTTTGCCCTGTTCCCATCATGCACTGGGACAGGAACAGACTAATTTGCATACAGCCAGGTTCTGAAACTGGGATGATGCAGTGAGCTAAAAAACGGTGTTGGATCTAGCCCTGATCTCTTGACTGGGTGAGAGTTTTCTGCTTAATTCAGAGATTCTGTCCATCACCACCCCTTGTTGTTAATTATTCTGTCCACCCTAAGCGTGGAAGGGTTTGCTCAGACATGAGTCCCTTGCTCACTGCACCATCAGGATTCAAGCAAGCCAGGCCGAAGAGGCTGAAATGCCAGAAACCGTTCCCCGGTAGCTTGTTTCCTTTCCAGTGTAAGAATTGGCTTTGTAGTTTGGTTTGCCCTGTTCCCATCATGCACTGGGACAGGAACAGACTAATTTGCATACAGCCAGGTTCTGAAACTGGGATGATGCAGTGAGCTAAAAAACGGTGTTGGATCTAGCCCTGATCTCTTGACTGGGTGAGAGTTTTCTGCTTAATTCAGAGACTCTGTCCATCACCACCCCTTGTTGTTAATTATTTTGTCCACCCTAAGCGTGGAAGGGTTTGCTCAGACATGAGTCCCTTGCTCACTGCACCATCAGGATTCAAGCAAGCCAGGCCGAAGAGGCTGAAATGCCAGAAACCGGTCCCCGGTAGCTTGTTTCCTTTCCAGTGTAAGAATTGGCTTTGTAGTTTGGTTTGCCCTGTTCCCATCATGCACTGGGACAGGAACAGACTAATTTGCATACAGCCAGGTTCTGAAACTGGGATGATGCAGTGAGCTAAAAAACGGTGTTGGATCTAGCCCTGATCTCTTGACTGGGTGAGAGTTTTCTGCTTAATTCAGAGACTCTGTCCATCACCACCCCTTGTTGTTAATTATTTTGTCCACCCTAAGCGTGGAAGGGTTTGCTCAGACATGAGTCCCTTGCTCACTGCACCATCAGGATTCAAGCAAGCCAGGCCGAAGAGGCTGAAATGCCAGAAACCGGTCCCCGGTAGCTTGTTTCCTTTCCAGTGTAAGAATTGGCTTTGTAGTTTGGTTTGCCCTGTTCCCATCATGCACTGGGACAGGAACAGACTAATTTGCATACAGCCAGGTTCTGAAACTGGGATGATGCAGTGAGCTAAAAAACGGTGTTGGATCTAGCCCTGATCTCTTGACTGGGTGAGAGTTTTCTGCTTAATTCAGAGACTCTGTCCATCACCACCCCTTGTTGTTAATTATTTTGTCCACCCTAAGCGTGGAAGGGTATGCTCAGACATGAGTCCCTTGCTCACTGCACCATCAGGATTCAAGCAAGCCAGGCCGAAGAGGCTGAAATGCCAGAAACCGGTCCCCGGTAGCTTGTTTCCTTTCCAGTGTAAGAATTGGCTTTGTAGTTTGGTTTGCCCTGTTCCCATCATGCACTGGGACAGGAACAGACTAATTTGCATACAGCCAGGTTCTGAAACTGGGATGATGCAGTGAGCTAAAAAACGGTGTTGGATCTAGCCCTGATCTCTTGACTGGGTGAGAGTTTTCTGCTTAATTCAGAGACTCTGTCCATCACCACCCCTTGTTGTTAATTATTTTGTCCACCCTAAGCGTGGAAGGGTATGCTCAGACATGAGTCCCTTGCTCACTGCACCATCAGGATTCAAGCAAGCCAGGCCGAAGAGGCTGAAATGCCAGAAACCGGTCCCAGGTAGCTTGTTTCCTTTCCAGTGTAAGAATTGGCTTTGTAGTTTGGTTTGCCCTGTTCCCATCATGCACTGGGACAGGAACAGACTAATTTGCATACAGCCAGGTTCTGAAACTGGGATGATGCAGTGAGCTAAAAAACAGTGTTGGATCTAGCCCTGATCTCTTGACTGGGTGAGAGTTTTCTGCTTAATTCAGAGACTCTGTCCATCACCACCCCTTGTTGTTAATTATTTTGTCCACCCTAAGCGTGGAAGGGTATGCTCAGACATGAGTCCCTTGCTCACTGCACCATCAGGATTCAAGCAAGCCAGGCCGAAGAGGCTGAAATGCCAGAAACCGGTCCCCGGTAGCTTGTTTCCTTTCCAGTGTAAGAATTGGCTTTGTAGTTTGGTTTGCCCTGTTCCCATCATGCACTGGGACAGGAACAGACTAATTTGCATACAGCCAGGTTCTGAAACTGGGATGATGCAGTGAGCTAAAAAACGGTGTTGGATCTAGCCCTGATCTCTTGACTGGGTGAGAGTTTTCTGCTTAATTCAGAGACTCTGTCCATCACCACCCCTTGTTGTTAATTATTTTGTCCACCCTAAGCGTGGAAGGGTATGCTCAGACATGAGTCCCTTGCTCACTGCACCATCAGGATTCAAGCAAGCCAGGCCGAAGAGGCTGAAATGCCAGAAACCGGTCCCCGGTAGCTTGTTTCCTTTCCAGTGTAAGAATTGGCTTTGTAGTTTGGTTTGCCCTGTTCCCATCATGCACTGGGACAGGAACAGACTAATTTGCATACAGCCAGGTTCTGAAACTGGGATGATGCAGTGAGCTAAAAAACAGTGTTGGATCTAGCCCTGATCTCTTGACTGGGTGAGAGTTTTCTGCTTAATTCAGAGACTCTGTCCATCACCACCCCTTGTTGTTAATTATTTTGTCCACCCTAAGCGTGGAAGGGTATGCTCAGACATGAGTCCCTTGCTCACTGCACCATCAGGATTCAAGCAAGCCAGGCCGAAGAGGCTGAAATGCCAGAAACCGGTCCCCGGTAGCTTGTTTCCTTTCCAGTGTAAGAATTGGCTTTGTAGTTTGGTTTGCCCTGTTCCCATCATGCACTGGGACAGGAACAGACTAATTTGCATACAGCCAGGTTCTGAAACTGGGATGATGCAGTGAGCTAAAAAACGGTGTTGGATCTAGCCCTGATCTCTTGACTGGGTGAGAGTTTTCTGCTTAATTCAGAGACTCTGTCCATCACCACCCCTTGTTGTTAATTTTCTTGAAAGATTCAGCAAGACCATGGCAGGGATGTATGACGTTACAATGCAGGCTATTACAACGCCTGCCTTTACAACGCGGTTTTTACATCGCAATCCATTACAACGCATAGTGCTTTTGGGTGTTGGATAGTGAATAGTTTAATTTACTATTCCAACTCCAGTCCCCGTGGACACTAGGGAAGGTGTTGGATAGTAAACTAAACTTATTCTTTATCCTAGAGCACCCCCCATCGCAATGCGTTGTAATAGTTTGCGTTGTAATGACCGCGTTGTAATGGTAGTGCGTTGTAAAAGTTTCGTTGTAATGGTTGTTTACCCTTGCCAGGTATGATTGGGGGAATCCCTGAAAAGCTTGAAAGGAGATGGGATGTTTTACTGCCATGCCTGCTTTTTGCAGACAGTGAAGTGTCACAGAAGGGAGTGAGGTTCTTTCCTTTCACACTTCAGTTTGGTCATCCTGTCAGGGGACCATTGTGCCTTGTAAAGGAAGGATGGAAGAAGCCTCTCGTCAAACCCAAGCAGGACATAGTGGACTATGTACTTGGCCTCCACTGTCAGATGACTGAAAAGAAGGAAAAAGAAAACCAAAACCTTGAGACTAGCCAGGAGCTCCAGAGGCAATGATATGACCAAAAGACTGCTTTGGTAGAGTTCAAACCGAGGCAGAAGGTATTGCTGTTTGAGCCTGTGGGCCCTAGGGCACTCCAAGATAAGTGGATTGGGCCCTACCCCATCCCAAAGAAAAGGGGATGTCACCTATTTGGTGGGCCTTAGCCCTTGCAGGAACCCCAAGAGGGTCATTCATGTGAACCACTTTAAACCCTATTACAACAGGGCAGATGTGACCATGCTCATGGTCACATATGAGGATCAGGAAGCAGAGAGTGAACCTCTACCCGATTTCCTGTCCAACAACCCAAAAGATGGGTCAGTAGAATTAGTGGTCTTGTCAGACTCCCTTTCTGCCCAACAGCAGATCGATTGCAGGCACGTTCTGCATCAATTTTCAGAGCTCCTGTCTTTGACACCTATTCAGACTAGCTGTTTTACCCATGATGTGGACAGTGGTGAAAGCCTACCTGTCCAAAACAAAATCTACGGCAGTCTGTTCATCTCAAAGAGTATCAAAGCTGAAATAAGCAAGATGCTGGAATTGGGAGTCATTGAGCCATCTGAAAGCCCCTGGGCCAGCTCAGTCAGCTTAGTCCCCAAACCTCATACCCAGGATGGTAAGAAAGAAATGAGGTTATATGTAGACCAAGACCGACACCTACCTAGGCCAGGTTCGACGATTACAGCCCAAGATCCTGACTATTCTGGACTGGGTGGTTATCAGGACCAAGGCGCAAGCCAGGGCCGTTATTGCGTAACTGGGTACTATTGGAGAATCGTGAAAGATTATGGCATCATGGTTGAGGAAAAACAGCCCAATTTACAACCGATGCCCAGGCTGCTGGCACACAACGCCTCTTAGTTCCCATTTTGACCAGTTACCAAATAAAGAGACGGGCGCTGGAAGCGGGAGTGCAAGAACAGAGTTTTATTTCTCATGAGGAGAGCCTGTCATTTCCGACATACGCACAATGTCTTCAAGAGGTGCTCTAACAAGTTTCTCTGAGGCTCCGTCTTTTATACCCAGGTTTATGATGCACAAACATTCCTTATTGCAATAAAGAAACTTTGAAGTACGAAAAGGCATGTTTGGAATCCCAGATTCAGGCCTATTCCCACACCAGTCGCTCGGATGTCGTTTCCCCTCCCAAATGTAACATGTGATTGTAATCTTGCAGCCGGACATTCCAACAGGACACGAGGGCAAGAGGGGGGGGGGGGGTGGTCAGATCTAAGGTTGGGCAAGCGATAAGATCGGGCACTTCGGTTGGTGTATCACGTTTTGCTATGCGGGGCCAGGGGGAGTACATCCATGAGGCTTTGTTTTATGACTTGGGACCGGGTCGAGAGGCCAGGTGTAGCCGGGGGGGGGGGGTCATCAGAAGAGGGGAAGGATGTTCCTGGAAGGAATGCAGGGGTGTCGGTCAGGCAGGGGTGTCACTTTTAGAGCGGGGTCGCGCAGAGGGAGAGGGTTTTATGGCCTATGCATGAGAGAGAGCGGGGGCTGACGGGGATGCTTGCGAGGCTGGGGAGTGAGGGGGAGAGAGAGAGAGGCTGGCTATCGGGAGTGGGCAGCGAGGCCTTGGTGCCTAAAATGGCTGCCGTGTACGTGCGTGCATGGGCCTATCCTGGCGAGATGATGCGGGCAATGCTTTGCGGTATTCGTTCTGCTTACAGCGAGGGGTATGGTGAACACAAATGAACGCCGCTTATGTACATATACGATGTCATTTTCCACAGTCGCCGCTTTTTAACATAAGTTAGTTCATTTCCGTGTTTATCATAACTGACGGGGTGTACATATAGCCATGGGTGGTCAATGAAATAGCGTTTGTTAATACTGGCGGATTGCATATAACTATGTGCAGTTGATGCGATAGACGAGGTGCAATACAGATGAATTTACATTTGTCGTGTTATGTTCACATTATGGAACCATGTTCCGACTCTCTCTCCGGCGGTATCAATGTACAGTTAAAAGTGACCGATGAAACATTTTGAAAGCTATACAAAGTGGTTGAGGGAGGAATTCAGTTCAATACAAGCAATTAGTCCAGGGGGGGGTAGAAAGTCCAGAAAGGGGAGGGGGGGGTCTTCGCCACAGTGTCTTTTTAGCAGCGAGCCATCACTGGTAGGTTCTAGTAGTTCGTTTTCTTCCGTTGGCGCTGTTGAGCACCGGCGGTGGAGCTATAGGTCCAGCTCGGATCCATCCTTACACGTCGCAGGGTGCGATCTGTCCTCTGCTGTTAGACCACAGTCCTGTTTCCTAACTAATCTTTTTAAGGGTGCCTCATGCTAGGCACCTGCATTTCTTTCTCCTTTCGTGGCAAACCCTATTCTACCTAAATGCTGTTCTTCTTCTCAGAGTCAAAATCCATGTGAAAGAAAGGGGGGGTTGTCGGATAATCGAGGGAAGAGAGGGCGGAGTGGGATCAGATCTTTGAGACAAACCAAGGGAGCAAAGGATAACGAGCAGGCAGGCCCATCAATCGGGCTCAAAGGGGCGGGGACTTCTGGCACGCATGGGTCAGCAAGCAGAGGGCTTCAAGGCAGCCCTCCATCCTTTCATTTTCCGTGTTCGAGAGTGGTGGCTCGTCCCGCGTCTCGTTGCTCTGCCGCTCCACCTTTGGTCGAGGTCACATGTGCTTCATGATCTGCGGCTAGGCTGTGCGTCACGTCCGGCCCCTCTCCTCCGGTGATTGTGTATCTTTGAATGGGTACAAAACAAGCTTTAGAGAACTGGCAGGAGAAGACATTTATACATTTCAATTCCGCCCCCAATCTCAAGTAGCTGGGGATACGTTCATCGGTCACGGTCAGAAGTTATCACTATGGAGTATGTATGTGGGCATTTCTACTTAGGTTGTACCAAGTCTATTTGTGGTTCATTCATGGCGTATATGGAGAGAAGTCAGACTCCTATTAACTGCGTATTTCCATCAACCTCGAAATCGTATCCTACGGTAGAGACTCGTCTTTCTAACCCAAGCCCTGGCAGGGACAGAGGCTAAACATTCTTTTCTCGGGGAGCAACGGTTAATCAGGGTAATCAGTTATACTTCGGGATATGGAGCTGGGGTCAATCGGGAGAAACGAGGACGCTTTGGACATCCGTACTTGGGTGCAGAGAGGTGGGGCAATCTGGGCATTGGGGGATTGCGTTTCTAACAAACTGAGAACAGAAGGCCACTGACATATAGTCCCCCTAAAAAAATAAGAGCCAGATTAGGGGACATCAGTCGTCTTACCTGTCCTTTCCTTCTTAGCCAATTCAAGTTCCATCATTTTACAGAAAGGAGAGGTAGTAATATGGCAAATTACAATTGTTTTAGTTTCTGTCAATTTTGCCGAACACCTTTGTGTTCAGAAACCAATTAGGCTTGTGCCGGCGGGGCACAACGTTACCACACAAAGGAAGAGGGAACAGGGGGACCCTCAGAGAGAGAGAGAGAGTCGTCCGCATTTTAAACGAACTATTCGGTACACGTCTGACATGGAGAGAGAGAAAGAGAGAGAGAGAGAAACGTGTACAATATTAGGCCATTTAATGCGCACACAACACAGAACAGCAGGGGTCAAGTTATATAGAAACACAGACTGAGGGACGACATAGATCCATACATTACGTACACATGAATTCAGGCGGGGGGTAGTACATGCATTATATACAAGAATCCAAGACAAAACATAGAACAGTATTTGGCCAAAAAGATTTCTTCCTGCATGCTGCGCATCCTTAGTATCCTACTTAATTCATCTGGCTGCCTTTGCTGGTGGCCTCTGTTGCAAATACTTACACCTTTGTCAATTGTTCAGGAATTAACCTGGTCGGGCTAACACTCACGGTGGGGTCTTCGAATCATTTTTAGCGAATGGGTATCCAGGCTGAGGCAACGGAGGGTGTCAGTCGGGAGAACAATGGGGCAGCTTTGAGTTTCATGTCTATGAGGGTGCAAGAAGGAGGTGGTAAATCTTAAACATTTGACAATTTTCCTAGTCGTCCAGGAGGAGGGCACTTGGGCAAACCTCACCCCGGAACATTCCTGAACTTTTCCCTATTTAGTCACCGTATGAATTTACTCATGGGTGCACGTCATTCTTGGTTGCATTATTTGGGGTGCCGGTTGGAGTCATATTTCATCATACTGCAATAACCCGTCAAGTTTCTGCTTCAGGCCACCCTTCCAGTCGCTGGGTTCGGAGAGAGAGAGACAGTCGTTTCTAAGTAAGGGAGTGCTATATCTTTGTTTGTTCGTCGTGTATAGGCACCATGTTCAGACCCCTTTTCCCCATTCCATCGGCCGTTCGATCATCACTTAAGTCATACATAAAACATTTCCCTTATCAATCCAAGCGTGTGCAACGCGTATTCAGTCGAGCTATACACATCAGGGCATACACGCGTGCATTCATATCACACAAATTCGTCACGTTCTCAGGGGCAGTCCCCATAGACAATATACAATTTTTCCGTGCGGAACCATGGCGTGTTGCTTAGGTTTTCTGCATACTTTGGTCGACGTTCCGATGTGCCCTGCAGAAAGAAGGGAAAAAGAAGGGGTGGGGGGCAGCGTTTTAAAACATATCAGCGCGCATAAACCCGAAAATGCCTTTACTTACCACATACTCGACCTATCTCCGCGGGATGCAATCCCTTTCATCTCGGCGTTTAAGCCGAGAGGGACCGGTAGTGCGGGAGAGATAATCTTCGATGGACTGTGTATTGCATAGATCGCCCAAGTGTGGTATTACGGATCATGTGTAGGGAAGGGTCAAAACAGAGGGCAGTCAGTGTAGAGTGGGGGGTGAACTCGTGCTCTCCTTCGAGGAGGAGGGATGGTCCACAGTGGTACAGGGTCGTTTTTGTTCCCTAGGCACGGAGACTAGAGGGGCTAGGTGGCATTCCTTCGGAGTGGCTTAGGGGCATCTGAAACAACTTCCCTGATACATGTGGCACATAAGGTAAAGGCTAAATACCGGAACCTTTGTCGATTGCTTTACGTTGCACAAAAATAAAAATATATAATAAAAAAACATATACACAACAAACCTGGACCATTCACATTTGCGATATTTCTGTGTACTCTGCTTTTTAACCTTCAAGTAATCGAGTGGCTTTATTTCACCTGTATTTTACTTATATCGGAAACAGTGGCCATTTATTCAAAACTTACCAATTTAAGCGCTACAACTAAGTTTGCTTTTCACAAAACCTTTATTTAAAAATGTTGGCGCACAAATACGGGTCTACAACCACGTGGGCCAGCCACGGAGCAGACTGGAACTGTACATGAGGGGATATTTATTTGAACGGAGTCAGTGACCGTTGATTTCATAAAGGTGCGACAAGTGCAATAAAATCATATCGAAAATTCATTGTGGGTAAGTACCATAAGTGTAGAAAATTCGAACTTTCAATAATACCGTAATCAATGACGCGTCAGAACTTAATATCAATTCATTGTCCAAGTGTTCAATCAGTACCCATCCCCTCCCTCCACGTGCTTCAAAAAACTGCATTCATATCTCATGATATCAAGGCTGAGCAACCGGAACACAACAGGGAGTTGCGAGTTTCATTTGTACCGGCGCCATTTTGGGTGAGGTCAGGCAGGTCCAAGTATAGTCAAAATGTCTCCACCAACTCGTGGTTGGACCAGAGCCTCTTTCGGCAGTCCAAAAGTTTCGTTAAAGGGCACAGAAGGGGCCGCCGATAAGAACCATCAGTCAAAGGGGGGAGGGAGGCAACAATCTTTCCTACCGGGTCATACCGGTGTTCCACCGGAACTGATCAAATTGGTAGTCGGCAGGATTTCGGTCATTCAAACTGAGGCTGGCGCCAGCATGAGAGCGCCAACGTCTCGTGGCTACGTCTTGGTCGTTCCGTGGGCAATCATGGCAGTCATTCTCCATCGGGGGCCCGCTGGGGGTCGGGGGCCCCTGCGGCTCTCATAGAATCTTCAAAGCTGAGGAGAACGCCTCTGGACGGGGGGGTTCATTTTCTAGGTGGCAGGCGATCTGGCCATCTTTGCACGCCGGGTCCAATCTTGCAGAGTCGACCGCCATTTTACGAGTTCTGCGGCAACCGGCAGTCGTTGGATCGCAAGGGCAGACGGACTCCAGCCTGTCGGGCGTGGTGCTGCACCGCAAGAGTGGACGAACCCTTGTCGGGTGAGTGGAGCGTTGGGGGTGCAGCTGAGGGGCCTCCACCTGGGGAGGTGGGAGAGGCTCGTCCGCGCCGCCTCTCCCTCCCAGTGCACCCCACGCCGTCTCCCGGCGCTGACATTCGTGATGGCCGAACCAGGTGATGCGAGAGGGGGGGGGTCGGAGGCATAAGCAAGACATCCCCCCCTCGTGGCCTGCAAGGCGCTAGAAGAAGAGGATGGTAAGACCAGTACATCCTGGGCCATCCACCCCTTCTCCTCTCCGGCCAATGGCGGCCAGCCGGGCCCCGCCCTGCACGTGTCGAGGCCTCGTCTTCCGGATGGGCGTGACCGTGGACCTGTTGCACTTCGGGAGCTTCCGGAATGGGGGTAGGTATCTGCTGACTTGTATCTGTCTTATGTTACCGTTATTGGGCGTGGCGGGCGGTGGGACAGACATGTTTGGAGCAGTGAGGGGCGGCGGAGCCTAGCTACCTCGTGGCTGCCGTGATGTCAAGCTTGGCTTCTCTCACCACTTTCATGTTTCTTATTGCGGGCTATTTCTAACGTTTCTTATTTCTAGCGAAATCAAAAAACTCATCAGTGGCCTACTGATTTTGCTCGATTTCTTTTTCCTTCCTTTTCTAGTGTGTTTTTGCGCTAAAGTTTCTGTTAACAGGATACGGTGATTACTTCATATTTTACATATGTCCTTTTTATTAGGGGCACCCTCCGGTTGAGCCAGATGATCTGCCTCTAATAAATGGTCCGGGTGGAACTAGTTTACCAATCAGTGGGGAGTAGATAGGCATGTCAGATTACAACGGGGGACAAAGGTCCGCATTACCTACCCTTCACTACTTGCAAAGACTAGACAGAATATTTCTATTCCACGTTATTTGCAAACAGAGAATACCTCAAAAGAACTATTCCTTGAACAATAAATGTCCAGACAATCAATCAATCAGTGGGGAGAAAAACAGGCATGACGGATTACAACGGGGGACAAAAGTCTGCATTACCTATCCTTCGCTATCTGCAAAGGGAGACAGAATATTCATATTCTTCTCTGTTTGTAGACAGGGAATATCTCAAAAGAGCGATAATCGATAAAAATCGATAACAAACAATCAGTGGGGAGAAAAATAGGCATGACGGATTACAATGGGGACAAAAGTCTGCATTACCTACCCTTCACTATCTGCAAAGGGAGACAGAATATTCCTATTCTTCCCCGTATGTAGACAGCAAATGTCTCAAAGAGCAACAGAGCAACCAATCAGTGGGGAGAAAAATAGGCATGACGGATTACAATGGGGACAAAAGTCTGCATTACCTATCCTTCACTATTTGCAAAGAGAGAGGAACGTTCCTATTCGTCGCTGTTTGCAAATAGAGAATGTCTCAAAAGGACCAATACTTCAAGTAGCAACCAAGGCTAAATGAACCAATCAATGAACAATACCAGTATTTAAATACCGATTCCAATATAAACAATCAATCAGACGTAAAGACGTCCTACTTAACCTTACCCGGACCGGACCGTGTGGACAGTTCTTCGTCTTCCCTTTCCAGCGCCCGATCGTTCTCTTACTCCATGTTTTTACCGCAGCATTCCTGTGGGATCCCAGTCAGGACAGTAGGTCACTTGAGAGAGGTCCGTTCGGAATCGGTGAAGTTCATTCAATCGGCAGCCGGACGAGGGCCCTCTCAAGGCAGGTATACTCCAATCGTTCAGATGTTCACCCCATCGTCTGGACCTCTCTTACCGGACCTTATGTCGCTGATGGGCCCCGCGTTGGGACGCCAATTGAGGAAAAACAGCCCAATTTACAACCGATGCCCAGGCTGCTGGCACACGACGCCTCTTAGTTCCCATTTTGACCAGTTACCAAATAAAGAGACGGGCGCTGGAAGCGGGAGTGCAAGAACAGAGTTTTATTTCTCATGAGGAGAGCCTGTCATTTCGGACATACGCACAATGTCTTCAAGAGGTGCTCTAACAAGTTTCTCTGAGGCTCCGTCTTTTATACCCAGGTTTATGATGCACAAACATTCCTTATTGCAATAAAGAAACTTTGAAGTACGAAAAGGCATGTTTGGAATCCCAGCTTCAGGCCTATTCCCACACCAGTCGCTCGGATGTCGTTTCCCCTCCCAAATGTAACATGTGATTGTAATCTTGCAGCCGGACATTCCAACAGGACACGAGGGCAAGAGGGGGGGGTGGTCAGATCTAAGGTTGGGCAAGCGATAAGATCGGGCACTTCGGTTGGTGTATCACGTTTTTCTATGCGGGCCAGGGGGAGTACATCCATGAGGCTTTGTTTTATGACTTGGGACCGGGTCGAGAGGCCTGGTGTAGCCGGGGGGGGTCATTAGAAGAGGGGAAGGGTGTTCCTGGAAGGAATGCAGGGGGTGTCCTTCAGGCAGGGGTGTCACTTTTAGAGCGGGGTCGCGCAGAGGGAGAGGGTTTTATGGCCTATGCATGAGAGAGAGCGGGGGCTGTCGGGGATGCTTGCGAGGCTGGGGAGTGAGGGGGAGAGAGAGAGAGGCTGGCTATCGGGAGTGGGCAGCGAGGCCTTGGTGCCTAAAATGGCTGCCGTGTACGTGCGTGCATGGGCCTATCCTGGCGAGATGATGCGGGCAATGCTTCGCGGTATTCGTTCTGCTTACAGCGAGGGGTATGGTGAACACAAATGAACGCCGCTTATGTACATATACAATGTCATTTTCCACATGGTGGCCCCCTTCCAAAAGAATGCTCAAGAATGTGAACTGGACAGTGAACTGTCAAACGGCTTTTGATACTCCGAAGGAAGCAATGTGCTCTGCACCTGTTCTGAAAGCTCCAGATTATGCCAAGCAATTCATTGCGCAGACTGATGCCTCTGAACATGGGATCTCCTATCCCAAATACATTACGAAGGTCTAGACCAGCCTGTGGCTACTCCCCAGGAACAGTGCTGGAGTTTCATCGAGTGGGAAGCTTTTGCTGTGGTCTGGTCCCTGAAGAAGCTTGGACCATATCTGTTTGGTTCTCACTTCATTGTTCAAACTGACTGCAGGCCTCTCAGATTGTTGTTCAGATGAGAGACGAGAACCCCAAACTGCGCAGGTGGTCCATTTTCCTACAGGGAATGGAATTTGAAGTGGAGCACAGGCCTGGGAATGCCCATGCCAGTGCAAATGGACTTTCCATGTTCTTCCACTTAGACGATGAAGACTAACTAGAAAAAGGGTAGTCTCATCATCTTTCTTTTGGGGGTTCATGTAGGAAAGTGCCTGTTTAGACCTGGTTATCCCTCACTTTTTTAAAAGGGACAGAAGGACCCCTAGGCACCCGTCACCTAAAACATGTGGTGCTACTATCGCAGGCTGCATATCCAGTTGCAGGACAAATCAAATAGTGGACATGGTACACAGCACTGTGTGGCATGCCACCCTAACTTGGCATACAATATAGGTAAGTCACCCCTACTGCAGGCCTTCCATCCTAAGGCAGGTGCACAATATCCTATGAGAGGGCATAACAGTATGAGTAGGTATGCCCCTACAATGTCCAGCCCTTTCTGGGCATTGTGAGAGAACGGGGAAGCAATAAAAAGCACATGTGCTGGATACTTGTCAGCACACGTTTCCTAGCTCCATAATGACTTCACTGATTTTAAAGATGTTTGGTACCAAACATCTTGTCTTAATAAATCCTTCCTGATGCTAGCATTTGATTTATTAATAAATTCACACAGGAGACTCAGCTAGAGGGTCCCCTGAAACCCACGACAACTGGTGATGTTTCTGTAAAGTTTTAAACAGCCTGCCATCGCCAGACATGTTTCTGGACCCCTGGATAGAGAGCCAGAGCTCTCCAGATCCATAGACAATGCCTGCTCTGGGCAGAGCTGGTCACACCTTACCCCTCAGCAAAAGCAAGAACCTAAAAGGACCTGCCACCTTTGATTCTCGCCCTCTACAGTTAAAAGCAAATGGCAAGGATGACCCCCCAGTACTGCTCCCCCTTTCGGCAGGAGGCCTGGCAAGAAAATAAAGAAAAAGTAGGAGGTGGGTCTAACTTAATCCTGGATGATCCGTCAGGTAGGGCAGGCGAAGTAGTCCCCATTTTCCATGATCTGCCATCCTGAGGATTCCCAATAGTAGCCTATTAGGAGTCAAGGTATGCCCACCCAGTAGGGGTGCATAAAGACGGTATAGTCACCCTACAGGGAGACAACCCATTGGATACCACTTATCCCCACCTGAAGAGACCCCTAAAGTCAATATTTAGGTTGTTCCCCAAGAACCTGACTTCAGATTCGATGGACGAAAAGAAGATGATGGAAGAAAACCTCTCACAGACCAGGAACTGAGCCCTTCTGCAAAAGAAACTGGCAAAAATCCTGCCTGCTACAAACAGACTCTACAACAGGATAGTCTGTCCTTCCTGAGACCTGCAAGGCCTCCAAGAAACCCGGGAGTCCTTACAGCCTTCTCAAATTGACACAAACCTCTCAGTGGGCTAGATGCTTTAGTCCCTGGCGACCGTTGCTAAAGAACCACGGTTGTTGAGGACCCGCGCTTGTGTCAGCATGACTCACCACTGTAAAGAAACTTTGCAGCATGCCTCTGTCACCTTGAGGGATCTTCTCAGCACACTGACTGATGCTGGAAACGGCCCAGCTCCTGAGAGCCCATAACTTCCTGCTGGTGGCCCGACTGTGGAAGCAGCAATATTGGCATGACTGCCTCTTCTCCGTGACAGTCTCCCCTGTAACCTACCCGTGATCTGACCGCTGCCGGAGAACTCTGACATCCAGCATCCACGATTTCTGATACTCCTGCTCCAGGTACATCTCAACTCTACATCTCAACATCTGGAGAGAGGAGTTGGCCTAACGGCTAGGGCGCTCGACCTCGGACCTGGAGGAACTGGGTTCGAGTCTCGGTAACGACGCCAAACATCCTGTGATTCTGGGCAAATCACTTAATCTCCCCATGCCTAACAAAAAAAAAATGAATGTTCGTCCTCATGTAACGTAACTGATGCTATGTAAAGCGCTCTGATACTTGATTCGGTTCGGGTCTAGTTCGCGCTATATAAAACTCTACCAAAAAAAACAAAAAACTCCTGCTGTACCCAAGTCCCGGGCCTCCAAAGACCTTCATCCAGATGGTGAAGAAGACTTTCCACCATCTCAGGCAGCGTGGTCCTCTGAAACTCTTCGGCATATTGCCCCTTCCAGCGACCCCAAGCGTTATTTAGTCGGCGGTACTCCACCATCCCAGACTACACCTTCAGCCCAGCAACTGTGACCGTTGGGATGGTGGTCTTTCCATAGAACTACTGTGACTTGCTGCCAGTGACCACAACAGTAACTGTGTTGGCGATCTACTGAACTCAATTAAAGCTATACACCTCCTGGTCTTCCTCTGCTGATGATTGTAAATATTTGACGGTATCGACTGCTGAGTGCCTAGATACTGAAAATACTGCATACTTTGAACTGTACTGTTTTTAAGATTTATAAAGCTCAAAGTTGACCCTAAGGTATCAGAGTGCTTTACATGGGCACCAGTTGCGTTACAGATGGACACATTTATTTTGTTAGGCACGGGAAGGTCAGGTCATTTGTCCAGAATCACAGGATGTTGAGCTTTCGGTTCCCCAGGTGTGACATCAACCGCTCTAGCCATTAGGCCATGTCCTCACTCCAATTCCCTATTTATTCCAACTACCACAGTCTACAATGTATATATGTAAGTATTTTAACACGTACAAAGTATATCTCTGAATTGAAGTCTTGCTTCTCAAAACAAATAAAGAAACTTGTTATTTTTATACAATTGGTCTGGGATTTATTCTAGGAAGCATGTCTGATTAAGTGCCTCTGTGAGTACAAAAAAATGCTTAACACTGCCTCCTTATCAGCCTAACTGCTTACCCAGACTACCACAAAAAGAGTTAGTATTATCTTCTTGTTGACTCTATCTTCCTCTGGGGATATCTAGCACTCTCTACATAGTGTACTTCGTTTTAGTACACTGTACAAAGAGGCGGTATCCTACAAGTGCCATATACATTAAGCAGGACAAGTGAAACCTTGTTAACCAATAATTTTAGCTGTAATTATCTCCCTTCTGCATCTGTTTCCTCTGAAAGCAATTGGACTTTTAAAGATTTATGACATAAAACCATAACTCAATTTTCTTTTACCGTTTCCAAGCAAGAAAAAACCTCAACTGCCTCACCCCTATGCAACTTCAAAAATTCCTGTTCCCTAAGATGAGATTCTGGCAAACAAGCAACCTCAGCATTACATTTCAACAAGTGGGTTAGGGTTCAATGATGTTTGATGGGTAAATGTGAACCCAAGACATTCCATGAAACAACTGTTGAAGTGATTGAAAATGTAGAATACAAATGGTACAATCATACTTATAAGCAATACAAATATGAAGTGTTATACAAGTCATGTTAAATAGTAAAGGAAGTAACAATAAAATAACAATATAGCTTAACAATAAAAATCTATACTACTATTATAAAGAGAGAGCTGAGACCTTTGAGGCAGGTAAGCTCAAGAAGTACAGCACCAATCACAACACCCAATACAGCATTGTAAAGGGTAGTTGCAGCAGATGGACATAGGCTATACAGCAGCCCAACATATACTTTGTAAGGGGAAAAAACATTGTGGGGCAAAGTAGTCCGTAGGAGTGGCACCAACTCAGAGGTGGGCATGTGAAAAGCCATTATACAGCGTGCGAATATCGTTTTGGGCGTGTGCGGTCTGATACTCACGCCTGCAGCATCGGTGTCAGGATAGCGTTCTATCACGTCACGAATAGACTTTTGGACCTGTCGTTTAGCATTGTGGGCGTGTGCAGTCTAATACTCACGCCTGCAGCATCGGCATCAGGATAGTGTTCTATCACGTCGGGGCGTCGGCAGGAGCGGACAGTGACGCGGTGTGTGGTGGTGAAGTGTCCCGCGCCGTCTATGTGTGCATCTAGCATCGGCGGGAGCGGACACTGACGCGGTGTGTGGCGTCTAAGTGCCCGGACAACGTCGGGACGGGCCGGAGCGGACACTCACTCGGTGTGTGACATGTAAGTTCCCGGACAACGTCGGGACGGGCTGCTAGTTGTACAATAAAGGAAGAATATGGGAAATAGGGGAAAAGCGAAAAGAGAAAAGAAGAGGATGAAATGAAATTTGAATTTGAATTTAAAAATATTTATTAAGCGCGCTTTTACCAAGCGGTTTCATGGCGCTTTTCAGATTGCGAGCAACAACAGTGGCAAGGAGAAATTAGGCAGCAAAGGCACGGGAAAAGAGCAAGGTTTTACTTTTTCGGAACTCTATGTAGGAAGATGAGGTGCGCAGTCCCACAGGGAGAGAGTTCCAGAAAGCTGGGTCGAGGACAGAAAATTTTGTTCCACCAGCCTTCTTCTTTTTGAATCGTGGAGTGGTCAGGAGTGCCATGTGGGTGGAGCGGAGTTCTCTACCCGGCATGTAAGGCTTGATGGCAGAGCATATGAACTCCGGAGCGGTGCCCATTTTGGCCTGAAAGGTGAGGCAGCCAAGTTTGAATAAGGCTCTCTCTTTCACAGGCAACCAGTGTAGTGCCTGCAGTAGAGGGGTGGCACGATAAAATTTAGGCAGGCCATGAATCAGGCGAGCAGCCTGGTTCTGCACTAGTTGCAGACGGTGAATAGCATAGGCCGGCGCGCCATTATAGAGTAAGTTGCCATAATCAAGGCATAAGAGCACCATTGCCATCACGATGATTTTTAGACCCGGGAGGGAAAAGAAGCTGGAGATCTTCCTGATTGTCCTAAGGGAAAAAAAACAAGAGGACACAACAGAGATAACCTGAGAGTGAACAGAAAGTTGGGAATTAAGGAGGATACCGAGAGTTTTGACCTTGGGAACAGGGAGTGGGGGAACACCAAGTGAAGGGGGCCAGTGGGACGGAGACCAGGGGCTGCAACCACCTCCGGTCAAGACCAGCTCCGTCTTGTCCGGATTGAGTTTGAGGTGGTTGCAGTTCATCCAGTCCTGAATGAACAACATGACAGATTGGACATTCAGGGCGGATGAGGAAGAATGGGAAAGGTTAAAAATTAGCTGGAGGTCATCGGCGTAATTAAACACCGTGACCTCGAGCTGCTGCAACATAAAAATGAGGGGGTAGATGTATAAATTAAACAGAAGAGGGGAAAGTGAAGAGCCCTGAGGGACACCACACACTACCTTGCGGGAAGCGGCAGTGAAGCCGGCAAGATAGACCGCCTGAGCCCTCTCACTCAGGAAGGACTCGAGCCACGCGAAGGCTAAGCCCTCTATGCCCGCCGCCCTGACACGGGTGAGAATGATGGAGTGGTCCACCGTGTCAAAAGATCTAAGAGAATGAGGGCTTGTGGGAGGTTGGTATCGATGCCTTCACGTAGCCCGTCCATCACTGAGATCACCACCTTCTCCGTAGAGTGGAGGGGCCGAAAGCCCGCCTGGCAGGGGGAGAGGAAATGATTTATCTCCACGTGGGAAATAACAAAAGAGAATGCAAAAGAAGTGAAATAACAGTAAAAATAAACATACCTACAAATGTTGTTGATGGAGATGGGGGAGGAGATCACTTGAGAAGACGGGACATTTAAACTCCAAAGGGAAGGGAGGTACACAAAGGGCAATATAACATATGACGGGAAACAAGAACACAGGAAAATGAGGCAACATGGAAACAATTCTGCAAGAGAAAAGAATAGTTCAGTAGATTACATGTTGTGGTAAATATATATTAGAAAAGCACTTCCAAAATAATTTTAGAAGATGAATGTACAAGTAGTATTAATAACAAATCAATCCAACAATTTAGTCAAAACTGAGAAGATATATGTTCAAAAAGAGAGAGACATAAAAGTAGAAACATAGGGCTGATTCACAATGGTAAAGATCGACAAAAGTCGAACTTTACAACTGTTGGTATTCACAAAGGGCATTTACTACTCATAAATACCCTTTGTAAATACAAAAAGTCGACCTTTACTACCTTCAGTATTCACACAGTGCATTTACGCATAGCAAATGCCCTTTGTGAATACCGAAGGTCGTAAAGTTAGACTTTCATCTAACTTTACTCTTGTGAATCGGGCCTTTAGTATTAGTTAGATGTATGAGTTGATGGAATAAAATTCATGTTTTGTGGTTTATGAGTTGCAAGAAAGTCTCTCAGATTAGATGGCTCCTCGCAAGTTGGCTAAACAAGAATGAAAGCACATTGCTTAAGATTTCTCTTTGGCAATCAGCTTTTGGCATAGTCCTGAGAGAAAAACAAATTGTGACCAGACCATGATATTCGTTTCAGCTGTCTAGCAGCTGAAATAATCTGCAGCAGTTCTGCATATTTCAAAAATATATAATTACTCCTCTTGGTTTTAGACAAAGCTCCCAACGGCTGACACAAGATTCAGCACCTCAATCCCTGCAGTATTTTAATTAATGTCCTGTGCATCTACTTCCAACACTCGCCACAGTTGTGCGCCACTGAATTCCAGAAAGGAAAAGTACTTTTGAATGGAAGGTGCACCAGAAATGTAGTCGGGATAACAATTTAAGTCTATCAATCTTCTTTCTTTAAACTTGATTTAAAAACAGCACTCTGACAACGTGTTTCGTTCCTTTTTCATAAGGAACTTCATCAGGGCTTAATATATAATGTAGAGAATTCACAAATATCCTTATTGTTCACAGTGGTATTGCCCGATATTCACAACACAGCAAGGATAAATCAAGTCAGATCCCAGTATGAAATCCTTGGAATCCAGTATCCCAGTTTACGGCATGGTTGCCAGCAGCAAACTCTGATGCTGGCAACCATGATGTAACCGGGGATACTGGAGTCCAAGGATTTCACGCTGGGATACTCCTCTGGGTTTGGTAGAAGTATCAGGAATGTTAAAAGAACGAGAAAGTCTATTGGCCCACTGTATGTTGTGTGTGGGGCTATTAGATAAGTTCTGTTGTAAAAAGTATTGAAGAATAAGGTAGAATTGTTACATCTACGCCCTCAGGAAGGCCATTAATGCGATGATAATTTCTTCTATTTCGGTTTTCCAAATCTTCAACTTGTTTGAGTAGAGTGAGTACCTGTTCCTGAAGATGGTTTACCTTAGGAGGAATGTCTGTTGTTCAAAGTTTGCTACTCATTCTTCTACATGAGTCCACCTATCCGAAAGACTTTGTCATTTGGCATTGATTTCTTCCATGAATGGGTGTAATGCCCTTATTTGCTCCAATTGCAAGTCAAGGGAGGCATTAGGAGGAAACTTGGTAGGTGACAGTGGATATTTCTTAAGCCTTTTAATTGACGCCTTGTTTGTGTTAAGTTATGCGGTATCAGTAGAAGTAGCCAGGGACAAAGAAGCGCATTTGCTTTTATGCAACGCTGAGTCAATCATTCTGTGGTAAGTACAAGTTCCAGAGGAAGATTTAAAAGATTTACCTGAGAAATTTTAAGCGGAAATTTTGACTTTTTAATTTGCCCATGTACAAGAAAACAAGTTATGCAGTTCCACGTATGACTAATGCTGAGGGTAAGAACGACCAACTACTGAACAAATACTTGTAGGTGACAACTGATTACATAAAATGCAGTTATAATAAGGGAATAGCCCAACGAATTCTGAAAACACAGAGCACAAAATTTGAAAAATGTACGTATATAGCATAGAGATCTTATTCACATTATTGAGGCAACAATGAACAGAATAACTTGTAATGCTAGAAACTGAATTGTAAATAAGTCAGAGAAGAGAAATAGCAGGCTGGAAACAATTCCTAGATAAGAAACAGTTAGCACGCTCAAGTGCTATTTATTTAGAAAATTTCACAGGCTACCATTGCTGAAATGTCATGCAAAATAACCTGTCTTGTTTTGCCAACACTATTCCTAAAAGTGATGACAACATGGTGGTCATGTTGAATGGGAGAATTCGTGCTGTTAAAATAAAGGATTTCAAATTTGACAGTGGAATAAAATGCAACGCACAGCAATCTGCCCATGGCCTCAGATTATTTACTGTCAGAAGGGAAAATTTGCCTAAGACACTGATAAAATAAAGCTGCTTTTTACATCCTACCACGAAGCCTCAGCGGGACACCACCATCTCCAATTGGCATCAAGCCACGCCCACTCCGCTCTCAAAATAGGAGAAGCTTATCATAGGAATGGCATTAAGGTTGGCCTGGGGGGGAGAAGGCCCTTTATTATGGTTGGGCAGGGAGGATGGGGATTTAAAAGAGGTCTGACTAAGTGGGTGGCATTTAAATGTTGGCCAAGGAAGAGTGAATGCCAATGGTGGCAGTATGGGGCCTGTTTCTTTTGCATTAGAGAGAAAGGTGAGGTTACATTATGTACAATTCCCCCATTAGCCTACAGATGCAGACATCTAAGTGCCCAAGTCCTGAATGCAGTGTGAAAACTGCTCAGAAAGCAGAGACAACAGCATGGGTGTGGGGAGCTGTTTCTGTTTATCATACAGGATGAATGTTTGAGCAGAGCCCAGGAACAAAATTAACTTCAATAGTGACTCCACTGTCACACACATATGTCAGATGACACCTAGGCAGGTTCCTTTGTCTATTACCTCAGCCAGACAGACTCCAATCCTAAGGGCAAATGAGCCCCACCAGGAACTGTTTTAAAATGACCACACAAGATGTGGTGCTCATTTCCTTGCCTATACTTCTGGGGTGGGCACACAGGCTCTGCACAAGGGAAAAATGGTTTCATTGTTTTAGATTAGGTAGATAGATGCACTGTGGGATTATCCTCAGTAGGGTACATACAAATGCTGCAAACATTGTTAGGGACACTCCTGGGAACCTTTTCCCAATTGTTAATAGAGTAACCAGGAGTCACCTCCACCCACAAGCTAGTGTCAGAACACTCTAGACTTATGAAAGAACCGGACAAGGACAGCACCTGGTGTTTAAGACCTGTAAGGAAACCTGAAGGTCTGGACTTGCTACCACTTGTGCCAAGGACAATGAAGTGCACTATCCTTTTTTCCAGCTGCCAAATCTTGCTCTGGACAGAATGCAAAATTGGAATGCATTAGAGTATAAGGCACTAGTGCAGTGTTCAGCCCACTCTCAATTGCCCTTTGCCATATGACAATGGCCTCACCTCCTTTATTAGCCATGGGGTATCATGGGGAGAACAACCTACCAGAACAGCATCTTTTCTCAATTTGTCTGGAGAACCATTTTAATAGTAGTCCTTTTTGTAGTGGGGCGATCAGTATCTTTTTTTTTTAGGCTTGCTCGATGTCCAGCTCAAATGAACATGACCAATTGGTTTTGAAGGGCTTATGGCTATGTTGGTGGTATCTGTATGGGGGGTGCATGAAATAGGTATAGTAGCCTCTGGAAGTTAAGGAGGGCCCAATCTGATTCCCACCAAACTGCTAATATTTAACCCCAAGTACTTTAGAGAGGATTTCACCCATTTCATTTGGCATCAGGTTTTTAGCTGTTCTTCTCTTACTTTCAATATTGAAATACTTATTACATTTGTCTTTATACATTTTGGAACCAGCGCCTTCTTAAAGTCTCCAACACATCTTACATTTTTGGGTAGAGACAGTTCAGGTTCTATTGTGGTGAGGAATGGACAAGGAACTTAAGATGGACAGAATTCTGAACCAATCAAACATTCACCCCCAGTCACAGATCTGGGCATCAGCGGCCAGTGGTGGGAGTGCTACAGGCAGTGGGGCAGGGCGCGGGAGGAGCAGGGTGAGGGGTAGTAAACTATGACATATGGCCAAACAGAGGTAAGTAAAAAATACATAAATAAAATGAATTTCATTGCGTGAGTTGCATTGCCAAATGCGATGCAGCACGTGCAACAAAATTGGTTTTATTTATGTATTTTTCCCACAAATGCAAACAGAACAGATGATGGACAGAGAGCTGAACCAATCAAGCATTCATCCCAGTTTGGAGATCGGGGTTAAATCCATATTTTTTGCATGCCACACCATTCCAATTTAGGTCCAGCCATGTGCAAATAAGTCTTAACCCTGCTCCACATGGGAACAGTTAGGAAACTACGTTTACAACACAACTAATCCTTTACAATGCAGCAACCTCAACAATGCATGCCATTAAAACACATGCCGTCACAATGCAGGAACCATTACAACGCAAGCCTTTACAATGCAATTATGGTTGAGGTAAGTGGTATTTGTTTTAAATTTTTTTTAAAGATTGGTATTTTGCGTATTGATTTATTAAGATATTTATTTAGAATTTTATATTTGCAAAAATATAAATATTATAGTAAATGGTTTTGTAGCATAGCTCTTTAGGTACAGAATATGAGGGATTTAGAGGTTATGGGTGGGGATGTGTAATTATTATTTTGTTACCAAATTCTTTTTATTGCATTTTCCACAAAAACACAGAACAGACAATTATACAACTTGTAGCACTCAACCTAGTCTTGCCACAAGCTGAGAGAATTAAATAGCTAGAACTATAACACATCTTCTCTCCAAGTTCACAGCATAGCTTCTACTAGAATCAGGTGCTACTTTCCCCCTTTAAAAGTTACATATGTCTCATATTGACCCCATGTCACACAAAGCACCTTTGCAAATATAGATGAGAGCCCACAAAATCAATAAAAATAAAAAGGGAAACAAACAAACATTTCAGTGGTACTTAATAGCTGCAATGATTGTGGGAGACCGTGAAGCAGACAATATAAATCAAGGAGAAGGTCAGAAAATCTCATCCCCTGACAAGAGGGGTGGGTATACCACATGGGCGAGGAGGTGCTGGCTCCCCGGGACACGTCTCCCCCCTGGGGTGGTGCAACGGGGCCCGGCCGCTCTAGGTTTGATGGAGATGTAGGGCCCGCAGTCTAGGGTCAGAGGCACAAAGAGGAAAATCCTCCGAGAGGTACCCCACCAATGGGCTCCACATATAATCAAACCCTTTACGGGAATTTATCACAATATCAGCCAACTGTTTCAGGGCCGGTGCCCGTCACAGCCGTGCGTGCTATTGAGTCAGGGAAGGGGCCTCAGTTTTCTTCCAGGTCACAGCCACTGCCATTTTGACTGCCCCCAGACAGAACCACATGATGGAACGATCACTCACAGTGCTTCAAGTTGGGGTCCGTAGCTCAAGTATGACGTGCCCTGGAGAATCAGAGGTGGGTTAGCCTAAAATCTGTCTGATTTGGGATAGGAACTCCTTCCAGAAGGGCTGGATTGCAGGACAGTCCCACCAAATATGAAGAAAATCCCAGAACAACCCACAACCCTGTCAACCCCGGTCTTCTGTGTTCTGGAAAAGGTCATGGAGCTTCTGGGGGTAGATACACCAGTTGTACATGATCTTGTAGTGGGCTTCCCTTAGAAACATAGAGCAATTGTATTTGATGATATAGGGAACACCATTGTTTTTCTGTAATAGGGGTCTCTAGGATGCCCTCCCAGAAAGCTATATGGTGCGCGTGTTGAGAGGGGCCCTCCGACAAGAGGAGGGAATAGAAAAATTAGATGCCTGCACAAATCTCTCTATGGGAAGTAGGTCCGTGATCACGGCCATGCGCATCTTAGGCTGTTGAACCCAGTGCTTCAATTGGAAGTAATAAAATTCCTCTGTGGGAGGGAGATGAAACGCAGAGACACAGTTCGCGAAAGAGTGCAGCTCCCCCCGCAAGAACGTATCTGAGAGCATTAGGCAGCCACACTCCATCCATGCACCAAAGGGGCCCTCCAGTAGCGCAGCGGGGAATGCAGGAATAAAATGAATAGGGGTATGGGAAAGTAGCCAATGACAAAGATTTGATGACAGTATCCCAGACTTTAAGAGTAGTGGCTGTAGGAATGCTAACACAAGCATTCCTTGGTTGGTCCTGTTTCGGTTTCCAAGGAAGGTCCCATATAGTACTCTCAGTCACCAGCTAATCCATATGGAGCCAGTGTTTATCAGAGGCCCTAAGGGACCATACGGACAGGTTGCAGATCTGAGCTGCTCTATAGTAGAGGAGGAAATCTGTAAGTGCCAAACCCCCCTGCCAATCACACTTTGGTCAGTAAACGGTGGAATAAACGAGCCCTGCAACCCTGCCAATTAAATTTCATCAACATCAACTTTAATTTGACAAAGAACTCCCTGTCAACCACAATCAGTAGGCCCTGGAAAAGATAGAGAAGCCATGGCAGTGCGTTCATCTTAACCACATTAATGGTGCCTATCCAAGCAGAGCTCCACTTTTTGAAATCAGACTTAAGTTGACTTTATCAGAGGGGAAAAATTACTCTGTATAGGTTTGCTGGATGAGGGTAATTTTAATGCCTATGTAGGTGATTTCTTTGTGTACACATCTAAAAGGGGATGTCGCCATGAGGGTGGACAGCACCACCTGTGGCAATGCAAATTAAGTAAAAAGGATTTTGAGAGGTTAATTTTAAAACCTGCCACTTCCAAAAATCTACAAAGTTTAGGTTGTAGGGCAGGCAGGGATGTGATGAGATCTGTGAGGGGCAGAAGGACATTGTCCTCAAAGCAAGAGATTTTGTGCTTGTCCGGGGCAAACCGGATCTCATGTATGTCTAGATTTGCCCTGATGTGTACTTCTAGGGGTTCTATGCAGAGTGCAAAAAGCCTGGGCAAGAGAGGGCACCCCTGACTTGTGCTTCTTGAAAGATTCAAGAAATCCGAGTCTACTCCATTAAATAGAACTCGGGACCCGAAACAGTGGTAGTTAGCTTTCACCATGCCCAAGAAGATGTGGCTAAACCCGAAACGATGCATCACGCTCATCGGGAAGGGCCAGGTAAGCGGGTCAAAGGCCTTCTCTGTGTCCAACATGAGTAAGCCCACTGGGATGTGCTTCTTCATTTGTGAAGGAGATTAATAATCCTGCACACGTTGTCATGGGTCTGATGACCCTTGATGAAGGCAGATTGATCTGGGTGGATCAAGTGAGGAATATCCCCTCCAGTCTTCTAGCCAGGATCTTAGAATTTAATTTTGCGTCTAGATTTGAAAGAGCAATTGGAATATATGAGGTGCACTTTTGGGGACATTTTCCTGCTTTAGGGATCAGAGTGATTAACGCCTCCCCAATCGACTGAGATACCTTCTGAAAAGACGCCACTGCATTGAAAAGATCTGTTAGGTGGGGAGTCAGTTCCACGGTGAGTGTCCTATAAAACTAGATGCTGAACCAATCAGGGCCCGGGCCCTTCTGAAGTTTAAGAGCATCTATGGCCCTCTGTACCTCATCACGTATAATGGGCTGGCTGAGCATTTCATTGGTGGCAGAAGGCACCTGGGGGATTTCTAGCAACTCCAAATATAGGCATTGGGCTCCCTAATCAAGGGAGTCGGTCGTGTAAAGAGATTTGCAAAGTACACAGAAGGCTCCTGCTTGCCCCTCCTCGCTATGGTGCGCAACACCCCGGTCATCACCTATCTGCTTAATATATTCCTTTTCCTGCTTGGCACAGAGCTGTCAAGATAATAACGTGCCGATTTTGTTGCTACAGTCATATCCCCTTGCTTGTAAGTGACGTAAGAACTTTTCTGCCCTCATGGTGTAAATAGACTGAAGTTTCCCTCTTAGCTCTGTGACTTTCCTTTGGGTCGTTGGGGATAGTGCATCTTTATGTAACTTCTCTGTGCTTTGCAAATCCCTTGCTAGGCTCAAACATTCCTTGTTACGCTGCTTTTGCAAAGTGGTGGCAAGGGTATTACATGCCCCGTATGCCTGATTTAAAAGCATCCCAGTAATTTAAGAGGGACGTGTCTTTTGGGTTATAAGGTAAGAAGTTCTTGATTGATTGCCTCAACTCGTCATGAAGAAGTCTATCCCTGCTGAGCATGTTGGGAAAGTACCATCTCCTAAATCTAGAGTGTGGTGTGGGCCAGTTAATCCTTAGTTCTAGGGGAGCATGATCTGACAGGAAAATCGGGTGCAGATGCGCCACTGCGACTACCTGACACAGTGCCTGACTAATGAGTATGTATGTGGTCTATCCTAGAGTCTGATCTGTGGGAGTGAGAGAAAAAAGAATAATCTCGGGAATTGGGGTTGAGGGATCTCCAAATGTCTACCAGCCCCAACTGTTGCAAAGCAGGTTTGGGCGCCTTGGTAAAGACTCCAGCCTCAGATCTGTGTGTATGGATGGTATCCACTGCAGGGTTCCAAATGAGGTTAAAAGCCCTAAATAATAGTATGTCCCTTGTAGCAAACCCCCCCAGTGTCAAAAGAAATTTAAGGAGAAAGTCTGACCGTCCCGAATTGGGTGCATAAACCGTGGCAATGGTGCATGGGTGACCCATCAGGACCCCCTCAAACAGGAGGAAGCTGTCTGTTTTCGTGTTGTGGGGTAGAAAGTGAATCAATGAGTAGAAAAGGAGAGAGACCCCATTTTGCTTAGTGGTGGACAAGGAACAAAAGATCAGTGAGTAAGACTTGTGCCAGAGATGAATGTCCTCACCCTTCTTCAAGTGAGTTTCCTAGAGCGCTACTACCACACCATGGTCCCCTAAAAATATCCACAGACGCTGTCTTTTTTTGGAGTAGTTAAGCCCCCCTGACATTCCAGAACATACAGGTAAAGGCCAAAAGGGGTTGTCGCTGATGTCTCTCGGGTCCCATCCCCTCCGCCACCCCAGTGCATACTCCCGCCCACCCTCCTCCACCCCTCTTCCACCTAATTTGTGGAAACATGTCACAAGCACCAAAGAGAAAACTAAAATAATAAATGTGAATAAGCAAACTTACATCTGCTAACATCCTAAAGTGAAAAGGAGACCCCAATATGAAGAATTCAAGGTCATGCCCAGGACAGCACCTGGTGCCCCGCCAATATGGATCCCCAGACATCAGTCTTCAAGTGAATGTCTTTGTCTAGCCTAAAGCGGGGTAAAAGCCCGGGAATGTAAGACTGAGGACCCTGCTACTACCCGCCCACGATCCGAATCACCCAAGCGAGAGAACTCAACCACACACAAAGAACCCCTCTCAAGACATCTTCCCACCAAATCCCCCTGCCTGCAGGCCTAAGTCATCTGGCCAGAAGGTTCTTCTTCAGAGGATCAGCGACTTTCGGCATTTCAATGATGTGCCAACCTTCTTGGTCATCTGCCAGGGTCTTGGTGGGCACTGTTTCAGCAGCTGATCCAGGTATTTCCCATCGACAGATGAGGACTGCTGCGGCATGGACACCTCCAAGCTAAGCAGTGCCACTGCTCCCTCCAAATCCGAGAAGTGAAACTGCCTATTGTCAAACTGGAAGGCAATACCAAACGATAGGTCCATCTATACTTGATCTGGCATTCCCCTAGAGCCACAGTCAGTGGTGTGAACTGCTGCCGGTGAGCCAAAGCAGCTTGGGACACATCCTGAAACAACAAGTATGTCGCCCCCTTGAAGGTAATAGAGTCTCTGCTTCTGGCTTTACGCAGGATGACCTCCTTAACTTTGAATGAGCTAAATTTGGCTAGAATGTCTCTTAGGCGCTTGGTATTGCCCAATGATTGCTGGCCCACCCTGTGAACTCATTCCAGGCTGACTTCAGGACAGTCAGGATATTGGAGAAGAGGCCCACCATGAACGCCTCTAAGTCTGGCCCTTCGCTGCCGTCTTCCAGGCCCCTTGCTCTTATATTGTCTCTGCGGGAGCGATTCTCCAAATCCTCACACTTCAGTAAGGGTGCGTGCAGCTGGTCATTCATGTGACCTGACCCCTCTTCCAATGGTTTCAGCTTCCCCTCAAGCTCTGGGCATTTTGACTCCAAGTCCAAAGTATGGGCGCCCACGCAGTCCATCTCCGCCTGGAGTGAGACCAGCTTCGAAACAACCTCTGATTGTAAAGCGTTAACGGAGGCACCAATATACACCTTGATGTCCTCTCTAAGCTCCTTCCTAAATTCACATAGCGTCTTTAGGGGGTCCTCTCTAGTGATTGCCATGGTACCTTCTGCGTGGCTGACCACCTTCCCCACCCGGGACTTGGTGGGAGCTAAATAGCTGGAGACTCTATTAGCTTGGTTATTCTTCGGTGGCATAGGGTCCGGGAGCTCTGTCACTGCAATGTTGCCCCTGGACCACACAAGGGCGGAGCCAGGGTGTCCAGCCAGAAGCAGAAGAGCGCTGTTTCACTCTCACTGGGTGTCAGGGAATCTATGTGAAGAATACAACCTTAGTTGGGGTGGGATGTATGGGAGAAACTCCACACGGAACATCAAAACAACATTAGGACTTCCCCCAACAAGACAAGTTGGAGTCGAATGTGTGAAAGGGAATACACACACAACACCAAGAACATCTTCATCACTTTCCCCAACAACACAAGTAGATGTTACAAGGGAGAACCCCACCGGGAGCAGCCTCACTGCTGCTTAGCCCATACACCAACTGACAGTCACACTTGAGAACATTCCACTTACCAACATTCTCACGCACAGTCATCCAGCTGAGCAGCAGCAGTTTAACACATCCCCTTTCTTTATAATGGAAAAGAAGGAACTCTCAAAAGACATCAGAAAAGTTGCAAGAAATACATAAGATGTCAACTTTCTGAAGCATAGCTTGAAAAATTAAAGATGGAACATTCATGCACAGAAAATGAAGTAGGAGTGGAGAAACAGTAACACAAGTACAAAGACTCCTGAACACCATTGCCCATCCCCCAACTGACAGTCACACTCAAGAACATTCTACTCACCAACATTCTATCACACAATCACCAAGGCTGAGCAGCAGCAGTATAACACAACCCCTTTCTTTATAATGGAAAAGAAAGAGCGCTAAAAATACATCAGAAAAGTTGCAAGAAATACATAAGATGACAACTTTCTGAAGCATAGCATGAACAATTAAAGATGGAACATTCATGCAGAGAAAATGAAGTAGGAAGGGAGAAACAGTAACCCAAGTACAAAGACTCATGCACACCATCCTACTTTCTAGCACAAAAACAACCCACGCACTCCCACTCCACAGACTACAGACCAACCCAAGTACCTGGATTGTGCAAGCTGGCCAGGCAAACATGATAAGAACAAGAGAGACAACAATTACAGTGTGAAAGAAAACCAACCATTAGAGAAATAAGCACTTCCCCCAACAACACAAGTTGAGGTGGAATGTGAGGCAGGGATACCACATGGGACAGCAAGGATAACCTAACACTTCCCCTCTCCCGTTCTACTTGAGTGATTGTCAGTTGGTGGATGGGCTGAGTAGCAGTGAGGCTGCTCCTGGTGGGGTTCTCCCTTGTAACATCTACTTAAATAAATCAACTTGAAGATACTACTTGGAATGGACTCCATATAACAGTCAGGCATCAGGGAATGTCCTCCGGCAGGCTTCCTCCACTCCCAGCCGTAGTGCCTCACCTCAGGGTGCCAGAGGGGCTCACCAGGGGGGCCCACCTCTCACCTACACTCCAGGGAGCCCAACCTGTGCAGCGTCCTTCATCATGCTCACTGTCGGCCGGGGGGGCCCCTGCTCTGCCTCTTGGCCTGCAGGGCTCCGATCCCTCGTTGCGGGATTACAACGCTCCTCAGGGCTAGTCTGGTGCTGCGGGACCCAGCACAGGTCCCTGGTATCCACCAAGGTCGCAAGCGACGTTTTGTGCTCGGGCCGTTCACCACACGAGGTTGACTGCCACCACCTTTCCTGCTCTGGGCCGCCGCAGCGCGGGCCCCGAATCCTGTGTCAACATTGCTCCCGACGGTCTTCTCAAACTATCTGGTGGCTGGAAGGCTTCACATGCCTCTGGACCTCAAAACGAGCAGCATTGCAGCTCCCTGGTGCGTCCCCCAACTGGTTATGATGGAGCTAGGTACGAAACCCAGCAAGAACACGTCCACGCTGCCATGATGGCAGGCCAAACCCGAGTATTAATTTTATTAAAGAATTGCTTTTTGAAAAATATAAAAAATAAAAAAAAGGGTTAGTAACCTAAGGCTTTAGGCACAGGATGTGAGGGATTTAGGGGTTATGGGTGAGAATGTGCATCAATAATCAGGTATTCATTTTAACACCTTATTATTAATTTAGTTACAGAAAAATATACCATTTTAAAATAGGCTAAAAAATACTATATATGTGTTTGTAATAATATTTTAGGCACAAGATGTAAGGGATTTAGGGGTTATGGGTAGGAACCTGTATTAATATGCAGGTATTATTTTGAACATCTGAGTATTAATTTATTAACAGTATAAATTAAGATTTTAAGATAGGTTTTATGAAGCAAAAATATTAGGCATGTGTTTGTCACATAAACCTTTAGGCACGAGATATGGGTAATTTAGGGGTTATGGGTGAGGAAGTGTATTCATACCCAGGTATTATTTTACAGTATACATTTTTATTAATGAATTGCTTTAAATATGTTTAATATTTTTTTAGAATATAAAACATTAAAAAAGGTCAGTAATATAAGTCTTAAGGCACGGGGTGTGAGGAATTTAGTGGTTATGGGTGGGTAAGTGTATAAATACTCAGGTCTTAATTGTAACACCTGACTTAATTTATTTACAGAAAAAAATATACATTTCAAAACAGTCTAAAAACAGAGTATATATGTGTTTCTAACATAATCATTTAGGCAGGAGATGTAACATAATCATTTAGGCAGGAGATGTAAGGGATTTAGGGTTTCTTGGTGGGAAAGTGTATTAATACTCAAGTATTATTTTGAAAACAAGTATTAATTTATTAACAGAATAAATTAAGATTTTAAAATAGGGTTTATGAACAAATATTAGGTATGTGTTTGTAACATAATTCTTTAGACACAGGTGTGGGGGATGTGAGGGTTGTAGGTGGGAAGTGTATTACTACTCAGGTATTATTTAATGCTTGAGTGTTATTATTTTGTCAATTAATACTTTACAGTGTGAAGTATAAAATATTAAACACAAGAATATAACTTAGAATACTTTTTATATTTAAAAAAGAATAAATGAAACATTATTGCAATGTTTTAAATTGATTTTTTTATTAATATTTCAAAACAAATATTGGAATATAATAATAGTTAAAAATAAGAACTACATTTTTTTATTCAATAAATGTTTTGTAATGGTTGTCCTTATTCCTTTTTACTATTCGACTTGACGTAAGCGGTTGAACGTCTATTTCTACAGTCGGTGGAGTGTCGTGGCCAAGATCAGATGCAAGGGAGAGCTGCGGTCAGGTAAGAACTTTTAAATAATTTATATGTAGAGTTGTAGGTGGCAAAATTAATTGTAAAGAGAGAGGGGGGAAGTAGTTAGTTGGTGGTTAGTATAAAACACAATGTTATGCATGTTTTAACTCATTTCTCCATCCTATCCAGGTAACTGTTTTAGGCCTACATCAGGAGGATTGTGGTTATTGCAAGTTAAGTTTAAAAAAGTATATCTTGATAAAAGTGGTATACTTTTCTAAACGTATTGGTAATAAAAGCAATTTTTAGAAATGTTTGCCTTTTTTTGCGATGTGTTTCTGTAGGACTGCTTGCTGTTTTTTTCGTTATGGCTGCCACATGTGTAATAAACGGAAAAGGATTCGTGGGATGGGATGCAGGCATTACACATGGGCGATGAAGTATTGGGTGTTTTTTGGGACGTGATTTTTTTATGTATTAAGGCGTTTTGGAACTTTGGAAAACAAGATGGTCTTGGAGAAAAAGTTTTCGAAATGAAACAAGGATCGAAGTATGGATTTGTTTTGAATTTTTTTTTTTGGTTCAAATTACCTTTTCGGGTTGTTTGTTCTGAATTTTGCTTTGGGATTGCATTTTTTTAAATTTATAACACAGCTTTTTAAACCAGCAAATGCGGTGTTGGTATTGGTGTTTACACTAGTCTGGGTTTGCATTTTTAAGCTTGCCATTTGGATATTTATGGATTCAGGGTCAAAGAATGTGGATTTTTTGAGTACTTTAAAATTTTTGGTGACAGGATGAATTGAAACATCACCAAAAGTTGAAGTATGAAGACATCTGCAGGTAGGATTTCGGACATTCCTAATACATTTTGAAAAACAAATAAAAAAAATGGCAATTCAATTCCTTCAATAAAAAACAGGCAAGTAAGTGAGAAGAAAGGGTTAGTCTGTATTAGAAACGTAGTATGCTTCCAAAATTTTCCAGCTAGTCAGAAGCCACTGACAATGCAAATTGTTGCATTTGTACCAATAGGCACAATGACATTTCTTTAATTTTCTGGGATATACATCGGTTCAGACGACCTGTTAAAGATTGCGCTATTCTCATTTCTTTGTAACTTTGCTCTTTCTTCAAGGTTTCCAAAAACGTACATAAGTTTGGGTTGGTTTTACCAATAGATTTGTTGAACGAGTTGTGCCATCTCTCAATGGCAATATTAGGTTTTGCAAATAAAATGGTGGTGTGGCACACCAAGAGTTTGGAATGTAATCCAATGGGTAGAACAAAAAAGATTTTTGTAGCTTTTTAGGGCGCCTCAAGAATGTTTCTCTTCCGGCTAGTGGAGAAAGAATTGAATACTATAACATGGGGGGCGTGGGAAATCCCACGCTGAATCTTGAGGAGCACCAGAAGGTCTTTGCCTTAAGAATATCAAACTTTACTCAGGTTTGAATCTGAAATAGTTTATTGTTCCAATTATATCCAAATGGTTGTTTATTAACCTCATATCAACATTCATATCAAAAAAGGGAAAGTGCATGCTTTTGATATGAATGTTGATATGAGGTTCTCTCCCCTGCTCCCCCTCTAATACGAGGTTTATCTCCCCTTAGATCCCCTGATGAAGGGACGCTATGTCCCGAAATGCATTGGGATTAACTACGGGATCAACTACAGTTTGAAACTCAAATGTTGACACCAATGATACACCCACGGTTGTTTATATGATTTTAATATACAACCATTTGGATATAATTGGAACAATAAACTATTTCAGATTCAAACCTGAGTAAAGTTTGATATTCTTAAGGCAAAGACCTTCTGGTGCTCCTCAAGATTCAGCGTGGGATTTCCCACGCCCCCCATGTTATAATATTAGGTTTTGCGCCACCCTCTAAGCAGGTTGTGTAACAGTTCCATCAGTCATTTGGGAAACTTGGTTTCCTCCTGTGGCCCAACCTGCTTAGAGGCCAATCCATGTATCATCAAAATAATTTAGTAAGGGGTCCAATTTTTCATTGGTTTGTTTAAAGTAGTCATAGTCAGTAATCGATGTGTAGTATTCATCCACACAGTTGGGTGGCACAAAACATAAGTCTGTTAGTTTCTTTAGTTGATATTGTAGTTCACTGTCTGATATATAATGTTCACCTGAGGATATTTTTTGTATTTTCCGCCAATATGCCTGTGAAAAGTGGAAAAAACATCCTTGAATTTGGGTTTTAGGGTATAATTTAGTAAAGGTACTAATCATGAATAATTCAAAATCAATATTCACTTTTCTGGGACTTTTATTTAGAGTTTCAGTTTTTATCACTGACATAAATTCTGTGTAGGTTGAAGATTGTTTATCAGGCAGTAAACTGAACACTAAAGGAACATCAGTGTTGCTAATGTAGGCATGAATAGTGCATATTTGGCTGAAGAGATGGGGGTGGATTTAAACATGCCATCCATCATCCAAGTATCACTATTCTCCAGTTTAGCAAGGTTACGGGGGTGGGTGCTTAAAATTAGTATTTGCATTAGAGGGTTTTTATTGTCACGCAAAATGAATGTTTCATCAGTAAAAGTTACTGTTAATTCCTCTGGTATGTGACATCTGTGTAACACATTGAGGGTTACATGCCTGTTTTTGTCTGTGTATAATACAACATAGATTAGGAATAGTAGGCATACAACTAGCTACATACATAAGCATGTTTTGGGAAACCTCTCTCAAACCTGAGCCACAGGGTTCATTAGAGGTGGATGCAAGGGTTTTTATTTCTTCAATATTTTGGCGGACTTCAATCTCCATTGAAGAGGCAGAGTGGTAATGCTCGGTTGTTTTTTCAACATAGTCACCAAGAGGAACCGCTCTGTCTGTGCAATCGGATGCATAATGCTGCACACACCTCCAATGAAACCTGGACTCAGTTAAACTCTCCTTACATTAGATGTAGCCATTCTTTATCTGTATTTAGAAAGAAAAAAAAGAGAAAATATTGTTTTAGTGATTTGGTATTCGAGTACTTTTTTTCTAAATTCACCTGGAATTGAAACAAAGTTTTTACATTATTCATTTACCAGCCTATTTTTCTACATTATAACGAGGGCTGAATTTCTTAGGTTTTGCAATGTTGGCTTTTAAATGTTTATTTTGTTGATGCCTGTGAGAAATTTTAAAGAGAGTTGGCTTTATGATATATGTTACCTTATATAGGGATCGCTGTTGTGTGATTTGTAATTCCTGAAGATGATGGTGTGTGATTTCGTTTTTTTGGACAATTTGTTCCTTCTGATTGGTGTTGTGATGTACCTTGTTTGGTTCTGAAAGAAATAGAAAAACATGTTTTCATGTTTTGATCTAAAAATGTACTTTTACATATTTTTTTCACATTATTAATTTGAAAATTGTATTTTTTTATTTTTTAGCAAGTTCTTATTTTTTATGCAATGCTATGTTTGCATACAAATGTATTTTTACTTGAAACCTGCGAAAAGAAAGTTATTATTTGTGTCAATAGATTTTTTTGTGTAGTTTGGCAGGTTGTGTGATCAGCAACTGCTGATGGTGTTGATTTGGTTGTGATTGAGGATGTGTTCCTCCACACTGGTGGTGAGATATGAGTTGAACTATAGAGAAATGTAAATAATAAATAACTGTTTATTATTCATTACTTTTGTTTTCCTGTGTATGGATGGTTTGCTTTATACCTGGTAAAAGGAAAATGTTTCTTTTCCGTGGTTAGTTCTAACATAGGAGAAAAACTAAGATAGAGCTAGGAAAAAAGGGTATGTCCTTATACCCAAATTAAATGATCAGACAACAAAAGAGGACAGACCCAGCAAGGGAATCCAAAACAAGGCAACACAATGCCAATAGAAGAGGCAAAAAAGCCAAATAGGTTTTGAAAAACAACCGTCGCCCACCAACCTAGTTGGTGGCATTCTTCATCATCGGGTTCCCAGCTGGGCTGCCGAGTGCAACCCAGCTGTGCTACGATGCCTCATTTACAGCGGAGCGGGTGATTTTTTTTGTGAAGGGGTGAGTTTAAGGTGTGCTTTAAAAATGCCTTTTGTATCCTCTGTTGAGGTCGAACGATTTTATTCCTGAGGTCCTAGGACATGGTTAAAAGAGTAAGGTTGATATTATAAAAAATAAATGTGTCTTCTTTATCCAAAACAAATGGTTGACATGTTTCGGTATAAATGGTAGATGCTAAGGCTTCCTTCAGGACCATGAAAATGAAGTGTGGCCAAATTTAGGTGGCCATGGGATCCCGTGCTGGACCGGAGTAAGTACCATAGATAGATTCAGGCAGAAGTCTATGGTTTAACAAAATAATCATTATTAGAGAATATTCTGGGTGGTTGTTGTATTATACATATGTGTGTTTGATGTGACTCTTTTACTCACTTGATCTGTAGGTGGCAGTGTTCCAATGCAATGTGTCTCTTTTTTTTCTCCGTGCTCCGATGCGTGTGGACTCCTAGGAAGCCAGCGATCCACTGAGCACAAAATGGTGAATGCCTCAATTTATACATTTTTGGGAGTTGAATGGTTATTGAAAACAAAAAATGTTTTCGATTGCATTTTAAATGTAGAAATTAAATCTTACAGTAACTATATTTAATGTGTAATGTATAATGACACTTTTTTCTTGTTCGCTTAGAAAGGCAGCCATTTTGTTATGTTAATGAATCCAGAGTTATTAGTAGTACTAGAGAAGGGACACTTGAAAATATAGAATAGGTTTTTTTAAACCATGAAATATTCTGTAAATGTGCATTCAAGCTTTTGCTTTTAAATTATTTTTTTATAATGTAGTGTTACCATTTTAAACATTTTTTTAGTGAGGCTGATATGCAATTCTTATACAGGTCAATATATTTGCATTGTAATGGTATGTGTTGTAATGGCATACGTTGTTATGGGGTGCGTTGTAATGTGTGTTTACAATTTAAATTTTTTGTAATGGTACTTATAATGTTAGGCTATGGGACTTCGTTGTAATGGTTTTCATTGTAAAATCATACGCTCTAGCGGTTTTTGCATTGTGATGACAGAGTTGTAGGAGGATGTGTTGTAATGATATGCGTTGTAACGTCATACAACCAAATAGTCCAGCACGAACTGCTCGTCCAGGTCCTCCCTGGACCAGAACAAGCATCCTGAGATCGGTTACGGGGTTTCTACCTCATCAGCCGGGCTAGATTGAATCTGGTGGTGTAGCGAACGTGGCACCCACGTCTGGGCATACCCTTCCTACTGAGAGAGGCAAACTAAAAAAGAAGAGATGATGGATGGAATGCTGAACCAACCAAACATTTAACCCCTGTCACAGATGAGGGTTAAATCATTTTGTTTGCACACCACAACATTCCAGTTTAGATTTAGCCATATGTAAATCAGTCTTGACCCTGCTTCCCATGGGAACAGTCCGGCACAAACTGCCAGGCCAGGTCCGTCCTGGACCAGAAACAAGCATCGTTTCGGGGTTTCCAACCTCATCAGCCAGGCTAGCTTGAATCTGCTGGAGTAGCGAGCATGGGTCCAACATCTGGACATACCCTTCCCACTGAGGTTGACAAATGCTAAAGAACTGATGATGGATGGAATGGTGAACCATTCAAACATTCATCTCCCCAGTCACAAATCTGGGTTAAATCCATTGTTTTTGCACACCAAGCCATTCTAGTTTAGATCCAACCATATGCAAATCAGTCTTGAATCTGGTGGCGTAGCGAGCACATGAGCACAGGACTCAGGCCTGGGCATACCCTTACCACTGAGCTATGTTAGTGTGCAATGATTTGATCAATTATATTGTCTTTTTGGTATGGTGCCTGTACATATTTATTCTCATTATCCAGGTGGAATGGGTTAAAATGTCTTCTCTGCTCTCCTGTCATGCCGTGGCCAATGAGTTGTAAAAGTTTAGTGACAGGTCTCTCTTTCCATTCTCATCAGCCATAGTTTTCTCCGCTGGGCAGCTATATTGTCCCTCATTCCTTCAGCTCCGGATCTATTAGCTAGCAGTTGAAATCAGCTTTATTGCTTTTCATAATACACCTATTTTAACTGCTGTGGCTTTTTTTGCCTTATTCGAACCCCACAGACATTACATTTCTCTCTCAGGTTTTATTTGGGTGTCATTTATGTACCTGTTCAACTAATTATTGCTCTCTCAATAGTATACGTTCTAACTGGTGCTCCTCTCTGTGTAGTCCTAACATCATGGAGATAGCTTTTCCCCAATGTTCACTTTAATTGTTTCCCAGTTGATATTAAAAAAAGTGTTTCTTGGGTCATTGCCCAGGAAGTATGTTGCAGTATACTGTGCTAGTTTGGCTTTCTTTGCTGAATCTCTGTAAGGTAAGGTTCACATTTTCAAGATCCTTTGTCACTGAAAATAGTCCCTTCATAGCTTTTACCACCTGCGAATGGTCTAAAATGTTGTCCCTCTTCAAACTTACAGAGCCTATAGAGTATCCTCATAGACACAAAAATCATGTCAATTCCAGTTTGAGGTTACGTAAATGTGAGAAAAATGATTAACCCTCTCGTATGGGTGGAGATATCTTTGTTCTTGAAATTGTAGTTTCTACACTTAGGCACAGCTTGTGTGGGATGGTTTGCGATATGTTGTCCTATCTAGAGTCTGGTCTCAGATCACATTAAAATCAATCTTAAAATGACTTGGATTTCTACTGTCCCAACATAATCCTTCAATATGTCTCCCATGATTACCATATGTTGAATATTCTGGGATAGATACTGATTAGTGTGCTGCCTGCGCCTTATATTCTTGCATAAGTTCTAATGTATATACCCTCTGACTCTTGGCTAATATTGAGTACCTGAAAGTTGAAGTGTTTTTTGCAGACAGTGGCTGCCCTGCAGTCAAAGTTTTATCTGATACCCATGGTGGTAGGAGATAACCCTTCTACTTGTACAGTAAATTGATATATACACAGAAAATGAGATTCCTGGAAGAATATAATGTCTGCATCAAGCTGTCTGAGGCATCCCGATTGAGAATTATAAGAACTACTAAACCTTGTCGTTGAAGATAGTCTGCAGCTTTTCCAGGCCAAAGTTACCAAAGTATTACATTAAATGTACTTAGATTTTTCTTTTACGAACAGCTACAGTTCTATACAGAGAAAATCAGTTTCGGGGACAAGTCACGTCAAGAACATGCCCTTCTTGGATTCTTACATGTTCCACTTTTGCAAAATAGGCTCCCTACCTAGTGGACAAGGGCTACCTATGTATTTTGACAGGTTCGCTTTTGGAGTCTGGATACCCATGTAGGAGTCAAGCCATCATGTTTTCCTTGCTAGCCTAGTGGATGGCACAATATGTTCTTCAGTCTACAGGTGATTAACTTCAATGACAGGAGTGTATTTCCTGCATCATAAAGAGGTCTTACTGGAAAGTTAAATATGCCAATTAGAAGTTAGCTTATTCTATTGTGCTTAGTGAGTCCGAGCACATACGCTGTGCATAAATATGTATATTCATTATTCACTGAAAAAACCATAGGTTATAGACCATATATAGTTAGGAATTAGCATTTACAAAACCTTGAAAATTCACTGAAAAAACCATAGGTTATAGACCATATATAGTTAGGAATTAGCATTTAAAAAACCTTATTTTACTCACACAAAACCATTGAAATTCCATATATAGTTAGTTGCACTAACTATATATCGCGCACCTGCAATCCACTGCTGATGATGTCACATATTACATCATTCATGACATGGTCAGTGACATCACTGATGACATCACTGATGACATCTCAAATGACATCACTGATGACATCACTGATGACATCTCATTTGACATCAATGACCACATCACTGATGATATCATTCATGTGACAATACAATGCATCTCCTCACATTTTAATATAACCTCTGTTTCACCCAGTGTTAAATACAGAATATAATTTTTGAAACCATTGACACACCAATACTAGTTACTACATACGCACTCACTGATTCCTACGTCTACACACACCTTCACTCATTCACCCATACTATCATTCATACATACAATCACTCATCTTTACAACACTATCATATGCACTCATACACCTATACAGACACTCACAGTCTGCCACTCATCCATGGAGTCAGTCCTGTAAAGAATCAATGACACTTCCATTTTCTTGTCTATACAGTTAAACATAGAGCACCTTACATTTTCAAACATATACTAACACATACTTACCTTGTTATACAATCATTGATACAAGTACACATTGATCTGCACAGAGTCACACACCTCCCAGCCAGCCACACACACACTCAGTCTCCCATACAAATACTTGGACAATCAATCAGTAACCCATATAGTTAATCATATAGCTACTGATCAAAACATGCAGCAGTTTACAGAACAACAGACATAATGATGCACAAATTAAGACACTTTAGTCACTAACCCATGCACTCAGTGAGACACATTTAATCACTCACTCATGCATTCAGTCATGCACCTACTAAATCCTTTGTCCAGACACTTATACTTCCACTCATTCTTCAATATGTAAGACACATTTTAACTTTACAGAAACATACAGTCACTGGATGTTGTCATCAGTGATGTCATCAGTGATGTCATTTGAGATGTCATCAGTGATGTCATCAGTGATGTCACTGACCATGTCATGAATGATGTAATATGTGACATCATCAGCAGTGGATTGCAGGTGCGCGATATATAGTTAGTGCAACTAACTATATATGGAATTTCAATGGTTTTGTGTGAGTAAAATAAGGTTTTTTAAATGCTAATTCCTAACTATATATGGTCTATAACCTATGGTTTTTTCAGTGAATTTTCAAGGTTTTGTAAATGCTAATTCCTAACTATATATGGTCTATAACCTATGGTTTTTTCAGTGAATTTCAATGGTTTTTTAATAGCAAATATCATAAGCTGTCGAATGTCAAGTACGTGGTAAGTGAAAACATTTTCGTGTTTATGCACACTGATCTGCTTTGAATGGTGCCCCCCCCCCCTCATTTCTATTAGGAGTACTCTCTCTTTGCAGATAGTGAAAGGTAGTTAACGCAGGTCTTTGCCCCCATTGTAATCCGTCGTGCCTGCTTCTCTCTCCATTTGATTCATTGTTATCCAAGTATTTACTGTTTTAGAATTAGTTCTCTTTGGTTCATTCTCTATTTACAAACAAACACAGAGTCGCAATACTCTGTTTAGTCTTTGCAGATAACGAAAAATCGTGTAAAAAAAAAGAAAAGGAATCGAGCAAAATCAGTAGGCCACTAATGGGATCTCTTTTTGACCTCGCTAAAATAGAAACATTAGGAACAACCCCTCATGACAAATACAAAACTAGTGAGATGAACTGAACTCCACACAATGATGGCTGCAAAACAGCTCGGCTCCGCCACCCACCCCGCCCAAAATAACGATAAAGAACGGCTGCCATGATTGGTTGCGGAATGACCACGACGGAGCTACGAAATGGTGCTGCTCTCATGCTAACCCCAGCTTCAGTCTGAAACATCCAGAAACACTGTAGACTACCAATTCGATCAGTTCCGGTAGCGCCCCAATGTAACCCGGTAGAGAAGAACTAGCCCTCCCCTCTTTGACTGATGGTTCTTGTTGCCTGTCCCTTCTGTTGTCATTTAACAGAACTATTTAGCCTGCTGAAAGGGGTTGTGTTCCGACCGCTGGTTGGTGGAGACATTTTGACTATATTCTGTACCTGCGTTGTCGCGTAATGCGTCATATGACGCGCCGCGTTAGCGCATCCGGAAGTCATCCGGGGCGCGCAGCGCGTAACGTAAGCATAACAAGTCATGTGACTTGTTAATAAAACTTTTCATTGGTTCATTTTACTTTTCTTATTGTAATGATGAAAGGCTTGGTCATATGACCTAAAAATTACGCTTTTCATTACTTCCGAACATTATTTTTTCTTAAATATATGTTATAATGTTCCAGGCTAATGTACTTTCCCGGAAATTTTACAACTGTCCTGCAAGTAAAATATATTCTTTTTTCGAGAAAAAGAGCGTTTCTTCGTCCCATGACTGAGCCGTTGAGCAAAAGAGGGTCGACCTGCTGTCTTAGTCGCCGATACGCCTGAATATGAGATTCTTATCGATCACTTTATGTTGCAGGAATAGAAAACACAACAGCCCTTGACCATTTATCTTTACTGCGTTCCTTCGTATAATACCTTTTACCCTTCATGTAATTGGTCTGCTTTATTTCACTTGCCTCTTAATGATTCTAAAACAGTGACTATTATTAAAAACTTTACCAATGTATATACTACTACCATGTTTTCTTTTAAAAACCTTTATTGTGAAAATTTCATTATACAAATACGAGCCTATAACCACGTGGGCCGGCCACGGAGCAAACTGTAATCGTATATGATGAATAGACATTTACACTGTAGAGGAACGTAACGGGCGGGCCATTAGGTTGCAAGAACTAAGGTGTCTAACAGTTACGGAATCGGTGGACGTACATTTTATAATTAAAATACGACAGGGCCAGTTACAATAAAATTATCTAGATATACATTTGCGGGCAAGTACCATGGGTGACGTTAATTCGAACTTTCAACAGTACAGTAATCAATAACACATCAGAACTTAATATCAATAGGGATGTCGAAATATTCAATCAATTCTCGTCCCCGCCCGCCATGTGCTTCAAAACTGCATACGTATCTCGTGATTTCAAGGTTCTGCAACCAGTACACAACAAGGAGTTACGAGTCCCATTTATTCTGGCGCCATTTTGGGCGAGGACGGGCAGGTCCAGGATATAGTCAAAATGTCTCTACCAACCATCGACTATGATGATGTTCATATGCTGTATTTATTAGAGTAACACTCATCTGTCCACATGAAATTAATTTGCCACAATCTAAACATGTCATTTTAATCTTTCCAAAGTTCTTCTAAATATTTGGGACCGTTTCCCTTGCCTCTGAAGCTCTCAGTGCCACTTCTTTGATGAATGTACTAGCAGGTCAGGGGTTCTCCTCCAAATCTCTCTTTTATGCAGCACTATAATTAATTGTGGCCACCTCTCCATATGACGATGCATGGTATAGTTACCACAACTATATTTTTTTTCGGTTCCTCTGGAGAGTTCATCGTGGCAGATGAAGCGTGTAACGTACCGGGCATTTACCTTTTTTTGCATGTACAGGAAAGGAAAAAAAAATCGAGCGTCCGAGTTCTAAGGTGTCCCAGGGCCATTTTAGTGGACCAGGCCCAAATCCAAAGAACAGGCCGCCATTTTGAGAGTCCTGTTGCAGCCGCCTGTCGCTGTAGCATCAAGAGCAGCCGAAACTCAGCTGAATGGCAACTGAAACGGTAAAGGGGCGCCCCACTACAGCAGACGAGCCAGGCCCAAATCCAAAGAACAGCTATCTCACAGGCTAATGGGGCGACCCACGCCGAGTTTCAGCATTGTAGGATGACCACACAAGTACAACAACTTGCTAGACATCACCTCGGTGCCATCCGGATCTCGGCGCCCCACTGCAGATGAAGTGCCTCTCAACTATGAAACCACCACGGTGACATCCGGATCTTGGCGCGTTGTGCTGCCTTCGGCCTATTCGCACATCGGTCCGCTACTGACGCCATCTCACAGGCTAATGGGGCGACCCACGCCGAGTTTCAGCATTGTAGGATGACCACACCAGTACAGCAACTTGCTAGACATCACCTCGGTGCCATCCGGATCTCGGCGCCCCACTGCAGATGAAGTGCCTCTCAACTATGAAACCACCACGGTGACATCCGGATCTTGGCGCGTTGTGCTGCCTTCGGCCTATTCGCACATCGGTCCGCTACTGACGCCATCTCACAGGCTAATGGGGCGACCCACGCCGAGTTTCAGCATTGTAGGATGACCACACCAGTACAGCAACTTGCTAGACATCACCTCGGTGCCATCCGGATCTCGGCGCCCCACTGCAGATGAAGTGCCTCTCAACTATGAAACCACCACGGTGACATCCGGATCTTGGCGCGTTGTGCTGCCTTCGGCCTATTCGCACATCGGTCCGCTACTGACGCCATCTCACAGGCTAATGGGGTGACCCACGCCGAGTTTCAGCATTGTAGGATGACCACACCAACTTGCTAGACATCACCTCAGTGCCATCCGAATCTTGGCATCTCAACGCCTAGTGGTATCTTCCATACAAAAAATATTGTTACGCTGCCTTTGGCCCCATTCGCACATCAGTCCGCAACTTAGACATCACCTCGGTGCCATCCGGATCTTGGCATCTCAGCGCCTTGTGGTGTCAGTCAGAAAATATTGTTGTGCTGCCTTCGGCCTATTCGCACATCGGTCCGCTACTGACGCCATCTCACAGGCCAACGGGGCGCCCCACGCCGACTTTCAGCATTGTAGGATGGCCACACCAGTGCGGCAACTTGCTACACACCACCTCGGTGCCATCCGGATCTTGGCATCTCAGCGCCTTGTGGTCTCTTCTACACCGGAAATATAGTAGAAAATATTGTTGCGCTGCCTTTGGCCCCATTCACACATCAGTCCGCTACTGACACCATCTCACAGGCCAACGGGGCGCCCCACGCCGACTTTCAACATTGTAGGATGGCCACAGAAGTGCGACAACTTACTAGACACCACCTCGGTGCCATCCGGATCTTGGCGCGTTGTGCTGCCTTCGGCCTATTCGCACATCGGTCCGCTACTGACGCAAACTCACAGGCCAACGGGGCGCCCCACGCCGACTTTCAGCATTGTAGGATGGCCACACCAGTGCGGCAACTTCCTACACACCACCTCGGTGCCATCCGGATCTTGGCGCGTAGTGAAGCTGCAGCAGCTGCAAATAAGCTTCAGACAGTGTTACAACCGCTGCTCAGAACTCTCAACTATGACACCACCTCGATGCCATCCGGATCTTGGCGCGTTGTATTGCCTTCGGCCTATTCGCACATCGGTCCGCTACTGACGCCGCCTCACGTGCCAACGTATTTTCTCCGCATTTTATACCCTATGCCGCATAACAGGTCATGTGACTTGTTTATAAAACTTTTCATTGGTTCATTTTACTTTTGGTTTCCTAATGATGGAAGGCTTGATCATATGACCTAAAAACAACACTTTTCATTGGATGAAAACTTTTTTTTTCCCCCAAACGATGAAAGCCCCACCTTGTTTCTGGATGTTTCAGACTGAAGCTGGCGTCACCATGAGAGCACCACCATCTCGTAGCTCCGTCGTGGTCATTCCGCGAGCAATCATGGCAGCCGCTCCCCACCAGAAGCCTGCAGGAGTCGGGGCCCCCAAAACTTTTGATGAATTCTCAAGGCGGAGGGGACGCTTTCGAGAATGGGGTCCAAGACCTAGCAGACAAGCGTCCGATTTCCAAGGTGTCCCAGGGCCATTTCAGTGGACCAGGCCCAAAAAGGAAACAGCCTGCCGCCATTTTGAGAGTCCTGTGACAGCCGCCTATCGCTGCACCGCAAGAGTGGGCGCAACTCAGCTGAATGGCGGATTTTGACACAGTGGACCAAAAGCGGACGGAATGGCAACTGAAACGGTAAAGGGGCGCCCCACTACAACAGACGAGACTCCACCTGGAGAGGCCCGTTCACGCCGCCTCCCCCGGGGCGCTCCACGCCGTTATTCGGAGCAGCATTGTAGGATACCAAAACCAGTGCGGCAACTTACTGGACATCACCTTGGTGCCATCGTTCTGCTGCCTTGGAACTATTCGCACAACAGTTTGCTACTGATGACCCACCCCCCGCGACGCCCCACGCCGTTATTTGCTGGGTGGCAACTTACTAGACATCACTTTTGTGTCATCTAGATTTCGGCGCGTTCTGCTGCCTTGGAACTATTCGCACAACAGTTTGCTACTGATCACCCACCCCCCGCGACGCCCCACGCCGGAAATCTGGACGTTGTGCTGCGTTGGGACTATTCGCACAGCCGACCGCTACTTCGTTGTTTTTCTCTAAAAATGTTTATATGTTATTACTATTTTTGTTTTCTTGTATATATTTATAAATTATTAAAGTTTTATAATCTTACTACTTTGTCGGAGTGCTATATATTTTTAATGTGACACATAATTGTAAAAACTTTGATGTACAAAGAGTCATCCCTGGAATCTTCCGCTTCACGCTCGGTCCCCTCCCCAATCACAATACAGGATGGTTTTCAGATAATAGCAACGCTTCTGCTGTGACGGATCTCATCGAGTGTGGGCCTTGATCTACTATAACTCCTTTGAAGACGGGTGATTCTTTACAGCTGTGGCCATAAACTACATCTGCAGGGCTAGCTGATAGCCTAGGACCGGCCTGGACAATCGGACACAGAGGAAAAGGAGTGTCAGAGGGTGCGGTAGTGAATAGGGCGAAAGGGAGGTGTCGGGCGGGCACAGGGTGTGATTCTCAGGGAAGAACAGCGCAGATGGGGGGAGGTTTATTACCCATGCATAAAACAGAGAGCGGGGGTGACCACTGCCTGGGGGAGATGCTTGCGAGGGTGGGGAGCCATGCTAAGGATCGACAGCGTGCACAGAGTGGATCTGGTCAAGGCATCTAAAATGGCTGCCGTGCACGACAAAAGTGTGGCATTTGAAAAAAGACAAGATGGCGCACACAATGTTTTTCAACAATTCCTGATTTCCTTCGAATCGAACGTTAACAGACGTTGGGGCATATTACCAAAGTTAAGCGATATTTATCCCTAACGATGCATTGCAAAGATTTTTTTACCGTCAGAAATTATCGCAGATAAACCTTGCTATTATCAAGGTTTATCGCAAATACGATAAAAAACGAGCGCAATGCATTAATATCGCTGAAAACTCCGCGATATTCATGCATTACCGAGCTAATGCTCTTAGCCATGTTATCCACCTCCCATTGGATAACATGGCTAAGAACTGCTCAGGGCAGCTGTTACTTTTTGGAGATATTCGCGCTTATCTCGAATATTTCCAAAAGTTGATAATAGGAGATAGCGATGTTAGCGACTGTTTCCAGTCGCTAACATCTTGGCATGCCCACTTTGCATGTCATTAGTGATAAATATCACTCACATGCAAAGTGGGACCCAAGATGGTCGCTATCTCCTACTAGCCGTCGCTAACTGGTGTTAGCAACAGCTAGGTAATACACATATAATTTTATCTCCGCGAAGCGGAGCGCTGTTACAGATATATATCTTGTTTTTGAACGTTAATTTCTCAAAATGCACTGAAGCACATATATTGAGACATAGCAAAGGCACATCGGGCTACCAGTCCCTAATATTTTACCAAGTTTCGTGCAAATCCATTCAGCCGTTCGATTATTATTATTATTTTTTTTTTTTGCCCCGCGGGGCCCTTTTAAAACCTCCACATCAAACCTAGGGGGTCAGCGAGGATCTACTATGCCCCCTTATGGTCATCAGCCGTTCGATTATTATTTATTTTTTTTTTTTTTGCCCCGCGGGGCCCTTTTAAAACCTCCACATCAAACCTAGGGGGTCAGCGAGGATCTACTATGCCCCCTTATGGTCATTTGCCCCTTCGCTTTGGCCTCCTCTTGTCTCTCGATCCTACCGAGAGACAAGATGGCGGCCGCTACGTACTGTTTGGAATGTTTACAGACACCGGAGAGCCAATCAGCTTCGCTTCGCAAAGCTCCGTAACGCGAAAAGTACGCGAAGCGGTGCGCTGTTACAGATATATATCTTTTTTTGAACGTTAATTTCTCAAAATCCACTGAAGCACATATTTTGAGACCTAGCAAAGGCACATCGGGCTACCAGTCCCTACAATTTTGCCAAGTTTCGTGCAAATCCATTCAGCCGTTCGATTATTATTATTATTATTTTTTTTTGCCCCGCGGGGCCCTTTTAAAACCTCCACATCAAACCTAGGGGGTCAGCGAGGATCTACTATGCCCCCTTATAGTTATTTCCCCCTTTGTTTTGACCTCCTCTTGTCTCTCGATCCTACCGAGAGACAAGATGGCGGCCGCTACGGACTGTTTGGAATGTTGACAGACGCCGGAGAACCAATCAGCTTCGCTTCACAAAGCTCCGTTGCGCGAAAAGTCCGCGAACCAGAGCGCTAACCGGTCCGCTGTTACAGATATATATCTTTTTTTAAACGTTAATTTCTCAAAATCCACTGGAGCACATATATTGAGACCTACAAAAGGCACATCGGGCTACCAGTCCCTACAATTTTGCCAAGTTTCGTGCAAATCCATTCAGCCGTTCGGGCTAAAAGTGAGGCCAACCGCCCTATGGAAAACTCAATGTTAAAAACACGTTTTGGGACCCCCCTTTTTTCTCGGCCCCCACTGGACGAACCCCCCCCAAATTTTCAAGGGCTGCTCAGAAACAAAATGTGCCATTTTCCTGAAAATTTCAGCCGATTCCGTCCACAAACGCCAAAGTTATTAGACATAGAATTTTCAAAAAACCCATAGAGAAAAAATCCTAACTATATATACCTACTGGCGACCGCCAGTAGGTAATATAGTTACTGAAAAAACAAAGGTTTAAGTGGAGTTGTATACAATAAAAACATACATTTTTAAAATGAAAAAAAAACACTGAAATTGACCAGGTATGTGTAACTGATGTAGGTATGACTTGCACCGCTATAGATTCCAGACATAATTAGTGATGTAATAAGTGCAGTCATAAGCAGTGCATCATAGTGGTACAAGTTATACTTATCCAGTTACGTATAAGGGGTGAATTTAAATGGTCTTTTGGTTTTAGTATTAGAAGACATATATATGACTCCACTCTAACCATTGCTTTTTACAGTGAATTTCTATATTTTTTTTAACATAAAATATTCTCTTGGTATGATATGTCTTGTCCAACCCCTCTGCCACTCAAGGCATTTGTCCATGTGCAATGGGAGTTTAGCCTTTGGCCATGCATGGTGGTGAGGGTGGCCCTTCCAAATAGTGGGCAAACAGATTTTTTCAATTTTTTTCGTTCTTTTTGATCATGCATGATTCCTGTGGGACCATAGGAATCTGTGCTGGCTTGCACTAAATTGCTGTGGGACCAAACAGGGAGCTATGCTAGGTCCTGTGGGTCTCTTTCAGGAGCTGAAAAGCAAGCAAGAGTCTCAAGGGACCAATGGGCTAATTTTTTTAAACATTTTGACCCCAGTGATGGTCGGTCTGGGACCAGCCCATAAGGTCCGTGGGGTCAGAATACCCCTCCTTCCAATTTTGATTTTAACTTTCAGGACATATGAACTGATTCCCTGTAATGGCAGCCACAACATTTTCTCTCACATTGTGACCAGTCAGTAAATGTGTGCAGTATCACAAAACCATTGGGTGCTGCAGGAGCAAGCCGACTGTGGGAGGGCCCAAAACTTGTTTTCCCCATTTGTTTTCCAAAAGGAACTTTAGACACAGCTACAGCCCAAATGCCTGATCGGATTTACACCAAATTTGGCAGAAAGCTAGATCTTGGTCCAGAAATAGTGCCACCTGTGATTTTGTGTAAATCCTTTCAGTAGTTAATAATAATTTATGCTAAAATCTTTGTATATTTCACGTTGGGGAGGATCTGCAGAGCCAATAGATCTCATGCTGAGATATTATTGGCTGCCAGCGCATCAACAGTGAATTGGCAGCAGTCAGAGTCCTAAAGAAAATTAAAGAAAACATAAAGGTGCAGGGAAGGGATACCATAAACCTCTAGGTCTGGTGGTGGCTTCCCAGAGGGGCCCAGCCTGTGGCTTAAAACCCTTTTGTTTAAAGATGATGCTTCGATATGCAGTGGATCTGGAAATGCATGGTAACATTTAAAAAAAGAAGCACAGGCTCCTACGTGTCACCATAAAGTACCCCAGTGGGTGGGCCAGGAACTGGTGTGCTGCATATGTTGGGGTTGCCTTTGGCTCCCCACTCCAAGGCTCTAAGAGTTTCTGATGTTTCTAAAGGAGGTGGCATGCGGCTTCCACCCTGAGCCTTAAAAGGATCCAGGGACTATATCACCTGGGGCCACACATCACATATAAATGGGAGGGGGAGATGCCCCCCTTTCCTGAGCCTCAAAAGGCCCAAGGCAGTCCATCTTCTGAGGCAGTGTTTTTAATAAATTGACGGGGGCCACGTGACCCCGTCCCCAATCCAGACCGTGCCCCTGGGACCCATCCCCATAGCTGTAAATCAGTAGATGGGGAGGGGGGCGTGCAGACCCCCTCCTTTAGCCATACACAGAGAGCCCTATCTCTTGGGGCTGGGCCAGTGAGGGTGTCCTTGGGAGCTCACCTCTGGGACACTATCTATTTCCCTGCCCATGAGCAAGAGCTGGAAAAGTGCACTATTCTCCCAATGGGTGGGGGCAGAAAGCTGCTCTTGCCCAGTGAAGAACAGAATATGTCCCTGTCCCTGTCCAAGCCATCAGTCAGGGAAATAGAGTGGACTGCTCTCACCCCACTTCAAGAAAACAAAACTGCTCCTGTGGGATGGGAGCAATGCTGGCTCCCACTGCACCCATGATGGCTGCAAGCAGGGGAGCCAGACAGCTGTGGGCGTCCTGGGCCTCCCTCTGAAGCCCCCAATGAGGAAGAACCTTTGGCATGCCAGGTGGGAACTGGGGCACACCAAGTATTTAAAATAATATGTGGATTGCTCCTGCAGGAGCAGGGAGCCGAAGGAGCCATGCAGGCTCCCCCTGTGGCCTCAAAGAAAAATAAATGTGGGGGTTTCCCGGGTGGGCACTGGGGCTCCCGCTTAATTTAAGAATTGCCAGCTCTTAGGCCATGGGGCCTCTTGTAGTGATCCAGCAGGGTCATGGGAGACCAAGAGCTTCCCCTGTGGCCCCTATCATACAAACACAATTTTGGGTGTCCCGGGTGAGAATAGGACATGTGTTTTGCTGATTTTGCTCCCATTTCCAGCACACCTAACTTCGCATCGCTAAGGCGTGACTGTGGAAACAACATGGGTATATATCGCGAAAACAGCTTCCATGGAAAAGGACGATATCGCTGGAATATTCATTGCAATGGCGCTAAACGTTGTTAATACAGCGCTAGCCTGGCACAATATTCCAGCAATAGAAAATAATGCGGTTTGCAAGGTCAGCGATAATTATCCCTGCCTGTTGCAAATATGCCCCTAAGTTTCTGACTATTTATTTACAAATTTTCACCCACAAAATATATTAATAAAAATGAGGTAAAAAAAGAACGTAATACATATAATTAAACGTTATTAAATATTTTTAAGTCATCAATATTAATAAACATTGTATTGTGTGTATTATTGAAAAATACATTTGATTAGAATTATCTGTGAGTTTTAGAGAAAGAGGATAAATCTGGGTGGAATAGGGTGGGGGATTATGCGAAGAGGGGAAGAGGAGCTGGGTGCTGAGGGGGAGTTGCAGTGGGGTTATTGGGTGCCATGGCAAGATGGGGGGTTTCGTGGCAGGGTCTGGCAGCCAAACCTTTGTCCATGCGGGGCACAGGTGTTGGCCTTACGTATAGTAACAAAATATGACTTCACATTAATAAAACTAGAAATTCACTGAAAAACTTAACAGTTAAAGTGGCATTTTAGTTAGGTATTAAAATGATAAAAGCTTACTTTGCATTTACAAAACCTTAGAAATCCACTAAAAAACAAAGGTTGAAATGATAACAGTTGAACAGGAATTTCAGTAACAAAGTAAAGGTTTAAATGGACAAAGTCCTAAATGTCACAAATTCTAGTTAGCTCAATTAACTATAACTCATGCTCTACGTTAACTACAGCTCATGCCCTCGCCATGCACTGCTTATTACCTCACTTATTACATTTTTCATGACTTCGTCTATGACATCATTGATGATATAATTGCAACATTTTTAATTAAATTATTGATGGGAAAGCTGAACATGGCAGGGGCGGAAGTTATAGTTACCTTAGAGCATGAGTTATAGTTAATTGAGCTAACTATAACTGGTGAATGTCAGTGGTTGTTTAAAATGTTACGTGGTCACTGAAATTCTCACCTAAATATAAAGTTACATTAATGCTTGTTTTTTTCAGTAAATTTCCAAGGCCCTAGAAAATCACTGAAAAAAACAGTGCGGCAGATCTACAAGGAAGTGCCGCAGCGTGGCACCGCAAGCCCTTTGGCTGCGCCACACTGCAGCACTTCAGAAGCACAGGAATGCAACATATTTACAATAATATGTTGCATTCCTGTGCTCTCCCCTGTGCTGGCGCACGAACTGCAGCCATGCTCCAGTGCAGGCATCCTTGCTCCATGGGGCAAGGATGCCTGCGTCATGGCGAGATTGTTTTTGTGCAGAAAGGGGCACCTTCCTGCACAAAAACAATCACTACAGGCATACGTACTGTAGTGCTGTAAAATGCAGCATGCTTTGAAAGAGGAAAAAACGAGGAGAAATTAAAAGAATTCTCCTCATTGTGCCTGGCTACACCTCCCCTGGGGAGGCATAGCATTGACACACATTTCCAGATTCACGATTCCTCGTAAATCTGGAAATGTGTCTCGTTCCATGGGTGTTGCGTGGGAACACCCACACCAACACTCTCTGCCCCTGATCCCTCTTTCCTACACAGGCCTCTGGGATACTTCAATATGGCATTGCCCAGGGATCCCATACCATATGGTCTCTGAAAAGCCCACTACCCCCCACTCGCTGACATCACAGCCAGGGCCTGGAACAGGCCTGGTGACTGGAACCAGGTGACAGCTGCTGAATAATGCCCTTCAGCTTCACCCCATCTCTCCCTCTTGGAGCGAAAGCCTCCACCCTGGGAAGGCTTGCAGTAGAGGTCTAGGCGTCTGATGCTTCAGCTTGGGGAGGAATGTAATTAATCCAGCCTGGGCTCTGGTCAGAGGAATATGACATGTCATGATAAACCATAAGTGGTACAGATATGCTTATGGAAATAGCAGAAGGATTCTTTTCACACAACTTACAGTGTACTTACGTGTGTTTATGGAATTTGTAGACCCAAAGGAATTGAAACTACTTGTGTGGCCTCCTTTTCCATAGGAGTATAACAGAGTGCTCCTACAGTGAAACAGTAAAGCACACTGACTACCCCTTCATGTGATCCCCGACATTATAAGGCCCACACCATGTCACCTCCCAACTCTGCATAGTCCCTTCTGCAACAGTCTATCTGTACACTGCTTCTGTGCTGCACACAACAGGAACCTTCTCCTTGCAGCCCTTAAACATGGGCGAACACCTAACCAGCCTGGCGCCCCTTACCCTGGCTGCGTCGCTGTGGCCTTATCTCACAAGGCAGACACCAGCGGAAAAACGATGAAGTCTATTTTACCATGAGTTTACTGTGGGTGAGTCCACATTAAAACGTCAAAAATCAGGTGATCAAAAAGCAAAAAATTGACCAGCTCAAAACCACCTTCTCACGGAGCTCGAGAGGGAACCCAGTTGGGTATACCTCTGGGGCATAGAGGAGATCATCAGCTGGATCTTCTCAGCTGTAATTGGAAGGTCAAGGTCCTTCTTCTCTATGGTTGAGGGTGATCTCAGGTTCTTCTTGCAGATGATGGGGTTGGACTGCTCAGCAGGTGGACGTTCCTGCCGAGAGAATTCCCTTTGCTAGGCAGTCTGCCCCTCTCATTGTCATCTCATATGTGTTTCTCAGCTAAGCCACCAAACTCCATGGGTGGTTGGCAATTGCGCACCAGTAGAACAGTTTACTCACTTGATCTCCTTATCTTGTATAGCCTCACCTGGGAGTGAAACCAGCCTAAAAAGTCCATGTCTATGAGCTTCTGCTTAAAGGTAAGGCAGGCTGGTTCAAGTCTATGTTGCATGTTCAGTGGGGGAGGCAAAAAACACTCAGTCTAGGTGGGTAATATTGTTCTTGAGATTGACCAGTTGGCTCTCCCTACATTTAGTGTGCCCACCCTCGAAAGACCATTTTGAACGCCTCCCAAGGCATGGTTGGCGAGGAGGCTAGAACCTTATTGAGCACAAACTAATCATTAATTTTAGTTTTCATATGTTCTAGAAATTCACTGGCTGGGATACACCAAGCATTCATCCTCCCCAGGCCCTGTTCTCCCATTGGTTACTACCCGTTGTCAGCAGCAACGGAGTGCGATCTGGGAATTCCCTTGGAAGGATACGTACCTGCGTGATGTGCCTAATGTTCAAGGAAGAAAATAGTATAGTCACAAAGATGTGCCATAAGGCTGGGTATAATATTTGTACTGCCTTTCAGCTTGATGATGCCTTAGCCAGGCGCCGACCAGCCCCAGTGTGTTGGTCCTGGTACAAAGGCGCATGCACCAAGGTGAACTCAGAGGAGAAGTTGTGTCTCAAAATGAGTCCATCACAGCATTAAAGTACCCTCCCATAAGTGTGAAGATAGGCCGGTTGATAGCCAGCCGCTGGGACGGCTCCTTCGATGCTGAGTCTAGTAGGAGAGGGGCCTACACACTTCCAAATGACCATGCCAAACCTTACTAAGACCCAAATATCATCACAAACAGCCCAAGGGCACCTCATGTACCGTCAGGGGATTTGTCGTCTTGAGCAATATTGCCATACCTCTAGAGACCATAGTGTAACCCTAGTGATATACCCTAAAGTAGCCTTGCTATTCCTAGGAAGGAGCAATCCGTTTGGAACAAGTGTGTTTCCTGGAACATAAGAAGCTGGGTGGTGCTGTTTAGCATAGCAAGTACGCCCACGCTTGATCTTGTCTTTGAACCCATTCCCATTTCAAGAGAATATGGTGTTTCCCCAGTAGGGTACCACGACCAGAACTATTGCCATTTTGACTGTTGTTGCAAGATATAGATCGGAAAAGGGACCTGAATGGAATCTGGCACATTGAGTACAGTTAACAAAACCAAAGAAACCAAAAACTAATACCCCAATCATCTACTCTTTCTAATGGCAACCAAACATCCTCCCCTTCCTCCATGAAGCCTCTGTTTCTCAGGAAAGAAACCCAACTTTACCAAACACAACAGGTAGTAACAATGCAGGGGACAGGTTTCCCACATCCCCCCGTCAACGCTGTCAGCTTAACATGATATGTCCAGATTTAGTGAGGGCGAAAGCAGCCTACATATCCAATGGAGAACCCTGCGTCTCCCTCTTCACTGCTTGCCAATGTGAACTTTCAAATGATGGCAGTGGTGGCTGCCATGGGCGAAAAGTTGCCGCCTACTCTGATTTATGTTGCCACCTGAATGTGAATTTCAGTGGTTATTTAAGTTCAAAACGTTATGTTGACACTGACATTTTCACCAAACTATATATATTTTTAATGTCACCCTCTGTTCCCCAATGTTTTTGAGACTGGAGTTGAACAAGTACTTTTTAGCCCATTTAATGTATACTCGTTCTCCAATTATTGTAAGACTGGAGTTAGAATAATAGATCTCAACCCCTTTAGTTTATGACCTGTTCCCTATTAAATTTAAAATGTAGCTATCATAATACATCTTACACTTTTAATTTATACAACTTCCCCAATTTTGGCTGTATTGAAGTTACAAAAGTAAATATTATCAGTCACATGGTTTATGCACTTTCTCTAAAGTTTGCAGCACTGGAGGCCTAAAATATGATTAGCTGTTTCTTCATGCCGCACCCAATTCAGGCTTCATCTACAATGTTTGTTGTAGTGGAGATAGAACAGTAAATTTAGCACCTTTAATGCACTTTCCTCAATATTTGTTGCTCTGGGGGAGAGTCATATTAGTAATTTTCTCTCCTAAATCAAATTCTGTATTTTTTAATGCTGGTAAGAAATAAAGTAGAATTGTAATATTTAATAGTATTTGAAATTTGATGTTAGTATTTTTGGTGGTGTGTTTTGTTGACATGTGACTCATCTAATAATTTTTAAGGTATTCATGTTATATAATAATTTGTTCCACTTCATAATAATTGAATATATTTTAGAATGTTAGTGATATCTTTGTAAATAAAAGACACTGAATAACGGCTGGCAAGATGGCGGCCACGTGAAGCTGCGCAAGGCTTTTCTCCCTGACCTGGCCGAATGCTGCGCCTAGGCTGACCCATACAGTGCTATCCTCAAACTGTCCCAGCACCCACTGACTGTCGGAGCACACCAGAGAAAGTCAGAGGCGCTCACGGGACCGCATTACTCCTCGAAGGCTGCCAAACCGGTAGAATTCCCTGAAGACGAATGATACTTTCCTTTACGCTATGCCGACTTCAGCTGACGGAACTCCGCCTCTGTATCTCACGGAGCGGAGCTGGGCGGCTGCTGGTGCTGAGGCTTGGAGCGGACCTGATGCCCAAAACCATTTATCCATCGCTCCTGGAAAGGAGCGTTTGCAGATAGGAAATGTCGCCACCCCTCGAGTCGCTGGCAAGGATGTGGGTGCTAGCAGCAAAGACACTGCAAAAAAACTGGAGACATTAGCTTGCCCCGATGCTGCTGCAGCTACTAACCTAGGGGTAAGAGATACAGCAGAGAACGCAGCCGAGTGCAGTGGAAAACCTGGCATGGAGCACACTCCTCAGGACCCGGGGGCCAAGAGAAAGACCTTGACAGTGCCGGGCATGTTCGCTGGAAAACCGGTAAGCCGCAAACCGAACCCCCAGCCTAAATCTAATTCTGAGCGAACGCCCATCCAGCTGAGGAGCAAGAAAATTGTTTCCAATACGCTTGCAGCAGGTGTATCAGAGGCTGCTGCGATCACAACTATGACTATGATACCCAGCACTGACTCTACAGTTACACATTATCCCTATCACTCCTGGCAGCTCCAGTCATAGTACTCTGTCTGGGACGTACTTAGGCCAAGTAATACCTGGGGTGGATTGTATGGCAACAGGACTGGAAGCAGCAATGGCTCAACCCCCCGGGGGTACAGTATCAATCACTCCAGCACCACCCACCCTAGCACCATCATTGGTGGCTCAAACAGAAAGGCAAGTGGAGGATAACATTGGCCCAGATCAAATAGGTCCGTACCCCGACTGGAGCTCCTTTCTGGAGGCGCAGAAAGGTGGGGGTGCGATACCCGGTACTCCTGATGGGGAGAACTTCTTTTCTATGGCAGAAGAATCGGACTCGTTGGGGGTAAGCGATGTGGAGGCTTCTGAGGGAGATGGCTCGGCCGACGCTAGTGATACAGATAGTGCACCCAATGCGACAGACACACTTAGACATGCTGCCACCCACTCTAAAGGGGGAAAACATCCTGGCTCCCGGTGCAAAAGTACCCACTCTGATATACATCTCCAGGGGGATTATTCTAATACCAACCTTGGCCGAGAAGGAGAAGAGGAAAAGCTCAGATTCCAAGAGGACCATCAGGCCTCCGGCGCTAAGGGCGATCCGGCTCCATCAATGTCTCTCATATATGTGACTCTTAAAGCAATGCAATTTGAGGCCCGTCAGGAACACAAAAGGGCCCAACTGGCGACAAAAAAAATCCAGGGCGCAGTCAGGAAGACCATAAATGCCTGTATCAAAGTCATGGTCCGCACTACGGCGCTGGAGGAGCGGGTGGTAGGGCTCGAGGCTGGACTGGAGAGTACTGAACAGAAGACATCCGCTAATGATGCCAGAATGGTGGACATCTTATGGAAGTTTGAGGAGTCGGAAAACCGACGGCGACGAAATAACTTGCGCCTGCTGGGTATCGAAGAAAAAGTGGAAGGGGGAGACATTCGTGACTTTGTGATCAAGCTTTTTAAGTCTGCCTTTCCAGACCTCTCATTCTGGAACTGGGAATACGAGATCCAGCGCGTCCATCAGTTCCCCCTCATGGTTAAGAAAAATCTTGGACAGGATCAAAGGCCACAAGCTATCCTTATATGTTTTGGGAACTTTTTACTGTGGCAAGCAGCATTCGAAAAGGCTCGACCCGATGCCACGAAATCAGAGGAAGGGCACACTTTCTTTGTGCGACCGAACTTCTGCCATACAACTGTGGAGAGAAGGTGGCGCCTGAGGCAGATGATCTCTCCCTTTTTCAAAAATTCAGTTGCGAAGTCTATTTGATGAATCCTGCTCGTTTAAAAGTGATTTATCAGAGTCGGATAAGGGTGTTCTCCTCTGAGATTCAAGCAGGGGATTATTTAAAGGAGATATCGGGCGAATAGATAAGTCTGTATAAAAACCGGTGACTAAGAGGGGGGGATGCAGGGAGGATAGGGGGACAGGGGGAACAAAAGGCCATCGACTATAGGTGTCCGCCCCGTCCTTTTTCTTTCTTTTTCACCTGTATAATGTTTTGTTTGGCTATTGGTCCTGTTGTTGGATGTTTTTTTTTCACATAAGTCGGGGTATATAGGAGCGTGGTTTTCCTGGGACAATCGAAATGGGATACTGGGCAGTTAAGCGTGTTGGGCGAAGGGGGGCTTCACCCCTTGCTCTTTTTATATTGGTCAGGGAGCAACAGCTAACGTGGGAGGCATCACGAGGGTCTGGAGACCTTTTTTGCTGAAGTGATGGGTGGGAGGGGCTGGGGCGACGGTGGGTGGATCCTGGTTAAAGGGGGAAAGGACTCAGAAATGAAAGGGGCAGCTCTGGAGATATATCTGTATTGGTTTTTTTTCCGCCATGCTTATTTCTGGTATAGTATATATAACCAATGGGGGGAGTCAAGATAGCTACTATTAATATATGTGGATTGAACGACCCAGCGAAGCGGGGCAGGATTAAAGAAGATGTTCGAATTCTTAGGACAGATATTTTTTGTCTCCAGGAAACCCACATGGAAGCCAGCAGAAGTAAAATTATGGAATTAGATGGCTTTCAGGTGATCATATGTTCAAAGATTGATAATTGATAAATATCCCAAGGTCATGTCAGACCATAATCCTCTGGTCTTGGAAGTGTGTATTAAGTGCCCCAAAAATACTTCTATCTGGACATTCAACAGGGCTTTGCTGAATGATAATGAATATGTAGAAAATATGGGAGTTTGGATCACTAGGTTTGTGAAAGAGAATCGGGGTAGTACCAGTTTGCAGAATGTCTGGGTTACGTTAAAAGCTGGGGTTAGAGGGGAGACCACACAGTTTGAATGGAGGGCCCAGAAGCTAGAGAAGAATAAGATAAATAATCTCTATGCAGAACTGGTCAAAGCTGAGTTAAACCTGGTTTGAGTAATTTCCGAAAGATGGGATATTGAGGCGGCACAAACAAAGATTTTAACTATTAGAGCCGCTATAACTGAGATTTCATCAGCCAAAACTGCAGCCAGGTACTTTGCCTGGCGCCCAAAAATTTATGAAAGCAACCAAAAGTAACCAAGTGAAAGTAACCAAATACGTTAGCTGTCCGAACAAAAGAAAAAGATGTTCAGGCTCGGATTACGGCAATTAATGACCCAGATATTGGTTTTGTGAATGAACCGGATGCTATCCTTGACGCCTTTGAAAAATATTATCAGAGGCTGTATTTGGAGGACAGGCGGAATATTCTAGCATTACAGGACAAAATAGCGGGATTCCTGAACTGGGTTAAAATAGAACCACTGGCCCTGACAGAGCGGGTAATGCTGGATGCTCTGATCACTTTAGAGGAGATTAGCAATGTACTAGAGGCGGTCCCATCCGGTAAAGCGGCAGGGCCTAATTTTCTTCCAGGAGAATTAAAAAAAAAATTCAAGGACAGCTTGCCCCAATTATGCTGGAGTTATTTTGCTTGATTCAGGCTGGTGGAGCTCCCGCCGGAATCGTGGAGGTTTGTTAAAATTGTTATATTTAAAAAAAAAAGGGAACGTGGCTTGACTTAGGGGCTTATCGGCCAATCACCTTGATCAACAACGATGTTAAAATTTACTCCAAAATCTTGGCGAATAGATGGCGTCTGTAATAAAGAAAAATGGTGTCCCATAGCCAACCCGGCTTTGTCAAGGGCCGGGAAACCATAGACCATGTTCGCAGAGTAATAACTCTATTTGATTACACCAAGGTGACAGGAGACTCTATGGCTTTAATTTTACTGGACGCCGAAAAGGCTTTCGATAGGGTCTCCTGGCCCTTTTTATGGGCGGTTATGAAGCATTATGGAATCGGGGAAGTCTTTATTCGGGCCATTAAAAGTATGTATCAAGATCCAATCGCCAAGTTAGCACTGATGAAAACACACTCAGGGAAGATTAATATAGGGCGGGGCACTAGACATGGTTGCCCCTGCTCTCCCTTGTTATGTGCAATTTATATTGACCCGCTAATTAGACTAATACAAGAAAGCCAGGTAATATTACCAGTTGCTGCTTGTGGAGGAGACGTAAAAATTCTAGCCTACGCCGACGACTTAGCGATAGTCACGTCCGCTCCACAGCAGACTCTGGAGGAGTTAGATGTGTTAACATCTCTCTTTGGTAAAGTCTACGGCTATCATATGAACGAAAGTAAAACCCAAATAGTCATCAATGAAAAAGTCGATTTTGCTGATCAACGGATTGTAGCAAATGCAAGGTATTTAGGAGTCGAGATAAGTGCTACCCCTACTGCTATTGTAGAGCTAAACCTTGGGCCCTGAGTAGTCAAAATGAAATCTGATACCAAGAGAATGAGCAATCTTTATCTGACGCATATGGGTCGAAGCAACGTTATCAAAATGATTTTTCTACCCAAGATACTTTACTATTTCAGAGCCATCCACCTTGAATTTAATAAACTATAGTTTCGGAAATTTGATCAGGTTCTCTCATGGCTTTTATGGGCGGAGAAGCGCCCAAGACGGGCATTAAGGTATATGACACTACCCAGAGATCGGCGGGGCTGGTCTGTTCCTAACTTCCTAACTTCCAGACTTATTACTGGGCCACTACCTTGAAGTATTCCAGCAAGTTGATAAATTGGAACAACCCGGACAACTCGGATATTTCTATTTTTCAACTTATTTGCAGTGGAGAAGCCAGGGGTCTTTTATCATGCCAAATTGACTTTGCTTATTATAAGAGGTTTAAGTTTAAGGTTCTAATAGGAGTCTATAAAGTCTGGCCTGCAGTCAGGAAAAAGTTTGGAATTGGCCGGCTGCATAGGTATTCACCTCTTGCTGATAATAATGCCATATGCTTGGAAATCTTTAATGATGCTTATTTTAGAGGATGGGGGATAGAGGGATTTATTATATCGGGGATCTTCTTTCTGGCAATAATTTACTTTCTTTTTAGGCTCTTAAAGATAGATTTGGTATAGGGAACAAGGATTTTTTTAAATTCTTACGCATTCGGGATTTATTTGAGAAAAAATGGCAGAACCGGAATCGAATCCCACTTTTTGATCTGCTTAAAAGTAATCCTCCGCAAACCGTAGCCATCTACAAAGCCATTACGGAAAAGGGGGATGATCTTATTAAGCATTTTGATAGATGGCAAACAATGTTACAGGCTGGACAGGGGGAATGTGAGGATTCTCTGCTCTTCAGTCAAACAACATCTATATATGCAAATTTGCAAGTGCAGTGCTTCAAGACCTGGTGTTATCTGTATGTGACTCCAGCTCACACATACAGATGGGGGGTACTACTGGGATACACTGTCCTCGCTGTGGTGTGGTGGCCGCCGACAGCACACACATGTTTGCTACCTGTCCGGGACTCTCCCTAATACTACCCAAAATTGAACAAAGGCTGGGGGCTATACTAGGTCACATCGTGACATTTACCCCGCAGACAATAATGTTGGGAATTTCTAACCAACTGATGGATGAAAATCATAGAAAATTGGTGCTTACTGCTATGGCGGTTTTTTGTTATGCTTGGCTACAGCATGGCTTGGTGTAGTTCCACCGACAGACTATGATTGGTTTAATAAATTTTTTTCTACATATAATTGGGAGATTGTGGTGGTAAGGAGGAAGGGGAGACGGGCCAGAGAGAGAGGAGAGACGCTGTGGCCTCCTCTGACCAATTGGCTCAATAGCATGGTATGAAACATTTTGTTGTGTTTTTTAATTCCTTTCTGTCTGGCTCTTAGATTTTTTGGCTTTTCTTGAGGATGGATCCACCTGGAGGGGGGAGAGGAGAAAAATACTGGGAAAAACATTTGGGGTATCAGTCGCAGTTGATGCTTTTTTTTGTCTATTGTTTATGAATTATGCTTGTCTTCTTTTGTGTTCTGACACCCCAATAAAACAAATAAAAAAAAGTAAATAAAAGACACTGTTTAATGTAATTTATTTTGGAATCATATAATTATGTTTATTTAGCACTACTTAATATAATTTACATTGTAAGGTAAAATAAACTTGTGTGCAGAATTCATACACTTTTTATATTAATTTTTCTTTAATAAATCTTCTTAAATTATGCAGATATTTGATTTACATTTTTTTATGACAAAGTGCATGATTAAGAGTTTGGTGCTAAGGCATAGCCGTCACTTTTTTGCCAGTCTTCCCGCCTGTTGCCTTGGCGGTCTAACCGCCCGATTACGATCCTGGTGGGAACTTGGCTACAAGACCCCTTCGGACTGCTGCCACCACTGAGACTTCTGCTTCCGCGTCGATGGTGGGAAAGCCAGAGGCAGGACTTGGAGGAAGTCCCTCCAAAGTTTCTACCGTCGACATTATGATCTGCCCTTCCTTCAAGCTTAATTCTGGCGGGGACACTGACATGCGCAAGTCAGTGGAAAGACACAAAAAGTGTTATAAAGGTGCCTTTTTTCAGGGTCCCACATCGGAATCTGTGTTCAACGCCATTATCCAGGTCCATACTGTGCTGCTGCCACCAGATCACAATGCTCTGCAACCCTGTTGTCGCCGGATGCAAAGGTAGGCTCCACTGTCACTTCTCCTAAATGATACATTTTAGCAATTCATTATATTTAACATACAGCAAAACATAGAGTACACATGTCCTATATATAAATTAGTAAAAAGAACAATTGATGGACAGAATGCAGAACAATGTCATACATTCACCCCAGAACAGATATTTGGGCCTAAATCCAATGTTTTTTTGCTCCTCATGCCATTCCAGTTTGAACCCAGTCATATGCAAATCAGTCTTGACCATGCGCCCAATGTGAACAGTCCAGCCTGAACTGCCGGGCCAGGTCCGTCCTGGACTGGAAACAAGCATCATGGGACCGGTTTCGGGGTTTCACCCCTCATCACCCAGGATAGCTTGACTCCAGTGGCATGGAGAGCATGGGACCTACATCTGGACATACCCGACCCACTCGGGGTGACAAATGCAAAAATAAGAATTGATGGCAGAATGCAGAACAAAGTCATACATTCAACCCATTACAGAGAGCTGGGCCTAAATCCACCATTTATTTTGCTCCCCATGCCATTCCAGTTTGAACCCAGTCATATGCAAATCAGACTTGTTCCTGTGCCCATTGGGACCAGTCCAGTCTGAACTGCCAAGCCAGGTCCTCCCTGGAATGGAAACAAGCATCCTAGGACCGGTTTCACCCCTCAACAGCCAAGATAGCTTGACTCCAGTGGCATGGAGAGTATGGCAGTTGATGGAGCAAGGTGGAAACACACATTTTTGTATACCCCTTGGAAAAGTAACTTTCCATAACAATAATATGTACTAAACGTGTGGTTTTGAAATTAACCAACATAAAATAGAATGCACACACAGATACACGTGGGATAATAATTTGCATGAAATTGCCAAGCATAATTTAATAATTTGTCGTATATTGTGTCATGAAGGGTACGCATTTGTCGTAATCTAATTGAAAAATTGCATGAATGTGCTTTTTGTCTGTTTATTTGTGGCATAAATCATGAAGATTGGTAAGTAAATTCCCGCATATGTGTTGCTTAAAGCTAGGTAAATAATAACTGGGATATTATTAGAAGGTGGGAGGTAAACAGAAAGGCTTTATTTCGTAAATTTACGTTTATTTGTGTTTGTTTATGTAATAGTTCCTAAACTGAGGCCTATGTGACCAAAAGAAAATGGAAGCTGACTGTGACTCCGAGGTGGCAATCTAAGTCGCATGCTCTGACTGGAAGCGCGAGCTGCCTCTGCCTGAGCAGTATGGGTCAAGGACAGCCTGGCCTGCTTCATGGAGTACATGCCAAGTTTATTGAAGTCATTTCAAAAAGGGGGTGGTGATGGACAGAGTATCTGAGTTAATCAGAACACTCCTACCCAGTCAACAGATCAGGGCTTGATCCATCACCGTTTTTTAGCTCACTGCACCATCCCAGTTCAGAACCTGGCTATATGCAAATTAGTCTGTCCCTGGCCCAGTGCATCTCGGGAACAGGGCAGACCAAACTACCAAGCCAATTCTTCACTGGAAAGGAAACAAGCTTCCGGGGACCGGTTTCTGGCATTACAGCCGTCTTCGGCCCGGCTTGCTTGAATCCTGATGGTGCAGTGAGCAAGGGACTCATGTCTGAGCATACCCTTCCACACTCATGGTGGCCAAAATAATTTCAAAAAGGGGGTGGTGATGGACAGAGTATCTGAGTTAATCAGAACACTCCTACCCAGTCAACACATCAGGGCTTGATCCATCACCGTTTTTTAGCTCACTGCACCATCCCAGTTCAGAACCTGGCTATATGCAAATTAGTCTGTCCCTGGCCCAGTGCATCATGGTAACAGGGCAGACCAACCTACCAAGCCAATTCTTCACTGGAAAGGAAACAAGCTTACGGGGACCGGTTTCTGGCATTACAGCCGTCTTCGGCCCGGCTTGAAGGAATCCTGATGGTGCAGTGAGCAAGGGACTCATGTCTGAGCATACCCTTCCACACTCATGGTGGCCAAAAAAAGTTTCAAAAAGGGGGTGGTGATGGACAGAGTATCTGAGTTAATCAGAACACTCCTACCCAGTCAACAGATCAGGGCTTGATCCATCACCGTTTTTTAGCTCACTGCACCATCCCAGTTCAAAACCTGGCTATATGCAAATTAGTCTGTCCCTGGCCCAGTGCATCACGGGAACAGGGCAGACCAAACTACCAAGCCAATTCTTCACTGGAAAGGAAACAAGCTTCCGGGGACCGGTTTCTGGCATTACAGCCGTCTTCGGCCCAGCTTGCTTGAATCCTGATGGTGCAGTGAGCAAGGGACTCATGTCCGAGCATACCCTTCCACACTCATGGTGGCCAAAATAATTTCAAAAAGGGGGTGGTGATGGACCGAGTATCTGAGTTAATCAGAACACTCCTACCCAGTCAACAGATCAGGGCTTGATCCATCACCGTTTTTTAGCTCACTGCAACATCCCAGTTCAGAACCTGGCTATATGCAAATTAGTCTGTCCCTGGCCCAGTGCATCACGGGAGCAGGGCAGACCAAACTACCAAGCCAATTCTTCACTGGAAAGGAAACAAGCTTCCGGGGACCGGTTTCTGGCATTACAGCCGTCTTCGGCCCGGCTTGCTTGAATCCTGATGGTGCAGTGAGCAAGGGACTCATGTCTGAGCATACCCTTCCACACTCATGGTGGCCAAAATAATTTCAAAAAGGGGGTGGTGATGGACAGAGTATCTGAGTTAATCAGAACACTCCTACCCAGTCAACAGATCAGGGCTTGATCCATCACCGTTTTTTAGCTCACTGCACCATCCCAGTTCAGAACCTGGCTATATGCAAATTAGTCTGTCCCTGGCCCAGTGCATCACGGGAACAGGGAAGACCAAACTACCAAGCCAATTCTTCACTGGAAAGGAAACAAGCTTCCGGGGACCGGTTTCTGGCATTACAGCCGTCTTCGGCCCGGCTTGCTTGAATCCTGATGGTGCAGTGAGCAAGGGACTCATGTCTGAGCATAACCTTCCACACTCATGGTGGCCAAAATAATTTCAAAAAGGGGGTGGTGATGGACAGAGTATCTGAGTTAATCAGAACACTCCTACCCAGTCAACAGATCAGGGCTTGACCCATCACCGTTTTTTAGCTCACTGCACCATCCCAGTTCAGAACCTGGCTATATGCAAATTAGTCTGTCCCTGGCCCAGTGCATCACGGGAACAGGGCAGACCAAACTACCAAGCCAATTCTTCACTGGAAAGGAAACAAGCTTCCGGGGACCAGTTTCTGGCATTACAGCCGTCTTCGGCCCGGCTTGCTTGAATCCTGATGGTGCAGTGAGCAAGGGACTCATGTCTGAGCATACCCTTCCACACTCATGGTGGCCAAAATAATTTCAAAAAGGGGGTGGTGATGGACAGAGTATCTGAGTTAATCAGAACACTCCTACCCAGTCAACAGATCAGGGCTTGATCCATCACCATTTTTTAGCTCACTGCACCATCCCAGTTCAGAACCTGGCTATATGCAAATTAGTCTGTCCCTGGCCCAGTGCATCACGGGAACAGGGCAGACCAAACTACCAAGCCAATTCTTCACTGGAAAGGAAACAAGCTTCCGGGGACCGGTTTCTGGCATTACAGCCGTCTTCGGCCCGGCTTGCTTGAATCCTGATGGTGCAGTGAGCAAGGGACTCATGTCTGAGCATACCCTTCCACACTCATGGTGGCCAAAATAATTTCAAAAAGGGGGTGGTGATGGACAGAGTATCTGAGTTAATCAGAACACTCCTACCCAGTCAACAGATCAGGGCTTGATCCATCACCGTTTTTTAGCTCACTGCACCATCCCAGTTCAGAACCTGGCTATATGCAAATTAGTCTGTCCCTGGCCCAGTGCATCACAGGAACAGGGCAGACCAAACTACCAAGCCAATTCTTCACTGGAAAGAAAACAAGCTTCCGGGGACCGGTTTCTGGCATTACAGCTGTCTTAGGCCCGGCTTGCTTGAATCCTGATGGTGCAGTGAGCAAGGGACTTATGTCTGAGCATACCCTTCCACACTCATGGTGGCCAAAATTATTTCAAAAAGGGGGTGGTGATGGACAGAGTATCTGAGTTAATCAGAACACTCCTACCCAGTCAACAGATCAGGGCTTGATCCATCACCGTTTTTTAGCTCACTGCACCATCCCAGTTCAGAACCTGGCTATATGCAAATTAGTCTGTCCCTGGCCCAGTGCATCATGGTAACAGGGCAGACCAAACTACCAAGCCAATTCTTCACTGGAAAGGAAACAAGCTTCCGGGGACCGGTTTCTGGCATTACAGCCGTCTTCGGCCCGGCTTGAAGGAATCCTGATGGTGCAGTGAGCAAGGGACTCATGTCTGAGCATACCCTTCCACACTCATGGTGGCCAAAAAAATTTCAAAAAGGGGGTGGTGATGGACAGAGTAACTGAGTTAATCAGAACACTCCTACCCAGTCAACAGATCAGGGCTTGATCCATCACCGTTTTTTAGCTCACTGCACCATCCCAGTTCAAAACCTGGCTATATGCAAATTAGTCTGTCCCTGGCCCAGTGCATCACGGGAACAGGGCAGACCAAACTACCAAGCCAATTCTTCACTGGAAAGGAAACAAGGTTCCGGGGACCGGTTTCTGGCATTAAAGCCGTCTTCGGCCGGGCTTGCTTGAATCCTGATGGTGCAGTGAGCAAGGGACTCATGTCTGAGCATACCCTTCCACACTCATGGTGGCCAAAATAATTTCAAAAAGGGGGTGGTGATGGACAGAGTATCTGAGTTAATCAGAACACTCCTACCCAGTCAACAGATCAGGGCTTGATCCATCACCGTTTTTTAGCTCACGGCACCATCCCAGTTCAGAACCTGGCTATATGCAAAATAGTCTGTCCCTGGCCCAGTGCATCACGGGAACAGGGCAGACCAAACTACCAAGCCAATTCTTCACTGGAAAGGAAACAAGCTTCCGGGGACCGGTTTCTGGCATTACAGCCATCTTCGGCCTGGCTTGCTTGAATCCTGATGGTGCAGTGAGCAAGGGACTCATGTCTGAGCATACCCTTCCACACTCATGGTGGCCAAAATAATTTCAAAAAGTGGGTGGTGATGGACAGAGTATCTGAGTTAATCAGAACACTCCTACCCAGTCAACAGATCAGGGCTTGATCTATCACCGTTTTTTAGCTCACTGCACCATCCCAGTTCAGAACCTGGCTATATGCAAATTATTCTGTCCCTGGCCCAGTGCATCACGGGAACAGGGCAGACCAAACTACCAAGCCAATTCTTCACTGGAAAGGAAACAAGCTTCCGGGGACCGGTTTCTGGCATTACAGCCGTCTTCGGCCCGGCTTGCTTGAATGCTGATGGTGCAGTGAGCAAGGGACTCATGTCTGAGCATACCCTTCCACACTCATGGTGGCCAAAATAATTTCCAAAAGGGGGTGGTGATGGACAGAGTATCTGAGTTAATCAGAACACTCCTACCCAGTCAACAGATCAGGGTTTGATCCATCACCGTTTTTTAGCTCACTGCACCATCCCAGTTCAGAACCTGGCTATATGCAAATTAGTCTGTCCCTGGCCCAGTGCATCACGGGAACAGGGCAGACCAAACTACCAAGCCAATTCTTCACTGGAAAGGAAACAAGCTTCCGGGGACCGGTTTCTGGCATTACAGCCATCTTCGGCCCGGCTTGCTTGAATCCTGATGGTGCAGTGAGCAAGGGACTTATGTCTGAGCATACCCTTCCACACTCATGGTGGCCAAAATAATTTCAAAAAGGGGGTGGTGAGGGACAGAGTATCTGAGTTAATCAGAACACTCCTACCCAGTCAACAGATCAGGGCTTGATCCATCACCGTTTTTTAGCTCACGGCACCATCCCAGTTCAGAACCTGGCTATATGCAAATTAGTCTGTCCCTGGCCCAGTGCATCACGGGAACAGGGCAGACCAAACTACCAAGCCAATTCTTCACTGGAAAGGAAACAAGCTTCCGGGGACCGGTTTCTGGCATTACAGCCGTCTTCGGCCCGGCTTGCTTGAATCCTGATGGTGCAGTGAGCAAGGGACTCATGTCTGAGCATACCCTTCCACACTCATGGTGGCCAAAATAATTTCAAAAAGGGGGTGGTGATGGACAGAGTATCTGAGTTAATCAGAACACTCCTATCCAGTCAACAGATCAGGGCTTGATCCATCACCGTTTTTAGCTCACTGCACCATCCCAGTTCAGAACCTGGCTATATGCAAATTAGTCTGTCCCTGGCCCAGTGCATCACGGGAACAGGGCAGACCAAACTACCAAGCCAATTCTTCACTGGAAAGGAAACAAGCTTCCGGGGACCGGTTTCTGGCATTACAGCCGTCTTCGGCCCGGCTTGCTTGAATCCTGATGGTGCAGTGAGCAAGGGACTCATGTCTGAGCATACCCTTCCACACTCATGGTGGCCAAAATAATTTAAAAAAGGGGGTGGTGATGGACAGAGTATCTGAGTTAATCAGAACACTCCTACCCAGTCAACAGATCAGGGCTTGATCCATCACCGTTTTTTAGCTCACTGCACCATCCCAGTTCAGAACCTGGCTATATGCAAATTAGTCTGTCCCTGGCCCAGTGCATCACGGGAACAGGGCAGACCAAACTACCAAGCCAATTCTTCACTGGAAAGGAAACAAGCTTCCGGGTACCGGTTTCTGGCATTACAGCCGTCTTCGGCCGGCTTGCTTGAATCCTGATGGTGCAGTGAGCAAGGGACTCATGTCTGAGCATACCCTTCCACGCTCATGGTGGCCAAAATAATTTCAAAAAGGGGGTGGTGATGGAGAGAAGTATCTGAGTTAATCAGGAACACTCCTACCCAGTCAACAGATCAGGGCATGATCCATCACCGTTTTTTAGCTCACTGCACCATCCCAGTTCAGAACCTGGCTATATGCAAATTAGTCTGTCCCTGGCCCAGTGCATCACAGGAACAGGGCAGGCCAAACTACCAAGCCAATTCTTCACTGGAAAGGAAACAAGCTTCCGGGGACCGGTTTCTGGCATTACAGCCGTCTTCGGCCCGGCTTGCTTGAGTCCTGATGGTGCAGTGAGCAAGGGACCCATGTCTGAGCATACCCTTCCACACTCATGGTGGCCAAAATAATTTCAAAAAGGGGGTGGTGATGGACAGAGTATCTGAGTTAATCAGAACACTCCTACCCAGTCAACATATCAGGGCTTGATCCATCACCGTTTTTTAGCTCACTGCACCATCCCAGTTCAGAACCTGGCTATATGCAAATTAGTCTGTCCCTGGCCCAGTACATCACGGGAACAGGGCAGACCAAACTACCAAGCCAATTCTTCACTGGAAAGGAAACAAGCTTCCAGGGACCGGTTTCTGGCATTACAGCTGTCTTCGGCCCGGCTTGCTTGAATCCTGATGGTGCAGTGAGCAAGGGACTCATGTCTGAGCATACCCTTCCACACTCATGGTGGCCAAAATAATTTCAAAAAGGGGATGGTGATGGACAGAGTATCTGAGTTAATCAGAACACTCCTACCCAGTCAACAGATCAGGGCTTGATCCATAACCGTTTTTTAGCTCACTGCACCATCCCAGTTCAGAACCTGGCTATATGCAAATTAGTCTGTCCCTGGCCCAGTGCATCACGGGAACAGGGCAGACCAAACTATCAAGCTAATTCTTCACTGGAAAGGAAACAAGATTCCGGGGACCTGTTTCTGGCATTACAGCCGTCTTCGGCCCGGCTTGCTTGAATCCTGATGGTGCAGTGAGCAAGGGACTCATGTCTGAGCATACCCTTCCACACTCATGGTGGCCAAAATAATTTCAAAAAGGGGGTGGTGATGGACAGAGTATCTGAGTTAATCAGAACACTCCTACCCAGTCAACAGATCAGGGCTTGATCTATCACCGTTTTTTAGCTCACTGCACCATCCCAGTTCAGAACCTGGCTAAATGCAAATTAGTCTGTCCCTGGCCCAGTGCATCACGGGAACAGGGCAGACCAAACTACCAAGCCAATTCTTCACTGGAAAGGAAACAAGCTTCCGGGGACCGGTTTCTGGCATTACAGCCGTCTTCGGCCCGGCTTGCTTGAATGCTGATGGTGCAGTGAGCAAGGGACTCATGTCTGAGCATACCCTTCCACACTCATGGTGGCCAAAATAATTTCAAAAAGGGGTGGTGATGGACAGAGTATCTGAGTTAATCAGAACACTCCTACCCAGTCAACAGATCAGGGCTTGATCCATCACCGTTTTTTAGCTCACTGCACCATCCCAGTTCAGAACCTGGCTATATGCAATTAGTCTGTCCCTTGCCCAGTGCATCACGGGAACAGGGCAGACCAAACTACCAAGCCAATTCTTCAATGGAAAGGAAACAAGCTTCCGGGGACCGGTTTCTGGCATTACAGCCGTCTTCGGCCCGGCTTGCTTGAATCCTGATGGTGCAGTGAGCAAGGGACTCATGTCTGAGCATACCCTTCCACACTCATGGTGGCCAAAATAATTTCAAAAAGGGGGTGGTGATGGACAGAGTATCTGAGTTAATCAGAACACTCCTACCCAGTCAACAGATCAGGGCTTGATCCATCACCGTTTTTTAGCTCACTGCACCATCCCAGTTCAGAACCTGGCTATATGCAAATTAGTCTGTCCCTGGCCCAGTGCATCACGGGAACAGGGCAGACCAAACTACTAAGCCAATTCTTCACTGGAAAGGAAACAAGCTTCCGGGGACCGGTTTCTGGCATTACAGCCGTCTTCGGCCCGGCTTGCTTGAATCCTGATGGTGCAGTGAGCAAGGGACTCATGTCTGAGCATACCCTTCCACACTCATGGTGGCCAAAATAATTTCAAAAAGGGGGTTATGGACAGAGTAGCTGAGTTAATCAGAACACTCCTATCCAGTCAACAGATCAGGGCTTGATCCATCACCGTTTTTAGCTCACTGCACCATCCCAGTTCAGAACCTGGCTATATGCAAATTAGTCTGTCCCTGGCCCAGTGCATCACGGGAAGAGGGCAGACCAAACTACCAAGCCAATTCTTCACTGGAAAGGAAACAAGCTTCCGGGGACCGGTTTCTGGCATTACAGCCATCTTCGGCCCGGCTTGCTTGAATCCTGATGGTGCAGTGAGCAAGGGACTCATGTCTGAGCATACCCTTCCACACTCATGGTGGCCAAAATAATTTCAAAAAGGGGGTGGTGATGGACAGAGTATCTGAGTTAATCAGAACACTCCTACCCAGTCAACAGATCAGGGCTTGATCCATCACCGTTTTTTAGCTCACTGCACCATACCAGTTCAGAACCTGGCTATATGCAAATTAGTCTGTCCCTGGCCCAGTGCATCACGGGAACAGGGCAGACCAAACTACCAAGCCAATTCTTCACTGGAAAGGAAACAAGCTTCCGGGGACCGGTTTCTGGCATTACAGCCGTCTTCGGCCCGGCTTGCTTGAATCCTGATGGTGCAGTGAGCAAGGGACTCATGTCTGAGCATACCCTTCCACACTCATGGTGGCCAAAATAATTTCAAAAAGGGGGTGGTGATGGACAGAGTATCTGAGTTAATCAGAACACTCCTACCCAGTCAACAGATCAGGGCTTGATCTATCACCGTTTTTTAGCTCACTGCACCATCCCAGTTCAGAACCTGGCTATATGCAAATTAGTCTGTCCCTGGCCCAGTGCATCACGGGAACAGGGCAGACCAAACTACCAAGCCAATTCTTCACTGGAAAGGAAACAAGCTTCCGGGGACCGGTTTCTGGCATTACAGCCGTCTTTGGCCCAGCTTGCTTGAATGCTGATGGTGCAGTGAGCAAGGGACTCATGTCTGAGCATACCCTTCCACACTCATGGTGGCCAAAATAATTTCAAAAAGGGGTGGTGATGGACAGAGTATCTGAGTTAATCAGAACACTCCTACCCAGTCAACAGATCAGGGCTTGATCCATCACCGTTTTTTAGCTCACTGCACCATCCCAGTTCAGAACCTGGCTATATGCAAATTAGTCTGTCCCTGGCCCAGTGCATCACGGGAACAGGGCAGGCCAAACTACCAAGCCAATTCTTCACTGGAAAGGAAACAAGCTTCCGGGGACCGGTTTCTGGCATTACAGCCGTCTTCGGCCCGGCTTGCTTGAATCCTGATGGTGCAGTGAGCAAGGGACTCATGTCTGAGCATACCCTTCCACACTCATGGTGGCCAAAATAATTTCAAAAAGGGGGTGGTGATGGACAGAGTATCTGAGTTAATCAGAACACTCCTACCCAGTCAACAGATCAGGGCTTGATCCATCACCGTTTTTTAGCTCACAGCACCATACCAGTTCAGAACCTGGCTATATGCAAATTAGTCTGTCCCTGGCCCAGTGCATCACGGGAACAGGGCAGACCAAACTACCAAGCCAATTCTTCACTGGAAAGGAAACAAGCTTCCGGGGACCGGTTTCTGGCATTACAGCCGTCTTCGGCCCGGCTTGCTTGAATCCTGATGGTGCAGTGAGCAAGGGACTCATGTCTGAGCATACCCTTCCACACTCATGGTGGCCAAAATAATTTCAAAAAGGGGGTGGTGATGGACAGAGTATCTGAGTTAATCAGAACACTCCTACCCAGTCAACAGATCAGGGCTTGATCTATCACCGTTTTTTAGCTCACTGCACCATCCCAGTTCAGAACCTGGCTATATGCAAATTAGTCTGTCCCTGGCCCAGTGCATCACGGGAACAGGGCAGACCAAACTACCAAGCCAATTCTTCACTGGAAAGGAAACAAGCTTCCGGGGACCGGTTTCTGGCATTACAGCCGTCTTTGGCCCAGCTTGCTTGAATGCTGATGGTGCAGTGAGCAAGGGACTCATGTCTGAGCATACCCTTCCACACTCATGGTGGCCAAAATAATTTCAAAAAGGGGTGGTGATGGACAGAGTATCTGAGTTAATCAGAACACTCCTACCCAGTCAACAGATCAGGGCTTGATCCATCACCGTTTTTTAGCTCACTGCACCATCCCAGTTCAGAACCTGGCTATATGCAAATTGGTCTGTCCCTGGCCCAGTGCATCACGGGAACAGGGCAGGCCAAACTACCAAGCCAATTCTTCACTGGAAAGGAAACAAGCTTCCGGGGACCGGTTTCTGGCATTACAGCCGTCTTCGGCCCGGCTTGCTTGAATCCTGATGGTGCAGTGAGCAAGGGACTCATGTCTGAGCATACCCTTCCACACTCATGGTGGCCAAAATAATTTCAAAAAGGGGGTGGTGATGGAGAGAAGTATCTGAGTTAATCAGGAACACTCCTACCCAGTCAACAGATCAGGGCATGATCCATCACCGTTTTTTAGCTCACTGCACCATCCCAGTTCAGAACCTGGCTATATGCAAATTAGTCTGTCCCTGGCCCAGTGCATCACAGGAACAGGGCAGGCCAAACTACCAAGCCAATTCTTCACTGGAAAGGAAACAAGCTTCCGGGGACCGGTTTCTGGCATTACAGCCGTCTTCGGCCCGGCTTGCTTGAGTCCTGATGGTGCCGTGAGCAAGGGACCCATGTCTGAGCATACCCTTCCACACTCATGGTGGCCAAAATAATTTCAAAAAGGGGGTGGTGATGGACAGAGTATCTGAGTTAATCAGAACACTCCTACCCAGTCAACATATCAGGGCTTGATCCATCACCGTTTTTTAGCTCACTGCACCATCCCAGTTCAGAACCTGGCTATATGCAAATTAGTCTGTCCCTGGCCCAGTACATCACGGGAACAGGGCAGACCAAACTACCAAGCCAATTCTTCACTGGAAAGGAAACAAGCTTCCGGGGACCGGTTTCTGGCATTACAGCTGTCTTCGGCCCGGCTTGCTTGAATCCTGATGGTGCAGTGAGCAAGGGACTCATGTCTGAGCATACCCTTCCACACTCATGGTGGCCAAAATAATTTCAAAAAGGGGATGGTGATGGACAGAGTATCTGAGTTAATCAGAACACTCCTACCCAGTCAACAGATCAGGGCTTGATCCATAACCGTTTTTTAGCTCACTGCACCATCCCAGTTCAGAACCTGGCTATATGCAAATTAGTCTGTCCCTGGCCCAGTGCATCACAGGAACAGGGCAGACCAAACTATCAAGCCAATTCTTCACTGGAAAGGAAACAAGATTCCGGGGACCGGTTTCTGGCATTACAGCCGTCTTCGGCCCGGCTTGCTTGAATCCTGATGGTGCAGTGAGCAAGGGACACATGTCTGAGCATACCCTTCCACACTCATGGTGGCCAAAATAATTTCAAAAAGGGGGTGGTGATGGACAGAGTATCTGAGTTAATCAGAACACTCCTACCCAGTCAACAGATCAGGGCTTGATCTATCACCGTTTTTTAGCTCACTGCACCATCCCAGTTCAGAACCTGGCTATATGCAAATTAGTCTGTCCCTGGCCCAGTGCATCACGGGAACAGGGCAGACCAAACTACCAAGCCAATTCTTCACTGGAAAGGAAACAAGCTTCCGGGGACCGGTTTCTGGCATTACAGCCATCTTCGGCCCGGCTTGCTTGAATGCTGATGGTGCAGTGAGCAAGGGACTCATGTCTGAGCATACCCTTCCACACTCATGGTGGTCAAAATAATTTCAAAAAGGGGTGGTGATGGACAGAGTATCTGAGTTAATCAGAACACTCCTACCCAGTCAACAGATCAGGGCTTGATCCATCACCGTTTTTTAGCTCACTGCACCATCCCAGTTCAGAACCTGGCTATATGCAAATTAGTCTGTCCCTGGCCCAGTGCATCACGGGAACAGGGCAGACCAAACTACCAAGCCAATTCTTCACTGGAAAGGAAACAAGCTTCCGGGGACCGGTTTCTGGCATTACAGCCGTCTTCGGCCCGGCTTGCTTGAATCCTGATGGTGCAGTGAGCAAGGGACTCATGTCTGAGCATACCCTTCCACACTCATGGTGGCCAAAATAATTTCAAAAAGGGGGTGGTGATGGACAGAGTATCTGAGTTAATCAGAACACTCCTACCCAGTCAACAGATCAGGGCTTGATCCATCACCGTTTTTTAGCTCACTGCACCATCCCAGTTCAGAACCTGGCTATATGCAAATTAGTCTGTCCCTGGCCCAGTGCATCACGGGAACAGGGCAGACCAAACTACCAAGCCAATTCTTCACGGAAAGGAAACAAGCTTCCGGGGACCGGTTTCTGGCATTACAGCCGTCTTCGGCCCGGCTTGCTTGAATCCTGATGGTGCAGTGAGCAAGGGACTCATGTCTCAGCATACCCTTCCACACTCATGGTGGCCGAAATAATTTCAAAAAGGGGGTTATGGACAGAGTAGCTGAGTTAATCAGAACACTCCTACCCAGTCAACAGATCAGGGCTTGATCCATCACCGTTTTTTAGCTCACGACACCATCCCAGTTCAGAACCTGGCTATATGCAAATTAGTCTGTCCCTGGCCCAGTGCATCACGGGAACAGGGCAGACCAAACTACTAAGCCAATTCTTCACTGGAAAGGAAACAAGCTTCCGGGGACCGGTTTCTGGCATTACAGCCATCTTCGGCCCGGCTTGCTTGAATCCTGATGGTGCAGTGAGCAAGGGACTCATGTCTGAGCATACTCTTCCACACTCATGGTGGCCAAAATAATTTCAAAAAGGGGGTGGTGATGGACAGAGTATCTGAGTTAATCAGAACACTCCTATCCAGTCAACAGATCAGGGCTTGATCCATCACCGTTTTTAGCTCACTGCACCATCCCAGTTCAGAACCTGGCTATATGCAAATTAGTCTGTCCCTGGCCCAGTGCATCACGGGAACAGGGCAGACCAAACTACCAAGCCAATTCTTCACTGGAAAGGAAACAAGCTTCCGGGGACCGGTGTCTGGCATTACAGCCGTCTTCGGCCCGGCTTGCTTGAATCCTGATGGTGCAGTGAGCAAGGGACTCATGTCTGAGCATTCCCTTCCACACTCCTGGTGGCCAAAATAATTTCCAAAAGGGGGTGGTGATGGACAGAGTATCTGAGTTAATCAGAACACTCCTACCCAGTCAACAGATCAGGGCTTGATCCATCACCGTTTTTTAGCTCACTGCACCATCCCAGTTCAGAACCTGGCTATATGCAAATTAGTCTGTCCCTGGCCCAGTGCATCACGGGAACAGGGCAGACCAAACTACCAAGCCAATTCTTCACTGGAAAGGAAACAAGCTTCCGGGGACCGGTTTCTGGCATTACAGCCATCTTCAGCCCGGCTTGCTTGACTCCTGATGGTGCAGTGAGCAAGGGACTCATGTCTGAGCATACACTTCCACACTCATGGTGGCCAAAATAATTTCAAAAAGGGGGTGGTGATGGACAGAGTATCTGAGTTAATCAGAACACTCCTACCCAGTCAACAGATCAGGGTTTGATCCATCACTGTTTTTTAGCTCACTGCACCATCCCAGTTCAAAACCTGGATATATGCAAATTAGTCTGTCCCTGGCCCAGTGCATCACGGGAACAGGGCAGACCAAACTACCAAGCCAATTCTTCACTGGAAAGGAAACAAGCTTCTGGGGACCGGTTTCTGGCATTACAGCCGTCTTCGGCCCGGCTTGCTTGAATCCTGATGGTGCAGGGAGCAAGGGACTCATGTCTGAGCATACCCTTCCACACTCATGGTGGCCAAAATAATTTCAAAAAGGGGGTGGTGATGGACAGAGTATCTGAGTTAATCAGAACACTCCTACCCAGTCAACAGATCAGGGCTTGATCCATCACCGTTTTTTAGCTCACTGCACCATCCCAGTTCAGAACCTGGCTATATGCAAATTAGTCTGTCCCTGGCCCAGTGCATCACGGTACCAGGGCAGACCAAACTACCAAGCCAATTCTTCACTGGAAAAGAAAACAAGCTTCCGGGGACCGGTTTCTGGCATTACAGCCATCTTCGGCCCGGCTTGCTTGAATCCTGATGGTGCAGTGAGCAAGGGACTCATGTCTGAGTATACCCTTCCACACTCATGGTGGCCAAAATAATTTTAAAAAGGGGGTGGTGATGGACAGAGTATCTGAGTTAATCAGAACACTCCTACCCAGTCAACAGATCAGGGCTTGATCCATCACCGTTTTTTAGCTCACTGCACCATCCCAGTTCAGAACCTGTCTATATGCAAATTAGTCTGTCCCTGGCCCAATGCATCACGGGAACAGGGCAGACCAAACTACCAAGCCAATTCTTCACTGGAAAGGAAACAAGCTTCCGGGGACCGGTTTCTGGCATTACAGCCGTCTTCGGCCCGGCTTGCTTGAATCCTGATGGTGCAGGGAGCAAGGGACTCATGTCTGAGCATACCCTTCCACACTCATGGTGGCCAAAATAATTTCAAAAAGGGGGTGGTGATGGACAGAGTATCTGAGTTAATCAGAACACTCCTACCCAGTCAACAGATCAGGGCTTGATCCATCGCCGTTTTTTAGCTCACTGCACCATCCCAGTTCAGAACCTGGCTATATGCAAATTAGTCTGTCCCTGGCCCAGTGCATCACGGTACCAGGGCAGACCAAACTACCAAGCCAATTCTTCACTGTAAAAGAAAACAAGCTTCTGGGGACCGGTTTCTGGCATTACAGCCGTCTTCGGCCCGGCTTGCTTGAATCCTGATGGTGCAGTGAGCAAGGGACTCATGTCTGAGCATACCCTTCCACACTCATGGTGGCCAAAATAATTTCAAAAAGGGGGTGGTGATGGACAGAGTATCTGAGTTAATCAGAACACTCCTACTCAGTCAACAGATCAGGGCTTGATCCATCACCGTTTTTTAGCTCACTGCACCATCCCAGTTCAGAACCTGGCTATATGCAAATTAGTCTGTCCCTGGCCCAGTGCATCACGGGAACAGGGCAGACCAAACTACCAAGCCAATTCTTCACTGGAAAGGAAACAAGCTTCCGGGGACCGGTTTCTGGCATTACAGCCATCTTCAGCCCGGCTTGCTTGACTCCTGATGGTGCAGTGAGCAAGGGACTCATGTCTGAGCATACACTTCCACACTCATGGTGGCCAAAATAATTTCAAAAAGAGGGTGGTGATGGACAGAGTATCTGAGTTAATCAGAACACTCCTACCCAGTCAACAGATCAGGGCTTGATCCATCACCGTTTTTTAGCTCACTGCACCATCCCAGTTCAAAACCTGGATATATGCAAATTAGTCTGTCCCTGGCCCAGTGCATCACGGGAACAGGGCAGACCAAACTACCAAGCCAATTCTTCACTGGAAAGGAAACAAGCTTCCGGGGACCGGTTTCTGGCATTACAGCCGTCTTCGGCCCGGCTTGCTTGAATCCTGATGGTGCAGGGAGCAAGGGACTCATGTCTGAGCATACCCTTCCACACTCATGGTGGCCAAAATAATTTCAAAAAGGGGGTGGTGATGGACAGAGTATCTGAGTTAATCAGAACACTCCTACCCAGTCAACAGATCAGGGCTTGATCCATCACCGTTTTTTAGCTCACTGCACCATCCCAGTTCAGAACCTGGCTATATGCAAATTAGTCTGTCCCTGGCCCAGTGCATCACGGTACCAGGGCAGACCAAACTACCAAGCCAATTCTTCACTGTAAAAGAAAACAAGCTTCTGGGGACCAGTTTCTGGCATTACAGCCGTCTTCGGCCCGGCTTGCTTGAATCCTGATGGTGCAGTGAGCAAGGGACTCATGTCTGAGCATACCCTTCCACACTCATGGTGGCCAAAATAATTTTAAAAAGGGGGTGGTGATGGACAGAGTATCTGAGTTAATCAGAACACTCCTACCCAGTCAACAGATCATGGCTTGATCCATTACCGTTTTTTAGCTCACTGCACCATCCCAGTTCAGAACCTGTCTATATGCAAATTAGTCTGTCCCTGGCCCAGTGCATCACGGGAACAGGGCAGACCAAACTACCAAGCCAATTCTTCACTGGAAAGGAAACAAGCTTCCGGGGACCGGTTTCTGGCATTACAGCCATCTTCGGCCCGGCTTGCTTGAATCCTGATGGTGCAGTGAGCAAGGGACTCATGTCTGAGCATACCCTTCCACACTCATGGTGGCCAAAATAATTTCAAAAAGGGGGTGGTGATGGACAGAGTATCTGAGTTAATCAGAACACTCCTACTCAGTCAACAGATCAGGGCTTGATCCATCACCGTTTTTTAGCTCACTGCACCATCCCAGTTCAGAACCTGGCTATATGCAAATTAGTCTGTCCCTGGCCCAGTGCATCACGGGAACAGGGCAGACCAAACTACCAGGCCAATTCTTCACTGGAAAGGAAACAAGCTTCCGGGGACCGGTTTCTGGCATTACAGCTGTCTTCGGCCCGGCTTGCTTGAATCCTGATGGTGCAGTGAGCAAGGGACTCATGTCTGAGCATACCCTTCCACACTCATGGTGGCCAAAATAATTTCAAAAAGGGGGTGGTGATGGACAGAGTATCTGAGTTAATCAGAACACTCCTACCCAGTCAACAGATCAGGGTTTGATCCATCACTGTTTTTTAGCTCACTGCACCATCCCAGTTCAAAACCTGGATATATGCAAATTAGTCTGTCCCTGGCCCAGTGCATCACGGGAACAGGGCAGACCAAACTACCAAGCCAATTCTTCACTGGAAAGGAAACAAGCTTCTGGGGACCGGTTTCTGGCATTACAGCCGTCTTCGGCCCGGCTTGCTTGAATCCTGATGGTGCAGGGAGCAAGGGACTCATGTCTGAGCATACCCTTCCACACTCATGGTGGCCAAAATAATTTCAAAAAGGGGGTGGTGATGGACAGAGTATCTGAGTTAATCAGAACACTCCTACCCAGTCAACAGATCAGGGCTTGATCCATCACCGTTTTTTAGCTCACTGCACCATCCCAGTTCAGAACCTGGCTATATGCAAATTAGTCTGTCCCTGGCCCAGTGCATCACGGTACCAGGGCAGACCAAACTACCAAGCCAATTCTTCACTGGAAAAGAAAACAAGCTTCCGGGGACCGGTTTCTGGCATTACAGCCATCTTCGGCCCGGCTTGCTTGAATCCTGATGGTGCAGTGAGCAAGGGACTCATGTCTGAGCATACCCTTCCACACTCATGGTGGCCAAAATAATTTTAAAAAGGGGGTGGTGATGGACAGAGTATCTGAATTAATCAGAACACTCCTACCCAGTCAACAGATCAGGGCTTGATCCATCACCGTTTTTTAGCTCACTGCACCATCCCAGTTCAGAACCTGTCTATATGCAAATTAGTCTGTCCCTGGCCCAATGCATCACAGGAACAGGGCAGACCAAACTACCAAGCCAATTCTTCACTGGAAAGGAAACAAGCTTCCGGGGACCGGTTTCTGGCATTACAGCCGTCTTCGGCCCGGCTTGCTTGAATCCTGATGGTGCAGTGAGCAAGGGACTCATGTCTGAGCATACCCTTCCACACTCATGGTGGCCAAAATAATTTCAAAAAGGGGGTGGTGATGGACAGAGTATCTGAGTTAATCAGAACACTCCTACTCAGTCAACAGATCAGGGCTTGATCCATCACCGTTTTTTAGCTCACTGCACCATCCCAGTTCAGAACCTGGCTATATGCAAATTAGTCTGTCCCTGGCCCAGTGCATCACGGGAACAGGGCAGACCAAACTACCAAGCCAATTCTTCACTGGAAAGGAAACAAGCTTCCGGGGACCGGTTTCTGGCATTACAGCCATCTTCAGCCCGGCTTGCTTGACTCCTGATGGTGCAGTGAGCAAGGGACTCATGTCTGAGCATACACTTCCACACTCATGGTGGCCAAAATAATTTCAAAAAGAGGGTGGTGATGGACAGAGTATCTGAGTTAATCAGAACACTGATACCCAGTCAACAGATCAGGGCTTGATCCATCACCGTTTTTTAGCTCACTGCACCATCCCAGTTCAAAACCTGGATATATGCAAATTAGTCTGTCCCTGGCCCAGTGCATCACGGGAACAGGGCAGACCAAACTACCAAGCCAATTCTTCACTGGAAAGGAAACAAGCTTCCGGGGACCGGTTTCTGGCATTACAGCCGTCTTCGGCCCGGCTTGCTTGAATCCTGATGGTGCAGGGAGCAAGGGACTCATGTCTGAGCATACCCTTCCACACTCATGGTGGCCAAAATAATTTCAAAAAGGGGGTGGTGATGGACAGAGTATCTGAGTTAATCAGAACACTCCTACCCAGTCAACAGATCATGGCTTGATCCATTACCGTTTTTTAGCTCACTGCACCATCCCAGTTCAGAACCTGTCTATATGCAAATGAGTCTGTCCCTGGCCCAGTGCATCACGGGAACAGGGCAGACCAAACTACCAAGCCAATTCTTCACTGGAAAGGAAACAAGCTTCCGGGGACCGGTTTCTGGCATTACAGCCATCTTCGGCCCGGCTTGCTTGAATCCTGATGGTGCAGTGAGCAAGGGACTCATGTCTGAGCATACCCTTCCACACTCATGGTGGCCAAAATAATTTCAAAAAGGGGGTGGTGATGGACAGAGTATCTGAGTTAATCAGAACACTCCTACTCAGTCAACAGATCAGGGCTTGATCCATCACCGTTTTTTAGCTCACTGCACCATCCCAGTTCAGAACCTGGCTATATGCAAATTAGTCTGTCCCTGGCCCAGTGCATCACGGGAACAGGGCAGACCAAACTACCAGGCCAATTCTTCACTGGAAAGGAAACAAGCTTCCGGGGACCGGTTTCTGGCATTACAGCTGTCTTCGGCCCGGCTTGCTTGAATCCTGATGGTGCAGTGAGCAAGGGACTCATGTCTGAGCATACCCTTCCACACTCATGGTGGCCAAAATAATTTCAAAAAGGGGGTGGTGATGGACAGAGTATCTGAGTTAATCAGAACACTCCTACCCAGTCAACAGATCAGGGCTTGATCCATCACCGTTTTTAGCTCACTGCACCATCCCAGTTCAGAACCTGGCTATATGCAAATTAGTCTGTCCCTGGCCCAGTGCATCGCGGGAACAGGGCAGACCAAACTACCAAGCCAATTCTTCACTGGAAAGGAAACAAGCTTCCGGGGACCGGTTTCTGGCATTACAGCCGTGTTCGGCCCGGCTTGCTTGAATCATGATGGTGCAGTGAGCAAGGGACTCATGTCTGAGCATACCCTTCCATACTCATGGTGGCCAAAATAATTTCAAAAAGGGGGTGGTGATGGACAGAGTATCTGAGTTAATCAGAACACTCCTACCCAGTCAACAGATCAGGGCTTGATCCATCACCGTTTTTTAGCTCACTGCACCATCCCAGTTCAGAACCTGGCTATATGCAAATTAGTCTGTCCCTGGCCCAGTGCATCACGGGAACAGGGCAGACCAAACTACCAAGCCAATTCTTCACTGGAAAGGAAACAAGCTTCCGGGGACCGGTTTCTGGCATTACAGCCATCTTCGGCCCGGCTTGCTTGAATCCTGATGGTGCAGTGAGCAAGGGACTCATGTCTGAGCATACCCTTCCACACTCATGGTGGCCAAAATAATTTCAAAAAGGGGGTGGTGATGGACAGAGTATCTGAGTTAATTAGAACACTCCTACCCAGTCAACAGATCAGGGCTTGATCCATCACCGTTTTTTAGCTCACTGCACCATCCCAGTTCAGAACCTGACTATATGCAAATTAGTCTGTCCCTGGCCCAGTGCATCACGGGAACAGGGCAGACCAAACTACCAAGCCAATTCTTCACTGGAAAGGAAACAAGCTTCCGGGGACCGGTTTCTGGCATTACAGCCGTCTTCGGCCCGGCTTGCTTCAATCCTGATGGTGCAGTGAGCAAGGGACTCATGTCTGAGCATACCCTTCCACACTCATGGTGGCCAAAATAATTTCAAAAAGGGGGTGGTGATGGACAGAGTATCTGAGTTAATCAGAACACTCCTACCCAGTCAACAGATCAGGGCTTGATCCATCACCGTTTTTTAGCTCACTGCACCATCCCAGTTCAGAACCTGGCTATATGCAAATTAGTCTGTCCCTGGCCCAGTGCATCACGGGAACAGGGCAGACCAAACTACCAAGCCAATTCTTCACTGGAAAGGAAACAAGCTTCCGGGGACCGGTTTCTGGCATTACAGCCGTCTTCGGCCCGGCTTGCTTGAATCCTGATGGTGCAGTGAGCAAGGGACTCATGTCTGAGCATACCCTTCCACACTCATGGTGGCCAAAATAATTTCAAAAAGGGGGTGGTGATGGACAGAGTATCTGAGTTAATCAAAACACTCCTACCCAGTCAACAGATCAGGGCTTGATCTATCACCGTTTTTTAGCTCACTGCACCATCCCAGTTCAGAACCTGGCTATATGTAAATTAGTCTGTCCCTGGCCCAGTGCATCACGGGAACAGGGCAGACCAAACTACTAAGCCAGTTCAGAACCTGGCTATATGCAAATTAGTCTGTCCCTGGCCCAGTGCATCACGGGAACAGAGCAGACCAAACTACCAAGCCAATTCTTCACGGAAAGGAAACAAGCTTCCGGGGACCGGTTTCTGGCATTACAGCCGTCTTCGGCCCGGCTTGCTTGAATCCTGATGGTGCAGTGAGCAAGGAACTCATGTCTGAGCATACCCTTCCACACTCATGGTGGCCAAAATAATTTAAAAAAGGGGGTGGTGATGGACAGAGTATCTGAGTTAATCAGAACACTCCTACCCAGTCAACAGATGAGGGCTTGATCCATCACCGTTTTTTAGCTCACTGCACCATCCCAGTTCAGAACCTGGCTATATGCAAATTAGTCTGTCCCTGGCCCAGTGCATCACGGGAACAGGGCAGGCCAAACTACCAAGCCAATTCTTCACTGGAAAGGAAACAAGCTTCCGGGGACCGGTTTCTGGCATTACAGCCGTCTTCGGCCCGGCTTGCTTGAATCCTGATGGTGCAGTGAGCAAGGGACTCATGTCTGAGCATACCCTTCCACACTCATGGTGGCCAAAATAGTTTCAAAAAGGGGGTGGTGATGGAGAGAAGTATCTGAGTTAATCAGGAACACTCCTACCCAGTCAACAGATCAGGGCATGATCCATCACCGTTTTTTAGCTCACTGCACCATCCCAGTTCAGAACCTGGCTATATGCAAATTAGTCTGTCCCTGGCCCAGTGCATCACAGGAACAGGGCAGGCCAAACTACCAAGCCAATTCTTCACTGGAAAGGAAACAAGCTTCCGGGGACCGGTTTCTGGCATTACAGCCGTCTTCGGCCCGGCTTGCTTGATTCCTGATGGTGCAGTGAGCAAGGGACCCATGTCTGAGCATATCCTTCCACACTCATGGTGGCCAAAATAATTTCAAAAAGGGGGTGGTGATGGACAGAGTATCTGAGTTAATCAGAACACTCCTACCCAGTCAACATATCAGGGCTTGATCCATCACCGTTTTTTAGCTCACTGCACCATCCCAGTTCAGAACCTGGCTATATGCAAATTAGTCTGTCCCTGGCCCAGTACATCACGAGAACAGGGCAGACCAAACTACCAAGCCAATTCTTCACTGGAAAGGAAACAAGCTTCCGGGGACCGGTTTCTGGCATTACAGCTGTCTTCGGCCCGGCTTGCTTGAATCCTGATGGTGCAGTGAGCAAGGGACTCATGTGTGAGCATACCCTTCCACACTCATGGTGGCCAAAATAATTTCAAAAAGGGGGTGGTGATGGACAGAGTATCTGAGTTAATCAGAACACTCCTACCCAGTCAACAGATCAGGGCTTGATCTATCACCGTTTTTTAGCTCACTGCACCATCCCAGTTCAGAACCTGGCTATATGCAAATTAGTCTGTCCCTGGCCCAGTGCATCACAGGAACAGGGCAGACCAATCTACCAAGCCAATTCTTCACTGGAAAGGAAACAAGCTTCCGGGGACCGGTTTCTGGCATTACAGCCGTCTTCGGCCCGGCTTGCTTGAATGCTGATGGTGCAGTGAGCAAGGGACTCATGTCTGAGCATACCCTTCCACACTCATGGTGGCCAAAATAATTTCAAAAAGGGGTGGTGATGGACAGAGTATCTGAGTTAATCAGAACACTCCTACCCAGTCAACAGATCAGGGCTTGATCCATCACCGTTTTTTAGCTCACTGCACCATCCCAGTTCAGAACCTGGCTATATGCAAATTAGTCTGTCCCTGGCCCAGTGCATCACGGGAACAGGGCAGACCAAACTACCAAGCCAATTCTTCACTGGAAAGGAAACAAGCTTCCGGGGACCGGTTTCTGGCATTACAGCCGTCTTCGGCCCGGCTTGCTTGAATCCTGATGGTGCAGTGAGCAAGGGACTGATGTCTGAGCATACCCTTCCACACTCATGGTGGCCAAAATAATTTCAAAAAGGGGGTGGTGATGGACAGAGTATCTGAGTTAATCAGAACACTCCTACCCAGTCAACAGATCAGGGCTTGATCCATCACCGTTTTTTAGCTCACTGCACCATCCCAGTTCAGAACCTGGCTATATGCAAATTAGTCTGTCCCTGGCCCAGTGCATCACGGGAACAGGGCAGACCAAACTACTAAGCCAATTCTTCACTGGAAAGGAAACAAGCTTCCGGGGACCGGTTTCTGGCATTACAGCCGTCTTCGGCCCGGCTTGCTTGAATCCTGATGGTGCAGTGAGCAAGGGACTCATGTCTGAGCATACCCTTCCACACTCATGGTGGCCAAAATAATTTCAAAAAGGGGGTTATGAACAGAGTAGCTGAGTTAATCAGAACACTCCTATCCAGTCAACAGATCAGGGCTTGATCCATCACCGTTTTTAGCTCACTGCACCATCCCAGTTCAGAACCTGGCTATATGCAAATTAGTCTGTCCCTGGCCCAGTGCATCGCGGGAAGAGGGCAGACCAAACTACCAAGCCAATTCTTCACTGGAAAGGAAACAAGCTTCCGGGGACCGATTTCTGGCATTACAGCCATCTTCGGCCCGGCTTGCTTGAATCCTGATGGTGCAGTGAGCAAGGGACTCATGTCTGAGCATACCCTTCCACACTCATGGTGGCCAAAATAATTTCAAAAAGGGGGTGGTGATGGACAGAGTATCTGAGTTAATCAGAACACTCCTACCCAGTCAACAGATCAGGGCTTGATCCATCACCGTTTTTTAGCTCACTGCACCATACCAGTTCAGAACCTGGCTATATGCAAATTAGTCTGTCCCTGGCCCAGTGCATCACGGGAACAGGGCAGACCAAACTACCAAGCCAATTCTTCACTGGAAAGGAAACAAGCTTCCGGGGACCGGTTTCTGGCATTACAGCCGTCTTCGGCCCGGCTTGCTTGAATCCTGATGGTGCAGTGAGCAAGGGACTCATGTCTGAGCATACCCTTCCACACTCATGGTGGCCAAAATAATTTCAACAAGGGGGTGGTGATGGACAGAGTATCTGAGTTAATCAGAACACTCCTACCCAGTCAACAGATCAGGGCTTGACCTATCACCGTTTTTTAGCTCACTGCACCATCCCAGTTCAGAACCTGGCTATATGCAAATTAGTCTGTCCCTGGCCCAGTGCATCACGGGAACAGGGCAGACCAAACTACCAAGCCAATTCTTCACTGGAAAGGAAACAAGCTTCCGGGGACCGGTTTCTGGCATTACAGCCGTCTTTGGCCCAGCTTGCTTGAATGCTGATGGTGCAGTGAGCAAGGGACTCATGTCTGAGCATACCCTTCCACACTCATGGTGGCCAAAATAATTTCAAAAAGGGGTGGTGATGGACAGAGTATCTGAGTTAATCAGAACACTCCTACCCAGTCAACAGATCAGGGCTTGATCCATCACCGTTTTTTAGCTCACTGCACCATCCCAGTTCAGAACCTGGCTATATGCAAATTAGTCTGTCCCTGGCCCAGTGCATCACGGGAACAGGGCAGACCAAACTACCAAGCCAATTCTTCACGGAAAGGAAACAAGCTTCCGGGGACCGGTTTCTGGCATTACAGCCGTCTTCGGCCCGGCTTGCTTGAATCCTGATGGTGCAGTGAGCAAGGGACTCATGTCTGAGCATACCCTTCCACACTCATGGTGGCCAAAATAATTTCAAAAAGGGGGTGGTGATGGACAGAGTATCTGAGTTAATCAGAACACTCCTACCCAGTCAACAGATCAGGGCTTGATCCATCACCGTTTTTTAGCTCACGGCACCATCCCAGTTCAGAACCTGGCTATATGCAAATTAGTCTGTCCCTGGCCCAGTGCATCACGGGAACAGGGCAGACCAAACTACTAAGCCAATTCTTCACTGGAAAGGAAACAAGCTTCCGGGGACCGGTTTCTGGCATTACAGCCGTCTTCGGCCCGGCTTGCTTGAATCCTGATGGTGCAGTGAGCAAGGGACTCATGTCTGAGCATACTCTTCCACACTCATGGTGGCCAAAATAATTTCAAAAAGGGGGTGGTGATGGACAGAGTATCTGAGTTAATCAGAACACTCCTATCCAGTCAACAGATCAGGGCTTGATCCATCACAGTTTTTAGCTCACTGCACCATCCCAGTTCAGAACCTGGCTATATGCAAATTAGTCTGTCCCTGGCCCAGTGCATCACGGGAACAGGGCAGACCAAACTACCAAGCCAATTCTTCACTGGAAAGGAAACAAGCTTCCGGGGACCGGTTTCTGGCATTACAGCCGTCTTCGGCCCGGCTTGCTTGAATCCTGATGGTGCAGTGAGCAAGAGACTCATGTCTGAGCATACCCTTCCACACTCATGGTGGCCAAAATAATTTCAAAAAGGGGGTGGTGATGGACAGAGTATCTGAGTTAATCAGAACACTCCTACCCAGTCAACAGATCAGGGCTTGATCCATCACCGTTTTTTAGCTCACTGCACCATCCCAGTTCAGAACCTGGCTATATGCAAATTAGTCTGTCCCTGGCCCAGTGCATCACGGGAACAGGGCAGACCAAACTACCAAGCCAATTCTTCACTGGAAAGGAAACAAGCTTCCGGGGACCGGTGTCTGGCATTACAGCCGTCTTCGGCCCGGCTTGCTTGAATCCTGATGGTGCAGTGAGCAAGGGACTCATGTCTGAGCATTCCCTTCCACACTCCTGGTGGCCAAAATAATTTCCAAAAGGGGGTGGTGATGGACAGAGTATCTGAGTTAATCAGAACACTCCTACCCAGTCAACAGATCAGGGCTTGATCCATCACCGTTTTTTAGCTCACTGCACCATCCCAGTTCAGAACCTGGCTATATGCAAATTAGTCTGTCCCTGGCCCAGTGCATCACGGGAACAGGGCAGACCAAACTACCAAGCCAATTCTTCACTGGAAAGGAAACAAGCTTCCGGGGACCGGTTTCTGGCATTACAGCCGTCTTTGGCCCGGCTTGCTTGAATCCTGATGGTGCAGTGAGCAAGGGACTCATGTCTGAGCATACCCTTCCACACTCATGGTGGCCAAAATAATTTCAAAAAGGGGGTGGTGATGGACAGAGTATCTGAGTTAATCAGAACACTCCTACCCAGTCAACAGATCAGGGCTTGATCCATCACCGTTTTTTAGCTCACTGCACCATCCCAGTTCAGAACCTGGCTATATGCAAATTAGTCTGTCCCTGGCCCAGTGCATCACGGGAACAGGGCAGACCAAACTACCAAGCCAATTCTTCACTGGAAAGGAAACAAGCTTCCGGGGACCGGTTTCTGGCATTACAGCCGTCTTCGGCCCAGCTTGCTTGAATCCTGATGGTGCAGTGAGCAAGGGACTCATGTCTGAGCATACCCTTCCACACTCATGGTGGCCAAAATAATTTCAAAAAGGGGGTGGTGATGGACAGAGTATCTGAGTTAATCAGAACACTCCTACCCAGTCAACAGATCAGGGCTTGATCCATCACCGTTTTTTAGCTCACTGCACCATCCCAGTTCAGAACCTGGCTATATGCAAATTAGTCTGTCCCTGGCCCAGTGCATCACGGTACCAGGGCAGACCAAACTACCAAGCCAATTCTTCACTGGAAAAGAAAACAAGCTTCCGGGGACCGGTTTCTGGCATTACAGCCATCTTCGGCCCGGCTTGCTTGAATCCTGATGGTGCAGTGAGCAAGGGACTCATGTCTGAGCATACCCTTCCACACTCATGGTGGCCAAAATAATTTTAAAAAGGGGGTGGTGATGGACAGAGTATCTGAGTTAATCAGAACACTCCTACCCAGTCAACAGATCAGGGCTTGATCCATCACCGTTTTTAGCTCACTGCACCATCCCAGTTCAGAACCTGTCTATATGCAAATTAGTCTGTCCCTGGCCCAATGCATCACGGGAACAGGACAAACCAAACTACCAAGCCAATTCTTCACTGGAAAGGAAACAAGCTTCCGGGGACTGGTTTCTGGCATTACAGCCATCTTCGGCCCGGCTTGCTTGAATCCTGATGGTGCAGTGAGCAAGGGACTCATGTCTGAGCATACCCTTCCACACTCATGGTGGCCAAAATAATTTCAAAAAGGGGGTGGTGATGGACAGAGTATCTGAGTTAATCAGAACACTCCTACTCAGTCAACAGATCAGGGCTTGATCCATCACCGTTTTTTAGCTCACTGCACCATCCCAGTTCAGAACCTGGCTATATGCAAATTAGTCTGTCCCTGGCCCAGTGCATCACGGGAACAGGGCAGACCAAACTACCAAGCCAATTCTTCACTGGAAAGGAAACAAGCTTCCGGGGACCGGTTTCTGGCATTACAGCCATCTTCAGCCCGGCTTGCTTGACTCCTGATGGTGCAGTGAGCAAGGGACTCATGTCTGAGCATACACTTCCACACTCATGGTGGCCAAAATAATTTCAAAAAGAGGGTGGTGATGGACAGAGTATCTGAGTTAATCAGAACACTCCTACCCAGTCAACAGATCAGGGCTTGATCCATCACCGTTTTTTTAGCTCACTGCACCATCCCAGTTCAAAACCTGGATATATGCAAATTAGTCTGTCCCTGGCCCAGTGCATCACGGGAACAGGGCAGACCAAACTACCAAGCCAATTCTTCACTGGAAAGGAAACAAGCTTCCGGGGACCGGTTTCTGGCATTACAGCCGTCTTCGGCCCGGCTTGCTTGAATCCTGATGGTGCAGGGAGAAAGGGACTCATGTCTGAGCATACCCTTCCACACTCATGGTGGCCAAAATAATTTCAAAAAGGGGGTGGTGATGGACAGAGTATCTGAGTTAATCAGAACACTCCTACCCAGTCAACAGATCAGGGCTTGATCCATCACCGTTTTTTAGCTCACTGCACCATCCCAGTTCAGAACCTGGCTATATGCAAATTAGTCTGTCCCTGGCCCAGTGCATCACGGTACCAGGGCAGACCAAACTACCAAGCCAATTCTTCACTGTAAAAGAAAACAAGCTTCCGGGGACCGGTTTCTGGCATTACAGCCGTCTTCGGCCCGGCTTGCTTGAATCCTGATGGTGCAGTGAGCAAGGGACTCATGTCTGAGCATACCCTTCCACACTCATGGTGGCCAAAATAATTTTAAAAAGGGGGTGGTGATGGACAGAGTATCTGAGTTAATCAGAACACTCCTACCCAGTCAACAGATCATGGCTTGATCCATTACCGTTTTTTAGCTCACTGCACCATCCCAGTTCAGAACCTGTCTATATGCAAATTAGTCTGTCCCTGGCCCAGTGCATCACGGGAACAGGGCAGACCAAACTACCAAGCCAATTCTTCACTGGAAAGGAAACAAGCTTCCGGGGACCGGTTTCTGGCATTACAGCCATCTTCGGCCCGGCTTGCTTGAATCCTGATGGTGCAGTGAGCAAGGGACTCATGTCTGAGCATACCCTTCCACACTCATGGTGGCCAAAATAATTTCAAAAAGGGGGTGGTGATGGACAGAGTATCTGAGTTAATCAGAACACTCCTACTCAGTCAACAGATCAGGGCTTGATCCATCACCGTTTTTTAGCTCACTGCACCATCCCAGTTCAGAACCTGGCTATATGCAAATTAGTCTGTCCCTGGCCCAGTGCATCACGGGAACAGGGCAGACCAAACTACCAGGCCAATTCTTCACTGGAAAGGAAACAAGCTTCCGGGGACCGGTTTCTGGCATTACAGCTGTCTTCGGCCCGGCTTGCTTGAATCCTGATGGTGCAGTGAGCAAGGGACTCATGTCTGAGCATACCCTTCCACACTCATGGTGGCCAAAATAATTTCAAAAAGGGGGTGGTGATGGACAGAGTATCTGAGTTAATCAGAACACTCCTACCCAGTCAACAGATCAGGGCTTGATCCATCACCGTTTTTAGCTCACTGCACCATCCCAGTTCAGAACCTGGCTATATGCAAATCAGTCTGTCCCTGGCCCAGTGCATCGCGGGAACAGGGCACACCAAACTACCAAGCCAATTCTTCACTGGAAAGGAAACAAGCTTCCGGGGACCGGTTTCTGGCATTACAGCCGTCTTCGGCCCGGCTTGCTTGAATCATGATGGTGCAGTGAGCAAGGGACTCATGTCTGAGCATACCCTTCCATACTCATGGTGGCCAAAATAATTTCAAAAAGGGGGTGGTGATGGACAGAGTATCTGAGTTAATCAGAACACTCCTACCCAGTCAACAGATCAGGGCTTGATCCATCACCGTTTTTTAGCTCACTGCACCATCCCAGTTCAGAACCTGGCTATATGCAAATTAGTCTGTCCCTAGCCCAGTGCATCACGGGAACAGGGCAGACCAAACTACCAAGCCAATTCTTCACTGGAAAGGAAACAAGCTTCCGGGGACCGGTTTCTGGCATTACAGCCGTCTTCGGCCCGGCTTGCTTGAATCCTGATGGTGCAGTGAGCAAGGGACTCATGTCTGAGCATACCCTTCCACACTCATGGTGGCCAAAATAATTTCAAAAAGGGGGTGGTGATGGACAGAGTATCTGAGTTAATTAGAACACTCCTACCCAGTCAACAGATCAGGGCTTGATCCATCACAGTTTTTTAGCTCACTGCACCATCCCAGTTCAGAACCTGACTATATGCAAATTAGTCTGTCCCTGGCCCAGTGCATCACGGGAACAGGGCAGACCAAACTACCAAGCCAATTCTTCACTGGAAAGGAAACAAGCTTCCGGGGACCGGTTTCTGGCATTACAGCCGTCTTCGGCCCGGCTTGCTTCAATCCTGATGGTGCAGTGAGCAAGGGACTCATGTCTGAGCATACCCTTCCACACTCATGGTGGCCAAAATAATTTCAAAAAGGGGGTGGTGATGGACAGAGTATCTGAGTTAATCAGAACACTCCTACCCAGTCAACAGATCAGGGCTTGATCCATCACCGTTTTTTAGCTCACTGCACCATCCCAGTTCAGAACCTGGCTATATGCAAATTAGTCTGTCCCTGGCCCAGTGCATCACGGGAACAGGGCAGACCAAACTACCAAGCCAATTCTTCACTGGAAAGGAAACAAGCTTCCGGGGACCGGTTTCTGGCATTACAGCCGTCTTCGGCCCGGCTTGCTTGAATCCTGATGGTGCAGTGAGCAAGGGACTCATGTCTGAGCATACCCTTCCACACTCATGGTGGCCAAAATAATTTCAAAAAGGGGGTGGTGATAGACAGAGTATCTGAGTTAATCAAAACACTCCTACCCAGTCAACAGATCAGGGCTTGATCCATCACCGTTTTTTAGCTCACTGCACCATCCCAGTTCAGAACCTGGCTATATGCAAATTAGTCTGTCCCTGGCCCAGTGCATCACGGGAACAGGGCAGACCAAACTACTAAGCCAATTCTTCACTGGAAAGGAAACAAGCTTCCGGGGACCGGTTTCTGGCATTACAGCCGTCTTTGGCCAGGCTTGCTTGAATCCTGATGGTGCAGGGAGCAAGGGACTCATGTCTGAGCATACCCTTCCACACTCATGGTGGCCAAAATAATTTCAAAAAGGGGGTGGTGATGGACAGAGTATCTGAGTTAATCAGAACACTCCTACCCAGTCAACAGATCAGGGCTTGATCCATCACCGTTTTTACCTCACTGCACCATCCCAGTTCAGAACCTGGCTATATGCAAATTAGTCTGTCCCTGGCCCAGTGCATCACGGGAACAGGGCAGACCAAACTACCAAGCCAATTCTTCACTGGAAAGGAAACAAGCTTCCGGGGACCGGTTTCTGGCATTACAGCCGTCTTCGGCCCGGCTTGCTTGAATCCTGATGGTGCAGTGAGCAAGGGACTCATGTCTGAGCATACCCTTCCACACTCATGGTGGCCAAAATAATTTCAAAAAGGGGGTGGTGATGGACAGAGTATCTGAGTTAATCAGAACACTCCTACCCAGTCAACAGATCAGGGCTTGATCCATCACCGTTTTTTAGCTCACTGCACCATCCCAGTTCAGAACCTGGCTATATGCAAATTAGTCTGTCCCTGGCCCAGTGCATCACGGGAACAGGGCAGACCAAACTACCAAGCCAATTCTTCGCTGGAAAGGAAACAAGCTTCCGGGGACCTTTTTCTGGCATTACAGCCGTCTTCGGCCCGGCTTGCTTGAATCCTGATGGTGCAGTGAGCAAGGGACTCATGTCTGAGCATACCCTTCCACACTCCTGGTGGCCAAAATAATTTCAAAAAGGGGGTGGTGATGGACAGAGTATCTGAGTTAATCAGAACACTCCTACCCAGTCAACAGATCAGGGCTTGATCCATCACCGTTTTTTAGTTCACTGCACCATCCCAGTTCAGAACCTGGCTATATGCAAATTAGTCTGTCCCTGGCCCAGTGCATCACGGGAACAGGGCAGACCAAACTACCAAGCCAATTCTTCACTGGAAAGGAAACAAGCTTCTGGGGACCGTTTTCTGGCATTACAGCCGTCTTCGGCCCGGCTTGCTTGAATCCTGATGGTGCAGTGAGCAAGGGACTCATGTCTGAGCATACCCTTCCACACTCATGGTGGCCAAAATAATTTCAAAAAGGGGGTGGTGATGGACAGAGTATCTGAGTTAATCAGAACACTCCTACCCAGTCAACAGATCAGGGCTTGATCCATCACCGTTTTTTAGCTCACTGCACCATCCCAGTTCAGAACCTGGCTATATGCAAATTAGTCTGTCCCTGGCCCAGTGCATCACGGGAACAGGGCAGACCAAACTACCAAGCCAATTCTTCACTGGAAAGGAAACAAGCTTCCGGGGACCGGTTTCTGGCTTTACAGCCGTCTTCGGCCCGGCTTGCTTGAATCCTGATGGTGCAGTGAGCAAGGGACTCATGTCTTAGCATACCCTTCCACACTCCTGGTGGCCAAAATAATTTCAAAAAGGGCGTGGTGATGGACAGAGTATCTGAGTTAATCAGAACACTCCTACCCAGTCAACAGATCAGGGCTTGATCCATCACCGTTTTTTAGCTCAATGCACCATCCCAGTTCAGAACCTGGCTATATGCAAATTAGTCTGTCCCTGGCCCAGTGCATCACGGGAACAGGGCAGACCAAACTACCAAGCCAATTCTTCACTGGAAAGGAAACAAGCTTCTGGGAACCGGTTTCTGGCATTACAGCCGTCTTCGGCCCGGCTTGCTTGAATCCTGATGGTGCAGTGAGCAAGGGACTCATGTCTGAGCATACCCTTCCACACTCATGGTGGCCGAAATAATTTCAGAAAGGGGGTGGTGATGGACAGAGTATCTGAGTTAATCAGAACACTCCTACCCAGTCAACAGATCAGGGCTTGATCCATCACCGTTTTTTAGCTCACTGCACCATCCCAGTTCAGAACCTGGCTATATGCAAATTAGTCTGTCCCTGGCCCAGTGCATCACGGGAACAGGGCAGACCAAACTACCAAGCCAATTCTTCACTTGAAAGGAAACAAGCTTCCGGGGACCGGTTTCTGGCATTACAGCCATCTTCGGCCCGGCTTGCTTGAATCCTTATGGTGCAGTGAGCAAGGGACTCATGTCTGAGCATACCCTTCCACACTCCTGGTGGCCAAAATAATTGCAAAAAGGGGGTGGTGATGGACAGAGTATCTGAGTTAATCAGAACACTCCTACCCAGTCAACAGATCAGGGCTTGATCCATCACCGTTTTTTAGCTCACTGCACCATCCCAGTTCAGAACCTGGCTATATGCAAATTAGTCTGTCCCTGGCCCAGTGCATCACGGGAACAGGGCAGACCAAACTACCAAGCCAATTCTTCACTGGAAAGGAAACAAGCTTCCGGGGACCGGTTTCTGGCATTACAGCCGTCTTCGGTCCGGCTTGCTTGAATCCTGATGGTGCAGTGAGCAAGGGACTCACATCTGAGCATACCCTTCCACACTTGTGGTGGCCAAAACGATTCAAAAGGGGGTGGTGATGGACAAAGTATCTGAATTAAGCAGAACACTCCTACCCAGTCAAAAGATCAGAGCTTAATCCATCACCGTTTTTTATCTGGGCCAGGGTCAGACTAATTTGCATGTAGCCAGGTTCTGAACTGGGATGGTGCAGTGGGTTAAAAAACGGTGATGGATCAAGCCCTGATCTTTTGACTGGGTAGGAGTGTTCTGCTTAATTCAGATACTTTGTCCATCACCACCCCCTTTTGAATCGTTTTGGCCACCACAAGTGTGGAAGGGTATGCTCAGATGTGAGTCCCTTGCTCACTGCACCCTCAGGATTCAAGCAAGCCGGGCCGAAGACGGCTGTAATGCCAGAAACTGGTCCCCGGAAGCTTGTTTCCTTTCCAGTAAAGAATTGGCTTGGTAGTTTGGTCTGCCCTGTTCCCATGATGCACTGGGCCAGGGTCAGACTAATTTGCATGTAGCCAGGTTCTGAACTGGGATGGTGCAGTGAGCTAAAAAACAGTGATGGATCAAGCCCTGATCTTTTGACTGGGTAGGAGTGTTCTGCTTAATTCAGATACTTTGTCCATCACCACCCCCTTTTGAATCGTTTTGGCCACCACAAGTGTGGAAGGGTATGCTCAGATGTGAGTCCCTTGCTCACTGCACCATCAGGATTCAAGCAAGCCGGGCCGAAGACGGCTGTAATGCCAGAAACCGGTCCCCGGAAGCTTGTTTCCTTTCCAGTAAAGAATTGGCTTGGTAGTTTGGTCTGCCCTGTTCCCATGATGCACTGGGCCAGGGTCAGACTAATTTGCATGTAGCCAGGTTCTGAACTGGGATGGTGCAGTGAGCTAAAAAAGCTGATGGATCAAGCCCTGATCTTTTGACTGGGTAGGAGTGTTCTGCTTAATTCAGATACTTTGTCCATCACCACCCCCTTTTGAATCGTTTTGGCCACCACAAGTGTGGAAGGGTATGCTCAGATGTGAGTCCCTTGCTCACTGCACCATCAGGATTCAAGCAAGCCGGGCCGAAGACGGCTGTAATGCCAGAAACCGGTCCCCGGAAGCTTGTTTCCTTTCCAGTAAAGAATTGGCTTGGTAGTTTGGTCTGCCCTGTTCCCATGATGCACTGGGCCAGGGTCAGACTAATTTGCATGTAGCCAGGTTCTGAACTGGGATGGTGCAGTGAGCTAAAAAACGGTGATGGATCAAGCCCTGATCTTTTGACTGGGTAGAAGTGTTCTGCTTAATTCAGATACTTTGTCCATCACCACCCCATTTTGAATAGTTTTGGCCACTACAAGTATGGAAGGGTATGCTCAGATGTGATTCCCTTGCTCACTGCACCATCAGGATTCAAGCAAGCCGGGCCGAAGACGGCTGTAATGCCAGAAACCGGTCCCCGGAAGCTTGTTTCCTTTCCAGTAAAGAATTGGCTTGGTAGTTTGGTCTGCCCTGTTCCCATGATGCACTGGGCCAGGGTCAGACTAATTTGCATGTAGCCAGGTTCTGAACTGGGATGGTGCAGTGAGCTAAAAAACGGTGATGGATCAAGTCCTGATCTTTTGACTGGGTAGGAGTGTTCTGCTTAATTCAGATACTTTGTCCATCACCACCCCCTTTTGAATCGTTTTGGCCACCACAAGTGTGGAAGGGTATGCTCAGATGTGAGTCCCTAGCTCACTGCACCATCAGGATTCAAGCAAGCCGGGCCGAAGACGGCTGTAATGCCAGAAACCGGTCCCCGGAAGCTTGTTTCCTTTCCAGTAAAGAATTGGCTTCGTAGTTTGGTCTGCCCTGTTCCCATGATGCACTGGGCCAGGGTCAGACTAATTTGCATGTAGGCAGGTTCTGAACTGGGATGGTGCAGTGAGCTAAAAAACGGTGATGATCAAGCCCTGATCCTTTGACTGGGTAGGAGTGTTCTGCTTAATTCAGATACTTTGTCCATCACCACCCCCTTTTGAATCGTTTTGGCCACCACAAGTGTGGAAGGGTATGCTCAGATGTGAGTCCCTTGCTCACTGCACCATCAGGATTCAAGCAAGCCGGGCCGAAGACGGCTGTAATGCCAGAAACCGGTCCCCGGAAGCTTGTTTCCTTTCCAGTAAAGAATTGGCTTGGTAGTTTGGTCTGCCCTGTTCCCATAATGCACTGGGCCAGGGTCAGACTAATTTGCATGTAGCCAGGTTCTGAACTGGGATGGTGCAGTGAGCTAAAAAACGGTGATGGATCAAGCCCTGATCTTTTGACTGGGTAGGAGTGTTCTGCTTAATTCAGATACTTTGTCCATCACCACCCCATTTTGAATCGTTTTGGCCACTACAAGTGTGGAAGGGTATGCTCAGATGTGAGTCCCTTGCTCACTGCACCATCAGGATTCAAGCAAGCCGGGCCGAAGACGGCTGTAATGCCAGAAACCGGTCCCCGGAAGCTTGTTTCCTTTCCAGTAAAGAATTGGCTTGGTAGTTGGTCCGCCCTGTTCCCATGATGCACTGGGCCAGGGTCAGACTAATTTGCATGTAGCCAGGTTCTGAACTGGGATGGTGCAGTGAGCTAAAAAACGGTGATGGATCAAGTCCTGATCTTTTGACTGGGTAGGAGTGTTCTGCTTAATTCAGATACTTTGTCCATCACCACCCCCTTTTGAATCGTTTTGGCCACCACAAGTGTGGAAGGGTATGCTCAGATGTGAGTCCCTAGCTCACTGCACCATCAGGATTCAAGCAAGCCGGGCCGAAGACGGCTGTAATGCCAGAAACCGGTCCCCAGAAGCTTGTTTCCTTTCCAGTAAAGAATTGGCTTGGTAGTTTGGTCTGCCCTGTTCCCATGATGCACTGGGCCAGGGTCAGACTAATTTGCATGTAGCCAGGTTCTGAACTGGGATGGTGCAGTGAGCTAAAAAACGGTGATGGATCAAGTCCTGATCTTTTGACTGGGTAGGAGTGTTCTGCTTAATTCAGATACTTTGTCCATCACCACCCCCTTTTGAATCGTTTTGGCCACCACAAGTGTGGAAGGGTATGCTCAGATGTGAGTCCCTAGCTCACTGCACCATCAGGATTCAAGCAAGCCGGGCCGAAGACGGCTGTAATGCCAGAAACCGGTGCCCGGAAGCTTGTTTCCTTTCCAGTAAAGAATTGGCTTCGTAGTTTGGTCTGCCCTGTTCCCATGAATCACTGGGCCAGGGTCAGACTAATTTGCATATAGCCAGGTTCTGAACTGGGATGGTGCAGTGAGCTAAAAAACGGTGATGGATCAAGCCCTGATCTTTTGACTGGGTAGGAGTGTTCTGCTTAATTCAGATACTTTGTCCATCACCACCCCCTTTTGAATCGTTTTGGCCACCACAAGTGTGGAAGGGTATGCTCAGATGTGAGTCCCTTGCTCACTGCACCATCAGGATTCAAGCAAGCCGGGCCGAAGACGGCTGTAATGCCAGAAACCGGTCCCCGGAAGCTTGTTTCCTTTCCAGTAAAGAATTGGCTTGGTAGTTTGGTCTGCCCTGTTCCCATGATGCACTGGGCCAGGGTCAGACTAATTTGCATTTAGCCAGGTTCTGAACTGGGATGGTGCAGTGAGCTAAAAAACGGTGATGGATCAAGCCCTGATCTTTTGACTGGGTAGGAGTGTTCTGCTTAATTCAGATACTCTGTCCATCACCACCCCCTTTTGAATCGTTTTGGCCACCACAAGTGTGGAAGGGTATGCTCAGATGTGAGTCCCTTGCTCACTGCACCATCAGGATTCAAGCAAGCCGGGCCGAAGACGGCTGTAATGCCAGAAACCGGTCCCCGGAAGCTTGTTTCCTTTCCAGTAAAGAATTGGCTCGGTAGTTTGGTCTGCCCTGTTCCCATGCACTGGGCCAGGGTCAGACTAATTTGCATGTAGCCATGTTCTGAACTGGGATGGTGCAGTGAGCTAAAAAACGGTGATGGATCAAGCCCTGATCTTTTGACTGGGTAGGAGTGTTCTGCTTAATTCAGATACTTTGTCCATCACCACCCCCTTTTGAAAAGTTTATTGAAGTCAGCAACATGACTCGTGGGAATGGGGCATTGAATAACAATTTAAAGGGCACTTCGAAGGAAGTGAAACTTGAACAATGGCACCCCTATTTTTTTCAGTCATAATGATGACTCCGCATAAATTGAACAGTAAAGTGATGAGGTGATGCTCATCCAACTCTAAATTGACCAATTACGGACATTTTAGGACATAAGAATTAAGAATTTAGATAGATAAGTTAGTGAAAAAGGGTATAAAAGAGGACATTTGGGACTTTGAAGGGAGCTTGCTTTTCGACTTAACCTTTCCACCCCGAGATGCTGTCGGTCTGCGCAATTTTTCTTATAGCGCAGGGACTTTTCTGAACTTCAATTTCAATAACTTTATTCGGTTTACACAGTAGGAAACCATAAAAGTTACAAATTACAGACTACATTACAATCACAATTTAAAATACACAGTATACATTTACTATAAATATACATTCCCAAGCTTATAAAGCAATGATTATAGAATGAGTTCAGTAATTATAGTGTAAGGGGGCCATCACAAGAAATCCATTAAATGTTTAAAAATAGTTAAAACATAAGATACTTTATCCAATTCATTTAGAGTTCCATTTCAGTGAACATTTCAGAAAGCCAGCAACGAAAGGGATACATTTGGGTTTTTACAGTCGTAAATAGTAGAGAGCGGGGCATGCCTGCTTAAAATTTAACTTTTTTAAAAGGGTTTTTAAATAAAAGCTCCTGGGCATTTCCTAAAATTCGCAAAAAAACATGAAGTGCAGCAGATCCTGTGGAGACATATTGTCGCAGCCACAGGGTGCTAGCACTTTCCCTTTATGACATCCCCCAGGAACAGCTAGTAAAAGATGGAAATAATCCATTCTAAACCTGATTAGCAGGAATTGCTCATAGGCGGGTAATGGCCACTGTAGATATGGCTCCAGATCTAAGGATATCTTAAGCATCGTGTGTTTACAAACACTAATCTTTAACAATTCTTTCTCCTCTCTTTCCATTTTTTTACGTAAAGTGAAGGAGTGTTTTACAAGAGCCACATATTCCCTGGTAATGCAATCAGGTGTTAAAAACAAGTCTGGGCGTCCCAGCTCTCTAAAACACTTCTGAAAATATTTTATCCACGGAATGTGGGTCATGTAATCCAGGCTCAAGATCTCTTTTAGGAGTGTATGCGTGAGTTCGAGATGTTTATTAAGCCAACATTTGTGCCAAAAGGTTAGGGGACGCATAGCCAAAATGTCGCAGATGTATGGGGTGCCAGTTTCTTCATGTACTGTTAAGTTCGCAGTCCCTTTTGGAACACACAACAACTGTTTTAAAAAGTGGTTTTCCGTCACCTGTAGGCCCTCAAGTCCGGAATACCCCCATAAATCGCTCCAGTAACTAGCTATAGATACGCTCTTAGCTCGGTAGATCTTTATCATTGCCGCCACCGGGCGGTTGCCCATTTTAGCTGCAAAGCCAAATAGCGCAGCGTTAGACCTGGTAACCTCTTCCCTTTTCTTGTTTAACAGTGCGGCCCAATTCAGGCGATCATCCAGTAGGACGCCCAAATAGGAAAAGGTTGTGCATATTGGCACTCTGTAGCCATTCACCTTGAAGGAGTACTGTCTCTTTAGGCGCAACGCTACCTGCATCACATAGGATTTAGAATTGTTTATGGCCAGATCTCTATTGTCCATAAACCCATGGAAGGCATCAAGTAGGGTTTGTAACCCTTTAGGGGTACGGACCAAGAGGACTGCGTCGTCTGCATATAGCAAGACCGGCCGGGCCCGCCGTCCCACATACGGGTAGTCAGCCCCTGTTTCCAGCAGTGTTCCTTCTAAATCATTAATGTAGAGATTGAACAGGAAAGGTGCCAAAATACGCCCCTGTCGCACCCCCCTTTCGGTATTAAAACTCCTGGTTACCTTAAAGTCTAAGGGGGAAACATCCTTTACAACAAAGCTTTTACCACGCAGTGCTGTTACAACGCAAGTATTACAACGAAAACCTTTACAACGCATTACACTGGGGGGCGCTCTAGGATAGGGAATAGTTTTAATTTACTATCCAACACCTCCCTTAGTGTCCACGGGGACTGGAGTTGGAATAGTAAATTAAACTATTCACTATCCAGCACCCCCCAAGTGTAATGCGTTGTAAAGGTTTGCGTTGTAATACTTGCATTGTAACAGCATGCGTGGTATAAGCATGCGTTGTAACGTCATACATCCGGTCTAAGGAGTATCTAATGTTTGCCCTTGTGTCTCTATGTAGTTCCATCAGAAAGTCCACCAGATTTGACTCCACTCCCATGGCCTTCAGGGATTGCCACAACTTTCCCCGATTGACACAGTCAAAGACGGATGAAAGATCCATGAAGGCCATATAGATTGTCCCTGGGCGGGCGATGGTGTACTTTCCAAGAATCAAATAGAGATTAAGGCATTGTGCCATGGTCGAGTGGCCTGGGAGGAACCCATACTGGATATCCGAGAGGATCTTATTCTCTTCTGCCCAAGCTGTCAGTCTCTTTAATATGACTCCCCCTATGACCTTTACAACATAGTCAATTAGGGAGATTGGCCTATAATTCATAGTGCAACTACCGTCTCCCTTTTTTAACACTGGCACGATTGTGGAAACTCCCCAAGATGTTGGGCATCCTTCTTTAGCCGCGGCGTTACCCACCGCAACAAGGATTGAAGCCCAAAAGGAGGGGTTTGATTTAAAAAGGTCCGGGGGAATACCATCCGGGCCTGGGGCCTTCTTGTTTGTGAGGTTAATAATGCCCTCCTCCACTTCTCTTGCAGAGAACACAACTACATCCTCATTTGGCGTCTTAGCTGGCATATGCGACAGGGTGGATGTGCTTTTAAAAATGGTGGCAAAATGAGACACCCATTCATCCTCCGTAGTATTGGTGCCCACTTCCTCGGCTCTTTCCACTGGAAAGAGAGGTCTGTTAATTATGCTCCAGAATCGGGAGCTACTAGAGAGAGTCAGTGGGTCTAAAAGCTCCCTCCAAGTTGCCTCCTTCAATTCCGTTCTTCGTGTGGCCAACACTTTTTTATAGTGTTTCCGAAGTATGCAGGTCTGGGTTATGTCCCTTGGGTTTCTTTCAGGGCCGCCTTAAGATCTCTGGCGGCTTTAGAGCATAAGGGGCAGAACCATTTAGGATCACTAAACGCCCTAATTTTCTCTGGGACAGATGACAAGCTCCCCACTTTGGAAGCAATCCCTTCGAAGGCATTGAGGGTACCCTTGGCCCTTGATTCAGCATTAAGGCAACAGGAGAATTCTGCCGCACAGACGTCTTGAAGTTTTTCATGAAAGAGGGACGGAATTACTTGATTCCATTTTAACCGTCGCCTGCCATCAGTTAGCTGTAACGAGGCAGGACCTGTCACTGAACCCTTTTTCTTCTTCAGGGAGCTCCCTCCCAGGTTAACACACACTGGATTATGATCGCTGTGTGCGCTTGCTACAATTGAAAAGCCCTGTAGGGAAGATAAGGTCATTCTGGACAGCAGTATGTGATCTATAAAAGATCCACCGCCACGGCCTTTAAAGGTCGGTTCCCTTTGTTTGCTGAATGGTGGAGCAAAACTCATAGAAGAAGGCAAGTCAAACTTGTTGAGCATGTCATTAAGAACATTTTCCTGTAGGGAGTGCTCAAAATGTAGTCCCGGTATCAGCGGAAACCCCATGATCCCCATGTCAGTGAGTTTGGGATCACCGCACGGGTGCACATTGAAATCTCCTGCAATCATGAGATTCTTTCTAAAAGGGCCACAACGCTGTTCAATAAAATTGTTCAGCTCGGTTATCTTACAGCCTGCTTCTGTGTGTACAGCATTATAAATATTTATCACACAAAGGCTCTGTTTCGTTGCCCCAAGATGATTGCTTGTATATCTATGTTCAAAAGGGATAACCTTGATGTTACATCTAAAGGCCAAGGATATAAAGATGACCAAACCTCCCATCGCTCTGCCACTATTTAGTCGTGTTGCGGAGACAAAAAAAGCTCTACACCCCACCAGCGATAGGTTGCAGTTAACCAACCACGTTTCTTGAAGGCATATTATCGAGAAGTGGCTGACAAACTGCACCCATAGGGGGTCTGTGACATTTCCCACCAGCCCTGCAATGTTCCATGAGAGTACATTTTAGTCCTGGATGTTATCGTAGGAATCCAAAGATTCATCGCTCCCTGGGGGGATCAGCCGTTGCTGTTCAAGGGGGATTATTTTCCTGTGGTCCTGGTCTTGGGGCGGGATCAGGTGTTTCCGGGTTTAGCATAATAGGCCAATTTTCCGAAGCAGGGCCTTCGTCTAAATCGTGCCTATCGATAGGTGTACAGCTACTGTGTTTAGTCTGACGTGGTTTCCATGTAGTCAGTCACAGTCGTTAAGGCCAGAAAGAGCAGCGTATGTATTTGGGCCCATAGAAAATGGGGAATAGTCATGGTCACCCCATGTATTGTCCCATTTGGTCTAGAAAATAAAAAGCCAGGCCTCGGTTGATCTCTAAGATTAAATGGCCTGTTGTATTGACCCATGTTCCAATTATTCCGCCCTTGGCTCACCCCCTGTAGAAGAAACCCAGTGGCAGTATCTCTATACCTTGTCCCCTAAAAGCTGATCCAGGCTCCACTTCCCTGAATATCCTTTCTACTGGCGAGGGGCTATTGAAGTTTACCACTATACAGTCCCCCCTTCTTGATTTCCTAGAACTACCCAACCAAGAATGACAGCGGGCCATGATAACATTCTGCACGGAGGCATGTCCTTCTGCAGTGTTGTGGGACAACTAGTAAGTTACCTTATTTTTAAGTTGGCCATAATCCTCGTCTGGGAGAGGAGGTACATTACCCACTATGATCACCAATGGGGTAGATTGCGGGGGTAGGTCAATAACGGGTAGGTTTTCCACAGTTCTAGTTTTCTTTTCTGTGTCTGTTTTTTCCTTATACGGGGCTAGAGATACAGGATTGTTTTTCCCAAATGCTCCCTCGATATGTTCTGTTCCTCTTTTACCGTTTTTCTTTATCGTTTCTACATCTTTGCTATACACATAGTTAATTGGTTTTCGTGGCTCCTAAACTATGGTGGTTAGTGTGGAACGGATTATAGGTGGTAGACTATTATTAGACTCAATAGGTTTTGTAGGTTGTGGGGCAGGGCCATAACTTTGCATGCAGGCTGCCAGGTTTTCCAGTGTGTGTGTGTTATCTGTAGTAGCCTGTTGTAATTTCCCCAGGTTCTCAGTTATTACTTTCATTCTTTCTATGAGTGGAAGCATAAAGGACTTCATTATCTGTTCCACTTGTGCCACAAAGCCTTCTGGGATTTGTGACATTAGTGAGGGCCGCTTGGATGACTGTAAGGTGACTGTAAGGTGGCAGTGAATGGGGTTTTAATGGGCACGCTCTGAAGAGCATTGGAAGCGTTGTTTAATGTTGACTTAACAGATGTTATTATATTCACCCCTTTATTAGATATTTGTATTACTTTTGAGCGTCTGCCCTTTTGTCGTCCTCCACTCCTCTTTCTTTTCCCAGTTTGTGTAGGGCCTGTTTCTGATTTTTTAGGTATGGGATCAGCTAACACATTTAGGGAGCTTGTCTCGGCAGTCCCACTTTCCACAGATAGTGTACTACTGCCTAATGTGGTGTTCACAGGGAAGCCGGTATTGCACCCAACCGATCCTACACTCACTTCTAGCACACTATCACCATTAGGTTGCTGACTGCCTAGTTGTTCTGGTGTTACTGCATTCATAATATTACCCATTGAGGACCACTTCGAACAAAGAGATTCCAGTGATAGGCGCTTTTCTGTAAGGGCTATTTTGCGTTCTAGGACAACTGCAGCTCTAGTAATAAAATTGTCTAGTGTCCGAGTAATACTACCCCCAATGGTGTTTGGCACTACCCTCCTCCCCTTCCATAATCGTTGTGCCATAGTCCCTGTTTATCTGGCAGCTGAATAAAGCACGGAGTGCCCATAGTCAATTCAGTATGCAACGATCAAGTCCCAAACAGTAAGCAAAATGTCTCACTTGGATTGATGACTCGTTAGAGGGGTGGCCCAGCCCGTCCTCTTCCGGCCTATGACGGCCTTAGACAGCCCCGCCCTTTTCCCGGGCTTCGCCCAGGCACGTCCCGCGCACGTCCCGCGCTGCGTGAGGGTAGGGCCGGCTATGAGGGCCTCCGGGGCCCTCTCGTGGCGCGATCTCCAAGCGCCTTGTGCAGCCCCCTGGGAGGTGTAGGCACGGGGGCTGCGGGCGTGTCACTGGCAGTGGCCGTTCCCCTCACGGCAGCTGGAAAGAAGCAAGCGGATAACCGGGAACAAAAGGTGAGTAAATGCCGTTCCCCTCATGGCCTGGACTCAGTCAGCAGGGTCTCTAATTTCGCAGCGCGTCCCCTTCTGAACTTTAACTTTTGAATGGGTACAAAGTCCTATGAGAGGGGAACATCGAGAGAGATAGAGAGGTGTTTCTTTGGGAACTATTTTGTTTTTGTGCTGATGTCTGCGTCTGTACTTCTGAGTAATATACTTTTTACCTATTTTTCCTAAACTGTTATGCTAATAAATGAATGTTTTTTTTTAATGTATCTTTTCTTTCAGGGTTATTAATGCATAACAGAATTATTCTTTCAAGTAAACGTGGAGATCATGCTAGGAGATGAGATCTCTAAATAAAAATTAAATAAATAGAGATTTAAGCAGGTCCTGTTATCCTTTAGTTAACTTTTACTAGCTGATCCATCGAAATTGAATAGTGGGATGTTTTACATTTTTCCTTCAGAAAAAAACATGGTATTAGAATTAAAACTGCAGGTGTGAATAATGTATAAATCTTAAGTTTAGGCACTCCATTATTGCCCCACGGCTCTCCTTTTGGTCTTCACTGAATCTTCAGAGTACAATAAATGTGTGAACGAATGAATGTTAGAAGTCATGGGCCCATTTGTGAGAAATTAGTGAATAGCTCCATGGGTTAAGGTGATGGTTTATGAAGAATTTTTGGAGCCGCACTGCACCAAACCCACATCTGGGGTTACCTGCCCCACTTGGGGTGACAAATGATAAAAGAAGAATTGATGGACAAAATGCAGAACAATGTCATACATTCACCCCAGTACAGAGATCTGGGCCTAAATCTATCGTTTGTTTGCACACCATTTCATTCCAGTTTGAACCCAACCATATGCAAATCAGTCATGACCCGGTCCCCAATGGGAACAGTCCAGCCCAAACTGCCAGGCCAGGTCCTCCCTGGACTGGAAACAGGCACACTAGGACCAGTTTTGGGGTTTCACCCCTCATCAACCAGGATAGCTTGACTCCAGTGGCATAGAGAGCACGGGACCCACATCCCCCATGAGGCATAGGGTCAAGACTGATTTGCCCATGGCCAGGTCTAAACTGGGGTTGGCACGGTGAGCAAAAGAATGATGGATTTAACTCAGATCTCTTGACTGGGGGTGAATGCCTTGATTTATTTGCATTCCATCCATCAATGTTCTACATATACATTAGGGCACAGACACAACATATATATGTGTTTCAGATATACACATGTTGTACCTACCTATCTATCCAGCAGCGAAATGTCACTCCATTGGACACTGCTGCCAAGAAACTGCCAGAGCATTGGGAATATCACAAAATGGTGGGTGGGTTACCACTGATATGACTGTCTTCTTGGGGCCTTCGCTGCTGCGATACGGCGGTCAGACCACCAAACTCAAAATAAGGTCATAAATGTATATCTATATTTAATGTGCAGGTACATGTATTTTTAATGTTACATTTGTACTTTTTATATTATAAATACATATATTTTTTTTAAGTTCAGAAAAGGTTTTACTGAAGAGAATAATATGATCATTAAAAAAACAACAACAGTACTTTGTATGTGCAGTTATTTGTTAATACATGAATACATGAAGGTATAATAAAGAATAATAATGATATATAATAACCACTAAAAATGGTGAAAGAATAATATATAAGAGGATATGAGTACAGTCAAAGGTTCACAGAAATAGTAAACAACAATATATTGCAAAAATACACAATTTTGAAGAAAATATATATATATTATAGAGAATGATTAACCAAGCATAATTAGAGACAAACAATAGGAGGTCAAGGAGGCTTGATAACTTCTTGTTGTGAGGGATCGGGTAAAGAAGCTTTCTTCACGTCATTGTCCAGAAATTGTGTGAGTGGGCTCCAAAGGTGAGAGCGTTTAGTAGCAAGAGAGATAGGATAAACGAGTGCTGTATCCAGGCGATGATTGTGACATACAGCATACCACCAAGCTAAATAGGACAATTTAGAGGAATCCTTCCAGTTTTTTGATATTTGCTGAAAAGCTACAGCTATTAACAAACTAATAAGTGGTAGCTGGGATTTACTCGTTTTCCAGTCCGGTGCTAAACTACAAAGAAAAAAGTGTGTGGGGGAGAGGGGGATTGTAGAGTGAAATATAGAGTTGATTAGTTGCCAGACCTGTTTCCAAAATATAAGAACGTGAACAAATGAACAGCATATGATGGAGATCAGCATTAACCTGGGACAATGTCCAGCAAGTGTTGGGATTTGTGTTGTGTATTTTATGCAAGTATTTAGGGGTAAGAAACAATCTATTGTAAATAAAGAAGAGTGTTTGCGTTGTGCTGGCCGCTCTCAAATGATTTCCTCAGTTTCGTCCAAATTCTGTTCCAGAAAGAGATAGGCCAATTCATTCCCAGATCGGATTCCCATAGGAGTTCCACTTTGGTTTTGTCTCGGGTCTCAGTAGGCATTAAACGGGAGTAAATGGTGGACGCTTTGGGATTTATGTGCAAAAGGTTATGCCATGGGAAAAGGGGATGGGAGCAGGAGGAAGGTGAAGATTTGAGTTTAGTATAAGTATCAAGTACTGCGTTCTGCAAGGTCAACAATTTAGGATTAAAGGAAGAAGGTAAATAATAAAGAGTTTGTAATTGCGTAAATTGAACGGGTGTGCCCTGATCGAAAAATTGATGCACCCAGACTAGCCCTTTGTTTCTCCAAATCTTCCAATATATGGGTTTCTTATTAACCCCTTCGATGCTCATGACGGAACGGTTCCGTCATGAGCTACGGTTGAGCTGTGCTCATGACGGAACCGTTCCGTCATGACCACGCCCGTTTTTATTAGGGCCCAGCACCGGAGGGGGAATCGCAGTCGCGCTGAAGAGGTTAAGAAGGATTTGTTTATTGTGCCAAATTGTAGAGTTGAGAAAGGTGTCTATATTATGTACCCTTAAGTAGGGTGTAGTGGACAGTAGTTTACATGATTGTTTGATTAAAGGGGTAGAGAGCTTTTGTGGTTTGCGAGTAAAGGAGAGATACTCCTGAAATGAGAAGGGAGCTAAAAATGAGGCCTCAAGATCTACTCAGAGAGGTTTGTCCTCAGATTGATTAGCAATCCAATTCGATAATTGTCGTAGCTGAAAGGCTTTGTGATAATTGGAGAAATGAGGGAAGTTGACACCGCCTTCAGATTTTGGTCTTGTCAATTTCTGTAGCGCCATTCTTGATTTTTTAGCGTTCCATAGAAAAGAAGTCAAAAGAGAATTAATCTTTTGAAAGAATTTAGATGGAATGGAAAGTGGAATGTTAGAAAGGGTACACAAAACTATCGGAGTCAACATCATTTTAATCGTGTCCAGACGACCCCACCAGGAAAGATGAAGGGGATGCCATCTTGCAACCAATGTTTTAAGTTTGGCGGAACATTTGTCTATGTTGAAAGCGACAGATGTCTTTATAGCGGGAGAGAACCAAATCCCAAGATATTTTATATGTTTAGGACTCCAAGTAAAGTTGGAGATCTATAAATATATATTTTTTATCTCTTTTAATTTAGATATAGATCAGCATACTGTTTTCAGCGCTTATATAAAATAAATAATTTTTAATCAATATATATTTCTAGTGGAAAGTTTGGTAATAGATATTTTATACATAGAGTATTACTTACTATACATTTGCCCTCTCAATATTTTTGTTGTGGCTATTTTCGTTCCATCTTTTTTAAACATAAAAATATAATTAATTTGTTTTTGGATTTTTATTCCACATTTTTGTTTCACAATATTTTTTTCTTGATATTCCAATATAAAACTCAGTCAAGGTGCAGTTTTTATTAGACTCAGAAAAGCAGAATAAAAAGACTGTCTCAAAAAGCCTTTTGAATCTATTGACTTTTGAAAATATTGTGCCAAAGAAGTCACCACTATTACGCAGTCTGCACAAAATTTGATAAATGTTAATTTTAGACTCATCCAACTGTCAGTCCAAGTACAACATCCTTTAATCAAAAGCATAACAACCCTAATAAAAAAATTCACCTACAAATGTAAAGCTAAAAAGGGGAAAACAATGTTGTTCAATTTAAAGACCCCATTTATTGTACTCTGTTTGACCCCACAAAGTAACAATAAAATCGGTGCGATAAATGTATTATAGATGCTTGCTGCAGTGGTCCAATGCTGGTCTTTATTGTTGAAGCATCACTGTCAGTCGTGTATACAGGCAGCGAGGAGATACATTCCAAATGCACTTCGTGGTCATGAATCATACACTTTGGGAATGTAGGTAGGCATGTTGAGATGTTGAATAATTCATTTTTGTCACATTGGGGTCTACTTTCATTCCTCTACTAGGCTGGAGTTATGCTTCTTTGCTCTTGTTCTCATTGTGTCTTACTTATCTGTGGCATGCTGGTATCTTGTTGTTGCTGGAAATCTGTATTCTGCATGTGCATCTGTGTTTTGGTACCACTTGTGTGTACCATGCTCACATGACAACATGTCTTACAGACATAACTGTTACTGTACAATGTCTGAATTGGGAAAAGTCGTATCTAAATTCTTAACAGCTCGTGGGCCGGGTGGGGGGGGGGGATACACCAGGCAGCTATGCCTTGCTAATGCATAAGTTGTAGATGCGCATACCCCAATGAATACATGTGTGATTCAGGTAGGGGTAATAAAACCTAAGTGCCATGACATTGTTTTGTTAGGTAGACTGTTTCAGAATAGGCTATGTTTTAGATTGTGGCCTACAGTATAGAGTTGGGCTGGGTAGATTGTGTGAAATCTTCCTGTTTGTGTGTGGAATATTACTTTCGCATTCAGAGAGAATGTTGTCACAATTGTTTGCTAATGCTCATGTCTGCTTTTCTATGGAAAGTTTGCCTGCATAATGAACTATTTGCTTGCAGTGTTAGTTGTAAAGAGTTATCTGCTCAACCTATTAGAAATCTGAGACCCTCATTATGAGTGGCCTTGTAAATGAACCTGATTTTCCCCACCCCTAGAGTTACCAATACAAAAGGTAACTGTTGGCTATACATAGGAGTGGGTTAAAACTGTCCCGTTACAAATTGGACGGGGCAGGTCTTCTAAGAAATTAGGAATTAGCAAGGGAATTGGAAATCCCAGGTTCGTTTCACCTGATAATACCTAATTTTCCTCTGCATTTTTACAAGGAGATTTCAGCTGGTTTCTGCAGCCAACAACCCCTGGTAAAAGTGCAGAGATTTATTGTGTTCCCATCAATCTCACAATTCTGTTTGGACTGTAACTGTCACTACCGGCTCCATCAGAATCAAGGGAGCACTGGAAATTAGGGCCATGTGTGACTTACAGCTAAAATTCAGCTTTTTTAATTGGGCCAAATAACAGTTTTATGTTTGAAAGCTTAATTATGACAATGCAATACAAAGCTTTTTCCCACTATTACATATTTAGATATCAAACCTCAGACACCAAGAAACTGACAAATATTTTACATCATCACCATTAGCTGCAAAGGCATGAAATGCAAGGCCAGCAAGTGACGTTAAAAGAAAATATTTTCAAAAGTGTCACAGTATCTAGAATGTAAGTTACAGTATTTTTCTCTCGGTGGAAAATAAAATGCATTAGACTTGATTCAACATGTTTTTCTACAATTGGATAATTTTTGATTTATGGGGCGAAATTCTAGACTTCACTGAGTACTAATGTAGCATTATTGAGAGCATGTAAACCTTATTTTCCACCTGCTTCATATTCTCTGCAAATCCCTCTACACAGTTTCAATGACCAATAATGTGCTCAGTGCCTGGCTTAGATCTAGACCAGTAGAGAGATGTAGAGGACGGCCATTAATCATCAGCCAATTATAAAGCAATCGCCAAGACAAAAGTTGAATCTTTCTAATGACAAATAAAGTACTCAGAAATAATCCCCAACAGCTTGCTCTTAATTGAAGTTCCTGTGGCGGCTAAATGACCGTAGAAAGCACAGGGTTGTCTCTAAAGTTGTCAAAATATATCAGCGCACTAGAACCATCCTCCTCCACTTCCGGTAAAATGTTACCAGTAGATAAATATCCATCAAATATGTGAGAGGTGTACAATACCTGTAGCAGACACAGGTACAGTGAGAGATGGCTGCCACAGCTTGTTTGTAATCGTAAATGCACATCCGAGATGCAAATACAGCACTTATAAATCATTTTTGTTTAATATCTAACACAAATAAGCTAAAATATGTACTTATTTTGGGGAGGGGGTGAGTGGTGTTTATGTTCAATCTTAAAGGGAGCGTTTTTTTACAGGATGTTCAGTTTTATTGGTGATGACCAATTAGACAGTATGTGCAATAAAACCAGTCATTTAACAGTTAGTTATATAAACATTTGGATAAGACTGAAGCACTTCGCGGGGTCGCCTTTCTTTCACTTTGTCTTTTTGCGAAAATGACTTTAAATGGATGGGCCTTTCCATCACCTTACCTACATGAAACATATCATATTTTCTGTGGTCGCCATCTGTCATATAATGTCCGGGTCCCTCTTTAAGCTGATTATTTAATTATCAGTGTATCAGTATCTGAACCCACTCTGTATTCACTGTGAGCGTTTCGCATAGATGTTTACTATAGAGAGGAAAGAACAAATAAATAAGTAGTAACATAGAAAAACAAAGAAAAGCCAATCTCACAATAAAGAACACACCTTAATTGGCTATACTCTAAAATATTATGTGCCTGATTCACAAAGTTAAACCTACACTTTGTGGTAAGTATACTATTTTGTTTGGTATTCACAAACTACCATTTTTATTTTACTAATAGAGACCCCGCACTGGTGGCTGAGACCCAGCTTATAAATATGTTGAACAAGTCTATCTTTTTATGTGCCGAATTCACCTCAGCTGTGGCATCCCTGCAACTGTAAAATAATTATTAGTAAAATTATAGTTTTTGATACCCAAAAAAATAATAAACGTACAACAGCGTGTAAGTTTACCTTTGTGAATCAGGCCCACAGTTCTTATATATGAAGAATGTGTTCGTAAATTGCACATAATTATAGCAATTCACAAACACGGGAACTCACCAGGTACAAGAGGAAAGCCTCTGAATACGCTTCCAACAGGGGGCATGAACATTTCTATAAGGACACTGCAACAATAAAATAAAACTGTATATGAATAACGTGCATGGTAGACATAAAAAGAAGTGCAAAAAAATGTGCCACTATATTTCAGCCATCACCAGCCTTTTTCAAAGGGAATAGAATTAAACGAAAGCAGCTATCAACAGTGAATATTCAGTAAATATTAGTTATCGGTGCGCATGCCCCAATGAACAAGTGTGTTATTCAGGTAGGGATAATGAAACAACAGTGCCATGGCATTGTTCTGTAAAGGTTGACTGCTACAGAATAGAGTATGTTTTTAGATTGTGACCAACAGTACAGGGGTCTTCTGGGTTACTTATGTACAAACGTTTGGATAAGAATGAAGCCCTTCTCTGGGTCGCCTTTCCTTTACTCACCATACCCACTTGGCATTCTTCGTGGAGACTCAGCTCCTAGAAAGGTAGCACTGGGCTATCTTTTTGTGAGCGGAGTTCTCTGTGAATGAGGCCTTTCATTCTTATATTAGTCGAGTGTGTTGATAAATTTTACATAATTATAGCACCACCCAAACGCTGGAACTTCTCCTGATACATGAGGAAAACCCCTGACGAACCTATCATCAGGAGGCATAAAAGTTTATATAATAACACACTAACAATAAAATAAAAATATTGGTGAGTAAAATAGTATAAACTATGTGCCACTAGACACATATTGTCCACCTCCAACCTTTATCAAAGTAAATAGAACTAAACAAACACAGCTATAAACAGTGCCCATATTTAGTAAATAATATGTAACAACAGTCACTTAATGGAATGGTTTTTGATCCAGATTCCTTTTTATTTTTGAAAAAAGGTCTTTTATTTTTTTTTTCATACAAAGATTATTTATCTTTTTTTTCCAAATTGTCTATCGCACGTATTTCAAAAAATACCTTTTTCAGGCGGATTCAAAGTATTTTAAATGGATTTTTTCAAAGGACTGTTTTTTTGTGATGAAGTCTACTTATGCATTGGTTTCGATTTTTTTTTTTAACTTTGGATTCCTACTTGTGGACTCGGATTTCTGCGTCCATGGTCTTCAGGAACTAATCTGTGAATACGTTTCTATAGTTATTCATGAAGATGTGCAATTTCCTTCTATGCTGCCATCGTAGAATAGTTTTAACTGCTGCTTTGTCATTATCATAACTGCTACAGTTATGTTGGTTTATTTCTTAATATGCTTTAAAATAAAGATCTTGTAATAATTGGTTATGTTTTTAAATATGCAAAGACATTCTTTGTTTTAATATGCGTTTAATTATATTATATTATTGTTTAAAAATATATATTTATTGTGTATCAATTTGCTTGTTATTCAAACTTTCATTTAAATAGTTCCAATTGTTATTAATAAAAAGCAAATTGTCATTTAAAAAAATGTGTTTCTTTATCAAAATTGTGTATGGCTTAGTTTATCAGTTTGTTTAGTGTAATGGTTTTATGTGTGTATGGTGCTGTATATGATAGTAGTGGTAAATAATTGATTCTATGTAGTGTAGTCCTTGGATGTTTAGGAAGAATAGGACTTTGCGAGCTAGCATTTCATGCATTTGTAGAGATTGTTTAAATACAGCAGGCATACTTGTTGTGCCAGCGTTTATCTTTAGTGTGGGTCTTGATAGCTATGTATACTAAAGGACCTGCACCTATTTAATCCCCCAAGATGTTTTGCTTTTGACTACCCAGTTTTGGACTTTTACTGTGAGTGAATCTCACTAATTGAGTTTCACTCATAGTTACCCTCCGTGGAAATGGACTGAGTCAAGGTATGCTGCTGTACAGCTAGAGTAAAAGGCTCTGAGCTTGTAACACACACATGTTAGCACATGATTGTTCACATCTATGCAGACTAAGCACTTGAGGCAATCATATAGCTCAGCCTGCTATCTGCATATAGGTAGTCTCAGAAGGGACTCTTTGTGGATTGATGGTTGTAGGAATGAGGAGCCACAGACATGCGGTAAGTAGAACATAAGCTTATTCATACAGAAGAAGGCAGCTTGACAACCACCACAGGTAAGCCACAGCCAACCCAATGATCGCAAAACAAATCCACTCCGTGGAATCCTCATGTCACACTCCACATGAGGATTCCACCTAGGCAAGTGGAACACTACACACCTTCCCCCTTCAGAAAAAACAAACAAACAAAAAAAACAATGTAAACATACAAAAACTATATACAAAAATGATAGGGAGCAAGATAAAAATATGTGCATATACAATCAATACAAGCTGGTAGAATTTAAAACTGAATAAAATATTTCAGTCTCACGGGCAAATTCTTAACACATGAACTTCTTCTCACCTCCACCCCATGTTCGTCACTCATAGGTTGATTATTACACTGTACCTCTTGATAACCTAAATCCGTGGTGGAAATAGATGTATTGTCATTATTATCACAAACATCACTGGAAACCTGAACATTCTGGTCAACATCCTGACCATTATTCAACTCACAAGGAGCAGCAAACCATTCACTATCTTCATTGGGATTACTGTAGGAAAAATCCGTGCAAGGTATTACATTTTCCTTCGAAACTCCAGTGCAATCATCACTCATACTCACATTAGTCATCTCTTTGACCTGAGATTTACACACCAAAAAACGTCTAAAGTTCCATATCTTCTGGCCTTCTACTCTCACAGCTTTACTAAAAACTTCAATGACTCTCATGGGATCAAACCACTTAGACAACTTCCTGCTTGATAATCCACTACATTTAACATGTACCATGTCCCCCACTTTCAATTTAGAGTCCATATACTGGTTCTTTAGGCTACATCCCTTCATCTAATCCCGGTACATCTTAACACTCTTGCTGACCTTAACAAAATCCAAAACGGTGTCATAAGAATTTTTCTTTTTTAACTACCAAGGCATGAGTTTAGATCCAGGTCTTCTGACATGTAGCATTTCGAAAGGAGACAAACTTTTGACAGAATAAGGTGACGTGCGACAAGTCAACAAAGTTGCCCTTAACATTTCCCTCCACTGCATTCCACTACTAATGGCTAATTGAAAGGACTCTTTAATAACTCAATTGAATCATTCTACCTGACCATTAGCCTGAGGGGGATAATTGGACACCCGCTTGTGTACCACACCAAGCCTCTTAAGAAACAACTCTAGGTAATTACTTACAAATTGTGGACCATTGTCAGAAATTATCTTCTCAGGTAATCCTTCATGACAAAAAATGTAATCTAGAAACTCAATGACCTGCACAGATGTAATCTTGTCCACAATCTTCAAATCTGGCCATTTGGAAAAATAGTCCACCACTAGTAAAGCATACATAAATTTACCCAGATGTGTTCCAAAAATGTCAATCCCTAATTTTCTCCAAAGACCCTGGGCATATTCAATAGGAGAAACATTGAAAGACACAGGCTTGACAGATTTGTCCCTCTTGGCACAGGGAGAACACTCCTTGACCCATTTGTCTACCATGCTATCAATATATGGCCACCAGTAAAATTCTCTTATTCTTCTTTTGGTAGTGGACATGCCCATATTACCCTCATGGGCCAAGTATATATCAGATCCCTGAGTTTCCGTGGTGGAACAATTTTGTCTTCCCTCTTAACTATGCCATGCAAAAACATAAGTGCCTCATTGATTTTAAAAAATGAAGCCAGTTCCCCACTCAGCTTTCTCTCTGCAGGTCAAACTTTAAGCAAACATTTCTGAACCTCAGCTAAAATACAATCTTCTTGCATAGCTTCATTCCATTTTTCTTCAGAAATAGTTTTTAACATTGTGTTCCTCTAGCCAGCCACTATCAACATCATCTAAAGTGTAAGCTACATCACATTCATCCACTCCTTTGATTTCGGTATTATCTAATAAAGGTAAACGTGACATACAGTCTGCATGAACATTGCTACGACCTGGGATGTATTCAACCATACATTGATATTCCTGCAACTTACTAGCGAGTCTTGGTAATCAAGCTGTCAGCATTCTCCCTCCACCAGCAGCAAGCATAATAATTAGAGGCTCATGATCAGTTCTTAACTGAGATTTGGTTCCCCATAGGAACTGACGCAAGTGTAGAGCTGCCCAAGTACAGGCTAGCAACTCCTCAATAGTACAGTAATTACGTTGTGAATCTCACAGCATTCTTGAGACATACGACAAAGCATATTCACCAGTACAATCCTTTTGGACTGAGTTGGGGAACCATGGCGGCAGGCTGACGCCGGTCGCTGGAGCTCCCGGAGCAGCGCGAGGCATGAACTGAAGTGAGTGATATTTTTAGCCCACCAGTATTGTATGATGTAGCAGAAAGAAACATAGATTTCAATCATTTAAAACAACTAACTTTTAAAAAAGACGGGAATACTTTTGGTTGGTTACATGGGCCAGGATACAGCGGATCAGCAGGGGATCTGGAGGCGCGTAGCAGACCACTGGAGGAGGACGAGGTTAGCTTCATCACTGGTTGGCTTCCGGGACAGGGGTAGGCAGTTTCAGAACAGTTCATTGGCCCGGGAAGACTGGAGGAGAAGCCTGGGAAGAGTCGAGGAGGACGCTGTGGTGAGGAGCTCAGCTTGGACTCTCGACCAGAGGGGGTAAGGCCTAGGAGCTGGAAAAGTTTACAAGCCAAGGGAATAGTGGTTTTGTCGATGGAAAAGGACTCGCTCTACACGATATTTCAGTCTGATAAAGAGAGGGAGAAAGAGGGAGACGTTGCAGCCATAGAAGGAACAGGTGTGCTCGAGCAGGGTTGGAGGTGCTGGAGGGGCCAGAGAGGGGTATTGTAATTACACCAACTAATAAAGGAGCCCCCTCGTTCCCGATAAAAACAGATATCAGCTGAGGTCTCACCTGAGGCAAAAGACAGAGGTAGTAAAACCAATGCAGGGAGAGAACAGGTGACTAGGGAGGTGGTACCAGTTTCACAAAAAAAATTGACAAAATCTGGGGGGAGACTAAAGCTGTGTGGTGATAAAGCTACGTGTATACTGATAAAAACTGCCCCATCCCTCACCCCTTACTTTAAAATAATGGAGCATGTCGCAGGCCCTAAAGGAGGAGGAAATACAGTTGCCCAAATAAATTCTGCTCCTCTGCAATTGGAAAATCGATTTGCATTACTAGCGAATGAAAAAAGAGGGGATGGTCAGTGTGACGACCAGTGTGAGATTCAGGAGGCACTCAGCAATGCCAACTCCCTTCATATTACAGCCACATCCCCCATTGTGTCAACAATGGTGTCAATCTCAAGTTTTAGCCAACCACAAGGTAATGGCAGTGCCTTGGCGGGGGGAAATAGGGACAAAACACAAGGAGCAGAGGGGGAAAAAGTCAGGTTCAATTGATGTTTCTGAGCTTAAGAAAGGACATTTCCTCGAAATTTGAGATTTCGGAGATCAATCAGAAAGGGATACATGACAAGTGTGACGCCCTAGAAATAAAACTGGATGATATTGCCATACGAACTGGGGCGTTGGAGAGTGAGGTGAAGATTCTGTCAGAAGTAGTGTCAGTAAATACTAAAGATCTAGAAAAATTAAAAGCGCAGAATAGAACCTTGCAGGAGGATTTGGAGAGGCTTGAGATACAGGCAAGACAAAGCAATCTACGAGTCCTTAAAGTCTCGGAGGGTGCAGAAGGCGGGGACATTAAGGCTTTTATATGCAAAATGCTGAAAGAAGGAATCCTGAAGGATAGACCGGATATAGAGCTAGAGAAAGAGATCCAGAGAGTCAATAGAGACCCCTTCAAGCTAAATCCCGCTAGGAAGGCTCTGAGGAAAATATTGATTAACTTCCTTAGGTATGCAGTAAAGAAGCTGGTACTGGGGAGAGCTCTGAAAGAAACATCCTTAAAATATGACTCATTCTGTTACCAAATTAGATCAGGTCTTGGGAAAAGAACGGCTCAGAGGCAGTGGGAGCTTGGGAGTAGAATGGGTGAATTGAGAAGCAGGGGTGCCCAGGTTCAAATGAAATATCCGGCCATGCTTAAATATAATGTGGCAAAATAAAATGCAGAGCATTAGCAGTCCAGAGGAAGTGGATATATTTTTGGCGCAGATGTAGATATGAGTTTGATATAGATAAACGAGGTTAGAAACGGGATTTTGTTGGTGGAGATAGATATTGTGGGCACTTGATGTGGAAAAATAGGGGGGTTATTCAATTTTTCCTTTGGGTTGATGCTTCCTTCTGTGATGGGAGGGTCTTGAATGGTTGTTTGAACCACCAAAGGAGTAAAAGGAGAGTTTCCTGGGGGGGGTGGTGGGGTGGAAAGCAAAGGGTGTGGGGAGCAAGGGGAAAAAAAGAAAAAATGTAGTCCTCATGGATGCTTTGGGTTCACAATGGAAGAAATCAGGAGGCTATAAAGACAATAGCTTTAAATATGGATAAGGCTATTAGAATTAAACTATTAACATGGAATGCGAATGGGCTGAGGAATAGGAGAAAAGTTGTATCGGGTAACAGAATTTTTAAGGAACAATGAGGCACACATTATTTTCTTACAAGAGTCCCATTTGGAAGCACAAACAGAGTAATAGCAAAGTAAGATGGGTCCAGGAGGTGCTCTGCTCTGAGCAAAGAGGAAGCACAAGGGGAGTGGCATTAATTATAAGAAGTAATGCAGGAATAAAAGTAGTTAAATATGAGACAGACCAGTCAGGGAGATGGTTGGTGGCTACTATAATGATTCAGGACAGACCATTTGCTTGCGCAGTATACCATGGACCAAATGAAGATAATCCTGGAGCACCTTCAAAACTTAAAGTTTGTTTGTTAGACACAACAGCACCGATCGTTATAGGAGGTGACTTTAACCTAGTTCTAAATAAGGAAATAGACAGCACCTCGAAAATAAAATATAGTAGTCCCCCTAAAACTTATAAAACTTTAAAAAATATGATGAGAGAGTTTAATTTGTTGGATATTTTGTGCAGCAAGATGGGGGAAACTATAGATTTTACTTTTTACAGCAAGAAATACAGCCACCATTCACGAATTGACTATTTCCTTATAGATCAGGAGTTGTTTACAGAGGTCGATCATGTAAATCACATCCCCTCAATATTATCAGATCACTCAGAGGTCGCCATGACTCTGGGATTACAGCAAAAAGAGGCGCAGAGAAGGTGGACAATAGATAGCACGATATTACTAAATGAAGAAGCGATCTGTGATCTAGGGGAAATTGGACTACTTCCAATTTAATATGAGCACAGCTAAGGATCATATAGTTTGGGAGGCTTAAAAAAGCGTATTTAAGGGAGATAATCAAGTCTATAACGGAGTAAAACCCTGAAACTAGATGAAGCGAGAAAAATAAGCGAGATTAAGGGAAAAGAAGGAGAATTACAGAAGGCATCAATGGAAGGTCTAAGTACAGTATCAGCATTAGCAAAAGAGCTGGAGGGCTTGCAGGCCGAGTTTCAGGCACAACTAGATAAGAAGCATCTAAACAGATGGAAAACAAGTAAGCTTCAGCATTTCGCATATGGGTAGAAGTGACGTTCCTTATTGGCATGGAAAGCTAAGGCAGATAGGGCAAGGAATACAATAAGGAATCAAATAAAAAGAGGGTCAGGAGAAACCATACAAGCGGACAAAGATATTTGTGAAGAAGCTCGAAGTTTTATAAGTGAATTGTATAGAGAGGATATAATGCCAGGACAAGAGAACATTCAGAAGTGGTTAAAATTGTTAACAATCCCCCAACTGACAGAGGAACAAAAGACATTTGTAGAAGGAGGCATTACTGAAGAAGATGTAAGGGTACAGGGCAAAAAAATGGCAAGGGGAAAAGCCGCAGGTCCATATAGTCTGCCAGTAGAGCTGTATTTATGCATTTTGGATAAAGTGGTGCCAATTTTAAAAATCTTGTTTAATAAAATATATATAGCAGGGGAAAATCCACCTAGTTCATGAGCAGAAGTTACAGTCACGCTAATCTTAACACCGAATAAAGATCCCCAGACGAATGACTTCTACAGACCTATATCATTACTAAATACAGATTACAAGGTATTCTCAGGCATAGTGGCATCAGGGGTTGCAAAGGCAATAAAGGGGATAGTTCACTCAGATCAGAGGAGCTTCATACCAGGGAGGCAGTTGAATGAATTAACTCCCCAGATACTGCTGGCCATAGATATGGCAGAATTAAGAAAGGTGCCACTAACTGTAGTGGCATTAGTTGCTGCCAAAGCTTTCGACCAAGTGAACTGGGCATACTTGTGGGAGACCCTAAAAAGTTTTGGCTTCCCGAACAATCCAGTTGAGACGGTGATAAATCTATACCTTAATCCCAAGGCAAAGGTGCTGGTGAAGGGGGACCTAACAGATTGGTGTGGCATTACAAGAGGCATAAGGCAGGGGTGTCCCATGTCCCCGCTCTGGTTTGATTTATACATTGAGCCATTTGCCAACTGGCTCAGGACAGATACCTCAATTTCTCCTTTTAGTTTTGGCTAGTTAGAATTTAAACTTGTTTTATATGCAGATGACCTGCTTCTGTCCATGGCAAACCCTCAAGAAGCAATTCCCAGTGTAATGGAGAATGCAGAGAGATTCGGCGAGGTCTCGGGGTACAAGGTCAATAGGGAAAACACTGAAATTATGGAATGGAATCAGGGGGTGAGAAGCCAGGGGGTCAAAAAACAAATGAGATATTTAGGGGTACAGCTAACTCAGAAACTGGAGGATATTACTATAGTTAACTGTAAGAGATTCAGTAAGGAGGTAATAAGTTCACTTCTACAATGGGCAAACCTCCCTTTAAATATCTACGGGAGGGTTAACCTTGTAAAAATTATTATCTTACCAAAATTACTTTGCTTTAAAATTCTTTTCCACTGTCCTTCAGGAAAGAAGATATCAGACTTACTAACCTATGGTTATGCCTTCCACTTTAAAAAATGTTGATTGTTGGCTAGTAAGACTGATATTTAATCAATAGGATTATCAATTGAGGCTTGTTAAAAGAATTGGTGCAAGGTCACCAACATTTTCTTTATATATATGGAGATCCAAAGTTTTACAAGAAAGTAAAGCTGAAGATGTTAAGGCGGCTTTAGAGACCTGTGTCTGTATAAGAAAAAGAATGAAGACTCCATACTATGCAGCACTGGCCCCCATCTGGGACTCCCCAGGCACCGCTGAATGCCTTTGAGATCAACTCAGTCAGCCGTTGAGAACGGGAGGTATAAATTACTGGGGAGATCTAAAAAAGGAATCCAACTTAGTAAGTTGGGAAGTGCACAATAACATAACAAGAGGGACATTGACGAGGTTTAAATATTATCAGATGTCCTCTTGGTGGGCAAATCAAAGCTGGCCTCAGGAGGAGGAAAATCCGAAACTGGATCAAGTAACCTGAACAGATAAGTAGAAGAAAGAAATATCTTTCTGGTATTGGGCCCTTTTGGACACAGAGGACAATGTAGAAACTGAAATTATAAATCTTTGGGGTAGAGAATACAGAGATGAAGACATCAATACATGTTTTCTATGTTACAGTCTGTAGTAAAACCAGCATCACTCAAGAGGAATCACTTGTACTCAGTCTACAGCGTCTACTGGTCTAAAGTCACAGGTAATACGCATAACTGCCCAAGGTGTAAGTATCCCGTAGCAGATGACATACATATGTTTATGGAGTGTCCAAGAATTAAACCCTACTGGATGGGGGTATGCAATTTTTTTGGAAGAAGTGCTGGGAATACCAATAGAAGTAAGTACCAGTTTGATATTCTTTGGACTTACGAATGACTATCAGTTGAATGCACCTAGTTCAAAATTTACGTTTTATGTGATAATTTTAGTGTGACAAGAGATATGTAGGCTGTGAAAATCAGAAACTCCCCCAACGTTTGCTGAATGCTTAAAGAACATAATTTACACCAGTGAATCAGACATGGATTGTGACAGAAGAAGTAAAGTAAGTAACATTTTTATTTGCACAATTAATTAAAATCATTGCAATATACACATTCATGATCGACCATTGAAAGGACAATTTTCAGAATCGATAAAAACGTCTGGAAATTTGTGAGATGAAAAAGAAAAAAGAAATGTCACTTTAGGGGGGCTAAGACTCAGTCTTGCTCAGATGGTAAAATTAAAGAGTTAATTTCTGTGATGAATTTTACAAAGCGCGTCGCCATCTGAGGTGAGTCGCCCCTCATGCATCTATCGAGTGCTTCTTGGCATGTCCTGATGTTAAGACAAACCCAAATTGGGCGAAGCCAGAAGATTCTTTGGGCATGTAAACGTTGGCAAAAGCACAAAATGTGGGTGAGATTTTCCTCTTCCTGGTTACAGAAGCGACATTGGGAGGAAGCTTCTTTCTTGTATCCTTGGCCGAACTTATATGCCTTCAGCAGAATTAAGCCAAAACGGAATCTCATTAGTTGAAGTTTTACATGAGATTTCATGGAGGATGCGGGATAGGGCGGTAAGGTTTTCGGGGCGTATAGCTTGGAGGCTCAAGAGCCTTGGAAGAGCTGTACTACTTGTTGCGTGGCATGGTCATTTGATAGAATTTTTCCCTGTTTGGAAAAAAGTTTCGATTTCACCTCAATAGGCAGCAAGGTAGACCATATGTCCTTTGCTTTGAGGGATCGAGGCAAAAGATCAAGTATTTGTTCCACAGTGTTTTGGGGTTACTGAGTAATGACCATAGACAGCTCTTTAAAGTCTGAGGTCTGGCTTGTTGTGTATTTAGACCGAAGAAGTAAAGTTAGGATTTGGTCTGCATTGACAGACTGGAGGGAGAAGGTAAGTGAGTCCTATGATTAAGCCAAGCATGCGGTTGGTCCTGGCCTCCTTAGTAACATTCTGGGGCCCCCAAAGTGAACAGGAGATGGAAATGGAAACAGTATTATCTTTGCGAGGAAGCTCTGTTCTCTCTATTCCCCCGAGGGTTGGCACAGGTTGGTATAGAGAGATAGGAGGAATCCTTACAAGAGTGTTGGCAGAATGAGGACCAAAATAAAAGTACAATCCTTTAGCATAAGTACTGCACCCAAGCCTACACCACTAGCACCCACTGATACAATGCACTCTGTTGTAGTCTCCCTGTCAAGTTGTTCTCCCACAGCTGGGTTTACCAGTTAGAATGTTGGTATGCTGCCTGGTTACCCTGTTTCTGGGTGCTTGTATTCAAAGGAGCGGAGAGCAATTTCATTTATGTAACCTGACATGAAATGGTTTCAAACTTTTTCTTCTGTAATTACAAAACATTTCATCATGTGTATATATTAATGTTCATTCATTAAGCATTCACTGTACGCATATGCTTAGAATGGAATATTGTTTTAATATGTACAGCACCATTGCATTTCAAGCACAGCAACAGTTTTTATGCATTTGAAAAATTTGTTTTAGAAATTTTTTAGCAACTCATGTGTAACTCTATTTTTAGTATGTTTAGCATTTTGTAAAGTTGATCATTCAAAACTGGAGTGGGTGTTGTGTTTTGATTTAGATACCCGTACATAGGTTTCCTGAATCATGCCCTTAAATAGGCACAACTCACATTGCCCTTATTTAGGCATAGTATCCCAGTCCCCATTTAGGCATCAGCCATGCTATCCAAATACAGGCATGGTGTTAGAAACGGGATCTCTGGCTGGCCAAGGCTTGCGCCAACGTCAGTCAGAGACCACCACTTCCACGTCAGGGCAAGGGAGTCACACGCCAAGATAACCCCTACTCGCCCTCTAGGTAACATGGCGCGAGCAGCAAGGCTAAACTTGGAGGCTATGTAGGTTAAGTATTTGCGCACGCACCCCAGCAACAACACCCAAAGGCCCACCACAAAGGAAACTCCACACAAGGTTATATAAAAATAGCCTTTGTATTATACCAAAAACACATTAGATAAGAACACGCATTTTACAATGTGCCAACAGGCACGGGCAGAATTTACAGGGGATATGTACAAGACAGGGCCACATGGACCACTGTCAGGAATCATCACTTTTTAGGAATAGTAATAAGCACATAGAACACTTTTAGAACAAGTTAGAAAATGTAGCACACAACCAGTAATACTGGTATAGGGTAAGTACCTCCTACGCAACCCTAACCACCTTAGGAAAATATTGCGCAGGGAACCAAGACCTCACTAGCAACACCTGTACTAGGAGAAAAACAACCACCTAAGAGTCACCAACATCTAGGGGTATAAGCATAGGAACATTACACATGATGCCTTAACATTCAGCGGTGTAAGCCCAGAAATCACATGATGTATCAGAACACATTCAGAGGTGTATGCAAGGAAAACACATGATGCAGAACCTACATTCAGCGGTGTAAACACAAAGGAAAACACATGATGCATGAGAACACATTCAGAGGTGCAAGCACAAGCAATTGCGCAAAACTCACATGAGCCACTACCTGTGGCAGTCCCCAGGCCAACTGGCCTTGTTGGGGCTAGGACGCCCTGTGTTACAATGTCCAGGTCCTAAACGTGGCAGCTGCCCACAAAGTGCTGGGCAGCTGGGATCAGAAAGCTGTGGCAGGGCTCTCAGTAGCCCCTAGAACCAATCTGCGCCACCTGAGCCACACAGGCTCTAAAACAATGATGCCCCCCACGTTGGAGCCTCACAGGCTCTAAAACAAAATATGGCCCCTCTGAGCCACACAGGCTCACGCACGTTGGGGCGACCCACTGCCAACTGGGGCCGCCCTTGAAGCCTTCATGGCTTCATACTGGCAACAGGCGCCCCTCATGTCTAATAGGGCCCTCTCTGGAGCCAAATAGGCTCGTAAACAAAATATGGCCCCTCTGAGCCTCTCTAGGCTCAGGCACGTTGGGGCGACCCACTGCCAACTGGGGCCGCCCTTGAAGCCTTCACGGCTTCATACTGCAAGAAGCGCGAGCTCGCGCTACTGGGGAGGGGCGGACACCGACAACGTGTCCCGGCGCCCCTCCTCTCTTCTGCCCCACTCTGCCCGGCCCCAGCCCAGACTCACCGGGACTCAGGGGCGGGCTCCTCTGGGCGGCGGCTCTTCCTCGCTCACGGTGGGGGCAGGCACCGACAATGTGCCTCGCGCCCCCTCCGCTTCCGCTCTGCTCCTCCAGGGCTCCCTCAGCAATGGGAGCCCTGCACCGGCGCCACCAGCCGCCATCTCCTGCGTGCCTTCTTCCTCTTCTCTCTGCCCCACAGGCTGCGGGGCGGGACTTCCGGCCGGCCGCGCTGAGATTGGCCGGCCGGCCAGTCACTTCCGGGTCGCCGCGGGCAGCGCGGCGGCCCTCGCTAGGCAGGCAGGCGGGCAGGCAATCAAAATATCGGCGTGGGCAGCCGAAGATAAAGTAACGTTGAAAATAAGCGAGGTGGGCACTCGCAAAGTAAATAGTCAAATAAGCGGGGTGGCACCCGCCAATCCTCACGCAAAATGCGGGCAACGAAACGCTCGAAATGCAGCCAGGAGCGCTCTCAAGCGCTAGGATCACAGCACGGCGCTACCAGGCGCCCAAGGTCCCCAGAGCAGACCCCTACAGCAAGAAGGGTCCACAGAAAGCGCTCTCTGCAGGAAAATCCATCAGCCCTCTAGGAAATGCAGCAGGCAGGGGGACAGCCAGGAAGAGTCCCCTAGCAGTCCATCCAATGTCCAGGAGCTGGGCAGGGCCCAGGGATTCCCCTGAGCCCCAGCAGCAGCATGCCCCTGGCAGATTCAAGTTAGAAACAAGAACATTTTCATGGGGTCACAGCCCCTCTTTTATACACCTTTTCCCTTTGTCTTTAGGAGCAGGGTGGGGGCAGAACCAGTCGCAGCTGGTCTGGGAGTACTGTTGATGGTTCAACCACCCTCTCTATTCACTGGCAGGGCTTGGGTCATTAGACGCACCACAGGGGGGCGGAGCCAGCATTGTGTGGGGAAAACCCAGCCCATCCAGGACACAGGTACACTCCTCCCACACATCACTCATGCTAATCTCACACTCACCACCGGGCAGACCCATCCAGACTTCCTGGAGCCTGGCATGCCAGCCAGCTCCAGCCAATCACGCCCCAGCACCCTCACTGCACACATATCTCAATGTCCAGAAGTAGCACTTCCCTTCTAGACACATACATGCCGCATACACCATCTCGCAGCATTCACTCTCACGAGTTCACACATACTAAACTCGAGCCTGCACTCCCCACGCATCAGGAACTACCAGGGACACACACATTCCCCATGCATTCCTATGGGAGGGCAGGCCAGCCATACTACACGCACGCACTTTACTCTGGGACGCAGGGAAAAAGTGCGCAGTGACCCAAAAATCACTAACACAGGTTACAGACACAGGCTAGGCAAAAGCAAAAAGTTGCGGGGTGAACCTGCCAAAAGGGCCAGGTCCAACACATGGTCTCCTACATCCGTCCATCCCACATCACAACATGTTCTTAGAAACCAGGCCCTTAAGCCATTGGGACTTTCCCTGCTTGGATTATTGATTTCTCCAAGAACTCATTTATTATGCATGAACAACTAATCCTTAGGGGTTCATTCATGACATCTTCCTCTGCCCGACTTTATGTCAATGCTAGCATTCCTAGGCACCTTCCAGGTATAAAGATACCTTCACTTACCATGGCAAACCACGGCTCGGCTACACAGCTCGCCACGGCAAGTTCGGAAGGAATTTGCGTCCCCGCCTGATGCACTGACCAGACACGGTCATCCTGCTCGCAGACAATCCAGTATCCAGTGTCCTGACTCCCTTTGCGGGGGGTGTTAGGGATTGAGATCTGGAAATAGATTCCCACCTCTCTCATTGTAAGGTATGGAGCAGACTAAAACCTAGAGGGACTCTTGGCATATAAACGCAATACAAACTATAGCTTACCATACTATAGAAAACAGCACCTACTTCTTACCTCATACTACACTTAAATTAGGTACACTGGGGTAAAACTATTTAGAAACACCAGACGAGTATTCACATTTTAGCCTGTGTTATTTATGTATACTTATATGAATATATGTCACAGCTAAAAGACCATGCTACTGCAGAAATATTTCTTCTTACTGATTACGCTGTACGTAATATATCTCGCATACTGTCTTGCGATTGTAACGGCTCATATCTCTAGCACGACAAATAAGACTGTTCAATAAATCCTTTTATTGAAATGCCTGTCTATCTATTTCTGTGTAACTCTGAAGAAACAAAGCATGTGGGATTGACTAAGTGAAACTGTTGTCTATTGTTTCCATGATTCTGAGAACTGTTCCAATTCTAAGGGAAAAAAAGTTTGTCATGTTTATGCGGTTGTCAGAAACTACTCCCTTCTTGTTTATTCGAGAAGTTTCTAGTGACCTCTGCGTAAGCTGGCACACAGAGTAAGTAAGTTTAATATACTCGATAGAGGCATACTGACCACAGTCCTATGCAAAAACTATAGTGTATGTTATTCCAATGCGCAGAGCCTATAAGGGATATAGGAACTACACTACAAAAATGCTTCCAAAATTCCAACTGGTGTGCCTGTCACCGATAGATGCAGGCAAAGTATTAGATTTGCACTGGACAAATGAAATTTGACTTCTACAACCAGGAGCAAGATGGCCGCTAAAACATGAAGCAACCTGCTGACATCACACTAGTTGATCCATTGTAGAATCAACCCAATTCAAGATGGCCACCAAGGACGTGCTTGACATGCCGACGTCACAACACGAAGCTTGCACGGACTGACGATGAGCAGCACACACGGAAATGCCTCAACTGCTGCCGATTTGCCAAACCAGTGTAAAATCACTGGCAAAGGACTCACAGCACTCCTGAGTCTGCGGATCACACTCCCAACATCGTCACCTACTGCAGAATCCAAGCAACATTGATACTTCAAGGAGATCCTATCACCGAAAATTGCCGAAAATGACATGAAAAGTGAGCGCTACCTCCTTTTCCCCTTCGTCGCCAAATTCATGGAGGAATGAGGAGCCGCAGATGTGCGGGAAGTAGAACATACGTTCATTCATACAGAAAGAGGCAGCTTGACAACCATCACAGAAAATCCACAGCTGACCTAACGGTTGCAAACCAAATCCACTCCGCTGAATCCTCATGCCACATTCCGCATGAGGTTTCCGCCTAGGCAAGTGGAACACTACAGTGCTGACCTAGTCTAGACCTAATAATGTGAGCGGGCAATCATAGCAGACATCTACAGTCATTACTAGACAGTCTGTGTGCTTCAAAGAATTAAATCTTAAGGGGAACATCCTTTACAACGCGGATGTTACACCGCAGCTCCCTTACGACGCAACTTTTACAACGCAAGTTGTAACAACGAATTGCGCTGGGGGGCGCTCCAGGATAGTAAATAGTTTAATTTACTATCCAACTCCTTTCCTACTATCCATGGGGACTGGAGTTGGAATAGTAAATTAAACTATTCACTATCCAGCCCCCAACAACGCAAGTCGTGGTAACGACTTGCGTTGTAAAACATGCGTCGTAAAGTACTGCAATGTAAAACATCGCGTTGTAACGACGTACGTCCAAATCTTAAAGGTGAAATATTTGCTAAACCGCAGTTTCACCATACTTAGATCTGGTAATGTGGGTCAAGTATCAATCCCAGGGGTACATGTCCCCGGGTGCTAAGGCAGTCACTTTTGTGATATCAGCACTCCTTATGGCACTTGAGGAGTTGTCGTATTTCACGGGGGCACCTCATAATTAGATTCCAGGCCTTTATCCCCCTATTGAGCCAACATAATTACTCTACACACCAACAAGAAGATCAAAGGCATCCCCACACAACTGAACCATTTCATAGTGCTTAGGGTTGATCCGGGGATCCTGCATATGCCCATTACCTTCCACACTGCACTTGCACTGAGAAGGTTCACTCCCACAAAAACAAAGGAGGATATCCAGATCTCTGGAGCCAAACACCGGAGAGGAACCCTTTGAAATATTGGTGGAAAGAAATCAAGCAGCTGTGCCAATTGGGGGGCGCGGCTGAGGCTCCCAGGGAAGGTCATTCCATGGACCACTTCCAGCCATGTTGTTGAAATGTTCTAGAATGCTATGCAGGAGGGTTGACAGTGATGATGCATCTCTGTCGGTTTGGACAGAGGTGCATGCCTTCTAGAACTTACTACCCCCACTTAAAACCCTTGCACAATAAATACCTAAGCACAAAGTGCCCCAAGCATCAAAAAAGTACTCAACACTGGGATGGAAAAGCCTCAGTGGCTAAAGGCATATAATTATACAGCATTCAACAGAATAACTATCAGAAATAAGCATACTTTGCCCAGATACCTGTCCTGATAGATCAGAGTTAGAATGCCAACATTTTTGCTTAACTAGATCTCAGATGAACATACCCTCTAGTCAATTTGATTATCAAGTCATGCCTTTTTGTAATTTGTAACACTTCTGCAGCTTTTCAGTAATTCTTAGATGATGTTCTGCTAGGCTATTTAAAAAGAAGAAAATACGCAGACTCCAATACAGGTAAGAACTGGAACTTTACTCTGATTATCCGCTCTCCTCAACACATAGTCAGAAATCCCAACATTCTAAACTGAACTCCCCAGGGAAGGTTCTAAAGGACAGGAAGGGGAGTGGAGGACGGAGTGTACCCAGACTCCAATGCAGGTAAGAACTGGAACTTTACTCTGATCATCCGCTCTCCTCAACACATAGTCAGAAATCCCAACATTCTAAACTGAACTCCCCAGAGAAGGTTCTAAAGGACAGGAAGGGGAGGGGAGGACGGAGTGTACCACCTAGAGGAAACTAGAGATTACAACACTATTTAAATGTATTCTGAATTTTTTTTTCAATCTGGATACTGTGATCTTTTCAGATTCTGTGAAGACACACATACAACACGACAAAGCAGTCTAAGAATGGGTGGGAGGTCACCATCATCTTGCTGAGATGGGTAAATATATTTTCCATACAAATACTGCTGAGTGCTATGTTAAATATTTACACCTGAGTACATTAGGATAGATGAGTAGAAAGCATCAGTGACTGTTCAGTGACGAAAGTCAGTACCAGCTATACAAGCGTTTTTGGACTTTGAAATAGTAAGCCCCAATACCACATTATTATGAAAAGGAGCCATTTTACTATAGTTTTAAGACATGGATAAGGCATTTTTGTCACAGACTATTTTTCTAGTGTACCTATTTTGCAACAACCCAATATTGAGCATCCCTTATTCAATGAAACATGCATATTATCATGCTATGGAAGACATTTTGTATTAGACAAAATCCAAGTTATTGGACAGGTCCTTAGAGATCCTACTACTTCTTAAAAGGTTTTGCATTCAGAACTGACCATGCTGTTGAGAAATATACAGATCAAATGAAGTCTCAGCCTATGAAATAGGCCAAAGCACTGACTCCTAGACAGATTGGATCAATGTTGCTCTTGTGTGATTATGATTTTGTTATTATTTAAAGAGCAAATCCTAATAATGATAAAGCTGACACCTTGTCCTGGCAGGCTCAACCTGGAGATGAGAATAAACTGACTAGTGATCACCCATATTTCTGTCATTATAAACTTCAAACAGCCATTCTATTGTCTTACTGTGGAAACATTCCAGGCATAAGTTCATACAGAAATACAGTAAATAGAGTTTATAGATAAGGAAACCCTGGTAAACAAACAACAGGGTAGAGGATAGAAATGTATTGCAAAATAACCCTTGCACCTACATATCAGTATTACCATTGTTTAGGGAATTGGCTATTTTTGAAAGTATTCACAATAATGGAGATTTGAATTCATAGATTTTTTATAGACTTAAAATATCCTTAAAATTTCCAGAACAACTTTCACCTAATATACCTTATATTTGAGTAATTAGAAATATAAAAACATGATAAAATCAAGACAGCTTCTGGAAACGTTCTTTGAAATGCATGGGATTTCTTGACTCCCCTGCCCTGGCTCCAAGCAGGCTGAAGTGATAATGCAGTGTTGTTAATCCCTTACTGTGAAGGCATAGCACAGACTATGCAGGTGTAAGTGGGCTGTGCTCAGCACATCCCTTATCTTGCCTGCAGATGGCCCATTGAGGCACACCTAATCCCTCACAGCTGAGAACATGCTGTAAGTGGTAGGAAAATAGTTAATATTCTGGCAAAGCTTTTGTGGTAACGGAAGATGGTTGTGAAGTAAGAGTATCTCCTTTTGAATTTAAAATTGTCTATTTTTGCCCTGAGCTTCGTGGTAGTGGATTTTCCAGAGTGGATTTTCTAGTGGATGAATTGAGGAAAAGCCAAGAACCTGACTTGTGGTGCTGCACCTGATCAAAACGGATACTAAGTATGAATAGGGTGGAACGATTCTGGTAATTGAAAGTGTACTGGTGTGTTTTTGAGTGGTTGTGGTTATTGTTCATTGATGATCTGTTATGCTGCATGTGAGATTTTTGGATATGTAGTATTACATTTGGGTTCAATTGGTAGTTTGATGACTGTCGTTTTGATGTACTTTTCTTCAAAGTGTTTTTTTTATAATGGTTGGTTTGATTAGCTGATTCGTCAAAATCCAAGATCTTGAGATATAATTCTTTAATTTGTCAGCTTAAAAGTTGTGTGATTTTGCAAGTTTCTGCATACACATTGATAGGAATTCTATACAAATTAGATTTTCCTTTTCAGGAGTTTGTGTGTTAAATCTAGGTTTGTTATCTTGTGGTCTTTAGCGCACAACAGTAAATACACTAGTTTGAGGTGGGTTTCTCTTAGACAGCAGTCTGCTATAGTGTGAATTGAGATTGACAAGTGCTGTGATGGTTTTATTCTTGTTAGTGTCATTTGCACAAATTCTCTTATTCTAACTTGTGGATATTCTCATGTTTAGGTTGAGCAAACACGATTTATTTTGGTTTATTATAGTGTACGTTACTTGAGAAAGGCTGTGCATTTGCTTTCCTATGCATGAAAACGTTGCACTGAGATTGGTTAGTCAGCTCTGAAGTCACGCTGGGATTGGTGAAATATGACCACAGAGTTGTGTTGTCATAATTTGGTTGCTGTGAAAGCCATGCCATCATTGGTTGACCAATGGCATAACCGCGCCTGGGATTGTTTGATGTTTGCTAGCTTGTTATGTTCGGTTTTTGGATTATTTTAAGCCAAAATAATAGGTGAGTGTTGAATGAGCCGGAAGTTCTTGGCATATCTGAATGACACTACTCTTAGACTGGTTGTGCAATCTTTAAACCCCTCTCTTAATAAGATTTGGAATGCCTACCTGAAACCTGGCCTCTTTCTGACTAGCTGCAAGCAGGCATTTTTTACTGTCACTCCTAAAAAAGCCCAACGTGGACTCGAGTGTGCTCAGAAACTTTAGGCCCATTTCACTGCTGCGAGCTCCGGCTAAAATCTTGGTGAAGCTAGTAAATTGCCAACTTTCATCCATCACTGAGGAAAACAACTTGCTACATGACTTTTGCACTGGATTAAGCACTGAAATTGCCTTATTTGAAGTGTCAGAGTCGGTAAGAGAAATTTTAGATGGGAGGTACTCAGTCATGGCTGTATTGTTTGATCTGTCAGCAGCTTTTGACATGGTGGCACACTCCACCTTTTCAACAGACTAAGCCGACTTGGCTTCTGAGGCACATTCCTGTCTTGGGTCCAATCTTTTTTGAACGAAATCTTGCAGCAGATCTTATCCATTCTCAACCTCCTATAATCCCCTGGTCTGTGGGGTGCCTGAGGGCTCGGGTCTCAGTCCACTGTTCTTCAACTTCTATCAGGCCCCTTTGGCCATCCTCATTGACACCTGGGCAGTGAACGTAGTCTCCCATGTGGATGACACACAACTGTTGTTCTCGTTCAAAGAACACTCAGAATCAGCCTTTCTCAAATGTAAAGAGTGTTAAAAAGGGAAAAGTCAGTTGGATGGACTCCAATTTACTAAAACTAAACACAGTTAAACCGAGGTCCTTTTTTACAGTCAGCATGCCCCCCCTGCAATTCTTTGGTGGCCAGCAGAACTGAATCCACTCCTGGTGCTAGACCGGGTGGCGAGAAACCTTGGATTGTGTTTCATCCTGACATCTTCTTGAAGGCCCAGATCAAGCAAATCTCCTCAATTTGCTTCATGAAGCTTAAATTAGTAAGGACGCTGCTACATTTGCTCCCATAAGAGACTCGCTAAAATGTGATCCATTCCCTTGTGACATTTTGCCTGGATTATGTCAGCAGACTCTATCTGGGTTTACCCGCTTTTTTGATCCACAGACTCCAGTTCATACAAAATGCAGGTGCCAGGCTAAAACGTGGGTGCCCATCCACCAACACATCATACCTCATTTGAAGCATCTTCACTTTCTTCCTTTCAAATTTAACACCCTCGCCTTGGCTTTTAGAGCACTGGAGGGCAAGGGCCCCCATTATCTAAGAAACCGACGAAACAGATCCCAGCAGGACAGATCCCTATAATCTAACCACCTTCAAATTATGCGTATTCCCAGGTTAACCAAAGTCCGTTGTGGAGGCATATTATTTTTTGGTACTGATGGTGCAACTCTGGAACACTTTACCAATCCAAGTGCACATGGCCAAGTCCGAACACCGTTTTAGGAAAAAATTAAAACATAGCTCTTTGACCAAAATTAGACAGAATAGGCCGCAAATTGTCTCATTCTCTCTCTGCCTTGAGCTCTGGGACGCCTCTGTTGAGGCAGCCACATGCTTTGCAAATGCCATTGATCAATAGAGGGACAAAAAAGTACCTGCTGAGTATACACCTGGTTAAGAAATGACGATAAGCTCTGGGTGTAATGCATGTACCTGGAATTGCAATGGACATGAATATACCAAGTTTGACAAAGATTTGGATATTCCGTTAGAGGGTACCTTTCACATTAGAAATCTAGATTTTCTGAGGCAGACAGTGATGAGACGAAGTCTTTATATAGACCTATACAGTTTGAGGCATTGACTAAATAAGATCCAATGTCTACAGAGAATGAAATAAAAAAAAATAGGTAACAGTTTATTTAGGCAGTAGCTTGAAGACAAGTGGGAAAATCAGGAGATATGCTGGAGAGAAGACACAGTAGAGGGTGTAAACATTTTTTCTTGAAATAGTCCAAGAAACAGAAGACAAGAAGAAAGAATGATATAACAATAGAAGCCAAGAACATGATTCAGATGAGGACAACCTTTTAAATGAACTTCTCAATTCTAGACCTCCTCCATATACCAATGGGATGCAGAGACAGGCACAGAGTTTGTTGGTACCTGATATGAGTTCAGCAGGAGAGGGTAAGTGGGTACAGACACATAAATTGATTGTGCTTGCAGTTACGGAATGCATCAGCAAGTGCCCCACTTGAGAATGCATTGACAATTTTGCCATGTAATAGCAGAGATGTTGCTGATGTCTCTCGAGTTTCAAATGACATGCCTGCTGCGGCTCCTATTGCATCTCCTTTAGTGACAAATGTTAATATTGGGCATTTTAAAGATTGAATTTGGTGAAATTTTACATGGGACAATTGATACAAACAGATTATTGTCTTAAAATGTGAATGAAACGGGATACCTCATCAGTGAAGCAGCAAGGTGTGCAAATGAAGCTCATGATAAGCTGGAGGAACAAGCTGATAAGTGTGAGTTTGACATAAGTAGAATAATAAACATGCAGATAAATTACAAAATAGATTTGACCAATGTTGAAGTAAAGTAGTTGGGCTTGCTAACTTTACGGGCTGCGTATTAAAGTTCTACCTGAAAAGACAAAGGACCGGAGGCATTTGAAGAAGTACAGAGAAAGGTGGAAAGAGAAAGTTACTACTAAATATATAGCTCCAGAGAAATTAAAGAAAGTGGAGGGGGTCCATTAGTGATTCAGAGTTAGAGGCAGTTTCAGAATTTCCTCTGAAAGAAGTACATGGAGGAAACTATGTTCATGTGTTCTTTTCAAAATTGTGAGAAGAACCTGGGAAGCGACGATGGTTTAAAAAATCTCTCGATTGATTTGGATGTGCTCTTTTGATATTGTGGTCCCTAGTAATATGTGGTCTAAATGTAAGGTTAGTGCTGCTTGGCCAAAAGAAGAACCAACTAGAGTTGCACCCAATAATGCTTCATCTGAGGTGGCTGCTGACAAGTACAGAGCAGTGATAGAGCATTTGAAAAGAAGGTGCTGAAGAAAGATATTAACTGCACAAAGCTTCTGAGGTCTAACCAAGAGCCAAAGGGGTCAGTGCAGGCCTATTATGAGAGGCTTACACCAATTTTTAAGAAGCATAGCAGAGTTAAATATTCTGAGAAGGATGACGCTAGTGGTTTTGTATTTGCTTCTGTCATGGGTTTTTGTCTTGAGCTTAGTTCTCGCATTCAGCAGTGTGCAATGTGTTGGCAGACTAAAGGTATCAATGTGATCCTGAAGTATGCCAAGTAAAGTAGTGATGGGTTTGATGGTTGCATAGACACCGCAATTTCAGAGAAATGGCAAGAACCAAATAATGGGTTCTGATTTGAGTTTTTATGTCGCCTGACAATACTAGAATGAGTGAAAAGCATCTGATGTAAGGAGTGAGGATGGTATGTAAGATGCAGGATTGTGAAAGAGGAGTTGTGAATAATTCAGAGTGAATGCAAACATTGATTTGTGGAAGAGGAGCACTGCTTGTCATTTGTGTGGTAAAATCGACCATTGGAAGTGGGAATGTAGACAGAATCCAGATCAAATTCAGAATGATTTGTGTTACCTAATTACAGCGGAATGTAAATCCGACTCAGACATAGTCAGTAGCCCAACCCAACCCAACCACTTTCTGTGCAGTGTGTGCAAAATAAATCAAGTACAGTTTCACATGAACATTCCCACAGTTCCACTGTTACAGCAAAACATAAGAAACACAGTCCAGGATACCAACATAATCCTTGATTCTGAATAATGATTTTCCTAAGTTTTTTCCAGAGACAAATTCCTAATTATGGTGCCTGGGAGAGATAGGACGAGTACTTACGTAGAGCAGTCTAAGAGGTAGCCATGCGGCCCTTATATAGATGGTGAAGTGAAAGGCTACCCAGTGTCACTTTTGATTGACAGAGGTGTTGCCCACTCTGTTCCAAACCTACCACTCTAAGGAAAAGAAGTCCACATTGTGCGTACTAGCAAAAACACATTGTTAACCATGGTAATGCAGAAAGCCCTGTTAAAATAGAACCAATGGAGAATCATCATTAATTCATATTGTGTGATTTAAGTGCTGATACTTTGTTGAAAAGAGACCTGATTTGCAAGGTGAACCGTGTGGTTTAGTGTACACATGATGGTGTTGCAATTGATACCCAAGATGAAGGCTCAGAGCTTAGATATCAAATTACAAGATTTGAGAGTTCTGTTGTTTCCAATTTTCCCTAAAGATAATTTGCTCCTGGATTTAAGACGCACTGCAATTTTCTCTAGATTTAAACAATGGAGACTTTCAAAAGAGGCAGAAGAAGGAATTAAGCCCATCATTGATAACTTGATTAAACAAGGAATCCTACAGGGAGTGATTGGTAGTCCTTGTAACTCTCCCATGTGGGGGCACTAAAAAAACAGGTAGTAAATGGAGAATTGAACTAAATCATATAAAAATAAATACAATAGTGATTGTTGTCCAGTGGTACCAAATCCTGCAGTAGTTATACCAAGTATCCTTCTCCATTCCTCTTCCCGAGGATAGCCAGTTTCCTTTTGAGTTCCAGTTCCAAAATGAATTTCTTGTTAGGTGTCGAATTCCACAAGGGTATGCTGAAAGTCTTTCTAATTTTAATCAGATCTGCAAGAAAGATTTGGAAAGTTTGCAGTTGCCCTGTAATTCAGTTCTAATTCAGTTAATTAGTTGCCCTGTTGGTGCCAGCTAACACAAAAGAAGACTGTAAATCAGACACCATTGCATTATTGGATCATTTAGCTGACAATGGTCATTAGAATTCCCCTACAAAGATGCATTACTTAAAAGGAAGGGTATTTGATCAACACATTGCGAAAGGGGCAATTAAGTCCCAAAAGAACATGTTTCTACAATTCTGAAAATAGGCATTCTACCACTCAAGAGAGGTAAGGATGTTCCTGAGAATTGTTGGCTACCATCTTCAGTGGATTACAAACTTTTCCTATATTATAAAGTCTCAGCGATGTCAGAGACAAGGTCCCATTTGATGATGAATGTTTAGAGGCCTTACGAGTTTTGAGACTAAAGTTATGTAATGCACCCACCCGTGAAATGCCTAATTTCAATATGACATTCCACCTTTACTGTCATGGAAGAGGTGGCTGTGCACTTCTAGTACTTTCTCTTAAATGAATCCAGTATCTGTAGCTCCTAATGGTTGTCTGAAATTGGTCGCAGCTGTCTGCATTGTAATTGAGCATAGTAAACAAATGGTAATCGAACATACATTGATTGTGTTTGTTCCACATTCAATTGAAATTTTGCTGGCATCTCCCTAGATACAGCAGATGACAAACACCATACCAGATATTAATAATAATATTCTTTATTCGGCATACAAAATATGACCATAAAAGAGACAGTTTAAAAAGAGACATACATAAAGTCTGTACATTCTCTATATACAGCCAGATGTACATAATAGACAACACAAAATTCATAATGTCTTATTGTCCCAGCAGGTGTCTTATATTAATGCTGCGCCCAACAACCCTTACTAGAATTAAAAATGTAATCAATAAAATCCTGATTTAACATTAACAAAGGACAATTACACATGAACCTTAAAAGTAACCCACAGTTCAAGACATTTATAGCAGCTTAACAAATTGCAAAGTTTGCAAACGTTTTTGTGACATTTAGTCACCTCTGGTGGTTCTTAGCATAAAAGCAGATCTTAAAAAATGTGAAACACGAAAGAGTGTATAAACATCAGATGAGGGCTCTAAGAACAGTAAGGCAACACTTGCCTGCCTAAATCTAAGCTTTTTTAAAAGCCTTTGAGGAACACTCGTCTAGGATGAGAATAATATGTACAGGGAGGAAAAAATGAAGAGTGTCCTGCAGAGACCTATTGTCGCAGCCACAGGGACTTCTGTGTTCTGCCTGCACAACAAAGCTGTGGATGAAGCCAATAAATAGTGAAGTAAATTAATTCTAAAACGGGTAATTAACAATCTATATTGAGCACTTGTTATAAGGAATAAATAGGGTTCCATGCCATGCACTGGTTTTATTAAAATGTGTTCTCTGACCCTGGTTTTCCTGAGCTCCTTGTCCTCACGTTGTGCCATACATATTTAAAAAACAGATCTTTGATAATTGCCTTCTCTTTGTCAGGAATAGTGTTAGAAATGGGGGTCTTTAATTGGCAGAGAAAGGTACCTTTGACCAAATAGGGACCCTTGCTTGTAGTCAGGTTAAGGGGGAAACACGCTATTGATAACCCCTGCTTAACCCCTTGGTAGCTTGGCATGAGCAGACAGGCGTATCCATAAGGCAATGTGTAAAGTATTTACATCAACACCCACAGTAACACAGTGAAACACCACAATTGGACACCATGCAGGTTGTTATAAAAATAAAGATATCTTTATCTAATTTAGGCATGACCAAAATGACATAAACCCGACATACATAATTAATCTTTCCTTAGAAAAGTCGTTTCTGAACTCCTTATTAAAACTTCATCAAAATATCACCACTTCGTTCTCCGATGTTAATTACAGGGTCTGAACCCTAAAACGTGCCCAGCAAGAAGTGTCACACGTAACAGCCCCACTGCTAACAGCTGTGCGAGTATGGGCCGGCTGACGCAGTCCCCAGCAACCTGTTCAATCTGTAGAACACAGAACTGTCCTCACAGCTCTGCCAGACCAGGCAGTCACCAGAGCAGGCCGTCAGCAGCAAGACCGCTCCCGCAAACCCGTACTCCACCTGTAGCACTCCCACCAGTAACAGTCTCGGGCGCAGGCTCTGATTGCTGATCAGAGCCTTTATCTGTATCAATGACATCTCAGCTGTGGTCCATGCTTGGGCCGCATCCTGGGGGGCGGAGAGTCCTCTTCTTGTCAACACTGCACGGAGGGACCGGGGTGATCTTTTTCCGACTCGAGCGATGCTTCCCCCATGATGCGGTGGTGACGTCCTGCTGGGCGGCTTTCTTTTCCCTCTGTGACGCGTCTCAGGATAAGCCTCAGTTGCTAGGCAATGCCTCGCGGGCGGGGATTGCAGCGCGGCTTGACTCTCCTCTCACAGCGGTTTCGCTGATAATACAATCACCGCACTTCGATGATTCTGCTGAAGCGCACAGTGCTAGCTGGGTTATGGGCAACACAGGCACACGATGTGGTTGTGCACTGGCTCCATGGAGCTCATCGATGCAGGCAGGGCCGGGTGTAGACGTAGGCACACAACATTGAGGTTGGAGAACCTTGCAATCTTCAAATAATGCAACACGCTTTTCAGAGAACACCAGCTGTAGGCGGAGACATGCTTACAGCTTTGTAGGGACGATCATGGTAAAAGGCGATCTTGGGAACTTTGATGTGCCTGAGTTCCCAGAACAGGAGACCAGCTCTCCTCAGGCCCTTGGAGACTCTCATCTTCAGAAGAGCAAAGCACACAGCACAGTTCCTCTTCAAGTAGGGACACAGCACAAAGCAGAAAGTCCCTTAGTCCTCTTCCTCAGCAGAAACAGTAACTGCAGGTCAGCCCCAAGACACACAGCTCAGGCAGCACTTTCCCTCAGTCTTCTTCAGCTGTTGTCTTTGGCAGTGATTCCTTCTTGATCACAAAGTTTCCTAGTCTAAAATTCAGGGGTTTTAGCTCTGATATTTATACCCCAAAAGTCTTTGTTCTTCATGTGTGAGGAGTCCTAGACCCAGTACGAACCAGTCCCGTTTGCACTCTGCCATTGCACATCTTCTTTTGTGAGTGTGGGCCAGGGCCATCAGACACACCGCAGGGGGTAGAGCCAGCATTGTGGAAGGCAGACACAGCCCTATTCAGGCCCAGGTGCTGCTCCTCCCACCATTCCAAATGCAGATAGGTCTATTCAGCCTAGTGCTGACTCACCCAGCCTCCTGGAGCCACCCCAGCCCCTGTCACTCACACCCTAGACAGTCAATTCACAAACAGGCAGAGACACACAGAAAGATTGAACAAGAAAATAGACACTTTCTAAAAGTGCTACTACCAAACACTGAATTTAAAAATCATCCTCCCTAAAAGATGCGTTATTAAATTCTGAGTTCAGGGATACCAGATTCCAAATTTCTTTCTTGCTTCTTTGGGAAGATATGCAGGTAGACATGATACTCAGCATTCCCCATTCTGTCCTACGGGCAAAGTTGCCTTTCAATAGTACATGTCCTACATTTCACATACACTGCACCCTGCCCAGGGGGGTACCTTGGGCATACCATAGGGGTGTCCTTTGTGTAATAAAAAGGGAAGGGTCAGGCCTGCCAAGTGTTGACACTGGCCAGGTCAACGTGGCAGTTAACAAACTGCGCACAGGCACTGAAGTGGCAGGCTTGAGACACCATTTTAGGGCTACTCATGTGGGTGGCACAGTCAGTGCTGCAGGCCCTCTAATATCATTTGAATCACCAGCCCTGGCACACTCAGTGCACTTTACTAGGGACCTATTGGTAGAACAAATATACCACTCATGGATAACCAATCACAATACAAATTTACAGGGAGAGCATATGCACTCTAGCACTGATCAGCAGTGGCAAAGTACCAGAGTCCTATAGTCAACAAACACAGGTCAGGAAAAATAAAGGAGAAAGAAGCAAAAAGTTTGGGGATAACCCTGCAAAAAGGGCCATTTCCAACAACTAATAAACAAAGCTTCTCATCCTAATCCAGTGAAGGTGTCCTTTACCTATTTTAGCCACTGGATTTTTAGCGCGTAGTTAAGAGAAAGGCAGTCCTGGATTACCATCCTGTTAAAACCTACCTCCTAGTTAGACCACATCTTTACCCAACACAGGAGGGGTTTGACAGCCACCATGTCAGAGATATTCTTAGACCCATATTCCTCGGAGTAACTGGGGTACTATAAGGAGCTTTGTTAGCCATCATGTAACCCCACACCTCACTACCATATAAAACTTTAGAAATACAAAAGTTATATAACTTTAAAATTATCCCCGGTAACCAAGTGTTTAATCTATGAGCGTAATTTGCAATTGCTCCCATTGACCTTGATATTTCTAAACACTTCTCCTCTAATAAATGTTTAAAACTCAATTTCTCATTAAATAAAATACCCAGATAAGAAAAATCTGGGACTCTCCCTAGAATATGTGTGCCTACTTTGTATGTATTGGGCCTCCTGTTCTGCTTTCCAATTTCCATTATATAGGATTTAGTTAGATTAGGTGACAAATCCATCGTACCCATAAAAGACACAAACCCATCCAGTAAAAGTGGCAAGCCCTTTGGGGTGCATGCAAGAAGTACGGAGTCATCCACATATAGCAAGACGGGAACCAGAGTCAGGACCTTTAATATATAGGGTGAACAAAAATGGCACTAATATACAACCCTGTCTGACCCCACTGACCCCACTGGAACAGTTAAAATGTCTAGTGGTTTTCCCATCCTGTGTGTATCTGATTACTGCAGTGGTGTTAAAATGTAGGGCCATTGGGGTTTTTTATATTAATTATTCATATTTATTGAATGTTTCTGTGTTACAGAAATTGTCATTCTCAGAGGAATCTTTATCCTTAACCCCAGGTAAAGAGCTTGTATCGATTCCATCTCTTTACACATGTGATTTGTTGTTAATGTAAGATAAGTTCTTTTGCATATACACATTGTATCACTTGCAGTAGCAATATCACTTGTCCTGACGAAGGCGTAGGATGAACAATCCGCATTGCTGAAACATGTTGACCTTGTTTATCTAGACAGTTATTAATTCTACACTGTCTTTTTGCACAGTTTTTAACGTTGATTGGTAGGAAGCGTGAATAAATAATTTTGCTTCCTATTGGTCAATTTTATTTCACACACATTCACTTGTCACTGCACTCCAATCATGATTCCCACATAATTCATTATTCACATCAAGAGGTCCAACTAGTGTTTATTTTCAGTTGACAATTTTCACTAGCATCTCCTCATGAATAGTTATCCTTGAGTGTTACAAACGTCAGTTTGAGGTGGAGACCCAGATGATGAAATATGTCACCATTTGGTGACTGATGGGAATCCAGTTGTTATAAAGAATTTTTTGTTTCTATTTTATGAGAAACTTGAGGGATCCAATTGTGCAGCTCCTTTTTTTGTTATTATGTTGTAGACCTGTGGATATTTGTGTGATTAAGGGATCCTATCTGGTCCTGGCGCCTTATTCCCAATCTGATATCGTCCAGAGTGAAGGTACAGGGATCAGATCTGTGGTAGGGGTTTAATTCCTGTGATAGTTCCTCCCTGTGGCAATGATTGTAAACTCCCTCAAAATGAGCCTGCCATTACTTTTGTAAAATATTATGACTTAGCCCTGGTTTATATGGATCTTTAAAACATGGGTTATTAATGACACACTTAAAACGGGTACAGTCCTTTTGGTCCCATGCCTCTATTAAGTCCTTCCAGGCTTTTTTTGCAGTATTCGGTTCCATCCCTTGACAGCTTACTTGTAGTTGCTGCTGCTAGTAGTTACTGCCAGACCAGATCTGAACAAGTCATACTGGAAGCCAAAAATCAAAAGGTGTAATTTCTTGAATAATGCAATGCTACTTCCTGTTACAGACAGCAATGAAGGCAATGACCGGAGTGATGGTGATAAACATGGGCATGACTGTATCAGTTTCCCAAATTCATGTCCTTGAACAAGAACACATATAAAAGAAGCTCTTCTTGAAATGGCTGAGCTGATTTGTTTGTTTTTGGTTCTTGTTTGAGAGACCAACATGGAGCACTGAAGGCTGCCAATGCAGTATGTTCAATTTCAGAAATTGTTGAAGCATCATACTTCGGCATAAGTGGCAGAGCTGAATGCACTGACAAGAGGCTGTTGCCTTGAAGAACAATTTGAAGATTTAAAAAGACAGCCAACTTGGTTTTGGAGTGGTCAATGACTTTGTCAAAGTAGGTTTATGAAATCCTGTGAAATTCCAATTGGGAATGGTTCCTACACACTTGAAATGCTGGATGAAATACATCAGGCAAAGGAAATTTCTGTGGTCAAAATGTACTGCCTTTAAGGTTGGAAAAGATATGTTCATGCTTCGTAATAAATATGCTGACTAGGAGGTGAAATAGTTTGCATTTGAGAATGAAGCTGTGAGGTAATTTCTGTTCACAATACAGAGAATATGAGTTGTTACTTGTTGAGGCCAATACAGACTACTTTGAATCAATTGTGAGACCTCGATGAGGAAGCAACAGAGGATGGAAACAGAAAATGGGAAATCTTGAGTTTCAAAAAGATATATGGGTTACTCCTGAGCATAAATATGTGTTGCCCCAACTGAATGTTGAATAGCATGGATAGGCATCAACTTAATCAGTTATATTAAGGGAGAGAATATATAACCTAAATATTCAATAAATAATCCTATATGTGAATTTGAGGGTCCATTTATGAGACTTCAAGCAGATGTCATTGAAATGCCACTTTACAATGGCCCTTGTTAGAAATAGGATTTCTGGTTGGCTAGGGCATGCACCTAAGCCAGGCAGAAATCACCGCTCTAGTCGGGGCAAGGGAGTTACACACCTAAGATAACCCCTGCTCATGCCCTTGGTAGCTTGCAGAACAGTCAGGCTTATCCCAGAGGCAAAGTGTAAAGCATTTGTGCAACACACTCACACAGCAGAGACACACTAGTCACACTACAAAAGACACGCCACACAAGGTAATGTAAAAATAGCCTTTGTAATATCCATATGACACATTAGAATGTGTATATACTCTGTGCCACCTGGCACTTGGCATGACTTTACAGAAATTATTTACACCACGGGGCCAATTGTGCCACTGTCATAGCATCACAACTCACAATTAGTCAAGACAACCAGTAAGTGCTGGTAAGGTGCACTTAGCACCAAGTCTGAGGCATGAAAATCATGGCATTACAGAGTATAGCATATTTCTTATATACATCCTCAGCACAAGGCACCACAGTAAACACCTATAGTAACGCACATCTCACAAACACATCCTGCCCCTCTTAGGCATATGCAGGTCACCCTTACTGACCATCAAGAGTGCAGCCCAGACAATGTCATACAACCTACATGGGCTCCTCACTGGCCACGTGCCCTTCCATTAGGGCACAACATATGCTCATTCCAAAGTGGGGGACCTGTCCTGGGCACGACCCGCAATGCCACCAAAGAGCAAGTGCCCCAGTTAGAGTAAGGCAGTAGCCCAAAAACACAGTGCCCCAAATAGCAGTTAGGGATGCATCCGCCCGCGACTGTGTAGTAAAGCTGGGGAGATACCAGAAATGCCCAACAAGGCCTCCTGCCCGGGCTTCTTGATCTTTGGCTGTCCTTGTTGGCGACAGCACCTCACTTGTCCCCTCGCATCTGCCACTTGCATGAAGGGCGTCTACCCGCGAACAAGTAGTGCTTGCCCCCTGTAAGAAATGGGGTTGCCAAATCTCCAGGGGGGTAGCACGGAACCAAGCGGGCAGGCCAAACTTCGGAGGACATGTGAAGCACTCACGCAGTACCCACAGACGACACACCAGGCACACCACAAAAGAGGCAGGACACCAGCTTGAGTTGGAAAATTAGTAAGTAGTTTAGTATATCTCCAACCTGCAAGACAAAAATGCATAAACAGTGGTATCACAACACATCGCCAACTGGCACCAGAGCCAAGTGTATCAGGGGGGATTATTTACATGGGGACAATGGAAAAAATGGTTGAGTCCATGAGTCCATGGCTGAAATGACAAGAATGTGATTAAATTGACTTAAACGTGGGGTCAATATGGCGGGGCCAACTCAGGGTCTAATCCTTAGTAGGCTGTAATTGCAAAATACAACATTACCATAAGTACACACCGTGCACTATAACTCCAACCCGACCCCTGTAAAGGAAGAACTTCATGGCATCACAGCACATGATAACAGACAGGAGCACCTGTAATAAAGCAGCAAGGCTTGCTTATTAACATGGGATGCAACCAGGGGCCTGGAATGACACGTCAGGCCAGCATAGGGGCAGGACACCTGTAGTAACACATCAAGGCTTCCTCATTAGCTTGGAGCATCAAATAACAGGCGAGTATAACCATAGGACCATTCGGCCGCCTTCGCAAGAGCCACAGGTCATGCAGAACCCCAGCGCTGTAGCCTTAGGGAAAAGACCTGGGGGACGGAACCCATTAGCCCCCAACCTGCAAAAGAAAACATCTGGCAGTACATTGGCATCAATAACATTAGCCACAGGGGGTACCCTTAAGATAGACTCGGCCCACATTTAACCTGGGGCATGAATCCTTGGCATGAGCAGGTAACTTTCAGTAGGCAACCATATGCACCCCTATTCTTCTAGGCTCCCTTAGACATTTCCTTCACCAGGTTTCCGTAATAACTGGGGGACCTCAGTGCAATCCATACAGCAGGGACCTATATCTGCAATGGGGGATGATACTCTCCACTGCAAAATATTCAATGAGGGCAATCCCGAGTTATCTGGTGGGGCAGTTAAATGCAGGAAAGGCGGGGCAGTTCTATACTTCTGGAGCCCAAGTTGCAGGTGCCCTCTGCCAGAGGGGGCACCTGATAAGGTAACACAGTCCCCGGGGCGGGCACCGGCAATGTACCCCGTTGCCCTCTCCAGCCCTCCACACCGTCTGAATAAGGCCCCACTCACCGGGCTATTCCGGGGCTCTTCTTTCGCCTCCTGGAACTCCTTTCCCTCAATGCTGGCGCAGGGAACACGCGGGGCACTCTCCCCAACACGGGAGCCCCGCAGGCAGCAACACCATCCCGGCAGCTGGCTCTTTACTGCGGAGGGGCCAGGCACTGACAGTGGTCCTCGTGGCCTCCCCTCCTCCTGTGGGCTCTGACCCACTGCTGCGGGGTCCTCAGGGACTCTACGCAAGGCTGGGGGAGGGGCAGGGACCAGCACGTGCCTTGACGCCCCCTCCTCCTCGCTCCATATCGGTGGGCACAGCGGGGCTTCCCTCTTCCTCGTGGGAGCCCCGCCAACAGTTTAGCCATCTCGCCTGGGTCCCTCTCTCTCCCACGGGGACCCGGGGCCTCCTCCGGCCTCCTTGGGCTCTCCTCTGGGCACTCGCTCATCCTCCGAGCGCCCGCGCTGGTTTCTTCGGGGTCCCGGGCCTCCTCTGGCCTCCGGAGTCCAGGCCCAATCACCGGCGGCGGAGGGAATGCGCGGGACACTCGCGGGGCTCTCCGCTCCTCGAGCGGGCCCCGCCGACCTCTAGCCCTCCTCTGGGCCTTAGTGCCTCTCCCGCAGGCCTGTGGGGACTTCCACGCCAGACGGGAGGTTGGGGCAGGCTCCGATCACGTGCCTCGATGACCCCTCCTCTTTTACAGCGGCCTCCTCACTCCGGGGCATAGACTGGCAGGGTGGGCTCCCGCTCCGGTCGCTCTCTCTTTGGGGCTCCCCCTCGACCACGGGGGCCCCGCACCGGCGCTTCACCCAGGTCCCCCTCCCTCACAGGAACCCGGGGCTTAGGGTCGGCTTCTCCTCCTCCTGCTGCCCGGCCGGCAGCCAATCCCTGCGCGGCCTTCCAGGGGCACGGCCACGCAGGCCAATCCGTGCGCGGCGGGCTGGGGGAGTGGCGGGTGACGTCACCAGCGCCCCAGCCACGTGATGCTGGCCAGGCCGGCCTCAGGGCCTAGCGCGGCCCTCTCCTCACTCCGGCGGCTGTCTCCTAGCACCGGGGGCCGCCGCAACGATGCCCATCACAGCGGGGGTCTCCTTGGCAGCGCCGGGCCACGGCGGTGATTTCCGACCTCAGGCGCAATCTTTAGGCAGCGCCACAGTCCCCTCGGCGCCCGGGCTGCGACAGTGATTTTCGGCGGCAGTAAGGGGTAGGCTCCCTTTTATTTAATGATATATATCGCAGGGTAGACATCCCTCCAGTTCTCGGAGCCAGAAGTGCGCCAAAACGCGGGGTGGACTCCTGTGGCGCTATTCCTTCTCAGAAAAAGGGCGCTATTCACGGAGCACAGCTCCTCCCTCGGCCCACACAGCTCTCAGGGCCAACAGCACTTCGGGGGCCACACCAGTCACAGGGCACAGTGCTTTAGCATGCCACAGTCCCTCGGGGCACAATCCTCCCCAGGCGGCGCTTCACAGGCAGCTCCTCACGGCCCAGCGCTTCCAAAGGGCCACAGCTTCACCAGACGGGGTAGACCGTCCCACTTCAGTTCCTCAGGGGCCCACTCCTCACCTCCTGGGCGCTTCTTTGGCGCAGCGCTGGCGTGGTTCCAGGTCCAAACAGCGTCAGGGACCTAGAGGGGGCCCTCCTTCATCAGGGGCCCCGGGGACAGTAGGGGGGGTTTAGGGGTGCAGGGCCCAGCTCACAGGCCCATGTGGCGGTAACACCTCGCAGCAGGTCCCCTCACGTTCCTGTCCCAGCTCTGTTTGAGTCTCTGGTGGCACATCCCCCTTACTTATACCCTCCTCCCAGGCAGTGCCAGAACCTTCTAGAATGTTGACAAAGCTGGCCTAAACTGGCTCAAGGGGAGGGGTTGAGCACCCTGGGTGCCAGGCTTTCCCTCCAAAAGCTAGGGATGGCTGGGTAATAATATCTAGACCGCTGACCTACGGCAGTCAGGTGGCAAAACCCATGGCCTTGGCATCCATTTTAAATACAGAACATTTCAGTCAGGTGCATTTCTAAAATGGGGGAATATTTCCTGCACACCATTTCGTGACATTACATTTTAAAACAGGGCAACTCTGTGATGTATTTACTATGGGTACTGTATCGATCTCCCTATTTCTGACCCTTGTCTGGTTAATAATTAACTAGCAGCCATTCAACTGCACAAAAACCCGTTATCTGATTAGCCATACAACGGCACAGAAGCCCGTTATCTGATTAGGTCATAGCGCATGCCATCTCATTAGGCAAGCACTATTTCTCCAGCCCCCTAATAGGCATACGGAGTTCTCAAAACAAATCAAACCTATAGCGACCTGGGAAATCCCCGCAGCCATTGTTTTGATTTAGCCGAGAACTTCAGTAAAGAATGTGCGAACGACCAGTTCTTATGACATCCTTATTGACGTATTTATGTCCATCCTTACGTCAATCTCGGCACCTTTCAGGTAAAAATAATACCGACATTGCCTTAAGCAAACACACGAGGTGGTGACAAGATTGGAGCAGCGAGACTTGCCGAGGAGCCCAGCTGACAGCGAAGCCCACAGACGCTGCCCCTCCTTTCTGACGCGCTGAGAAAGAGACGCTGCCTTTTCTCCTGCCGAGAAATCCAGCTCCGGCGCTTCCAGCCGCCCTTGCAGGCAGCTGGGATATCAAGCCCAGAGATAGAGATACCAGCCCTCCAGCCTTCTAAATCCCAGGTACTGAACTGAATAACCCCTTGCAGAGAATTCTTGAAGCAGACCCTTGGCAAAGCAAACTTAACTTAAACTGCTACTTATCTACTCCCGCCCACGTATTAGGCTTAGGTCAGGTACATTGGGGTAGGCGTAGTTAGAAGCACCAGTTGAGTACGATTAGTCAATGTATATATGTATGTATCTATTTTATCCATTTTAAGTATCATATGGCTAAGAAACCATATCAATGCTTTTACAGTATTATTTTATAATTCTGTTATTACTGTATGCACTCTACTTAACAATAAGTATTGCAATAATAGCGATTCATTTCTCTTGTATGAGAAAAGAGACTGATCAATAAATAACATCTTTTATTGAACACGCCAGTCTCTTCCTTTTCTCTACAATCTGGTGAAACTAAGAATGCACTGAACTGACTGAGTAAAATAAGTTGTCTTTTGTTTTCACACGACTCTAGAGATACACTCTTGATTAGGGGAGAGCAAAGTTGTCATGTTCTATGGTTGTCAGAAACTAAATCCCTTCTTGTCTATCCAGGGAGGTTAAACTCCTCCTTGTCTATTTGAGAAAGTTTCTAGTGAACTCTGAGCTAGCTGGCAAACACTAAACTTTAAGTCTAATATCGTCAGTAGAAGACCTAGTTAACCTCTGTCCTACGTCTATACTATTGAAGATATTATTCCAATGCGCAGAGCCTATTGGGATAATAGGAACTACACTACATGGCGCCCAACGGTTTGGATAGGCGATAAATCTAACGTAAGACATTAGAGTAACTCAGTCGTGCTTTTTCACACAGACCCCTTTTTCCCCATAATACTCCAAAGACGTCTGGAGTGGGTGAAAGGTTATATCCGCCAAACTTCGTAGGAGGAGACTCCTATGTATGGTTCTTGGTTTATTCAACGTTGAAGGATACACTGTTCCAAAATATTGTGCATCTAATCTTTGTTTCCATAGAAACCTGATCTGCAAATAAACAAAATAACCTTTTTGACAGTAGAATGTCAGAAGCTGAAGAAGAAAGGGGGACAGCTAGAATAGCAGCTCAACTCCTAGCGGATGACAATAGTCTCCTACAGCAAGACCCTGATGCAATACTCATCCCGGTCAACATAAGAAAATCTATAACTTTAAAACTTATAGAAAATGGACTGACACCGAGAGGTGGTACAGTCATATTCGTAATTGAGGCACACGAATATCATCAGACAGAGGTATTCTATTCATGGATAAACTTTCCAGCAGCAAACGCTGTAACAAAGGACTTCCACTATTACAAAATAGAGGAACCTCCTAATGAGTACACTCCTTTCGAGGAGGTGGAAATACCACTCAAATACCAAGAGCACCTGCTCTGGTTTAATGGCGCCCTAAAACATAATAATCACATCACCAGGCTCAGTCCACTAGGTAGACCAGGAGCAACGTGGCCGGTCCTAGCCGGATACACACCACATCCAGACATTGAAGAAATGCCTGCACCAGATCTTTTAGCACAGCTAAAACAATTAATTAAAATACATAGACAATTAGTCCAATATGTAATGCGGACTTCAACAGTCCAACCATCGATTAAAATTCCACAGCTGATCCCTCATCAGGGGAACACAAATAAAATTACACCACAGAACATACAGTCCTGTCTAGGTAAAGTACCCGCAAAACGGGAACAAATTCCATTCTGGTTAGCACAAAAAATCACTCAAATAGAGGCAGTGTTCCCTGATACCACCTCTGTTGAGAAACACAGAATTCTGACTATCTGTCTTCCAATGGGAATCGCACCACATGTGGAGGACTGTGACACTTGGGGTACAGTCTTTGCTTCCATTTACACAAAAACACATGGTGTCCCATCCATGTCAGTAATACCAGATGTGCTAAAACAAATTCAAGATGAATACGGTCCAGAACCTGCTTTAACTCTTGGTATGAAACTACTAAAAGACTTCAAGCAGGTCTCGGCAATATTATTAGCCAATATAAAGGGAGAAGCAGCAAATGTGGCGATCAACCATTTGAAATTCCCAGAATCATAGAAAAATCCTATGAAGAACTAGGAAGAGATAGTTTGGGTGGAATACCTGTAAAACCCCAACTTATTGAAAGTCCTGAAAAGGTATTTATTAAAAATAACCTAAACACTTCAAAGAAGATCTGGGATGGAAATAAACAATCCACTCCCAAAGAAAAAAGATTCCAGTCCAGAGGAAGGTCTCCTCGGCGGAGAGAAAGATCTCCGGACCAAGGACGCAAGTCTCCCCAAAGGGAGCCCTCTGTGAAAAAATACAACCTTAGAAATAGGGATAATATAAAAAAACCTGATAAATATCAAGATATTAATACACGTCCCTCTCAATCTTTTCAGACTTCCTCGCAGAAATCGGAAAGAAGAGGACGATCAGAACACAGGGAAGAGCACGTCAAGTCCAAAGACAAGGAACCTGCTCATCAAAATAAAAAATTACAGTTTCCAAAAAAGAAGGTAGCCAGTATTAAAGTAATCAACCATGCCGAGAATACTGAGGACACAGCTGAAAAACGGAGAATGGGCTCAGACAATGCTAGACAGCGCAGCAGAAGTGAGCATAGCTCGCAAGATCCTTATGAATCATCTGGAGACAGTGGACACGAATGAATACATTCAGGTGGAAACTGCAGATACCAGAGTTAGCAAACCTCATAAAATATATGAAATAACATTGCGTATAGAGGAGGATAAGACTAGGAAAAAAAGGGGTCTCTTTTGGGATAATCTCTCCAAGGGCTATGACATCCTTCTAGCTGAAAGAAACTGGCCACCAGAGTTTGTCAGGGAGTGCCCTCATGGCGTAGAAATAATTATGCCTGCCTTCTCAAATCATATTCCAATTCATAAAAAATATACACTTGCAAGAAAGTGGGCAGTAGCCCAAGCTCCTGCATTATATAAAAACCATGTGGGATGGGATGAGGACTCTCCTCCTCACAAAATCCAGTTAAAATCACAACCTACTGCACAGAGGCAGTACCCAATTAAGCAAGAAGCTAAAAAACGGGTAAAAAGAGATCCTAGATCAACTTGAATACCAGGGGGTGATTGAAACTTGTACCTCACAAATGAATAATCCTTTGTTTCCTGTCTCCAAACCAGACAATTCATATCGTCTTGTTTTGGACTACAGACACCTTAACTCATGTTGCAAAACCTTTGCAGTACAAAACTCGCATAGTGCTGCACTAATGAATAACATAGTGCGCAAAAAATACAAAACAACATTAGACATCTCTAATGGATTCTTCTGTCAAAATATAGCACCAGAGAGCAGATATTTGACCGCGTTCTCAATAAATGTCGTTTGCCCCAGGGGTTCAAGAACAGCCCAGGATTATTCTCAGCAAGAGTAACAGAGTTACTACAAATATATGATGATGAAGCATTATCTTATGTCGATGACATCTATCTAACAGATGATGACTTGGATACTCACTTGAAGAGAGTGAACACCATAATACTTGGGTTCGCAGCAGAGGGTTACAAATTCAACTTTACAAAGTCAAGAATTGCCCATCTAGCTGTCCTGTTTTTAGGATATGAGCTATCAAGTGAAGGCAAAAGCCTGGCTGACAATTTCCTAGAGAAATGTGCTGTAATCCAAGCACCTAGACCACTACATGGCACTAAAAAACTTACAATCAATTCTAGGTTTCCTAAATTTCGGAAGAACTTACATTATAAATTATGCAGAGAGAGTTAAACCTCTCTATGATCTTATAAAACCAGATTTTAAAAGAATCAATTGGACTCAAAAACACACAGAAATTTTGAGATCTTTACAAACAGATATGTTAGTTAAAACAAAATTACAAACACGTGATAACACACGCAACCTTGGGATTCGAGTCATCCCAGGAAGATGCGGATTCACGTACCTAACCTCTAATGAGGGAGAGAAGGTACCAATTGCATACAAATCACACTTGTACACAAAAGCTGAAATGAAATTTAGCCCAACGGAAAAAATTCTAACCGCGGTACAGACTGCTGTAGCAAAAGAACGAGCCCTAGCACAAGGTAAACGAATAATCATCGTGACACCGATACCAGCCCTGGAGGTGGTAACAAAGGCAAGCATTCCGAATGCTAAAGCACTCCAACCGAGATGGACACAATGGGCTAATTCTCTTGCTGCAACAGACGTGGCATACGAATTTGATCCCAACTTAAAAACACAAGAGTTTCTCCAATATGAATTCGAATGTCCTCCGCCGACCGAAATTCTGCCTCTAGAACATTACGGCTGTATAATATATACAGACGGATCAGCACAACCCGCAGTAGGGGGTAAACAAGCTTACAGTGCTGCATGCGCGATTGTTAAAGGTCAATGGCACGAAGGGAAATTTAAACCAGTGGTCACTAAAACGCAATCTCTAGGAGACTGTACAGCTCAAAGAGCAGAACTACTGGCATTCAAGATGGCGCTTGAAAATACCGATCGAGAATTCCCCACACTCATAGTGTGCGATTCATATTACTGCGTCCAATCTTACAATGAATACTTGCAGATCTGGGTTCAGAATGGTTTTAAAGACGCAAAAGGTAACACAATCAAGCATAAAATGCTTTGGGAACAAGTAGTTCTTTTGCAAAAGGAACTACAAAAGACTCACGTGATACATACACTGAGTCATCAACGTGATGGCGTTCACGTTGCAGGGAATTCATTGGCTGATGAGGCCGCGAAGGCAGCTGTGCAAACGGCTTCCGTAGCTGCCATCACTCGGTCAAAAACAAAAATAGACAGCGAAATATTACAGTCTGTCAGCGCTACAGTAAAAGATGCGATAGAAACACTCCCGAAAGGCTTTCCAGTAAAGTACTCATACATAACTGATGCAAATAATGTTCCGTTTGCTCGAATCCCTGGAGTGGGGGATAGGGCAATTCCAAACATGGAACATAGGTTAGGACTCATCATAGCGGCACACGAAGGGCTTGCTTCTGTACATGCTGGTGTTTCAGCCACAGTATCATTATTAAAACAGAGATACTGGAGGCCACAAATGAGACGACAGACAAGGAACTATGTTCTAGAATGTGAAATATGTCAGAGAATGTAGGTATCAACAGTGAGGCGACCAGCACAGACGCCCCTTCTAATCTCAGATAAACCATTAGCCTGTGTTTACCTGGACCACTGTGGTCCCTTACAAAGGGATGGTAACTATAAATATATCTTGGTCGCAGTGGATTCATGCACGAGATTCATATGGATGTGGCCCCAGCGATCGGCTGACGCCAGAACTGTTATAAAAGATTTGCGAGTCTTTATCGGCACATACGCAATTGGCATGCTACATTCTGACCAGGGTCCTGCTTTTAGCTCTCGAGCTTATAGGGAGGCCATGACCAGCATGGGCATTGCATTGCGGTACTCTTGTCCATTTCATCCTGAGGGAAACGTAATCGTAGAAAGAAAAAACCGTGACATAAAGCAATCTATAACAGCAAAGGTATTAGGTTCAGGAGCTGGGTGGGTCAAACATTTAATAAGTGTCCAACGTAGTCTAAATAACCTGCCAAGAAATTCTCTGAAAGGACTCAGTCCGTACAAACTATTGTTCGGGACTAGAATGCTGATCCAGGACCTTGATAGTCAGACTTCAGTGGTTAAAGATAAACGTTTTGATATCAAAGATCGTTTGGCTATTTTACAGGACTTAAATGAAACAAGAAAAGACCTGAGCAACATAAAGTTGAAACAGCAGCCAACATCCACTGAAGAAAAACCACCTGTCCCAGCAAGGCTGTCTGGATTCCAAAAGTCGGGGATCTGGTCAGAGAGAAGATCGCGGTAAAGAAGGAATTTGGGCCTTCTTACAGAAAAGCAGTTCCTGTCTTGTCTATCAACGGGACAAGATCAGTAGTACTACCGCCCCTTGCTGGTAAAAAGGAGAACCGAGTCATATCCATCGACCTGGTTAAACCACAATCATGTGGCCGATAACAAATAGTAGGCCAAGTGGACTCCCAAGAAGTAGCAGAACACCAAAATTTGCTACATCCACAGAGGTTCAAACTGAAAGACTAATCACATTTGAAAAATCTACAGTGAAACAACAAGGACTATGCAACAAAGCAATGGAACTTAAACCTCTTAAACCCCAAATCAAAGCTTTTCATCAAGAAACACCGACCTACAATGATGTAACTACAGACTTTTCTAATGAAACAAAGCAAAATCCAAAAGCAAAAAGTAATCCAGAAGCAATTGGAACAATTGACAGAACGGCATCCGGCTACTTCATCAACTTCGATGATTTTTCTGAAGATCCAAGTGAACCAGAAGTACAGCCATCAACAAAAACTTTTAAAGACAAAGCAAAGGAACTTTTTCATCAACTAAAGGGAACCTATCTGACTTCTCCATGGATTGAAATTTGGGTGACATTAGGTGCATTTGTCCTCATACTTTGGCTCATCATGGTACTATGCTTGGGACATTTCATTGAGGGAAAATATGCTAAAATGGACACAGCAAGCCAGAAAATCAACTTGGTCCTTAAACCACACACATCTTCACACGTCAAGAAAAGAGAACTTTCTTCAGTGAACTTCACAGCCAATCCTATACCAGGCGGTGTAGCATGGGACAATACTGATTATGAAATCTATGGCCCGGTTGAAATCCTGAAGTATCCACATCAATTTAAGATCTCGTTAAGTGACTTTGTAAAACCAAGAACATTTGCTGATGATTGGGACTTTGAAAGTATTAATGATATGATGTCTGACCTAGTAATGTCTGCTAAATTTACAGAACATGATTATTTGCAGGGTTCGTCTAATTATGATCAAATGTTCTGCTACAACCACTATGGTAACCATTATCTCCATAAATCTGCACAACCTAGAAATGTTTTAAATTATAACCAATGGGAACATTGTGCTACTCCTCCAAAGGGTAGTTCTAGAACATTTTATGATAAATATTCATATTTTTCAGGGTTTAACACAAGTAATGCAGAAACATTTTATTTCAAATTGTGGAATAAGACAGGTATGAAGATCATGCTTACAAACTCGAAATTGATATATTCAGATTCATTTTTTGAGCAAATGAATACATTTGGTTTTGATTTCTGGAACAATACCATTGAAGCAAAAACTGTTTGGGGTACAAAAGATTGGCAAGTACAAGGTATAGAACCATTGTTCAGAGCCTGCATGATCCCAGAACAAATTATATTTTTGAATGACACTATTCAACAAACTACCTGTCTTGGCTTAGCCAAAATCAAAGACTTAAACAAACCGTCTATTCCAAAGCCAACAACGAACAGTAATAGCTCTATAGATGTTGAGATAGACGTGAACCATATTTTAAACCAAAACAGAACACATCCTGATTGGAAACAATGGTTGATCTGGCCCACAGACACAAATAACTGTCAAGACAGATTCCTGAACAAAATACAGGGGTTCAAATTGACCAGGCCAGACCCTAGATATTCCCAAAGACAACATCCAGGGATAGTAACTACTTACAGTGTGGGCAAGCTCTGCCTTCAATGGCTACAAACATCCACACTGGCAGAAATTAAGCAACACCTAACTTTACTTCAAGAGGGTGCTGACTTGGGTGATTTCATTATGGGACCACGCAAACAGCGTCAAAAACGTTTCATAGCGGCCTCTATATATGCAGCTTACAATGAAGCTTGGAAAGAAACTCAAATTGAGACAGCAGAAAAACTACGGGAAATTGACCGTATTAATTTGGAAAAATCACTTTCTGTTGTGGACAATGGGTTAATGACTCTGTCCTCCAGAATATATTCACTGGACAGTATTGTGTCTTCAGCAATCGATATAATACCGCAAGACTTACTGATGCTACAACACGGTCAGTCCCAATTGCGTTCTATTGTACAACTTGGCTGGACGTTACAAAATCTGCGTTCAGGCTATGTGCCTTGGCGTTTAATCAACACAACGTCACTGTTTAATATCTTTAACCTTACTGATAAACAAATCAGTTTGGCACAGAAGGGTGCTGACTATACAATTCTGTTTACAACAAGGGGTGGTGATGGACAGAGTCTCTGAATTAAGCAGAGTACTCTCACCCAGTCAAGAGATCAGGGCTAGATCCAACACCGTTTTTTAGCTCATTGCACCATCCCAGTTTCAGAACCTGGCTGTATGCAAATTAGTCTGTCCCTGGCCCAGTGCATCATGGGAACAGGGCAGACCAGACTACAAAAGCCAATTCTTACACTGGGAAGGAAACAAGCTTCCGGGGACCGGTTTCTGCCATTTCAGGCGTCTTCGGCCCGGCTTGCTTGAATCCTGATGGTGCAATGAGCAAGGGACTCACATCTGAGTATACCCTTCCACGCTTAGGGTGGACAAAATTATTTACAACAAGGGGTGGTGATGGACAGAGTCTCTGAATTAAGCAGAGTACTCTCACCCAGTCAAGAGATCAGGGCTAGATCCAACACCGTTTTTTAGCTCATTGCACCATCCCAGTTTCAGAACCTGGCTGTATGCAAATTAGTCTGTCCCTGGCCCAGTGCATCATGGGAACAGGGCAGACCAGACTACAAAAGCCAATTCTTACACTGGGAAGGAAACAAGCTTCCGGGGACCGGTTTCTGCCATTTCAGGCGTCTTCGGCCCGGCTTGCTTGAATCCTGATGGTGCAATGAGCAAGGGACTCACATCTGAGTATACCCTTCCACGCTTAGGGTGGACAAAATTATTTACAACAAGGGGTGGTGATGGACAGAGTCTCTGAATTAAGCAGAGTACTCTCACCCAGTCAAGAGATCAGGGCTAGATCCAACACCGTTTTTTAGCTCATTGCACCATCCCAGTTTCAGAACCTGGCTGTATGCAAATTAGTCTGTCCCTGGCCCAGTGCATCATGGGAACAGGGCAGACCAGACTACAAAAGCCAATTCTTACACTGGGAAGGAAACAAGCTTCCGGGGACCGGTTTCTGCCATTTCAGGCGTCTTCGGCCCGGCTTGCTTGAATCCTGATGGTGCAATGAGCAAGGGACTCACATCTGAGTATACCCTTCCACGCTTAGGGTGGACAAAATTATTTACAACAAGGGGTGGTGATGGACAGAGTCTCTGAATTAAGCAGAGTACTCTCACCCAGTCAAGAGATCAGGGCTAGATCCAACACCGTTTTTTAGCTCATTGCACCATCCCAGTTTCAGAACCTGGCTGTATGCAAATTAGTCTGTCCCTGGCCCAGTGCATCATGGGAACAGGGCAGACCAGACTACAAAAGCCAATTCTTACACTGGGAAGGAAACAAGCTTCCGGGGACCGGTTTCTGCCATTTCAGGCGTCTTCGGCCCGGCTTGCTTGAATCCTGATGGTGCAATGAGCAAGGGACTCACATCTGAGTATACCCTTCCACGCTTAGGGTGGACAAAATTATTTACAACAAGGGGTGGTGATGGACAGAGTCTCTGAATTAAGCAGAGTACTCTCACCCAGTCAAGAGATCAGGGCTAGATCCAACACCGTTTTTTAGCTCATTGCACCATCCCAGTTTCAGAACCTGGCTGTATGCAAATTAGTCTGTTCCTGGCCCAGTGCATCATGGGAACAGGGCAGACCAGACTACAAAAGCCAATTCTTACACTGGGAAGGAAACAAGCTTCGGGGGACCGGTTTCTGCCATTTCAGGCGTCTTCGGCCCGGCTTGCTTGAATCCTGATGGTGCAATGAGCAAGGGACTCAAATCTGAGTATACCCTTCCACGCTTAGGGTGGACAAAATTATTTACAACAAGGGGTGGTGATGGACAGAGTCTCTGAATTAAGCAGAGTACTCTCACCCAGTCAAGAGATCAGGGCTAGATCCAACACCGTTTTTTAGCTCATTGCACCATCCCAGTTTCAGAACCTGGCTGTATGCAAATTAGTCTGTCCCTGGCCCAGTGCATCATGGGAACAGGGCAGACCAGACTACAAAAGCCAATTCTTACACTGGGAAGGAAACAAGCTTCCGGGGACCGGTTTCTGCCATTTCAGGCGTCTTCGGCCCGGCTTGCTTGAATCCTGATGGTGCAATGAGCAAGGGACTCACATCTGAGTATACCCTTCCACGCTTAGGGTGGACAAAATTATTTACAACAAGGGGTGGTGATGGACAGAGTCTCTGAATTAAGCAGAGTACTCTCACCCAGTCAAGAGATCAGGGCTAGATCCAACACCGTTTTTTAGCTCATTGCACCATCCCAGTTTCAGAACCTGGCTGTATGCAAATTAGTCTGTCCCTGGCCCAGTGCATCATGGGAACAGGGCAGACCAGACTACAAAAGCCAATTCTTACACTGGGAAGGAAACAAGCTTCCGGGGACCGGTTTCTGCCATTTCAGGCGTCTTCGGCCCGGCTTGCTTGAATCCTGATGGTGCAATGAGCAAGGGACTCACATCTGAGTATACCCTTCCACGCTTAGGGTGGACAAAATTATTTACAACAAGGGGTGGTGATGGACAGAGTCTCTGAATTAAGCAGAGTACTCTCACCCAGTCAAGAGATCAGGGCTAGATCCAACACCGTTTTTTAGCTCATTGCACCATCCCAGTTTCAGAACCTGGCTGTATGCAAATTAGTCTGTCCCTGGCCCAGTGCATCATGGGAACAGGGCAGACCAGACTACAAAAGCCAATTCTTACACTGGGAAGGAAACAAGCTTCCGGGGACCGGTTTCTGCCATTTCAGGCGTCTTCGGCACGGCTTGCTTGAATCCTGATGGTGATCCCTTGTTGTAAAGACTATACAATTCTGAGCATTGAAAAACTTGAGAGATTACCATTGACAATGTCAGAACGACCTGTCATTGAATGGATAATACATGGGATAATTAATATCCCGATAACAACTTTCCAGTTTCAATACTGCCAAAAATATATACAGGCAGGCCAGTATGAAAGGTTGGGTAAAGGGTACATTAAGTCAACATGGAACTTGCCCTATACACACACATGTGTTAGTAATAAAGGCCAGAATGTGTTTCTTAGTGGCAATAATTGTGCATGGTCACTAAGCGGTACACTTCTGTGTCAGGGTATTAGTTTGCATGGAGCCTGTGAAGGGACTACAAATAACCTTTCATGTTACCAGCTAGGCACACCTGCAACACAAATAGAACCATTCTTTAGGAGACTCTCGAACGGGAGTTACATTCTAATTGTAGATCGCAGATGTTGCAGTCTGCTGCCCGGAAAACCTTATCTCATAACCGTGACTACGAAGGTCATGTGCTGTGAACGAGTATTGTTCCCAAACGATGCTCGAGACAGGGAGGCAAGGTTATGGCCCAGTTTGAAAATTTCTTCTATTCGAATTGATACTTTAAGCAGAATGAAGACTGTGCTCCTACAGACGCCAACCCGGTTAACGTCATCAAAAGAAACGTATGATCTCCAAGTTGCAACCAATTCCCCCATACATTTCGCAGAAATACTGAGCGAAATCTTAAATATTTCTGATACAAGTGGAATGTCGAGTGTATTTAAGACAGTGTTTTCGGGAGCTTTAACCCCATTCAAAGCCATCCTGGGTATTTTTCCTGATTTTGTCAATTCCATCATTGGCGGACTTCCTCTCCTTTTGGGACTAGTGGCAGGCATCCTATTTTTGATCCTGTTACTTCGCTATGGCAAACCACGTCACAGACAAGACACCAGCGACAATGGAAGAAACGATCCTAGCCATACGCTACAGGGACCGCATAACTAAAGTCCTTGGAATAGCCCGGCTTAGAGACCTGAACATGACTTGGTTTCTTTCATTTAGACCGATGTGGCAAAGTTGTGTTATGCCTGTATTAAGGTGCTTGGTATGCGGCGAAGAATGCGTGTTGGACACCTGTCTGACACTACAATCGGATGTGCCAATGGACGCAGAGACTTTGTTGGGTCCGGTAACGGCTCATGCATTGTACTGTCCCCAGCGGCTACCAATCCTGATGACGGCATTCGTGGAGACTTCACCACTACGATTGAAGAGTAGTGAAGTACAAGATGAAAGCAGCATCGATCAGGTACGACCTTCTGTCAGCTATGCTGATCGAAACATCAATGAAGGCAATCATGCTCATGAATGCATGTTAATTAATTTTTCCGAGTTAGTGGAACTTTCGCAAGAAGCAGTTGACAGTTTTTTCGAAAGTCTCAACAATATGATGTTTTCACCAGAGCAGAAAGAATGACTTTGAGCAAACTAGCACACGGCGTTCCCTACACCCTGAATTTGGCCTTCAACTTTGAAAATAAAGCAATAAGAACATTTCTCACCAGTTTTTACGGAGAGCGGGACATTTTTTTTTTTTTCTTTCCATTTCCAAAAATATTTACGATTTTTTGGGACACTTATCTTCTGCTTAAAGTAAAACTATTCTTAGAGAACAAAATTTCTATTTTTAGCTACTCTAGAGACATAAGCTACCCTCTAGCATGTTCACAAGTATTTATGATTTTGTGATGAGATGGTCTCGAATTTTTCTTCTGTATTAAGAGCCATTTCATGTGTAATTTCCGCATTTCGTTCATGCTTATTTCAAAATATGCGTATTAGATTTTGCATTATCATACTGCTTGAAGTGCATATAGTAACTATACTCATCTTTTCGTGTATTTCGCATTTCAAATTTTCAAAATGCATTTGATTGTATTTTGGGGTGGTTCGGTATAGACATGCACTACTAGTTTTGTTTACTATGCCTAGATTTGTAAATATGGACATAGATTACGTGGAGTGGATGTGATGTATTTACTATGGGTACTGTATCGATCCCCCTATTTCTGACCCTTGTCTGGTTAATAATTAACTAGCAGCCATTCAACTGCACAAAAACCTGTTATCTGATTAGCCATACAACGGCACAGAAGCCCGTTATCTGATTAGGTCATAGCGCATGCCATCTCATTAGGCAAGCACTATTTCTCCAGCCCCCTAATAGGCATACGGAGTTCTCAAAACAAATCAAACCTACAGCGACCTGGGAAATCCCCGCAGCCATTGTTTTGATTTAGCCGAGAACTTCAGTAAAGAATGTGCGAACGACCAGTTCTTATGACATCCTTATTGACGTATTTATGTCCATCCTTACGTCAATCTCGGCACCTTTCAGGTATAAATAATACCGACATTGCCTTAAGCAAACACACGAGGTGGTGACAAGATTGGAGCAGCGAGACTTGCCGAGGAGCCCAGCTGACAGCGAAGCCCACAGACGCTGCCCCTCCTTTCTGACGCGCTGAGAAAGAGACGCTGCCTTTTCTCCTGCCAAGAAATCCAGCTCCAGCGCTTCCAGCCGCCCTTGCAGGCAGCTGGGATATCAAGCCCAGAGATAGAGATACCAGCCCTCCAGCCTTCTAAATCCCAGGTACTGAACTGAATAACCCCTTGCAGAGAATTCTTGAAGCAGACCCTTGGCAAAGCAAACTTAACTTAAACTGCTACTTATCTACTCCCGCCCACGTATTAGGCTTAGGTCAGGTACATTGGGATAGGCGTAGTTAGAAGCACCAGTTGAGTACGATTAGTCAATGTATATATGTATGTATCTATTTTATCCATTTTAAGTATCATATGGCTAAGAAACCATATCAATGCTTTTACAGTATTATTTTATAATTCTGTTATTACTGTATGCACTCTACTTAACAATAAGTATTGCAATAATAGTGATTCATTTCTCTTGTATGAGAAAAGAGACTGATCAATAAATAACATCTTTTATTGAACACGCCCGTCTCTTCCTTTTCTCTACAATCTGGTGAAACTAAGAATGCACTGAACTGACTGAGTAAAATAAGTTGTCTTTTGTTTTCACACGACTCTAGAGATACACTCTTGATTAGGGGAGAGCAAAGTTGTCATGTTCTATGGTTGTCAGAAACTAAATCCCTTCTTGTCTATCCAGGGAGGTTAAACTCCTCCTTGTCTATTCGAGAAAGTTTCTAGTGAACTCTGAGCTAGCTGGCAAACACTAAACTTTAAGTCTAATATCGTCAGTAGAAGACCTAGTTAACCTCTGTCCTACGTCTATACTATTGAAGATATTATTCCAATGCGCAGAGCCTATTGGGATAATAGGAACTACACTACAACTCTTACCACACATGGCCTATACAGGTTTATTACCATGGGGGAGACATTTAAAATTAGGGGGGCAAAAGCGAAAAAGTTTGGGGGAAAAGGGCCAAGTCCAACACAACTCCCCCCCAGCCAAAAGCCAGGGCAGACCAATCAATGCCTTGATGGGCTTCCCTGCTTGGGGCGGAAAAAGTTGGATGCAGGCCTGCAACTACAGGAGCACCTGCAGTCTCTTCTCCACTCTGGAACCCAATGGTTCTCTCTCGCAACCCTCCCTTCACCGACAAAACCACCCCACTGGTGTTCCCTAATGGGATGTGGCCAGGACTGGCCTCTAGGCCATCCAGAAGTCTCTGGCCCTTGTTTCTTCATAGAGTGGGAGGCTCTAGCCTCAGGCTTGTAGTACTCTTGGACCACTCTCCTCTTTCCAAATTGCCACTGGTCCACCCACCTGGGGTCTACACCCTCAAGCTGACCAGCTCTCAGGGGCGAGGCTCTCCTCCCCCTACCTCTCCTCCTAGGGTTCCGCCATCTCCTTCCCCTGGGGACACCCTCAAACAACCACTCTCTCCCCAACCTGGAGTCGAAACCCTCAGGCTGAACCGGTGACAGGGGCGAGTCCTCCCTCCCCCTGCACCCCCTCCCAGAGTTCTGCACCCTCCTAACTGGAGTAGTACCCCTGAGAGTCAAATTGGTAGGGACCTTAATTACAGGTACCCCACCCTCCAGGTCAGGCGACCCTTGAACCTTGAACCCCAGTCCAGGATCTAAACCCTGTGACTGATCAGACCCCCGAACCACTGGAGCTCTGGTTTCTGATGCTCCGGGTTCTTCTGACACAAGGGGATTCCCTTCCCGGAAGGCACATCAGGACAGCCTAGGCTCCCAACCTGGGGTTCCCTAAAAGAACTCTCCAGGCCCTGTGACTGTGGTTGGGGCACCTCGGGACACCTCCCCATCTCACTCCCTCCTGTAGATGGGATGTGAGGCCCTACAACTCTCTCACTATCCTGGGATCTAGCTGGGCTACTCCTCACCTCTCCCGCCACGCTGGGTCGGAAGATCCCTGCACCACTCCCTTCTGGATCACTCCCCAATGTCCTCTCAGACTCTCTGGCACTTACCCAAAGGTCTGCCTCCCATGCAAGTTCCCTGGGGCCTGAGAACCCGCACTGCAACAGATGGTGACGCAGACTTGGGAAACAACTTCTCAGCATGTGCTCCCGGATAACGGCATGGCACAGCCCTTCCCAATCCTCCCCTGTAAGGTTACCCGGTACCTCCTTCTCTTTGGTATATCCCGCGAGAGACTATCCGTTACCAGTGTCCCACCTCTCCCCCTTCCAGGCGGGCGAAGGAGGAAAGGTGCAGAAGGGAGCCCACGAGGCTCCGCTCCTCCTTCGGGCTGCCCTGTGAGCCCGCAAGGCTCCTTCTTACTCTTGCCACCAGCCCCATGTACAACAGGACCAGAAGACAAGCAGGGCTCTCTCCTTTCATACCGGACCCTCGCCCACAGCCAGGCATCCTTCGCCTGACTTTCTGTTTCTTCCCCTGGCTTCCGGCAGCTCCTCTCATGGCTCCCACATTGCTGTAGCAAGTTGCTTGGGGTGGAGGGGGGCGCTCTCTCAGGAGCTTCACCCAGCATCTTCCCTCCACCATAGAGGAAAGTGGCACAGCGCTGTTGCAGCACATCTCCTCAAATACTCCCAGCACGGGGCCACTCCGGCAGAGCCCCCTGCGGTATCTTAATCGGCACACACCAGCCTGTGGTTCGGCAGGCCACCAGCACTGCCATTTTTCCAGGACAGCGACAGCAGCACTCTCACTTGTGCTGGCCAGGGAGCAGAGCAAAAAGTGCTCCTCCCAAGTTTCTTCAGTTTCTGCTTGGTGTCTAAAGATAAAAATGCTCTCCTGGTGTTAAATCCAAGTAATCACACAGGGCAGAGCTGGGCCCAGACAGGCCAGCTCACAGGGCCCCCTGACCAAGGGGGAGGTCTCGTGGTGGTTCCTCCTGGCGCCCAGCAGTCCTCAAGTAAGCATGTAAATGTAAATGTCAAATGTAAATGTCATGGTACTTATAGAGCGCACTGTCACCAGACGGTCACCTTGCGGTGTCGCCTATTCGGCTACCTGGCGCTGATACTCATACCGCTGTGGAACCCCTCCTGGCTTTCCCTGTGAAGTGTCCACTCCTGGGCACCCCAGGGTGAAGCCAGGTATCATTAGCACTGTTGGGGCCGGTGTGGAGGCTAAGCAAGCTATTGCCCAGAGTTGCAGCGTGGGGCCCGTGATTAGAATAGGCACCGAGGCGAGAATTAACAGGTCTGAGGAAATTGAGCCCGAGACCCCGCCGAAGCGGGAATCGAATCCTGGTCCCTGGCCAGAACTCTGCATCAGGGTCTGCCGCTCTAACCATTGAGCCACACTCCTCTGCATCAGTCCAGCAAGCTCTGTTCATGGGGTCACAGCCCCAACATTTATAGGTCAAGTGTCTTTGTTCTTCCCCCAGGCACAGGGCTCTGTGCCTAGTCCAAACCAGCTCTGGGGGGTACTTAAACACATCTTTTCAATTGCACAAACACCTTTATTGTTGGTGTAGGTATTGGTCCCAGACACACCACAGAGGGGCTGAGCCACTATTGTGGAAGATAGGCACAGTCCTATTCAGGAGCAGGTGCTACTCCTCCCCCCCTCCAAATGCAGATCAGGCCTATTCAGCCTAGCGCTGACTCACCCAGACCCTCTGGAGCCAATGGACCTCCCCAGTCCCCGTCACTCCAAGGCCAGACAGTCAATACACAACAGGCATGCACAAAGACACATAGCACACAGAACTGCCTACTTCCAAAAGTGGCATTTCTAAAATAGTGATAATAAATCTGCGAACACCATTACGCAGCATTTATCGCCACTATTCCAAACATACCAAACATGATCAAGCTACTCCTCTCATGTCAGAAATTACCACTGAAACACATATCATGGAATCCCCCATGCATTCCTATGAGAGGGCAGCCTCACACCAGTGAGAAACCAAATAGGCTGTTTGTCACTTCCAGGACATGCCACAAAGTTAAGGCACATGTCCTACATTTTTCCTACACCGCACATTGCCCATAGAGCTAGCTAGGGCCTACCCTAGGAGTGACTGACATGTAGTAAAAGGAGAGTCACAGACGTGGCAACCACTTTATGTGCCACATCACGGCAGCAGTAAACAGCACACACGGGACCTGCAATGACAGAGGCCTGAGGCAGGTTTGAAAGGCTACTTTGGTGGGTGCTTCGAGCAGAGCTGCAAGCCCACCAGTAGCATTTAATTTACTGGCCCTGGATATATGAGATATAACGTTACAAGGGACTGATAGGTAAATTAAATATGCCAAACAGATGTAGACCAATCTTACTAGGTTTACCATAGAGAGCACATGCACTTTAGCACTTAACAGCTGTGATAAAGTGCCCAGAGTCCTAAAACCACCAACAACAGGTCAGAAAAAATACCAGAGGAAGGTAAAAGCTCTGGGATAACCCTGCAAAAAGGGCCAAGTCCAACAGCCCTAAATAAGTTCTCATTAGAATCTACTTATTCCCTCAATGGGTTGAGGCCTACCCACCCGGAGAACGTTCAGTATGGTAGTTCTGTGTTTTGTATGCCACCTTCTATTGGGATGGATTGAGGCTTTCATTTTATAAATGACATTTTAAAATTGAATTGGCACCATTAAAAACAAGCTGGCTGAAGTGTATGCTTCCATTAGTTGAAGTGGCCTAATGCCCTTCCTATTGTCCTGATGAGTATTGGAAGTAACCCAGACACAAATTCTGGTCTTTCACCCAATGAACTATGGTTGGGCAGAGCAATGAGAGCAGCTTATATTCCTTTAGCTACACTTTTTTTAAAGATTGATAACATCATTCTAGATTACTGCAGAGGTCTGTCCAATATAAATCACCATCAACAAAAGAACCTCAGTGTCATCCCTTGAACCCTAGTGATTGGGTATTCCTAAAGAGGCATATCCACAAGAACTGCTTTGAAGAATGATGGCGAGGCCCATTTAAAGTCATACCTGTGACTAACACTGCTTTGAAGTGTGTTTGAATTCCACTGTATGGAGGTGATGAATGAAGAAATGGTGACAATAGCCACTGATTCACAGAGTCAAGTTCAGCGTGGATCTGGGGGGTAAAGAAAAGTTTGAAATAAGAGAAGTTGGTGAAGCTGCTGATGACAGGTAAAACACCAGCAGCAGTGGCCAGTTTCAATTTTAGGGTGAGAGTAAACAGCTGTTGCAAAGTCACAAACTGTAGCAACAATAAGTAGACTCTGATATGTCCAGTGGAAGGATCCAGTTTAAAATTCTAAGTCAGAAGATCCCCCAGAGGAAGAAAACATTTCACAGGGAGTTGTGTTGCTAATGATGATCTAAGCCCAAGTCTATCAATGACTGGGAAGATTCAGCAGTAGTCACAAGTGAAGGTGCAAGAATTAAAACGCCAAAGACAGTGAAGGGAAACTACAAAAGAAATCATTGGCAAAATGAAAGATTAAAGTCAATTAAAGAAGAACCTGAAGTGATCGAAAGAGAGTTTTCTCCTGCCAGATGACCAGCAAGGAAGAAAATTCCAGCCATAAAATGCATTTAACCTGAATATATTTATCTTGCATCAGTGTCTGATGAAGAGCCAAATACAGAGTTCTATAGTCCAATACCCTGTTGACATTTCATTTTTTAAAACAAGCTGGAAGAAGAAGAACCACCTTGAAAAAATTTAGAGTGTTGAAATTAACTTTGAACATTGCAAAATAATCCAGATAAATAATTTGAGATTCTCAACAGTATGAAGTGGTCAAAATAGAGCTGATAAAAAAGCTTTGCAGCCTACTTTGATTTTTGGTTATTTCTATTTAAAAAGTAAGAAGGAAATACGTTTTATTATTGTTTGAATAAAAAAAAAGAGTCCCTGATTTTTTATTTTTTCAAGTATCCATTTTGTTTTTGATCTCGATAGACATGGCATTTAGCAAGATGCTGCAAAATTATGTGCTTGATATCCTGGGTTTTGATGCCAATAACCTTAATTGGTTTATCAATGAGTATCCTGTCTGGTGGGATATATACCCACAAATGTTGAATTAACAACAATACCTAATAACGGTGTTGGATTTGATACACTGACACATAGGGAGAGTTTAGTTAGTCGATTGTCATGATAAAATCTATACTAAAATGTTAGGTGAGTATGTGGCTATTCCAGAGGGGATCAACAAATGATTGTTCTCTGTGTACTTTCCTCTCCTCTTCTGCAGGTGAAGGTGCGACCTACTTACAGCTTCCGATGTCCTATGCTAAATATTGCAATGTGTTTGTTAGTATATTTAATAAAAGTTAGTGTCTATCTCCGTATCTGCTGGATTTCATTTCCCTGGGAAGCATTCCTGCTTCTGAAGATCCTGTCGTTAAATTTAAATATGGTCATTTTCTAAATACAGTTGCACAAATTAATTGTTACACTAACAAGATTAAATTGGGCTTATGTGTGCAGGTGAGAAAAAAGGAGCGTACATTTGTTTTGAGAGTATAATGAAATTAGAGTGCAAATTGTGAGAGATAAGAAAGATGAGAACAATATAGGGGAACAGATTACGGTTGAGGAAGATTTTAGGATTTCGAATTTTTAGCCAAGAAAGAGAGCATAAAAGCAAGTGTGAGTTGTGTATGGTGCATCGTGAATTTCCAGGAGTTAGGTCAATTGAATGCAATTAAATATGTGGATGAGACTGAGTGTGTAAAGAATTATGCTGTCAGTGGTGATTTCCTGGCTGATGAAGAACAAATTCTGAGAGGGATTTATTATGTGTATAGTAAAACTCCCTATTTCAACCTGCCACTTAAATGGGAGGGATCTTGCTCCCTAACTTCAGTATTTCCTAGCGACTATCATGTGAACGGAGAGAATGATGCTGCTTTGGTTTGAAGGCGGTGAAACATAGATTTGGGCAGATAGCTTTAGATTTATTAGATGATATGGTTGAGTCTATAGCTGTGGGTATGAATTTTGTGAAGATTAGATGTTGTCTACAATTGCTTTGAACACTGCCGATGCCACAACAAAGAATAATTCTGAAGTTATTGTTATGCAGTCGATGATTATGTAAAAGCACTTTGCGCTAAATATTCATTTTGCAAAGAAGGGTGGTGTTTGGAGGGTTTTGTAGAGTAGGGAATGCTGCACTTTCATACCAGATAACAGTAGGTTTATTACTGCATACATGATTAATATACCTAATCTTTCTTGTAAAGCCCAAGCTTTAGAAGAGTATGGCCTCTGGGAATCAGTAGGTTTCTCGGTTAGCGAGTAATGAAAGGGGTTTAGCTAGGTTGGTGAATGGTTTCATAGTTTGGGAAGGGTTATGTTCAGGTATATACTAACTCTTGTAGTAATTTAATTGTAATGATTTGTGCAGTTGCCTCATTTCGCATGTTCAAATTTTCTGAGTACTTGTTTTGATATTCTGTGTGTAAGAGCAAAAGAGGGTTGTCAAAGAGATTTTGTAATGGATTTTTATGCATGTGTGTTTTTGTGCTAAATGAATAATGTGTAGAATGTGATTTTACTCATGATTCTAGATGAGCACACTGATATTGTTCTGATTTCTTTAAAAAAAGTTTTCTATGACCTAAATAAGTATATTTTCCTGACTCTTGTTAGCTATGCCTCAATTTACGGTTTGTTATTTCTGCAGCACATAGCCAAGCAGAGGCATGTTTCTTTCTTTCATTGTTATTGTTTATGCTGTTCTCGATTAATCTTCCCTGGCTCTGTCACAAAACTGCAGCATTTGCTTCAAGGTCTTTCTGCTACCTCACTTTACTCTAGTCATTCACAATACCTTTCAGTTTGGAGTTGTGTTGCTAATGATGATCTAAGTGTGTTCCACCATCTCTGAATGACATTAGCATAGAGTGGGTAGAACCAATATTCATGTAGTGCTAAAGTGATTAGTTGCTAAGGCAATATGACATTTAATAATATTGTACTTTGATTTGCCGAAAATGTAAAGTTTTCCAACACACCACAGTAACTCTGCAGTTGATTTCATATATATAAAACTCCTCAGATTTGGGGGTGAGCCAGAGATCTTTCCTACACTGCCAGGGATGCTGTCCATTTCTCTTTTGATTTTGCTGCCACTTAGGTCTAAGAATAATTTTCAGTGTTACATTTCTCTGTAACACTCTAGTTACCGAGATCCTTCATGACATTGTCTTTGTACCACAATTCTTTGATTTTTTTATGAAATGAAACACTTCAACTATACCACGAATCTAAACTCCGTTAATTAATGTGCCCTTTATTTGACTGTTTTCTTTTATTATTCTGATTTGTTGAATGTGCAAACCTCAGGGACACATTGCCTCATGAAATTGAGGTTTAATACCATTGTCAACTCATCAAATTGTGGGTTTCCCGTTGAGGCAATATTTAGGGGTGTCAAAATTACAGAGTACACCACTCCTACACTTTTTAAACCTTTCCTCCTTCCTTGACGAATGAGGCTAACTATGTAAGTCCTGCATTTCATCCTAGTGTGAAAATCACAAATGTTATGATATTGATCTTCACAGAATACTGTTGTAGGTGGAACCTTTTTTAAAAAAAATGGAAAATAACAGACTATGAAAAAGAGAGTGCATTCTGAGTGCTCACATGTTTTCAGAAAGGAATAAAAAAGCTAAATTTTGGAGAACAGAAAAGAAAAAACTATAAAAGTGTTTAGCTAAAGTTAATTCGGAAATAATGGAAAAAACAGGCAAGATTACGGTGGCTACTCCAGACATGCCAACTCACACGGTGCCACAGTGTGAGACACAATATCAGCTCTCTTCTCAAGGTCACCCGGTGAGGAGCCCTTATCACATAGTGGATAGATAAAAGAGCAGAAAGCCAATGCAAAGAGTGGATTTCCAGCATTTTTTGTTTTTGAAGGCATTTAAATGCCAACGTCCATTTTGGTGTGTGCCAATAACCCAGGATATAGGCACCAGCCTCAGCATGCTTGCTTTTAGGAGGAGGGTGTGATACAGGACCGCCCAGAGGTTTCTCCTGAGTAGCTCTGGGCACAAGGATCCACCCCCATCAAGGCCACACCTCTTCCTCACACATGGATTTTTTTCGTAAGGTTGACAGGTCTGCTAATCAGTGCAATCAAGGTAGAAAAACAATTTCTCTTCCGATGAGATTTTGCCACGAGGACTACCTGAGCTATTGTATAATGCTGGGGTACCCATGGCATGCCCCATTAGTAACCAAGGATACCAGATATCCATCCTTAATAGCGGCAGTTATCAGAAGCGTTGACCTGCTGTATTGTAATTTAACTCTGCATCAGCCATGCTAAATTCATTGTGTACATACATAACCAGGATGAACAAAAATGAGTTCCTGTGTAGGAAATAACGCTTGCTGAACTAGAATCTGAAGTAAACAAAGATCATACTCTTGCCTCAAGAAAGGCATTGAAATGAGTGAAAGCAGTAGTGTTGCTTCCATCTCTTGCATGAGTACCAAGTATTCATGTGCTCGTCTCCAGATTAGAAGCTATGGCTGAGAGATTCCAGGATTGCTTGCTTGAAGGGGTCATTCATTCTGTGATCCTACTCTCACCATTTAACATATGGAAAATATTTGTAATACTGTTCTGGTATACGGGGGAGGAGGGGTGAGGAGAGAGAGAGAACAAAGTGCACAAACAGTTTGCGGTTCTGTTGTCTCACCTGACCAGACTAGTACTGACATGAGATTATAATTATGAAAAATAGGTTGTTCGGGGACACAGACACACGTGCTCATTTGACTCCAGTTTGTACTATAATTAGTTAAAAGAAAGGGACAAGTGAGAACATAGTAGGCCGATTTTTCCTAACTTGCACAATCCCTAGTATGAACAAGGAAGAAAAAAGAAGCAGCTGTCACAACCAGGGCCGAGGATTCAGTCATTCATATGTGCTCATTCATTCTGTCAACCTGCCATCAGGTTCTCATAGAAGCTGTCATAAGCTGTCCACCCAGATGCAGTGATGCATCGTCAGTCCACTGGTCCTAATGACCACTGGAAGGCTGCTCCTAAATTCATGAATGAACATCCCCAGACATCTTAAAAAAACAAACCAAAAAATGAATAAAAAAGTTGAATGATGCATCTGCTTCATAAAAGCTGGCAGGCACGTCCCATAGACGGACATATTAAGGTTAAATCAGGCTCTGACAGTTACTGCTTTAGGGTCCACGCGATAGAATACAATCATTACATGGAGTAAAAAAAAATCAGTAGTATGCACGCATTTTGTATGTGTCAGATTATCCAACAGCATCAAACGTGGACTAGTAACTACTTTCTGTTGCGGCTGACAGATTATCTGTTACAAACCATACAGCGATCCCATCAAAAGCGTTTTTAACATTCTTCTGTCCATCAGACATTTCCGTACAAGTGCTACCCGGCAATTTACCAATATTTCTTCAAACATTTTCCCTAAGGGCCTTTTAGACATTTTGTGTGTTCCCAAGGGAGAGTTAGAGTGGTGGCCATTGTGAGGGCAATGTAGACCCAATAAGTCTAACATTTAGAGGTGTTTACAAGCGTTCGTACATGCGATTTCAGGGTGTTATGGGACCCCTGGCTGCTGTTTGACTTATACATAACAGCAATATTTAGGAGTCAATGGACCACTCTGGCCTCTGTGACTAGGTGCCACTGCACTTGCTGCACCAATGGAAGCAATGCCCCTGACCCGCACCCCCCACGGTTTGCATGCAAATAAAATGTGTCAAATAGGCCGATAAAGTGAAAAAATTCCCAGACCCAGAGCCTCTCACTCAGTGTGTAGGGTAGGTACGAAACAATTCTTGACTAAGGGAAAATCAGCTAATGCTCATATTTGTCAAAGTTCTTGTGCATTGTCCGCCCAGCTAACAATGCGCAGGAGTAAGTGTTGTAGAGCAGTGGTACTCCTCGAATTCTATGACTTGTTCAGATTTCCAGTTTCTAAAAAGAGATCTTTAATGAGACAGCTGGAGACGCATCGCTGGGCAGGAGAGCGCCCATTTGGCCTGGGGTTGCTGCGGGGGTCGCGCACGGACTGCCGCCCCTCCCACCCTCACCTGGAATCACTTGCTGGGGGCTTTGAAAGACTCCTCGCGTCTCCCGCTCCGCGGGAGACGCATCGCTGGGCAGGAGAGCGCCCATTTGCACCGGGGTTGCTGCGGGGGCCGCGCACGGACTGCCGCCCCTCCCACCCTCACCTGGAATCACTTGCTGGGGGCTTTGAAAGACTTCTCGTGTCTCCCGCTCCTCGGGAGACGCATCGCTGGGCAGGAGAGCGCCCATTTGCACCGGGGTTGCTGCGGGGGCCGCGCACGGACTGCCGCCCCCCCACCCTCACCTGGAATCACTCACCGGGAGCAGATATAAATAACCAGCTATTCCCGCAAAGCGGGACGCGCGTGGGTGGTGATGGGCTAAGCCCGGGCAAAGGGCGGGCCCTCTGTGGCCCTCCGTGGACAGAAGGGGGTGGAACGGGCCCCACTCCCAGAACCCTACCATGAGAGGAGGTAGAGTGAATCCAATTACTAATTGGCTATTTTTGTGGTCCGATTAATCCTACTTCAATAATGTCACGCAAGGGGGGCAAAAACATTGCTTCTGAAAGGGGCCTGTGCAAAGGGCTAGAAGAGCATCACATGAATAGCACCAGCACACTGCCTACTGTTCAAGAGATAGACTATAACTCCCCTTGCCACTCTTCTATCAGTATGCAATCTCCCTTACAAACTCCAGCAAGAGTGCAAAACTCGTCTTTGTGGGACGAACTAAACATCCTTTGCAATACCAAGTATACTGTAGTGGAATCACCTCCTCCTGCTAAAGGCACTAGCTCCTCAAGTATCAACGGCAGCTTACGGGATCTTCCCTTTTCACCTAAGAAAGTCAATCATCAAGATCTAGCCCTCCCTCGGCCTTTACCCACTAAAAGGAAGCAATACGAGAACAATCCCGAAGGGACTCAATCCAAATTACAAAAACTATCCGTAAGTCCCACATTACTTGTCAATAACCTCCCTACTATCATGGAGTCTGCAGACAAATCAGACGAAACAATACTCTACCCCCAGTTGACTCTACTGACCCAGATCGAGCATCTTCTTAAAGCCATCATTTCCCCACTAGTTGAAAAAATCAATTCCATAGGGGAAAGACTCTCAGGACTAGAGAATACTTTGACAACATCTAACCGCTGCCAGCCGCTTACACCCTTACATCCTTGGAAACATCTAAGCCAACTGCTAAACGTATAAACGCCCAACTCACATCACAACCACTTAAAATCCCAGCCCCAATTGCACCCAAAGCCCCCTTCAAACCTGCTCCATCAAGGTTCACAGGGGTTAGAACAGAACCAAACAAACCACCACGTATACACCTTCCTCCAGAAGCTGCGCCATATGTGTCCATTATTTCAGGAGTACCAGCACTTGCTCTCGGGAAAGCCGAAAGACAGCAGGACCTATTAAATAAGGGCATATTCTGGTTGGGGAAAAATAGACCCCTAGCACCGGACCAAGATGGTGGAATCTTGAGCGTTAGAAGGGTGGGTTGGCTGGGCCCATTACCTAAAAACATTCCCGGGGATTTGGTACTGGTTAAGTTCAGGAACAGGAACATCGTCCCGTACTTAAGATCTTGTCCGCCCCAAGAAGGAGATGGCCCTATTTGCACTTGGGACCTACTTGATTTTTATCCATGCATGCCAAATAACCCCCTGCTTAGACCAACAGTACAGCATCACCATCCGCTGGGAAGGGGGGTTCGTGTACCCAATGGCATTAGTTTCTCCTCTCCCAACAGATTCGAACCATTATACAATTGTCGTAACTTTTGAGTGCTCTATGTATTACCACAGTCGATAGCGATAAACTGTATGAATAATATGTCTTATTATGGAACCCTGAGGTTGGGCATATGTCCTTTTAACTTGTAATCATATTATTACTGTATGTATGTTTTCATTTTAAGATTGTTCTTATATGTACGCTTTTATGATTTTAAAACAAAATCGAATAAAGCATTATCGAATCGAATCAAGACAGCTGGACTGTCTTAGACAACTGCGACCTTGCTAGGTGAGAATCAAGTACAGCACAAACAGCAAATTTCAGCCTCAGAGGTCTAACTCTAAATACGTGTAATTACCACATACACGTTTTACATTCTTGTGTTGTACGTTTGGTGAAATTATGTCATGCAACCAATAGAAATATGATAACAACCCCGTACCAACAGCAGGTGGTATTTTTTGCCATCCTTACAAAACCTATAGAAAGGGCCCCATGCACACCCATAAGCATGATTTCAGCAGTAAATGCAAGCATAATTTCTGCTACACACCATATTTAATTAAAATATACATATTGCAACATCTCCATGTTGTACTGAACTGCTTTTCGAAACTATGTAGGCAAGCATCGCAAAGGATGCAATCGCATTCTTTCTCCAATCCAGGTAACAAAGTGTGCTCTAAAATTACTCACATGATGTGCTATCACAGTAATTAGTGGGTATCAGTACACAAACATTTGCAGTTAGCCACCAGGGCGATGTTAAATAAGTAATAAAATATTTGGGCTTCGATTATGAGATTATGAGATGAAGCTATCGAAAATCCGTCATTAATTTATTAACCCTTTGCGGAACGAGTTAAACACCTTGGGTCTGACTCACAGGCTGCACTTTGTCGTACAGTTTGTAGTACTACAAAACATACAAGAAAATGTAATTTTGTGTGCAGAGTTCTCCACCCGACTGCAAAGCCTCTGGCCACATAAGTATAAGTTTTAGTAGTACATGTGGGAGGGATTCAGGTGGGTGTGGGGAGAAAAGGGAAGACTTATTTAAAAAAGGAATGAAATTAGGGGAGGAGTAAGAGGGGTTCAGGGAGAGTCTGGGAGGTGTTTGGGAAGGGATGTCGATCCCTCCCCCCCACAGAAGAGGAAGCCAATTGCTTTACTCTGTGTTGGATACATGTACCTTCCACTTTTGTAGTACATTTACACTTGGAGTTTGTTAATACTGAATGTAGTAAAATTATTCCAATGTGTAAACATGCTCAAACGTGTAAGTTACCTTTGTGAATCAGGCTTGTTTTTAATTTATAGGGTATAGTCTAAAACGCATGTCGGACGTTTGCATGAGGTATTTATCACATGCAATATTTAGCTTAGCATAAACATGCATCCTGAGTACCCCTCAATCAATGAGCCAACTTCTTACAGCATCCTTTTGAAGTTTTGGTGAGAAGAGATCAGGCAGCTTTCTCAGCTGTGTGCTGGGCCGGGGCAACCAAAGAAGGCCTTTTCATACACCACTTGAAATTGACATGTTGAAATGTTCCAGAATGCTGTGCAAGTTAGTTGGGGCAGATGTGGATTGATGATGTGGCACCCTAGGATTGGTCAGTGGTGCATGCCTCTAGAACATACTGCCCCCATGTAAAAAGTCCTCATAAAGGAGTGAAATTTGAGAAGATACTAGTTCTGAGAGCAACAACAGCGAAACAATGCCCAGCTAGAAGGAAATGCCATCTAATGCCACCGCAGGAATAAACTGAATGGCTTCAATTTTAGCTGACACCAGGACTAAGGTAATTATCTCCAGGGCCAGTGACCCTGCTCTCTAATGCCCCCTGAGGAACAGTTGGGTGAATTTACCTATTGGGGGACCCTGGGTAGTTCCTTTAGGACTTCTGTGGATTGGCTCGTAGCTCACCTGACATAAAGGTGCATTCAAGGAGCTAGGAGACAGTGGGGACATGGGAGTGCAGCAGGGAGGATTATGATTATGATTTGCTGGCTGAGGGGGGGCTGTGGAAGATGGCCCCAAGCAGGAGAGAGCACCAAGATCCCAGGCAGAGGACAGGTCTGGCACAGGGAGCCAGAAAATGAAGCTCCCAACAAGCCAGGAGGTCTGATGAAAATGCTCCTGCCAAGGCTGGCCACCAGGAGCAAAACGTGTCAACAATCAGCAAAATTAACCTTGCATGAGATAGCATCATTTTAAAGCTTGGTACCGCAGGAGGATTGAGCATAAAACGGTGCAACAATTAGCAAAAAGAAATATTCCCCTAGGGAGGGCTAAATTCATGCATTTAATTCATTTTATATTTTAATGAAGAAGGTCAAGTGTGACCCTCCTCCCCAGAGCCACACAGACCCCTGGACACCCCGACATAGTTATGCAGTACACATTCCACCCATGACCCTGTTTCAGGGATTCTGGGAAATCCCAGATCTATGCCCTGGACCATAGAAACGTAGTAGGCAGGGACTGAGTTTTCCTACCACTTTAGTACCCATGAACCCGGGACCTACTAACTATTGTGTCTCACTTGCCTTCTTACTCACTCACAGAGGAGCAAGTGGTTAGACACTCCAGAACACAACACTCCCTACCCCCTCAGGAATCGTGGTGACAGGGCACACCCTTTCACTCTCACGTGTCCAAAATAAGATCTGACAGAGACACGTTTAAAATATTCATTTTAACTATCGTGCTTTAGTATGCAGTATATATGCAACAATAAGTAAGAAGATGCCTAACACGAATACAGTCAGCATGGTAGGTAATCCATAATTCATAAAAGCAGCTGTCATCATATGACAGGGTAAACTAACCCCCAACCCTTCTACAGAAGCAAAATGATTACATATCAAAAGATCCCTGGCTGTTTGCAGTAGACCCCCTTCCTTAGCATGCACAGATGAAGGTTCTAACCACTTCCATGCTAATGACAAGGTCAGCTCGTCATGCAGTACACTGGAGCTGTGCTTATGACGAGCTGACCTTGTCATGAACAATGGGAAATTAAGGTCTTCAGCACCCAGCGGGAATTGCCTTAGCATCCAAGGTGTTAACTTAGGTGTAGTTGTGATCGTGTCTGTTTATTTGCCTGTCTGTGCATACCTTTATGACAAAGAGTCAAAGAACAGCTGCATGTGTGTGTTTTGTCTATGTGCTAGACCCTAACCAAAACAGAATAACAAGGGGCATTGTTGTTTGACCTTATCTAGGATGTTCAAACTAAATTCCAGGAAAATACTGAATGCAAAAATAACAGTAGGTTCTGTGTGAAAATGCAGAGTGGCACAAAGTAAAATACATGTGTGTAGTAACGTGTGCAAAGCAAAGACTGCAGCGTGCTCATGCTAACATAGGAAAACAGCAATGGGCCTGCACAGGACATATGACATTCCAGAGGGATCCCAGTTCCCAGAGATCAAAGAGGTGACCGTGCCCATGCACTCCGCCCACACTCTGTGCCCGTGTTTGAGTGGGTTGGGAAGACCCAGGCCACAGCATTCTTCCCATTTGCATGAATTGGGAGCATCAGAGAAAGAGAATGACAGCTGACTTGCTTGCACAGGATAGTGTTGGCTGGACAGAGATCCGATATAACAGTTTGGGAGTGGGCTGGTCCTACCCCAGAGAAACAAAGAAGAAAGGGATGTGAGTGCCCCTGAAATGTGCTACCAAAAATATAACGACAGCACATGTTATCAGTTATCAGAAATTGCCTCTGGCAAAGCTGCTAATTTAATATTCACAGGACCCAATCAGCTGGATGTGTGGACAAGTGTGTTTTGGGTTCTGCATGGAGTACAGCAAACCCCAGAAATGTTTCTGAAAAGTCACTCCATGTCTCGCAGGGTAGTGAATCCCTGACCCTGTGGGAAGCTTCACATTGTTTAAATCACTCCCTGTGCTAGGGTTTTTTGCTTATATGTTCTGGAGTGTGGGCCCTTGATGGGTGGGCCTAAAGTTGTAGTAGCAGCATAGTAAAGATAGAAATACAACTATGGGATGCATATTATTCAAGATACTGTTTTATTGACAGATGAAGGGTTTATAATGCACTGTTTTGCCCTATACTGAAATTAATACAACTGGATGTTGGCACTATCCCATTGATTTCAATGGTGTGGTAATTGGAAAGAATAACATGCTTTCAGATTTACTCGTGATAATGGCTACCTTATATTGTGATTGCATCTAGTACAGGTGGTGGTTATTGTGACTATAAGGTTCAGAATTCACTAGGGTTGTAATATGTTATTAGAGTGTCACCAAAGGAATTTCCAGCTGTGTGATGTATGTATTTGTATTTAAATTGTATTGTTCAGTAGTGAGTGTGTAATAAAAGTTATTTTCCTTTTCATAATTTATTGCACCAGTTGGACAATGATTTGTTGAGTGATGTTGTTGCATACCAATGAGCTGGGTTACTTGACCACACCACCTCTCCTGGATAGGTCTTTGGCTGCTCTGTTTCACTTCCTTGAGAGAGTCAGGTATTACAAGGAGATACTAAGTTCCCAGTAAAGAGCAAGTTGCAGATTTATTACTTGTCAAGGATTCACATCATTTGGAACTAATGAACCAGTTTCTTACTCTCATGATGGTGGAAACCTAAATGTATTTATATAGCAGTAAAGGAGATTACATTTCCTGACAGCAAAGTAATTTCAAGTGCAAAGAAAAATTGGAAAACATCAATAATGACATTCAAGTTTCAAAGACAATAATCTAACAAAGTGAAAGGAAATACATATTACAACTGAAAGACGTACAATACATCAGATATCACTTTTATAACTATGGCATTACACTGCTTCCTGTAATACATCTATGATTTAGAGGTCAGCTGACATCTTGCTTTTCAACTTGTCATTCTAACTGATCTTGTATGTTCTACTGTGCACAATATGTCTCAGGAGCTACTCGACAAGTGCACAAACCTGTTTGTTGGTCAGTAGATCAAAAGGTACATCTTTTTTGTTTATCACTAGCATCCCCATGACCAGACAGTCACACACTTTATGGTTGGGGGCAGCTCATTAATATTGCCAGAGTGGAGCCAAAAGCCTATGTCCAGTGAGAATTCACTAAACTGGTAAGGAGCAGGAATTACCTTTTATGTACACCTTCCTTAAACCAAGAGTTTTAGACCTTTTTATCTGCACCCTAAATGGGATATTATCATTTGGCTCTCCCTGAGGAAATCCATATAGTTTCTCTTCACTAGGTCCTCTGGCTCCCCTGATAGGATCTTGTGTGTGTGAATAGTGCTTGAGTAATTGAGACGAAGCACCTCAGTGCAGTTCCCTCCTCTATGGTTTACTGCTGGTCAGAACTGCTGTTACTTCTTTGCTTGCCTGCCACATTGTGCTTCCCTCTTCCTTATTGTCTTTTTGCAGGAATTACTGTAAATATATGAGTATGGTCTCTAAGAAACCGCAAAAAAGGAAGGATCATTCATGTAACCTTTCCTGGATCAAGTCAGTTCCAGCAAATACTTAAATAAAAAACTGTGGAAAGGTTATGGTCAAAGTTGCACATCTGCTCAATTCAATGGGCTGCCTACTGACTCCCGAAATTCTTTGACATGCGTTGCTCAAGAAGCCATCACCCTTTAACCTTCCCTTATGGGACAGAGGTTTATTGTTCGCATAGAAATCAGTGTGATGGTTCACCTTGGAATCTGGTTGTCATGGAGCTGCATTAAACGCATATTAAATTATTGGTTCCGTACAGAAGTTTGGGACATAAATTTGAATGAGAAGTTAGCTGAATAAAAATTACCAGTGTTTTTGAATATAAGCTCATTTCAGTTATAAAAATCTAATGTTTTTGACTGTTTAGACTGGTGTACAACTGTGCAGAGAAATGCTGATATTCATGGAAAGATACTTTCTGCATCTCTGATGGAGGAGTAGGGAATGTACTCCAGGGCAATGATTCTTAACCTGTGATCTTGGTGTTTGCGACAACTTTTCAGTGACTGTTTAGAAAATTAAATAAAATGAAGAGGTTAACAAAGTGTAAATCATTGAAGAAACCAAAATGTAAAACTTAAAATGTAAACATTTTCAGTAAATATGAACGAATCAGAAAAAACAAACGCCTGATTTAGATCTCGGCAGACGGGTTACTCCATCACAACAATGACGGATATCCCGTCCGTCGAAATATAAATCCCATTATATCCTATGGGATTTATATTTCAGTCAACGGGATATCCATCACCACTGTGATGAAGAAACCTGTCCGCGGAGATCTAAATCGGGCCCTAAGTTGAAATCCTTAGCTTGATTTGTGGGAGCAGCAGGAGCACAGCAAACAGAATATAGTATGGATGATTTTATAAAATCTCAGACAAAATTCAGTACTACGCCGATGTTTGAAATTGTAGACTTAACACAGGCCTTGAATTCTATCACACACGGGAAAGCAGCGGGCCCAGATGGCGTTCCTGATGACATTTTACTAACCAAGTCCTGGTCTCAGTACATCTTAGCCTTGGCTAATGAAATTGCACCAGGAGCCCCCATTCCTGATTCATGGAAATGTGCTATAGTCTCACCTATATTCACAAAAGGTGACAATTCCTTACCATTTAACAACAGGCCAATAAGCCTCATAGATTGTAAACAGAAAATGTTTGGTCTGTGCCTACTTAATAAGATACAAAATTGGATGGAGGAGAAAAATAGTCTTAGCCTTTTTCAAGTAGGCTTCTGTACTAGGGTTTCAACTATCGATCAGGCTTTTCGATGAATGTTAATTTACTGGAGAACTGTGTTGATTCGTGGTGGCAGTCTTTTTGTCATGTTTGTCGACTTAAAATCGACTTTTGATTTAATTTAAATACCTAAACTGTGGAGTTTTTTGGTAGATGTGGGAATGCCCCCTAAGTAAATGTGGGTGTATGAAATGAATTTGGTATTTGGAAAGTGGAAAGCACTGACTCCTACAGGTCTGATGGTGCTGGGGGCATAAGGTGAGGTGCAACTGGAGTTGGGGATAAAGCTGATGAACTACTAACCCCTATTGTGAAATTTTAACCTGCACATGCCGTTGAATGGTCAATAAAATGTTGCAAAAGTATATCGTTAGGTTACAAAAAAATGAATGAACTTTTAACCTGTAGGTGTCGTAGAATGTCCCAGAAAGTGTGGTGATCAAATAGGTTGAAGTTGTGACCTGTATGTGATGCAGAATATTAAGTAGCTTTTCGTACGGAAAATTCAAAATTTACCAATGGAGGTAAGTTTTGGAATGTCGTTGAAAGAATGAAGTATTCTGATTTGTTCTTTACATGTATTTATGTGTGGAGTGACCGAGAAATTGTGCCATTCCTGGTTTCATTCTTGATGAAGTCAGAGCTTTACATGTTCTATGTGACAAAGAAAGAATTGTATATGTGTGTGACATTTGAAATCTGGATAACAACTAGGGGTCGGCGGACATCTCGTTCCGCCCACGGATTGTGCGAGGATTGGCCCCTTCCGCCTTGCGCAAAGAAGGCGGAGAAACAAGGCAAATCTCCGCACATTCGGGGGCGGAACGGAAGTTGGCTGCCCGCCTCCCACCAGCCTCCCACCCGCCATATTAAATGTTATTTAAAAGCCTAAAATTAAATTTAAAATAAAACTTACCTCATTGCGGGCGCATCCTTGCCCAGCACGACTTCAACTGGGAACTACGCATGCGCGGGAACCTGCGCATGCGCATTCCTCACCAGGAATTTGTTTTCGTAGCCTTAAAACAAGACCGTGTGTAAGATGAGAGCAGGTTCGTGCTTTAGTTGCCTGCTTGTGGTCGTTTGCAGAGGCGCAACCAGAGGGAAATTTCGGGGGAGCCTAATTCTTTCAGCAATAGGCAGAGTGGGGATGTAGGGGCTGTAAAAAGGGTTAAAAAAGAGTTTCCTTTATACAAAAACGATGTTTTGAAGACCGGTGAAGTACTTGGGTGCGGCTCTGTGTGTGTGCCAGGGAAGCTGTCTCAGAGAGTCTGGATCAATGGGTGTAGCACGCCTGGTGGTCTGTCTGCTAATCACCCCACGATGATGTTGCTCCTGCACTGCAAAAAGAGAAGGGAAATCCTGAGAGAAAATGGCTCTCTTTAAAGGATTTCCCTTCTCCTGCAATGGGAGTTATTTGCCATGATGTCTGCACTTCTAAGTAGTGAGGAATGTGCATGCTCTCACAATGTTACTGCAGTGTAATAAAGAAAAAAAAACGGATTACGTTTGTGAGGCCCAAAAATAGTGCCCTATAAAGACTAGTTATGAGGCCCCCAAAAATAAAGTGCTGGTTCTCACATCCCACAGACACCACCTCAACTTAAAGCCCTGGGTGCAGTGTTATGTTTGCAAAGTTGTAGATAAAATTGTTAGGTAATAATGGAAATGTAAAAATAAAATTAAAATAAATAGATCAACATTTTTAAAAATACTATTTATAAAGTTGTTTGTGGGGGGTTGCAGAGAAAGTGCTGTAGGGTGGTGGGGTGTAGCGGAGAGGTGAAAAGTATGAGGTAGTGCAGTTATATATAAATTGATAAGGAGTATGTCAATAATTAAATAAATACTTGTTGTATGTTCTATGGCACTACTTGTCATCCTAGTGCTCGTCTGTCGTTCTCCCTCATGCGCAGCACTGGGTTTAGAAGTTGTTGTGGAAGTTTTGTAATTGTATGTTATTATTTTACCATAGTGAACAAATGTGAAAAATAATTGAATCTATTTTTTGTTTTTCAGAAAATTATTTCGTTTGGATTAAAATTAGGAAATGCCTAGAAGAAGTGAAAAAAAGAAAAGAGAAGAAAAATATATATTTGACGAAAAGGAAAGATCTTGAAGTAGAAAAAAATGTGAGCAGTACAGAAACTGTTCGACTAAAAGCAAGACAATTTTTGAAAAAAATATGACCATTTAATGAGAAATACATCACACAAAGCAAAAAGTAGAATTTTTCAAGTAAGGTGAAGCAGAGTTCAATTTCGAATACGAGGAAAAGGAAACAGGATAAAGAAATAGTATCTGCTACTTGGAGACAAAAACAATTTCAAGAAATTCATCAAAGACTTTTTCGATCTAGAGTGATTCAGAATTTATTGAAAACATACTGTAAATATAAAAGAAGAATGTTATAATTCAAAGAGAAGCAGCATATTGAAAGTATAGTGTATACTGCTTTCAATTTAAAAAACAGAAGTTATTCATTTTGATTTGAAAGAGATTGAAAGTATTGGATAAAATAGCCAAAGTATTGAAAGACAAAAGTATAAAAAAAGGCTTGTGAACAGAACCAACTTTTGTAAAATCTTTAGTGGACATTGGAGACATACTTCTAGTACTGAGCCTTTTTTTAATGAGGAAAGTTACTTCCAGGAAAATTGTTTATCATTTGCAGTTGATACTGGAGGTCGTTGCTTTGAAGTTCAGGATGGTGTTCCTCTTCCAAAGGAGGAAATGGTTGGTAAAAGTGCAGAAGAGTTAATAGCTGAAGAAGTGCAAGGGAAACGTCCACAATCTCCCGTGTATAAGTGGAGTTGTAGTGGTATTTGTAGTATTCAAAAGGAATCCAATGATATAATGCAAAATGTGCTACGAGATTATACTCAAAAATGTATAAAACAGAAGATTAAGTTGTTACAAGGACTAGATCCATGTAATATAAGAAAATATACTGAGAAGTATGGGCATTCTCTGTCTTGTCTTTGAAGAGAAGTTTGTAAAACTGTTTTTCATTATTTGAGAATGTTAGCAGTACACCATTCAGAAATGCAGAACTATGTAAAGAAACTACTATGTAAAAAGTCCTGCATTAAGTTTAAGTGAACTGAATGAAAGTCTTTTATATGGTTCTTTATCAGATGTTAAAAAAAGTGTGATGATATTGAAATGCGATATTTTGGTACAGAAGGGCAGCTCATAGATAGTGAAAGTTTGACAATTACAGATGTTGGAGGAGATGAGAAAGTGATTAGCACTGCTCAGTTTGAAGAAGAAATTGGAAAGTTTAATGTAGTGTGCTCTGAAATACCAAACTATGGGCCTCATTAGGATGGCGGTGAATCCGCATCCTCTGGGCCAGCGGAAGCCACCGCCGGCCCGGAGGATGCAGATTCACCGCCGCGGCCACATCAAACACCCACCGCCAGATTAGGATGGCGGTGGGAATGTGGTGAGGCCAGCGGCGGACAGCAGGTCCGTCCGCCACTGATCCGCAGGTTTTTCCGGGCCATTTGGGGGCGGTGTCTGCAAGACGTGGAAAAGCATGTGGACCTTTGCTTCTGGGGGGCCCTTGCGGGCCCCCAGGGTAAAGGTGGGGTGGGGGTGCACATGGGGGGTACCTATGGTACCCCCCTGCATTTACATGCACAAAGTGGCAGGCACCGCACGGTGCCTGCCGCTTTGTGCATGTAAATGTGAAACATGCTTTTTTAACCTTGCGGCGGGTGCTGCTTCAAGCAGCACTTGCCGCAAGGTTAAAGATCCAGGATGTGACCGCCAGGGTGGCGGTCACATCCTAATTTGCATGGAGGGACCGCCGCTGCCCATGCGGACGGTCCCTCTTCCTCGGGGGTGGCGGACGGACGCAGGTCCGTCAGCCATCCTATTGAGGCCCTAAGTTTGTGTTTGTTGTCGACGTACTCATTATAAAAGTCAAAGTAGGAATGTTGATTTGTATTTGAAAAGTGAAAAGAAGAACAATGGTAAGTGGGAAGAATTTGCAACTTACCTGTTTGTTGAAGGTCGATTTGAGTTAGGTAGTAATCAACGTATATGTAAATATTGTTACATCAAATTAGAAGAGAGCAAAATGCCTGCTAGAGCAGTGTATAAAAAGTAGCTGTTCCGCAGGAGCTGGCCAAATTGAATACATATGAGTCGGTTCTAATTCAATCTGTTCATCCTTTTTTAACTATAATTCGGATGGAGCCTAAAACAGGTAAACTGCCACCAACAGACTTGCATAGAGGGCTGAAAGGAAGACTGGTGTAACACATTGAAACTATTGCTGGAGAGAAAGAGGAAGATGAGGCAGTAGTTACTTTAGTAAATGGTGTACCTTTACATTTTACATTTACCATTTACATTTACATTTACATTTACATTTACATTTACCAACAAAGAGTCGGAAAATATGGGAAGATTTTGATGATGTTAATAAAGTTGAAAAGGCTACCTTATATCTTATAGAGAACAATATTTATTACACAAATGTAAATGTGGATGAACAGGTAATACATTTAGAAGATGATTCTGAAATGTCAAGTGGTTAAATAGAGAAAGTGGACAAGTCAAGGACTGAAGAGATATATGAACATTGCACAATATGTCCTTTGCATTCAAAAGAAGTGAATGGAAGTAGCATGGAGTTATTTCAAATTAAAAAAGCACAGGGAACTCCAATGAGTGTATGGGAGTAAAGCTTGGAAGCTCCTTGTTTTCCACAGTTGTTTACTACTGGAGAAGGTGGACGATATGATGACCGACCTGAACAGATTCCAGCTTCAGAATATCAGTCAACAAGATTATATTCTGAAGATCCTAGATTTTCGACAGTGCATTCCATATGTATTTCATCTTCTGATCTAAAGTGATCTGTCTTCTCTCTATATACAGTGAATCATATACTTAAAACTGGAGTTCGTCAATCACTTCTTTCTGTGAAAGAATTTGTGGAGAAAGTTCAAGAAACAGATGAAAATTTAGAAGCACAGTTAATCAATTTGATGGTATGTTAACATGGAACAAATGAGTATTGGTATCGTCATCATGGAGAACTCAAGTGTATGTTATGGAACTTAGGTACACCAACATGGTTTGTCGCACTTAGCTGTGTAGAGTATGCATGGCAAGATTTGCTTGACCGAATTCCAATATAAAATATATTGAAATAAAGACTCCTGGTGAACTGTGTTCATTGCATCCTGGAAATGTGTGCAGATATTTTAATCATAAGTTTCAAGCTATGATGTCTTTTAATTGTAATAAAAAGAATTCACCTCTAGGAGAAGTTACTGATATCTTCTGGAGAAAGGAGTATCAAGCAAGAGGTGACCTCATATACATATGCTATTATGGATCAAGGATGCACCTAAATTTGGAAATGACTCTGAAGAAACAGTATTGTCTTTCATCGAACAGTATGTGACATGTGAGATTCCAAGAGAAGGAGGAGATAGAAGCTTGAGACATCAAGTTTTACGTTTCCAAAGTCATCGTTGTGGAAAGTATTGCAGAAGAAAATACAAGTGTAAAGGAACATTTTACACTAAATGTCAATTTGATTTTCCCCGTCCAGTCATTTTTAAAGGAAGAGTAAATTCTTTTTATTCTTCTGTAAGGCACACAATAACTCAGAAATCTCCAAAGAATACCTACAACTTAAAAAGAACAGAAGTGTCAAAGTATATCATTGACTACAATCCAGTCATTTTAAAAATGTGGAATGCGAACATGGCCATCCAGTAGGTTGCGGATAACTCAATTGCTGTTGCATGTTATGTTACATGGTTCATAACAAAATCTGAAAAAACAGAGATGAAACAAATGTGGGAAGAAATTGCACAAGAGAATAGCCTTAGTAAAAAATTGTACAGTTTTAGTTTGAACATGCTTTCCCACCAGAAATTGGATCGTATGAATGTTCAGACCGCTTGTGTTCTTCAAGTTTATATTCAAAGTCACGAGGAATCATTTGGGTAAGTTTAGGTCTTGCCTGCAAATTAAATAGAGTGTTGAAATGATTGGAAAAATTGAATAATTAGCAGCAAATGAGCCAGACAGTACAGACATTCTTAAAACTAATATGTTGGACACATACTATCCCAAAAGGAATCAACATCTGGAACAGCTATGTCTGTATGAAGTAGTTCAACATTACAGCTTCAGAAGAAATGTTAAACAGAATTTAAAAGAAGGAAAGTTTGCAGTAGTTGGATTTCATGGTTGTTTAGTAAAACATGCAAAGGGTAATCTTATAAACCACAAGAAACTTGGGGGTCGATTACGATGGCGGACGGAAGGACGACCGCCGGCCTGGAGTAGGCGGAAAATGCCTTTTTTCAGTCCGCCTGCCACGGGCACTCTGTCCGCCATATCAGGATGGGAAACACTGTCAAAAGTCCGTACGCGGCGGAAGAGCACGCACCGCCGCGGAAGTACACCCGACCCCGCGGCGGACGTAACCAATCCAGAGACACCGCGGTACGGAATGACGTCTCCGACCGTCCTCTAAATCACGATGGCGGAAAACACACATCAAATCGCTGCGGAAAAACAACCTGCCTGAACACGGCGGATTCACCACAGCGGAGATAAAACACATTGCAGATATCCCCACCACAAGCAGATCGCCGTCATGGATCCAGCGCTACAAGCATTTCCGATACTCTTCGTGCTCCACCACCTGCAAGTCATGGCCCATCGCCGACGACGACGCAGGTACGCCAATACACCAATTGCTGTCGGAAGGGGAATACCTGCCAGGGATGTGACGTAGGGAGGGGGAATGTCATGTTTGAGAAACTGCATGTACGATCGCACCAATATATCAACAATTCAAGTACACAACCAGGAATGACAACGACAAACCACGAGACATGATTGACTTGCTTTATTAAACAGAATAGGGGTATAATCGTACACTACCCAAGAGCATGGGCACTGGGTAGAACAGGGCAGGTACATCTGAAGCAGCACATGAGGGCACAAAGCAGTATCATAAAGCAACAGGGCAGTGTTTACAACACAGCAGGTACATCAATATAAAGAACTCACTCAGAATATGCGAAAAGCAAGAGATGAAGATCATGCAAATATTCTAAAAGATGTAAGAATTGGTGTTCTAAGCAAACATAGTAAACAAGCTTTTCAAGGTCATCCATTAAAGAACTTGTTTAGAAATGAAAACACACCAGCAGAAGTAGTGTACAAGAAAATGAAAGAAAAAAAGTTTATAGTTTGCTTAATGCCTACAGTGGAAGAGTGTTAAACATTTAGGGTCCGATTCCGATTCGGTAAAATCCCGGACGAATAGCCATACGGAGCATTTTTCCCATATGAGTCGTATCCTCAAACGTCCCCGTACGTACGATGTAGTACGATGCGTAACCAAAGCAGTTCTCTGTCCGAATCGTACCAAAGCCTGTACGACTCAATAATCGCGATGTCCGTACGGATCGAAGCATCGTTTTCCAACCCAGCAAATATGATTCGTCCAGTCAACACTCCGTACGGCTCTTTTTTTACGAGAGCTCAAAATGTCCGGAAAAGCAGAATTCGACTCAAAATGCGTGCAAAACGGACCCCCGGTATGGTTCATACACCCCATGATCTTAGGGGTACGGTTCGTACACCTACAATCATGGGGTACGGTTTGTACACACCATGATCATAGGGGTACAGTTCATACACCTACGATCATGGGGTATGGTTTGTACACCCCATGATCTTAGGGGTACGGTTCATACACCTACGATCATGGGGTACGGTTCATATGCACCATGATCTTAGGGGTACGGTTCGTACACCTGCGATCATGGGGTACAGTTTGTACAGCCCATGATCATAGGGATACGGTTCGTACACCTACAATCATGGGGTACGATTCATACACCCCATGTTCGTAGGGGTATGGTTCGTACACCTACGATCATTGGGTACGGTTCGTATACCCCATGATCATAGGGGTATGATCATAGGGTATGGTCTGTACACCCCATGATCATAGGGGTACGGCTCGTACACCAAGGATCATGGGGTACAGTTTGTACACCCCATGATCGTAGGGATACGGTTCGTACACCTACGATCATGGGGTACGGTTCGTACACCCTATGATCATAGGAGTAGGATTTGTACCCCTATGATCATGGGGTGTACCAACCATACCCTATGTGATTGTGTGGCTCTCCGTATGAATTGCCCATACGCGACGTTTACTGTACGAAACGGGTACTCATTCCCCGGTCCGGATCGTACTTGTCGGGTCGTTCAGCATGTTTAAGATCCGTACGGTTCACTTTCAGGGTCCGTTTCGTACAGATTTTCCCTTGCTTTTCGTACGGTTCACAACGATTCGGACGTATTTTTTTACTACGGATCGTACTGCGCGATTCGGACGGATTTGTATAATTCATACAGAAACGGTTACGAATTCGAATCATCGTACGGATTTGTTTCCCGAATCGGAATCGACCCCTTAATAGAGAGCTTATGAAATTGGAAAATCAAAAAATATTTCACATTGAAGCTATTGATAAAATTGAGCATCAAGGAATAACAGTTGTTCTTTTAGAAAAACTACAGACTAAGTTGAATTCTTTGGAAAAGTCTATATCAAAAACTGCTGGCTTAGAAAAAAATGTAGATGTATGTTTAAACTGTCGGGTAATTTTGAAATGTAATCTGAATGTAGAAGAAGGTTAAGTGAATGGAGCAATGAGGAAAGTTGTTGATTTTTTGAAATATCAAAATAGAAATGGAATTGAATTTTTGAAAGTTAAATTTGACCAGATTGCAGATGTAAGACAGATTGCACGTTCTGCCGCACGTTTTCTGCTCGTAAAAGACTTGTATGTTCGTAGAAAACAGTTTCCCTTCTGTTTAGCATATGCAATAACTATTCACAAATCACAAGGTTTAAGTGTAGATAATGCTTTGGTAAATGTTGGAAAAACTGTATTTAAAGAGGGAATGGTATATGTTGCATTATCTCGAGTTAGAACGTTGTCTGATGTGTATTTAATTGATTTTAATGAGAACAAGGTTAGTGCTGATGTTAATTGTGTAAGAGAATATAATCGTTGGAGAAGGCTTTATGCTCCCCATTTAAGAGAATATTCTATTTATGAGAAACTTATTGTGTGTTCAAAATGCAAACATGTTGAAGAGTTAACTGTGGTTGAAAAGCAGAAACAAAGTCAACAGAAAAGAAAAGATGTAAAGAAGCAGAAAATAGAAACAAGTGATGATGTTGTTGGATACCAATTAGAAAATGCGTCTGGTGTCAACTGCTATGGTAATGTTATTCTAAATGTTATATTTTATCTTGAAGATGTTTGTGGTGAAATTATGGAAAGTCAGGAAAAAACTTTATGTTTTGCACTTTACACTTTATTTCAAGAATTAAGAACTGATAGAAGTAAGATCCATTCTGCTTCTGGTATTCGCCAAATGTTGGATACATGTACTGGATCTTTAACGTTCAGTGCTAATATACAGCAAGATGTACAAGAATTTCTGATGGTCATGCTTGGAGTACTAGAAGATGAAGGAATTCAGATTGAGAGTTTATTTGAACTCAGTTACAAATGGGAACATAAATGTGAAGAGTGTTTATTACCTTCAAGGACTATAGTTGACAGATATCTATTTTTATATTTAAGAATACCTGACTGCAAATCGGTACCATTTTCCAAAGTAGTAAAAGAAGCTGATCATGAGCTGATGTGATCTCGTTGTAAATCAAGAATGCCATCTACATTATGCCTACAAAGATATGGAAAATATTTGATTATAATGCTGCAACGCTGTCGACCAAATGAAAAAAAAGTAGAAACCAAAAGTAAAAATGTTGTTGCTAATCAAGTATCTATTTCTAGAAGAACTTTTGCAACAGTTGCTATTGTTTTCCATGCTGGAAGTACTACTACAAGTGGACATTATACAGTTTATTTAAAGTGTAATAATGGTTGGAGTCACTGTAATGATACCCACTTGGAAATGAAACCGAGATTGCCTTATGAATTACCCAACTCATACTTGATTTTTCTGAAACAAAGATTTTAGATACACCATTTGGCTTCTTGGGAAGGTGTATAGATCTTTAAGGAATTTATACTGGATGCTTTCAAAGCAACATTTTTGATACATTACCTGGCGTATTGGGAAAATGTGCAGAGAAACTACATAAGATCTTTAAGGAATTCAGACTGGATGCTTTCAAAGCGAATTGTTTTAATATATTATCTGGTGTATTGGGAACATTTTGCAGAGAAAATACGTAAGATCTTTAAAGAATTAATACTGGATGCTGTCAAAGCAAATTTTTTTATACATTTTCTGGCGTATTGGGAAAATGTGCAGAGAAACTACATAAGATGTTTAGGGAATTCATACTGGATGCTTTCAAAGCGAAATTTTTGATACATTATCTGATGTATTGGGAAAATGTGCAGACAAAGTATGAAGTAAAGGCAAGATTTGAACATTTGAAGTATTGTTGGATGTGTTATTTGTGTTGATTTTGTATTATATTTGAGAGAATTAGGGTTTTCTTTTTTAACAATCTAGTTAATTGTTTTTTTCTCTGCTGTTTATGTTGAAACTACACTTACATCACTGTGAATAGTTATGTTATGTTATGTTATGTTATTTATGTTTTTAATATAGCGCAACGGATACTCAAAAAGAGTGTCCCGGCGCTTTGGGTAAGGGGAACAGATTCAGAATAACATAACGCAATTAAAAAGAACAAAAAAAGACCACACACACACAGAGAAACAAGAAAAAGCAACTAGTGAGGCCTACTGGGTGAACAACCAGGTTTTAAGACCTCTCCTAAAGTCCAAAAGACTAGTCGCTCCCCGAAGTGAGAGAGGAAGCACGTTCCACATCTGTGGGGCTAGCAGACTGAAAGAACGGCCGCCCCGGCGAGCTCTCTTAATGCGAGGGACGGCCGCCATAAGCAGCGATTCAGACCGCAGAGAGCGGCCCGGATGGTAAAAGACCACTCTCTTTTGGAGATGTTTAGCTCCTACTGCGTGGAGTGCCTTATAGGCCAATATCATGGCCTTAAAAGCGATCCGTTTACGGATCGGAAGCCAATGCAGAGTCCTAATTAACCCAGAGGCACTGGCGCGTCTGTTTAGACCAAAAATGGCCCTGGCCGCCGCATTCTGCGCGACCTGGAGCCGCTGCAGCAGGTACTCAGGTAGGCCCAGGTAGAGAATGTTGGCATAATCCAACCTGGAGCCTATCAGGGCCTGCACTGTCAACCTCCTATGCTCCTCCGACAAAAGAGGCAGGAACCTCCGCAGCATTTTTAATAGGCCGAAGCAGGTGCCGGTCACCCCAAAAATCTGGGCTTTCATTGACAGTCCCCCATCCATCTTAACCCCCAAGTTCTTAGCCACAGGGGAAGAGCCGGACGGAGGGAACATGTCAATGGGCCACCGGGCCTGCCAGCTAGGCTCCGCATCGCACCCGGAAAAGAGTACCTCGGACTTATCGGAGTTGCACTTGAGGCTGTGCAGTTGGAACCATGAAAACACAGCCCCAAGGCAACTCCGGATACTCTCCCCGTCAAAGTCGGCCCCTCTCTCGCAAGAGAAGAGGAGCTGGGTGTCGTCGGCATATGACACGATCCGGACACCGAAAGACTCCACGACCGCCGCCAAGGGGGACAAAAAGATATTAAAGAGGGTCGGGCTCAAAATAGAGCCCTGAGGGACCCCGACTCCCAATGGCGGCATCACAGCGGTGTCAGGCGGCGTCCAGATCGTTTGCCGGCGGTCGGCAAGAAAGGATGAAAACCATTTGAACACCGTCCCCCGCAGGCCAATCTCATAGAGTCTTGCGAGAAGGCCATCATGGGGGACGGTGTCAAAAGCCGCCGACAAATCCAGCAGCACCAGCATGACTTTGCCCCCGGTATCCAACACTCCCTTGATGGTTTCAGAAACCTCAAGGAGCGCGGTTTCGGTACTACGATTAGTGCGAAAGCCAGACTGGGAGTCATGCAAGATCTCATGAGACTCCAGGAAATTGGAGAGCACCGACTGGACGTGCTTCTCCAGGATTTTAACGAGGGCCGGCAACAGCGAAATCGGTCTATGATTGGCTGGGACCTTCGGGTCGAGCCCCGGTTTTTTTAGCAGCGGGATGACCATCGCCTGCTTCCATCCTGGCGGAACCACTCCCTGACTCAACGAAAGATTGAGAAGAGGGTTCGCCAGTGGGTTAACCACCTCCGCCAACAATAGTGAAGTTAAGTAGCAGCTGATGACAGCAAAAAAGGGGGAAAAATTGTTATCTTGTTAAATTGTTTTGTATTATTTAAATACTCATTGTAATTTGTGAAATATATTAAGTTACATAGCACTTTTGCAGTCTATTTTATGTAGTTGAAAAGTTAGAAAAAACAAATACACAATAGTAATTCGATATTTAAAAAACCTTTGAAATTCACTGAAAAAATGATAGGTTTTACGGACGTTATAGTTAGGAATAAGCATTTAAAAAACGTTAGAAATTCACTGAAAATACCACAGGTTTCAAGGACGTTATAGTTGTTTGGATTTTTGATCATATAAAACCAAAGAAATTTGCCTGTTATAGTTAGTTGAGCTAACTATAACTTGAGCGCCCGTAATGCACTGGTGATGCATATACTGATGCCCTAATATGAACTTTGATACACAGACACTCTAAAATACAGACTACTATTTTTGAAACCATACACACAACAACGGCAGATACTACATACCACCCACTATTTCCTAGGTCTATACACACATCCAATCACTTATATATGCAGTTACTCATCAATACAGTACTATAATATACACTCATACACCTATACATACAGTAACACTCCGCCACTCGTCCATAGACTTACTCACACACGTAGTCAGTCATGCAAAGAATCAATCACATCCCAATTTACTCATGTATATTACTCATGTATATGGTTATACTCACCAACTCTGGTATTTATACACACACCACATCACTTATTTATGCAGATACTAACACATACTTACTGTCTTATACAATCACTGATACAAGCAGACAATCATTTATACACACACTCTTCAAATAACTTACTCTCGTATAGTCATTTATATATTCCAGCACTCACATATACTGCCTTAAAACATACGTACTTACACTTATTCCACTGAGACATTCATTCACCTATCAACACACCCATACACACACTAACTCATCTATACAGCCCTTCTCAGATGCACTTTTGAATCCATACAACCAGTGAATCACCCACTCAGTCATCAGTGCACAGAGTCACACATCCTCCCACTCATCCACACAGACACTCAGGCACCCATACAGATACTCATACAACAAATCAATAACCTATATAGACACTCATGTAGCTACTCACCAACCCATGCACACCAACTGAGAGACTAATACAGACTTTCACACAGTTTAGTCACTAACCCATACATTCAGTAAGACATGCTCAATCACTCACTTATACAGTCACTCATGCACCTACTAAATAATCCATTCAGGCACTTGTAAATCCAATCATTCTTCAATACATAGATATATATGAAAAATATTTAAACTTGCCAGAAACACACATTCACTGGATGATGTCATCAGTGATGTCATTTGAGATGTCATCAGTGATGTCATCAGTGATGTCACTGCCCATGTCATGAGTGATGTAATTTGTGACGTCATCACCAGTGCATTGCGGGCGCGTGAGTTATAGTTAGCTCAACTAACTATAAAAGGCACATTTCTCTGGTTTTATATGAGTCAAATATCAAACTAATTATAACGTCCCTGAAACCTATGATTTTTTAGGTGAATATATACATAGATATCTATATATCTATATCTATACATATATATTGATATACATATATACTTTAGCACAGGGCTACTCGCAAACATTTCCCTAGGGGCCACAAACTATGGTCTATGGTGTGTACGAGGGCTACATTATTGGCAGCACAGTGAATGTGTGGTTTGGGGGGTAGAGGTAGGTGAAACAAATCACGTACATGGAGTGGTCAGTGGGTCATGGAGGTATTTTAAGGGGTTCTTTCATTACTGCTCTCTAAATTAAGTCTCTAGTCCCAAGAAGAGTAAGAGATTTGACAATACTGTGTTATTTTGTATCTGAATAGTTATCCCTCTATCACACAATTGGGTAAGCCTTTCTGCTTGCTATCGCTACCTCGGGAGACACAAGTGTATAAAGGAAGTACTTTGATTATTAATTTGAATGGAAATGAAATAGAATTGCACGGCATGAAACCAGAAAATCTAGAATCAACCCCGGTTTCCCCAATTGACCCAACTGTTTGATTCTAGGCAGTTGCCTAATTTCACTTGGCCTCCTTTTTCTTGATTATGACATATAAAAACACCTTGAAATATATGAGTTCAGGATATATGCTGTACAAACCTCTTGTGTTTGATTTAATAAATGATAATGTTGTCTATGTATAATAATAACCCTGACCATCTAGAGTGTTCCACACAGCAACTGTCGTGTCTCTTAATTCACTACTGGCATAGTTGTCAGGGAGTAAGGAGGCATGAATATTTCTACACTCATTTTTTAAAGCAATCAGAAAAAAAAATCTTCATAATGCACTTGTGATGTACTAAGTTGTACCGCATTTGCAAGTTGATGAAATGCACTTTCTGAATTTTTAAGAGACTTTATCATATTTTTAGACTGTTGTTGCAAGATGTATTGAAACATGAATGTCTACCTAAAGTTAAGGTTTACAGGGCCCCAAATTTGCTTCTTTCCGTTTATTTCATTTAACCTGTTAAAAAACACTTTCCTGTTTATTTAATATATTTTTGAATGGTACTGCTTTCTGATGTAAACAGCAGTCCAGTGCAGTCATTAAGCTGGGGGCAGTATGTGAAGTTTAGGAGAGCCGCATGTGGCCCCCGGTCCATACTTTGAGTACCACGGCTCTAGCATAATACTTTGTGATTACAATAAAAATCAGACTTTAGAAAAGCTCCAATCTTCCTATTAAAATTTTATTTCGATTTGTCTTTACTTGTTTGGGAATTGACAAAATATTTCATCATCTGTGAATTTGTATAGATGTATTCAGGTTTTGGGTGTGTTGTTTTGAGGTTCAACTTGTAGAAAGTGCTAGACTCAGGTACCCAGATTCCTGTAATGATTCAGTAGGGGTACACTGTAAGCAAAAAGTTAAAAGCAGGTGCTCTAGGGTCAAAATCATAATGTTGCTGCTTCTTCAATCTCCACATGTTTATTCTGTTGCAGTCAAGGGGCCTGATGTAGGAGCCCTAATACCGGTCGGAAGCGGCCGAATTCGGCCGTTTCCAACCGGTATTACAGTTTTCTTATGTAGGAGGCTACATAAGTACAGATTCGGTAATTTTACCGATTCTGTACATTTACCGATTCGGTAAAATACCGAATCGGTAAATGTACAGAATCGGTAAATAGAGATGTAGGTGGTACTCTGAAGAGTGCCACAGGCCTTCAAGAGTCGGTATTTTACCACCCAATCCAATTGGGTGGTAAAATACCGAATCCAGGTGTGCATGCACATCTGTGCATGCACACCTGTGCCATGTGACACACAGACATGCCCTTAGGGCATGTCTGTGTGCCACATGGCACACAAGCCTGTAATTGGGGTGCTAGAGGGTGTCAAAGTGACACCCCCTGCACCCTTGCAAGAATAGGTAATTACCGAATCGGTAAATACCGATTCGGTATTCCACATTGATTCCTATGGGTTTCAAGGCCCACAGGAATCAATGGGGGATACCGATTCGGTAAATACCGAATCTTACCGAATCAGAATTACCTACATTTCCCCCCTCTAATTTACCACTTCTTAAATACCGATTCGGTATGATTCTGTATTTTAGAAGTGGTAAATTAGATTTACCTACATCGGGCCCAAGGTCTTTTACAATGTGAAACTAGGTTTGGGTACAGGATCCCTGACAGAATATCGACAACAAAAATGTCGATGTACAAAAATATCGGGACAAAAATATTTTTGGCCAGAATATCGAAATCCTATCCTCATAATGGTAAGTAATGTAAAATAAAGTAAATAATACATATAATAAAAAAAGATAGAATTATTAGATAATTTCTAAAAGTATAAATAATAAATATAACGTTAGAAAAATTAAACATACATATATATAAAATATAATAGATATATTTACTTAATAATATTAATACATAATTATTATAATAAATTATAAAATGTTAGAAACATATTAACAATTATAAATACATACATATATATATGCACATATACCAGTAACATAAAAATAAAAATAAAATATATTTAAAATAATTTTAAATATTAAAATATTTTAAATGTTTTACAATTACATTTGACACTATATTAACAGCAACAGTAGGGAAAATGTTGGATAGCGGAGGGGGTACAATTACTATTCCCACTCCAAGGAGTGCAATAGTAGGGAAAGTGTTGGATAGCGGAGGGGAATAATTTACAATTCCCACTCCAGGGAGTGCAACAGTAAGGAAAGTGTTGGATAGTGGGGGGGAAAAATGTACAATTCCCACTCCAGCAAGTACAACAGTAGGCAAAGTGTTGGATGGCGTAGTGGAATACCTTACTGCTCCCACTTCAGGGAGGGCAACATTAAGGACAGTGTTAGATAGCTTAGGGGTAGATATTACTATTCCCACTCCAGAGAGAGCAACAGTAGGGAAAGTGTTGGATAGCATAGGGGTTAAAATTACTATTCCCACTCCAGAGAGTGCAACTGTAGGGAAAGTGTTGGATAGCGGAGTGGATACAATTACTATTCCCACTCCAGAAAGTGCAACAGTAGGGAAACTGTTGAATAGCGGAAGGGAATAATTTACTAGTCCCACTCCAGATAGTACAACAGTAGGGAAAGAGTTGCATAGCGGAGGGGAATAATTTACTATTCCCACTCCAGGGATTGCAACAGTAGCGAAAGTGTTGGATTGCATAGGGGAATAATGTACTATTCCCACTCAAGCAAAATAATTAAAATTAATCAACCAAAAAATAGTTATTTAATTTTTTTACCTCCATTCATATTCCTGTATAAATGACACCACCAATATTGTAAAACATAACACGATTAACATAATGAATTAATTAAAAATAACAAGCAATTTAAAAACAACCAATAATACATTAATTCACACTATTAACACTATAAAAACACTTACAATAAATATTATAATAAATCATTAAAAAATAATATTACATTAAATTACTTCCCACCCTACTCCCCTATAAACCCACAACCCGCTCCTAAAGAAATAACACAATTAAGATATTTACCAATTATTATTAATTAACAATCAATTAATAACTAATTCATAATTATTTACCACAATTAACAATATAAAATAGCAAATACATAAATACTAATTAATACAAATTATTTATTAATTATTTATTTAAATTACTTCCCACCCTAATCTCCTATAAACCCACAACCCTTTCCTTAAAAAATAAAACAATGAAGAAAGGTATCAATTATTAGTAATTAACAACCAATGAATAACTAATTAATAATAAATGAATTACCATAATTAATGTGGAGAAGTGTGGCTCAATGGTTAGAGCAGCAGACTCTGATGCCGAGGTCTAGACTGGGACCCGGGTTCAATTCCTGCCTCGGCAGGTCTTGGGCTCAATTTCCCCGGACCTGATAATTCTCGCCTCAGTACCTATTTTAATCATGGGTCCCACTCTGCAACTCTGGGCAATAGCTTGCTTAATCTCCACTATTTATTATTTATTTTATTATTATTTTAAGCATTTATAAAGCGCAACTGTCACCATTGCAGGCATCCTGGCGCTAAGAGATAAAAGCGGACTAGCAGGGGAATAGCCACGTTTTTATCCTCCTTCTGAACAGGAGGAGTTCACCAATATGCCTAATCTCGATTGGAAGAGTGTTCCATAGTCTGGCGGCAGTCACTTCAAAGGATCTGCCACCGGCTCTAACCTTCCTGGGAACAACTACCAGTTTAGCGTCGGAGGATCGAAGCTGACTAGTAGGGGAATACCAGGCAAATTTAGACTACAAAGGAGCTGGGCCAGCTCCATGGAGAGCCCTAAACACTATACAGAGGGCCTTAAACTGGATCCTCTGCCTTATAGGAAGCCAATGCAACTTTGCCAATGCGGATGCTCCATGAGAACTTCTCGGAAGCCCCAGGGCCAGTTTAGCAGCCGCTGATTGAGCACTCTGGAGACGATCCAGCAGGAATTCAGGGGACCCAAGCAGGAGGGCGTTACAATAGTCCAGCCTGCTAAGGATGGTACATCTAACCACTTGTGCACGGGCACAAGTGGGTAGGAGGGGCAGGACTTTCCTTAGAGAGCGAAGGATGGCAAAGCAGCAGGTAGATGTTTTTTGAACATGCGTCTCCATGCTAAGCCTCTGGTCCAGCATGACCCCTAGATTCCGAACAGATTCCACTGGCCGTACCGAAGTCCTGGTTTCCGGGGGATAAAAATTAGATGGAAAAGGTTGAGGAATCCTAGTACCAGCAGTAAAAAGCACCTCCGTCTTTCCTGCATTAAACTGAAGGGAATTATCCTTTAGCCACCTAGACGTTTCACGCAGACAATTATGTAAAACCTCCAAGGAAGTAGAGTCCTCGCCTTTCAGGGAGAGAATCATCTGCGTGTCGTCGGCGTAAATCACGATTATAATGCCAAAGCTTTTGATAAGAGAGATCAGAGGTCTAAGATAAATCTTAAAAAGAATGGGGCTGATAGCAGAGCCCTGAGGGACTCCATGTGATACCAGGGAAAAGGCTGATTGGAACGGTGGCATAGAGACTGCCTGCTGCCTATCCTTCAAGAAAGAGTGGAACCAGAGCAGCGCGGTGTCTCTCACTCCTGCCTCCCACAACCGCTGCATTAGGATCTTATGGTTCATCGTATCAAAGGTGGCAGACATGTCGAGCAGGATCAGGAATGCTGCCTGTCTTCTGTCTGCACGCCTTTGAAGCTCGTCCATAGCGGTGATGAGGGCCGTTTCAGTCCCGTGAGCAGGCCGAAAACCAAATTGTTCCCCATCCAATAATAGATGGCGTTCGGGATGGTTGGAGAGGGTGTTGCTCACCAAACGCTCAACTATCTTAGCGGGGAAAGGCAGCAAGGAGATCGGCCGATAGTTCTTGGAGCAGTCAGGGTCCAAAGAGGGTTTCTTTAACAGAGGAGAAACTAGCGCCCGTTTCCAATGGGTTGGGACAGTGCCAGTAACCAAAGATTGGTTGCAGATTTGTTGAAGGGGACAGAAAAATTCGTCCTCAAATTCCTTCCAAATCTTGGGGGGCACCGGATCCAGAGGAGAGCCGGAGACGATCCCTCTAGCTAGCTCAGTGAAGGCCTCATAGGTAAATGGAGGGAACGCATGTAGCAGTTCACTAGCATCCGAGACGAGGTCGGTCGGTCGATCTGCCGGAGAGACAGAGCTCAGGACAGGTGGAGCGATACACTCCGGAGGCATGTCCAGGTCTTTAAGGATAAGCTCGATTTTTTCCTTAAAAAATGTAGCAAGATTGTCGCAAAGATCCTGAGACGGGACAATCGCATTCTTGGCGCACTCCGGATTAGTGACGCTGTTTAGAATATTAAAAATACTCCTGGAATTGTTGGTAGTGTTACATATTAGCGAGGAGTAGTATTCAGCTTTGGATTTTTTTATCAGACTCTTATAGGTAGAGACCTTGGTCCTCCAGAGCTCTTTCGAGATGAAACTATAGTCGCGTCTCCACCTTCTCTCCGCTTGTTTGCATCCCAGCTTTAAGTTTTTTAGTTTGTCATTATACCAGGGAGCAGAGTCTTTGCCCCTACAGCTACGTGTTTTTAGAGGGACATGGTCATCAAGGACCGTGGTGATTCTAGCGCAGAGAGAGGAGTAATTTTCGTCAATGCTCAATTTCTCACTGAAGAGCTGCACCGATTGAAACACCTCACCGGTAAGGTGCCTGCGAGTGAGGGCCCTCTAATCTCTGCACTTAATTTGTCTAGACGACACGGGGGCTTTATGAGGTCCAGTGCTCATATGTATAAAAAATGTAACGAGTAAGTGGTCAGTCCAGTCCATAGCTAGGGTTTCCCCCATCGCCACCAAGTCCGGGGCAGCAAAAATCAAGTCTAGGAGATGACCAGCAATATGGGTGGCTTCAGTGACAGATTGAGAGAGACCAAAACTGTCACAGGCTTGAACTAAATTCCTAAGACCCGAGTCAAGGGACCCGTTGTACCAGAGATTGAAATCGCCGAGGATAAGGAGCTTATGATGGGAGAAGGCGATTTTGGTGAGAGTGGTTAGTAGTGGGGCCACTACGGCCCCAACAGCGCTGGGATGCCTGGCTTAACCTTGGGGGTGCCCAGGAGTGGACATTATGCAGTGAAAAGCCAGGAAGGGTTCCACAGCGGTATGCATACAGCACCAGGAAACCCCGTTTGGGGTATAAGTGCGCTTTACAAGTACAAATTCATTTCATTTCATTAACAATATAACATAGTAAATACATAAATATTAATTAATAAACATTTTTATTAAGTCGTTCATTAGAATTAAATACCTTCCCTCCCTATTCCCCCATAAACCCACAACCCGCTATGGAACAAAAATGCAAAATGTACTTTAAATTTTTTTTAATACCTTCTAAAAACTTCACACATATATTAAAGAGCAAATTCAATACTTACACAAAAAAATAGAACACATACATGGAAAATATACACTAAAATACATAACACTAAATCAAACATTGATATTTTTAACAATTATATTTTTGCTAAAGATATTAATTACTTTGATATTTTGAAAAACATTATTACTTACCTTCAGCGCCATATTCTTGACCACAATATTCTGACTTTTGTAGTCTGAGCTTTTGGCCTCGATATTACTGCTACTCGATATTATACAAAAAAAAGGAAGAACGGCTGACAAAGGTTATGTACAAATACTTATGAGGTATGATACATGTGTCAATGTCCTGTGAGCAAAACGTCCAGAGTGTGCCGAACCAACACTCCACTGCTAGGCAGATCCGAAAAATCGTGTACTAATGGACGGTGCACCAGAGAAGAGTATCCACAAGGTCCAATTCGTGTTAAATAATTCCTTTATTGAATTTCCAATCAAAACAAACTCCTCAGCCAACGCGTTTTGTTCTCAAGGAACTTCGTCAGGGCTGAAATAATCCAAGACATATAATCAATATTGATAGAGCGAATAAGAATATAAGCAATCACCAGTGTAAAAAAGAAAAACAAAAGAGACAAGAAAAAAGAAAAAGAAGCCCAGCTCAGAACACCATACATAATTACAAAGTTAAAAAAGTTTAGGAAAACATTTAACCATCATGATAATTTCCATATCATACGCAAAACATTCATAAAATGACATCACGAAAATTTCCATATCATAGAAAAAAGCATTCATAAAATCACATAGGGGAAAGTACATATTATTGACAATACATTACAGGTAGTTCATGATTTAAAGTAATCAAAGAAGCAACGTGCATATTATATGTAACAAAACATTTTGAGTAATTCATAACCAAAGATGTTGCAATGTAATGTTATTCTAATGAAAAGATACCAGTGAACCCACTAATTTTAAGTCTCTACGACTATATATCACATAGTAATTTACACTATACAATCTCTATTCAGTCTGTACAGTTGTAACAAGAGAAGAAAGAGACTCATCTTACCTATGTTATAAAAAGGAATTCCCTGTAAATTAGTCCATTATTTAAAATCTGAAATGAGTAATTAGCAGGCCACTTGATAGAGGGCCAATACATTTCTTGGGAAATATTTTGAATAGATTGCGAGCGAATCTGCAAATAAACAATATGATAATGCTTTAAGAGATGGAGAGATATCAAATCACCATAATAGCTATAACATGATTGATCAAGATCGATACCTCAGAGTGTGGTCTATATACTAAACAGAGGTCCTAATACTGGCATACTCATCATTTTAATGTTCGTGTGAACACACGTATATCAATCAATATTAGAGAACAAATGTCCCGTTCCAGAATATACACAACAGTATTTAGATATGGTCCAATAATGGATCATACATCAGTTATGAATTCGTGTAGAAGCACATATGTCAAACAATACAGAATATGCAGTGTCACGATTCAAAGTCTACCTAGCAGGAACCATATTTTCTTATAGGGATGACAAATATCTAAATGCGCAGTATACGGCATCTGAGTAGATCTTTTATATATAGACACAAGTAGCAATTGGTAAAAGCTGTGTTAAGATAATATATCATACTCTCACCTTATATTAGAGCTGACAAAAGATGCAGTTCCTGCCATATAATAGCTTTGGGAAAAGTTCTAGTCGCGGTCACCCACTCTGGATCAAACAATAAAACAAATAGCTGTTCAATATAGAGTCACCGGTTTGCTAATAAAAATAGAGTAACTACAAGATAATTGAGTCCAAGGTCACAATCACAAAAGGTAAAGGTGGCCCCAATATCTAAATGCGGTTTAATATTGTGCTGTGTTTCGGTTTCTAAATCATATAAACAGCATTTGGACTAGTTGAAAGGTACATGAATGGGACCGTTCTATATTTAATAAGATGACAGACATATCTCTGAGCCGTCACAAACGTCATTAAAAATGTTCCAGCACCCACAAGCCGAGTGACTACGTCTACAAGGCTAACTAACAGGGTCCGCTACTTATGCCGTACTGTAGTTCGCAATGTTTTCCCAAGTTAGAACGGAAAATATTCAAGGCCCGCTCCCCGGTTATATTCTTACCGCAATATCCGTGTTCGGAAGAGTAAAGAGTGCGCAAACCGAGCTACTCAAGAAATTCGATTTAAATATCCCGGCAGGCTAGCCTTGTCACCGCCCATCTTGTTTACAAACATCCGGTCCCGTGTGGATCATGTGATAGTATATGTCTCCCTAGACGTCATCTTGTAATGGACAAGAAATAAAACTACGCACGTCCTGCTAATAAATGTATACAATTTACGACACTTTGCAACTGGAGCTAAACTGACAAAATAAAATTAACTTTAGATCCCATATTTAGATGTTGAAAGTATATAAATAACTTGAACGTACTATCATAGTTATTTTTACCAGTCTCTCTTTCTCGACAATTTACGGTCAATATACGAATAACTAAAACATATTGTCATCGTTATTTTTACCAGTCTCTCTTTTTCAACAATATACGGTCAACATGTACTTCAAATAAAGAAAAGAGGAGAACATGTATAAAGCCTATCGTATCAGATGCCAATGATTACATCTGCCCATTGTCGTGGATTACATCTACAGATAAGGGCAAGTGTATGCCGGCATAATACTAGACCGACCGCGCTTATTTGACATCACGTGAATTTTTCATAGTCGTACTATTCCCCATATTATTGAAAATAGAAACAATTAAGCTACAGAATAAAAGGTTAAAAAACGACATGAAAGAGGGAAAATAAGTTAGAAATCATAACAGTTTCTAATTTGTAGTTAGAAAGACCTGGCAAAAGGAAATATCCAGGACATACATTTCATCAGAAGTATCAGATCCTTCAAATCACTTCTCTGTTAGAAAAATCCCTCAACAAAAATAACTGAACGAATACTTGTTTTTTGTGGAACGACTCCATATACAATTGTCAGAAAACGTATCTACTAAGTAAGCAAGTAAGTAAAGAATTTGTATAGCGCACTACTCACCCGGAGGGTCTCAAGGCGCTTGAGGCGGTTGGTTCGTTATTTATTAAATAGCCAGGTTTTTTGTTGTTTTCTGAAGGAGAGGTGGTTCTGTGTAAGGCGGAGGTGGGTGGGGAGAGAGTTCCAGGTTTTGGCCGCTAAGTAGGAGAAAGATCTTCCTCCCATGGTGGTTTTTCGGATGCGTGGAATCGCGGCGAGGGCTTGATTGGACGATCGTAGTTGGCGGGTGTGGGTGTAAAAGGTTAGGCACGTGTTGAGGAATTTGGGTCCTAGGTCGTAGAGGGCTCTGTGCGCGTGGGTGAGGAGACGGAACATTATTCTCTTGTTGACGGGGAGCCAATGAAGGTCTCTCAGGTGGCCGGAAATGTGATTGTGGCGGGGTAAGTCTAGGATGAGTCTGGCTTGGAGTTTTTTCTGTAATTTGGCTGTGGTTCCGGAGTAGAGGGTGTTTTTGTAGTCCAGTCGGCTAGTGACAAGTGCATGGGTGACCGTCTTTCTTGTTTCGGTGGGGATCCATCGGAAGATCTTTTTGAGCATACGCAAGATGTTAAAGCATGATGATGAGATGGCGTTGACTTGTCTGGTCATCGAGAGGGAGGAGTCTAGGATGAATCCTAGGTTGAGAGCATGGTCCGTTGGTATGGGCGCGTTGCCTAGGGCTGGTGGCCACCATGAGTCGTCCCATGCAGAGGGGGATGATCCTAGGATGAGGACTTCCGTCTTGTCTGAGTTCAGTTTTAAGCGACTATTCTTCATCCATTCGGCTACGTCTTTCATCCCTTCACGTAAGTTGGTTTTGGCGGTGTTTGGGTCTTTGGTGAGGGAGAGGATCAGCTGTGTGTCATCAGCGTAGGAGATGATGTTGAGGTCGTGTTGGCGTGCGATGGATGCAAGGGGGCTCATGTAGACGTTGAAGAGGGTGAGGCTGAGCGATGATCCTTGTGGTACGCCGCAGATAACTTCGGTGGCCTCTGATCTGAAGGGGGGAGGCGGACTCTCTGGGTTCTTCCGGCGAAGAATGATATGATCCAATCCAATGCTTTTCCTTGTATCCCGACGTTGCTGAGGCGTTGTACAAGGGTGCTATGACAGACCGTGTCGAATGCTGCGGAGAGGTCCAGGAGGATAAGGGCAGCTGTTTCCCCGTTGTCGAGTAGTGTTTGGATGTCATCTGTGGCTGCGATGAGGGCGGTCTTGGTGCTGTGTTTGGCTCGGAAGCCGGACTGTGAGTGGTCGAGGGAGTCATTGGACTCGAGGAAGGCGGCGAGCTGACTGTTGACGGCCTTCTCTATGACTTTGGCAGGGAAAGGGAGGAGCGAGATGGGGCGGTAGTTCTTAAGTTCAGTGGGGTCTGCTGTAGGTTTCTTCAGGAGGGCACTGAGTTCGGCATGTTTCCAGCTTTCCGGGAAGGTAGCGGTGTTGAGGGAGCAGTTGATGATATCCCGGAGTTGGGTTGCTATGATGGAGTCGGCCTTGTTGAAGATGTGATGGGGGCATGGGTCGGTTGGGGATCCAGAGTGAATGGAGTTCATCAAGCGGATGGTGTCTTCGGTGCTGCTTGGGTTCCAGGCGCAAAGGGTGGTGGTGGGATGCTTCAGTTCGGTGGTGAGGGGAGTGGACTGGTCGCCGAAGCTATTATGTATGTCAGCGATTTTACTGTGGAAGAACGAGGCTAGAGAGTCGCAGAGGTCTTGAGAGGGAGTGATGTCGTTGGTGTCGGCGCTGGGATTGGTAAGCTCTTTGACGATGCTGAAGAGTTCCTTGCTGTTGTGGGCGTTGTTGTCGAGTCGATCCTTGATGCAGATTTCTTGGTGGATCGAATCAGCTGGTGGTGTTTGTGGGTGGCGTCCTTGAGGGCGGTCATGTTGTCTGTGGTTGGGTTTTTTCGCCAGGCTTTCTCGAGGGTGTGGCAGTTCTTTTTGGAGTTCTTGAGGTCGTCGTTGAACCAGGAGGCTTTTTTGCTACCTGGCTTGTTGTGTTGCTTTTTCAAGGGCGCTAATTCGTCAGCGCAGTAGGTGATCCATTGTGTGAGATTGATGGCTGCTTGATTAGGGTCCGATGATTTGGCGGGAAGGTTTTGGCTAGGCAAAGTGGTGAGTTGGTCGGTGGTAAGTTTGTTCCAGTTTCTGCGGGGGACTTGTTGTGGGTGGTGGTGGGTTGTGGTCTTTCTGTAGCTGAAGTGAACGCAGCTGTGGTCCGTCCAGTGAAGTCCTGTGACGTGATTGAAGGAGACGTGCTTGCTGGAGGAGAAGATAGGGTCGAGCGTGTGTCCGGCGTAGTGGGTGGGGGTGTTTACTAGTTGTTTGAGTCCGAGATTGGCGAGGTTGTCCAGAAGGGTGGTGGTGTTGCTGTCATTGTTCTTTTCCAGATGGAAGTTGAGGTCCCCTAGTAGGATGTAGTCTTCGGAGGGGAGGGCGTGTGGGCTGATGAAGTCAGTGATGTCTTCGCTGAATTGTGCACGGGGTCCTGGTGGTCTGTAGATGAGGGTGCCTCTAAGTGTGGTCTTGGGGTCGGTGTGAATCTGGAAGTGGAGGTGTTCGGCGGCTGTGAGGGTATCGTCGGAGCTGGTCGTGATGCGGATGGTGTTCTTGTGGACGATGGCGATGCCTCCTCCTGTCTGGTTGATGTGGTCCTTTCGGATGATCTTGTAGCTGTCCGTGATGGCTATTGCGATGTCGGGTGCTGATGAGGCGTTCATCCAGGTTTCTGTGAGAAAGGCGACGTAGTGTTGTCCAGCAGGTTCCATAGTTCGATGGAGTGTCTGTGGACCGATCGAGTGTTGAGTAGGATGCATTTCAGGTGGTTACTGTCTGAGCTCTGTTTGGCGTTTGTGGATGTAGAGTGGGTCCTGATGCAGCTACTACAACCAAAAAATCAGTGTGACTAATTTCCCTTGAGCCCAATGGGAAAATACAATCACTGGTCCCAGATATCATAGAAAGTGGTGCATCTCATGATCCATATTATGACCTAAGTTGATGGCCTTCAGACGACAAATCCATCTTGCTTCCTTTTGCCTCAATAAAAGTTCTCTGTTTCCACCCCTATTTGGTACTGGAATGTGATCAATTGCATGAAACCAAAAGTCTAAGTCACCTGGATGCTCAGTTGTGTAGTGATTCGTTACGGGGTATCTAGTATCTTTAGTTCTTATTGCGCGTTTATGTTCTTGTATTCTAAGCTTCAGCGTGCGCACTGTGCTACCAACATATATGATATCTTATCTACAGCCGAGAATATAGACCACATGTGGGGTGTTACAATTCATGAAGAAATCTACACTGTATTTCTTATTCGAGTTGTAGCTGAAAATAGAGGTCTTATTTTTCCCCATCGGGCAGATATTACATGTGCCACATGTAAAGAAGCCTTTTGGCCTATCCTCAAACCATATGGGGGTCGATTTTGGCGTGGTTACATAGCTCGGGCAAAGTGTGTTTCTTAAGGAAGGAGAGGTACTTATTAAATATAGAACGGTCCCGTTCATGTACCTTTCAACTAGTCCAAATGCTGTTTATATGATTTAGAAACCGAAACACAGCACAATATTAAACCGCATTTAGATATTGGGGCCACCTTTTGTGATTGTGACCTTGGACTCAATTATCTCGTAGTTACTCTATTTTTATTAGCAAACTGGTGACTCTATATTGAACAGCTATTTGTTTTATTGTTTGATCCAGTTGCTACTTGTGTCTATATATAAAAGATCTACTCAGATGCCGTATACTGCGCATTTAGATATTTGTCATCCCTATAAGAAAATATGGTTCCTGCTAGGTAGACTTTGGAACGTGACACTGGATATTCTGTATTGTTTGACATACGTGCTTCTACACAAATTCATAACTGATGTATGATCCATTATTGGACCATATCTAAATACTGTTTTGTATATTCTGGAACGGGACATTTGTTCTCTAATATTGATTGATATACGTGTGTTTACTCGAACATTAAAACGATGAGTATGCCAGTATTAGGACCTCTGTTTAGTATATAGACCACACACTGAGTGATCGATCTTGTTATAGCTATTATGGTGATTTGATATCTCTCAATCTCTTAAAGCATTATCATATTGTTTATTTGCAGATTCGCTCGCAATGAATTACTATGTGATATATCGTCGTAGAGACTTAAAATTACTAGGTTCACTGGTATCTTTTCGTTAGAATAACATTACATTGCAACATCTTTGGTTATGAATTACTCAAAATATTTTGTTACATATAATATGCACGTTGCTTCTTTGATTACTTTAAATCATGAACTACCTGTAATGTATTGTCAATAATATGTACTTTCCCCTATGTGATATGGAAATTTTCGTGATGTGATTTTATGAATGTTTTGTGTATGATATGGAAATTCTCATGATGGTTAAATGTTTTCCTAAACTTTTTTAACTTTGTAATTATGTATGGTGTTCTGAGCTGGGCTTCTTTTTCTTTTTTCTTGTCTCTTTTGTTTTTCTTTTTTACACTGGTGATTGCTTATATTCTTATTCGCTCTATTCAATATTGATTATATGTCTTGGATTATTTCAGCACTGACGAAGTTCCTTGAGAACGAAACGCGTTGGCTGAGGAGGTTGTTTTGATTGGAAATTCAATAAAGGAATTATTTAACACGAATTGGACCTTGTGTATACCCTTCTCTGGTGCACCGTCCATTAGTACACGCTACTCGATATTATGTCTATTCACCATGGGTACCTGCTGTCCAACCTAGCTCAAGAACACCAAAGCATAGTGAACAAAGTCCTTCTTCATGAAGAAAATCAAACACACCTGGCAGTGCAGACTGAGTAAATTAGCCATAGGAACACCTCACTCACAAACCTTCACATTGCTGTACAACAGTATGCACTGTAACCCCAGCATGCAATATACCCTTGTTGTGACTGAATTGAGGCCTGGGTGGAGATTGTGGCGTTCCCCATAGCAGAACTCCGTAAAGTGACCAAAAAACTCCACCGTGCTACATGGAGTTCCACAAGCGCAGTGAGTTAGGTCGACCTGTTTGCGCTGATTTTTTGTGCTGGTGTTTGTCTTGCACTGGAAAATCAGCACAAATGGTATCAAGCACAGCACAAGACGGCGCTGCTTTTTTCTGCCGCTTGAGTGCATATTGTACTCGAGGGGGAACTTCAAGTGAACGGATCCAGTGAACGGATGGTTTTTCAACGTGATCGGTCACAACCATCTGTGACCACCTGCTTTGAGAAATCTCACTGGGAGGTGGTCTAGCATTGGATTTTCCTCTTAAATTAATGTTGGTGAAAGTGGAGAAAATACACCGCTCCACAAAGCAGAGCAGACTTTTTGGGAACCCCAAGTGCCCCCGAGAAAACTTCACTGCCCAGGCCTACCTGAATTATGTGAACCCTAGACACCTCTGGGACTATTCATGAAAGGATTCTCACAACCACGGTTCTGTGACTAGGCTAGACATTTGTGTCTGACTTCTGACCTAGTGGTGACTCTTCTGAGTGACATTTGATGCTCCTTGACTTGGCATCCGATTAGACAGAGCTGCTCAGACTTTGTTCTTACAGTACAACTAATGTCTACTAATTGTCAGTGACTAATCATTGCAATCTCCTTTGTGTTAGAGATGATGTTATCCCCTGACATGACCAGTGATTAGTTTCTTCTCCTCTGTACAGAACCAACATGTACAATGAGATGCTAAGTAACACTGAACTATGGAAATGAATGTTCATTAAAAAAAAAACAGGAACCTCCTCTTTGGTTGGTGTTCTTTTTCATTTTGAACTGTTTCCCAGCCAGGGGATGATGTGCATATGTTTATATAACAGAGAATCCTCTAGACGCCAGCCAAAATCATGAGACATCTTATTGAAATTCTATAGGTTACCATGCATCTTATTTTAGAATTAAGACAATCCAATATATATTTTTTTATAAAGACAAGACACTCCTATGCCCCACCAAAGCCTTGATTATTCATCCCTTCCACCCCTTGAAAATCAAATCCTAAAAAGGAGATATTTGGAAATTTAGAGGCATATTTATTAATATTTCATGGAACCTGCTGTGCAGTGATGCGTTAATGGGAGAGAGCAGAAATGTACAACGATATGGAGCATTTCTGCTCTCTCCTTGCGCTGTTGCACTCTGTGCTACCTTGTGGCAACAATACAGGCAGGATTGTTTTTGTGCAGGAAGGAATACCATCCTCCACAAAAACAATACTTAGAGGCATATTCCTCTTTCTATATGTGCTGCAGAATGGAGTACACACAGAAAGTGACAGTCACGAGGAGAAATAAAGTTATTTCCCCTTCTCACTCTTCTTTCAGGTCGTCAATCCTTTCTGATTCAACCCCAGGTTTACAAGTCATTGTAAATCTGGATTTGCATCAAAATTCATGAGTAGATGCATGGGAACACCCATGCTCTACCCATGTAATGCCCACCCAATCAAAAGTAATGCTGTGCACTGCCTTGTGTTACTTTGTATTTACTAAACCATGCAAAGTAGCTTTGCGTGGCTAAGTAAATGCCAATATTTTTTTACATCAGGGCTGTACCACAAAAGTGATGCAACACTGATGCAAAATCATTGTAAACCTTCATGTGCATAGACTATTATCTGGCTTCTTTGGTTGCAAGAATAATCACAAAATGTATCCCAAAGATTGCATGGATACGTTTTGGGCTGGACATACAATAGTGAATTGACTTGAATATTTCCAAAAGTGATCATGAGGTAAATCATCTACTTCCATGAGAACACTCAAACTCAACCTCAATCTACAACTCCCAATTATTCAGACAAGCCTCCAAAGAAGACACCACTGCTATCCCTGCCATTGCCCCCAGTGAGGGAATTTGGATTTCTACTGGTGGCCTCATTATCATTGATAAAGGTATTATTTCAAATCTAACCCATTAGAATCCCAAATCTATAAATTGATTGGTCACATACCTCATACCCACGTTTTTCTGCCAAAATATCAAGCCTTTTTCTAGTTTAGGAGCAGTTTTCGAATCTCAGCCAAGGATAAAGCTTTGGCAGGAATGGTGGAGTGCAGCTTTAAACAGGCTAATTCTAATTGGCCTACTGGCGCTTAAAACTCTAACTTTTTACAATTACTTGTGATGCACTTTTTCAAACATAGCAAATTCACCATTGAATATATTTTTAAATAAATAATACAAACAATGTTTGAAAGGCATCTATAGCTTATTGCAAACCAAAGTTACCAAAAGTAATATTTTAATTGTACTTTTGATTTTTCCACAGCAACAGCTATGGGCCCACTCAGTGAAAATAGTGTTTGGGGCTAGTGACTATAGCAGCATACCAACCCTAATTTCTTCCATGTTCCATTTTTATATACAAGACACCCTATCTTGTGCAAAACAAAGGATATTTCAGGAGGTCTGCCAGCTGGTTTAAAAGCTGGAGCAGACAGGCTGCACAGGTAGGCCCAACACTGTGCTTTTCTTATCAGCTTTGTGGATGGCACAATAAGTGCTTCAGTGCACAGGCGACTTTTAACCTTCCATGTCATGGGTGTACTTCCTGCATGCTCCATATACCATGACCTTAATTGAAAGTGAAATAAACTATTAGCGGGCTAGCACATTTAAAAAAAAAATGTTTTCTATTGATATTTTCATACAACAGAGTCAACAAACATGCATGGCTATGTAGCAGTACATGGCTGTCTGCATGTCTAACAAAATACAGATCATAGGCAAGGCCACATATTGCAAGAGTAAAAAGAAGAGAGAAAATCAGATCAAAGGAGAGGGCACAGGCAGATCAACAATTATATGTAGGTGGTACACATTTTTCAGGGACGATACAAACTGCACGTTACAAGGGTGTCAAGCATACATCTGTAGGGGCTGGTCGGCCCAGTTTCCATCACTAGTACGTCACAATTAGATACCCAAGACTGGAAGGACATGCTTGAAGTCTACTCACAAGATCAAGACCAAGAAAACAAAGAGGTGCAAGAACGCAGGTTGCCCAGCCCCCAAGCACCCCTCAATAAACTGATCCTTATAGATCAGACAAATAACAGCTTTAATAACAGTGTGCCAACAAAGGAACAAAACACTGGCGTTTGGCCCTCCCTCCTAAACACAATTCAACTGGCCGTCAATGCACTGCAATTTCAATCTGAATCTGAAATTGAAAACGCACCTCTTTCAAAATTAATTAGGCCTCCCCCTCCTTCTGTTTCTAAGCCCCAGTTCCAGCGCGGGGACACGCTTTCTGCGTAACCATGCGCTTTACAAAAATCCCTAATAATAATAATAATAATCAGAAAAGATGGAGATTCAGTTAACATTACTGAACACTCTGACAGTTTTCACCGACGGTATAGATGAAAAACTGGGAAATCTGATTGGCCTGATAACAGGAGCCAAAACAAACTCAAACCTTAAATGCAACTGTGATCAGGTCGTTGACAAACTATCTAACTTGCCCTTAATGTTTAGCAGGATGCTAAAGGAGATTAAAAGTGTAACGACAAAAACAACTGCGACAACAAAAAGGCAGGACATCCCAAATTCAGCAGAGGGAATAGCAAACAATCACCCTGTATCCATTCCTCAGATGGGCCGTCCTAATGGCGAGACAGGGAATACGAGAGCCCCTGGCTATGGAGAAGTACTAAAACTTAACGCAAAACAATGTCGTCAACAAAAAAGAAAAGGTCGCAACCAAAAGCCTTACACTGAGACAACGTCTTATTTTCCCATCTTTTCAGATCTCCACAATAACTGCGAAATCAACACAGATGATGCAAGTACTCCCTTAACTCAAGAACATTCTCCGCCAATAACTCTTAAACACAGTTTAGATCTAGAACGTGACCAAAATCAAACATCACCAACTAGCGCAAACGAGGAGAAAGAAGAGAAATATGGAAACAAACTCACAACCATGTCAAAACCGCAACAGAAAGAAACATAAAGACAAAGACAATCAATTGATTCACTAACAGCAACAAATCTCGTGATCACCCAAAATCAACAGCAATCACAGAGTAATGAACAAAGGGAAAAGACGCGGGTTCTACTAAATAAATCTGAACATGCAAATGAAAAGAAAGGACACACATGCACTTCTGGGGCACAAAAGCAGAATAACACAAAACAAAAAACCCCTAACACAATATCAAATCACGAGCAAAGAAAGGTAGCAAGGCAATCCGCAGATAGGCCTGATAGGCCAACCCAGGAGTCACCATCCAGAGAACCTAATTGCCCTGACATACCAACAACGTCAGTACCAGTCCTAGACCTTTGGACAACAAGGCACAGCACGGGGGCAAGTACCAACACAGACTACTCTCATGCAAAGAACTCCTAAGTTCACTTCAAGAAAGCACAAGGCAGTGGCACTAAGCTAGAAGGGGAAATACGGCAAAAAGAAATAACAAGTGGTTTGTTTCAAACAGAACCAACAGACATAACAAACCAACAGCACTTGGTAAGACAAAAAACACAGCAAGAGACATCGGTCCTGGTATTTGATCCAATATACATCTCTAGGTGCCCCCAGGATATACTAAATCGCCACAACATTCTAAAATTGAGGAATGCCATTCCAAACCTTTCCGACATAAGATCAACGGAACTTCTATCTATAGAGTTCAAACATACTAACAACCCCCACAGCCCAGAGGCCACAAAAACAACCTGGAGCTCCAGTAAAATCGCAAAAACAATCCTGGCAGAACTGAGCATTTTTCAAAAATGAGGTATTGAAATATCCCCACTCCAAAACTCAGCTTACCCAGCTCCACTATTAACTAATGAAAATATTGGACAACAAGTGCGCCAAACACCTTCAAATTGTGTCCTTAAAGGAGCCCGCGGGAGATCTCACCATAGGAGTCTTGACAACTACTGGGAACAAGAAGAACCAACAGCACGGCCACCTGCCACAACAAATCAGGGATGTAACAAGGAAGCAATATCACGCACCATAACCAGATGTATAGAGCAGGACTGACCCGATCCACAAGATAGAACCTAAGGAAGATCAAAAAAGCCCCCCCTTAGAGTTTGTTCGTGAAACATAAACGGACTAGCAGCTAAAATAGATGACCCAGACATCCTAAATTACGTCACAACCTATGACACAATCCTGTTTCAGGAAACCTGGCTCACGGCTCCGATACAAATTGAAGGATACATGTGCTTCGCCGAATCGGCTACTAGGATCGGCAGATTTTATCATAGTTCTGGGGGGTTGGCTACCTATGTTTCAACCACAAGCATACCGACAGCAACCTTGATGGGCCCAAAATCAAATGTAACAATAGCAGTCAAAATTTCCATTTTCATTGAGGACGAAGAAACGGAGGTGTCCTATTTAACTCATACATCCATCCCAAACAAAAAATAAAAGACGCAACAGAGTTGGTCAACCAAGTGTTAAACACTGCTAGGGTGTTGGAAAACCTGCTGTTAATTCTGACAGGGCACTTAAATCAATACCTCATAGGCTCGGCCCGAGGAGAGGAGGCAGCGGCACAAACAGGTATCTACAATATTTCTATACAGCATGCCCCACAGCACAGGAAGAAGAAATGCAGCAACAATCAACTACTAGAAGATCTGGAACACTTAAATCTCCGAGCACTAAACAGAAGATTCCCGGACGATATTCCACCAGTTGATTCGCACTACTCTGCAACAACTAGCTCAATTTTGGACTATATGTTTGCAAGTCTCGGCCTCTTTCAACATATTGGCGGATATAGAATGGGGGATAAAGGAGACAGCGATCACTGGCCCCAAGAATTCTACATAACAGCCAAGGCAGCAAGAATGATCAGGCCTGACGTAACTCTTGGGACGATTTACACCACAAATCTCAGGAGAATCAAATGTACAACAAACAATTCAACTACTAAAGCCAAAGCCGCAATCCAACTTTTCAATCAGCTAGCTGATAGCCTAGAGCAGGGCCGGCTCTAGGCTCATGGTGGCCCTGGGCAAGGAGCGTAGGTAGGGGGCCCGGAAGAGGGGGTCCGGGCGGGGCGGAGCGCGCAGGCCAGTAAAGAGGGGAGGGGGTCAGGGTGTTTAGAAGTGGAATAGAGCCGGAGGCCGCCAAATCCCTGCCAGGGGCCACCACGCAAATGTGTATCCATCCTCAGAGGATTAATATATTAAGGATATATATTGGCGTGGTGGCCCCTGGGGTTTGGTGGCCCTGTGCAGGTGCACAGCTTGCACATGCCTAGAGCCGGCCCTGCCTAGAGAACAAAAATGCAATCTGGGAAAAATTTACTGATGCACTAATAAAACAATACCCAGACACCTCTGGCAATAAAAAGAATGCACATAAAACATGGAAAAAGAACAACATCTCGAAAGAACATCGAGCACAGATTAAGATTCTCAAAAAAACAATAAATTCAGCTCTCCGTAACCTAAGAAGATCCGCTCGGAATGCCACCGTGTGAGCAACCTTGAAGGAGCAAAGGGCAAAACTAAAAAGATTGAAATGGCACATCACCAGAGAATCGACGAATGATCACTGGGAAAAATTGCTAAGCGATATAAAAAGCAATAACAGCAGTCGCTTCTGGAAAACAGTCAATGGGATAATTTGCCCATATCACATGGGAATTGGGTCACATATTACGGAATCAACCTGGGTGAAATACCTTTCAAATCATTTTAACAACTATACTGTATGCCAAGGACAACAACAGTCCAGTCGTCTAATGCCAGAAGAACTAGCTAGACAAAGCTCAATTGAGAAGAGTGAGCAGGAATTTCCATCCAAAGAAAAAAGACCACTGGGCGTCGTCAGTTACCCTCTGCCTACAATTATCAAAAAACAGATCGCAAAAGGGAGGAAAGAAGTGGCCCCGGTACCAAATGGAATTCCACCTGTGCTATTTAAGGAAAAGAGTGAAGACTAGGCGGAAATTCTGAACCCCCTATTCATGGATGTCAGGAGATTGAATATAATCCCAGAATCTTGGAAAGGATCAATATTAGCACCAATCCACTAAAAAGGGGACAAAGCAGAACCCAACAACTACCGCCTAATAGCATTGATAGATAACAAGGCAAAATATTTTGCAGGCACTATACTTGAAGATCTTACAACCTGGGTTGAGGCGAGTTCCATTATAGCGTGGAATCAGACTGGGTTTCGCAAATCGACCAGCACAACTACCAACATCCTCACAATCTCCCTAATAATCGATGCAGCCAAAGTCTCCAAGCTACCTCTACATCAATGATATATTGACTTTAGTGCTGCTTTCAATAATGTGGAGAGAGGCAGACTGTGGAGGAAACTGGCACAATGGGGCATACCACAGCCCACCCTAAACATGCTGAAGCTCCTACAAACAAATACCTGGGTGCAGGTGAAATCAGGAGGTGGAACCCATGTTTCCACGAAAATTCATACAACAACAGGTCTGAAACAGGGTTGTGTGCTTGTACATGGCCGATCTGCCAAAGGCACTTGACGCCTGCAACTCCCACTCACCGAGGATAGGTGGGAAAACGCTGACCAATCTTATGTACGCCGACGACGTAGTTCTGCTTAGTCATACTTATGTCAGCCTACAGCATCTATTGACGGCAATGCAGAACTACGCCATAGAAAACAATTTAAGAATAAACCTGCAAAAGACACGGAAAATGTAAATATATAACAACAAAAAGAATTATCAGAGAAACTGGTTTCTCTGTGATACAAAAATTGAGTCAGCTGACGAATACAAGTACCTAGGAATCATATTTGACAATGAAGGGACATTTAAGTCCCAGAAGGAGGAAGCGAGAAGAAAGAGTCTGTTAACGGCTCTAACAATGAAAAACCTCGCTAACAAACTGACGGGGCCGATCTTGACACCACTGTTAAGGATAGCCCAGACCAAACTACTCCCCTCAATTGCGTATGGCAGCGAAACAATGCGGGGCAGTGACGCAAAGGAACTGGACAATATACAGGTCAAAGCGTACAGACAAATGTTCTGCCTTCCGAATCACACTTCTCCAGCACAAATAAGGCTGGAGTTTGGGCTCCTACGTCAAGATCTTGCAAGGCATGGGGTATATATCATCTGCTGGTCTAAGATCAGAAGCGCCCCCATTCACACGCTTCACCATCTGTTGTGGCACGATTTACAGCACAGGGAGCACTGCCAAGCCAGAGACTATCTCCAGTCAGCCTTGGAATACACCAAACTCAAGGGGCTATGGGATGCCCAAATCTGCTATCATAACTTAAAAAAACTGGTCTGGAACGCTATTAAACATATTTCACTGATGGAAGATGAGGCAACCTTTCCAAACAGAGCTCAAGCATGGATGACCCTTAACTAATATAAAGCATTTGCTCCCCAAACATACTTTAACCAGGGGTACCCTAAGGCAACAAAAATGAGCTGTTTGAGGCATAAACTGGGAATTCTGCCTTGCGCTCAGCATCTTCCACCATGGCAAAGACCACCAGCACAAGACACATGCAGACTGTGCAGTGCAAAGCAGGGTGATATATTACATCTAATCTGCCTATGCAAAGAAATGCTCCAAGCACGGCGGAAACTCCTAATAAAACCGTTTAATCTGAAGGGCATTCGCACTAGGAGGCAAGCTGTGTTAGTCTGTCTATACCCAGAAAACACCCAGATAAACAGCCGACTAGTAAAATTCCTAACGATAGCCGAACAAAAACTGCTCAAAAACGCGAAAGCTAAACAGGGATCTGCTAATGTATGCCACCTATCTGATGGGAACACTTTCCAATAATGACCAATCTATGGACTCAACCCCTAACCGCACTGAAACAATGCTTGCAGCATGCAAATATTTTTTTACCTACACCCCAACTAAGAACTGCACTCTGACCGATCTGCTATAGCACTAAGCCACTGAGGGCTACCTCTAAGAACATATATAACCTTGAGTTTTACTGTACAGAATATTTTGCATAAGGGCTTTTAATGTCTATCAACGAAAAGGTTGTTTTAGAAAAAGCATTTTATGGTTAATAGTGCAATGGTTTTAATTAACTATGCTAAATAAACGTATTCCTAGTACTAGTAGAAGGTTGTGATAAAAGATATTTCCAAATATACAGCTGACATGACTGTAGTTCTATATAGTATATTAGTGCATCCATAAGAGAGAGTGGCCTCTGCTTGCCAATCTCCAGGCTTAGGGGGAGGGCCCCTCATCCAATAATAGACCAGGTGTTTTTTTGCCAGTAGGATTAATATGCCTGTTAACCTTCTTGTGGGCTGCGGAGGTGTGTAGTTTATCCTAATAGTGCAAGTAACGGAGTACGCTCCACAGGGGATCCAACTATTGCCTCAATGATGTGTAGTACCTCCCCCAGTATGTTCTAACACGCGGGCAATCCTATGCCAGGTAGAAGAAAGCTGAAGAGCCAACTGAGCATCTGATACATTTTGCAATGTTCCTTGGATCTATTTTATACATATATTGCAGGGAACAATACTGCATATGAAGGAATTAGAACGTGGAACAGTTTGTACCTGTAATTGATGGACATCAATTTAATTTGACTGCAACAGTAGTTCCATATATCCAGGATGACATCAATGTTCATGTGTATGGGCCACTAATCTAGGGCTTTGTTGTCCATGTATGGGGATATCTTGTATAGAATTTGGATAATATAGAGACCCAGCCCGCTGTTTCAGTTTTTGGATCAATTGGGTAAAGGGGCAGACTCTGGGATTTCATGAGTGCTTAGAATTATGCAGTCAAATGTATCTGTGGGTGTAAGGGACCGTCCGTCACGGGCTAAAAACATCTCAATTACGAACATCTGTCCCACTTTTGTCAGACCCGCATTCTACGGTCTAAGGATCATACTCTTATCCAAGGTGGGGGGAGAGTGAGAGATATTTCAGGAGGGGGAGATGCTGTAAATATGGTTGTATGAAGCCTGATCGATTGGTCTGACAGCATAACACCTAGAATGAGCACCAGACCATTTGCATACTATAATTCATTTATGATGGCTAATTGTTATAGCTGTTCGTTCACCTTTCTTTTGACACATGCAGTGCACTGCCCATGGGGGCATACCATGAGGCAGTGTAATTTGATTGTGTGGCATGAAAGTATTGCTCTATGTCAGGGACCATGAAGCCTCCCCGATCAAAGGGTAGTGTTAGTTTCTCCCATTTTAGCCTAGTGTTATGGGGAGCCCTGATTAGTCTGCTGAGCAGGTATCCCAGGTAGCAAAAAAGACTGGTTAGGGGATATTCTGAATAAGGTATAGACATTTCCACAGTATTATCAAGTTTTATTAAAGTGATACAGCCCATTTTTCAAGTTGGTCGTGTAGCCAGGGATGGGCCATAATTGTCCAGCATGATTTGGGACTTGTTCCAATTTAACATGATTCCTAGTTAGCTCACTGACCCCTCACACCAACTTAAATGGAATGCTATCTCTCATTTAATAGCAATATCTGTTAGTCAGAACATTTAGAATTTTGACCAATTGATGTGTATCCCTGACATATCACTGCATTTTGAGTTTTGGGCTAAAAGTGTTGAGAGGTGTTTATCCGGGTCTTTAACATATAGCATGGTGTCATCAGCATAGAGTGACAGTAGCACTCACTTGTTAGGGAACCTCAAACCTCTGTGTAAGGGATGATCCCAGAGTCGGGTTGTTAAGGGCTCTGTGACCAATGCAAATAAAAGAGGCGAGAGGGAAAATCTCTGCTGTGTACCTCTACCTATGTGAATTGGATCAGATAGGCAGCCCTGATGCTTATTCAGGCTGTTGGGCTAGTATATATCAACTTAATAAGGTTCAAAAGTTGAAAAGGATAGCCAGTTTTATGTAGGAATACAGCATTTATTTATTTTCTAATTTGCAACATAAACACAAAGAATGTGAGGAGACTGTTAGAAGTAACCCTACCTGGAACAAACCCAGACAATTCTGTTAGTATCAGTCTAGACAACCGTGGGGACAAACTATGTACAATGACTCATGCCAGTATCTCATTGTATGTGTTGTAAAGGGATAGTGGTCTCTAGGACTGGCCCTGCTGGCTGTCTTTGTTCAACATGGCAAGGCTGTGATGATTGCCTCCCTGATGGTCGGAAGACATTATCTGCTATCAAGTGCCTCCAGATAGAGAGTAGCTGATAGGGCTGCCAGCAATTGTTTGAACATGTTATACAATTCGCCCATAAGGCCATCACTGCCCGGGGATTCCCCCAGCAAGACCCTCAAAGGCCTCAGTTATTTCTTGCACCATAATGGGGTCAAGTAGAAACTTCCTAGTTGCACCCTCTACTCAGGCCAGGTCAATCTCCTCTAGGTATTGATATATGTCAGCATCTGGGTGGAGTGCCCTGAAGTGTATAGGTGTTAATAATAGGAGCAAACCTTATGGAGGACGGTAACTTAGCCTCCGGTGAACTCCACAGTAACCAGCCTATGGGTGTGGGCTCTGTTGCTGGTGTATGTTTTCTGCACCAACCACGCTAAAGGGCGACTTGGTCAGTCACCCTCTCCATTATTGCCTAGCTTTAATGTCTCTAGGCAAGAAAGGCATTTCACTGCTTAGTAAATTACTACATTCCTGCATGGTATCACCAATTTGGGAAAGTATATGTTGGTCACTGGTCTAGGCATAAGTGTTCTCCTATTGTGCCATCTCTGTTGTACGGAAAAGTTATTGTACACATATTGAATTTAGAACTCCAACATATTTGCTGATTGTAAACCTCTTAATGCATTTATTACGGGTTTCCAATTCTTTTTCAAATTAGGGGAAAGAGCCAATATTAATGTAAATAAACTTGTTAATAGCATCTTGAAAATCTTTAATGAGGACTGCATCTCCAGTGCCATTTGGAATGTGGCAAGGCTGAAAGGCATGGATGTTTCTGGGTAGCTCTAACACACACATCCCCGGAGAGCGATTGGAGACAGTGCAAGGTCAATTCTGAATCTCCATGATCCAAGGGAGGACTTCCTGCGAAGAAAGCCAAAAGTCTATTCCAGAGTGTGTGTTGTGTATCATTGAGTTGTCGGAGTATATCCTATCCTCACTATATTAGCCCTCCATAGGTCCTACATACCATCTATATCTAAAATGAGTCTTAGCACCCTGGCAGCTCGTGGATGGTCCACCGATCTGAGTTAGGTACTGTCAAGTGCAAGGTATAAGGTTAAGGACAAAGTTAAAATCCCACCGCCAAAGGATATTGTGAGCTGGTAGCCAATTGCATAGAGTGAGTATCGATGCAAAGACCCCCTGGGAATCAACGTTGTTTGCATAAGAGTTGATTAGAATGAAATATGCACCATTCAGTGTACCCTCTACATATAGAATGTTACCATCAGGGCCTGTAGAAGGATGGAATATGCAAACCCCAAGAATACATACAGTAGGATGCATAATAGGCATTATGTCCCCATCCCTGTGCAAATGAAGTGACAGCAGTTGGCCCTAAATGTGTCACCTGTAGAAATCCCTCCTTTATGCTGTGCCTATCCATATATGCCAAGACCTGCAGTTACATTTTCGGGTTGCCAAGACATCGGATGTTCTATGTGATTGCTTTCATCGTTGCTATCAATATCCTTACAAGACATAAATATTAAGGGCGTTTCTGTGTCAGTCAAAAAGTGTGTAGTAAGTAAAAATGACATATGTGCCTCCATTAGAAAAGAGTTAAAGAAGTCCCCCCTCCCCATTCACATTGAATACCCAACTATCTGTGAAATGCTACTCATGACCAAACTGTTCCATAAACAAAACAACAGGCATGTTGCTCAGGGGGTCCAATACTGACCAATTCCTGCTTCTTATCTGTTTCAGTATACCTTCTGATAACAAATTAAATTGCAAGTATTGCCAGGATTGCCAAATGTTCAGAAGGTGGGCAATGCACTCCCATGAAGTAGACATTTGGCACAGTTTACACAATGCAAAGGTAGCTCTCATGGCGGAGGGCGTTATCTAGTATAGCAAGGAAAAAGGAAAGAGTCTGGATCTAATAGTCCATTCAAATTGAGTTCTCTAAAGTGTGATTGTGTCTGTAAATCTGTTTTTCATTAGTGAGACCCCCCAGTCCACCGTCCGAGGAACTCACGGATTATTCAGCTGAGAGTTGCCAGGCTTTTTGACGAATTTAAATGCCTCTTTGGGATTGGTCAAGATGCGTGGTCCCTCCGATCGTTGCACCTGGAGGATTCATGGATATAGCATGGCATATTTTATATTTTTGGTTCAAATTAGTTTTTTCATGTGCTGCCAGTGTGCGGTCTGGAAATTTGTAGATAGTAGAACCTCTTAACACTCTTGAGTAGCAGTGCGCGATATAAATCCCCCTATAACATAACATATATGTCAAGGGGGACTTTCTCCCATGCTAGGCATAGGGCAGCATCAAGGTTGCAGTGATTCAACAGCCTGAAGATAATTGGCCTTGGGGGGGCACCCCCTGGAGACCAAGGATCCAGGGAGCTGTGTGCCATTTACACCACCAGAGGCCCGAGAAACTTTCCCTGTCCAGGAGCTCTGTTAGTAAGGATGCAACTAAGGACCAGGCTTACTCACGTCAGTAGTTTGTGGAGGCCCATGATGTGTATGTTGTTTCTATGAGACCTGGATTCCAAGGGACAGTTGTACGACCCTCAGAGTATGTGACTCACACTCTTCATTTTTTTAAAACCCGCAGATTGCAACTCACGAACATTGATGTACAACATGGTCTGAGACACTGTTTGCGATTCCCAAATGGGTCGCAAAGGACCTGCCTCATTAATATTTATGAGGCAGGTCGCATTTTGTGACCCATTGGGAATGGCCGGTACTCACAGGGATGGTGGCCTGCTGGGGTCAGCAGACCACGATTTCTGTGACCGCTTCTTCAAAAAACACGGCTTTTTTTTAAAAAAAAGTTGCAGTTTGCTTTCCTTAAAGCAAAATTAGATGCATGTAAAATATAAAAATGAAACGTTTCAGTTTCTTTTTTTTTTTTTTTTTTTTTTTGAGTAATAGCAACACCTTTATTTAAAGCACTTAGAAATGGCACAACAGTGGTATACAGTGCTATATAAAACAAGGTATTATTATTATACTTAGAAATCCATAAAGGGTTTCATTTTCATTTTTTAAGAGCAGTCTGTGGTCCCTATTACCACTGCTTGCTCTTAAAATTTGTATTTACTGCCAAACACAAAGTGGAAGGTGTCCCTTGGAGAGCCCTTCTCATTTGATGCTGGCTTACCACCAATTTAAACTTGGTGGTAAATGCAATTGTTATGCGACCTCATTTGCAGTCGCAAAACAATCTTACATCACCTTGCTCGTCGCTATTAGGAAGGGACACTCTTGACATGCCCCTTTCTAATAGTGACTCACAAAACCTATTTTGCGAGTTGGTAACAGGTTACTGACTTGCGCAATAGGTTTGGTACGTGCTACAAACCTTTTTAGCAGTTGCAAACAGGCCGATTCCCCATTTGCAACAGCTAAAAACGGTCATACATCTGACCCCTAGTATTTTTTTTTACCATGACCTTGGTGAGGTCCTGCCCTTTTGTTGCTCTGTATCTTTAACAATGAGGTTCTCATCTTCTAGAGTCGACATCCTAGATTCAGCTGTCTGTAGACGTTCACCCCGCTTATCCAGCATGTCTTTCATTACGTCCATTCTTGCACTTTCACTTTCTCCACCAGAAAGATCACCTTTATGTCTCCATCTCTGCTTTTGTAAGTGGCCGACTGCACCAGAGAGGCCTGTCTGGACCATGCCCCAACCTGCCTCTCTGCTCAAAGGCAGTTTACCTTGTTTGAGGTATGGCTTTCTCATATCAAAGCTATGGCAAGATGATATGGCCACTGTGAATGGCAGGCGTGTGCTGATTGCAGGTTGAGGCCACAAGCACCGCTGTCTGGGGGACAAAGCTGCTACCAAGAGTGGGCCACATTGTTCACTTTCCAGCATCCCCAGGACCTTGGAATAGCCCATGCACCTCCACAAGTGACTCACCACTGTAACAGCTCGTCTGTTAGTTTGCTGGGTCATGGGGACACAGCATTGCACGTCTATGGTATCTCAGGCCAGGCCAAAGGGTCTTACAGGAAGAAACAGCTCAGAGCTGCCAGAATGTGGGCATCAGGCCGCAAAGACCCTAGCCCCAATCTATTGGCATCTTCTCCCTGTGGCAGAGAGCTCTGCAGCTTTTGGTAGGTTTATGCTGTGCCATACAGTCCATGCTTTCAGTGAGTCTCTATGGCCTCTAAAGATCTGTGGGGCGCGAGGATTGCAAGCCAGGCTTGGGGGTTTGCAAAGAGCTGTAGTGTGGGATTCCAGCTCACCACTGCTAGAATTTAGGCAGAGCAGGTCTTGGTATGGGCTCCTCACCACCTCCTCCTCTTGGCGTTGAGTTCCATTGCCCTAGGTTGCAGATTTCATCTGGAACCTCAAGGGTATAGCATGGGGTGTATTCAGCCATGGGGGTGAATGACTTTTGCCACCAGCACCGCAATCCCAGTCACATTGCAAGTAGGGCATCAGAGTAGCCAAGCTGGCCTTCATCCTAGTTGCCACATGGGACAGCTGCAACCGCGGGCCAGCCAGTGATAGAGGTCCTGAGATGTGGACCATTCGGGGGCACGATAAGAGAGTGTCCAAGTCAAAATATGCATGTTTGTATAGCATTTTAGTGGAGTGGGTGAGGAAGAGCTCTACTCTATACATCCATCTTGGCCATCACCATGCTTCACCCCTGAGGTTAGCTGATTTTCGCATGCTTTAGAGAATTGCAGCTCATACACTTGGGATTGGGCAGCAGTATCCCAGCGTCCAGAGTTCAAATCCAGCAATACAAGCGAGCAAAAATAGGGGTGACCTGAAGAAAACAACAATGGATGGAAATGCTTATATGTATGCATTTTGACTTCTGAGATTTCCATTACATTGCACTGCATTCCATTATTTCTAGCGTTTTCGTAGCAATGAAGAAGGATGGGATATGCAAACCCACCAGAGCTCTACTGGTTCTGCCATTTCCAATATGCAAGGTAAAGCAGACAACAGCAGATCCATTGCATCCATATTGGTCGTCTTTGGTCAGATGTAGCTGAAAACCTTATTACAGAGAGATCAGGAGCCTTCCCTGGGAAAACTCCTGCATTTAGGGAAACATACTGAGACAATGAAAGAGTTTCAAATTCTTAAACAAACAGAGAGTAATTGAATACAAACTGCTGCAATATATCCTACTTGCAATTGAACTGATAGAATCCTGTATGTTTCATTTTTTTTAAGCTCACCAGTGAGGTCCGTTTTGAAATCCTATGCACAGCAATCTCAGAAGCCATGTCAAGGAGGTAATGAAATAATAATGTATCTAAATGCATAGATTTTGGCATTTCTCTGGACAACATTATGCGCCAATGTTTTAACTGTACAGAAAGTGATCACCGATATATGCAAATCGGTCATTTTACAGTTGTTTGAACCAGACACCTGTCTCTTCGAATCACGAATAAAGATTGAAGGTAACTATAAGACGCCCTCTGGCTAAATTCTAACATTTAATTCCCCAATGTCCTCCCAATCGCCCGTTTTAGAATTGTACTCGCCCAACGTTCTCTACTGAAGCATGGACATAAGAGGTAGGTGGATAATAAATAAAAAGATGGTACAGGCAGATATAATGAGAAGTGAAATACGCCTTTGCATATATACCTTCTTTGTTTGTGCCACAGCAGTGTGTCCAACAGAGGATTTGCCTTCATATCCCTGGTTTTCAGGCCAGCAAGGGGAGACAGGGGAGAAATAACTACACTTCCCTACAGCCCATGCGGTGCGTATGCCGCCTACGATGATGAGAGCGCCAGGAGGCATTCAAATAGTGGCATGGGCTCCTGCAGCGCCGGCGTGCCTGGGCCAAGGGTGGGCCTGTCTGCGCCGGTCAGTGACCGAAGGAGGCCGGGCTGGGCCAAATGTCTTGGTCCCCCCAACTGAGACTCAGTTCTGAAACTATTTTGGCTCAAAACGTCAAAAACAGGCTTTATTAGATTCAGAGTTCAAAATCATAAAAGCACACACATGTTAAAAACAGTTATTACAAAGTACGTCATATTATAACACTAGTCCAAATCGAAATAATTAATTTCACAAATAGAGAATTCGATATTTCACTTCGAGCAATTTGTGAACATCACATTGTATTCCGAAACTTTACAACAAGGTTTAAAAAACAGTGTACTGCGTGGATAACATGGTCTTCTTCCAGCTGTTGCAGATTGAGGAAGGCCAGCATGCAGGTTCGGATCCCCCATGCCTTAAGGATAGGTAGTAAATACGCCCTGCGTGGTGCCTGATAAAATTTGCAGAATAGCACACAATGTATGTGCGATTGATGGGAAATGTCATCACAGGGGCATACAAGATTAGCCATGGACCAATTATTACAATGAGGAAAGGTGACCAGGCGAAAAAAGGTGCCTAGCCTAAAGCGAGTGAGCAACGTGCGGGCATAGGGGCTACTAACTGAAATGAGGTATTTTTGCAGCCCTTCATGAGAGGTAATTTGTTGATATCGGATGGTGGTATTTTTTACTTTTTGAACGTTCCACCTAGAAGTGACAAGGTGCTCCAGAGCCATCTTTTTGAGCGAGCCTCTTGAAACCTTCTCCATAGTAGTTGGCCTTTCATAGAATTCCGGGTGGCCTATCTCCTTGAACATGTTTCTCACATAATGTAACCATTTAATTTTGGAAACACCGTCAAGGGAGAGACAATCATTTATTAGATCTCTTTTAAGTGAAGTCTCGGGGGTAACCCAAACCTTATGCCAAAGGAGTATAGGGGAGATCATTATGATGTCTAATATGTAGGGGAGGCCTGCTTCGATATGCAACATATACGAGGATTAGGTTTTGGGGACACCCAGTAAATGAGCAATGAACTGATTTTCACAGCTTTGGATCACCTGGGCATTTTCAATTCCCCACAAACCAGCACCATGAGTAGCGGTTGAAACGCACTTAGCTTTATAGATGTAAATTAGTTCTTTAGCTGGCTTCCCCCCTAGTTTAGTTGCAAGGTTTCTCAGAGCACCAATGGAGTGCACAAAGGCTAATTGCCTTGAGTTCACCGCTGTTTGCCAAGAGCTCCTCCTGTCACAATGTACCCCTAAGTAGGAGAATCTGTTCGTAGTTTCAATTCTCTTACCGTCGAGGAAAATTGGGCAGGGCACTCTTTTTCTGCCATTCTCGCAAACCATTGTATAGGTTTTTGAAATGTTGACTCTTAAGCCACGGAGATTCATGTAGGTGTTAAATTTATCCACAGTCCTCTGCAGCCCAAGTCTAGTCCGTGACATTAAAGCCGCATCGTCTGCGTATAGTAGTATTGGGATAGAGGTCCCTTTGATGGTGGGGTAGTCGTGCTGGGAGTCCCTGAGATGTTGTCCAATTGAGTTAATAAATAAGGTAAATAACAGGGGTGCCAAAATGCACCCCTGCCTGACCCCCCTCTTTATAGGGAATTTGTCTGAACACTCCCCCCTGTGGCCATACCTCACCCTTGTACCTGCGTCTCTGTAAAGTTCCTTGATATATAAAAGGATTTGACTGTCGATCCCCATGTCACTAAGTGTTAGCCATAGGAAATCATGATCTACGCAGTCAAAAGCCGAACATAAATCAATAAAAGAAATAAAAAGGTTCCCGCTCTTAGCCTGAGTATATTTCGAAATGAGAAGGGCCAGGTTTAGGCATTGTTCCATAGTCCCCTTTCCTGATCTGAAGCCGTACTGAAGATTGGAAATAACTTGATTTTCCTCCCCCCAGGTTTGTATCCTATTTAAAATAATTCGACCTGCCACCTTTGCCAACGCGTCCAGCAATGAAATTGGCCGATAGCAAGTTGGATCATTCCTATTACCTTTTTTGTAGATAGGTATAACTATAGCGTCAGACCAGGTTGATAAAAGGCCCTGTTGATTCGCCTTATTTAAAACATTCGTTATCATGGGGGCCCACAGATCTAGCTCAGCCTTGCAGACATCGATTGGCACACCGTCCGGGCCCGGTGCCTTACCTGATGAGCTATCTTTTATGCCTTTAATAACTTCCTGGCAGCTGAAAGTTGTGGCTAATGGGAATGGGCTAGGGTGGTTACCTTCGGAGGAGTTATTAACCCCATCAGTAGAGGCGATTCCCATATCACAAGGGGTGGGTCTGCCATAAAGATGTTTAAAATGAGTAACCCAAACATCGCCCGTGTTTGCAATATCAATGCGGTCAGCCTCTTTGGTTTGGAGAAAGGAGTCATTTACCACCTTCCAAAAGGCCATGTTGTCTCTTTTAAACGATGACTCTTTTAAAGCTGTCCATACCTCTTTCTTTAGGGTGGCTTTTCTCGTTTTTATTATATTTTTGTATGACTTTCTGGCTTTGCGAATTAAGTCAGAATTTTTTGGAGTTGTCTGCAGCGCCTTTTTAAGAGATGTTAGTGCTTTAGTGCACTTAGTGTCAAACCACCTGTGATTGTTTGTTGCCCCCGTCCGATATTTTAGTAGGGTTTTTAAGGCGGCTTGTATCTTAGCAAAAGAATGTATTACTCTTTCTGGATCCTCTTCTTGTGTCAGACAAATATGTATGTCTTCGGCGTTTGAGGCAACAACTTTTTCCAGGAAGCCTATAGGTTCCACCTTCTCCCATTTGATGATGTAACAATTTTTTGAGGCTAATCTTATCTCTGGTGTGTATGATGTATTGGCCGTGGCCCGTCGTGTCAGTCTTTTCACTTTTATGCTAAAGACTATAGGATAGTGGTCAGAATACGGGGCCTGACCCGTTTCCCACGTTGATACCAACCCAGCATGTGATGCGGAGATTAATGTAAAATCAATTGTGGTGTTACTCCCCCTCCCATTGAAAGTAGGTTGGAATGGTATACTCGGACTACATGACTCGTTTATGAAGGATAAATTGAAATAAAAGAGTATGTTATTGAGAATAGTACCGGGTTTCGTATGATTGAAATGGGTGGGGGAATCTTCCCTGTGGTCAGATAGGCCGCACAAACCCATCGAGTTAGGGGGCAGATCGTACAATTGAAATCTCCCACCCAGAACATAACCTTTTCTCCTACTAAGTAGTCATATAGAGTGATTAAGGTCGACAGAAGCCTATTCATTATGATCTCCCTCATATCGGGTGGCACGTTATTATAAAAGTTTAATACAATCATGTTTTGCAAAAGGCCTAGTTTTAACCTCAGTATCTGGTAGTACTCAGTGGACAAAAACTTGCTTACTTCAATGCCCCCGGTAGTGGATACAAATGTACACAGACCCCCTTTGTTTCGACCCTGGACACTAGGTACTGCTGGGGTATGGAAAGTTTGGTGCCCTCTAATATGGTGTTCCTCCAAGGACCATGTTTCCTGTAGACAAATAACGTTAGGCCCGGCGACAACATCTAGCCAGTGATGCTGAGTCACTTTATCCGCCAAGCCAGCAACGTTCCAAGAAAGTAAGCTATAAATAGATTCTCTTTGTTTGGGGGATCTATTAAGTAAGGCCAAGTTATCTTGCGTTCCCTTAAATATGCATGGAGTGTGAGATTCTGAGGCGTAATGGGGAGGCAGAAATGTATCGTCCATTACAGTCAAACTGACTTGTTGTTCATTATCTTCTCCCTCTTTCCCAATGAGGGCGGTTGAAACCTTCAGCTCACCTGCCGACGATGCAGATCTAACCCTCCCCCGCTGGTTAGTCACTATTATCGGTGGGGTAGTTGGTCTTATCGGGTTATCTGCCACACTGATTCTCTGGTGTCAATCTAAGTCATTTAGGCCTGAGAGAACATCGTAACGGCTTGATAGGGGAATTGGCCAGTATGGTGAGTGAAAACCTTGCTGTATAGTATCACCCCATTGTGGAATTGGTCTTTCTATGTGCCTAAACACCGGATAGGTGGATCTCCGTTGGTTCCTATTCGAGGGATAAGGGGGATAGGGGGTATGTTTGGGATAAGTAGGGACACCGTACGGACCACGGGGATAAACAATGCCTCGGGATAAAAGTAGGTCAGGGTTCGGGACACTATGCTACTACATGCTCGTTCCTGATACCAATCGGCAATGTGCGGTACCACCCTTCGGTCTCTAAAATTAATGATGATTACATCCCCAGCAATGTCTTTGGAACTGGATCCTACCCACGCTAATCTTCTCACAAACGCTATTTCTCCATCTATGTGGGGGGGCAGTGGCCTGTTTTGTCTGAGCCAGTATATTGCTTTGTTTTTTAACTCAGTATAGCCTTCACTCTTCCCTTCTGCGAGTTCTGGAATGCCCGTGAGCAAAATAACGTATGGTGCCGCCTCTGGTGGTAAGTCGATGTGGCATCCTTTTCTTTTCGTAAGTTTGTCTAGGGGTTGTGCCTTATCTGTATTAGCAACCTTGGTGTCTGATTGAATGATTGCCGATGTTTGAATATTTGGTGTAAAAGTGGCTGGCTCTCTCGACCCTATCACCTTAATGTCTGTAGCTACTTTCTAAGTCTTCCCGCTAGACTTATTGATACCAGATAAGGTATCTTTACTTAACTTAGTCTTCCCACTAGACTTATTGATACCGGATAAGGTATCTTTTGTAATGGTGTTATTTGTCAATTGATATCCACTAGTCTTAGTATTCAAATTATGGGCTACCAGACCTTTTAAGAGTTGTGAGTTTAAGGTTGCTTCTACCACTAAGGTGTTCAATTGATCGCCGAGTCTTTTTACCCTCTCTAACACCGGAAGAAGAAAGGATCTAACTAAATGTTCTATGTCCTTAACTGTGCAATTTAATGAGGGAGATTCGGCAGGTTGGTTTTTATGCAGGTTCTGATTTTCCTGGGGCTTCGACTTTATTGAGGGCAATTATTTCTGCTGTGCTTGTTTGAGAAGATCGGTAGGGGGACTTAAACCTGTTCTGGGTGCTTTAGATCGCCTACCCCGGTGTGAGTTTCCCCCTCTCTTCCTTTTCAGTAGAGTTACTTGCCATGGTGGTTTTTGTGGGGGTATACTCTTTTTGCTCACAGGAGTCGGATTAGGCAACTGCAGCAAAGAGGACTCCTCTAAAGAGAAATCTAGGGAGGGGTGCAAATTTACTACCTCATAATGGGGGCTCCTTGCTGGCGCTTGAGATAATGGTGGAGAATTGTCCTGAAAAAGCAAGGGAATGCTAGTGTCAATTGATGTAAGGTTCCCTTTGCTCTGGGAACTGTGTGTGGGTGGGGAAGGTATCTGTCTTATTGGGCCCAGAGAAGAACGCTTATTTTGTTGCAACTCGAAAGACAAGCGGCTCTCAGCAACAGAAATTTCGTGATCCAGATTCAAGACCGCCTTTGATAAAAATGCGTCCAAGGTACCTCTCACCCTCCCCCCCAAGTGTGTTTTCCCACCATTACCAGGTTTTGGAGTCAAAAGTCGGACGAGGGAATAGTCGTAATAACTAGGATATGATGACACGTGCCCCCCCAGAAACTTGAAAGGTTTGTAGAGTCAAACAACAGTACCTCTAGATGCCTTTTGGTCTCGGAGATGGGGGGACAAGGGGGGGCCCGGCCCGGCCTCGATCGACCTCGGGCGGCCACAGACGGCCCGCCATTTGCCCGGGCTTCACCCGGCGCACACCCACGTGCGTCCCACGTGCGCGTGAGTGGTGGTGGCTGAAATAGGGAGGCGGGGCGGGAAGAGGACCCAGGTGCGGCCAGTCTCTCGCCGCAAAGCAACCTGGTCCTCGCAGTCCCGCTGTCAGGTCCGGTGTTCTGCCCTCAGTCGGCGTTGGGACCTCTCTCCTCTCTCCGCAATGTCAGGTCGAATGATGAGCCCCACCGTGTCAGGCAGGCAAGGATTGTGACAATAGTCAAGTCTTTAGCCTCGAGCGGCTCCCGCAGAGCGGGGGCCGCGAGGCGCTATATAATGCAGGGAGGCGGGGCGGGAAGAGGACCCAGGTGCGGCGGGTCTCTCGCCGCAAATCAACCTGGTCATCGCAGTCCCGCTTTCAGGTCCGGTGTTCTGCCCTCAGGCGGCGTTGGGACCACTCTCCTCTCTCCGCGATGTCAGGTCAAATGATGAGCCCCACGGTGTCAGGCAGGCAAGGATTGTGGCAATAGTCAAGTCTTTAGCCTCGAGCGGCTCCCGCGGAGCGGGGGCCGCGAGGCGCTATATAGTGCGGGGAGGCGGGGCGGGAAGAGGACCCAGGTGCGGCCGGTCTCTCGCCGCAAAGCAAACTGGTCATCGCAGTCCCGCTGTCAGGTACGGTGTTCTGCCCTCAGTCGGCGTTGGGACCTCTCTCCTCTCTCCGCAATGTCAGGTCGAATGATGAGCTCCACGGTGTCAGGCAGGCAAGGATTGTGGCAATAGTCAAGTCTTTAGCCTCGAGCGGCACCCCACTGTTTTGGCTCTTACTGGCGTGATCCTGCTTTTGCCTCATTGCCTGTTCAAGGCGACAATAGTGGCTGAACGACTGTTGAGGTAAGGCAGAGTTTAGTTGTTTACGGTCATGTTTGTACTTTGTACTGGCACTATCACTGTGGTCCATTTCTTGTGCAGGGGGTAGCCTCTGAAGTGTTTATTTGTGACAAGGCCCTCTGTATCAGCACTACTTGCGGAGGTCCTGTAGATTAGTGGAGCTGCACTTTAGTACATCGTTATTGTTGTTGACCTTGTGGACATTTTACAAATTTGGAACTTTTATTTGGGCACTCCTCACTGTCCGCCTACAAGTATGGATTATGCGCAAAACAGCACTAGCAGCAGTAGCTGGAAAGACTGAAAAGCCTGCGGCAGGTATTTCTACTGTGACCACCATGGACTCTTTTTGCACCGGGCGGCAGCTGTGATCGATGAAGAAATTGAATTTTTTTAACAGACGTCGCTTTAGGTCACCCACTGCCGCCTCACATCCTTTGCATTCTGATACACTTGTGCCCCTGATTAAGATGACCACCTGAACCAGTGTAACATTAATGGGCCAAATCGGGATAGGAAACCCATCTTTGACCGACGGGGGAGCATCAAGAGTGGGAGTGGGTACCAAGTGAGCAAAAATAAGGGTGACATGAAGAAGACAACAATGGATGGAAATGCTTATATGTATACAATTTGACTTCTGATATTTCCATTACATTGCACTGCATTCCATTATTGCTAGCGTTTTTGTACCAATGAAGAATGATGGAATATGCAAACCCACCAGAACTGTACTTGTTCTGCCATTTCCAATATGCAAGGTAAAGCAGGCAACCGCAGATCCATTGCATCCATATTGGTAGTCTCTGGCCAGATGTAGCTGAAACCCTTATTACAGAGAGATCAGGAGCCTTCCCCGGGAAAACTCCTGCATTTAGGGAAACATACTGAGACAATGAAAGAGTGTAAGTTTTATATTGTTAAACAAATAGAGAGTAATTGAATACAAACTGCTGCAATATATCCTACTTGCAATTGAACTCACAGAATCCTGTATGTTTCATTTCTTTTGAAGATCACCAGTGAGGTCCGTTTTGAAATCCTAGGCACAGCAATCTCAAAAGCCATGTCAAGGAGGTAATGAAATAATAATGTATCTAAATGCATAGCCTAGGCATTTCTCTGGACAACATTATGCGCCAATGTTTTAACTGTACAGAAAGTGATCACCGATATATGCAAATTGGCCATTTTACAGTTATTTGAACCAGACACCTGTCTCTTCGAATCACGAATAAAGATTGAAGGCAACTATAGGGTAATAAATAAAACGCACTCTGGCTAAATTCTAACATTTATTTACCCAAGTCCTCCTAATCGCCCATTTTAGAATTGTACTCACCCAACGTTCTCGACTGAAGCATGAACATAAAATGTAGGTGGGTCATAAATAAGAAGATGGTATAGGCAGATATAATGAGAAGTGAAATAAGCCTTTGACCATATACCTTCTTTGTTTGTGCCACAGCGGTCTGTCAATAGAGGATTGCCGGTCATATCCTCTGTTTTGAGGCCAGAGAGGGGAGACAGGGGAGCAAGAACTACATTTCCCTACTGCCCTTGCGGCACGCATGCCGCCTACAATGAGGAGAGCACCAGGTGGCGGTAAAATAGTGGCCAGGGCTCCCGCAGCGTGGGGCTTGCACCGGTGTGTCTGGGCCAAGGGTGAGCCTGTCTGCGCCCGTCAGTGACTTAAGGAGGCAGGGCTGGGCCATCTCTCTTGGTCCCCCCCAACTGAGACACCGTTCTGGAAATGTTTTGGCTCTTACTGGCGTGATCCTGTTTTTGACTGTTCTAGCGGCAATAGTGGCTGAACGACTGTTGAGGTAAGGCAGAGTCTAGTTGATTACGGTCATCTTTGTACTTTGTGCTGGCACTATCACTGTGGTCTGTTGCTTGTGCAGGGGTAGCCTCTGAAATTTTTATTTGTGAGAAGGAATCTGTATCAGCACTACTTGTGGAGCTCCTGTAGATCAGTGGAGCTGCACTTTAGTACATCGTTATTTTTGTTGACCTTGTGAACATTTTCAAGAATTTGGTACTTTTATTTGGGCACTCCTCACTGTCCGCCTACATGTATGGTTAGGCGCAAAACAGCACTAGCAGCAGTAGCTGGAAAGCCTGGAAAACCTGCAACAGGTATCTCTCTTGTGACCACCATGGACTCTTTTTTGCAGCGGGCGGCAGCTGTGATCAATAAAGAAATTGAATTTGGTAACAGACGTCGCTCTAGGTCACCCGCTGCCGCCTCACATACTTTGCATTCTGATACACTTGTGCCCCTGATCAACGTTGAAGTTGACCACGTGAACCAGTGTAACAATAATGGGCCCATGTTGTTAGATAAGGACAGTCTTAGATCCCCCAGTCATTTAACTGTCCCCTCCTTGCTTCTGCCCCTCTCCCCAGTGGTTATTATAACCAATAAGTTGGGTATCGAAGCATCATTAAACCAGGTTAATAGAGTATGTACAGTACTTGCCCACAATAAGCATCTGGAGTCCCTCTCAACAATTGGGATACGAAACCCATCTTTGACCGACGGGGGGAGCATCAAGAGCGGGAGGGGTACCAAAAGGAAATCTCAAGTGAGGGGGGTAAAGTTAAGAGATCTAGACCCAACTTGCTGCCCAAAAACCCAGTACGCTCTCATTTAATGCCCATTGCTGACATGGCGGGCACACTGGACTCCTTCCATGTATTGCTGATGAATTTGTTGGACTGAAAGCTGTGCCCGATAATTAGTTGCTTAACCACTACTATAAAATGTTTAGAAGCTCCGAAACCTGGTGATTCATCTTCATCATTGGGAGGGACCGGGGATGAGCAAGGTCATTGCAGTGCACAGTTACCCATCACGATTAGCCCACCTAAAACTATTAGGGGCCAGGTACAGACACAGTTTCACTTACAGTTACAATTACCGGGGGGCAAGTAGCTGCAAGCCATGTAACAGACATGCAAGGAGGCAGTCAAAGCCCTTTTAGGGCAGCAGCTACTTTAGGGGGAAACCACAACAGGGTCAGCTTGCCAAATCAGTACCAGCCAGATCTGGTACCCCAAAGAGAACCAACTAGAAGGCTGTTTAGAAGCCAGTCCCAGGGGATCGGGAACTCCTTCCTCAGCAGTTGCCGATCAATAACTTGTCACCAGCATCCACTCCTTATGTAGTGGTATTGGGGAATGTGGCAATCTCCCTCAGGGTTCCAGGGAGGATTTCTGCCAGTTAAAAAATACTCCGTTTTACACTGGTCTTCGCTCAATACCTCCCTGGGAACTAGGTTGGAGAAAAATATCACCATGGTACGTAGAGTAAGTTGGATAGGTAGCTCATGCAAATCAGGCCTGGGGGATTGTGTAATTGTTCATTTTAACAAACTGCATATAGTAGAAAGAATAATGTTTACAGAGTCATACCCTGATAATCGTGGATCAAAGTCGGCCATTGTGGCTTTACCACTTGGTTACTTTTATAAACCTGTTCCGCCAGGGTGCAATAACATACTTACTAATGATGTAGCTCTTCCAGATAGTCTGTTACTACAAATCCCGCCTGCAGGCTTGGCTATCAGCACCCGCCCCCGTGGTTAGATTTTCCAAGGCAGATGCCTTCACTGTGGCTGAATATTGGTCCCCCACCTGTGGAACTGTCTTATAGGTTTACCCCATTAGCTACACTGGAGCCTTATGATTGTCTCATTACTCCTGCTCCCATTGTCTCTGTGAGGCTACTTCCCCAGCAGGATCCTGTAGTGTTAAGTAAGGGGGACGTAGGGGGTCTGCTAGGTAGCATAATATCCTGGAATGTTGTCGGTTTGATAAATAAGTTTTCTGATCCTATGTGGTTGCCCTTTGTGAAACAGTTTAGTGTTATATGTTTCCAAGAAACATTGCTACTGGACCACAGCTTACATTTGGAGGGTTACAAGGCCTTTTTCATCCCTGCCCTCTTTGGCTAGCAGACCAAAGGGTGGTCTTGTAATATATATCTCAATAGCATTGAAATGTCAGATTCAAGTCTTGCCTTCAACAAGCTCATGTTTACAGTCCCTGGTCCTAAGCAGAGGGGTACACAAAATGTTTTTTATAAACTTTTATATGCAACTTTATGCTCTAGCGATGGGTGTAATACTGAACTGTTAGGAATTTTTATAGTATGACACTGCATAGCAGAGCTGCACAACCTTATGGTTATGGGGGACTTTAACCCCTTGCTTGCGTCGGACAGCCGGTGGCCGCCCGACAACACGATGGGCGTGTGTGGAGGATGGCCGGGGGCCGTCCGAACCACGCCCACGCTATAAATCACCCGCACCGCGGCAGAATTTCCGCCGCTGTTAAAGGGTTAATATACACCTGTTAGGGGACCCTGGGATTACACGTTTAGCCAATTTGGGATGTCCAGGGGCGGAGGAGTTTCACTTTGAACATTCTGTTCAGGGGGATGTTCTGAACGGCCTCCTACACTAATTTAACCTGATATCTCTCATGTCCTTGGGTGATCCGTTGAGCATGGCCTCTCTCCCCTCTTTTAAAGGGAGATGTAGCAGCACATTTATTGACTTTTTTCTAGTTTCTTCCCTCTTTTAAGTTTTATTTCAAGGTTTTATAATTGAGGACAGTGCTTTCAGTGACCATAACACCCTCTGTGTTAAACTAGGAGGCCCCTTATTGACCACCCAACTTAGGGGCCGATTAGGATCGCGGTTTTCCCGCATCCTCCGGGCCGGCGGAAGCCACCACCGGCCCGGAGGATGCGGGAAAACCGCTGGGGAGGCACAAAAGACCCACCGCCAAATTAGGATGGTGGTGGGTCTCAAAATCGGTCCGCAGCTTTTCCGCCGCGGTCGCCTTCCGACCGCGGCGGAAAAGCTCTAACATGGCTGGCGGTGTCTATCAGACACCGCCAGCCATATTAGGATGGGGGTGAACAGATGCCTTTCCGCGGCGGATTCTCCGCCGTGGAAAGGCATACGGTGATTTCTTTGGGGGCCCGTTGCGGGCCCCCAGGGTGAGTGGGGGGTGTGGGGGGTGCACATGGGGGGTACCTATGGAACCCCTCTGCATTTGCGTGCACGAAGCAGCAGGCACCGAGCGGTGCCTGCCGCTTTATGCATGCAAATGCTAAGCATGCATATTTAACCTTGCGGCGGGTGCTGCTTCAAGCAGGACCCGCCGAAATGTTAATTATTGAGGATGTGACCGCCAGGCTGGCGGTCACATCCTAATTGCACTGGAGGGACCGCCGCTGCCCCTGCGGATGGGTCCCTCCTCCTCTAGGGTGGCAGACGGACGCAGGCCCATCCACCATCCTAATGAGCCCCTAAGAGTTGAACCAATGGGGGTCATAATACCGACCAACAGGAAGAGAAGGTTACGTTGGACAAAGATCTCTCCCGAAAGAGTTTTCAATTCCTGGTATGTAAAGTTAAGGTACCCGGGAGCCATGCTGTTTCTTATCTCGGGGTTATCCTGGACAACCAGCGTAAATAGGGTCCACTTGAACAAAGGAAGAAGGGGGACCTGGTGCGGGTGAACACAGCTGTTTTTAACTTTGCCTCTAAACTGGGCAACAGACCTATATCTGCCCTGTTGAAGATCTACCAAACATGAAGTGTAGCCACAGTCGCCTATGGGAGTGAACTGTGGGGGTATATTGCTACAGATGTCTTTCAGATAGCCGAGAATTCCTTTCTAAAGTGCATGTTAGGTGTACCCCAGGGCACGCCCAACTTGGTGGTGCACGAGGAATTGGGGGTACCTTATCTAAGCGATACTTTGGCACTCAGATCCTTGATTTGTTCGATAAAAACATGGCTAAACGAGGGCCTAACACTTTGTCATTTGATTTTAAAGGATTGTATGTCCCTGGACCATGCAACTAATATATCTTGGTTTAGATACATTAAGAGTAGCTTTGAAAAACTGGGACGAGCTGAACTCAGTACTAATCCTGATTTAATAACCAATAAGGATGTGAGGACAATAAGGGAGTCCTTTATCAGTTTAAGAAAATTGGAAAGGGAAGAGCGGGAGCTGCAGAAACCAAGCATTCATAAATTCTTAATGCTTAAGATGACCCAATTAGCTGAGCCGTAGCTCCTGGGGCTTTTATCTGTTTCTGAACGGTTTTTATTGACAAGGTTTCGCTTGTACCTCTTTCACCTCCTGCTTGCCTTCCCCAGGGGGTGCATTAGAGGCCAGCAGCTTGCATCCTGTGGCTGCAACAGTAAGTCTCAACAGGACCTACTAAATTTTATGTTTTTCTGAACATTTTATGAGGTTCCGAGGAAGTCTTTTTTTGTCCCTATTTTAAAGAAGCTGAATTTAGCTCAGCAACGCCCAGCTCTTCTATATCTACAATTGCTTAAGGATGATTGTATTTTCTTTGTTGTAGGTTATCTGAAATTTATTATGAAGTCCAGGGCTTTTCTTGATTAAAAAGTGTTGAGTGTTTTGGGACTGTGGTTACCATTTTTAAGTTTTATTTATTCTTATGAAGCAGGACTCTTCTATTGAGGGAATTAATGTAAAGAGGAAAATGTTGATTTATGAATTGTAAACTGATGTCACCAAACAATCGGATATATGGTATATCGTTGTTTTATAATGTTTAATGGTGCTGACCTTTTATAATTTTATAATACCTTATGGTTCTGTCACTCTGTTTTACGGTTATTGTGTTACAGATGACCATGGGACTATTAATGATAAATTGTGCTGCTATTCTGAATATCTAATCATTTTTATGTTTTGTCAATTTTTATGGTTGTATTCTTCAAAAACCGAATACAGTTTATATTGATTGATTGATTGAAATAAAATACTACATCATTTTTGACTAACATTATTGTACAATATAATAAACAAAAAACCAAGAGGAAGTGTACAACATTTCATTACTTCCTATACCATCTAGATACCAGGGCAGGAATAAAGCCTAGAAGAAAAATAAATAAGAATTTTATTCCTGAAGAATTCTCCATGAAGGTGCGCAGATTCTAGCAGAAGACTTAAGATGTTGTGCTATTGCCATATTTTCTGCCTCATCTACATTAGCTGATTTACTGGAAGAAGGATGATCATTGGCCATGACATTTGCTGATGGTATATCATGCATTACATTATTGCTACCTAATGCATTTCATCTGGAGCACCCTGTGGCTTCTGGACCATGCCATTCTTTCAGAACTCTACACAATCATAATGGATGCCCTCATTCACATCCATTGTATCACGAAAGCTCACCTGCTTTGACAACAGTCTCATGATCCAACACTTCCCATCCTCGATGATGCACTATTCTTGTTTATTTTGACAATTTTCAAGAGTTTAGTAAATTTGCAACAAACCCTTTTCCAGATGATCCGGAATTTTCATGTGCACTTTTTCACATACCTGAAAATCTTGAGGAACAGCCAAGTGTTTGCGATCATAATATTACCTAGAATTCATTTGATAGCATCTTACTCTGGACACCACTTCACTTTTGTCAGCATGCTGATTCAATGGCTTACACACAGATACATCCTTATGCAACCATCAAGGACATAACTCTGAGACAATTTGTCCTCCCTTCAGCAACACAAAAGGACTGACTCCCATCACATAATTGGGTGTAATGCTATAAGCCCATAATCTTTTCCCTAACAGTATTAATTTCAGACGTGCATGACACTGTCCTTGAAATAGTGATTGAAATATATTCAACTTGACTATTACATTAGGGGTCACATAAGGATGTAGTTATGTGTGTTATCTCATGAGCAAACAAGAATTCACTCATCTCATGGGAACGCAGCTGCACACTGTTATCGGTGACTAAGATCTTTGGACACCCTGTGGTGCATTACCCACTGAAATACAGATGAGGTGGACGCAAGTTCAAATGCCATGCACTTTGACCTGTATAAACTAAATCATGTTTCAAATGTTTTCAACGCTTTTGATTCATTTGCTGGTTCAATTTGATGGAATGGTTGCAACAAATCAAGTGTTGAAAAATATAGTAGCTTCTTCTAGCATAAAAATTAACGCATTTATTTTTGGCAAGGAACACAATTTTCATTTAATTGTATTTTGTGTGAGAATTGCTTTAATTTTCCTAAATTATTGTTAAACACCACTGGGAATGTTCTGACTATATGTTCCTTCATGCTTAACTCATTTACAGACAACACAGGCTCAAGAGATGAAAGATCAAGTACTATTTTCAAACATCCATGTTCATGCCACCCCAACACTTACACTCCACATTTGGATATTTATATTTAAATTTCTCCTAGCCCTCCTATAAATTTGCCTGTGCCAAGAAACATCCAATGAAGTCAATCTTGTTTCCTCTAATGGAAACAACCCATATATCAGGATCTTTCATCACACTATCTTTTTTTGCAAATAAGAACTCAAACTTTTTCTTGGTGACTATTGTGAAGGGTTACCCAGAGTCAATAAAATCTTCCCATTCTACATTAAATATGTTTAATACATTAGTGGTTTGTTTTTAGATCTCTCATACTTTCCCTTCTCGTTGTGCACAACCAGAACCATGCTAGCAACAGGTTGATCATCTGTTAGGTTTATATTTTCTTGTGCATATGACACATCATCTACTTGTGCAATCATTGGAGTAAAAGTTATGTTTACCTTCTTTATATACTTTGGAGTACTGGTCACCTTTGCCATAAGAGTTGCAATTTTTAAAAGCCAGAGCTCCGTTAAATGATGCATGGTGTGTATCGCTGCCACATAGGTAACAAATTTGCCTCTGATTCCCTTTTTTTATTTTAGCATATCCATACTTAAATACACTGTCAATGGCACAAACCTCCCAAACCACTAAAGCAAGAGCCTGGGAATGACAAGGCAAACCTACTGTCCCCAAGCATGATACAAACAACACAAAATAAGTAGGTTACCTAAATATTGCGAAAAGCAAGGGAACCATAGAAGGAAATGAAGATCTAGATGCTGTAAGTCATGCATAGTTTAAGAAGGTCTAGAAGGCCATCCTTATTGGAAGAGGATGCCTCACACATAATACTGTGTCATGCTTCATCATAGTTATCCTCTCCCCAGCCTGGTAAGATGGTACTGCCAGAGTGACCGAACCTCCGCAAAGACTTCGATTGAGGAGGGGGTTCATGCATAGAACTTACAGGACAAAAAACGGGATCCAGTTGAATTAAAAATGCCTTCAGGTGCCTCTGTTATTACCTTTATTAGAGAGAACCTGAGGTACGTAAAAGACAATTACTTAGATTGACCCTAAAGAGAATAATATCTCTAGTCCTATTTGCAGAAAGCCAACATGTTTCTGGCCTCACAGGGAGCCTAAAGGGTCCCGGGCATTCATCAGGGCTGTTGGATCCCTACAGAAACACTATTGTGTGGACTATATCCCTACAGGCTAATGTGAATCCTACCTGGAATACTCTTAAGCGTAAATCATCATTCACTCTAGACTTTAGGGGATACCAGAGATTCGATCAAAGGGAGCGGTGGTGGCCTTCATAGTCGCAAATTCCTCAAAAGGACTGCCACGTCAAAGCACCTACTACATCTGCTCCCCGCCAGATGATACAAAATGGCACAAACCTCACCAGCTTTCCCGTCAACTGAGACCTCCTTCATCCATGGCTCTGACTGTTCAATAGCTTTAGCCAAATTTATCACCTCGTCCAAACTGAACTTACCCTTCACTTACAGTTTTTCTTGAATTCTATTACTGCTGTTCACCATAAGCTGATCTCTTAGCATTTCATTGGTGGCTGCACCAAAGTCACAGGTTATTGACAAATCTCTTAATGCTGTCAACAGATTCATCTTTTAACTCATTTTCTCTTTGCTTGTATGTACAAAAATGGCATCTTTCTAAACTGATACTTAAAGTTGGTTTCAAATACTTTTCCAAACGTAACAATGCTTCCTCATATTCATCCTGCTCATTCCCATCATCAGGCATCGCCAACATGGAAAGTGTTCTAGACAACTTTTGACCTTCTGATCCAAGACAGTACTACAGTATGCCTTTGTGATGCTCCACAGGCATTCTACCTGCATCAATTGCATCTCTCCATTTTTTTCACCTTATAGGTGGATCACCCTTATTTTGTAAAACGTTTTGTGGTGGCTGGAATTGCATGTCTTACAGGGATCTGTCATAATGCTTTCAAACTATTGCAAAATATCTCTACTTTACAGAGCTTCTCTGACTAAATGAAAAAAATTATTGCACTGGCGACCAGAGCAGCAGAGACAAGAATTCCCACTGTACATATAACTATGCTGTTTCAGTTAAACCATATTTTAGTGTGTAATTTGCCCAACAACTGATAAACAACTCCTGCCCGTGAAAGACAATGGCACACAAAATGTGAAGAAGATTCACTCATAAAATGGCTGCTGGATGAAATCAGGTCTTGAAACGCCAGTGTTGTAAAGAAAATCTCTTCAACACGTTTCACAGAACCCGGCCCTTCTGATCCCAGTGAAATCAAATATACGGCCACCCTGGTGAAAACTATGCCCTCAGGGGGTGAAACACTCTCACCTCAAGCTCTGAGGTCTGGTCAAACATGCAGCATAGAAGCAGGAGTCAGGAACTAGGTGCAAGGGTTTCTTCAGAGGTCAGGATGGTATCACACAGCAGGCCCCCGGGATGAGGGCACGCAACCACTTATTGAACAGGACAGCTCATGTACGTCACAAATCCCATTCCTCATCACCACCAAATTCTGTAAGGTAATAAAAGGAGACATACTCGGGCAAGATTCCAGGACTTTAAAAGCAGTCTACATCATATCAAGGCCAGCTCAACAATGCTCACCTAACTACCCATTTAGAACGTTACCCATCGAACATTTTCAACTGAACCACGAACACAAGAGGTAGGTATGTCATAAATATGTAGATGGTATAGACAGATATAACGAGAATTGGAATACAATACTACAGCGACATGATGAACATATCCAAGCAGTCCCTGAATGCATTCCATTGACGAATCACAGAAGGGACCATAGTCACCAAAAACACAGACAACTGTTGTCCCAAAGGAAGAAATACATGTACCCTGAAACACCCAAATGACATTTCATGCATACTTGCACATTTTGAAAATCATAGTAATGTATAACCTTAATATTGGCACCCATATACATCTCCACAAACTCAAAACAAGACAAAATGTCTGCCATATGCAACTTGCTATTCACTCACAGAAGTGAATCACAACTTGCTATTCACCCAACACAGTAAACATTTTCGCTGTGCCCTCAAACATGTTTCTGTTTACTGAGCTCAAATAGAATACTTTAAGTGTTAAGTTTCAATATTAATAACACTGTTAACATTTTCACAAACCAGTCTCACCGTCTCAACTTGATTCTTGTTAAGGTGCCCATTATTCATAGGTATACAAGATCTTATATCAACCCCATATTTCATAAACTGTTGCTCATTATAAATTCGGTAGAAAACACACCTGTGATACTAATATTCAATCTATTTCATTAGTGCTACAGTGCACACCATTTTTCATCCTTGATTAAATGTACTCAAAGCTGGAAACTGTTTAGCGTGCAGTCCGGGTTGCGTGATCTACCCTGGTATCCCGCTTCAGGTTTAGCATCGTCAAAGTAGGAGTATAGTATCATTCCTTTCACTGACACACAGTGATTCATTCATATGACAGTTTTTTTCAGATTAAAAACTTATTAATCCATTTACTCCAGGACATTAAAATAACTTCATTTATTTTCGATGGTAAATCGCACATAAGACGTTATGGGGTCTATTAGGATGGTGGGTGGACTCCAGTCCGCCACGCCACCCTGGCGGTGCTGGGACTGGCCGCCAGTGGTGTGGCGGTCCCGCACTGCAAATTAGGATGCCACCACCACGGTGGCCGTGGCATCCCGTATATATTACATTGTGGCGGGCGGTGCTGTAAGCAGCATCCGCCACAATGCAATATATGCGTGTTGTGCATTGGCATTCACAACGTGACAGGCAACGTGGCTGCATTACACTACACTGACAGGTATGAATGGGGTTCAGTATTTATTTCCGATGGATAGTGATCATGTTAGCAGCCCAATATTTACCACGTGTATTATTGGTTTCCACAGCATATTGGTACATATTTTCAGCATCCAGGTACCGTGTGATTTACACCTATCGTGTGTTGCTATCGTGTCGTTCTTATTTGTTTGTTGGTTGTTCATTGGTTTCCGTTCCTTCATCGGGTAATTACTTTTATTAGTCTAGGTTCACGATCATTTTCACTGTTTTGATGTGGGGTCCGACTATTGGTGCATCACATGCTTTGATATTACTTTCTCCATTTTGTGACCACATGGGTGGGGAAACTATGGTACTTGCTCATTCCTCCAACACATTACTATCTCTCTCTGGCTCTTACAATTTGGTAGCATGAACAAATGATTTCGTTTTGAATTTTTTTGAAATTAAATATTCGTTTGTTTTGAATTTCAGTGGCCCCCGAAGAAGGGACGGTTGTCCCGAAATGCATCGGGCTCATTCTAAACGTTTTGATGTTGAATATAAAATGTAACTGTATGAATATGATGTATTATTAAAAAAACCAATTCCGATTGTTTGATCTTGTGTCATCAAGTATATTCATGTATCTACTGTGATAATAACAACCTTAAGTTCAATTGCATTTTTGCTTACTATTTCTTCATGTACTTTGAAATACTTTTTGGATGATAAAGTTGAAATTATGACAAGAATGATTATTACATAGACATTTTCTCAGTAGTGCACACGGGTTTTCAAGGGAGAGTTCTCTTGATTTTTGTTTCATTCACTATCAATGTGGGATTGGCAGCCCACATTTACTGTGTAGCACACTTACAACATTTCCACTCAGACTAAATTCACGGAATACAGTCTGAGCAAACATTAGATTCAATTTGTTAAGAAGGTGTGCACCGTCCAATTATTTTCTTTTTACCACAAGTCATTTCAACTGCCTTCCCCGGACGGGAGCACCCACCAGTTTATTAACATGACTTCATTTGAAAGCATAGCCAGCACCACGGAAAGCGTGCGGAAACCAAAGCATACACTACAGAGGAAGCCACAGAAATCTATGGACTTATCACCGCTACCAAAACGTTCGACTCAACAACTGAAACATCTAGAATTCATCAAAAACATCAAGCTTAATCATACATCTCACTGTAACACTACTAATGTCATTTACGGAATTAAATGCCCGTGTGGCCTGATGTACGTCGGCAAAACTGAAAGAAAAGTGAAAATCCGCATAGGAGAGCATAAAAGCATGATCAGAAACAAAAATTTGAATTCTAATTTAGTAGTTCATTGGTTGGAACAAGGTCATAACATTGCTCAACTCAGATTCACAGTCATAGAGAAGGTGACTATCAAGGAGGGTTCAGACAACAGCAAGAAGCTCTCACAGAGAGAAGTTTTCTGGACACAGAAACTACAGACCATGATGCCAGACGGTCTGAATGACAAATTAGACTTAAGTTGCTTTTTGTAAATTCATTAGGCAACATTCCGAGCTCGTATCTTTTTCTCACTCTGCATTTTTTCTACCCACGTCATACACACATACATTCACATACACTCCCAGTTTTTAGGTTCCCCCTATATACCATCTATATCCTCTGATTTCATTGAGTTATATGCAACATGTTCAAATCATACTTGATGTTGATTGTTTATTTTCACATCATCTTTCTGTTCATGCACTGTCTCCGGCACCATCACTTAGTATTAATCTTTTACATTTTTTATTTTTGTTTTCTGATTCTCCATCCTTTATTGCATGTGCACGTAATATTTGTGCGTTGTCCTGCAGTGTCATTCGTTTTCTGTGTCTCTTGGTAGATGCTCCACAGTAGAATACCTGCTTGAATTGTTTGGCGGTATTAGAGTGTAAGAGTTCCGTTGTTGGGTAGTTGCGGCCGTCCTCATTCTATCTCCATGTTTCGGTCACATGACCGGTCTGGTATACGTTTGTGCATCTCGGCAACCCGAGTGTTCGAAAACAGTATGGGTTAGTTGGGACAATTCGGTAGGTGTTTAACCATATATTTTCTTGATAACACGGACTGGGAATTCATCCGTGATAGTAACGGGAGCCTCTGTTTTAAACCATTTTACAGAGACCAGCAGAGCGTTGTTTTAGTGAAGCACACCACGGCTCAGGGACCTGCCCGCATTTTTCCGGTAAGCATTTTCCACCCTATGGGGCTAGAGTATGACCTTAAACCGTAACAACTACATGTCTGGGAACTTAGAATTATCGGTATATTCTTTCGTAGGAAATTGGAGATTTCTACAGCCTTCGGTGAGGCTGCATTACACTACACTGACAGGTATGAATGGGGTTCAGTATTTTTTCCCGATGGATCGTGATCATGTTAGCAGCCCAATATTTACCACGTGTATTATTGGTTTCCACAGCATATTGGTACATATTTTCAGCATCCAGGTACCGTGTGATTTACACCTATCGTGTGTTGCTATTGTGTCATTCCTATTTGTTTGTTGGCTGTTCATTGGTTTCCGTTCCTTCATCGGGTAATTACTTTTATTAGTCTAGGTTCACGTAATTTTCACTGTTTTGATGTGGGGTCCGACTATTGGTGTATCACATGCTTTGATATTACTTTCTCCGTTTTGTGACCACACGGGTGGGGAAACTATGGTACTTGCTCATTCCTCCAACACATTGCTATCTCTCTCTGGCTCTGGCTCTTACAATTTGGTAGCATGAACAAATGATGTTGTTTTGAATTTTTTTGAAATTAAATATTCGTTTGTTTTGAATTTCAGTGGCCCCTGAATGCATCGGGCTCATTCTAAATGTTTTGATGTTGAATATAAAATGTAACTGTATGAATATGATGTATTATTCAAACAGTTTTTTTCGATTGTTTGATCTTGTGTCATAAAGTATATTCATGTATCTACTGTGATAATAACAATCTTAAGTTCAATTGCATTTTTGCTTTCTATTTCTTCGTGTATTTTGAAATACTTTTTGGATGATAAAGTTGAAATTATGACAAGAATGATTATTACATAGACATTTTCTCAGTAGTGCACACGGGTTTTCAAGGGAGAGTTCTCTTGACTTTTGATTCATTCACTATCAATGTGTGATTGGCAGCCCACATATACTGTGTAGCACACTTACAATATTTCCACTCAGACTAAATTCACGGAATACAGACTGAGCAAACATTAGATTCAATTTGTTAAGAAGGTGTGCACCGTCCACTTATTTCCTTATTTTCTTTTTACCGCGCAATGCCTGCCACCATGTGTATGCCAATGTTGGGGGGTAATATGGGTACTCTCCAAGTGCTGCCACACCTGCTGGCCCGCAACGGCCCCCAAAGAAAACTCTGCATGCCTTTCCATGGCGGAGTCTCTGCCATGGAAATGCACTGAAAATGCCTCATTATATAATGGATGGCGGCACCGCAACCATGTTATGGGCTTTTTCAAACCGGTAGGCAATTGGGACGATTGCCTATTGGCGTAAAAGCGGCGGACGGTCGTTCCGTCTGCCGCGATCGTAAAAGTCCGTCCAGTGGGGCGATCTGCCCGCCATCCTAATAGACCCCTATGTGTTCAACCGCTTCTCATGCCGCAGATATGCTAATCCATGCCTTTTTCTGGGCCAGCCAGAAAACATAAAACCTCCTCAGACGTGAATTGTATTGTACCCAATGCATTTCGGGCCTTCTTCAGCGGTTCACTATAAATTAAAGGACATTATCATTAAATTATGACTTCAGACCTCTAAAACATGCTGTATACAATTTTTGACATTAGGCAAATGGAATCCTGCCTTCCTGAAGAAAGGGACAATCGGGAAAGCAGGTACCTTTAAAAAAAAAAAAACGCGAACAAAGTATGAAGGTGTGAGAGCATGTGGATGTTAATTGGAGTTAAGGCATTGGGTAACATTAAATGAGCTGGAGGATTACAATGAGGGTGGATTATGATATTCGTTTAAGTGATCACGGCAATTTTGTAGTAATATATAGCTACTCATTTAGAGGGGAAATGCTGCTTGAGGGCCAGTTGCAATACATGCCATGGATTCCATTTGCCTAATGTTAAAAATTGTATACAGCATGTTTTAGCGGTCTGAAGTCATAATCTAATGATTCACGTCTGAGGATGTTTTATATTTTCTGGTGTGCCCAGAAAAAGGCTTGGATTAGCATATATGTGGCATGATAACATCTTACGTGTGATTTACCATCGAAAATAAATGAAGTTAATTTAATGTCTTGGAGTACATGGATTAATTCTTTTTGAATCGGAAAAAAAATGTTATATGAAAGAATCGATGTGCGCCTGTGAAAAGAACGATACTACGCTCCTACTTGGATGATGTATAGATTGATAATAAACACATCTTTCCGGAGCACCCTCCCTGCTTTCAATAGGAGCCATGTCCACGTTGATACACTTCTCCATCTTTTCCATGAGTTTGACAAGTCAATTTACAAATGAGCTATGTATGTTTACATGTTATCCAGACAAACACAAAGGACCACATGTACCACAAATGCATTTTGCATTCCCTTAATAGCTGATTTTAGGTAATCAATATTTAAGGAATGCAAAATGGCATGTAAGAAAAGAGCGATTACCTAATAGCGATTCCTAAAGATTCGCAATTAGGTAATTGCTATAAAGTAATACTACTCCATTCATCCTTATTGGCCTAAATGACCATAGGTGTGAATGGTTTTGCATTACCTAATTTGCAACTACCTAATTGGTAATCACAAATTAGGTAATGCAAATCCAAGGGTGCTTGGGGCCGAAGGCCCCCCGGAGGCATCCCTGTTAATAAATGCCAATATGTTAAACACACACATGCCCAGGGTCATGTGTGGGATAAATGCCACATTGAACAATATATTTTTTGTGCATTTTCAAAAATTGCACATGGTTACCATAAACTTGGAGTCAATAGTAATAGCATTTACTAAAGGTCCAGTTTGCATTTCGGAAATTCTTGGTACATGTGCTTAGGGAATCGCACATTGTAATTCCCTGTTTGTAGTCTCAATTTTAGGTATCGCAATTTTTTGCGATTGCCTAAAATTGCGACTACAAAGCCTTTCATACATCAGGAAAGGCTATTTTGCATTTTTAAACGGTCAAATTTTGCGATTTGCACCATTTGAGAATGCAAAATGGTTTCATACATGTGGCCCTAAGTCACTAAGGTTATTCAAAAGAATGAGGGTGACTCATATCTTTGAAAAGCAAATTTTGAAAATGTGTGAAAAGAAAGACTACAGATTTGGTCAGTCCTATATGTTTTTTACATGTTTAAAATATATTATACTCACGAAATTACAATGAAATCATGGTAAGGACAAATGTTCATTTGATTGACAGTCAAGAGCAGGGGATGTTGGTAAATTGAATCCACTTACAATACTCACAAACTAAGAAATCCATCAAAAGGATTGTGATACCAATTACATATCTTACATTTCTCTCTTTGATGGTCTAGATGTTAAAAAAAAAAGACCCCTGCAGTTACCTACTTCCCATTTCAATGTCAATATTCTTACTTGACTGCTCTTGGGAAATATTTAGGTAGCTTACATTTTAATAGTTAATGAAAAATAAAGCTGTCTCACTTATTTTGGGCAAAATAAAGAGATCACATTTGCGACATGCATACTTTAAGAGACTGAACCTGAGACACGGTCTCCGATCTGCGTGCTGTAAACTCGTGCAGGTATATTCACGAACTGCATTTAGTATTACATGAGTAGTATCACATTTCTCTGAACTTATCTCTGCCATAGTGGCGGAGATTGCCACACTTGTAAGTTTACATTTAAAGCGCTGATTACGATGTTGTTAGGAAAGGCTCCGGATGGGATTCGGTGTTGCAGAATCTGATTCAGAACCCTTGCTTAGTTCCGAATTGTACAGATTTCCCAACTACCTATTACGATGCCTTGAAACCGTTCGAGCAGACTGAATGGGTTCTGAAAGGCATCCAGACAGCCCCAGTCTTTCAGAGCCAAATCGTACAGCTCTATGGACACAGTTTCCAGATGAGTGATTACAGTGACTGGTTCGGACAGCCGTTCTGATTGGTTTGCCCTAAACAAATTGGCTGTCGTAATCTTTCTTTGGGGGCCAGATATATGCCTCCCATCATACTGACACGTACAAATGTAGCCCGTAGGGGTTTTCAAGGGACCAACCATGCATAATGTGGCAGGCACCATAGGGTACCCACCACAGGGTGCAAGGTTTTCCCCAATAACCCCTTTTTCAAATGGGAGACTGTGTACTCGCTCGGAACACAGGCTCCATTGAAGTCAACTTAGTTTTATATATATATATATATATATACATATATACATATATATATATATATATATATATATATATATATATATATATATATATATATATATATATATATATATATATATATATATATATATATATATATATATATATATATTCACTGAAAAAACCATAGGTTATAGACCATATATAGTTAGGAATTAGCATTTACAAAACCTTGAAAATTCACTGAAAAAACCATAGGTTATACACCATATATAGTTAGGAATTAGCATTTAAAAAACCTTATTTTACTCACACAAAACCATTGAAATTCCATATATAGTTAGTTGCACTAACTATATATCGCGCACCCGCAATCCACTGCTGATCATGTCACATATTACATCATCCATGACATGGTCAGTGACATCACTGATGACATCACTGATGACATCTCAAATGACATCACTGATGAGATCACTGATGACATCTCATTTGACATCAATGACCACATCACTGATGATATCATTCATGTGACAATACAATGCATCTCCTCACGTTTTAATATAACCTCTGTTTCACCCAGTGTTAAATACAGAGTATAATTTTTGAAACCATTGACACACCAATACTAGTTACTACATACGTACTCACTGATTCCTACGTCTACACACACATTCACTCATTCACCCATACAATCATTCATACATACAATCACTCATCTTTACAACACTATCATATGCACTCATACACCTATACAGACACTTACACTCTGCCACTCATCCATGGAGTTACTCACACACCTAGTCAGTCCTGTAAAGAATCAATCACACTTCCATTTTCTTGTCTATACAGTTAAACATAGAGCACCTTACATTTTCAAACATATACTAACACATACTTACTTTCTTATACAATCATTGATACAAGTACACATTGATCTGCACAGAGTCACACACCTCCCAGCCAGCCACACACACACTCAGTCTCCTATACAAATACTTGGACAATCAATCAATAACCCATATAGTTAATCATATAGCTACTGATCAACACATGCAGCAGTTTACAGAACAACAGACATAATGATGCACAAATTAAGACAGTTTAGTCACTAACCCATGCACTCAGTGAGACACATTTAATCACTCACTCATACATTCAGTCATGCACCTACTAAATCCTTCGTCCAGACACTTATACATCTACTCATTCTTCAATATGTAAAACATATTTAAACTTTACAGAAACACACAGTCACTGGATGATGTCATCAGTGATCTCATCAGTGATGTCATTTGAGATGTCATCAGTGATGTCATCAGTGATGTCACTGACCATGTCATGAATGATGTAATATGTGACATGATCAGCAGTGGATTGCGGGTGCGCGATATATAGTTAGTGCAACTAACTATATATGGAATTTCAATGGTTTTGTGTGAGTAAAATAAGGTTTTTTAAATGCTAATTCCTAACTATATATGGTGTATAACCTATGGTTTTTTCAGTGAATTTTCAAGGTTTTGTAAATGCTAATTCCTAACTATATATGGTCTATAACCTATGGTGTTTTCAGTGAATTTCAATGGTTTTTTAATAGCAAATATCATAAGCTGTCGAATGTCAAGTACGTGGTAAGTAAAAACATTTTCGTGTTTATGCACACTGATCTGCTTTGAATGCTGCCCCCCACCCCTCATTTCTATTAGGAGTACTCTCTCTTTGCAGATAGTGAAGGGTAGTTAACGCAGCCCTTTGCCCCCTTTGTAATCCGTCGTGCCTGCTTCTCTCTCCATTTGATTGATTGTTCTCTTTGGTTCATTCTCTATTTACAAACAAGCACAGAGTCGCAATACTCTGTTTAGTCTTTGCAGATAGCGAAAAATCGTGTAAAAAAACAAAAGGAATCGAGCAAAATCAGTAGGCCACTAATGGGATCTCTTTTTGACCTCGCTAAAATAGAAACATTAGGAACAACCTGTTGAAAATAGCAATGCGTATGTACATAAGCGGCGTTCATTTGTGTTCACAGTACCCCTTGTTGATTGTTTCAATCGAGCATTGAATTGTTCGAAGTTAATTCTCTTAAGGATCTTCTCTACCTGCAAACGAGGAAGAATAGGAATATTCTCTCTCCCTTTGCAGATAGTGAAGGGTAGGTAACGAAAGCCTTTAACACGTCGTACCTATTTCATTCCTCATTGATTGATTGATTGTCCGAACATTGACTTTTTGGGAATTAGTTCTTTTTGGAGGTCTTCCCTGTTTGCAAATAAACGTAGGAATATCTTTGTAAGTAGTGAAAGGGTACGTAATGCGGACCTTTCTCCCCCGTTGTAATCTGTCATGCCTATCTACTCCCCACTGATTGATGCACCTTTTTCACCCGGACCATTTACTAGAGATACGTCATCTGGCCCGACCAGAGAGCACCCCTAGTGAAAAGGACATATGCAATAATAACGAAGTGATCACTGTATCCTGTTAACAGAAACTTTACCATGAAACAACCTGGAAAGAAAAAAATAGGAAAACGAAAATCAGTAGGCCACTGATGAACATGAACTTTTATTAAACAACGAACAAAGAAACGATAACATAACGTAATGATAAAACCTATTAATGTCCTAGAAACAAGAAAACGTTAAAATATGCCAGTGGTGAGAGACCAGAAAAACAGTAAGAGAAACCAAATCACCCCACGCTGTCCCACCGCCTGCCACGCCAAAAAAATCGATAGACTAGGGAAAATGCAAGTCAGTAGAACATCCGCCCCCACTCTGGAAACTTCCAAGGTGGGGCAGGGTTCCGGCTACGCCCAGCCGGGAGCAGCCCATATAAGGCAGGTCCTGCTGCCACGCCTCGGCCAGGAGATCCTAACGTAGGGTGTAGCCGGAGGAGAGGCCGAGGCCAGCGGGACCCGGCCAGGGGATTGCCTTTACAACGCTGAACAGTTGCAGGGGGGGGGAATGTCTCCTCGACCCTCCCCTCTCTCTCCCAGTCCGGCCGCGGTGGCCCTTGAGAGTTGCAGGTAGTCCCGCCACATGCTCTTCCGGTCCGGCCACCAACGGTCGGGGGGCCGAGGCCGACGGGATCCGGCTGCAGCCGATAAACCAAGAAACCCGTTCATGGGGCCAGAGCCAGGGGCGTCCGGCCGACATCCACCGGAAGCCCGGCCCGAAGACGGACGGGACACTTCTTTCTTTTATAATGGCTGCGACAACACTGGGGGGAATGTCTTGCACATGCCTCCGACCCCCCCCCCCCCTCGTCCTCATCGCCTGGTCCGGCCATAACAAATCTCAAGCGAGACGCTGTGGGGTGCACTGGGAGGGAGAGACGGTGCGAACAGGCCTCTCCCGCCTCCCCAGGTGGAGGCTTCCCAGCTGCACCCTCAGCGCTCCAGGCGCCCGGAAAAGGGTTCTTCCACTGTGGCCATGCTGCAACGTCTCGCCCGGCAGGGTGGAGCCCGTCCGCTCATGTGACCCCGCGATCGCCGGTAGCTGCCGAACTCTCAAAATGGCGGTCGACCTGGCAAGAGCGGGCCCAGCATAAAGAAATGGCCCGGTCACTGGTTGACTCCACCACCGTAGTCCTCCACGACCTTGAAGATTCTAGAGGAGCCGCGGGAGTCTCCGACCCCCGATGGGGAATGACTGCCATGATCGCCCGTGGAGTGACGAAACTGTATCCGCGGGACGTCGGCGCTCCCATGCTGGCGCCAGCCTCACTTTGAATTACTAGAATCCTGCAGACCTCACTTCCGGTGAAAGCACAGTGTGACCCGGTAGGAAAAATTATTGCACCCCCTCCCCTTTTTGACTGATAGTTCAAACCACCGATCCTTTCCTTTGCCCTTTTAACGGAACTTTGGACTGCCTCCCCCTCTTTTACATTTTCTAGAGAAAACAAAACATTAACCACTACATTAGCATAGCAGTTGACACCAGAACTGTTTTCAAATTGAAAACCAACAACATCTTCAACAGAATCCTTTTTGTTTCTGCTGTGACCCTGCTACAGCACAGGCATTGTCCCCAGCAGTAATTCTGCAATGCCGGTAAGAATAGCTGTGGTGCCTACTGGACTCACTCACCCCCGCGGCGCCCCACGCCATTTTTTGCTGGGCGGCAACTTACTAGACATCACTTTCGTGCCATCTAGATTTCAGCGCGTTCTGCTGCCTTGGAACTATTCGCACAACAGACCGCTACTGACAAGAATATTTCATTATTGGTGCTGTCAATTTCAATAAATCTATTGGATAATTCAAAAGAAATTGCCACGGTCTCTTCGTTGTTTAAATGTTTTTACTGTTTTTGTTTTCTTGTATATATTTATATGTTATTAAAGTTTTATATTCCTACTACTTTGTTGGAGTGCTATATATTTTTAATGTGACACATAATTGTAAAAACTTTGATGTACAAAGAGTCATTCCTGGAATCTTCCGCTTCAGGCTCGGTCCCCTCCCCAATCACAATACAGGATGGTTTTCAGATAGTAGGAACACGTGTGGTGTGACGGATCTCATCGGGTGTGGGCCTTGATCTACTATAACTCCTTTGAAGAGGGGTGATTCTTTACAGCTGGGGCCATAAACTACATCTGCAGGGCTAGCTGAAAGCCTGGACAATCGGACACAGAGAAAGAGGAGTGTCAGAGGGTGCGGTAGTGAATAGGGCGAAAGGGAGGTGTCGGGCGGGCACAGAGTGTGATTCTCAGGGAAGAGCAGCGCAGATGGGGGGAGGTTTATTGCCCATGCATAAGACAGAGAGCGGTGGTGACCAGTGCCTAGGGAAGATGCTTGCGTGGGTGAGGAGCCATGCTACGAATCGACAGCGTGCAGAGAGTGGGTCTGGTGAAGACATCTAAAATGGCTGCCGTGCACGACAAAAGTGTGGCATTTCAAAAAAGGCAAGATGGCGCAGACAATGTTTTTCAACACTTCCTCATTTCCTTCGAATCCAACGTTAACAGACGTTGGGGCATATTACCAAAGTTAAGCGATATTTATCGCTAACGATGCTTACCAACCAATTTTTTACCACTAAGCATCGTCAGAAATTATCGAAGATAAACCTTGCTATTATCAAGGTTTATCGCAAATGCGATAATAAACGGCCGCAATGCATGAATATCGCTAAAAACTCAGCGATATTCATGCATTACCAAGCTAATGCTCTTAGCCATGTTATCCACCTCCCATTGGATAACATGGCTAAGAACTGCTCAGGGCAGGTGTTACTTTTTGGAGATATTCGCGCTTAGCGCGAATATCTCCGAAAGTTGGTAATAGGAGATAGATATCTTGCATGTTGTAATGCAAGTTATTGTGGTATATGAAACTCATACCATAATCTCTCAGGAAAGCAGAAACTGATCCTTTTGGGACCGCCTAAAAAGGCCTAGGGGGTGAGGAGTACTCTACTTTGCCCCCTTTTCACGTTCCGAACTATTTTATTTTACTCTCTTCTGTAATTACACAAAATAGCAGCGATAAGATGCATCGGAGACACACAGTGAGAGAAAGGAGGCCGGAGATGAAGAAGAGATGTCAAATACACATTGGAGATAATATAGTGGCAGAAGGGAAGTAAATATGAGTAAACTTACCATGTAACATAAAAATGTTGCACTCTATACTATAAGTCTCATTTTATACTACAATCACTTCGCTACAACCGCATAAATTAAAAATAAAAATGAATAATGTCTCAAACAATTTTTGATTTCTAAATATAAATTTATTCTTCAGAATTTTCTAAATTTGAAAGAACTAGTAACATGTCCTCATCAGCAATGTCCTCATTAAAAGTCTCCAATGATGATTCTTGTAACTCTAGTGTGGCTCACTGGTTAGAGGCGGCAGACCCGAGAGCAGAGGACGGCCCGGGACCAGGGTTCGATTCCCGGCGCGGCAGGTTTCTGGACCAGGGTCAGCGGACTCGATAATTCTCTCGCCTCGGTGCCCACTCTGATCAGCGATCACACTCGGCGACTCTGGGCATTAGCTTGCCTCATCTTCACTAACGGCCCCACCAGACCGCCGGGGATGCCTGGTCTCACCCTGGAGATACCCATTAAGGGACCATCTCTCAGGGAAGCCAGGAAGGGTTTCGCAGCGGTCGAAGCGCCTTGGGACCCTACGGGTAAGTAGTGCGCTATATAAATGCCTATACATTTACATACATTTACATATGGTCTCCAAACACTCGATAAATTCGCCATCAAGAGATTGATCAAAAAAATCATTCAAGTCATCTCCTCCTTGTGACAATATTTCATTATTGGTGCTGTCAATTTCAATCAATGTAGTGGAATCATTCAAGTCATCTCCTCGTGACAATATTTCATTATTGGTGCTCTCAATTTCAATCAATGTAGTGGAATCATTCAAGTCATCTCCTCCTTGTGACAATATTTCATTATTGGTGCTGTCCATTTCAATCAATCTAATGGAATCATACAAGTCATCTCCTCCTTGTGACAATATTTCATTATTGGTGCTCTCAATTTCAATCAATGTAGTGGAATCATTCAAGTCATCTCCTTGTGACAATATTTCATTCTTGGTGCTGTCCATTTCAATCAATCTAATGGAATCATACAAGTCATGTCCTCCTTGTGACAATATTTCATTATTGGTGCTCTCAATTTCAATCAATGTAGTGGACAATTCAAAAGAAATTGCCACGGTCTCTTCATTGTGAGCCATTTTATTTTGAAATTGCTTGCTGTAAATTGCAGAAAAAAATAATCACTTTCATTTATCGTTTTTAGTAATACATAATATAAAACTAACTTTATCAAGTATTTAGTATAACAGAAGGACTGCAAATAAATAACAGAAAACATTTTTCAAATTATCTTCAAGTGTACAACATAGTTCCCCTTACAAATTAACAACTCACCTTTTTAAAAGTAGCAGAAGTGTTAGTACTGTGTAAATCAAACACCAGAAATTCACCACCAAAAATTCCTCACAAATGTACCTCAGACAGTAGTATCACAAAATGGCTGTGGTTTCCTCTCATTTGACATATATACATAACCAATTAACTTTCATCACACACAAATACAAAACCAAAGTAACATTTTAATTGGTTCTAAATTTCAACACTTTCAAATGTGTTTTCCCCATGCAATTTTCCATAGGACATTTACATACGTCTACAGCCTGAATGGCTGAACGGAATTACACCAAACTTGACAAAATGGTACATCAAACCTAAGAGGTCAGGAAGGATCTACTATGCCCCCTTATGGTCATTTCCCCCTTCGCTTTGGCCTCCTCTTGTCTCTCAATCCTACCGAGAGACAAGATGGCGGCCGCTACGGACTGTTTGGAATGTTGACAGACGCCGGAGAACCAATCAGCTTCGCAAAGCTCCGTAACGCGAAAAGTACGCGAAGCGGAGCGCTGTTACAGATATATATCTTTTTTTGAACGTTAATTTCTCAAAATCCACTGGAGCACATATATTGAGACCTAGCAAAGGCACATCGGGCTACCAGTCCCTAATATTTTGCCAAGTTTCGTGCAAATCCATTCAGCCGTTCGATTATTATTATTTTGTTTTTTTTTTGCCCCGCGGAGCCCTTTTAAAACCTCCACATCAAACGTAGGGGGTCAGCGAGGATCTACTATTCCCCCTTATGGTCATTTGCCCCTTCGCTTTGGCCTCCTCTTGTCTCTCGATCCTACCGAGAGACAAGATGGCGGCCGCTACGGACTGTTTGGAATGTTGACAGACGCCGGAGAACCAATCAGCTTCGCTTCACAAAGCTCCGTTGCGCGAAAAGTACGCGTCCTGGAGCGCTGCCCGGTCCGCTGTTACAGATATATATCTTTTTTTAAACGTTAATTTCTCAAAATCCACTGGAGCACATATATTGAGACCTACAAAAGGCACATCGGGCTACCAGTCCCTACAATTTTGCCAAGTTTCGTGCAAATCCATTCAGCCGTTCGGGCTAAAAGTGAGGCCAACCGCCCTATGGAAAACTCAATGTTAAAAACACGTTTTGGGACCCCCCTTTTTTCTCGGCCCCCCCTTGACGAACCCCCCCCAAATCTTCAGGGGCTGCTCAGAAACAAAATGTTCCATTTTCCTGAAAATTTCAGCCAATTCCGTCCACAAACGCCAAAGTTATTAGACATAGAATTTTCAAAAATCCCATAGAGAAAAAATCCTAACTATATATACCTACTGGCGACCGCCAGTAGGTAATATACATCTTGAAACCACAAATATTGCACACTCTTAGGAATGCAAGACTCTCTATTCTTGGATGTTCACCGCCGTGTTTTAGTGAATTAAACACGGCGGTGAACATTCACGAATACTGAGTCTTGCATTCCTGAGAACGTGAAATTTTTGTGGTTTCAAGAGAAATTTCCAAGCCGGTGTGCTCCGCAGGCCTGCACGCCACCCTCCACAGGTCGGCAGGAGTCCAGATGGAGTGTTTTCTTTGTTGGATATATATATCTGTAAATATATATATTCACAGAAACAACCATAGGTTTCAGAGACGTTATAGTTAGAAAAAACATTTAAAAAACCTTAGAAATTAACAGAAAAAAACATAGGTTTCAGGGGTGTTATAGTTAGCTGGCCTTTTCACTCGTACAAAACCATAGAAATTCCTTTGTTATAGTTAGCTCTGCTAACTATAACTCGCTTGCCCGCAATGGACTGCTGATGATGTCACATATTGCATCATTCATGACATGGTCAGTGACATCACTGATGACATCTCAAATGACATCACTGATAACATCATCCAGTGAATGTGGTTTAGTTTAAAATTTAAATATGTATTATATATATGCACCAATCTGTATTTAAGATTGAGTGGATATATCACTGTCTGGATGGAAGATTTAGTAGCTGTCTGACTGCCTGTTCAACTGAGTAATTAAAAGTGTCTCACTTAATACATGGATTAGTAACTACACTATGTGAATGTGTGCATCACTGTCTCTGTTGTTGTATAACATGCTGCATCAGTTGGTCACTAAAAACATGAGTGAGTATATTAGTTAATGATTAGTTGGGTGAGTATTTGTATGGGACACTGAGTTTTTGTGTGGTTGGATGGGGTGTGTGTAACTCTATGCATAGATGTGTGAATGGTTGATTGACTAGGTGTATAGGGTTAAGAGTGCATGAGGAAACAGTTGTTTGGGTGACTGAGTGTATTTATTTGTGTGTTGGTGAGTGAATATATGTTTTAGTTGTACATCTTCAACAAAGTAAACAAAATAAAAGGCATTGTATGTGAGAGTTGGTGTATATAAATAAGTATATGTAAGAGTCAGTGATTGTGAGAGTAACTATATAAATGAGTGTATAATTGTAATGGGGATTTTTTAACATATTAATTATGAGTTACTATGTGTTTGAATAAATGTAAGTGTGATTAATTTTTTTCATGAGTGAGTAGGATGACTGCATAACCGACTAATATGACTGCTGATGTGTCAATGTCTATATATGTGTATAAGTGCATTTTGATAGTGTTCTATTAATTAGCTACTGTATGTATAAATGATCCTGTTGTTGAATGGGTAGTTGTGTGTGTAGACTTAGGAATCAGTAAGTGGGTATGTTGTAACTGGTATTGGTGTGACAATGGTTTCTAATATGGTACTCTGTATTTTACAGTGCGCGATGAAAGGTTATACTAGTGTATGATGAGGAGTATCAGATTTTCACATGGATATTGTCATCAGTTATGCCATCAGTGATGTCACTGACCATGTCATGAATGATGCAATATGTGACATCATCAGCAGTGCATTGCGGGCGCGCAAGTTATAGTTACCAGAACTAAATATAACAGAGGAATTTCTATGGTTTTGTACGAGTGAAATGGCCAGCTAACTAGAACACCCCTGAAACGTATGTTTTTTTCTGTGAATTTCTAGGGTTTTTAAATGCTAATTTCTAACTATAACGTCTCTGAAACCTATGTTTTTTTCAGTCAATTTCAAAGGTGTTTTAAATACTAATTTTTAAGTTCTGGAAAAATGTGTACAACAGCAGCTAAGCCTACACATCAACAACTTTCACCTGCTAGATGACTTCCAATCTGGCTTCAGACCTGGGCAGAGCACAGAAACCACCCTCCTCCACATTGTGGATGATGCCCTCCAAATCCAAGACCTAGGCAAAACCTGTCTCCTAATCCTTCTAGACCTCTCCTCCGCCTTTGATACGGTGAACCACAAAATTCTCCTAGAATGCCTCAAACTCAGGATGGAATTGGATGGCACCGTCCTTGAATGGTTTAGATCCTTCCTCCAAAACCGCTCACAGTCCTCATCAATGGTGATCTATCCGCCCCCTCTCCGGTTTCTGTTGGAGTTCTCTCCCCCACCCTCTTCAACCTTTACCTTGAACTTCTCACCGAGGTGCTTCGTGTTGCTAACATCTCCTGCCTTATGTACGCCAACGATACTCAGGTCTACATAAACACCTCTACCTCTGAGGACATTCTCTCCCTAAACGAGGCCCTGAAACTGACAGTCCATTGTCTCACTGCCAACCAGCTGAAACTCAACTCAAATAAAAAACGAATTTCTTCTGATCTCCCCTCCAAAACCCAATCCAGACATCCAGGAATGGATCAAGACAATCCCAGCACTAAACTGCCCTCCTACCATTGTTGACTCAGCGAAATCCCTTGGTATAACCCTTGACGGCAGCCTGAATATGCAAGGCCATATAAACTCAATGGCCAAAGCGGCTAGATTCCACCTGAGCTACCTAAGAAACCTAAAACCCTTCCTCGATGCCTCCGACCTTAAAATGGCAACCCAGGCCCTAGTCATTTCCAGACTTGAATATGTATGCTCTACTCTTGCAGGACTACCCAAGAACTCTCTGGCCCCATTGAAAACCTGCCTCAACATCACCGCCAGACTTCTAACGGGCTCAAGAAAATTTGACCACATCTCTCCCCATCTCAAAGCTCTGAACTGGCTTCCCCTAGAGGCCAGAATACAATTTAAACTAGCCTGCATTACTCACAAAGCTCTATACTCGAATTCCCCTAAATTTCTCGCACATAAACTCCTGATATCCAGAGAAGCCAGAAACTCCTGACATGCCAAAGACCTGCTGCTGCAACCAGCACGCTTCCGTAAGAAAAAAACCTACAATCAGGCCTTCTCTGGGGCCGCACCAAGAATCTGGAACTCTCTTCGTCCCTCCATCAGAAGACTTCCATCCTTGGCACACTTTAAGAAGGAGACCAAAACCTTCTTAATGGTAAAATACCTCATCTAACGAATACTTTTCAATCACCTCATCGACTTGTTCCACCCTACTCCTCTGCATTATCCACGAACTCCACGGATGACACATTTTCTGCACTTCAGGCATCCCTCAAGAGCTGAGACTGAGTGTATATTTTACCTACCTGCTTTAATTTTTAACTGCTTTAATTTTTTATCCCACATGTAGCTTGGACCTTTGATGGTGTGCACCTCCTGTATAATGCAGTCCCCTTGTATTATTTATCTTCCTTGCTTTAAGACTGCGTGCTCCTCCCTTACAATGTATCCTTAGCTCTCCCAATGTGATCCCTCCCATCCTCACGCTTTGTATTCCTCCCCCTCAAGCCTGTAAAGCGCTCTGATACCCTCACGGGTCTGGTTCGCGCTCTATAAAACTATAAAATAAATAAATAAATAGAGCCAGATAACCAGGCCAACAGAGCTCTTTAGAGGGAGAGAATCAGGTCAGCAGAGCTGCTTTATAGCCAGAGAACCAGGTCAGCAGAGCTGCTCTAGAGCCAGAGAACCGGGTCAGCAGTGCTGTTTTAGAGCATTAGAACAAGTTCAGCAGAGCTGCTTTAGAGGCAGAGAACCAGGTCAGCAAAGGTGCTTTAGAGGCAGAGAACCAGGTCAGCAGAGCTGCTCTAGAGGGAGAGATCCAGGTCAGCATAGCTGCTCTGGAGACAGACAACAAGGTCAGCAGAGCTGCTTTAGAGCCAGAGAACCAGGTCAGAAGAGCTGCTCTAAAGCCAGAGAACCAGGTCAGGAGAGCTGCTCTAGAGCCAGAGAAACCAGGTCAGCAGAGCTGCTCTAGAGCCAGAGAACCAGGTCAGCAGAGCTGCTTTAGAGCCAGAGAACCAGGTAAGCAGAGCTGCTCTGGAGCCAGAGAACCAGGTCAGCAGAGCTGCTTTAGAGCCATAGAACCAGTTCAGCAGAGCTGCTCTAGAGGCAGAGAACCAGGTCAGCAGAGCTGATTTAGAGGGAAAGAACCAGGTCAGCAGAGCTGCTTTAGAGCCAGAGAACCAGGTCAGCAGAGCTGCTCTAGAGCCATAAAACCAGGCCAGCAGAGCTGCTTTAGAGCCATAGAACCAGGTCAGCAGAGCTGTTTAGAGTCAGAGAACCAGGTCAGCAGAGCTGCTGTAGAGCCTAAGAACCAGGTCAGCAGAGCTTCTAAAGAGCCAGAGAACCAGGTAAGCAGAGCTGATGTAGAGCCAGAGAAACCAGGTCAGCAGAGCTGCTTTAGAGGGAGAGAACCAGGTCAGCAGAGCTGCTTTGGAGCCAGAGAACCAGGTGAGCAGAACTGCTTTAGAGACATAGAACCACCAGGTCAGCAGAGCTGCTTTAGAGCCAGAGAACCAGGTCAGCAGAGCTGTTGTAGAGCCGGAGAACCAGGTCAGCAGAGCTGCTCTAGAGCCAGAGAACCAGGTCTGCAGAGCTGCTGTAGAGCTCGAGAAACCAGGTCAGCAGAGCTGCTTTAGACCCAGAGAACCAGGCCAGCAGAGCTGTTTATAACCAGAAAATCAGTTCAGCAGAACTGCTTTAGAGCCAGAGAACCAGGTCAGCAGAGCTGCTGTACAGCCAGAGAAACCAGGTCAGCAGAGCTGCTTTAGAGGAAGAGAACCAGGTCAGCAGAGCTGCTTTAGACCCCGAGAGCCAGGCCAGCAGAGCTGTTTTAGAGCCAGAGTATCAGGTCAGCAGAGCTGCTTTAGAGCCAGAGAACCAAGTCAGCAGAGCTGCTTTAGAGCCATAGAACCACGTCAGCAGAGCTGCTTTAGAGCCAGAGAACCTGGTCAGCAGGGCTGCTCTAGAGCAAAGCTGCTCTAGAGCCAGAGAACCAGGTCAGCAGAGCTGCTGTAGAGCCAGAAAAACCAGGTCAGTAAAGCTGCTTTAGAGGGAGAGAACCATGTCAGCAGAACTGCTTTAGAGCCATAGAACCGGGTCGGCAGAGCTGCTTTAGAGCCAGAGAACGAGATCAGCAGAGCTGCTCTGTAGCCTAAGAACTAGGTCAGCAGAGCTGCTCGAGAGCCATAGAACCAGGTCAGCAGACCTGCTGTAGAGCCAGAGAAACCAGGTCAGCAGAGCTGCTTTAGAGGGAGAGAACCAAGTCAGCAGAGCTGCTTTAGAGCCAGAGAACCAGGTCAGCAGAGCTGCTCTAGCTGACACTGACTGACACTGATTGACTGACACTGACTGGCACTGATTGACTGACACTGACTGACTGACTGACACTGATTAACTGACACTGACTGACACTGACTGACACTGATTGACTGGCACTGACTGACTGACACTGACTTACTGACACTGACTGACTGACACAGACTGACTACTCTCTGCTACTCTACTACTCACTCTCTACTACTCTCTACTATCTCTCTACTACTCATTCTCTACTACTCTACTAACTCTACTGCTCTCTATTATTCACTACCTACTACTCACTCTCTACTACTCTCTACTACTCACTCTCTACTACTCACTCGCTACTACTCTCTACTACTTACTCTCTACTACTCCTCTACTACTCTTTACTACTCTCTACTACTACTCTCTACTACTTAATCTCTACTACTCACTCTACTACTCTCTACTACTCTCTACCACATACTCTCTACTACTCACTCTACTACTCTCTACCACTCACCCTCTACTACTCTACTACTCACTCTCTACTACTCCATATTATTCACTACCTACTACTCACTCTCTACTACTCACTCTACTACTCTACTACTCACTCTCTACTACTCTCTCTCTATGACTCTCGCTACTACTCACTCTCTACTACTCACGCTACTACTCACTCTCTACTACTCGCTCTCTACTACTCACTACTACTCACTCTCCACTACTCACTCTCTTCTACTCACTCTGTACTACTCTCTACAACTCACTCTCTACTACTCACTCTCTACTACTCTCTACTATTCACTCCACAACTCACTCTCTACTACTCTACTACTCTCTCTACTACTCACTCTACTACTCACTCTGTACTACTCACTCTCTACTACTCTACTACTCTCTACTACTCACTCTCTACTACTTTCTATTACTCTCAACTACTCACTCTACATCTCACTCTCTACTACACACTCTCTACTACTTGCTCTCTACTACTCGCTATCTACTTCTCTCTAATACTTCCTCTACTATTCACTCTCTACTACTCTACTACTCTCTACTACTGACTCTCTACTACTTTCTACTACTCTCAACTACTCTCTCTACATCTCACTCTCTACTACACACTCTCTACTACTCACTCTCTACTACTCACTCTCTATTACTCACTCTCTACTACTCTGCTTCTCTCTTCTACTATACTCTATCCACTACTCACTCTCTACTACTCTCTACTACTCTCTCTCTACTACTCTATCTCTACTATTCACTCTCTACTACTGACTCTCTACTACTCTCTCTACTATTTTCCACTACTCTCTACTACTGACTCTCAACTACTCTCTCTCTACTACTCTCTCTCTACTATTCTCCACTATTCTCTTCTACTCACTCTCTACTACTCTCTCTCTACTACTCACTCTCTACTATTCACTCTCTACTACTCTCTCACACTCACTCTCTACTACTCTCTCTCTACTACTCACTCTCTACTACTCTCTACTACTCACTCTCTACTACTCTATCTCTACTACTCACTCTACTACCCACTCTACTACTCACTCTCTACTACTCTCTACTATTCTCGCTCTACTACTCTTGCTCTACTACTCTCTACTACTCACTCTCTACTACTCTCTCTGCTACCCACTCTCTACTACTCACTCTTTACTACTCCAGTACCCACTCTCTACTACTCACTCTGTACTACTCACTCTCTACTACTCTCTACTATACACTCACTACTACTCTCTACTACCCATTCTACTACTCACTCTCTACTACTCTATACTACTCACTCTCTACTGCTTACTCTCTACTACTCTCTACTACTCACTCTTTACTACTCACTCTACTACTCTCTACTACTCACTCTCTGCTACTCCCTCTACTACTCTCTACTATTCTACTACTCTCTACTATTCACTCTCTACTACTCTCTCTACTACTCACTCTCTACTACTCTCTACTACTCACTCTCTACTACTCTATCTCTACTACTCACTCTACTACCCACTCTACTACTCACGCTCTACTACTCTCTACTATTCTCGCTCTACTACTCTCTACTACTCACTCTGCTGCTCACTCTCTACTACTCTCTACTACTTGCTCTGCTACCCACTCTCTACTACTCACTCTCTACTACTCTCTACTATACACTCACTACTACTCTCTACTACCCATTCTACTACTCACTCTCTATTACTCTACTACTCACTCTACTACTCACTCTCTACTGCTCACTTTCTACTACTCTCTACTACTCACTCTTTACTACTCACTCTACTACTCTCTACTACTCACTCTCTGCTACTCCCTCTACTACTCTCTACTACTCTCTACTACTCACTCTCTACTCTCTACCTCTCTCTACCTCTCTCTCTACTACTCTCTACCTCTCTACCTCTACTTCTGTACCTCTACCTCTACCTCTCTATCAATCAATCATAGCATTTATAGAGCGTGCTACTCACCCGTGAGGGTCTCAAGGCGCTGAAGGGGGGGGGGGAGCTGCTACTGTACAAGAGCCAGGATTGCTGCTGCTACTGCTCAAAGAGCCAGGTCTTGAGGTGTTTCCTGAAGGTGAGATGGTCCTGGGTCGTTCGTAGGTGTGTGGGGAGGGAGTTCCATGTTTTGGCTGCCAGAGAAACCAGGTCAGCAGAGCTGCTTTAGAGGGAGAGAACCAGGTCAGCAGAGCTGCTTTAGAGCCAGAGAACCAGGTCAGCAGAGCTGCTCTAGCTGACACTGACTGACACTGATTGACTGACACTGACTGGCACTGATTGACTGACACTGACTGACTGACTGACACTGATTGACTGACACTGACTGAAACTGACTGACACTGAGTGACTGGCACTGACTGACTGACACTGACTTACTGACACTGCCTGACTGACACAGACTGACTACTCTCTACTACTCTACTACTCACTCTCTACTACTCTCTACCATCTCTCTACTACTCATTCTCTACTACTCTACTAACTCTACTGCTCTCTATTATTCACTACCTACTACTCACTCTCTACTACTCTCTACTACTCACTCTCTACTACTCACTCGCTACTACTGTCTACTACTTACTCTCTACTACTCACTCTACTACTCTTTACTACTCTCTACTACTACTCTCTACTACTTAATCTCTACTACTCACTCTACTACTCTCTACTACTCTCTACCACATACTCTCTACTATTCACTCTACTACTCTCTACCACTCACCCTCTACTACTCTACTACTCACTCTCTACTACTCCATATTATTCACTACCTACTACTCACTCTCTACTACTCACTCTACTACTCTACTACTCACTCTCTACTACTCTCTCTCTATGACTCTTGCTACTACTCACTCTCTACTACTACTCACTCTCTACTACTCGCTCTCTACTACTCACTACTACTCACTCTCCACTACTCACTCTCTTCTACTCACTCTGTACTACTCTCTACAACTCACTCTCTACTACTCACTCTCTACTACTCTCTACTATTCACTCCACAACTCACTCTCTACTACTCTACTACTCTCTCTACTACTCACTCTGTACTACTCACTCTCTACTACTCTCTACTACTCACTCTCTACTACTTTCTACTACTCTCAACTACTCTCTCTACATCTCACTCTCTACTACACACTCTCTACTACTTGCTCTCTACTTCTCTCTAATACTTCCTCTACTATTCACTCTCTACTACTCTACTACTCTCTACTACTGACTCTACTACTCACTCTCTACTACTCACTCTCTATTACTCACTCTCTACTACTCTGCTTCTCTCTTCTACTATACTCTATCCACTACTCACTCTCTACTACTCTCTACTACTCTCTCTCTACTATTCACTCTCTACTACTGACTCTCTACTACTCTCTCTACTACTTTCCACTACTCTCTACTACTCACTCTCTACTACTGACTCTCAATTACTCTCTCTCTACTACTCTCTCTCTACTATTCTCCACTACTCTCTTCTACTCACTCTCTACTACTCTCTCTCTACTACTCACTCTCTACTACTCACTCTCTACTACTCTCTCACACTCACTCTCTACTACTCTCTCTCTACTACTCACTCTCTACTACTCTCTACTACTCACTCTCTACTACTCTATCTCTACTACTCACTCTACTACCCACTCTACTACTCACTCTCTACTACTCTCTACTATTCTCGCTCTACTACTCTTGCTCTACTACTCTCTACTACTCACTCTCTACTACTCTCTTCTACTCTCTCTGCTACCCACTCTCTACTACTCACTCTTTACTACTCTAGTACCCACTCCCTACTACTCACTCTGTACTACTCACTCTCTACTACTCTCTACTATACACTCACTACTACTCTGTACTACCCATTCTACTACTCACTCTCTACTACTCTATACTACTCACTCTCTACTGCTTACTCTCTACTACTCACTCTTTACTACTCACTCTACTACTCTCTACTACTCACTCTCTGCTACTCCCTCTACTACTCTCTACTATTCTACTACTCTCTACTACTCACTCTCTACTACTCTCTACTACTCACTCTCTACTACTCTTTCTCTACTACTCACTCTACTACCCACTCTACTACTCACGCTCTACTACTCTCTACTATTCTCGCTCTACTACTCTCTACTACTCACTCTGCTGCTCACTCTCTTCTACTCTCTACTACTCGCTCTGCTACCCACTTTCTACTACTCACTCTCTACTACTTTAGTACCCACTATCTACTACTCACTCTCTACTACTCACTCTCTACTACTCTCTACTATACACTCACTACTACTCTCTACTACCCATTCTACTACTCACTCTCTATTACTCTACTACTCCCTCTACTACTCACTCTCTACTGCTCACTCTCTACTACTCTCTACTACTCACTCTTTACTACTCCCTCTACTACTCTCTACTACTCACTCTCTGCTACTCCCTCTACTACTCTCTACTACTCTCTACTACTCACTCTCTACTCTCTACCTCTCTCTACCTCTCTCTCTCTACTACTCTCTACCTCTCTACCTCTACTTCTGTACCTCTACCTCTACCTCTCTATCAATCAATCATAGCATTTATAGAGCGCGCTACTCACCCGTGAGGGTCTCAAAGCGCTGAAGGGGGGGGAGCTGCTACTGTACAAGAGCCAGGATTGCTGCTGCTACTGCTCAAAGAGCCAGGTCTTGAGGTGTTTCCTGAAGGTGAGATGGTCCTGGGTCGTTCGTAGGTGTGTGGGGAGGGAGTTCCATGTTTTGGCTGCCAGGTAGGAGAATGATCTTCCTCTGGTGATGGTTCTGCGAATCCGTGGGATGGTGGCAAGGGCGAGGCTGGAGGAGCGGAGTTGGCATGCGGGAGTGTAGAACGAGAGGCGGTTGTTGAGGTATTTGGGGCCTATGTCGTGGAGTGCTTTGTGTGCGTGGGTGAGGAGCCTGAACGTGATCCTCTTGTTGACGGGGAGCCAGTGCAGGTTTCTCAGGTGGGCGGATATGTGGCTGTGGCGAGGGATGTCGAGGATGAGTCGTGCGGAGGCGTTTTGTATGCGTTGTAGTCGATTCTGAAGTTTGGCGGTGGATCCTGCGTATAGGGCGTTTCCGTAGTCCAGTCGACTGGTGACGAGGGCCTGGGTGACGGTCTTTCTGATTTCGGTGGGGATCCACCGGAAGATCTTTTGGAGCATTCTCAGGGTGTTGAAGCAGGAGGACGAGACGGCGTTGACTTGCTTGGTCATTGTGAGGGATGTGTCCTGGATGAATCCCAGGTTGTGTGCTTGGTCCGCGGGTGTTGGGGCGGAGCCCAGTGCTGTGGGCCACCAGGAGTCGTCCCAGGCAGAGGGGGATTGTCCGAGGATTTGGACCTCCGTTTTGTCTGAGTTCAACTTCAGGCGACTGAGTTTCATCCACTCTGCGACATCTTTCATACCTTCCTGGAGGTTGAGTTTGGCGGTTGTTGGGTCTTTGGTAAGGGAGAGTATCAGCTGGGTGTCGTCGGCGTAGGAGATGATGTTGATGTTGTGTTTGCGTGCGATGGCGGCGAGGGGGCTCATGTAGATGTTGAAGAGGGTTGGGCTGAGCTAGGAACCCTGGGGAACGCCACAGATGATATCGGTGGCCTCTGAACGGAAGGGAGGGAGGCAGACTCTCTGGGTTCTGTCGGAGAGGAACGAGGTGATCCAGTCCAGGGCCTTTCCTTGGATCCCGGTGTTGGAGAGGCGGGTTATTAGGGTGCGGTGGCAAACGGTATCGAAGGCTGCTGAGAGGTCCTGGAGGATGAGGTCGGTAGTTTCTCCGTTGTCCATCATGGTCCTGATGTCATCAGTGGCTGCGATGAGGGCAGTCTCGGTGCTGTGGTTGGCTCGAAATCCGGACTGGGACGCGTCGAGCAAGTTGTTTACCTCGAGGAAAGCAGTGAGCTGTTTGTTTACGGTTTTCTCGATGACTTTGGCCGGGAAGGGAAGAAGAGAGATGGGGCGGAAGTTCTTGAGGTTTTTGGGGTCCTCCGTGGGTTTCTTCAGAAGGGTGTTGATTTCTGCGTGTTTCCAGCTCTCGGGGAAGGTAGCTGACGTGAACGAGCTGTTTATGACGTTCCGGAGATGGGGTGCGATGATCGTGTCGGCTTTGTTGAAGATAAGATGGGGGCATGGGTCAGAGGGGGAGCCGGAGTGGATAGGGTTCATGACATTGGTGGTGTCTTCGGTGTTGATAGGGGTCCAGGTTTGGTGGCTGCAGGCGGAGTCTGGGGTCCAAAGCTGTCATGTATATCTGCGATCTTGCGGTGGAAGAATGTGGCGAGGGAGTTGTAGAGTTCTTGTGACGGTGTGACGTCGTTGTTGCTGGCGCTGGGGTTGGAGAGCTCTTTGACCATGTTGAAGAGTTCCTTGCTGTTGCGGGTGTTGTTGTCTAGTCGCTCTTTGAATGATGTCCTTTTGGTGGTTCGGATAAGCTGATGGTGCTCACGGGTGGCGTTCTTGAGGGCTGGCATGTTCTCTGTAGTTCGTTCGTGGCGCCAGGTTTTTTCAAGGGTTCAACAGGATTTCTTGGATTGTTTGAGTGCGTCTGTGAACCATGGGGTTTTCCTGTTGCCGGTCAGGCCCGGGGGTTATTCAGTGGTGCGAGGTCATCGGCGCAGTTGGTGATCCACTGTGCGAGGTTGCAGGCTGCGTCGTTGGTGTCAGTGGTGTTGGCTGGCGGGTTCTGGCTTAGTTTTGAGAGCAGTTGGTCTGTGGTGATTTTGTTCCAGCATCTGCGGGGGATCTGTTGTGTGCGGTGGTGGGATGTGTTCTTTTTGAAGGTGAAGTGGAGACATCTGTGGTCGGTCCAGTGTAGTCCGGTGGAGTGGCTGAAGGAGACGTGGTTGCTAGCGGAGAAGATGGGGTCGAGCCTGGCCGGCGAGGTGGGTGGGGGTGTTCACTAGTTGCTTGAGTCCGAGGTTGGCGAGGTTGGCGAGCAGGGTGGTGGTGTTGTTGTCGCTGTTTTTCTCCAGGTGGAAGTTCAGGTCCCCTAGGAGAATGTATTCTGGTGAGGCTAGGGCGTGTGGGCTGATGAAGTCGGCAATGGTTTCGCTGAATTGTGTGCGTGGTCCCAGGGGTCTGTAGATGAGCATTCCTCTGAGGGTGGTCTTGGGGTCGGTGTGAATCTGGAAGTGTAGGTGTTCGGCGGCGGGGAGCGTGTCTTTGATGGCGGTTGTGATGTCGATGGTGTTCCTGTGGACGATGGCGATTCCTCCTCCGGTTTGGTTGACGCGGTACTTCCGGGTGATCTTGCAGCCTTCCGGGATGGCTATGGCGATGTCGGGGGCAGAGGAGGCGTTCATCCAGGTTTCCGTGAGGAAGGCGATGTCTGGCGCTGTTGTGTCGAGGAGGTCCCATAGTTCGATGGCGTGCTTGTGGAAGGAGCGGGTGTTGAGGAGGATGCACTTGAGGTGGTTGTTGTTGTTGTTGCAGGGTTTGGAGGGTGTGGGGCGGGTTCGGAGGCAGGTGAATTTGCAGGTTTGACAGGTGAAGGGTCCGTGGGTGCGCTTCGGGGTGGCTCGGTTGCAGGCGGATGGTCGTTCGGTGTTGAGTGAATGGAGGGCCGCGGAGTCGTATCTCAATCGAGTCCTCTGGATCTGGTGGGGGCCAGGGTTTCTGGTGCTGGGTGCGGTCCAGGCGCGGACGGGTGCAAACAGGCTTGCCTTTGGCGCGCCCGTTGCGCTTCCGCGCGGTCTCCTCCATATATGGGGAAGTGGGAGGGAGGAGCAGCTGGGAGGCGGGAGCGGGGTGGCGAATGGGCGTCGGGGAAGCAGAAAACAGAAGGAAAAAGGGACAGGGCCACCGGGGAGCAGCGACGGGGAGCGGGAGGCGCAAGCAGGAAACAATCACGGGCAGAGCGACAGTACAGGAGTATACAGGTCAGGACAATGAATGCAATGAATGTAACAAGTGTAAAGGGGCACAGTAAACTAGCAAAAACACAAGATTCAAACTACTTGGGGCGCAAGTACAGCGTCAGGCACGTGGCAGCAGCGGTGTAAACACACAGGGAGCCGTGTGGTGCGTGGGGCGACCGGCCCTGCGAGCAGGGTCAAGCGTCACAGCTCACCACCGCGCGGTCTCCTCCATATAGGGCCAAGTGGGAGGGAGGAGCAGCTGGGAGGCGGGAGCGGGGTGGCAAATGGTCGTCGGGGAAGCGGGAAACAGACGGGAAAAGGGGCGGGCCGCCGGGGAGCAGCGGCGGGTAGCGGGGGGGCACAAGTGAGAAACAATCACGGGCAGAGCAACAGTACAGGAGTATACAGGTCAGGACAATGAATGCAATGAATGCAACGAGTGCAAAGGGGCACAGTAAACTAGCAAAAATACAAGATACAAACTACTTGGGGCGCAGGTACAGCATCAGGCACGTGGCAGCAGCGGTGAAAACACACGGGGAGCCGTGCGGTGTGTGGAGCGACCGGCCCTGCGAGCAGGGTCAAGGGTCACAGCTCACCACTGCGCGGTGTCCGCCATATATGGCCAAGTGGGAGGGAGGAGCAGCTGGGAGGCGGGAGCGGGGTGGCAAATGGGTGTCGGGGAAGCGGGAAACAGAAGGAAAGAGGGGAGGGGCCGCCGGGGAGCAGCAGCGGGGAGCAGGGAGCGGGGGGGCACAAGCGGGAAACAATCACGGGCAGAGCAACAGTACAGGAGTATACAGGTCAGGACAATGAATGCAATGAATGCAACGAGTGCAAAGGGGCACAGTAAACTAGCAAAAACACAAGATACAAACTACTTGGGGCGCAGGTACAGCGTCAGGCATATGGCAGCAGCGGTGGAAACACACAGGGAGCCGTGCGGTGCAGGGAGCAACAGGGTCACAGCTCACCACCGCGCGGTCTCCTCCATATATGGCCAAGCGGGAGGGAGGAGCAGCTGGGAGGCGGGAGCGGGGTGGCGAATGGGCGCCGGGGAAGCGGGAAACAGAAGAAAAAGGGGCGGGGCTGCCGGGGAGCAGCGGCGGGGAGCGGGGGGGGCACAAGCGGGAAACAATCACGGGCAGAGCAACAGTACAGGGATATACAGGTCAGGACAATGAATGCAATGAATGCAGCGAGTGCAAAGGGGCACAATAAACTAGCAAAAACACAAGATACAAACTACTTGGGGCGCAGGTACAGCGTCAGGCACGTGGCAGCAGCGGTGGAAACACACAGGGAGCCGTGCAGTGCGCGGAGCGACCGGCCCTGCAAGCAGGGACAAGGGTCACAGCTCACCACCGCGCGGTCTCCTCCATATATAGCCAAGTGGGAGGGAGGAGCAGCTGGGAGGCTGGAGCGGAGTGGCGAATGGGCATAGGGGAAGCGGGAAACAGAAGGAAAAAGGGGCGGGCCACCGGGCAGCAGCGGCGGGGAGCGAGGGGGCACAAGCGGGAAACAATCATGGGCAGAGCAACAGTACAGTAGTATACAGGTCAGGGCAATGAATGCAATGAATGCAACGAGTGCAAAGGGGCATAGTAAACTAGCAAAAGCACAAAATATACACTACTTGGGGCACAGATACAGCGTCAGGCATGTGGCAGCAGCGGTGAAAACACATGGGGAGCCGTGCGGTGCGTGGAGCGACCGGCCCTGCGAGCAGGGTCAAGGGTCTCTACCTCTACCGGTCTACCTCTAAACCTCTACCTTCACACCTCTTTCTACCTCTCTCTACACGCACACACACATATGCACATATATATATGCATATGCATTTATGTATGTGTATATTACTTTCTGGCAGTCGCCAGTAGGTAGTTGTAGTTAGGACCTATTTCCATAGGACTTCCGCAACATCCTAGTTCGAATAACTTTGGCGCCGGTTGACGAAATTTTCAAAACTAATGGCCAGGTCCAGTCCGCTCCTATCCTGAAAGTCTCGGGTGATTTATGATGCAGGGGCCGAGAAAAAAGGGGTGTCCCAAAACGTGTTTTCCCCATGCAATTTTCCATAGGAACCGTTTATCGCAGCTACAGCACGAACTGCTGAACGGAATTACACCAAATTTGGCAAAGTGGTCGACCTTAGTTCAGACTCATGCCTTTTACTTAAATGGTGTAAATCCGTTTGGTAGTTCCTGACAAAATCACAATTAAAAGTACATATATATCTATGGCCAAACAAGTCATCGCAGTCTCCTCCACCTGCTTCAACACCCTCCATATGCTCCGCAAGATATACAGATGGATCCTGACAGACACAAGGAAAACAGTCACCCAGGCCCTAGTCAGCAGCAGACTCGACTACATGAAACGCCGTCTACAGGGGCGCACTGATCAAGCTCATCAACAGACTGCAAAGAATCCAAAATGCCTCTGCACGCCTGATCCTCGATGTCCCACGCCGCGACCACATCACCCCCCACCTGCAGAACCTGCACTGACTACCTGTCAACAAAAGAATCTCCTTCAAGCTCCTGATCCACACACACAAGGCACTCCACAAGACCAGCCCAGCCTACCTCAACAGTCGACTCTTCTTCTACGCACCCAACAGGAAACTCCGCTTCGACGACTTCTCCCTGGCCACTGTCCCACGCATCCGTAGAGCCACAGCCGATCCTTCTCCCAGGGCACCGCCACAACCTGGAACACCCTCCCCCTCATCCTACGACAAACCAAAGACCTTCTAGCCTTCAAGAGACAACTCAAGACCTGGCTGTTTGACCAGTAGCAACATCACCCCCTCTCCCCCCCCATCAGGGCCTTGGAACCCTTGCGGGTATGTAGTGAGCTCTACAAATTGAATTGATTGATTGATTGATTGATATGGCCGCGCAGGATCTGAGCACCCTCCCGATCACGAGCTGTATGCTAATTGGCTGTCAACACGCCAAATCAGGAAGTGTCGGCAGCCAATAAAAAAAAACGAAGCGCGGACTCCCGCGCTTGGATGATAATTACCCCTGGGGGGCCAAATCCCGGGGGCATGACCATAAAAATAAAGGGTACCCTACACATATGCTATTCCTGTGGCTTTTCAGTCTTTGGACCTTAGTGACTTGCTACACTTTGCTCGAAAACATTGAAACCATTGCATCACGTCCAGTTTATCTAAATGTCAGCAGGGTTACGTATTTGCACGCATTTAAATCAAATGTTAGCACATTGTGTAGATCTGTGTCCTACAGGGATACAGACAGTGGCATGTAAACAGACTAATCGTGACGATAATTCTTTGTATGATCTGCTGTGCATTTATTCTAAATTGAATAATCTTACGTTCTTAAGAGGGTAAAAAACACTCTTGGATCGTAAAATTAATTTTCCTGACGGAAAGAGCGATCGGTCTGCACTTAGCAACCAGCTCTGCTCGGGAAGCCCTGTGCGGGCTCCAAAATGTCAGCGCCTTAAATCTGTGTCTCTGATCACAACGTGGACGGTTTGGCTTGGCCCCCTCACGCCCCCTTTAATTCTTTGCCTGTTACTTCCTCCGTTGCTGAGGCTGAACGAACTGCCTGGGTGACAAAGGGGGCACGTACAATAACAGCGGGTGGGCCCTGCTGGGATCACAGCCCTAATGATGGGGGCTGTGGTGGAGGGGGAGGGTCGGGCTTCCACTGCCAGCAGAGTCCCAGTTTGATTCCTTGCAGCGAGAGGGTAGGGGAGACAGGCCAGCGTAAGAGGGGACTGACTGGTGTGTGTGTGTGTGGCAGGGCATTAGGTGGAGGGGCGGCTCCGACTGCGAGCAGAGTCGCTGGTACCTCGCAGCAAGAGGGGCCAGAAAGACATGCCAGCCAGCTCTGCTAAGTGTCATGCGTCAGGCGTGATGCTATTGCATTTCAGTGCTGGTGTCCGCATTACCACACAAAATGCATTAGTCTTGCATACTTAGGGTCCCCCCGACCACCCACCCCCAGGCATGCTGTAACAAGAAGCCTTTGAAGCTGCAACAGCGAGCTCACTGTTCTTAAGAAAGCGTGCATGTGTCTGACGGTCGGTGTCAGGAACTTAAGGTGAACTGGAGCGCAGCGCAGTCTGGTGAATCAATATTCAATAGCACACCCACGATGTATTTTGCAGCTCATCATCTTTGCTTTTATGAAGGAGCGCTTCCCTGTGATTACTGCTCCTTTGGTGCAAGTCAGAGGCCATTCTGGAGGCGGGTGGCAGGTTAGATTTTCCTCCGGCTGCCGGGTGCCCTGCTGCGTGTCTCAACAGCTATGGTAAATATGACACCCGGCCGCGGCGATTTAATGCCCAGGGAGGTAGTGAGTCGCGATGCAGCAACAGTTGGTAACAGTCAGACAGTGGAGGTAATATCCGACCTAAGTGATCACGTGACGTCTTGTGGAAGCCGAAGGCCCCCTAACACTTCACTCTCACGGCTGTAAAAGACCAGTACAGAGTTGTGCCATCACGGATGCCCGCCCTTCAAAGTGGCGCCATGAGGATTGCACAAGGCAGCACACAAGGAAACAGTAAAAATGAGGAGAAATAAAGCATTTCTCCTCGTTTTGCCTGTATAAGACCAGTTTTCCCTGGTCTTAATTTTGACTCTGCCTCCTATTTACGCCACCCTTGTATATAGGGGCAGCGTGGCTTAAGCCTGCCTTGTAAATAAGGCGACGCCCCTAACATCATTATAAAGTTACTGAAAGTGATGTTATGGTGGCGATAGGGGCTTTTAAATTTGCCCATCAGTGTGGGTGACACGTGATTCAGGCTCCTTTTCAAAAGAGTAAAAGTCGCAAAGGCGACTCAGCATCCCCTGGGGTCAGGAAGTCATGCCTGTGCGAGAAGGGAGATGAGTGAAGGGCAGAGCAAAAGTTGGATAATTTACACAGACAGGTACTCAAATGGTAGTAGGGTAGTAAGATTTCCCCGGACAGTCCCGGTTTTCAGGAGACTGTCCCAGCATCCAATACTTTTCTGTTTTTTCGAAACATGTCTCGGTTTTTGGGAGAAAGAAAGGTCGTCAGTCTGCAAACCATAATTAAAATGTTACTCTCCTCTTAGCAGGCACCTCTAAAGACGGAAGGGATTTAAGTTATCTGTTTCTTTGAAACTTCACAGGAGGTCAGCTGCGTGCTACTAGCAGAGGGGGGGAGGAGGGCTCAGGGTGGAGGTCATGACACGGCTAATGGTAAATGAATGTAGCCTGGTAAATGTGCTAGTATATGTGTGTGCCGGCGCACAACACCCATTGGACTCATAGGGCTTCAGCCCCCCCGTCGTGTGTCGCAGCCCGGGATGAGACAGCTTCCTGGGCACACACACAGCTGCACCCAAGCACTTCACAGTTCTTTAAAAGGGCATTTGCATGTTAATGAGGCCTTGCTGTTGTTTCACCCCTTCTAAGAGCCCCTGCAGCTCCACTCTGCCTGTTAATTAAAGATGAAAGATTAAAGAAAGTTTTTATGAGTCCCCCAAAATTTGGCTCCAGTTGCGCCTCTGTGTGTGTGTGTGTGTGTGTGTGTGTGTGTGTTTGTGTGTGTGCGTATGTATGTGTGTATGTATGTATGTATGAATATATATATATATATATATATATATATTCACTGAAAAAAATATAGCTTTCAGACATGTTATAGATAGGAATTAGCATTTAAAAAAACCTTAGAAATTCACTGTAAAAACCATAGGTTTCAGGGGTGTTATAGTTAGCTGGACATTTCACTCGTACAAAACCATTGAAATTCCTCTGTAACTATAACTTGCGCGTCCTCAATCCACTGCTGATGATGTCACATATTACATCATTCATGACATGGTCAGTGACATCACTGATGACATCTCAAATGCCATCACTGATGACATCATACATGTGACAATTTGATACACCTCATCATACACTAGTATAACCTTTCAACACTCAATATAAAATATGGAGTACCATATTTGAAACCATTGACACATCAATACAAGTTTATAAAAACCCACTTAGTGATTCCTTCATCTACACACACATCTAAACACTTACCTATAGATTCACTCATACATGCTAACAAAGATCAATAGAACATTATTTAATATACTTTTACACCTACATCGGCATTACACACCAGCACACATCCTATTCACTTATGCAGTCATCCTACTCACTTATGCAAACAATTGATCATACTTACATTTACTGAGCTACACACTTATACAAACACCACTTTATTTATTCATATAGAAGGTAACTCATACTTAGTGTGTTATAAAATCACTATTACAAGTATACCGTTTTCGATACAGTCACTCATACCATCACTGAGTCTTATGTATACTTTTTCATATACAACAACTGTCACATACACTGCCTTTTATATTTCTAGTTTGTTGGACATGTATTTTTATTATTATTGTTATTATTATTATTATTATTATTATTAAATTAAATGTATAAGGCGCTCAGCTACCCAGAGGTTTCCCGGCGCTCAGACACATAGCAGACTGAAAAGACAGCACTTAAAGGTTGAATAGCCATGTCTTAAGGCCTTTGCGGAAGCTTTTGTGGCTCACTTCGTGACGGAGTAAGAAGGGTAAAGAGTTCCACAACATAGGAGCCAAATACGAAAATGAGCGACCGCCCATGCGTGAAAGTTTAAATCTGGGCACTAGGAAGTTAGCTTGAGATGCAGAGCGAAGAAGACGGGTGGGAAGATATGTCTGGACTAAGGCACATAAGTAGTGTGGTGCGTACCTCATTTAATCTTATGCATATAACATAAGGCCTTAAATTTTGTTCGATGCTCAATCTTAAGCCAATGAAGGTCACATAAAGTGCCTGAGATGGGGGATGTTTTGGGTACATGACGAAGTAATCTGGCTGCAGAATTCTGTACTACCTGCAACTTACATACTAACTCCCTATTCGCTGATAGATATAGGATGTTGCCGTAATCCAGCCTTGAGATAATCGAGGCCTGGATAACCATTCTTTGGGTGGGTTCAGGCAGCATCCATAGTATCTTGTGGAGCTATTTGAGAATAGTGAAACAAATAGATGTGGTCTTAGCTACTTGCTGTTTCATAGTAAGTTGATCATCAATCACTATGCCCAAATTACGTGCAGTCTGCACAGGTTTAGGAAGTTCCCCCATTTCTGATGGCCAATGGTGCGGGCCCCAGAGATCTTTGTCTTTTCTCATGATCAAATCATCTGTCTTTCCTCCATTAAGCTTCAACCAGTTAGTGTTCATCCATCTTGCGATTCTATGCAGCCCTTCCTGAAGGGATGAGACTCTGCAGTTTTTATTGGAGGATAGTGAAAAGAGAAGCTGGGTGTCATCTGCATAAGAGAAGATTGACAACCCAGCCTCTTCCGCGATGGTGGCTAAAGGCTGACATAAAGGTTTAAGAGCATAGGGCTAAATATCGAGCCCTGCGGTACTCCATGAGAAGTTGCATAGGACCTGGAGCACGCTGAAGGGGAGAAGACCTGGAACGTCCTGTCAGTCAGGAAGTTTTTGATCTATTGTAGAGCCGAACCAACAATTCCCAGGGACTGGAGCACTTTTAAAAGGGTACGATGAGACACCGTATCAAAGGCGGCACTTAGATCTAATAGGATAAGTGCTACCGTTTCCCTTTTGTCCAGATGTATAATTGAGAAATATATTTACTCATCACCACACCCATAAAGAGATTCACTCACCCAAACAACTGTTTCCACATACAGTCTTAACCTCATATACCTTCTAAATCAACAATTTACACCTCTTTCGACAGTCACACACCTCCCACCCAACCACATACACATTCACTATCCCATACAAATGCTCACTTAACTAATTAATAACTGATATAGACTTTCACATAGCTAGTAACCAACTTATGTAGTTGTTTACACAACAAGAGATAGTGTTATACAGGTATTCACACAGTTTAATCACTATATCATATATTTAGTGGGACACTTTAAATTAGTCACTTAGACAGTCAATCACAGTGCTACTAAATCCTCCATCCAGACACTTATACATCCACTTAGTCAATCAATCTATCAATCCACTTTATTTGATTTTTGTTAAAATCATAAGAGTACAAAAAGACAAATACGAAAACAACAACACATCCTTTAGAAACATTTAAGCCATCTCGAAATACAATAATTCTACAATAATTTAAAAAAGGCGAGTACCCAAATTACTAATTCATAAGACATTACTATTGCGATTTATACACAGTCTAGACCAGCACATCTTTTTTTCCTCAAACGGACAGCAGCAACAAGAAAGCAAGCAACATTAAAAGTATCCCAGGGGTTACTCAGCATTTGGAGATAGAGTAAGGCCAGTCTAAATTGCACAAAACCCTTGCCCCTCAATAATGACATTATGAACTTCCTCATAATATCATTGTAATAATCAAAGAACATCATGAAATGTAAAGTATTCTGTACAGAAAAATTATCACAATGGCAGGGTTCAACACCACCCCTGAAAATCACTCAACACGAAGTGGATCAAGTTAAAACGGAATCTTGTCAGGAGCCAGCGGTGAAAAGGTTTAGTCACCTTTATCAGGTAAGGTTCGATTGACAAGGGGGTTTTAGTCAAACTCTGCACCCTAGCTGATGGTTTCTGAAGCTCCCGCTCTTCCCGTTCCATCATAAGAGTATTCAAAAAATTAATTTTGACCCACTTCAAATCCTCCTTACAAATCCTATCAGGGGATTCAAATAATTCTGGCTGTCCTATTTTAAAAAACATACATTTAACATATGTCAGCCACTTAATACTATTGGCTTTATCCAAATTGATGATGTCTCGCAGAATCAAATGGTTCAATGTCAATTCTGGGTTAAGCCACATTTTGAGCCAGCACAGAAGTGGAGCTAAACTCATAATATCTGATACGCAGCCCTGCCCTAATTCCTGATGAATTGCATAAGTAGGTGTTGATTGAGGGACAGACAAAAGGCTACGGAGAAATCTATTTTTGGCTATCTGGACCCCTGGCTGTTGTTTAAAACCCCAAATAGAGGAACCGTATGCGGCAATAGCCAGGCACTTTGATCTATATATTTTCAGGATTGCCTTTACTGGCTTAGCCCCCAGGCGCTGAGCAAACCCTAATAAGGCTGTCGCTGACCTACTAACAGCCAGTCTTTTAACTTTGTCTTGGGGGACCCATGAGCCTTTGTCATCGAATAGTACCCCAAGGTAGGTAAAGAAGGTAACCCTGGACATTGATGCCCACAACAAGTCCATCCCAGCCGTACTGGAGATCCCTTCCAAGGAGCACCCCTACGATGCCTCAAAGGACTCCATCCTGCGGCGTGTCAAAGGCATGTTCACAGCTGAAGACCTGCGATAAATCATCAGATCCTGATGCACACCGTTACAAAAAGATGACTTTGATTTCCAAGTGTTTTTACCAATAGACTTAGTATGCGACTCCCCATTATTCACGACCACGTCTAAGGGCTGCATATAGGATCCAAAGGCATCTAAGAGTTTCTGGAGACCCAACGCAGTACGTGCTAAAAGGACGGCATCATCTGCGTATATGAGAACAGGTACTAAATTTTCTCCTACATGCGGGATGTCCAGACTATCTTCCTTTAAAGATTTGTCATGGGCGTTAATATAAAGAGTGAACAATAAGGGTGCCAATATACACCCTTGATGACGAAGGCCCCGATCAGATGTAAAAGATCTGGTACATCTACCATCCTGGGAAGTCCTAACTGACGCATAAAGGTCCCGATGGAGATCAGCCAGGAAGTAAACTAAATGTGGCTCAATGCCCATTTCTAGCAGGATGTTCCACAGCCTAGACCTGTTAACCAGGCCAAAGGCTAAGGATAAATCCATAAAGACCATGTGCAGTGTACCTTCTTTGGCCACAGTATACTTGCCAATTAATAGATGCAAATTGAGGCACTGGTCCATAGTGCTTCTTCCATGCCTGAAGCCATACTGCAAGTCTTATACAATCTTGTTTTTGTTAATCCACTCTGTAATCTTAGCTAAGACCACTTTTCCTAAAATTTTAACCGCGAAAGACTGCGATGATAATAGAGTGGCTCCAGGATACCAGAAACCCCTGCATGCCAGAAGTATTAAAAACATTAGCCAGTATTATTGACCAAAATTTAGGGTCGCATTTATAAAGGTCCGCCGGAACCCCGTCGGGACCTGGGGCTTTATTGCTTGCGGTCTCCTTTATAGCTTTCTCAATGTCGAAGTCATTAAACACAAAAGGGACTGTTCCCACTCGAGGAGGTGGACTGGCAATAGGAGTCAGTGTACTGGTGGACTCGTAGATTGCCCCAAAATAGGCTAGCCACTGCGCCTCTGTTATATTACACTCCTGCGCATCATTCTCAGCAGAGGAAAAAAATGGGGCATTTAAAATAGACCAAAATTTGGAGCTATCTTTTACAATCTCTACAGTTAAGAGTGCATTCAAAGCCTCTGTCTTAATTTCTGCTTTCCGCACTGCTAGCTTATACTGCTTACGGAGGCTCGCTACCAATGCCCTATCTCGTGGTACACTTTTCAATGCTAAAATTAATAGTCGATAAGCTCTCAAGCAGGTATCGTCAAACCATCTAGTGCCCCGGAACCCTTTGGTCTTGGAGCCAATTGTCAGATTGCTTCAATCTGTCTGCATAGTCCCTCACAGCCTTTGAGGATCAAGTCCTTTGGATTGGAGGGGTCTATACATGTAGCGAGATTCCCTTCAGCCTTTATACAAAAATCAGCAAAGAAGGTATCGGGGGTTACTTTAGACCATTTAAGCCTCCTCCCCTGGTCACATATTACCAAACTTTTTGTTCCACATTCCCCCCAAACCCAAAATGCCAACCCCGCCACCAAATGCTAAAATAACAGGGTTATGGTCACTATATGGTGACAACCTGGCATTGTAAGAAACTACTTTATCTAAACACCTGGAGGACAGAAATATGTAGTCAATAATGGTGTCTTTTTTCCTATATTTAAAAGTGGGACACCGCTCCTGTTTATATTAAATAGCCAGGTTCAAAAAGATCTGCTTCGGCCAAAAGATCCTCCAAAGCCTCCCCCCGGGATGAATGTTCAAAATGTGGAGTCCCCAATTACTGTGACCTAAAGGATCATCTATAAGACAATTTAAATCACAAGGATGTACATTAAAATCGCCCATTAATAAAATATAATAAGAAGTGGATTGTTTTAACCTATATTCTTCTAAAAAAGATTTAAGAAAACACAAGTGTTGGTCCTGTAGTCCGATTCCCCAGAATTATAAAAATGTACCAATAATAGCTTTGAATGACTAGACATGGTTACTTCTACTGCCAGACAATTTGGGGAATCAGCCTCTAACATTTTTAGAGAGCCCTCTATTCTAAGAGAAATGAGGAGGACTAAACCTCCTATTGCTCTTCCTGCTACAACAGGGCGTGCAGGTTGAAAAAAGACCTATACCCATCCACCCAGAAGTTTGCCCCCATATCCCATGTTTCCTGTAGCGCTATTATATCATGGGATTTAATAAAGTCCCGCCATAAGGGGCCAGCTCTTTTTCACCTCAATCCCGCAATATTCCAACTGAGTATGTTACAATTTCATAAAATTTCGCCTCGAGCATCAATAATACAAGGACCCTTCGAGGAAGAGGCAGCGTTACAACCCACATTATCATCTAGTCAATCGTTTTCATCCAATTGCACTAAAGGTAGAAATCTATTTGAGAGGGGTAGATTGCCCTCAACCATCTGGGGCAGACAATGGGCTAATTGTAAAGGTACACATGATTCCCTAGTATTGTTCTCTAGGCCTAACATGGCACAACTTCTAATAGGGTGGCTTGTTGATGGCTTGGGACAGCACCTTAAGTCCGCAACCCTTACTCCATCTCCGACTCTTGTAAAAATGTTTAAAGGAGGCTAGAAGAAACCCAAAGGAAGTGCCCTAATGTCATCCCCAGATACAGTGGAGGAATCCCAAAACAGCCGGTCTACAACATCCCGTTTATTGAAGTTGACTATATTACTGTTTACAGTCACCAGGTACTTGTTTGGGACCATTTCCAACCCAGGACTCCCTCCTTGCCAATATAATATGTGTTGAGATCTCAGATCGGCCATTGCAATATTGATCACACCAATGTTTCGTCTTTCGTATAAGCCCCATCGTGGATTCATTGTCGAGGTCCCTAACAGGAGGCACCCCAACAAGAACCGCGACCAAGGGGGTTGCTTCAGGTGGAAGATTAATTCTACCTCCTTTGTAGTTTGCATTATTAATTTGGGGTGCACATTTCTTAATGCCTGTCGCCATCAGGCCAGAGGACGATAAATTATCTGAGCTACGGGTGATTCGGCGAAACTTAGCTAATTTTTTTATTCCCCCCACTTCCACCTCAAGGTTAGATATTACCCCTCTTCCTGAGAATGGATGTAGTTGATTACCTACTGCTTTCGCCTTTGTTGACCGTGAGGAGCCCTGCTGACCGTTGTTTCGCCGTGGGAGGAGACTTTGGAAGCCACAACTTGCGGCACCCGGGTGCCGCTTCGCGGTTTTGGACTTTGGAGGGTGCCTTATTCACCTGGGCATCTGAGTTGTGTATGCTGTGGGGCGAGGCTGACAGTCCCGCCCACGGATACCACACGGGACATTTAATTGACGTACACGCCCGCTGCGCGGGAGCATCCCGGGAGAAGCCCGGGACAAGGGCGGGGCCGTCTGTGGCCGTCAAAGGCCAGAGGAGGCCGGGCTGGGCCATCCCTCCAAGGCTTGGAACATCGAGTGGATTGACACTACCATTAGTTTGGGTCAGTGGGTTAGTTTCATTTCTCATTGATCTATTTAGCTGCCCGATAGCCGTCTCTGGTAGATGGGGCTGGTGATGTGTTTTGTATGCTGTGGGTTGAAGGCACCAGAGCTAAGAGTGATATATTGTTCTGCCTATATCCCTTGTCTGTTGTAACTGGTTTATCTGTGTTATAACTGTTAAGATGTTGAACGTAGGGAAAGGGAAAAAAAGTACGACTAGCTGCACGGGTGGTTCTATAACTAGGACCATGGGCGAATTTATAATCAGGGCTGCAAATGTGCTGGAACGCGAGATAGCTTACACCGAGAAGAGATTGTCGACCGATCCCTCTTTTCTCAAGCGTTCCTCTCTCGGCACTATCAGGGATGTAGTTACCCCAGAGCAGTTATGTTCCAATAACCCCCTGGTAGAAAACAGGATGGATTCTAGTAGGTCGGTGGAGGCTACTGACCTATCTGATGATTGCTCCACAGTGGCTACCCCCACTATGAGTCCATTATTTGAGGTTAGCTCCAAAAAAAACAACACTGCACCCAGCAAGCGGGGGGAAAGGAAGTGGGGTGCATAAAGGGGCAGGTGTCTGAAAGTTATTAAAACCTCCAACTCTAGTAGGGCTGCTGCTACATTCTTCCAGTCCGCCACAGATAGCACGTCTCAATCTAGTGAAGTTCGAGAGAAGCAGCCTCCCGAACTGGTCCAGCATCTGCCGCCAACGGCACAGCTCCCTGACAACTTATTTGGCCAGATTGATCACTTGATGAAGGCACTGATGCTCCCCCTGTTTGAAAGAATACAATTAGTTCTTGAAAACTTGGGGAAATTAGAAAAAATTGTAGAGGCTAACTCCGTTGCTATAGAAAAAGGCTTGGATCGTGTGATAGTCCCCAATCATCCAGTCCAGGGAGGGCCAGTGATAGTTCCTGGTGAAACCCCTGTAGTTAGTTCTAATCCTAAGCTCCCTATTCCCCCCCTGCCCACCTTCCAATTTGTCAGCCGGGGTAATGCTGAGCCCAGCAAGTTAAATCTCCCAACTGGCAACAGAGTTGAAGTAATGGGGGGTAAAGACAAGAAGATATCGGAAAGATCCACAGTGGTGGAAGAATACTCCGCTAAAGAGAGGGAGGTTATAGGCGTAGAAGATAGGGGGATGAAGAAACACCCCTGTATTGATCTCCCCCCAGAATCAGCTCCTTATACTGTGGTTCTGTCAGGGGTACCCGAGATTCCACATGATAAGATGGAAAGTCACAGGGAGCTAAAGAACAAAGTCATTTTTTGGCATAGTAACTGTAGACCACTTCCCCCCACGTCAACGGCGAAATATTACTTGTAAGGAGGGTGAGCTGATTGGGTTGTGGATGTAAGGAACAGGCAGGGGGTTGTATAATTGTTAATTTTAGAGACCCCAGAGCAGTTAGGTTTATCTGTGATGGAAGGGAATATTGTAGGGAGGGTATGATTAAAACGCTTCACTTGAGTTATTTCTATCCTCGTTGTACCACAGGTATCCCCCTGCTGCCACGGAACTGGTCTGAATTCCCTTTCATCAAACAGAACAACCATTCTAGACAAAGGGGAGTAGGAGGTCCTTAGAACGATTATTTAAGACCCGATCTTACATTCCAGCTCAATAATCGCTATGAGGTTCTTTCCTCGCTCGAAGTCAATGACTGACTGAGTTCACACCCGCAGGCGAATCTGGTCGGGGGGGTTGGCTTGGGAGGTGATGCTTCTACATTGGTACCCTATAGCCCCATTCCACCATTGGCTAACGTACCTTCTAGCCCCTCACGTTATGTAGTCCCAACCCCTGAGGAACACCTTGAGGTTGAAGTAACAAGCAATGGGCAGATTGACCCCTATAAGCAGAGGTCAACCTTGGTTCTTGCCTCCTGGAATATAGCAGGCCTAGAATCAAGGGCGGCCTCTGTTGAGTGGGCCTCTTTTGTCAAGGAAGTGGATATCTGGGCCTTCCAGGAAACATGGTCTATTAACCCTGTGTTCCATGATGGTTACCTAAATTTCATAAAACCAGCTTTAAGAGGGCACAGAGTTAGGCCACTGGGGGGTCTTACGAGCTGGGTTAGGCAGTACGAGGGGATTACAGTAGAGGAGCTAGTACTGGATAGTCCGGATATACAAGCTATTAGAGTCAAATCCGTTAAAGGTCTTGACTTGCTCCTGCTCAACGTACATGCTAGAGGCCTTCCGGGAGGGAGATCTTCACAGGTTGTTTCTACTTTAGAGTCATTCTTGGCCGAAGGGCCCCCAACGCCAATCTTGTTATTGCAGGAGATTTTAGCACCTGCTTTGAGCCCTTGGATAGTGATGATAGTAGTCTTAGTGCTGAGGTGGACGAAATTTGGGGCATCCCCCAACTGAATCTTCCCCCCATTAAAAAATGGTCTGAAGCAGCCCTACAACTAAAAGGGCTGTGCTTGGAATAGGGTCTAAGAGCAACAAACGGTAGAACAAGGTCCGATGCTGGGGGAGAGGCGACCTTTGATAATGGCCGATCAAAAAGTAGAATTGACTATAACCTAGTGAAAGTCGAGTCTTGGCATTTAGTCCAAGATATGGTAGTCCAAAGTCGCCCTGAGAGTTACCAAGCCGAGGAAGCTCTGGTGACTCTGCCGTTTTAACTTCCCCTTCCCTGGATCGGACATCGCTGCAGAAGGGAGGAACCTTTTATCATCGCGCAGAACTGGGGCACTTTAATTTTACTTTGAACAATCACCTGGACCTGCCGGAGAGTGAGGACGGGGCTGGGACTGCGAGGCCCAGCATCCAGAGCGGCCTGGCATTCGCCGCAGCTGGAGCCTCTTCCTGCCCCGCCCCCCTGCAGCACCTGAAAACGGCTCGCGGCCCCCGCTCCACAGGAGCCGCTCACAAGCCGAGGAAGCTCTGGTGACTCTGCCGTTTTAACTTCCCCTTCCCTGGGTCGGACATCGCTGCAGAAGGGAGGAACCTTTTATCATCGCGCAGAACTGGGGCACTTTAATTTTACTTTGAACAATCACCTGGACCTGCCGGAGAGTGAGGACGGGGCTGGGACTGCGAGGCCCAGCATCCAGAGCGGCCTGGCATTTTCCGCAGCTGGAGCCTCTTCCCGCCCCACCCCTTCCCAACTTAACCCTTCCCCTTACCGCGAACGCGGGACGCGCGCGAGACAAAGCGCGAGGCGAGGCCAGGGGCGGGCCCGTTAGAGCCTGTGTAAGACCGGACCGGGCCCACTCTCTAACTCCATTTACCTTATGCTATAAGATTTGTGTGCATGTTCTCCTGCCCCTAGTACCAAATATTTGTGTATGTTGTTATTTAGAAAGGCGTTTGGCTTAGTATATTTTCTCCTGTGAAAATGACACCCCGTGGAAGCAGGAGTAAAACTGCCGCTGAAGGGGGGCCAGATGGTAGGACCCTTAGATAGTTTCCTAATAAAGGCGAATTCTTTTATTGACCAAGGCATCGCCGACCTTGAACGTAGAGTCTCCCAAGATCTAGCAGTTGCCTACCAAAAAAGTTCTACTTTTGGGCCATTTAGCTACTGCCAAAACACCGGACCAAACTAGGAAACCCACCCTAATAGAGGTTAGTGCTGATGTGCATAGTCAACCAAATGTGGTGGACTTATCAGCATCGGTATGCCTATCAGACTCTCTAATTAGCCTAGAGTTGGAAAAAACTCCAGACCTATCATTGCAAACTACTCCAGAGGTCACAAGACAGTTGAGAGGGAATAGGGAGGGGGCCGTTAAGAAAAGAAGGAATCAGCAGAAAAGTAAAAGGGCAAAAAAGACACACAAGCTAGCTACTCACCAGGGAAATAATTTAACTAACCTTGCACTGAAGAAGTGGGAAAATAGAAACATAAATTCATCAAACCCTCCTATTAATGAGTTATTGGGAAATACGACTACTGATGTTTTGACTATTTCAGTAGGGGGTGAAAAGGAAAAAGAAAATGCGATTGATCGAGGGGTAGATAAGCTACTTTTGATAAAAGTGGGAGAGTTAATTAAATCCTACCTCTCTCCGCTAGAAAATAGTTTATTACGCATTGAAAAACAATTAGCCTTATTAGTCGGTGTATCTAAAAAGAAAGATCCATTAACATCGGGGATTCTAAAGCAAGGAGGAAATAAATTGACCACAAATAAACCTGTGGTCCCAAAGGTAATTAAAGCAGTGGCTAAGGGCATTCCATATTACCTAAATCTCCTGCTATAGCAACCGCAGCAGAGAGGAAAATTATTGAAAAATCCAAAGATCCTGCTGCGCAGGATAAGGTGATCAGTAATACCCCCATAGCACCTACAAGGAATGACAATAGGGACCCTAGTAGGGAAATACATCATATGAGACCTCCCGTCAATCTTCCCCCAGAGACTAGCCCCTTTGTGGTAGTGATGACTGGGGTCCTGGAGTTGTCTGATACCACAGACGAACCTTCCTGGGCATTAATGAATAAGGTCCAACACTGGCTAAATAAGAATCGTCCTTTACCACCTTACGCCCCGAGCCAGATTTTAACGGTACGTAGAGTCCCCTGGGTGGGTCATGGAAGGAAATCGATTCAGGGAGACTGTATATTGGTTAATTTCAAGGATCCCCGTATTGTGAATTACATCTGCTCTTGGGGCCCCTGAAACACGACTGAGGGCATAGACACCAAACGTCTCTCCTTCTTTTACCCTCCTGGGACACACAATGATTTAGGTCACCGACAAAATTGGCAAAGAGTAGGTAACCGAGCACTGGATAGAGACTGGGAAGATTGGGGTGGCAACCGCATTACATATACCCCCAGGGTGGATTGGGGAGGAAATTCCACCAGATACCCCACACAAGAACCTTCCTTTAGGGACCATTGGAGAGGATTTCCTACTACAAATAGATATAGCTGTTTGGAGATGGTGGACTGACCACCAACCCCAAATGGGTATCAGATGGCTGGGGGGTGGCAGACTTCTGGCACCTTGCCACACGGCAAAAAAACATCCCCCCGTCAGGTAGAACCTATTCCACTGGACTTAGGCAGTACCCCAGTGGCTGTGACCCAGAGTGCTGAGGTGGATTTAGATGGTATGACTGATGGCCACTTAATTTGTCTGATCTCGTGGAATATAGCTGGTCTTTCACGGAGACTTGAGGATCAGGCATGGTTAAAATTTGTTGAACCCTTTGGGATTGTTTGCCTCCAGGAGACATGGAGTAGGGGATCTCCTGGATTAGATGGATATCAAACTTTTTACGTTGCAGCAGAACCCTCACAATCGGGAAGAGCTAAGGGTGGCCTTATGACAGCCATCTCTGTAAAATATGACAACATAAAAACTGAGTTATTGATGTCATGTCCTTTGTTCCTATTACTTGTGTTAAAGGGTTTGTTCTCAGTCCCTCTCCTTCTAATCAACTGGTATTATAATATATTCGACCCCCAATCTACAGTGGTGATACAGAGACTACAGGATGAGATTGTTAAAGCAACAAACAGTATATCTCCTCTTTTTATTATGTGGGCAGGTGATTTTATTTGTTGTTTGTGTAAGTCCAGTGGCTCAAGAGTTTGTGGCTTGGCAGAATTAGATGAGCAGCCGCTTGTACATTTTAAGCATACAAAGCAAGGTGAGGCCTTAAATAATATCATAATTATTAATGATATTTGTGTTTTGGATATGTCTACCTTCTCGGAAATGTTGAGTATTCCTACCTTTCATCGTGCAGGGGGCCAAACGAGTGTTATAGATTTTGTTTTAGTCTCCAGAAAATATGTTCATCTTGTCAAAGATTTTCAGATTCAGGTTAATCCCACAAGTGATCATAACCCACTTGTTTTGAGCCTATGTCCTGCGTTTAAGAGAACGCAGACTGCAGAACATCCAGTTAAGTTTAGTCAGAATAAGGGGGTTACCTTAAGGTGGGATAAGGTTGATGCAAAACTCCTGGAGAAAGAGATTTTTAAACAAAACAAACAAATGCTCGAAGTCTGCTTAACGCCGTCAACTGAGCCGGATTTAATAGTTGAAAATTTTGAGGCTCTTTTAGCAAATGTGGCCTTCCATCTTTTGAAACCAAAGGGGGTACAAAAGGGTAATACTCATAAGTGGTTTAACTCTGAATGCTCCAGAGCACAATCTAGCGTAACGAAGGCCTTACGTCAGGAGCCCCGTGATAGGTATTTGGTGAGAGTGGCAAGGAAAACTTATAGCGATGCCATTATCAAACGTAAAACTGAACTAAAAAGAGAGGCATGGGACGACTTGGGCAGAGCATCAGAATTAAAAGATAGTCGACTCTTTTGGGATGTCGTGAATCGTCCTTTTCTAAAAAGTGAGGATAAGGAAACCTTGCAGATGCACATTCCAGGGAGCATATGGGAGGCATACTATGGGGGAATTTTTTATCCTAAGGGGGTTTCTTCCTTTGTCTTCTGTTTTGAAGGGCTCCCTGATACATGGAGAGAATCAGCAGACACGCTTAGTCTCTCATTGACTCTTCCAGAGGTAGAGGCTGCTCTTAGAAAGGGTATAGCTTTGAAAGCCGCAGGACCGGACGCAGAGCCTCTGGATCTTTTTAAATACAACACAGATGTGTGGGCTCCCCTCTTATTACTCCCGTTTAAAGCAGTTGTGGTTGGTCGTATCCCGACCTCATGGCAAGAAGCGGTATTGGTCCCGATATTTAAAAAAAGGCAACAAAGATGATCCTAGTTGTTATAGACCAATATCGCTAATAGACGCGTCCTGCAAACTCATGGGCAGAGTGATTCTGGCTCGCTGAGAAACTTGGGCCGAATCCAATGGAATCATCGTCGAATCCCAATATGGGTTTAAGCGGGGTAAAGGCACAAATGAGCAGTGCCTAAATTTGGCGCTGATCATGGGTAAGTACATGAGAGCCAAGCGTGGCTGTATCCACCTGGCTTTCATGGACTTATCCTGTGCCTTCGATACTGTTTGCAGGGGAAAATTATGGCAAATAATGGAGTCTATGGGTTTCGAGGAGCCATTGGTCACTTTACTTCGCAGACTTCATGCTGCCACCACAGTAAAGATCAGATTCGGCCCCACTGGGGAGACGACAAAGCCCATACCATCAACTGAGGGTGTCCGCCAGAGGTGTATATTGGCCCCTTTCTTGTTTTTGGTCTATACCAATGGGTTGGAAGCCTTTTTGTTAGAAAGTTGTGCTGATTTTCCGCAGGTAAACGGCAAACGTATACCGATGTTATCTCATGCGGATGACACAGTTCTAATGACCCTAACTGCAAATAGCATGCAGATTTGCCTAAATGCTTTTGAGATTTTCATGCAGGGATTAGACCTAAGGGTCAACTTTGCCAAGTCTTTTGCCATGGTCTGCGGCCCGAAAGGGGTTAAATCTCGCAGGCTTGTGGTAAGGGACTCGACCATCGAGAAAGTTGATAATTTCAACTATCTGGGGAACTTATTCAACAAAACACTAAGGGGTCGATTAGGATCGCGGACGGACTTGAGTCCGTCCGCAACCCCTGAGGAGGAGGGAACGTCCGCATGGGCTGCGGCGTTCCCTCCGATCAAATTAGGATGTGACCGCCAGGGTGGCGGTCACATCCTCTATCTCTAACATTGCGGCGGGTGCAGCTTCAAGCTGCACCCGCCGCAATGTAAAAAATCCATGCACAGCATTTGCGTGCACAAAGCGGCAGGCACCGCGCGGTGCCTGCTGCATTGTGCACGCAAATGCAGGGGGGTACCATAGGTACCCCCCATGTGCACCCCCCACCCCACCTTCACCCAGGGGGCCCGCAACGGGCCCCCGAAGTGAAGGTCCGTATGCTTTTCCACGGCGGTAAAGCCGCCGCGGAAAAGCATATATTTTCAGACATCCTAATATGCCTGGCGGTGTCTGATAGACACCACCAGACATGTTAGTGCTTTTCCGCCGCGGTCGCCTTCCGACCGCGGCGGAAAAGCGGCGGACAGATTATCAGACCCACCAGCCATCCTAATTTGGCGGTGGGTCTTTGGAGTCTCCGCCGCGGTTTTTCCGCATCCTCCAGGCCGGCGGACACTTCCGCCGGCCCGGAGGATGCGGAAAAACCGCCATCCTAATCGGCCCCTCAGTTGGGATCCGTTAAAGTTAGCCCGTGTACAAAAAGCTACCCAAACTGTTGAAGCTATTTTTCGTTTTTTAAGCAAACTGGGGCAGAGGCCGGTTGCAGACCTGAAATCCCTATACAAAGCTAAATGTATCCCGGTTGTAACATACGGTGCGGGCGTATGGGGTACTCAACCCTGCAATAACATCCAAGTAATGGAAAATAAGTTTATAAAACGCCTCTTATGTGTCCCTCCAAGCGCTTCTAATCTTTTTTGCCATACCGAAGTAGGCTTGGAATTTGTGAGTGACATTATCCATGTTTCTCCTTAGTTGCTTTGGATTAAGGTCTGGCGCTCGGACGATCTGAAACTTACTAGGGAAATATTATTAGATTGTCTTAACCTTGAACATTATGATAAGATCCCATGGTTATCATATGTTTGGGATACTTTCCTTAGAATAGGCTTGGGCCATATCTTTTCAAAAGTTGAGACCATCGGCGCTGAATCAAAGCAATTAACCAAAGAGGCGTACCGTTTAGACTTAGGGATGTTGCGAAATAGCGAGAGTGCGGTCTACCATAGGGGGAGGGTGTATCACCAACCTTACCTTTCGTATATAGAGCAGACACAATGGCGTTTTTATTTAACTAGGTTTCGTCTGAACACATTGCATTTCTTATTTGCATTCCCACAACAGGTTGGTTGGTGTGAGAGTTTACCCTTATGTGCTTGTAACAATCAAGTGTCTCAAAATACTCTTCATTTAATACTTTTTTGTTCACTGTACAAAGATCCAAGGAATAGATTTATTAGACCAATCTTGTTATCTCTTGGGTCCCGTAATTTTAAAGAGGGATATGAACATCTACTCTCATTATCAACTCCAGTAATATGCAATGCTGTTCTTAGTTTTATCAGAGTAGCACTCAGTATTAGAAACCGATATTAATTAACTACTGTTATAGACTGTTGACCCTCATAAATGCAACTAGCTTATAGCGAGGCACCAATATTCATTCATTGTATTTGTACTAAATTGATTTGTAAATGATGTATTGACAAAATGTATAATGATTTGAAGTCAATTGTAGAAAGTTTTAATTTATCTAATGTTTTGTTATACTTTTATGATTCTGTCTTTACGAATCGAAATAAAGTTTCAATGACTGACTGAGTGACCATAACCCTCTGGTCCTTACACTGAAGGATATGAGTTTTCATTGCCCATGCGAACCCGTAGTCGAGCCCGGCCTTAACCAAGTAGTTGTGGCCAACGACATGAGGAGGGTACGTTGGGCCAAGGTCGCTCTCGATGAAAAGAAAGCGCAAGAGATCAGGGCCCTTGACTCGGGGTCGTTAAAGAAATTTAACAGCTTTAAAAACCAGGAGGACTGTAAGGCTCACATAACTGGGGGTCCATAATGACCTTTTTTTAACCTTAAAAAACTATTTTATAAATATCAAGCCAATTAAAAAGATCTCCACCTTGAAACCCAACTCGTGGTATAATCAGACGTGTAGAGCCGCCCACAAGGAGTTAGTGGCAGCAATTAAGGAAAGGAACCACAGCATTACTAAACAGTCCCGTCTGGCTTATAAATCTACCTTGAAAAAGGCTAGGAGGGACTGGGATGAGGGGCGATGGCAGGATCTTCTGACAGCATGCAAAGGTAGAAACATGACCCGGTTTTGGGAACTGGTTAAATGGGGCAACGGGCAACTCTCAACAATTCCCATTAATAACGTAGAGCCCCATCGTTGGGTTGCCTTCTTCGAAGCCCAATTCAAGAACAATAATAACAATAAGGCTCCCGACCCCGTTCCCATCTTCCCAGATTCACCTCTGCTTTTTACTACTAAAGAGGTCGAGGCAGTTTTAAAGGCTATTCCTTGTGGTAAGGCTCCGGGGCCTGATTGTATTCCTGCGGTTTTATTCAAGCAGGACCCTGACTTATGGATCCCCTATATTACGAACCTTATCAATGGGATAGATAGGGGAGCGCCGATCCCATCGTCTTGGTGCGGCGTGGAAATTATCCCTATTCATAAGAAGGGTGATCGTTCTGCTCCGGCCAAATACAGGCCTATAAGCCTTATCGACGCCCTACAGAAAGTTGTAGCGAGAGTAATCTTGGGTAGGATCCAGCTTTGGATGGACGAGGAGTTTATCCTTTCCCCGTTACAAGCTGGGTTTCGACCCCATATGGGGACATTGGATCAAGCCTTTAGATTCGTTAGGCTTCACTGGAAGGAGGTTCTGATAGGTAAGGGCATGATTTTCGCTGCATTCGTGGATTTAAAATCTGCGTTTGATTTAGTCCCATGATCTAAACTTTGGGATGTTCTGTTGAATCTGGGAATGCCCAAAGAACTGGTTGCTCTGGTGGTCCGGCTCCATAGGTCCAACTATGCACAAGTCCGATGGGGAAAGCCAGGGGAGGTCACCGACAAATTTATAGCGGGAAAGGGTGTCAGGCAAGGTTGTGTGCTGGCCCCCACACTATTTTCCCTTTTTATTAATGGGGTGGTGCGGTACTTTGACAATCAGCCAAGGGATGCACCATTGCTAGCAGGCCAAAGAGTCCCCCTGCTCATGTTCGCGGACGATACGCTGATTATATCCAAGACGAGACAGGGGCTTCAATTAGCTCTGTCTCGTTTTGAGGAGTTCTGCCACGACCATGAATTGGTAGTAAACATTGAGAAGACAAAGTTTATGGTCCTTCATGGGGCTAGGTCAGTATCTTCAAGAGTTTTCATGAGCGGGAAACTCTTGGAGCACACCAATGTCTTCACCTACCTGGGAGTTACTTTTGGCGATAGACTGAGCTGGTCTCCCCAGCTGAAATTATTGGTGCTGAAGCACTCCCAACTAGCTGGGGTCCTGCTAAAGGAACATTGCCTTTCAATTACCAAACCCATTGTTCCTGTTGTCAAGATGTACACCACTAAAATTATTCCCGCTATTTTGTACGGGGCAGAGATATGGGGCGCGTGTAATTTGTTCCAGTTAGCACAGGCCCAGAATAAATTTATGAGATCCATTGTAGGCCTCCCCAAATCTACCCCTCCGATCCCCCTTTTGCTAGACCTAGGTTGTCAGCCAATTGAGGATATTGCCCGGTTTAGTATGCTGGCGTTTTGGAGAAGACTATGGATCACTCCCGAACTTTTCTTATTCGCCAGGGGCTTGATTGAAGTTAAGGGGGTTGGATAAGGCAAATAAAATTGTATGGCTAAGCAGTATTAAAACCCTGCTTAGCAGGATGGGGATGAGAGATTTGTGGGAGTGCCCAGAAACTGCGTCATTTCCAACCAAATCTGCCTTTAAAGCCGCATATTGGAACCTCATTAAAACTGAGCGGTTCTCATCTCTGAGCCGTTCATCTCTAACCAGAGCCTACTGTGATTTTAAAGATGAATCCTCGATGGAAAGCTATTGGGATCTAATAACTAAACCTAGAGATCGCAAGCTTTACCATCAGTTCCGTGTCGAGACTCTTCCCACAAGGAGATTTATTAGTAAATGGTCCCTAGGCTGAAGTGCCATGTGTCCGTTTTGCCCCGAGCATACTGAAGATATTAACCACCTTCTCTATGTTTGTCCAGCCTACCAGCTCCCACGAAGTACGTGGCTCAAACCTATATGTAGATCCTTGGGCACCTGTCTTGCAATGGCCGCTAAAAGGCTATTAAAAACAGGTTGTAATGAGACTACTGTTATTGGGGTGTCCACATTTCTGAGCTGGGCTTGGGCTATTCGGGAAAAAAGAGTGGGCTCTTTGAGCTAAATGAATTATTGTATTAATTGGTTTGACTGAGCATTTTTATAGGCGTTGCCCTTTGTTTTTTATATAAAAAGTCTTGTGATCATACCAGATTTAATCTTTTCTTAGTATTGTTTTAAAGTACTTCCGCTATTTATACTTTTAATTATGACTTTTTATCAGACAGTTTTATGATGAGTTCTGAGCTTTGTACATTTTTGTAATTTGAATTTCTGTCTTTAATGATGAATAATCGAAATAAAGACTTTTTTAAATTGATTACCTAAGTATTCCTCAACAGAATTAATGCTTTTTACTAAAGGGGGATTAGGCAACAAACCTACATTGGGAACAACTTCCATGGTATGTTTTTTGTCCATTAAAAAGGAATCAAGCCTCTCACATTTTTTCTTGAGGTCACCAACACATGTATTAAGAGTGTCAATAATATCTTTGACAATACCAATTAATATGGACTCAAACCGCTCATTTAAGATCTCCTCTATCAAAGTCCGTGAAGTCAATTCTATGCTTTCATCTAGCTTAAAAGTCGGTTTAGAGGGACCTTTTTTTAGAGATTTTTGCCGCTTGTCATTTTTCCTGTTGAAACCCTTTTTCTCCTCAGGGGCCCCAATTGAACCCGTTATAGGGCGGTCCTTAACACCAGAGGGAGTCTCCACAACAACAATCTCTGACAAGACAGTCTCGGGGGTTAGGACTTCCCTCCTCGGATTTGAGGCGCTAATCAGGACCACCGGTTCCAATAGTACAGGGACAAATAATTGATGATCAATAGCCGGGAACCCCTCACCGCAAATGTGACTAGTACCCAGCCTCAACTCCTTTTCTGCATTAGCAATCTCTTTGTTCAGTTCTCCCACAGCAGAAGTCAAGTATGAGATTATTGAGGGAGTCTTTGAGTGAGTCTTTCTGGGGACTTTGGCGTTTAGGCTCCACATTACCCACATGTTTGCGCTTACCCATTTAGCAGATATTAGGGGAGCCACCCTCTGTCAGGCTCTGATGAGTGCAGACGGGCCCGCCCTTGGCCCGGGCTTCACCCGGGCAGCGCCCGCGCCTGTCCTGCGCTGCGGGAGGACTGCGCTGAATAAGAGGGCCTCCTGCACCCTCCGATGACATTGTCACATAGCGCCCTGTGCCATGCAAGGCCCTCTGAAAGATGCAGGCCGCAACCGCCTGGCGGGTCCCCTCACGGCGGTGCAGTGCGGCAAAGCAGCTGGACCCTGGAAAAGCAGGTGAGAGCTTCTGCAGGGGGGTAAATGGAGCCGTTCCCCACACATGGTTGAAACAAGATTTTGGCACGTCCCACGCTGCTGGAGGACCGCGCTGAATAAGAGGACCTCCTGGGCCCTCTGATGACGCCGTCGCCTAGTGCCCTGCGCCACGCAATGCCCTCTGGAAGATGTAGGCCGCAACCGCCTGGCCGTTCCCCTCACGGCGGTGCGGTGCGGTCCAACTAACCCACTAGGTACCTCCAGTAAGCGCCAAAGAGCTGCATTGTAGAGAGGGTTAAAAGGGGCGTGGCCTCTGAAGACCTATGTGCAACGCAGCTCCCTGGCGCATACTGGAGGTACCTGGTGGGCTAGTTGGCCCACAGGGACCCTCAAGATTGAAGAGGGATTAATTCCTCAACTTAAAACGCACCACTGGGCGTGTTTGCACAATGGTGAAGGAAGGGGGCGAGGTCTGAGGTGACATGTCTGCAAACACCCCCTGTGGCACATTTTAAGTTGGGGAATTAATTACTCTTCAATCCTGAGGTCCCCTGAGGGTCAACTAGCCCACCAGGTACCTCCAGTATGCGCTAGGGAACTGTGTTGCAGAGAAGTGTTCAGAGGCCACGTCCCTTTTTACAACACTCTGCAACACAGCTAGTGGCACTTACTTGAGGTACCTGGTGGGCTAGTTGGCCCCCAGGGGACCTCAGGATTGAAGAGGAATTATTTCCCCAACTTAAAACGCATCACAGGGCGTGTTTGCACACATATTACCTCAGGACCTGCCCCCTACCTTCACCATTGTTAAACGCACCCCGTGGCGTGTTTTAAGTCGGGGGATTAAGTCCCCCAAGGGCTAATTACCAAAGAAGTGTTGGAGCCCGCGCTTCAGTTTTTTTTGTTTATCGGCAAGATCTGCGCATCTTGCGTGGATTTTGCCTTTTTTTTTTAAATAACATTTTTGGGCCTTGGGGGTCCTTGTGGGACCCCTGAGAAGGCCTAGAGTGTCAGGGTGTTTCTACTCTGCCCCCTTTTTGCCTCGGCACGGCAGGGTGCGCGGATCCTCCGAGGCCATAGATATATATGTACATTTGATTTTGATTTTCTCAGGAACTACTGAACAGATTTACACCATTTAAGCAAAAGGCACGAGTCTGAACCAAGGACTACCTCTTTGCCAAATTTGGTGTAATTCCGTTCAGCAGTTCGAGATAAAGCCGCGACGAAGGGTTCCTATGGAAAATTGCATGCTAATACTTTAAGTCTTGCACGTTAGAGTTTCTTCTGCCCTTTGGTGAGCATCGAGTGCTTCCCGATGCCCAGGATCCACGTTGACGTGGCGGTTTGTCCTCGTGGCTAAATCACAGCCGCTAATATCAAACTAAAAGGTTGCCCTGAGTGAGGACGCCCTCACGGAGAAATACCTCTTGCGGTGAAGACAGCAGAGACATCTGCATACCACTTCCTCACACATGCCAGGTTTCAGGCTTTACGCGTTTCAGATTTGCATCCTTGTTCACTAGCCACCCAGTAAGAAAGAAAAGCAAGCGTTAGGGAGAATACTTACCAGAAGAAACTTTACAATCCTCTGGTGGGAGGCTCACCCAGAGGATAGCGACATGTAGGTTGTCAATTATGTGTAGATCCACACCCGGGAACGGTGAATAGCAAAATGGTATTTATTTACACATAGGTGCAATAATAGGTTTTTATGTGAGTAAATCTACATGTGTAATTTTACATTAGTTAATCAAGCTGTTGGATTGTTTTCTGTCCCTCATGTCCCTCATGTCCTCTATCAAGCACTGAGGCCTTCATTTTGCATCCTCAATTTGAGCTCCAGAGATATCAGGAGCATTTTTTTATGTGCAATTTTTATTGGGTTTTTGTCCAATATAATTATATATGAAGAGGAACATTAATTGGCTTTCATCTCAGAGCATGCACACTTCAGTATGGGTTTCGTAGCATAGGGCAATATAAAACATTTTCAATTAGCATGTCCAGTTCCAGCCCATTGAATTCCCACTATTTGCCCCATATTTTGGAATGCTTTTGAGTGCAGCCTTTTGCCATGTATATAAATGATTCTTGCTGTGCACACCAATCTATTCCTTTGTGCCATGTCGCCAACGAAGGTGTGTGTGGGCAGTTTTATAGTTGGACCGTTTTCCGATTCGATACCAGTGTGGCCATGCTCACCATCCTTTTTTCCCCATTGCTATAATCAAGATCATCTAGGATGCCTAATAAGGGAATTTTTGGTGTCAGGGTAATGTGACATTCCAGCAGTCGGGACGAAGTGTTGTTTGTCTCTTTCCGACGATGATAAAAAGACAATGCCGGTCATGTGGTAGGAGAAGTTTCCATTTGGTTGCATCATTGGCAGGCGGGGGTTGCCATTAGGCCCACCTGCCATAGGCATTGGGGTGCTAGGAAGGTGGTTTAGAGACAGTGAATCTGGATCATTCAGAGGTGGTATCATATCGCTAATTCACAGGGCCATTGGTGCTTCCCACTAGTCTGTGTTTTCAAGGGAGCCTAACTAATGTACCCATTTCTGTCTACAGGGACCCATGGGGTCTCGAGCATTAAGTATAGGTTTTCGGTAGAGTTGGGATACTCTTTTCCTCCCCATGAGGAACTTGACTTCTAGGGTGCTATATTCAGGTAGATCCACTAGGACTGATTTGTACTCTGCTAGTGCATGATTAAGTTGGATGTATTAAGGAATTGATTTGGGGCCATGTGGAATTATTCTGTAGCCTCCCATGATGCCATACATCTCCAAGAGTGGTGATCTTGAGCCTGCCCCATTTGGGGAACTCTTCTGGTTGAGTGGTATGGTTACGAAGATGTCCCCGACATAGCGACATCTGACAAGTCAATCTATCCAGAGAAGTTTTAAGGCATCGGTAAAGTGGGCTCTGGTCCAAGGCCCAAGCCTTTCAGGGGCCTCCCTGATAGAGCCAGCTCTGTTCTGCAGAGTCTTGCCCAGATGATCTTGAATAATTCCTAAACATATTGTTTTACTTATCGTTTTCCTTTAATTTATTTTAATGTGGGTAATAAGTGAGAGTCTATTACACCCATTTGCAAAGAAATTTTTGTTTTTGATTCATGTAGCATTCATTAAAAGTTTCTTTTAGATCAAAACAGGACCTCACAAATGAAAAATGGGAGGGTGTCACAGAGATTATTTGCAGTAATATTAGTGAGCAGTTACTGTGTTACAATATTTAAACACTATCCGTCAATATGAGATGTCAACACATTTAGATTTTGGAGGAGTGTTCCTGTCTACTGTCAGTGAACTGACCAAAGAGGGCATGAAAGAGCTGAAATTGAATCATAAATTCAAAACTGTTCCAAATAGGGCCCCCAAATTCGTTTGGTCAAGGGCCCCCAGAATCCTTAAGATGTCCCTGAATCTACCTGACCATCACAAGGATGTCATTTTTTCTCTCCATGTCAAAATGACCAGCTATGTAATGTTGGGGAGGTATCTGAGAAGCTTGTATGACGAATATGCCTTTACCACGCATACCTTTACAACAAATTTCTTTGTAAAAGCATGCATGTGACCCCTGCGCAATCTTCCGCATAAAACCCTTCTAACAATACACCTCCCTTGCCCTGAACCCTAAAAAATTGACCCCTGTGCACCTCCCTTCCCCCCACCTTCCCAGCCCTTCTTCAAACGACCCTGCCCCTGACTCATTGAAGCGGCCCCCTGCCTGTCTAAAAACTACTCCTCCCTTGCCCTGAGCGCTAAAAGGGGACCTTCTAACAAATACCCCTCGTGTGCCCTGAACCCTAAAACCTGACCCCCGCGCGACTTCCTTCACCCCCACCCCACTGGCCACCAGGCATTCTTCAAACTATCCTGCCCCTGAGCCCTAGAAGTGGACCCCATGTTGTAATGGCTGTTTCCCATCAGTTTCTCATATAGTATTCCCAGTACTTTGTCTAATCCCATCAAGAAAAGTTTTACCCAGTATGTCGGATCGCTCCAGCCCCTGCTCATCCTTTCATTAACCATCAGGAGGAGGGGAGTTCAGGGGGGGTTGTTGCATCTCCACCATACCCATCCTGCTATCGTAGGTTGATGGTCTGCATTTAATCATAGCTATACATGGAGGTTTATTCCCCCATAAGAAGGAGCAAATAACTGCAGTTACTATAAAAAAACAGGTGTTAGGGACCCATGGGAAAGGTTTAAAGTGCATACAGAAATCAGGGGAGGATCCTCAGATATCAGATGGATTTTAGGATTTTGAATGGGACTGAAGTATAATAGGTACAGGGATTACTCAAAAGACATACAAACTGGTCAAATGCATGTCATTGTAGAAGGAGAAATTATGGTAGTGACTAGGAAGTGAGAAAGTCTATAATAGTGTAATGAGGATGAAAACAATCAAACAATACTAAACCGACCTTAACAATACATAAATTCGTGTGTAATTATATACCACAATGCATGTAGATTCTCAGCTTCAGTAACATCGTTAGACTAGATCAAATGTATATGAATGATGTTTCTGATGAGCAGATAGCTTGGAATGAAAACCCCTTACTATTCCAAAATTCGCAGCTAAATGACCTGGCTGCTTTAGTAGTGTCCCTCGGAAGAGTCATTCTGGCATGAGACCTTACTGCTGTCTGTCATGCGCTGGAACAGGGCCTAAAACTGAATCGTTAAATCCGGTATCCCTGCAAAATATCAATCTGGGTTTGCATTTATAAATAAAGGAGCTCGACTTTAGGCTCGCTGCACGGTCTGTCGGATTCAAAATACACAAGTGTTACTGTGAATCCTGTTTTCTAAATTCTCGGTGATGTTGGAGAATCCTAAAAAAATGTCGTTCGCGTTTTAGGATGAGTGGTATGGGATTGTAAGTGTTCTGAAAATGTCACGTTGATCACGAAGTGATCTCTGGTATATTCTTCATCTTTGATATGTTTTTATCCATTGGCGGTTGCAATATAATCATTTTATGAAAATATAAAAACGAATGCAGCTTGAACCAGTTTGGCAGTTCAGAGTAATCATTGCCATCGGGTTTCTGAAGAAACTGACCGTAATGTGACAATTGAAAACAGGAGTAACATGTAGGAAAAACTCCCTATTGAAATACTTGAAACATGCACTGCAGGTGTACATTACCACATATTAGCTTTCGTTGGACCTGAAACACGGAGATAAACACAAAAGTACAGGTGGAGCCTGTGCCTCTGCCACAGCGTACTTTTCCGTTTATTTCCTATTCATCAGCACTGCTGAAGTATGCTTGGAAAGCTGCGCCAGGTGCGAGTTTCCAGCCATATTTTTGAGGGGATGACGTGACAGCTCACATGGCCTCTTATATCCACTGTATGAGGTTCTTTAAGGCAGAGAAGTCCAAAAACGAGAATAGAGCCACCTGTGTTCAAACCCCAACTTTTTTTTACTCTGTTGGGAAACAGTTTTCCGCACAGACAAAATACTTTCCTTTCACCCCCACCAAATGGGGAAGTGATCCATTCCTGACCCTACTCCGGGAAAATCTTGTCTCTGACAATTTCCAAGGTAGTAGTGTGGCAGAGAGGTGTTTGGGAATGCTCACAAATGTCCATGTTTGTGTACATTCCCAAACTTCAAAGGCGAACCACGCCGTGGAACTTCAACTTCCCACCTCTTGAGTGGGAGTTAGAAGTGTGAATTTCTCTGCACTCATGGACGAGAAATCTACAATTATAAAACTATTTATACCTGCCAGGAATCCCTTCCTGAGTTTCAGTTAGACTTGTAAAAAGGTAAGTTCAGTCTCATATTTACTATGTGAGTAGGCCCAAGACATACGGAGCGAGTTCCATTAGTCTATCACAGGGTTAGCTCTAGGGCTGTGCGACTGGTGCTACCGCACCGAGCTCTGACTGTTGGTCGGGGCCCGTATACCATGGTTTTAAAAGTACCCGTTGCTACGCTCTTTGCCTTCAGAAAATATCCGGCAACAACAAAAATTTAAGATAACTCTGGTGATTAATGTTCTTCCTGTAGAGAGAAAGATGGAGTGGAGGTTTTGACTCACAGTAAGGTAGTGCAGAAGGTTAATATGCCTCTGCAAAGAACGTGTACCATGCAGATCACAAAGTGCATATAATGCAAATAGGCCCGTAGGTTACTGCTTTTCTCATACAGATCCTACTGTTACTTGCAGTTTATGAGTTACAAACCTAATGTGGAACAGTGAGATATTAGCTTTCACCAAAGAGCTGCATGAAAACTGCAAGGTGTAGATTAGAGCGTTATGATTTTTTGCCCAGTCTTTCATTATCCCGTTGTTGCAAAACTGGTTCATTTGGGTAGAAATCAATTCTTATTATTAAAGAGAACCCCCAACCATAGTGTTACATTTTAAATTCTAACCTTGTTGTTCTTCTCCAGACCAAGCAACCATAAAATATACTGCCTACCAGTATGGATGACATGTGACTCCTACACCTTGTAGTCCTCTGTCTTATTTAACGTTTCCTATACACTGATTTACACATGCATGATTGATTGCCTCTTTGTAATATGTGTGTGATGTAAAGTGCTTTGACACCCTACACTGGTATAATTACCGCTATACTATTAATTAAATGCTTCTGTGGGGGAGTGGTTATGGAGACTTGAGGGGCACTGTAAAAGGGTGGTAGAGAGGGAATCCGTGGCAAAGGTGGACATTGGGGGGGGGCACCAACAAACATTGCCCCACCGGGGACCACCATCGCTAAAGCCAGCCCTGTCTATTGATTTCTAATGTATGGTCAATGTAACCTTCATTACCTCCTCATCTGTGTTCCTGTCCCAGTTCCTACGCTTGAGCAGTTTTCTACAGGCACAAAAAGCTGTTAAAGCACAAATTTTAAAGTTGAAAAGTGTTGTACCTACTACAAGGATATATTAAAGGCTCTTGAACACTCCTATTGGAAAGATGCATTTTGCTTACTAGTGTTGCTTAACTTTTTAAAATGATAACTCCAAAAGACAGTTGTATGTCCTTGGCATTAATCATTTTCACATTAGCCTCACGCCTCTATTATCGTGATGTGCAATGCTTCAGCTATGCTGAAGCATTCTTTTATCAATATACCACACCTGAGGAGCTGAAAACATTTTGACATACCAGGAAGACTCCCCGCTGTAATAAATAAATTACAGTTACATAGTAGCTCTGATAGATCATGCTTGCCTGCGCTTTCTTTAAATTCTCAAGGTCACTGAGAGGCAGAGTGTGCATACCTTGTACGCATGCAGTTGAAGGTGGATGCTATCACCTTGGATTAGTACTTTATCCCATTTTTTGAGAAAAGAAAATAGTGTCCGTGAAATGATAAAATCCTGCCCTGCCGTGAATAATAGATAGTCATGCTTTCTTGGGTATCACTAAAGTATTAAGTACATGGAACAAGGGAATAATAACAATTCTACTCTTGTAGCAGAGAGCACAGCTAGATTGAAGGTTCTTTTTATTGGCAGGCAAGAACAAGGAGAAAGAATACGCGGCCGCATGCCAGCCCAGTGATTTTCCGACGGGTGGTGGAGAGATGAATGCAGATGATCTACCGGGTTATTGTAAACCACATCTATGAGCATCAATCTTCTGAGAAATGTTCGCTAGACTGAATTCTTAAAACATGTACTGGCTGGTAAATATGATTCAGGGAATAATGTCCCCCGTGGGAGAAGCCTATTCCGCGGGTTCTGCTGTTGACTGACACCTTGGGATGTGGAGATATCGCTACAGCATCACACCTTGGTGCAGTTATATCTATGAAGAGAGCTCATTCAAGCAATGAAATTAAGGCTACTGGGAGATGATTATCTTACAGAAGTGTGTGTTTTCCCGCAACTGAAAGATATAATGAAAACTATATGGAATAGTAATTTCTGATATTTTATTTATTTTTATTTTGAAAGTTTTATATAGCGCGAACAAGATCTTTGCAGATATCAGAGCGCTTTACAAAGCCGGGAATACAACAAGAGAGTGAGTAGCAGGTCATTAGGTGTAGCAAAATTAAACATAATAAGTGAGATGGGTAGGTACGTGAGGGAGAAAAGTAGAACAGGTACATCAATAATGCAAATATTACAACTACATGTGTGCATAGATAGTCAGGTAAGTCAATAATACAGGTGAAACACATAGTCGTAGAGTTCAAACAAAATAATACAGATCGGTGTAGAGTCTTTACAGCTCCACGATGGTAGGTCAAGTGTATTTGGCCATGAGAATAGCTTTTACTTCTTTCTTAAAAAGTGTGATGGAGGAGATGAGCCTGGTTTCAGGAGGAAGTGAGTTCCAGATTCTGGGTGCCATTCCCGAGAAGGAGCGTTTATAAGTTTTTTCCTTCCGGAATCTTCGAGGTTTTAGCAGAAGATTGTTTGTGCCTTTAGTGATTCTAGAGCCGCCAGAGATTGACAGCTTCTGAGTGAGGTATCCGGGAGAGCTCAGGTGTACAGCCTTGTGAGTCATGCAGGCGATTTTCAGGTGTATTCTGGCTTCAAAAGGCAGCGAATTCAAGGATTTCAAGTCAGGGGAGATATGCGAGTGTTTTTTTGACCCAGTGATGAGTCTCGCTGCAGCGTTTAGAGAAGCTCTTAGGGGTGCAGTAGTGGTTAACGGGAGACCGCAGAGGGCGATGCTGCCGTATTCAATTCGCGGGATTACTAGTGCTTGAACTGCATTTTGAAAGTCTTTGGCTGGTAGGAAGGGTTTAAGTTTCCTCAGGGTATTGACTTGGAAGTTCGCTCCCTTAGTAGCCTTGCTGATACTTCTAACAAAAGTAGAGAAACAAGTATTGAATCTTTTTGTGGTCTGCCACAAACTGCGCTTCGTAGTTTGTTCATTAGTACTACAACAGTACTACTCATGTACTATGAATGCTATTCACACATCTCCATGCAGAGACCTCTGATTCTCTTTTATCTTTTCTATGTGGAGATCTCCTTCCCATTTTGGTGTATGTTTTAGGAGTAAACGTGGGAAGAACCTAACTCAGTGGCTGGTAAAAGGGAAATACTTAATACTAAATGGCAGGATTTTAGGGCAGGGCAAGTAGGGGTTTATGGGGTGACAGGAAAGGTAATGGGGTTTTAGGCACCTATTCAGGTTATCCCTCACTACCTTGTTGACCAACACAAGCTAGTAAGGAAGGAACCCTAACTGTTGCCTAATACCACACTCCTATTCCAGTTTTTTACTTCTATAGGGCTGGCCTAATTGAACAAAGCAATAAAATACTTTCTGTTTCATTGCAATTTGAAACCTTTTTCATGCTCCTTCACATTTCATGTAAATTCCTCTAAAAACTCAAAACATAAGGAGGGCTCAGAATGATCACATCCTGCACCAATTCTGTCCTGCTGAAGGAGGGCCCTATGAAGAAGCATGCCATCTAGTGTAGGTGACGCTAGGGGTGGCCCCTCCACTAAGGCAGGGGAGCGTCTCAGTGCACAAAAGAATACAAATAAATTGATAATACCTTGTTATTATCATTAGATTTTTCTTTGCTACGGGCAACTCTGCACTGCAGTGTTGTGATTGGCTTAGGGGAGCCTGGATGCTTCCTGGGTCTGGGACTGCCAGGAAGAGAAGCAACGATGGCGAGATGGTGGCGGGGAACGGGTAAGTGTTATTTTTCTGTTTTGTTCGACCCCGCCACCCCCTTCCCTGCCAGCCACCACTGGGTGAAGGCTGCAGTCTTTTCTGGGGAAAAAAAAAACATTCCAACAATCTTATAAAAGGAAAATAAGTCAGGAAACATAAGAGACGGGCTGTTACCTTAAACTCCTCTAATAGAGCTTTTCTGGCCTTGTATTTTAAATGTTAAGGAATTGGAAGGAGGAAGTGGTAAAAGGCTTTTTAAAATTCTTCTCTCGCCCCTCGGTTAACACACTCTCGATCAGGGATTGGAAGGGTGAACTGGTAAAACGTTGTATAAATACTTCTCTCTACTCGGTTACCACACTGTGGATGAAGTCATGTTTCGTGGCTGTAAAATGCAGCATAGTTACATACTGTGAGAAGATTCTACTGGTTAATTATTCCTAATTATATCTAGATGTTTCTATAGAAGATCTTCTTTGTTTTGCATTGAGCTGGATATTGCACTTGTGTGGGAAGTGGTACATTGCAAATCGGTGCATATGGTGGACAATCGATTTTCATATTGTCATGCAGAAATATACTGCTTGACATTTAGTAAATCTGAAAATAGTTGTGATAGAATGTCCTTGCATTGTTTTAAGGTTTCAAGGTTTTTATTTTAAATATTGGAACGCATACAAGAACCAAATAACAAAATTCAATTTATTACAATTTAATAAACATTCAGATAACTGTTAAACAATATAAAACACTTCAAGCAATTAATTGTTGTTTTTTTGGGAAGAAAAACAGTATGCGGGCTTCCTCTGAGCCAATCAATAATTAATTTTCTTCGAATTTTTCTTAAATGTTATGGTATTTGGTTTTGGCTACTCAGTCAAGAAGAATCAGCTATACTTATACATGTAGCATCAGTCCAATTCACAATTTCATTTGCGCTACATTCTACCCTTCGCACTCAAAAAGCTTGAAAACTTGATTGTATAAAAATAAGGTATTTAAAAAAGTGGCATGTCTCTGTGACTGGATTTCTAAGTGCAGCAGAAATAAACATAGGCTCCTAAACGTAATTGTCTTTGGTACTATTACCCAAATCTACACTGCAATACGAATTGCTGGAATGCCATAAATAACAAAGACTTACTAGATACAAAGGAAATACGGCTATTTTGTATGTACTTTGTTTCTTAAAATTATTTCTACCCTACTGTATTTCAAAAATGCATTACAGCTTATCATCATTGTCCGGATCAATTAGTTCGGAAAAAACCCTACTCATTTATGAAATTCAAACTGGCCTTAAGATAATCAAGAAACATCTCCTGGTTCATCTTTCTTTGAGTTACTCGATTTGATTCGTCTTTAAATAGAATGAAAAGATAATGCCTCTACAGCTTCAGGCAAAGTATTATTCTCATCTTCCCAAGGACTGAACATGTTGACACTAGTCCTTAAACGAGTCAAGAGGATGACAAATTGCAAGGGAGAAGTAGAGTGCACAATTAACTCTAGAAGGCCAGTATTTCCTTTCATTTTCATTTTAAATCCAAAAAAAAGGTTTGGGTTTTTTCTACACAATCGTGCTATATCTTTGCATTAACACATATGTGAACACATATAAATCAAGATATTTAGGCATGTATAAACAAATTAAAAAAATCCCTTAAAAACCGCGAATATAGTTACTTGACAAAACTAAAAAGAAAAAAATGAAATCGGAAAGTGATTTTTAGACTATCAGTCCCTAACTAACGACCCTGCCATGCAAGCCAAACGCCCACCTGAAATGCTTATGACATGATATATGAGGTGACTGATAAGATAACACATGGTAATTATGACATTGCATATCTCCTTAAATTTACCATTACTGATGACATCACTATGGGTTGTGTGTTGTAATTTGATGAGATAGATATTTGTTGAACTGAAGCGAGGCCAAGAGCATTGTGTATCAAGTGTGTTAAATGGCATGCATGGATGAGGTATTAGTTATGGTTTGTGTAGCTAGTTCTTTCAGAGGTTTGCTGTTTTTATTTTACAATTACAAAAAGGGGTAAACCCGGAGTCACTGGGACCTGGGTGCTAGACAGTATAAGTTAGAGTGGTCCCAGTGCATTAAAAGGAAGGAAATCGTCCGACCGGATTCATTCTACGTGCCAACACTGATTAATTCAGGCACTTTAATTCATTTGATCTTTGGGACTATCCAGCCATCCTGAGACGCAACCTTGTCCCACATTTGGAAATTGTGTACGCTGCATACGTATACTTATGTGACGTCTCACTCCTATCTTACAGCCCACCTTGGAGAGCCACGGAGCCCCACCTGCTCCACGCTTGATTTGTGAGAGCTCCCCTCTCTAACACTCATGGTGCCCCCACCCCTAACCTTTCACTTGTCCTGAGGAAGACCGTGACAGTAGGGTTTTAAAAAAACCTACATACCAAAGGGGTCGCAACGTCGACTTTTGAACAGTTGCCATTTCTCAATCAACAGTAATGAATAGACCGTGAGTCTCTGTGTTTTTGGCAAAAATGTATTTCTGTATTTGTACTGTGACCATCAGGTATATGAACAACATATACCAGAAATGTTAGTGATATTTTGTCACCACCACAATAATTTTCTATACCTTCACCAACCATCATGCACTCCTTTCCCCCCCACCTTACTTTTGGGCACTATTCATGTTGAAGTGTGTTACCTTGTTAGGTTACCATACAATTAGTTTCAGTCATATGTGTATTTCTCCATTGTGATTAAACAACACTGGATGAATATATGTATTTTTTCCCCCTCGTTTAATATTTTGTATGTTGTTCTCTGATGTATTCCCTTGCTATCCCCTTTATGTGAAAACATTTAATGCACTGGAACCACTGTAACTTATAACGTTTTTATTTTACATTCATGACCTCACAAAGGCCCCACCCTGCACCCATCCCTCTCCAGAAGATCAGACCCCATTGCGCACAGCACGTGGCTTTGCACAGGAGCAGTTTTTTTCAGTGCCTGACCTTTGGCTAGGTCGCGTGCCCAGTCTCTGTGGGTGTGCATTGCTATGTAGCACTGGAGCAAGGGACGCCTAGAAGGTACATGGAAATAATCAGCAGGAAACACCAATGTCCACACGGCAACACCATGCTGTTAGAGGGAGTTCTTGCTTTGTAAACAAGACTTTGGGGTACATGCTTTTTACAAGGAACGTTGTAGCACTGGCCAGTACTAGCCAAGCCTTTTAAAAAATAGACATTGTTAAGTATGAATACATATGAAACCAACAGAGTAAAATCAGGTTGCTTTTTCAATCAGGAAGGGGTGGGAGCACACTGCTGACCTCCTAGCACAGTTCGTCCCTTAGCATTATGGTAAATGCAGTTTGTAGTGCATGCTTACTTGGTATTTTGCAGGAGTGTTCCACCAAGGTTGGTGCAGGTTAGTGCTGTACATCTCTAGACACATGTGTTTCTGTATTCTATCCTTCATCAGTAGAGATAAACAAAAAACTATTTTCATCTGGGGTGGCTGAGCAGGCTGCCACAATTCTTACAGGTCTCAGTACCTCTCACAGGCACACAGGGGCATCTCCACAAGCTTGTCAGCTCAATGGCTCAAGGGAGCCTTTTCTCCGCAAACCCCAAGAAGAATTTTGTTTTATCTCTACTGATGAAGGATATAATCCAGAAACACATGTGTCTAGAGATTGACAGCACTAACCTGCACCAACTTTGGTGAAACACTCTGCAAAATTTCAAGTAAACATTTAAATTGAACTGCATTTACCAGGATGCAAAGGAGCAAACTGTGCTGGGAGGTGAAGCAGCGTGCTCCCAACCCCCTTCTGTTTAAAAAGGCTCCCTTGAGCCACTGGGTTGACGAGCTCTTGGAGATGCACCTGTGTGCCAGGGAGAGGTACAGAGACCTGAGAGGATTGTGGCAGCTTTCTCAGCAAACCCCAGAAGAATTTCTTTTTATCCCTACTGATGAAGGATATAATCCAGAAACACATGTGTCTAGAGATTAACAGCACTAACCTGCACCAACTTTGGTGAAACACTCTGCAAAATTTCAAGTATACATTTAAATTGAACTGCATTTCTGTGCGCCAGGGAGAGGTACAGAGACCTGAGAGGATTGTGGCAGCTTTCTCAGCAAACCCCAGAAGAATTTCGTTTTATCTCTACTGATGAAGGATATAATCCAGAAACACATGTGTCGGAAGATTAACAGCTCTAACCTGCAACAACTTTGGTGAAACACTGCAAAATTTCAAGTAAACATTTAAATTGAACTGCATTTACCAGGATGCAAAGGAGCAAACTGTGCTGGGAGGTGAAGCAGCGTGCTCCCAACCCCCTTCTGTTTAAAAAGGCTCCCTTGAGCCACTGGGTTTACGAGCTCTTGGAGATGCACCTGTGCGCCAGGGAGAGGTACAGAGACCTGAGAGGATTGTGGCAGCTTTCTCAGCAAACCCCAGAAGAATTTCGTTTTATCTCTACTGATGAAGGATATAATCCAGAAACACATTTGTCTAGAGATTAACAGCATTAACCTGCACCAACTTTGGTGAAACACTCTGCAAAATTTCAAGTATACATTTAAATTGAACTGCATTTCTGTGCGCCAGGGAGAGGTACAGAGACCTGAGAGGATTGTGGCAGATTTCTCAGCAAACCCCAGAAGAATTTCGTTTTATCTCTACTGATGAAGGATATAATCCAGAAACACACGTGTCTAGAGATTAACAGCTCTAACCTGCAACAACTTTGGTGAAACACTGCAAAATTTCAAGTAAACATTTAAATTGAACTGCATTCACCAGGATGCAAAGGGGCGAAATGTGCTGGGAGGTGAAGCAGTGTGCTCCCATCCCCCTTCTGTTTAAAAAGGCTCCTTTGAGCCACTGGGCTGACGAACTCTTGGAGATGCACCTGTGCGCGAGGGAGAGGTACAGAGACCTGAGAGGATTGTGGCAGCTTTCTCAGCAAACCCCAGAAGAATTTAGTTTCATCTCTACTGATGAAGGATATAATCCAGAAATACATGTGTCGAGAGAATAACAGCACTAACCTGCACCAACTTTGGTGAAACACTCTGCAAAATTTCAAGTAAACATTTAAATTGAACTGCATTTACCAGGATGCAAAGGAGCAAACTGTGCTGGGAGGTGAAGCACCGTGCTCCCAACCCCCTTCTGTTTAAAAAGGCTCCCTTGAGCCACTGGTTTGACGAGCTCTTGGAGATGCACCTGTGCGCCAGGGAGAGGTACAGAGACCTGAGAGGATTGTGGCAGCTTTCTCAGCAAACCCCAGAAGAATTTCGTTTTATCTCTACTGATGAAGGATATAATCCAGAAACACATGTGTCTAGAGATTAACAGCACTAACCTGCACCAACTTTGGTGAAACACTCTGCAAAATTTCAAGTATACATTTAAATTGAACTGCATTTCTGTGCGCCAGGGAGAGGTACAGAGACCTGAGAGGATTGTGGCAGCTTTCTCAGCAAACCCAAGAAGAATTTCGTTTTATCTCTACTGATGAAGGATATAATCCAGAAACACATGTGTCTAGAGATTAGCAGCTCTAACCTGCAACAACTTTGGTGAAACACTGCAAAATTTCAAGTAAACATTTAAATTGAACTGCATTTACCAGGATGCAAAGGGGCGAACTATGCTGGGAGGTGAAGCAGTGTGCTCCCACCCCCCTTCTGTTTAAAAATGCTCCCTTGAGCCACTGGGCTGACAATCTCTTGGAGATGCACCTGTGCGAAAGGGAGAGGTACATAGACCTGAGAGGAGTGTGGCAACTTTCTCAGCAAACCCCAGAAGAATTTCGTTTTATCTCTACTGATGAAGGATTTAAGCCAGAAACACATGTGTCTAGAGATTAACAGCACTAACCTGCACCAACTTTGGTGAAACACTCTGCAAAATTTCAAGTAAACATTTAAATTGAACTGCCTTCACCTGGATGCAAAGGGGCGAAATGTGCTGGGAGGTGAAGCAGTGTGCTCCCACCCCCCTTCTGTTTAAAAATGCTCCCTTGAGCCACTGGGCTGACAATCTCTTGGAGATGCACCTGTGCGAAAGGGAGAGGTACATAGACCTGAGAGGAGTGTGGCAACTTTCTCAGCAAACCCCAGAAGAATTTCGTTTTATCTCTACTGATGAAGGATTTAAGCCAGAAACACATGTGTCTAGAGATTAACAGCACTAACCTGCACCAACTTTGGTGAAACACTCTGCAAAATTTCATTTTTTTTTTTTTTTTTATATTTATTATTTTTATTTAAGCCATTGCACAATTTACACAGTTTACACAGTTTACACAGTTCATTATAAATTCTTCAACCATACGTTGTATTCATTTGTCGTATTGCATCATACATACGAAAGAAAACAGTTAATATTTCGTTAAACAACATAACATCATCTACTCAAGTTATTTGCTTGTTTCATTTGCCCTAACATGACCTGTTCAAATCTCACAAATCCAATCCTTCTTTCCATCGTATTATGGGATCCCATATCCTTAAACCCAATCTCCTCCCTTTCCTGCCTTTCCGGGCGTATATGTTTTTTTCCAGATTATAGGTTGATAACAGGTTCGACAACCAGACTTGCATTCCTGGGGGGTTTTTGTCTAACCAAGCCCTAGCCAGGCATAACCTGAAGACTGCCATTGCGACAAAGATGAATTCCCTCTGAATAATATTAATATCCGTAACTATCCCAAGGAGTATTTCTGGGGGTTTTAAAGTAATCTGAATATTAAGGGTGGCATCCAGAAACTGCTCTATATCCTTTATCACTGTCTTTATCTGTGGGCATACTGCAAACATATGTATTAGATCTGCATCAGGGGAGCAACATCTTGGGCAGGTGATGCCTGTAGTACCCCCCCATTTTGCTATTTTCGCAGGGGTAAAGTAGAGCGAGTAAAGTGTTTTATACTGCTGGGATTGCAGCGGAGCTGAGCACAGGAGAGTACGCCCCAAGTCCAGCGACTCCTTAAACCAACAGGATTCCCCTTCCAGCCTCTCTGCCCACTTTTCCCCATGTTTATCCATATCGTCTGGTTTACCTGCTAACAACTTTGCATAAAAGCACCGTATTGAGCAATCTCCCCCCAATCTTATTTTCTCAAGAATTTCTACTTTAGCAAACCCTATACTTCCGCCTTGCTTGTCCCCAAGAAAACTTCTTAACTGAAAAAATTTGAAAAGATCCCTCCTGTCTAACCCAAATTTGGTCATTAGCTCTGTGAATTGGAGCATCCCCTCCATATTCCTCACATCCCCCAGTTGTACTATCCCCTTTTCTACCCAGGCTGCCATTGTAGTGTCACCGAAGATCTGTCTTGGGAGGGAGATATTTTTATACAATCTTGTATACCAGTTGTATCGGCCCAACCCAAGTTTTTTCATCACTGCAATCCAAACCTTAATTGCAGCTTGTACTGTCTTGAACCTAGTTCTTTTATGGTAAGCCAAATCAATACATTTAAGGAATGAATTGTCTACCTCCGGTCCCAGCACAATGGAATATATCCTGGATGAGTCGTTCGTTGTTCTAACGTCTACGCCTCCCCCCCTATCAATCCACGCATATATTGGAGCGCAGATGCCCAATAATATAATCTAAAATCGGGCACCCCCCACCCCCCTTTTCTCTGGGAAGGGACATAAAGCGGTACGCCCTTCGGGTCTTGCCCTGGGCCCATATAAATCTATTCAGAATTTTTTCCAGATCGTTAAACCATTTTAACTCAAAAAATAATGGTATTGTCCTAAAAAAATACAGAAATTTCGGCAATATTAGCATTTTTATAACATTAGTGCAGCCTACTAATGACAGGTGCAAATTATTCATTCGTGCTAGATCAGACTTGACTTTTAACATGAGTGGCTCAAGATTGTTCTGTACCAACGCATCTAAGTTAGATGTGATTGCGACCCCCAAATACATAGCAGAGTCCACAACTCTTTGATCATTAAACAGCATATGTTGATTGCATACAATTTGGGTTTTGGAACTGTTCAGGCTGTATCCAGATATTTGCCCGAATCTTTGAGCTTCGGTCTCAATTTCCACTAAGGCCATACTAGGATTAGGAGTCAGGATAGCAATGTCATCCGCGTAAGCTAGTGTCTTTATTGCGCATCCATTCAGCCTTATTGGAGGAATTCTTATATTGCTTTCAATTTTCCTTATCAAGGGATCTAGATAAAGAGCAAATAATAATGGTGATGCTGGACAGCCCTGTCTAGTCCCTCTCCCAATCCTAACCGCTAATGATTTGCCTCTATTTACTCTAATCCTTGCAGTTGGGTTTTTATACAGTGTCTTCATTGCTGTTACAAAACTATTTCCAAATCCGTTCCATTTTAGTGTTTGCCATAAATACTCCCAAGAAACTCTATCGAATGCCTTTTCGGCGTCTAAAAATAGTGCTGCGAGAGAGTCCCCCACACCATTTGCCGCATCAAATGTTGTGATAACTTGTCTAATATGTTGCGTTGTGCCTTTGCCAGGAATAAAACCATGCTGAGTGTGACTTACCAATCCCTCTATTACTCCCGCCAGTCTTGTCGCTACAATCTTGGAATATACCTTCGCATCTGCATTCAACAGTGTGATAGGTCTATATGACCCTGGGAGTGTTGGATTTTTCCCTTTCTTTAAAATAACAATGATATCTGCTTCCCCCCATGTCTCAGGTACTTTGTCCCCTTTCTGTGCCTCCATCATGACATTGAACATTTCCAAACCCACTGTTTGAAGAAAGACTTTGTAAAACTCCACCGGAATCTGATCCGGTCCGGCAGCTTTGCCAGCCGGAAGCGTGCTTAAAGCCATGATAAATTCCTCTAGGACAAAGGGGGAGTCCAAGCTATCTTTCTCCTCTACCGTCAGTCCTGGCAAGGCAGCCTCCCTTAAATAACTTTCCATCTCCCCCACCGTTCCCGTACTTTCCCTGGTATATAATTTTTCGTAAAACTGCCTAAATGCATCTCTCACTCTGTCTACTTCCGTTACCAAATCTCCATTCTCGTTCGTAATCTCAGCAATATCTGATGCAGCTAGTCTCTGTCTGGTGCGTACTGCTAAAAGATGGCCTATCTTCTCGCTCAACTCATAAGCATCCTCTCTTTTAGTCAGATAATTCTCAGCTGCTTTTTTAGAGATGCTTTCCGTCACCTCGACTCTAAGTGCCACTATTTTTAGCAGATGATCTTCTATTGGTACCCTATTTCTTAAAGCCTGCGCCAACTCCTCCTCCACCCTTATCAGTTTTTGTACCACTTCGCTAATTTTGAGTCTCGTTCTTTTCTGTGCTGAAAACACATAAGTCATTGTTTCTCCCCGTACTCCTGCTTTAAAGGCGTCCCACACAACTCTGACTGGGGCTGAATCTTTATTAATTTCCCAATATGATCTAATCCATCCTGTCATGTGACTCCTATAGCCTTCATCTCTCAACAGGGCTCTATCAAAAGTCCACTGCCTATCTTTTGTTTGTGCCTGACCCAGTTTAATCGTTAAAACCAAGGGACTGTGGTCTGAGACAATTCGAGGCTGTTTCTCTATCTGTACCTCTGATAGCAGGGAGTGTGAAATCAGAAAATAATCCAGCCTAACAAGTACTTTATGTGGGGCTGAGTAAAATGTGCTACCATCAGTACTTGGTTTAATTTTTATCCACGGATCAACTAAAGAATTGTTTGTTACCATATCTGATAGTGCCCTGTGGGTTCTCTTTTTTCTCCCTGTATATATGCCCCCAATTTGACCAAATGAACTAGTGGGATCATGAATGTTAAAATCTCCACAGCAGACAATTGGCTCAGGCCACAGTGCCAGCTCTGTGTCCAAGAATTGGAAAAGGTCCGGATCGTCTTCCGTAGACCCGTACACCGAGACTATGGTGCATTTTTCTCCCTTGAATTTTATTTCTATTATGACCCACCTTCCCCACTTATCCTCTGACTTCCTTATTACTTCTACGTCAGTGGGTCTTCCTAGTATCGCCACTCCTCTGTGTTTTGTCTCTTGCATAATATTTGCCAGTACCGAAAACCCTAGGTGACTCAATATATAGCTCTTGGAAGATTCAACATGCGTTTCTTGAAGGCAAACCAAATCCAGCTTGAGTGTCCTAAGCAATGCCGCCACCTTTAATCTTTTCCCCAGATCATTCAATCCACACACATTAATAGTAGCTATCCTACAGGTCATTTACCTGATTCATTTATTTTACCCAACTCCATGAACCATTCCGTGTCAAGCATTTTGTTCTCATAGAAAACCTGATATGTATCGTGAGGTCTCATCCTTTCAATTGTTGACTCGCAATAAGAATTATTTCCTTGTGTTATGAATTGTGCTTTTTTGTGCTGTTTCTTCCATAGTTTCACCCTTTTTTTTGTTTTTTTAACCCTGCCTGCACCCCCCTCTCCCCCTACTCCCACCCCCCCCTGGCTCTGGACCCCTCCCCCCTCCCCCCTTTTACAGGCAAATAGGTCCAGTAGACCTATGTGTAGCCGCGGCAGTCTGTGGATATCGCTCCCCCCCCCCCTGGACCCAACACCCCGGGTGCTTTGTACTCCTCTGTGCCAATTCCCTATTCATTTACAAAGAGCTACCCATGCAGTTTGACCGACCCTCCATCCCACTTCATAACAAAGTCTACCATTTCTTTCATTATCATTTTGAACTTCTCAGCCCCCTTTCTGTGCCTTAATCTCCTCCAAGTACTGCTGGGCTTTTACCTCGGATTGGAAAATGTTAATTCTGCCCCTTGTGACCACTTTAAGTCTAGCTGGAAATAAGAGAAAAGCCTCAGAGCCCAAAGCCTGAAAGGGTTTAATGAGCTGCCTCAGCCTCCATCTTCTCTCTACCGTTACGTGGCAGAAGTCTGGTCTGGCAAAGAAAGTGACTCCTTCAAAGGATCTTTTCTTATCTGGTCTAGCCTTGTCCATTATCTCCTCTCTAAGCAGATAATTCCCGACGTAGATCAATATGGCTCTGGGCAGGGTGTGTTGAGCTGTCTGTCTCTTATCTCCGTGGTTTTTCCTGGTAGTAAATGGAAATCTGTGCGCTCGTTGTATCTCTCGCTCCCACTCCCACTGTGATTCAGGAAAAGCTCCTCTCAACAAATTAACCACAAATCGCATAATGTCGTCTCCCTCTGCACCTTCCTCTACTCCCAAAATGCGTATGTTATTCCGCCTCTGGCGGTTCTCAAAATCCTCCAGCTTCCATTGTAGGTCAACTGACAGCTTTTCCTGCTCCATTTTAAAGTCCTGCCAACCTCCAACATCATCCTCAAGTTTCCCAGTCCGAACCTCCACCTCAGTCACTCTTTCACTTAGGCCTTCGTATAATTTGTTGACTTTTCTGAGTGTATTTTGAATTTTCCTTGTGGCCTGTCTAGCCCTCCGGCTTTCCGACCTTGCTTCCCCTTGCATCTGTTTGAGAGTGGAGCAGATCATGTCAAAGGGGGCCATGTACTGCGTTGGTATGTGGGTATTACCGGAGGCCTGAGGGGTGCCTTCTTCTACATAAGACAGGGATGTTGCAGAGTAGTCCCAATCCAGCCTCTTTCCCCCTGCTCCTGGTGAATCCAGCCCTCCACCATACCTTTTACCCTTTGACTTCCTCCTTCTCTGCGTGTTATCTTTCACAGATGAGCTTGACCCAGAGCTTGCATCTTCCTCTGACTCCTCTGTAGCCTCATTGCTTGACTGAGTGGTGCCAGTGTCCTCGTTTACAGAAAAGAAGCATTCTCCCTCCAATGAGGCTCCCTCTCTTTTCTCCAGTACCACAATATTACTTTCTGCGCCTGTTTTTACAGTTTTTACAGTTTTTCCTGCTTCCAGTAAGTAGTTACCCCCATTGTTTCTCTCCTTTAAATTTTTAATGCGCATTTCAGCTTCCAGTTGATTTAACGCTGCCAGCATATCCGCGCTTCCTGTTAGATTAGAATTATGCGGGGGAATCAATACAGCGGGAGCTCTGTCTTCACAAGCCCCTTTAACCTGCTTTTGTGCTTTTACATTTTGGCCCGCAAGTTGTATTACCTTCAGTGCTTCGACTCCGGCTCCGGCTCCTGTTTCCACTCCGCCTCTGCTGCCGCTGCCACTGCGTGCAGCCGCCGGGTCTCTAGGTTGCTGAGCAACCGCTGTCTCCACGCAGTGAGCGTCCGTGTCTGTTGGCTCCTCAGTCGCTGCGTCCTCGAGGACGCTTCTGCAAGCGGCAAGTTCCATGTCAGGCTGTGAGCCTCTCCTCGGAGCGAACACTTCCATCAAGGTAGGCTGCCTCAGTGCAGCGTCTTTTACTTTATTCACGCCTTGTTTTGCCACAGTTATAATATCTTCACTTGACAAGTCCGACGGCTGATCTTTCGTAGCAGCGGGCGCTTTTGTTGCATCGCGATTTACCCGCATCTCTGCCATCGCGGCTTTTTCAGCTTTCTCCTTCTCCATTTTCCTCATCTTTTGTGTCGGAGGAATTGTCTTCCTTATGGCGCCAGGCCCTCGATGATGTTGTTGTAATCCAGAGGTTGGATCGGCGCTGGCCCCCTTCGCGCTACCATGAGCACCTTTACCACTTGCTGCTTGCGCGTTTGGTGTAACGTCTTGCTGCATCTTTGCCTTCTCCTTATCTTTGAGAAGGCGTGTAGTCATCTTGTCGTGTTTTGGCAGCTCCTGAGTTAGCGTTTAGCACAGCTACACGGACTTTTCTGTTAACTTGACCAAAACGAACGGGGGCCATTTTGAATCCTTCCAACTTCCGTTTCCTATGAACACGCTGCCTCATGGTCAGTGTGCCCTTTCGTCCTTTCTTGATACCCATGGTCCCTTATTCTGCTCGACAACAGGCTATTTTTAGTACTGGTCAAGCGCACATGCGCATCATGCATTTACTGGTCACTCTTTAGGAATGTTAGCACTAACTGACCAGTGCTATTGAACTCCTCCCCCATACTGGCTGTGTTCCAAAAATGACCTTATATGTACCTAAAATGTGTAACTTGTAACCGCCTATCTTTTTATTGCTATTAAACTGTATAAAAGAGGTCGCACACCGATGTTCGGTGTGCTACTTCTTACATTGCCGAAGGGTGCTGTAGGAATGTATCACCACCCCATGGGGTCTTAATAAACTTGTCTTTTACCTTTTCCAGCGTCCGTGCCAACTTCTATACTAAGGTGTTCGAGAGTTTAGCAGAGCATGTAGGCCTGATTTGAACCCAATACCACAATTGGCGACCACGAAGGGACTCATCGGCGACTCGGATGCCCGAAGGAGAGGTCGTGACGAAGGTCAGGAAACTCGCCATGGACGCGTACGCTGCCACTGAGTGACCCGAGTCTCGGCACCCACGGTGTGTTTTCCCTTCCTTCCGATCTGACCTTCCAGGTGGCGCCGGTCTTCGACTGAGCTTCTGATCTTGGATTGTCGTGATGTGCCGTTTTGGCTGATTTGACCACAGAACTTGGCAGTTGGACTTTGGACGTTTGAAAATATTTGGTAAGCTTTTGATTGGTGAGGTAGTCTACTGACACTTACTGCGGCTTGTTGAATTTTGAATTTGAATTTGAATTTGTTAGCTAACGTTTGAATATGTGTATTTGAATTTGAATATGTGAAGTGCACCTCACATAGGCAGGCATGTAGGGATATTTCTCTGATTTATTTGATTTGAACGGTGCACCGCGTTAGGTGTCATTTTTGTAGTATCGCGTTTTCGTGGTACTTTTTGAAACATGCCTGTTTTTAGCACACTCCGAAGGATGTGCTGTTCTGAAAATGGTACCAATTATTGATTAAGTAAAAAACAGCCGGCTCCCCCAGAGGGGACTCCAAATCGTGAAATGTATGTCAAATTCGGTATTCTTCCAATAATGTATAGTACATTATGGCACAAGTATACTAAGACTGATCGTGAATTACAGTGGCCACTATATGGGTCGTTTGACCTTCGAAAGGTTCAATATGTAGAGCAGTGTTTGTTTCAGCGAAGGTCTAGACAAGATATGTTTGATTGTGTGCGTATGTGGGAGAAAGAGGTGCGTGAACGAGCGAAGCGTGAGGAAGCCTTGGCGGAGAAAGTGCAGCGGAAGGCTGCACATGACAAAGCTTTACAGCTACAGGAGAAGGAATTACAGGAAAAGAAAGAGAGGGAGAGACGAGAACGCAATTTACAGGTTAATGGTCAATTCCCTATCAGGCGTCCTCTCTATCCAGTCCTTACTAATGAAACAGATGATTTTTCATTACTAGATCGTTGTCCGCCTCCGTATGTCGCACCCACGGCTCCGAGCGAGGAATCAGACGAGGATAGTAATCGAACACAGCGTACCAGGTTACAGGCAGAACGAACAGCGGAATTACGTTCGTTGGCACGAAAGCTAAATATTAATACTGTTACTGTTTCTGACATTACTGCAAAAATGGAACAGTGGTCTGATCAGGAGCGACTGTATTTTTTAGATCATTTTGGAGATGAAGTTGTTGAGCGGTACAGAAAATATTCTCTCGAGTTAGAACCAAAGGAGATATCCGAGGGTCGTGAGAATTTTCGTAAAGGTCTTTTTGTTCTTTCAGATGCGGACGACTTCTTCAAGCGTTTGATTCAACTGCGAAATGAGGCGACACGACTACGGGAGGTGGCAAAGTCGAAGAATTCGTCTGCGTCCGGAGCGACGGGGATATCCAAAGAATGCCCAATCTTTGAAACAGATAAGATCGCTGCGATTAATGTTAGACCTATGCGAGAAGCTGCGCCTTTATATGTCCCTCATAAAGGGGATGGCACAGATGATGATAAAAGATCCAAAGATGCGAAAGGGTATTTTGTATATAATTGGGTTTATACGCCTTGGAATAGAGCAGATGTTATGGCACTTAAGAATGCTTTACCTGATCCCCGTAAAAATCCTGCGGCTTTTTATGAAAATGTTGAAAGCGCAATTTCTTCGTGTATCATGACGTTAGTTGATATTGATCTATTTTTCGGGTTGATATTGCCCCCTGATATGTGGAGAGCGATTCGTAGGTTTGATGACCACACGACTCTCGGGGCCACTTGGAAAGATCTTGTTCAGGCTCACTTGGATAGGGAACCAGCATGTAAGCCGTGTCAATTAATATTAGACCTCCCAGGGGCCATACTGACAAAACTAAAGACTCTTGCTCCCGCTAAAAAGATTGATTGGACTATATTAGCCTCTTGTAAGCAGAAGGCGGATGAATCGGTTTCCGATTTTTTCTCTCGCTTCGAGGAAGCGTTCCATGATTACAGTGGTCAATTATTGACAGAAGATACTGGCAGGCATCTATTCGTTGATAAGTATGTGGCTAATCTCCTACCGGAGATTGCGAAACGATTAAAAGCGAGTGAAAGTTCATGGACCACAGCAACCCCTGCTTCTTTATTGACTATGGCTCAATATTATGAACGACAGGAATTGGAGGCGAAAGAAAGTAGTGAAAAGAAGGCGAAGGATTTGAAGACGAAGGTAATGTTAGCTCAGGTTCAGGCTACGAGAGGAAACAATAGAGGAGGGCGAAGATCATACAGTAATGCTCCTCCCCCTCGTTCTGACATTTCTGTGAATCAATGTGCATACTGCAAACAGTTTGGGCATTGGATTGCAGACTGTCCGGTGTTTCGAGAGCAGCGTAATTTGAGGGGACGAGGAAGTGGGAGATCTAGAAATAATTATGGGGGGTCAAGAGGAGGTTATGGTACGAATGATCGAGGAAGTTATGGCACGAATGACCGCGGAGGATATGGAGCAAGGGGTCGTGGTCAGGCAGATTATAATACATTTGATAATCGTAATCAATATCAGATAAATGAGGGTGGTTCTGCTGAACCACGGGATGAGCACTATGCATAGGATTGCGTAGGATGGGGTGTGGAATCGGTTGAGGTACCAGTTGATCAAAGGGGTCCATATATAGAAGCACATGTTCTGGGTTCTACTGATCAATTTCTGGTCGATACAGGAGCTACTCGTAGCGCTTTGTCCTGGCGAGGTAATTACAGCAATAGGGTTCGATGGAACACCTACTTCTAGCCCACTGTCTCAACCAGTTGCATTTCATGTTGATAAATTTGCTGCCCCTTGTCCCTTTTTGTTGTCTCCAAATACACCAGATAATATTATTGGACTCGATATGTTAAAACACTTTCGAGCTACTATTCGCTGTGCCCCAGAAGGAGTGCGAGTTGTGTTGAATGAGAATTACCCAGACTTTGAGCGAGTGTGTTTTCTCCATGAATCTGAAGTATTGGCCTCCTTACCAAAAAGGTTGTGGGCCACTTCAGATACGGATGTAGGGCAGATGATAATTCCTCCAGTACGTATTACTGTGAAGGAGGGAGTATCTTTACCACGTGTTCCACAATATAAGATTTCCAGAGAAGGTGAACTTGCTTTGATACACATTGTGAGTGATTTAATTTTGGCAGGAGTAGTTGAGGAAGTCCCCTATAATGTTTGCAATAGCCCAATTTTACCGATCCTTAAAAGAGATACAGACGCTAAGGTCTACCGTTTCATTATTGATTTGAGGGAAATAAACAAGATAGTAGTGCCTCAGTACCCGGTGGTGTCTGACATCACCACATTGCTTACGTTAGTTCTATCGACGGCAACTACTTTTACAGTCATCGATTTGAAGAATGCCTTCTTTTCGATCCCTGTACATCCTGACAGTCGATATCTATTTGGCTTTACATTAAATAATAAATCGTACAGGTTTTGTCGAGTTCCTCAAGGCTATACTGAAAGTCCTAGCATTTATAGTCAGGCATTAAAAAGACAGCTTGATTCCTTTGAACTACAAGATGGAGTGGCTCTTATTCAATATGTAGATGACATCTTACTTGCTGCAGACACGCCAGAACAATGTGAGAAGAGTACCTTTTCCTTGCTTTCCTTCCTGGCCAAACATAATCATAAAGTTTCGAAGAAAAAGCTGCAATATTGTAGACCAAAGGTGACCTACCTCGGTCATCTTTTGTCTAAGGAGGGCCGTGCATTGACACCAGATCGAATTCAAGCAATCCTAGACACTCCAGTTCCTCGCACTCAGAAGGATGTTCGTGCCTTTATAGGTTTGACGTCTTTTTGTAGGCAATGGATATTGGGTTTTTCACATATCGTTAAACCATTGTTGGCATTGTTGTCTAAAGATACACCGATCCCCATTGAATGGATGGATGAATGTCAGAATGCTTTTGAACAATTGAGGCAAGCTCTTTGTTCTGCACCAGTGTTAGGTACACCTGATTACACGAAGATTTTCACATTGTATGTACACGAGAAGGATGGGTGCGCATTGTCAGTGTTAGTGCAGACACACGGAGACAAACAGAGGCCTTGTGCATACTTCTCGGCGGTGCTCGACCCTGTGGCTCGAGGATTGCCTGGATGTTTTCGAGCAGTTGCAGCAACAGCAGTTGCGATACGACAAAGTGAGGGAATAGTTTTGTCACACAAATTGTTGGTGCTAGTTCCCCATGCGGTAGATGCGTTACTGAATCAAACGAAAACACAGCATTTAACCAGTGCCCGTCTTACAGGATATGAGCTAACGTTGTTGGCACCGCACATCACACTAAAACGATGTACGATACTGAATCCTGCTACTTTACTGCCGGATCCTGTTGCTGAGACTCAGAAGGAAGAACAACATGATTGTGTTTTTCTGACTGAGGAACAGACAAAGGGTCGTATCGATTTACAGGATACACCGTTTCCAGATGTAGATGGGGAACTGTGGGTTGATGGATCGTGTGTGAGGTTACCAGATGGTACGACTTCTGCAGCCTACGCAATCACGACACTTAAGACAGTTGTAGAAGCAGCACGAATACCTCAGAAATCGGCTCAAGCGGCGGAATTGATAGCCTTAACGAAAGCATGTGAGTTAAGTGCTGGGCTATGTGTGAACATTTACACGGATAGTCGTTACGCTTTTGGAGTAGTGCATGATTTTGGCCTACTCTGGAAGGAACGAGGATTCTTGACTTCACACGGAGTACATATCATGCATGGAGAATTGGTACGCCATCTCCTGAATGCACTGTTATGCCCAAAGAAAGTTGCAATAGTCAAGTGCAGTGCACATAAAAAGGTGACGGACAAAATAGGGCAAGGCAATGTTTTCGCAGATCGCATTGCGAGAGAGACCGCTATGCTACAAAATAATTTCCCCATGTATGTGGTGAAGTCACAAGCCGAGCGGTGGCATGATGCTAGAGAAGAAATACTAGATATACAGAAGTCAGCATCTGAGGCAGAACTTATGAAATGGGCCACTGAAGGAGTATTGGATGACGAGGGTTGCTGGCGTAGTAAAGATATGGAAAGATGGAAACTACCCATGGCCTACTTGCAAACAATGGTGCACATGACACACGGGCTGGCACACATTGGAGCTCTCGCAATTACTAAATTGCTTACACGAGTTTGGGAAAATACTGACATTGCTAGCACGGCTAAGAGAGTAGTGCAGACCTGTCTGATATGTTTACAGCACAATCCTGGACAAGGGACTCATACTCCCAAAGGAGGGTTTGTTCCACCTACTGCACCATTCGAAGTACTAAAAATGGATTACATCCAGCTGGAGCGCTGTAATAATCTCAAGTATGTCCTAGTAGTGGTGTGTGCCTTCAGCAAATGGATTGAGGCTTACCCTACGAAAGACAATACAGCACTGACAACGGCTAAGGTGTTACTCAAAGAGTACTTCCCGCGCTATGGTGTTTGTAAACTTATGTGGAGTGATAATGGTCCTCATTTCATTGGGAAAGTAGTGGAGTACGTCCTGAAAGGATTGGGAATTAAGCAACGATTCCACGCTGTCTTTCATCCGCAATCAGCAGGTTTGGTAGAAAGATACAATGCAACTCTGAAGCTGAAGCTAGCAAAGATAGTGGCATCCACATCTCTGAAATGGCCGGATGCTTTGCCTCTGGCATTGCTGTCCATTCGATCAGTGCCACATTCTCGATCTGGCCTCACACCCTATGAAGTGGTGTTTGGAAGGCCGATGAATATTTGGGGAGTTCCAAAACCTCGTTTGATACATGATGTACCTTGTATAATGATGAACGATTATTTGACACGATTAACAAATGATTTGCTTTCTATTCATCAACAGGTTCGAGAGGCGCTCCCTGATAACTCCACTGGTGAGGCTCACGATCTCCACCCTGGGGACCACGTGATGGTCAAAGTATTTGAGCGATCCAGCAGCTTGGAACCAAGATGGCATGGCCCTGAGCAAGTGCTGCTGGCGACGCGGACTGCTGTGAGAGTCACCAATAAGAAGCGGTGGATACATTCAACGCACTGCCGACGTGTCTCTCCGGATCTGGTGAGCCCTGTGGTGCTATCCGACTTCAGAAAGATTTTGGATACAGAAAAGAGCCCAGCTGTCACGCCTGATGAATTGGAGGGAGCCTTCCCGGACCACGTTGTTTCTGATAAAGTGAAATACAATCTACGTCCCAGGAAATAAGATTCCCTTTGTGTTTTTGAAACTGGTTGGTAACCGCTCTGAGGTTTGTGAAACGGAAGCCGGGAATATCAAGGGGGGGGGATCAGTTCTGCCCAGTGTAGCGACACCCGTCTTGAATCCCGGAGAACAAATCAACGGCAGCCTCGGTTCAGAACCATCGTTTTTTTTTTTTTTCCGCTTAGTGTTGCTTTTGAAGAGTATTGTTTTGTGAACTATGGCATCTCCTTCGACACGAAAAGGGAGAATTCTTGGTGCTGTTTTGTTTGTCTTGACCGTAGTGGTGATCGCAGTATTAGCTTGGACTATAGAACTATTGTTTCCCGTACGAGAACATTTGCTGTCCACCACTCCAAGTCCATCTGAACATTTTCATTTTACTTTGCCTTTTCACGAAGAAAGACATAGGCAGACTTATTTGAATAACAGCTTTATTCAGATTTTGCATCATACTCATAACATGACCAACACGTCCAATTGTTGGGTATGTGGAATGTTGCCCGGACATCAGAAGAAGGGAGGAACACCACTCATTCCTCTCCCGTTTTCTCATAATGGTTCTTGTCATGCTTGGTACACTCTTCTTTTTACTCTGCGATGGCCAACGAAAGGTGGACTACTTTTTCGGTTGAATAAAATATGCTATAACGACAAAGATGGCTATCCACACGCTGAAGGAACTAAATTTGAATGGGAAGAATATCGTCCGGACAATGTTTCTACACCTCGTGTATATACGAATCAAAGACTTATAAATGTGACGAGCATGCATATGATAACAATCATTGATACCAAAGCAGATTTGTGTATTAGAAATAAAGGTACAATCCCTGTAGGCCGCAGTGAATGTAATATTACACTTACCTTTGATACACCAACTGGAATTGCATTTGTAGCTTTACGTAACACATATTTCATTTGTGGGAATAAGGGATACCATCGTCTACCATTGGGATGGTTAGGAACGTGTTATATAGCTTTTGTATTACCACCTGTGTTTATTGCTCCTCCCACGTACCACAATGATTACGTTCTGTACCATGATTTCATACTGAACAGAGTTAAACGAACAGTAGATCTTGATGAAATAGACCAGACTGATACCACATTACAACAATATGTAGATTTCAACTTGGGGTTATTTTCATTCGTAGGAGCTGCACTGAACAGCAGGAAGATAAGGCGGCTTACGCGTGTGGTGGAAGCTGTCGCTAATGAAACTGCCTCTGCTTTAGGGAATATTACTGAGGAATTGCAAATTACCAGAATTGTGGCGCTCCAGAATCGAATGGTTCTAGATGTGATACTAGCTGATAGGGGTGGAGCATGCCGCGTCATCAGAAGTAGTTGTTGCGTGTACGAACCAGATAACTCACCTTCTGTATATGATTCGATTACAAAATTACATAAGATAGCTGCTGAGATCCACCCAGAAAATGGAACATGGACCTTTTCTGGTTGGTTCTGGACCCTGCTTAGTACTTGGGGTTGGAATTTATTAACGATTCTCTGTGTTTTTATTGGAGTACTATTTTTCCTTTGTCTATGTATTCAATGTGGCCCTACATTATGTTCTGTATGTATCACAGCCTGTATTCCGTCCAAACGAGCTATTGTCAAGCAAGAGAAACTGATCAATGATGAAGTATTGAAAATAATGGCTATTAACATTGATGATGAACATTCTGATTATGTTCAGTATGAGGTAGCTTTTGCTAAACGCTAAAAGGGCCGTCTGTCGTGTTTTGGCAGCTCCTGAGTTAGCGTTTAGCACAGCTACACGGACTTTTCTGTTAACTTGACCAAAACGAACGGGGGCCATTTTGAATCCTTCCAACTTCCGTTTCCTATGAACACGCTGCCTCATGGTCAGTGTGCCCTTTCGTCCTTTCTTGATACCCATGGTCCCTTATTCTGCTCGACAACAGGCTATTTTTAGTACTGGTCAAGCGCACATGCGCATCATGCATTTACTGGTCACTCTTTAGGAATGTTAGCACTAACTGACCAGTGCTATTGAACTCCTCCCCCATACTGGCTGTGTTCCAAAAATGACCTTATATGTACCTAAAATGTGTAACTTGTAACCGCCTATCTTTTTATTGCTATTAAACTGTATAAAAGAGGTCGCACACCGATGTTCGGTGTGCTACTTCTTACATTGCCGAAGGGTGCTGTAGGAATGTATCACCACCCCATGGGGTCTTAATAAACTTGTCTTTTACCTTTTCCAGCGTCCGTGCCAACTTCTATACTAAGGTGTTCGAGAGTTTAGCAGAGCATGTAGGCCTGATTTGAACCCAATACCACAATCTTCGCCAGCTTTGTCCACTGATCACGAAGCGCAGCCCTCAGCCCCAGCTCTCCTTGCAAAAATCGGCTGAATTGTTCTTTTGCCCCTGGGTATGAGGGACGGTATCCGAGCGGTCCTCTCTGCAACCAGCTACTCAAATCCATAGAGGAGTGTAATTATCCTTATTTGTCTACCATCTGGGTGACTCGGGGAGGAGAGGTCTGGAGCGACTCCTTACCACAGCCTCACGGCGGCCATCTTGCCCACCGCCACTCTGCAAAATTTCAAGTAAACATTTAAATTGAACTGCATTCACCAGGATGCAAAGGGGCGAAATGTGCTGGGAGGTGAAGCAGTGTGCTCCCATCCCCCTTCTGTTTAAAAAGGCTCCTTTGAGCCACTGGGCTGACGAGCTCTTGGAGATGCACCTGTGCGCGAGGGAGAGGTACAGAGACCTGAGAGGATTGTGGCAGCTTTCTCAGCAAACCCCAGAAGAATTTTGTTTCATCTCTACTGATGAAGGATATAATCCAGAAATACATGTGTCGAGAGAATAACAGCACTAACCTGCACCAACTTTGGTGAAACACTCTACAAAATTTCAAGTAAACATTTAAATTGAACTGCATTTACCAGGATGCAAAGGGGCAAACTGTGCTGGGAGGTGAAGCAGTGTGCTCCCATCCCCCTTCTGTTTAAGAAGGCTCCCTTGAGCCACTGGGTTGACGAGCCCTTGGAGATGCACCTGTGCGCCAGGGAGAGGCACAGAGACCTGAGAGGATTGTGGCAGCTTTCTCAGCAAACCCCAGAAGAATTTCGTTTATCTCTACTGATGAAGGATATAATCCAGAAACACATGTGTCTAGAGATTAACAGCACTAACCTGCACCAACTTTGGTAAAACACTCTGCTAAAACCAGAATATGTATAATTGGAGGTAAATAAACAATTTAATAAATAAAATGAATTTTGTAGCGCGCCCTGCATCGCATTTGCCAAGTTTGGCCACTGGAAAAGCAAATGAGTGCCCACCCCATCTGCCGCAACAATCTTAGGCACCACTACCTTCCTCCTATAAGTGGAATGGAACCCTATTGGGCAAATTCCACTGCAAGATAGACTGCAAACTCCAATTCATTGAGTGCCATAAAGGCCATGCATAGGTCTTTAATTACCACTCGTTTCCCGATGTAAGCCAAGAAAGGGCCTGAAGAGTTGTTTTGGGATGCCTAAAAAAAGCCACACCGTTGCATTTAGGTTGAACTGAAGTTTGTTGAATGAAGCCTGGTTGAGGTGCAAAGTAACTTTTCACTGCTGTGATGTCACAGATATGTTCTTTCCATGGTCTTTTCTTTGCCTTGCCTGGGCTTTCAAAGGTCCAGTTATCACCGTACGTATATCACAGACATGAAAACGCAAACAAAAGTTGTTTTTTATTGCTGCGATTTTTGAAAAACCTCCGCTTCTGTGGTCTTTCCTTAGCCTCACCCAGGCGCCCAAAGAACAAAACACTGAAATGGCAACTGGTGATCTCATCCGTGTTTTCCACTCCTTTCAGGTCTCTCCAAACTGAAGTCAGTGGGAGGGCTGGGGGTGGTGATAGTGCCACTAACACAGCCTCCCTTCTTAGCTGCTGTTCTACAAAGGAATATTATGACATGAAGCTGTTACCAGATCTCCGCTTGAGGGTTCATCTTCAGGTGTGAAGGGGTGGTGAGGGTATAAGGTTCTGGGAAGCAGTGGCACCAGATAAAGTCTTTAATATGTGGGCAGAAAAGCGATTGCCAGTGCTGATGGTGGGTGGCATTACATGTATTTTAAGCATTAATGTTTATAGATGAGTGTGTAATGCCAAGGGTGGTTAGGTGGTTGATGAGATACAATGCATTCTCCTTTGTGAATATTTGTAAAGGATTGGGTAATGCTGAAGTTGGTGTAGGAGGCTGGCAGTGTTATTTTCCTCTCTTTCATTTTGTTTCAGGGAGGGAAGAGATGGCCAGAGGGCAGGTGGAGTCCGAGACCACTTAAAAATGTTTTTTCATCGATATAGATCACAAGGTAGGGGTCTAATGGAGTTGAGGCTGTGTTTTGTATGGGTCAGCTATGAGTTTCTACCTCTGTATTATTGACCTGAGAAGAGGAAGAGGAAGTACTCTAAACCTCAGAATTCTAAAAAACGGAACTGAAAACTCGAGATTTGCTCTAGTGCCTGATTGATGCCACTCCTAAACTCTTGGGCAAATCACCCCCTTTTTTCATATTTACCCATTTGGAATAATGAGAAGCTCCCTTTGCAGTGGCTATAAGTTGCAGCTTGCAAATGACCAAAGGTGTGCTATGACGCTCCATATTACATATACTAAACAGCTCAAATGGCAACTATATGTAGTACAGTGTGGGTCAGTGCTGAAAATGTATACTTAAGATCCAAGAAACAACACAGACATTGCTCTGCTGTTTTGTATCTGTTTGGTACTGTGAGCAAGTCACACTAGTGATGTGCATATGAACAGCAGAATTAGCAGATTTACCAACCTTTTTTGTTGTCTGTCATATACTAATGTTATGAACTGTTCATATCAGATCACTAGACCCTTCTCTATTTAGAGCCTCTCTGCATCCCCCCCAGAGTATTTCACACTGTTCTCTAAACTATACTCGAACAGAGAAAGAGCTAATGTTGATGTAGCTACAGGTAAAGGGTCAAGACTGGCATGTCTTCTCATAATAAGTTCCTTATACTGAACCATTATGGGCTCTAGCAAGGGTTGTGTGAAGCTAGAGCTGTCCAGTTTAATCAACCATGTTATTTGTTAGAGTCAAGGATAGATACTTGTGGGCGTTAAAATATGTAGGTTTCTTAGATTAGTAGTAGGCTACAGATAAAGCCCAACTAGGAGCAGCATCCTTGCTGGTTCACTAATTCTTTCATATGACACTCATCCAAGCCCAAACACTCTCAACATTCAGATGACCTCACACGCTGGTTGAGCAGCAGGGAACACATAGACAATTATGAGGATGCAATAGGGCTTATCCATTATAATAGCAATACAAATGCAAAAGGACATAAGATGGAAAAAGCCCAGAAAATGTGTCCTACTAATTAATATTCACCACTCCAAAGGAAGAAACAGAATAGTTGATCATATGTCCCAAAATCCCACTACCCTTAAATAAGGGAAACCAACTCCATTCTCCCCTCTACAACACACTACATCAAAGAAACCAACCCCATGTTTCCGCCTACTGCTCACTAACATTCACACAGGTTCCCACTCTCTACTGCACTGGAGCATAACAACGTACCCCCTTCAAAATTCAATTAAGCAGACCCAGGGTTTCACCTACCCTCTACTGCATTGGGGTATAACAAATGTACTCCCTTCACAATAAACTTAAACAGGATTGATGCGTCACCTATCCTCTACTGCATTGGGGTATGACACACGTACCCACTACAACATACACAGTGGGCTTATCACACTGCCCATACACACTTAGCCCCTTAGGAAGGATGAACACCAACTGGGGTGTAACACACGTACCCTCTACAACATAGAACTTTGGACTTTACACACTACCCCTACACTCTTATCCCCATAGGAAGGATGGACACATAAACTGGGGTATAACACATGCACCTCCTACAACATACTACTTTGGGCTTTACATACTTCCCCTTATCCCCCTAGGAAGGGTGGACACATAAATTGGGGTGTAACACACAAATCCTCTACAACACAGAACTCTGAGCTTAACACACTGCCCACACCCTTAACCCCTTAAGAAGGATTGACACATAAACTGGGGTGTAACACATGCACCCACCCCTTAAAACTTTGGGCTTAACACACTTGCGCCTACAACAAACAAACCAACATCATCAATATCCAGTAAGGCAGTACTGGAAAATACACTGAAGCTTTAGATTCAGGAAGGTATTTACTAAAATTGCATAGGACAGTATATATGAAAAAGTACTAAAATCCCCTATGCCTCTCACCCAAATCTAAAGAGATCTGCATGCAGCAAGTCCAGATAAGCATTGACCATACACCTGGGCAGTAAATTAGGCATGGCATATATCAAAATAGCCTTAGCCATTTGCCTGAGTTCACCCCCATTAGGAATATGATGGTTCATCACACACCAAATTCCAGAAAGTGCTGATGTTATGTCAATCACAGGATTAGTGCCTTTTCAAACCTCCTTGCCAGTGTACTGCTGGTCAGGAATGTGCCAAAACATTCCAACAAGCAAGATGGCATTGCCTCCCCTGCACTGCCTCGTAAGTGACCTCACAGAGTTACTCGCACCAACTTCCAATTTCTGCAGCCAGTCATAAGGATTCAAACTCCTGTAGCAGTTCAGGAAAAATAGGCATGTTACCTCCAAATATCTTGTGAGGACGTGAATGGTGCTTTTCACCTGAGATAAGCTCCAAGGCGTTTTTATCAATTAATCTTCATGGTACTTCCCCACAGCCGTCAGGGCCCCTGAAGTGGCATGCAGTGACTTTCCTTGCTCACAGAGAGCATACACAAAAATGTCAAGGTCGTGCTGCGTCATCACAATGAGCCTTCTTACATGCTTCAGTAGATCAGTCCCTAATCATGATGGATAATGTGACAGTTCACAGAACCCTGCAGAGATGCGCTTAATGGCCTGATAGCACGCCTCTGTATGGCTAACAATTGTGAAGGATACAAGCCTGCAAATACATGCCACCCTCCACAAAGTAGGGTTATAATTCCAAAATAGAGCTTACAATGCAGGGCAGTGAGGGTCAGAGAACCAACCTCATTAAATGCACTCTCACCATAGAAAGTTACAAACATGCGCTCATCGCCTGCTGATCCTTAGAAAGAGTTAATGCCCATTAAGTTCATTTATAGTGCACTGTAGCATAGATACAAAGCATGCATGGTTCGTTCCTCTCAAACAAGTTAATCTACCCTCCTTGAGCTTGCTATCTTCAATGGTCATCTCTTTGACATTTTAGGGCCCGATTCCGATCGCGCTCGGAAGTGCTCCGAAAGGGATCCGTTGCGAGCAAGTCCGATTGGTAGCCCCAGTTTCCGAACAACTCATACCGCTGTACGGGCGAGCAGGTACGATGTGAATATTGCCTCACGGTTCGAGTGACTCGTACCCTTCAGCGAAACCCACCGGGCGACTACTGCATGGTCGACTCGTGGAGCGCACTGGGTCTGATTTCCGAGCGGCCAAATACGATGCACGCTTCGATCAGCAGGATCAAAACAGCTCTGGGAAGTGTATTTCTGAGGCCATAGCAGGCCCCCCTTCACCAGAGGCCCACCGAATCAGTCACAGGAGGCTACCAATGGGTCCTCCCGATCCAAGCATGCACAGTGTGGTGGGCACCATGGGGTGTATTCTTTTCCCCACCCACCCATTTTCTGCAATGGGAGCTTGTGTATGCATCTGTATGCAGGCTCCCATAGACTTCAATGGAAGTCCGAGCGAATCAAGTCTGTATGCTTAAGGATGCATCATACTCGCTCGCTAAGATTGCCCTGAGCACGTTTAGTCTGGAAAGCCATCCGGAGTACAGAGGGCTTTCCAGACTAGATCAGAATCGGGCCCTAATTCTGTTCAGTTTGCTAAATGTGGCTGACCAAATGTTGATGTGAGATAGACTGACCTCTCAGTCTGCTGTACGCTTTACACTAACCTCTTCAACTGCTCATGACTGCTGGCTGTCTGGTGTAACAGACACTGGTGGGGCTACCGGGGCATTTTTCTTCCTTCCAGGCTTCAATTCTACTAGTTTCTTCTAAGTTTTTTATTCCTCGCACATAGTTTATTTTACACTTGTTGGCAGTGATACAATCAAAGATAGATACTTGTAGGTTATAAAAGACGTAGGTTTATTAGGATTAGTTGTAGATGGTGCAGGGACAGAATATCGAGTGAAAAATATCGAGTTGCCCAAATATCGAGTCATTAATATTGTAGTTCAGAAATAAATATCGACAGCAAGAATATCGTGGTCACAAATATTGACTTACGGTAAGTAATATCAATTTAAAAAATATGAAAGTGTTTAATATCGTTTGCAAAAATATAGTTGTTTAAAAGATCATTTTTTTATTAATGGTATGTATTTTAGTATATATTTGATATATGTGTGATGTATTTTTTATATAAGAATAGCTTGTATTCTTAATATGAGTGTTACATTTTAAGAAGTTATCAAATTGTTTTTATTTGAATTTAGAATTTTTAGTTTTGTTACAGGTTGTGGGTTTATAGGGGAATAGGGCGGAATGTAATTTAATTATATTACATTTACTGATTATTTTTTATTTATTAATATTTGTTTAATTCAGATGTTATAGTGTTAATAGTGTAAAGTACTTTATTATAATTAAATTAATAATTGCTGGTTAATTCATTAATTGATAATTAATTATGGTAATTGTGCACCCACTGAAATTGGAATAGTAATTTTTACCCCTTCGCTAGCCAACACTTTCTCTACTGTTGCACTCTTTGGAGTTGGAATAGCAAATTTTACCCCTCTGCTATCCAACACTTTTGCTACTGTTGTACTCATTGGGGTGGGAAAAGTAATTTTAACCCTCCGCTATCCAACTCCAACACTTTACTTACTGTTGTACATACTGGAGTGGAAATACAAATGTTTACCCCTTCGCTATTCAACAATTATCTTACTGTTGCATTCACTGGAGCGGGAATAGTAATTTTTACCCCTTCGCTATCCAACACTTTATCTACTCTGGCACTCTTTAGAGTTGGAATAGTAATTTATGCCTCACTGCTATCCAACACTTTCCCTACTGTTGCACTTTTTGGAGTGGGAATAGTACATTTGACACCTTTGCTACCCAACACTTTTCCTATTGTTACACTCACTGGAGTGGGAATAGTAATTTGTATCCCTCTGCCATCCAGTACTTCCCCTACTGTTTCACTCACTGGAGTGGGAATAGTAATTTTCACCCCTTCGCTATCCAACACTTTCCCTACTTTTGCACTCTTTGGAGTGAGAATAGTATTTTTTTCCTCTCCGCTATCCAACACTTACCCTACTTTTGCACTCAGTGTAGTGGGAATAGTTATTTTTACCCCTTTGCTATCCAACACTTTCCCTGCATTTGCACTGATTGTATTGTGAAATGTAAGTTCAAATTGTTTTTTAAATAGTTTAATGTTTTAATTTATTATAGATGTTAGTTTTTTTATATTTTAATCATTAATATATTTTGTTATTTTGTATATTATTTAAAAATGTTAACATAACTTAAAATATTAGTTTATTAATTGTTTTAAAGTAAATATATAGGTATAAACTAGTATGCTTGTGGGTGTTTTTTTATTACGTGTATTTGTTATTTTTTAATAAAATGTATGTTAAAATTATTTTATTTTGTTAAAATTAGATTTAACAAATGTATTATATATTATTTTAATTTATATGTAAGTCGATATTTTATACATCCATAATTTTACATTAATATTTTTAGTCAATATTTTTGTACTTAACTATTTAAGTATAGAAGTCGATATTTTTGTTGTCTATATTTTTTTACTCGATATTTTTTATATAGAAATTTTTTACATTGATGTTGTGTCAGTGAACCATTCTAGATTACAGATAAAGTCCCAACAGGAGCATCATTCGTGCTGCTCAGCTCATTCCTTCAACTGACACATATACTCTCAACATTTTGAAGACCTCAGACGGTGCCTGAGTAGTAGGGAACTCAGAGACAAGGAAAACCGCTATCAATCACCTGGTATATGTTATTTTTCCCTTCATACCCAAGAGTCTGACTTTGATCACTGATGCCAAGCACACTCTATGGGGCCGATTAGGATGGCAGTCGGAAAACTAGCCCAATCACCATGGAAGTGGAAAACAACCTCCTGCCGGTACCGTGGAAAAACCGGCAGCCGAATCCGGATCATCCGGCAAAAAAAAACGACCGCAGTGGAGCGGGGCCAAGAAAAACCGCCCGCAGCGGGCTTTATGGCCAAATTCTGTCTGCTTTGGTTGGATAAGTAGCGGAAAAACACCAACCAGCTGCAAGCATAGCGGAGACACCGCATGGAAAGTTAGGATATCCCCGACGTTCTGCTGTTCCCGACCGCCGGGGTTGCACACTGGAATGAATGGGCAAGCAAGCAGAAGAGCTGCAGCATAGTCACCGCTGCGGACGTTCCATAAAAAATATGGCGGACGAAACAAAAAAACAACAGTAAAGCCAAAAAGTACACACAGAAAACTAGCCATGCCCCACAAATACACAAAACACACCCCAATGACACAAACACATGGGGAAAAGAAAAATATAATTCCCAGGACAACACACACAACACACCTGACAGCAATACCCCATCTGGACACACCCACATAGCTGAGTAGAAACCAGCCCCTTCCCTGACCACAGTCCTTTGCAACAACCCAAGACTAAAGGCCTCCAATCCACACAAAAAATGATATGCAAAGCAACACACCAGCACTACTCACACTACACACAGCACCACCACTACTTCCACATGAGTAACTCTAACCCCGCTGCGCATCACACACCATACACATCACAACCACACCACTACTCACACCAATGCACCCACAACCACTCTGCACACCACAAACCATGTCAACACATAAAGTGCCCAAATTCACAGAGAGTGAGTTGACACTCATGGTAAATGAGATAGTCAGAGTGGAACCCCAACTGCTTGGTAGCGTGGTCCAACAGACACCATTAGCCACAAGAACACAAATGTGGGAAAGGATAGTCCAAAGGGTCAATGCAGTAGGGACCAACCCGCTATCCAAAAAGGAGATCATGAAGCGGTGATCTGAAGAGGGTTGTCAAAGAGAGGAGAAGCAAGAACCGTGAGCTGGCTGAGAGGACTTGCGGTGGCCCTCCCATTTCATCAAAAACATTCACACCACGGGAGGAGAAAGTACTTGCCATGTTGCATCCAGAGAGTCTCACAGGAGTAACCGGGGGAGTGGAGGCTGGTAAGTACAAACAAATGCCTACCACCACACTGATATGTACTGTCTTGCACAACTACAAAGCTACACTACCTAGGACAAATCCCATTCATCTGCACCACACCTTCACAAAAACATGTCTCACAGATCCAACATTCACCCAGTCCCATTTACACCAAACTCAGCTACCATCATTACCATGGGGACATGTGCACAGGCAGCCAGCACTACAACTCCCACCAGCCCCCCTTGCCCCACATCCCCAGCAAGATGGACCCCTCCCCACCCATAAGCATGTGTCAGCAATTACACCACCCTCATCAAACTAACAGGTAGCTAGCCATCTACCAACTCCCACAATGCACCCTGCCCTACAGTCTAGCAAGATGGACCCCTCCCCTACCCCACCCAGAAGCAAGTTTCAGTCATTACCCCACCCTCATCAAACTTACAGGTAGGTAGCCATCTAGAACAAATCCCATTCATCTGCACCACACCCTCACATAAACATGTCTCACAGATCCAACATTCACCCACTCCCATTCAAACCAAACGGCATGTGTACAGGCAGCCAGCACTACAACTTCCACCAGGCTCCCGTGTCCCACAGCCCCAGCAAGATGGACCCCTCCCTCACCCCACCCAGAAGCATGTGTCAGCCATTACATCACCCTTGTCAAACTAACAGGTAGGTAGCCATCTTCCCTGTTAGGGTGTTTGTCGGTGCGAGGCCTGTACCACTACTCACTCCATGTACCATGTCCCACAGCCTAGCAAGATGGAGCACTCACCCACTACACCCAAAAGCAGTTGGAAGCCATTGTAGTACACCAAACAAACTTACTGGTAGGAAGCCATCTTCCCTGGGAGGGTGTTTGTGGGTGGGAGGCCTGTACCACTACTCTCACCATGCCCCTGGCCAACACCTCAGCAGAATGGATCCCCCCACCCCACCCAGAAGCAGTTGAAAGCCATTGCAGTACACCAAACAAACTTACAGGTAGGTAGCCATCTTCCCTGGGAGGGTGTTTGTGGGTGGGAGTCCTGTAACACTACTCCCACCATGCACCCTGTCCAACAGCCTAGCAAGATGGAGCACTCACCCACCACACCCAGAAGCAGTTGGAAAGCCATTGCAGTACACAAAACAAACTTACAGGTAGGTAGCCATCTTCCCTGGGAGGGTGTATGTGGGTGGAAGGCCTGTATCACTACTCCCACCATGCCCCTGTATCACAGTCTAGCAAGATGGACTCCTACCCCCACCCCACCCCACCCCACCCAGAAGCATGTGCCAGCCATTACACCACCCCATCAAACTTACAGGTAGGTAGCCATCTTCCCTGGGAGGGTGTTTGTGGGTTGGAGGCATGTACCACTACTCCCACCATGTACCCTGGTCCCTCAGTACAGCAAGATGGAGCTCTCTATACCACACAGATGCATGTGCCATGTAATGGCCCACATCAAACAAACTAACAGGTAGGTAGACATATTATTCTGTCTATGACACCACTGAGCACATTACAAAGCCAAATGTGAGCTCGTAACAGGTAAATAGCCAGTACGAGCACCCACATATTTTTCACAAAAGAAATGGTGCCATATGACACCAGCCTGTCATTGCAAAAAATTGCACACCAACCCCATTGCCATGCACAGTGTGCACACATGTAAGAAAACTGTCGCAGCTACCAAACTGTGACACACCAATGCACATGTAGTGTAGAATAAAGTCTGGGCACAAACATGCATAGTACCCATTGACAAGCGCATCGCCATGGGGCCAGAGCAACAAGGACCATTAAAAAAATAAGAAAGCATGTGTGGTGGTAAATATCATGATATGCACATGACATGAAAAAGGTATGCAGGAGATGACAATGGGCAGTCCATGCCCAGATCAGACTATTCAACAAAGAATCCTCAATGAGAAACATGTTGTGCCAGTCCTTAATGGCAAAAGGTCCCTGTTATCATACATTATGCATGGGTCTCATGGTATGCATTGACACCTCACACCATGGACAAGTAATGCATGAACCACTGCATCATGTCAGGAGGCACAGTAGTGCACAGAGAAAACAATGTGATGATCAGTGAATTGTGTAGTATACAAACAGTGAATGACACAGTGCTAACACAAAGCTTGCAGGTTGCACTACAATGATCATTTCCCATCTGATCCACAGGTGACCAAGAGCTCACTGCAGAGGACAATACCAGCAACCATCAGAGCCAGTCTTCCCCCAGTACAAGGACTCTCAGATGTTGACTCACCGGATCTGGTGTGCCAGGGAGAAACAGGTCCCAGGACCCCATCGTCCCCCCACCACATCTGCTGCAATAACAACTTCACGGCAGACCCCTGCTGTTACAGCGTGTGCGTCCACCGCCAACACCACCACCACCACCACTGCTGCCTGCAACACCCTTCCTGTCCCAGAGGATGACCTACCCACACCACCAACTGAGGACAGCAGGGAGAGGATGCGGGGCCCACAGTGGTGAGGCAACAGGTCCGTGGCAGCAGGGTAGGTGGGAGGGGCAGGGTTACCCACAGACACCAGGAGGCTGGGATCCAATCCCTGGACCACATCACCAGAGTCCTTGGTGCTTATGAATGGGCCGAGGGTCAAACGGGCCAGTCATACAAAATGTTGCGCAAGCTCATCCTGCTGATGACGTCCATCGACACCCCCATGGGACAAATTGGGGACCTCTTGGGCCAGCAAATGGTGGGACTGAGGGCAGGCCTGCACCACAAACAACACCTCCACCTCCTTCTGTTGGGCGACAGGATGACAGTTCACCATCCTCCCCTGCGCCCACAGAGAGGAGTGAGTCCTCAGACCCCAGTTGCCCTGCAGCAGGGCCCAACTCCCAAGCGACAAAGGGGCAGTCCTAAGATGACCCTGGGAGTATCTGGAGGCAAAGCACCTGCCAAACGCTAGTCACAGAGCCAGCCCTGATGGCAACTCTCTTCCTTCCCCACACTGCCTTGTGAATGGCATCTGTCTGTTGGACTGGGTCACCACATCAATGTGGTGACTACTCGATTATCCCATTAACCATAACTTTTAACTCACTGCTCCACCACTACCACCAGTAAAATGTACACCCCCTCACATGTCACCATTGTAAATAATAAATCTTTACACACATGTTGTCGTGTCTGCTCAGTCTTTAGTGCATGATGTACAGTCAACAACATGACCACAATGTACCAGGAGTATGGACTGTCGGTAGGCAAGGGGAAGTCGAAGGCACCTATGGAAACACAACAGAACAACATTCACTGGACTGGGTGTGGCATCACATACATCACACAACACTCTCCATCAAGATAACACAACATGCTCACGTCACAATGGGCAACAAGTGTCAACATACACGTCCTGTAGATGTTCCCAAATGACCTGTCCCTGAAACATTGGCAACCACTGCAGAGTCTACAACTGGCTGCTGTTACAATTCTCACATATGCCTTCGCGACAACAGCAATATCAGCAGACAATGGTTATGTTATACATTGTCACCCACTTTCAAGTGAAGTAGCGGGTGATGAGCTGTTGACGCAGGTCAACACCTTCCTCCTCTCCACTGTCCTCTTCACTGGACACGGGTTGGTTTGCAGGCGGGGCCTTGGGTCCTTATCATTATCCAGGAGGAAGGGAACCTCCTTGCAAATGGCTAGGTTGTGGAGCATGCAGCATGCCACAACCTAGCCATTTGCTACACTACAATCTGACACACCTTCCTGGGTGAGTATGCCAGTGCACCTCCAGACTTGTCCATGCAGCTGAAACGTGATTTGAGCAGACCAAAAGTACACTCCACCACACAACGTGTCTTCCCATGGGCATCATTGTAGCGGACTTCAGCCGGGGTCCTGAGATTCCGCAGTGGGCTCGGCAACCAGGGACGGTTGGGATATGCAGAGTCACCTAGGTATGACAAACACAAATAGACATTGCAATGCCGCTGAGGCAGAGGGCAGCAGGTCACACACCCAGCACGCCATACGACTGGGCATACTCACCCACAATCCGTGCACACACGGGAAGCAGATTAGCCAGCTGGGGCACAATGCTGTTACGCAGGATGTAGGAGTCATGGCTGAGCCTGGGAATCTGGCACACATGTGGAAGATGATCTTATCTGCCAGGCACACCACTTGCACATTTATGGAGTGGTAATGTTTATGATTCCATTAAATGTGCTCACTTGCCTGAGGTGGCATACGACCGACATGGGTGCAATCAATGGCACCAACAACATGGGGGATGTGCCCAAGGGTATAGAAGTCTCCATTCACAGCTGGCAATTCAGACCCCCTGGGGGAATGGATATATCTGTCTTTGTATATCATCATGGCGGACAGAATATCATGCAGCACCATGCTGATCATCTGTTGTGACATCCCACCAGCGCTGGCCACTGTCTGCTGGAACGATCCAGTGGCAAAAAAATGCAGGGCTGCCATCACCTTATAATTTGGGGTGAAAGCTGTTGAATATATCCGGCGAGGCTGCAGGTGGAGCTCCAACATATCACAAATGGTTTTTAGGTTGGCTCTATCCAGACGGAATTTCCGAATGATCACCACATCCTCCATGTCCTCCAGCACTGTCAAATGATGAAGCAGATCCTAGTTGAGATGAAAGCTGACACATGTCAATGCAATACATCATGAGATGGGCACAGCATCTCATGTTCTGGATGACACAACAATAATGACTGCCGTCAAAATTGAGTTGCAGATCAGATTACATGTAGGGACACCTTCAGCTACACAAAGGGCACACCTGTCAACTTACACAAAATAAGCACCACCTTGGTCAATGTAAATGCACATAGGGATATGGCCACATTTCACATGGGCACACCTGGAGCATAGCATCCAGAATATGTGTAACTAATCAGCCCCACTGTCTCTTACCTAGCTGTGGTACCTGTCACACCTTAATGCGTCATTTCAACCTGGCATACATCAACAACACAATGACCACAGTTGTCACAGAAAAGACAATTGTGTGCATGAGCAGACATAAGAGGCCGTGCAAAAAAATACATCATTTATTGAGACGAGCATTGCTGTGATTGTCACTGCACCTCAGCACATTGACATGTGTACACATCGTAGCGTCCAGAGCAGCACTGCCCTGCCTACTATCAAATTAATAAGTAACACGTGAGGGAATACAGGCCCATCTACAAAATCACATACACAAACATGGCATGTGTAGTCACCATGGGAGTCAATTGAACATTGCCATCATGTGCACAATGATGTGCCATTGACCATGTGGGCACTGTGCACTGTTGATGTTTTCCAGATGGCCATTGCCATTGTATTGCACAAAAAATCGAGGTAGCGTCTGCCTGGCCCCAGCGGTGTGTTACCAGCACCCCCTAATCACAATAGTGTGGTAGTGATAGCCATAGAGACATGCCCAAATGGTGGTTGGCATGCTCCTCCTCCCAAATCACGGTAGCTACCACCTGGCCCCAGCGGTGTGTCACCAGCCCCACCATTCACACAAGTGCGGTAGTGATAGGCATGGAGACATGGGAAAATGGTGGTTGGCAAGCTGGCTCAAGCGGTGTGTCACCAGCACCAGCCCCCCATTCACACAAGTGCGGTAGTGATAGGCATGGATACATGGGAAAATGGCAGTTGGCAAGCTCCTCCACCCAAATCACGGAAGCTTCCACCATGGCCCCAGTGGTGTGTCACCAGCACCCCGCATTCACACAAGTGCAGTGGTGATAGGCATGAGACATGGGAAAATGGTGGTTGGCATGCTCTGACACCCGTATCGCGGTAGCTACCGCCTGGCCCCAGCGGTGTGTCACCAGCACCCCCCCATTCACACAAGTGTGGTAGTGATGGCAATAGAGACAAGCCCAAATGGCGGTAGGCATGCTCTGCCACTCAAATCGCGGTAGCTTCTGCCTGACCCCAGCATTGTGTCACCAGCCCCCCCCATTCACACAAGTGTGGTAGTGATACCCATAGAGACATGCCCAAATGGTGGTTGGCAAGCACCCCCACCCAAATCGCGGTAGCTACTGCCTGGCCCCAGCGGTGTGTCACCAGCACCCCCCAGGTTGGCATGCTCTGCCACTTAAATCGCGGTAGCTACCGCCTGGCCCCAGCAGTGTGTCACCAGACCCCCCCATTCACACAAGTGTGGTAGTGATAGCTATAGAGAAATGCTCAATGGTGAATGGCAACCCAAATCGCAGTAGCTTGTGCCTGGCCCCAGCGGTGTGTAACCAGCATCCCCCATTCACACAAGTGTGGTAGTGATAGGCATGGAGACATGGGAAAATGGTGGTTGGCAAGCTCCGCCACCCAAATCGCGGTAGCTACCGCCTGGCCCCAGCGGTGTGTCATCAGCAAAGCCCAGGTTGGCATGCTCCGCCACCCAAATCGCGGCAGCTACCCCCTGGACTCAGCGGTGTGTCACCAGCCCCCCCATTCACACAAGTGTGGTAGTGATAGCCATAGAGACATGCCCAAATGGCGGTTGACACGCTCCGCCACCCAAATCGCGATAGCTTCCGCCTGGCCCCAGCAGTGTGTCACCAGCACCCATATTCGCACAAGTGTGGTAGTGATGGGCATGGGACATGGGAAAATGGCAGTTGGCAAGCTCTGCCACCCAAATCACGGTAGCTACCGCCTGGCCCCAGCGGTGTGTCACCTGCACCCCCCAGGTTGGCATGCTGCGCAACCCAAATTGCAGTAGCTACCGCCTGACCCCAGCGGTGTGACATCAGCATCCCCCGGGTTGGCATGACCTACCACCCAAATCGTGGTAGCTACCGCCGGGCCCCAGCGGTTTGTCACCAGCCCCCCCATTCACACAAGTGCGGTAGTGATAGGCATGGAGACATGGGAAAATGGCGGTTGGGAAGCTTCACCACCCAAATCACGGTAGCGCACACCGGGCCCCTGCGGTGTGTCACTGCCATGGAGCATGCCCTAGAGCCAATGTGAATCTTGATTGCGGTGGTATGATACAATTTTGAAAAACGCGGTAGGCGTGCTCCGCTACAGCAGAGGCGGTCATTGGATGCATTTGAAAGATGCACCATCACAGTAGCGCACACCGGGCCCCTGCGGTGTGTCACTGCCATGGAGCATGCCCTAGAGCCAATGGGAACCTTGATTGTGGTGGCATAATGCAATTTTGAAAATCGCAGTAGGAGTGCTCTGCCACTGCAGAGGCGGTCATTGGATGCATTTGAAAGATGCACCATCGGGTAGCACACACCGGGCCCCTGCAGTGTGTCACTGCCATGGAGCATGCCCTAGAGCCAATGGGAAACTTGATTGGGGCGGCATGATACAATTTTGAAAATCGCGGTAGGCGTGCTCCGCCACCGCCGAGGCAGTCATTGGATGCATTTGAAAGATGCACCATTGCAGTAGCACACTGGGCTCCTGCAGTGTGCCACTCCCACGGAGCATGCCCTAGAGCCAATAGAAACCTTCATTGTGGTGGCATGATGCAATTTTGAAAATCGGGGTAGGCGTGCTCGGCCACCGCGGAGGCGGTCATTGCATGAATTTGAAAGAGGCAGACCTGGACCTCCAATTGCTGCAGCTTGGCACATTTGAAATGACCCAAGGGGGGTATATATGTATGGGAGGGAGCCTCATATTTCCACTGCTCCCAGAGCCTCCTGCCAGAGACCTCTCACCTGCTGCTGCCTCCAGGGACTGTGCCTGAGACCTCTCAACTACTGCTGCCTCCAGGGACTGCTGCCAGAGACCCCTCACATGCTGCTGCCTCCAGGGACTGCTGCCTGAGACCCCTCAACTGCTGCTGCCTCCAGGGAATGCTGGCTGAGACCCCTCAACTGTTACTGCCTCCAGGGACCGCTGCCAGAGACCCCTCACCTGCTTCTGCCTCCAGGGACTGCTGCCTGAGACCCCTCAACTGCTGCTTCCTCCAGGGAGTGCTACCAGAGACCCCTCACCTGCTGCTGCCTTCAGGGACTGCTGCCTGAGACCCCTCAAATGCTGCTGCTTCCAGGGACTGCTGTTTGAGACCCCTCACCTGCTGCTTCCTCCAGGCACTGCTGCCAGAGACCCCTCACCAGCTGCTGCCTCCAGGGACTGCTGCCCGAGACCCATTAACTGCTGCTGCCTCCAGGGACTGCTGCCTGAGACCCCTCACCTGCTGCTTCCTCCAAGGACTGCTGCCTGAGATCCCTCAACTCTTGCAGCCTTCAGGGACTGCTGCCAGAGAGTCCTCAACTGCTGCTGCCTCCAGGGACTGCTGCCTGAGACCCCTCAACTGATGCTGACTCCAGGGTCTGCTGCCAGAGACCCCTCACCTGCTGCTGACTCCAGGGACTGTGCCTGAGACCGCTCAACTACTTCTGCCTCCAGGGACTGCTGCCAGAGACCCCTCAACTGCTGCTGCCTCCAGGTACTGCTGCCTGAGAACCCTCAACTGCTGCTGCCTCCAGGGAATGCTGACTGAGACCCCTCAACTGCTGCTGCCTCCAGGGACTGCTGCCTGAGACCCCTCAACTGCTGCTGCCTCCAGGGACTGCTGCCAGAGACCCCTCACCTGCTTCTGCCTCCAGGGACTGCTGCCTGAGACCCCTCAACTGCTGCTGCCTCCAGAGACTGCTACCAGAGACCCCTCACATGCTGCTGCCTTCAGTGACTGCTGCCTGAGACCCCTCAAATGCTGCTGCCTCCAGGGTCTGCTGTCTGAGACCCCTCACCTGCTGCTTCCTCCAGGGACTGCTGCCAGAGACCCCTCACCGACTGCTGCCTCCAGGGACTGCTGCCTGAGACCCCTTAACTGCTGCTGCCTCCAGGGACTGCTGCCTGAGACCCCTCACCTGCTGCTTCCTCCAGGAACTGCTGCCTGTGACCCCTCAACTCTTGCTGCCTCCAGGGACTGCTGCCAGAGACTCCTCACCTGCTGCTGCTTCTAGGGACTGCTGCCAGAGACCCCTCACCACCCAATTCTGCCGCTGCTGTCTCATGTCCACAGTGATGGCAAGGACAGAGAAGATCCGTGCCAGCCCCTTCACGAGCAAGGAGCTGGAGTTCCTGGTTGATGAGGTGCTCACACAGTACCCAAGGCTATATGGTGCCCCAAATGTTGTGGTAAGTCTTCAAAAGTGGGGGTGTAGGGCAGGGAGGCACACATGTAGTTGGACTGATGCAGTATGTGCCTGAGAGTGTGGGGTTGTGTCATGCACTGCCTAACATTCTGTCTCCAGGGGGAAGGAGTGCGTACCCAATGCCACAGGTTTCCCTGCCTGCACGTGTATATATTACTGAACTGTGTTGTGTTTTCAGCCATACAGTGACACAGAAGGTTGTTCATTCAGGAGTCAGGACAGTGATTGCTTGGCCAAACGGCTGTGTGTGCCCCTGTTGTCCATCTCAGTATGAGCCCAGCTAGCCAGCACAATGCTGGCCCACAAAGACAAGGACACGTCACTTCACTTACAGAGTATTACATCAGTCTTTTCTCATTGAACCCCAGCTATGCGCCATCTCAGCACTGTAGATTGCACACAAACGGCCTTGTAATGAGGATCTTTGCTTTGTGAGTTCATGTCCCTCAATGCAACATCCATGACACAGTTATCTATTCACAGGGCAGGGACACTGAGGGCTTGCTATACTGACAGATGTTGGTACATAATACTGTCACTGTTCATTTCCCCCTCTTGTCTCCCATGCCTGCAGCTCAAGGTACATCAGCGTAAGGCTGTGTGGAGGGCATTGCAGCCAAGGTGCGAGCTCTGGGGGTCTCAAACCGATGGCGCACCCACTGCCACAAGAGGTGGGACGACATCAGCCGGCTGGCAAAGAAAGTAGCGGAGATTACCTTGGGGCTGCTTCCTCACACTGGCCGTTTGGCACGGCGTAGCATGTCTTCACTAATGGGCTGAATCTTGGCGATGACTCAGCCTGAGCTGGATGCACGTTTGAAGGAGAATCAGCAGCAAGCCAAGGGTGAGTATTTAAGGAGGGTGACTTTGGCTGGGAGTGGCTGCATGTGTACAAAGTCTCTGCCGGCGCTGGCCTATGTGATGTTGGTAGTGTGATGCAGTGGCATGTGAGTGGCTGCTGGGCTGGGTGCCGATGTCACACATTTGCCAAACCTGTACTTACAAAGGTAAATTGAATGCTGTGCATTTCCATTGCAGTCTGAGTTGTGCTCTTCAGGTTTCCTCTGCATTGGGGTAGTCTGTGGAATCCCATTGGGCGGGAACGCTAGTGTTCCCAATGTGAGTGTGCCTTCATCAATGCGTCCATTGCATGCACCAAGATTGGGGAGGCCTAGACATCTTACAACAATTTGCCACAGTCGTTGGGCCCCAAAGTATGACATGGTGGGTGGCATGGGATCATCACCATTGTGGACTGTCATGTTGTAGTCTGTGTCTGTGTTGTCCCCTCCTGTTCCATCCGGATCTGTCAGTGGCAACACGTAGTGTGCCCCCATCATGTCCCTATGTGTGCTCAGAGTTAGTTGTGTGTCTGGTTGAATGGAGCCACAAGCAGGGTGTTGTGCTGTGTGGTCATCACATGGCTCAATGATGCCTGAAATTACAGCATCCACGCACTGGTTGAGTCTATCTAGTGAGCTGGTACAATGTAATTACCCAGGGTGGTGTGCAGCATGTAGATTTGCTCATCTTTTGTTATGTATTGCTTGCATATGTTTGTTCTGTTGCTGCCACTGACCTGACCCTACATCTCTCTCTCTCATGCAGCATCTCCAGCGGTCATGGAGGGACAGGAGACGGACACCAGTTGGGGTGAAACTAGCACGACAGCTGCACAGGAACCCACTGACACAGATGTCACCAACACCTCAGAGGGGGACATGAGTCTGCTGGAGGAATCCCAGCCTGAGACGCAAAGTATCACATCATCTGATGCCAGCGGGGATGCATCCATGTTGGCGGGCACAGGGAACGGGGACTCTGCATCATCTTCCACCACACAGCGGACAGTGCCCCACCCTCCCAGCTACTTCCTCTGGTGCTGCCCGTGTCCACGTCAGTAGGAGGGGAAAAATGTCCTTCACTTGTGGCACCGCTGCCCCTGCTCCTGTCCCCCCTGCAGCCATCAGTGCTGAGTCTGTGGAACTTTTGCACCAGCTATGTGTAGGCCAGACTGCTCTTCTCAGTGCCTTCATTGACCACAACAAAAAATTGGCCCAGATGGTTGCTTTCATGGAGGGCATACATTCTGACGTGGATGGGCTGCACCGGACTGTCTAGGCTTTGTTCTCCACAGTGACATCTGCCCTTCACCAGGCACATACTCACAGTCCAGCTCCAGTCCCTTTGTCCACCCCCCTGGCAGTGGCCACGTCTGACGATAGTGACCACGGTCCACATACATCAAAGTCACAATACGGCACACGAAGCACACAGCAGCAGCAACCCAAGCAGTCACAGGCGCAGACACCATCCCCACAGAAGACCAAAACCACCCCAGAGCACAGAAAGAAAAGCCAGTCAGGTAACACCAGGGGACAAAAAGCAAAGCAGGAGAACGCAGGCACACGTGCCTCAGAGGCATCCCCAGCCAAGAACTCTCCTGTCCCTAAGGCATCTCGCAAAGAGAAGCATACAGTTTCTGTGACCACCAAGGAGGTGGTGCATGCCAAGGGTACACCTAAGAAGGGCTCCAAGGCAGACTCACTCACCACCTCGACTCCCATTCCAAGCCCAGTGAAGCAGGGGAAGGAGGGCACTGTAGGGGTGAAACCCAGTAAACATGGGAAGGGGGCAGAGACGTAGTCAGGCCAAGCGTACCGCTGGGTCCAGCACATCACCAGATGGAGTGCCAGCATCTGCACCTGATGCAGCTTTGATGGTGAGTGTTCCTGTTGTGTGCACACCACTTCCTATTGATACAGGGTCAGCCAAGCCATTTAGACTCCCCAAGAAGTGGAAAGGCACCCCTCCTCAATCTCCCAGCTACACAATGTCTCCCGTCTGAAAGTTAGCGGTCTAATCGGGGGTGCACAGTTAGAAGAGATGCTGACGCGAACGCGCAGCGGGCCAAAGGCAAGCCCGTCTGCGCACATCCACGCTAAGGACGCACTCAGCGCCGGGCATGCTGCCCTTCCCTTGGCCTACCTGGATCCAGAGAAAGTAAGACGCCCGCTCTGCTACTCCAGTGCAGAACTCCACCTTATTAATAGAGGGGCCAGTTGAAGGGGAGCTCTCTATTTTACGGAGACCGCCTCTCCACTGGCTGACTTCTTCGTTAAGGACTTTCTACGGTGTGGGCTTTTGAATGTTAGATCGTTGCCCAAGCATAGGGTTGAGATTCAGTTATTAATGGAAGTGCAAGAGCTCAAACTGCTGTGTATGACAGAAAGCTGGACGCAGTCTGATTCCGAGGTTGACCTTGGTCTGGCCTGCCCCCCTGGTTATAAAATTCTCCATAAGCCAAGATTAAGGGGGAGGGGAGGAGGGGTTGGGTTGATTTATAGAGAGTCCTTGAACTTGGCTACTATTGATATTGATGGGGTTGTATGGGTTGAATTCCTTGGGTGTGCAATTAAGAGTGCTCTTGGCCAGTCTCTTGCAGGGATTATTTATTATCGACCCCCGGGGCCCTTTAGCATGCAACAGCAACTTCTGTTATTGTAGATTTTTACCAATATGGCCGCTACGCACCATAGACTGCTGATTCTGGGCGATTTTAATCCTTGGATGAATGGACCCCTTGATACTTGTTTGGCCAATATTACTCAGTCTTGTGAGGGTCTGGGCCTTTGTGAACGAGTTTCGAAGGCCACTCATATTGGAGGGCACATGCTAGATCTTATCTTTTCAGAGTACGAGCAAGTGTAAATTGGGGAAGTCCTGCCTATGGACTGGACCGATCCTTTCTTGGTTACGTTCTACATGAACATTGCCAACCTGGATAAGCGGGGAGGCAATTGGGTGGGTGAATTCATAGGCAGGGACTGGAAGATCCTTATGCGTAAGAGGGGCCAGGATCTGGTGTTTCAGGTGGAGGATTGCTTCTCCCCGGAAGCTCAAGTGGAAGAGAACTATTCTGCTTTCTGCAGAAAAATCATCTTGGCTCTTGACTCTCTTGCTCCCCTAAAGAACCTTCGGAGCAGGGGTAGACCCTCTGTCCCCTGGTTTAGCGAGGAGCTGAAAACCCTGAAACTTGAATGTAAACGGGCTGAGGCGAAATGGAGGCATGGGTACCAGGATGTGGATAAGCTCTCCTGGAGAATAAAGATTTCAGAATATAGGAAGAGGATTAATAGGTCTAAGGCTGACCATTTTGCCACCTTGATACTTAATGCCCCTAACAGCGCTAGAAGCATTTTTAACATTCTGAATAGCTTGACCGACCCAGATTGTACCAAAAATGTGATTTCTCCCTCTCAAAGTCTTTGTGATGAGCTAGGCAGGTTTTTCCATGATTAAGTCAATGACATTATCATGGATCTGGGTGGGGTCCCCCTTTCTCCTGTCGGGGTGAATGCGTCAGTGCCTGACATGGAGGTCAGTTGCTCTGCGGCTGCCGGTGTCAACTTGGAGGGGGCTACCTCGGGACCTCTCTGAGTTTCCGTCTTTGGAGCCGGAGGATTTTTATAGACTAGCTGATGGTATTGCGTCTGGTTCTCCCCTGGATCCGGTGCCTTGTAAGATCTGGAAATAATTCAGAGCAGAGCTGTTTTCCACGCTCCGGCTGATTTTCAATTAGTCTCTCACTGATGGGGTGGTGCCGTCTCACTGGAAGCAGGCATTGGTGACACCCTTGCTCAAGAAGCCCTCCCTCGATCCGGAGTGTCCTAAAAATTTCAGACCCATCTCCCTCCTACCTTTTCCTGCTAAAACAGTGGAACGGGTGGTGAGTAGCACGTTATCCAAATATGTAAAACATGCTAAGCTCTTGGAGGTGGTGCAGTTTGGGTTTCGACCAGCCCATGGCACTGAAACAGCTTTGGTAACCGTGATGGACGTGTTTCGGGGGCGGGCAGACAGGGGTCAGGCAGCTGTACTTATTCTGCTTGACCTGTCTGCCGCCTTCGATACGGTTAACCATGAAATACTGTTGAGACGACTTAAGGAGGTGGGAGTGACGGGCTGTGCCCTTAGGTGGTTTCAGTCATTTCTGTCAGGTAGGCAGCAGGCAGTATCCCTCTCTCCTTACCAATCTGGCTTTACTAGTGTCCCACATGGCGTGCCACAGGGCTCGGCCATCAGCCCTATTCTTTTTATTATCTACTTGAATCCCCTGATGGCGTTCATCAATCGTCATAACATTGAGATTGTTAATTATGCGGATGATACGCAATTAATTCTCTCCCTGGAGGGAGCTCATTCAACCTCTATAGATGAGTTTCATAGTTGCCTGCGGTACACAACATTGTGGCTGAGGGATATCTCGCTGCAAATTAATGCGTCTAAAACGGAGTTGCTTTATTGTGCCACGGAAAGGATACGTTCCGGGCTGCCTATTAATTTTTTGCCCTCTGATTCCCCCAATATGGTTCAGGCTGTTAAGACAGTCTGTAACCTGGGTGTGACATTTGATTGTAATCTCACTTTGGAGGCGCATGTGACGAAAGTAGTAGGTTGCTGCCTGGCTATTATCCGTTCTTTAGGGAAGATTTTTCCCTTGCTTCCCCCCCTTGGCGCGCTCATTGATAGCTCGGAGTACTGTACTTAGCAGAGTTGACTACTGCAATGCCCTGCTCCTTGAGTCATCAACGTTTCTTCTTGCTAGGATGCAGAGGCTACAGTCAACTGCAGCTAATTTAGTACTAGGATGGTCCAGAAGGTCCTCCGCCTCAATGGCTTTGGCGGAGTTGCACTGGCTCCCTGTGAAACAAAGAATTCAGTTTCAATCACTCTGCTTAGTATTTAAGGGCTTGCATGGAATAGGTCCCACCTCTTTTCAAAACAAATTTGAGTGGTATGTTCCTGTTCGAACATTACGCTCATCTGGGACAAAACTGATAAAAATCCCCAGATTAAAAAAAGTTAGAGCAGGTGGTAGATCCTTTGGGGTCGCTGCTGCAAAGCTCTGGAATACCGTACCTCTTGAGCTGAGACAAATCAGTGACCTCCTGCTTTTTAGAAGGAATTTAAAAACATGGCTATTTCCCAAGATCTAGGGGTTGGCTTCAGTAGGATCTTAAAGGAGGTATGTTATGTCAAGTCACTATTAGTGCCAGGATGCCTGTCAGGTGATAGTGCGCTCTAGAAATGATATAAATAATAATAAATAAATAATAAACTGCATGATACTGCCTCCACGTGCCACTAAACCACGTGGTCCAAGGAGCCCCCCGGCTTGCCAAGCCACTGATAGCTCTACCACAGCTGGTCCACTCTCTCCCCGGTCAAGTGCCGCAAGAGTCCCCGAGACACAGCTAGTTCCCAGTCCACCTGACAGCCAAGTCTGAGTGGTAGTCACCCTCACAGACCTGTCTCTTACACAGGTGGGCCTGTACTGCACATTGTTACCCCACGACTGTGTTGCTGACCATGGAAAGGTACAGTCGTTGCTTTTTTTCCGTGGCGGTCGTGGAAGTTGGTGAGTTCCGTTGGGATGGCCGGGTTATCCTAATCGTGCGTCCGGAACCTCCGAAGGTGTGGCGGCGGTTGAGCCTGTTTCCGCGGCGGACGGTGTTTCAGTGTTTCTGTCCGCTTGTGGCGGTCTTTGGTGTGATCCGTCCGCCGCGGTCGGTGATTGTTGCCAAAAATATCCTAATCGCACCGGCGGTTTATCCGTGGAGCGGTTGGGAGTATTTTGGCCGCGACCATGGTGGACGGAGCCCGTTTCCGTCCGCCATCCTAATAGGCCCCTTTGTTTGCAGCATTTGTCTACCTAGACAATAGCAGTCATAATAAAACATCTACAAGAGCCTGACTTCTTGCATTATTTAGTGTTAAACAGGAATATCAGTAAATAGTTCATGTTCATAGCTTGCACCTTTTATTGTACTGAGTCACGACACTTCCTGCTTTTCACCTGCCTTGGTGTAAGTCAAGCACAGAGAAATCCATGGTATTTATCAAGTTCTTTGGTTTCCTGCATACCACTTCCAAAACCTTCGTCACTACACTTGATTTTTAATTGTATTCTAGTACAAATAAACCACTCAATACAATAAAGGACAGTTTCTTCGGTGGGAATCAGATTAGTAACATCACGTCTTGATTTCATACTACATCAGGATATAAATGTGCATAATGCCATCTTGACATGTATCAAACATCAGACACATACCACATAAACCCGCGTTTATCTCACATGCATATACCACATTAGATTTACACCATATTGCTGTATAGTTGCATTCCAACATAAGGTCCACCCTACAACACCAATACAGATGTAAATCAGTCCAAATCATGTATTTCACTCTATTTACACCCAAGCAAGTATCAGCAAAAACCTACTCAAAGTCAGGAACCATAGAATAAGTCTTCTATGGAAATTTAAAAGAACAAGCAGTTAAACAAACAAGCATTGGCATAGCCAATAGATCTTGCTTTTGGGACATTATAAGTATTTCGTTTTGCAGCACAATATCCTTGGTGCAACAACATCAACTGTTGATTGGCTAAACATTAATAAGGTACAAGGTTTAGCCATGCAACAGCTGATGTTGTTGCACCAAGGATATTGCGCTGCACAATTAAATACTTATAAAGTCCCAAATGCAAGACCTATTGGCTTTGCCAATGTTTGTCTGTGTGTATGCAATTTACTTTGCCACATGGTCTGTGTGGCACTTCAACATAGTCTATGTTTTGGCTCACACTCTATTTTTTAGAGGGGTGACACAGACTTCAGTGCTTCCTGTCCAAGATACTTGCGGAGGCAATGATGTCAATTTTTAATGGGAAGCAGTTGTCATTTTCTTAATTTGTACATGTTGGCTATGCTGTACACTTGTCAGGTTGGGGTGCACTGCCAGCAGAGAGTGTGATTCTATCCACAGTATTGCAGGCAGGCTGTCCAGGGTCATCGCGTATGTGTATTCAGCCTTTATGTGTGCCCAGTGGTGTATGTGTGTGGTCATCTTGTGATGGCCAGTCATCCTAGTCCCATGGCTTACTTTCCATATGTGCTCTTGGATGGTCAGGAAGTGTGCATTGTACAGGGGGTGAGTTTGTCGGGTGTGTTGATGTGTGCATGGCTGATGACGGCTGATTAGCCAGAAACCGGTCCCAGGATGCTTGTTTCCGGTCCAAGGAAGACATGGCTTGACAGTTGGGGCTGAACTGTTCCCACGAGGCACAGGGTCAGACTAATTTGCATATGGTCATGTCTGAAGTGGGATGGCGGAGTGACCTAAAGAATGATGATGGATTAAACCCAGAGCTGTGACTGGGGTGAGTGCTTGCATTGTTTAACACTCTGTCCATCAGCCCCTTTGGTTTTGCTTTGTTTGCCCTAAGTTGGTAGGGTATGACCAGACGTGGGTCACTTGCTCACTTTGCCACTGGATTCAAGCTAGCCTGGCTGATGACGGCTGATTCGCCAGAAACCAGTCCCAGGATGCTTGTTTCCGGTCCAGGGAAGACATGGCTTGGCAGTTCGGGCTTGACTGTTTCCACGAGGCACAGGGTCAGACTGATTTGCATATGGCCATGTCTGAACTGGGGTGGCGGAGTGAGCTAAAGAATGATGATGGATTAAACCCAGATCTGTAACTGGGGGTGAGTGCTTGCATTGTTCAACACTCCATCTATCATCCCCTTTAGTTTTGCTTTGTTTGCCCTAAGTTGGCAGAGTATGCCCAGACGTGGGTCCCTTGCTCACTTTGCCACTGGATTCAAGCTAGCCTGGCTGATGACGGCTGATTAGCCAGAAACCGGTCCCAGGATGCTTGTTTCCGGTCTAGGAAAGACATGGCTTGGCAGTTCGGGCTGGACTGTTCTGAACAAGGCACAGGGTTAGACTGATTTCAATATGGCCATGTCTGAACTGGGTAGCGGAGTGAGCTAAAGAATGATGATGGATTAAACCCAGATCTGTGACTGGGGGTGAGTGCGTGCATTGTTCAACACTCCGTCCATCATCCCCTTTGGTTTTGCTTTGTTTGCCCTAAGTTGGCAGGGTATGCCCAGAAGTGGGTCCCTTGCTCACTTTGCCACTGGAATCAAGCTAGCCTGGCTGATGACAGCTGATTAGCCAGAAACCGGTCCCAGGATGCTTGTTTGCGGTCCAGGGAAGATATGGCTTGGCAGTTTGGGCTGGATTGTTCCCACAAGGCACAGGGTCAGACTGATTTGCATATGGCCATGTCAGAACGGAGGTGGCGGAGTGAGCTAAAGAACGATGATGGATTTAACCCAGATCTATGACTGGGGGTGAGTGCTTGCATTGTTCAACACTCCGTCCCTCGTCCCCTTTGGTTTTGCTTTGTGTGCATGCCCCTGCATTGTCAACTACACACAAGTCACCCAGGTGTTGTATGCTTGTTGTTTTGATTGTTCTGCCCTGTGGATGTGGTTGTATGCACATGTGTGAGCTGTATGTTGTGCACTGTGCACTGTGTTGCTGTGTGCTTGCAGTTCTGTCTGACTCCTACTTGTTGTTTCTGTCACTTGTGAGTATGCAGAGTGTGTAATTGGCAAGTCAGGGTTGTGTTTTGCTGTTCATCCATGTGTCTTGTTACTGTTTGTGGTGACTGTGCAGACCTGCTGCTCCACACTGCCATAGTAATTGTGTTTTTTCATGCCTTGCTGTCACATGGTGCCTTCTTGCCTCCAGTGTGGCATGTTGTGTGTGGTGTCATACCATCCCCTATCTGTGCTTGAGTTGCCTAACCATTGTGGGGCTGCACTCCCTCTATTTGTGTATGGTACACTCCTGTCATCTCCCCTACTGACATACAGTACACTTCACTTTGATTTCAGTTGTCCTCTTGGTTTACATGTGTGTGTGCCTCCCCATCACTTCATTTATGACACTGTGCTGTGTGCAGCAGTTCTTTGGCCAGAATCAATGTGTCACTCAGGGCATTACCCCAATGGGTTGTATGTGATGTTATTGTGCTCTTTGGCAGTCATGGTTGCTCATATGCAGTTCAACAGTGTGTGCTACCCAGTCCTCTGGTCAAGTTGTTTCCATCTTTGTATCCCAGACTTATGCATCTGTTGGTGTTGTGTTGGATGTATGTGTGTTGGCTGTGGTATTGCTTCACTTCCTGGGTGTGCTGTTTTCTTTGTGCTGTGCTGTGCTGATTGGTGTTGTGTGGGTTGATGTTCTGTCACTCATGTCTGTGTGTGGCTGGTATGCTTGGTGTGCACACACTGCTTGTTGTGCATGTAGTGTTTTGTGTGTATGTTGCCTTGTCATTGCCTGGTGTGCATCCCCTGATGTCCTGCTGTGTTTGCTATGTGATTTTCTTGCCTGTGCATCTGTTGTTTGTGTGATGTGGCTGTGTTGTTCTGTGATGATGCACTTCTTGTGTGTGTTGTGGTATGCTGCCTGTGCATTGTTCCTGAGTGATGAGGTTGTGCACTCCTGTTGTGTCTGTGCTCCCAGTGCCTTTCCGCAGTGTAGCTGCACAGGGCATGTCTGTTCTTGTGGTTCTGTGTGTGTTTCTGTTGGGTTATGTGTTTGTCTGTTGTTTTGTGCAGACATTTGTTCTGGTATCCCTGTGTGTGTGTGTGTGTGTGTGTGCTGTTTGTGGCTACACCCAGGGTGTGTGATTGTTTGTGTGTGCACAGACAGGCAAGTGTTGCCAGCCTTCAGTGTGTTTGACACTGGTCTTGTGTGCTGCTGGTGTGAGAGGGGGTATGTGTGTACATTCCTACTGGTGTTTGGCAGTCCTGTGGTGTGTCAATGGGCCCTGTGTGTTGTGCTGCTGGTTTACTCCTGTGAAGTAGTGGTATACATGTGTGGCTGTTCACAGATTGACTTCAGGGCCTTCCTTTCATCCCTGTGCCTGTACATGGTTTGCCTTGCTGTCTCCCTGTGTTTTTGCACTGTGATGACTGTGGTTTGACTTCACTGACTGTACCAGCCCTCTGTGCTTTGATGGTCTGAGGGTGTTGTTCTGTGTTCCTTGTCTTGCATGTGATGTACACATGCTTGTTGTGTGTCTCCAATGGCCTTCCATTTGTGTGCAGCCCACTTTGGCTTTCCTATTTGTTGTGCTCCATTGCTGTTGGCATATGGGGTTTGTATGTGTCTGTGTGTCAGTCTGTGATATGTATGTGTGACTATGCAGGCTGTGTGTCCATTTTTTTCCTTGTATGTGTTTGTTTGGTGCTTGTAGTCATTTTTTATTCCCTGAGTGTGGTGTTGTTGTGGTGTGTGTGTTTCCCTGGCCCTGTGCTGTGAATTGTGTGTTCCTGTGTCGCCACTCCTGCAGTGGCTATCTCCCTGGTTGTTTGTTGTGTGGTGCAGGGGGTATATTTACCTGGCTTATTGTTGTGCATTCGGGTGCACAGGAGGGGCACATGGCATGTGCCTTCATGGGGTGTGCTAATTTGTGGTGGGAGAGGGGTGTGGCCCTGTGGTCTTTGTGCACTTGTATTCTCTTGTGTTCACTGCTGTGGTGACGTGACCGGGACATTGCGGCATGATCGCGGAAGATGGGTGCTGTAGATGCAGAGGGGTGACTTGGTGGCAGGTGGGTCATGTGTGGATGCCCTTGTGGATGTGTACCTGTCACCAGCAGGGGGTCTGATGTGGATTTGGACACCGTGTCAGCCCATGTGGTGTGTGTTGTGTTTGTGTATTGCATACCTGCGGCGGCTTCCGCAGCGGTCCATGAGTTGCTGTTGGTGTATCAGGTATAGCACCGGAAGAACGTGTAGAGCTGGATCCAAGGCAGTGGTGACCAGGTGGTCTGGACCGGGACTCTGGTTTCGTGCTCCGCTGTCGAGTTTCGGCCGTCTCTGGGGGTTTTCTCCGCTTGCGGTGCATCTGCTTATTTGGGTCATTCTAATTTGTGGAGCAGGGCGGACGTCATTCCACACAGCGGTGAGTCTCCATTGGCTCCCACCACCGCGGTGACGGATGTACTTTGATAGTGGTGCTCGTCGCACCGCGGCGGACGGGAAATGGTCTATATTTGGCTATACTAATATGGCGGACGTACTGCTGCTCGCGGGCAGAAAAATTAATTTTTTCACAGCGCCAGCCCCGCACTGGTGCCACTGCCTGACATCCTAATGGACTCTTATGTCACATTAATACTGGAGTTGATGTATGTAGAAGGTGCAATTTCTTTCGGTCACTTTTCCATATGATCCTTTCACTTGGCACATTCTTCAAGCTCCAAAAAAAACCCACACAATCTAAAATTTCAGCACACGTAAACAGCACGCCAGATAGTATATTAACCTTATAATCTCACGTCTTGAAACATTCACTTGCCGGATTGCATTTGCAATCCAGATTTAATTAGGGCAAGCTACTTTAAGGTTCTACTCACCCTTTCTGGTGAGTAGGAAGACAAACTGACTTTTGACCTCTGACCCTGAAAGTAGAGCAAATTTGGCAAGAGAACAAGATTAAGGCATCGTTATTGCTCACAAAGTGAACAAGCAATAAAAATGCCTTTAAATCTTGTTAACTTGCCGCATTTGCTCACAGAGGTCAATTGTACTACAGTTAAGTCGAGTATATTTTTTTAAGTTACTAGACCTGCAGGTTTAGGAAACATTTTTTGATTTTTCGAGCCCTGAATCTACTCTCTCATCCTTCCCAACAGGCTTCCGAACTTTATTGTGTATTCACACTTCCCATGCCATCGAGAATGTAGTTATGTCGCCTATCACAATCAATACAGATTATTGTTAAGTGTTGTCGCTCTGATGTGACAGTGGGTCACAAAAGCCCCTTATGGGAATACTGTGATCGGCTAGACACAACCTGAAAACAAAGTTGCGTCCTAGGGCTGAAAACTTTAGTGAAATCTAAGATAAGGGGTCAGGGCTTCACCCACTCTGACCTCATGTTTGAGAAATGGGGGTATTAGAGACACAAGGTATGTATCCAAAATTGATATTTTTGATCGAGTGTGATATTCGTGATGATGCCGCAGGCGACAGCATGGCCCCCGTATACCATCGCGGGGGCTTCACGAATATCGTGGGAACACTGAGAATATTGATGAAAATATAAAAGAGTATATAAATATTTGTACACAGTCGCAAACTCACTCAGACACATACACCCATTCACATACTTATACATCGTCACTTACCCACTAAGATACTCATGTAACCACTCACATACACATTCAGGTACTCATGCACCCACTTACAGACTCACTCAGAGAGTGACGCACCCATGTATAGTCCCACTCAGAAGATTATGCACCTACCTAGAGACCCACTCATACTCATGCGCACATTCTATCCATCCACCCATCTATGGGGAGACCACTGGTGGCCTAATATTTTGGGTAAAGCCCCTACACCTAAGACTGAAGTAAAAAACCTGGGGGTTTGGCTAGACTCTGCTCTCAGCTTTTGTACCCATACGAAAAAAGTTGCTGCCACGTGCTTTGGCATAATACGCAGCTTGAAACCGGCTCTAAAATTATTTGATCCTGCCACAAGACAGCTTATTATCCAATCTACGGTTATGTCCAGACTGGATTACGCCTGTTCTCTGCTGCTGGGTGCCAACCAAGCAGAAATTGCCCGAATGCAATGCATTCAAAATGCGGCAGCCAGAGCCTTAGTGGGCCTGCCCCGGTTCAGTTCCATCTCTGCCACCATCAGGAGGCTCCATTGGCTCCCAGTAGTCCAACGAATACAATTTAAGACTCTATGTATCTCGTTTAAAATCCTGCGACATAACACTCCTAAAATGCCTGGCACCCTGCTGGAAATATATGTTCCCACCTGTGCCTTACGCTCGGCTGGACAAAACTTGGTTAGGGTGCCCCGGTTTAATCGAAGCCTAGCGGGCGGACGGTCCTTCCGCCTTCTAGCAGCCAATCTTTGGAATGCACTACCAGCCCGCATTCGCGAAGTTAAGGGACTACTAGAGTTCAGGGAAGCCATCAAGACACATTTATTTCCCTTGACCTAGTCCCTTCTGTTTGCTCCATGCTATCTGCCTATGTTTCCTTTAAGTTGGATACAGCGCCAGGACGTCACTTTGCTGGGGCAGCTGAGCGCTTTACAAATCCGATTAACATAACATAACACAACATTCTCATACCCACTTAGAGACTCTTACACCCCGTCACACACCCATGTGGCAGTCATGTACCCACTCACAGACCCACTCAGATACACATGAACCCACTTAAAGACTCATTTGGAGAGTAATGCACTCAATTCAATTCAATTCAAAATTCCTTTATTCGACTGTATATAGTACAGTCATAAAAGTACAGTGAAAAACGTATACATTCAAAACAGTGTTAAAAAAAACAATTTGTCAAGAGTGAGAAGTTACAAGAAGAAATACAGTTTCTAAAAAAATATAAATATACTATTTCTCTAAAAAGCGTATTGCTAGGGGAGGCATAATTCGTAAAACAATTAACCTTCCATGCTTTTTCTGAATTTCAGGGCTGTTTTTAAAAAATTACATAAAAACATGGTACTTTCACAATGTAGCATTTGAAGATAAAGTAATGCAGGCCTTATTTGTACAAAGTTCAGTTGTTTAAAAAGGGGTTTTAAGAACAGTTTTCGTGGTATCGTGTAGTAGGAGCATATGAATAGAAAGTGAGCCAGGTCTTGCGGAGACTTACTGTCGCAGCCGCAAGCTGGCAACACTTGTCCCCTGTGGGCCCCACTAGGCACGGCTAGCAACAAATGATACAAATCAAAGTGAAATCTGGTCATCAGAAAACGTTCATATCTGGAAATGGGCCAGGATAGATAGCGTTCAATTTGCACGCAGGATTTTGTTAAGACATGCTTCCTCACACTACCTTTTTTAAGCTCAGACTCTACCCTAGCTAGCTGCCGGTTCAACATAAAGGTATCTTTCACATGTATTACATCTTGTTTGGATACTTGCTGTGGTGCTAGGAAAAGTTCCAGTCGACCCAATTCATGAAGACAGTTTCTGATATATTTTAACCAAGGTATCTTGTATTTCCCTTCCCAAGTAAGTGCTTCAAGAAGGATATTTTGGGTAAACGGTATATCATCATTTGTCCAGCAGTTTAACCAACATAGCAAAGGGTTGACAGCTATTTTATCTCCTAGGTAGGGCATACCAAGTTCTTCGTGAGTGGAGAAATTAGCTGTGCCTTTAGGTAGACTTAGTACTTGTTTTAGGAAATTGTTTTCAGTTGTTACGAGTTCGCCCACAGGAACAAAACCCCAAATTTCACTCCCGTAACAGGCCACCGCGGTGCTTTTGGCTTGATACAGTTTCATCAGAGCAACCACTGGTGTGTTTCCCATTTTACGTGCAAAGTCTAATATTGCAGCATTTGTCCTTGCTGTTTCTCCCTTTTTTTTCCTTACCGCAGGTCCCCAAGCAAGTTTATGGTCAAACAATACGCCAAGGTATGAAAAAGTCTTTGTTATTGGTATTTTTTACCCATTAACGAAGAAGGGATAAGACTTTTTTGAGCCAGAGCCTATCTTCATGGCAAATGATTTTGTGTTGTTGATGCTTAGGCCCCGTGATTTCATAAATGAAAAAAAAGAATCAAGTAATATTTGAAGGCCCAGTGCAGTTCTGGCGATGAGGACGGCGTCGTCTGCATAAAGCAGAACAGGCACGCCCTTTCTCCCTATGTATGGGTAATCAGTTTTTGTATTTAAAAGATGATCCTCAAGGCCATTATTATATAAATTAAAAAGAAACGGCGCTAAAATACAGCCCTGCCTAACCCCCCGATTTATCTTAAAATCTCTGGTAACTTTCAAGTCTTTTGTATAGCGGACATTTGCTCGAGTATCGCTATGGAGGTCGGCTAAAAAATTAATCAAATTCTTCTCAACCCCCATTTTGAGCAGGACGTCCCAGAGTCTGCCTCTAATGGCACTCATGTACAGAACCACTCAGAGACTCATGCACCCACGTACAGGCCCACTCACACATCATTGTATGTACTCACAGACCCACTAAGACACTCACACACCTACTGACAGACCCACTGAGACACTTGTGTACCCATTCATAGATCTACTCAGATACTCATACACCCACTCACACACCCATACAGTCACTCACAAACTGTCACATATCCTGTCTGAGAGTTTTGCACTCAGTCACTCGCTCATATACTCAAGACTCACACACCCACTCATAGACTCACTCATATGTACATGCACCCACTCACTCACCCACTCAAAAACATACACCTACACTCACAGACCCACACAGATACTTGCCCTCTCAGTCACAAACCCACTCAGACACTCATGCATGTACCCATTCACTCGACCACGCAGACTTATGCTCTCACTCACAGACCCATTGAGACACTCATGCACCCACTCACAGACCTGCTCAGACACTCACACACCCATACAGTTACTAAAACACCCACTCACGGACCAATTTAGAGACTTATGTGCCCAGTCACTCATACACTCAGAGACTCACACACCCACTCACAGTTGTACTCAGAGGCCCATGGACCCATTCACAGAACCACTCAAGTTCAAGTTTGAAAATTTGTATAGCGCACTACTCACCCAGAGGGTCTCAAGGCGCTTGGGGGGAGGGGGGTACTTTACTTATCAAATATCCAAGTTTTTAGTTGCTTTCTGAAGGAGAGGTGGTTCTGTGTAAGGCGGAGGTGGGTGGGGAGAGAATTCCAGGTCTTGGCCGCTAAGTAGGAGAAGGATCTCCCCCCCATCGTGGATCTATGGATGCGCGGAATTGCGGCGAGGGCTTGATTCGACGAACGTAGTTGGTGGGTGGGGGTGTAAAAGGACAGTCGTGTGTTGAGGCATTCGGGTCCTAGGTCGTAGAGGGCTTTGTGTGCGTGGGTGAGGAGACGGAATGTTATTCTCTTGTTGACGGGGAGCCAGTGGAGGTCTTTCAGATGACCGGAAATGTGAGCTTGACGGGGGATGTCAAGTATGAGTCTGGCTGAGGCGTTTTGGATGAGTTTTTTCTGTAGTTTGGCTGTGGTTCCGGCGTAAAGGGTGTTTCCGTAATCCAGTCGGCTTGTGACCAGTGCGTGGGTGACCGTCTTTCTTGTTTTGGTGGGGATCCAGCGGAAGATTTTTTTGAGCATACGTAGGATGTTGAAGCATGATGATGAGACGGCGTTGACTTGTCTGGTCATCGAGAGGGAGGAGTCCAGGATGAAGCCTAGGTTACATGCGTGGTCCGTAGGTATTGGTGCGTTTCCCAGGGCCGGTGGCCACCATGAGTCGTCCCAGGCAGCGGGGGATGAACCTAGGATGAGGACTTCCGTTTTGTCCGAGTTCAGTTTTAAACGGCTGTTCTTCATCCACTCGGCTACTTCTTTCATTCCTTCGTGTAAGTTTGTTTTGGCGGTGTTTGTGTCTTTGGTGAGGGAGAGGATCAGCTGGGTGTCGTCTGCGTAGGAGATGATGTTGAGGTTGTGTTGGCGTGCGATGGCTGCAGGGGGACTCATGTATATGTTGAAGAGGGTGGGACTGAGTGATGATCCTTGTGGTACTCCGCAGATGACTTCGGTGGCCTCTGATCTAAAAGGGGGGAGGCGGACTCTCTGGGTTCTTCCTGCAAGGAACGAGATGATCCAGTCCAATGCTTTTCCTTGTATTCCGACTTTACGAAGGCGTTGTATGAGGGTGCTATGACAGACTGTGTCGAAGGCTGCGGAGAGGTCGAGTAGGATGAGGCAGCTGTTTCTCCATTGTCCAGTAGGGTTCGAATGTCGTCTGTTGCTGCGATGAGGGCGGTTTCGGTGCTGTGATTGGCTCGGAAGCCGGACTGTGAGGGATCAAGGGATTTGTTGGATTCGAGGAATGCGGCGAGCTGACTGTTGACGGCTTTCTCAATGACTTTGGCAGGGAATGGGAGGAGCGAGATGGGGCGGTAGTTCTTAAGTTCAGTGGGGTCTGCTGTGGGTTTCTTTAGAAGGGCGCTGAGTTCGGCATGTTTCCAGCTTTCCGGGAAGGTAGCGGAGTTGAAGGAGCAGTTGATGACATCACGGAGATGGGGTGCGATGATGGAGTCTGCTTTGTTGAAAATGTGGTGGGGGCATGGGTCGGTTGGCGATCCCGAGTGGATGGAGTTCATCAGGCGGATGGCGTCTTCAGTGGTGATTGGGTTCCAGTCGCAAAGGATGTTAGAGGGCGGTTTTGTTTCGGAAGTGGGTGGAGTGGACTGGTCTTCGGATTGGTTTCCAAAGCTGTTATGTATGTCGGCGATTTTGTTGTGGAAGAATGATGCTAGGGAGTCGCAGAGGTCTTGGGAGGGGGTGATGTCGTTGGTGCCGGCGGTGGGGTTGGTAAATTCTTTGACGATGTTGAATAGTTCATTGCTGTTTTGGGCGTTGTTGTCAAGACGATCCTTGAATGCTGATTTTTTGGTGGATCGGATCAGTTGGTGGTGTTTGCGGGTGGCGTTCTTGAAGGTGGTCAGGTTGTCAGTGGTTGGGTTTTTTCTCCAGGCTTTTTCGAGGGTGCGACAGAACTTCTTGGATTTCTTAAGGTCATCGTTGAACCAGTGGGCTTTTTTGCTACCTTGCTTGGTTTGATGGTTTTTCAAGGGTGCTAGTTCGTTGGCACTGTGGGTGATCCATTTTATGAGGTTGGTGGCAGCTTGGTTTGGGTCCGATGATTTGGTGGGAGGGTTTTGGTAAAGCGATGTGAAGAGCTGGTCGGTGGTAATTTTGTTCCAGTTTCTTCAGGAAATAGGTTGTGGGGGGTTGTGGGTCGTGGTCTTTTTGTAGTTGAAGTGAACGCAGCTGTGGTCAGTCCATTGGAGAGCTGTGGTGTGGTTGAAGGAGATGTGCTTGCTGGAGGTGAAGATTGGGTCGAGCGTGTGTCCGGCATGGTGGGTGGGGGTATTGACAAGTTGTTCGAATCTGAGGTTGGCCAGGTTGGCCAGAAGGGTGGTGGTATTACTGTTGTTTTTCTTTTCCAGGTGGAAGTTGAGGTCTCCCAGTAGAATGTAGTCCTCGGAGGGGAGGGCGTGTGGGCTGATGAAGTCGGTGATGTCTTTGCTGAATTGTGTGCGGGGTCCTGGTGGTCTGTAGATGAGGGTGCCTCTGAGTGTGGTCTTGGGGTCGGTGTGGATCTGGAAGTGAAGGTGTTCGACGGTTGCGAGGTAATCATCGGAACTGGTCGTGATGCGGATGGTGTTCTTATGGACGATGGCGATGCCTCCTCCTGTTTGGTTGGTGCGGTCCTTTCGGATGATCTTGTAGCCGTCCGGCATGGCTATGGCGATGTCGGGCGCTGATGAGGCGTTCATCCAGGTTTCTGTAAGGAAGGCGACATCCGGCGATATAGTGTCGAGAAGGTTCCAGAGTTCAATGGCGTGTCTGTGAACCGAGCGGGTGTTGAGCAGGATGCACTTTAGGTGGTTAGTGTCGGTGCTCTGTTTGGAGTTTGTGGGTTTGGTGTGGGTCTTGATGCAGTCGAACTTGCAGGAGTGGCAGGTGAAGGGTCCATGGGTGTGTCCTGGGGCGGCTTGGTGGCAGGTTGGTGGCGGGGTTAAGGGCTGAGAGGGTTGCGGCGTCGTACGTTATGCGGGCGGAGTGGATTTTGCGGGGGACAGGGGGTCTGGCGCTGGGCGTGGTCCAGGCGCGGACGGGCGCAGACGGGCTTACCTTTGGAGCACCTTCGGCACGCATAGGGCGCGATCGCTGCACGTGAACGCTGCGCGCAAAAGCATCTGTCATAAGTGGAGAGTGGAGGGGGGTGGGGCGAGGGAGGAGCAGCTGGGAGGCGGGAGCGGGGTGGAGAGCCGGGCCAGGAGGCACAACAACAAACAACAAAATGGCAGAAAGCCAAAAACGAAACAGGACGCGATTGGGGCACGATCTTAATTAATCGCTATGAAATGGGCAGCACAGTAAGGCAACAATTCTCAGAGCAGGCAAAGCGAGTGGCACAGCAAATAACGATGGTACAGTAAATAACAAATCACGGTCTGATACTAAAGCGCTACGATGATTTAATATTCAGCAGTGCAAGCAAGTCTGGCAATAAGCCCTACTATGACACAAACAAATTATAGCAGTGTGAGCAATGCGTGGCAATCAGAGCGCTACGATACCAGGTGCGGATGATCAGGGAGCAGCGAGGGGAGCGACCGCTTCTGAGAGGCTCAGGACGGTCACAGCGCTAATGCTGGAAAGGTAGAGCCTACACTCTCTGTGGGAGGGAGGAGCAGCTGGGAGGCGGGAGCGGGGTGGAGAGCCGGGCCGGGAGGCACAACAACAAACAACAAAATGGCAGCAAGCCAAAAACGAAACAGGACGAGATTGGGGCACGATCTTAATTGATCGCTATGAAATGGGCAGCACAGTAAGGCAACAATTCTCAGAGCAGGCAAAGCGAGTGGCACAGCAAATAACGATGGTACAGTAAATAACAAATCACGGTCTGATACTAAAGCGCTACGATGATTTAATATTCAGCAGTGCGAGCAAGTCTGGCAATAAGCGCTACTATGACACAAACAAATTATAGCAGTGTGAGCAATGCGTGCAATGCGTGGCAATCAGAGCGCTACGATACCAGGTGCGGATGATCAGGGAGCAGCGAGGGGAGCGACCGCTTCTGAGAGGCTCAGGACGGTCACAGCGCTAATGCTGGAAAGGTAGATCCTACACTCTCTGTGGGAGTGAGGAGCAGCTGGGAGGCGGGAGCGGGGTGGAGAGCCGGGCCGGGAGGCACAACAACAAACAACAAAATGGCAGCAAACCAAAAACGAAACAGGACGAGATTGGGGCACGATCTTAATTAATCGCTATGAAATGGGCAGCACAGTAAGGCAACAATTCTCAGAGCAGGCAAAGCGAGTGGCACAGCAAATAACGATGGTACAGTAAATAACACATCACGGTCTGATACTAAAGCGCTACGATGATTTAATATTCAGCAGTGCGAGCAAGTCTGGCAATAAGCGCTACTATGACACAAACAAAATATAGCAGTGTGAGCAATGCGTGCAATGCGTAGCAATCAGAGCACTACGATACCAGGTGCGGATGATCAGGGAGCAGCGAGGGGAGCGACCGCTTCTGAGAGGCTCAGGACGGTCACAGCGCTAATGCTGGAAAGGTAGAGCCTACACTCTCTGTGGGAGGGAGGAGCAGCTGGGAGGCGGGAGCGGGGTGGAGAGCCGGGCCGGGAGGCACAACAACAAACAACAAAATGGCAGCAAGCCAAAAACGAAACAGGACGAGATTGGGGCACGATCTTAATTAATCTGTATGAAATGGGCAGCACAGTAAGGCAACAATTCTCAGAGCAGGCAAAGCGAGTGGCACAGCAAATAACGATGGTACAGTAAATAACAAATCACGGTCTGATACTAAAGCGCTACGATGATTTAATATTCAGCAGTGCGAGCAAGTCTGGCAATAAGCGCTACTATGACACAAACAAATTATAGCAGTGTGAGCAATGCGTGCAATGCGTGGCAATCAGAGCGCTACGATACCAGGTGCGGATGATCAGGGAGCAGCGAGGGGAGCGACCGCTTCTGAGAGGCTCAGGACGGTCAGACACTCAAAGTCCCAGTCATAGACCCACTGAGACTTATGCACTAAGTCACAGACCCTCTCATGCACCCACTCACTCACCCACTGAGACATGCACTTAGACCCTTATGTATCCACTCACAGATCAAGTCAGACAGTCATATACTTAATTTCAAATGCACAAAGGCACTCATGCACCTACTCACAGATTGAGAGATTCAGGGAACTAAATCACCGATCCAATCAAACACTGATGCACCCAGTCATAGATGCACTGAGACAGTCATGCAGTTCGTTACAGAACCATTGATAGACTGATGCACCATCTCATGATCCACTGAAATACCTTAACAGTGAATGAGAGACTTACTGATACAGTGATGCATGCAGTCACAGATTCCACTGAAAGAGGTATACATTGTGTTATAGAGATATTAAAGGAGTTATACATGCTATGGGAGAGTCTTTTAGATAGTAATGTGTTTAGTGTGTTGTTATAATCTATTTTGTAGTTATAAGTTTAGTAGGTGGTGGTGGCTATTGAATTCCTGCTCTTGCTTTGTGTTTTTGCAAGTATTCAACGTGATCGTGGATAACGATATCATTGTGAAAACAGAAAATCAGTTTTAAAGATGGTTTTTATACAAACTCTCTAAAAAAATATGATTTTAAAGAGTGCACTAATAAACCCCTAGTGTCTGAAATACTGCAAAATGTGCACATAAATGTGTTTTACGCTTTATAAAAAAAGGCACGATAGTTGTGGTTACCGAAGTCATCGCAACTATCGGCGTCATCACGAACACGGAAAGTAGGGTTTAAACTGTTTTTTTTTAATGTACTAAAAACTGTGTGTATAAACATGTTTTTTAAGCAGTGCTATAGTTAGTAATGTGTGTATTTAAATACTTAGAATACATTTTGTAAGTTAACATTTTTGAATATGGTGGTGGTCTTTGAATGTCTGCTTTTGTTTTATGATTTCATGACTTGATTTATATGAACTCGATGTCATTGGTAATTAAAAAAACTCTAAAAAAAATATTTAACAAGAAAATGAACAATATTTTGGCCTCTTGGGTGGCTCTGACAAGAGCCTTTGCTTTGAGAGTGTGTATAAGACAGTTACAGGTAAGACTGTATGGAGAGTTTCAGGTTGCTTAGAAACACCTTGTTCCCTTTGTCTAAAAAGTAATCTCCATCACTTCTTTACATTCCATTCATGCTAAAATGTAGATTGTTGTTTTAGATTGAGCCCATGTTATAGTCTCTAATAAAAATGTTCTGGCTTTGTCACTCTATGGACAGAATTGATTTGACCACTTCCATTTCTGTCATTGGCATATATTGAAGTACACCAAGACAGTGTGAGTGAAAAGTGACATCAGTTCTGCAAATGTATCCTTCATTAGGTTTCCCAGCCCTACCCCAGTCAATGTGTCAAGGTCATTGTGCCCACAGTGCACAATCATGAGGTGAGGAGCTTGGCAATCCATAATGGTTTTAGCTAAAGCTAGTAACTGATGAAACTATAACCCTCTCTGGCCAAACCAACTAATCTCCACATTTGCCAAACCCAAGTCCCTGTCAATACCTCTCTTTTTTGCAGTCTATTTAGCCCAATGGACATAGCTGTAGACCACAATCTAAACATTTTGTAGAAAGGAGAAGTAGCACACAATAGAGAGCTGCAGTTCAATATCACATTTGGTACTATGAAAGAGAGTGAAAATGTATGTGTGCTGGTGGTTTGAAAAAAATTAACAATTTAATTGGGTGGAGGGAATATGCAGGTGGAAAAAGTGGGTAGCATTTGGAAATGATTAGCAAATAGATGTTTCATTGGATCTGGTAAATAGAAAAGAAAATAGAGAGTTGGATATCCTTTACAGTATGTGCAGTAAACCACACCTGCTGTAGTTCATTGTGTAAGTAGTATGGCCCTTCTGGAATGTGCTGTGAACTTGTAGGTTTCTATGGAGAATGTGCAGCGGTTGTAATGGGGCAACAGTATTAAAGAAACAGGTAGTCATTTTGTTAAATTGGAGAGGTTTTGATTAATTGTTTTGCAAAGTAAATAAGGTTAGGTAGTGGGGATTTAGGTAAAAAGAGTAGTATGGTGTTAAAAATGTAAAACTATAAAAAAAAGGTTAGCGATGATTGCGACAAAGGCATGCATTTTGGGCTACCTCTGAAAAGGAGTAAAAGGGTTAACAGACAGTAACCATTCAGAAATGCAGTTACAACAATGAAATATGAAAGGAATGTTTCTATATGCTGATTTTTGCAGTATCAGGCAATGTACAGTTCGGAAGGTTGCCATTTATCGTTGCTTTATATGAGAGTGGTTTGCCACTCTTGTGCTAAGTTTTTACAGACCCTGAGTATATTGCACCTATCGAATAAGAGAATAAAAACTCAATATGCTGGTGTGTTAATTACATTTCTTTGTAAGCAAAGAAAATGGGAGAATTATATATAATTGAAATTGTACTTGCTTTTATATATCAATAGGAAACTAAGATATAGTTTTTCTCAGGTGCAGATTAGGTGCCTGTCTTGTTAGTTTAGAATGTGTTTCCATGAAGGTGTATATTGCACTTGTATCCCCTTACTCTATTCTTTAAGTGGTAGAAGAAAATAGTGCACTGTAATGGTTAAACTTATATCTAACTTGCTTACCCGTCGCGCATTGCTGCGATCTCCGAAGAAAGGAAATTCAAAGAAAGTCGTCATGATAACGTTCAATTTACATTGTGTCATTTTTATTGAAACTTATTCATTTTAATATGGAAAACATTTCAAAGAGTCATTTCAATTCTATTTATTTATTTGAGTGCTTGTGAATACACAATTTTTTGTTTTTCCGTCTGATGCGTACATCAGTATTTCAAAGATTATAAGTACCCTGGGGGGGGGGGCGATATTTAAATCAAATGTATGCCAGAAACCTTCGCGGGAGTGTACTCAACAACTTCCCAAAGTTTCCTTGCGATCGGATGAATGGTGTTTTAATTATATTTATTTATTCAAGTGCTTGTAGATACACGATTTTTTGTTTTTTCGTCTTGTGCATACATCAGTATTCAAAAGATTATGATGGCCCTGGGGGGGGCGATATTTAAAAAAGTTTTATGGCAGAAACCTTCGCGGGAGTGTACTCAACAACTTCCCAAAGTTTCATGGCGATCGGATGAATGGTCTTTTTATTCTATTTATTTATTCGAGTGCTTGTGGATACACCATTTGTTGTTTTTCCGTCTGGTGCGTACATCAGTATTCGAAAGATTATGAGGGCCCTGGGGGGCCGGCATTTAAAGAAATGTTATGCCAGAAATCTTCGCCGGAGTGTACTCAACAACTTCCCAAAGTTTCATGGCGATCGGATGAATGGTGTAGTAATGCATATGCCAGAAACCTTCGCGGGAGTGTACTCAACAACTTCCCAAAGTTTCATGGCGATCGGATGAATGGTGTAGTAATGCATAAAGGACAAACAGACAGACAGATAGACAGACAGACATTCATTCGTTTATATGTATATAGATAATGTAGTGTAAGATGTCAAAATTGTATACGTCATTATAAGATGTGCGGCTTATAACAGATGTTTCCATTTGAACTCTGGGAGTTGTAGTCTTATTTTTTCCATTGTGAAAGAAGACTAGAACATTAATATTTAAAAGTGGAAAGTATGCACTGTAGCTATATTTGAATTATGAATCTCTCAAAATTGATAGCTATATATTACATACTCTTTAGTGTAGGTGTTGGATAATTATAAGGTAGATTTGTATGTGCATACATGGGGTGATATGTACTTTAATTGTATTTAGATTGAGATATGAAATATAACACTGGTAGGCACTTTTATGCCAAGTACTAAATAAAGTATAGCACCTTTGATGCATGTGATATACAAGTTTGCAAATTATAGGGGCTCTCCCTCACCCACTCATGAATCAAGAGAAGTACCAATATATGCGCTAAGATGTTCACAAAGTAGATATATGTGTAGCAGTATCAAAGACAGTTACAGACATGTTTATTTATCTTTTTTTATTTAGACATCATACAGAAGAAAAATAGCAAATCATACTGATAACAAAAAATAAGCAATGTCCATATTTACGTGTACAACCTATCCCCCCATGGCCCATCCCCCAACCCCTGGATCCTAAAGAAACAAACTTCAATAAAATTAAGTAGCATATACTTTGCTTGAGTTCGGATTTACATTGCCACAGGGCTAAGTACCTTGCTTATCTAATCGGAGCTCAATAAGTCTTCATCGGCCTTAATCCATTTAGTTATAGGGTCCCAGATTCCAAGGCCTCTGATCCTTGCTCTATTTCCTCTTCTTTTATATACCACAGTCTCCCACCTATATATTGATAATAGTTTCCCTAACCATCAGTCTACTGAGGGAGGATCCTGATCAAACCAGGCACTAACCAGGCAGAGCCTGAACACCGCCATTGCTATATATACTAGACTCCGATTCAATTTATCCATTTCCGGATTGCTGATCCCCAATAGTATAACCTGGGGTGGTAAGCTCAATCGAATGTCCCAGCATAATATTGAGGCATTGCCCAATTTCAGCTATCAGTTGGGAAAGCCTTGGGCATGTGGCAAACATATGAACGCTATCAGCGGCTAACATTCCACACAGCGAGCAGTGTATCCCTGAGGTCCCACTCCATCTATAAATCCGAGCCGGAGTGATATAAAGATTACACCAGGTCTTAAAACATTGCACTTGAAGGCTGGCCGAAATAAAAGCTGTCCGGCTCGGCTGAAAGGAATTTTCACACTCTCCTGGCCCAACCTGTAACATGTCTTGCCACCTGTTAATATGTTTGAGAAGATCATCCCCCATCTCCTTATTTATTATTTTATATATTGTGGACATTGATGGTCGTGCCCCCCATACCAGATCTAGTGAAAAAATGGTACTGCAATAAGTCACCTTTTTGACAAAAAATCCCAGTACTGCAGATATTTAAAAAAGTGGGTATTCCCTATCCCCAATTTTTCTTTAATTATATCAAATTTTCTGAAATGCCAATAAAATAGCATCTGGGTACTTACCTGGGCAAGTGTCAGGATCTATCATTTCTGTGATACGGGTTTGGACCTCTTTTTCTCTGGACTAGACTGCAAGTATATGACCCACCCTTTCATTGCTCTCATAGAGCTTACTCTGCCAGGCCAAATATCTACCAGCTGATTTCTTAAGTGAAATTTCTCTGATTGCGGACCTAGCAACTAAGATCCTTGTTTGAGCGATCCCTGGGTCACCACCATCAGAGAGAACGTTTATCAAACAGACTTTGGCCTTTCTAGTACGTCATACAATGTGTTCAGTTTATTCCTCTCCTCCTTTTGTATCTCCCAGCCATATTTAGAAGTCTCTCCCCTAATACCCACCTTTAGAGTGTCCCAGACAATTTGTATATTAGTACTACCTAAATTTTCATCGATGAACCTAGGGATCCACCGCTCCATAAGGTGTATATAGCCACAACCGCTTAACAAAGCCCTATTGAATGTCCAGAGAGCTACTTGTGGTTTTTACCGAATATTAATTTCGAGAACCAGAGGGTTGTGATCTGACATTACACTGGGATATTTAGTTATTTTAATACCATGTGGCAGTGCCTAAATCTGACACAAGGTGTAAACTGCTCTTTTAGAACATATGACTCCATACTAAGGAAGAGTGTAGCTATGCCATACTGCAGGGAGCTGTATGCTTAAAACTTAAGATATCTACTCTGAAGATTGACTTAGGTATATGCACTCCTAGAGACCTATGTGCCAATTACACTTTCAGCCTACACCCAAACAAAAATCTGACATACCTAAGTAGAAAAGCAGACACACACTGAAACACCCAGTTAGGTAGTTAAAGATGCACATACACGTTCACTCAGACAGACAGGCAGAACTGATATTTATTTTGTGCTAATGGAAGCAGTTTCACACACACTTACATAGCCCAATACTCACTAATACACCCAGGAGGAAAGGTATACAAGCTCGTACAGCCCAATTCAGAGAACCATATATCAGAAAAATAGAGGCAGTGATTTAGTAACAAATTCACATAAACATGGAATCATAGCTCTAGATAGGAACTGAAACACGTATTCAGATATCTACTAAAGAATGTACCCTTTAAAGTTTACCTTGTAGAGGAGTAGCCCTTGGTTAATGTCCCAAGCCTGCTATACGTGACCATGTGCACTCAATTTTACAGCTAGGCCAACCTTTATATTTAAAAGTCGTATTGAAGGCATACACTGCTCATTTACCATGTATAACTCACCACTGAGATATATTGCAGGGTGTTATATGATTTATAAATTACACATATACTCTGAAGTTCTAGAAAGATATATGCAGTCCTGCAGACCTATGTGCCAAATAATATATACACAACGCCACCGACACTTCAATCTGATATACCTAAGGGGAAAAGTAGACAAAGACTAAAACAGCCCCACAGACTTTGACAGAGGTACGTAAATATTCATTTACACCGACAGGTACAACTGTTATGTATGCAGCGCTGATGGAGATTGTTGCATATACACCTAAATAACTCAAAAGTAGCCCTTGCATCATGTCTCCAGCTTGGTTCACTTGAGCCGGTGCATGCAGTTTTATGGCTAGGCCCATCATTACATGTAAAAGTCCTAGGGAAGGCATAAAGTGGTTGTTTACCCCATTTAAGTCACCACTGAGGTAGGTTGCAACTGTGTCATAGGATAGGGTAGTATATGCTTAAAATGTAGCATATGTGCTGTGAGGGTTAGTGAGGTATATGCACTTCTACAGATTTCTGTGTCCAATTATAAATGCACCCTGCTACCCATGCATCAATCTGAAGCAGCGGTATATATATTTTAAACAAATGAATACTTACCAACATACCCAGGAGGAAATTCATGCAGCCCATTACAGACACATTTTCTGAATCTTTCATGAGGAAATTCATGCAGCCCATTACAGACACATTTTCTGAATCTTTCATGTCACAAAGGAAAGCAGTAATTTATCAACAGACATATATACACATGCACTAAGAGCCCAAACCGGAACTGACACACTCATTCAAATATCTAGTGAAGAACTGACACTTTCAACTCTATCATGCTGCGAAGGTGGTCTTGCATCGTGTCTTGGGCCTGCTACATTTGACCAAAGTATATGCACTTATCTTAAAAAGTCCTACAAAAGGTATATACTACTCCTTTATAATGTATAAATCACCAGTGAGATAGGCTGCAGGTAGGCCTTAAGGCAGGTTGGTATGTACTTAGAGTGTTCGAAATGTACTGTATAATTTATGTGAGCTATGTCCACTCCTAAAGGGCCATGCGCTCAATTATTCAGCCACCTTGTCTCCCAAACGTTAATCTGACGTACATAAGTAAAAAAGCAGGCAGATACCAAAACACCCAGTGAGATAGTAATAAAACATGTGAACATTCACTCACACAGACAGGCAGAACCGATATGTATCTAGTGGTAATAAAGGCAGTTGTACACACATAGTTAAATAACCCAATAGTCACTAACACACCCAGGAGGCAATCCATGCAGCCACCACCAGACACATTTAGAGATGCATACATGTTACATAGAGAGGCAGTTATTTCTTAACAAACTTATGTAGACATTCAATCACAGTTCCAGGTAGGAATTGAGACACTCAATCAGAAATCTGCTAAAGAGCAGACAGTTTGAAGTCTTTCCATGCAGAGAAGTAGCCCTTGTATCATGCCTCGAGCCTAGTAGACTTGAGCCTGAGCATGTAGTTTTATTGCTAGGGCTGTCTTGTCACCTAAACTTCTCCACAAGGAATAAACTGCACTTGTAGCATATATAACTGGGTAGTAAGATAGTCTGTAGCTAGAGCACAGTGCAGTGAGCTATGTGCTTTAAAGGTACGACTTGTTCTGTGAAGTTACTGTCAGCTATAAGGAATCCTAGAGATCCATATGATGAAATATGCAACCACTTTGTCCTTCAGACTCCATTTGAGATAAGTAAGTACTGGAGCAGAAAGACACTAAAACACCCTGTGAGGTAGTAATTGAAGCACCTAAACATTCAGTCACAGAGAGAGGCCGAACTCATATGTATGCAGCACTAATACAGACAGTTGCACACACAGCTAAATAACCCAGTACTCACTAATACATGCAGGAGCCAATCCATTTAGCCACTTTCAGAGACAGTTAAAATCATTTGCAAAAATATAGTTGTTAAAAATCTAGTGTTTGTATTAGTGTTAAGTATTTTAGTATATATTTTATATGTATGATTTTCTGTATAAGAATTGTTTGTATTTTTAACCACTTCATTGCGGCGCACATTACCCTGCTGTGCGGGCAAATTCTACATGTGCGCAAATCAGATGACCCATAGTCGTTCGACGCACAGGCCCACTGTGGCATGAGATGGCCGGGGGCTGTCAGACGCACGGAAGAGGCTGATATATGTGCTAAATTTTTGTAGTTATTACATTTTTTTTAATTTACATTTTGCGTTTTTAGTTCCGTAGCCGGTTGTGGGTTTATAGGGGAATAAGGTGGGAAGTAATTTAATTATATTGAATGTATTGATTAATTTGTATTTATTTATATTTAATTGAGATGTTATAGTCTTAAATGTATAAAGTAATGTATTATTAATTAACTAATAATTGGTTGATAATTAATTGTAATTAATTAGTTGGTAAATATTTATGGCAATTGTGCAATTAACTTTAGGTGTGTTTATATGTGTAAAGGGTGAGAAGTAATTTGTTTTTAATTCATGAATTAATAATTGGTTAATTGATTGTAATTAATAATTTGGTAATTAATGTTGGTAATTGTGTAATTACTTTTAGCTGTGTGTTGTGGTGTTTATAGGAGTAAAAGGTTGGAAGTAATTTGTATGTAAATAATTATTATATAGTTGTTAATTAGTGTTAATTATTTGATATTTATTTTGGGTAATTGTTTATTTTGTGTGTGCTGTTTTTACTTTTAATGGGGTAAAGGGTGGATATCAAATACATTTTAATTACTTTATTATTAGTTGTTAATACTAATAGTTTTTAATGTAAAATATGTTTTAATTGTGTCTTATGTTATTATAGTTTAATTTAGGTGTGTGTTGTGGATATTATAGTGTTAAAGTGTGTGTAGTCAATTAATGTTTATTCGTTTTTTAAATTATTAAATGTTTTTTAATTGATTAGAAATTATGTTAATCATGGAGGGAAATGTAATTAGAAATGTTGAACTGTTTTGTTATTAGTGTGGTGTTATAGGGTAGGAAATAAAATAAATACATGTATGTATTAATTCATTTTTTTGTTTGTAAATACATTTATTCATTATTTTATTTTATATATTATTTGAAGGATGTTGATGTATTTACTATTATATTTTTATATATTTAATACTTTTTATTTTTCAAGTTTTAAATATTGTTTTTTTATTTTAATATTTTAAAATGTTTAATACTTTTTAATTTTGTTTTAACTGTTTGAGTGTGAAAAGTAATTTTTTCATCTCCGCTATCCAACACTTTCTCTAATTTTGCACTAACTGGAGTGGGAATAGTAACTTTTACCTCTTCGCTATCCAGCCCTTTCCCTACTGTTGCACTTATTGGAGTTGGTAATAGTAATGTTTACCCCTCCGCTATCTAACACTTTCCCTACTGTTGCACTCACTGGATTAGGAATACACATTTTTACCCCTCCGCTATCCAACACTTTCTCTACTTTTGCACTCTTTGAAGTGGGAATAGTAAATGTTACCCCTTTGCTATCCAGAACTTTCCCTATTGTTCCACTCAATGGAGTCGGAATGGTAATTTTTACCCCTCCTTTATATAACACTTATCCTACTGTTTCACTACCTGGAGTGGGGTTAGTAATCTTTACCCCTCAGCTATCCAACACTTTCCCTACGGTTGCACTCTTTGGAGTGGGAATAGAAATGTTTACTCCTCCACTATCCAACACTTTCCCTACTATTGTACTCTTTGCAGTGGGAATAGTCATTTTCCCCCCTCCACTATCCAACACTTTCCCTACTATTGCACTCTTTAGAGAGGGACTAGTCATTTTTTTCCCCTCCGCAATCCAACACTTTCCCTACTATTGCACTCACTGGAGTTATAATAGTAAATTTAATTTCTCCTGTATCCAACACTTACCCTACTTCTGCACTCAGTGGAGTGGGATTAGTTATATGTAGCCCTTTGATATCCAACACTTTCCCTACTGTTGCACTGATTGTATTGTGAAACCTCCTTCTTCAGGCTTCTCACTACTTGGTGTTGACAGCGGTATCTACATACAGATATATATATATAAAAAACATAATTGTTCCGTATACTGCAATATTATGACATAAAAACACATTCCAAACCATGATACAACCCTCTGATGTAATCATTTTACATTTTAATTCCATTATTCTTACATAGTATCATGAGGATCCTAAACAGTTTTAAAACATGCTATCAAAAAACATCAATCATTGAGATGCTGGCACTGTTAAACTCAAGACCCTTCATACACCCAGCTTATTGGAACCAATTATTATAAAAACATCTTACACACACCTTATTCCTTTCAATAGTCCTATCACTCATTCATAAAAACACATTAGGCAGGATAGGCTAGTTACACTCCATCCTGGCTACCTTCAAACCATGTATGCAGGACATGCATATAAATACGCATATTTATCAAAAGTGTGCTCATTATGATAATGGAGATCTGTTAAAATCGGTTAAGGATGCTGTCGTCTTCTCACTGAGAGTAGGTTCAAATTAACCTTCATGTAGCCACCCACTCAATAACCGATAAGCTTAGAAGGTCACACCTTGACAGTGAGCTATATGCGGTCTTACAGACCCATGCACTTAATTATTCACCCAGTCTGCCTCTGAGACTTCAATCTGGCGATCTGCCCAGGGCGTCCGAGGGAAGATGGCGGCCGCTTAGTTGTGGCTGTAACGGCGGTGTGGTGAGGCTGGTAATCGAAGGAGCTCAATGGACTCTCAGCTCTAGCCGAATGCTCACCTTTGGACAGTGAAGATGTTGGGGTAAAAACGGGGCAATAAACGGGGGTCACCAGAGGCATGCAGGCAACGTTGTCCTGCCGCGGATCAGCAACTCGTCTTCTGCGGGAGTTAACAGCTGTGCTGGCGGCTCTCTCTCCCAGCCTAAAACGCCGCGGATCCTTCGGAGGGCGGAGTCTGGCGCGAAGGCTGCCGCAACGAAGAAGCTCCGAGCTCGGAAGAGAGCGTTTGAGAGGCAAACCAGTCGGGCGTCCAAGTTTGTCTCGTCTACAGGAGGGTGAATCAAGGGAAACCATGGCCCCAAAAGTGAATCAAGCCTCAAAGGCGGCTATAAAATAGAAAAACCAGCGAGAGGAGGGCACAGTCAAGATGCCAGGATTGCAAACACCGACGCCGGAGAAACTTAAAGAAAAACAGCAGACTGGAACTCGGACCCGGCAGGCCACCGCTTCGATTGCCGAGATGTTCTCAAAAGCTGGTAAGGAAAAGGCAGTGGAGGTAGCTGCTGGAGCTGTAGGGGGTGTACCTGCGTCAACAGTAGTGACTGTAGTTAAGATTAAGGCTCTGCAGGTACCCCAGGCTGTTGGAAGCGGGACTATCCCCCCAGTAACCGAGATTCCTCAGATGGGGGCAGCTGCACAGGACAAAGCGGAAGCGCAAAATGTGTTAAAGGAGGGTATCACTGCCGGAGACTCTGTTGTGGGACTGGGAGAGATGGTTGGGTCTACTGCTGATCCCCAAATACAAGCTTAGGCACAGGGAGCTATCGATGCTGGCGGAGAGGAACAGCTAGCTCTATCGGAGCAGAGAGACGCCGGCAAGCTCACTGGTGCTGGGGAAGGGGCACAAAGCGAAGCTTTTTTCTCGGCCTCTGACGGCTTGGAATGGTCTGAGGAGGAGGAGGATGGTGATTGTAGTTCCCTCGGGGACTCTGAGAGCGAACCAGAGTTGGAGCATCCGGCGACCGCACTAAAAGTATCTGGAGCTGCGGGGAAGGGCCAGTTAGACCCCCAGATAGACCCCCAGTGTGAACTAAGTTGGGATCATTCCGCCTCTTTGACCTTACAAGGCAGCCCGGATGTTGAGAGGGCGCAAATGACTTTATTAGAGACAATTCATCAGGAAATCATTGCCCATAGGGAGGAGACATGCCAGGAAAATCATAAATCACAGGCGGAAATGAGGAAAATGAGGAGTGTGGTCAGGAAGCTGTCCAAGGCCTGCGCAAGTACGGGGGACAGAGTCTCAAATCTGGAGGACAGGATTGTCTCAACAGAAGCGGAGGTGGAGGTCGCAGTAGCTAAGGTTAACGCACAAAGCTCCCAGGTTATAGACATACAATGGAAACTTGAGGAGATGGAGAACAGGCTCCACAGGAACAAACTGAGAGTTCTGGGAATCCCTGAGGGGGGTAGGGGAGGAGGGTTTTTCGGGGTGGGGAAGGGAAGGGAGGGGGCTGGGGTGAAAATTGGAAAAAGGAGGGAATGGTGCAGTTTTGGTCAAGGACAAAGAGAGGTAACGAAGCAAAAAATAATTAATCAGTTTCTTGTTATAGGTGGCATTGCGCAACTAGATGGCAAGCATTAGAATCTGCACAATGAATGTGGGGGTCTGAACAACTGGAAGAAAAGGCAGAGACTAGCTTATGTGGTGAGGCATATTAGAATAGATGTCCTTGTCTCCAGGAGACCCACCTCCCTTGGGCTAAGAGAAATCTGCTGTTCTTAAAAGGTTTCGAGCTGGTGGCATGCTCGACTCAGTCCTCAACCATTGGGGGAGTCGCTATTTTAGTAAGAACAGCTCTGGGAAAAGCTAGGAAAGTGAAAACTGATAGTAACGGTAGATGGGTGATAGCCGAAATGGAGTTGGGTTTTACAATCTGCGGAATTTATGGCTCAAACGACGATGATCCCGAAATTTTCGATTCATTAGAAATTGAGCTAGTTATTTGGTCTACCCCCTTAGTAATTGCTGGAGATTTAACTATTTCTTCAGATTGGGGTAACGGAACATCTTATGTAGGGCGGAAACCCAGAGTTTTCAGGTCATTTCAGGCTCTTATTAGATCGCACGGGCTGATGGATGTATGGCGAGCTAAAGAACCCCAGAATCCCGGTTTCACGTAGATCACCTGAATAAATGGGTGGGAGAATTTTTTGCTGCTAATAGATACAGTACATCACGGAATGGGGTGTGGGAGGCTTTTAAAGCCGCCTTAAGGGGAGAGACGATTAGCTGTTCTGCCAGGCTTAGAAGAGAGGATAGGGGGGAGGTAGAGAAACTAATGGGCAAGCTAGTTACTGCGGAAGAACAGCATATCAGGGATATTGTTTCCGGTGGGGATGGTAAGGAAAGCCAAAATACACTACTGGTGGTTAAAGCTGCATTGCAGAAGGAGGTAACACAGAAGGCAATTAGGGACTTTCAATCTTCAAGGGCCAAAAGATATGAAACGGGGGAACAAGCTGGCAGAGCTCTTGCCCTTCGGCTAAGGCAGGAAAAATCTAAGAATTTGATAACCCGTATAGAAGAGGATGGGAATGTATTTACTGACATTAAGGATATACTGACAGTGTTTGATTTTTTTTTATCAAAGACTGTATGATGTGGGGGATACTGAGAGCCACCAGGGGGATGAGTGTCTGGATGGAGTCCCAGTTTGGATGATGCAGCCAGAGCAGACCTTGACAAAGATATTTCGCATACTGAGGTCCTGGCTGCATTGCGGGAGCTAGCGCCCGGAAAAGCTTCTGGCCCAGACGGGATCCCCCTGGAGGTGTACAAAGCTATAGAACGTGAGATTGTTCCATTGTTAGTTGATTTATTTAATGGGATTTTGTATTCAGGGGTGGTTCCGGACTCGTGGAAAGAAACCAATATTATAATCTTTCACAAGAAGGGGAAACCAGCGGAGAAAACAGGGTCCTACCGCCCGAAATCACTGATTAACGCTGACAATAAGCTCTATTCAAAGATATGGGCTAAGAGGTTGGGCAGGATCATTGGCGGTCTCGTTTCCCCATGGCAGCATGGGTTTGTCCCTGGGCGGGGCCCCACAGATCATACATGCAGAGCTATAGCACTGTTTGACGCCCAGGATGCCACGGGGGGAGATCGCCATGATCCTGCTTGACGCAGAGAAAGCGTTTGATCGCGTTGTTTGGAGCTTTCTCTGGGGTTTATTGGCGGGGAGGGGTTTTGGCGAGAAGGTCATCAGAGCGCTCAAAGCCATGTATGTGGATCCCGTCGCTAGAGTTACGGTGATGGGGGAAAAATCGGATCCATTCTGTATTAGGAGAGGGACGCGTCAGGGTTGTCCCTGCTCCCCTATTCTTTTCTCTCTGTATATTGATCCCCTTATCCAGAGAATATTAGAGAGCCCCAGCATATCTCCTGTGATTTTTAATGGCCATGTTAATAAGATATTAGCCTATGCTGATGACTTGGCCGTTATCACGACGAACCCCAAGCAGGCACTTCCAGCTCTGGTACAGATGGCGAAGGTTTTCGGCCAGGGATCTGGATACCTCCTAAACAAATCTAAAACACAGATAATCTGCTCAAGAAATATAGTGAAGTCCGATTCTAGATTTGTAGACTCAGCAGTTTATTTAGGGGTAAAAATTAATGCGTCAGTAGGTAGAATAGTGGAAGAGAATTATCCCCCACTAATCAAGTCAATAGAGGCCGAATTGAAAAGAATAGACGTATTACACCTGTCTTTGGTAGGGAGGGTTAACGCTCTAAAAATGTTAATGTTTCCTAGAGTGTTGTATTTGTTTAGGGCCATACCCTTATTTATAGAGGAAAAAATAATGAAACAGCTGGAGTCCGTTTTTATAAGGTATATATGGCAGTATGACAAGGTTAGACGTTCTACGAGCCTTATGTCATTACCGACGGATAGGGGCGGGATGGCACTTCCAAACCTTAGATTGTACCATTGGTCCTTCCTCCTGATCCAAATGTCTATTTTTTTTCAATCTGATGTCGGACCAGGAGGGGAAAATCCAAACTCAGGCTCTCAGGGGCCTCCCCCAATTTTTAAGATGCTATTGGGGGTGAAAGCAACCGGCCTGTTGTTGTGCGAAGTCGAACGCAGGTTTTATAAGAAGGCTCGTTTTAAGACTTTATACGGGCCTGGTTGGTATGGAAAGCCGTCCTGAAATTTTTTAACGCTCCGAAGATAAACTCCAATTTACTCTTGGGAAATTCAAGTCTTCTTCCTCAGTTGAGTACTGATAGGAATCTCCAAGTTTGGAAGGGATTAGGGGTAAAGACTATTGGAGATCTCATGGAAGGGGATAAGATAATAGGGTTTGAGGATCTGCAAAGGAGGTTTGGCGTTGCCGCCAACCAGTGGCTTTTGTATGCTCAAATTGCCCGCACCCGTAGGGCCCTGAGACCTAAACTGAAGCCCCCGGTTGATATTCCTTTGGTCGTGGTCGAGGTTGCAGGAAGATTAAAGTGGTTTATGATCTTCTGGTGGCCAGGATCCAGGACGATATCGGTAAAGTGGAAAGTGATTGGGCAACTAAACTGGGGAACCCTGATGTTGATCTGGACCTCGCACTAGGTTTAAACAAAAAGCTTTTTCGGGCCTCTAACTTACGGGCTCAACATTTTAAAATAGTGTTTAATCTGTACCACACTCTAGCCAAACTATTTGCATGGGGTGTCAGGAGTGATACCTGTTGCCCTAGGTGTAATACAGGCCAAGCAGACCTAGTACATATGTTTGTTACCTGTGACCGGTTAGGCCCACTTAAGGATGAGATTATGAAATTCTGGGAGGGGCTGCTAGGTCATAAGATTGATCTATCCCCTACACTAGTTTTAATGGGCACGGACTCTAAATTGGCTCTGGCAGAGGACGAGGAAGCTTTGGTTTTTATGTCGGTCGCCGTGCTTCGAATCTTGATTTCAGCAGGCTGGAAGGATGTTACTGCTCCCTCCTTCCAGATGTGGCTATCGAGATTCTTGGGCATCCACAATATTGAGTCATGCCTATATGAATTCAAAGGTGCTAAAAAACGCGAGTTGGGAAGACGTCTCTGGGCCCCTGTTACGGAGTGGAGGGTTGCTAGAACCTGAATTTGAAATTAGTATTTTACTGACATATTTATTTGATTGTAAGATGTATTTATCCCCACTTCATGAATTGTGTATTTTTCTATTTATATATTGAGTCCATCATATTGTATCTTTGTTTTAAATGTTTATTGCTTCATCTGTGCTAATTTAGTTGTTAAATCCTCTTATTGCACCATAAACTTCAATAAAAATGATATAAAAAAAAAAAGAGACTTCAATCTGGCCAGGCTAAGTTGAAAAGCTGACGAGGGTAGAAAGACGCTGGTGTTTAAGAGGATTGATTAAGCCCTTTCAGGACAAAAAGATGCAGGCATTCCTAATAAATCCGGCGCAGTTGAAGATTGTTAATGAAGGGAGGACATTGCTCTTCTCATCTGAGATTAAAGCGAAGGAATATTTGGACTCTGTATGAAGACAGTGGGTTTATCGCTCTGAAGATCATGGAGTGGGCGATCGGCTAGTAGCTGATTCTGCATTATGGGTTGATGGTTTTTGCTGATTTGTGATTTTTTTGGGGCTCCAATTTTTGTAGATTGCTGGGTTTATAGGTTAGTAAGCCTTCACCGCACACACCATGTTCCATCACACGCACAGACTAGGTCTGAGTGCCTCACAGAGTAGGGTGGGGTTTAGGGGTGAGGGGGGTACGGGAGGAGTGTTTTTCAGGGTGGGGAAGGGAAGGGGGGGCTGGGGTGAAAATTGGAAAAAGGAGGGAATGATGCAGTTTTGGTCAAGGACAAAGAGAGGTAACGAAGCAAAAAATAATTAATCCGTTTCTTGTTATAGATGGCATTGCTCAACTAAATGGCAAGCATTAGAATCTGCACAATGAATGTGGGGGGTCTGAACAACTGGAAGAAAAGGCAGAGACTAGCTTATGTGGTGAGGCATAATAGAATAGATGTCCTTTGTCTCCAGGAGACCCACCTCCCTTGGGCTAAGAGAAATCTGCTGTTCTTAAAAGGTTTCGAGCTGGTGGCATGCTCGACTCAATCCTCAACCATTAGGGGAGTCGCTATTTTAGTAAGAACAGTTCTGGGAAAAACTAGGAAAGTGAAAACTGATAGTAACGGTAGATAGGTGATAGCCGAAATGGAGTTGGATTTTACAATCTGCGGGATTTATGGCTCAAACGACGATGATCCCGAAATTTTCGATTCATTAGAAATAGAGCTACTTAATGGTCTACTCCCTTAGTAATTGCTGCCGATTTAACTATTTCTTCTGATTGGGGTAATGGAACATCTTATGTAGGGCGGAAACCCAGAGTTTTCAGGCCATTTCAGGCTCTTATTAGAACGCACGGGCTGATGGATGTATGGCGAGCTAAAGAACCACAGAATCCCGGTTTCACGTACTTCTCAAACCCCGCTCAGAAGTACTCAAAATTGGACTATTTTCTTATCTCTTCTTCGGAAATAGAAAAAGTCGGGATTATCAAACTCCCAGGATTAATTCCAGACCACAACCCGTTGGTGTTAATGTATAGTCTGGGAAGAGTGGAAAGGTCAAAGGCACATTGGACGTTTGAAAGAAGATTGTTGGCAGATAATAGATATGTAGATGACCTGAATAAATGGATGGGAGAATTTTTTGCTGCTAATAGATACAGTACATCACGGAATGGGGTGTGGGAGGCTTTTAAAGCCGCCTTAAGGGGAGAGACGATTAGCTGTTCTGCCAGGCTTAGAAGAGAGGATAGGGGGGAGGTAGAGAAACTAATGGGCAAGCTAGTTACTGCGGAAGAACAGCATATCAGGGATATTGTTTCCGGTGGGGATGGTAAGGCAAGCCAAAATACACTACTGGTGGTTAAAGCTGCATTGCAGAAGGAGGTAACACAGAAGGCAATTAGGGACTTTCAATTTTCAAGGGCCAAAAGATATGAAACGGGGGAACAAGCTGGCAGAGCCCTTGCCCTCCGGCTAAGGCCGGAAAAATCTAAAATTTGATAACCCGTATAGAAGAGGATGGGAATGTATTTACTGACGTTAAGGATATACTGACGGTGTTTGAAAATTCTTATCAAAGACTGTATGATGTGGGGGATACTGAGAGCCACCAGGGAGATGAGTGTCTGGATTGGGGTCCCAGTTTGGATGATGCAGCAAGAGCAGACCTTGACAAAGATATTTCGCATACTGAGGTCCTGGCTGCATTGCGGGAGCTAGCGCCCGGAAAAGCTTCTGGCCCAGACGGGATCCCCCTGGAGGTGTACAAAGCTATAGAACGTGAGATTGTTCCATTGTTGGTTGATTTATTTAATGGGATTTTGAATTCAGGGGTGGTTCCGGACTCGTGGAAAGAAACCAATATTATAATCTTTCACAAGAAGGGGAAACCAGCGGAGAAACCAGGGTCCTACCGCCCGATATCGCTGATTAGCGCTGACACTAAGCTCCATTCAAAGATCTGGGCTAAGAGGTTGGGCAGGATCATTGGCGGTCTTGTTTCCACGTGGTTTGTCCCTGGACGGGGCACCACAGATCATACATGCAGAGCTATAGCACTGTTTGACGCCCAGGATGCCACGGGGGGGAGATCGCCATGATCCTGCTTGACGCAGAGAAAGTGTTTGATCGCGTTGTTTGGAGCTTTCTCTGGGGTTTATTGGCGGGGAGGGTTATGGCGAGAAGGTCATCAGAGCACTCAAAGCCATGTATGTGGATCCCGTCGCTAGAGTTACGGTGATAGGGGAAAAATCGGATACATTCAGAATAAGGAGAGGGACGCATCAGGGTTGTCCCTGCTCCCCTATTCTTTTCTCTCTGTATATTGATCCCCTTATCCAGAGAATATTAGAGAGTCCCAGCATATCTCCTGTGATTTTTGACGGCCATGTTAATAAGATATTAGCCTATGCTGATGACTTGGCCGTTATCACGACAAACCCCCAGCAGGCACTTCCAGCTCTGGTACAGATGGCGAAGGTTTTCGGCCAGGGATCTGGATACCTCCTAAACAAATCTAAAACACAGATAATCTGCTCAAGAAATATAGTGAAGTCCGATTCTAGATTTGTGGACTCAGCAGTTTATTTAGGGGTAAAAATTAATGCATTAGTAGGTAGAATAGTGGAAGAGAATTATCCCCCACTAATCAAGTCAATAGAGGCCGAATTGAAAAGAATAGATGTATTACACCTGTCTTTGGTAGGGAGGGTTAACGCTCTAAAATTGTTAATGTTCCCTAGAGTGTTGTATTTGTTTAGGGCCACACCCTTATTTATAGAGGAAAAAATAATGAAACAGCTGGAGTCCGTTTTTATAAGGTATATATGGCAGTATGGCAAGGTTAGACGTTCTACGAGCCTTATGTCATTACCGAGGGATAGGGGCGAGATGGCACTTCCAAACCTTAGATTGTACCATTGGTCCTGCCTCCTGATCCAAATGTCTATTTTTTTTCAATCTGATGTCGGACCAGGAGGGGAAAATCCAAACTCAGGCTCTCAGGGGCCTCCCCCAATTTCTAAGATACTGTTTGGGGGGAAATAAACCGGCCTGTTGTTGTGCGAAGTCGAACATAGGTTTTATAAGAAGGCTTGTTTTAAGACTTTATACGGGGCCTGGTTGGTATGGAAAGCCGTCCTGAAATTTTTTAACGCTCTAAAGATAAACTCCTATTTACACTTGGGAAATACAAGTCTTCTTCCTAAGTTGAGGACTGATGGGAATCTCCAAGTTTGGAAGGGATTTGGGGTAAAGACTATTGGAGATCTCATGGAAGGGGATAAGATAATAGGGTTTGAGGATCTGCAAAGGAGGTTTGGCGTTGCCGCCAACCAGTGGCTTTTGTATGCTCAAATTGCCCGCACCCTTAGGGCCCTGAGACCTAAACTGAAGCCCCCGGTTGATATTCCGTTGGTCGTGGTCGAGGTCGAGGTTGCAGGAAGATTAAAGTGGTTTATGATCTTCTGGTGGTCAGGATCCAGGACGATATCGGTAAAGTGGAAAGTGATTGGGCAACTAAACTGGGGAACCCTGATGTTGATCTGGACCTCGCACTAGGTTTAAACAAAAAGCTTTTTCGGGCCTCTAACTTACGGGCTCAACATTTTAAAACAGTGTTTAATCTGTACCACACTCCAGCCAAACTATTTGCATGGGGTGGCAGGAGTGATGATTGTTGCCCGAGGTGTAATACAGGCCAAGCAGACCTAGTACATATGTTTGTTACCTGTGACCGGTTGGGCCCACTTAAGGATGAGATTATGAAATTCTGGGAGGGGCTGGTAGGTCATAAGATTGATCTATTCCCTACACTGGTTTTAATGGGCACGGACTCTAAATTGGCTTTGGCACAGGACGAGGAAGCTTTGGTTTTTATGTCGGTCGCCGTGCTTCGAATCTTGATTTCAGCAGGCTGGAAGGATGTTACTGCTCCCTCCTTCCAGATGTGGCTATCGAGATTCTTGGGCATCCACAATATTGAGTCATGCCTATATGAATTCAAAGGTGCTAAAAAACGTGAGTTGGGAAGACGTCTCTGGGCCCCTGTTACGGAGTGAAGGGTTGCTAGAACCTGAATTTGAAATTAGTATTTTACTGACATATTTATTCGATTGTAAGATGTATTTATCCCCACTTCATGAATTGTGTATTTTTCTATTTATATATTGAGTCCATCATATTGTATCTTTGAATCAAATGTTTATTGCTTCATCTGTGCTAATGTAATTGTTAAATCCTCTTATTGCACCATAAACTTCAATAAAAATGTTATGGAAAAAAAAAAAGAAAAAAGAGACTTCAATCTGGCCAGGCTAAGTTGAAAAGCTGAGAGACATTAAAAGACCCAGTGAGATAGTGACAAAAGCATGTAGACATTCATTCACATCAATCGAGGCAACTGATATGTATCTAGCACTAATGGAAGCCGTTCCACACACACTGAAAAAAACCTCAATAACACAGCAATCTATGCAGCCTTTACAGATACATTTAGAAAACTGTAGATGTCACAAAGAGAAGCAGATATTTACGAACTGAGTGGCAGATTTACAAGAAAATGCCGCAGCATGGAAATGCGAGCCCTTTGGCTGTGCCACGCTGCTGCACTTTCAAAGCACAAATGCGACATTTTACAATATTATGTCGCATTCCTGTGCTCCCCCTGCGCTGGCGCACAACCAGCTGCCATGCGCTGGCGCAGGCACCCTTGCACCATGGTGCAAGGATGCCTGCATCATGGGGAGAGTGTTTTTGTGCAGCTACAGGCATTTTCCTCTTTCAATGCGTGCTGTAGAATGCAGCACACATTGAAAGAGGTAAAAAATAAAGAGAAATTGAAACATTTCTCCTTGTTGACCCTCGCTACGCCACCCCTAGGGTGGTGGAGCGTTCAGACGCATTTCCAGGTTTACGATTCCTTCTAAATCTGGAAATGTGTATGGTTCCATGAGAGTTGCGTGAGAACACCCCCAGTAACACCCATGGAATGCCCTTTCATGCAAAGTGTTGTGTGTAAAGGGGTCGTATTTACAAGGACAAGAAAACTCACCCAGGGTGGCTTTTTCTGTCGTTGTAAATATGAAGGAGTGAAATGCGCCGCTGGTGCTTCACGTAGCGGAATGGGCTTGCAAATCTGCCCCAAAGTTACATAGACATGCAATGATAGGGACTGAGATGCTCATTGAGATATCTGCTAATGAACTGACACTTTCAATTCTAATGAGCAGAGAAGTAGCCCTTGCTTTATGTCTCAGGCCTTCAAAACTTGAAGGCTGTGCATGCAGTTTTACTGCTAGGTCAACCTTCACATTTAAAACTCCTAGGGAACGCTTCAACTATTGTTGTAACATGTATACCTCACCACTGAGAGAGGTTGTAGCTAGGCCACAGGGCAGGCTGGTGTTTGCTTAAAAGGTTACATAAGTACTCTAAAGGTTCAGTGAGCTATACGTGCTCAGAGAAACCCATGTGCTCAATTATATATCCACCGTGCTACCCAGAATTCAATATGACACAACTAAGTAGAAAAGCAGACAGGCACTAAAACAGCCACTGAAATAATGACAGAGCACCTACATACTCACTCACATAGAGAGGCACAACTATTATGTATCTTGTGCTAAAACAAGTAGTTGCACATACAAGTATATAATCCAATACTCACTAACACACCTAAGAGGCAATTATGCAGCCCCTTACAGACACATATAGTGAGCTATAGAGATCACAAAGGGAGGTAGTCATTTACCAACACAGTTACATACTCATGGAATGGGAATGTCATCTTCTGTTAGGGACTCACACAGCCAATCAGATATCTGGGAGAAAACGGATACATTCATGTGAAACATGTAGAGCCCTTCTCAAGATGTAACCTACTCTTTTACCACAAATGACTGTCCCCTGAGGTAGACTGTAGTTAGTCAATAGGGAATGCTCTTTTAACTTAATGTCGGTCTAACTAGGTGTACGGGTGAGTAAGAGGGTGTGTGAGTAACTCTATGGGTGAGTTAGTGTGTGTGAGTAGCTGTATGAGCACACTCAACCATACATTTGACTAAGCAGTAAGGTAGGATGTGGGTAGTTAATCTGGTGGATGCTATGTACTTAAAAGGTAACACATGTAGTCTGCTATATATCCTCGCGTAAAGTAAATGTTAAAATAGTTAAAATATGTAATGTGATACTATGTAATTAAGTAAATGTAAATGTATTTCGATTTATATAGCGCACAAATTACCCAGGGGTCTCAAGGCGCTTGCTTAGGGAACCCGTCCTCGTATTCCCCTGTGAGATACCCCGGCAGGGTATTCACAAGGTGAAAGCCAGGCATCCCGCCGCGAGGGGCCGTAGTGGAGATTAAGCAAGCTATTGCCCAGAGTCGCAGAGTGTGACCCCGTGAGTCGAGTAGGCACCGGAGCGAGAATTGTCGAGTCCGTGGAATTTTTGAGCCCGAGACCTGCCGAGGCGGGGAATCGAACCCTGGTCCACGGCTGATCTCAGCTTCCAGGTCTGCCGCCTCTAACCACTGAGCCACGCTTCTCCACAGTGATGAATTTGTGTCTTTATTTTTGTTCTAAGACATCAATATTTAGTTATCCACAGAGAATTATCTTGTCAAACAAGAAAGAAGCGGCAGTAATACAGCTTCTTCTTAGAACTGAAAACAAAAGGGGCAAAATGCAGAAAAGACGGTCAAAAAGTCTTGCTGGTGAGAGGGCCAAGACATTTCTTAAATTGTTTGTGCACAACTGGAAAAAGTGCAAAATGAAGTAAAGAAAAACCAAATCATAACATTGAGTATCAAAGCACAAACTGTCTCTAATAAAAAAATAAACAAGTTATTGAAAAAAGGTAGAATTTCATTTGCAACTTGTTAGCATCTACGAAGAAGTAGAAAAGAAGTAGCAAAGATCACAAGCAATCAGACAAAATTAATATGTTGAAGGTGCAGTTGATAAGGGGTTTGCTCCGAAGAGGAAACTATTTATCTTGGTTTTAAATAGAATGAAGACACTGGACAAAATAGTGTTGTCTATGGGGAGGCGGAGCCAAATGGAAAGACTTGTTAAGAGAAGTAACTTTTACAAAGTTTTTAGTGGTGAATGGATACATACTTCAAGTACTGAGCCTTTCAGTAATAAAGGCAGTTTTCAAGACAACATATTAGGGCATGCAGTTGATGAATTTGGATGAATTTATGAGATCAGAAATGGAACTCCTCTTCCAAAAGAAGTAATGGTACCTAGAAATGTTGAGAATTGCTGAAGAGGTGCATGGAGGGTGTAAACAGGCCCCTGTGTACAAATGGAATTGTAGTAGTGTTTGTAGTATTCGTTCACACTCAATTGATATATCGAGAAATGTCCTCCATATGTTTGCTTCCCAAAGTTTAAAACTGAAAATTCGTACTCAAAAAAAGGGTGTCAACGCAGCTTTCATCATTTCAGAATGTTAGGTGAACACCACTCAAAAATTAGAACTTTTATTAGATGGCTATACCACCTGATATCCCTCCTAATCTTACAGGAGAAATTGTTAGCAAAAATTCTAGCTAATAGATTAATGTCCCTGATGTCAGATCTGGTCCACCCAGAGCAGGCAGGCTTCATGCCCCACCGGGCAACATGCCACAATATTAGATGCGCCCACAATGCAATAGCTAAGTGGATCCGCTAGACAGACCATGACCACTGCTTTTAGCAGACATGAATAAAGTGTTTGACTTTCTACCTTTCTACATTCTTGACATGAACTGAAGCTCGGCATGCGCTTTTTGTCCTCATGCGAACATTGAATACTGACATGACTGCATCTGTGTGACTCGCTGGTAGTGTCTCCCCTTACTTCCTCATAGGACTGGGCACCAGACAGGGTTGTCCATTGTCACCCCTAATATTTGCATTGCCTATAGAACCCTTGCAAGCCTTGGTCTGCAGAGATGCTCTGATCTGTAGCTTTGAATGGACCATGTATATATCTAACTGCATCACATTATATGCAGACAACTTTTTATTCTTCCATACTGCCCCACATTAATCAGGACCCAGACTGCTTAAGATAATGCTGATTTTTGGGGAAACTTCCGACCTTTATATGAACCTCAATAAATCCACAATATGAACACTGAGGGGGACATTGGGCAATGGCAGGTGGGAGTCGGATTTGTCACTGGCCACAGAAGGTCTAAAATACCTTGGGGTCTTTCTTTCAGACCAACAAAAGATGTCCTGGGACCGAAACCTGGGCTCTGTGACTTAAAAGGTTAAGCGGGATATGAAACCTTGGACAGGGTTACCTCTCTCTCTTTTTGGTAGATCCTCAATATTCAAAATGATCTCCCTTCCGCGATTGCTTTATTGTTTACAGAATCACCATTATCCGGTCCCACAACTATGGTTCTGTCAGATTTATGCCAGGTTGGGGCAGTTTCTATGTGGGGGTGGTGCCAGATTTGAATCCACTAGAGGGCAATTTTGTGATGGGAGATTGGGGCGACCACAAAATCTCCAAAATATATCAAACACTCATTACAAATAGCATAACCTCCCAGTGTGGCAGGCAAATCTTGGGCCCCTTGACACTGACGATTGACGGAGACCTTGGAGTCCCCCAGAGGAGCAGCCATCTCATTGAGCCTTCAATTGATTCAGTTCAAATATTTCCAAAGGGCATATTTCACCAGATATAAGTTATGGAGGGCAGGGCTAATAATATCCCCACTAGGCAAGCGCTAGTCCCCACACACTGCTACCGATCACTAGCCTACACAAACCAACAGCCAAGAGCAAATCCACACACACTACCAGTAATATGCAAGTACACACACAACCAGCCAAATGCCAGTACATGCAGACTGTCAGTCAAACTTCACTTCACACACACACAAACAAAATCTTTCTCTGGTATCTTGTGGCTTTCACCTACACATAACGCTGAACTGTCCTACGGTGGGTGGAAAAATCACAATATGTGCCTAAAATACTGGGGAGCGACCCATGTCTCTGGGGTCACTCCCCAGCATGCCAACAAACATTTCCCGGGTGCCTACTGGACTTTCTGCCCACACCGGGGGGGACAGATCATGTGTAATGACCCCATCTGTCCCTCAGTAAGCAAAAAGACCGTACCCATTTTGGGGGGTATCAGCATGGGGATTCTGTGCAGGCCAACCCATACACAAAGTAAAAATAGTCCCTAGTGTCTAGTGGGATTTCTGCGGTGCTGTTGCACATATCTGCCCCCCTGGTGGCAGATAGACTGTGACCATTTTTTATGGAGGGATGGGGGCATTGGCATGCCTCTTCAGGGCAGCCCCCACCCCTGCACAAGAGAGAAATGTGTCCCTGGTGCCTAGTGGGTGTTCTTCCCCCCTTTGGGGCAGATAGGGAGTTATTGCTGCAATATGTCTGGGGGGCAGAAAGACTGTGCTCATTTTTTCTGGAGGGATGGGGACATTAGCATGCCCATTCTGGGCAGACCCCACCCCTACACTCCGGAAAAGAAAATAGTCCATGGTGACAACTATTGCCCCCATATGCCTCCGGGGGTAGAAAGACTGTGCCTACTTTTTGGGGGAAAGGGCATTGGCATGCCGATTCTGGCAGCCCCATCCCTTTTATATAATAAAAATGTCCATGGTGTCTAGTGGGCTTTCAGCCCCCTAGGGTGCCGATGGGGGGTAATAACCCCCATCTGCCCCTCGTGGGCCAATAAGACTGTCTGCCCCTTTTGTATTTGGTGGGTGGAGAATTGGCATGCCCATTTTGGGCAGCCTCCACACCTGTGCATTCAAATAAATCCCTTGTTCCTAGTGGGCTTTCTGCCCCCCACCTGACTGTTATTATTAGGGTCTGGGGACATTGGCATGCTCATTGTGGGCAGCCTCACCCCTCTTTCATTACAAAAACACAATAATTCATTGTGCCTAGTAATAACCCCCATCTACCCCCCCCCCCCAGGGGGAACAGAAAGACTGTCCTTTTTGTTCTGGGCAGCCCCCTCTCTTCTTTTAGAAATAAAAAAAGTCCCTGGTGTCTAGTGGGCTTGTTGCCCCACCTGTAGGCAGATCAAGGGTAATAACCCCCTTCTGCATCACGGGGGGCAGAAAGACTGTTCCTTTGGTGGTGGGGGCATTGGTATGCCTATTGTGATCAGCCCCACCCCTCTTTAAAAAAAAAAAAGAATAGCCCCTGGTGTCTATGGGGCTTTCTGCCACCCCTGGGGGGCATATCAGGGGTAATAACTCCCATCTACCCCCCATGGGGCAGAAAGACTGTCCTATTTGTTTTTTGGGGAGGGCAGTATTGGCCTGCCCATTAATAAATCCTGTTGTCTAGTGGGCTTTCTGCCCCCTGTGAGGGCAGACTGGGGTAATAACCCCCATGTGCCTCCTGGGTGGGCAGAAAGACTGCCTCTTTTGTGTTAGTGGGTGGGAGCATTGGCATACCCATTGTGAGCAGCTCCCATCCCTCTTTTATAAAAAGAAAAATAATAATCCCTGGTGCCTAGTGGGCTTTCTGGCACCCTGAGGGGTCAGATCGGGAGCAAGCGCATTGGCAGTGATCATCATTACACTGAAAAACAAAATTGCCTGTGGAGGTTGGGGAAGCTCTTCCCCAACTCCTGAGGCTAAAATAAAAAAAGGAAATCCCTTTGCTGTTTACAGCAGAGGGAGTTGGTGGTTGTGTGCAGAGGATGGGATTGCTAAGTCTTCAGCACACGGGCACCGTGGCGCTTGATTGAACCATTCCGTCATACGCATGCAAGCGGCTAATAAACAAAAAACCTTGTTTATCATTTATTTCAGCTATCAGTTGATGAATTCTACTCTTGTTCATGAACGGCTTTAAGGCATGGTATCAAGGATGTACCTGAGATGTATGCTGACATGGGCCTTATATCAGGGTAAGCAGAAGTGTTTTTCAAAGTATCTGACATCAACTAATCATATAATGGTTTTGCAGAACAACACATGTAGGCACACCAGTCTGTCTTTCATGTGGAGCAGTACAATTGTTAGAAACTGAGAAGTGGACCGAACCATGGATGTCCATCATTGCCTTTTTTTCGAATAATGTTCCATAACTGTCAGGAATGAGGCTTTAAAATGTTGAGGGGTTACCCATACAAACTTAATAAATCCACTCTGGTCAAGTTAAATCACAGTTCTAATGGTACTCTGTTCAACACAAGGTAGCTTTAGCACAAGCAGTAGGCAATAACTAGTGAAGTGCTTGTTAAATTGAAACAGTACAAATAAAAGTGAATAAAACCAAACAATACATTTCCTAAACCAATTCAGAATAATAGACAAGTTCAATGAGCAGAAAGACACCAACAAATCATAAAAATATCTTAAAGGGCACTGTAGATATGAAATGGTGATAACACATTTTTAACGGCAAAAGCTGCCAAGAAAAATGAAAGAACCAGTCACAAGACACTGCTCATAGATGACCAGGACCTACGCATAGTTTCAGACTGCTCATGATGAAGCAGAACTCAGGTTGTATCCACCATGTTGGGTTGCCTGGTCAGAGTTTAGAACTTCAGACCTAGTCTCTGAAATAGAAATGAAAATCTTTCAGGGGACAAGGTCCAGGGCTATGTCTGATGTGGGTCCCTCTCAGTAAAATATAGTGTTTTTGAGCTCCTGTTGAAATTATTGGTTTTCTTGCCAATAACTCTAGGTGGGACAAACCTCGATTTCATAGTTGCTGAGGTCACTTTGAAGATTAGATACATTTGCTCCCTCACACAGGCCCAAGGTCTTACCTTTGAACATAGACACTTCTTTGAAAGACGAAGTCATCCTGCATGGCAAGGCTGGAAGCTCTAGCTCAGTAGGGTTCCACAAAACCTTCAACAAAAAGGTCCTGCTGAACCAGCCTTCAGCAAAATAAAAAGGTTCAAGTAGGATGGGTCCAGCATTTTTTGGTCACCTATGGTGTATCTTCAAGGCATGTGTAACCTCCTTTTCCAGCTCATCTGCTGGTGGAGAATGACTAAGGCCCGCGTGTCTCCCTCTGCTCAGTCCTGCAGCGCGTAGTTCCTCAGGTCAAGCTTCTAAGAATTAGGGGGGCATATTTACAATAATTTAACATGGCAGCTTTTTTATCTCCATATTTACAAATTGCTGCAAAGCAACTTTAGCTTCATTTTCACAGTGTTATCGACAATTTTTCACATCATCGATTTGGTTAGATTGACTTACTGAAAATGAGATGCAAGGTAGGCATTCCCGTGATAAAACTCCTGCAAAACACACAATGCAATATTTACAAGTATTTCCTTGTACGTCGCAAAAATAGAAAAACTACTGCCAAGTCACATTAGCGGCAGTTTCTTACTGCTAGGAATTAACTGGTCCTAAAAATGATGACAACACACTTGTATAATATTGGAACTCCCACAATTCATCATTGACAAGCTCAACTATGCCATGGACCTTCTGCTATTACATCTAGAAGCATGGACATGATACTTGATGATAGGCTGTTCTTTCCATACACTTTGCGGGCATGTTACCAGTTAAACAATGTGGAGGCCTACCTGATTTGCCACTCAATGTATTTCAGACATTGAGTCCTTCACACATGTTCTGACATCTCACTACCTAGCAAGGTCCCAGCATCTGTAGACACCAAAGTTTCAATGCTACTCTGTATTTGATATAGTGGCCACACAGATTAGCCATTGTGGACACCTGTCCAGTTTAATAGTGACAGACAACACACATCTGGCAGTTGAAGGTGCATTTATATACATGTGCAAAACAGACTTGGTCACACTGGGCCAGTACATTTGACAACAACCCTAAAGGATGTATATAGCCAGTGAATATCAAAACAGAGTCCTTTTGGGGAACATGTCAAAAGGCATGTAGACGAATTGGAAAATATTAGTCAGGATGATATTTGCAGTGTCATTGGGAAGGAATGGCCACGTTTGCAGTCCACAAATGTCCACGGTGAACATGGCAAAGTCAAGATGAAGACAGTGATACATGATGTGCCCAGGCATGATAGTAAGCACAGAACTTAGCAGAAACTGGACATTTGACACATATGAATACTACCACAGGCTTTTTCTTTGAAATGATGTAGCATCCATATCTTCCTCCTCTGATGTGTGCTGTGTCCCCCGTGGAGGTTTGGGAGTACATGCGGCATGCAAGGGAGACACACTCACAACAGGGGCAGCAAGGGCACACTACACTTAGCGTGAAAGTGGTGTAAAATAGTTGTTGCAGTGAAAATTCTGCTGCAACATCCATTGATTTTGCCTCTGCCCCCTATTTACAAGGGTGGCATAAATAGGAGACCGTGCCTACGTTTAGACCAGAGAAAACCTGGTCTTAACATGGCAAAACAAGGAGAGATGCTTCATTTATCATAATTTCTGCTGTTTCTATGTGTTTTGCTTTTTTCACTACACTTAGAAACAGCAAAACACCATGAGTGATTGTTTATGCGCAGGAACTTGTGCCTTCCTGTACATCAACATTTAGAAATGCTGCGCAGACACCCTAGCAAAATTGCACAAGAGTTGCTGCGCTTACGCAAGTTAATTTTAATGACAACAGTGCAGAGGGACAAGAAGATGTATGTTGTAATTTTTTTGCCTACAGCACATCCCTACATTTCTATTCGGTCGGAGCACTGTGCTACCATTTCTAAGGGTACCACCGTGCTCTGCTAGACTACGATTTATATGCCCTATAGTTAGTAAAGAAAAGCACCATATCTTGGCAACAATGCACATGACAGCTGTTACAATGTGTGTCAATCTAGGATGACTGTGAGGCTTGCAAAACTGCCTGATGCAGACATTTGGATAGGAGAAACATGACTTTCCACTTGTCATTGTTTGTACACATTAAGGTTCTTAGTTACAAGGCCCTTGAGCCACCGCTATATCACTGTTAATAAGGTAAAAAGTGACATACCGGCAGCGCAAAGGGCTTTTGAATAAGACCCAGAGTACCTATGTGAGTACCGTTTGACCTGCACACAGTGTGTCAGAGTGCTGAGGCATAGCTGCCTGGACTGTACAACATGACATATTTCCTCAATTTTTGTTACTTACTCTGCTGTTGATGTAGTTGGTCATAGTCAGCACTGTCCAGTCCCTCTACTCCAACCACCAACTCCTGCAGACATCTGTTCCTCCAGATCAATAAGCACCTTCTTGGGTTCTGGACTCCCACTGTCACAGTTTGTGATGTTCCTCAGAAACAGAACCTCCAATATGCCCACCTTTCGGCAGTTCTGGTTCTGTACTTTCTAAGTCCACAGACGCTCAGAATGGCCAGATGAGGGAAAGTGAATTAGGGAAAGTACTGCAGGGAAGGAGATCTGGAACACGATGATCCACATCATTAACCACTTGGATGCTAAGGCACTTGCTGATTCCTCCATGTAATTTCCATTGAAATCAATGGAAACTCCATGACGAGTTACCCTTGTCATTAGCATCACAGAGCCAATTGTTATAAAACACCACACATACCATGTACAATAATAATGTCAATACAGTATCACCTTTACCTGATAAGAATCTGGAATGTTCTGAATATTTCAAAGGTTGCCTTGATTAGTACTGTTCTGTAGAATTCAACTATGATTATGTTCCTGGTTCAAACACTATAATATTGTTCCTGGTTAATATTCCTGGTTCAAACACTATTGGGTTGATTCCGATTCGGGAAAAACTGCTCCGAATAGCTGTTCGGAGCGTTTTTCCCGTACAAATCGTACCCTGCAACATCCCCCGTACGTACGACGAAGTACAATTCGTACCAGGAGCTGGACTCCGCGCGAATCGTACAGAGACTGTACAAATCAAATCCCCATACGATTCTCCCTCGGAACCCGCTGTACGCGACATCTGTACAGTTCGCGGCTGGTTTTTCCGACCCAGCAAGTACGATTTGTGTCGGGTACGCACCGTACGACCCTTTTGCTACGGGAGCTGAAAACAGCCATGAAAGCAGGGTTCGCCCCGAAACAGGTACGGGACGTCCCCCCCGGGTACGGTGCATATACCCCATGATCACAGGGGTACGGTGTGTACCCCTGCGATCATGGGGTGTATGCACCGTACCCCGCAATCGCAGGGTGTACTCACCGTACCCCATGTTCGCTGGGTGTACGGTGCATACACCCTGCGATTGCGGGGTACGGTGCGTATATCCCATGATTGCAGGTGTACGCATCGTACCCCTGCGATCATGGGGTGTACCCACCGTACGGTGTGTATGTGAATGTGTGCTTTTCCGTACGAATCGCCCTTACCTGACATGGACCGTACGAATCGCGTCTTCATCCCCCGGTCCGGATTGTACTCATCGGTTCGTACGGCATGTTCACGATTCGTACGGAGACGGCTCCTGAAAAGAATCATACAGATGATTTTTTTCCCGAATCGGAATCGACCCCTATATTAATGCTCTGGTTTAAACACTATGTCCAGAAATAGAATACCATTGGTATTTGCATCCCATTCACAAGTTCCAGGATCACTAGTTCCAGGACTGTAGCCATAGAATGCAAATAAGTCCTGTAACCTTCACAATACAATTCATGCAAGGGCTTGTGTTTCAATCAGCATTGTCTAATGTTTAGAATGTGCCCATTTCAGTTCAATATAGACTCTACACTCGTCAGAGAATTGAATTCCTGGGTAGACTTCGTCAAATACTCTAAAAGGGAAAGGTCTTACCTGGAAGGAACACAATCACTCGCAGTGTGACCAGAATGTGTGATACATGATACTGCTTGACAGCTCCTGCTGCCTGCCTCAATTCTGGACATGAGGATCCTGAAACACGAAGAGCTGCAGGAAGCGGAAGCCAAACAACGAATGAGGACGGGAGCCGGAGCAAAGATCCTGGATTCTCAATAATCCACATATGCCTCAGGGTGTGGTCACTTCTATGCTTGTTCAGTGAAAACATGGCAGTCAGTATTAATGGTACTCTCGCAAGAAGCCACGCCTTGAAAGGGAACGGAAACAAAAGAACAACAACAACAAATAGGGCGAAAGGCTTGGGAACACCATAATGATGCAAATGGTTGTTACCCAGCACGTCATCTAGCATATTGAAGCACATGATTTGTGTGTTATGGCCATACACTAAGCAAATAACTTCTGAACCACAGGGCTTCAATTGCTGTATACTCAAGTCACTGATGTTAAGGCTATCATAGCAATACCGGTCCTTGACAAATACCTAGGCCCAACATACCATCATGCCCGTATCAGTCTTGCAGAAGTAATATGAAGCAATTGCAGTTCTTGCCACTGTTCTAAATCCTTGTCACTTGCTCCAGAGCGCCAATCACGCCCATCACAACCCCTTGGCAATATCCTAAGCGTGCAGACCATGACACCCACCTCTGGTCTGCAGTCCTGCCTGTTAATTTATGGCCAATTTCTGCTTAGTCTTGCACTTGGCATCATGCCAGCGCTTTTTGCAGTCGGTCACTGTCCTCTTGAGACTTGTTTGGAGGTTCTAGCAGAGGAGCGCAGCTACTCGTATACCCAGGTGAAAGACAGGAGACCGGTTTTTCTATCAGGGAAGAGCCGTCCTCTGCGACCGAGCGCACAGCTTCGGGAGGAACGCACATGGAGAGGTGAGGGAGGAAGGGGACACCCGCCTAGCCAGCCAGATCAGCCAAATCAACCCTAGTGATCAATGGGGTGACAGATGTCGCAGCCAGATCACCCTCACATCCGGTCACTGTCCTCTTGGCTTCTGTGACAGGGTTCACATTGTTGACTATGGATTGCCATATAGCATTTTTGGTCCCCAATGTTACCATGGAGCTTACTAAGAGCTGGTGTTGATGCTCCATCATCTCCGCAATCAGGATTTCATTCCCCATGAACTCTGGCTGGTCTACCTGGCCGTTGGGGGGGGTTGGGAGGAGTTGTTGTCCTGTACTGAACTTGGTCCTGGCTGCTCCATTCTGCATTCAGGTTTTTTTTTCTTTTTTTTCGTTAGCAGCGCTTTTGTGAGGTTTTTTGCCGACAAACGCTGAAAGTGGTGTTGCTCTGACTAGCGAAAATTGTCTTGCCTCTAATTGGCCGGCAGTCTCTTTTCCACACTAATGTATATATTTAGTTTCTGCCTTGACAATAGCATTAGCATCATCTTTTTACTTGCTTCTAGATGATACTAACACCACCTAGTGACATATTATAAATACATCACAAATATGGCGTTAGGATTTGGTGATCAGCAGCGTGAAAACTGCTTAGCGACAATCCTTGTAAATATGCCCCTAGGTCTCTCTCGAGCCAGTTCTCATTCAGGGTCTAGTCCTCTGTCTTCAGCTGGGCCCTATAGGAGGCAGGTGCAACTCTACATTCTGTGTCCCTGAAGCATGAAAACAGGAGAGCAGTTCCAGTCCCTGGGTGCTGGCAGCATTCAGCACTCCTTGAGCCCGTGAGTCTTCTTGCTTTAGGAGGGCCTTCTTCTTCAGGTGAAGTCTTTACAGGTTTAGTAATGTCCTGAGGAGGTGGTGAACAAAGTTCCAGAGTTATTCTTTGCAGTAGCCTGTGATTGAAAAACTCTGCCACCCATTGCCAACAATTTTGAAGTCCCTCACCTCCTTTAACAGTACTTACTCTTTGTCTTACAATAAAATTTTCAATATAGTATAATCCTTTGGCTGTCAGGCAGACCTGCCTTCAGCACCCCAGTCTGACCCTAGTTAGAAGATCAGAACTTGTTCTCTTAACTACTCTGCCTACTGAGACTAGAACCTGGCTGTCAAGTAGGGTCCTTGGAAGGATTAGCAGAAGCTCTCCCTGGCCAATCAATCAATCAAAGCTTTATGGAGTGGTGTGGCTCACTGGTTAGAGGCGGCAGACCCGGGAGCAGAGGACGGCCCGGGACCAGGGTTAAATTCCCGACGCGGCAGGGTCTTGGACCAGGGTCAGCGTACTCGATAATTCTCGCCTCGGTGCCTACACTAACTAGGGATCACACTCGGCAACTCTGGGCATTAGCTTGCCTCATCTCCACAACGGCCCCCCACAAAGGTCGGGGGATGCCTGGTTTCACCTTGGAGATACCCAGCAGGGACCATCTCACAGGGAAAGCCAGGACGGGTTCCCCAGCGGTCTATAGCGCAGAGATACTCCTTCGGGAGTCAATTCTAGCGCGTTAGAAACCCGCAATTAATTAGTTAATTATTATGAAAATTAAGTCTTAAAGCACATACATATAATAGCAAAAAAGAGATCTATATACATTAAAAACCTTAGATTTATAAATTGTTAAAAAAATACACTATGCATATACAAAATGGAGAATAGATATAAAAACCATTTAGTTAAAAAAGATATCTAAAAAGATCTAATCGTAATACAAAGTAGTTAATTGGGGGTGTTTAATATGTTCAAAAAGGATTTGGGTATAACTCAGCTTGAGAGTCCACCAACGTGGCGCATACGTATACTCCATAACCAGCTAAGGAATTTAGCCATTGCTATGGCGATAGATGGTGTGAAATCAAGGCAAAGTACTCTCATTGCCAGGCCACAATTTCTAAGGCCCAGTGATTTACATATCGGTCTTAGCCATGCACGCCAAGGGATGGTATATGCGGGGCAAGCTAATAGGTAAGTATGGGCGAATTTTGTGAATTCACGGTACACGAATTTGTGCAAAAGCGTACTTGCGGTCCGCAAAATCCGCAAATTTTTGCAAGATTCCGGATTTTTTTCTTTTTGCGTGTTCGCTGGATTTTTTTCAGCGCGGCTACCGCGAAGTTACCCATGCGGTCGTACATGGGCACAGCCATCTTGTTTTCAGTATTTGCATTGCGTATTTCCGTTTCCGGGCGCTAGTTGCATGCTCGTGTTGTGCATTTCCTACTTGTGGGGTGCGATTGCGTGTTTGCGTCCGTGTATGCGTTCTCACGGGGGAAATATGGCGCAAACTTACCCACGTGGTTGCAATGGGCGCGGCCATCTTGTTTTCCATTCATGGCTATGGTTCTGGGCATGCTTTTTCTATCCAGCTTTAATCTTTGTAATCCTTTGTTTGTTTGAACTTATTTTTAATCTTGTTTACTCATTATCTATCTCTCTATTTTTCTACATCTATATTTTGTGTTTTTTTCAACTTTTAGTTACTTTAACCCCTTCGATGCTGATGACGGAGCAGTTCCGTCATCAGCATCAGTTGGGCTGTGCTGATGACGGAACCGCTACGTCATCAGCACAGCCCCCGGGGGGAGCGCTGGCGCTCACCCCTGGGGCATCGATCGTTGTCGTTAGTACATGGGTGGCAGTGGAAGAGTTTCCCCTGCCACCCCCTGTCCACCCCATGCTTCCTGATTACGTCAGCGCGCACAGCGCGTGCCGACGTCATCAGGAAGCGCTGGACGCGCTTGAAGCCATTTCTTTCCAGCGCGTCCAAGGAGAAAGGTAGGTTTGGGCTCTCCGGTGGGGCGGGGGGCCTTTTCTCGGTACCTTGAGGCATTGGGGGGAGGAAACAGTGTTTCCTCTCCCCTGATGTCCCAATGCAGGGCATTTCTGGTGCACGATCATGCACAGCACTGCAATCGTTCACCAGGAATGCCCCCACTAGACACCAGGGATTTTTTTGTGAAAAGGAAGTGACCCCTTGGGCAAGGGTCGATTCCTTAGGGGGCCAAATAATTTTCAGACTTTTCTGCCCCCCCTGGCAGATCGGGCATTTATTTTCCAATTCTAGACCCGGGGAGGGGGGGGTGGAAAAGCCCACTAGACCCCAGGGATTGCTTTTTGACTGTAAAGGAAGTGACCCCTTGGGCAAGGGTCGCTTCCAGGGGGCAAATAATTGTTTTAGACTTTCCTGGCACCCGGGGGCAGATCGGCCGTTTTTGTGGCCAATTCTGGACCCGGGGGGGGGTAGAAAAGCCCACTAGACAGCAGAGATTGATTATTGTGTGTAAAGGAAGCAACCCCTTGGGCAAGAGTCGCTTCCAGGGGGCAAAAAATTATTTTAGACTTTTCTGACCCACCCCCCTTGGGGGCAGATCAGACTTTTTTTTGGCCGATTCTGAACACAGGGGGGGTAGAAAAGCCCACTAGACACCAGGGATTGTTTTTTGTGTGTAAAGGAAGCGACCCCTTGGGCAAGGGTCGCTTCCTTGGGCCCATATTTGTTTTAAAATATATTCTGCCCCCTCTGGGGGCAGACCAGTGTCTTAATTTGACCTTTCTGCCCTCAGGGGGGGCGGGGGGCAGAAAACCTCACTAGACACCAGGGAAATCTTTTATTTTGAAATGGAAGTGACCCCTTGGGCAAGGGTTGCTTCCAGGGGGCCCAGATTTAAAAAGATGTATATTCTGCCCCCCATGGGGACAGACAGCCTCATTTTGTTGTCGTTCCTCGACCCAGGGGGAGCAGAAAAGCCCACTAGAGCCAGAGAATTGTTTTTAGTTACATTGCAAGTGACCCCTCGGGCAAGGGTGGCTTTCTTGGGCCCACATTTAAAAAAATATATATTCTGCTCCCTGTGGATGTATATCGTTTTTTTTTTTTATTTGGGCTTTCTGCGGGCGGAAAACCCCCACTAGACAGCAGGGAATTATTTTATTTTTAAATGGAAGTGACCCCTATGTCAAGGGTCGCTTCTTTGGGGCCCAATTGTTTGAAAAATTATATTTTGTGCCCCCTGGGGACAGACAGCCTGATTTTTTTAGCGTTTCTGGCCCCAGCCCACTAGTGCCAGGGATGTAAAAATGAAGATTGTGCTTGCTTCCACGGGACATATATTTGTTTATGTGTATTCAGCCCCTTCTGCCCCCATTTGTGACATACCCTGTGACATAGCCTGTTATAATGTGCATTGTTTTTCTTGTAAAGTGTAATGTTTTATTTTCCCCTTTTTTGTTCTTGTTCAAGGCTTTTGCTCTTTAGACTGTTGGAGTGTGCGGTTTTGTTACTGGTGGTTCTGCTGTTTGTGTAGTTGCATGTGTTTGGTGAAAGACCTTTTTTGTACTTTGTCAATGTAAATGTGTTTTTTGCAAAGTATGTAATAATACCAGTATGTTTGGTTTCTGTTTTTTTATGATTGTAAAACATGTTTTGCATTTGTGCTTGATGTGTATTTTGTTTTCTGTAAAAAAAAATGTTCTTCTTTCTAGTGGGATATCGTTGACTATTTGCTGTGTCTTTGCAGATTAGGTGCTGGTGAGTGTAGCTGTCTCTTGTAAGTGAATTGTATAGTTTTTCAGTATATAGATCTTTGCGATAAAGGTTTACATTTTTTACCTACTTTGCACAGTGTTGGTTGTTGTTTGTGCAGTCTCCTTTCTTAGTAAGGATATTGACTAGCCGTGGTATTACTGCTCAGCAAGTTGTTGGAATGCTTTTTGATTCATCCTTTGACCATGGTCCAGAGACTGACTCTGATTCTGATGCAGAGGTGGGAGGTGAAGATTCTGGTAGTGAGTTTTCTCTCCACATGGCATCGTCTGATGATGAAGATACTCTGAGTGCTGATGAAGCAACTTTTGGTGTGGATGGAGTGCCTGTGTTAGAGGAGGACGTTGCTGTGCCGATAGTGCGGCAAGAGGCATCTGGGGTGCAGCCTGGGGCTGCTAGACTTCCCGTTGGTATAGTGAGATAAGAGGCAGCTGGGTGGCAGCCTGGGGCTGCAAGACTTCCTGTTGGTATAGTGAGGCAAGAGGCAGGTGGGTGGCAGCAGGGGGCTGCAAGTCTTCCCGTTGAAAGTTATGACCTCTGGGTTGCCCCAGGCATGGTGCAGTCGGCATTGCCAGACTTTACTGGTGTTCCAGGGTGTAGGGTGAACACTGAAAACTTTTTGCTGATTGATTTTTTTCAGCTGTTTATGGATGATGTGTTTTTGGCAGAGATTGTTGAGCCGACTAATTTGTATGCAGGGGGGCACCTGAGTTTTTTGCCCCGGGCTCGGCGGCCCTCTTGGGAAACTACCAAACCCAAACAGTTCTGAAAACTATACACCCAGGGGAGTCCAGCGAGGTATGGCATGTGTGGGTCCCCCAACGTTTTCCTACCCAGAATTCCCTGCAAACCTTAAAATTAGGTTAAAAAAACACTTTTCCATACATTTTTGCATGGGATCTCCGTGCCGGCACAAATGTCCAACCACCCAGCGTTCCCCTTTCTCTCCCGAGTAAAATGATACCTCACTTTTGTGTGTGTCCAAAGCAGAACTGGCTAAAAATTTATTTTTTAAAAATTGTAGCATTTAGAATTCTCGGTGCTTTCTTGTAAATACCACTGTTTTGGGGTTATCCTATTCACAGGCCTGTGGCCCACCCACACAAGTGAGGTATCATATTACTCGGGAGAACAAGGGGAACGCTGGGTGGTAGGACATTTGTGACGGCATGGAGATCCCATGCAAAAATATATGGAAACGTTTTTTTTACCTAATATTAAGATTTGCAGGGAATTCTGAGTAGGAAAACGTTGGGGTACCCACGCATGCCATACCTCGTTGGACTCCCACGGGTGTCTAGATTTCAGAATAGTTTGGGTATGGTAGTTTCCCAAGATGGCCGCCGAGCCCGGGGCAAAAAACTCAGGTGCCACCACCAAAAAATAAGGTCGATTTGCTATAGGTAATTTTTAAGTCTCCACCGTACGATTTGGGCCTTTTCCTGTTGCAGCCACTATGTCTACCCACGCAAGTGAGGTACCATTTTTTTCGGGAGACCTGGGGTAACGCTGGGTGGGAGGAAATTTGAGGATCCACGCAGATTCCACAACTTTACCACACCGAAATTTGAGAAAAAGCTATTTTTAGTGAAATTTGAGGTTTGCAGTGGATTCTGGGTAGGAGGATGATGAGGGACCCATGCAAGCCATACCTCGCTGAACTCCCCCGGGTGTCTAGTTTCCAGAAATGCGTGAGTTAGGTAGGTTTCCCTAGACGCAAGTGAGGTACCATTTTTATCAGGAGACCTGTGGGAACGCTGGGTGGGTGGAAATTTGTTGATCCACGCAGATTCCAGATCTTTCGACCACAGAAATGTGAGGAAAATGTGTTTTTTTGTCAATTTTTTAGCTTTGCAACTGATTCTGGGTAACAGAACCTGGTGGGAGGCAGTCGAGTCACCCCATCCTAAATTCCCCTGGGTGTCTAGTTTTCAAAAATGTATAGGTTTGCTAGGGTTCCCTAGGTGCCGGCAGAGCTAGGGTTCAAAAACTACTGGTAGGCACTTTACCAAAAAAGGCCCATTTTTCACTGCGAAATTGAGGTGCGACCACGTTGCGTTTTGCGCCGTTTCCTGATGCAGGCACTAGGCAGACCCATGCAAGTGAGGTACCATTTTTTTCAGAAGACTTTGGGAAACGCGGGGTGGGTAAAAATTTGTTGATCCACGCAGATTCCATAACTTTCCACCACAGAAATGTGAGGAAAATGCATTTTTTGGGCAATTTTTTAGCTTTGCAAGGGATTCTGGGTAACAGAACCTAGTGTGAGGCAGTTGAATCACCCCATCCTAAATTCCCCTGGGTGTCTAGTTTTCAAAAATGTATAGGTTTGCTAGGTTTCCCTAGGTGCCAGCAGTGCTAGGGTTCAAAAACGACAGGTAGGCACTTTGCCAAAAAAGGCCCATTTTTCATCGCTAAATTGAGGTGCGACCACGTTGCGTTTTGTGCCGATTGCTGACGCAGGCACTAGGCAGACCCACGCAAGTGAGGTACCATTTTTCTCAGGAAGACTTCGGGGAATGCAGGGTGGGTGGAAATTTGTTGATCCACGCAGATTCCAGAACTTTCCACCACATAAATGTGAGGAAAATGCGTATTTTTTGTCAATGTTTTAGATTTGCAAGGGATTCTGTGGTACAGAACCTGGTGGGAGGCAGTCGAGTCACCCCATCTTGAATTCTCCTGGGTGTCTAGTTTTCAAAAATGTATAGGTTTGCTAGGTTTCCCTAGGTGCCAGCAGAGCTAGGGTTCAAAAACGACAGGTAGGCACTTTGCCAAAAAAGGCCCATTTTTCACTGCGAAATTGAGGTGCGACCACGTTGCGTTTTGTGCCGTTTCCTGGCGCAGGCACTAGGCAGACCCCTGCAAGTGAGGTACCATTTTTCTCAGAAGACTTTGGGGAACGCAGGGTGGGTGGAAATTTGTTGATCCACGCAGATTCCAGAACTTTCCACCACAGAAATTTGAGGAAAATTTGTTTTTTTTGTCAATTTTTTTGGTTTGCAAGGGATTCTGGGTAACAGAACCTGGTGGGAGGCAGTCGAGTCACCCCATCCTGAATTCCCCCGGGTGTCTAGTTTTCAGGGTTCAAAAACTACTGCTGATCACTTTGCCAAAACATGGTCAATTTTCACTGCGAAATTGAGGTATGACCACGTTGCGCTTTGCGCCGTTTCCTGTAGCAGGCATTAGGCCGACCCACACAAGTGGGGTACCATTTTTCTCAGAAGACTTTGGGAAATGCAGGTTGGAAGGAAATTTGTGGATCAACGCAGATTCCAGAACTTTCCACCACAGAAATGAGAGGAAAATGCTTTTTTTGTCAATTTTTTAGATTTGCAAGGGATTCTAGGTAACAGAAACTGGTGGCAGGCAGTCGAGTCACACCATCCTGAATTCCCCTGGGTGCTTAGTTTTCAAAAACGTATAGGTTTGCTAGGTTTCCCTAGGTGCCAGCAGAGCTAGGGTTCAAAAACGACAGGTAGGCACTTTGCCAAAAAAGGCCAATTTTTCCCTGTGAAATTGAGGTGTGACCGCGTTGTGTTTTGCGCTGTTTCCTGATGCAGGCACCAGGCAGACCCACGCAAGTGAGGTACCATTTTTCTCAGAAGACTTTGTGGAACGCGGTGTGTGGAAATTTGTTGATCCACGCAGATTCCAGAACTTTCCCCACAGAAAAGTGAGGCAAATGTGTTTTTTTGTCAATTCTTTAGCTTTGCAAGGGATTCTGGGTAACAGAACCTGGTGGGAGGCAGCCGAGTCACCCCATCTTGCCTTTCCCTGGGTGTCTAGTTTTTAAAAATGTATAGGTTTGCTAGGTTTCCTTAAGTGGCGGCAGAGCTAGGGTTAAAAAACGACAGGTAGGCACTTTGCCAAAAAAGGCCAATTTTTCACTGCGAAATTGAGGTGCAACCACGTTGCGTTTTGCGCCGTTTCCTGACACAGGCACTAGGCACACCCACCCAAGTGAGGTACTATTTTTGTCAGAATACTTTGGGGAAGGCGGGGTGGGGAAGGAAATTTGTTGATCCACGCAGATTCAAGAACTTTCCTGCACAGAAAAGTGAGGAAAATGTGTTTTTTTGTAAATTTTTTAGATTTGCAAGGGATTCTGGGTAACAGAACCTAGTGGGAGGCAGTCGAGTCACCCCATCCCGAATTTCCTTGGATGTCAAAAATGTATAGGTTTGCTAGTTTTCCCTAGGTGCCGGCAGAGCTAGGTTTAAAAAACTACAGCTAGTCACTTTGCCAAAACATGGTAAATTTTTTACTTCGAAATTGAGGTGTGACCATGTTGCATTTTGCGTTGTTTCCTGTAGCAGGCATTAGGCCGACCTACACAAGTGAGGTACAATTTTTCTTGGATGACTTTGGGAAACCTAGGGTGGAAGTAAATGTGTGGATCCACGCAGATTCCCGAACTTTCCACCACAGAAATTTGGGGAAAATGTGAATTTTTGTCAATTTTTTAGGTTTGCAAGGGATTCTGGGCAACAGAACCAGGTGGGAGGCAGTCGAGTCACCCCATCCCGAATTCCCCTGCGTGTCTAGTTATCAAAAATGTATAGCTTTGCTAGGTTTCCCTAGGTGCCGGCAGACCTAGGGTTCAAAAACGACAGGTAGGCAGTTTGCCAAAAAAAGGCCTATTTTTCACTGCGAAATTGAGGTGCACCCACGCTGCGTTTTGCGCCGTTTCCTGTCACAGGCGCTAGGCAGATCCACGCAAGTGAGGTACTATTTTTCTCAGAAGACTTTGGGGAACGCGGGGTGGGTAGAAATTTGTTGAGCCACGCAGATTCCAGAACTTTCCACCACAGAAATGTGCGGAAAATGCATTTTTGCTGTCAATAATTTAGATTTGCAAGGGATTCTGGGTAACAGAACCTAGTGTGAGGCAGTCGAGTCACCCCATCCTAAATTTCCCTGGGTCTCTAGTTTTCAAAATGGTATAGGTTTGCTAGGTTTCCCTAGGTGCCAGCAGAGCTAGGGTTGAAAAACGACAGGTAGGCACTTTGCTAAAAAAGGCCCATTAATCACTGCGAAATTGAGGTACGCCCACGTTGCGTTTTGTGCCGTTTCCTGTCGCAGGCACTAGGCAGACCCACGCAAGTGAGGTACTATTTTTCTCAGAATACTTTGGGGAATGCGGGGTGGGTGGAAATGTGTTGATCCATGCAGATTCCCAAACTTTCCACCACAGAAATGTGAGGAAAATGCGTTTTTTAATCCATTTTTTAGTTTTGCAAGGGATTCTGGGTAATAGAACCTGGTGGGAGGCAGTCGAGTCACACCATCCTGAATTCCCCTGGGTGTCTAGTTTTTAAAAATGTATGGGTTTGCTAGGTTTCCCTAGGTGCCGGCAGTGCTAGGGTTCAAAAACTTCAGGTAGGCACTTTGCCAAACAAGGCCCATTTTTCACTGTGAAATTGAGGTGCGACCACGTTGCGTTTTACGCCATTTCCTGATGCAGGCACTAGTCAGACCCACGCAAGTGAGGAACAATTTTTCTCAGAATACTTTGGGGAACGCGGGGTAGGTGGATATTTGTTGATCCACGCAGATTCCAGAACTTTACACCACAGAAATGTGGAGAAAATGTGTTTTTTTGGACAATTTTTTAGGTTTGCAAGGGATTCTGGGTTACAGAAGTGGAACTTGACATCGGATGGCCTGCTGCTTCAGTAGTACTTGTGGTGGTTCCTTCAATTTCCTGCCACTCTTTTTCGAACCGATTGGCTGACAGAGCTAGTCAATGTTTGTACCTGAAAACATCTGCTTCATAAAAAGGAATTAATGTATTGCTGGCCAGTGCCTTTTTGTACCGTGGATCCAAAATAGTGGCACAAATGTAATGTTGTTGAGAATGTATTCCTTTAAGCCTTGCATTGTCAAGTAGGGGGCTTAATAAGCTCTCCGCCAACTGGTATAAGTCTTGCTTTTCAGCATCATCTCGGAACGTTGAAGACACCGCCTTCAGTTGGTGCTCTAGCATGCGCAATAATGGGATAGCTTTGCCGAAACTACAGTCCTCCCTGCTGAGGAGGACTGTCAGGCTTTTAACTAGGTCCCATTCCTCCACCTCTAGCCTCATGTCTTTCAAAGAAGCACCCCGTGCGTAAAAGAAATACTCATTGATTACCAGGTACTGCTTAAACAGACGCTCAAGCATGTAGAAGGTTGAGTTCCAACGTGTTGCCACCTCCTGGATGAGTCCTCAGGCTGGCACTCTACGGTCACATTGAATGATCCTCATCTGCTTCCGGGCCTTAAAAGAATGGCTGAAATGTGTGCAGATTCTTCGGGAGGTGGTCAGTAACTTGCTGACTGTGTTTTCTTTTTTCAAGAAATCTTGAACAATAATGTTAATGCTGTGCGCCAAACACGGTACTCTGAAATAGCCACCATCAAACATGGCCTCAACTATATTACTGCCATTATCCGTGGAAAGATAACCAATCATGCACTTTCTTGGCACCAGCCATTCAAAGATCTTACTGTTGAACTCCTCCAAAATGTTTACTGCAGTATGAGATTTCTCCATGGCAAACATCTCTACTGTGGCATGTTTCTGAGTAGCTTGAAAAATTGTGACACTGTCAACACCTGCAGCAATCTTCTCTCTAACCCCAGCAAAAGAGACCCAGTGTGCAGTGATGCACATGTAAACAACGGCTTGGCAACTGGTCCACATGTCTGTTTTCAGGTGGATAGTGTGAACAGCACTCTGCTGCAAAGCTGCCCCAATCACGTCCAGCACATCTTGATGTAGTGCTGGAACCGCAACTCTGGCAAAATAGGACCGGCTAGGAACCTTCCATTTAGGGCAGACTGTTGCCACAAATTCTAGAAAACCCACCCCTTCCACGAAAGAAAAAGGGAGAAGGTCCAGCACTAACATTTTAGCCAGCATTGCATTATAACGACGTGCCGTTGGGTGGTTGCGTTCCAATGGCGCCTCCGACCAAAACATGCTTTTAATGGTGGTCTGCACAGTTTTCATATGTGATGATGATCCAGTCTTCTTCAAGCCAGTTAGGCTCATTGATGTACTTTTTAGCATTGGTGTCTCTACCAGACTCTTACTGTGCCACCTACATGTTGCTGGGGTTGAGGGTGTGGGCGCTACCACTGCAGTGCTGCTGTCAGGGGTACTGTGTGTGCCAGAAAAAATGTCTCTCGCTTCTTCACCTCCCCCTGCACGATCAGCTCCTCCTCATCATCATCAGATGCAATATTAAGGGCTACATTTGGATTTCTACTTTTGGCTTCCCGGATGTTACTTAGGTGCGCCTCCCACTGGATGCTGTGGTGTTTTTGGAGATGACCTCTCTGGCCTCTGGTACCATAGTTGGTACCAAGCTTACCCTGACTAACTACTTGTTTACAAATCGAACAAATAACGTGGTTTTCCGCCTTTATGCTAATACTAAAGAAGTCCCAAACTGGGGAGTTGAGATTTCTGGTGGTGGTGGTGGAGGTGCCACTTTCAATGCCAGATAAAGTGGAGGATGGGCGTGGCGGAATTTGACTCTGTTTTACACTTACAGCACCACTACCTGAGGTAATGGAGGTCGAGCTAGATGGAAGTCCCTGACAGCCCTTCTGAAATATGGAAGCTGTGGGTTGTGTTGGTGTAGTAGATACCTGTGTTGGTGGTGATACCAGTGCCACGCACCCACATCCTGCACAGCAGCAGCATTTCGGGATAGGGTAAAAATGTCTGTCTGCTGCATGCCCACGGGGGCTTGAGTGACGACTGTGATGACTGGGTCATCATCGTCAGACTGTTCATCAGCAGCAGAATACACCACTTCGACTTCTTCTTCGTCATCACCCATAACTGAAAGCCTTGGGGGAACCTTCCTTTTACCTAGCATTTTCGGGTCATTGGTGGGTGCCAATCAAGATCTAGATCATTAGAAGGAAGGGGGCTTGAAGAAGAAGTTGTACTATCCCTCCTTGACCTTTTCCTTGCTGGGGATCTGGAAGACAATGGATCATCAGGAGTGGCTTGCTCGGCTGATACCTCGGCATGAATCTCAATTTCCTGAGGTGCCCCTACTTCTGGAGGAACAAGTATTGTGGGCAGTTGCGCATCTCCTTGTGCATCTCCTTGTGCCTCTCCATGCACCTCTCCATGCGCCTCTCCTTGCGCCTCTCCTTGCGCCTCTCCTTGCGCTTTTCCTTGCGCCTCTGCTTGCGCCTCTCCTTGCGCCTCTCCTTGTTACACCTGTGGTTGTCGTTGCAACTGTGGTTGAACACTCGTCAGATGAGTTACACCCTGCGTTGATTGGATGCTACTTTGCGATGAGTCAACACCAACATCACTGGTCGGTGGTGAAAGAGCAATTAAAGTGGGTGCCTCTGCGGCACTCATGGGCTTGGGCCTAACTTGGCGTGGTGGCACTGAGACCAATGAAGCGGGGGTGCTGCTCCCAGCTTGGTTCCCGGCGGACACCGCTGCTGCAGGCGTAGTTTTTTTTTCCCCAAACAAAAGTGTCGGTCAGCACACCAGTCTCCTTGGTAAGTGGCGCCACTTGCTTCTTCTGCTCCTTCTTACTGGCATTGGCACTGTCAACTTTTTTGGTAGAGGAGCTACGGCCACCTTTCTTTGGGCCCATCTTCTTCAGATGTCAGAAAGAACAGCAGGACGTGCACGAGTTGCAGAGTTGTTTGTGGACACCACACGTGACGTCACGTGAAGTTGTGCACACACCGCAGCAGTACTTCTTCCTGGCACTACAACAAGTGATGATGATGAGGATGATTCCTGGTTCTCAGTCTTTGTGCACCTAAAAGCAAAGAAGCCAGAGGAACATCAGTTATATAAATGTTGCATATGTCGTGCTTCAATTAATACTATGCAACTAGGCATTTATTATTATTAACACAACACACCCGAAAACGGAAAGACCCAAAAGAAAAATTGCAATTCTAATCAAAAATGGATGTTTACATTAATAGAAAAGAGACCACACAGAAAGAGTTGTTTCATGCACCCATTCATAACCCTAGGCCTACTGGCCCGCAAGCTTATGGCAGAAACTGCCTGGACTCAATATGCCCCTCCCCAACCACATGGCCAGGCCCTGGACCTGGCCCCAACAACACCCAAAAAATTGAAATACACACAAAAATCACCCCAATCTAATGCCATCCATGCCCTAGATGATGTTTAAGTTCAAGAGACCCCCCAGAAAGACTTGGTCCATGCACCACTGATTACCCCTGGGCAGAATGGATGAAAGCAAGGCAGACTGGGTGCAGGTCTCTGGCACAAAGCACACTGCCTGGCTTTAAAATGGCCCCTAGACCCCCACCCACATTGCCAGGCCCTGGACCAGGCCTCAAAATGGCCCCCACCCACATGGCCAGGCCCTGGACCTGGCCCCAACAACACCCAAAAAATTGAAATACACACAAAAATCACCCCAATCTAATGCCATCCATGCCCTAGATGATGTTTAAGTTCAAGAGACCCCCCAGAAAGACTTGGTCCATGCACCACTGATTACCCCTGGGCAGAATGGATGAAAGCAAGGCAGACTGGGTGCAGGTCTCTGGCACAAAGCACACTGCCTGGCTTTAAAATGGCCCCTAGACCCCCACCCACATTGCCAGGCCCTGGACCAGGCCTCAAAATGGCCCCCACCCACATGGCCAGGCCCTGGACCTGGCCCCAACAACACCCAAAAAATCGAAATACACACAAAAATCACCCCAATCCAATGCTATCCATGCCCTAAATGATGTTTAAATTCAAGAGACCCCACAGAAAGACTTGGTCCATGCACCAATGAGTACCCCTGGGCATAATGGATGAAAGCAAGGCAGACTGGGTGCAGGCCTATGGCACAAAGCACACTGGCTGGCTTCACAATGGCCCCTAGACCCCCACCCACATGACCAGGCCCTGGACCAGGCATAAAAATGCCCCCCACCCACATGGCCAGGCCCTGGACCAGGCCCCAACAACATACACACAAAAATCACCCCCAATCCTATGCCATCCATGCCCTAAATGATGTTTAAATTTAAGAGACCCCACAGAAAGACTTGGCCCATGCACCACTGACTACCCCTGGGCCAACTGGCTAGTGTGGCTTTAACACGCACACCAAAATTTAAAAAAACTTACACATAGATATAACAGTGAGCTATTCAATTCCATGCCATCCATGACGTAAATGATATTTAAGTTCAACAAAACTCACAGAAACAGTTGTATCATGCACCCATGACTAACCCTGGGCCTACTGGATACTGTGACTACCCAAAATATATATTTTTTTTAAGTTGTGAAAAAGTTTATGAATTGTAGTTGCAGCAACTGCAATGCCCCAAACAAACAACAACAACTTACTTGTAAAATCCCAACTCCAAAAGTGATCCAAACAAAAAGTCCTCAAATAGAAATATCCAGCAGCAGCCACAAAGAGTAATCCTTCCAGCTCCAGATCCAAATGAAAAGTGACCAGGACATGGACAAAGCACTGGGAGGAGCCTGCTGGACAGGAACAGGAAGTTGGAGACTCTGGGGCACTTCTTTCCTCCCAACCCCCCCAAAATGCACTCCTTGCACAAAAAAGTGCAGCCAAATGTCACACTGAGGAGTTATTCTGATCCAAATCATCATTTTCAGAAGGTTTATGCTGCCAGCGATAGATTTCTTGTGCAGAATTGCAATTTTTGCGATTTCGGGAAAGCAAGCTGTTCAAATCTCCGCTGGATGTCAGCTGCGCGTCACATCTACGTATTCGCTATTGTTTACTCTCGCAATACGTGTTCGCAGGCCCTTATGATGTATTTGCGTTCTGAAAGTCTCGCATTGACAGATGACGGGACTCCATGACATACTTGTGCGATCACGCCATGACGTACTCGCGGTCAAAAAGTCTCGCGCGATGACACAGCAAGATCGAAAATGGCGCAGCACACGCAAACCGGGAGGAAAACAACTCGGCAAACTCAGAATCACGGTAGGTCAACGCCGCACGCGCAAGATTATATTTTTGAAGCACGACCAAGCAAAAAAAATCCGCCAACTCACGAATTGCGAATTCTTAGACAATTTTGCACGATCCCGGACCGCGAAATTGCCAAGAATTCGCAAATTCCATGAAGGGAACGGATTTTCAGCCCATGCTTACTAATAGGACATGTGCTACTGTTTCGATTTGCTCTGGGCAAAAAGGGCATTCATCACATTTAACTTTGCCCCACTTTACAGTGGAGGATCTAGTAGGCAAAGTACCTGCCCTAAGCTGGAAGTATAATTTCCGGTCAAAGGTTTTTTTGATAATGTCCCAGTATTCTTCAAAACGGTGGGTTGGTTTAAATTCCATAAATGTACCCGTTAATGATGATGAAGATTGGCTGCGATACATGTTACAGAAGACCATTTCCCAGTATTTTGCCTTTAGTACTTCTTTAGAGGAGCCAATTCTGGTGTGTTTCCGAGTCCGCAGCGGTGTTAATAGTTCCTCTGATTCGTCTTGCGAAATTGCTACTATGCTTTCATCTGGTGCAGCACTGATTTCCTTACTGGGTTCCAAAGAAGCATTGATGGATTGAGTCAAATCGCAAGGAATACCAGGTGATAATGATTTGGAGAGCGGGGACGGGCAGATAATTGCACCAGTTGATGGGCTTAGGTGGTCTGGGTCCCGCCGCAGGTAGATATATCGATTAGAGGTGGAGTAGGAGCGGGAAGGGTGCAGCTTCTCAAATCTCCACTTCAAACACCCACCCCTCTCCCAACTCCATTCTCCACTTGGGCCGCAAAGGATACTGGGATCTGTAGTCCTCCCTGATAGTGTCCTCGCTCTCCTGCATTGTGGGGGTCTCAGGGCCTTTTCGTGGTCCTCCAGGTGCAGCAGAGAGACGTTGGCGGCACTTCTAAGACCTTCTGTGACCTGTAGCCCACTGGGTCTCGTGGGATTTTTCAGGAGCCTTCAGGAGCGGCAGGGCTGCCTCGATCCTCCGCCTCGATCCTCACAGAGGCTGCACTACAAACGTCTCCAGCGCCTCACAGAAAGGAAAGAATGGGAATGCCTCGAGGAGATACCTCTGGGGGTCTAGGACTGGGGCTATGTGGCTCCTTGCTGCTCAGCGGTATATCGGCAGGCCGCCAGGGGATCCAGAACATGCCCCCCCCTTGCCTCCGGTGTTTCTGCTCTCCCGGCCTGCCGCCCCAGCGTTGTCGGCTCTCTGCCACCTGGCTTGCGACTGCTCGTTCTGTAGCTCCTGTCTCCCAGATGGCGGGGGCAGCTGAGGGGAACCACGGAGAGACAGGGTCAGAAACTGCAGACAGGATTCCTCCGGCTGCAGCACCACGGCGTTCCCTTGCGTTCCAAAGGTACAAAGGCTGTGCTAATCCCTCTGTTTGTTCTGCGCGATACCATAAATTCGCCCTAGCATTTTCAGGTCAGAAGAGGTAGCTATAATGCTGCCATTTATCATACCAGCTGTTCCTCTTCACTCGAATATTGCTAAGTTCATGCTAAATAGGGAGCACTTAACATCCATCTGATCTTCCTTGGCTCAGAGGCAGACTGTTGTCCTCTGAACAAGAGCTGTTAACCAAAGATTTGTATTCCTGCTCTGGAGGGGCTAAGTGTCAAAACTGGATTAGGACAGTTTTGGCTCAGGCAGCACAAAAGTATATATTACATGATATTTTGAAATAACTTTGTAATATTTTTCTAGCATATTCTAGGAAGAAATAGGAAATTAAGATTTTAATTGCATCCAGGCCAGTTCAGGGAAAAAGAGTAAAATAGATGTTGTTTTTTTCACTTCACTGTGAAAGCACACTAACCCCAACATGTGGTGTGCACTAAGCTTTATATATTAGCATCCTGCCCTGTGTGCTTGCAAGGCACACTTTAGGAGTGACTTATGTATGCATAAAAATAGGCCTTTTTCTACATGGCAAAGGCTCTCTTCCTTGCAGTGTGTCACTGAAGTACATTTAAACTGCAGCCAATCTGGCCACAGTAGTGCTCCTTGTAGATATATTTTTTGTCATATGCATGGGTGATGTAAATGCAAACTGCAGCCAACCTATGTTATTTTACTTCCACAACATCTGCGCTAAATGCAAGGCTCCTATAGGACAGTTCAAATTAATTTAACTCATAACATTTTAGGGTCGGAGCACACGCATTGTGACACTGGTAACAGTGTCACAGGGCTCAAAGTTCTCATACCAGAAAAAAACAAGACCCAGAAAAACCTGAGGTGATCATGCAGGAAAGTTACATTTGTTACAACGGCTCTAAAACATTTTTTGTTATCTGTATAGTTGCAAACAATGCTAAACAAAAACAACTGTAGTCACGACGCAAACATTACCAATACATAAATTGTATTCAAAGTGATAACTGTTGAGACCTAGTTAATATATGAAGGTTGTGCAGTCTCAAATGAAAAAATAGAGCTTGTGAAAAACTAATCTGACTTGTGAGCAAATTCTTTACTATGCAACCACTGCCAGGGTTATGTTATGTTATGTTATACTACATTTGTTTGTTTGTATAAGCTTTATTCGAGACAATTCTCATAAAAGCACATTAAATCAGAATATTTACACAAAATACATAATACAGAATAAAAAATTCATTAAACACAGTGCGCTCATACAACATTACAGATAAAACAATATATGCCTAATACATAAAAAACTTAAAAAGGAATACCTGATTACATACGACCCCCCAAGAACCGTCGTCTTATCGCCCACGCCCAACCCATGTATTTGGCGACACCCATAACTATCGAATCCTGCTGTGTTGTGCATAGGATTCTTAGAGCCACTGAACTTTCGCGTGTCCCCAAGTTTTTACATACCGGCGAGAGCCATTTCCTCCTCGGATTCACATAGGCTTCGCATGAAAAGAGAAAATGGCCAAGGCTCTCCTCGGCGTTTTCGCAGGCAGGACATAGACTGTTAGTGGGTCTGTGCCAGCCAGATGTCAATTTCTTAAGAGGGATAGATCCTGACCTCAGCTGGAAGACAAGTTTCCTGTCCATTGGTACCGTAACATTATCCCAATAGTTTTCCAAGACAGGTGAAATTTTAGTCTCCAGGAAACGGCCAGACATAGAATCTGCCCTATTGTCATTCAGCATCTTGCCGCCCACCCAATCCCAATATTGCTTTTTAAGAGCTTCTTTACTTGGGAAGGTTTCTCCCTCGGGGTTATTCCACAGATTTGAGAACCCTAGATTTTCCAACATGGTCTTCAGATGTTTTAACCATTTTATTTTATGGAAGATGTCTTCCCTGATGATCCACAGAAAGCTCTCAGCGTACTGTCTTATTTCCGGAGTCGTCCAGAGGCGTCTCCAGTAAAGAACTGGCCGCAATCGAGCTCTGTCGATAATCGTGCGTCTACCAAGCTCCAGGAACAATGGGATTAGGGGGGTGCTCTGAGGAAGTCCTGTAATTCCACGCATGAACTTGTTCTCGGAAGTCTGAAGAGCCGTCAGACCATTCCAAGCCCATAGTTCCGCGCCGTATAAGGTAGCACCCAAAACCTTCGCGTCATACACCGTCAGTGCGGGTTTTATAGGTTTTGTTTTTGATTTACGGTGTTCCCCCCTTAGGGCCCCCGATAGCTGCTGGTGCTTTAGGACTACTTTGTTCACGTGATGCGTCCAGCCAGTCCCCCCCGCAATCTGCACTCCCAAATATGTAAATTCCTTGACTATATCGAGCCTGCTGTTATTTAGGGTAATTTTAGGATAGCTTCTGCGTCCAGCAGAGAAGGCCATTAGTTTAGTTTTTCCTACGTTTACCTCTAGCCCATGCTCCAAGCAAAAAGCATCAAAAATGCTTAATGCACGTTGTAGCCCCATAGGAGTCTTTGACAAAATAAGAGTGTCGTCAGCGAACATCAGGATCGGGACCCTGGTGTCCGCTAACGATGGGGCGTCAACACTAGCCCTCAACATTCTCTCGACTATCCCGTTAATGAATAACGAGAAAAGTAGAGGGGCCATGGAACATCCCTGCCTAACACCCCTTTCAACAGGAAAGTCCACCGTTGTCTCGCTACTTCCTCCCCATTGGACTCTGGCAAAGTTGGATTCGTGCAGTTGCATGATTAAAGTTAGCAGTTCTGCAGGAATCCCCAACTTTTGGAGCACCGACCATAGTTTGTACCTGGGGACTAGATCGAACGCAGCCCGCAGATCAACAAACGCGACATACAGGCTGCCCCTCCCCAGCTCAACGGTCTTCCACCGCAATATAGTGAAGCGAAAGACCTGGTCGATGGTACTAGTAGCACGCCTAAATCCCGCCTGGTATGGCGAGAGGGCACTGTTATCTTCTACCCAGTCCATTAGCTGGTTGGTTACCATTCTCCCGACTATTTTCTGCACGGTGGCTATTAAGCTTATAGGCCTGTAATTAGCAGGCAATGAGCGGTCGCCCTTCTTGTGGATGGGGATAATGGTTGCACATTTCCAGATATCTGGAACCACTGCCCCCTTTGCTAGTGCATTTGCTACAAGCAGGATGTATCTCGCCCATCTGGCCACATCGTATTTAAAAATATCAGGGGGGATACCATCTGGGCCTGGCGCCCTCCCGCATTTCGCAGAACTAATGGCAATTACCACTTCACTAAGGAAAAACAGATCATCGGTTGCGTAGACCGGTGTTATTTCATCAGCTGTCACAGACTTATTACTTTCCGCGTACTGGGGCCCAAAATAGTCAACCCAGGATTCCACTGGTACATTATTGTCGGGTTTTGCTGGGCCCGCACCACTACCCCACTTGATAATTTTCCAAAATAACATTGGGTCTTTATTATCAGAGGCTTCTTTTAATTGGGCCCAGTGGTCTTCGTCCCATTTCTTTTTTGCACAATAGATGGCTGCTTTGTACAATTTCCTATTCTTTATCACTGCGGCACGATCCCTGTTCCTTATCGCATGCCCCAAATCTAGGCGTGCTGCTCTACAATGGTTATCGAACCACCTACCCACTTCTTTAGTTTTCTTCCCTTTTCTTTGCTTTATAAAAAAACATGGTCTTAAAGCGGAGAATAACTTATTGTGGATATCTGTGATAACGTTGTCCCCAGGAGCCACTAGGGCTACTGCTTCAATCGCAGAAATAGCACAATCTACCATATTAGTTATATATGTCATAGTGACTTCATTTGCTAGCACCTTGGGCCATTTTAGCCTTCGCTCATCGTTACTTAACAGAGGAGTTTCGTCATGTGTCTCATTAGGATTTCTTGAACCTGCATTCCACCACTTATGTGACACACATAGGGGGTTGTGGTCACTTTCAACCCGGGGCCTGATTGCCATGTCAACAACCCCATTCCACAGCTGGAGACTACACAGTATATAGTCAATTCGGCTCCTGTTAATACCATTGTCAAAGGTAAAACTGCATTTGTAGTGTGCACTGCTACTCAGGAGTGTCCCGGCGCAAAATGCTAGTAAAAGGAGATGGAAGAGAAACACAACAAGAGTTAGTTGAAAAAGAGGGTTTTAAGCTGTTTTTTAACCACTTTAGTGTCTTGAATGTTACGCATTTCCACCGGCAGGGCATTCAAGGCAATAGCAGCCTTAAAAGAAAGGGACGTTTAGTACAACAAGAAAGGGAGCCGCCTCCCATCCGGGGGGAGGCGGAAACGGGGAATAACTGCCAGATGGTGAGCAGCAGAGCGTAATTGCCTTTGTGGAACGTAGAAGGAGAAATGTCTCCTAAAATAGATTAGGCCAGTGTCATGCAGCGCTCCATGTGCCAAACTGAGAGCTTTGAACGGAACCCCATGGGCCACAGGGAGCCAATGGAGGTCCCGGATATGTTGCTTCATGCTTGATCTACCTGGGATTCCAAGCAGGACCCTAGCTGCCGCATTATGAATAGTTTTCAGTCTTCTAAGTTGGTAACCGGGAAGGCCAATGTATAAGGCATTGGCATAGTCGATACGCGATAGAATGAGAGCACGGGTCACCATTTCCTTAGCTGGTTGGGTCAACAGGGGAAAAAACATTCTAAGAGATTTCAGGGGGTAATCAGTAGGCCAGATAGTTTCCTTAAAATGCGGGGGAAAGGATCCATATAGGAGAACCTCAGACTTGTCTTCATTGCACTTAATAGCAGAGGGACATTCTTTTCACTTTTGCAGATCATTTTCCTTCCATGTGAAGAGGAGCTGGGTATTGTCAGCATAGGCGATGATCTTTGCTCCCAGTTCCTCAGCTAAATAAATCAAGGGGGTGACGTAGATGTTAAAGAGCAGGGGCTCAAAGTGGACCCCTGCTGTACTCCGATAGTCACCTGTCTGGGGAATGAAAAGAACGGGGGCTGCCATACCTGTTGAGTCCTATCCTCTAAAAAGGATTTAAGCCAATCCCAAGCCTGGCCAGAGATCCCAATACTTGATAGGCGAGCAAGCAGGAGATGATGGGGCACCGTGTCAAAGGCGGCATAGAGGTCCAACAAAATTAGAGCCGCTCTGCCGCCTGCATCAAGGCATTCCCTTATTGCCTCAGATATTTCAACTAAGGCCATCTCCATACTATAGGATACTGAGTTCAGATTGAGCTGTGTGAAGAGCACCAGATGCCTCTACGAAGGCAGAACGTTGTTTAAAAACTGCTTTGTCGCATACCTTTGCCACAGCCGGCAGAAGGGAAATAGGTCTGTAGCTGGCAAGAATGTTGGGATCAATGAAAGGTCTTTTTTAAAAGCAGTAGCAGTTTAGCCTGTTTCCAATCAAGAGGGACAGTCTCAGAGTGTAGGGAAAAATTGATGATGGTATTCACCTCAGGGTTATCAACCTCTGCTGCCTAAGCAAGAAGTCTGGAGTGACATGGGTCCGTCGGCGAGCCTGATTTAAGTGATTTAAGAATGGAAAGCATATCAGGGAGGGCATACTCACACTCACAGTAGTCATTGAGCACATTCTTCTGATATAAGAATGTTGAGTATAGCCTTGTATAGGGAACTGAGTTATTGATTGAGGATGCTTGAAGCCCCACTCAGCCAAGAAGCACAATCCTTATCAGGGTGAACCACAGAAGTCACTAGATTAACCTGTGCTTAACTCTCCTGTAGCTTGGCTCAAAAGTAGTTAGGCTTTATTTAGAGGCACTGTGTGAAGTTGGTATGCATAAATTCTATAGAAATAAAGTGAAAACACAACACAAGAAAAATGGCAAAAGCAAATTAGAAAAAGTGTGTAGTGCGGATATAGGGACCAGGTTAGTCCCACTTAAGAGTTGACTTCTCAAGTCTGGCCCTGAAAAATCCATTTGAATTGAAGGAGGCCACGAGAAGGAGGCTTCCAGCTTGTAGAGCAGGTCAGGCGTCATTGGTGGGTGTTGCTGTAGCGTGAAGATCTGGTAGTCACTGATGCTTAGCATTGGCAGTAATTTGAGGCCGTCATTGCTGTAGTGCAAAATTTCAGTCTTGCATTGTTGGTTGTCATAGGTGGTCACTGTAGGCAAGAAGAGCTGGCTTTACCAGAGCTTTATGTTGGTGGTCTTTGCAGGTGGCAGAGGTTTGTTACAAGTAGGTCCATTCATGGTTGCAAAGGAGCCTGAAGTTCAGGATTTTCTCCTTTTTCTTTGACTAAGATTCTACTGATACCAGCAAAGGGTCCATGACCTGGGGGCAACCTCTTGGGGATCAGCAGTCACTTCCAAGAATATAGGACTGGGTGGCACCACATGGCAGGGTAGACTCACAGATGGTAGAGTCCAGGTGCTGATGCAAGGTTGTTGGAAGCCTGTTATGTCAATGACGCTTCAGAGCAGCAGTTCTTCCAGATCAGCAGTCCAGCAGTGTAGCAGTGGCAGTTCTTCAGCAGCACAGCAGTCCTTATTCCTGGCGCAGTATCCACAGCGCTGAAGTGTACTGTAGTGGTGGCTTCTGAGGTCCAGTACTTATACTCAGTAGTTCCTTTGAAGGGGAGACTTCAAATTTAAGCCTTTGAAGTGCAGAGATGTTGTGCCTTGTCAGCCCTGCCTCCAGACTAACTACGGGGTGTTCAGCAGTCCTTTTTGTGGGCACAGGTGTAGGCGAGGCTGAGTCCAGCTACTCCTTCCCATCCAGTCAGGATAGCCCACTCAGTCACACCTAAACTCCCATTGTGTGTGGCTGTCTAGGTGGAATACACAAAACCCAACTGCCAACTACACCTAGACTTGTGATCAGAGGAAATTTGCAGGCACCAAATGGCTAAAGCAAGAAAATGCCAACTTTCTAAAATTAAATATATTGCAGAGATGGTAGCATGCACTCCTAGTCTGTCAAGTTTATTTGTATAGGTCACAGGCAAAAAGTTGTTGCGTGCAATACCGAAACGTTCGCTCCGCCACTGCGCGCAATAAGTAATCGAAAACATTTTAAAACATCACTTAGTCCCAAATCAGGATGCACTGCAGTAAAGTGAACAACATTCCCAAAAAAAGAAGTTCCTACGATACAAGCCTGTTCAAATGTGCATGTAACTCTTGCATTGCGGCTGCAGATAAAAGCTGCACTACACATCAAGAAAGCAGCTTTTTTCTCTTGTTTTTAGTCACTTTAAGAATGAAGCTCTTGTATCCACTCCCTCAAGTTACTGTAGGAAAATAAATGTTTCCAAACACATTAGGGTATTTTACCAAGCATGGTGGTGGGTCACAGGGTGTTGGGCGCCGTTTATGCAGTGGAAGTTGAACAGTGGCACTGATTGCACAGTACCATGTCATGGGGTCCTTTCTCAAGGAGATAAAGGAGGGGGCCCATTTTACTTGCTTACATTAGGACTCGTGTCAATTTAGCTACGTAACTGCCCACAATGTAGGTTACTTAGTGCACCCTAAAAATAAGACGCGTGTAGATATTGCCCAGTTGCCAAATGCACGCCCTGCTATAAGGAGAATTTAGTCGCCAAATATGCTTTTGAATTCGAGGCATAGGCCTGCAAATTCCCATGTTCGCATTTGTTAAGAGCCCTACATTCCTTGCAGTGCTGGTACATTTCATAACATGTGTCGGGAGCAAAGAGCCCGCATATGCCTGTCAATTCAGATGTAGAAGTAGATTTTATTAAAAGCGAAAATTGGCTAACACCTGAGCTATTGATTTTCACTTTAAACAAAGAAAGCTCCCACTGCAATAAGAAACAAATTCCTTTTAAACTAAGGACTTCAAAATCAAGTGTTTAGATTCAGTAAATTGTAGAAATAGAGGTGAAATGCCTAAAATTGAATAAAATGGATTTAGATTCGACAGAATGTGATTTAAACACATGTTCAAACTCCTCCCAGTAGCTAGCTGTATAAATGTAATGCACTAAGCAGTGTATTACGCGAGAATTCAAAAGAAGGCAAGGAAGATAATTCCAAAAACCATACCCATGGCATCATTAGTCAGGGTGAAAGAGGCAGCCTCGCTTTCCTTCTTTACTTCCGTTTCAGGGAGTTTAACCCCATGCCATGCATGGGTAAAACGTTCCTGGAATATATTCGTGCTTATGGCACACTGGAAGCATGTGTGTATATTTTTAAGTAGGCGATTTAAACAAGGATAGCGCTGTACATTTGTTCACTAAACTTAATCAAAAAGCCACATTGGCCTAAAGGAAGTTGGAACACCTACGAATTACAAGTGAAAAAGGGTGTACGATACCGAATCTAATAATGACGCATGGAGAAAAAACGTCTTCTACCACACAGGGAGGACGAATATAAAATATGCACCAGTGGCGTGCGAAGGACCGCAAAAGGGCCCCAAACCAGGGGTCAGACTGGTTGTGCAGGGCATCGACATTACCCGGGAGGGGGGGCGTTTTTGCAGTGTTGGGGTCCAGTTTTGCAGCTGTGCTTCAATATCAGCCCACCAATAACAAAAGCAGCAATCATGCGTTTCCAGCCTCCTGCGCAGGGCCGGACTGGCCGTAGCGGGCACCGGGAAATCCCCCGGTGCGCCGTACGGGTGGGGGCTGGATTTGGGCCCCTGGAGGCTGTTTTTGATACAGGGACGTTTTTGCAGCATAGCTGCAAAATCAGCCCTGTAACAAAATCGTCCGAAAACGGGCACTGGCAAAGAGATCGGCGGCACCCCTAACCCCCGGGGGGAGGCGGCCGAGCACTTTGCCAGGGCCGGTTTTGGTTTCCAGTCTGGCCCTGCTCCTGCGGCCAGGCAGTGCTTCCTCGGGATGCTCAATGTCCCTGTTTTCTCACAGATTCATAGTCGAGATGACAGTGATCGGATGACCTGCCACTCAAGAACGTGAAATGCACGCAAGGCTGTTCTAATTACGAGTAAGTCCCTTTCCGGACCGTCAGGGTTTTTTTATCATGTTTTTGCCATGGTCGGTCCACTGACATTCACCTCTCTCAGATAGGAGCTCGGCTGAGCCCACATCCTCCAATTTGTCCAGCATAAAGTAACTAGAAGGAAACAAGAATAGGTAATTGATTTTACAGATCACAATCACATCCTTTATCACTTTGACTATGTCACCACCCAAACACATGATACTCTATCATCTCTAGGTGCTCGACTACAGTCCTGCTGATGACCCCCACCTAAGGCTGGACTCACCTAGTTATAGTTAAAAGGGGTTGAAACGTCGACAAATACCCAGAAGATTTCAAGCTGGTACAATTGTAGAAAAAATAACAGTGTCCGTGTTGAGCTATGTATATCATGTAGAACAATTTACCTACTTTTTAGGCCAGATCATTATCACAATGTTTATGTGATGAATATATGTCACACAACTTTGTCCGTGTCCACTACCCTCACAAATCCTCAATGGTCACCAACACTCCTTTCCCCTTTTTCCCTATCCTGAGCACCACAATGTGTAAATACTTGTATATATACTGAGTACTGTCTAAAGAGCTTTATGCAACTGGTTGCTATTTACAACAATAGCACAATAAATCGGTGATTTATTCCGCAAAATAAACTTGGTATTTTAGATGTGAATGACTATGTGTATCTATTATTGCTTCATACTACCTGACCACTTTTTATTGTACTGAACTACTAACCCGGGTCTGGTAGGCTTTCGGGTCTCCCCATTGATACGCGACACTCCTCGGCGGGCTGGTCCGAGAGAATTGCCAGAGGCTGCTTTGGGTTCCCAGTCTGGCGGAGCCCGAAACATAACCATTTAAAATAGTAATTTTCAGCTGGATACATGTTCTGCCTAGCAATTTATGCTGGACCTTAAGAACTGGTATCACTTGATATACATCAGCAGCAATCTAGTGTTAACCAACGAACACATTTCTACTAATATCACTATTCATCATTGCATTTCTATGGAAAGATCTGCTTAAATAATCTTTCACTCAACTGCTTTATTACAAATATACAGAGCTCGGGTTAACATTTGAAAAATTTAGACTGGAACAGAGACATGCATCAATTTATTAAAGTGTAGTAGTTGACAAGGTGAAACAAGAACTTTGCTAATATGAAACCTGGTGCCTGCAGTACAATTATTTCCAAACCGTTATTATATAACTCACTGACAACATACACTGTACGATACTCTCTTTGGCAATCTCCACATCCCCAACACCTTCACCCATTTAAATCCCATCTTTGGTTGGGATCGAAATACAACTTTCATGCAATGCGTAATAGAGTTGGTGAGCCATTGAAGGTTTAGGCCGGATGCCTGGTTTGGCTCAGACCGAGGTTCTCTTACAGTCTTCAGTCCAAAGGTGAACTGAGCTTTCATGTGGTTTCTGGTTACCACCCACATGATCGCACCATACCCAAGCCTTAAAGACAATGCATTAACTTTATGGTAAAACAAGAGAAATAGCCAATCCTTAAAGTGAAAGCAGTAACCTTTAAGGTAAAACAAGAGAAAAAGATACCTGTCTAGTGATTGAAGTGCACAATGTGATACTAGAAATTCTGTGCTCAATCCCGGCTTCCTCATTTGACGTGTATGATCTTAGGCAAATATTTCCATTCAACGAGCCTCCTTTTTCTCAACCAGCACATATTAGAGCATCTTGAAATTCATAAGTTCATGATGTGTGCTGTGCAAAAGCCTCATTTCTGTTTTGTTTAACCGATTATAATGTTGCTCAATGCATAGGAAGACGTTAAGTCGCATATAAGGTGCAAATAAGGACTTTCTTCTTAGTTCACTAATGGCATTGTCATCAGGAAGGTGGATGAGGCTTCAGTGCTATCACTTTCATTATATGCCACTCAATGCATTGCTATATCTGATGCACTAAGAGGCGGGGAAGGGATAAGTCTTGCTCCCCCTTACACAACAGACTCCTCAGGCCATGGAGGAGACACCCTCAACAGCTTGATCCTCCCTGACTCCCACCTTGGGGGTACCCTCTGCTCAGCTGCGCAATAGTCCCTCCTTTATGCTCGTATGAGACAGTCCTATTGGACTGAGATATTTTAGCTCAACCCCCTCACTAGGACCTGTCCATCATCCACACCTTTGACCTGGGGGATCTTAGTAACACAACCTCAGTCTTGGAATCCATGAACACCTTCTTAGCTCTGTGAAGGGCACTTCCCCTTACCTCTTCCCCTACTATAGGGCCCCCTCTCCTTAGGCCACTGATGGGGCACACTGTGCCAAATAGAAGTCTATAATCTTCTGCTTTCTCCTTTGTCCCTTTTCCACAGACCCCATTTTCATTACCTTCCGACCCCTTTGCCAGACACTGCAGCTGCCTAAATAATGCCTCCTCATCTACGTAACACTTAATAAAGGGGCCGTCGGACTCAGGCCCCAAATACAGACGTTAAAGAGTTTTAAATCTTTCCCCCACCACCTCTACTACCCCTCTCTCCCATACAGCACTCAGCCACATACATCAGTGTAGCCACAGGTTCTCACCCTTTACACTCTCCACACCTGTGAACCGACACTTCATTACCACTTCCCTTCTACCGCACCCCTTGTAGATACCTACCCCTGCATTATTGCCTCACTAAAAGTCAACAGCATTTAGCATTTTATTAAGTGGAAGAATATTCGTCTCTACTTGAGAACAAAACATGTAGACATTGCACTTGTCCACGAAACATACTTAACCCTGGCTCTGAGTCTCTGAAATTGAAACGGGACTGGGTGGTCAATTGATCAGCAGTAGCAGGTCCTGGAGGGAGTGCTGCGGGGTGGCGGGGTGGATGCGGGGTAGGGTTGGGGTTAGTAAACACCAGAATATGGCTGACCGAAGTTAGCTAACTAACTAAATAAATAAAACAAATTACATTGCGCGAGCTGCAACGACACAATGTAATTTGTTTTATTTATTTATTTCGTTATCTAACTCCGGTTGGTCCTATGCCGGAGTTTAATTTCTCCCACCCTGCCCCTCCCCTGACCCACCGCCCCGCAGCACTCCCTTCAGGAGCCGCTACTGTTAATCAGTAGTAGTCACATTTCATCAGTGGGGGCCCCAATCTCCACCTTCTGTACCTATTTCACAATATGCAGAGTAGCTATTCTCATAAAGCACAATCTCCCTTGTAAACTTCTCAAATCATGTGTGGATGATGAGGGGCACTGGGTTTTTACTAAATTACCCTTTCCTGGCTAGCCGCTGTTCGTCGGCTTCATCTATGTATCCAACACTGACAAAACTTGCTTCCTGGTCTCCCTCTCCTTCTGTGTTAACTCTCAATAATTGATATACAGAGTCCCCCACGGAAACCAATTATAAGGCCTTAGAACTTACCAAGACATGCCTTAATGGACATTGTATGGCAGGAACAGAAAAAGTGCTAGTAAATTGCGTAAATACATTCAGGACAAGAAGGCTGGTCACTTACATGTGGCCAGGCTGCACCTACAAGAATCACAGCTTTTTTTGTTCCAGCACTCCAGAATGAATTCGGGACACTACTGATCAACCCTCAAAGATAATGTAGGGAGTTTTACCGACTTCTGCTCTGCACTTTTCCTCTCAGAACAGATTGAAACCTTTCTCCAACCACTTTTCTTACCTTCCATCACTTCTGAGGGATACATAGGCTCTACTACAGGGAAACAGAGGAGGTGGTCACAAAGGCCATAGTCTTGCTTCCTACTTTTAAATTCCGGAGGGAAGATTGGTTCCCTGGAGAGTTCTACAAGATAGGTAATCCCATCCTAACTCCTCTACTGACCTGTGCCTATTACAAGCCAGTTGACTCACAATCTATAGGCCTAGTCTTCAACACAGCGACCATTACTGTCATCCCCAAGGAAGGCAAGGCTCTGATTTAGTGTGCCAGCTACCACTCCATCACCCTGATTAACATTGTTTTGAAAAGATCTTGGATCTTGGCCAAAATCATAGCCATCTGACTTGGAAAGGTGATCCCACAACAGATACACCCGGGCAATCTTTGAACCCATACAAACCTCCAGTGGCAGGTCAAAGCTAATCCAGAGGAGCGATTGCCACTTTCCGACAATGCCAAAAAGGCATTTGATCGGGTGGAATGGTCTTACCTTTTCAAAGCCATGTCATGTATTGGTCTTGGCGTCAATTTCATTTTCAAAGTTTGCCTCCCTTATGACTCCACTGATGCTGAGGTCCACTGTGGGGTCTTCATGTCCGGCCACTCCTCCATTCACAGAGGTACGGAACAAGACTGCCCACTCTCTCCATTTGCTGTTCCTCCTGGTGAAGGAACCTCTCTATAGTGTCATTCACCTATCTGCAGAGGTGTTGGGCATTTCCATTGACTTCTTGGAAGTGAAGGCACTCCTCTGCACCAATGATATCCTCCTCCTCTCTTGACCGGCCCCCTCTCTGGCTACTGTCATTTCCATCATCAATTGTTTCTCAATTCTATCAGAATACAAGGCTCAGCCCTTGTCTTCAGGAGAGCCAGCCCCCATTCAAACAACACACAGTTGGTGCCCCCTGGGCCGGAGTATCTCAGCATTAAAATAAATAAGGTTCTCCACCAGATGGTGGTGGACAATCTCCTACCCTTCAGGACCAGTCCAAGCAGGACTTTCTCTAAAGGCAACAACTGAACCTCTATTTATGGGGCCATATCCAATCTCTAAACATGAAGTGGCACCCAGATACAACTACATCTTAGACATGTTGCCTTTAAGGCTGCCTTAAGCGCTCCTTTTAAGGATAGAGGCAGATATTGGGTCCTCTGTATAGAGCGGCAGACACCCCAGACTGGGAGCTACTAATTTGTGGAGGTACAATGGCCGGGGGCTCTGCCTCCCCCACAATACCTCCTACTACCAACTACTCCTAATTTCTGAGATAGCACCCCATTTGGGGGACCCTAGAACAGAGCCATTGTGGTTCCGAATGGAGAGCCACCTTATTGGGTCGGCATGCCAGACACTGCCATGCTACCTTCCACAGACCTTTCCCCCTTCCAACACAATATGATACTGATGTCCATGACAGCAGCATGGAAAATGGCCAATAATCTTATAGGCATTGACTCCTTCCTACACAGCATAGCGCTGGTGTAGCACAATGCCGCCCTTCTAGGACACGTTTCTACTGGGAAACCTGGAAAGCCTAGGAGTGCCTTAGATTGACCACCTCCTTGGTGAGAGTGCTCTTAAATGGTTTCCATTGCTCAGAAGTGAGTTTAAACTCTTCTAGGCAGATTACTAGAACTATCGCCATCTCTACCTCTTCTTTCGTTCTATTCTTGGTGCACCCTTGATGGAACTCCCATCTCCTCTACCCAGCGACAACAGTAGGGCGGCTAAGAGTGACACGTTTCTGGACTGTATGGAGTGCTCAATGGAGAAGCCCATTCGAAACCTACACTGTCCGTGGCACATACCAAGTGGCAGGCTGCCCTGGGTAGGGAATATACTCCTGCAGACTGGGCAGAATTATTCCATTCTCATGATAGCATTCTCTGGGAGACCCGTCTCAATTTTTTGTATTTCAAGATCATACATGATTTGTACTGGTCCCAAAAAAGCTGAACTGAGTGAGCCTGCTGCCTCATAGCACCTGCTAGTGATGCCCTAGAGACACATGGGACCTGATGCATATCCTATGGGACTGCCAGGAACTGCACCCCTACTGGGCAGCTGAATGGGCATGCCTCTGGTGGTCCCAACCCAGTACATCTGCTCCTTGGCGCTGCATGCCCTTCTTCATTATATTGCTGATGTCCCTGAAATAAACGTTCATACCCACCAGTGGCTAGCCACTGCTCTAGCCATGGTAAAAATGGGGATTCTTGCCACTAGCACCAATCCACTCTTTCCACCTTTGCAAAATGGGTGGTGGAACTCCACAAGGTGGCCCTGCATGAAGAGTTCACATATAAACTAAACAACCAATTGGACACCTTCAACAGGGTATGGGGTGCCTTCCTGGAGTCAGTCAAAACCTTAGCCTTAAACCAGGTTGCCACATACTATCCCCCTGACTTGAAAACTAGGCCGGGCTGCCTGAAACCACCTTATGACACTGTTGCCCTTCTTTTTCCCCTCTTCTATCACACCTTTACCAAGGAGAGGACCTGCCCTCACACTTCTGTTCTCCAGATGACCAGCCGGCCTCTTATGCCATGACACCAGTGTACCAAGATGGCCTTCCAGTGCCCCTTACATGTTCAGCTCCCCACCCATACCCTGGAAAAACAAAGACTAGAATATTTTTTTAACTTGACTATACAAGCACGCAGAATAGGTTTGAACTAACATTTTCATTTAATCTCCCAGTGCGCTGCTCTCATGGGTCATGTCTGGAGGTCACTTTCACACCAGTGTCACAGCTGTGACACTTCCATTGCACTGAAAGAAGGGCTGACATGATCAGATCACGCTTTTTGTCCCGGTACATGTTCTGAATAAAAAACTGAAAGGGGATATGACCAGGCACCAGCGAACAAGGAGTAGCAGTATCTTGCATGCTTCTTAACTCTACCCTGTCTATTTCCTCAAAGGGTGGGATGTGGTTAATAATGCTTCCTGATTCCAGACCACGCTATAACAAAATGAGAAAAGGTGGGTAAGCTGTTTTTTACTGATATTCTGCCTCCAACAGCCTGAGCTGAAGAGTGAAATGCCCAGGGCTAATTTCTTCAACGCCACTAAAAAGAGGAGGAAAATGGGAAGTGATGTCACCTTGGATCCTAGGCAACATGAGGGCTGTATCTACATAAAGTCCATTTAAGCTAGACAACTTCATCAGGCACAGACTCAGACATGTTATTCAGCTACTAAAAGTGACTGCCTATCTCTCTGTCTCAGAGCAAAGCAGTCAGGCCAGAGATACATTTACAATGTCTATGTAAGTTTATTTATGGCAGAATAGTCTTAAGTAAAGAGGCCACAAAGGAGTTGGGTGATGCCCCAACAGTCTTAAGCACCAGCTGCTGCTGTCCTTTATCCTCCTGTTATCCTGCTCATGCCACTCACTTGCTATTCTGGGACTGGCAGACAGTAGCTAAAGTCATCAACCATAGGCTGTGCTTAAGGGAGACGAGGGTCTGATCAGCACAGGTTTGGTGCCTGGGTCTCGTCTTTTTACATTCCTTGTATAGACAGGGAAGGTGTTAAAGGATTTAGATGTTCATTACACTCAGTGTTTTTTCAATTACCTACATAACATTGTAAGGCACTATTATGGTGTGATTAACAGGCTTTCAAAGTAAAATGACGGCAGCAAGTTGACAACAGCGTGTTCTGTAGATAATTGAAAAAATAAGTTTATTTGCTGGTTATTTTTTAATCACGCTGATATAAAAGTGGGTACAAATTTTGTCAATATAAACTTTATTGTTAATCAATTAATTGAATGCACTGTGTAACAACATAGAGAAACTACGAGTCTGTCTACACTATCGATTGTTTTGTAGTTCATATGTGACACGCACTGTAATGAGTTTAAAATTGCTGCTTCTCACTTGTGTACATATCGGTGAGCAAGGCTGCAAAGACAGCTGAAACGTGTTTGAGTCAGGCCGAAATAAATAATTTTTAGCCAGCTACACAAGGCGTCGTCGTTATCCTTTGAAGAAAAATGAAGGTAGCGTTGGAGCGTTTATTGCGGACCTGCTCCTGTGGGGTCCGGTTGACGATGCAATTCTCATGGCAGTCAGCTGTTTGCACGCAAAAAAATATCCTGAGGGTCCCTGGAGGCCAACTAGCCTACCAGGTACATCCAGTAAGCGCCACAGAGTTGTGTTGCAGAGAGGTGTAAAAAGGGGCTTGACCTTGGACCACCTCTCTGCAACGCAGCCCTGTGGTGCTTAGTGTAGGTACCGGGTGGGCTAGTTGGGCCCTAGGGACCCTCAGGATTCAAAGGGAATTAATCCCCCAACTTAAAACCGTCCAGGGGGTGCATTTGAACAAGGGTGAAGGGACGGGGCCGGATGTGACATGTGTGTACTTATGCAATCCCTCCGCCAAAACCCAAGCACTTATAAATTCACCATGCACTCTCCTTGCAGTACTCTAATCATCCAGTCACTACCCATGCACTCATGCAATGACACATGCACTATCTCATGCACTGCTACAATACCCTGAGCAGTACACATGCAGTCCAGCCATCGCCCTGTCACTACCCATGCACTCATCCAATAACCCAGGCAGCGCCCATGCACTTATCCAATCACTCCACCAAAACGCAAGCACTTAGAAATTCACCATGCACTCTCCTTGCTGTACTCTAATCTTCCAGTCAGTACCAATGCACTAATGGAATGACCCAGGCATTAACACATGCACTGCTACAATCCCCTGTGCACTACCCATGCAGATGTCTAACCACCTACACAGTACTGATTTATTCCTCTAATTACCCAGGTTTTACCCATGCACTCCAGAAATCCCTATGTCGCTACTGATGCACTCCTCAAATCACCCATCCAGCATCATTTACTTGTCCAATCACTCTGCCAAAACCCAAGCACTTGTAAATTAACCATGCACTGTCCTTGCAGCACTCTAATCATCCAGTTACTACCCATGTACTCATGCAATGACCCAGGCACTAACACATGCACTGCTACAACCACCTAAGCACTACCGATGCAGTCCAGTCATCTCCTTGCAACTACCCATAAAGTACTGCAATCACCCAGACAGCACCATGTACTTATCCAATCACTCTACCAAAACCCAAGCACTTATAAATTCACCATGCACTCTCCTTGCAGTAGTCTAATCATCCATTCAGTACCCATGTATTCTTGCAATGACCCAGGTGGTAACTCATGGCAAATACAGAGGCGGTCATGCTAATTACAGGGTACCACAACGGGTATCACAACGCATTGTGTTCCCTTGTGTAAGTAGGTGTTTTCACTGTATTCTAAGTGTCTTTTAGCATAGCACTGGCTTTGGTCCTGGTTAGACAGAGTCATCTTTCTGGACTTCTATTTCCTCTTTCTGCATTTGTCTTGCTTCTTTCTGCCTCTGCCTTTTCTTCCTCCTTCTTCACATGTCCTAACTTTGTATGCAAAATTAGAAGGTAGCATTTAAAAAAACATTGAAAATCACTGAAGAAACCATAGGTTTCAGACACGTTATAGTTAGAAATTAGCATTTAAAAAACCTTGGAAATTCACTGAAAAAAACATAGGTTTCAGGGATGTTATAGTTATTTGGACATTTCACTCATACAAAATCATAGAAATTCCCCTGTTCTAGTTAGTTCAGCTAACTATGACTCGCGCCCCTGCATTGCACTGCTGATTACATCATATATTACATCATTCATGACATGATCAGTGACATGACTGATAACATCACTGATGACATCATCCATGTCAAAATCTGATGCACTTCCTCATATTCTAATATAAATTTTGATACACCCACTGTAAAATACACACCAACACCAGTTACTACAAACGCACTCACTGATTCCTAGGTCTACACACACATCCACTCATTCACCCATGCAATCACTCATACATACAATCACTCATCAATACAACACTATCATATGCACTCATACACCTATACAGACACTTGCACACCACCACTCATCCATGGAGTTACTCACACACCTAGTCAGTCATGCAAAGAATCAATTACACTCCCATTTCCTCAGCTATACAGTTATACACACACCTCACTTATTCAAACATATTCTAACACATACTTACTCTCTTATACAATCACTGAGACAAGTACATACTCATCCATATAGCTACTCCCACAATCACGGACTCTCACGTAAAGTCACTTATATACTCCAAATCTCACATACACTGCCTTTTACATATGTAGTTACTTGGACATGTACCACTGAGACATCCAATATCTCATTAACACACCCACACACACACTCACCCACCCATACAGCTGTTTCCACATGCAATATTGAAACCATACATCCAGTGAATCAACCACTCCCACATCTATGCACTGAGTCACACACCTCCCATCCACACACACACTCAACCAATCAATAACCCATATAGACACTCATGTAGCTACTGACCAACACATGCAGCAGCTTAAACAACAACAGACATACGGATGCACACATTCAGACAGTTTAGTCAAGATCAAGATAACCTTTATTCGGATATTGCATTATCCATAAAAGTATACACATAATTACATACATGGTCAAATTTAAAATAACTGTACTACATTTTCCTAGATAAAAACAATAACAATAAAAAAGTACAGGGCATCTATTGATCAATTCTTATCTATTTCTAAAAACTCAATCTAATAAATATACATGTGCAAAAATCAATGTTAAGCTAGCAGCAGAATGTACATAAAGCAAGCGATTAGCAGCATTGTTTTAATCATAAATTTCTAAAGTGCATAAGGCATATGTCCAAGTTATTAGACTATCTGAATAAAGTGCATTGTGTAGTAGCAGCCATACATCACAGAGTGAATTCATATCTATATCTCTGTATTTACCAAATTACAGACAAAGAGAAGATAATTCACACATTTACAGATAGCAGCATAAGGTTACAGTGCAAATGTGCAAAATACAAAAAAGGTCTTCTTCCAATCAATTTAGGTGACATAGTGCATTAGAATAGATATTAGTTCATAGAAGTACGAGAACGGGTGGCCATTTTAAAAAAAAGTACACACACGATACATTAATTCATCATCATTAAGCAGTAAAATGGATTTAAATGCAACATTAAAATCTTTTATGCCTTTGGCTCTAAAAAATGGTATCAAAAGGGACTTGCTATATTTATGATAGTAAGAGCAAAAGAATAAAAAGTGCATTGTGGTTTGCTTCCCAGAATTCTGACATGGGCAAACCAGATTCTCGATATTACAGTGGTAGCCTAGGGGAAAACACAGTAAATACTTTATGGATCCTGCTCGTAGGCAAAACAGAAGACTGCGCTCCCAACAAGTAATTTCTTTGAGGAGATAGCTAGCCGGTTTGGGCGTAGTAGATACAGCTTCGCCTTCTATTTGAATGTACCTTTTCACAGAGGATTTTGCTGTCTCAACATTGTATCTAGACTCCACATAATGCCTATAGAGGGTATTCCGTATTGACTTCTCATTAATCCCCTCTAGTCTATTTGGATTGTCAAATATGTATTCGATATTGATTGCTGCCAGGCTTTCCCGAACTTGGGCTAACCATGGGATTTTAAGACCCTGATCACATTTTAGGCAGTCATATAAAATTGCCCTTGTTAATGATGCTTCTGGGTTTTTCCAAACTTTAATCCAAAATAAAACGGGGTGTGCCTTTATGTAATCCTCCAGATGAAACAATTTTAATTCATTATGGGTTATAAAAGTGGAGGTTGAAATTGGTAGACCCAGAAGCCTTCTGCAAAATCTATTCTCTTCTGCCTGGGCATTTTTTAAGTTTGAGTATCCCCAGATTTCGGCCCCATAGGTCATAACAGGGACGCATTGTGGCTTATATATTTTTAATAAGAACTGGACCACCATAAATCTCTTAGGCTTCAGAAGGGACAGTACCGAATTTATGGCCTTGATGAACTTAGACCGACCATAAGCCAAATGGGCGGTCCATGAGCCATTGTCGGCAAATTGTAAGCCCAGGTATGGAAAAGTGCGAGTGCATAGCAGTGATCCCTGTTCTAAAACAATCCTATTAATGTGGTGTTTTTTAGGGCCACAGCACATTAAAAATTATTTTTTTAAATTAGTGCAAAGGTCAAGGCTATACAAAAAATCTACAAATCCCCTCACTTAGGGGCATATTACCAAGCAATAGCGATAATTATCGCTATTGCTTGGTTAGAGAGAAAATTTTACCGCTGAGCTGCGGCGATTTTTACCGCAGATAAACCTTGGTATTACCAAGGTTTATCGCAAATGCGATAAAAAACGGCCGGAATGCATGAATATCGCTGAAAAGTCAGCGATATTCATGCATTACCGAGCTAATGCTCTTAGCCATGTTATCCACCTCCCATTGGATAACATGGCTAAGAACTGCTCAGGGCAGGTGTTAGCTTTTGGAGATATTCGCGCTTAGCACGAATATCTCCAAAAGTTGGTAATAGGAGATAGCGATGTTAGCGACTGTTTCCAGTCGCTAACAACTTGGCACGCCCACTTTGCATGTCATTAGTGATAAATATCACTGACATGCAAAGTGGGGCCCAAGATGGTTGCTATCTCCTACTAGCTGTCGCTAACTGGTGTTAGCGTCAGCTAGGTAATAGGGAGATAATTTTATCTCCGCTTTCTTGGCTTTTAAAGCCAAAAAAGCGGAGATAAACCCCCTTGATAATATGCCCCTAAAATCCTCAGAGCATTCGGTGTGCGACCCATTAAAACTGCATCATCTGCATAGAGTAGGGAGGGGAGTTTAGTGTCATTTATTATGGGGACATCGGGAGTTAAATTAGACAGGGCGTTATGAAGTTCATTGATATATAAAATAAATAAAAGAGGGGCAAGGACGCACCCTTGTCTTACGCCCCTGCCAACCGTTATGTCACCTGACACTGCTCCATCCATGCTTAACCTCACTCTTGCTATTAGATCTCTACGCAGATATGCCAGGAAGTATACCAGATTATTATCCAGACCGTAGTCCAAAAGACGTTGCCAGAGCTTCGACCTGTTGACAAAATAGAAAGCGGACGAGAGGTCCATGAAGGCCAGGTACAGTGGACTGTGTCAAGCGATGGTATATTTGCCTATAATTAGGTTCAGATTCAGGCACTGTTCCACTGTACCCAGATGGCTCCGGAAACTCAACTGGCATTTATTTAAAATATTTTCTTCCTCCGCCCATGCCCTGATTTTGTTGAATAAAACTTGTCCTAAAATTTTGAGGGTATTGTCGATTAATGAGATCGGCCTATAACAACTAGGATCTGATCTCGATCCCTTTTTAAAAATTGGTACAATTATAGAGGTTGACCATGTACTGGGAATGTCGGTAGTAATTAAATTGTTAAAAAATTCATGTTCCACTTTTATAAGGTCTATCGGTAGACCATCAGGTCCGGGTGCTTTATTGCCCAAACTCTGCGATATTGCCTCTTCGACCTCACCTATAGTTATTGTAATTTTAGTTGGGCACATATTAGACACAGAATTATCACAGTGTAATGGGGGGCGTATATTTTTGAAAAATGAGCAACCCATGCTTCACTGGAGATATTGCAATCAAGGGGTGTAGAGGGATTCTTGAAAGTTCTTAAAGATTTGGTTGCAGACCAAAAGGTAGTTGTGCTTTTAGTGTTAACTGCACAATCCAAATTATCCCAGTGTTCTTTCATAACGGTGTCACGCCTGGTTCTCAAGACCCTCTTATAATCAGACCTTAATGTGCAGATAAGCATGGGGTTTCTGATATTTGCAGATAAAGCCGCTCTCAGCTCCCTGTTAGCCTTTGAGCAAGCTTTATCGAACCATTTGGGGTCAGAGTTGCATGTACCTACTGGTCTAGAAATCAGAGTTTTTATGCCTGCGCATAGTTCAATGAATGCTGTGACAACCGCAGGATTGGGGTCTCCCAAGACCAGACATGTCTCCCATAAGGTTGGGTATGTTTTTACCATTTTCTCAAAGATCTCCTTATAATTCAAACCTCTCCATTTGACTCTCAAGGTGTCGGTGGAGAACTGCAGGTTGCCGGCACCAGGTTCTTTCCTAAAATTAACAGGACGAGCCACCTTTAACAAAACATCTATGGGGTTATGGTCTCCAAAGGTAGACCGCTTTACCTCTGCCCCGAGGAGAGATCTTTGTAGTGAGGGTGATAAGAACACATAATCGATAACTGACCCTCGTCCCGATCCTCTGTAGGTGGGTATTAAATTCCCATTAGTATTAATTGGGGCAATGTCCATTACATTCAGGAGGCTGGTGTTTACTAGATGATCTATTAACTCGCACCCCCTTTTACATGGATTATGGGTATTACGATCGGAAGGGAGTCCGTTGACGCCTCTTCCAATCTTTGCATTAAAATCACCCCCCAAAAAGATACCCGTCAAATTATATTTATAAAAAAATCAAAAAGTTTAACAAAATTAGGATTCGGTGTTCTTAAAAAATCATTATTATAAAAGTTAATAAAACAAATAGAAGGACCCCGTGTGTAAATCAGAGCTTGGAAGTTGCTATGACCGGTGGGAATTAATTTTTTTCTGCCTCCTGAAGCGATCTTAATCCAAATTGATAATCCCCCTATCGGTCTACCGTGACTAGGAGTGGCGGGGATGGTATTAAAACATTCGTATCCCTCAAGGTATAGCTCTTTAGGGGCCCAGGTCTCTTGAAATAGGAGAACATCATATTCTCTGATCATGTTCACCCACTCTGCTGATTCTAACTTTAGAGCTAAACCTGCCACATTCCAACTAAGAACATTCAATGTAGAGTCAGGAGTATCGGTTTTACAGATAGTGGGCGCTTTGGGGTTAACAGAGGCAGTCACATCCTTATTCCCATACACCGATAGACTATTAAATATAGATAACTCAGAGGGTCAATCAAGTGTGTCCAAATCAGAGAGGGGCTGATATTGGTTAGTAAGCTCGAGAGCAGGGGAGACTAAGGATTGTGTTGGCAAACATTTGTAGAAAAACCCAAGGGGTAGGGCACAGATGTTAGTTTGGGCAAGATTGATAGTTTACCTGACTTCAAGTATCGATCCAGCAATCCTTGGATGTGAGAAATTAATAACAATACAGTCCCCTTTAATGGTTTTTGGTGTCGGTCCTACCCAGCCCACCCTACGAACCATTAATATTTCACTCATGTCGGGCCTTTTAAACCTCTTGTGTTTGGCCAGCCAATCCATACATTTGTTTCTAAGCTGGACCCAAGACTGAGATTTATTTTTCTGTAGGGGAGGGACCCCTGCAAGAACTAAAACATATGGGCATGATGGAGGTGGCAAATTCAAAATATCTTTGTTGGGTTCGTCAGGCCCTTTATCCACAGCCACAGTTGTACTGACACTATCTACCGACCTGCTGTATAAAAGATTTGGGCTGGGATTGCATGTTAAACCAGGGCGTGTTGGTTTATTACGATCAGTCGTGATTGACAAAGATTTTACAGTTTGAATTGCTAAGGGTGCAGTCGGAGGCTTTGGGGCCTCTGGTGGCTTGGGTACTACAACTTTGGATACTAAGGGTGGAGGGATAGATAGTTGCTTTACAGGCATATGCGTTCTCGGGATGTTAACAGAATTGGTACGTATATTATTTACCTTTTGTGGCGGTGGAGGTTTGGGGATTAAACTTTCCAATTGGTCTAATCGTTTCCACAACCTCTCAAAGCTTGAATCTATCAACCCTTTAATACGGTTGCAAACTGTATCAACAATAATATCGATTGCAGTATCCCCCAATATAAAGTCTGAGAAACCAGTTTGTGTGGATTGTGATTCCTTAAAATTATATTGTATATCCTCCTCAAGTACAATGATTGGAGTGATACCATCAGTACATGCATTATCAGTTTGAATAGGATCTGTGGGAGGATCAGAATCAATAGTAGTATCAATGATGGTAGAATTACTCTCAAGCCATCTATTTAAGGTTGCACATTGAGGTTTCAAGCGAGATGGCTGCTTTCTTTTAGGTTTTGGACAGGGCTGTTTCGATGCCTTCCTCTTCTTTTTGGTTCCACATATTTCTGGGTCAGGCGTAGTGGGTACATTCACTATTGGTAAATCCTCAGTTTGACTTAGGTCAACTTCAACATGCATATCCGGGCTAGTCAGATCAGGGCCTTCAAGGTCCAAAGGTGTATCTCTCATTACTGTCTGGGGTGCATGTACAGTTACTGTGCGGGGCAATGATTGGGAAGTGTTAATATCAGAGGTATCATGTAGGTCAATGCCTAGTTGTTTAGGACCCACGGACAATCTTCTCTTTGCCATCTGAATTTCATTGCTTACCAGGGTCATAGCATGTTCCAATGCAGTGACAATGGCATTTAAATTAGTCGCAGTAGCTATTGCACCATTCTTCCCCATATTTAAGCAGCAGATGGGGGTATGAGCCCGGGAATAAATGCGTAGGCACTCACAAGTCGGTTTCTTGGAAAGTAGATGTCAGGTATGTGGCCCTGCCCTGCCTCCTCTTGCCCTGGACGGCCACAGACGGCCCACCCTCTGCCTGGGCTCAGCCCGGTGCCGCCCGTGATGCGGGAGGAGCCTCCGCTGTTTAAGCGCCTGCGGGCGCGCGAGATGCGTGGCAGTGGGCGGGGCAGTTGCAGTGCTGCCTGGGAGCTGTGGTCTCCCCCTCAGCGGCCGCGGGATGTTGGTAGCGGCGGGAGGGTGACCAACAGCGTCAGGGGCCCAGGGAAGACTGATGCAGCCTAGCGGGTAGATGTGGTGTCCCGCTCAAGTTTCCTTCTCCCCGCTCCTAGTCGGAGCCGCCGCTGTTTAAGCGCCTCCGGCGCGCGAGATGCGTGGCAGTGGGCGGGGCAATCACAGTGCTGCCTGGGAGCTGCGGTCTCCCCCTCAGTGGCCGCGGGATGTTGGTAGCGACGGGAGGGTGACCAACAGCGTCAGGGGCCCAGGGATGACTGATGCAGCCTAGCGAGTAGATGTGGTGTCCCGCTCGAGTTTCCTTCTCCCCGCTCCTAGTCAGAGCCGCCGCTGTTTTAGCGCCTCCGGGCGCGCGAGATGCGTGGCAGTGGGCATGGCAGTCACCTGCTGCCTGGGAGCTGCGGTCTCCCCCTCAGCGGCCGCGGGATGTTGGTAGCGGCGGGAGGGTGACCAACAGAGTCAGGGGCCCAGGGACGACTGATGCAACCTAGCGGGTAGATGTGGTGTCCCGCTCGAGTTTCCTTCTCCCCAGACAGTTTAGTCACTAACCCATGCATTCAGTAAGACACATTTAATCACTCACTTATACAGTCAGTCACACACCTACTAAATCCTTCATCCATACACTTATACATCCACTCATTCTTCAATACACCTTGGCATATATATATAAAACATATTTAAACTTTACAGAAACACACAGTCACTGGATGCTGTCATCAGTGATGTCATTTGAGATGTCATCAATGATGTCACTGACCATGTCATGAATGATGTAATATGTGACGTCATCAGCAGTGCACTGAGAGTGCGCGAGTTATAGTTAGCTGGACTAACTCCCTATACATTTCACAGAAGCATCATTAAATGGAAATATGTAGCACCTTCTTTTCTTTTGTCATTTTCGGTGTACACAGTTACACACACAAAGAAAATGATTTTAGTAAACTTGAGTATCATATTCAGGATTAACCATAGAATTGATAAACTTCATTAGTATTTCTTTCATATAAATGAGGTTTAGAAACAATTAGAGGTAAACTTTATTACGTGAGAGTTCACCATATGCACGTTTTTCTAACACACATTAATAACATATTGTTATTTTCTTCAGTAAATCACAATATATATTACTTATACGAATGATATGATCTAAGCTATACATTTTCTACATTCTTTTACGATGTAGTAACTAAAACCCTTTGTTTTTGACATAAGTTCTTGTCATAAAATGTATAGGTGATTTCCTCTCCAACAACCCCTAAATGCCATCCATGCTATTAAGCGTTTATTTCCAAAATGAACCTACTCACAAAACACTTGCAGGTTATTCAAAACATTAGTAGACATGCATCACGGTGCACCCTTGTGACTAAATAAATGATGAATATCTAAATTTATGACTGCAAGGTTACCTCAAATAAAATGATGATCTTAAAATGATGCATGTTGCTATGCCTGTGCTGCATACAGTTCCTGAGTGGTAGGAAACAGAAGTGTCACACCTAGCCACTATAAGTCACACCAGGCATCACTTACAATTTGAAGTTCATAAAAACATCTGACAGTCAGGGCTCTGCCCACTACCCTTTATGGTGTGTGGCTTACAGCCAGTGCCTTGCAAGATCTATTAATATCTAGAAAGATTCAGATCATGCCATTCCCTGTAGAGTAAACAGGCATTGTAGAAACCTCTCTAGTAGAATACTAAAATGAAGTATATAGACTGCCTCTATATACCCAATGCGGAGTGGAAAATGTGTCTATCTAATAAGACGGCATTGACAGGGTAAATGTTTTGGTGGTGTACATACGCACCACAGAGGGAACCAAGAAGAAGTAGGAAAATCAGATGAGGCACATACATGATAGGTTTGCAAGGATGCAGATGACAGTGGTCCTTCCTGTCATCAAACCAGATCATCAATGTATCTTTCCCACTGGGTCAGTGCAATCATTCAACCTGGCATTGTGCACAAGAAGAATGGCTTGCCTACTAGGGCGACAACCATTATAAGGACAGGGATCTAACACAACCTGTGGCATTACATCACACACTGCTAAGTCCAAATGCAGTACAAAGTACACATCTAACTCATGAGACATAGGACTTCTTTATAAACTTGAAAATATAACTCTTCTTTTTGTGATAAATACCCATATAAAGGAATGATAGGCAGATGTTGACCTATGCCTTCTTTCCTACACCCAATCGCACATGTAGGTCCTGATTGAAGGGCCCGCAGCAGAAGACAACAAATGTGGTTCAGAGAGACACCCAAAACGAAGACAACAGTACATCACCCAGCCAGGACTGTGCTAAAGCTAAATGTGCCCACAACAAAAAACACGGATGTGTCACGAGTGTCCCAATGTCACTGAATGACTCAATACCATGCCTTTCGATCTATGCCCATCCCGTGTTATTCTTCAATACATTAGCCAACATGAATACATTTTTTCATGTCTATGTATTCATCTTGTGATAGACCTATTTCATGCCCAATTCTTAGCAGCCCAGCAGGCAAGTACCAACACCTACTCTTTTGCTTGCCTGTCCATGGGATCGTGCAAACTAGCAAATGTGTCCACTATTGATTAAGCTATCACTGCTTGTGTTGCTCACGATCAAAGTGTGCTAACTTCGCGATACATTGACACAGACTCCAAGCGTGTGACCGGGGAATTCAGCTGATTGGTTCAGTCTACAGACTTCCATATTGTCTATACAAAAGATCTTTTCTGGTTGGCTAGGAGGACCTTGGGCTTAGGCTAGATGATACCTCACTGGTTGTGAGGAGAATAAATCTACATGCTGATATTTTTAATCTTCTGCTACGTACTGATAGTGAGACTTGGTTTGTTTTTCGACAAATGGAATCCCGAAAAACACTAAATTAGAGGCTAGCATTGTTTGGATGTTATGTAAAAAAGAGATTACTTTGTGGGAATTGATTCCTGGCTTTTCTTGCTTTTACTGTGTTATATTTTTATACCCATGAGCAGTCGGACGTGACCGGGAATGTAATGTACGTATGTGTTTAACAGGTGAAAAAGATTCACAATCTTTTGTAGCTATCGTTTTTTCAAATGTGGGTACAGAAAAGAAAATTTTTTTTTCAAATGCACAACTTAATAAAAGAAACACTTCCTTTCTGTAATTGTTTTTGCCACGTTTGAAAAAAATACATATTTTGCATTTATTTTTTCCATTTTCTGTAGTGAAGTCACCAAACACCAGCTTTTGAAGCTTTCCTTGTTCAACAACTCCTTATAAATGAATGTATAAATGAAGCGAGCGACCTAAACTATATCAATAGGTGTAGGTGCCTGCATTTCTAAGGTTAAACAAGAGCTATTCTCATAGTTTAGAATATTTCCCAAACATAGATGCGTGTAACTCAAGTACGAAATTCCCTTTCGTGCATATTTAGATTTCAGGGACTGGTTTCATGAATACACAGAAACAGGGCAAGCATAATAAAGAGTGCACTTAAGGTGCTCAATAGAAAATACATTTGTACACAATTTTAACATTTTTAAGATGATTCCACCCTGCCAAGAAACCGAGTATGCTCTCAAACATCGTTCAGCATTGAGCTTCTGGAATATTTCCCATCTCTTTTCATTCTTGTCTTTTGTACATGGCCTTTGGTCATACCAGACCTCGACGAGCTGAATAGTGCTATCACTCCCGTCGAGCACTCAAGAAACTACTATTATATCAGTCTTTCTAGCTCCAGGCTGGACAAGTTTAGTGTAGCAAAACCTTCTTTGCAGCAGTTTTCTTGACACGTCTCTTATCATTTTTATCACAGTGTGCATCGCATTTTTCATTTCTTGCACTGCACATTTCAACTTTGACATCTTCTCTCTTTTAGAAGGCCTGAATACGCCATAGCATGATGATTTGGTACATTGCAAGGCCTCGCTCAATAAAAATAAGAATCCCTTGCTTCTTTTGCTACCACTTTCCTAAGATGACACAGAATCCATTTTTCCAACTGAAGCTTTTTCTTCTATTTTATATTTTAATGCAAGGATACATAGAGCATCTTTCGCTCCTCTTATAGTGGGGATATCAGTGCCATTCGTCCACCACACTCCCCCCACCACAAAGACACCTTACCCGATCTTGGTGTTCACTGCGTAGCTTTATTACTTGTCAATAACACCATCTTTATTAGTTGTTAAAAACTTCCAACTTTTGACCAATTTTATTAACCATCAAAATCCCATTACCAAACATAGGGAGGCGCAGTATACATCTGTGCCACAGGTTATCATGTATTTACAATTCTTCAGCTCTAGATCCCCTCGAGGCGTGTTGTACCAGCAGGACACAACCCAACCCCTTACTGCTTCATCCATATGAGATAACATGTTGCTTCATCCAAGCACCGGCTACTGGGGTAGAGCCGGAGAGTCCAGGACCACCAGCAGGACGGCCCCCTCTCCCGCCTGCCCAGAGCCCCAATGACTGCCTCCCTGTTGCAGGGTCGGGCAGTTTCCGCATACAGAGGTCCCCCGGCCTTTTCCTGTTGTCCGGGACCCCGCCAAACCTCCTTTAAAACTTAGGGATGGGTGGGTGGGCAACTGTTCCCGCTGCGCCTTTCCGGCCACTCCGAGCGGTGAGAGGACAAAGAGGGCTACTCCCTAGAGTCCGGCTATTTTATCTGCTACAGAGGAGGGGCCGCCAATGCACCTCCTTCTTACACGCATTTCAGGCGTCCCTCCCCCTGCCCACTTTCAGGGAAACGAAACTGTTCCCTCAGCACTAAATCCCACTAAAGGCACCCCTCCCCTAGACGCGGGGGTTGCCTCTCATAGTGGGGATATCAGTGCCATTCGTCCACCACACTCCCCCCACCACAAAGACACCTTACCCGATCTTGGTGTTCACTGCGTAGCTTTATTACTTGTCAATAACACCATCTTTATTAGTTGTTAAAAACTTCCAACTTTTGACCAATTTTATTAACCATCAAAATCCCATTACCAAACATAGGGAGGCGCAGTATACATCTGTGCCACAGGTTATCATGTATTTACAATTCTTCAGCTCTAGATCCCCTCGAGGCGTGTTGTACCAGCAGGACACAACCCAACCCCTTACTGCTTCATCCATATGAGATAACATGTTGCTTCATCCAAGCACCGGCTACTGGGGTAGAGCCGGAGAGTCCAGGACCACCAGCAGGACGGCCCCCTCTCCCGCCTGCCCAGAGCCCCAATGACTGCCTCCCTGTTGCAGGGTCGGGCAGTTTCCGCATACAGAGGTCCCCCGGCCTTTTCCTGTTGTCCGGGACCCCGCCACAGGGCAAGTAGCCCACTGGCGCTCTTGCCCTCCCCCCAAGCTACTTCACCTTCCATTTGTGATGCCCTGGGCTATACTTTTTTAATGCAATTCCATAGCCCCCCAGTATAGTTTGGACAAAACAGCTCCAATCCTTGCCTGGACAGCTGCAATCCCTCCGCCCAATACAGAATCAAGTTTAATGCTTGCAGCATACGATGCCTAATGAGATGAATTTGCGAACCCCGCAATAATTTCACTACCTCTCGATTCAGTTTTCTCACCGATGTGTTTGCCACAGCCATAGACACACCATCACCCCAGACTCTATGAGTGAGCACCTCTGACCCCACGATAGTGGTGTCTAGCCATACTCTCCTGACCCAAGAGAAGATAGAGAAAAGGGGGCTTCTTCCTTCCCCTCCTGCCCCCCCGGAATCCTATTTACACCTCCTGAGTGCATCACCAACACATCTGAAATGGGCATACCATTATCCAGTGCACTCTGCGAATGGGCTGCGACGTCCTCCACACGTTGCCCATCCCAACCTAACCAATTATGGTTGACTCCCATGGCCCTTTGCATTCCCAAATCTCCGGATTTGTTGAACCCTTGCCCAGCTCTGTGTATAACCGAGTCTCCAGCCAGCATACCTGCCTCCCCCTACTTGCCACCACTGCCTATAAGCCCAAAGCGAAAGACAGAAGAGGGGCAACCGCCGAAACCCCTGGCTCCGAACTACACCAGCTGTGGTCTGACATAGCGCTCAAAATCAGATGAATTCCCTCTGTCCACTTACTTGATTGCCCCAGAAGACAGACCCTGATATTAAATGAGTGGTCTCTTCCCCCAACATTCTCAAGGCAGGTCGTATAACCTGAATGCTTCGCAAAGGTTAAGGAATACGCTAAACCCAACCAATGTACGTCATTTGCTGACCAACACACCTGAGGTAATACGTTCCCGATATTAACCAACCTACTGACATCCATGGGTCCCCTATTGTTAATGGTACGGAACTCAGCCCTGTAAGTTATACTAAATCGAACAGCCCGACTTCGCTGGGTCTGCTCCCCCAGCATTGCCTGACTACGTAATGTGTAGCTGCAATGGTACTCAACCACCCCTCTACATAATGACCCAACCGGACCATCCACCCAACTGACACCTGATAGATTTTGTAAACAGTTAAGAGGGAGGCTTTGCATCGCATCTAGGCTCTGCTACTCCACGGCAACACTGGCTATATGTACCTTGAGCCCATTTTCATATCCCATACAAACCAGTGACCACACGTGACACGGACTGCTAGTCGCTGTCTCGAAAACATGTTGCTGCCATGTCCACGTTATGTGCCTCCCATGATCATATAAGGGAAGAGAAAAACAAGCCATCAATAAGTGGAACGTTTACATATGCAGTACACAAACAGAAGCATTTATTTTGCTGCGACTTATGAGGTTTGCCTTTAATCTTGACTGAATACAATATATACATTAAGCCTCAGACATGATGTGCGGATCCAGCGCCGAGACTTGAAACTTGTACTCCCCTATAAATGGCTATAATGTCACGTATTCTAAATTCCGCGTAACCCTGAAAGTTACTTATTGCAATAGTTCCTGACTGAAACCAGGCTCTTATGCCCACCGAGAAGTTATGCATCTCTCTGCATGCATTAGGCCTGTAGTAGGTCAGCAAGTCTAGCTGTACCTCCACCTATTCTTGATTTTGAAAGGAATTAATTAATGAGCCAAGGGATAATATAGTAATTAATAAGACTGAGGTATTCTCATACAGATAATGGATTGCTATTTATGGTGCCATTTAAGCTATGGCCTAGGAGCAAACCTGTAACCTGTCCCCCACCCTTCCCTTCCTTAGAGTATGCAGCAAGAATCCCCTGTGGGAATGCCGTGGTACCTTCTATGGGAGTGCCGTGGTACCTTCACCCCTTAGGGCCTGTTGCCCCTGTGCCTGCTGCACTATTGACACTGCTTCCTGGGCACCGCTTGCTGATAACCTTGAATGCCTCTCAACTGAAAGGCGCACCAATTTGCAAAAGAATTTCGCCAGTGTACCCGCACTGAAGCCCCGCCAAGGGGAACTATCAGCGGTCGCTTTATTTAATGTGTTTTGAAAGCGAGGCTCATTTGAGCAAAGATAAATAAATAACTTGTTCTTTTAAACTATGCCGCGTTATACCCTCAGTTCAGACACATGAAACCAAAGCGGTACGAATAAATAAGTAAAGTAAGATTAAAGAAAATCGTAATGTTTATTCATTGTGCCAAAATGTGCATTTATTTTATTTATGGGTACACCCTCCCTCATCATTTGAATATGTCAAGAATTGAACCACTCAGCACAGCTTCCAGAGCCACCCGTCTTAACCACTGCACAATCGGCCTCATATCCTGTCAAATGTAAAAAAACGCACTTGGGAATACCCCAGAAAAACCATAAATCACCAACTCATCTCCCCAACTTCTACAGTTGCTGGCCCCTAGCGCGAAAGGACCAGGACAAGATACCTTGTGGGCCCAGACATGTCTGGTGCATACCGTCTATCAGAAAGTCCAGTGTGTAATTTATTGCAGGCCCCTATGGTGTATCCCCCCCTGCAGGCCCCCGAAGCTTAGAGCACGTTATAATCCGAGCGGTATAGAAGACACCAGCATTTGGAGCCCCACCCTCAAGACCGAAACAAAAATTGTCCTATTGTCCCTGCTATTTGAATGAAATTGTTTTATTTGCCTGCAGGCTATCAATCTGGAACCGTGAGGAAGAGACGGTGATCCAGTTCCTCTCTGCTGCCATCGAGAATCATTGAGTAATGAACCGAAAATGAAAATGAAACAATTTCGCCCAACCACCGCCCTCTTTTATTTATTTAATAAATATAACTGACCCCAGTGTTTAACATACCCCCTCCTAGGCAATGGCAGGAATTGAACTGAGGACTGTAGACTCCTGCAATCCTGGCTTGAACCACTACGCTATGGGCATTGCTTCCAATGTATCATTGACCAGACTGCCAGGAGTATCAAATATTACCTACAGTAACGTGTACTCCTGTAATACGTTGACCACCCCTGCCAAAAGCACATATATCGCTTCCTTTATTGTATGTTTGCCTATTTATATAGCACGAACTCGACCTACGAGTATTGGTGCGCTTTACATGATGAGCACCCTATTTACATTACACATATTGCCCACAGTAACGTGTACATCTGTAATCCATTGACCACTCCTGCTAAAGCACATATATCGCTTTCTGTTCCCCACAAGTGTCTTTATTTTATGTTTGCCTTATAGCACAAACTCGACCCACGAGTATTGGTGCGCTTTACATGAGCACCGTATTTATTGACCACTCCTGTTAAAAGCAGTAACGTGTACATCTATAATCCATTGACCACTCCTGCTAAAGCAGATATATCGCTTTCTGTTCCCCACAAGTGTCTTTATTTTATGTTTGCCTTATAGCACGAACTCGACCCACGAGCATTGGTGCGCTTTACATGAGCACCGTATTTACATTACCCATATTGCCCACAGTAACGTGTACATCTGTAATACATTGACCACTCCTGTTAAAAGCACATATATCGCTTTCCGTTTCCCACATCTTCCTTTAATTTATGTTTGCCTATTTTCATAGCACAAACTCGACCGTATTTACATTACACATTCCGTTACAGGAGTTTAAGTGATTTGCCCAGAATCAATCACCGGATGTGGACGTGAGGCTCCGACCCCGCGGCCCCCCACCGCCGCCTTATTTACCGTGCAGCCATAAATGGGAGCATGTCCTGAGCACCAAGCTTAAACTTTCTGTTTCCCACAACTGCTTTTATTTTTGCATATTTATATAGCCCAAACTCGACTTACAAGTAAAGGTGCGCCTTACATGAGCACCGCATTTACATTACGCATTCAGTTACGGGAGTTTAATAGATTTGGCCAGAATCGCAGGGTGTGGACGTCGAACCCTGCTCTTTCCAACCACAAACTCGACAGCTTAGCCAACGGCCCACATCTTCTCTGCTTGAGCAGATGCTGTCTCCTGAGCACCGTGATCACCCCCGCGCCACCCAAACATATCCTTCCACCCGAGGCACGAACCCCAGAGAAGACGATGCCCCAGACACCATGTTTAAGACCCTGTTCAGATTTGCATTACCCAGTTCATATTGTGCAATTTGACTACACCAAACCCAAGAAACTCGCTTAAAGGTTGGAAAGGGTTTTTGTTCCGTAAGGGCGTTTGTGGCCGCAGTCTACTTAATGCCGTACACGTTTCTATTGTGAAGCGCTCTGACATCTTCGGGTAATGTCCGCGCTATAGACCATCGCGTGCATAAATAATTGACCCCTTGCCGAGGGCCCGCATTGTTACCGTTTCTATTGTGGAGCTCTCTGACACCTTCGGGTAAAGTCCCGCTATCCCAACCGCGTGAATCGATAGTTGGCCACCTCCCGAAGGCCCACATCCTATAGTGGACTTTTGTAGGAAACACTGCCATCTTCTGGTGAAGGTTATGTTAATACCTTCAAATAGAGCCAGTTCTAAAACTACGCTACTTTCTATTAGAATCCTACAATTTGTTATTGGTTTACTTAGGTTCTTTTAAGGGAACCTAATTGCGAATGATGCATTTTAAAATGTTCATTTAAATATAGATATTTATACATTTACCTGGTTGAATACATTTCCTATCAGTGTACTTTTTTGGGAAGGCCCGCTCCCTAGGCTTGCACTTATTTTTGCTCGCTAACAGTGCCTCCCCGGCTCGTGAGCATTATCACTCCCATCCGAATTAATACTTGAAGTCTATGTCGTTTCCTATTTACATTCCCTCTTCCTCACAACGTTCTTCAGTTTTGTAAAAATAACTGATCGTGATGAAATAGGAGAATGCACACAGACAGCCTGTCACTGCTTGTTGCGCTGCCCTTAGGCGCGAACCCAGGTCTCCCATACCACAGTCAACTGCTCTACAAACTACGCCACTCTGCTTTCCAGTAAGAAAGGTGGTACTGTTACCACGTGACTCAATGGCGCCAGTGTTTGATTTCTCCGGTCCCCATTCAATTGCCTCTGATTCATATAATGCAAACTCGACCTGGTGTCTCGGAGCGCTTTACCGAGTACCAGTTACTTTACATCCATACACAATAATTTCGGTAGGGAGATTAAGGTATTCGCCCAGAATCCGAGATGTTGCCGAGGACCGATCCTGTTGCCCAAGTCTGGCCGTATCATACCCCAGGCTTCTCGCGACCGCGCTTCCTCTCTCTTTTTTTTTTTTTTTAAGCTAAATACTCGAACTCCGCTCTCTCATAGCCCGTAGGCCAACTCGCACCCCATCCCGTCACGCGGGTCGGAAAGAAGCGCTCCCTTATAGCCCGCCCCGCATATTTATGATTCTTGCTCAAAATATGGGAAAATATATCTCTACAATTAAATCGCTTCCCCCGAGGCCCGAACTCGAGGTTCCCACTCTGCTCTCTTATAGCCCGTAGGCCAACTCGCACCCCATCCCTCCGCTACGCGTGAGGCCCCCTCACCTTTGAGAGTCGCCGGGAAAAACCGCAACTGTTCCCGCTGCGCCTTTCCGGCCACTCCGAGCGGTGAGAGGACAAAGAGGGCTACTCCCTAGAGTCCGGCTATTTTATCTGCTACAGAGGAGGGGCCGCCAATGCACCTCCTTTTTACACGCATTTCAGGCGTCCCTCCCCCTGCCCACTTTCAGGGAAACGAAACTGTTCCCTCAGCACTAAATCCCACTAAAGGCACCCCTCCCCTAGACGCGGGGGTTGCCTCTCAGTGTCTTGAGTAGCCTCTGTTAATGTATTTAACATTAATCAAGAGAACCTTAATTTTAGGATATTTTAGATATCAGTGATTCCAGCAATTAATACCTCCGCGGTCTTTTAAAAATTCCAATAAAGAAAGGAAGTTTGTGTTAAGGTTTCTCTACACATTTTCTTTACCATGAAAAATGTGTGTTTTGGAGCTACGTGGTCTCTGTCTTTGGTACAGTATACTTTTTCCGTCCTTCCCACTGTATGCACATAAGAGGATTCAAACCTGGGGGCAGATGTATTATATTGCAAAGACAGAGGCCCCCTGCTAATAGTCTACAGTTCCTTAAGGCAGGTTTAATAAATCAAGTGTAAAGACTTAAGGTAACAATTATACCAACATCACATAATGTCAACAAAAAACTGAACAAAATAATATGACAAACCAATGGATCAAAGTTGATTTCTTATCTCTCTCAAAAGGATGATCAAATGTTATCTGTAGCTGCTGTAAGCTGTAGAGCATTCACTGCATCCGGCCAAAAATGAGGATAAAACGATAGGCCTCCAATTGGAAGTGTGTGTTTGCCATAACACCACAGACCCAGGGTTTTGTATTACTGGCGTCCAATTCGATATAGATCGTCCTTTTTATTTTAATTCTGATATGTTTGGCTGTTAACCAGATAATGTATTTATTTGATGATATCAAGTTGCGGGATTGGGGATTCCTCCGCATGCCACGATAACCGCGTGAAGACCTTTGGGTTATCTTGGCCCCTTTTTCTGATGAAGGCACTGTCCTGTGCCGAAACGCGCATAGAACATAACAGTCTATTATCATTGTGTCACATTGTTTCTCTACGATTATGAAAATCAGATACTAATTGTTATCATTGCCCCTGTTAAATATACTATACAAAATGTGTGATTCTTATTGTGTGTTGTTTATATATTGTGTGAATGAAGATATGAATGAATTAGTATTAATGGAGTGTTTTTAGCATGAAATGGTTATTCTGTATTTATTTGATTATCAATAAAAACATTTTTTTTTTTACTTCTGATAGACAAATAGATATTGTTGGCTCTCCTTCGGTCTGTCATACTATTTTGTTCAGTTTTTTATTGACATTATGTGATGTTGATATCATTGTTGCCTTAAGTCATTACACTTGACAGATTTATAAGAGCCTTATAGCCCACCGTAGCTGACTATACTGGCTATTAGAGGCCCAAGCCAAAGGCGAAGGCCTTTAACAAGGGAGCGGGTGTTTAATAGCTGGTGCAGCCCAGCTATGAAGGGCTATAAGGCTATTAGAACATTCTGCCACTAGAGGGCAGAATGTTCTAACAAATAAAACAAAATTCTCTCGAAGCCCGAGGGGATTTAAATCCCCTCACGTGTTGCACACAACTCAGACAGGCCAATCCTACTGCTATATTTCTTAATATAGGTTAGCCAGGGGATCTTTTTAGCTCTAATGTCCGCCGACACATCTCTGAACTCGTTCTTATAGGCAGATAATTCTGTGGCCGTCCACAGTCTTCTCCAGAATGTGATCGGCCTTAGTGCTGCCTCCTCCTCAATGGGTTGAAGCCCTAGATCCAATCTGAGTGGTACTAACAGGCAGCCGCAACAAATTCCTCATGAATGTATGTTCTATCTTGGTGAGGTTGTTGAGCTTATGGTGGCCCCATAACTCGGCCCCATCCATGGATGCAGCCCTAACCTGGACTTTGTAAATTTCCATTACAGGTGCAACGGGCTTATAGTCAGAGCATCTGTGCATTTTGGTTAACCCTCCGGCTTTTTGTGTAATTTTGAGTGCTGCCTTTGACACCTGGGTACCCCATTCCAGGTGTTCTTCGAGCGTGATGCCCAGGTACTCAAAGGTTTTTACCCGCTCTAGAGGAATGCCATCTAGTACAGGATTTTGGCGGATCTTGCTAGGGGGGTTGAAAATCATGAACTTGGTTTTGGCTAAGTTGATTTCCAATCCTCTCAATGCACAAAAATTGGCAAAGCCATCCAGGATGCGCTGTATCCCCATTGGAGTCTTAGATAACATCAATGTGTCATCCGCGAACATCAATGCGGGTGCCCGTCCTGTGGCTAGCCTTGGGGCATCAATATCCTTTAGGCCTAATAGGTGGTCTACAAGGCCATTTATATATATGCTAAACAGAGTGGGGGCCAGGACGCACCCCTGGCGCACTCCCTTTTTTACCGGGAAGCGTTTGGGCAGTTCACCTTGCTTCCCACACCTCACCTGGGCATAGGTTTCTGTATGTAGCCTAATCAGCACGTCGAGAAGGTAGGATGGAATTCGTAGGTCTACAAGAACTTTCCACAGTTTACCCCTAGAGACTAGGTCAAAAGCAGACCTCAGGTCCACGAAGATGAGGTAGAGGCTGCCACCCTCTACACTCACTACTCTCCAATACAGGACCTGAAGTCTGAATAGTTGGTTGGTGGTTGGCGTACCTGCCCTAAAACCGGCCTGGAGAGGACTCAAGATCTCATTTTCCTCAGTCCAGGCCTGGACTCTTTCCAGAATAATTCGACCCATCAGCTTCTGCGTGTTATCTATTAGGCTGATGGGCCTATAGTTTGATGGTAGGAGGGGGCAAGCTTTTTTGTGAATGGGCACTATTTCTGCACCCCGCCAGGTATCCGTCGCGTCCATTCCCCTCAAGATGGAATTATAGAGGACACAAAGATAAGGGCCCATATTTTCGGTTGCGACCTCAAAAAGTCCCCTGGCAGCCTATCCAATACAGGCGCCTTATTTGGTACTTACTTGGCAATAGCAGATTCAAATTCGGCAGGAATAATTTCCTGTTTACCACCCAGTCGATTCTCGTGGGTGAGCCAAGAAGCTGGAAGTGCCATCGCATCCTCACCTGTGCAGGCATACAAAGATCCAAAGTGTGTCTCCCATACTATTGGGGCTATATTTGGTACAATTGCTGCTTTGGACTCTCTCTCACCACCACTAACTATAGTCCAGAAGGATTTCAAATCCTTATTCTGGAGGGCAATTCTCAATTCCTCCCATTTCTTGACATCCCAGTCCTTCTTTGCGGATAGGATGGCCCGCTTGTGTAGGTGCCTGTGTTCTTTGATACCTAACCTATCCCTAGCTTTGATGTCTTTCAGTAGCTCACTCTTGCTTCTACGACAGGCTGAGTTATACCAAGGGTGTGACGGGAGAGGTCTTGTCTTAGTGCTAACTTCCGGGTAAAATACCTCCAAAAGGTTGGCAGTCAACTGGCTATGGATTTTTAACGGCCTGGTGTCTTGTCCTGCTAGTTGGCCCATACTCCCCACCTCTTCCATTTCCATAAGGTGTGGCACGGCCCGCTGGTAGATAGGTGCCAATTTATCTAAGGAACCCTGTATGTGTGTCCTTTTTACCCTTTGCCTGTTGTTATGCAGCAGGAGAGGTTGTTGTACTGGTAGGGGCGATTCACAATTGTTCGCCAGGCCCCAGCTTCCTGGCTTAAGTGTCATGACTAAAGCGTTATGATCACTATCACTCCGTCTAACAACCTGGAAATCATGGATCCTGTCCCAAGACCTACATTCGACCATAATATAATCTATGGTCGAAGTGTGCCCTTCTCTGTTAAACGTGGGTAGACCCGGACTATCTGATTTAAATCTCCCGTTGCAGGCTCTCAGGGAAAAAGAGAGTGTAAAGGAATTAATTTGGAGGACCAACGGTGTCAGCTGGAATTTGTGGTTCCAAGATGTTCCAATGCTGATTCTCACTGTCCTCTTCACCCTCTGGATTCAAATTGTTAAGAGGTTCGTACTGGCAATTGAAGTCGCCCCCAACTATTAAAGTAGTCTCGGGATCTAAAGTTAGTAGATAGTTACTAAGATGTTCAACAATTGTAGACTCTAGCCCGCTCTGTGTCGGCCTTGAGTAAACATTAATTAGGATGATTCGTTTGTTAGGGGGCAAGGTTAGAAGGACGCATTGTATGTCCATTGAGTTAGTGGGCAGATGCTCTGCTGTTGCACTCAAATGCGTACCTACCCAAATACTAAGGCCTCCCGAGGGTCTACCCCTGCCCTTCTTCGTGGCCAATATATCGAATATTGCATAGCCAGTTCGTTTGTTGCATTCTAGAGCCCAGGTTTCCTGAAATAGACATATGTTGTGTTTTCCTATGAACATGTCCCAGGCAGGACACGGCAATTTATTTTTAATCCCTGCCAGGTTCCATGAGAGGATTTGAATATTACCTTTTGCCTCTTGCAATGCATCCCCATACCCTTCCCTCAAATCTAAATCTACTGGTGCTGCGGACCCCTCCTCTATTTGGACTGCATCACTGATCCTCCCCACCTCCATATTCACTCTCGAGCCACCTAGAGCCTCCTGCCATGGTGGAGTCATCGCCCCATCTGATTCTCTTGCGGGATTGCACCCAGTGTTCAGTCTATCACTGCTCCTACTACTAGTTGCCACCCCTTAATCTCGCTACTCTGCAAACCAAACTGTGTGTCAGGGCAATCAACTCCTGCTGGGCAACAGGGAACATCGTCGGTAGCCTTTCTGACGGGACTGACAAGTGTTGTCGGGCTACACCTCAACCGTCAATCATCAAGATCCAAAATGCTGAATCGATTGTCATGGTGGAAAACGGCCAAATCTGGCCTGCGATTCTGGGGCCCCATCCCTATATCACTCCCTTCCTGCGCATAGTGGTAAAAGTTGTCCCCGGCCACCCAGCATCGCCTACTTGTGACAATATCAGAATTAGCAAAGAAAGGTGCAGACGGGTAGAAATAGGTCAAGGGAAGAGATTGTATCTGTGTTGTGGGGCTTCCAATCGCCCAATTACAAATGTGTTCTACGGCCCTTCCGTCCCTGAAATTAATGACTATACTATCGCCCTGAGTTTTTTTTGCCCGTGAGCCTACCCAGACTACACGTCTGGAAAAGAGGATTCCACCTGAGACCTAGTTTGGAAGGGGCCTATTTTGTCTCAACCAGTGAATGCACTTGTTTTTAAGGTCGCTATATGTTTCCTTTCTCCCTTGTTTTAATTCTGGGACCCCTACTAAAACAACCACATATGGTGTGGACTCAGGAGGGAGGTCTAAGCAAGGGAGGACATTCAGATCATCTATGATATTTGCCGAATTTCCTGGGTTGGTAATTCTTCCCCCGCCTCTACCCTCCCCCTGTTCAACTATTTTTGGAATTTCCACACCGTTGGGCCGATCATTGCTCCACACTCGGTCTTGATTTAGGGATTGTAATGCAGGTATTTCGACTGTAGCATTACAGACCTGTGATATTACAGGGTTACAAGCTACGTTAGTTAACCTTGGGGGCCCCTCCATGTTTCCCGACCCACATTCAACCCGCGTTACACCCTCAGCCTGTACAGTTGTAAACAGTGTTTCAAGGTGGGTAAGCCTAGCTTCTATAGAGTTCAGTCTGTCATATATGGTCAGACAGGTCTCAGTAAAAACAAGTTCCAGTTTAACCCAAAAATCTTCCCCTAGATCAGTTTGAGCAATTTCCCCAGTGCCTGGCGTTGTCGTAAGTCTGTACACTGGTGACTTGGGATAAATATAGCCCTTGGTTGCTGGCCTGGCTCCTGGTTTTTGTGCACTTGAATTTTTGCCTTCTTGTTCTTGTTCTTGGTTGTGGCCCCACCACGCTTTCGTTTAACGGCAGGATCAGGGGCCAGATGCGTGGGCCCCAGTTTAGCGCTGGTAGCAGACTGGGTTGTCAGACACAATTTCACTATTGCCGGGGTTTCATGGATGACTGGGTAGATAGGTAGACCAATTTCAACACTGTTCGTAATCGCAGGGGCACTAGACATACTGTCAAGTACTATCACTGGTTGCATGCACTCTCCTTCATGTCCAGATGGTGTGGACGTAATCGCTATCGTCTGTGAGGACGCCGGTGACAATGCTCGAGCTATCTCACCCAATGATGACCGTTTATGGGGCAATGATTCTAGGGATAGCCTTTTTTCTGTTAACTCAATCTCGTATGACAGCACTTTAGAAGCTCTGGTTAAAAATTGGTCTAATGTACCCACGATTGAGCCCCCCGATCGGGATTTCCTCCCCTTTCCCGCCTTGGCTGCGTCCATATCTGCCTGTGGATGGTGCTTAAGTCGGTGTATTGAGGGGGCAGTGGTAGAGGCAGGGAACTTGGAGTTACTGACCTTTTGTAGTATGTTGATAGCGGAGTCAAAGGAAGCAGCCCCATCCCGTCCTCTGGAAATCATGCTTGACTCTAAGCCATCATTCGAGTCTCAGGTGAAAATGTACCTTTCACATTTCTCTCTGTAACTGTAACTGTAATTTATCCAATCATTTCCTCAAGATGGACTATAAGAGTGTCCAGTATTTGGGTCTTCTAAAATATGAAATCACTGAACATAAACTGATGTAAATTGTATTGCCATATATTTTGTTAGGTCAAAGAACATTGATTCTGCTCAATTTAATTTCATCAAACTGAATTGAATTCCAGTGGCTAAACAGATTTAATTCAAGGTTGTATGCATGGTAGACTGTTTGATTTTTGATATTTATTAATTTGATATTTATTCATTTCTAAAGCGCCCGAATCACCACGACAGGCATATCTCCACGCTATAGGTACTACAGCTAACCAGGAACAGCAGCGAATCAGAATAGTAAGGTTTTTAGCAGCCTTCTGAACTTCAAGCAGTCTGGGCATTGATGCAGGTGTATGGGAGAAAGCTTTACCACCCAAGCGAGATTTTTTGTAGTGTGGAATAAGAAGTAGAGATTTGGAGCCTGATCAAAAGGGACCTAGAGGATATTTGATATGATAAATACATTCGGCAGAGATTAAAAAAATGAGGCCCTAGCACAATTTTGATGACCCGACAATGGGATGCTATCTGTTCCGCAGTTTGGAATATCAAGTGATGGAATGTGCTTCTTTCCCCATCCAGTTTGCATGTTCTGGAACTCCCTTTGATTACATCTGCATTGCTTCCCCAAGACTCCTTCCTTTTAGGAACGCTCTCAAGACCTTCCTATGTTAGATGATGCTTAAGTATGACTTACTTTTGACAGGAAACCTTGGGGCAACAGGGTGCGTCATCAATGTTGAATTCAGGAAAATAAGAATGATGCTCAGGAAAGAATTTTCAAAAACAGTTAAAACAGACTGTGACTACAAAACCAAAAAGTGATGGTGGTGCTGTTGGAACTGGCCCTTCTTGCAGGGTCATCCTCAAACATTTTGCTTCTTCCTCCCTTATTTTTCCTGACCCGTGGCTGTTGGCAATAGGACTCTGCACACTTTACCACTGCTGATCAGTGCTAAAGTGCATATGCTCTCTATGTACATTGTTATCATGATTGGATATACATGATTGGCATATTTGTATCACCATGAAGTCCCTAGTAAAGTGCACTGGGTGTGCCAGGGCTGGTGATGACAAATGCTACTAGTGGGCCTGCAGCACTGTTTGTGCCACCCACAGGAGTAGCCCTAAAATGATGTCTCAGGCCTGACACTGCAGTGCCTGTGTGCAGTTTAGAACTGCCATGTCCTCCTGGTCAGTGTCCCCACTGACCAGGCCTAACCCTTCCGTTTTTGTGCACATCAGTCACCCCTATGGAAGGCCCAAGGTACCCCCCTGGGCAGGGTGCAGTGTATGTGAAAGGTAGAGCATGTACTGGTGCAGGTAACATGTTCTGGTAGTGAATTACAGCCATTTTCGTTTTTCACTATTGTAAGGCTATCTTGCTCCATAGATTAACATGGGGGATGCTGGCTACAGTGGTTAACAGCATTTCTTCCCATAGGAACAAGATAGGACATAAGTATCTAGTATCCCTGAACTCAGAATTTAATAACACATCTTTTAGGAAAGGTTGTTTTTAAATCCTGTGTTTGAGAACAGCACTTTTAGAAAGTTGCTGTTCTCTTGTCTGACCCTTCTGTGTGCCTGGGCCTGTTTGTGTATTGACTGTCTGGTTTGAGAGTGACAGGGGCTGGGGAATTCCCCAGTAGGCTGGCTGAGTCAGCCCTAGGCTGAATGACTGCATTTGCAACTTGAGTGGTGGGAGGAGTTAGCACCTGGGCCTGAATAGGACTGTGCCGGCCCCCCACAGTGCTGGCTCCACCCCCTGTGGTGCATCTGATGTCTCTGCCCTGCACTGTGAAAGGAGAGAAGGAATCATGTCAACAAAGTGCTCCAGGGCTGGGCTTTCCCCCCACAATGCTGGCTCCACCTCCTGCTGGGTGGCTGAGGACCCTGCCCCTCACTCTGAAAGGAAAGAAGCAGCCAGCAAAACAAAGTACTCAGGAAACACCCAGAACTGGTTCAGACCGGGCTCAGGGCCCACATGCACAGAGAGAACAAAGACTTTAGGGGTATAAGTACAGGACCCCTGACAACAGAAAATTAGATCATCCTGGAAATCAAGAAGAAACCTCTGCCAAGGAGAAAGCTGAAACTGAAGAAGGAAGATTGTCCTGCTGTTGCTCTGCTGGACTGACCTGTTGCTTTGCTGCCAAGGAGAGGGGAAGGACTTTGCTGCTGAGCTGTGTCCCCTGTCTTGAAGGAATCTCCAAGGGCCTGAGAAGAGCTGGCTCCCTGTTTTGAAGTCCCAGGAACAAAAGGACTTCACCCCCAGCTTCCCTGAACTCTGCTGAGAGAGTTCTGTCCTTCCTAGAGTGCTTGATCCAGTTATGGGGCCTCTGGAAGTTGTACCTGAGCTGGGAAGCTTGAAACTAAGCTTGAGTGACTTTTGAACTTGAAAAGTGTCGCATCGCTCGCTTGCGGAGCGCATCCCCGACAGTGCGAGAAGTTTCCCGCCGCTACGGAGGTCGAGATCGTCGCAGCGCCTGACGCTGCTGCCAGAGACGTCGCATCCTTCGTTTGCGGGACGCACCAGACCGGTGCGGGAGAATCGAACATCGCTGCGAGTATCGTCGCAGAGCCTGTCGCCGCTGGGTGAGAACACCGCACCGCTTGCTTGCGGACCGCATCACGTCGCTGCGAGCATCGTCGCAGAATCAACGCATCGAGGAGCTGCGAGAGAGAGGATCACCGCTGGACCGCGCATCGTCACCCCGGAGATCGTCGCAGTGTGGTAAATAAATAATTAATTACCGGTACTATTTTTCAGGATACTCATACAAATAGATAGCTCAATAAATAAGAGTCAAGATACGAGGTAGCTAGAGTTGACAGGCTTTAATTAAGCATAAAGGACTGGAACAGGACAGCCTGTACGGGGATGGGATGGCAGCTGCCTGGGGCAGGGACAAAGGAATGGTAACTTTTAATAACAGTGCACAATATTTATAGTTAAACAATAGCATTACAGTTAATACAGTAGGCGTAGCAGTGGGCGGAGTTCGTAGCAGTCGCGAAAGATAAGGCATAAAGTGGGTGTAACAAGAGGCGTATACATAGACATGTGATGTAAACGTAACAGAATATGTCATAAAAGGGGCGGAAACATGGAGGGGGCTACCTGAGCAGCTGGGACCTCTAACCTAGTGGTGCACGCAAACTGACAATGACGTGTTACTAGGGAGAACTGGGGGGCTATGACTTCTGTGCTAGAAGAGGAGACGAAAGTCTGGAGTGTCAGAGCGACATGTACCTAAAGCCTATCTAGTATCTCGTGTTTAGAGAACATGTTGATAGAATCCAGAAGTTATCAGGGCAAAGGCTAACAGACACTAAGACTGGTGCATGCATTATTCTACATGTAGTGCGTGCTGAGGAATATTAAATGACCATTAATACAGTATTTCTCTTACATGGAGACGTAAAGGCTAGACCATGACTGAAACTATTGATGCGGTGCAGTAACTTAGGAATGCAGAGAAGGAGGGCTGGACTGATAACTAGAATCATAACATACTCTTGGCAGACTGGCAGGCAGAGCCAGGCCGAGCCGGGCACTGTGAGGCATGAAAGTAAGCTAAGGGTCAGGGATACAGGTGGGGGCTGTATCGCTCCTCGGAGAGGGTTCAGGAGACAGGAGCTGAATCTGAGTCCGGGCCCTTCTGAGGCCTAGAAACGGGTATAATTCAATGAATTAACGTGCACACTGTAAAATGTGGCAACGTAGCTTTACATAGGCCTGATATTCGTTGTATTCACGAGAACTGGAAACTGACGTACTAGAGATGGACACAACTGTAATTGAGTCTTTAATTGATCAGAGGGGAATACATGCATATCGATCATGCACATATGACATAACATGGGGAACACGTAGGCACATATAACATGGCAAAATTTACTTTTCCACATTCCCTCCTTGTGCCCTACGTTTCCATCAGGAAACATCTATATTCATGATACCATCTATCATTTCATATAGCATCATTTGCTCGTCTCGAATTGTCTTGGAACGGGACTTAGGACTAGGAATACAAGAGGTAGCACAAATGCCGCAAATCGCAGGGCCACATTGTATACAGAGGCAGCAACTGAATATGATCATTACTGCAATACCTAGAAATTACAATACTTTCCATCCCCAGGCAGATATGATACTCCAGAGCCAACCGGACCATGTCCAGGTGCCTGGATTCTGGTGTAACTGATGGGCAATTTTATGAAGTCTGGTTATAGCTGAATAAACAGACGGCGCGTTATTAGGAATGAAAATGCAGCAACTAGATCCGATGACTCTACATGCTCCTCCTCTATCGGCCAGTATGACGTCAAGAACGAGACGATTTTGGAGCACGACAAATCTCATAGCAGATTGCTCTTCGGTTAAGTTACCTAGAGCAGAAGTAGTCTCATTCACTACTGCTTCAAGGGTTCTGGTTAATCTACGTATTAACTTACTATTCTGGATAGATCCTATAAAGAAGAAAAAACCTTTATTAAAATCTTGATATTGTTCTAGAGTAGTTTCAGTTTGATCGACAATTGGGGACTCGATCTCCCTTCTATGTCTAATGTGTACTAGATGTGTGTTTCTATGATAATCGGATGGGGCTAGAAAAACTGGTGGCAGTAGGAAGGCAATGTAACAGGTTCCATCCCAATCGAGGGGCAGACGAACATATGCGGTCTGACCACAAACAAAATAAGAATGACGTGAGGCTTTGAAAATAGATTTCCCACTGTCACTATACTCGACAGTAGTAGTACAATCACTATGTCCTACATGTGCGGAACCATTCTTTCTGACACATAATTCGCCTTTGACTGGTAGTACTGAAATGGCAGGTAAGTCTGGAGTAGTATCAGACTGAACATTCAGGACCATAAAATTCGAAAAATAATTACCTAAATTATAAACTTCATTTTCTAGATCTAACCCTGTTCTGTGGGTGAGACCTTGCTTGTCTGGAAAACATGTACTGTTCAGAAGGGACATATCATTTGAGGATGACGTTAACATGGACCATGCTCCACACGAACCATCATGTGAAAACGGATAAGGAAAGAGTGGCAGAACTCCCTTCATTGTCTGGAAAGGGGGGAGTCGACCACACACCCAACAATTAGTGGCATTGCTGGTCTGGTGTGAATAGTGTAACATTCTGATGAATGTGTTATTTCTCATAGCAAGACGATAGGATAACTCGTGAGGAGGCAGATCACTAAACGTGTGCTCTACTGTAGCATTAGGAAACTTATTTACATGAGAAATTGGAAAACATAAATGAAATGCATAACTTGTGCAGGTAACCATCAAACTTAGAAACAATAGAAAACTTAGAAAAACGATACATCGGATAGAGTTTTGACTAACTCTCTCACTATGGGGGTCTATCTCATACATGTCAGAAACCTGTCTAACCGTTTCACCCGAGGGGGACTTAGACAATTAAACTGGCTGACTTATTTTACTAGACCGGAGCTTGGATTTATACTCCTGCTGCGGAGTTTCCTCTAACAGGGGAGGCTTGGAATCAAAGTTTGTAGCGGGACAGTCCTTAAGAATAGGGCAGTCTTTAGAATTCTGGCAGTCCTTTAAAATGGAACAGTCCAATGTTTTTATGCGACATCCATGGAATTTCTTGACGTGAGACAGGTGCACCCAGCCCTTGCGGCCTTCTAGCTTCACGGCCGTGGGGGTGGTCAGAAGGACAAGTTGAGGTTGTTTCCAGCGGGGCTCCAGCGGACTTGAACGATCAAAGTTCCTCACAAGTACAAAACATCCTGGAACGATTTCATGCGGTTTCACCTCGGTATTGTCTGGAAATGCGGCGGCAACCTGTGAACGACAAGAGTGGAGGGCAGACATCAAGGAAGCTAGGTAATCTGTCAGCATATTACTGGAAACATCTGTAATACTGCGGGGTCTGGGTGTACCCCACATGTTCGGGGGGCGTCCGAATACGACCTCATAAGGGGACAGACCTGATCGGGAATGTGCGACCATGCGCATATAAAATAGAGCGACTGGCAGAGCTACTAGCCAGTCTACACCTTTCTCTTTACAGACTTTGGCAATGCGTATTTTTAGAGTCTGGTTATGTCTCTCTACGAGACCTGCTGCTTCAGGATGGCGTACACAATGAAACTTCCACTGGTACCCCAACAGAAGGGACACATGCTTCATTACCTCGGATGAGAATGGCTGGCCGTTGTCTGAATACACGACCCTAGGGAGTCCATAACGAGGGAAAAATTCACGAACCAGCTGCTTGGCAGTGGTCGCGGCTGTGTAATCTGGAACTGGATATGCCTCTGTCCACCTGGACAAAGCGCATACAACTACAAGAACATACTTGAAACCTCGACATCGCTCCATCTGAATATAATCCATCTGGAGGACTTCAAAAGGGTGGTCAGGAGGTTGGAATCCACCTTGTTCCACCGGGACACTTTTAGCTGGATTGAACTGGCAACATATCATACAAGTACGGACTTTCTGCTTGGCTGCAGCTCGTAAATGCTTGTTGAACCAAAGGTTCTGGATACTGTCTAACATGGCTTTTTCTCCTAAATGTGCAGGACTATGTGCGGTATTGATAATGACTTGAACCATGGAGTCGGGGAGAAACCATGTGGCTTTTCCCTTCGTCAACCATCCCTGATCTGTCTGGACCCCTCCTTGTTCGGACCATTTCTTGATTTCTTCGGGAGTAGCATGTAACTGTATGTCTATGACATCTTGTGTAGGGTCCTTAACTGTCATGCAAGTAGTCGGATCTGGAGTGTGTGTCTGTGTCATGTTAACTGGAATGTCTGGTGTCTGAGCTGTAAGCTTGGCTGTTCGATCTGCTAGATCGTTACCTTGGGAAATAATGTCAGTAACTTTCGTATGTGCTTTGCACTTCATGATGGCGATAGCTGTCGGTAAATGTATTGCATCTAACAGAGCTTGAATGAGGAGACCATGCTGAATCTTGGTTCCATGAGAAGTCATGAAACCTCTCTCCTGCCAGAGCACTCCGAAGTCGTGTACAACTCCGAATGCGTAACGTGAATCTGTATATATGTTTACTTTCAGGTTCTTGGCACGCATGCAGGCTTGGGTCAGAGCAACTAGCTCTGCTGCTTGAGCAGACAAGGTGTCAATACGGTGAGTTTCAATAACTTTGGTGTCAGTAGTCACTGCATACGCGGCTACTAGTTCTCCGGTACTGGTTCTCATACATGAACCATCCACATAAAGTGTCAGGTCGGGATCAGGTAAAGCAATGTCTGTCAGGTCTTGTCTTGGCTTAGTCATGGTGTTAACAACTTCCACACAGTCATGTGTGGCGGGATTTGAAGTAACTGACGGTAACAGAGTAGCAGGATTTAAAACGTTGCAGCGTCTGATTTCTATGTGTGGCTGGAACAGGGTCAGTTCATAACCTGTTAAACGTGCAATGGTCAAGTGCTGAGTCTGTGTTCGGTTTAAAAGAACTTCCACGGAGTGTGGCACTTGTACTGTCAGGGAGTGTCCTAATACTATGGAATCACTTTGTCTGATAGCTAGAGCTGTGGCTGCAACTGACTTGAGGCACGCAGGCAGAGCCTGGGCTACAGGATCTAATGTGCTCGAAAAATAAGCACAGGGCTTGTACTGTCCGGCTTGATCTTGTGTGAGAACAGATAATGCAGTACCATCACGTTCTGTGACAAAAAGTGTAAAAGGCTTACTGTAATTCGGTGTAGCTAGAACAGGTGCTTGGCATAAGGCTTTCTTTAATTCATTAAAACTAAGTGTATGCTCAGATGTCCAAGGGAGAGCAGTCGATACGGCTGCCTCCTGTGTCGTTAACTGTATCAGTGGCTTGGCTAGGAATGCATACTGAGGAATCCATTGTCTGCAGTAAGAAGTGAGGCCGATAAAAGCTCGTACCTCTTTCTGTGTCTTGGGCTGTGGAAGACTCGCTATTAACTGGATACGGTCAGGTGTCAACTGCCTACCCCTTTTGGACAGTAAGTGTCCTAAGTAGACCACTTGCTGGACACAGAACTGGAGCTTCGAAGGGGACACCTTGTGCCCCATCTCGGCTAGGAAATACAGAACTGTAAGTGACGCACGCTCGCAGTCACGTTCAGAACGGGCTGTGATCAGTAGATCATCGACATACTGGAGCAGGGCAGTGTCAGTTGGCATGTGAATATTGTCTAGTTGTCTCTTAAGTGCTTGACTGTAAATACTAGGACTTTCTGTGAAACCTTGAGGAGCTCGTGTGAATTTATAGCTCCTTCCATTTAAACAAAAACCGAAAAGGTACTGGCTATCTAGATGAATCGGAACACTGAAAAATGCATTCTTGAGGTCTATTACCGTAAAAAATGTAGCTTCAGAATCAATAGCTGTCAATAGGGATGAAATATCTGGGACAACTGGGTACTGGGGAATGATACATTTATTAAGTTCTCGAAGGTCAATCACTAATCGATATACTGGAGGTGCATTTGGATCAGTACGTTTCATGACTGGAATGATAGGAGAATTACACACATTGGAGTCAGTTTCTACAACCACTCCTTGAGCAATGAGCTCGTCAATAATTTTGGATAAGGCTGCTACAGCCTCAGGTGGCAATCTGTACTGTCTGATTCGTGGCAGGACAACACCTTGTTTCAGAGTCACACGATGGGGTGTGATTTGCATACAACCTACATCAGTTGGACCTTGTGCCCATAGATGCTGCGGGACATTGGACAATCTTGGATCAAAATCTCGTAATACATAGTGGCCTTTAAAGTCCCTTAAGAACAATCGGATTCCTTCTGGGGAACAGCAAATAACTGCACCTAATTCTTTTAATGTCTTAATGCCTAACAAATTTTCTGGACATGACTTCGTAAGTAATAAATCAGTTGTTCGGGACAATGGACCAACTTCTAGAGTAACTGGCTTTGATATCTCGTTTACAATAGGCTTTCCTGAAAATCCAAGGGAAACATTTCTAGTGCCTGAGAGCGGAGCCCCTGGAACCTCGTCATGACTGATAGTAGTCCTACTTGCCCCTGTATCAATCAAAAACTTTCTGTCTTTCCCTAATACTTGACTATGTACATAGGGACCCTCTTGATCTACAGGTATCTCGATGAGAGGCAAGCCTACCTCCCTCTCTAGGCTGTTTCATGAATACTGTTGATACTCTGGATACTCTGTCTGAGCATACTGGTACATTTGCTGTGTAACATGCTGTGTTGCAGCTATAGGCTGCGGTGCTGGAACTGTCTGTTGTGCATTCTGTGGTGACTGAGAAGTCTGTGAAACTTGCTCTTGTCTAGGCGGACGTGGTCTTTCTTTAGTCTTACCAGTGGCTATGTTGTGTTTCAGAACTGCGCACTCGTTTATAAAATGACCTGGCTGTTTACAATAATTGCATGTCCCTTTAACGGGAGCTGCAGGATGACTGGCTTGATTCGGACCCCTCTTCTGACTGTCTTGTGGAACAGATTGTGCAATTAATACTTTCATTTTTGTATCTTTCATACGTTTCCTTTCGTGTTCTTGCTCTTCCCTGATTCTATTCTGGTGATACTGGAGCATCTGGAGCATTTGGGACGGAGTATTAGCTTGCCAGGTACTTTCGACTTTCAAAACTCGGTTTTTAACTTGTGGACTTGAATTCTCGACTAGTTTAGTAACAAAAAGATGAGGGTATGACTCGCTACCTGTCTTCAAACCACTGTTGATGATAAAGCATTTCTCAAATCTAGAATAAAAATCACTAGTGTCTTCATCCTGTTTCTGTTTGCATGCTGAGATTGCATCCCAGTCTTCCTTTTTCGTGGCTAATAACCTAGGCAAAACCTGAATCAATAACTCTGGTAATTCTTTACATTTCTCTCCTAGACCGGTACCTGGTACTCGTATCTTATCTTCAGCTTCTAGAACTGCCCAATCGATCTTTTTCTCTCCCACCTCCCATTCTTTTTCTTTGAGTTTTTCATATATGCCCGCAGGCAACAGGACTTTTAACATTTTAATTATATCTGGATACGTGTATTCTCCCATACGGAGCATGTCTTTTAATTCACGGTGGAACCCTGCTGGATCTTTGTCGTGACAGGGAATTAACTTTTTCATCTCTAAGAGTTCCATCTTCGTAATCGGGGTGTAAACAAATACTCGTTGCATTTCACCATCTGGTGTCCTAACTGGGTGTACTTCTCGTAACGGATGCTGTCTATCTATGTAAAACGGTTTACTTTCCGGGGGTGAGACGTGAACAAAATGCGGGTTCAGAAACGTTCTATACTTGTGGCGCTGTTCTAGAATGACACTAATTAAGTCGGTACCTAGACCTTTCCATTTATACTGGAGTAACTCGTTCAGGACATCATGTAACGGACCTGGATCAGAATGCTGACCCTCATACAGTGTAATGAGGTGCTGGATCATATACATACCCACCAGTCGCTGCTCGGCTGGGGGCAGTTTCAGAAACATTTGTGCCACTATTTCGTCTGGAAAAGTGGTAGAATCAGTAATCCATCGGACTGCTGATCGGGCTAGTTCTTGTTCATGCATGGTACTAAGTTCACTATAACCGATACGTGATTTCAGAATGTGATCGGTAGCTTGAAATACTTGTTCAAGAGAACCTTGTTCTGGTGCTGGAGGATGAAAAACTTTCTTGTGTTCTAGGCGTAAATGTCGGTCTGGAAATCTAGATTTACCTACATACGCTATTCTGGCGGTATTCTCGTCTTCTATTTCTTCGGTAGAAGAGTCGTTTTCTTTCTCGCTTACTTGTGCTGTTTTACGTTGCACGTGTAACCTTATTATTTCTTTACGGATTTTCTTGTACATACTCTCTATACTACCGAGTGTCTTATGTCTACCCTCGGCTATATTATCACTCCACCTTGTCAGGACTTTCATTTCGGTCGGATCTTTAGTCGGACAATCTTGTTCCCTTATTAAGCAATTGATTAAAAACTTTAATAGCATGAGCTGGGTCTCAGCTTTCCTGAGAGACATGATTTCGCCAATACTTTCTGGATCATCCCCTGTACGGATGAAACGATATATTCTGTCTAGATCTTCTTTCATATTCGGTAGGGTGTCCAAATACTCGGTCACCCGTCTTACACGCAATGAATATAAAACCATATTATCATCGCCTGGGACTGGATCATAACGGCATTCGGTAAGAGCTCGTCTGATTTCTGCAACGGACTGGTATTTGGGCGTACGCTGTAACGCACGTTCATGTAACTCGACTAATGTTACACGTTTGTGTGGCGGCAGGGTACCAGGAGGACCTCCTCCCGCGGCCCCTAAACTGGAATCGTCGACTGATACTCTTCGTGCTGGCAGAGTGATCAATGTAGCGGGTACTTGTAATGTAGGCTGGACCGGGGGTACCGTAACAGGTGCTGTAACAGGTGCCCCGGTGACTGGAGGAGCAGGAATTACATTATTTACAGGAGCTGGCGGAACAGGGTTTGCATATTCTGGGACTGTGTCGTCCAAATAGGACGAGAGAAAAATATCAGCTGCGGTCGGTTTGTGACGTAGCTTGGTCGGAACTAAGGGTGGCGGAAAATTACTGGATGCCTCCGGGGTTGCTTTTGGCAAGCCCTCGGCAAGAAGAGGATACATACCCTTAATGAGGGCATTTCTCTCTCTGTCTGACTGTTCGGCTTTAACTCGTTCACCTATTTCTATTAATTCCCTTTCTTGGGCTCTTTCAGAGGATTCTCTACTTAATTCTGACTTTCTGATTTCTTTTTCTGTTCTTCTGTGAGATTCTTTGCGCCATAACTCGATGGCATCTTTCTGGGACTGTCCGGATTTCTTTTTCCATAATACTTCTTCTACTCGCATGATGCACTCGGCATCCCATGTACCCGATACGGGCCATCTATACTTTTCCTCTAATTCCTTGGTGTACTCCACCCATAAGTCTAGATATAATATGGCACTTATGCCATGCTTATGATACATAAAATGACCTGGACTGTCCCTAGGCGGGACAGGAACTGCTTCCTCGAGCAGACCTTTTCTAGTTTTTAACTGACGTAACTTAGAGAACAGAGGCATGGCTGAACTGGAGTCTAGACACAATACAATACACAATGAACACAATAATTACTTGAAAGAACAATTCATTCATACCACGACATTGAAAACACATGGAATAACATTTAAAATAACAGTTCGGACAAGATACTACCTGAAATACTGAGAACAGAACACATGAATTTTCTCGAGAACAGAACTTACTAGAACAGACTAGATGCACTGCTGAAACAGTACGAAACTTACCGGTCTCATAAAGAGACACGTCAGGACCCGCATCCACCTAGGTGGACACTTCGTGTTGGATCTGTGTACCCAAACCCACGGACCAGAGACAAATTAATTGACCCTGTCTAGATACTACCCCAGCAACGGTACTCACCGGGCAGCAAGAACGGAAGGCCTCGGACTGGACTGGACTGCTACGACGACGGACTACGAACTTCGGACTTCAGTTACGGGTGGGCCTCCGGATACCTCGGACCTTGGACTCTCGGCTTGGGCTCTGGTCGGGACTCGCCGCGTTCCTCCACCGCCTCGTCTGGATGCTGGACCGCAACCTCCGTCTCCTCCGTGGGCCTGAGGGATACTTGAAGCAGAAATATCTGCCACTGCGCAGGATGGTTCCGTCACGACTGCAGAGGATCAGGGGGCTTGCGTGGCTTCTCCGGCGCGTGGGGAAAGGGCAAGTCCCTATTCGGGCGCCATTATGTGGTAAATAAATAATTAATTACCGGTACTATTTTTCAGGATACTCATACAAATAGATAGCTCAATAAATAAGAGTCAAGATACGAGGTAGCTAGAGTTGACAGGCTTTAATTAAGCATAAAGGACTGGAACAGGACAGCCTGTACGGGGATGGGATGGCAGCTGCCTGGGGCAGGGACAAAGGAATGGTAACTTTTAATAACAGTGCACAATATTTATAGTTAAACAATAGCATTACAGTTAATACAGTAGGCGTAGCAGTGGGCGGAGTTCGTAGCAGTCGCGAAAGATAAGGCATAAAGTGGGTGTAACAAGAGGCGTATACATAGACATGTGATGTAAACGTAACAGAATATGTCATAAAAGGGGCGGAAACATGGAGGGGGCTACCTGAGCAGCTGGGACCTCTAACCTAGTGGTGCGCGCAAACTGACAATGACGTGTTACTAGGGAGAACTGGGGGGCTATGACTTCTGTGCTAGAAGAGGAGACGAAAGTCTGGAGTGTCAGAGCGACATGTACCTAAAGCCTATCTAGTATCTCGTGTTTAGAGAACATGTTGATAGAATCCAGAAGTTATCAGGGCAAAGGCTAACAGACACTAAGACTGGTGCATGCATTATTCTACATGTAGTGCGTGCTGAGGAATATTAAATGACCATTAATACAGTATTTCTCTTACATGGAGACGTAAAGGCTAGACCATGACTGAAACTATTGATGCGGTGCAGTAGCTTAGGAATGCAGAGAAGGAGGGCTGGACTGATAACTAGAATCATAACATACTCTTGGCAGACTGGCAGGCAGAGCCAGGCCGAGCCGGGCACTGTGAGGCATGAAAGTAAGCTAAGGGTCAGGGATACAGGTGGGGGCTGTATCGCTCCTCGGAGAGGGTTCAGGAGACAGGAGCTGAATCTGAGTCCGGGCCCTTCTGAGGCCTAGAAACGGGTATAATTCAATGAATTAACGTGCACACTGTAAAATGTGGCAACGTAGCTTTACATAGGCCTGATATTCGTTGTATTCACGAGAACTGGAAACTGACGTACTAGAGATGGACACAACTGTAATTGAGTCTTTAATTGATCAGAGGGGAATACATGCATATCGATCATGCACATATGACATAACATGGGGAACACGTAGGCACATATAACATGGCAAAATTTACTTTTCCACATTCCCTCCTTGTGCCCTACGTTTCCATCAGGAAACATCTATATTCATGATACCATCTATCATTTCATATAGCATCATTTGCTCGTCTCGAATTGTCTTGGAACGGGACTTAGGACTAGGAATACAAGAGGTAGCACAAATGCCACAAATCGCAGGGCCACATTGTATACAGAGGCAGCAACTGAATATGATCATTACTGCAATACCCTACGAGATCGTCGCATCGTGCCTTTGCAAGAACAGACTTCCTACGGAACCTACGCACCGGAATCCATACAAGTGGCCTTCCTCCCCTTACAGACCGGATTCGTCGCATCACGCCCGCTGCTGCAGCGGGACTGTCGCATCGCCTCCCCAGGGTCTCAGGAGCAACGCATCGCTTGTGTTCCACCGCACCAGCTTCTGCTTTTTGGAACTTTGTTGCAACTAAAAGGTACTGTGAGTAAACGTGACGCAACTGTGAACTTTTCACACATCAGTAGAGAATTCTATCGCAACGTAGAGAATTCTAACGCAACCTTAAGAACTCTTTTTGAAACCATATTCTTGAACTGTGTATGTTGGATTTTTGTCGTTTTGGTCTTGTGTAGTTTAGATTAAAATACCTTTATTTTTCTAAACTGTTGTGGAGTCAGTTTGTGGTGTTTTCACTGTGTTACTGTGAGTGTTGGTACAAATACTTTACGCATTGCCTCTGGTTAGCCTAGACTGTTCGTGCCAAGCTACCTAGAGGGTGAGCAGGGGTTATCTCAGAGGGTTATCTCCTTGCCCTGACTAGAAGCAAGGGTCCCTATTTGGACAGTGGTACATACCTCTGCCAACTAGAGACCCCCAGATCTAACATTGGTGGTCAGGCGGTGGGATTTGAACTTGTATTTGTACTTGACCCACAGTAATTGGTGTACATCACTAGTGAGTGCAGACCACTACGCCACCACATACTGTTTTTTTTTTCCGGTGTCCTCCTGGAAGTATTTTTGGATATTGAGACTCTGGCTAGTGTTGCACCTGTAAAATCCTGCCAAAATGGAAGTCAACTTTTTCCACCTGTGCATCTACACAGAAGAGGAGATAAAAGCCTTTTGCAAGAAGAGGGGGCTGCCTGTGGAGAAAGGTTCCACAAGGAGGGATCTTGAGGCATGCCTATATTCCCATGAGGTCAGAATTTGGGAAGCAACATTAGCAGATGATTCTGAGGAGGAGGACTTCTCTGATAGTGAGGAAGAGAAAGATGAATGGCTCCTTGCTTCTGAGCAAAGGTGCAGAGAATTAGACCGGCTAAACATGGAAGGTATGATCCGGTGGGCCTTAGCCCAGAAAGAAAAATGGGACGCTCAAGGAAGGAGCTTTGCTGAGTTGGAGGTGGAGTCCAGCTCAGATGGTGGCAGCATGTTTATGATATCTAGTGCTGAGAGAAAGGTACAAACAACCAGAGATGTGGCGCCTGACTTGAGGGAGGGGGTCGACATACACCAGGGGGTTCAGGTTTATGATGTAGTTCCAGTGGAGTGCAGTGTCCCTGAAGTAGATTGGGGGACTGGCACAGGGGACCATATTCCTAGTGGTGGGAGGGACACTCTACTGACTCTAGAAGAGAGGTACAGGGAGAGGGGTTCCCCCATGGTAGAAACCTTGGTGTGTGTGTGTGAAGACCAGCCAGAAGAGTGTGGGTTGTGTGACAGAGACAGTCAGATACTGCCTTGCCAGTCTCAGGAGAGTGGTGTGGGGTACTTGTGTGAGGCACTGGAGGGTGAGGCAATGGGTAGCTTGGTTAACAACTGTGGGGGGCTGTGTGATTCATTTGTTGGAGAGCATATTTTAAGTCCCTGTTTTCCAGAGCTATGCCAACACCCAGTGGAGTGTGAGTTCTCTGATCCCAGAGAGCTTGCGTTGGAGGCAGACCTCTTGGTGGATTCCAAAGGGTCTGAAGAGGCATTGGGGAGTGATCCCAAAAGGAGTGGCTTAGATATCTTCCAGACCTGTGTGGTGGAAGTGGTTCAGTATAGCCCAGTTAGGTCCCAGTGTAGTGGGAGGGGTGTAGGGGCTCATGTCCGGTCTCAGTGGAGAAGGAATGAGTGTGGGACGGTGTGTCTCATGGTGCCCAAAACCCAGTCTCAGGGCCTGGAGGGTTCCTTAGGGGAACACCAGGCTGGGGACCTAGACTGTACTTGTAGGCCATTTGAGGAGGATCTCCTAGTGTCTGGTGAACGGGGAGTGCCTGTAACCAGGCCTCCATCAGTTCTGGTGTCTGGCAGTGCCGCTCCTTTTGGGAGGGGACAGAAGTCCAGACTGAGGGGTGAGAGGGGGAAGGAGTCCCCAGTGGGTGAACCAGTGGGTCAGGGACCAGTCGGAAGGGCTGAGTCCCCAGTGAGTGACCATGGTGACCTCACTTCTGTCCTGGGGGATCTTCCCGCACTGTCAGGTGGACAGGGGTCGGGAGATCTGCACCAGGCAGACTGTCATAGGACACATGAGTTGTGTGTCACCCTCAAGGGGGTACTATGGGAGTCCCCAGAAGTCCTGGCGTGCCAGGCAAGTGTACAACCGCAGGTATTGGTCCCTGGGTTGGGAGACCAGGTTCAGGATTTGCCTGACCTGGAAGGAAGGACATCTGTAACCAGTGTCCTGACCAATATGGTTCCCAGGGGTACCCCTCCAGTAGGGAGGGTGCAGCGCTCTGGAAGGGTGTGCAGAGGGAGGGAGTCCTCGCCCCTGACCCCGGTACAACCTGAGGGGTTAAACCCTAGGTTGGGAGACCAGTTGCTGGAGGGAGCTCCTGGACTGGTAGGAAAGTTGTTTTCTTGGTTGTCTTGGTGGACAGGGTTGCCCCTGGAAGGAGGGCAGGAGTCTCACCTGGGGGGTGGACTGGGCCACACCGTTGTGTTGGCCAGGTGGGTACTGTCTACCAGTATAGGCACCTCAGTGAGTAAAGTCCTGGTGCACCAGGCAAGTGTTCCACCGCAGGGGTTGGTCCCTGGGTGGGGATGCCAGGTTCAGGTGTTGTCTGACCTGGAGGCTTTGGAGCCTAGGTTTGAGATCCAGGTCCGGGGTGTCCCCCCTGACCTGGAATACCAGTTGCAGGATAGAACCCCTGAACTGGTGGGTGAATGGTGCAGGACACCTGCCACAGGTGCCCTGGTTATTCTAGAAGGGGGTACCACTCAAGGTGGGAGGGTACAGAGCCCCAAGGAAGAGGAGGACCGGGTGTGGAGAAGCCCACCTCAGCCTCCTGTTCAGCCGCCGGATACAGGTCCGGGACTGGTGGGTCAGTGCCAGGATGTTAGACCTGACATGACAAGAGAGGGAGTGGACAAAGGGTGCCAAGCTGCTGGGGCTACTGCCCCCCACCCTCTGACGCCACAGGGGTTTGAGCGCCCTGAGAGGCATGAGGCCTGGGTCTCATCCCTGATCACTGTTGGTGGTCACTGTGGCTTGCTGTCGGTCTGTTGGGACACACCGGTGAGCAAGTTAAGTTTAGGTACTGCACAGGTGGTGTCCACAGGTGAGGAGAAGGGTTCCACATGGATTGGCATGGTGGACCCTGAGAGTATGGATAGAGTGATCCAACCGGGTTTAGGACGGCGTAGAACAGGACTGCCCTGCTGTGTGGGCCAGTTTCCATGTTCTATCGCCTTAAGCAGGAAATCCCAGCGAGGTATAGTTTGGTCTACCCTGGCTTTAGGCTGGAAGGGGGTTGTGTTGGAACTGGCCCTTCTTGCAGGGTCATCCTCAAACTTTTTGCTTCTTCCTCCCTTATTTTTCCTGACCCGTGGCTGTTGGCAACAGGACTCTGCACACTTTACCACTGCTGATCAGTGCTAAAGTGCATATATTCTCTATGTACATTGTTATCATGATTGGATATACATGATTGGCATATTTGTATCACCATGAAGTCCCTAGTAAAGTGCACTGGGTGTGCCAGGGCTGGTGATGACAAATGCTACTAGTGGGCCTGCAGCACTGATTGTGCCACCCACAGGAGTAGCCCTAAAATGATGTCTCAGGTCTGACACTGCAGTGCCTGTGTGCAGTTTAGAACTGCCATGTCCTCCTGATCAGTGTCCCCACTGACCAGGCCTAACCCTTCCCTTTTTGTGCACATCAGTCACCCCTATGGAAGGCCCAAGGTACCCCCCTGGGCAGGGTGCAGTGTATGTGAAAGGTAGAGCATGTACTGGTGCAGGTAACATGTTCTGGTAGTGAATTACAGCCATTTTCGTTTTTCACTATTGTAAGGCTATCTTGCTCCATAGATTAACATGGGGGATGCTGGCTACAGTGGTTAACAGCATTTCTTCCCATAGGAACAAGATAGGACATAAGTATCTAGTATCCCTGAACTCAGAATTTAATAACACATCTTTTAGGAAAGGTTGTTTTTAAATCCTGTGTTTGAGAACAGCACTTTTAGAAAGTTGCTGTTCTCTTGTCTGACCCTTCTGTGTGCCTGGGTCTGTTTGTGTATTGACTGTCTGGTTTGAGAGTGACAGGGGCTGGGGAATTCCCCAGTAGGCTGGCTGAGTCAGCCCTAGGCTGAATGACTGCATTTGCAACTTGAGTGGTGGGAGGAGTTAGCACCTGGGCCTGAATAGGACTGTGCCTGCCCCCCACAGTGCTGGCTCCACCCCCTGTGGTGCGTCTGATGTCTCTGCCCTGCACTGTGAAAGGAGAGAAGGAATCATGTCAACAAAGTGCTCCAGGGCTGGGCTTTCCCCCCACAATGCTGGCTCCACCTCCTGCTGGGTGGCTGAGGACCCTGCCTCTCACTCTGAAAGGAAAGAAGCAGCCAGCAAAACAAAGTACTCAGGAAACACCCAGAACTGGTTCAGACCGGGCTCAGGGCCCACATGCACAGAGAGAACAAAGACTTTAGGGGTATAAGTACAGGACCCCTGACAACAGAAAATTAGATCATCCTGGAAATCAAGAAGGAACCTCTGCCAAGGAGAAAGCTGAAACTGAAGAAGGAAGATTGTCCTGCTGTTGCTCTGCTGGACTGACCTGTTGCTTTGCTGCCAAGGAGAGGGGAAGGACTTTGCTGCTGAGCTGTGTCCCCTGTCTTGAAGGAATCTCCAAGGGCCTGAGAAGAGCTGGCTCCCTGTTTTGAAGTCCCAGGAACAAAAGGACTTCACCCCCAGCTTCCATGAACTCTGCTGAGAGAGTTCTGTCCTTCCTAGAGTGCTTGATCCAGTTGTGGGGCCTCTGGAAGTTGTACCTGAGCTGGGAAGCTTGAAACTAAGCTTGAGTGACTTTTGAACTTGAAAAGTGTCGCATCGCTCGCTTGCGGAGCGCATCCCCGACAGTGCGAGAAGTTTCCCACCGCTACGGAGGTCGAGATCGTCGCAGCGCCTGACGCCGCTGCCAGAGACGTCGCATCCTTCGTTTGCGGGACGCACCAGACCGGTGCGGGAGAATCGATCATCGCTGCGAGTATCGTCGCAGAGCCTGTCGCCGCTGGGTGAGAACGCCGCACCGCTTGCTTGCGGACCGCATCACGTCGCTGCGAGCATCGTCGCAGAATCAACGCATCGAGGAGCTGCGAGAGAGAGGATCACCGCTGGACCGCGCATCGTCGCCCCGGAGATCGTCGCAGCCGCTACGAGATCGTCGCATCGTGCCTTTGCGAGAACAGACTTCCTACGGAACCTACGCACCGGAATCCATACAAGTGGCCTTCCTCCCCTTACAGACCGGATTCGTCGCATCACACCCGCTGCTGCAGCGGGACTGTCGCATCGCCTCCCCAGGGTCTCAGGAGCAACGCATCGCTTGTTTTCCACCGCACCAGCTTCTGCTTTTTGGAACTTTGTTGCAACTAAAAGGTACTGTGAGTAAACGTGACGCAACTGTGAACTTTTCACGCATCAGTAGAGAATTCTATCGCAACGTAGAGAATTCTAACGCAACCTTAAGAACTCTTTTTGAAACTATATTCTTGAACTGTGTATGTTGGATTTTTGTCGTTTTGGTCTTGTGCAGTTTAGATTAAAATACCTTTATTTTTCTAAACTGTTGTGGAGTCAGTTTGTGGTGTTTTCACTGTGTTACTGTGAGTGTTGGTACAAATACTTTACGCATTGCCTCTGGTTAGCCTAGACTGCTCGTGCCAAGCTACCTAGAGGGTGAGCAGGGGTTATCTCAGAGGGTTATCTCCTTGCCCTGACTAGAAGGAAGGGTCCCTATTTGGACAGTGGTACCTACCTCTGCCAACTAGAGACCCCCAGATCTAACAGGTGCAAATTCAAAACTCAATCCACAGTTTAAATCCCAAGTAATACCTTGTTTAGAAAAATACCGGTTTAAAAATATGCCCAGAGAACCGAAGCCCAATGAGGTCAACTGTAAGTGATTATTACTGCAAACGTTATTGTTAGCTCTGTTCTACCAGGAGATTACAACGCTTTGTTGTAAAGTGAATGGAAAGGAGCAAAAGAAGTTCCAGTAGAACTACTCGAGTGTATGCAATTGCAAACATGTGTGGGTTCTGCCACAACAACCTGACAGAGATTTAGGGGATTATTTCGAGTTTAGCACATGTGGCACATCAACTAAAACTAGGCAGTTTTCCCTTCCTTCTTCTTTAGAGGCTATTTTTGGCAAGTGTCTCCTATCCGCCAAACTCTAAATAGGCTCCTTAGTTCCATGTACAATCTACGAATCATTTTCATTAAGCTGATTCTTCAGTTTTGTGCTGCCAAGGAAGTGGTTGGGATGAAGTCACCCCACTGTTATGTCCCAACTACTTTTTTTTCTTTTTGTTAAAATGACATTTCTCAATGCACGTATTATGAGTCAGTAGTTGTCTGGATCCTATAACTTTGTTGCATCGTATTATATTAATGGCAGCATACTTCTACTTTACGTCTTTATGTGTTCTTCATTTACCAAAAACTTTATTTTAAAAGGTTATCTTCCAACTCGTTTGCAGTGTGTTTGTACATTTATTTCCCCGTATCTTACTAAAGTTATTACATGTTTCTAGTATTCTTCCAGCAAATTGAACGCCTTCAAAAAAAGTTACCCATGTTGCCCGTTTACACAATCTAGATTAGGGTATAGCTGAAGTCAATGAAAGAACCTTCGTACCCTTTCACTTGCTCCATGTAAAAACAATCACCCAATTTCAGGTTCAAGTACCAGGGTTGACTTCTATCCATCATGAAAATACTTATGTTGTTTTTATTTTCCACGTCTAGATTTCTGATTATGAGACTGCATTGTTATAGCTGGTTCTCCATGATTCAAATAATCCCCAGTTTTTCTTTTATTTCTGAATGCCATGGGCTCTCCACCGGTAACAACCGTGCACACTAAATCTAAATTCAAAATATTAGGTCTGCATAGATACTTCCATGCAAAGCCAGGTAGAGTGGGCGCTAGTCTCCTTATAGTAATGTCATAATTTAGCTAATGACTGCTGAGATGCAATTATTATTTTGCATAGACGTGAAAAAAGGCAAGCGTACGAATACATTTTATTGTTAAATTAGTTAAAGTAAAACAATGCTTCTCTCTGCAAACTGACTATTTAAAAATGAAAAGAAATGCTTGAAATTATTTTAAAACATCGGATATATAATCCCCATAAAATGTTGCATTCATAATTTCCTATAAAGTAGCAAATAGTACTGGACAAGCAAGAAACCAGAAATACATCATACTAAAACACCTTGTAATCATTCAGAATCCTTCCCAGCAATATCAGTGCTTAATTTGAGCCGGTGCTTTCCAGTGCTCAGCACCAGCACTTAACTGGTTTTCGGTGCTCGGCACCAGCACCGAATTGTCATTACCATACTTACAACAGTCCACCATATGGTGGAGCTGCTCATCTAATTTAGAGATGAGCAGAACAACGATAGTTTAGGACTACAATACCGCCCACTGAGTGTGCAGAGATTTGGCTACACCGTGTTCTGCGGAGAACGCGGAGTAGGCAAAACTCTGCACACTCCACAGCGGAGTGGAGTTGACCAGCCCCCACCTCCATACCCCCTATTTAAAATTAATTAAAACTACATTTAAAGGTAAAAGAAAAAAGACTTACCTTGACTGCGGTGTCTCAGGGCTGCTGTCCTCCTCTTCCTCACGTCTCAGGGTGATCTGCGCATGCGCGCATGCCCGCACATGCACATTCCTTACGAGAAATGCACATGCACAATTTTTGATTATTTCTTAATAGGGGGAGTGGAGGCGGGCGGTGGAGCGGAGTGGAGTTTGTTACCAACTCTGTGGACCTCCGCATAGTCCTGCACTGCCAGCTCCGCCCAGGGTTATACAATATACATTAAAATTGCTAATACCTGCCTCCTCAGCCATTCCTTTAGCTTTGAGGACCTAGAATAAACTGTCGCATTTACATGCGAGAGAGATGGTTAGTAGTTGTTTTGGCAGCAATTGCAAGGGCGATGGGTGGTGCAAGCTGCAGTGGCCTCCTGGTCAGAGCCCTTGCACTTAATATTTTACAAATTAAGCACTGAGTAATAGTGGCATAGATGTTTACTAGTTACATTTTTAACTACCAAGTTAATTTCTAGCAGCGCATTTAAATCAAGATAATCTCGTGAGTTTCTAATTTTTTCGCCACCAGTTTTAAGAGCTTTGTATAGCTGCAGTTCAGAGGGATACCCGATGACTTAAAAGCATGTGATTACAGCTTGCCAGCACGTATGAACTCTCCACTGATTAGAGTGTTTTTAACAGTCCATTCCTTTCTTTCAGTAGTGCTGGGCAGACACAGGTCAGGTGAATAATATTTCCCTCCCCTGTTTTACACTGTCTGCAGCAAGTACTTTTTATATCCTGGACCAAAGGCTTCGCATGGGTAGACCAGAGAGGACACCAAACCACAACCTGATGAAATCATCTTTTAGATGTCTCTCCCGTTCTATCTCTAAATAGGGCAGCGGTTCGAGAATGTTGTATTCATTTGGTATCATCCAAGCACGAGATCTGCATGCTAGGATCTCTTTGTCTTTTAACAGTGAGGGTATTTTCCTCAAACCTTTGATAGCTTTTTTAAAAGACTCTAAATGCAAGGACATTTCCCATAAGAGGCGAACTGCCAGATCTTCAATCTTCTCTTCTAAATACTGCCCTGATGGGGCGTTTGCATACAGTTCTAAATCTTGCCAGAGAGCTTGACATAGTTGATTTGATCCATATGACTTTATTCATTTGCATATTCTAAATATATGTTCCTTTCCTAGCAATAGATTGATTTACTATACCAAACTCTAGCACTATATGGGCTGGTGAAATATTGCGGGGAGACAAAAAAGCTATTTAAATGTCTCGTGAACAGTCACATTTAAACTTGAAACGTCTTGGGCGTGGTTTGCACGCCGAGGGAAAATGGCGTACCTTGTGTGAGCTCCGCCGCTACGCGGGACTCAATCTACATTTTAGCACCTCTTTCCTTGGTTTTGCTAGCGCTAAAAGACAGTTTCTTGCCTCCTACGATGCGGTGGGTCTTAAGACCTATTTTTGGATACCTGCATCTCGTCGCTGAGCCACTTTCTATTTACGGCAGTTTCACCCTGTTAGGGACGCGACCGGCCGCCATTTTATGTCGCCATAAGTTGGCAGGGTATGCTCAGACGTGAGTCCCTTGCTCACTTTCCACTGTATTCAAGCAAGCCTGGCTGAAGACGGCTGGAATGCCAGAAACCGGTCCTAGGAAGCTTGTTTCCGGTCCAGGGAAGGCATGGCTTGGCAGTTCGGGCTGGACTGTTCCCATGAGGCACAGGGTCAGACTGATTTGCATATGGCCATGTCTGAACTGGGGTGGCAGAGTGGGCTAAAGAACGGTGATGGATTAAACCCAGATCTGTTGACTGGGTGTGAGTGTCAGATTGGTTCAGATGCTCCGTACATCACCACCCCCTTTCGTACCGCTTTGTCGCCATAAGTTGGCAGGGTATGCTCTGACGTGAGTCCCTTGCTCACTTTGCCACTGGATTCAAACAAGCCTGGCTGAAGACGGCTGTAATGCCAGAAACCGGTCCTAGGAAGTCCCACCCCCTTTTGTACCGCCTCTATGTATGCCACATTTCAAGTGTGAATGAATCTCTGCACAGGGTTTTTATAGATGTTACAGAGTAGGGGATATTGTAAAAGTTGGCGAACACCAAATATGCAACTTTTTTGGTATTTGCAAATGTTTAAACCACTCATTCTTGCCTTGGGCAAAGTCAGAGATTAGTTACCTAGAGCATTCCGATCTAAGTTGGGGAGGCATTAAATTCAAACTTGGCAGGGGTATAGGGGAATGTGTTTGTCAATAGGGGAAAATATTACCAAACCTGAACATAACTGTGTACGTGGTGCTTTTAACCATCTGTAAATAATGAAGATTGTGACTATCCCTATGAACTTACATTTCCTTGTATGACAATTAGTCCCGCTGGTTGAGAAGGAACCAAGGGGCCTAATACGAGTGAGAAACAATGGAGGGCAGTACCAAGAGGTATCAGAAGCAACATACAGATTATAACACATCCTCCAATCAGAGGAAGCAGAATGTTTTGAAACAATACATTTACAATGTGAGTGTTGGAAAGTGGGTTACTAGTAGTGGTAAATATGCATCTACCACTGGCAAAAATACCGCTAACACAACATAGCGCTCAGAATAGGTCTTCGAAAATGATCCCATACTCAAACTATGGTAGCTTGGCTCCGAGCAGGTAGGCTTAACTTCAAAGCCAGGTATGAAAATCATTTAAAAGCACCAATTCAGTAAATAATTAAGACATAACAATCCAATGTGAATTTTTAACAACAGGAAATATTTTTATCTTCAAGATGATATCAAAACAAAAAAAAATCCAATGTAGGGAACTGGAAGTATGGATTTTTTAAGATTTAGTACTATATAGAACATAGAAACATATACCACCTATTGAGACATCTGGTCGTGCTAGACCGTGACAAAGTCAAAATTTCAGGCCGACCGCGATGGAGCCTTATGCAGCTACCTCTTGCAGTAGGTCTTGGTCAAAGTTTTTACCTTCTGACTTCGAAACTTTTATTGAAACTTTCTTCTCTTGGCCCCTCGAAGCTCTCAGCCAGTCCGGTGACGGTTCACCGGCTTGCCTTGTGACAATCTCCTGGTCAAAATGATGGAAGCTTTCCAGCGGGATGAACTTAGGATCAAGGCAGGCTCTAGTTGAAGGTGGGGAGCTTGACTCTCGTGGTTGATCCCGGCCACCTCTCATACATTCGGACCTAGATACGTTTACTGAGCTTTTTCTTCAGGAGTCCCTTGATGCTCTTTACCAGGCCAGCTTCAGTAGGGGCTTGCTGGCTTGGGTTTCAGCCAAATCCCGGTCACGCTCTGGATTCTCAGAACTCTAGATCTTTTCAGCGGGGCAAACGTGAATGACAGGCCGGCTTGTGGTTGAGGGTCACCGGCTTAGTTGGCCAGGTCATGGGTCCACTTATGGAGCTTTCTTCCAAAGTTCTTCAAACTTCTGGAAATTCTTCCTGAAGTTCCTTTGAGAGTCCCAAAGTGTCCAACGGTCTGGAAGCTCCAGGATGGTGGTTGGGGGTTTGTGACTTCAATTCCCACAATCCACTTGGACTAAAACCTTACAAATCCACTGGTAGTACTCCAGGCTGGGTATTCTTGGTGGCGATGGTCCAGGTAAGCTCTGTTAACCTGTAGCTTGCAGGGAGTCTCCTATTTAGTCCTTCTGAAGCAAGGTGGTTCCACAGGGCTGTAGTTCTAGATTGTGCAGCAGGCGCAGTTAGTCAAAGTGCAGCGCCTGCTTGGTGCAAATCAAATTTCTCAGCATGAACCCTTCTTCTTCGTCTTCTTGTTTCAAGCAGCAGATCTGAGAGGCTCTGCCCCTCTGAAATACGCATTTGAAGTTCTCTGGGTCAAGCATGATGGGCCAGCTGTCCATTGAGGTGCAGGGCAACACCACAGAGTATGTGAATATCCTCCAAAGTATGGCCCTATCGTCTCCCAAAGAGCACCATTTCCCCAAAATTCAACATGACAGATTTTTCAGCAGTGAGACAAGAGCAGGCTTTGCCAATCTTCATGATGGTTCATCTCCATACCGTCTCTCCACCTTGCATCTGCTCATACCTTCCTTAGTCCTGCCATCTGGCTAGGTTCAAAGAGTAGGGGTGTAAATGAAACCAACTTTTTTGCCTGTCTCCTCCTTCTAGAGAAGAGTTTTGTTTATGACCCGTCCTCCTGCTCTGGCATTCCTATGTAGCAGGACCCTATTCTCCAAGATTGGCTCTCTAACCCCAGGGGTTACTTATCACCTCATAAAAGTAACCTGACTGATCCACTTATCTCTGACCAATCAGAACAGAAAACTGGAAGGATGAATTTTGGCTTACAAACAAGAACGTCTTATAACTCCTTGTCTGTAAATTTTCAGATAAATTCAACAATATCATATTGATGGATTTATCAATACCATTCTAGGAAGTATTTGAATTATATTTGTATGGCATCCTTGATGTTAATTATTATTTAATATCTTCCTGCCATGTTAACCTTTTTGGCTGGAGATCTGCAATGGGGAAAATGAACTGAGCAATTTCTCTAACACTTCGGCCTATAAAACATATTTTATAAGGTCCCTGCCTATATCTACAGGACCCCCCCACCCCCACACCCCTGGAACACCTAGGGCAGACTTCAGGGGTTCTGAATATGCCTAAATATTGTAGATCCTCCTTCCACAGTTCTCCTAGCACAAAAGTCGATTTTGGGGAGCACTTTACTGAAATGTGGGAAGTGAAATAGGGAGAGGATGTAGCCTTACGGTTAGAGCAGTCGACCTCGAAGCTGGGGAACCAGGTTCGAGTCTCAGCAACAACGCTCAACATCCTGTGATTCTGGGCAAATCACATAATCTTCCCTTGCCTAACAAAAATGAATGTTTCCATCTGTAACAAAACTGGTGTTAATGTAAAGTGCTCTGATATCCGATTTCCTGGGTCTAGTTTGCGCTATATAAAACTCTAAAAAAGAAATGTGCAATTTCACTAAGCCCACTGCATATAAAAAATATTTTTTAGGGACCCTCCTGCCCCCCACCCCTGGGACACATAGGGGAGGCTTGGAGGGTACCTAATATGCCAAAATATTGAAGTTATTTAATTTTAAGCTCCCCATACACAAAAGTTGAGCTTAGGCATAATTTGCATTTTATTTATTTTTAATATTTCTTTTTATTAAAACAAGGCATCAATAAACACAACGGTGCATAGTACAGAAGAGGGTCAATCAGCATCAACATTCAATACAAAAAATCTTGGTCGGGGGGGAGGGGAGCCATACATCAATATATTTAATGCTTATACAATCGGGTCATGGGGAAGTCGGAACATCAAGGACTACATTTGCAGGTGGTACACAAATATTCCCTCTGTATTCGTTCCCCGGGCCCCATATATTATTCCACTTCCGAGGACGACCCCATGCCAGGTAAACAGTTTTTTCACGGAACATACACCAATCCATACTTTCTTTCCATCCCTCTATCGTTGGCGGCCAGTCAGAACCCCAGAGTTGTGCTACATTTCGCTTAGCGATCATGGTCCCTAATGTGACCCACTGGGTCTGCGCAGTATTTAGCTCCGTGGGCTCCCAGATATTTAGCAGGCATCTCTTAGCCTCTGGCAAGAGTGCCACCCCTGTCACTTCATGCATAACATTGTGAACGGAGCCCCAATAATTCACCATATGTCGACATTACCAGATGATATGAAGGAACAGCCCCAATAGGCCACATCCCCGCTTACACAGACCCTCCTCCGCTAGACCCATTTTAATCAAACGCGGACCCGTGACATAAACTCTGTGGAGTGTCTTAAGCTAGACAGGTCTCAGTCTTGCTGGAATCGCGACCTCCTTCGGAGAGGAGATCGCCGATTGCCAGTCCTCATCATCAATTTCGAGGCCATCTCGGGTCCACCTCTCCCTCAGATCTACCAAAAGATCAACTCTGTGATTAATCAGTTTTTTATAAACCAGGGAAATGGTGCTATCGGGCAGATGTCCATCTAGTATACGGTCCTCCAAGGGGGACGCTTCCGGTATCCCCTCCCCCTCGGTGAAGACCGATCGCAGTGCAGGTCTGACCAGCGCATAACAAAAATACTCCGTACCACTCAGCTCATATTCCGTTTGTAGGTCAACAAATGCTTTACTCTTTCACTTCACCCAGAGATCACCTCCAATGGTTATTCCAATCAGTTCTCATTTATCAAAACCCTTCGTGTTCCATAGTTTGCCAAACCTATCCGAACCAAAGAGTGGGGCAGCTAAAGTCAAGCGGTCCTTCCAACCCAGCGAAGTAGTACCATCATGCCATATGCGCACCGCCACCCTAGTCGGCCCCGTCAGGTTTTTCTCCACTGATCTAGTGTACAGTGCTCTACAATTGCCACCCGGAAGCACCCACCTATCCATGGCATAGCCGGGGTCAGCCGCAGATCCATACGTACCATGAATTATAGCCCCTACCTGCGATGCCCAATAATATCTCTTGATGTCAGGGAGGGTGATCCCTCCGTCATACCACGGGAGCGTTAGCTTGGCCAACGCAATACGCGGCCTGGAGTCCCAGAGTAGTTTACGCTGCAAGCCCTCCAATTCGCGGAAATAGCTTGCAGGTACCACATCTAAGGTGTTTTGGAGGGCATAAATGAAACGCGGCAGGGACATCATTTTAAAAAAGGCCGCCCGTCCCAACATCGAAAGCGGAACTCTCTGCCACCCAACCACATCACTTTTCAGCCGAGCCAATGGAGGAAGAAGGTTTCGCTCATACCGGATCGTAGGATCCATGGAAATATAGACACCAAGATATTTGAACCCTTCCCTTGCAATTTGAATGGGGCAGTTCCGAGGCAAAACTGGGGCGTCTCCATGTAAGACATACAAATAAGATTTCGTCCAATTTATAATCAGTCCCGAATTTCTGCCATACGACGCCAACACATCACAGAGAACAATTAGAGACTTCCTTGGAGAAGAAAGATAAAGCAAGATATTGACAGCGTATAGAGAGATCCGATCCTCAAACTGCGGGGACCAACGAATACCCCTGATCGAGGGCTCCCAGCAGAGCCAAGCCGCTAATGGCTCAAGAGCCAGCGAAAACAGAAGGGGGGGAGTGGGCAGCCCTGCCTAGTGCCCCGCCCAAGACAAAATGGCGCCGAGACACGACCGTTAACGACTACCTGTGTGAGTGGTTCAGTATACAATAGACGTACCCAGCTAATGAACTCCGGTCCAAAACCAAACTTAGCCAAAACAGCCCATAAATACAGCAATTCCACTGTATCAAAAGCCATCGTCGCGTCGAGTGACGCCACGATTGCAGGCTCCCGCAAGGTATGAGCCCTCGCAAGAACCCCATGTAATCGCCTCAGGTTCAAGGCCGTATTTCGATGTGGAATAAATCCCGATTGATCGGGATGGACAAGCTCACCAATGACTTTGATCAATCTAATGGACAGCATCTTGGCCAGTATCTTGGGCTCAGCATTCAACAATGAGATCGGCCTGTACGAAGCGCAGCTAGTTCTGGGCTTCCCTTCCTTATGTATAACCACAATCGACGCCAGTCTCTGATCCCGGGGGAGAACACCACACTCTCGGGACTCCAAAAACATATCTCTCAAATAGGGGGCGACTCTATCGGATCAGAGCTTATATAATTCAATAGGGAGACCATTGGGACCCTTCGCTTTTCCAGTATTCAAGGATCCCACTGCCAAAGCTACCTCATCGGCGGTAAGTTTACCGTCCATAATGTCCCGATCCTCCACCGACAGACACGGAAGCTTAATATCCCTCAATAGTAGACACGAATCTTCCTCCGGTCTATCTGAAATGGACGTGTAAATAGTACGGAAGTATTCAGCGAAAAGGTCTACTATCCCCTGTGGGTCGGTCATACAAGTCCCGTTCGTAGCTTCAACCTCTGGGACGACCCGATCTGCTCTATCCTTCTTGTCCAGCAAGGCTATCAACTTACCGGCCTTATCACCTACATCATACAGACGCCCCTGTTGCTCCCGACCGAGAGCCCTCGCACTGTCAGTGACCAACGTCCTATACTCAAGCTGCTTAAGCTGTAAAAGATGCAATCTGGCACGGGTCACCTCCTGCTCCAATTCCGTTTCTATATTAGCTATTTCGGACTCAATTCTCACTACGTCCTCCTCCTTCTGCCTTTTAACACCCACGATCAGGGATAAAGCTTGACCCCTGACTACAGTTTTAAACGCCTCCCACAACGAAATCGATGACAAAACCGATCCCTCATTATCCTGAAAATAATGCTCAAACGCTTTTATCAAATCTTTCCGGATTTTGGGATCACGCAGGTACCAGGAATTAATGGGGGCCACTCTACCATTGGAGCCGGTAGCAAAGTCAAAACTAAGCCAAAGAGGAGAATGATCAGATATACCTCTGGCCAAATGTCGTACTCCAACAATAGACGAGGCCTGGGCCGCAGGCACCAGACCATAGTCAATCCAAGAGAGACTCCCATGAGCACCAGAATGAAAAGTGTATTGCCGTCGAGTAGGATGAAATAATCTCCAACTATCTACCAAACCCAGTGTCTCCACGAAGTCCGGCAGCCATCTATGAGCTCGCCTCCAATCCTTTGACGGAGATCTATCCAGGGTGCCAGAGACTACCGCATTGAAGTCTCCCCCCAAAATCAACAATCCACCAGGAAGGTCCAGTACAACCTTACCCAACTCAAGAAAGGTCGTATTCTGCAGGCTCGGGGGGACATAAACCGAGACCAGAGAGAGAGTACGCCCCTCCCAATGTCCCGAAACCGCAGAATATCGTCCTCTTTCATCCGCGACAACCAAGTCAACCACAAATGGGAGAGAACCCCTAAGGAGGATCCCAACACCCCGGGACCCAGAAGTAAAACACACATGCGCCACTAGCCGATATCCCTTCCTATTCATTGCCTTACACACATTTCCTGTAGGAGGACCACATCTGGGGAGTGTCTTTTAAGGAATTGTATGACCACACTACGCTTGATCTTGTCCCCCAACCCATTGACGTTCCAACTCAACTCAAAACCCTCAACCCCTTACCCCCCTTCATGAAACAGAAAGGAGATCCAACCCTCCTCTGAGCCCCGCACCTTACAGGAGTAAGTTTGAAAGAGAATGCCTTGTGAAAACACAGATACAACACCAAAAAACAACAATTCCCCCCACCACCCAAACGTCCTGTTACGCTACCCTCCCACTGCACCCCTGCTTACGACTTTCAAGTCTCCCCAACTCGCTGTGTGCCCGTCGCCCCCACATCTAGACTAAACTACAGAAAGTAAGTCAGAGGAGGAAAGAGGCCTACCGATAGCCTGTTTATCCCCCTTATGTTTCGTGCTAGGTGTGAATCAAAACAGTACAAACAAAAGGAAACCTTTCCCCTGTTTTCCCCGGGTCCCAGAACCACAGTCATCATTCTTGTTCTTGCGCACCCCCTTCTTCTTCTCCACTCTGTTTCTGGGGTTCCTGCTGGGCCTTCAAAGTGTCTAATCAGTCTGCAGCAATCTCCGGCTCCTCAAAAAAATAAGTTCTATCCTCATGTTCAATCCTCAGTTTAGCCGGGTAAAGCATAGAGTATTTGAGTCCCATATCTCGAAGCCTTCTCTTCACCCCCATAAAGTTTCATCTTTGCTTCTGGACTGTTTGTGTAAAGTCAGGAAAGAAACTGATGGACGAGTTTTCATATTTCAAGGAGCCTCCCGATCTGGAAGCCTGAAGGATTGTGTCTCTGTCTCTAAAATTAAATATTCTGGCTATCAAGGGCCGAGGTGGGGCACTGACACGCGGTCTTCCTCCAGGAATTCTGTGTGGCCGCTCAACGGTAAAAAACTTGCTCAGGCCTTTGGGGCAAAGATGATTGGTTATGAGACCCTCCACGAAAAGATCAGCTGCCTGCCCTTCCGCTTTTTCCAGGACCGCAATGATACGAACATTGCTCCTCCGGGCTCTCCCTTCAAAATCCTTCAGTCGGCGGACAACACGGTCATTGGAGGCTTTCAAATTCCGTACTTTGGATTGTAGCTCCGTGACATCATCCGTGAGACTAGCCGTTTTAATGTCCAAAGACTTCACTTTCTCATTTGCCTTTGTGAGGTCAGCCCGAATCAAGTGGACTTCGATGGATACTGTATCAAGTTTATGAGCCAGGGTCTCCATCTTCTGTCCAAGCGAGGATTTGATCCCATCAATGGTGGCCATTACGTCTTGCAATGTAGGCTCCAGTTCCAGGGCAGATGCATCCTTTACTCCTTCCTGTGATTTTCCCAGTCCACTAGGTGATCCCTTAGTGTGGGCGTAACGGTCTATGTTGTTCGATTGCGTATACCGTCCCCTTTCTGGTGGCGTTCTGCTGCCGTTTGTCCCCCTCCGGCTTGGTCGCCATTTTGGGGATACTCCTATACACGTAGGCCGATCCAGGGAGGTGGCACTCAGCAATTGTTATTTGTAGACCACGTCAAGTCCCCTACTTCCAGGACTCTCCAGGAGAGTACGTCAATTATCCGTGGCTCCGCGGCATCTATCAGCTAACAGCAAGATCAGATTGCGATAGCCACACACATTGCACAGGGTCAAAAGCCGCAGTCGTCGGGTCCGTACTCTTCCATACCAATAAACTGTCCAAATAGCAGTGTTCACTGATGTCAACTGGGGTGCCCAACAGTCAGATGCACCCTTCAGCTGGGTCGCCAAGTACACCCGTCAAAATTGAAAGTGAAACCAAGTGAGGCTGTGGGGCCGGACCGGCCACTTCCGGTATACAGCGCCGTTGTTGTTGAACTACGCCACGGGCACTATGCCAACCCAAGCTCCGGGCATCCGAGAGAGACAGGCCGCAAACTTTCCGAGTCCATAATCCGGTTTCCGGGGCGCCTTCGGGATGCGGTTTGCAGCTTTCAGATCGTCTTTGCTTCAACTGCAAGAATCACTCCACAGCATTCAGGAATAACGACAGGATATAGTCGGGGGGCTATGGGGGTCTCGGGAGCCCCAAACTCACGCGGCCATCTTGGATGCGCACGCGCGAAGAAAACTGGAATACAATTGCCTCAAGCATGGATGGGTCTAGGCAGCAAGGGGGAAACATGCAGAGAATATATGAACAAAGAAATCAAAAGAAGAGCAAAAACAGGTAAGACAGCATTCATCATGAAAAAAATAAAAAATGCAACAAGGGTAATTGGGTACATGTCAAAAGAAATATAACGCTCTTAGGTAGATTATCTGATTTCTGTGATTCTGTGAAAATTATAAAAGTTAAACTCATTGTGATGACCCTTGATAATAAAGCAAACTAAAGGAGATGATGGACGGAGCGCTGAAACTTTTCAGACACTCACCCCCAGTCAACTGATCTGGGTTTAATTCATCATCATTCTTTAGCTCACTCCGCAATCCCAGTTCAGACATGGCCATATGCAAGTCAGCCTGACCCTGCACCTCATGTAAATGGTCCAGCCCGAACTGCCAAGCCATGTCTTCCCTGGACCGGAAACGAGCATCCTGGGACCGGTTTCTGGCTAATCAGCCATCATCAGCCAGGCTAGCTTGAATCCAGTGGCAAAGTGAGCAAGGAACCCATGTCTGGGCATACCCTACCAACTTAGGGCGAACAAAGCAAAACCAAAGTGGATGATGGACGGAGTGTTGAACATTGCAAGCACTCACCCCCAGTCAACTGATCTGGGTTTAATCCATCATCATCAAATGTTCTTTTTGCATTTGTCACCCCGAGTGGGATGGGTATGCCCAGAGGTGCATCCCGTGCTCTCCATGCCACTGGAGTCAAGCTATTCTGGCTGATGAGGACTGAAGGCCCGAAACCGATCCTAGGATGCTTGTTTCCAGTGAAGGGAGGACCTGGCTTGGCAATTCGGGCTGGACTGTTCCCAATGGGCGCAGGGTCAAGACTGATTTACACTAGCTGGGTCCAAACTGGCATGCATGGTGAGCAAAAAAATGATGGATTTAGGCCCATATCTCTGTACTGGAGTGAATGTATGACATTGTTCTGTATTCTGTCCATCAATCGTTCTTTTTGCATTGGTCACCCCGAGTGGGACGGGTATGCCCAGACGTGGGTCATGTGCTCTCCATGCCACTGGAGTCAAGCTATCCTGGCTGATGAGGACTGAATCCCGAAACCGGTCCTAGGATGCTTGTTTCCAGTCCAGGGAGGACCTGGCTTGGCAGTTCGGGCTGGACTGTTCCCATTGGATGCAGGGTCAAGACTGATTTGCATATGGCTGGGTCCAAACTGGAATGGCATGGTGAGCAAAAAAACTATGGATTTAGGCCCAGATCTCTGTACTGGGGTGAATGTATGACATTGTTCTGCACTCTGTCCATCAATTGTTCTTTTTGCATTTGTCACCCCAAGTGAGAAGGGTATGCCTATACGTGGGTCCCGTGCGCTCCATGCCACTGGAGTCAAGCTACCCTGGCTGATGAGGACTGAAAGCCTGAAACCGGTCCTAGGATGTTTGTTTCCAGTCCAGGGAGGACTTGGCTTGGCAGTTCGGGCTGGACTGTTCCCATTGGGCGCAGGGTCAAGACTGATTTGCATATGGCTGGGTGCAAACTGGAATGGCATGGTGAGCAAAAAAACGATGGATTTGGGCCGAGATCTCTGTACTGGGGTGAATGTATGACATTTTTCTGCATTCTGTCCATCAATTGTTTTTTTTGCATTTGTCACCCCGAGTGGGACGGGTATGCCCAGACGTGGGTCCCGTTCTCTCCATGCCATTGGAGTCAAGCTATCAGGGCTGATGATGACTGAAAGCCCGAAACCGTCCTAGGATCCTTGTTTCCAGTCCAAGGAGGACCTGGCTTGGTAGTTTAGGCTGGATTGTTCCCGTTGGGCGCAGGGTCAAGACTGATTTGCATATGGATGGGTCCAAACTGGAATGGCATGGTGAGCAAAAAAATTATGGATTTAGGCTCAGATCTCTGTACTGGGGTGAATGTATGACATTGTTCTGCATTCTGTCCATCAATTGTTCTTTTTGCATTTGTTACACCGAGTGGGACGGGTATGCCCAGACGTGGGTCCCGTTCTCTCCATGCCATTGGAGTCAAGCTATCCTGGCTGATGAGGACTGAAAGCCAGAAACCGGTCCTAGGATGCTTGATTCCAGTCCAGGGAGGACCTGGCTTGGCAGTTCAGGCTGGACTGTTCCCATTGGGCGCAGGGTCAAGACTGATTTGCATATGGCTGGGTCCAAACTGGAATGGAATGGTGAGCAAAAAAAACAACGGCTTTAGCCCACATCTCTGTACTGGGGTGAATGTATGACATTGTTCTGCATTCTGTCCATCAATTGTTCTTTTTGCATTTGTCACCCGAGTGGGACGGGTATGCCCAGACGTGGGTCCCGTGCTCTCCATGCCACTGGAGTCAAGCTATCCTGGCTGATGAGGACTGAAAGACCGAAATCAGTCCTAGGATGCTTGTTTCCAGTCCAGGGAGGACCCGGCTTGGCAGTTCAGGCTGGACTGTTCCCGTTGGGTGCATAGTCAAGAATGATTTGCATATGGCTGGGTCCAAACTGGAATGGCATGGTGAGCAAAAAAACGATGGATTTAGGCCGAGATCATTGTACTGGGGTGAATGTATGACATTGTTCTGCATTCTGTCCATCACTTGTTCTTTTTGCATTTGTCACCCAGAGTGGGATGAGTATGCGCAGACATGGGTCCCGTGCTCTCCATGCCACTGGAGTCAAGCTATCCTGGCTGATGAGGACTGAAAGCCCGAAACCGGTCCTAGGATGCTGGTTTCCAGTCCAGGGAGGACCTGGCTTGGCAGTTCGGGCTTGACTATTCCTATTGGGCGCAGGGTCAAGACTGATTTGCATATGGCTGGGTTCAAACTGGAATGGCATGGTGAGCATAAAAACGATGGATTTAGGCCGAGATCTCTGTACTGGGGTGAATGTATGACATTGTTCTGCATTCTGTCCATCAATTGTTCTTTTTGCATTTGTCTCCCCGAGTGGGATGGGTATGCCCAGACGTGGGTCCCATTCTCTCCATGCCATTGGAGTCAAGCTATCCTGGCTGATGAGGACTGAAAGCCCGAAACCGGTCCTAGGATCCTTGTTTCCAGTCCAAGGAGGACCTGGCTTGGCAGTTCTGGCTGGACTGTTCCCATTGGGAGCAGGGTCAAGACTGATTTGCATATGGCTGGGTCCAAACTGGAATGGCATGGTGAGCAAAAAAAACGATGGATATAGGCCCAGATCTCTGTACTGGGGTGAATGTATGACATTGTTCTGCATTCTGTCCATCAATTGTTCTTTTTGCATTTGTCTCCCCGAGTGGGACGGGTATGCCCAGACGTGGGTCCCATTCTCTCCATGCCATTGGAGTCAAGCTATCCTGGCTGATGAGGACTGAAAGCCCGAAACCGGTCCTAGGATCCTTGTTTCCAGTCCAAGGAGGACCTGGCTTGGCAGTTCTGGCTGGACTGTTCCCATTGGGAGCAGGGTCAAGACTGATTTGCATATGGCTGGGTCCAAACTGGAATGGCATGGTGAGCAAAAAAAACGATGGATATAGGCCCAGATCTCTGTACTGGGGTGAATGTATGACATTGTTCTGCATTCTGTCCATCAATTGTTCTTTTTGCATTTGTCACCCCGAGTGGGACGGGTATGCCCAGACGTGGGTCCCATGCTCTCCATGCCACTGGAGTCAAGCTATCCTGGCTGATGAGGACTGAAAGACCTAAATCGGTCATAGGATGCCGGTTTCCAGTCCAGGGAGGACCCGGCTTGGCAGTTCAGGCTGGACTGTTCCTGTTGGGTGCATGGTCAAGACTGATTTGCATATGGCTGTGTCGTAATTGGCATGGCCGCGTTAGCGATTAGCTGAAACTACACGCTGTCCTCCTTAACTTGGCTATGTATGAAAACGCCATTTTGAATGTTGCGGCGGCCATCTTAGACCATAAGCGGCCTCGTGGCCGGCGTGCCCCTTTAGTCCGTTGTCCGTTCCACTGACCACTTCAATCTGCCCAGCAACAGGCTATTGTTAGTACTGGTCAAGCTTGCACATGCGCAGTCCAAACTGACCAGTAAGCCTTCAGGAATGTGCGCCAAACTGACCAGCGGAGTTGTGCCCCCTCCAATGAGCTGGCAGTGTTCCAAAACATGACCATATATGTATATAAATGTGTCCTAACTTGTGCCGCCTACCTTTTATTGCCCCAAAACTGTATATAAATCGGGGTCACACCGGTGTTCGGTGTGATACCTCTTGCATTACCGAAGGGTGCTGTTTGAGTGTACCACCACCCCATGGGGTCTTAATAAACCTGTTCTTTGCCTTTTACAGTTTCCGTGCCAACAGTTCTTGAGTGTAAGTGGGTTATCTTCGGTGCATGTAGGCCTTGGGAACCCTGATTACTACAAATTGGCGACCACGAAGGGACTCATCGGTGACTCGGATGCCCGAAGGAGAGGTCGTGATGAAGGCTTGGAAACTCGCCATGGACGCGCGCTGCCACGAGTGACCCGAGTCTTGGCTCCCACGGTGTTTTTTCCTTTCCTTCCGATCTGACCTTCCAGGTGGCGCCGGTCCCCGACTGAGTTTTCGATCGTCTGTGTTGCCGGGAAAGTGCCGTTTCGCTGATTTGATCACAAGACCTTGGCAGTTGGAATCTGGACATTTGAGAATTTGGGTAAGAGTTGTGTTCGGTAAGGTAGTCTTCGGACGCTTACTGAAGTTCTATGATTTGTGTTCGGTAAGGTAGTCCTCGGGCGCTTGCCGAAGTCCTACGATCTGTGATTTGACTTGAGTTAGCTAACGTTTGTGAATTTGTGATCCTTTGAACTTATATGTGTAGTGCACTTCACATAGGCAGGCATGTAGAGATGTTTCTCTAACTTTGTTTTTTTTTCCTCTGAGCGGCACAGTTGTGTGAAGTACTGTAAGTGCCATTTTTTGTACGGTGTCATGCTTTCGTGATACCTTTTGAACATGCCTGTTTTTAGCACACTCCGAGGGATGTGCTGTCTTGGAGAGGGTACCACAATTAGGTTAGCGGAAGCACAGCCGGCTCCCCCAGAGGGAACACCAAACCGCGAGATGTACATCAAACTTGGCCTTCCCCCTATTATGTACAGTAAATTATGGCATAAGTACACAAAGGCCGATCCTGAATTGCAATGGCCTCTACATGGGTCATTCGATTTACGTAAAGTACAGTTTGTGGAGCAATGTTTGTTTCAACGCAGGTCTAGACAAAACATGTTTGATTGTGTGCGAATGTGGGAGAAAGCGGTGCGTGAGCGTATGAAGCGTGAAGTTGCCTTGGCGGACAAAGAACAGCGCAAGGCTGTTCGGGATAAGGCTTTGCAGCTTGAGGAAAAGGAGGCTCAGGAGAAGAAAGAGAGGGAGGAACGGGAACGTAAATTGCAAACGACTGGTCAATTTCCTATTCGCCGACCGCTTTATCCTGTCCTTAATAACGAATTTGATGATTTTTCATTGCTAGATCGGTCACCGCCTCCGTACGTTTCGCCGACGGCTCCAGCTGAAGATCCGGGAGATGATGGGCAGGATAAGTCGGAAAAGAAAGGGGTATCCGCTCTCAGGTTTACTGCGGAGAGGTCCGCACATTTACGTAGTTGGGCTCGTAAAGTGAATAAGAACTGTGTTTCTCAGTCTGAGGTGATTGCAGAGAGGGGTAAATGGTCGGAATTTGAATTAATGTACTTTTTGTCTAGTTTGGCGGATGAAGTTGTTGCCGCGTATCGTGATCTTTCAGATACGTTAGAACCTAAAGCTTTGTCAGTGCATCGTGAGAATTTGGATAAAGGTTTATTTGATCTTGCAGATGTCGATGACCTATTCAAGCAATTGATCCAATTGCGAGATGAAACAACCAGATTACGGGAGGAGCGGAAAAGGAGGCAAAAGGAGGCCGAGTCGGCGCCTGATGAGCAGATTAAGGAGTGTTCTCTCCGGGGTTCAGATAAGAGTTCTGCGTTGCATGTTATGCCTATGCGCGAAGCCGCGCCCTTGTATGTTCCACCCAAAGGGGAAGGTACAGATGATGATAAATTGTCAAAGGATGCGAAAGGGTATTTTGTATATAATTGGGTATACACGCCTTGGAATAGAGCAGATGTTATGGCATTGAAAAATTCTCTACCTGATCTTCGGAAAAATCCGGCGGCATTTTATGAAGGGGTGGAAGGAGCTATTTCGTCTTGTGTGATGACTCTTGTGGATATAGATTTGTTCTTTGGGTTAATTTTACCACCTGATATGTGGAGGCAGATTCGTAAAAATAATGATGAAACAATATTGGGGGGCACATGGAAAGAAATAAATGCTGCCGATTTAGATAGGGAACCGGCATGTAAGCCTTGTCAGTTAATTCTAGATCTTCCGGCAGCTATTTTGATTAAATTAAAGACGCTTGTTCCCTCTAAAAAGATCGATTGGACTATGCTAACGTCGTGTAAACAGAAACCCGATGAAACGGTTTCAGATTTCTTTACACGTTTTGAGGAGGCATTCCATGATTACAGTGGTCAATCTTTAACAGACAATACGGGTCGACATCTGTTTGTAGATAAGTATGTGGCTAATCTCCTACCGGAGATTACAAAACGATTGAAGTCGAGTGAAAGTTCCTGGGCCACGGCGACCCCAGCGTCTTTATTAACTATGGCTCAGTACTATGAGCGGCAGGAATTGGAGGCTAAAGAAAGTGTAGAGAAGAAGGCGAAGGAACTGAAAACGAAGGTGATGTTGGCGCAGGTTCGGGGAACACAGGGTAGAGGGAATGATAGAGGTAGACGAGGTGAAGGAAATACGTCGTATGGTCGTACGGACATAGCGGGGGATCAGTGCGCTTATTGTAAGGAGTTTGGGCATTGGGCCGAAGATTGTCCGGTACTTCGCGAACAACGTAGTCAGCGTGGTCGAGGAGGCGGAAGGTCGAGAGGAGGTTATGCGGGAGCGAGAGGTGGCGGAAGTGATCGTGGAAGGGTTGAGGAGAGGGGCCGTGGCCAGGATGAACGTAACACGTTTGATAGGCGGAATCAATATCAGATTTCGGAGGGTGAGAATGTGGAGCATCAGGATTATGTGCATGCATAGGACTGCGTAGGATGGGGTAAGGAATCAGTTGAAGTGCCGGTAGATCAGCAGGGTCCATATGTAACAGCGGGTATTCTGGGTTCTACTGATCAATTTCTAGTTGACACAGGAGCTACACGTAGCGCTTTGTCGAAAAACTTGGTTCCGAGGGCTCCCCTGTCTGGCGAAATGATTACATGTGTAGGGTTTGATGGCACACCCTCCCCCAGCCCATTGTCCAAGCCCCTTGCACTATGTCTTGACAAATACTTTAGTTTTGGTCAATTTTTGTTATCACCCCACACACCAGATAATATCCTGGGTATTGATTTGCTTAAATATTTTCGAGCAACGATACGTTGCGCTCCTGAGGGAGTGAGGGTTATCCTGAATGACAATTATCCTGACCCCGACAGGTTTTACGCCATCTCAGATATTCCAGCCTTGGCCTCTCTGCCGCATACGTTATGGGCGACCTCAGATACGGATGTGGGAGAGATGCGTATTCCACCAATACACATTACTGTTAAGGAGGGGGCCCCTCTACCACGAGTACCACAGTATAAGATCTCGAGAGAAGGTGAACTTGCATTGACACATATTGTTCAGGATTTGATTTCTGCAGGGGTTGTGGAGGAGGTCCCTTATAATGTTTGCAACAGTCCTATTCTTCCGATCCTTAAACGAGATACTGACGACAAAGTCTATCGCTTTATTATTGACTTGCGAGAGATCAATAAAATTGTCATTCCCCAATACCCGGTGGTGTCCGATATTACGACTCTGCTTACGCTGGTCCCACCCACGGCCACCACGTTTAGCGTAATTGATTTAAAGAATGCGTTCTTTTCCATTCCTGTTCATTCTGATAGCAGATACTTGTTTGGCTTCACGTTAAATAATAAATCGTATAGATTTTGTCGTGTTCCCCAAGGTTATACTGAAAGCCCTAGTATCTACAGCCAGGCTTTGAAAAGGCAGCTGGATTCGTTTCAATTGCAGTCTGGCGTTGCTCTCATCCAGTACGTGGATGACCTTCTGCTTGCTGCTGACACTTATGCACAATGTGAGGAAAGTACACTTGCGTTGCTTTCCTTTTTGGCACAAACCAACCATAAGGTTTCGAAAAAGAAACTCCAATACTGTAGACCTCAGGTGACCTACCTCGGTCATCTGTTGTCTAAGGAGGGGCGTGCATTAACATCTGATCGAATTCAAGCAATTTTAGATACACCAGTCCCCCGCACGCAGAGAGATGTACGTGCCTTCATAGGATTGACGTCTTTTTGTAGACAGTGGATTATGGGTTTTTCACACATCATAAAACCCTTGCTAGCATTATTGTCCAAAGCTACACCAATGCCTCTAGAATGGACAGATGATTGTCAGAAGGCTTTTGAACAGTTGAGACAGGCCCTTTGTTCTGCACCCGTGTTAGGCACACCAGACTACACGAAACTTTTCACATTGTACGTGCACGAGAATGATGGGTGCGCGTTGTCAGTGTTAGTGCAACTACACGGGGATAAGCAGAGACCATGTGCATACTTCTCTGCCATTTTGGATCCTGTAGCACGAGGGTTGCCTGGGTGTTTTCGAGCGGTAGCAGCAACGGCAGTGGCCATACGACAGAGTGAGGGAATAGTGTTATCGCACAAGCTGCTGGTGTTAGTTCCTCACGCAGTAGATGCTCTGCTAAACCAAACTAAGACCCAATACCTCACGAGTGCACGGCTAACGGGATACGAGCTGACACTTTTGGCGCCACATATTACACTAAAAAGATGCGCTACCCTGAACCCTGCCACTTTATTGCCCTATCCGGCCGAGGAGGGTCAGGAAGAAAAACATCATGATTGTGTTTTCCTGACCGAGGAACAGACAAAGGGTCGTGTTGACTTACAGGATGCGCCACTTCCAGATGTGGATGGGGAACTGTGGGTTGATGGATCGTGTTTAAGGCTGCCAGATGGCACGACTTCCGCAGCTTATGCGATCACGACACTTAAGACAGTGGTAGAAACAGCTAGGATACCACAGAAATCGGCTCAGGCAGCAGAGCTGATAGCTTTGACAAGAGCCTGCGAATTGAGTACTGGCCTATGTGTGAACATATACACAGACAGCCGGTACGCCTTCGGAGTAGCACATGACTTCGGGCTACTCTGGAGGGAGCGTGGGTTTCTGACATCACATGGAGAACACATTATGCACGGAGAGCTAGTGCGTGATCTCCTAAATGCGTTGCTTGGCCCAAAGAAAGTAGCGATAGTAAAATGCAGTGCTCATAAAAGGATCACGGATAAAGTGGGCCAAGGAAATGCCTTTGCAGACAGCATAGCTAGACAAACGGCTATGTCCCGAACTAGCTCCCCCATGTATGTGATACAATCACAGGCTGAGCGATGGAGTGATGCTAGAGCAGAAATATTGGACATTCAAAAATCAGCTACTGAATCTGAACTTGCGGCATGGGCAGCAGATGGGGTACTAGATGACGAGGGTTGTTGGAGAAGCAAAGACATGGAGAAATGGAAATTGCCTGCGGCTTACTTGCAGGCGATGGTCCAGATGACACATGGACTGGCGCATGTCGGAGCTCTTGCAATTACTCGGCTGTTAACACGAGCTTGGGAACATCCTGAGATCGCTAATACTGCGAAGAGAGTAGTGCAGACCTGCCTGGTTTGTTTACAACACAATCCCGGAAAGGGGACCCATACTCCGAAAGGAGGGTTCGTTCCACCTTCTGCACCATTTGAGGTACTCCAAATGGATTACATCCAACTCGAGCGCTGCAACAACCTGAAGTATGTCCTAGTGGTGGTATGTGCCTTTAGTAAATGGGTTGAGGCCTTCTCCACGAAAGACAATACGGCTTTGACAATAGCCAAGGTGTTGCTTAAGGAAATCTTTCCTCGCTTTGGAGTTTGCAAATTTCTGTGGAGCGATAATGGGCCTCATTTTGTCGGAAAGATTGTGGAGTATGTACTGAAGGGGTTAGGGATTCAGCAGAAGTTCCACGCTGTATTCCACCCGCAGTCGGCAGGTCTGGTTGAGCGGTACAATGCTACGTTGAAACTTAAGCTGGCCAAAATTGTGGCATCTACATCGTTGAAGTGGCCAGACGCTTTGCCGCTAGCACTGCTCTCTCTCAGATCAGTACCCCATTCACGAACTGGCCTTACCCCCTATGAGGTGGTGTTTGGGCGCCCCATGAATATTTGGGGGGTGCCTAAGCCGCGATTAATACATGATGTGCCTTGTGTTATGATGAACGACTATTTGGCACGATTAACAAATGATTTACTCTCTATTCATCAACAGGTTCGAGAAGCGCTCCCTGACAACTCTACTGGAGAGGGCCATGATCTCCGTCCTGGGGATCACGTCATGATTCGGTCGTTTGAGAGGGCAAGCAGTTTGGAGCCCAGGTGGAAAGGCCCCGAACAGGTCCTCCTTGCAACCCGAACAGCTGTACGAGTGACCAACAGGAAGCGGTGGGTGCATTCAACACATTGCCGCCGTGTCTCTCCGGATCTGGTGACCCCTGCTGTGCTGACCGACTACAAGGAGATTTTGGAGAAAGAAAAGAGCCCAGCTGTGACGTCGGCCGAAGTTGAGGGAGCCTTCCCGGACCACGCTGTTGCCGGACGAGAGCGCTACAACTTGCGTCCTCGATAAGAAGATTTTTTGTATTTTTTTTAATGACTGGTTGGTTACCGCTCCAGGGTTATGAAACGGAAACCGGGAATTCCAAGGGGGGGGGATCAGTTCTGCCAGTGTAGCGACACCCGTCTTGGCCCGGAGAAGAAAACAACGGCTACCTCGGAGTTCAGCACCGCATTTTTCTTTTTTTTTAGGTATACACGTACGTGTATCTGAGGCTCTGTGAACAAATTGTGCTATTTGAGACTTTTGCACGAGTATTCCTGAACTATGGAATCAACGGCATCACGAGATAAACGAATATTGGGTGCCTTTCTCTTTGTTCTGACTATTGTGGTGATAGCTGTAATCGCCTGGGTAGTTGAACTTGTGGTGCCTGTACGTGAACATTTGCTGCCGACTACCCCGGCTCCATCTGAACATTTTCACTTTACATTACCCTATCACGAAGAACGACATCGGCAAACCTATCTGAATAACAGTTTTATTCAGATTCTTCATCACACACATAATATGACTAATACCTCAAATTGCTGGGTGTGTGGGATGTTGCCAGGGCACCAGAAAAGAGGGGGCACCCCACTCATTCCACTCCCGTTTTCGCACAATGGATCATGTAACGCCTGGTACACCCTCCTCTTTACCTTGAGATGGCCAACCAAAGGGGGGGTGCTTTTCCGTTTGAACAAAGTATGTACCCATGACAAGGATGGGTTTCCGCGGGCTGAGGGTACTCGATTTGAATGGGAGGAGTACAGGCCTGATAATATGTCTGCCCCACGTGTGTACAGCAACCAGAGAAATGTAAATGTATCCAGTGCACATGTTATTAATGTTATTGCCACTAAAGCCGATTTGTGTATTAGGAATAAGGGTTCGATTGCAGTGGGGAAAAGCGAATGTAACACTACCCTTACTTTTGATAGTCCGAATGGCATCTCATTTGTAGCATCACGAAACACGTACTTCATTTGTGGAACGAAGGGTTACCATCAGCTTCCATTGGGATGGTTGGGCACTTGCTATGTATCGTTTGTGCTACCTCCTGTATTCATTGCCCCACCAATGTATCACAATGATTATACTTTGTATCATGATTTCGTCCTGAATAGGGTTAAACGGACTGTTGTTTTGGATGACATAGACCAAACCGATACTGCTTTGCAACAGTATGTGGACTTCAATTTGGGACTATTTTCCTTCATGGGGGCTGCACTGAACAGCCGGAAAATAAGACGACTGACACGTGTTGTTGAGGCTGTAGCGAATGACACTGCCATTGCCTTGGGAAACATCACTGAAGAACTACAGATTTCTAGAATTGTTACGCTCCAAAATAGGATGGTGTTGGATGTAGTTCTGGCTGATCGTGGGGGGGCATGTAGAATCATCGGAAGCAGCTGCTGTGTATACGTTCCGGACAATTCTCCATCTGTTTATGATGCCATATCCAAGCTCCACAAGATCGCAGCTGAGATACATCCGGACAATGGAACTTGGACACTTTCAGGATGGTTCTGGTCCATGCTTGCTACCTGGGGCTGGAAACTGTTGACAATTCTATGTATAATTGTGGGAGCAATGTTTTTCATATGCCTATGTATTCAATGTGGCCCAGCCTTATGTTCTATGTGTCTATCCGCTTGCATACCATCAAGACGAGCTCTTGCTCATGACAAAATGATGCTTCATAAGAAAGTAACACAAATAATGTTAATAGACATCGAGGACGAACATCCTGATTATGTTCACTATGAGGTAGATTCAGCAAAACGCTAAAAGGGTCGTCTGTCGTAATTGGCATGGCCGCGTTAGCGATTAGCTGAAACTACACGCTGTCCTCCTTAACTTGGCTATGTATGAAAACGCCATTTTGAATGTTGCGGCGGCCATCTTAGACCATAAGCGGCCTCGTGGCCGGCGTGCCCCTTTAGTCCGTTGTCCGTTCCACTGACCACTTCAATCTGCCCAGCAACAGGCTATTGTTAGTACTGGTCAAGCTTGCACATGCGCAGTCCAAACTGACCAGTAAGCCTTCAGGAATGTGCGCCAAACTGACCAGCGGAGTTGTGCCCCCTCCAATGAGCTGGCAGTGTTCCAAAACATGACCATATATGTATATAAATGTGTCCTAACTTGTGCCGCCTACCTTTTATTGCCCCAAAACTGTATATAAATCGGGGTCACACCGGTGTTCGGTGTGATACCTCTTGCATTACCGAAGGGTGCTGTTTGAGTGTACCACCACCCCATGGGGTCTTAATAAACCTGTTCTTTGCCTTTTACAGTTTCCGTGCCAACAGTTCTTGAGTGTAAGTGGGTTATATTCGGTGCATGTAGGCCTTGGGAACCCTGATTACTACAGCTGGGTCCAAACTGGAATGGCATGGTGAGCAAAACAACGATGGATTTAGGCCGAGATTTCTGTACTGGGGTGAATGTATGACATTGTTCTGCATTCTGTCCATCAATAGTTCTTTTTGCATTTGTCACCCCGAGTGGGACGGGTATGCCCAGACGTGGGTCTTGTGCTCTCCATGCCACTGGAGTCTAGCTATCCTGGCTGATGAGGACTGAAAGCCCGAAACCGGTCCTAGGATGCTCGTTTCCAGTCCAGGGAGGACCTGGCTTGGCAGTTCGGGCTGGACAATACAATACAATACAATTGTAATTGATTGACCTTGCTAATGGATGGGCTGGTCCTACCAGACCAGGTTGGCTTTATTCCCGGCAGAGCCACCTCACACAATTTATATACCACATTTGCACTCCCCCATGATATAGACCCAGAGATTTCCACTGCTTGGAATTTTTTAGACTCCACAAAGGCATTTGACTCCCTTGAGTGGGATTACATGTTTACCATACTGGGCAGAATGGGTCTTCCCCAGCCATTATTAGCATGGTCTAGACTACTCTACTCCCAGCCAGAGGCCGTAGTTTGGATCAATAGCTTATTCTCCAATCCAATCCCTATCATGCAGGGCTTGCACCAGGGATGTCCATTATCCCCATTAATATTTGCCTTGGCCATTGAACCCCTGGCAGCCAAAATAAGACAACACCATAGGGATTATGCTATAATATATCCCTCCCTAAAGATAATAATATTGTTATATGCTGATGACATTACCTTATATCTAAGGTATACACACCAACCTCGATCCAATCTTAGGGGAACTTATTAGATTTGGCAACCTATCCGGGATAAGACTGAATTGGATCAAGTCGTAGATTTTCCCACTCAGCCCCAGCACAACTAGATTCTCTCTTGATTTCCCACTATGTTGGTGTGCTACTGAATTAAAATACTTGGGTGTGGCTATAACCAGAAATATGGAGGAAACTCTAAGAGGAAAATTATGGGGCTGCAATTGAAACAATCAGAAACTGGGTGGATCAATGGATCGTGCTGCCGCTTTCACTGGCCGGCAGAGTGGCCTTGATGAAAATGAACATTTTTCCCAAGCTCCTTTACCTCTTCATCAATATACCATACAACCCAGGCGCATTTTTTTCTTTTAACACCCTCCGGTCCCTATTTATCAAATTGTTGTGGGGTGGGAAGCAGCCCCGGATAGGATGGAAACTAATGATGCGTCCATTTTCCAGGGGGGTATTTGAAACACCGAATATGGAACTATACTACCTTAGTGCCCAGGCCCTTTACACAATATACTGGCTTCATCCACCACCTTTCATGCCACATTTAGGGCCTCATTAGGATGGCGGTGAATCCGCATCCTCCGGGCCGGCGGAAGCCACCGCCGGCCCGGAGGATGCGGATTCACCGCCGCGGCCACATCAAACACCCACCGCCAGATTAGGATGGCGGTGGGAATGTGGTGGGACCAGCGGCGGATGGCAGGTCCGTCCGCCGCTGATCCGCGGGTTTTGCCGGGCCATTTGGTGGCGGTGTCTGCAAGACACCGTCAGCCAAATTAGGAAGCATGAGTAAACATGCTTTTCCGCGGCGGTTTTTCCGCCGTGGAAAAGCATGTGGACCTTTGCTTCTGGGGGGCCCTTGCGGGCCCCCAGGGTAAAGGGGGGGTGGGGGTGCACATGGGGGTACCTATGGTACCCCCCTGCATTTGCATGCACAAAGCGGCAGGCACCACAAGGTGCCTGCCGCTTTGTGCATGTAAATGTGAAACATGCTTTTTTAACCTTGCGGCGGGTGCTGCTTCAAGCAGCACCCGCCGCAATGTTAAAGATCCAGGATGTGACCGCCAGGGTGGCGGTCAGATCCTAATTTGCATGGAGAGACCGCCGCTGCCCATGCGGACGGTCCCTCTTCCTCGGGGTGGCGGACGGACGCAGGTCCGTCCGCCATCCTAATGAGGCCCTTAGTCTTCAAACAAGGTTACATGGCACCCACACCCTTAAATTTCTTTTTGGAAACACGTGTTCCCAGGGAGCGAGTGACACACCATACAGTTACCTGTACCAATAAGGCTTGGAAGTGCCTTGCTAGAGAAATGGGCAAACCTGTACTTTACTGCCCACTCTTGCAACTGTTGCATCTCCCGTGTGCTCCTGTCACCCACGAGGCTGTGTGTTGGGAAGTGATTTGTATAAGAAGCCTAACTACATGGGGCAATTTGTATCACGAGGGCAGGTTTAAATACCAAATGGAGCTATTGACTGGGGAGTAAATTACCCTGCTGGAGATGTTTCTGTATAGAAGACCAACATTCCGGGATTCGCACAGGAACCCCCACCCTAGAAATATTGCACCGAGTGTTAAAGCTGTCTGGTCCAACACATGCTGTGTACCGAATATATCGTGCTGTGCTGATAGAAAGGCCACACAAATCCGTCGGGCCAGAGAGGCATGGGATTAGGATTTTGGAACTCCTATAACAAATAAACAATGGTCTTACTGTTGCACACAGACCGAAGATATTACGGCCAGTAGCCGGCTGCGAGTTATACACTTTAAGTTCTTGCACAGAATCTATTAAACACTTACATTGCTATGTAAATATAAATTGAAAGACAATGATCATTGTATGAGATGTCAGCAGGAGGGTGCAGACTTCTTGCCTTTAGCGTGGGTATGCAGCAAGGTTTAGGGGTATTGGCGTGAGGTGCTGCATCCACTATCCAAAATGATTGGGGACCCGCTCCTGAGGTCCCCCCGCTTACGCTGCTGGGATACACAGTTGATAATCCAAAAACGCACAGGAAATTAATAGCAATGGGTCTGTTGTTAGCCAAGCACAGGGTGGCCTGCAGATGGGGTAGGGGGTGTGCCTCCAAGTTCAAAGATTGGCTCACTGATTTTATATATGGTAAAGATCAGCTTAGAACCCATGCAGAACTACTGCCAGTTACCTCCCTTCCTAGAGACATTTGGGAATCCCTGGTGACATACTTACGTGAACATGAAGATTGAAATTGTGCACACCATGCAAGATAATCGTGGAAAAGAGCTGAAGCAAATCCATGAGACTTACCCATAAGACGAATTGCATGTACTACGATAACAACTCTGATACACATGCTACGTGATGTCTGTATGAAAAGGAATTTCAGACTAAACTGGTGGTCTGTGGGATGTAGTGGAGAGGCGAACCGATTATTGTCATTTAAAAACTGCATGTCAAATGTGTGCATGACATTTCATTACATGTTATGTTATGTTATGTTATTATAGGTCTTCTATAGCGCACGGCTACTCCAAAGGAGTGTCCCGGCGCTTTATGCTCCAGACCAAGAAAGAGAAAAGAAACATACACCACATAACAATAAAGAACAGAACAACAGGGTCAGAACAGGAGAATGAGAGACTCTAGCCAGTAAAGAGCCAGGTCTTTAAGCTCTTCCTAAAAGCAGATATGTTGGACATGGAACGCAAGGACAGAGGTAGGGAGTTCCAGAGCTGAGGGGCCAACAGCCTAAAGGATCGCCCTCCGATACGGGCTTTCTTGATGCGGGGGACTACTGCTAATGCCAATGACTCTGATCTTAAAGATCGTGCCGGCAAGTAGAAAGCCATCCTCTTTTGTAAGTATTGGGCCCCCGCGCCATGCAAGGCTTTATGAGCCAATGTCATAGCCTTGAACATTAGCCGCTTCCGGATGGGGAGCCAATGTAAAGTTCACAGTAGGTTTGACGCCCTCACTCGCCGATGCAAGCCGAAGATGGCACGTGCGGCAGCATTCTGGGCCACCTGCATGCGCTGTAAGAGGTATTCCGGCAGGCCCAGATACAAAATATTGGCGTAGTCGAGTCTGGACCCGAGGAGGGCCTGAACAATTATTCTCCTATGGTCCTCCGAGAGCAGCGGAAAAAACTTCCGCAACGTCCTGAGGATACCGAAACATGTTCCAGTAAGGGTCAGCACCTGGGATTTGAGAGTAAGCCCATTGTCTATTTTAATTCCCAAGTTCTTGGCTACATGTCAGCCGGCCACCATCCCTGCCAGTCTGGTTCCGAGGGGCATCCGAAGAAAAGTATCTCGGATTTATCCGAGTTGCACTTGAGGCTGTTCAGTTGGAACCAGTTAAAAACAGCCCCAAGGCACTCACGGATACTATCGCCCTCGAAATCTTCGCCCTTCCGGCAGGTGAAGAGAAGCTGGGTGTCGTCAGCATAGGAAACGATCTGGGCCCCAAAGGATTCCACCAAAGCCGCCAAAGGGGTCATAAAGATGGTAAAAAGAGTTGGGCTCAATACTGAGCCCCGAGGAACTCCGACTCCCAAAGGCGACATTTCGGCAGATCCAGGGGAGGCCCAGACCGTTTGTCGGCGGTTGGTCAGAAAGGAACAAAACCAACTGAGCACCGACCCCCTCAGACCGATGGCATGTAGTCTTATGAGGAGATCCTCATGGGGGACGGTGTCGAAAGCCGCCGACAGATCTAACATCACCAACATCACCCTGCCTCCGACATCCAACGTCTCCTTAACAATCTCTGAAACCTCAAGGAGTGCGGTTTCTGTACTTAGGTTAGGTCGAAAACCTGATTGAGACGCGTGCAGAAGCATGTTGGATTCCAAAAAATTGGAGAGTACGACATGAACATGTTTCTCCAAGATTTTCGTGAGAGCCGGGAGGAGCGAGATAGGCCTATAATTGGCGGGGATGTCTGGGGCAAGGCTGGGCTTTTTAAGAAGAGGGATGACCATAGCCTGTTTCCAGAGGTGTGGAAGGGCCCCCTGACTTAAAGAAAGGTGTAAAATGGGGTTAGCCAGAGGGTTAACAACTTCTGCCATTCTGGCTAGAAATTTGGCAGGGCAAGGGTCACGTGGTGATCCAGATTTCAAACTCATCATAAGTGCTAGTGAAGAAGATTCCCTACGAGGTGGGAAGGCCGCTAGCACAGGGCCGGGAGTAGGCAAATAAGCTGACTCTTCCAGTGAGAGCGGGATGACAGTTGTTGGCCTCGGGGGAAAGGAGTCCTGTATCTGCCTGATTTTGGTGGTGAAGAAATTGGCTATGGTGTCAGCCCAGGTGTCAGCAGGGGCTTCCTGTGCTAAGTTAGATCGCTAAGTAGTGAATTCTCTAACAACCGCCAAAATCTCCTCACAGGAATTGGCTGCTTCCTCGATTCTTTTAGCGAAGTAGCCTTTCTTTTCCTGGAGGACTAATCTATGGTAGGTTTTAATCATGGATCTATAAGTCAGTTTTGCCTCGGTCTCGTACTGAGCTCTCCATGTCCGTTCGGCAGCTTTACATAGCCTACGGGAATGAGCTAGTTCCACAGTAAACCATGGTGCCGAGACCCGTTTAGTGGCGGTCCGTGGGGGCTGTGCAGGAGCAAGCTCATTCAATCTGGCTAAGAGCCAGGTCTGCAGGGTTTCAAGATCCTTATCCAGATCACCAGTATAGGACACGGGATGGTTCACGAGGGCCTGGGCAAGCAGGTCAGGAGTCACCCGATGGTATGCTCTAAAGGCAGAGCCCTGTTGTCTCAGAGCGGTGACTGCTGATTTCTCAGTGCCAAGTATTTGGAAATGGGCTAGTCGATGGTCGGACCATAGAACCGGCAGCATTGCAGTCACCTCAACCGGAAAGGTAGAAAAGATGTGGTCTAAGGTATGGCCCTTGTCGTGGGTCGGGCCGGAAAGATATGGGAACAGGCCTAAAGAGGATGTAATATCTAGCATCCTAATAGTATCCGGATCGTGGTTATCTTCCATATGGAAGTTAAAGTCCCCGGCAAGCACGCACCTCTCCGTTCTCAGCACTAAAATAGACATGACTTGTTGAAGTTCTTCAAAAAAGGACCCCACAGGCCCCGGAGGTCTATATACCAGGAGCCCCTTGACAGATTGTTGAGGAGACAGGGATAAGGAGAAGGCAAGGGATTCGGTGCCCGTGATAGATTCCGTGTGAATGGCTGAACACGCGATAGTTTTTTTCACAACGAGGGCCACTCCTCCCCCTCTACCCTTATCTCTGTCTTGTCTAAGAATGTTGTACTCAGGGGGGATAGCTGCAGCAATGTCAGGATGAGAGGACTCATTGAGCCATGTCTCAGTAAGCATCAGACAGGCAGGTTTGTCAATAGTCAGGAGATCAAAGATCTCCTGAGCGTGTCTGTGCATAGACCTAGTGTTGAGGAGTAGGCAGCGGTGTTTAGTATTACACTCCTTCATATGAGAAATAGGCGGACGTGCACTAGTAAGCTGCCAGTTGCACCCTGGACATTTATGCTTACCCCTATAACGTCTGGGAAAAACTGAGTGACAGGACTCCGCCGCTTTGTTGATAGAGTGGAGCTCCTGGGAAGCGTATGATATCATGATGATATGTGTAGGGGGAGAGTAGGGCCTAGAGGGCCTGCCGCGCCGGGCGCCTCCGGGACGCTGACGGGCGCAGGCGCAGGTCAGGCGCATCCGCAGTACGCGTCCGCATACGCGGAGGAAGAGGTGAGCATTTTATAGCGCTACTAGAGCGCGAGGGCGGCGAGTCCTACCCCCAAGATGGCGGCCAAAATCAGATCCCAGCCCTCGGCGTCAATACTCGGCCGAGGGCGGTCTGAATACCCAGGCAGGGTGAGGGGAGCAAACGAGGCGCCTAGGAGCGCTGGGAAGTCTTTACAGGCAGCAAAACGCTTCTTAGATCAAGCGCGAAGCACAAGCCTAAATTGCACAGGTTAAAATGAATACACAAGCAAGTTAAAATACACAGCTAAAACGTGCAAAGAATAGAAGGGAGACCTCCCGGCTTCCGCCTCAGGAGGGAAAAGGTTGTAGCAGTTAGGTAACATTACAGTTACATGTATTGTGCATTTCTATGATATAATGTACTTGGCGGCGCCTGTATATTTTTGTGTTTGAAAACTCAATAAAATAGATAAATAAATAAAACTTTATTTTCTGGGATGTGCAAAAGAACATAATATGCAAAGTGGATTGGTTAGAAACTCCATCGCAAGGGCACAAATTCAGATCAGCGAAGGAAAAACGTTTCACAGGGTTACCAATTATAAACGGTAAAAATTTAAAACGAAATCTTGTCAACACGTAACAATCTTGAGTATTCTGTGTATAATACAGTTTTGGCAGGAGACCTTCTTGATAGTGTAAAAGATTATAGGCAATTACTGAGTCTTTTTGACTATGCCTTACTCAAAAACGTATGCTTCAGAGATAACTTGGTTACTTTTGAACATAAATCCGTTTCTCCCTTCTCCATATGGAGTGCCAAAGCAGCAAAGGTGCCTTTTTAATTTTATCCATTATGTTAGGGGTCTGAAGTTCCTTATGAATTATAGCATTTGAACAACTTAGCAGGACAGCACAGAGATTTTTCAGAAATGCATTTTCTTGGGACTTAATAGGTAGTGCCTTCTGAATGCCCCAGATCCCAGCCCCATATATGGTAATTGACACATTTAGATGTGTAGATTTTTAGGATTTTCTTAAGTAGTTGGAAACCCAACGTTTTGACAAATCTGTTTACACCGTATGTAGCCTATTCAAGCAGGGCCACTCTATTTACAATCATAGGTTTCCAGATATATTTCTCATCAAATATTTGCAGTCGCAGTCTCTGTCACTCTACTGTTAATAATAATATGCACAAGTCTTCTCCTAGGCCATGCTCCACATATTATTGTAAACGCTTTGGAAGCGTTAACTTGCAGGTCAAGGTCGTGCATAAAGATCATCTAGTCATTTATCAACTCTTGGAGCCCTTGTCTGTTCGAGCAACCAACACTTTGTCATCTACATAAGAAAGAATCGATTCGGGTGAGAGCCAACATAAGGTGTGTTCTGCGATCTTGAGCTCAATTCTTTTACCACCCTGTTTGTGTACAGAGAAAAGAGGATAGAAAAAAAATAATTGGGGCCAGTACGCACCATTGTATTTCTTCTCTCAAAATTTTAACGTGACCGGTGCATTTATAATTTGGCCCATAGTGAACACATGCATTTACATCATTATAAATTTGTCTAAAGAATCTGATGATTGTCTCCTTTATTCCTAATTCTGCCATGATGATCCAGAGTTTAGAATGTGATACACAGTCGAAAGCTGCAGACAAGTCCATAAACAAAAGAAGGATTGCGCCCTTTTCTACAACAGTGTATTTCCCAATAAGCAAGGATAAATTCAAGCCTTGGACCACCGTGCTCATTCTTCTTTAAAACCATACTTTTTATTGGTTAAATTATTCTTTTCAGTGGCCCACCCCTCCAATCTGTACATCTGCATTCATCTGCATGCTGATAGCTCTCCTGGGCAGGAAGGGGGAGTGGGAGCAGTGACTTACATCTCAATAGGTAGTGTCCTGTGCCCCACACTAAAGTCTGATTACCCCCACTGATAGCCTAGCAGACAGGGTTGGGATAAAAGGGGACCTGTGCTTTTCAAGGAGCTGCTTTGAAATCACCCCCACTTCAAAGGCACATTTTGGTATAACTACTGGGGCTCAGACCCTACCAAGACAGTACACTACTGAACCTGTGAAGAACTCTGGCAAGAGTAAGGACTACTGTTCTACAATGATTGCAACTCTGCTACACTGACTGCTGAAAGAACCTGCTTTACTGCTGTGCTGAGCTGCCTTGCTGCCTGCTGATCTCTGCCTAGCTGAAGACAAGGACCGCACACATCTCACTTGAACCCAGAGTGACTCCAGTGGCTTCCTGGCTTGCCTCCTATTTTCTGAATTCTGAGGGTCATAAACATCTTCTGGCAACTCTGCCAGTGCTGCTGGACTCTGCCATCTGTGAGTCCTACCTTTGCCTGAGGGGCGCCCTTAAGTCCTAGGTCTTAGAAGTGGGTTTCTGCAGCTTTTCCTACATCGATGTTGATGCAGCACCAGCTTCAAAACCAATGAAGTGGCTGCCTGACTACAGAGATTCAACAACTGGCTTGACTCTGCAACGACAGACAGCATGGCTCGACAGCAATGCAGTGCCTGAATCATACAGTGGTTCGTCGAGGAATCTTCCATCAATAGCGCGGGTTGGCACTGGCGCTCGCCTACATCCGCGAAATCTACGACAACGCAGCGCCTCCTCGACTTCTTGCATCAAGTTGATTCTTTGCTACATCCAAGTTACTTTGTCAGTGGAACCTGTCTGAGTCCTGTAGCAATTCTGCCATTCATTGCAGTCTGCATGAACTTTGGATTTACCCCAGTCTAACACGACCTCAAGTAACATAATATCGCTATTGACTTCTAAGCTTTATTTTTGGTTTATTCTTTGAAAATTCTTAACTCCTGTTTTACGTATTTGATTGTTGTCATTTTGGTCTTGATTTTATCATAAAAGTATTCTTTATTTTTCTAAACCTATCTGAAAACTTTGTATGCTGTTTCCATTGTGATACTGAGTGTGTGAGTTCCACAAGTACTGTACACATTGCCTGTTTAGATAAGCCTGACTGCTCTGAGTCAAGCTACCAGATAGTGAGCACTGGTTATCTTTTAGTGTGTATGTAGCTTACCCTGACTAGAGTGATGGTCCCTGCTTGGACAGGGTACATACCTCTGACAGCCAGAAACCCCACTTCTAACAATGTGTAAGACAGGACACTTCCTATGCAGGTGTAAGTGTCATCTCCCCCCTCTCTCTTCCTGCCCAGGAAGATCTATCAGAATACAGAAAAATGCAGATGAGCTATCTGTCACACAAACCCTTCCTGTGTGTATTGCAATCTAGAGGGAATGCACAAAATGTAGCTGTCACCCACCCCAGATGTGTATTGGAGACAGGTTGCAAGGCACACAGAGCAGAAAGAGCAGATAAATATCCACTATCCAAAACTTGAGTTGGAGGCAACCACTTCATTGACGCAGGCTGAGGACCCTAAGGCCATAGTCGATCTAGCTGGATGTCTGTGCGAAGTGAGCAGCTGGATGACCCTGTCTTGCCTCAAGCTTAATGGGGACAAGACAGAGGTTATGATGTTGGGACGTTCGACCCCATCTTCGCTGAGTTCCATCTGGCCGGCCTGTCTGGGTCCCCCTCCAATACCAAAGGATGCCATTAAGAGCTTGGGCATTTGGCTGGACAGGGCCTTGACGTTAGACCATCAGGCTGTCAAGCTGTCTGCCACTTGTTTTGGTATTATCAGAATGCTGAGGAAGGTTCTTCCACTGTTACCCTTTCAAGCTAGGCAAATTGTTGTACAGGGATTGATCCACTCCAGGTTAGACTTTGGAAATGCACTTGATTTGGGAGCTCCTGACTTCACATTACGGAAGTTACAGGTGATCCAAAACTGTGCAGCCCGGACCCTACTTCAAATCCCTCGCAGGTCCTCCGCTAAACCTGGATTAGTAAGACTACACTGGCTCCCCGTTAGAGATAGGATTGCCTTTAAATCTCTATGTATTGCCCATCAGTCATTCTGGGCAACTGGCCCTTTGATCAATCGCCCCTTAATCACCCCATACCTCCCCAGTAGACAGTTACGCTCGGCTAGTGCGTACCTTGCTATGGTGCCCAAAGTCAACCGGGCTTGGTCGGGTGGCCGCTCCTTTAGTCTAAACGCAGCTAAGCTGTGGAACGGCCTACCCCTCCAACTAAGGTCTAATCCAGACCTGACTTCATTCAGAAAACATCTGAAAACTTTTCCGTTTAATAAATAATTGTTTTACTCTCTCTGTATCAATTTGTCCTACTGCTCATAATTTTATGCAATACCAGCGCTTGGATGCCCCCGGGCAACTATTTGGCGCTTTATAAAACGTATTTTCATTTCATTTCATTTCATTCTTCATCTTGGGTGCTATTGATGGGTCAATACTATTAATTCGTATGTCGAGTCGCATTTGGAGACTGTCTTATTTTGGTTGTGTTTGGATCCCCAGCCTCCTGTTTTACATCATAAGTAGAGGTGTTGGTCAATAATTTGTTTGAACAGTCCCTATGGTTGGCATCTTTTGACCTATCAGTCAACTATCATTAGGCTGACGATTGGATTGGGACCACATTATTGTGTTATACATATATTTAAGAATTGAACATCTTCATTGGAGCCATTTTAGAAGATTGTTGCTTCAGTAGTGTTTCTAGTTGTCGCCTTAACTGGCCCTTGACCATCGCATCTATTCGTTTGATTTTCTGATCAGCACTACATTATCTTCTGCATTATTGTCCCAATGATGGCCATAAGTAATTGGGGTCGAAACGCCATTGACACCTGAGGCAGCGAATATGTGTCTCTTTTGACTTACAACATTATTATTATATTAATTTCTACTTTATCATTGTACTCATGTACTAAGTTCATGTGAAAGTCTTTATTTGTACACTGCCTTTGTCTTTTAATGCATTTCACATGTGCAGTTCAAGAGCACTGTTTCACAAGCACTTTGGGGCTCATTATGATGGTGGGGAAATCGCCACCGCAGGGCCGGCGGTAGCGATCCTTTGCCATCATAATGCGATTCACCCACCGCCAAGCTAGGATGGTGGTGAGAATCACATTGGGTCCGCAAGGCGGTCCTTTTCTGCCCACCTTGCGGAACCCAAAACCAGGGCATCATTGCGGCTGTACCATGCGGGCACCGCCGTAGTGATTATGATGAGCCCTTCCACCTGTCTTTTTGCGGACTGATGTCCGCCCGCCATCATAAGGAGCCCCTTAGTATTCACTTTGTTATATTCACTGCACACATTTTTTAACAATGTTGAGGCTGCTTTTTCATTACATTGTACTTTGAGATATTCATATGAACTCAGACATATTTGGTACTTCTATTTTTGTGTTCTTATTAACTATTTTTGTACTAATACCTTTTAAGGCATTGTTGTAAATACCACTTTCCAAAACTGGCATTTCTAAAATAGTGATGTTAAATCCACCTTTGCCAGTAAAGAGAGTGTATCATTACCATTTCAAAGATTTGAAACATTATGCAGTTACTCCTTTCTAATCCGGAACTACAGTTTAAGTGTATGAAGGAATTCTCAGTGCTAGCCTATGAGAGTAGTAAACGAATGTGGGTGTTTGTTACTACCTGGACATGTGCAACCTACAAAGTACATGTCCCACCTTTTATTATAAATAATCAACAGAGACCACCTGAAAGAAATATTCAGTATATATTCCGATGTTGTTGGAATATACTCAGTGTGTTAAAATACCCCTCACACACCAAAAGGGCCCTTGGTGTCATGCTTCATCATCGGGGTCTTCCCGCCCCCGCTGCGGGACGGGGCAGTGCTGCGACAAGCGGCTACGCCGGAGCACCTTTTTATTGTGAGTACTATGTGAGTGATAATGGAGTGAGTGTCAGTGGGGTCAGGAGTGATAGACAGTGAAATTAAAAGATACCTGGCCTGGTGTTTAGAAAAAATTATTTAATAGGCACTGGCTGGTATCATTAAAAGGGGTGAGGCGGAGGGCAAGAACGAGTTACTAGTCTTGCTCTCCTGTGTGGGTCAACATGTTTCGGGGCGTCATGCCCCTTCGTCAGGACCGGGTATATAGATCCCCCTGTCACTCACTAATGCGCTCCCACAGATAGAGAGTGATATGTACGATCAATGTGTATAAATAAATTTTATGATACACGTGAAAAAGCTAGCTCAGTACTACTGATTATATAAGCCTGAAAGGATAAGAACACAGGATTTAGAATGAGCTCGGATCCCAATGCGCTTTACTAGTGAGTACCTGTAAGGAAGGAAAATACAAGAAGAGGGAAGAAACACACTAATAGGCTGTTGCATGGCACGCCAAAGATTTCTTGGGGGGACCAGGTTTGCCGGGATGAAAAGAGGAAAAATGCAACAAAGCGGAAACATACATTCATGGGTTTTTGCATGGCCAGCCAAGGATTTCAAGGGGGGGGGGGGCCAGGTTGCACGAAATTGGTAAAAATGGGAAGGAATACACACACATGTAAACACACACAACAATATAGAGCATCAGAAACTAGCGGTAAGATGCCTATTCAACTAAATACATACTTTTTGAATGAGGAGACAATGCCCCATGAGCCAAGCTGGGCGAAGGGTAAAGAGGGTCCAACTGTGGGAAGGAATGGAAAAAAAGGCACAGATAGTATCGCCAGGACCTAGATTAGCAACTTACACTCAATAGGATAGAGTAGTGTATTCCAGGTCAGGTCTGTCGGCTGTGCCGTACTTACTCAACCCCCACACCTCAGTGCTTCCTCCTTCGTCAGTGGCTTCCGTGGTAATGGTAAGCCTGGGCGGGGTGGGTCTTTTATAGTCTGGCAGAGGCTTGTTGATTGAGCCCTGATTGAATAACTCGAAACCGGTGTGAGCGTTAAGTCGAGTAGTTAGGGCTAGTGACTCAAGCGGCCATTGTTAAATGTCCGAGGTCTGCTGGGCGGGGGCAGGTTTTTTGGGATAATTGCCAGAATCTGTATGTCTTGTTCCTATGTAGGGTAGCGGTAAGGACAGGGTGTCGGCAGATCGCTAGGATACACCCTTGGTCCGTGCATGAAATTGTATCGGCGTCTGCCGACCGGGGCGCATGCGCGGTGATGTCCTGTACCGAGTATACACTCGGCGCATGCGCAGTGGTGCTCCGCTTCCAGTCTGTCTCCGCGCATGCGCGGGGGAGAGGCGTTCCTTCGCGCTGGATCCGTGGGAGATCCCTGTTATTGTACACAGGCAGGGGGATTGGACCTCAGGGCTGTTTCAGAAAAAAGCCCCATTTGAGGCAAACTGCTTTCTGGTTATTATTCTAGCAGAACAGAATATATAGATATCAGTATTTATGTCTATGCAGGCATTATTCTACCAAAGTTAACATACATATCTTTTAAATCAAGTTCCACTATGTCAGACTACAGGTTTTTTAGTTACTTGAAAACAGGAGCCGCTCTTATTTTAAATGCAGCTGCTCAGAGGGAATAGTTCTGATTTCTCGTTTTTTGCAGACGTTATGGCACACAATACATAAAAAATGCATATTTTTCAAATCATGTTGACCTGCACCAGCTCGCAGGTTACTGAAATTGCTTGATGGAGACAATGGTGTAGTTTTCTTAATTGACACTATTCTCAAGTTCCGACCAGTGATCAGGAGTTTACTTGGTACCTGGTTGGATCATACCTTGAATTGCGACCACGGAATATCATCATTTAATCCTGTAAGGTGGGTGCCCAAGCGGTAGACCCAACGTTGCTCTTTCGCAAGAAGGTCATTGTCACTCCTGAAGGATTCAATGACTGTCCATTTGAGGTCTTCAACACTGTGGCCCATTGTGGCATAGTGAGTGGCCATTCTTGTGGTAGTTTTTTTGCAGCGTACGTTGCTGCGATGTTCGCTCATTCGTATTTTGACCGGCCTAGTGGTCATGCCAACATACTCTTTCTTGCACGGGCAAGTGATCAGATAGACCAAGTTCCGGCTGTTGCAGTTAGTAAAGGAACGTTGTTCCCATGTAGACTGGTTGGAAAAAGTTATATTCCGACTTTTTCTTGTGTATTGACAAGATGTGCATGAGCCACACGGGTGGTGCCCTCCAATAGTTGAGATGGTTGAGGGTCCCTCGTTAGTGAGTTGTTTCGGTCTCGTGTGGACCAGCAGATCCTTGAGGTTCTTACCTCGCCTGTGTGCAAACATGGGTTTTGGGAAATCTAGTTTCCCGCAATTCAGTATTTTCCAGTGTCTATTCACAATCCTTGTGATCTGGTTTGAATTGGTGTTGTATGTTGTGACACAAATAGGGCGTTGGTCTTGTTCCTTTTCTGCTGTAGGTTCCAACAAGGCATCTCTGTTGTTATTCCGTGCTCTCTTAAAACCCTTGTCGACCACCTTGCTTGGATAATTCCTGTTACTGAGCTTTGTTTTCAAGTCAGCTGCTTGGGTTTTAAAGTCTTGGATAGCGCTGCAATTACGCCTTAGGCGGAGGAACTGTCCGTAGGGTAAATTGTCACGTAGATGTCGTGGATGAAAACTACTATATAGCAACAGGCTGTTTTTAGCCGTTGGTTTAAAGTGCGTGCACGTTTCTAAATTGCCATTAGCGGGGTAGATATTCAGATCAAGGAAAACGAGGTTTTCATTTGAGGCTGTGTGGGTGAACTTGAGGAACCGGTCTTGTTGGTTCAGCCAAGTCATGAATAGGACCACAGAGTCTTGATCACCCCTCCAGATGACTAACACGTCATCTATGTATCTTTTCCATGCGACCACATGGTTCCTGTAGGGGTTCTGGTCGTTCAGGATTCTGGTGGCTTCGAGATGGTGCACATAGAGCCCGGCTAGGCTCGGCGCACAGGTGCTGCCCATGCTTGTGCCGTGTTTTTGTAGGTAATATGTGTTTTCATACATGAAGAAATTCTTTTTCAGGGTCATAGAGATGCATTCCAGGACCACCTGTCTCGGGGTGTGGTACGCCCATGGGGTAGAGAACAAAACCTCCTCAATTATTTCAAGAGTCTCTTGGTGGGGGAGACTCGTGTACAGACTCTCTACATCTAGTCCCAGAAGGAGGTCTTGTTCGGGGTCAAAAGGTATTTCTTTTACCAACTGAAGGACTGCTTTTGTGTCCTTTAGATAGGTACTCGTCTTCTGTACTATCGGTCTAAGGAAAGCATCCGCAAATTTTGATAAGGGTTCGAGAATTGATTGTATTCCGGATACTATAGGGCGCCCAGGTGGATATGGGGCATCCTTATGGATCTTGGGGATGGTGTAGAAATAAGGAGTTTTTGGATTCTTTTGAATCAGAAAATCACTCTCTTGTTTCGTTAGCCAGTCGTGTGCCATTGCTTCTTCAATCATTATGAGGATGCAGATCCTGACTTCTTCAGTCGGGTCTTCCCTTAGTATTTGATAATTGCGTCTGTCCTCAAGTAGTTTCCTGCACTCCCTATCGTAATTGGTATACGTTTGTATCACCGTAGCCCCGCCTTTGTCGGCAGGCTTAATTACAATAGTTTCATTGTTTGCCAGTTCGTGCAGGGCCGTTCTCTCAGCTGTGGAGGTGTTATTAAAGACTTCCCCACCGTCAGTGGTTAGCTTCTCCAAATCTGCCATAACTGCCTTTTCGAAGGTTAACAGTTCAACAGGTAACATAGAGTCTAGAGGAGTGAAAGAGGATTTGTTTTTTAGGCCTGTATCTGATTGGACATTTGTTTCATTGTTTGAGTCTTGAAAAAAAGCTTTTAGCTTAAGTTTTCGCGTAAACTCTTTCATCTCTTGGCAGAGTTTGAATTTATCCATTTTGTGAGTTGGAACGAAACCCAAGCCCTTACTTAGGACATTATCCTGGGCTTCTGTTAATAGGTGGTCAGACAAGTTTACTACTAAGTTCCTCGACTGGTTGACGCTGTTTGGCTCCGGGTTGATACTCCTATCCAATCAGATACAGGCCTAAAAAACAAATCCTCTTTCACTCCTCTAGACTCTATGTTACCTGTTGAACTGTTAACCTTCGAAAAGGCAGTTATGGCAGATTTGGAGAAGCTAACCACTGACGGTGGGGAAGTCTTTAATAACACCTCCACAGCTGAGAGAACGGCCCTGCACGAACTGGCAAACAATGAAACTATTGTAATTAAGCCTGCCGACAAAGGCGGGGCTACGGTGATACAAACGTATACCAATTACGATAGGGAGTGCAGGAAACTACTTGAGGACAGACGCAATTATCAAATACTAAGGGAAGACCCGACTGAAGAAGTCAGGATCTGCATCCTCATAATGATTGAAGAAGCAATGGCACACGACTGGCTAACGAAACAAGAGAGTGATTTTCTGATTCAAAAGAATCCAAAAACTCCTTATTTCTACACCATCCCCAAGATCCATAAGGATGCCCCATATCCACCTGGGCGCCCTATAGTATCCGGAATACAATCAATTCTCGAACCCTTATCAAAATTTGCGGATGCTTTCCTTAGACCGATAGTACAGAAGACGAGTACCTATCTAAAGGACACAAAAGCAGTCCTTCAGTTGGTAAAAGAAATACCTTTTGACCCCGAACAAGACCTCCTTCTGGGACTAGATGTAGAGAGTCTGTACACGAGTCTCCCCCACCAAGAGACTCTTGAAATAATTGAGGAGGTTTTGTTCTCTACCCCATGGGCGTACCACACCCCGAGACAGGTGGTCCTGGAATGCATCTCTATGACCCTGAAAAAGAATTTCTTCATGTATGAAAACACATATTACCTACAAAAACACGGCACGAGCATGGGCAGCACCTGTGCGCCGAGCCTAGCCGGGCTCTATGTGCACCATCTCGAAGCCACCAGAATCCTGAACGACCAGAACCCCTACAGGAACCATGTGGTCGCATGGAAAAGATACATAGATGACGTGTTAGTCATCTGGAGGGGTGATCAAGACTCTGTGGTCCTATTCATGACTTGGCTGAACCAACAAGACCGGTTCCTCAAGTTCACCCACACAGCCTCAAATGAAAACCTTGTTTTCCTTGATCTGAATATCTACCCCGCTAATGGCAATTTAGAAACGTGCACGCACTTTAAACCAACGGCTAAAAACAGCCTGTTGCTATATAGTAGTTTTCATCCACGACATCTACGTGACAATTTACCCTACGGACAGTTCCTCCGCCTAAGGCGTAATTGCAGCGCTATCCAAGACTTTAAAACCCAAGCAGCTGACTTGAAAACAAAGCTCAGTAACAGGAATTATCCAAGCAAGGTGGTCGACAAGGGTTTTAAGAGAGCACGGAATAACAACAGAGATGCCTTGTTGGAACCTACAGCAGAAAAGGAACAAGACCAACGCCCTATTTGTGTCACAACATACAACACCAATTCAAACCAGATCACAAGGATTGTGAATAGACACTGGAAAATACTGAATTGCGGGAAACTAGATTTCCCAAAACCCATGTTTGCACACAGGCGAGGTAAGAACCTCAAGGATCTGCTGGTCCACACGAGACCGAAACAACTCACTAACGAGGGACCCTCAACCATCTCAACTATTGGAGGGCACCACCCGTGTGGCTCATGCACATCTTGTCAATACACAAGAAAAAGTCGGAATATAACTTTTTCCAACCAGTCTACATGGGAACAACGTTCCTTTACTAACTGCAACAGCCGGAACTTGGTCTATCTGATCACTTGCCCGTGCAAGAAAGAGTATGTTGGCATGACCACTAGGCCGGTCAAAATACGAATGAGCGAACATCGCAGCAACGTACGCTGCAAAAAAACTACCACAAGAATGGCCACTCACTATGCCACAATGGGCCACAGTGTTGAAGACCTCAAATGGACAGTCATTGAATCCTTCAGGAGTGACAATGACCTTCTTGCGAAAGAGCAACGTTGGGTCTACCGCTTGGGCACCCACCTTACAGGATTAAATGATGATATTCCGTGGTCGCAATTCAAGGTATGATCCAACCAGGTACCAAGTAAACTCCTGATCACTGGTCGGAACTTGAGAATAGTGTCAATTAAGAAAACTACACCATTGTCTCCATCAAGCAATTTCAGTAACCTGCGAGCTGGTGCAGGTCAACATGATTTGAAAAATATGCATTTTTTATGTATTGTGTGCCATAACGTCTGCAAAAAACGAGAAATCAGAACTATTCCCTCTGAGCAGCTGCATTTAAAATAAGAGCGGCTCCTGTTTTCAAGTAACTAAAAAACCTGTAGTCTGACATAGTGGAACTTGATTTAAAAGATATGTATGTTAACTTTGGTAGAATAATGCCTGCATAGACATAAATACTGATATCTATATATTCTGTTCTGCTAGAATAATAACCAGAAAGCAGTTTGCCTCAAATGGGGCTTTTTTCTGAAACAGCCCTGAGGTCCAATCCCCCTGCCTGTGTACAATAACAGGGATCTCCCACGGATCCAGCGCGAAGGAACGCCTCTCCCCCGCGCATGCGCGGAGACAGACTGGAAGCGGAGCACCACTGCGCATGCGCCGAGTGTATACTCGGTACAGGACATCACCGCGCATGCGCCCCGGTCGGCAGACGCCGATACAATTTCATGCACGGACCAAGGGTGTATCCTAGCGATCTGCCGACACCCTGTCCTTACCGCTACCCTACATAGGAACAAGACATACAGATTCTGGCAATTATCCCAAAAAACCTGCCCCCGCCCAGCAGACCTCGGACATTTAACAATGGCCGCTTGAGTCACTAGCCCTAACTACTCGACTTAACGCTCACACCGGTTTCGAGTTATTCAATCAGGGCTCAATCAACAAGCCTCTGCCAGACTATAAAAGACCCACCCCGCCCAGGCTTACCATTACCACGGAAGCCACTGACGAAGGAGGAAGCACTGAGGTGTGGGGGTTGAGTAAGTACGGCACAGCCGACAGACCTGACCTGGAATACACTACTCTATCCTATTGAGTGTAAGTTGCTAATCTAGGTCCTGGCGATACTATCTGTGCCTTTTTTTCCATTCCTTCCCACAGTTGGACCCTCTTTACCCTTCGCCCAGCTTGGCTCATGGGGCATTGTCTCCTCATTCAAAAAGTATGTATTTAGTTGAATAGGCATCTTACCGCTAGTTTCTGATGCTCTATATTGTTGTGTGTGTTTACATGTGTGTGTATTCCTTCCCATTTTTACCAATTTCGTGCAACCTGGCCCCCCCCCCCCTTGAAATCCTTGGCTGGCCATGCAAAAACCCATGAATGTATGTTTCCGCTTTGTTGCATTTTTCCTCTTTTCATCCCGGCAAACCTGGTCCCCCCAAGAAATCTTTGGCGTGCCATGCAACAGCCTATTAGTGTGTTTCTTCCCTCTTCTTGTATTTTCCTTCCTTACAGGTACTCACTAGTAAAGCGCATTGGGATCCGCGCTCATTCTAAATCCTGTGTTCTTATCCTTTCAGGCTTATATCATCAGTAGTACTGAGCTAGCTTTTTCACGTGTATCATAAAATTTATTTATACACATTGATCGTACATATCACTCTCTATCTGTGGGAGCGCATTAGTGAGTGACAGGGGGATCTATATACCCGGTCCTGACGAAGGGGCATGACGCCCCGAAACATGTTGACCCACACAGGAGAGCAAGACTAGTAACTCGTTCTTGCCCTCCGCCTCACCCCTTTTAATGATACCAGCCAGTGCCTATTAAATAATTTTTTCTAAACACCAGGCCAGGTATCTTTTAATTTCACTGTCTATCACTCCTGACCCCACTGACACTCACTCCATTATCACTCACATAGTACTCACAATAAAAAGGTGCTCCGGCGTAGCCGCTTGTCGCAGCACTGCCCCGTCCCGCAGCGGGGGCGGGAAGACCCCGATGATGAAGCATGACACCAAGGGCCCTTTTGGTGTGTGAGGGGTATTTTAACACACTGAGTATATTCCAACAACATCGGAATATATACTGAATATTTCTTTCAGGTGGTCTCTGTTGATTATTTATGCTTTCATAAGAGGAGGATTAGCCCACCGAGGTGCCGAGTTGCACCACCTCTTCACTCCCCTTTTTGATATTCCCACCTTTTATTATAGCAGCACCCTGCCTTTAGGACTGCATAGAGTCTACCTTAGGGGTGACTTGTGTGCAAGAAAAAGGGTGTTTAAGGCTTGGACAGTAGTTGTATATGCCAAGGCGAAGTGGCAGTAAATGTCACACACAGGCCATGCAATGGCAGTCTGAGATAGCTTTGAAAGGCTACTTGTGTGGGTGACACACTCAGTGCTGCAAGCCCACTAGAAGCATTTATATTACAGCACCTGGGTATATGGCATACCAATTTACAAGGTACTTTAAAGTTAACTAAATATGCAAATTGTGTATGCACCATTGTTACCATGTTTAGGGGAGAAGCAGATGCAATGTACCACTGGTCTGCAGTGGTAAATTCCTCAGAGTCTGAAGACCAACAAAAAGATACAGCAAAAAGAGGAGTACGCCAGCAAACATTATGGCTGTAATTAAATAATATAGGTACATTTACATACAGGGAAAACTCCTTCATATAATGGGTATCATTCTATTTTAGTCCTCAATTTAGCAACTCCCTCCCATAATAGATCAAAAGCCTGATCATAATAATTGAACTTGTGCAGTGCCATTGCAGGGCTGACTCATACTAAATAAAGATAAAGAGGAGGTAAAAGCGTTTAGTATTTTTGGCAGTGGTTTCTGCTTTGCACAGCACCCTTAAAGGAATGTGTTGCATTTGGTTGGAAATATAAAATCATGTGATGTTGTTTACAAGAATCTACAGAGTGCAACAAACAGTACACAGCATCACAAAAGAATAACATGCAACAACATCACAACTTTACATACTTATGTAACACAACAACCGCAAGAAAGCAAAACAATATATTGATGCAAAACAGCAACAATACTACAGAACATAACAACACAACAGAAAATAACATAACAACCAGATCATAACACTGTACAATAACAGGTCAACCATAAAGTAACACAATAAAAGAACTACAGCGTAACAATAAAACAAGGACACCATAAGTTAATACTAGTAAAGTATGCGAATACAATATAACATCTGTTAGGATTTTTTGTTTTGTTGTGTTTTTGTTATGTTGTACAATGTTATAGAGGTGATATGTTGTGTTTTAGTGTTATGTTGTCTCTGGCTTGTTTTCACATTGTGTTGTTGCTATATCTCCACCTCTGTGGTCAAACAAACGCAAACACTTGTTACACAATATTGATGCAACATACCCACATTCATGATCCAGTGGCAGGTGCAGCCGGCACAGGTAAGAGTGGTGGGATGGCGGGGCGGGGGCGGGCAGGGAGGAGTTGAAAGATGATGAGATAGGTAAAATTAAATAAAAAAATAAATAAAACCACTTACCTTGTGTTCGTCGCATCGCTGAGTCGGCAATGCAGCAAGCGCAAGGTAAGTAGTTTTATTTATTTTTTAATTAATTGTACCTATCCCGTCTTCTGTCGACTCCATCCTGCCCCACTCCACCGTTCTTACCTGTATTTACAATATATAGTGTTCCTGACAAACATGAACACATAATACACACAATAGCACTGACCAGCAATTGTTTTGTGATGCAGATTGCAATGCTCCTAAAATCCCTATTTCCCGAAGACGCTGTGAGCCAATCACATTATTTTTTTATTCTATATTTGATTTGATTTAGCATTTTATTTTTTCTTTAAATGTTTCAATTTTTATGATTGTGCATTCTATAGGATTATAATGCCTTTCTAACGTCAGTAAACCTGAAACTTTTATACTAAAAGTGAAATATCAATAGAAACAGTCCTGTTTGAGTTTCTTTTGTGCTGATGTGCTTTATTTGTGCATTCTTGAAACCAGGCAGCACAGCTCCAAAGCTTGAAAGTTTTCTACATGGTTTTAGTAAATATTCCCAAATGACACCACCCTAAGGACGATAATGAACTACAATAAAATGAAATGCAATTGTTTAACACATAAAGATAGGCTTAATAGGGGAAACCGATTGTATTTCATTCAGCCTTCACGTGCTACACTTCCTTTTAAGTTAACCTACTGAGATTCGATTGACATTAGATGAGAACAATTAAGCAGCTGCAGCTGAGAAGCAAAAGCAATAATGTACAAATTGTCCCTGCACTGTACTGGGAACAGATCCAAACCTTAAACGCATTGAAAAACCACCCAAAAACAACATTAATTATATCCCTTGAGAGTAGCCAAGGATCAGGATGGATTCTTCCTGCCATTGTTAGGCTGGCGAGGCTCAGGTTTACTTTCTCTTCAGTTCACATTGTTTCTCAGTTTTCAAAAACTGGGAATGGCTTGATTGCACTTGAAAAGTATGCAATGATATTAACTTGGCAATTTTTGAGGTTTGAAATAATAGGCACAAGCCAGCTTTCTCCGCTATGCCAACTTAAAGCTCAGCATGCATGTGTTCTTGTACCGACCCAACCCAACCCAATTAGGCAACAGTAGAGGAACATGAAAAATGTCACTGCAGCAGATAAAAGGAAAAATTGCATGTACGCTGCAGTAACCGCATATTCCCATTTTCCGCATGGAAAGCATTAAACACAGTACTGACCCCAATTAGTTGCCGATGGATGTCCTCTCTGTGTTTTATTGTATTTCATAGATATAGAAGCAATAGACTGCAGACTTCATATTATTTCATTGGTTAACCATCGAGTCAACAGCGAACGAGTTCACAGCAGTCCTCAAAACCTCGGCAAGGGTTATAGGTGCATCTGGAGGCAAAAAACAAAATTAGATCCTGTTATACATTTTTTGTAAAGTTGCTTCAGATCCGTTTCATAGTAATGTTCTGGTGGTTTCAGTACACTCTAACGTAGTTTCCGTAGGCCCGAATTCACAGAACTTTCTTAAGACAAAATCCAAAACTTACTGCAAAAATGAGTAAGTGACTTTTGTGAATACCAAAATGGTAGTGAGTTTAGAACTTTGTCTTAAGTTAGTTCTGTGAATCGGGACCCGTGATCATGTGAAATGTCATCAGGCACCTACTATGAAATCCAAAAAGATGCTCCAAAGATGCCCAGTCCATTCCAAGAACAGACAAGCCACTTTTTCTGACAAGTAATCGCCGTTCTCTGGGGTGAACCGTGATTTTTCAGAGTGATAAAGGGGATTCTCACTTTCTGATCACTGGTGCCTGGGTTTCATTGGGCACAGATATGCAGTAACCACTGGGATGCCTGGTCGGGGTAATAGATGGATGTGTTTGAAGTTAAACATAAATAATTATTTACGTGCTATTAACCTGCCACTATCTTTAATCTCAAAAAATATTTTCAAGTCCCGTGGATACCCGTGGCTACCCATGGAACTGGGGTTGGATTCAGTTGGGTTTGTTCTCAGTTTTTGAGCTCCAGAGAGAGGTTTGTTTTTTTTGCCTCAAAAAGAATTTCCCAGTGTTTCAAAAGTCCCCAAAATCACATACACATGACATAAGAAGGACATAGCCTGACTTAAGCCCAGTCTACCATGAAATCACAATTTACATGTCAGGATCCTTAGCTGGACTGGGCATTAGAATTGCAGGACTGACTGGTGGAGATAATGATGAGTGAGTCACAGGAAGAGCTTGTAATAGTAATTTGCTTGAGCCCCACATCCAGAGAGCACCCAAGAGATTGAGGGGAAAGGGAGAGCATCACATGAATCAGGGCTCCAGAAAGATAGGTCAGGGAGAAGAGCATTACACGCTTGCGCTCAGCCTTGGCTAAGATTTAAATGACAAGCCATCACCCCAGCTGGAATTGCCAGGGTCTGTAGTCTAGACCAGTGAATTTAATCCTGGTAAGTATAGTCTCTCTATGAGCTTGATATATGTCCTTTGCTCAACCAACACCAGTACCCTAAGAGCACCCAAATGATGACAGGCAGGTAAGTGGGGATAGGGCTCAGTGTGTGCATCAAGGGTCCAAGAATGCTGATCAGGGAATAAGAGAAACACACAGTTGTGTTTAGCCTTGGCTGAGATTTAAATTCCAAGCACTGATAATTGGGTACCAGAACAGAAGCAACACATTGGATTGGTGGAGAATATCCTGGCATGTGGAGTCCCAGGATGTTTCCAACATCCCGTGTCTCAACCTTGCTGCAGCAGAGAGGGGTTTTGCCGAATTTTACCATCAGAAACCAATTTCACCTCCTACCAGTCCCTTCCGCTGCATAATTTAAACTAATAATACTATACAAGTTACAAATATTCATATGATTTATGTGGTCCTCTCTCTCTGATGGACCTTTGTGAGTAGACAGGGATTGATAAAGGATAGACGGAATCCTAACCATATGAGGACCAAAACGAGGGATATAATTCAAACACTATAATCAAAATGACATTAATAACTCTGGTTACTTATCAACTTGCTTTTATCTAATTATTAAGAAATTGTGAATGCTTATCAAGTACAATACAGCTCGAGTCAAAGATCACCACACAAGAGAAACATTAAAACAGTAATTCATAATAACATCTCACAACGAGCCATGAGTGAGTGGAGAGTGAGTGGATAGGTATAGAGACAAAAGGGCATTTGCAAATAAGGTCAATGCAAATATAGAATATCATACAAACCTAAGAATAATTATAGCATGAAATGCTTACAGTCTGAAAAGCCACTCCCTGGCCGGAAGAGTAAGCTGAGGCACCCTAACGAATGTTTGAGGATCAAAGTTAAAGAGTCAGGATCAGCAGAAAAACGGCCAGCCAATTAAGTAAGGAAAACAACACATGGCCATCTCCTCTCAAAAGTCAAAGTCTCTCTCCCAGCTCTACCTAATTTTCTAACACTAGTAATTATACCCTTATTCACCAAAGATCCAGCCCCCCATGTATCAAAACACAAAATTCCACAATTCTGATTGGACTAGGTCAGGGGGTGTCTGATCACTCCACTTCCAGTGCACCTGACTCTCAACACTTCCTTTGTCTTTAGGAAACCATCGTCCTTCAGCAGGGAAACCCCAATAATCTCTTCGGCAGCTTGCACATGGCGCTCAGTATCATTGTATCAAAACTTTCAGCATGATTGTCCGCAAGAATACTTTCTCCAGCCGGCAAGGAAATTCCATTAATAACATTCATTATTTCCACCGCGCAAATATGGCCATCATCAGGAACTCTCTCTGGACAAAATATCTTTCTTTGCAGCCTACGTGTTAGAAAGCAAAGTGAACCTAAAAAAGACTTTTGCAACCTTCTCTGCAGTACAGTAAAGTGTGCTTTTTCTCTAGGATAAACAAATACATAAGTAATTATCACGTCACAACAAAAATTCATTATTAAGGCTTTGTCCAAAACTGTGTACATACCGTGTATAGAAATGCAGTTAGTGAAAAAGAAAAATGTATCTTTTAAAACTCATGGCTTCTATCACTAATTTCTTTCGGACGTTATTTTTGCATTAATCATTCATGTGTGTGGCCAACTAAAAAAGCACTGGAAATACTAATTTCTTTCCAGCACGCATTTGTGCAATCTCATGTTCTCCCCATCTTTAGGTTTTTTTTCTGTTAATTTTCACACATCTTTTTAATAGTCCATACAATGAGAAGTTTGATCCCGGCAGGTTTTATTTCACAAAAACCCTCCCCCATCAACCTTATACACACAGAGCACACTTAAGTGCTCCAAGAAAGCAAGTCAGGGGAGAAGAGCAGCCCACAGCGGCCGGTTGACAGGACAGGCATTTCAAAGCCAAACCACAGCTCTTGATGGAAGATGGGGCAGAAGCTGCCAGTGAAACCAACCATGAAGAACCTGGTTAGTGGAGTTGTACCCGGGCTTGAAAAAGTATTTAGATCACTCCTAACACTGAGAAAGGAAGCGAAAAATGACCGACATTTGAGTGGGAGGAATAGCAACACACTCACCAAGGCTTCAAGAAGGTAGATGAGGAAAGAAAAGCATTATATCCAACGTCCATATATCAATTCTGAACTCAGGCCCAATAGTCTACATGCCTGACATTCTCTTGCTATTCCATATTATTCTGAAAACCACAGAAAAATGTTCCTCTCCGGGATGTGTTTTTATACCACCATCTTACCAAAGCAACATGATGCTTTCTGCTGAATATAAGAAAGTTCTGGTTCTACCTCCTTTTTTCATATAACTAACTTATCAATGTACTGTTAATGACTAAATTACAATATTGCAAGGGTCTTCTCATTTTGCTGTGTAAACCCTTTTCCACCTCACACCCACGTATCAGTTCTGACACCATGCCAGACGATAGTTCACAAAGTGCATTGCTTTAAAAACGGTGCTCATGTATTCTTTTAAGACAGTGTATTGACCTCACTGATGCGTTACACGCATACCCTCCTGCTCCACCTCCACAAGTAACCTGTATTCATCTAACTGCAACATATGTTTAATGGCCCAGGCCCCAGCATCTTTTATTCTCTCTTAAGAATGTTACTCAGGAACTTCCTGCTAGCCTAAGATATAGCATCGGTTTTAATATTAACCCCTTCCTCAAAAGTCACCTCCGATAGCTGCAGAGCCACTTCGACAAACATATCCCATTCACGGACTCTCAGTACTGCACACAGAGCACACTTGCTGAGTTGCATTTGACGGGTGTCCAGAAGCAGAAGCTAGCAATACCAATATATGATGTGCACTGCACCATGTTTTCATTCTTGCTTGCCTTTGGAATACCATTACCCAACAAGAACTGTGTACTTCAATTCTGTATATGCTCTTATCACGGTACCATAAACTGCATCTCTGAATATGAATTGTATTTCTGGACAAAAAAAATAAATGAACAGTTGTTTATAGCTTTGTTCCCATTTCACAAATCTGCAAAACACTTCCTGAAGCATAATTTGTTAAAATCAAAGTTTGGCTAAGAGGTCAAAGGTTGCGACGGTGTCCATGAAATTACTTATCTGATTAGAAATCCTATAGATACTGTTTTCCCAGCAACACCATACATGCTTGAATATGAGTTCAAATCGATTTTATTGAAGTTTTATGCAACAAAAGAAATAAACAAGTACAATACAGAAAGAATAATTTGTACATGCGTAATTGAAGAAGTGATACATATAAAATGCAATAACCAAAAAATGAAGAGGAAGGGAAAGGGGGAAAGGATGTCATATAATCATAAAAACCATACCATAAAGAGTTACCAAATGAATAAATAGAACAAATATGGCAGCAAAAGATAAATAAACATTAAGAAAAAGAAATGCATAAGAAGTAGATCATTGTAGAACATATGAGTCAACAGGTGACCAAAAGGATTGAAATGACTGCGAATTGTGGGTAACACCTTTAAGAGACAGCTGAGCTCCTCTTCTTGTAAAGGTAATCCACGACCACCAAGCATGCACTGAAAGAGAAGAAGCGTCTTTCCAACAAAAAGTAATAGATTTTAAAGCAGCTGTAATTAAGAAATGAAATAACTTTGCCTCGGAATCACTAAGAGGATGAGACAGGGCAACCGATTTGCATATTAACACAGCATAAGAAATATCATCATGTAAAGGCAAAATTTTCGAAATGACACCCCAAACATCCACCCAAAATTTCATAACAATTGTACACTCAAATAACATATGACGAAGTGATCCCAAAGTTGATTTGCAGTGCCAACAAACATTAGATGGTTGCAATTTGGCATGACTTAAACGAGACGGAGTCCATAACGCGTTAAATAAAATATAAGCATTAGTCTGATAAAGGGACACCGGAAGCCAACCGGAAATACTATTGAGCCAAATTGAGGACCATGAATCATCTGATAGGGAGATGGAAAGTTCTGTGTTCCAAAAAGATGATATCATACCAACATTGGAGCCCTGGAATGTGGAAAGTTTTTTATAAAACACAGAGACCGCTTTGGGAGATGACGTAACAGCCATAAGATAAATCAAAAGGTCATTAGTGGCGGACGAGGGAACACCTCCTGGAAAGGAGTCTAAAATAGAATTACATAAAGCTTGGTATTTCGACAAATCAGAAGCCGGGACACCAAACTTTGATTGTAATTGTTCAAAAGGAATAAAGGCATTGTTACAAAAGACATCTTCAAGAAATAAAACTCCTTTTGATATCCACGAGGACCAGAAATTAATGTTTCTATTCAACTTAAGTAGAGCACTGTGCCATAAAGACAGGTGGACTGTAGAGAGCAAAGGTAATTCAAAATTAGAGTCTAAATCATTAAGTATTAATCTAGACGATTTAATTATAGATGACCTATGAACAACTTTAGAAGTAGATGACATTGATAACAAAGAAAGCAATGTAAAGGGACGTACAATTGAGGTTTCAATATCTAACCATATTGGAGGTGTGACCACATGTAAATTTGAAAACCACAGGGAGCTTTGTTTTAAGATAAAAGCTTTATGGTAAAGGTAAAAGTCAGGAAGGGCAAATCCTAACTGAGACTTGGGGAGTTTTAGTTTTCTGTAAGCGATACGAGGAACTTTGTTGGACCAAAGGAATTTAGATAGGAGCTTATCAACATCATTATAAAGCTTGAGAGGAAGCTGAGTGGGAATCATAGCCAAAGAGTAAAAAATTTTTGGTGCAATATTAATTTTTATAGCCTCCATTCTCCCCCACCACGTAAGATGAAGGGGAGACCATTTGGATAAAATCCGTATTAAGTTTTAATGTAGCAGGTAGCGAAGGAGCAAATAAAATACCTAAGTACTTAAGCTTAGTGCTTTGCCAAAGAATATCTGCGTTTGGTAGCATATCCGGTGTACAAAAAGCATTTAAAGGAAAAAATTCAGTTTTACTGACATTTAACTTGTAACCTGAAACTACAGAATAGCGTGCAATAATGTCTAAAAGGGAAGGGACAGAGGAGAGAGGATTGTTAATAAACAGTAACACATCATCTGCATATGCTAAAGCTTTAACAGTGACATCATTGATCACAACACCTTGAATATTATCACAGTATCGAATATAATTAAGAAAAGGCTCAATTCCTAATAAAAATAACAATGGGGAGAGGGGACAACCCTGCCTAGTACCTCTGAAGAGTGGAAATTGAGTAGAAATTTGACCATTAATAAACAAACGAGCAGTAGGGGCAAAATATAAGGCTGAAATCATACGAATAAAGTGCGAACCAAAATTAAAAGACAATAAAGTTTTAAATACAAATTGCCAATGAATTTTGTCAAACGCTTTTTCTCCATCTAAAGCCATCACTCCTGCAGGAGAAGTAAGGTGAGTGCTCTGTTCAATAACGTGTAATAGCGTTCTGGTATTATTTGCAGAGTATCTGTTTTTCATGAAGCCAGATTGATTCGGATGAATGATTGAATGAAGGATAGGAGCCAGTCTAGTGGCAAGGATTTTAGCATAAAGCTTACAATCCTGGTTTATTAGAGAAATGGGGCGATAATTAGAAACTAGGGTAGGGTCCTTATCAGGTTTTGGTATCACAATGATTAAAGCATCCGTAAAGGAGCCCGAAATAGTACCAGAGGAACCAAAATGGGAAAAAAGGACACTTAAATAAGGTAATAATTGAGAGTCAAATTCTTTATAAAATTCAGCAGGGATACCATCTGGGCCTGGAGATTTATTCTTAGGCAGGGATTTAATAGCTAGTAGGATCTCATCACAGGTAATTGGGGAATCTAAAGTTGATCTATCGGTGGGAGATATGTGAGGCAAGTTACATTTATTTAAAAATGAATCAATCAAAGAATCATCACAGAAATCAGGTTTACTATATAAGGTAGAATAAAAGGATAACAATTTTTGGACAATATCATTATGGGAAATAGCCACTTGGCCATTAGTACCACGTATCGAGGTTATTTGGGTCTTATCCTTCTTGATACGTAAATAATTTGCAAGAAGTATCCCAGACTTGTTGGCATTAAAGCGAAATTTAGTATTGGATTTAGCAAGTTGAATCCCAGCTCTAGTACTAAGTAGAGCATTAAATTCATAACGAAGCATTTGTAGTTTAAATTTGTGTGTAGGGTCATTAGAAGAAATAAATAAACGTTCATATTTGGTAATTTGTTTGTCCAAAAGCTCAACTTTAGATTGAAATTGCTTGTTTGCATGGGCCATAATGGAAATTGTGGTACCTCTAATGTAAGCCTTAAACGCATCCCATCTATTGACAAGTGAAGTTGAACCATCAGGGTTAAATAAAAAATATTCCTGAATAGCTTGTAACAGTTTAGGTTTATGTGTATCATTAAGCACAACATTCGTGTTCATACGCCACCTGTTTTGTTTAGGAAAATTAGAGGAGACATTTAAAACAAAAGAGATTAAAGCATGGTCCGAAATATTAATATTACCTATAACAGGATTGTCAGCTGATTGGAGTAAAGAAGGCGAAATTAAAAAATAATCAATCCTTGAATGAGAATTATGAGAATTAGACAAAAAAGAAAACCATTTGTCAGTGGGGAAGTGTATTCTCCAAATATCTGCCAACTTGGTGGTTTTAAGGAAAGATTTAAAGGCATAAAAAACTTTGGGAGGGCGGAATTTTGCAGAGGAAAGCCTATCTAATAACGGATCAATAAACACATTGAAATCCCCCCCCAACAATCAAAGGAACTTGTCCTAACTTCAGAACTTCAGTAGTTATAGCTGACCAGAAAGAAGGGTTGTCAGCCGTAGGGCCATAAATATTAAGCAAATAAAAGGTTGAATCATAAACTTTTACCTTAACTAAAATATATCTACCTTCTGTGTCATGAACTTTACTAAGAATTTGACAGTGTAACCGTTTTGCAAAGAAAATCGCTACCCCATTTTTCTTCCCCAACGCAGGCGAGGAAACAATATTGTAGTGTAGTTCCTATTATCCCAATAGGCTCTGCGCATTGGAATAATACCTTCAATAGTATAGGCCTAGACCAGACGTTAACTAGGTCTTCTATTGTCGATATTAGACTTAAAGTTTTGGGTTTGCCAGCTAGCTCAGAGTTCACTAGAAACTTTCTCGAATAGGCAAGGAGGAGTTGAACCTCCCTGGATAGACAAGAAGGGATTTAGTTTCTGACAACCATAGAACATGACAACTTTGCTCTCCCCTAATCAAGAGTGTATCTCTAGAGTCGTGTGAAAACAAAAGACAACTTATTTTACTCAGTCAGTACGTGCATTCTTAGTCTCACCAGATTGTAGAGAAAAGGAAGAGACGGGCGTGTTCAATAAAAGATGTTATTTATTGATCAGTCTCTTTTCTCGTACAAGAGAAATGGATCGATATTATCGCAATACTTATGGTTAAGTAAAGTGCATACAATAAAAGCAGAAGTATAAAATAATACTGTAAAAACATTTATATGGTTTCTAAGCCATATGCAGGTTTAAAATGGATAAAATATATATATACATATACTTACTTACTTTTCAAAACTTTATTTCGATTTCATATAGAAACCATAAAAGTATACATGACAAATTTTTAAAAAACAATAAAATTAATCAGACATTGTACATGTTTACATACTTTTTCTTAGAACCAAAATGTCATCAATATCTATTTCGAATCACCAGAGCTGATCTGATAAAATTTAAAACGGCATTACAGATATGTGCAGTTGACAGGGATAACAAACAATCATAAGCTTCTTTATAATAACGTGTTTTAAATGATGCCAGTAAAGGTTTGAGGAAAGCATTTCTTGGTACTTTATGCAAGGTACAGAAAAACAAAAGATGGAGAGTATTCTGTGAAACCCTATTGTTACACGGGTAGTGGGGTAACTTTTCCCACCAGCCCCCCTGCTTTGGAAAAGCGAACAAAAAATGTAGGGTTCCAAGGCGAAATCTTGTTAGGTAAAAACGCCATTGCGTGTTCATAATATATGACAAATAAAACTGGCGGACTGGTTTTCCTCGTGCGCTCAGTGCATGTTCATTTGTCCTAAGAGAACCCAAACTAGTTTTGAAGGCGTTTTTAATAATCTCCTTGGCATCCCTACCAAGTAGTTCCGGGTTTGTAAACATTTTACCTAGGCCTATGTTAAAAAAGGTCTCTCTAACATATCGTAGCCACGGGATTTGGGTATAATAATCAAGTTTAAGACAATCTTGGATGATATCTTTTGTTAATTTCAAATCTTCAGATTGCCAAACCTTTGCCCATAATATTAGAGGGGCAACGTGAATGATGTCACTTATAAACTCGATACCAACTTCTCCATGGCAAAATATATTAGATGTACCCATTGGGACAGATAACAAACGCTTGACAAACTTATTTTCCACAATTTGTATTTTTTCGCATTTATCCGAACCCCACACCCCTGAACCATAGGTCAAAACGGAAACACACTTGGCCTTGTATAATGATATAATCTCTGGTACGCGCCGCTGGCCTAATTCGCTGGAAAAGCGGAAAAGGGCTTCGGTTAACTGTGCAACCTTCTGAACACGTGCTGTCAGCAGTGGTTCCCAACTCAATTTTTTATTAAAAAGGTTACCCAGATAACAAAAGTTATCCACTTTCTCAATGGTAGCATTCTTTACCATATATTTCCGTATTTTAGCATTTTTTGAACCACAAGTCATGGCAAAAGATTTAGTAAAATTAACGCCTAATTCTAAATTGCCCATGAAAGTATCAAAAGCATTCAGAGAAATCTGCATGCTGTTAGGGGTAAGTGCCATTAAAACAGTGTCATCAGCATAGGACAACATTGGGATTCTTTTTCCATTTATCTTTGGAAAATCAGCAGATGTTTCTAACAGAAAACCCTCCAAACCATTTGTATAAATCAAGAATAAAAAAGGTGCTAAAATGCATCCTTGTCGGACGCCTTCAGTAGATAAAATTGGTTGTGATTTTTCCCCACCCCGGCCATATCTAACCCTGACCGTTGTAGCAGTGTGTAGCCTGCGAAGCAGGGTGACCAGTGGTTCTTCAAAACCCATAGAGTCCATCATGCGCCATAATTTTTCCCTGCACACTGTATCGAAGGCGCTGGACAAGTCCATGAATGCCAGGTGTATAGAACCATTCTTGGCACCCATGTACTTGCCCATAATCAAGGCAAGGTTCAAACACTGCTCGGTGGTTCCTTTCCCTTTCCTAAAACCATATTGCGACTCTACAATTACCCCTGATGACTCTGCCCATGTTTCCAACCGTGCCAATATCACCCGACCCATCAACTTACATGTTGAGTCTATTAGCGATATTGGCCTATAGCATTTTGGATCATACTTGTCGCCTTTTTTGAAAATTGGGACCAAAACGGCCTCTTTCCATGAGGTCGGAATGGGGCCAGTTAATATTGACTTAAATACATTCATAAGTAGAGGAGACCAAAACTCTTGATTAGATTTAAAAAGATCTAGAGGTACTGAATCAGGGCCTGGGGCCTTTGAAGCTGCCCCCAAGGTCAAAGTTAACTTTACTTCGGCAAGCGTTATTGATTCGCTGAACTTCTGAGCTGAGTCCATATTAACATAACTGGAATCATCCTCCTCCAGGGCAGTAGTATATAATTTCTCTTTGGGATTAAAAATTTTGTTATAATGAGTTACCCAAGTTCCTTCTGGTAGGTGAACTCGAATAGTATTTTCCTCCCCTGATTTTAAAAAGGGCCTATTTATAACTTCCCAAAAGAGTCTATTATCCCTTAAGTCAGATGCCTTATCTAAATCTTCCCATGCTATAGACTTCAATTCATTTTTCCTTTTTTTAATTGCCTGCCTATATTGTTTCCTAGCTAAAATAACCATGTTTCCATCTCTAGGTTTCTTACGCAGTGCTTTAGCTAAAGTAGTTTGGGCTGCAGAACATTCTGCGTTAAACCATTTAGGCCCATGATCTTGATTCTTCCCCCCCACCTTTACTAGTAAATGTGTAGCTACATTCTCCATGAGCTCCTCGAAGCTCCTGATTATATGAACTGGGTCGGGATCAGATGATAGACATATGTCTATCTGAGCCACATTTTCTTTAAAGATGTCCTTTTCCAGTTCCCCCACGGCTACTTTATTCCATTTTACAGTAATACCCTGATTCTTATTATATGCTACTGGTTGTTCCAGGTGCGATTTTGAGTCAGCAGCAATAATAAAACTCAGGGTTAGGGGGTTATGATCACTAGCCGGGTTTACCTCAATTTTAAAATCATTTAGATAGCTAAAAAATCCCATGGATACTATAGCAAAATCAATTGTGCTAGTTCTGCCCCTTATACCCTGAAAAGTGGGTATGTTCATATTCATATTCATATTACCCCTAAAATTATTCGCATCAAGGATAGATAAATTATTGTTAACTAAAATACTATTTAGGGCCTCGCCTTGTTTTGTATGGGAAAAATGGGCCATAGGGTGGTCATTTAGGTCCATCATCCCACAGGGTCTGGACCCACTAAATTTACACAGTTCGCAGTTAAAATCACCTAACCACATAATAAGGAGGGGGAAGGCTTTATTTCTCACTTTGGCAATCTCTTCATACAGATTATCAATAATTTCCGTTTTGTTTGGGTCAAATATATTATAATACCAATTAATAAGAAGAACAGTTTCTGTGATGAGGTTCTTAATAATAAATAATTGGTACCAAGGTCTTTCCACCACAAAATTAACGGTTATTAAATTATGTTTTACCGAGATTGCTGTCATAAGTCCACCCTTAGCTCGCCCTGAGTTTGATGGTATTGCTAAGGTGTTAAAAGCCTGAAAGCCATCCAAACTAAGATCCACTGTACTCCAGGTCTCCTGAAAACAGACTAAATCAAAGGAGTCCACGAAGTCTACCCATACCGGATCCTCCCCCCTATGGGCAAAACCCGCTATATTCCAAGAGAGTACACGAAAATTACTGACCCTCTCACAGGTATTAGAAACCTTTTCACAGTTACCCTCTTTTTCTACTAGCAATCTATCTGAGAAGGGATCTTGGGCACACTGGCCTGCCTTAGTTACTATAATATTAGTTCCCGGATCGGCGACCTCATATGCCTCATTTATGTAGGTGTCCTTGTCATCATTACTCAATTCCAAATCCTTGCTAATATTTGTAGCTCTACAAAGGGCCATGCTGTCACCCCATACATATACATTTGACTAATCGTACTCAACTGGTGTTTCTAACTACGCCTACCCCGGTGTACCTGACCTAAGCCTAATACGTGGGCGGGAATAGAAAGTAACAGTTTAAGTTAAGTTTGTTTTGCCAAGTGACTGACTCAAGAATTCTCTGCGAAGGGTTATTCAGTTCTGTACCTGGAATTTAGGATGAATGAGGGATGGTATCTCTCGTCTCTGGTCTCAATATTCCAGGCTGCCTGCGAGGGCTACCCGGAAGCGCCGGAGCTGGATTTCTCGGCAGGAGAAAGCAGCGTCTCGTTCTCAGCGCGTCAGGAAGGCGGGGCTGCGCCAGCGGGGTCTGCTCTGCTCTGGGCTTCGGCAAGTCTGGCTGCTCCGATCTCGTCACCACCGCGTGTGTTTGCTTAAGGCAATATCGGTAATATTTATACCTGTAAGGTGCCGAGATTGACGTAAGGATGGACATAGATACGTCAATAAGGATGTCATACGACTTGGTCGTTAGCACATTCTTTTGCTGAAGTTCTCGATGAAATCAAAACAATGGCCGCAGGGTTTTTCCCAGGTTGTCATAGGTTTGATTTGTTTTGAGAACTCCGTATGCCTTATCAGGGGCTGGAGGAATATCGCTTGTCTAATTAGATGGCAAGCGTTATGACATAATCAGATAACACGTTCCTGCGCCGTGGTGTGGCTTAATCAGATAACGGTTTCTGCATCATGGGATGGCTGCTAGTTAACTTGTTAACCAGAACAGGGTCAGGAATAGGGGGATCGATACAGAACCTATAGGAATACATCACACCCACTCCACGCTAACTATGGCCATGTTTACGAATCTAGGCATAGTAAAACATACTGTAGAGTATTGTGTATACCTTACCACCCCAAAATACATATAATGCATTTCTAATTTATCTAATATACGAAAAAATAGTCACATGTATTATATGCACTCAAGCTATAGAGTAATGCCAAAGTAATCAAGCATATGTATACATTATTACTAATCGAATATGAGAATTACACATGAAATGGCTCTTAATACAGAAGAAAAAGTTCGAGACCATTCCATCACAGAATAAAATAATTATGAACATACCAGCGGGCAGCTAATGTCTATAAAGTATCTAAAAATAGAAATGTAAGTTCTCTAAGAATAGTTCTTACTTTAAGCAGAAGATAAGTGTCCCGAAAAAATCGTAAAAATATTTTGGGTCTGCTGAAAAAATTGCTGTCCGTGAACTGGAGGGAAAATTGTTCATGGTATTATGTTATTAAAGTTGAAGGCCAAATTCAGGGAACGCCGTGTGCTAGCTTGCTCAAAAGTCTCTATTTCTGCTCTGGAGAGAACATCATATCATTTAGACTGTCGAAAAAGCTGTCAACAGCTTCCTGTGAGAGTTCCACTAACTCGGAAAAGGATGTAACCATGCATTCATGTGCATGATTGTCTCCACTGACGGTTTGATTAGTATTGCTGACAGGAGGTCGTACCTGATCGATGCTGCTTTCATCTTGGACTTCACTACCCCTTAATCGTAGCGGTGAAGTCTCCACGAATGCCGTCATCAGGATTGGCAGCCGTTGAGGGCAGCACAAAGCATGAGCCTTTATTGGGCTCAACAATGTTTCTGCATCCATTGGCGCATCCGATTGTAGCGTCAGACAGGTGTCCAACACGCATTCTTCTCCGCACAGCATGCACCTTAATACAGGTAAAACACATCGATGCCACATTGGTCGAAATGAAAGAAACCAAGTCATGTTCAGGTCTCTAAGCCGGGTTAGTCCCAGGATTTTTGATATCCGGTCCCGGTATCCAATGGCTCGGATTGTTTCTTCCCTTGTCGCAGGTGTTTTGTCTGTGACACGGTTTGCCATAACGAAATATTAGGACCAAGAATAGGATTCCTGCAATTAGTCCCAAAATGAGGGGAAGTCCGCCAAAAATCGAATGGACGAAGTCTGGAAAAATACCCAGTATGGCTTTGAATGGTGTTAATGCCATTGAGAATACTGTCTTAAATACTTTTGAGACTCCACTGGTATCAGAAATATTTAAGATTTCATTCAGGATTTCTGCGAAATGTATGGGGGAATTAGTTGATAACAATGAGTGAATCTCTGCAGTCGTCCTTGCGACTAGGAGATCATACGTTTCTTTTGATGACGTGAGTCTGGTTGGCGTCTGAAGAAGCACTGTTTTCATTCTGCTTAAAGTGTCTATTCGAATAGAAGTAATTTTCAAGTTGGGCCATGCCCTTGCCTCCCTGTCTGGAAAGGAGCTGGGGAACAATAAGCGTCCACAGCACTTGACCTTCGCAGTCGTAGTTACGAGATAAGGAGTCCCGGGCATAAGACTACAGCATCTGCGGTCCACAATTAGAATGTAACTCCCATTATAGAGTCTTTGAAAAAATGGTTCTATCTCTGTTGCAGGTGTGCCTAGCTGGTGACATGAAAGGTTATTTGAGTTCCCTTCACAGGCTCCATGCAAACTAATTCCATTACACAGAAGTGTACCGCTTAGTGACATCGCACAATTATTGCCACTAAGAAACACTTTCTGTCCTTTATTACTGACACATGCATGTGAATAGGGCAAGTTCCATGTTGTCTTAATGTACCCTTTTCCCAATTTTTCGTACATGCCAGCCTGTATATATTTTTGGCAGTATTGAAACCTGAAGGTTGATATTGGAATATTAATTATCCCATGTATTATCCATTCACTGACAGGTCGTTCTGACATTGTCACTGGTAATCTCTCGAGTTTCTCAATGCTCAGGATTGTATAATCAGCACCCTTTTGTGCCATACTGATTTGTTTATCAGTAAGGTTAAAGATATTGAATAGTGACGTTGTGTTGATTAAACGCCAAGGCACATAGCCTGAACGCAGATTTTGTAACGTCCAGCCAAGCTGTACAATAGAACGCAATTGAGACTGACCGTGTTGTAACAACAGTAAGTCTTGCGATAATATGTCGATTGCTGAAGACACAATGCTGTCCAAAGAAAAAATTCTGGAGGACAGAGTCATTAACCCATTGTCCACTACAGAAAGTGATTTTTCCAAATTAATACGGTCAATTTCCCGTATACTTTCTGCTGTCTCAATTTGAGTCACCTTCCAGGCCTCGTTGTAAGCTGCATATACAGAGGCTGCTATGAAACGTTTCTGACGCTGTTTGCGCGGTCCCATAATGAAATCACGCAAGTCAGCACCATCAGTAAGTAAAGTTAGGTGTTGCTTAATTTCTGTCAGTGTGGAAGTTTGTAGCCATTGAAGGCATAATTTGCCCACACTGTAGGTGGTTATTATCCCTGGGTGTTGTCTTTGGGAATATCTAGGGTCTGGCCTGGTCAATGTGAACCCCTGTGTTTTGTTCAGGAATCTATCTTGACAGTTATTAGTATCTGTGGGCCAGATCAACCATTGTTTCCAATCAGGATGTGTTCTGTTTTGGTTTAATACATAGTTTACGTCTATCTCTTCATCTGTAGAGCTATGGCTGTCCATTGTTGGCTTTGGAATAGACGGTTTATTTAAGTCTTTGATTTTGGCTAAGCCAAGACAGGTGGTTTGTTGAACAGTGTCATTCAAAAATATAATTTGTTCTGGGATCATGCAGGCTCTAAACAATGATTCTATACCTTGTACTTGCCATTCTTTTGTACCCCAAACACTTTTTACTTCAACATTTGTGTCCCAATAATCAAAACCAAAAGTATTCATTTGTTCAAAAAATGAGTCTGAATATATCAATTTTGTGTTTGTAAGCATGATCTTTGTCCCTGTCTTATTTGACAATTTGAAATAAAATGTTTCAGCTTTACTTGTGTTGAACCCTGAAAAGTATGAATATTTGTCGTAAAAGGTTCTTGAGCTTCCTTTTGGAGGGCTCGCACAATGTTCCCATTGATTATAATTTAAAACATTTCTAGGTTGGGCAGATTTATGTAGAAAATGGTTACCATAGTGGTTGTAACAGTACATACTATCATAATTAGTCGAACCCTGCAAATAATCATGTTTGGTCAATTTAGCAGACATCACTAAGTCAGACATCATATCATTTATGTTTTCAAAGTCCCAATCATCAGCAAATGAGCTTGGTTTTACAAAGTCACTTAACGAGATCTTGATTTGGTGTGGATATTTCAGGATTTCAACCGGACCATAAATTTCGTAGTCAGTATTGTCCCATGCTACCCCACCTGGTATAGGATTGGCTGTGAAGTTGACTGAAGAAAGTTCTCTTTTCTCGACGTGTGAAGATGTGTGTGGCTTGAGGATCAAGTTGATTTTCTGACTTGCTGTGTCCATTTTAGCATATTTTCCCTCAATGAAGCGTCCCAAAGTTAGTACCATGATGAGCCAAAGTATGAGGATAAATGCACCAAAGCCCACCCAAAATTCAATCCATGGAGAAATCAGATATGCTTCTTTCAGTTGTTTCAAAAGTTCTTTAGCTTTATCTTTAAAGGTTTTTGATGATGGCTGTGTTTTTGATTCACTTAGGTCTTCAGAGGAATCATCGAAGTTTATGAAGTAGCCGGATGCAGTTCTGTCAATTGTTCCAATAGCTTCAGGATTACTGTTTCTTGCATATTCGTTTGTTACTTCATTGTAGGTTGGTGTGTCTCTACTAAATGTTTTTATTTGGGTTGTTAGAGGTCTGAGTTCCAATGCATTGTTGCATAGTCCTTGTTGTTGTTCTGTAGGCGTTTCGAATGTGATTAGCCTCTTAGTTTGGACCTCTGTATTTGTAGCAAACCTTGGTGTTCTGCTACTCATCGGGAGTCCACTTGGCCTACTGTTTGTTATCGGCCACATGATTGTGGTTTTACCAGGTCGATGGATACAACTCGGTTCTCCTTTTTACCAGCAAGCGGCGGTAGTACAACTGATCTTGTCCCGTTGATAGACAAGACAGGAACTGCTTTTCTGTAAGAAGGCCCAAATTCCTTCTTTACCGCGATCTTTTCTCTGACTAGATCCCCGATTTTTGGAATCCAGACAGGTCTTGCTGGGACAGGTGGTGGTTCTTCAGTGGTTGTTGGCTGCTGTTTCAACTTTATGTTGCTCAGGTCTTTTCTTGTTTTGTTTAAGTCCTGTAAAATAGCCAAACGATCTTTGATATCAAAGCTTTTTTCCTTCACCACTGAAGTATGACTGTCAAGATCTAAGACTAACATCCTAGTTCCAAACAATAATTCGTACGGACTGAATCCCTTCAGAGAATTTCTTGGCAAGTTATTTAGACTACGTTGGATACTTATTAGATGTTTGACCCACCCAGCTCCCGAACCTAATATCCTTTCTGTTATAGATAGCTTTATGCCTTGGTTTTTTCTTTACACCATCCCGTATCCCTCAGGAAGGAAGTGAGAAGAATCCCGCTTTGCTATGCTCATTTGGCCGAGCTTTCCCACAAGCTTGAGGGCTAAAGTGAAAACATTGGTCAAACGTAGCATGCTCCTAGCGTATATGCCATTTAGACTCGCAAATCTTTGTATAACAGTCCAGACGTCAGCCGAGTGCTGGGGATCTACATTATAAGTGGAAACTAGCCTGTATATGTTAATCGGACGCTTTGCTTTTTACTGTTGATTCTTTCTGGAGTGAAACGCCACAGTAGTATACCGTTTCTCTCGCCACTGCGATCTCTGTTGTAGTCCGGGCATTTTTTTACAAAAATGTCATGCTGCAGGCTCATGCCTGGCCACCAGTACACTGATTGTAGTTCTTCCAGAGAATCTTTTAGTTTGAGGTGTCTGAGACCCTCGCCCATATGTGCGTCTGCAATTAACAAAGTTCTCCTGTCCATGTTTGGAATTACTCTATCCCCCACTCCAGGGATTCGAGCAAAAGAGACGGAGTTTGCATCGATTATGTATGTATAATTGAGTGGATAGTTGATCGGTAGCGCTGAGCAGTCGCCTTTTGATGACGTTTTCACCGCCAGCACTGTTTCACCGTCAATGTATTTCATTGTACGCTTTTTCCTAGCTACGGAAGCCGATTTAGTTGCTACCGCTGTGGCTGTCTCAGCCAATGAATTCCCTGCAACGTGAACGCCATCACGTTGATGACTCAGTGTATGTATCACGTGAGTCTTTGGTAGTTCTTTTTGTAACAGAACTATCTGTTCCCAAAGCAGTTTTTGCTTTATTGTTGCACCTGTGTCATCTTTGTAACCGTTTTGAATCCATTTCTGCAAATCGTTGTTATATGATTTGACGCAGTAATATGAATCGGACACTATAAGTGTCGGGAATTCGCGATCCGCATTATCTAGCGCCATTTTCAATGCTATTATTTCAGTCTGTTGTTCTGAATTAGTTTCTACTGAGTGTGTTTTTGTTAATAGAGGTCTTAGTTTACCTCCGCGCCACACTTCTTTTGTAATCTCACATGTGGGGTTGTATGCTTGTTCTCCCCAAACGGAGGGTTGAGCATGTCCGTCTGTATAGATTACACAAGCGTACTGTCGTAATGGCAGAATGTCGGCCGGCAGAGGGTATATTCTTTCATATTCAAGATTTTTTAATTCCTTTAGTTCTGGATCAAAGTAGTAGTATACTTTGTCCGTTGTAATTGAATTCACCCATTGTATCCACTTCGGATTCAATGCCGTTGTTGGTAAATTACACGGTGTTGTTAATGCCTCAAAGGCTGATTCTGCTGTTCTGACTGTGATACGTCTACCATCAGCTTTATCTTTTTCTTTAGCTATTGCGGTTTGAACTGCATGAACAATGTTTTCTTTAATGCTGAATTTCTTTTCAGCTTCTGTGTACAAGTGTGATTTGAATGCAATTGGTACCTTTTCTCCCTCGTTAGTGGTCAGGTATGTGAATCCGCATCTTCCTGGGATGACTCGAATCACAAGATTGCGTGTGTTATCACGTGTTTCTAATTTTGTTTTAATTAACATGTCTGTTTGTAAGGATCTCAGAATTTCTGTGTGTATTTGAGTCCAATTGGTTCTTTTAAAATCTGGTTTTATTAGATCATAAAGGGGTTTGACCCTTTCTGCGTAATTTGCAATGTATGTTCTTCCGAAATTTAGGAAGCCTAGAATTGACTGTAGGTTTTTTAGTGGTCTAGGTGCTTGGAGTACGGCACATTTCTCTAGGAAATTGTCAGCCAGGCATTTGCCTTCACTTGATAATTCATATCCTAAGAACAGGACAGTTAGATGGGCAATTCTGGATTTTTTGAAGTTGAATTTGTAACCCTCTGCTGCGAACCCAAGTATTATGGTGTTCACTCTCTTCAAGTGAGTATCCAAGTCATCATCTGTTAGGTATATGTCGTCGACATAAGATAATGCCTCTTCGTCATATGTTTGTAATAATTCTGTTACTCTCGCTGAGAATAATCCTGGGCTGTTCTTGAACCCTTGGGGTAACCGACAGAATTGTTTTTGAGCGCCATTTATTGAGAACGCAGACAAGTATCTGCTCTCTGGTGCTATATTTTGACAGAAGAATCCATTAGAGATGTCTAATGTTGTTTTGTATTTTTTGCGCACTATGTTATTCATTAGTGCTGAACTATGCGAGTTTTGTACTGCAAAAGTTTTGCAACATGAGTTAAGGTGTCTGTAATCCAAAACTAGACGATATGAATTGTCTGGTTTGGAGACAGGAAACAAAGGGTTGTTCATTTGTGAGGTGCAAGTTTCAATCACCCCCTGGTATTCTAATTGGTCTAGGATTTCTTTTACCTGTTTTGCTTCTTGCTTAATTGGGTACTGTCTTTGTGCAGTAGGTTGTGATTTTAACTGGATTTTGTGAGGAGGAGAGTCCTCATCCCATCCTACATGATTTTTATATAAAGCAGGAGCTTGAGCTACTGCCCACTTTCTAGCAAGTGTATATTTTTTATGAATTGGGATATGATTTGAGAAGGCAGGCATAATTATTTCTTCGCCATGAGGGCACTCCCTGACAAACTCGGGTGGCCAGTCTTTTTCAGCTAGAAGGATGTCATAGCCTTTGGAGAGATTATCCCAAAATAGTCCCCTTATTTTTCTAGTCTTATCCCCCTCTATACGTAATGTTATTTCATATATTTTGTGAGGTTTGCTAACTCTGGTGTCTGCAGTTTCCACTTGAAGGTATTCATTTGTGTCCACTGTCTCCAGATGATTCATAAGGACTTTGCGAGCTATGCTCACTTCTGCTGCGCTGTCTAGCATTGTCTGAGCCCACTCTCCGTTTTTCAGCTGTGTCCTCAGTATTCTCGGCATTGTTGAATACTTGAATACTGGCTACCTTCTTTTTGGGAAATTGTAATTTCTAATTTGGAGGAGCAGGTTCCTTGTCTTTGGACTTGACGTGCCCTTCCCTGGGTACCGATCGTCCTCTTCTTTCCGATTTCTGCGAGGAAGTCTGAAAAGATTGAGAGGGACGTGTATCAAAATCTTGATATCTATCCGTTTTTTTTTATATTATCCCTATTTCTAAGGTTGTATTTTTTCCCAGAGGGCTCACTATGGGGAGACCTGTGTCCTTGGTTTGGAGATTTTTCTCTCCGCCGAGGAGACCTTCCTCTGGACTGGAATCTCTTTTCTTTCGGATTGGATTGTTTGTTTCCATCCCAGTTCTTCTTTTCTGATGTTAAATTATTTTTAATAAATATTTTTTCAGGACTTTCAATCAGTTGGGGTTTTACTCGTATTTCACCTAAACTATCTCTACCTAGTTCCTCATAGGATTTTTCTAGGATTCTGGCAATTTCAGCTGGTTGGTCTGCTATATCTGTTTCTTTTAACCTTTGGCGGATCGCCACGTTTGCTGCTTCTCCCTTTATATTGGCTAGTAATATAGCCGAGACCTGCTTGAAGTCTTTCAGTAATTTCATACCAAGAGTTAAAGCGGGTTCTGGACCGTATTCGTCTTGAATTTGTTTTAGCACATCTGGTATTACCGAGATGGATGGAACACCATGCGTTTTTGTGTAGATGGAAGCAAAGACTGTACCCCAAGTGTCACAGTCCTCCACGTGTGGTGCGATTCCCATTGGAAGACAGATAGTCAGAATCCTGTGTTTATCCACAGGAGTGGTGTCTGGAAACACCGCCTCTATTTGGGTGATTTTTTGTGCTAACCAGAATGGTATTTGTTCCCTTTTAGCTGGTACCTTACCTAGGCAGGACTGTATGTTCTGTGGTGTAATTTTATTTGTGTTCCCCTGATGAGGGGTCAGCTGTGGAATCTTAATTGCTGGTTGGATTGTTGAAGTCCGCATTACATATTGGACTAATTGTCTATGTATTTTTATTAATTGCTTTAATTGTATTAAAAGATTTGCTGCAGACATCCCATCGATGTCTGGTTGTGGTGTGTATCCGGCTAGGACCGGCCACGTTGCTCCTGGTCTACCTAATGGACCGAGCCTGGTGATGTGATTGTTATGTTTTAGGGCGCCATTAAACAAGAGCAGGTGCTCTTGAAATTTAAGTGGTACTTCCACCTCCTCGAAAGGAGTGTATTCTTCAGGAGGTTCCTCTGTTTTGTAATGGTGGAAGACCTTTGTTACAGCGTTTGCTGCAGGAAAGTGTATCCATGAATAGAACACCTCTGTCTGCCGATATTCGTGTGCCTCTATTACGAATATGACTGTGCCACCTCTAGGTGTCAGTCCATTTTCTATAAGTTTTAAAGTTATAGATTTCCTTGTGTTGACCGGGATGAGTATTAAATCCGGGTCTGCTTCTTGCAGAGTATTTTCAGCTGCTACGAGTTCAGCTGCTACTCTAGCTATCTCTCTTTCTTCTTCAGTATCTGACATTCTACTGTCAGGAAGGTTATTTTGTTTGTTTGCAGATCAGGTTTCTTATGGAAACAAAGATTAGATGCACAATATTTTGGAACAGTGTATCCTTCAACGTTGACTAAACCAAGAACCATACATAGGAGTTTCCTCCTGCGAGGTTTGGCGGATATGACCTTTCACCCACTCCAGACGTCTTTGGAGTATTATGGGAAAAAAGGGGTCTGAGTGAAAAAGCACGACTGAGTTACTCTAATGTCTTGCGTTAGTTTTATCGCCTTTCCAAACGTTTGGGCGCCATGTAGTGTAGTTCCTATTATCCCAATAGGCTCTGCGCATTGGAATAATACCTTCAATAGTATAGGCCTAGACCAGACGTTAACTAGGTCTTCTATTGTCGATATTAGACTTAAGGTTTTGGGTTTGCCAGCTAGCTCAGAGTTCACTAGAAACTTTCTCGAATAGGCAAGGAGGAGTTGAACCTCCCTGGATAGACAAGAAGGGATTTAGTTTCTGACAACCATAGAACATGACAACTTTGCTCTCCCCTAATCAAGAGTGTATCTCTAGAGTCGTGTGAAAACAAAAGACAACTTATTTTACTCAGTCAGTACGTGGATTCTTAGTCTCACCAGATTGTAGAGAAAAGGAAGAGACGGGCGTGTTCAATAAAAGATGTTATTTATTGATCAGTCTCTTTTCTCGTACAAGAGAAATGGATCAATATTATCGCAATACTTATGGTTAAGTAAAGTGCATACAATAAAAGCAGAAGTATAAAATAATACTGTAAAAACATTTATATGGTTTCTAAGCCATATGCAGGTTTAAAATGGATAAAATATATATATACATATACATTTGACTAATCGTACTCAACTGGTGTTTCTAACTACGCCTACCCCGGTGTACCTGACCTAAGCCTAATACGTGGGCGGGAATAGAAAGTAACAGTTTAAGTTAAGTTTGTTTTGCCAAGTGACTGACTCAAGAATTCTCTGCGAGGGGTTATTCAGTTCTGTACCTGGAATTTAGGATGAATGAGGGATGGTATCTCTCGTCTCTGGTCTCGATATTCCAGGCTGCCTGCGAGGGCTACCCGGAAGCGCCGGAGCTGGATTTCTCGGCAGGAGAAAGCAGCGTCTCGTTCTCAGCGCGTCAGGAAGGCGGGGCTGCGCCAGCGGGGTCTGCTCTGCTCTGGGCTTCAGCAAGTCTGGCTGCTCCGATCTCGTCACCACCGCGTGTGTTTGCTTAAGGCAATATCGGTAATATTTATACCTGTAAGGTGCCGAGATTGACGTAAGGATGGACATAGATACGTCAATAAGAATGTCATACGAATTGGTCGTTAGCACATTCTTTTGCTGAAGTTCTCGATGAAAGCAAAACAATGGCCGCAGGGTTTTTCCCAGGTTGTCATAGGTTTGATTTGTTTTGAGAACTCCGTATGCCTTATCAGGGGCTGGAGGAATATCGCTTGTCTAATTAGATGGCAAGCGTTATGACATAATCAGATAACACGTTCCTGCGCCGTGGTGTGGCTTAATCAGATAACGGTTTCTGCATCATGGGATGGCTGCTAGTTAACTTGTTAACCAGAACAGGGTCAGGAATAGGGGGATCGACACAGAACCTATAGGAATACATCACAATATTATCAACCCATTTTTTCTTCATATATTGCAAAATCTTATCATCAACATGCGTTTCTTGAAGAAAACAAATGTCAGGTTTGGAAGCACCCAAGTAGTCCAAGATTTTCGTGCGTTTTACTGGATGCCGCAGGCCCTTGACATTGAGCGAAACAAGTTTAACAGAGTGAGTATTAGCCATTAGGAGTTAGAAAGAAAAGAATAGAAGAAGAATACAAGGAAGAGGAACCGAAAAACAGCCACAGAGAAAAAGTAACTCTATGTAGAGAGTAGTAAATGGAAGGACACAAAAGGGAGAAACACAAAGGAAGGAAGGAAGAACAAACAAGAAACAATGACAAAAATAAGAAGGCAGAGACGCACACACGTTCCTCAAGCATGGCCAATTAAACCGTTGGAGCCCGTGAAGAGAGTGAAGTATATATGTCAGGAAAAATCAGGATAAACGTCTTCAAGTAACTGGATCATGAGTGTCCATGGACGATGAAGCTTGTTGCGCTAGAAAGAGTTTCAAATCTTCAGGACGATGAAAAGATTTAGAAAAGGCATCTTTCCATATTCTCATCGTAGAGGGATCAAATAGACCATACTTAAAACCAAGGCTTCGCAATTGTGGACGAAGAGAGGAAAATTCCTTGCGAATAGCAACCGTTTCCTTAGCCAAATCTTGATGGATAAAGATTTTACAGCCATCAACCAAGATGGAGGGAATGTCTCTTGCAGCTTTCCTGATAAGGACCAAATGATGGTGTCGCAGAACCTTAAAAATCATTTGCCTGGGCTTAGAGTGGCGAAGATTCCTGTGTGAGGGAATTCTGTGAGCCTTATCAATTTCAAATTTTTCGGGAAATTTGATACTTGAATATGAAGGTTATGTCGAGGGAGTGCTATTCCCTTGTTTTGTAAAAGTTCATTTAACAAGGCAGTGGCTATCATCGGTGCAGCTTGTGCAGTGGCACAGGGGCCCAGGGCTCTCAGAGGTCCAGTGCATCCCAATTGTAGTTTTCTTTTACAAATTAACAGAGAAACATGAGTGCTGGTTTGTATTACAACTCTTTACACGCTTGCTATGCCATTGTCAACTAGAATATTTTTTTAAACCAACTATCAATAGGAGGAACACAAGATATATGAGAGATGTTTTTACAAATAGGCAAGTGAAAACCAATCGGCTATATGATTGGCAAGCAGAAGCACATATTTCGATATCAGATATAATTAAGAGGATTAAAAATGTCAACCGAAATCCTTAAATCGTGTTAAGATTTTTAAAAGTGGGCCTATGTGGAATCATAATGAGCATCAGTTGAATATGCTGGACTATACACCACAGAAGTGATTTCCTGCCTACCTCGTCCCCAAAAAGGTCCTGTTTGCATTGCACAGCCTGAGAACCATTGGTAATGGTCTGTGTATTAAAAGAGAAGGTGGCAGAAAAGGATACCTTTGGCAACCAATTACACATATAGTGGTCTCTTTGGTTCCAAAACTATATGGCTGGCCTGTGCACTTTTAACAATTTGAGTGGACATTAAAACAACAAAACTACCACCTCTGGTCTTAACAGATGCATATTAACATTTAAAAAGTATGTTTTCCTGTTTAAACCGCAAGCCAGAGCACGGAGCCCAAGAACCAGTAGCTGATGTGCCATTACCCACCCACCAGCCCCTGTGATGATGTGACATCGACCTGAAATGTTTGGCAGGGTATGCCCAGACGTGGGACCCTTGCTCCTTTCGCCACTGGAATCAAACTGGCCTGGCTGATGAGGGGTGTTACCCCGCAACCGGTCCCAGGATGCTTCTTTCCGGTCCAGGGAAGACATGGCTTGGCAGTTTGGGCTGGACTGTTCCCATGAGGCACAGGGTCAAGACTGATTTGCATATAGCTGTGTCTGAACTGGGGTGGCGAAGTGAACTAAAGAGCGATGATGGATTCAACCCAGATCTGTGACTGAGGTGAGTGTCTGAAAAATGTCAGCGCTCCGTCCATCATCTCATTGTGTTTGCTTTTTTCGCCCTAAGTTGGCTGGGTTTGCCCACACGTGGGTCCTTTGCTCATTTTTCCACTGGATTCAAGCTAGCCTGGCTGATGAGGGGGTGTTACCCTAAAACCATTCCCAGGATACTTATTTACAGTCCAGGGAAGACATGGCTTGGCAGTTCAGGCTGGACTGTTCCCATGAGGCATAGGGTCAAGACTAATTTGCATATGGCTGTGTCTGAACTGGGGTGGTGAAGTGAGCTAAAGAATGATGCAAGCGTGCCTGGGTGCAGGGGAGGATTGTTTATTTGTAGGAAGGTATCTTTAACCTTATGAGTATACAAGGAGGGAAGGAGCCACTAAATGGGTCTTTGCAGAAACGTTTTATTGGGTTTTCTGTACAAGAAAGAGGGTTCTACAGTTCGAATCTTGAATACAGTTCCCAGGTACTGGCTATGACTTCCTGCTTTGGTTTCTTCGGGAGGTCGTCTTGGCCGGTCCTCTCGATATGCCAGGTATATGCAGAAAAAAAAACAAAGGACAAACGCGGCAATTACTTCACTGCCTGGGTTTTAAATGGAAATGCGGGAAAGGGAGTGAGGGTAGCTATCGGGTGTGAGAGAGAGCGAACCACCGCCACCAACACTACTGCACATGTATCGAGCCACACGTGCGGTGAAAGTGCACAAAGCAATTGTTGTGTCCTGGAGCCTCCCACTACCCGGTTCCCCCTTTTCCAAAGTTTAGAAGGTTACGGAAACGACCCCGTACCTGCTTGAGCCTTGCGTCTTCCTGCGCGTGGCTGGGCGGTGCATGGGACCGGTGGCCTCCTGGCTTCTCCCGCATCGAGGTTTCTCTCTCCCGCTACGACCGTCCGTGGGCGTCTGGCTCTGCTCTGCGTCCGCTGCCTCTCAGGTCCATGTCGGCGTCTTGCACATCTTCTTCCCGTCTGCTTCTTCTGCGCGACTTGCGATCTCCACGGCACCACAGCACCTCAGCGTCTTCCGGGTCCTCCTTTTCTTTGGCGTACTCGCTTGGGGATAGGCTGTTCTCCACTGAGATGCCAGAGGGGCGGACTCGCTGTCAAGGGACTCCAGACTTCCCTTAAAGGGCCCGGAACATTCCTGCAGGGAAGACGAGAAGTCTGTCACGGGGAAGGATCCTGATGGGTTCGTGACCTGGTGACAGTATCCCTGCACATAAACAATCCTAAAATGCAATTTTGTTACTTTTATGTATGTTGTTTCATGCAGTACACATAAAACTCAGATTGTTTATGCACAGGAAGGGACACCTAGCTGTACATAAACAATTCATGGCAGTTTGCTTTTTCCATGTGTGGCGGCACACATGGAAAAAGCAAAAATGAGGAGGAGAAATAATGAATTTCTTCTTGTTTCGCTATGTTAAGACCGGGTTTTTCCTGGTCTCAATTTTGGAGCTGCCTCCTATGTACGCTGCCCTTGTACCTAGGGGGCAGTGTCAAAATCAATGAGTGTTGCAGTGGAACGCCCACTACAGCACCCACTGCCCACCCCTTTCACGCTAACCATAGCGTGAAAGGGGGCCTTATTAACAAAGCAGCGTTAAACAACATTAAGTGGCTTAACGCTGCCTTGTAAATAAGGCTAAGCGCCTATCGCCACCATAACGTCAGATGTTGTGGTGGCAATAGTGACTTGTACATATGCCCCTCAATGTTTTAAGTTATGACTTCGAGTATGCAGAGTAGTGTGTGATAAGCCTTGCATTTTGTAATCATTTATTAACAATTTACATATTTGTATTTTTCTAAAAGTGTCCACCTGTTATGTGTACATTTATAACATATATAGGAGACAGCACTGTTACTGTCCGGTGTGGGGCAATTCCCATTGTAGAAGACCATATATTGTAATAATCCAAGGAAACCACAGGAGGTAGATTAGATATATTTAATATCGGTTCCAACCACAGGAGGAGTGCCTCTTCAGCCCGGAGTCCGACGAGCAACTGAAGAAGCCCATCGAACCCCAGACATCAGAAGACTCCCTACAATCAAAGGAATACATTCTACATGAACAACAATTACTTACATGACGTGTATACATTCTAGATAACAATTGACCTTGGCAAAGGATTCATCCAAATCTTTGGTCCAAACAAATTTCTGACCTTTCTTAAGCAACAAGCGAAGGGGCTCCACCTCTTGCGCATAGTTAACAACAAACCTGGCATAGTACTCCGCTAGGCCAAAAAATGAGAATAGAGAATCCTTATCCCCTGGAGGTTTAGCCTCTTTAAGAGCTCTTACAACAGAGAATTTTGGACTGATACCGGACTCTGAAATTGTGTGTCCTAAATACTCCAACTCAGACACGCCCAACTTGCACTTGTCTTCCCTCACCGTCATTCCTCTTCCTCCAAGAATAGATAGAACTTTCCTCAATAAAATATTATGCTCATCCATCGTTTTAGCAAATATCAAAATGTCATCCAAGTATGCTTTGACTCCCACCTGGTCTTTGAACAATGAATCCATCAGTCTTTGAAAGACGCTGGCTGCCGACGCTAACCCAAATGGAAGTCTCAGAAATGTAAAAGCGCCGAATGGGGTAATGAAGGTAGTCAGCTCCTGGTATTCCTTAGACAAGGGGACCTGATGTATGCCTACTTTAGATCCAACAGCGAAAACCATTTGGCTCCGCCCAAATTTGCCAACAATTCGTGAATCTTAGGAAGTGGATGACAGTCCATCTTTATATTTTTATTAGGACCACATATTCTGATCTCAATATTTTTTTTTCGGGCCACGACAATGGGGGCGACCCATTGAGAGGACTCAGAAGGCTCAATAATTTTATCCACACACAAATCCTCTTGCATCTTTTTAAGCTCAGATCTGACACTCAAAGGAACAGAACGTACCTTATGTGATACTGGTGTTGCCCCAGGAATTAATCTAATCCTGTGTTCAGCGCCTTTCACCAATCCAATCTTATTGCTGAAAACATTCTTAAACTCATTTAAAAGATCCAAACAATCTATTTTTGCACTCTCCACAAAACAAACTGGAACTCACGTACTTTTATAGGATTCTCATCGCCTGGTACAAGCACATCTTCGCTAGGTCCTTTCACCCAACAATATCTTTCCCTTTTATCGCTACATAGATTTTCGTAACAATTGACCTTTTTAGTACTTGTAAATTTCCCATAAAGAACCCCAACATGTCGATATATTTCTCCCCGAACGCTTTTGGATTTACATCAGTTTGTGTCAATTTTACATTTCTTCCCCACTTCTCATAAAAAGTGGTATCCCGAAGGATAGTGATAGGCGATCCGGAATCCGCCATTACATGAATATCAATGTCATCAATAGTAGCATCACATAAAGGTCCCTTGATAAAGATTGTTTCTTCATCTGCATCCACCATCAATAAAAGATTGTCAAAGGACTCTGAACAATCATCCATATCAACATAGTTAACCTTTACTGGGTTCGTTTGAAACCTACAAACCTTCTGAAAATGCCCAATTGTCTTCCAAATGGAGCAGCGTTTATTCACAGCCGGACAACCTTTAAAATTCCCAATGTGAAATTTAGATCCACACCTAAAGCAATAGTTCTGTTTGGCTTGGTTTGGCTTGCTCACCCATTTTTCCTTCCCACCAATAGCATACAGTCCCTCCTCACCCATTTCTTCAGAGACCATATTCACCTTAGGAGAGGGATCCACCATCATCGCCTTTGTAGAAATTATAGATATCTCAATACTGAGACATAAATCTACAACTTCAGACAAAGAAGGATTTTTACAACTGAAAATCCTCTCCTTAACTTTAGGGGAAGCACAATTAAAAACAAATTGAGCTCGTATATAGTTGTCAAGAAGAGGACCAAAATCACAAGAAATTGCCAAGACTCTCAACGCAGAAATATATTCATCGATCTTCTCATCTTCCTTCTGCTTTCTTTTATAAAATTCATGCCTCTCTAACATAATGTTCGGTGACTCCTCAAATTGTTTTTTTAGTCTTGCAATGGCTTCCACATACACATTCCATTGCCTATCCCCTGATTGACCTGAAGGGGGAGGAATAGGTACTAAACTGTTAAAAATACGTTGAGCAGCCAAACCCAAACTGCCAAATAACAAAGCAAATTTAAGGGGGGGTGAATAGTCAGCAGCATCAATAGCTATAATATGGTTTTCAAATAAACCAAACCATTCAGACCATAACAACACTGGTTTTCCTGGTTTTTCTAAAAAAGGAGGAGGCTGTGTGACCTCTCTCACAGCAGACATTTCAAAATAAAATAACAAATAATATTCAGCAAGTAATCTAAGTAAACCCACCCCTCCTGAAATAAGAAAGTGAAAATAAAATGACTTATATAATTGTGCTGAATAACTAACTCCAAATACAGTACTGTATACTTCACTCGAATTGCTGTGGTGTGCGAATCACCGTTTCACAACTTGCACAATTGTCACTTTATATTTTCTTTTTAAATGAAAAATCCTCTGTCCGTTGTACAGCACTCGAAAATTATTAATAAGAAGAAAAGGTGTGCGAATCACCGATAAAGGAATCGCACGAAAGATTCCTCAATTGTAAACACGCCTCACAGCTTAACCAAGATGACTGCCGAAGTACGTGACAGCGTATCACATCATACGCCGTACGTTCCCACAATGCAACGCAGGACTCACCCAAAGACAATGCGCAAGAGAACTTCACTCCGACGCTGCAAAGAGGTTCTGAACTGGAATCTCCCTGGAGGTATTTACATACAAAATGCTGGTGCGCGCTGGCTGCAGGGGCTAACGATATTAAAGCGCAGTGTTTGTTGACGATGACCTGCACGTGCCTGAAAACGATCCCCAGTTTCCAGCAAAATCACCTCCAAGTCACAATTCAATACAGACCACGAACCATTTCCAAGTTGGCACACATTTCCAAACCACGAAAGATGATCAGATTCAAACACCCATGAATTGAATCCAAATGAGCGAAGTCTCAGCACATTCAATTCCAATCTACTGTAACCTTATTATAGATAGGCGCAGAGTAGACACCGAGAAAATGTGCCGCTCATCACATCTGACCATGAATGCCGTCTGCAAAGATAACGTTGTTGGTAGGAATTGCCACGAATTAGTTAGTCCAAATTCAAAATTAACTTCTTTCTTCTGCGTGGGTCGGTGGTTGGAACAAATCCCATCCTCGTCGCCAATATGTAGAAGACCATATATTGTAATAATCCAAGGAAACCACAGGAGGTAGATTAGATATATTTAATATCGGTTCCAACCACAGGAGGAGTGCCTCTTCAGCCCGGAGTCCGACGAGCAACTGAAGAACCTCAGCGAACCCCAGACATCAGAAGACTCCCTACAATCAAAGGAATGCATTCTACATGAACAACAATTACTTACATGACGTGTATACATTCTAGATAACAATTGCGTAACCACTACACCCATGTTTTGTATTTACCTAAAGTCCCACTCTTTTATAATAAAAACCAGCCACAGTTTTTGATGAGATTTGTCAGTGAATTGATTTCACAGAGGTCAAAAAATTCAGAGCATTGATCTTTCCTTGCAACTTTAATGATGAAAATAATATCTAATACCTGTTATCATAGGATTGTTGAGTCCTTTATTGAATTGAGTATATATACCACGCAAACACGTGTTGGCAAATATTTGGCATTACAAAAAACAAAGTAGTAGCAAGAAAACGGTACCTCATCTGTACTTGAAACAATACAAATCCAGATCTCTGACATACAATTCTGAAATTAGAATGTGTTGAGGTTGAGCAATGTGCCTCCGTTTGGAGTTACAAATGCTTATATTTATATGTGTGATTTGTATATATTTTACGTGAATTGCATTTTTTTATTTATTTAATTTCTTGATATTTTTACAATTTGATGTGTATAGGAGCCTGCAATGTATAATTTTAAACAACAATTTCTTTAAATATTTTATGTTGTATTCATTTACTTTTATATTTTAAAACATGTATCTATGTGTTGTACATGGATATCCACATTGTCTCAATTTATATGACCATTTTTAAAATGTATTTTACTATTTACATTTTGACTATTTTTACAATATGATATGCATGCGTGTCCATAATGTCCAAAAAGTAGAAGCCCATTTTTTCTATTTTTATTCTAGTAGGTTTTGTGGTTTGTGCTGATAGTGTTATTTCCTGTCTCCATTTATTCCAATGCGCTTTCCCTTGAAGTACCTTTGAGTGGTCAAGTGAGGTTTGTAAGGAGTGGGAAAACATAGATAACCCATTATGCCAAATAGGAATCTGGGTAAGAGCACTAAGTAACTTCACATGTGCACTGTGTACAGAATTCACAAAATGATTGGATAAATCAAAAATCCTATGCTGTAAAAAACAATTTGGTTTATTTTAAAGGCTTCTTATGTATGACAATTGTGAAAGTGGCGGTGACTCCATGAAAAAGTGCACAGCAGTTAAACATTCATGTGATCTGAATGAAATAGTTTTAATGAATATTAAATAAAAAATGTCATAGTTGTGACACAAATATCTTCTGATTCCACAACTAATGATCCAGATGTTGATATTTCAATCTGTATGCAGTAATTGGCTGGGCCATGATTAGTACAACAAAGTTATTTCTTCACCAACTTATTTTTCAAGGCGTTATGCAAGTAATCACTCAATCAATCGATCAATCAATTAGGATTTTGTAAAGAGCAGTTCTTCACCTGTGAGGGTCTTCAGGTACTGGGGAGGAGTTCTGATCCGTCTTGGAGGTTCAGTTGAAAAGCCAGGTTTTGAAAGCCTTCCTGAATTGGGTCAGCGACATGAGTTGCCTGAGGTGGCAGGGCATGGTCTTCCAGGTCTTGGCAGTGAGGTAGAAGAAGGATCTTCCTCCGGTTCTTGTCTTGTGAATCCGTGTGATGGTGGCCAGGGAAAGTTAGGTGGAGTGAAGTTGTCTGGCAGGTACGTGGAATGAGACGCTGTGGTTCAGATATGCTGGTTCTGCGTTATGGAGAGCTTTGTAGGCATGTGTCAAAGCTTGAAGGTGATTCTCTTGTTAACTTGGAGCTAGTGGAGTTGTCGGAAGTGGTGTGGTATATGCTGCAGTTGGGGATGTCGAGGACCAGTCTTTTTGCAATGTTTTCTACGTTCTGAAGTATCCTGAGCTGTTTCTGGGTGATGCCGGCGTAGAGTGTGTTGTCGTAGTCAAGTCTACTGGTGATGAGTGCATGGTCGACTGACTTTCTGGATTCTGTGGGGATCCATCTGAAAGTCTTTCGAATCTGGCAGAGCGCGCGGAAGCAGGAAGAGGAAAGAGCGTTGATCAGGCAGTTCATGTCAAGCGAAGAGTCCAGTATGATGCTAAAGTTATGTGTGTAGTCCGTGGGGGTTGGAGGAGTTCCCAGTGTTGCAGGCCACCAGGAGTCATCCCAGGCTGAGGGGGCGGGCCCGAGGATGAATACTTCGGTCTCGCCCAAGATGAGCTTGAGGCAGCTGTCTTTCATCCAGGTGGCAACTGCCTTTATCCCGCTGTGTAGGTTGATTCAGGCAGCTGTGAGTTTGTTGGTGAGGGTGAAGAACAGCTGGGTGTTGTCGGGGTAGGAGAGGATGGTGAGTCCATGGTTTCTTTTGATGGCTACAAGCGGGGCAATGTAGATGTGGAAGAGGGTAGGGCTCAGGGAGAAGCCCTGGGGCACTCTGCAGTTGATCGCTGCAGGTTCTGAGAGGAACAGAGGCAGTCCAACTCACTCTGTTCAGTTGGTAAAGCAGGAGCTGATCCAGTCCAGTGCCTTTTTACAGATGCCGGCATTGTGGAGTCTTATAATTAGGGTGCAGTGGGATGACTTTGTTTGGGAAAGGGAGGGAGGAGATGGGTTGGATGTTCTTGAGGTATGTCCAGTCGGCAGATGGCTTCTCCAGCTTGGGTTTGATCTCAGAGTGTTTCCAGTTGTCGGGGAAGGTGGCGGTTTCGATGGAGCACGAGCAGCGGATGGTGTGACAAAGCTCTGGGGCAATGGAGGTGGCTGCTCTGTGGAAGATGTGATGCAGGCATGGTTCCTATAGGGCTCCAGAGTGGATGCTACTCATTGTCTTGAGTGTGTCGTTTGTGGTAAGCGGAGTCCAGCTGAGCAGGGTCTATTGGGGTGGGGCGAGGTTGTGTGCGGTGGTGATGGGAGTTGTAGCATGGTCCTGGGTGTCGAAGATGTAGCAGATTTGCTTGATCTTGTGGTGGAAGAAAGTGCTGCATTTGCTGCAGAGGTCTTGGGAGAGTGGGATGTCTGTAGTCTTGCTGTTGGGCCTGGCAAACTCCTTGACGATGGTGAAGAGTTCTTTGCTGTTGTGTGCTTTTGCATTGATTCTGTTTTGGAGGGCCGTTTTCTTTGTGGTTTTTAGGAGGATGTGGTGTATGTTGATGGCGGTTTTGAAGGTTGCGATGGATTCTGGGGTTTTATTTTTCCACTGTCACTTCTCGAGTTATTTGCAGGTGCATCTGGACTCCTGGAGGCGGGAATGAACCAGCTGCCTTCCTTGGAGTGTTGCTTGCCTGGAGCCTTCTTGAGGAGTGACAAAGTGTTGGTGCAGTTGGAGATCCATTGGTAAAGGTTGCGTGCTGAGGTGTTGGCATCTGTTGATGTCGGCAGTGTGGTAGTGCTGAGGAAGGCAATGAGATGTTCTTTGATGGCCTTGTTCCAGCTACGACGGGGCGGTGGTGAACGGTGGGAGTGGGGAAGTGCAAGCAGTGGAGGTCAGTCCAGAGGACTTCGGTGGTGTGGCTGTAGGTGATATTCCTGCTTGCGGAGAAGACAGGGTAAGCGCATGTCCTGCTGTGCGGGTTGGAGTGGGGATTAGCTGTTCAAGACTGATGTTGGCGAGGTTCTCCAGAAGGGATGCAGTGTTCTGGTCACTGGGGTTGTCAAGGTGGAAGTTGAGGTCGTCGTCAACGGACATTATTAGTCTAGAGAACCAGTTAAAACATTTTAAAAGTAGCCTCTTGTCAGAAATAGTGAGGAAAAAAGGAAAACTGCAAGCTATAACCCATCTGTAAGAACAGGTCTTGAGTGTAAATGGGAAATATGAGTGAGAAAACACCTCACTGACTAACTCTAACTGTTTTATTGAAAGCACGTTTGACTACCAATGGTGTCTGCACATGGGTATCTGACTGTTTCTTTACATGATAATAGTGGATACCAGGTAAATGTCACAGTTATTAATTATACACACTTAGCCCCCCCCCCGATGAAGGCAGTACTCTGAAATGGATAGGGGCATGGGGCATGAATGTATTTTAAAACTGGAAGACTCATGGAAAGAAATGACCCATGCTGTAAGGATGATGAACTTTGAAGTTTCTTCAGAATCTACAAATGAAAACCAACAGCATTGCTTCAAAATAAATGACACAAAAGTCTATCCTTTAACTAGAGTGGTTATTTTGAGGAGTTGGAGAGTGTCATAATATACCGGTGATCAGTAAATTTGATAAGTATTAGTGAAATTCTTTTTTCTTGATCAAATCTGCGTAGAGGACACACCTCATTAAAGGCTATCTGGGTTTATATATAGAATTATAGATGGGCAACAGTGAATTACAGGGTTGTTTTTAATGGATTCTGATCAAATAGAAAGCAAAGCTTGAGTTGTCCATGATGTCACTCAGAACTCTGAGGTGAAAATCATCCATGTAATTCACTTTTTTACCCATCTATAATTTTATGTCAGTTATGGCTCAAATGTATCTGCCACTGCTTTCAGATGTGATGCAGTGACAGTGGAGTAATGGGTTAGCCATATATAATTGTCCCAAAGGTAAAACCAAAACTGACTTGCAATCCTTGACAAACCCCCTTTTCTTTTCCCACCTGCAAGCTGTGCTTTCTGCCTTCAGTCAAAGCAGACAAGCAGCTCTCTCGGAAGGCCTGTTAGTCCTTTATGACATCACAATTGTGGGTAACCAGTGTTGTAATCAATTGTTGCTATGTCGCAGCAGTGGGTTATAAGATTCAAAATATGAAATAAACTATAGATGCTCTCTGGCACTCACAAAAAGGACTACTACTACTGAGTGTGGGTTACAAAAGAGTGATCAATCTAATGGTCCCCACACATGTAAAACGTACCAGAAACTTGCCATGGCTTGCTAGTTTGGTACAACAGAAACTGGTCGTGATGAATTGACAGTGTGTGATGTAAACTGGTCTTGATGGGTTAACTGAACTTAATGGTAACTTAGCAAGGAGTACCACCTTGGATTAACATAAACAGAAGGCAATGTTCTAATGAATCATCTGGAAACTAGAGTTTATGTGCTAAATGGTAACATTAAAAATTACTATGATGTGTTAAGTAGAACTAATGAAAACTCTATAGTGACCCGCTTACCTCAAATGGTGAGAAAGGTCCACGGCGACCTCACTGGTCGTAATGAAAACAAGCTTAAAAATTAAGAGAGTCTCCCAGAAACCAGAAAGGACCGGGTATCAATAGTTTAAACAAAAAAAAATTCCTTTCTGTGTTATTAGACTTCTGATAGGTGACCAAAAGGCCTACACACAAATTATGGTTTACTTTATATCCAAATTTTGACACAGATCATTAGTTTTCCACAACTCTAGATGATTAATACTACACAACACTGGTAATTTCTATTTGCTTCTCAAATTTTATTTGCCTTAAAAACATTATTTTCTTTTTTAATTAAAAACACGAACTAGTTAAGCATTCATTATATAAAGTGATCAAAACCATGTGCTCTGGTACATACAAAATCAATCTATCTACCAATTCCGATTTACGGTTGCTATCTCAGAGTACACTGATCCTAATGATTTATACAAGACTCCACTTTAATCACAAATTAATAGATAAACATGATAAATGAAATAAATTAAAAACATAGTACATAAAAGGTCCTTTGTCGACGCATTTCAGGACGGACGAGTTAAAAAACAGGTATAATCTTCTTTCTACAAAATGAATGCATATAATTAGTTTAAACCAACTAAAGAGAACGTGTAGAAAAACGAGTTGTGTACGAATCGTGTCGAGGATTAAAGAAGTGGTCATTTTTATAACTAACAAGCTTACTTTAGTTAGTTGAATATTGGTCCTTATTCATCAGTATTGAGGCCAATGGTTGTTCGTTATAATTGAGGAGCCAATTTAATGAAGCTCTCAAAGTTTCTGTAATTCAAGAGGATAGCATAAGAATAAATGCAACTATCCTTGCCTAATTGGCATAGAGATAAATGGCATGCCTACTTACTTAAAAACGGGGAGGCTCGTGTTTACGGTGTCATATTGATCGGTACTGCGTCTTTCAATCTGCGCAAATCATCAGGTCAATACTGGTACCCCAGGTGCCTATATGAATTAATCAGACATTCTATTTAGGATCTGTGTATAATGTCCTGTCTTTGTGGACATTCACTCGCTACTGTTAAGTGTAGATACATACCAGTAAAGTTAAGGCACATCACTTAGTCCAGCATGTTATGAAAACAAGACCAGAATGTTTAATTGACTTATCAACATTTAGAGAATTTATGAAAACTGTAGGGAAGAACAGCGGTTATGTTTTGATCCTCTTTCGCAACACTGAATCTGTTCTGTTTTTTTCTGAAATAATTAAAAGACTTGACTTTTGCTGTGGCTCTGTGATTATTCGGTTAGTCAGGATGGACGTGAACTACTTCCATTAAAAAAAGAACTGTAGGTTGAGCGACAGAATTTCCATTATAATATTCTATCGGAGTTGTCGAAATGATTGTTTGTTTTCCGAAAAACACGTGTTTAGCTGAACAAAACATTTTTCACCGGTAAATTGCTTCATTTTTTTTACTATGGTAATTGGCCATTCAGTGAAGCCAAGAAAGCCCTGCAATCTGAAAACATGGAGACGTTAAAAAGAAAATGATTTGTAAAGCAGTAAACGAACTCGTATCAAGATTTACTCCTTTTGAAGCATGTCTGATTTTCCTTATGTGATTTTAAGTCTGCGCTCAACTTTGAAGCAGGGTTTACCTGGAGAAAACAATATCTATATGTGAGAAACCGTAATCACTTATCACGTATTGTGGATTATAATGTCCATCGCAAATCATTACACTTATCATACACGGAGAAACTAGAGCGTTGCTATAAAGAATAGCTTTGTAAATGATTGAGGGAGCAGTATAAGAGCGTCGAGGCTCAAGCGCAGAGCCTAGCATTTGTTGCTGAAGTCATGGGTGGTCTACTGGCACAGGCAAAAACGAAGTGCTCTGTGATAGCTGAGTGAATGTATCAAATCAATGCACTCTGCTTAGGAGACTAAAATGTTCGAAGCACGGTTCTCTTGGCTAGTGCGCTACCCACAGTACATTGATTTTGTATGGAAACAAATGTCCGTGAGCAAAATAGACATTTGGAGATTGGAAACAACAGTATAAAAGCAGTGACTTTAATGTGCCCATGGATGCAAACTGAATTTGAGCATGCGTGTGTTTCCAGGTGTTACCCCATAAAAGCCGCACCTGTTGGTTGTGCCAATGCTTGTTCTGAGTAGCTGGACTGTGTGTCCTCATGCATAAATGGTTGTGTGTGGGCTGCACATATTTGTGTGTGTGTGTGTGTGTGTGTGTGTGATTGACATGATTCCTGACTAACGCATTTTAAAAAAGCCTGCTATGTAAAAACACAAAATGGATTTTTCCTGTAAGCAATTCAGGCCTGAGATAAAGAATACAGGGGCATATTGCCAAGCAATAGCGCTATTGCTTGGTTAGAGACAAAAATTTACCGCTGAGCTACGGCGATTTTTATCGCAGATAAACCTTGGTATTACCAAGGTTTATCGCAAATGCGATAAAAAACGGCCGCAATGCATGAATATCGCTGAAAAGTCAGCGATATTCATGCATTACCGAGCTAATGCTCTTAGCCATGTTATCCACCTCCCATTGGATAACATGGCTAAGAACTGCTCAGGACAGGTGTTAGCTTTTGGAGATATTCGCGCTTAGCGCGAATATCTCCAAAAGTTGGTAATAGGAGATAGCGATGTTAGCGACTGTTTCCAGTCGCTAACATCTTGGCACGCCCACTTTGCATGTCATTAGTGATAAATATCACTGACATGCAAAGTGGGGCCCAAGATGGTCGCTATCTCCTACTAGCTGTCGCTAACTGGTGTTAGCGATAGCTAGGTAATAGGGAGATAATTTTATCTCCGCTTTCTTGGCTTTTAAAGCCAAAAAAGCGGAGATAAACCCCCTTGATAATATGCCCCACAATGTGTTATTTATTCAGAGAGCGTCTGTGATAGGAAATCGTTTCTCATGTATTACTTAGCAAATACTCTGTAGGCGGCGGAATGATACACCAAATAGCTAATAGCATAGGGTGAGAGAGTAATGGTCTGATAAGCTGAGTGAAAGCCCACTCCATATATATGTAAAGAACGGTTGACTATAGGTACAAAACAGTCACACTGGCAGGCCAGACCTTAAAAATTAAAAAAAACTTGTAGTGGTTGCTATTCGTCTCACCAAATAGCAGAAATAATGAATTGATGGGATAGCAGGCAAACAAACATAAGACAATATAAGCACAATTTGAAAGTTTAGCATGGTAAAGTAACTCAAATGTATTTAGGTTTTTCTTTTATTCTTTCATCTTGCGAAATGCAAAACATTTTTACTTTGTTTGTCAGTGGGAATAAAAACTACATAACTTTTTAGATTGCTTTTTCCACGCATGCAAGACACCTACTATCTGGGCTCTGACCTTAGTTTGATAAATCAGTGCATTCGAGAAGTTGTAGTCCTCCTCTGTTTAATTTAATCTCTGGGTGCTCTAAAACAATAATTTGTAAATGACCCAAAGCTGGATACACAGTGTTTTTGTTGTAGATGGAGTGACCTAGCATAAGTATGTCATATGTTAGTAGTAAAGAAAATAAGCAATTGCAATGCAATCGGTCTTGACTTTGGGACCTTATATGTATTTAGCTATGCAGCACATTGGCTTTGGTGCTGAAATAGCTACTGTTCTTTAACATGGAGGAAAAGTAAGCATCAAACTGAGTGACACGCCAGGTATGGGAACACATGGAGACAAATATTCCCTTTCAACGGAAAGTGGTATAGTTCAAAGCTCTGTTTTTAATATAAAATCAGGGCCTTTGGTGGTCATATCACTGAAAATACAAAATGTGAAAAAAATATTATTGTCTACGGCTGCTTGTGGAAGACAATTTCTATGGAGTGGAATCTAGAGAATGCTAAAGTGATTCTGGTATGTTACTGACCTCTGTTGGTCGTTTTCTTTAATGAAAGTTAAATAGAGGCAATTGCCAGAAAAATTTAAAAAGAGGAAGTCCCTCACCAGAAAGCAATTCTGGTATTTTACTGACCTCTATTGGTCTTTTTCTATCAAGACAGTTAACTAGAGGCAGCTGAACAAGTAGAAAACAATTCTGGTATTTTACTAACCTCTACTGGTCTTTTTCTGTCATGACAGCTAACTAGAGGCAGTTGAAAAAGTAGAAAGCTATTTTGGTATTTTAATGACCTCTACTGGTCATTTTCTATCAAGACAATTACATCGAAACAGTTGAACAGAGAAAAGTCCCTAAGCGGAAGCAGACAAGGCCTAGGGCTGATCTCCAGAGCCCACAAGTACATACACCTATAAGTATATACTAAAGTATATGCAATAGGTCTCGAATGCTCAACCTAAAATGGTACTGAATAGCAGTGCTACACATATACGATTCTAGTAAGGACACTGAGGAAGGAAAGGGCATGCAGACAACACTGTATTGTTTCAAACAGATGCTCATTCTTGAGGAGAAAATCACTGAAAAGACATAGAGACTAAATTATTCCACCACTCAATGTTGAAAAGGGGATTCCTGTTTGGCTGAGGTATGTACCCAGGCCATTCAGGAGCCACCACTCTAGTCAGGGTAAGGTAAGTACACACTAAAAGATAAAATGTGCTCACCCTCTGTTGGCTCAGCGCAGAGCAGTCAGGCTTATCTAAAGAGGCAATGTGTAAAATATTTGTGCAATACACACATAGTAACACAATGAATACACCACAAAAAGATTCCTCACAAGGGCATGGTCAACCATCATGGCCATGCGGACATGAATCTGACCAGCTCCGCTCCAAACCCCGGGAACTTGACCGCACCAACCGCAGACATGGACAGAACCTAGCGCACAGATGAATTATGGTGCGCTGTACCTGAGGGACACTGAGACATGGCGCTGAGCATCGGCATTCCGTATTTTGGTGCCGGAATCTGGTGAGCCCGCACCGTGGCCAGGAAGCCTAGATGGGGGCGGACCTCAACAGATGCTGAGAGAGGGACTAACACTGATCCTCCGAGGCTGTGGGGGCAAATGAACACACACTGGGCGACCCCCTGAGCGACCCACTCCCTCGTACTTGAAACCAGAGCAGTTCGGACACAAACAATTGGGACGGTTTCAAGGCGGTCATGAGGGTAAATGTATTGCCTTGGCTACTCTGTTTAAACAACAGCTGATGGGGGAACGGCTCTTACTAGAAAAGGAGCTCCATGAGGTGGACAAAGCACACAATGAGGGCCTGTTGTTTCAGATCCTGATGAGGATAACGGCAGTGAGGGGGAAACTATAGGCCATATACACCAACAGGGCGCAAAATACCATTTTACTACTTCAAGCCCCTGGCTATGATGGGGGCAATCAAATAGGCATGCGACTGGTGCGACCGCTCAGAGCTAAACAAGCAAAAGAGTATGTTGAACACATAGTCGATGACCCAGGCATCACACACTCCAGTGATGGGGGAAAGAAAACACTTTCCTGGACTTCTATCAGCAGCAGAACCCTTAACAGAGCAGGACCAGTCTTTCTACCTAGACTCACTTGACTTACCACAGGTTCGCTCTCCCAACAATAGTGAGCTTAGCGCAACTATCACGATAGAAGAGGTTCAGAATGCAATAGACGCCCTTAAACTTCAGAAAGCCCCAGGCCGATAGGCTAACAGCTCAGTTCTACAGAACATTTGCTACGGAATTAACCCTCCATCTGACAAGCCTCTTCACTGAAATAGCGGCTACACAACAAGTATTCCTGTCGATGGGGGAAGCTCAAATTACTATTATCCCTAAAGCATGGACAGACCCAGAATTATGTGCTTCCTATTGGCCCATAGCCCTTTTAAACCTGGATGCTAAATTAAACTCTAAAGGTTTGGCAAGTTGGTTAGAAAATGTCCTACCTACGCTAATCCACCCGACCAGTCGGGCTTTATTAACGGACAGCAGACCCATGATAACTTGCACAGGACAATACATCTGATAGACAAAGTGCAGAACAAGTGCATCCCGGCGGCCCTCCTCTCACTAGATGCAGAGAAGGCCTTCTATTGGGGTTGACTGGTCCTTCCTGTATCACACCCTACACCGCTTCAGATTTAGTGATTTTTTTTATCAGAATGGTTCAGGCTAACTATCCCTCCGCCGGATCCCGAGTTCTAGTGAGCGGTAAAGCTTCTGATTTTTTTCCGCTCTCACGGGGGATGAGGTAGGGTTGCCCCCAATGCTTTTCACCCTCTGCATTGAGCCATTTGCAACACGGATAAGAGCTAACCCCAATATTCCTGAAGTCAAATTTTGCCCAGATGGAGAAGGCAGCAGGTTTTAAAGCCAATCTATCTAAATCTTTTCTACTTAATCTATCTCTGCCCCAAGCAACAATGGTGAGAGTCGAGGAGACGTCCCACTTCTGTTGCATTTGCAAAAAAATCACCTATCTGGGTGTTAAAATCACCCCCAAATTAACTGACCTATAGGGCCAACTTTTCCTCTCTGCTGCAGCAGCTTCAATCTTATTTCAGGAGATGGGGGTCTGCATTCATCTCTTGTAGAGGCAGGATAAATGCAATCAATATGAATGTCTTACCCAGAATTCTTTACTACTTTCAAGGTCTCCCAATTACAGTATATAAGGCGCTGTTCGCGGAATTGCAAATAATGATCACCAAATTCATCTGGTGGGAACAGAGGGTACAGCTTTCCCAGCGGCTACTGACTAGACCACGACTGGCGGGTGGGTTGGCCCTTCTTGTTTCCGCTTGTATTTTCAGGCTGCCCAGCTGGGGGTCATGGCGGAGTGGTCGCTTAGGACCTCTGACAAACATTGGCTACAAATGGAAAGGCAGTTAGTGGGTAGAACCATATAGGCCCTTCCATGAAAAGCAAAATGCGACAGACCGCCTAATGTATACCTCAGCATCCCCACAGACACTATTCTCCACATATGGGACACTGTTAGCAAGATACTGCCCATAACAACCTTTCCTTCTCCCTACACCCCCATTCACTTCAATAGAGCCTTCCCCCCGGCATTATTAGAGGGCCCCTTTGATGGCTGGAGGGAGGGTGGATGCCTCGTGCTCTCTGACCTTGTTAAGCAGGGTGAACTGCTCTCCTTTGTGGAATGTGCAACCCGTTTTAAATTACCGCACACAGAGGAATATCATCACCTCCAATTAAAACATTGGGTGCAACAACCCCAGGTGCGACTAGCCGTGACCAGGGACTTGCTCCCTGTGGAGAAATGTATGCAATCAGGCACCACTGCCAAGGTATACATATCTTTTCTGTATGCTCTGCTTTAGGCGGCAGGCCTCCAGCCGTTTCCACGACTTAAAAGATATTGGGATACTCTGTTACCCGCCCCATTGGGAGAAAAACTAAGTATGGGCGGAATTTGCGAAATCGTGATAAGCGAATTCACGTGAATTCGTAATCGCAATTCACAAGAATCCGCCAAATTCCGCGAGCTTGCAAATTTTTTTTGCGAGTTCGCGAGATTTTTTTACCAGTTCGGGAACGAGAACTTGCGCATGTGGTCGCGAACATGTTATTTCCACTTAACCAGCCTGCACGCGATGCCTTTTTCCTGTTTCGGGTCGCAATGACGTGTTCACATTCGCAATTTCCTGTTTCGGGTCTCAATGACGTGTTCGCGATCGTGGCGTCGCTCGGCCAGCTACCAAAATCTTGCAGAGCAGGAGAACAGGGAGGAAAACTGATCAGTGAACGCAGAATCATGGTAAGTCAATGCCGCGTGTGCGAGATTGTATTTTTGAAGCGCAAACAAGAAAAAAAATCTGCCAACTCGCGAATTGCGGATTTTTGGGCAATTTCGCGTGATTCGCGGATCGCGAAATTGCCAAAAAATGACAAATTCCGCGAGCGGAACAAATTTTCTACCCATACTTAACCCCATTGATGCTGCCGTCGGCCGCTGAACGTTCGGAGCACTACCTGGCTGGTGATGCGAATGTTCAACGGCCGACACAGCCCTGCCCACTCTTCGGAATGCCGGCACTGCGCTAAAATAACGGCCGCAGTAAACGGGTTAAGAAAAACGGTGGGGCTCTCTATGCAAAGATATTGTCAAACACAATTGCTCTATGTTTTTAAGAGAAGCCTGCTATAAAGTCATATATGAATGGTATTTGCATCCTGAGAAACAACACTCCATATTCCCAAATACCTCAGACAAATGTTGGTGGGGTTGTGGGCTGCTGGGAGACTTTCGTAATATGTGGTCGGACTGCCCATCCATCCAACCCTTCTGGAAAGAAATCCTCTCCGAAATCAAACAAATTCTGAGATACCCCATTCCAGACACTGTAGAACATACACTCCTTGGAGTGCGGGACACTAACTTGAAGTATCAGACCCAAGGGGATCACACCATTACGTGGTTGTGTCTGGGAGCAGCCATGATGGCAATAGCTGCCACCTGGAAGAAGTTGGAGGCCCTCTCTATTACCCAATGGCATGCCGGGTATGGTGAGCACTGGCCCTTGAGTGAATGACGGACATAGTCAATGATTCACGAAAGGGCTTGGACTACATCTGGACCCTGTTTGTGGGTTACCTGTCGAAAGGGTTGCCTCTGTTCACCTGCGGTCCCAGATTGCTGGCCCCACATCTTTTTCAGATTTAATGGGCTTGCTACCACTTCTGTGCCACCCCCTGTAACCCTTGGTTCATGAGCATGAGACACCACAGAAATGTGTTCATTATGTTTCTTTCTTTATTTGTTTTCGTTTTCTTATAAAGTTTTTGTTCTCTTTGTTGGTTCCTGAGCACAGAAGAAGGATGTATACTCGAATTTTTTATTGGGATATGGAAGGCGCCGCATTATTGGGCCCATAAAGTCTGGGAATTTTTTTTTCTTAAATTAAAAGTATGATTTGCAGAAACCTTGTTGGAAAAGCTGTGTGTTACTTTTCGATTTCTGTAACTCTTGGCATGCAAACTGTGCTCAGTTGAGATACCATTGTTTGCAAACCCCCCAAAAATGTTGACAAAAATAAAAGACTCCTCACAGGTTTAGAAAGATAGTTTAATATATTCTAAACAAAACTAGACAAAAACAACAAAAATCCAAGGTATAAAATATGAGATATTAAAATTTAATGGAGCAAAGCAATTAGAAGCAAGTAGCACTAAAAAAGTTACTTTTGGTTGCTCTGGACCAGGACAAAGTCAAAGTACAGGCTGACCTCGTGGAAGTGCAGGCCGGCTACAGGACCCACACAGGCTCCAGTGTACAAAGTACCTTTCCTGGTCGCAAGTAACGAAAGGCATAAATATTTACCATGCAGTGAAGGTAATGCGTTTGTTCAGATTCACGCAGTTGGGTCCCTACATCACAGTTGATCCTTGTGGTTGTGGCCTCAGATCAGCCTTGCATCGTCGAACCTTGCTGTCAGGCCCTGCATCATTGTCGAGCCATGCAGAGCTGTCTCCAGATCAACACTGTGTTGGCCTTGAAAGGAACTGCATTGGTTCCAATCGGTACAGTGGTGATGATGCATACATTTTGTAGCAAAACAGAGGCAGAACCTACCTCTGAGGCTTAGAACTGGAGAGGGAACCTCTGGCAAGGGAATGACTTACAGAGTCCAGAAGCACCAGCAGAATTGCAGGAAGTCTTTTGTATATCTCAGACGTCAAAAAACAGGAGGCAAGTCAGAAAGCCTTTGAAGACCATTTGGGGGGAAGGCAGAGTCCAGCCCTCCTTCAGGAGAGTCAGGGAGCAGTAGGCCACAGTGAACCAAGCAGAAAAGCAGACCTTCCAGAAAAGTAGTACAGTGGAGTCCTTTAAGCAGCATAGCAGACCTTCTAATAGAGGTTCAGTTCAAGATGCAGAGGGGTCTGATTTTAGGGGGTCAGAGACCCAGTACGTATAATCAAAAATGCCTCTAATGTAGGGGTGACTGCAAAGCAGCTCTCTAAAGTGCACAAGGATCATTTTCAACCCAGTCCTGTCTGCAAGGCAATCTGTGGGGGGGTAAATCAGTGCTTTGTGTGTGGATAGGATACTACCTATTGAAGTGTAAGTGTCAGCCCCTCCCATTCCACCCTGTCCAGGAAGACCGTTCAGAATGCAGATGACGCTCACCTTCCTGCGTTTGTGGCTGTTGGAATTTGGTTAATTAGTAGGTGTAGATAGGTACCTACCAAAGGTCACAATAACAATATAATGCCCAGTCAAGGTCTCAATAAATGATTTCCTTGCTCAATAAATTATTTCCTTGCTTGCTTTTGTAGCTGGATTTGAGCAGGCAGGCTTAACCTAGGAGATAAGTGTGTAAAACATTTAAATACACCAATACATTAAATACGTAAAACACAACACACAATAGAAATCCAACACCAGTTTTTTCTCTCCTTGTCGATCGAGACTCCTCTTTAGACCAGCTTTGGGTTAGTCGAGGAAGCCTTTGTTCAGCATGGTGCCTTGGTCAACTCCTGTAAGTCTTGTCAATGAAGAAAAGCTCCTGAGCTTCAATGGTGCAAACCTAAATCTCAAGCTGAGTCGCAGTACGACGTCTCTGGCTTGACTCGTCTACGGGTTGGTCACCTTATGTAGTTTTTAAAAAAAATGCTCCAACTTCTGGGTCTTCTTCCAGAAGGCCCTTTTGGAGTTCGAAAGTGTTCACAACACTGATCCAATGTTCGAGAAGCTTCCAGTTGCTCCTTGGGATGTTGGCACTAGGGCTCCCACAATGCACCTGGCTAAATCCTTTAAGGTCCAGCTGAATGTGGTCAGCTGGTTTCTTCTTACTGGAGATGATGAAGGCAGAACTCTTTTAACTGCTTGCTTTCACAAAGTCCACTCCTTCACTTCTCAAAGCAAGGCAAAGTCCTTTGGGCTATAGTATGCAACAGTAGCTGCAGTCATTCAGAGTGCAATCCTCTTGGTGCAGGCCATAGTTCAAGAAGCCATTAGATTAATGGGGTGTTCACCCACAAAATCAAAAAGGACCTGGGTATTTATGATATAATAACAGTGGTCCTTGACTATAGATTTAAATTGAAATCATCAGTAAACCAATTTACAATAAGTAATGCGAATCGATCTGCATTTATAAAGACTGAATCTATGTGGGAGAAAAAGTAACTTATTATTAGGCTCTCTGTATGACCTACAGAGACAGTACCCAAGGTGAACAGCTATATTTACAAGGAAACGAACCAAAAAATGAAAGTACAGTATCAATTTCAGATTTTATCAGCAAAAAGCAAACAATCACATTTATTTACAGTACCAACAGGAACAGTGCTGTTGATATCCGGCGCAAGTGCTAAGAAAAAAGGAGAGAAAAGGGTGCTCAGGTGTTTAAGTGAGAAGTAAAGAAATCATGCTAAAAAACATTTCCAATATTTACAACAATATAAACAAGCGATAGCTTTCCGCAATTAATAATACAAACAAAAAGCCTGTTCACTTCCTTCCAGGATGAATAATAGAAGGGGAGGGGGGGGAAGACTATGATACAGGCAATTGACAAATTGGGCGTCGACGTTTCGACCCTATTGCACGTGGGGAGTTTACTACCTCGGCTGCGGGTCTTCTTCAGGACATGGGGGGGGGGGGGGGGGACGGGAAGGGAAGAAAGGACTTGGCCACAATTCACTAGGGTTCTGGATGGTCACCAATTGGGCTTATTTGGTCCAGATTCCGTCAATTTTAGTGGGTCACCTATCTGCAAAACAGTTTAATTGCCGGTGAGTAGACTCAGACAGCCTGGGGATCCAATCAATGTATTTTTCTTGTAGGCTGTAGATTACCGGCGCCCCCACGGGCAGTCCGGTATTAGTTTTAACGGACCACTCCTGTGTTGCTGGTCAGGTTTCAGCGTGTGTTCGCTGGTTAAATGGCCGTCGTTTTTCAACACGAGCCGATATCTAAATGAAAAATTTAGGAAGCAGACGCATTACTTATATGGCCGCTTCGCGTCATGCCGTTTCTGTTTGCAAAAAAGCGGGGGTATTATTTTCAAAAGCCCTGTTTGACGAAAATAGCACTGTTCCTGTTGGTACTGTAAATAAATGTGATTGTTTGCTTTTTGCTGATAAAATCTGAAATTGATACTGTACTTTCATTTTTTGGTTCGTTTCCTTGTAAATATAGCTGTTCACCTTGGGTACTGTCTCTGTAGGTCATACAGAGAGCCTAATAATAAGTTACTTTTTCTCCCACATAGATTCAGTCTTTATAAATGCAGATCGATTCGCATTACTTATTGTAAATTGGTTTACTGATGATTTCAATTTAAATCTATAGTCAAGGACCACTGTTATTATATCATAGTTCAAGAAGGGCAATCCTTCTTCTTGCAGTTTCAGGCAGGAATCTGAGTTTCTGGGCAGTTCTAGCATATTTATCCAATGTTTGTGAGTGACAAGCAAGGGGGCACCCCTGACCAATGGGGTGCACGGTGTCACCTTCAGATATGACAACACTTCCTCAAAGTGTGGCATATTCTTGTCCCAGAAAACACTTCTTAAAAAATCAAAAATGGAGAAACTATCTCTTGAAGTTAAGATCTGGCTAAGCCAACCCATTGGCGTGGGTAAGTTTCCCTAACACTCGACTTTCAGCCACTGTGCTAATTCAATTACTGCATGGCTGCTGTTGTAAAATGTGGGGATGAGCCTGTGTCCTTTCCTAACTGTCATTCCGGCTTTGAACACCGGTTTGGCTACTCCACCCCCATCCTGCCTTTTGCTCTGCAGCTGCAGATATTCTCCCACCAGATGTTCTTTATCTCTATAACGGCCACTTCACACCACATCAGAGCAGTTTGGCTCAGCCTGTCAAAGGCTGGCCAATCCAGAGAGGCTGCTGGAAGGCTGAATTCTAGCAGATCAGTTCTATAACTTCATTTCTGTGACAGTTATAATAAATCTAACCATGGCAAATTATGTTTTAACTCACTCTTGTCAATAGTTATACTTTATGTAATTATTACCTGGTTAGCCAATGGAGCTAATGTGCTACAATGGGGATCAACAAATGTGGTAGTTTGTCCCTCACCAGGGCATACAAAACATATTTCATAATGTTCCTACTTGTAGTTACAGGGCGCTCCCTGCCCTTGGGACACTTAAGAGAGACCTATGGGGTGATCTCAATGCATAAATATGTCAGTATAAGACTTTGGAAGTGCCTTTAAATCTAAAGTCAGATTTGCATCTAATTTAATATTGAAAGAATGGCAGCCTTTTAAATGACAGCAGGCAACACAGCAGTGCACATCTAAGTTAATTAAATCTGATGGGCCTCTAAACCTACATGCCCTACCATATATTAGGGGCTTACAGGTAAGTTGTCATACCAATTGCAATTACACCTAATGAACATATACCTTTCACACAGAACACTGACCCTGGGTCTGGTTAGCAGAACCCAGACCACAACCAGAATCAGTTAGCTCAAGTATTAGTCAAAATATGGGAATGATCAGGGCAAAAAGGATTACTTTCTCACAGTGGCTGTCTAGAAGGAATGCACAAAGTGTAGCTGTCACCCACCCCAGATGTATATTGGAGACAGGCTGTCATGAACATAGCGCTATAAGCACGGAAAAATGTCCACCTTCTCAAAGTGGCATTTCTAAAACAATATTGTTAAAATCCAACATCACAAGTAGGGAGGACTTGTCATTATCATTCCATACATATGAAACATGAAAAAGCTACTCTTATCTGATCAAGAATTACAGAAAAAGTGTATTCAGCAATTCCCAATGCTAACCTATGAGAGGAGTAAGGCTCACATTAATGAAATACGAAATAGGCTGTTTTTTACTACCAGGACATGCAAAACATACCAGTACATGTTGTACCTTTTATTTACACAGCACTCTGCCCTTAGGGCTACCTTAGGGGTAACGTGTAATAAAAGGAGAGCTTCAAGCTTGGCAAGTAGTAACCATAATCCAAACAACCAACAAAAATTAACACATATTTTGTGTGAGGTTATTGGTGACTGTATATTAGGTGGTTTATGTCTCTGGGTGCCTGCAGGGCTGTGTAAATAGACTCCCCTTTGTCTACATGTCTGATTGCATAGGTAGCTGCAGGCATGTTTGTCTGTGTGTGTGTAGGGGTATATGTTTACACATTTGCATGTAGGTTTCAATTAAAGAAATGTGTGTGGCTGTGTTAATGCCCCATAAAAATGTCAAACCTAGTGGTTTCATCAACGATGGTATCATAGCAGGAATCAAAATTTACAGATGGGATAAAATCCCTTTCTAACGTTATTTTTATTCCAAATAATTGGAATTTAATCTGTAGAAGTTTGTGTCCAAGAGGATAATTATATTTTAAGGGAAAAGCCTTTTTCTGGACTTTGGATTGCAATGCAGGAGTGAAGCTTACATTAAATACGTTAAAAAAATGTATATATATATATATATTGTGTTTATATGTATATACATTTTTGATTACCTTTTGCCCATTATGCATGTATGTTTACCGATTCACAGTACGATCCTGCATTAGTTCCTATATTAGGAACCCATTCCAAGATGGCGCCCGTCTTGGTCTTGGTCTTGGTTGGGCTGGCCCCTTGTCGATGTTTACTCTTGCATACAATACTTTATTTAAACCGGAACCATGTTTGTGTTGGTCGAAACACTGACGAAGGCGTTAGCCGAGACGTTTGTTTGCTGCTGCGATTAATAAACTCGCTGTTTACCTGTCACCACCGGAGTGCTGTTTCCTTTCCCGACATTGGAGGGATTTGAGCGTTATATATATATATATATATATATATATTCACAAAAACTAATGTATTCCTTTTTTTTAAAATGGTTTTTTATTTTTTTATTTACCAACATGCAGAAGAAAAATACAGAGAACATTCATTGAAGCACCCGACCCCCCCTCCCCCCACCCTCATTGAAGAGAACCCATGTAAAAATATTTTTTTAAGGAAAGAAGGCACAGCCAGACAGGACGCACGTAGAAAGAGAGAGAAAAAGTAGAAAAAACGTTGCAAAGAGCAAAAAAAGAAGATAAGGACAAGACTGAGAAAAAAAAAACAGCAAGCACTTTAAGCAAAGAGGTGATTAACCTGACTGTGCCAGCCAGGAGGTCAGGTTATCCCATACCTCAAGGCCTTTTTTCCGGCCTCTACGTCCCTTCCTGGTGTAAACAGCAATTTCTAGGTGAAAAGTAGCGAAAAGTCTGGCTAACCACTGTGAAAATGACGGGGGCTCAGGGTCAAGCCAGGCGGAGGCCACACAGATTGTCCAGACTGCCATGGCAATGAAAATTAGACCACCTCTTTTTAGCCGTGATGTTTCAGTCTCTGTTCCCAGCATGATAATTGTAGGATTTAGTGTTATAGGCTCAGTTGTAACTTCTCTTAGAAACTCCTGTATGCGGTTTAGGGTGGAGAAGATATGAATGGAGTTAGCCCCATATTCCGAGCATCTAGGGCAGAGCGTACCTTGGCCAGAGCCCCACTTCCCAATCTTGTTAGGAGTAAAGTACAGAAAAAAATTGTTTTAATGTGTTGTACCTGTAATTTGGCTAAAATTAAAATGTTCTGTGATAGGGTGAGTGAGTTAAAAAAAGTGCTGCTGGTAGAAGAAAGTTTGTTGTGCCATTTGTGGGCAACATTCTGTAAGTCGTCAGGGGTCTGTTTGTTTATAATGTTATATATCAGGCCAATTCGAGGGGGTAATGGTTTAAGTGAGGTATCAAGGAGTTCAATTTCCCTGAATCCTGAGACACCCCCTGCTTTCCTAGACAGAAAATCAGAGACAGAAAGATATTTGAAGGCATCTTCATTCTTGAGTTTATATTTGGCAGATAAATCAGAGAAGGGAATTACCCCTTCGCAGGTGATGAGGTCTCCTAATTTCAGTATGCCTGCCTTATGCCAGTCTTAAAAATAACCCCTGTCAAAAATGGCGGGTAGGCTGTCATTGTTCAATGTGGGAGTATAGTGATTGAACCTACCCAACCCAAAGATTCTACCGATACTACGGAAAGCTTTAGTGGTGTCTTAAATCTCACCCGTTTGTAGTATCCGAAAGTGATTTCCCGAAGTAAACAGCCCCAGGATTGTTCCCCCAGCAGTAGCTGAAATGGAGAGGAAGGCCCTGTAGTATGAGGGCGTGGAGCTTCTTTTAGCAGTTCTGAGCTGTACTGTAGCACTGAGGCCCAGTAGTAAAGAGTAATATTAGGGAACAACCACCCCCCTCGTTCTTCTGGTAAACATAATTGCCTTAAAGCCCTCCTGGGTTGAGAATATGACCAGATAAATTGTGTAAATAGTTGTTGGAATTTTTGCAGGTTAGGTTTACTAAATTCCAGAGGTATTGTTCGGAAAAGGTATAACAGTTTAGGAAAATATGTCATCTTTATGACGTTACATCTGCCGACCAGGGTTAGGTGCAGATTTTTAATTTGTTTCAGGGCTTTCCTAGAGTGTGTGGCCAATGGAGCTAGATTATCTGTGACGATCTCATCTAGATTAAAACCCCCAGATATTTGGCCTTAGTAACCACCCTGTAATCAGTCCAGGATATTTGGCTATTTGTAACTATTTGAGTTTTGGTCTGATTCACGGCATAACCAGAGAGCTTACCAAACGTTTGCGCCTCGAGTTCTAGAGCCACTATAGCGTTAGAGGGATCAGGCGAGGTGTTGGCTAGATCATCAGCGTAGGCCAAGATCTTGGTGCAGATCCCTTGAAAGAAGACTGGGGGAATCTCAGCATTTCTCTCTATTTGCTTGATAAAGGGATCCAGATAAAGAGCAAACAGCAGAGGGGAGCAGGGGCACCCCTGTCTGGTTTCCCGGGAGATCTCAAATTGCCCCGTTAGTTGTCCATTAATGGAGACACAAGCTGTTGGTTTTACATAGAGAGCTTGTAACGCCTGTATGATCTTAGTCCCAAAGCCCATTTTACTCAAGACTGCCCACAGAAAACGCCAGGAGACCCGGTCAAAGGGTTTCTCAGCGTCCAAGAGTGTAAGTGACATCGGGTCTCCAGCAGCCTGCGCGGCGACAAAGAGGGTAATAGCGCGTCTAACATGCTCGGTTGTTCCTTTCTTTGGGATAAACCCGTGCTGCCACTCTGACACCAAGGACTTGGCCACTGAGGAGATTCTCTTTGCTAAAATGTTGGAGAAGATTTTTGAATCACTGTTGATGAGTGTAATAGGTCGATAGAAGCTCATCTCTAGAGGGGATTTATCCTATTTAGGAAAGATGGCTATTCTGGCCATGGACCAGGAGGCGGGTGGAAAAGCCCCGTTGAATATGGAGGTTATTACTTCTGTGAGAATTATTTTAATTTGTGGGGCGAATATCTTATAGAACTCTACTGGGATGCCGTCCATCCCTATAGCTTTCCCATCAGGAAGGCTGTTGAGTGAGTCCAATATCTCCTCCCACGTAGGGGTTAACTCTTGTATTTCCCTATTATCTGAGGAAAGAGATCTAAGATCAATCTCGCTAAGATAATTGGTAGTTTCATCTGAGATTAAATCATTTGGACCGGGATTCTCCTCGGTGTAAAGTTTGAAGTAGAAATCCTGGAATCCCTTTCGTATAAGTTCAGTGTCGTTGGTCTCATTTCCAGATGGGAGTCTAATCGTGTGAATCTCGCTACAGGAAGCCTGTTGTCTGGCCCTAACAGCTAGATGGTGCCCAATACTGTCGCTGCATTCATAGTTTTTCTCCCGGGAGCTTGCCCATTTTGCGGCAGTTTTCTCAGCAACAATTGCCCCGATTTCGGCTCTGGCCAGCACCACCTCTTTCTGGGCTGACTCAATATCTTGCCCTGCTTGAATACATTGGGTTAGTTTAGTTTCAGCTGTTTTCAACTTCCCCTGTAGAATACTTATCATCATCTTCTCTTTCTTGCTTTTGCGCGCTGAGAGTCCCACGGTCTCTCCCCTAATACCTGCTTTTAGAGTATCCCAAACTGTCATAAGGGAGGCAGAGCCAATGTTAAAGTCTAAAAATTCCTGTAGCCAGCCTTGCATATGTATCTTGTATAACACATCCTGTAGCAAAGCTTTTTCAAAGCTCCAGGTAGAGCTCTCTCTGGGGTTTACCATCCTCTGATATTAATGATGAGGGGGTTATGATCCGACATAAAGAGTGGGACTATTTCAATAGTGCAGTTATTAATGATTGAAGACGAGAGGAAAAAATAATCGAGCCTGACAAGAGTGTGGTGTGGGGCAGAGAAAAAGGTGTGACCAGGCTGAGAGGAGTTCAGTCTAGCCCAGCAATCTCTTAAGCTGTGTGTCTGTGCAAGATCTTATTATAGAAAAACAAGGGTCCTAAGGAGTTACAATATTACCACAAGATACCAATATAGACCACAATCAGTACTATATTTTTCAACGCCCAGCCGGGCGAGGAATAGTTTATTCAGGAATAACACAGAATTTCAATGACCTGGAGAGGGTCAATTATGAACATCAAGATAGGGTACAATCCTGTACCTATCCCAAGGAGGTAGAAAATCCAAAAGGATCAAGAGAGATAGAAGGAAGGAAAGAGGTTTTTCAGGCAAGAAAAATTAGTTTGGAGCCAAGGAGTGGCTTGCGATTTCAAATGAGCATTACCACAAGACACACTCAACAGTGTAAACAATAGGATATATACATAAATTATATGTTACACTGTTTTAATGGGTCAACGTTTCGATCCCTAAAGGCTCTTAATGAAACGGGATCATCATCAGGACAATTTTAGATCACTGTCTGTTTTACAATGCGAACGCCTTCACGAGTCCTGGCTCAAGGGCGTGATGGCATGCTGATTCCTTGTTGGGGAAAGTATAGAATTCAATTCTCTTTCCGGCTCTTGGGGCTGGTTGCTGGCTACAAATTGAGCAGCCGTGGTAGGGAAGTAAAACGCAAGGGTTTCTTCCAGTTTGATGGAGTGGGTTGTCTCCTTTATTTGGTCCGCAGACTGAATGCTTACTTCTCGGTGGAAGCGGCGGTGCGTAGGGCGGGGAAACACAATGGTCTTCTCCGCCTTCGTTGGCAGCGCGAATCCGCTATGCAAGATCTGTCAAAGCCTGAAAGACCAAGGGCTTCCTGCCCTTGTATTTCCAGAGGCTGTCAGTATCCCAGTTGGAAGGCAGATGTAGATTAAAATCACCGCATTGAACAATGGGGGTGGGCCAGTGTGCTAATTCTCCTGAGACCAAATTGATAACACCTGCGTCATCTGTATTGCTCCCGTGGATTGTACAGAGGGTAAAAGGGGGGTTGTTAGAGATATGACACTCAGTGATTACCCATCTGCCTAGGGAGTCATCCTTAACCTGGGGCGAGACGATAGGGAGCCTTCTCTCAGCCAGAATTCCAACCCCCCTGGTTTTGGAGCCTAGTGTGGTGGCCCCCAAAACTCGAAACCCCAAGGAATCTAAAAGGTGTTTCTGGGAGCCCTCGATGTGGGTTTCCTGTATGCAGTTAATGTCCCCTCCTAAAGAGCGAAGCCCCTGGATCACATTTTGCCTTTTCGTACGATAATTTAACCCGCATATGTTGACAGAGACAATTCTTAAAGTATCTGGTTTAGCCATTGAAAAAATAAAGAACAACAAGCAAACAGACACAACAGAAGAGCAATAACATAGCCAGCTCCTATTTTCTTGTCCTATAGTGTAATAAGAGTGTTTTGAAAGTACATGTGTTTGCATAAAAAAGGTTAGAAGACTAGTGCTTAGATTTTTTGTGCCAAACTTTCCTATTGAGGTGCCTTTCCCATTCCTTCTCCCTCCCCCCCTTTCTTTGAGCAATCAGGCAGAGCCTGAGTGATGGCAATCATCATGCGCCCCAACTGCCAGCCACGCCGGAGTGGTCAGAAGTTTAGCTCTAGTTATAGATCGGCCAACTGCCCCCCCTCTTTTTTTTTTTTTAACTATGCTCCTTGTGGTGTAGGGTAGTGAGGAGTGAGGTAGTGAGGTAGTGCGTAAGAAGTAAAGAAGACAAATTACGAATGAACCTAAAAAGAGAGACAAAAGAAAGTATCAGGAAAAGTCAGAGATAATCAGACTGAAGTCAGGAGGTATAAAACGTATTTGTGCGATAATCTGTGTTTTTAATAGCGTAATTTGCACTATCGCCTCTGCACAGCGGATAGAACGCTGATGCGGGCGGGTACTTGGCTGTGAACCGACGCTATTGGCCGGATTCCAGAGGCACGCCCACCAACTATAGCCACGCCCCATCTATACCCATTCCCACCCCGATAAAAGATGTGTCCGTACCGGAAGCGCAGCGGACGAGCGCAGCGGGCGCGACGATTGAGCGCCGAAGGCGCACTTAAGGCAAGCTCGTCTGCGCTCGTCCGCGCCGAGACCGGGCCAAGGGCAACCCCCCTTGGTCGACCTAATCCGGACTCTGAGGCACACAGATATAGTAGGGAAACACTTATGCTGCTGAATCCACTGGCAGATACAGCCAACTGCCCACGCCTAGCCCCTGATATAGTACATGAGGATAAGATCCCATGTCCCCACTGCCGAGGGTGTCTGCCAATTATTAATCCCCTCCCTCTTAAACCTCTATTAAAACCCAATCTGATCTCTGCTAACAGACATACCCCGCTAACTCATGCTGGATCTAAGCATACCATTAAGGGAAAATGAATTAGTGGATTACTAAATGTCAGATCCCTCCCGAAACACGCTACTGAAATACAGTTACTGATTGAATCTAACAACTTAGACATTCTATTTCTAACCGAGACATGGATGGCCGCGGGAATGGAACCAGAGCTAGGGCCAGCATGTCCAGCAGGATATAAGATTATTCATAAACCCAGGAACATAGGACGAGGAGGAGGAATAGGAATCATTTTCAAGGAGGAGCTAAACATTGCAACCTTGGATGTTGATACAATCCCGTGTGCTGAAATCCTTGGGGTTTCGATTAAACATGATTCTGGCCATTGCCTCACGGGCCTAATCTGCTACCGGACGCCGGGGCATATCAATGCTACTCAACAGCAGGAATTGATTGCTGTTATAAATAATATTTCAATTTCTCATAGCAGACTGTTGCTTCTGGGAGATTTTAACTTCTGGGACAATGACCAACTACATACAGCCTTTTATAACATTACTCAATCTTGTAATAATTTGGGGCTGAAACAATGGATAACTACCCCTACGCATAAACAAGGAAATATACTGGACTTAATATTCGCTGCGGAGGATTTAATTACTATGGGTACAATTCTCCCAGTAGATTGGTCAGACCACCACCTCCTTCTATTTAACATCCACACCCTGATCAACACAGGACCTACAAACGTGCAGACTAAGACCTTCATTGGTCGTGATTGGAAGGGCCGGCTAAAAAGGAAAGAGGAAGGAAAGTTTGACTTTCGTCAAATTGGGATCTTGCTCAACCCTGAGAATGATGTCACTACAAATTATCTCTCATTTTGTAAAGAGATAACTAGGAAACTTGATGATACTATACCTCTGAAAACAATCAGGAAAAGAGGAAAACCCTCCGCGCCTTGGTATACGGATAAACTAAAAGAACTGAAAAGCGCCTGTAAAAAGGCGGAGAAACTCTGGCGAAAAATTATTCGGAACAGGAGAAATTGACATGGAGGCTTACAATTGTACAATACAAGAAAGAAATCACTATAGCCAAAACAAGCCACTTCGCAGACCTAATACTTAATCGTACCAATAAATCGTGTGACACCTTCAGGATAATCAGAGAGCTGTCCCATCCTGCTTGTGCTAACAGCCAAATCAAGCCCTCACAAGAACTATGTGACGGTTTAGCATTATTCTTTCAAGAGAAAATCAGTAAAATTGTTGATGGAATGGAAGGTGCCTCTATTCTGCCGGCGCAGGATAATAGCAATCCAGAGAATAGGGAGAAGAATGTAGAAAATGTAAGGTGTCCCGCTCCAAAGGCCATATTGGAAAATGTTGCGATCCCTACAGAGCAAGAATTCTTAAGAATAGCCCTTAACACGTCATCAGGGTCCCCTTTGGACCCTCTACCGCACACAATGATAAAGGAGTTCGGGGATGAAATCCTCCCAGTGTTGCATCAGTTTTGCAACCAATCCCTCCACACAGGCACCGTACCAAAAGACTGGAAATTGGCGGTTGTTACCCCACTATTAAAAAAACCAAATCTGGACCCAAACTGTCAAAAAAACTACCGACCTATTTCGCTCCTGCCATACCCTATTAAGATCATAGAACGGTGGGTGAGCAGATCTGTAGCCCTCTTCCTTGAAACCAACAACATCCTGGAAGAGGAGCAATTTGGACTCAGACCAGCTCACGGAACTGAGACAGCTTTGCTGACAGTTCTGGATGACTTACGAATGAGGGCGGACAGGGGAGAATCAGCAATACTAATCTTGCTGGACCTGTCCGCCGCATTCGATACGGTGAGTCACGACATCCTGCTGACAAGGCTGAGGAACATCGGAGTCGGGGGAGCTGTGCTCGATTGGTTTCGATCATACCTGATGGACAGATGGCAGGCAGTAGCTATCCCTCCATTTCAGTCAGAGTTTGTTAAAGTTCCACATGGGGTCCCACAGGGGTCTGCAATTAGTCCTATACTCTTCAACATATATATGCAACCCCTGATGAGCATCATCAAGGCTCACGGCATTAGCGTGATCAACTATGCGGATGACACGCAGCTGATGATCTCTCTTGATGGTACTCATGCAGACTCGCTTGAGACCCTCCACACCTGCTTGTTGGAAATGACACTGTGGCTGAATCAGAATTCACTACAATTCAACAGTGACAAGACTGAAATAATGCACTGTACAGTAGGAAGAATCCCTAAAAGTTTACCCACAGATTTCTGGCCTCCGGCGCTAGGGGACTCACTAACCCCAGTGAAATCAGTAAGAAACCTTGGAGTCACTTTTAATAACAGTCTGAGCTTAGAGACCAATGTCAACAAGCAGGCTAGTAGCTGCTTTGCTCTAATGCGAGGACTGCGAAAACTGCTACCCCTTCTACCTTCACAGGTTAGAGCCACCATAGTTAGGAGCACCATTCTCAGCCGCCTGGACTACTGTAATGCCCTATTACTGGAATCCCCTGCCTATCTGATTTCCAGACTTTAGAGTATCCAGGCGGCTGCAGCAAAACTGGCCCTTTCTCGAGAGCGAAGATCCTCCACAACCCTCGCCCTGGCTGACCTTCATTGGTTACCTATACACCAGAGGATCCGCTTTAAATCCCTATGTATTGTCTTTAGGGCAGTACATGGGCTAGGCCCCCGACCACTCCAAAACAAATTTAATTGGTATGAGCCTACCCGGCCTCTTCGATCCTCTTCTTCAAATTTCATAAGTATACCCAGGATCAAGAAAACCACCTTTGGTGGCAAAGCCTTTAGCATAGCTGCAGCTCATCTGTGGAACAGCTTACCTATTGACATCAGAAAAACAAATAAACTGATGGCCTTTCGAAAAAAGGTGAAAACATGGCTCTTCCCGAATACTTAACCTACCAGTATCTAACGCTATTATTCCTCCTCTGATGCACAGTGTTTTTCAGCCATATGTACACAGTGCCAGGATGCCCGTAGGGTTGCAGAGCGCTTTACAAATTTCATAAATAAATAAATAAATAAATATATAACCAAGGCCTGGGTTTTTTTCTTTTTTTTTCCCCAGCGGACAGATTGGATAAGTGTTATTTCTTTCTGGATTTCAATTCCTCCAAGAACTCCCCTGCTTTAATCTCGGAGAGGAAAACCTTGGTGCTTCCATTGGAAATTACTTTGAGCCTCGAAGGAATCATAAGATACACCTCCGCACCCTGCTGTTGGAAAGGGGAGATTAGCTGCCTCATACGCCATCTTCTTTCAACAGTCTGATGGCAAAAGTCTGGTTTGGTGAAGAAGGTTATCCCGTTAGCTCCTTTTTTCGAGTTAAAGCGCGCCTGATCATAGATCATCTGTCTGAGAAGGAAGTTTCCGAAGTTGCCGCTGTGGTGTTGTCACTTCTGATGAAAGGGAAACCGGTGGGCTCTCTGGACCTCGTGATCCCAATCCCAGCCTGGATGATCAGGGAAGGGGTCCTGCAGTAGTTGGACTATGAAACGTCTTGGGTCGTCCCCCTCCTTCCCCTCCGGAATGCCAAGCAGGCGGAGATTGTTCCGGCGCTGAAGGTTTTCCTGCTCCTCCATTTTAGTCATCATGTCTATCATACAGGCTGTGTTAGATTCCCCCTGTTGTTTGGTGGCCAGGGCTTCTGTTTCAAGGTGTTTGGTACCTGCCTCTACCATGGTGACTCCATCACTGAATGTCTATCGGTCTATGCCTTTTATACATTGTTATATAGAAGATCTCTTGTCCAAGACTACTTGTTGAGTCCTGAAGATGACCGTTAAATAACGTATCGGTCGAAACGCCGTCGACGCTTTCCTGTGGCTAAAATTATTATAAGGACACAGTATTTATGTTTCTGGTGTTCCTTTTTTTGTTCTGTGATATGTATTGTTGTTGCCACTTGTCTGGTTTATATGTATTGCTTTTTTTGTATACCAGCGTTTTTCTTGTATGAGACTATTTATATAAAACAAATTTCTTATTAAATGGGAAATTAAATAAATATATAATTTTTGATACTATTGGGCTTCTCTGACTACTATAATGGATACTTTTCCGATGTTTTAACAATTTTTTCTTTTTCCCTGAGCCTTTTGTTTGATATAATTATTTCCATCACTGATGTCAGCACAGGTTTTGTTCAGTCGCCTTAGCCCACCCTGCAACTTCTATGCCGCATTTTTGGCGATACGACTGTCTTCCCGAACTTCTTCATGAAATTCTTTAATGGAGGCTAAGATGGATGCTAAAGAGGGTTCAGAGGTATCTGTTTGCAGGCTCTTAGTACTTCCCCACTGAGTAGAATTTGGATCGTCTTCATCGAGGGGGTACGACATTTGCAAATCGGAATAGTCCCACTTAAGCTGGCTGCGGCGTTTGTTTTTGCTTGTGGGCTTTTTAGAGCGCTGGACCGTGCCTGTGTCTTTGAGTGAAACCTCGCTGTCCCCCTCGCTGGCCTCCTCAGATCCATCCTCATTGGAGGAGGACGGAGTGCTGTCAGAGACAGAGTAGAAATCTTCCAGTCCTGCTTCAGGAGTCCAAGGAATTTGGACCCCGGGGTGCACAACCAGGTTTTGAATGGCTTTGCTGGTATCAGCCTCACCAGAATCAAAGGCGGTCAGTGGGGTTCCAAGGTTATTCTCCCCTAGTGCGTTCTCTAGCACCTGGGACTGAAGGGCGGGCTGCATTAGAGGAATCGCGGCATCAGCGCGTGGGTGTGCTGAGGCAGGGGATTGGGGGAGCCCCTCTTGAGTTTTTGCAGGCTCTGTGCGCGTGCCTGTGTTGACTTCAGGTGTGGGCAGGACATCATTTTCAATAGCACTCCCCGCTTGAGTACCAGGGTTTGCACTTCCTACTGATGTGTCATTGATGGGAGGAGAGTGAGTTTTATTGCTGGGGTTTGGCAGCGCTTTTTTACTCCCCAGGAAGATTTTGGCAGGGGGGGATGAGTGGCTGTAGTGTTCTTAGAGTCTCTGAATAGGCCACCCCCCCTTGGTTTGCCCGACAGTTTCCCAAACGCTTTTCGGTCCCCACTGACCTCAGATTTAGACCTGGAGGCTCCCTCAGTGGCAGCAGAAGAAGTGGCAACCTTGGCAGCAATAGGCGTTTTCTGTTTTGGTCCTCTGCGCGCCCCGCGGGCGCTCATGCTGCTCCCGCGGAGTCCATGTGAGGCCCTAGGAGGTAGAACCCAGCAGCCCCGGAGTCCGTTGCCCTTGCTGAGGGCTGTGCGGTGAGCGGGACAGAGAAATACCATGACCGCAGCAAAAATCAAATCGGCCCGTATTTCCAGAGCCGATGTCTCCTCAATAGGGCAGGCGGACCGGATAAGTAATGTGCAGCCAAGTGATTCCTGATCGGGATCCCCTCCGGAGGAAAACTGCTTCACAATCCTCGTTGTGCTGCAGAGCTGGCATGACTGATGATTCAGCATCCCGGTGAGAAGTGCGAAGCCCAGGGCAGCTAGCCGAGCGTTATGCGTCTGGCGTGAGCAGCCGAGCAGCGTGAGCTCAGGTGGATTCCATCTTGCCAAAACAATGTATTCCTGATGTGGCATTACAATGTCTAAAATGGGATAGGAATTGTAATGTCGAGTTGATAATCATGCAATTAGTACAATTAGAAAGTATTGTGTCTTTTTGCACTTTCACTGATAGGGACTTTTCGGGGCTGATTCACAAAGGCATTTAACTGTACCTAAATGTGTACTTGTGTAGTACTGCTTCCCCTACATATAAATGATTTGTGAACCAGTCTCATGGTGTTAACCATTTTGTATTGATAATTGCCTTATTTGTCATTTCTAAAGGATAGCAATTTTCCCATTTCCATTGATTCTGACAATTCTAAAATCTTGTGGCCTTAGTGAAAACAAGATATGTATGAACATTCCGTTTTGCGATTCCTAAATAGCGATTTTTAAGGAATTGCTATTTAGAAATCGCAAGATGGTATGTATGTAGGAAATCGCTTCTTTTTAGCGATTCCTTAAAATTCCTAAATTGCGATTAGCAAATTGCTAATCGCAATTAAGGAATAATTTCCCATTCATTTCTATGGGCCAGAAGGCCCATAGGAACGAAGGGGAAATTTGCGATTCACAATATGCAAATCGCAAATTGTGAATATTTTCAAGGGTGCAGGGGTGTCTCAAGAACACCCTGCTGCACCCCTGAAAATGACATGTGTGCGCATATGACGCACATACATCCCCTAAGGGCATGTATGAGTGTTACATGGCACCTTTTGATGTTTAAACAAATGATTTTTTTAAAAGAATTCGCAACTCACCACCAACTAGAAGTTGGTGGTAATTTGCGATTCCTTAATGGCATTTTGGAATGTTTTTTTCCTTGATACATTGCATTTAAGGAATCGCAAAATTTGCAATTCCTTAAATGCAATCACAAAATAAGGAATGGCAAATTTAGCGATTCCTTATTTTGCACCAAAAATGTTTCATACATACCATTTAGCAAAAATGGGTTCGCAAACGCCGGAATTCTGCGAATTTCGGCGTTTGTGAACCCATTTTGCTTTGATACATATGGCCCATAGTCCGTTGTTAACACTATAAAAATGAACACAGGCTTAGGCCCTTCTCACTATATATTTGTGCCCGTTATTAAATATAATTTCTGATATTATCATGAATTCACAGTTGATTGTGTTGCCAAAAGAATGCAATCAACTTATTTCCACACAGTCTCAAAACCCAGAAGGAGCCAATAAAAAATGTTTTGATTGTCACTATTATCATGTTTTGGGACATTAAAAAAATAATAGAGGTTGTACTCTAGAGAATCAAATATTAAAGCATGAAAAGAGGCACTGCATTCCAATCACTCTGAAATTAACAAGTGAAACTGTCAGCCTAAAATAAAGCAGAACATTCTACTGTGAAATATGAACCATTATATTCAGAAGGCACAGCCTTTGCAAATGTAATGTGAAATTCAAGTTTAAAATAAGGAACTGTTGAAATAAGTCTTGTTATACCTTTGTAACCAGTATGTCTAACAGCACAGATTGCGGAGTTGAGCGTACATGTATTACCTGCTGTATGAGAGTTCATAAAGGGCCTCAATCAATTTAACATTTGTCCATAAGCCAGGCACACATTCATTTTAAAAGCTCTTTCCAGAAGTACAGCATAAAGCTGGCTGATGATTTGCTCTTCTAAATAGGACCAACAGTATACATGACTGGCAACCTCAAAGTCATTCAGCAAATCCGTCAGTGTTGTCACGTGTATGTGGCCTAATTGTGTCTCATCAAAATTTGTTTACCAAGAGAAGCACACTGCTGGGCTTATAAAAAAGTGGCTGCATATAGCCGGTTATTGTCATTGGATGTCCAGAGTCACTCCACACAATCAGTCATGAAAAACATCCTCCAAACTGGTATAGACCAGCCCATGTTTCTGCAATAATTTGTATGAGGAACAACCTCACTGACCCATATAAGTTAGTCCTTGCCCCTTGCTATATCTCCATAAAAATATATTTGTCAAGAGATTTTCATTTTTGATTTGTGCTTTTCTATCATTAGAGAACTAATTTAGCTTGAGTACATATTGCTAATCCATGCTGAATTGTCTGATTGACATTTTTTAAAGTGGCATCTGTGTTGCAGTGATGATGTAATATTTTGGGAACCATGAGACCTATATACTTCATTTTGGTGTCAAAACATAGGTCTTCGAGGTCAAGTAGTCTTATAGAGACATACATTAACTCCCCAGAGCAACCCTTCCAAAATGGAAGCTCTAAAATAATGTGTTTTAGCCATCATATTGGTAATTTACTTTAATATTGATTTTGTTTCAGGTTTTCAGTTGATTTAAATTCGTAAACATGAGCAAAACAGGTGGTAGTAGAGGATCTTTACCTCCTGGCTGAGGGCTGCTAACTACAAAATTTGAGGACTCCTTCAACAAAGAAAAATGTCTAATATGAGAAACTAATCGAAAAGAAAAGCTATCATTAACTGCGCTTGGACAGTAGAGAGTTTGAGATGCTGCAGAAATAGAGCAAGACAAACTTCATAAAAGATTGAAGCTGATGGATGAAGAGGATCAAATAATTTTCATTGTAACAACAAGTCATATACATTGAAAAAAAAGCCTGGAAAAAGAATTGTCAATAAATAGCAGAAACCAGTGAATCACAACAAGAATCCAGGTCTTCTGAGAAAGCGACCACAACCAAACCACATGACCATCCACTTAAAAGATTGATAGGGACCCTGTGTCCACCTCCATCAACTGGTCAGACAGCCGAGGATCTTCAATGTGTTATCTGTGGTTTAGCAAGGACAAGGGCCAAAGGGGGTGACGAAAAAAGAAAGAACAGCGTATGTGAGTCTCAAAGGGCAAATATGTTTTATCCTTAGCTAATTTCTTCTAGGAAGAGTTCCGCAAATCATGGGAGTCAATAAGAATGCTTGATGTTGTCTTAACATTTTTTACATCACTGTTTAACCCTTTCTATGCTGATGATGGAACCGCTCCATCATCAGCTGCGGTGGCGCTGTGCTGATGACGGAGCGGTTCCGTCATTGCCCGGCCGCTGCGCCTGCGCGGCGCGGATTCCGAGCCTGCGCTGGACGTTCTATTGAGCAGGCGGGGCCATGACGGAACCGCTCCGTCATCAGCACAGCGCAACCGCGGCTGGTGACGGGGTAATATGGGGGTAATGATATACAGACACAAATAATAGATGCACTGGAACATATATCAAAACTATGCTCAGAACCGAAGCTGGAAAGATTTGTACTGAAAGAGGAAAAGCTGTTTGACATAATCACTAAAGACAAAAAACAACTTTCACAAGCTCACAGAGAGATGGATGTAGCAAAAGAAAGGGATGAATGTATCAAGGACATTCTGCTGCATGATCTTCTTTCAACAAATGCCTTATTTGATGGACGTGTTGCAACCAAACCAGTGAAGCAAAACTCGAACGAGATCTTGAAAAAGAACTTTCATCTGAAGAATTTAAATTTGAAAAGGTGTCCTCATTGAAAACTGCTGTTGTTGTGGACTATTTGTAACAATTGTGAATGGTCAAGATTTCATCTTTGCAAAAGTTTGGTGAGGCATTTCAGACAACAAAGTCAGTGTGCAGCCTGCAAGAACTGAACAGTCTTTGACAGTTATCTTGATCTATCTGTCAAAGAATATGAGATAATCATATGAATGGCTACATGTGGAACAATTTTCCTTGCCTGCATCTAAAATTTGACACCTAAACTGTTCATCTACATCATGAGCTTGTAAAAGTTACCTCACCAAAACATTGCTGATGCTTCCGTGAACACATAGGGGTCGATTAGGATGGCGGACGGAAATGGGTACTGTCCGCCATGGTGGGGGAAATTTTACTCCCGGCTGCGCCGCGGAGATTCCGCGGTTGGGATTAGGATAATCATGTCACGAAACTCCGACCGCGGCGGACGGATCATAACCAACACCATCCGCGGTGGATGGAACACATCGAACTCCGTCCGCTGCGGACGGAGTCCAATGAACAACCACTGCCGCGGACTGAAATGACCGCGGAAAATAACACATGTACCGCCATACCTGTGAACACTCCGTGGCCGCAATTAGGATAAATCCGCCCGTACCACGGAACGCACAGCCATCCACGTCCGTGGCGGAAAGAATGCAACGATAAACACAGCATCACTGCGGAAGGCCAACACGCACAACATCCCTAGCGGCAAACAAATGTTAGAAAGTGTACCGCAAGTCAAAAGCAAACATACAAACATTGACAACGCCCCCCCCATACACCAACACCAAGCACAAGCCACCATGACACGTCCCAAGTATCCAATAATGCACACTAGTCAACACGCCCACCTACCACCTGACTGCCAACAACCATTGAGACACGACTATAAAATGACACCCACACACTACCACAATCCTTTGCATCACAGCATTGCTGCTAGCAAGAGGCCCTATTCGAGATACTGCGAACTCACATAGAAGACACACAACCACCACCCTACCACACCCACCACACAAACACCCACCACACAAATCCTACACATCACACACCACACACCTGCACCCCCCAACTCACTCAACTCACACACTGAGCACCACACACCATGGCACCCAAAAAAAACCCTAAATTCACGGAGACCGAGTTGAGGGTAATGGTAGATGAAATAATCCGTGTTGAGCCCCACATCTTCGGGGCCCAAGTCCAGCAGACGTCCGTGGCGCAAAAGAACCACATGTGGGACAGGATCGTCACTCGGGTGAATGCGTCGGGGACTGTGCCGAGGACGAAGCATGACATTCAGAGGCGGTGGTATGACCTGAAGACCAGGGTGAAGGGCATCCGAGCTAAAAACTTTGCCAGAGCCAATCATACTGGCGGTGGAACACCCCCGGAGCCCATACCCTACACCGATTGGGAGGAGAAGGTGCTGGTGATACTACACCCAGAGAGCCTAGACGGACTTGACGAAGGAGAAGAGGCTGGTGAGTACAAACCAAGCACCACGATCAGCACGACATGGTCAGGCTCACACAACTGAGAAGAAACATCTCCTACGCCCCAACCCATGCACGTTGGACACCAACTCACAAACATGTACATGGCTCCCAACAGGCCCCCATGTTCACGGTGAGGGTGGTGGTGGTGGAGGGTGGGGTGTGTGAGAGGCCCAAACTACAACTCCCAACAGGCCCCCATGTTCACGGGGAGGGTGGTGGTGGTGTAGGGTGGGGTGTGTGAGAGGCCCAAACTACAACTCCCAACAGGCAGCCATGTTCACGGGGAGGGTGGTGGTGGTGGAGGGTGGGGTGTGTGAGAGGCCCAAACTACAACTCCCAACAGGCCCCCATGTTCACGGGGAGGGTGGTGGTGGTGGAGGGTGGGGTGTGTGAGAGGCCCAAACTACAACTCCCAACAGGCCCCCATGTTCACTGGGAGGGTGGTGGTGGTGGAGGGTGGGGTGTGTGAGAGGCCCAAACTACAACTCCCAACAGGCCCCCATGTTCACGGGGAGGGTGGTGGTGGTGGAGGGTGGGGTGTGTGAGAGGCCCAAACTACAACTCCCAACAGGCCCCCATGTTCACGGTGAGGGTGGTGGTGGTGGAGGGTGGGGTGTGTGAGAGGCCCAAACTACAACTCCCAACAGGCCCCCATGTTCACGGAGAGGGTGGTGGTGGTGGAGGGTGGGGTGTGTGAGAGGCCCAAACTACAACTCCCAACAGGCCCCCATGTTCACGGGGAGGGTGGTGGTGGTGGAGGGTGGGGTGTGTGAGAGGCCCAAACTACAACTCCCAACAGGCCCCCATGTTCACGGGGAGGGTGGTGGTGGTGGAGGGTGGGGTGTGTGCGACAGGAAACAGAAATGTCTACAAATCTATATGACCATGTAATGTCCACATTACTGACCAGCTCTATCTTCTCCCTCAGGTGATCGTGAACTGACTGGGGAAACCAGTACCCGGCCACCAGCCTCGCCTCCCACACATACAGGACTCTCTGGTGAAGAGGACACAGGCAGCTCCGGTGCGGAGGATGGAGCGGGACCAAGCACACAGCCAGGGCCATCTGGCTCACAGGGACTCCCGGGACCGACCAACGTCGCATGTGTGACTCCAGCGACACCTGTCTCTGTGATCTGCACAGTCCCCACCACCACCAGTACCACCAGTACCACCAGTACCACCAGTACCACGACTCCTGCCTGTGCCACCCAGCCTAACCCAGCGCACGACGCTGGTCCATCGGCCTCACACACAAGCAGGGTGAGTGGGCCACAAACACAGGCAACGGGACATCAGCCAATCAGGCGACCCACACACCGCCGTGCAGAGGAAGGACAGCTACCTCATCCAGTGGCAGAGTCCCTACAAGCCCTTGCCAGGTGCCAGGCGTCATACGACCGGTCCCAGGCAAACGCTGATCGTGCACACCAGGACTCAGTGGACAACACCAACATCTTGCGCGAAATCTCTGGGTACCTTTGCCAGATAGTGCACATCATGGGCCAGCAGGCAACGATGTGGAGGGAATGGGTTGGCCGGAACAACCCCCCCCCCCACCAATTGTCGTAGCGCCACCGCCACCGTCACCTCCGCCTCCACCGCCACCATCACCTCCGCCTCCACCGCCGCCACCACCACCTGTGCCCCTGGCGACGGATGTGGCCCATCAACAACCTGCCCCCCCAGCTGCCTCTGTTCCACCTCAGAGTAGGAGGGGCCGGCCGAGGCAGGAAGTGGCTGAGAGCAGTGTTGGAGCGCCATCCACACGCTCCAAGAGGGGACGCCAATGACAATGTCACTGCCTGTGCCAGACATTCACCCTGCTAAGTATCCTGTCCCACAGACAATCATTCCCACTGGTCTGCTGGACTACCCTGACACCCCCCAATGTGGTGTCAGCACGGACATTTCATCTGCCATTACCTTCAACTCCAACTCCCTCCACCCCACTTACTTGTAAATATTCACCAGCACAAAAGCACAACCTGTAAATAAATTGCACTTACACACACAATGATGTTTTGCCTCCATGTTTATTCACATGATTGCCTTCAGAAACAGACGTAAACAGGTTCAGGGATCATAGTCGTACATGATCATGGCGCTGCGGGAGTGACCTAGGGAAAATCAGAGACAGCAAACACACGTCAGGAAACAGATTGACACACATCACAACACAATGCACAGCAACATTACACAAACGACAATCATCACAAAAGCATGGGATGAGAGCACACACATCATGGAGACTTGTATGTCCAAAGAAATGAAGACACACATATGCAACCATCACAAACAACACCCAGCTGATGAACCCCACATCCACACAACACCAGCAAACATACATGAGGCATTGTCAACCGCCACTAGAGGTAGTTACTCACATTCAGGGGAAGTAGCGATCTATGAGCTGGCGCCTCTGGTCCACACCTTCCTCCTCACCACTATCCTCATCAGTCGACATGGGTGGGATGGGAGGCCGAGGAACTTCTTCGTCTTCAGGGTCCAACAGCAGTTCAATGTCATTGCGTACTGCCAGGTTGTGGAGCATGCAGCAGGCAATCACGATCCTGCATACTTTTCCTGGTGAGTAAGGCAGGGCCCCTCCGGTCTTATCGAGGCACCGAAACCTAGACTTTAGCAGTCCAAAGGTACGTTCGATGACTCTCCGTGTCCTTCCATGTGCATCATTGTACCGCATTTCACCCGCTGTTGTAGGATTACGTAGGGGACTGAGGAGCCAGGGCCGGTTTGGGTACGCCGAGTCGCCTATGTAGGGGGATGACAGACACAAACATCACAACAAGATATGGTGGGTACCCCATGCAACACAGAGATCACAAGAGTCCCCACTGCACACTCACCAACAAGCCACGCTTGACCGGGTCGCAGATTTGCCATGAGTCGTGGGACAATGCTGCTCCGCATGATGTGGGCGTCATGAACTGGCATGTCCATTGAGTACATCTAAAGGGTGTATAGGCCTGCACCTCCCCCGCTGAGTGCGTGCACCGCCATGGAGGCGCCAGTGATAGAACATTGTTGCAACTGAAGCCTCCGTGCCTGAAGCTTGCACGTGCGGTTGCCGATGTGTGCCCGTGACGGTCCGTGCACATGCAGCCAATGGGAAGAGGGATGCTGGCCACATATGGCCAATCGCAAGTAGCGGAAGCAGTGCACCGCAACAACAGGGCCAGTCATTGGCCCATTTCACGAACACGCTTCCAGGGCTGACCAATTGCTGGCGACGTATGCCACTGACACGTGCTGAGGGCCCTATATATGTGTGTTGGCCAAAATGACACTTCCTACCCTGGGGACCAATGCTGCCTGTTCACCTCGACCTGCTGCTGCTGCTGAGCTGACCACCGACTGCTGCCTGTGACCATCACCTCGACCTGCTGCTGCTGCTGAGCTGACCACCGACTGCTGCCTGTGACCATCACCTCGACCTGCTGCTGCTGCTGAGCTGACCACCGACTGCTGCCTGTGACCATCACCTCGACCTGCTGCTGCTGCTGAGCTGACCACCGACTGCTGCCTGTGACCATCACCTCGACCTGCTGCTGCTGCTGAGCTGACCACCGACTGCTGCCTGTGACCATCACCTCGACCTGCAGCTGCTGCTGAGCTGACCACTGACTGCTGCTCTAGTGCCATACTCCGTGATCTTGCCATGTCGAGAGGCAAAGAGATCCGGTCTCGACCCTTCACCGCCGCGGAGCTTGATGTCCTCGTGGACGGTGTACTCCGCAACTATGGACGCCTCTACGGCGCACCAGGATGGGTGGTAAGTGCAGTGTGGGACATGTTGGTGTGCATGAGGGGGCCAAATAATCAGGCCTATTTCTATCTTAGCTGTGTAGTGTGGGCTAGACATATGTTCCTGATTGTGCATGGCTGCTGACAGTTACGTCTTGCCCCTATGTGTGTGACAGGCCAACTGTCCACTGACTTAAACCCTTTTGTCTCCCATCATGGTAGGTCAAGCTGCACCTTCGCAAGGACCTGTGGAGGAGCATAGCACGGGAAGCACGGGCATTGGGGGTGTGCAACAGACGACATACACACTGCCACAAACGCTGGGACGACATTTCCAGGCTGAGCAAGAATGTAGCGGAAGTAATACTGGGCATGATTCCAAGGACGCCCCGTCTGGCCCGACGCTCCATGACCCCTCTCATGCACCGTATCATTGCAGTGACGCATCCTGAACTGGCCGAACGTCTGAGTGCCGATCAACAGCAAACTAGCGGTGAGCATACTGTCTGTGTAGGAAACCTGTGAGTGCTCTGCATGTATTGGTGCACAGACACAGTATTGAGTTCCGTGTTGCATATGTATCTCTGTGATGCCATTTTGGTCCCATTGGGTGGTTCTCATTTGACATCCAGGTCCGCCATGTTGACACGCCACTTGCTTAGTAGTTGAGTATTGAAGCACATCCCCTAGTGGTCCATGGCCCCATGGCAGGAAATGTGAGGATGACTGGTAGAGGTGGGCCGTGTGCAGGATGAGGGCTACAAAATCTTTGTCAGCTATGTAATTTGGCAATCCTGGTCCTTCTGTACGTCAGTCTGCCCATGACTCACACATCTTTTATGTGCATTTCAGCTATGACAGAGGACACTCAGCCACAGACGGTGGAGATTAGTCGAGGAAATGAGTCCGGCTCAGACTTCGCACACACGCAGACTGACACAGAGGAGGCCAGCGCCGGAGAGGGGGACAGGACTGTCCCTGAGGACTCGCATGTGGAGACACCATCGTCCTCCTCGTCGGACACTCTTGGTGAGCCTGCACTGTTGTCACAGACTGGGAGTGGGCACTCATCACCTTCTGTCGGAAGACAGCACACAGGGCCCACACTTCCGCCAACTGCACCATGTACTGTTCGTGGCCGGAGGAGTAGGGGGAGCAGAGTGGCGTTCGGTGCAGGCACCGCTGCCCCTGCCACGGTGAGCCAAAATGCACTGTGTGCTGAGGCCGTTGATCTGCTGCGACAGCTGTGTGTGGGGCAGACCAATATGACAAATGCTTTCCAGGACCATGATAGGAAGTTGGGGCAGGTGGTGGCATTCATGGAAGGGATGCATGGCGATCTTGCAGGTCTACACAGGACAGTGCAGTCATTGGCAAGCAGTGTGTCGTCTGCAATAGTACAGTCGCATGAACAGGGTGCTACTTCTGTTTCCCCATCTACACCACTGGATGTCTCAGGGGGTAGTGATTATTCTGAGCAGGACTCAAATACAGGTTATTGCACTAGAAGCAGCGTCAGACAGCACGTCAGGGCACGCAGGGCACAGACCCCATCCCCTAGATCAGCTAAATCTGTTCACGTAGACAACGTCAGATACACTGGAGTACACACACAGGATCCACAAGTGTTGTTGGGGGACATGCCTTCAGGAGCTACACAGGCATTCAACACAAAAGGTACTCCCAAGGCAAGGGATACTCACATGTCCATGGACTGTACCTTGGACAAGGCCAGTCAGAAGACAAAGGCACCTCCTAGGAGCAGGGAGACTCCCAAGGGCAGGCCCACAACAGAGGAAAGGGACACTCCCAAGGACAGTGAAAAGACAAAGGCACCTCCTAGGAGCAGGGAGACTCCCAAGGGCAGGCCCACAACAGAGGAAAGGGACACTCCCAAGGACAGTGAAAAGACAAAGGCACTTCCTAGGAGCAGGGAGACTCCCAAGGGCAGGCCCACAACAGAGGAAAGGGACACTCCCAAGGACAGTGAAAAGACAAAGGCACCTCCTAGGAGCAGGGAGACTCCCAAGGGCAGGCCCACAACAGAGGAAAGGGACACTCCCAAGGACAGTGAAAAGACAAAGGCACCTCCTAGGAGCAGGGAGACTCCCAAGGGCAGGCCCACAACAGAGGAAAGGGACACTCCCAAGGACAGTGAAAAGACAAAGGCACCTTCTAGGAGCAGGGAGACTCCCAAGGGCAGGCCCACAGCAGAGGAAAGGGACACTCTCAAGGACAGTGATAAGACAAAGGCACCTTCTAGGAGCAGGGAGACTCCCAAGGGCAGGCCCACAGCAGAGGAAAGGGACACTCTCAAGGACAGTGATAAGACAAAGGCACCTTCTAGGAGCAGGGAGACTCCCAAGGGCAGGCCCACAGCAGAGGAAAGGGACACTCTCAAGGACAGTGAAAAGACAAAGGCACCTTCTAGGAGCAGGGAGACTCCCAAGGGCAGGCCCACAGCAGAGCAAGGTCCATCTCCCAAGGGCAGGGACACACACAGAGAGCAGGTGTCTACTGGAGACAGGTGCACCACAGACGACAAGTCTGCTGGCAGGAACAGGGCGGCGACCAGGGCACAGGCTACATCCAGAGACAACACTCCACCTAAGGATAAGGCACATCCTACGGACAAGGCATCTAGCATGGACAATGGCGCAATCAAGGACAGGCATACTTCACCCCTGGCTGCACTGAGGCTGATGTTTTCTACTGAACGCCAAACAGATGTCTCCGCGGCGGAGTCCCCCCATACCTCCACTCCCATCCAGGCCAGTCAGAAGCAGAGGAGGGTGTCCCCTGTTGTTGCTTCCCCCATTACACATGATTCCGAGTCCAGGCGGCAGGCACAGAGCAAACGACTAGCAGGCTCCAGCACGTCCCCAGAAACAAGATCCCCGGCTGCAGATGCTCCACCTATGGTGGGTGGTGATTCTTTAGAGTCCCCACCACTTGGCAGTCCTGTCCTGTCCAGGGTGCACTCACACATCCCTAAGAAACGCAGACACACACCATTGGCACCTGCCAACCCCGATTTGGCTCAAGGTCAGCTATCCCCAGCTCCCAGGCCCACCCTGCCTCCTGGCCCATACAGCCCTGTGGCTCATCATTTCAGTTGTCCCAGTGGCGCAGGTGCAGTTGACTCTCATGCATCATGTAGTGGCACAGTCTCAGTTGTGCCCTCTCCTGTTGCAGGTCCTGGCAGTGTATCTGGGTCTATGGCTCACGTGTCAGTTAGAAGATCTGTGGCTGTGTTGCACACTCCTGTTTCTGGTGCTGGCAGTCTGTCTGGGTCACTGGGTCACGTGTCAGTGACTACATCTGTGGCTGTGTTGCACACTCCTGTTTCTGGTGCTGACAGTGTGTCTGGGTCCGTGGCCCATGTGTGTGTCACTCGGGCTGTGGCTGTGTCTCACACTCCTGTTTCTGGTGCTGCCAGTGTGTCTGGGTCCGTGGCCCATGTGTGTGTCACTCGGGCTGTGGCTGTGTCTCACACTCCTGTTGCTGGTGCTGCCAGTGTGTCTGGGTCCGTGGCCCATGTGTGTGTCACTCGAGCTGTGGCTGTGTCTCACACTCCTGTTGCTGGTGCTGACAGTGTGTCCGAGGCAGGTAGTTCACGCAGTCCCCCTGATTCTGTGATGTGAGGTGCTGAACACTTCACTCAAATGTTATTTCACATGGTGTGTCCATTGAGAACTGCGTGGCACTCTTGTGGTTCCTGTGACGGGTTGGTAGGGACACGTACTTGTGCTGCCTCTGATGTACCTGCTCTGTACTGCACAATGCCCTGTTGATGCTCTGATACTGCATTCTGCCCTCTCGTTTACTGCCAATGGTGTACCTGCTCTGTACTCCACAATGCCCTGTTGATGCTCTGATACTGCATTCTGCCCTCTCGTTTACTGCCAATGATGTACCTGCTCTGTACTCCACAATGCCCTGTTGATGCTCTGATACTGCATTCTGCCCTCTCGTTTACTGCCAATGATGTACCTGCTCTGTACTGCACAATGCCCTGTTGATGCTCTGATACTGCATTCTGCCCTCTCGTTTACTGCCAATGATGTACCTGCTCTGTACTGCACAATGCCCTGTTGATGCTCTGATACTGCATTCTGCACTCTCGTTTACTGCCAATGATGTACCTGCTCTGTACTGCACAATGCCCTGTTGATACTCTGATACTGCATTCTGCACTCTCATGTGCTGCCTCTGATCAACCTGTTCAGTGCAATGGACTGTTGATGCACTTAGCCCCTCTCACGTGCTGCCTCTGATGGACCTGTTCTGTGCAATGGACTGTTGATGCACTTAGCCCCTCTCACGTGCTGCCTCTGATGGACCTGTTCTGTGCAATGGACTGTTGATGCACTTAGCCCCTCTCACGTGCTGCCTCTGATGGACCTGTTCTGTGCAATGGACTGTTGATGCACTTAGCCCCTCTCACGTGCTGCCTCTGATGGACCTGTTCTGTGCAATGGACTGTTGATGCACTTAGCCCCTCTCACGTGCTGCCTCTGATGGACCTGTTCTGTGCAATGGACTGTTGATGCACTTAGCCCCTCTCACGTGCTGCCTCTGATGGACCTGTTCTGTGCAATGGACTGTTGATGCACTTAGCCCCTCTCACGTGCTGCCTCTGATGGACCTGTTCTGTGCAATGGACTGTTGATGCACTTAGCCCCTCTCACGTGCTGCCTCTGATGGACCTGTTCTGTGCAATGGACTGTTGATGCACTTAGCCCCTCTCGTTTACTGCCTATGATGTAGCTGCTCTGTACTGCACAATGCCCTGTTGATGCTCTGATACTGCATTCTGCCCTCTCGTTTACTGCCTATGATGTAGCTGCTCTGTACTCCACAATGCCCTGTTGATGCTCTGATACTGCATTCTGCACTCTCGTTTCCTGCCTATGATGTAGCTGCTCTGTACTGCACAATGCCCTGTTGATGCTCTGATACTGCATTCTGCCCTCTCGTTTACTGCCTATGATGTACCTGCTCTGTACTCCACAATGCCCTGTTGATGCTCTGATACTGCATTCTGCACTCTCGTTTACTGCCAATGATGTAGCTGCTCTGGTGCCCACTTTGCCCATGCTCACGCATACACTGTGATTATACCACTATTTTGTACAATAAAGGTAGTCTATCAAGTCTCGTGGTCTGTCGTTGTCATTCCTGCTTGCGTACTTCAAATGTGTATTCGTATTTGCTTCTCATCAGTGGTTTCGGTAACATGACACTCCCCCTCCCTACGTCACGTCCCTTGCTGGTATTCCCCTCAAGACAGCCAATGGTTTGTGCCTTACCTGCGTCGTCGTCCATAGTGGGCCATGACTAGGACGTGGTGGATCGCGAAGAGCATCGGGAAAGCGTGTAGCGCTGGGTCCATGGTGGTGGTCAGCTTGCGGTGGGTATCTCTGCTATGTCACCTATGTTCGCTGTGGGGATTCCGCCGTGTTCAGACAGGTTGTTTTTCCGCTGCGGTTTTATGTGTATTTTCCGCCATCTTGATTTGGGGGACGGTCTTAGACGTCAGTACGTACGGCGGGGCCTCCGGATGTGTTCCGTCCGCCACATGGTCGTGTGTAGTTCGGCGGCGGTGCGTGCTTTTCCGTCGCGGACGGAAATTTGACACGTTTTCCTATCCTGATATGGCGGACGGAGTATCCGCGGCAGGCGGACACGGAAAAGGCTTTTTCCGCCTACTCCAGGGCCGCGGTGGCTCTTCCGTCCGCCATCCTAATGAGCCCCTATATATCCAATTATTGCAAGTGGAATAGTTGTCAATAGGGAGTTAATACCTGCAGAGATATATTCAAAAAGTATGTGCCATATTGTTAAAGAACTTAAGAGCAAATTGGAGGAAGCTGATCTTCGTGTTGTGGCACATGTTGAGTGGGCTGTTCGAAATCGTTCCAATTGAGTCACTGTACTGTCAAATGACATATAGTTAATTTTTTTGCTACTTAGATTTGTTGCAGTGTTCATAAGTCAAGGATTTTCAGAATTATGGATAAATTATGGTACAGGCGAGAAAAGATAATTAAACCTGCTTCAGATTCTGTACAAGAAACTTGACCCAGACATCCCTAATGTTTGTACCAAGGCACCTGTTCTTCCAGGTGATGACACTATGAACAAAATTGGAACAAATCTTGGAGTTGCAACTGCTGGGCCTGTGAAGTTTCTACAAGGATTTCCTGAGACAAGAGAAGAATATGAAGAATATGACTTTAAAAACCTAGAAATTACCATGTGCATGTGTGGAAAATGAGTTCTAACTGTCACACATTTGACGATCTTCTGTACAGTGTGCTCAAGGGATCAGTCCACTAAGTGACCTTCTACTGACCTTCATATGTGCATGGACACATTAAAATAGCGTTTTACTTGATCAGATGTGTAAATGCTTTGGATCATGCATATGTAGAGAAAGATCTGTGTGAATTTGGTTGGGAAGATGTTGATGGGATGCTAAAACCTCTACCCACAGAACTTATACGTACATGTACTTGCAAAAACTGTGCTACAAAAAATGTCTCTGTCAAAAAACTCTTCTCAAACAATCACTATTCTGCAAAAGTACCACAAGCGATTGTCAAAACAAATAAAGTGAACTAAGAAAATGTGTCTAAAACAGGAGAGATAAATATTTTTTACATTCAGATCATAAACATTGTTTGGTGTACACATAAAAGGATTAAAAAACATTACTATTTGTTTCATTTCTATCTCTTCTTCTTTATTATATCCGTCATTTTGGAAAATGGCAGAAGGGTTGCTATTAGGAACAGTTTTCGTTTCTATAAGATTACTTGACCCCCAAAAGCCACGTTTTGACACCAAAATGAAGTACATAGGTCTCATGGTTCTGAAATATTACATCATCACTGCAACACATGCACCACTTTCAAAAATGTAGTCCAGAGAAATTGGGCCCCTTCAGCAATGTCTACCCAAGCTAAATTACTTCTCTAATGATCTAAAAACACAAATCAAATCTCTGGACAGTCATTTTTTTACGCAGGTATATCAGGGAGCCAGGATTAATAAGGATTTAGTGACAGTTGCAGCGTTTCTCCCTCTTTTTTTAGGTTCTGAATTGTGTAGGAGAAAACCAGTCTCAGTTTACTATGATTGCATCCTTTTCTATGTTTCCAGGTTGAGGTTGTGAACAGGAGGCATGGTGTCACCAACATAAGAGCAATGCAAGGAACAGTCTAACAGGCAGGCCTGGCCTGGAGGGCTGATGCAAGGTCATATTTTTACCTGATCTCACAAATAGAAATAGCCCATGCACACAACACAGCAGCTATATAATCACATAATTCCACTGATCATGACAATCGTCCATTGTTTTTATCAGAAACCTATTTCCAAATTTGACAAAAGCCCTAGTCATTCAAATTTCAATCATTGTTCATTGCAAACAGCACTTTCAAAAGAACACCTTCAAACATATCTTCCTTCGACAGCAGATGACAAATAGTAGGGTCCAGTATTTTACTGTTTCATGCAGAGTCCTCTTTTTAGAAAAAAAACCTTTAAAAAGCTAGTTACTTGGCCTTTGCGCTCATGGTTTATGATGTCACCAGAACGCCTCAATGGCAATGCTAGAAATATCACAGTTACCTGTTCTGTATCTTTTCTTTCTCTCTGTCTCTTATAATCCACACCACGCTTAACATTGGCATTTAATAGCATATTATACATTGCAGTCCCCTTCCAGGAACAATGCTGCAATAATAAACATATTAATAGGTGCTTTGTTTGATGTAAGTGCATTCAGTATGTTTTGGGAAATTAGTGTTCAAATATTATTTGGGGGAGGGCTTGAAAGGATTAGGAAAGTCAGAGATAAATAGACCTACATTGCACAGAGGTATGGACTTAGTGACACATTTTGATGCCCCAGAGTTCCGCAAATCATGAGAGTCAATAAGAATGATTGATGTTGACTTAACATTTTTTACATCATTGTTTAATATCAGCAAAGCTAAACGTTTACAAACCAACATTCTTGAGTTCAGAACTAAAGCTGACAACATTGATGATGGTTTTGAAGATATAAGTGAAGAAGTGGAAGACAATCCCATGAACCGACAGCCTAATGCTGTGCAAATGTACTGTCATTTTCAAATCATGCTTTATGAATTAAATTCCACCACACATGATGACTGCCCATGCAAATTATGACAAGTAAAAACGAAGAGAGCGAGTCACTTCAATGAAAAGGATTGGCGTATCAACAAGTTAAATGACATAATACGGAGCAGGAACTTGTTAGCAGCTCATGCTGGAAAAATCTTGTGACCAACAGCACACCTCCTCCAAGTCACTTTACCAAGAAAGGATTATCAATTCCTGCTCTTGATAATTTCGATTTTGCGGACTGCTCATCTTTGTCTGGAACACCCAACACACATGATACTGCCTTAGTGCTTTTTAAAGACTGAACCAACAAAGTAGCTGCTGGAAAACAAACTGTGTCAGCTGTAGGCATAAACAAACAAAGCTGCAAACGTATAACCCAACTGTCTTGCCAACATGTACAAAATCACTAAAAGCCATCATCACAGCCCAGTGTACCAGAAAAGTTTAAAGGTGGCTGAGGACAAGGATCTTCTACTACCTGATGCTCTTTATCCAATGATGGGCATTTTCCACATGACAAAACATGTGTTGCAGTGTGCAGGAAGTTATCTCAGTGGATCTGGCATAGACAATGCACTTATTGAGGCTGAAATCTATGGAAGCAAAACTGTCCAGTCAGTATTGAACGTAACTCATTAGCACCCACATGCATCAAGCGGTTTTGGAGTCGCAAACGGTGCGAATCGGAAAAATCGGCCGTTTGCGATTCCAAAATCACTTTTTGGGATCAATTAAACAATTTTACAAAACTCGCAATCTTTTGCAATTCCTAAAAATGCGATTGCATTTAAGGAACCTTAAATGCAATGCATACATTTTTAAAAAAATGCGAATTCGGAAATAGGAGGAGCAAATTAACACGAGGTTGACCCTCGTGTTAATTTGCGAAATCTTTCAAAAAAGCATTTTTGAAAGTGTCATGTTACACACACACATGTCCTTTGGACATGTGTGTGTGAAACTTGCACTTAAAAAAACATTTAAAGGGTGCAGGGGGGGATCTTTTGGACCCCTCTCAGCACCCTTGAAATGCATCAACAAATTGCGATTCGCAAAATAAAAATTGAAAAAAGGCATTGATTCCTATGGGCCTCTAGGCCCATAGGAATCAATGTAATGCCATTCCTTAATTGCGATTCGCAAGTAAGGAATCGCAAATACAGAAAATTAAGAAATCCCAAAAACTTTTAAGATTTCTTGATGCATAGGATTTTGCAATTCCTAAATTGCGATTCCTTAATTTTCGCAATTTAGGAATCGCAAAATCCTACAATGATGCATGTGGCCGAAAGTTCCTTCATTACAAGGTATGCTCATCATATCTGAGGCTATAGAAACATTGGTTTAGAATTCTTTCTGGAGCAAGAATTAAAAATTAGGTTTTGCATATCTTATCTCAGAAGTGAACAGGGCACAGGGTGCACTTTATTCAAAAGACACAATGCAAAGCCAGACAGTGTTCAAAACCTGAAACCTGTGCAGTTTGCCAAAGAATGTGAAGAAAAATCACAACTTTGGAAGTACTGAGGAAATGTTTTACACAAGATGGATCTAGTGAAAAACATGGAACATGCTGATCGAGAGGGTGATTGAGAGCTGCATGTGAAGACTATGGGGTCATTGATTACTGTGCTTCGTGAATTTGATTGCATAAACTACCTGAGATATGGGTCCTGGTATTTGGAAATAGTTAAGAAGCTAGAGCTGGAAAACCATACCTCTACAGAAAATTCATCCAAAAACATTTTATGATGAAAGACAGAAAGGGAAGGTTCAAAGCTGTGATTCCAGATATGAAATTGGAACAGATGATCCAGAGATCACAGAAAAGCTCCAAGAGAAATGTTGGTTAGACACTTAAAATTGAATATGTTGCTCAAAGGCAGCTAGTACTTTCTATTTGCAATGTTTTCAGAGAAATTACAAATTCAAAATTATTGGACCACTGTGAAACTGTTTCCCACCACAAACGTGTGGGGAAGGGAGGGGAACACTTTAATAAATATGTTGACAACCTTTTTCATTTCATGCAGCAGCAAGTAAGCCCCTTTGAAATAACTGAGCCTGTGCGACTACACTACACTACTTTGTGACCAAACAATATGGGGGTAATGATATACAGACACAAATAATAGATGCCCTGGAACATGGATCAAAACTATGCTCAGAACGGAAGCTGGAAAGATTTGTACTGAAAGAGGAAAAGCTGTTTGACATAATCACTAAAGCTAAACTTCCACGCTGTTATTGCGATTGTAAGAGTTTCGGCAACCAACGACTACAGAACAGGATACAAAAAACAACTTTCACAAGCTCACAGAGAGATGGATGTAGCAAAAGAAAGGGATGAATTTATCAAGGACATTCTGCTGCATGATCTTCTTTCAACAAATGCCTTATTTGATGGACATGTTGCAACCAAACCAGTGAAGCAAAACTCGAACAAGATCTCGAAAAAGAACTTTCACCAGAAGAATTTCAATTTGAAAAGGTGTCCTCATTGAAAACTGCTGTTGTTGTGGACTATTTGTGACAATTGTGAATGGTCAAGATTTCATCTTTGCAAAAGTTTGGTGAGGCAGTTCAGACAACAAAGTCAGTGTGTAGCCTGCAAGAACTGAACAGTCTTTGATAGTTATCTTGATCTATCTGTCAAAGAATATGAGATAATCATATGAATGGCTACTTGTGGAACAATTTTCATTGCCTGCATCTAAAATTTGACACCTAAACTGTTCATCTACATCATGAGCTTGTAAAAGTTACTTCACCAAAACATTGCTGATGCTTCCGTGAACACTTAATATCCAATTATTGCAAGTGGAACAATTGTCAATAAAGAGTTGATACCCGCAGAGATATATTCAAAAAGTATGTGCCATATTGTTAAAGAACTGAAGAGCAAATTGGAGGAAGCTGATGTTCGTGCTGTGGCACATGTTGAGTGGGCTGTTCGAAATCGTTCCAATTGAGTCACTGTACTGTCAAATGACATATAGTTAATTTTTTTGTTACTTAGATTTGTTGCAGTGTTCATAAGTCAAGGATTTTCAGAATTATGGATAAGTTATGGTACAGGCGAGAAAAGATACTTAAACCTGCTTCAGATTCTGTACAAGAAACTTGACCCAGACATCCCTAGTGTTTGTACCAAGGAACCTGTTCTTCCAGGTGATGACACTATGAACAAAATTGGAACAAATCTTGGAGTTGCAACTGCTGGGCCTGTGAAGTTTCTTCAAGGATTTCCTGAGACAAGAGAAGAATATGAAGAATATGACTTTAAAAACCTAGAAATTACCATGTGCATGTGGGGAAAATGAGTTCTAACTGTCACACATTTGACGATCTTCTGTACAGTGAGCTCAAGGGACCAGTCCACTAAGTGACCATCTACCGACCTTCATATGTGCATGGACACATTAAAAGAGCGTTTTACTTGATCAGATGTGTAAATGCTTTGGATCATGCATATGTAGAGAAAGTTCTGTGTGAATTTTGGTTGGGAAGATGTTGATGGGATGCTAAAATCTCTACCCACAGAACTTATACGTACATGTACTTGCAAAATCCTTACTACAAAAGATGTCTCTGTCAAAAAACTCTTCTCAAACTTTCAAAATTCTGCAAAAGTACCACAAGCGATTGTCGAAACAAATAAAGTGAACTAAGAAAATGTGTCTAAAACAGGAGTGATAAATATTTTTCATAGTCAGATCATAAACATTGTTTGATGTACACATAAAAGGATTAAAAAACATTACTATTTGTTTAATTTTTATATATATGTCTCTACTTCTTCTTTATTATATCTGTCATTTTGGAAAATGGCAAAAGGGTTGCACTTAGGGACAGTTTTCGTTCCTATAAAATTACTTGACCCCAAAAGCCACGTTCTGACACCAAAATGAAGTACATAGGTCTCATGGTTCTGAAATATTACATCATCACTGCAACGCATGCACCACTTTCAAAAATGTAGTCCACAAAAATTGGTCCCCTTCAGCAATGTCTACCCAAGCTAAATTACTTCTCTAATGATCTAAAAACACAAATCAAATCTCTGGACAGTAATTTTTTTTTCGCAGGTATATCAGGGAGCCCGGATTAATAAGGATTTAGTGACAGTTGCAACGTTTATCCCTCTTTTTGTTAGGTTCAGAATTGTGTAGGAGAAAACCAGTCTCAGTTTACTATGATTGCATCCTTTTCTATGTTTCCAGGTTGAGGTTGTCAACAGGAGGCATGCTGTCACCAACATAAGAGCAATGCAAGGAACAGTCTAACAGGCAGGCCTGGAGGGCTGATGCAAGGTCATATTTTTACCTGATCTCACAAATAGAAATAGCTCATGCACACAACACAGCAGCTATATAATCACATAATTCTACTGATCATGACAATCGTCCATTGTTTTTATCAGAAACCTATTTCCAAATTTGACAAAAGCCCTAGTCATTCAAATTTCAATCATTGTTCATTGCAAACAGCACCTTCAAAAGAACACCTTCAAACATATCTTCCTTCGACAGCAGATGACGAACAGTCGGGTCCAGTATTTTACTGTTTCATGCAGAGTCCTCTTTTTAGAAAAAAACCCTTTAAAAAGCTAGTTACCCCAAGATAAACTTGGCCTTTGCTCTCATGGTTTATGATGTCACCAGAACACCTCAATGGCAATGCTAGAAATATCACACAGTTACCTGTTCTGTATCTTTTCTTTCTCTCTGTCTCTTATAACCCACACCACGCTTAACATTGGCATTTAATAGCATATTATACATTGCAGTCCCCTTCCAGGAACAATGCTGCAATAATAAACATATTAAAAGGTGCTTTGTTTGATGTAAGTGCATTCAGTATGTTTTGGGAAGTTAGTGTTCAAATATTATTTGGGGAGGGCTTGAAAGGATTAAGAAAGTCAGAGATAAATAGACCTACATTGCACAGAGGTAGGCGAACCTGGGAGGTGAAGACGATCTGCTCCTGACTTCAGTACAGCAAACGCAATGGATATCGGCAGTCCTCTTTATTTTCAGAGGAGGGGGCAAGAGCCAGGAGGTGTCCGCTCAGTTAAATAAAAAATCAGCCCAAGAAGTTATGTTAACAACTGAACATTTCCCCATGAATATTAAAAGATGAATCAAAATAGTAGCTCTGGTCATTTATAAGGACATCCTTTATTTCAACTAGGAACCCTTTTAACTGAATTGAATTTTCAAGAACCTTGGCATCTACAAATATATATGACCACAAAGTATGTTGAATCCGATTAAGGGGTCCATTAGGATGTCGGCTGGTGGCACCACCACGGTGTTGGCGGGGCGGAAAAAAGCCCTTTTCAGCCCGCGAGCAGCGGTACTCACGTCCGCCATATTAATATAGCAAAACATAGGTAATTTCCTGACCGCCGCAGAGCAACGCACACCACCATCAAACTGCGCCCGCCACCGAAGCGGTGGAAGCCAATGGAGACTCAACGCCGTGCGGAATGACGTCTGCCCCGCTCCACAAATTAGGATGGCCCAAACATGCAGATGCACCGCAGCGGAGACACGGCCCAACCTAACATGGCCGAAACTCGACAGCGGAGAGCGAGAGCAGAGACCCGGTCCTCTCCACCCGGTCATGAACGCCATGGACCCATCTCTAAATATGCATCCGGTCATGTACCTGCTACAGCACTACCATCAAATGGGCCACCGCGGACGCCGCCGCAGGTACGCAAATACACAAAGACAACACACAACACACAGGCTGACACAGGGTCCAATTCCATCACAGACACCCTGCTGGGGGTCACAACACATCCACAAGGGCACCCACACATTACCCACCTGCCAACAAGTCACCCCTCTGCATCCGGGACACACCAACCGCGAACTAGCAGCAACGTCCCGTTCCCGGTCACGTCACCGCCGCAGTCAACACATGCGCACAATGCAGAAGGCAGAAGGCAGGGCCACTACAAGGCATGGGCAGGGCACAAAGACCACAGGGACACACCACCCCCAAGCACACATCAACACACCCAATCAAGTCACAGGCCAGGTGCCCATCCTGCACACCCCCATGCACACCAACAAGCAACAAGCAAGCACAATACACACCCTGCACCACACAGCAAAGAACTAGAGAGACAGCCACTGCAGGAGTGTCTGACAAGGAACACACAACACCAGTGCCTCACACCCTGAAGGCTGCCAATACTTTCCAGCACATACACACACACAAACAAACACACACCCTGGGTGTATCCACAAACAGAACAAACACACAGGGAAACCTGAACAGATGCCTGCACAAAAACTACACTCAAACACCACAGGAACACACACAGTACCCCAACAGAAACAGACATACCCTGTCAGCCAATCTGTGGAAAGGCAATGGGAGTACAAACACAACATGAGTGCACAACATCATCACTCAAGAACAAAACACAAACACAACATACCACAAATCACATAAGTGCACCTGCACAGACCTACACTGCCACATCAAACCAACCACAGATGCCCATGAAAGCACAAATCATCAAACACCACAGGACATCAGGGAATGCACATCAGGCAATGTCAAGCCCACATACACACAGTACTGTATGCACAACAAGCAGTTTGTGCACACCAAGCACAACAGCTACACACAGACATGACTGACACAACCTCAACACACACACCACAAATCAGCACAGCACAAAAATAACAGCACACCCAGGAAGCGAAGCAATACCACAGCCAACACACAGACATTCAATACAACAACAATAGGATGCACCATTCTGGGATACAAGAGCAGAACCACCTACACGGAGCACAAGTGCACATGGGCAATCCTCACTGATAAGTAGCTCAAGAACATCACACATAAACCATTGGGACAATGTCCAGAGAGCAACATCACTCTTGGCCCAAGAACTGCACCCCAAGGCAGTTGCACAAATGAAGTGATGGGGAGGCACATCCACATGTAAACAAAGGGGACAGCTGACTTCAAAGTCAACCGACTTGCATGTCAGTAGTCAACATGTAAGGGGTGTATACCATTCACAACTAGAGGGAGTGCAGACCCACAATGGCTAGGCACAAGTGGCACACATAGATGATGGCATCACACCGCACACACCATGCCATACATGAGGAGAAAAGGCACCATGTGCCTGCAATGCATGAGAAACACAAACACAATGACAGTGAGGAGCAGCAGGGCCACACAGTCTAACCGAACACACTCAAGACACATTGATGATCAAACAAACACAGCACTGATTTGCAAGTTACACACTTTGCACACTCATAAGTGACCAAAACAACAAGGAGGAGTCACGCAGAACTGCAAGGACAGACCATCACACTGCACAGTGCACAACAGACAACTCACACAAGTGCATACAATCATTTACACAGGGCAGGACAATCCAAACTACAGGCACACAACTCCTGGCTGACACATGTATGTCTATCACAATACAAGGACACACAAACACCCACACCCACTACAAAGTCACACCCTTCACACTGCACACCTCCTCACCACCCAAGAGCACACATCTCATGTAGGCCACGGGACCATGACTAAGGGCCAACACAAAACGAACTTACACATACACAGCTGGGTACATATACAGGAATAACACACATACATCATGACATTGCCCAGCCTGCATACAAACTTGTGCATAGCATCACACCCTGTGCTGGCAGTGTACCCCAACCGGACATGGCAACAATGTAGCCAACAATAGCAACCCACAGATAACACACGTATCAGTGTTTTGAATGTATGTATGTATGTATGTATTGCGATTTATATAGCGCACGTATCACCCGAAGGCATCAAGGCGCTTGCCTTGGGAACCCGTCCTGGTATTCCCCTGTGAGATAACCCCAGCAGGGTATCCACAGGGTGAGAGCCAGGCATCCCGCCGCGAGGGGCCGTAGTGGAGATTAAGCAAGCTATTGCCCAGAGTCGCAGAGTGTGAACCCGTGAGTCGAGTAGGCACCGGAACGAGAATTATCGAGTCCGTGGAATTTTTGAGCCCAAGACCCGCCGTGGCGGGGAATTGAACCCTGGTCCAGGACCGATCTCAGCTTCCGGGTCTGCCGCCTCTAACCCCTGAGCCACACTTCTCCACTGAATGGACTGAAGACCCTGTCACCCCTGTTTAAAAATGTGATGCAGGCAAAGAGCTTGGCAATGTAGAAGTGACACGTAGAGCATGGGGCACAGGCAACCAAATGCACACACCAAAAGAACTTCAATCAGCAAGGACACTGACAAAACACACAACAGGAGTAACCTGATATTGTACAGATGTGACAGTAGAACAACGGTGGACAAGAGCAAGGTACAAAATGTTGACAATATGCAAGATAATCGGCACAGGCAAACTACAAACAGGAAGGCCAGTGGACATGGCACAGGGGAGGGTCCAACACAGCAGAGCAACATGGCCAGTGCCCATGGCACAGGGGAGAGTACAACACAGCAGAGCAACAGGGCCAGTGTCCATGGCACAGGGGAGAGTCCAATCCAGCAGAGCAACAGGGCCAGTGTCAATGGCACACAGGAGAGTCCAACACAGCAGAGCAACAGGGCCAGTGTCCATGGCACATAGGAGAGTACAACACAGGAGAGCAACAGGGCCAGTGTCCATGGCACAGGGGAGATTACAACACAGCAGTGAATGTCAATATCAGTGGCCAGGGAGAAATGCAGATTCAGGACATGAGAAGCTGCACAGTGAGTGTGTTTGACTGTACCCTTCCATGACCAGCAACACACCCAGGTGTCAAACAATGGGCAGGACTAGCACACCTGTATGAGGGGCACGGGCACTCACATTTGGCTGTCAGGTGGACTTGGAGCTGGCTGTGTGTCGGGGACAGCAGGAAAACCTAAGTGGGGAGACAGAGGCACAGGTGATGTAGGGCTATCTGTTTTCTGTGATGCTGGAGGGCTGTTTGGACCAGATGGCATAGTGGCACGTGGACGTGGAGTCATGCAGACCTGTGACACAGTGTGGGTGGGAGAGGTTGGAGGGGTGCCCTTCCACTTTTTGAGAATACGAAATGGCTTCCCTGTCTTGGGGTTAATGGGAACTAGTGATGACACAACAGGGAAACACACCAACTGTCCTGCATCAGGTGCAGACACTGGCACTACCTGGGGGATGTGCTGGATCCTGCGGAACGCTTTGTCTGGCTACGCCTTTCGACCACCTTCCCCTGTTTGCCAGGTGTCCCACCTACAGTGCCCTCCTTTGCCTGTTAGCCAGGGGTGGCCCCTACAGTGCCCTCCTTTGCCTGTTTGCCAGGTGTCCCACCTACAGTGCCCTCCTTTGCTCCTTTGCCAGGGGTGGTCCCTACAGTGTCCTCCTTTGCCTCTTTGCCAGGGGTGGCCACTACAGTGCCTTCCTTTACTTGCTTCACTGGGCTTGGCATTGGAGTTGATGTGGTGGGGGGATGTGGCCCTGTGCCCTTCCTAGGTGTACCCTTGCTATACAACACCTCCTCAGTGGGCACAGACACTGCAGGCCTAGCTCTGCGTGAAGTTTTAGGGACAGGAGAGTCCTTTGATGGTGATGCCTCAGAGGCATGTGAGCCTGATATCAGCCTCATTGCTTTTTCGGCCTTGCTCTTCCTTGACGGGCTCTTGTCCTTGCATTCTGGGGTGGCTCTGCTCTTCTGTGGGGATGGTGTCTGTGGGCGGGACCGCCAGGGTTGTGTCTGCTGTGTGCTCCTTGTGCTATATCGTGTCTGTGACGCATGCGAACCGTGGTCACTGTCATCTGATGTGGCCACTGACTGAGGGGTGGACAAAGGCATCTGAGCAGGAATGGGAGCATGTGCTTTTTCAAGGGCAGAGGTCACAGCGGATGACAAAGCTTGGTCTATACTGTGTAGCCCACCCATGTCAGAGTGTATGTCCTCCATGTAGGCAACCACCTGGTCTAATTTCTTGTCATGGTCACTGAAGGCATTAAGCAGTGCGGTCTGGCCCACACAAAGCTGGTGCAGGAGCACAACAGACTCAGCACTGAGGGCAGCAGGGGGGGACAGGTGCAGGCTCAGCGGTGCCAGGTGTGAATGTAACTCATCCCCTCTTACTGACAAGGGCAGCACCAGATGAAGTGGATGGGAGGCTGGGCACTGTCCGCTGTGTGGTAGATCATGTTGCAGACTCCCCATCCCCAGTGCCTGCCAACATGGATGCATCACTGCTAGTATCAGATGAAGTAGTACTCTGTGTCTCAGCCAGGATTCCTCCACCATACTACGATCTCCTTCAGATCCGCTGGTGGGCTCTGTGTCACTGGCCTCCGGTGCAGCTGTGGTGCTACTCTCACCACCACTGGTTTCCAGCTCCCGTTCCTCTGAGTCCACTGGCGATTCTGTATGAGAGGGAGATGCAGGGTGGTGTTAGTGTCATCATCTGGACAAAGCAATCCAATCAATGCAGTACAGGGGATGCCCAAATCAACATGGTGACCACCACACCCTGCAATCACATTGCAGCAACACACTACATAGACCACAACAGTGCTTGTAACCCTGAATATCTGCCATGAGTGAGCCATGTTGAGGCCACACAGCACAACACCAGGCCTGTGGATGAAGTGTAACAGACACACAACTTGCCCTGCCCACACCTATCATGTCCCAACACTCATTGCAACTGACAACTTTCAGGGAACCGGAGGGGACAAAACACACACCTATTAGGACATGACAGCCCACAATGTCAATAGGCCATACCAAGCACCATGTGTTACTCTGGGTCACCTTGTTGTCAGATGTGTGCGCCTCACCGATCATGGTGCTTGCAAAGTAGGCATACATGAATTCACACTCAGATAATGGACCCTGCTGTTCAACCCCCAATGCTGAATGACCATGTGGATACTAACACATCTGGCTATGAGAAAGCACAGCAGGGAGGATCAGCTTTGTAGGCCAGTTTGTCTCAATGCATGACACTAGCACACATCCCAGCAGCCACTCACATGACACAGCACAGCACCACCACACGAACTTCACATGGGCCACCGCTGCCACAGGCCCTGTACACATGCATCCGCTCCCAGCCAAAGTCACCCTCCCCCAATACTCACCCCTGCCTTGCTGGCGATGCTCCTTCCGACGTGCATCCAGCTCAGAATTAGTCACTGCCAAAATGCGGGCCATCAGTGGTGTTAAGTTGTGCCATGCCAAACGCCCAGTGCGCGGTTGCAGCCCCAAAGTCTTCTCAGCCACGTTCTTTGCCAGCCGGCTGATGTCATCCACCTCTTGTTGCAGTGGGTGCGTCATCAGTTGGATACCCCTAGGGCTTGCACCTTTGCTCCAATGGCCCTCCACACGGCTTTATGCTGGTGTACCTTGAGCTGCAGGTATGGGAGAACAGAAGGGTAAATGACCAGTTACACAGTGTCGTGTACCAACATCTATCAGTACAGTGACAAGACACAGACTCAGGACCTATTGTAATCTCCCTCCATCCCAAACTGGGGGACACCTCACAACTGCACTCTGCATGGGCCAAACAGATGTGATTGCATGCATACATGTGGGCGTAGAGGGTACCTGATATTCACCCACGCATGCAAGATGATTGCACTGAACCCCCTCAGTGGCTCACAGACATCACCAGTCCCATGCATGTCTGACACCCCCCCTGCCCTACAGCTCCCTTTATGATAACTTACCACTACATTGGGTCCACCAAACAGCCTTGGGTACTGTGCCAGCACCTCGTCCACTTGTCTTCTCTGTCCTTGCCATCCCTGTGGATATGGAACACCTGTGGTTAATGTGAGTGGTAAGGGGTCCCAGGCAGCATGCTCTTGAGGCACCAGCAGGAGAGGGTCCCAGGAAGCAGGCTCTTCAGGCAGCAGCAGGAGAGGGTCCCAGGCAGCAGGCTCTTCAGGCTGCAGCAGGAGAGGGTCCCAGGCAGCAGGAGAAGGTACCAGGCAGCAGGCTCTTCAGGCAGCAGCAGGAGAGGGTCCTAGGCAGCAGGCTCTTGAGGCAGCAGTAGGAGAGGGTTCCAGGTAGCAGGCTCTTCAGGCAGCAGCAGGAGAGGGTCCCAGGCAGCAGGTTCTTGAGGCAGGAGCAGGAGAGGATCCCAGGCAGCAAGCTCCTGAGGCAGCAGCAGGAGAGGGTCCCAGGCAGCAGGCTCTGTGAACAGTGGAAATGTGAGGCTCACTCCCACCGATTTATAGCCCCCCTGGGGTCGTTTGTAAGGTGCAAAGCTGCAACAATTGGTTGTCCAGGTCTGCCACATTCAAAAGCATCCAATGACCGCCTCCGCGGTGGCGGAGCACGCCTTCTGCGATTTTCAAATGTGCATCATGCCACTGCAATCATTGCTCCCATTGGCTGTAGGCAATGCTCCATGGCGGTGATGCACCGCAGGGGCCTGGGGTGTGTGACCGCGATGGTGCATCTTTCAAACCCATCCAATGACCGCCTCCGCAGTGGCGGAGCACGCCTTCCACGATTTTCAAATATGCATCATGCCACCACAATCATCGCTCCCATTGGCTTTAGGCAATGCCCCATGGCGGTGTCACACAGCCGTGGCCAGGTGGTATCTACCACGATTTAGGTGGCGGCGCATGCACACCGCCATCTACCCATGTCTCCATGCCAATGGATACCGCACTTGTGAAGGGGGTGGTGCTGGTGTCACAGAGCCATGGCCAGGCAGCAGCTACCGCGATTTGGGTGGCGGCGCATGCCCACCGCCATCTACCCATGTCTCTATGCCAATGGCTACCGCACTTGTGAAGGGGGTGGTGCTGGTGTCACACCGCCATGGCCAGGCAGCAGCTACCGCGATTTGGGTGGCGGCGCATGCCCACCGCCATCTACCCATGTCTCCATGACAATGGCTACCGCACTTGTGAATGGGGTGGTGCTGGGGTCACACCGCCGTGGCCAGGTGGTAGCTACCGCGATCTGGGTGGCGGCGCATGCTCACCGCCATCTACCCATGTCTCCATGCCAATGGCTACCGCACTTGTGAAGGGGGTGGTGCTGGTGTCACACCGCTGTGGCCAGGCGGTAGCTACCACGATTTGGGTGGCGGTGCATGCCCACCGCCATCTATCCATGTCTCCATGCCAATGGCTACCGCACTTGTGAAGGGTGTGGAGCTGGGGTCACACCGCCGTGGCCAGGCTGTAGCTACCGCGAATTTGGGCACATGCAATGGCAATGTCCATCGTGAACACTGCATCAGTACACAGCAGCAACATGGTTAAGGGCACATCATTGTGCACACAATGCCATTATTCCATATAACACACAGGTGGTCGCATGTTATGTGTGACGCACATTGGTCTGTGGTGCCTGCAATGTCACTTATGCATTTGATGTTTGATGAAGCTTCACAGTGTTAAGCTGATGTCAATGATGTGTGACAAATCAATGTGTTGTGGGTCAGTGCTGACCTAGGCAAAGCTTGTCTCACTGTATGGTGTTGTTACTTACTTGTGATACCATATCAGCTCATGCACACAAGTGAAAATGTTCCTGATACTGTGATCATTGGGCTCTTAATGTGTGCCAAGTTCACATGATGCACTGAGGTATGACAGGTACAGCAGATGGGTTTGAGCCAGTCATGTTCATTTGACGCACTTTTGTGGATGGTACAGTACGAGGCGTGCACATGTGGAATGTGGTGTTCTGTATGTGTGCATTCCCATTGACCTATGTGTTGTTTGCGGCACTTGTGTATTGTAAATGGAGAGGTGTGCCCTCTGTGTGTCTCAAATGTCCACCCATGTAACCTGGTTTGCCACGCATCTCTCATGGCAGTCTTTGTTTTTGCGTGACATCCTTAACGGTATGTGCTGTGGGCACCTCATGATGGTTGTCATTGACATTTGAACATTTACATCTCAACTAGGAGGAGGCCTAATCTCACACGTCACCTAACAGAGCTGGAGGACATGGAGGATATGGCGATCATTCGCAAATTCCGTCTTGACAGACCGACCCTGAAGACCCTTTGTGATCTGTTGGAACCCCACCTGCAGCCTCGTCGCCACTACCCAACTGTATTCACACCCACATACAAAGTGATTGCAGCCCTCCACTTTTTTGCAACTGGTTCCTTCCAGGAGACCTTGGCCGGTCCTGCAGGGATGTCGCAACCCATCTTCAGCATGGTGCTGAGGGATGTTCTTGCAGCCATGATGATATATAAGGATCGATACATACATTTTCCCAGGGGAGCAGAATTGGCCGGTGTGAAGGATGACTTCTATCCCCTTGGGCACATCCCCCATGTTGTTGGTGCCATCGATTGCACCCATGTAGGTCTGGTGCCACCACAGGCGACTGAGCACATTTTTTGAAATCGCAAACATTATCATTCGATAAATGTGCAGGTGGGGTACCTTGCGGACATGACCATTTCACATGTGTGTGCAAGATTCCCCGGCTCAGCCCATGATTCGCACATCCTGAGGAACAGCATGGTGCCCCGGATGATGGCAAATCAGCTTCCCGAGCGTGCTTGGATTGTGGGTGAGTATGCCTAGTGATATGGTGTGCTGTGTGTGTGTTTGACCTGCTGCCCTCTGCCTGTGCAACATTGCAATGCGTGTTTGTCATTCACAGGTGACTCTGCATATCCCAGCCGTCCATGGCTGCTGAGCCCACTACGGAATTCCAGGACCCCGGCTGACGTCAGGTACAATGAGGCCCATGGCAGGATCCGACGTGTCATTGAGCGGACTTTTGGGCTGCTCAAGTCAAGATTCTGCTGTCTTGACAGAACTGGAGGTGCACTGGCATACTCGCCTGGGAAGGTGTGCAAGATCGTTGTGGCATGCTGTGTGCTGCACAACATGGCCATTCACAAGGGGATTCCCCTGCTCCTGTATGATGGTGAGGTTCCAAGGCCCCCGCCTGCCCAAGGACCTGAGTCCAGTGATGAGGACAGTGGAGAGGAGGAAGAAGTTGACATGCTTCAACAGCTCATCACCCGCTACTTCACTTGAAGGTGGGTAAAGAGGTACGAGTTGTACATTGTCTGTTGTGATTGCTGTTGTTGTGATGGGGTATGGGCGGATGGTACAGACAGGCACATGTTGAGTCACCTGTGTGTGGAAAAGTGGCTGTGACATTTCACATGTGAACGTATGCAGAACTCTTTTTGTTGACACCTGCTGCACATTGTGTTGTCTGCCTGTAGACATATGTGTATGTTTTGTGTAGTGTTATGTCTGTGATGGCACATTGACACCAGTGACTGTTGTTCTGTTGTGTCTCCCTAGGTGCTTTGAAATTATCCAGCCCTACATATTGTACATCTTTTGGATACATCATGGACATTTTCAGCACTGTAAATATGGCACTAAAAACAAAACAGTACAAATTCAAGTGTGTAAGCTATGTCATTTACAAAGTGGACATGTGAGGGGTGCGGGCATATTTACATGAAGGTGGTGATGGAGCAGTGAGTTGACAGTCATGGTAGATGAGATGCAAGAGTAGACACCACATGGATGTGGTGACCCAGTCCAACAGACAGGTGCCATTCACAAGGCAGTGTGGGGAAGGACAGTCCAAACAGTCAATGCAGTGGGGAAGAGGGTTGCCATCAGGGCTGGCTCCGTGACTGGCGTGTGGCTGGTGCTTTGCTTCCAGAGACTCCCAGGCTCTTCTTTGGACGCCCTCTTGATCGCTTTGGTGAGTGGGGCCTGCTGCATGGCCAGCGGCGTCTGAGGACTCACCCCTATCTGTGGCCACAGGGGAGGATGGTGCACTGTCATCCTGCAGCACAACAGAAGGGGGCGCAGGTGTTGTTTGGGACACAGGCCTGTCCCTCAGCAACGCCTCTTGCTGGGGCATGAGCTCCACCATTTGACCAATGAGTGTGTCGATGGATCTCATCAGCAGGATGAGCTCACGTAATAGTTCGTCAGACCGGCCACTTTGTCCCTGGACCTGTTCATATGCCCCCATGACTCTGATGAAGTGGTCCAGGGATGGTGTGCCAACTTCCTGAGGTCCGGGGGTGACCCTGGCCCTCCCACCTGCACTGCTGCCACGCCACGCTGGGTCCCCACACACTCGTCCTGCCCTCCACAGTTGGTGGTGTGTCCTGGTCATCCCCTGGGACAGGGATGGTGCAGGCGGTGGTGGTGGTGGCGGAGGTGGCAGTGGTGGAGGCACAGCCCGTGACTGCAGGGATCTGCTGTGCTGTTGTTGGTGCAGCAGACGTGGTGGTGGGGAGGATAGGGTCCTGGGACCTCTTGGTCCTTGGCACACCAGATGGGCCGGCCTGGAGCTCATCGCCCACACTATCCTGGGAGTCAACATCCGAGAGTCCATATACCGGGGGTGGAGACTGGCTCTGCTGGTCGTTGTTGTCGTCAGCAGCGAGTTCTTCATCACCTGTGCATTTGATGGGGAATGGTCAGTGTTGGGAACTGTGCAAGTGTTCTGTTAGCTGCATGTCATCCGCTGTCTGTACACTACACAATTGAGACAACTTCACTATTATTGTTAAGAGCAATAGTGGGTGTTATTACATTGTACAGAGGAACATCAATTACTCGTACATGTCAGGTATCGAAGCATTGCATGCAATTGATGCAGTTTGTAGCGATGCACATCTTACACCCACAAACAGCCAGACCAGTAAAGATGGCTACCTACCTGTAAGTGTGTTTGGCAAACAGTGCAATGGCTTCCAGGTACTTCTAGGTGGGAGGGAGTGCTCCATGTTGCTGGGGTTTGGGACAGGGGGCATGGTGGGAGTACTAGTGCAGGCCCCCCTCCCCCAAACAGGCCTCACAGTGTGGATGGCTACCTACCTGTTAGGTGAGGGTGAACAGTGCAATGGCTGACACATGCTCCTGGGTGGGGGAGGCCTCTATCCTGCTCAGGTGTGGGACAGGTGGCATGGTGGGAGTCGTGGTACAGCCCTCCCACCCCCAAACCAACCTCCCAAGCAAGACGGCTACCTACCTATATGTTTGTTTGGTAAACAGTGCAATGGCTTCCAGGTGCTCCTGGGTGGTAGGGAGTGCTCCATGCTGCTGGGGTGTGGGACAGGGGGCATGGTGGGAGTAGGAGTGCAGGCCACCCTCCCCCAAACAGGCCTCACAGTGTGCATGGCTACCTATCCGTTAGGTGAGGGTGAACAGTGCAATGGCTGACAAATGCTCCTGGGTGGGGGAGGCCTCTATCCTGCTCAGGTGTGGGGCAGGTAGCATGGTGGGAGTCGTGGTACAGCCCTCCCACCCCCAAACAGCCAGTACAGGGTAGATGGCTACCTACCTGTTAGGTGAGGGTGAACAGTTTTATGACTGACACATGCTCCTGGGTAGGGGAGGTCTCGATCCTGCTCACGTGTGGGACAGGGGGCATGGTGGTAGTCATGGTACAGCCCTCCCACCCCCAAACCAACCTCCCAAGCAAGATGCCTACCTACCAGTAAGTTTGTTTGGTAAACAGTGCAATGGCTTCCAGGTGCTCGTAGGTGGGATGGAGTGCTCCATGCTGCTGGGGTGTTGGGCAGAGGCCATGGTGGGAGTAGGCGTGCAGGCCACCCTACCCCAAACAGGCCTCACAATCTGGATGGCTACCTACCTGTTAGGTGAGGGTGAACAGTGCAATGGCTGACACATGCTCCTGGGTGGGGAGGCCTCTATCCTGCTCAGGTGTGGGACAGCGGGCATGGTGGGAGTCGTGGTACAGACCTCCCACCCCCAAACAAGCCTCCCAAGCAAGATGGCTAGCTACCTGTTAGGTGAGGGTGAACAATGCAATGGTGTTTGGGTTGTGCAAGGAAGTACTTATCAGTGTGTTGGTTGCCATTTGTTTGTACTTACCAGCCTACATTTCCCCAGCTTTTCCTGTGAGACTCTCAGGATGCAGTATGGCAAGCACCTTCTCCTCCCATGGTGTGAATGTTTTCTATGGGATGGGAGGGCCACTGCCAGTCTGGTTAGCCAGCTCCTAGTTCTTGGTGCTCCTCTCTTTGACAACCCTCTTCAGATCATGCCACCGCTTCATGATCTCCTTTTAGATCGCGGGGTGGTCCCTACTGCATTGACCCTTTGAACTATACTTTCCCACATTTGTGTCCTTGTGACTGATGGTGTCTGTTGGACCCGGCTACCAAACATTTGTGGTTCCACTCTCACTATCTCATTTACCATGACTGTCAACTCACTCTCTGTGAATTTTGGCATTTTCTGTGCTGCCATGGTGCATGGTGTTTGAAGTGTTTGTGGGTGCAGGGGTGTGTGTGGTGGGTGTGGTGTTGATGTGTGAGGTGTGTTGAATGCTGGGGGATTGTTGGTGCTGGTGTGATGGTGGTAGTGATGATGGTGGTGATGGCGGTGGTAATGGTGTGGGTGCTGTGTTCTCTCCTGTCAGATGTGATGTCTTTTGGAGTGTTGCAAAGGATTGTGGTCAGTAAAGGGGCTCGTTGTATACTCAGCTGTGTGGGTGTGTCCAAATGGGATTTTGCTGTGAGGTGTGTTGTGGGTGTTGTCCTGGGAATTGTATGTTTTTTTTGGGCATTTGTTTTTTCATTGGTATGTGTTTTGTGTATTTGGAGGGCATGGCTACTTTGATTTGTGCTAAGTTTGGCATCGTTGCGGTGTTTTGGCATCGTCCGCCATGTTTTTCATGTACCGTCCGCTGCGGTGGCTATGCTGTAGCTCTTGCGCTATCTCTCCCATTTACTCATGTGTGTGACCGCGGCGGTCAGAAACAGCGGTTCGTACCGCGGGACCATCAGGGATATCCTAATTTCCCGTGCGGTGTCTCCGCTTTGCTTGCGGCGGGTTGTAGCTTTTCTGCTGTGTTTCCGACTGCCGCGGTCGGGTTTTGGACGACACCGCCCTTGTCGGGCGGTTTCTGTTGGCCCGCTACCGCCGCGGTCGGTCTTTTTTGGCGGTTGATCCTAATTTGAACGCCACTTTATCTGCAGTCCCGGCGGGCGGTTGTTTACCGCCTCCATGGCGGTTGGGGTGGTTTTCCGCCCGCCATCCTAATGGGGCCCTAAGTGTCAGGAACCATAACGAAGTGGCACTTTCAAGGCAACCATCACATCAAAGAAAAATGACAGTGAAGAGAAGCCTTTTTGAGTCTGGATGTGATGCATAGAGCCTCACATACCCAGAGATAGGGTGCGTAGATGTGATATTAATTCTTCCCTCCAAACCCACCTCTGGAATTGACAATATTATTGTTGTGCAGTCCTGAAGAGGGTAATAGGTTTTATGCTCAAACCAAAATGTACATCGACCCATTGTTGGATTAAAAGATCCCAGCCCATCCCATCACAGTGGATAACAATTTCCTTTGAACCACTGGAAACCAAACAAACAATGGTGGCTAGGGGACCCGATTGTCGCACAATCATGTGTAGCTATAGAATCAGAAAACTCTTATCAAGTTCACAATTGCCCACCTCAAGATATGGTTTGCCACAAGCTAAAACCACAACTAATTAAGCAACAGACAAAAAGATCTGAGAGGCAACAAGAACAACTTGTAATTGAGTGAAGACAAAATTGCCATATATGCACAAATCAAACAAGAACTTACCTTTCTCCATGTCTTAGCTATAAATTGCTACGCTCACCGTGTAGTTTATTGGCACGCGCTCACCATTGTATTTGTTGCAGGGGTGCGAGGGTTCTCCTTCTCGTTATTTGGAACTGGACACCTACACACTCTACTATGTTTCTCATTTCCCGGCGGGCATCCCGTGTATTCACAACTACTGTCGGATACCTGATTGCATAATGCTTTGTACTGCACTTATGTTGTATGAAAGTATGGCAGAATATGGCCTTTAATAGGTACCTTTGTGATGTAATATTGACTCAAACAGAAGTCCCCAGACAAACTCAAAGGACTTCCGTAATCCTGTGCAATCCCCTTACCTGTGTCTTGTTCCGGCATCGAATCAACATAGGATTCGATTGAGTAGCTTCAATTGGAGCACACCTCCATCCCTCCTTAAATATTACAATCATGGAAAACAACTGGAGCTGCCCGAGAGGAAGAAAGCGGCAAGAGAATTGGTAGCCAATTCCCACTTCCGTCAGCCATATTTGATAAATTCCAGTCAATTTGCATACTCATAACTTTATTAACAAAAGGGCATCAATGAGCAGTCTCCAAAGGCCAGTGGTATTGCTACAAGGTTTTTAGAAGTCACACCCCTCTTTCTCCACCACTCTGCAAACGCACCTCCTGACACAATACTGGTTTGGAGGATTAAGTCCACTTTACCCCGGAGGGACCTTGGGAGCCAAGAAGCAATCCTGGTACTTTCTGTAAGTCCTACGCAGAGGAATTCCTGAGTGCTGGTTGGAAGCCTAGTCCACTTTCTCCACCACTTCAAACGTGACTGCTAGTTAAAAAACCTAAGAAATTCACTGAAAAAAACACAGGTTTTAGGGATGTTATAGCTAGATATTAGCATTCAATATAACCTTAGGAATTCATGGAATAAAACAAAGGTTGCAGGGACTTTATAGTTAGGCTGACATTTCAATCATACAAAACCAGTTAAATTCAGCCGTTATATTAGCTGAGCCACCGCAATGCAATCGGGCCACCGCAATGCAATCGGACCCCCGCAATGTACTGCTTATGACCTCACATATTACATCACTCATGACATGGTCAGTGACATGAGATTGTTAAGGGCTGATCCGTCAAGTGGGGGACCGAGAAAAAAAGAGGGGCTTCCAAAATGCAATCTCCTCATGCAGCTTTTCATAGGATAATCGAACAGTGATACCACAAAATGGCTAAACAGAATACAACAAATTTAGCAGAAAACTGGAACTTGTTCAGGAAAGCATGCTTTTCATGATTTGGTGAAAACCTGTTCAGTAGTTTTTGAGAAATTAGCATTCCAAAACGCTGTATATTCGAATGGCTGGGTTTGAGTGAGGCTTGCAAAATTACAGTGATCATGCAACTTCAAATAATAGAGCAATATGATTAGCCTATGTTTTTTTTCCCGTTAGCCACCTGGCTCACATGTAAGTGAAAAGCTCCTGCAAACTCTTGCGGGACTTCACGCTCTGATTGTCTGGTTTTATTGAAATAATAATAACTTTTGAATTGCAGTGGTTTTTTTTCTCAGCTTTCACCTAACTCGGACATCACTTTAACCTTTGTTTTTTAAATGCATTTCTGAGTTTCTTTTAAGGTGATGTAAGATATTATTATCACACCTAATTATATCACTTACTTTAAACTTTGCATTTGCAGTTCGGGCTGGAATGTTCCCATTGGGCACAGAGTGAATACTGATTTGCATATGGCTGGCTTCAAACTGGAATAGCATGGGGAACAAAGAAACAATGGATTTGGGACCAGATATCTGTGCAGGGGTGGAAGTATGACATTGTTCTGCATTCTGTCCATCAATTGTTGTTTTTGCATTTGTCACCCGAGTGGGACGGATATGCCCAGACTTGGGTCCCGAGCTCTCATGCCACTGGAATCAAGCTATTCTGGCTGATGAGGGGTGAAACCCCAAAACCAGTCCTAGGATGCTTGCTTCCAGTCCAGGGAGGGCCTTGCCTGGCAGTTCAGGCTGAACTGTTCACATTGGGAACAGGGTCAAGACTGATTTGCATATGTCTGAGTTCAAACTGGAATGGCATTAAAAGAAACAATGGATTTAGGCCCAGATCTCTCTTAAATTTAAAGGTAAAGTTAAAGTTAAAAGACTTATAAAGCGCTCGTAGACAGAGCGGTTTCTTGGCGCTGAGTACGGAAGTGAGTGGAGAGGTAGAGAGCAACCTACTCAGCAAAAGCTTGGCAAAAAAGCCAGGTCTTCAGGGCCCTGCTGAAGTCCATGTAAAAAGCTGTGGTCCTAATGCTGAGGGATATGGAGTTCCAAAAAGAGGGGGCCAAGGAGGAGAAAATCATGCCGCCGTGTTTCTTCCTTCTACAGCGGGGGATGCACAAGTGGTGTTTGGCGGAAGACCGAAGGTCACGGGTGGGGACATAAGGCTTGAGTTTGGCGGCTATAAAGGCAGGAGCTATGCCGGCTAAAGCCTTGAAAATCAGACAGCCGAGTTTAAAAAAGGAACGTTCAGTGAGTGGTAACCAGTTTGGGAAGTTTATAAACCAGCCTTGCAGCCTGGTTCTGGATTAGCTGGAGATGGCGAAGCTCGTTCGCCGGGATTCCGACGTACAGAGCATTTCCGTAATCCAGACGTGATATGACCATGGCTAGCAAGATTAGTTTAAGTGCCTCATGAGAGAAAAAACAGGAAACTTTACGTATGATGCGTAGGTTAAGAAAACAAGATGAGACCACCGCACTGACTTGGAAGTGCATGGAGAGGTTACTGCTGATTCTAATACCAAGACTTTTGACAGAGACTGAGGGAGAGGGAGTGGGTCCAAGAGAAAGGGGCCATTATGAGGGGGACCAGGGACTGGAGACACCACCAGTAAGTACAAGATCAGTCTTATCGGGATTGAGCTTAAGGTGGTTGGAATTCATCCAGTCGCTGATGAAGGTCATAACTGATTGACAATTGGAGACAGAAGAAGGAGAAAAGGAGATATTAAAAATGAGTTGGAGGTCATCAGCATAGTTAAATACTCTGACGTCCAATTTTTGAAGAGCAAAGATGAGAGGGAAGATATACAAATTGAAAAGGAGGGGAGAGAGAGAAGAACCTTGGGGGACACCACAGGTGATAGGACAGGTGGCAGCAGAAAAGCTGACCAACTGGACGGACTGCTGGCAGTTCTCCAAGAATAAGGAGATTCAGGCCAGGGAGGATCCCCGGAGACCAGCGCCTTTGACTCGGTCGATCAGGATGGTATGATCGACCGTGTCAAAGGCAGCCGAAAGATCTAGGAGGACCAAGGCCTGAGAAGAGTTGGCGTCGGGTCCGCATCTGAGTTCACACAACACAGAGAGAATGACAGACTCTGTGGAGTGCGCAGGGCGAAAGCCCGCTTGGTGGGGGTCTAGAAAGTGCAATTCTCGATAAAGGAGCTGAGGCAAGCTGTAACATGGCTCTCCAAGATTTTCCCCATAAAGGAAAGCAAGGAAATAGGGCGAAAGTTACAAGTGGAGGACGGGTCGGCCCCTACCTTCTTCAAGATGGGAATAATTTTAGCAGATTTGAAAAGGTCAGTTACCGTCCCCAAGGAAAGGGAATTGTTGAGAAGTAATAGAGGGGGATCAGGACAAACCGAAAAGACCTCTTTTCGTAGGTGAACAGGACAACTGTCGGTGGGAGAACCAGATTTGACTTTGTTGAGTAGAGAAAGAAAATTTTCCCTAGATATGTGAGGGAACTGTTCAAGAAAGTGAGAGTTGGGTGAAGGGTCAGGGCAAGAGAAATTGGGTGGAGGAGGAGGGATATTTGCTTTAATTGTGCTAATTTTATCAATGAAATACTCATTGAGAGAGTTACAGAGGGCTTGTGAAGGGGAAGGCTTAAGGGTAGCTCTTGCAGATGTGGACAGGTCATGAACAATGGAAAAAATGGCTTTAGGCTTATTAGCTGAAAGAAGAATTTTTGAAGTGAAATAATCAGATTTAGCCTGGAGTATAGATTTTTTATGGTATATGGTCGAAATATCGAGTCCAAAATATCGAGGAACACAAATATCGAGTCCAAAATATAGAATGGACAAAATATCGAATGGACAGAATATAGACATCAAAAATATTGTTTTGAAGGTAAGTAATGTAATATCGATTTAAAAAATATAGACAGTCAAAATATCGAAGTACATAATATAGGTTATCAAAAATATCAAATGTTTAATAATATCGAATTTTTTAAAGTGTTTTGTATGTTAGTATATGTGTGAAAAGTATATATTTTTTAGTAATTTATTTTAAGTAATTAATTGTATGTTATTTAATTTTTCCGTAATTTAATTCTGTAGCGGGTTGTGGGTTTATAGGGGAATAGGGTGGGAATAAATTTAATTATAATTAAATATGTCAAATAATTTATTGGTATTTATATTGAATACATTGTTAATTAATTTTTTATTGGTAATTAATGAATTCTTAATTAATAATAAATTTTTATTAAATGATTAATTGATAATTATGTATATAATATTAATTTATTTTCTGTAGCGGGTTGTGGGTTTATAGGGGAATAGGGTGGGAGGTAATTTAATTATAATTAATTAAATATGTTAATTTATTGGTATTTATTTTGAATAAATTGGTAATTAATTTTTAATTGGTAATTAATTAATTCTTAATTGATAATTAATTTTTATTAATTGATTAATTGATATTTATGTGAATAATATTAATTTATTTTCTGTAGCAGGTTGTGGGTTTATAGGGGAATAGGGTGGGAAGTAATTTAATTTTAATTAATTAAATATGTTAATTAATTTATTGGTATTTATTTTGAATACATTGTTAATTCATTTTTAATCGGTAATTAATGAATTCTTAATTGATAATTAATTTGTATTAATTGATTAATTGATAAAATTAAATATGTACGCCTTCCCTACTGTTGCACTCTCTGGAGTGGGAATAGTAATTTTTACCCCTACGCTATCCAACGCCTTCCCTACTGTTGCACTCACTGGAGTGGCAATAGTAATATTTACCCCTACGCTATCCAACGCTTTCCCTACTGTTGCACTCTCTGGAGTGGGAATAGTAATTTTTACCCCTACGCTATCCAACGATTTCCCTACTGTTGCACTCTAATGGAGTGGGAATAGTAATTTTTACCCCTACGCTATCCAACGCTTTCCCTACTGTTGCACTCTCTGGAGTGGGAATAGTAATTTTTACCCCTACGCTATCCAACGCTTTCCCTGCTGTTGCACTCACTGGAGTGGGAATTGTAATGTTTACCCCTACGCTATCCAACGCTTTCCCCACTGTTGCACTCTCTGGAGTGGGAATAGTAATTTTTACCCCTACGCTATCCAACGATTTTCCTACTGTTGCAGTCTTTGGAGTGGGAATAGTAATTTTTACCCCTACGCTATCCAACGCTTTCATTTACTGTTGCACTTCCAGGAGTGGGAATAGTAATTTTTACACTCCCGCTATCTTACGGTAATAATATTGTGTACTTTTTATTAATATTATGTTAATATATATATATATATATATATATGTTTTAACAGATATGATTGTATATTTTTTTATAAGTTAAATTAATTATTTAAGACTTTTAAGGTAATTTAAGTATTTTTAAGTATATTTTAGCTATTTATTTTTAATATTTTTTTAATTTTACATTATTTTTAAGAAGTTTGATATTTTTACAAAGTATATATATTTAAACGATATTTTGGATTCGATATTTTGGTACTTACCTGTTTGTGGATAGGAATTCGATATTTTGTCTGTCGATATTTTGGGATCGATATTTTGGGTAGTCTATATTGTGTCCGTCGATATTTAGTCAGTGATCCATTATTTATAATCATGTAACAAAGTAGGGTATAACGATTTTAAAGTTGGGCAGTAGCTAAGCCTCCAATGACGTTCAGCTTGCCTGAGGGCCAGCTTTTTAGATTTTAACTCGGGAGTAAACCATCTATTGGAGTCGTGGAGGTGGCGAGTCTTGAGGCATTTTAAAGGGACCAGCTGATCGCAGGCTAAAGAGAGTCAGTTGTTAATTGCTATGGCCTGGGAGTGAGGGGAAAGGTCAAGTAGGTTAGGATGTGAGGATGAGAGGGAAGAACAAAGAAGGAGTATGTCCACTCGTCCCCAATTTCGGACCCAGGTGTTGGAAGGGAGCAGGGGTTTACTAACCTCCATGAGGTCAAAGGAAAATGAGATGAAGGAATGGTCGGACCAAGGACATGTGCTGATGGTCGGGGTAGGAATATTCAGATTGATTGACCATGAGTATGAGTCGGGGAATGTAAGTGCTGGGAAAAATTTCAAGTTGCAGAGCAGATCAGTGAACTCTTTGGAGTGGGGATCCTCCCGTGGGTTGAAGGGCCAGAAGTTGAAATCGCCCAGCACCAGTAAGCAAGAGTTGTTTACAACAAGCGTAGCCAACAATTCCTCGACTGCCTGTGAAAAAAGGGGCATGGACTGCGGTAGGCGGTAAAAAAGAACACAAATTAAAGGTGCAGTGGTGGAGATGGAACAAACAGCAAGGAAATCGACTGCTGCAACAGTAGGAGAGGGCATAGGAATGGAATGGAATGGAATGAGTATTTATAAAGCGCGGTAGTTACCCGGAGGCGTCCTAGCGCTGTGAACAGACACGTGGAGGGTGCAGGGAGCGAGTGCTAGATTTTGAAAAGCTTGGTTTTTAGGCTTTTCCTGAAGGACAAATGATTGGGTTCCCTGCGTAGTTGTAACGGCAGGGCATTCCACAGTTTTCCCACATTATATCCAAAGTAGCGTCCGCCACACCTTGCCCTCTTGATACGGGGCACTGTGAGTAGGTGTGAAAGGGTGGATCTGAGTTGTCTGTTGTGTAAGTAGGGAGTGACTAATGAGTGATTGATGGGGGCACCGGTTTTCCAAAAGGCTCTGTGCGCAATGCAGAGGGACTTAAATGCAACTCGGTCTCTGACAGGGAGCCAATGTAGGTTCCTGAGTTCTTCCTTGACTGGAGTGTGACGGGGTATTAGAAGAAGAGTGCGGGCGGCGCAATTTTGGACCACCTGTAGTTTGTTAAGGGTGGATTGTGGGGCTCCCAAATATAGCGCGTTGCTAAAATCCAAACGAGATAGGATTAGGCCCTGAATCATGATTTTCCTGGCATTAAATGGGAGTAGATGGGAGATTTTTCGAATCAGCCTGAGTAGGCCGAAGCAGGTGGCAGAGAGTTTTGCCGCTTGTTGCTTAAAGTTAAGGGAACTGTCTAGCCAGACGCCCAAGCTTTTGATGGATTCTTTAGCGGCCATGGGTGGACCGAGACATGGGGGCCAAAGATGTTCGATGTTTGTGTGGGGGTGTGGCCCACCAATATTAGCTCCGTTTTATCTCCGTTCAATTTGAGACAGGACGCGGTCATCCAGGAAGCAACTGCTTCCAGGCCATCCCTAAGGTTGCAAGAAGGGGAGTTGGCCTGGCCTAGAGCCACCACTAGCTGAGTGTCGTCTGCATAGGTAATAATTGATAGCCCAAAAGGTCGGACCACTTCAGCTAGGGGGCTCATGTACACGTTAAAAAGTGTGGGGCTTAGGGAGGAGCCCTGTGGCACCCCACAGTTTAACGGTTTCTTGATGGAAGAGGCTTCACCCTCAAACACTTGGAAATATCGTCCCTTTAAAATCGAAGTAAACCAAGAGAGTGAGGTTGATGAAACGCCTATATTGTTGAGTCGTTGTAGCAGTATGCTGTGATTGACCGTGTCGAAGGCGGCACTTAGGTCAAGCAAGATAATAGCTGCGGTCCCTCCTTGGTCGGTGATCTTCCTGGCCTCTTCTAACACGTTGACAAGAGCGGTGTCTGTTCCGTGCATAGGTCGGAATCCTGTCTGAGTGGGGTCCAGCAGCCGTTGTGTTTCTAAAAACTCTGTAAGGGTTTTGTTAACGTGTTTTTCTAATATCTTGCTGAGCCATGGCAACAGGGATATGGGTCGATAATTCCCTGGGATGTTGGGGTCAAGGTTTGGTTTTTTGAAGAGGGCCCTAACCATGGCCAGCTTCCAAGAGAGTGGGACAATTCCTGTGGCAGGCGAGGCATTCAATATCTCCAGCATCGTGGGGAGGATGTGTTTTGCAACTGACTGCAAGAATCGTGGTGGAGCTGGGTCATTTGGGGAGCCGGATTTAACAAGTAGCATTATTGATTCCAGAGAGAATAGGTCTAGTGGGGGTATGAAGGCAAAAGTCCTCGATTTTAAAGGGGGTGCCTGAAGTTCGGGGTTAGGAGTGGGGGGGGTATTGGGGAGAGGGGTTGAGGTTTGTGAAAAAGTGGCGTATATATTTTGAATTTTATTGTAGAAAAATTATCCTAGGTCATCGCATCTAGCCTGTGAGTTGGGGGAAATAGGGGTTCTTTCTGGTGGTTTAAGGAGGGAGTTAGCTATTCTGTAGATTTCTCTGGGTTTGGATGCGGCAGCAGTGATCTTATTTTCGTAAAAAAGGGCTTGTGCTGTTCTTATTTCGTGTTTATAAGTTCTAATCGCGGCCCTATGGGCTGCTTTCCTGGGGAGAGAATAGTCGAGGCAGAATCTGAAAATTTGAATGAATAATTATCGCGACTCCACCTCCGACTTTCCCAACTGGATGGTCTGAGCATAGAATATAATAAGGGTCGGGAATTGCCGCTAATATGTCAGGTGAAGAGTCAGAGGAAAGCCATGTTTCAGTGAGAAACAGCACGGTGGGCTTAACAGTATCCAAAAATGTAAAAAGTTCAAGCTGATGCTTAACTAAAGAGCGAGTATTAAGAAGATAGGCTGACACGGTCGTGGGGGCGGGCTGGGCCAGGGGTGGCTGGCGAGGCACAAATGTTGTGGCATAGGACAAGGGATATGTCGGCTGACCAACTGGGAGTAGGAGGGACGCGATGGGGCTTGGGTTTAGGATACCGGTATCTTTAATACGTAGGAGAGTATGGCCAGAAATAACCCAGTTGCTCCAAAGTGCAACTAGTTCTTGGGAGGAATATGCATAAAAATGACCCGGCCGGCCACGGACGGGCGCAGAAGGGCTTGCCTTTGGTGCGCCGCCGGCACGCCGCCTGTGCGCATGGGCAAGGAATTTAATAGATCTGGGTGCACAGAGGCTAGAGCGCCGACCCAACAGGAAGTGAGGCTGAGCTCCCCGGAAGCCCTCCAAACAATCGGCACTCAGCCGCGTCGGACCGGGGCTAGGGGATAAATGAGGTAAGCACCAATAGAAAGATGTGAATTAAAAATTACAATTCCTCACAAGTAAAGTCATAAAGCAAACATAAACAGCCGCACGAGCAGCTAGCGTCACCCCTCTGCCACTGGAAACTGATTGCGTCTGCGGCACGTGCGCATGGGCAAGGAATTAAATAGATCTGGGTGCGCAGAGGCTAGAGCGCCGACCCAACAGGAAGTGAGGCTGAGCTCCCCGGAAGCCCTCCAAATAATCGGCACTCAGCCGCATCGGACCGGGGTTAGGGGATAAATGAGGTAAGCACCAATGAAAAGCTGTGAATTAAAAATTACAATTCCTCACAATAAAGTCATAAAACAAACATAAACAGCCGCACGAGCAGCTGGCGTCATCCCTCTGCCACTGGAAACTGACCGCGGTCCTGTACTGCGGCGAATGTATGACATTGTTCTGCATTCTGTCCATCAATTGTTATTTTTGCATTTGTCACCCTGAGTGGGACGGGTATGCCCAGGAACGGGTCCCATGCTCTCCATGCCACTGGAATCAAGCTATTCTGACTGATGAGTGGTGAAACCCTGAAACCGGTCCTAGGATGCTTGTTTTCAATCCAGGGAGGGCCTGGTCTGGCAGTTCGGGCTCGACTGCTCACATTGGGCAAAGGGTCAAGACTGATTTGCATATTGCTGGGTTCAAACTGGAATTACATGGTGAATGTATGACATTGTTCTGCATTCTGTCTATCAATTGTGTTTTTTTCATATATATATATATATTACAAGCAGCCTGGCCGCATTTCAAACCAGTTGGAATCCTTTGTTCGGCAAAGAGCAACGGCGGCCCGCCCCCTGCGAATCATTTCAGAAGATTGCAGCACAACATCGGAAGTTTTGGTTAAAGTCGGAGGACTCGCACCAGTAACAACTGAGTGCAGTGAGCAACAACACGATATTTGAGCAGGTTGGGAGGTGCTGGATGTGTCAGTACGGGGTTTCAGTTTAGTGATTAAACGGCCCCTCTTTCATATATTTGGAAACTTTAAGTGTGGTGTAATGTCTGACAAACGTGAAAGGGAGAAGGCAGTGGAAGAACTGTTCCTCAATCTGCCGAAAGTGGTGCAGGGAGGAAGTGCCAGTAAACCGGCAGACAATGGCAATAACAGTGATGTTAAAAATCTAATTAAAGCGTTGGAGAAAAACAGCCGCAGTGAGTTAACTAAGTGGTGGGACATAAGATCATTAGAAAAGTACCATGAAGTCGGCAGAATCCCACGAGGCCTGCGGATAATGTTGGTGCTGAGTTTCGATAGCCCAAGCCCACTTCTATTGAAGGAGTGGGCTGAAAGCAATTTGGAGGCTTCTATGAGACTGGTTTGCCTATTAGTAAAGTATGCCAGGATAGATCGCGAAAAGAACTTGGAGGAAATGTAATGCATTAACAACGAACTGAGCAAACCTGAATTCATTAATGACAAGGAGTTTACTGAAAAAAGCACAAGAGAAATGAAGGAACGCTCGCGGAAACAGGAGGAAACCATTGAGACCAGGAAAGCGTTTGCAGTGAATTTGTTAAACAAGCTCCAAAGTCAAGAAATGCCGAGTCGGTAGTTAGTGACTCCAGCTTGTCTCCCTCCATCGGATGCTAGCTTAGCCCCTAGTGAAACGGAAAATGAAGATAGTACCCCTGGTACAAAGCGAGGGGATTTGGGGCAGCTAACATTAGCAGAGGAAATAGAATACATCAGGATGCAGAGAAAACAAACATTTCGCCCGAGGAATCAAAACGCCTCAACAGACAAAGGCGGAATGCAAGGAGGCGAGAGCGGCGCAAATGTTTCCGCAGCAAGGGGAAGGAAGCAGAAAAATCGGTACTGGACGAAGAAAAATTAATATATGATAACACAATTATAAGTCTTGTGGATACCGTTCTTGACCAGGCTGAGAAACAACTGCTATCCTTGGGACTGTCCTTTTGCCCTGAAAGCAACTTCGGCTACTGCAGCACTCATATAGACATATTTAAATTCATCAGAAAGATAATTAAGAAAGTATTTTACAATCAAAAATAATCTCAAACATAAAAAAGACCTAGAAAGTAGAAATCCTGTGGCTCAGTGTGGTCTACAGGCAAAGGACATCACACTGATGCAAATGTTACATGATCTGAGAGAAAATGAAAGCAGTGCGAGCAGTTCTCAAGAAGCAGCTGAGGCCGAAGGGGTGAAAATACCATGCACTGATTGCAGTCATTCAAACCAACTTCTACGGTCATCCCTAATATGCCACGTGATGCTATTGACATTTACCATGACCGCATCATTGAGGAAATTAAAAAGTTGCAGCATACCACTAAAATGCACCAAAGGCCACCCAGCAAACAAATGGAGCAATACTCCAACCTTATAAAAAAACTTAAGAACAACAACACTATCGTGATTAATCAATCCCATAAAGGAGGGAACGTTGTTCTCCGAGATAAAAAAGCATATCTTAAAAAGGCCTATCTTTACCTCAATGATGAGCAATGTTACATAAAAATCAATATGGCGTCAGTGCACACGATTCAGAAAGCGTATAAAGATGACTTGAGCGAATGGAAAAGGGAGGGGCTCATTTCCAAGGATGAACACAAATTTCTCAGCAATGATCTCCCTATCCTCCCCAATATCTATTTCATACCGAAGGTACACAAAAATGAAACACCAGTTCCGGGAAGACCGATTGTGTCCTCTATAAAAAGTACCTTTGAGAATACCTCAAAATATATTGATTTTTCTCTCCAGGAATTTGTTACAGGTTTGACGGCCTACATCAAAGACACTACAGAGTTTTTACATCTGTTGATTGACTGTGATTGGTCTAATGATTTTCTGTTTTTAACAATGTACATATCTGCACTTTATACCAGTATTGCCCATGCTGATGGCATAAGATCTGTGCAATTCTTTTTAGAAAAAAAGACCCATTGAAATGTATTGCCACAACCAAATGATAATCAAGATGATTGATAGATGTCTCCATAACAATGTTTTAATGGTTGACAACTCTGTCTTCAAACAATTAAGAGGTGTGGCTATGGGGGCCTGTTTCTCCCCCAGCTACGCGGGGCTCCACGTTGGTTGGTGGGAGGAACATTTTCTCAAGGTACAACATGCCATGCACACATTGTTAAGTACTGGCGTTACAATGATGACGTGTTCATTGTTTGGCGTGGGACTAAGGAACAGGCACATGATTTTGTTGAGAGCATTAATGATAACGAGGTAAACCTCCATTTTACTGCCAACATAGACAGCAATATAACTAATTTCCTTGACGTTCAAGTCTAAATAATGGATGTGAAAATTGAAACATCCCTTTATAGGAAATCTACATCAGGAAATACCATATTGCATGCAGGGAGTTTTCATCCCCAACATACCACAGCTAGTATCCCGTATGGGGAATTCCTACAGATCCACAGGGCATGCAGTACTTCTGAGGCTAGATGATTTCATCAACAGGAAGCTAAAAAAAGATTAGAAGCGAGAGGGTATAACTCTAGTCGCCTAGATACAGCTATGAACAAAGCGAATGCCCTCAATCGCCTTTCCCTTTTGGATCCCAATAGAAATTAGCACATGGGTGAGACCAGCACTACTAACTCGGGGGATATAAGATTGATTACGGGTTACAGTAGACAGGCCAGACAAATTAAGAAAATTGTCAAAAGAGAATGGCCTATTATTCTTACTGACCAAGTAATCAAGGAGGTGGTCTCTATGACTCCAATAGTTACATTTAAGAGAGCTTACTCCATGTGCAATGAACTAGTGTCGAGCTGCCCAGAGACCAGGCATACTGAAAAGTGGTTGTCCCCACACAAAGGTTTCTTCAAATGTAGCTTGTGCCGAGCTTGTAAATTCGCCATAAATGTGACACCATATTTGACACCCTTTTCCAACACTCCTATTGCTCTCAAAGCGCATTACACCTGCCGTACCGAATTTGCTGTGTACGTTTTGAAATGCAGTTGTAACATGTATTACGTAGGCAGCACTATGTTACAAGCCCACGTACGGATATTGCAACACTTGAGAGCAATTGTAAACTCTGACCCTGCTTAACCGGTTGCCCGGCATTTGTCATTGACGTGGTGGCACCCAGTAAGAGAGGGGGCAACAGGGAAAAATGTTTACGTCAACTGGAGTCAAGATACATAGTCAATTTAGACTGTAAGGCACCATTGGGGGTGAATCTAGGGGTAGACCTTTACAATTGTTTGTGAATGGGGACCTTATGTTGAGTCAATTTCATGTGTTTTAGCTCAGTTGTAGTGCATTATATAGTATAAGCTGAATTGTTTCTGAATCCTTGCCTTGATTTTCCATGATGGAACCCACTAGATTATGTACTTTTGAGGATGCTCTTTGTCTTCCACCATGGGTTAACATCCTCGACTGTTCATGGTTGTATGTATATACCATTTATGAATCTTCAGCCCTTTTGGTTCTATTTGAAAAGATTGCTCTATATTCCTAGTCACATATAACATATACATCATGTACCAGCAACTTTCATCTGAAAGTGAAGCATATACATTATACTTGTAATTAGAAGAAGCATATCTACACAACATTGCAAACTAGTGGTTCCGCTGTCTTGTCTCTACTTTTATATTTTGTATTTAGTATTTTTCAGTATTCACCCACTTTTTTGCACATTATGTTTTGCACTGTGGTATCACACACATTATTATATAGGACACTATATAAGTTGTTTCACAAAGTGGCGCCATAGGAGTTTTTGGCAAATAAGTATAGGAGATGAATAACTGAGCCATTCAAGATAGAGTTGTCCCATATACGATATAAAAGTATTTTTCTTTTTAGGTTTATTGTTATCTATATTCTTATGCGTCTTTGCACAGTTATTATTACCTGTACGTGACGATCCAACTCAAGCGTATTTACACGTATTCATTTTTGCACTAGTGATCAGGATTGTCCTGATTGGCAGGTTGCTGGAGGAATTGGTTATTCGAGTATTTTCATTGTATTGGTACGATTAATGTCGCATTGGCACTTGTGTCCATTTCTGCGTTTTTTTGCACATGTAATACTTTGCACAAATATATTATGATCAATCCATGTTCGCCCATCGTTCATAGAGCATGGCTCTTATTATCTTCCCTTTATTAGCATTTTAATAGCAAACAGTGGCCTTACTAACATCATTTATGCAAGATAAATCAAATGTATTTGTATAGTTATATATGGTTTTAACCCCTTAATTGCTCGCACGTTCAGCGGCCGACGGCACCACTACCTCCATAGTGCTGCCGACGGCCGTTGAACGTTCGAACCTCACCTGCACAATGGAACGTCCAGCACTGGAGCTGGACGTTCCATAGCTTCTATGAGGTTAAATTGCCTTTTGTGATACATCCAATTGTTTTTATTTAGGCACTTTGCACTTTTTGTATATATATCAGCAATCAATGCAATGGTCATTTTGTTATGCGACATTTGAAAGGAAATAATGACATTATTTATTGTGTGGCGAAAGTCGAACTTTTGTTTGACACCTGGACAGTTTTACAGTATATTTTATGCAATGCCCATATTTGCATTTACAAAATGATTTTGGACTACATTGTAAGATGGCTCTCTCCGTTTCGCAATAGAGTACAACCAAATGAGTCTGTTCTCTATGTCTATACCTTGTACTCTGTTGGCACCAAATGGGTGTTTAAATTCAATGATTATGCCTCCCCGTTCGTTGAGTGAGCAAGGACACAGCCCCGTGTCCGAAACGCGTCTGAGGCATGCACCGCTCCACTATTATATTGTAAAATAAAATAGAAACTGACACCAGTGTATTTTTGAGCCCGTGTTCCTATTTGTGCGGCGAGGCACTTGGGAAGAGTGGAGTCGAAGAGTGGAGTCGATATATATATATATATATATATATATATATATATATATTACCTACTGGCGGTCGCCAGTAGGTATATATAGTTAGGATTTTTTCTCTATGGGTTTTTTGAAAATTCTATGTCTAATAACTTTGCCGTTTGTGGACGGAATTGGCTGAAATTTTCAGGAAAATGGCACATTTTGTTTCTGAGCAGCCTTTTAAAATTTGGGGGGGGTTCGTCAAGGGGGGGCCGAGAAAAAAGGGGGGTCCCAAAACGCGTTTTTCCCATGTTAATTTCCATAGGGCGGTTGGCCTCACTTTTAGCCCGAACGGCTGAATGGATTTGCACGAAACTTGGCAAAATTGTAGGGACTGGTAGCCCGATGTGCCTTTTGTAGGTCTCAATATATGTGCTCCAGTGGATTTTGAGAAATTAACGTTTAAAAAAAGATATATATCTGTAAGCGCGGACCAGGCAGCGGTCTGGTTCGCGGACTTTTCGCGCAACGGAGCTTTGTGAAGCGAAGCTGATTGGTTCTCCGGCGTCTGTCAACATTCCAAACAGTCCGTAGCGGCCGCCATCTTGTCTCTCGGTAGGATCTAGAGAGAAGAGGAGGCGAAAGCGAAGGGGCAAATGACCATAAGGGGGAATAGTAGATCCTCGCTGACCCCCTAGGTTTGATGTGGAGGTTTTAAAAGGGCCCCGCGGGGCAAAAAAAATAATAATAATAATAATCGAACGGCTGAATGGATTTGCACGAAACTTGGCAAAATTGTAGGGACTGGTAGCCCGATGTGCCTTTGCTAGGTCTCAATATATGTGCTCCAGTGGATTTTGAGAAATTAACGTTCAAAAAAAGATATATATCTGTAACAGCGCTCCGCTTCGCGTACTTTTCGCGTTACGGAGGTTTGCGAAGCTGATTGGTTTTTCGGCGTCTGTAAACATTCCAAACAGTCCGTAGCGGCCGCCATCTTGTCTCTCGGTAGGATCGAGAGACAAGAGGAGGCCAAAGCGAAGGGGCAAATGACCATAAGGGGGCATAGTAGATCGTCCTTGACCCCCTAGGTTTGATGTGGAGGCTTTGAAAGGTTCTCGCAGGGCAAAAAAATATATACAGTTTTTTTAGTTTTTTTGCGTGGAGTGCGCTCGGTTCGCGAACCGGGAAGCGTTCTGGGGAGCGTACTTTCTTGAAAATTAGTGAAAAAAGTTAGAGTACAATAATAATTGTGAGTGATCAGATGTAGGGTAGCTCTGAGAAGAGCTTTTGGGTTTATGGTACATTTAGGTACTTATAAGTAGGTACCAATGCACATTCTTAAATTCAGAGTGAAAACTCTGTTGCCCTCATCTGAGAAGTGAACTCCATCTCCTCTGTAGATATCTTGCATGTAGTAACGCAAGTTATTGTTGTACAGGGAGCCCATTCCATGGTCTCTCATGTAAGCTGAAACAGATTTGTTTACATGCTTCCTCGATTTCTCAATTTGTGGACAAAATTGGTTCGACCACCTCCATTTCTGTCTTTGGCATATATTTGAATATACCAAGGCAGTCTGAGGAAAAAGTGCCATCAATTGCTCAAAGGTGTCCTTTAAAAGCATTTCCAGACCTACCCCAGTCAAAGTGCCCAAATCATTACCTCCACAGTGCACAATTAACAGGTCAGGTTTTGGCAAATGCATAAAGGTTTTCACCAATGGTATCAATTGGTGACATTTTAATCCTCTGTGGCCAAACCACTTAATTTCCACATCTTGTAAATTGAGGTTAGGTAAATTCCTGTTTTCAGCGTACCTTTGAGCCCAATAGATGTAGCTATGTCCAACAATCCAGACAGAAAACATGGCGAGAGAAGGTTCTCCTGCAGTCAGATGAAGTGTGGCAATGAAATGGCAGTTGAAAAAATGAGAGTGTAAAATGAAAAAAACTGAGGAGTTTCTGTGTTAATGAAGCAGTAAGAGTGATTGGTGGATTTTGATTGCTGAAAACAGAAAGTTAGTGTGCATGGATGAGTTCGTTGAAAGATGTATTTTGAGTGGCGAAGAAAAAATCAATAAATGAAAGAATGCTTTGGATATGCAGGTGCACTGAGAGTTCAGAGTTCAATTGCAACATTGTTGTGTGAGAGGTCTTGCAAGAGGTGGTTGCTATGCAGAAAAAGCAGAGAGGGGGCAGAGGGGGGAAGGGTTTTGCTTTGAAAAAAAGTGAGGGAAGAGTTTTGATTGGGTGACATGAGAGATCTGTGTGAGGAATTACAGCATTTCTGTGCTTTTGATAGCTGCAGACTCTGGAGTGCATACCTTTTGCTCTGCTGAAGACAAATTGGTGTGTTTCTGAGACTGTTTTGAAACTGAAAGTACTTGCTAAGGTGAGAAAAAATTTCTTTCATTTAGATAGAAAATAGTGTGCTTTAAGGAGAAAATTATGAAGAAAGTTGTGTTTTTCAAATGTTGCTTTGTCTCAAGTGTTTCACAAATAGATTTTGTTTGTTTGAGAAATTGTAATTGGAGAAAATGTGAAGTATTAGTACTGACAGGGCTTTTATGTGCATAGGAGCTGTGGAGTGTTTTCAAATTATGACTTGTAAATCGTTTTTGAGAAAAAGCAATGGTTTTAATATTGATGAGAAGGATATAATGGTGTCTGCTTCTTTATAAGGTAATTGAGAGTCTTTCCCATTTCAATGTAAGAAGTTTGTCTGTGGAGCAAATTGCTTGTAAATATGCTCCCACCTGTGCATGGCAAATTTAGATTTTGAATGTTTCCGTTACATAGGCATGTTAAAGGTGACTGAAACATGCTGCAAAGGCAATCAAAAAATGCTTTTATGTGTCTTAAGGACATTTTAAGTCATTTCCCCATGTGCAGTGTTTTCAAATTATGAGTTGAAAATCGTTTTTGAGGTAAAGGAATGTTTTCAAAATTTATGTGCACCATATGACCCCAAATTTTTTTTTCAGGGGTGCAGCAGGGTGTTCTTGAGATACCCCTGCACCGTCGGAAAAATTCGTAATTTGCGATGAGGTAATTGCTAATCGCAAATTGCACCTTCATTCCTATGGGCCTCCTGCTGCATGGAAATGAATGGGTAATCTTGCTGAAATGCAAAGTCGAATCTGTATTTAAAAGGGTCTGCACCTCTGTACGGGTGTTCGCTATGTGAAGCACGAAAGTTTCACGGGCCGAACTCAAGGCCACCTCTCTCTGAGACAAAAGAGCTCTTATTCTTGCCATGCTGTTGAAATGTGCTCCCAAGGTTGGTATTTGTGGCCAGATTGAAAACTCCCTATGTTCATGTGTGGGAGGAAATAGAACATTTCTGCAACAAATAACCCGTTCATTTACTGTTACGATAAAATGAATACTTTTAATTAACCCAGAACAATCTTCATTATTGAGCATCAAATAACTACCATTTTCCAAGAACTTGAACGTGGGGATGATAGCAGGAACTGGCGTGCCTTGCAACACGCAAGCCATATTTGGTCGGTGTTTGTTGCATGAACCGTGTAACTGTCTGTGCCTACACATTAGTGAATGATCTGGCGTCTCAGTGCATTCCTCTCCATTCAGATAAAGTTCTTGATCATCTTTGAAAATCTGTATGTGTATGGAAGCGACCAGACTTGATGAAGAAAACCACTACCTAAAGGTTAATAACGACCTATTGGTATATATTTCATACAATTTGAAAACTTATATAAAGCAAAAGGCAGCGTTATTAAACCGTGGATAAGGCACGTTGCCAAAGCAGTCAACCTTTTGGATTTATACTGGAAATGTTAAAGGAAGAATTACGGAGTAGGGCCTGTAAATCTTTAATAGACAACGAGTAAAATTACTCCAACCATCGTATTCCTCTAACTCCGGGATAGTAGGGGTGTTTAATTTTTTAGAAGTAGCCAATCCAAAGCATTTGGTCTGGGAAATTGTTTCATTCACAAACAACATATGTTTTGGGATGAGACATGCACGGTGGAAAGCCTCAGTGCCTTGTACCTGCCAGGTTCGTGAACCCCAAACTGATGTAGATCCTGGATATTTTTACTCTGTATTACGTTAGCATGGTCTCATTACTGGTTTAAACGCCATTTTTCCTTTTTTGTAACTTCTGCACACGACACTTAGTTGTTGCTTTAGCTTTCAGCCTACCTGCGTCAAGATCTATGCCTGCTTCAAGCAGGTGCAGGGTTTTGATGTAGCTTTGTCCTATCTGATTGTAAATGCGGCACACCGTGGGTGGCAGAGCAGCGGTGCACGTTAACTGGTGCATCCCTGGGGATGTGCTAGTTAATATAAATCTGTCCCTTTACATTTAATTATGTGCAGGGGACACAGAGTAGGTGAGGTTTATCCAAGGTTAAGAAGAGATGAGTCCTGTTCAGTGAAAAATTGGAGATAGGCTTCAGTATATTATATACTTAAGTAGTGTGTTAAGTTTTTGATGACTGTTATTAATTTACTGTTGGGTAATAGTGGTTAATAACATTTTTTATTATATTTTACCACAGATTCAACTGCACATTATTTCAAGATTTTAGGATGCCTAGCAAAGAAAGAGTAAGAAAGGCTGGAAAACGTCAAAGACAGCAGGAGCATGGAATATTGCAGCAGTCCTCTAACAAAAAGATTTGTCAAGTCACCAAGAAAGCACCGGGTAAGAGTCGAAAAACAGTCATAAGAAATATGTGTAGTAAAAAAAATATTACTACAGAAAATGTTTCACTCCAGAAAAGGAGACCGAATTCAAATGGTAAGGAAAGGCCAATGAGAAATGTTACTGCTAGAGTAAGAGATAACTCTATGCATGAAAGTAGAAGGAAACAACAGTTTAGGGATATTCGTAAACGAATGTTCCGCAACAGGATAATTGGGAATTTGTTAAAAAATATTAAGAAAGGTCAGCAGAAAGTGGTTTTTTATAAGAGAAAAAAAATAGTTGAGAAAGTTATTGATCAGGCATTTGAATTTAAACGTAAGTTATTTATTTTGACAATCAATAGAATTAGGAAGCTAAACAAGGTAATTTATGATTTCAAAAGAAATAGTAGATGGAAGAGAATAGTTAATCGTAGTAATTTTTGTGAAGTTTTTTCTGGAGAATGGATGCATAGTTCAAGCTCTGAGGCATTTTTTAATGAGGAGAGTTATTTCCAGGATAATGATTTGGTGCATGCAGTTGACACCAGTGGTCGAGCTTATGAAGTGAAAGATGGTTGTCCAGTTGAAAAAGAAAAACTTGTGAGAACAGAGATAGAAGAGGTGTTAGGTAATGAGGTTTTAGGGAGACGTCCTAAGGGTCCTGTGTACACCTGGAAGTGTAGTAGTATTTGCAGTGTACGACAGGATTCCATCAATTTGCTTTGTGATTTTATACGGTCATTTAGTAAGAAAAGTTTGAAGCAGAAAATGAAGTTGTTGCAAGAATTAGATCCTTGCAGAGTGAGAGAAGTGATAGGTTTGCATGGTCATTCACTGGCTTGTCTTTCCAGGAGAGTATGCCAGAGTGTTTTTCATCATTTCAGGATGCTAGCAGTGCATCATAATAAAGTGAGGAAATTAGTTAGAATGTTGTATTATGCTAAGAGTCCAGCAATTATGCTAAAACAATTATGCGCTGCTCTTTTGCATGGTTCTGAAATAGATGTGAAGAATATATGTGAAGAAATTGAGTTTTGTTACTTTGGAAGTAAAGAGGAGAATGTTGAAATTGACCAAGAAGAAGAGAGTAATGTGGAAGATAGTGTACAGGTTTCCAGTACAGATAATTTCCAGAGGGAAATTGCGACGTTTGAGGTGAAATCAAGTGAGAGGCCAAATTTCACTTGTGTGTGTTGTCGACGCACTTATTATAAGAATCAGACTAAGTTAGTGGATTTATATGGAAAAAGTGAAAGGGAAAATAATAGTGAATGGAAGGATTTTACAACATACTTGATGGTAGAAAATTGTTTTGATTTGGGATTGGATCAACGTGTGTGTACTTATTGTTGTAACAAATTAAATCAAAACCAGATGCCTGCTAGAGCAGTTCATAATAATCTGGAATTGGTTGAAATTCCTTCTGAATTGAAGGATTTAAATACTTATGAATCTATTTTGATTCAAAGTATCCATCACTTTCAGGCTATTGTAAGAATGGAGCCAAAGACAGGGAAATTGCCTCCATCAGATTTACAGAGAGGATTAAAGGGAAGAGTTGTTTATTTGCCTCTAGATTTGAAGAAAAACATTAACACAATTGGAGTAGAAAAAGTGGAAGAGGAACCTCTGGTTATCTTAGTTAATGGGGTTCCGACAAAGAATAAGAAAATATGGCAAGATTTAGTAGATGTTAGGAAAGTCAAAAGGGCAACATTGTATTTGAAAAAATATAATAAATACTATAAAAATGTATATGTTGCAGAAGAGGAAGTAAGTGAGGAAGAGGATAGCGATTTGTGTGCTGGTCAAATTGAGAAAGTAGAACCCTGTACTAGTGAAGAAATATATGAACATTATAGTGTTCATCCTTTGCATTCCAAGGAAGTCATGGGGAATGCTATTGAGTTGTTTCAAATGAAACAAGCGAAAGGGAGTCCCATTAGTGTTTGGGAGGAAAGTTTGGAAGCTCGGTGTTTCCCACAGCTTTTTCCAACAGGTCAGGGAGGAAGATATGATGAGCGACCTCATCAAATTCCTGCTTCTGAATACCGGACTTTGCGATTGTATGCAGGAGATCCTAGGTTTCGACAATGCATTCCTTATTTGTTTCATCTCCTGTTTGAAAGCGATCTGTCTGGACTGTCATATGCAGTGAACCACATCTTGAAAAGTGGTATACACATGCAAAACATCTCGGCAAGTGACTTTATGGATAAAGTCAATGTCCAAGACAGTATTTTGGATTCTCACCTGATTAATCTCATGGCGTGTCAGCGTGGTACTAATGAGTACTGGTACCGTCGTCATGGTGATTTAAAATGTATGCTGAGGAACTTAGGAACTCCCACATGGTTCCTCACTTTGAGCTGTGCTGAGTATGGCTGGGAAGACTTACTTGAATTTCTACGAGAGGCAAATGCTAACGTAGAAAACATCGAATTCAAGACACCCGGAGAACTGTGCTCTTTGGATCCAGTCAATGTATGTAGGTACTTCAATCATAGATTTGAAGGTATGATGTCTTTCATCATGAATAAGAAGAATCCACCTCTTGGAGAGGTGTTGGATTTCTTCTGGAGGAAGGAGTACCAAGCAAGAGGTGCTCCTCATATACATATGTTGCTGTGGATCAAGGATGCACCTAAATTTGGAACGGATGCAGACGACTCAGTGATGAGTTTCATAGAACAGTATTCTACGTGTGCTGTTCCAAACGCAAAGGAGAAAAAAAGCCTAAGAGAAAAAGTTCTACGTTTCCAAAGCCATCGATGTGGAAAGTACTGTCGTCGTAAATTCCGGAACAAAGACAAGTTCTACACCAAATGTCGTTTCGGCTTTCCACGATCGGTGATTTCTAAAGGAAGAGTGAACAGTTTGATGTCTTCGCTGCGACATAATGTGATGAAGAAATCACCTAAAAACACATACAATTTGAAGAGGAACGAAGAGTCTAAGTACATCAACGACTACAACCCGGTGATTTTGTCCATGTGGAATGCTAACATGGATATACAGTTTGTGGCTGATAACTGTATGGCTGTGGCTAGGTATGTGACATCTTACATCACCAAAAAAGAGAAGACAGAATTGAAGGATATGTGGGAGGACATTTCCCATGAAAAGAGCCTCAGCAAGAAGTTGTACAGTTTCAGTCTGAAGATGTTGTCGCATCGAGAAATCGGAGCTTACGAATGTTCTGACCGGTTGTCTTCAGCAAGTCTCTATGCCAAGTCCAGGAGTATCGTTTGGGCGAGTGTTGGTCTTGCTGCAACGCGTAATCGAGTTCTGAAACCTGTGCGGGAAATTGAGTATTTGGCGGAAAAGGAGCCAAACAGTACCGACATTTTGAAGAGCAACATGTTGGATACATATTATCCAAATCGAAGCAGTCACCTCGAGAATGTTTGTCTGTATGAGGTTCTGCAAAATTACATATTCAAGAGGAACATCAAAGAAGATACTGAGATACTGAGAAAGGAGTGTATGCTGTAATAGGAAGTGAGGGATGTCTGGTCAAGCAAAGAAAATGCCACTTGATAAACCATCGAAAATTGAGTGGCGAATCTCGTGAAAAAAAGGAGTTTTTCTATTTAGCACTTTTGCAACTTTTTAAGCCTTGGCGTGCAGAAGAGGAACTGCTTGGAGATTTCCTCTGTTACGAAGACTCTTTCAATGCTGCCAAGGAGACCATAGAATGTCCTGCTTTTCCCAAATATGTAGAAATGTTGAATGTGGAAATTGAGCAGGAAGCAACGATTGCAGCCGAGATTGCCAGAGACAGTTCTCAGGACAGTCAGAGTTCTGCTTCATTGAGTCAGGATCCACTAGGAGGACCTCTTATCGAAAATGAAGCTGCCACTGCTATGAATGAAGTGGAAAGAGCCATGGCACATGCTCAGGAGGATGCGGTTAACTTAGAAGAGTTGGAAAGACAACTCAACGTTGAGCAGAGGAAAATATATGACGAACTTACCATGCAAATTGATCATGGATTAAGTCATGATAAGAAAGAGTGCTCATGTACGTCGTTGAAGCCTGTCCGACTGTACGTGAGTGGAGAAGCGGGAACTGGAAAAAGTTTCCTTATTAAAGCAATTTCATGTTATTTGCAGGAAAGGACAGAGTCATCGCTGTCTTGTGTTGTCACCGCTCCAACTGGACTGGCAGCACATAACATTAAAGGGATTACTTTACATCGTTTACTGATGCTGCCAGTGGAGCATGACAACAAATTAGAATATCACAAGCTATCTGGAGATGCTTGTTTTGAAGTTTCAAGAGTCTTGAGGAAAATGAAACTTCTTATCATTGACGAAGTAAGCATGGTTTCCAATGTTATGCTTGCCTTTGTGCATTTGAGAATGCAAGAAGTTCTCAAAACAGAGTATGATGTGTTATTTGGTGGCAAACACATCATTGTTTTTGGAGATCTTCTGCAGCTGACACCAGTGAAAGGGCAACCTGTGTTCAAAATGCTCACTCATGAAGATACCAGGAAGTGCTTAGGGAGTATTGGCAACGTCAATATATGGTTAAACTTCAATTATGCTGAACTGCATGAAAATATGCGTCAGGCAAAGGATGAAGTTTACAAGACTATTCTACAAGATGTTAGAATTGGAAAAGTGACCGAGCATGGGAAAGAAGCTTTACATGCACGATTACTGACAAATTTATATCCAGACGAAGATGTTGTGCCTGAGAATATTTTTCAGAAAGTTACTGAGAAAAAATCTGGAATATGTTTGATGCCAACTCTTGCAGAATGTGCCAAATTCAACAACAAAATGTTGCATTTAGAAAAGCAAGAGATTGTGAAATTGGAAGCTATTGACAGAGTAGAGCATATGGGATCAACAATTATTTTGTCTGAGAATCTGAAAACAAAATTGGATTCATTAGAGAAGAGTATATCTAAAACTGCGGGTTTTGAAAAGACTCTGAATGTGTGCTTGAACTGCCGTATAATTTTAAGAAGGAATTTACATGTTGAAAGAGGTCTGGTAAATGGATCAATGGGTAATGTTGTTGATTTTGTGAAATACAGAAATAGAGATTAAATTTGATGGCATTGAGGAAGTACAGCTAATTGCTCGTTGTTCTGCTAGATTTTTGCTTGTAAAAGACTTATATGTTCGTCGTAAGCAGTTTCCTGTTTGCTTGGCATATGCGGTGACAATCCATAAATCGCAAGGTTTAAGTGTAGACTGTGCATTGGTGAATATTGGCAGTTCTGTGTTCAAGGAGGGTATGGCATATGTGGCATTGTCACGAGTTAGGACTTTATCGGGATTGTACTTGATTGAGTGTGATGTCACAAACATTTGTGCGGATCTAGATTGTGTTAAGGAATACAATAGGTTGAGAAGAGAGTATGCGCCACATTTGCCTCAGTATCCTTTGTTTGAGAAACGTGTGGTAGGCCGGAAACGAAGAAATGTGACCAATACTGGGGAGGTTGTAGCAAAAAGACGAAAAGTTGATGAACCTGAAATTATAAGCAGAAACAAAAAGGATTCTGTTGAAGATGTTGTTGGTTTTCAATTTGAAAACAGTTCTGGTGTCAACTGCTATGCTAATGTAGTGGTTAATGTTGTCTTTTCTCTAGAAACTTTAAAAGAACAGATTGTGGTCAATTCGGATCAAAGATTTTGCAGTTTGTTAAATTCTGTGTTAGAGAAATGTAGCACTGATAGAACAAACATAGAAAGTGTGTCTGAAATTCGAAATCTGTTAGACAGATGTTCAGGCCAAACACAATTCTCTCAAAATAGTCAGCAAGATTGTCAGGAGTTTTTAATGTATATGCTTGATGTATTGCATGATGAAGGTGTAGATGTAGATCACCTGTTTGGGCTTTCTTATCAATGGCAGCATGACTGCGAGAACTGTAGGGTATCAGCTACTACTAGTGTAGACTCAGAAAGATTTATATATTTAACTTTGCCAGACAGTAAATCAGTCTCTTTTAATAAGCTAGTAAAAGCCGCTGATCACAACATGGAGTGTAGCCAATGTAAATCTGAAATGATGTCCACTTTATTTATACGAACATATGGCCAGTATGTCATTTTAATGTTCCAACGATGTAGGCCTGATGGAACAAAATTGACAACTTTAATTAAAAATTTTGTGGCTTCACAGTTGTCAATATCAGGAAGGACTTTTGTAACTGTAGCAATTATATATCATGATGGTCCTTCAATAACATCAGGACATTATACAGCTTATTTAAAGTGTAGAAATGGCTGGTCATTCTGCAATGATTCTGTTTTAATTTTCAAAAAAAAATTGCCATATGACCTTAAAAACTCTTACCTGGTGTTTTTAAAACCAAAATTTTAGGGAAAGAATCTCGGGATGTGCTCTGAGGAATTTCAAGAAGTTCTCATGGCTCCTACACTATTTGGCCTTGAGGATAAGTGTAGTACAGAGACATAACTTTTTACCATAACACTGGACGTTATTGAGAAATACGTGCACTGTGAATGAGTTCAGAAAAACTATTTCTTTTTATAAGCTAATTGAAGCAGCGAATCAAAACATGGAGTAGAGGGAATGTAAGTCTGCAATGCTGTCTACTGTTTTACATTGCTTTGTGATTAAAAGTGATGTAGAGAATTAAATAATTGTACTAGTCATAAAGGTAGTGTAAGTCTGCTTCATAGTAAGCAGTATCAGTGTGATAGGAAATGTAGAACATGATTGAGCAAGAAGGGGAAGATATTACTAGTCCAGGATTGTGTAAATGATCTTCAACATTTTAATTCTGAAAGTTGCGGAAATGCGAAAAGACGGGATTGGCTTACAAGAAATCCAAGAGTTATACATGGCTCTGACACGATTTGGCCTTGTGGAATCGTGTGGTAGAGAGCGAGAAGTCATTTATTGTATGTAACATGTTTTTGAAAACGATGGAGGTTTTCTTTGAGAAAGTGGCGGGTTGAAAGTAATAACAGCACAACAGAGTGTAAGCTGTTCATAGGACATCCTTGGCAGTCATGGAAAGTAAGTTAACTTTAAGGAGTTCTGAATTCTGATTTGTAATGTATGGGTTTTTTAAACACAATCATTTTGATTGTGTTTTTTTTTCCCCGCTGTTATATGATGAATACCTTCAAGTCACTGTTTTAGTGAAATTTGATACATTCTGAGAACAGCAAAAATAAACCATTTAACATGTATAATTAATTCTGTTCTGTTTGCATTTATGATGTACATGTAGAACTGTGTAGGAGGCATGGAGAAGGTGAGGCTTCTGTCAGTGTCAAAGTTGTTGCATACAGTGCTCATATTCTACGTAGTCTTTTATATTTCATTACTTTCACTGTTTCTGACAGATCTAAAAAATTTTTTTTAAAAGAACAGTAAGTATAAGGGAAGGAAACAGACAGTTATGTTAAAAGAAACACAGCTATAGGGAATAAACTAGGGATACTGTTACCCGCAATCCTCTGCTGATGATGTCACTGAGCATGTCATGAATGATGTAATATGTGACATCATCAGCAGTGGATTACGGGTAATAGTATCTCTAGTTTACTCCCCTATAGCTGTCTTTCTTTTAACATAACTGTCTGTTTCCTTCCCTTATACTTACTGTTCTTTTTTATAAAAAAAAATTTTTGGTTCGCTTCCGGTTCGCGTACCGGGGAGCGAACTGGGAAGCGAACTAAGAGAAATAGAGGTTGGCACAGTTGCAAATATTGTACCAATTTTTTTATAACGGGGAGGTAGTTCTGAAAAGAACTTTTTTTTAAATTGTTTTTGTTGTTTTATATTTGTTTTATTATTTTTCTGAACATTTTTTTACTTTTTTTGAATTTTTCTGAACAGTTTTATATTTTTTTAGTTTTTTTTTCGGAGGGGGCAACGAAAACGATTCATTGTAAAGGGCTCAACAGGAGGAAGAAAACAAAAAAAAGAATTTATTGTTTGGGGAGTTTCGGACAAACATGAGCATGATTGTTAATAGCTCTGTTGATCAGAGTGATGCTACTTTCTGCGTAGCAAATGATTCCACTGCAATGTACGCAGACTTGTTTTACTTCACGAAATCTCGTTTGTATATTTGGCACCATCTCCCTGCCCTCTGGTCCCGTTACTTCCGGTACAACAGATCTTCTGGCCATAATAGGGAGATTATCTAGGTCGTCCTGTTCCTCTTCTTCCTCTTCTTGCTGAATTATAACTTTAGCAGGTGGTCCACTCTTCCTTGGATGTGGTGGAGGTGGTGGGGAAGCACCAGCTGAAGCTACTAAAGAAGCCATTGCTCAGTGATCACAAAGGGTCTTTCTCTCACAATGATGAAAGTCAGAGTGAGGAAAGAAGGAGGGATTTTCATCATTTGGGAAAAACAAGAGTTCTCAACCAATGAAAAGTGTTCATTTTAGATTATATGACCTAGTCTTACATCATTAGGAAACCAAAAGTGAAATGAACCAATGAAAAGTGTTATTACCAAGTCACATGACCTGCTGTGTTTACGTTAAGCGCTTTGCAGGGCCTCCCGGTTTGCTTCCAGAAACCTGCGCTTTGCGACTCGCTTCGCGTACCAGTTCGCTAACGTAGCACGTCATATGACGTATCACGCGACAACGCGAAACGTCATGCGGACGGGAGGCGTCACGATGTTGTTTTCTAACGCGGCAGTTGCGGTAAAGAAACGTTTACCGGCTCGCGGTCTATTTCGCGGCATCAAGGTCAGCTAACGGGAAGCTTCCCGATTCGCGAAGCGGGAACGAAGAAAAAAAAATATTAAAAAAAAAAATTATTCATAAACATATAAAATATATTTTTGGATTTAAAGAAGAATACATTTTACAGCTACAGATATTAGCTGTTAAAAAACCAATGAAATTCACTGAAAAAACCATAGGTTATAGACCATATATAGTTAGGAATTAGCATTTACAAAACCTTGAAAATTCACTGAAAAAACCATAGGTTATAGACCATATATAGTTAGGAATTAGCATTTACAAAACCTTATTTTACTCACACAAACCATTGAAATTCCATATATAGTTAGTTGCACTAACTATATATCGCGCACCCGCAATCCACTGCTGATGATGTCACATATTACATCATTCATGACATGGTCAGTGACATCACTGATGACATCACTGATGACATCTCAAATGACATCACTGATGACATCACTGATGACATCTCATTTGACATCAATGACCACATCACTGATGATATCATTCATGTGACAATACAATGCATCTCCTCACATTTTAATATAACCTCTGTTTCACCCAGTGTTAAATACAGAGTATAATTTTTGAAACCATTGACACACCAATACTAGTTACTACATACGCACTCACTGATTCCTACGTCTACACACACCTTCACTCATTCACCCATACAATCATTCATACATACAATCACTCATCTTTACAACACTATCATATGCACTCATACACCTATACAGACAGTCACAGTCTGCCACTCATCCATGGAGTTACTCACTCACCTAGTCAGTCATGTAAAGAATCAATGACACTTCCATTTTCTTGTCTATACAGTTAAACATAGAGCACCTTACATTTTCAAACATATACTAACACATACTTACCTTCTTATACAATCATTGATACAAGTACACATTGATCTGCACAGAGTCACACACCTCCCAGCCAGCCACACACACACTCAGTCTCCCATACAAATACTTGGGCAATCAATCAATAACCCATATAGTTACTCATACAGCTACTGATCAACACATGCAGCAGTTTACAGAACAACAGACATAATGATGCACAAATTAAGACAGTTTAGTCACTAACCCATGCACTCAGTGAGACACATTTAATCACTCACTCATACAGTTAGTCATGCACCTACTAAATCCTTCGTCCAGACACTTACACATCCACTCAATCTTCAATATGTAAGACATATTTAAACTTTACAGAAACAAAAAATCACTGAATGTTGTTATCAGTCATGTCATCAGTGATGTCATTTGAGATGTCATCAGTGATGTCATCAGTGATGTCACTGACCATGTCATGAATGATGTAATATGTGACATCATCAGCAGTGGATTGCGGGTGCGCGATATATAGTTAGTGCAACTAACTATATATGGAATTTCAATGGTTTTGTGTGAGTAAAATAAGGTTTTGTAAATGCTAATTCCTAACTATATATGGTCTATAACCTATGGTTTTTTCAGTGAATATATATATATATATATATACTAATATAATAAAGAGAGAGCCCAAACCTTTGAGGCGGGTAATCTCAGGAACCACAGCACTAATCACAACACCCAATACAGCGTTGTAAAGGGCAGTTGCAGCAGAAGGACATAGGCTATGCAGATGCCCACCATATACATTTAAAAGGTAAAAGAACCGCGCCAGCAACGTAGTCCCTTGTGGGCGTGTCTGCGTTGTGCTGTGGGCGTGTGCTGGGGCGTGACAAACGCTGGGGGTGTGTGGTACGTTCCGCCCTTCATGCCATGTCTCATATCGTGTGCTAATCCCACCCTGCTCCCTTTAAATACCCCTGCACCCCATAATCATAACCCACCCTCACTCCTTAAAATACCCCAACACCCTTAAACACTAACCCATCTTAACACTATAAATATACCCTGTACCCCCAAACCCAAACCTATCCCTAAACCCTAAAAATACCCCTGTACCCCAAAACCCAAACTTAGCCCTGACCCCTATACATACCCCTGTACCTCAGAACCCAAACCTACCCCTGAACCCTAAAAATACCCCTGTACCCCAAAACCCAAATCTAGCCCTGAACCCTAAAAATACCACTGTACCCCAAAACCACCCCTGAACCCTAAAATAGCCTTGTACCCCAAAACCCAAACCTAGCCCTGAACCCTTAAAATACCCCTGTACCCCAAAACCCAAACCTACCCCATAACCATAAAAATACCCCTGTACCCCAAAACCCAAATCTAGCCCTGAACCCTAAAAATAACCCTGTACCCCAAAACCCAAACCTACCCCATAACCCTAAAATACCCCTGTACCCCAAAATCCAAACCTAGCCCTGAACCCTAAAAATACCCCTGTACCACAAAACCCAAACCTAGCCCTGAACCCTTAAAATACCCCTGTACCCCAAAACCCAAACCTACCCCTGAACCCTAAAAATACCCCTATACCCCAAAACCCAAATCTAGCCCTGAACCCTAAAAATAACCCTGTACCCCAAAACCCAAACCTACCCCATAACCCTAAAATACCCCTGTACCCCAAAATCCAAACCTAGCCCTGAACCCTAAAAATACCCCTGTACCACAAAACCCAAACCTAGCCCTGAACCCTTAAAATACCCCTGTACCCCAAAACCCAAACCTACCCCTGAACCCTAAAAATACCCCTATACCCCAAAACCCAAAACTAGCCCTGAACCCTAAAAATACCCCTGTACCCCAAAACCCATACCTAGCCCTAAACCCTAAAACTCCCCCTGTACCTCATAACCCAAAACTATATCTGAACCCTTAAAATACCCAAACACCCCAAAACATATACCTCAGTACCCCAAAACATATACCCCTATATCCATACTTACCTTATCCCAACATTAAAAAAAACATCCTTTTACCATTCATGCATTTACAACAAATTTTGTTGTAAATGTATGCGTGGTAAAAGCATATAAAATGTAATGCCATGCGTTATAATGGCATTGTGGAGTCATGGTACTTTTGTAATGAAAGTATGCGGGTTGATGGTATGCGGAAAGAAAGTTGCGGAATAATGGGAGTTTACCCTCCCCGGGTAAGTACATTGGTGGCACGACGGCCCACATCTCCAGCAACATACTCATATTTTCTCACCACAGGTCTCTTTCATTGATGGCTAGCACCGACATACACTTTTAGACACACCTCCCACCACAAGTTCTAGAATTGCGAACTTTAGAGCTGGGGTGCTACGCTCGAATCTCGCCATCAGCTCAACATCCTGTGATTCCAGGCAAATCGCTTTGTCTCCCCGTGCCTACCACAAATGAATGTATACTTCTGTAATGTAAATTGTGCTAATGCCATGTTGTCGAGTTCGCGCTATATAATATTGCAAGGAAAAATAAAGTAGGGAAACTCGAGTTCACACAGTACTGAACGCGCACTCTTAAGTGCATCAGCAGTGCACTGTGAATCGGAGCGTTTCACAGGCCTGTCACAGATAAGAAATGCTATCAAAACGAAATCCTACAAAACAATCTACTACTGGCCGGCAGCAATTCATACCCGGACAACGTCGGGACGGGCTGCTAATATTTATATATATATATATATATATATATATATATATATATTCACTGAAAAAACCATAGGTTATAGACCATATATAGTTAGGAATTTGCATTTACAAAACCTTGAAAATTCACTGAAAAAACCATAGGTTAGAGACCATATATAGTTAGCTGGACATTTTATTGACATAAAACCAATGAAATTCCATATATAGTTAGTTGCACTAACTATATATCGCGCACCCGCAATCCACTGCTGATGATGTCACATATTACATCATTCATGACATGGTCAGTGACATCACTGATGACATCACTGATGACATCTCAAATGACATGACTGATGACATCACTGATGACATCTCAAATGACATCACTGATGACATCATCTAGTGTCTGTGTGTTTTTGTAAAGTTTAAATATGTTTTACATATTGAAGAATGAGTGGATGTATGGAAGACTGAGTGTGTGTGTGGCTGGCTGGGAGGTGTGTGACTGTGCATATCAATGTGTACTTGTATCAGTGATTGTATAAGAGAGTAAGTATGTGTTAGTATATGTGTGAAAAGTATGGTGTTCTGTGTTTAACTGTATAGATGAGGAAATCGAAGTGTGATTGATTCTTCACAGGACTGACTAGGTGTATGAGTGCATATGATAGTGTTGTAATAATGAGTGACTGTATGTATGAGTGATTGTATGGGTGAATGAGTGAATGTGTGTGTAGACATAGGAATCAGTGAGTGCGTATGTAGTAACTGGTATTGGTGTGTCATGATGTCATCAGTGATGTCATTTGAGATGTCATCAGTGATGTCATTTGAGATGTCATCAGTGATGTCATCAGTGATGTCACTGAAGTATGGTGTTCTGTGTTTAACTGTATAGATGAGGAAATGGAAGTGTGATTGATTCTTTACAGGACTGACTAGGTGTGTGAGTAACTCCATGGATGAGTGGCAGTGTGTGAGTGTCTGCATAGGTGTATGAGTGCATATGATAGTGTTGTAATAATGAGTGACTGTATGTATGAGTGATTGTATGGGTGAATGAGTGAATGTGTGTGTAGACGTAGGAATCAGTGAGTGCGTATGTAGTAACTGGTATTGGTGTGTCATGATGTCATCAGTGATGTCATTTGAGATGTCATCAGTGATGTCATCAGTGATGTCATTTGAGATGTCATCAGTGATGTCATCAGTGATGTCACTGACCATGTCATGAATGATGTAATATGTGACATCATCAGCAGTGGATTGCGGGTGCGCGATATATAGTTAGTGCAACTAACTATATATGGAATTTCAATGGTTTTGTGTGAGTAAAATAAGGTTTTGTAAATGCTAATTCCTAACTATATATGGTCTATAACCTATGGTTTTTTCAGTGAATATATATATATATATATATACTAATATAATAAAGAGAGAGCCCAAACCTTTGAGGCGGGTAATCTCAGGAACCACAGCACTAATCACAACACCCAATACAGCGTTGTAAAGGGCAGTTGCAGCAGAAGGACATAGGCTATGCAGATGCCCGCCATATACATTTAAAAGGTAAAAGAACCGCGCCAGCAACGTAGTCCCTTGTGGGCGTGTCTGCGTTGTGCTGTGGGCGTGTGCTGGGGCGTGACAAACGCTGGGGGTGTGTGGTACGTTCCGCCCTTCATGCCATGTCTCATATCGTGTGCTAATCCCACCCTGCTCCCTTTAAATACCCCTGCACCCCATAATCATAACCCACCCTCACTCCTTAAAATACCCCAACACCCTTAAACACTAACCCATCTTAACACTATAAATATACCCTGTACCCCCAAACCCAAACCTATCCCTAAACCCTAAAAATACCCCTGTACCCCAAAACCCAAACTTAGCCCTGAACCCTATACATACCCCTGTACCTCAGAACCCAAACCTACCCCTGAACCCTAAAAATACCCCTGTACCCCAAAACCCAAATCTAGCCCTGAACCCTAAAAATACCACTGTACCCCAAAACCACCCCTGAACCCTAAAATAGCCTTGTACCCCAAAACCCAAACCTAGCCCTGAACCCTTAAAATACCCCTGTACCCCAAAACCCAAACCTACCCCATAACCATAAAAATACCCCTGTACCCCAAAACCCAAATCTAGCCCTGAACCCTAAAAATAACCCTGTACCCCAAAACCCAAACCTACCCCATAACCCTAAAATACCCCTGTACCCCAAAATCCAAACCTAGCCCTGAACCCTAAAAATACCCCTGTACCACAAAACCCAAACCTAGCCCTGAACCCTTAAAATACCCCTGTACCCCAAAACCCAAACCTACCCCTGAACCCTAAAAATACCCCTATACCCCAAAACCCAAATCTAGCCCTGAACCCTAAAAATAACCCTGTACCCCAAAACCCAAACCTACCCCATAACCCTAAAATACCCCTGTACCCCAAAATCCAAACCTAGCCCTGAACCCTAAAAATACCCCTGTACCACAAAACCCAAACCTAGCCCTGAACCCTTAAAATACCCCTGTACCCCAAAACCCAAACCTACCCCTGAACCCTAAAAATACCCCTATACCCCAAAACCCAAAACTAGCCCTGAACCCTAAAAATACCCCTGTACCCCAAAACCCATACCTAGCCCTAAACCCTAAAACTCCCCCTGTACCTCATAACCCAAAACTATATCTGAACCCTTAAAATACCCAAACACCCCAAAACATATACCTCAGTACCCCAAAACATATACCCCTATATCCATACTTACCTTATCCCAACATTAAAAAAAACATCCTTTTACCATTCATGCATTTACAACAAATTTTGTTGTAAATGTATGCGTGGTAAAAGCATATAAAATGTAATGCCATGCGTTATAATGGCATTGTGGAGTCATGGTACTTTTGTAATGAAAGTATGCGGGTTGATGGTATGCGGAAAGAAAGTTGCGGAATAATGGGAGTTTACCCTCCCCGGGTAAGTACATTGGTGGCACGACGGCCCACATCTCCAGCAACATACTCATATTTTCTCACCACAGGTCTCTTTCATTGATGGCCAGCACCGACATACACTTTTAGACACACCTCCCACCACAAGTTCTAGAATTGCGAACTTTAGAGCTGGGGTGCTACGCTCGAATCTCGCCATCAGCTCAACATCCTGTGATTCCAGGCAAATCGCTTTGTCTCCCCGTGCCTACCACAAATGAATGTATACTTCTGTAATGTAAATTGTGCTAATGCCATGTTGTCGAGTTCGCGCTATATAATATTGCAAGGAAAAATAAAGTAGGGAAACTCGAGTTCACACAGTACTGAACGCGCACTCTTAAGTGCATCAGCAGTGCACTGTGAATCGGAGCGTTTCACAGGCCTGTCACAGATAAGAAATGCTATCAAAACGAAATCCTACAAAACAATCTACTACTGGCCGGCAGCAATTCATACCCGGACAACGTCGGGACGGGCTGCTAATATTTATATATATATATATATTACCTACTGGCGGTCGCCAGTAGGTATATATAGTTAGGATTTTTTCTCTATGGGTTTTTTGAAAATTCTATGTCTAATAACTTTGGCGTTTGTGGACGGAATCGGCTGAAATTGTCAGGAAAATGGCACATTTTGTTTCTGAGCAGCCCTTGAAAATTTGGGGGGGGTTCGTCCAGTGGGGGCCGAGAAAAAAGGGGGGTCCCAAAACGTGTTTTTAACATTGAGTTTTCCATAGGGCGGTTGGCCTCACTTTTAGCCCGAACGGCTGAATGGATTTGCACGAAACTTGGCAAAATTGTAGGGACTGGTAGCCCGATGTGCCTTTTGTAGGTCTCAATATATGTGCTCCAGTGGATTTTGAGAAATTAACGTTTAAAAAAAGATATATATCTGTAACAGCGGACCGGTTAGCGCTCTGGTTCGCGGACTTTTCGCGCAACGGAGCTTTGTGAAGCGAAGCTGATTGGTTCTCCGGCGTCTGTCAACATTCCAAACAGTCCGTAGCGGCCGCCATCTTGTCTCTCGGTAGGATCGAGAGACAAGAGGAGGTCAAAACAAAGGGGGAAATAACTATAAGGGGGCATAGTAGATCCTCGCTGACCCCCTAGGTTTGATGTGGAGGTTTTAAAAGGGCCCCGCGGGGCAAAAAAAAAACAAAATAATAATAATCGAACGGCTGAATGGATTTGCACGAAACTTGGCAAAATATTAGGGACTGGTAGCCCGATGTGCCGTTGCTAGGTCTCAATATATGTGCTCCAGTGGATTTTGAGAAATTAACGTTGAAAAAAAGATATATATCTGTAACAGCGCTCCGCTTCGCGTACTTTTCGCGTTACGGAGCTTTGCGAAGCTGATTGGTTCTCCGGCGTCTGTCAACATTCCAAACAGTCCGTAGCGGCCGCCATCTTGTCCCTCGGTAGGATTGAGAGACAAGAGGAGGCCAAAGCGAAGGGGGAAATGACCATAAGGGGGCATAGTAGATCCTTCCTGACCTCTTAGGTTTGATGTACCATTTTGCCAAGTTTGGTGTAATTCCGTTCAGCCATTCAGGCTGTAGACGTATGTAAATGTCCTATGGAAAATTGCATGGGGAAAACACATTTGAAAGTGTTGAAATTTAGAACCAATTAAAATGTTACTTTGGTTTTGTATTTGTGTGTGATGAAAGTTAATTGGTTATGTATATATGTCAAATGAGAGGAAACCACAGCCATTTTGTGATACTACTGTCTGAGGTACATTTGTGAGGAATTTTTGGTGGTGAATTTCTGGTGTTTGATTTACACAGTACTAACACTTCTGCTACTTTTAAAAAGGTGAGTTGTTAATTTGTAAGGGGAACTATGTTGTACACTTGAAGATAATTTGAAAAATGTTTTCTGTTATTTATTTGCAGTCCTTCTGTTATACTAAATACTTGATGAAGTTAGTTTTATATTATGTATTACTAAAAACGATAAATGAAAGTGATTATTTTTTTCTGCAATTTACAGCAAGCAATTTCAAAATAAAATGGCTCACAATGAAGAGACCGTGGCAATTTCTTTTGAATTGTCCACTACATTGATTGAAATTGAGAGCACCAATAATGAAATATTGTCACAAGGAGGACATGACTTGTATGATTCCATTAGATTGATTGAAATGGACAGCACCAAGAATGAAATATTGTCACAAGGAGATGACTTGAATGATTCCACTACATTGATTGAAATTGAGAGCACCAATAATGAAATATTGTCACAAGGAGGAGATGGCTTGTATGATTCCATTAGATTGATTGAAATGGACAGCACCAATAATGAAATATTGTCACAAGGAGGAGATGACTTGAATGATTCCACTACATTGATTGAAATTGAGAGCACCAATAATGAAATATTGTCACGAGGAGATGACTTGAATGATTCCACTACATTGATTGAAATGGACAGCACCAATAATGAAATATTGTCAGAAGGAGGAGATGACTTGAATGATTTTTTTGATCAATCTCTTGATGGCGAATTTATCGAGTGTTTGGAGACCATAGAGTTACAAGAATCATCATTGCAGACTTTTAATGAGGAGATTCCAGATGAGATGATTGAAGAGGAAATTACTGATGAGGACATGTTACTAGTTGTTTCAAATTTAGAAAATTCTGAAGAATAAATTTATATTTAGAAATCAAAAATTGTTTGAGACATTATTTATTTTTATTTTTAATTTATGAGGTTGTAGCGAAGTGATTGTAGTATAAAATGAGACTTATAGTATAGAGTGCAACATTTTTATGTTACATGGTAAGTTTACTCATATTTACTTCCCTTCTGCCACTATATTATCTCCAATGTGTATTTGACATGTCTTCTTCATCTCCGGCCTCCTTTCTCTCAGTGTGTGTCTCCGATGCATCTTATCGCTGGTATTTTGTGTAATTACAGAAGAGAGTAAAATAAAATAGTTCGGAACGTGAAAAGGGGGCAAAGTAGAGTACTCCTCACCCCCTAGGCCTTTTTAGGCGGTCCCAAAAGGATCAGTTTCTGCTTTCCTGAGAGATTATGGTATGAGTTCCATATACCACAATAACTTGCATTACAACATGCAAGATATCTATCTCCTATTACCAACTTTTGGAGATATTCGCGCTAAGCGCGAATATCTCCAAAAAGTAACACCTGCCCTGAGCAGTTCTTAGCCATGTTATCCAATGGGAGGTGGATAACATGGCTAAGAGTATTAGCTCGGTAATACATGAATATCGCTGAGTTTTTAGCGATATTCATGCATTGCGGCCGTTTATTATCGCATTTGCGATAAACCTTGATAATAGTAAGGTTTATCTTCGATAATTTCTGACGATGCTTAGTGGTAAAAAATTGGTTGGTAAGCATCGTTAGCGATAAATATCGCTTAACTTTGGTAATATGCCCCAACGTCTGTTAACGTTCGATTCGAAGGAAATGAGGAAGTGTTGAAAAACATTGTCTGCGCCATCTTGCCTTTTTTGAAATGCCACACTTTTGTCGTGCACGGCAGCCATTTTAGATGTCTTGACCAGACCCACTCTCTGCACGCTGTCGATTCGTAGCATGGCTCCTCACCCTCGTAAGCATCTCCCCCAGGCACTGGTCACCACCGCTCTCTGTCTTATGCATGGGCAATAAACCTTCCCCCATCTGCGCTGCTCTTCCCTGAGAATCACACTCTGTGCCCGCCCGACACCTCCCTTTCGCCCTATTCACTACCGCACCCTCTGACACTCCTCTTCCTCTGTGTCCGAATGTCCAGGCCGGTCCTAGGCTATCAGCTAGCCCTGCAGATGTAGTTTATGGCCCCAGCTGTAAAGAATCACCCCTCTTCAAAGGAGTTATAGTAGATCAAGGCCCACACCCGATGTGATCCGTCACAGCACACGCGTTCCTACTATCTGAAAACCATCCTGTATTGTGATTGGGGAGGGGACCGAGCCTGAAGCGGAAGATTCCAGGAATGACTCTTTGTACATCAAAGTTTTTACAATTATGTGTCACATTAAAAATATATAGCACTCCAACAAAGTAGTAGGAATATAAAACTTTAATAACATATAAATATATACAACAAAACAAAAACAGTAAAAACATTTAAACAACGAAGAGACCGTGGCAATTTCTTTTTAATTATCCAATAGATTTATTGAAATTGACAGCACCAATAATGAAATATTCTTGTCAGTAGCGGTCTGTTGTGCGAATAGTTCCAAGGCAGCAGAACGCGCTGAAATCTAGATGGCACGAAAGTGATGTCTAGTAAGTTGCCGCCCAGCAAAAAACGGCGTGGGGCGCCGCGGGGGTGAGTGAGTCCAGTAGGCACCACAGCTATTCTTACCGGCATTGCAGAATTACTGCTGGGGACAATGCCTGTGCTGTAGCAGGGTCACAGCAGAAACAAAAAGGATTCTGTTGAAGATGTTGTTGGTTTTCAATTTGAAAACAGTTCTGGTGTCAACTGCTATGCTAATGTAGTGGTTAATGTTTTGTTTTCTCTAGAAAATGTAAAAGAGGGGGAGGCAGTCCAAAGTTCCGTTAAAAGGGCAAAGGAAAGGATCGGTGGTTTGAACTATCAGTCAAAAAGGGGAGGGGGTGCAATAATTTTTCCTACCGGGTCACACTGTGCTTTCACCGGAAGTGAGGTCTGCAGGATTGTAGTAATTCAAAGTGAGGCTGGCGCCAGCATGGGAGCGCCGACGTCCCGCGGATACAGTTTCGTCACTCCACGGGCGATCATGGCAGTCATTCCCCATCGGGGGTCGGAGACTTCCGCGGCTCCTCTAGAATCTTCAAGGTCGTGGAGGACTACGGTGGTGGAGTCAACCAGTGACCGGGCCATTTCTTTATGTTGGGCCCGCTCTTGCCAGGTCGACCGCCATTTTGAGAGTTCGGCAGCTACCGGCGATCGCGGGGTCACATGAGCGGACGGGCTCCACCCTGCCGGGCGAGACGTTGCAGCATGGCCACAGTGGAAGAACCGTTATCTAGGTCGTTCCGAAACTGTGCAGCACTGTAGTTGTTAGGATGCCACCGCCTGGAGCGCTGAGGGTGCAGCTGGGAAGCCTCCACCTGGGGAGGCGGGAGAGGCCTGTTCGCACCGTCTCTCCCTCCCAGTGCACCCCACGGCGTCTCGCTTGAGATTTGTTATGGCCGGACCAGGCGATGAGGACGAGGGGGGGGTCGGAGGCATGTGCAAGACATCCCCCTCCAGTGTTGTCGCAGCCATTATAAAAGAAAGAAGTGTCCCGTCCGTCTTCGGGCCGGGCTTCCGGTGGATGTCGGCCGGACGCCCCTGGCTCTGGCCCCATGAACGGGTTTCTTGGTTTATCGGCTGCAGCCGGATCCCGTCGGCCTCGGCCCCCCGACCGTTGGTGGTCGGACCGGAAGAGCATGTGGCGGGACTACCTGCAACTCTCAAGGGCCACCGCGGCCGGACTGGGAGAGAGAGGGGAGGGTCGAGGAGACATTTCCCCCCCCTGCAACTGTTCAGCGTTGTAAAGGCAATCCCCTGGCCGGGTCCCGCTGGCCTCGGCCTCTCCTCCGGCTACACCCTACGTTAGGATCTCCTGGCCGAGGCGTGGCAGCAGGACCTGCCTTATATGGGCTGCTCCCGGCTGGGCGTAGCCGGAACCCTGCCCCACCTTGGAAGTTTCCAGAGTGGGGGTGGATGTTCTACTGACTTGCATTTTCCCTAGTCTATCGATTTTTTTGGCGTGGCAGGCGGTGGGACAGCGAGGGGTGATTTGGTTTCTCTTACTGTTTTTCTGGTCTCTCACCACTGGCATATTTTAACGTTTTCTTGTTTCTAGGACATTAATAGGTTTTATCATTACGTTATGTTATCGTTTCTTTGTTCGTTGTTTAATAAAAGTTCATGTTCATCAGTGGCCTACTGATTTTCGTTTTCCTATTTTTTTCTTTCCAGGTTGTTTCATGGTAAAGTTTCTGTTAACAGGATACAGTGATCACTTCGTTATTATTGCATATGTCCTTTTCACTAGGGGTGCTCTCTGGTCGGGCCAGATGACGTATCTCTAGTAAATGGTCCGGGTGAAAAAGGTGCATCAATCAGTGGGGAGTAGATAGGCATGACAGATTACAACGGGGGAGAACGGTCCGCATTACGTACCCTTTCACTACTTGCAAAGATTTTCCTACGTTTATTTGCAAACAGGGAATACCTCCAAAAAGAACTAATTCCCAAACAGTCAATGTTCGGACAATCAATCAATCAATGAGGAATGAAATAGGTACGACGTGTTAAAGGCTTGCGTTACCTACCCTTCACTATCTGCAAAGGGAGATAGAATATTCCTATTCTTCCTCGTTTGCAGGTAGAGAAGATCGTTAAGAGAATTAACTTCGAACAATTCAATGCTCGATTGAAACAATCAACAAGGGGTACTGTGAACACAAATGAACGCCGCTTATATACATACGCATTGCTATTTTCAACAGGTTGTTCCTAATGTTTCTATTTTAGCGAGGTCAAAAGAGATCCCATTAGTGGCCTACTGATTTTGCTCGATTCCTTTTGTTTTTTTACACGATTTTTCGCTATCTGCAAAGAGTAAACAGAGTATTGAGACTCTGTGCTTGTTTGTAAATAGAGAATGAACCAAAGAGAACAATCAATCAAATGGAGAGAGAAGCAGGCACGACGGATTACAAAGGGGGAAAGGGCTGCGTTAACTACCCTTCACTATCTGCAAAGAGAGAGTACTCCTAATAGAAATGAGGGGTGGGGGGCAGCAATCAAAGCAGATCAGTGTGCATAAACACGAAAAAAAAATTCTTACCACGTACTTGACATTCGACAGCTTATGATATTTGCTATTAAAAAACCATTGAAATTCACTGAAAAAACCATAGGTTATAGACCATATATAGTTAGGAATTAGCATTTACAAAACCTTGAAAATTCACTGAAAAAACCATAGGTTATAGACCATATATAGTTAGGAATTAGCATTTAAAAAACCTTATTTTACTCACACAAAACCATTGAAATTCCATATATAGTTAGTTGCACTAACTATATATTGCGCACCCGCAATCCACTGCTGATGATGTCACATATTACATCATTCATGACATGGTCAGTGACATCACTGATGACATCACTGATGACATCTCAAATGACATCACTGATGACATCACTGATGACATCTCATTTGACATCAATGACCACATCACTGATGATATCATTCATGTGACAATACAATGCATCTCCTCACATTTTAATATAACCTCTGTTTCACCCAGTGTTAAAAACAGAGTATAATTTTTGAAACCATTGACACACCAATACTAGTTACTACATACGTACTCACTGATTCCTATGTCTACACACACATTCACTCATTCACCCATACAATCATTCATACATACAATCACTCATGTTTACAACACAATCATATGCACTCATACACCTATACAGACACTCACACTCTGCCACTCATCCATGGAGTTACTCACACACCTAGTCAGTCCTGTAAAGAATCAATCACACTTCCATTTTCTACTCTATACAGTTAAACATAGAGCACCTTACGTTTTCAACCATATACTAACACATACTTACTCTCTTATACAATCATTGATACAAGTACACATTGATCTGTACAGAGTCACACAGCTCCCATCCAGCCACACACACACTCAGTCTCCCATGCAAATACTTGGGCAATCAATCAATAACCCATATAGTTACTCATATAGCTACTGATCAACACATGCAGCAGTTTACAGAACAACAGACATAATGATGCACAAATTAAGACAGTTTAGTCACTAACCCATGCACTCAGTGAGACACATTTAATCACTCACTCATACATTCAGTCATGCACCTACTAAATCCTTCGTCCAGACACTTATACATCCACTCATTCTTCAATATGTAAGACATATTTTAACTTTACAGAAACATAGTCACTGGATGTTGTCATCAGTGATGTCATCAGTGATGTCATTTGAGATGTCATCAGTGATGTCATCAGTGATGTCACTGACCATGTCATGAATGATGTAATATGTGACATCATCAGCAGTGGATTGCGGGTGCGCAATATATAGTTAGTGCAACTAACTATATATGGAATTTCAATGGTTTTGTGTGAGTAAAATAAGGTTTTTTAAATGCTAATTCCTAACTATATATGGTCTATAACCTATGGTTTTTTCAGTGAATTTTCAAGGTTTTGTAAATGCTAATTCCTAACTATATATGGTCTATAACCTATGGTTTTTTCAGTGAATATATATATATATATATTCACTGAAAAAACCATAGGTTATAGACCATATATAGTTAGGAATTTGCATTTACAAAACCTTGAAAATTCACTGAAAAAACCATAGGTTAGAGACCATATATAGTTAGCTGGACATTTTATTGACATAAAACCAATGAAATTCCATATATAGTTAGTTGCACTAACTATATATCGCGCACCCGCAATCCACTGCTGATGATGTCACATATTACATCATTCATGACATGGTCAGTGACATCACTGATGACATCACTGATGACATCTCAAATGACATGACTGATGACATCACTGATGACATCTCAAATGACATCACTGATGACATCATCTAGTGTCTGTGTGTTTTTGTAAAGTTTAAATATGTTTTACATATTGAAGAATGAGTGGATGTATGGAAGACTGAGTGTGTGTGTGGCTGGCTGGGAGGTGTGTGACTGTGCATATCAATGTGTACTTGTATCAGTGATTTTATAAGAGAGTAAGTATGTGTTAGTATATGTGTGAAAAGTATGGTGTTCTGTGTTTAACTGTATAGATGAGGAAATCGAAGTGTGATTGATTCTTCACAGGACTGACTAGGTGTATGAGTGCATATGATAGTGTTGTAATAATGAGTGACTGTATGTATGAGTGATTGTATGGGTGAATGAGTGAATGTGTGTGTAGACATAGGAATCAGTGAGTGCGTATGTAGTAACTGGTATTGGTGTGTCATGATGTCATCAGTGATGTCATTTGAGATGTCATCAGTGATGTCATTTGAGATGTCATCAGTGATGTCATCAGTGATGTCACTGAAGTATGGTGTTCTGTGTTTAACTGTATAGATGAGGAAATGGAAGTGTGATTGATTCTTTACAGGACTGACTAGGTGTGTGAGTAACTCCATGGATGAGTGGCAGTGTGTGAGTGTCTGCATAGGTGTATGAGTGCATATGATAGTGTTGTAATAATGAGTGACTGTATGTATGAGTGATTGTATGGGTGAATGAGTGAATGTGTGTGTAGACGTAGGAATCAGTGAGTGCGTATGTAGTAACTGGTATTGGTGTGTCATGATGTCATCAGTGATGTCATTTGAGATGTCATCAGTGATGTCATCAGTGATGTCATTTGAGATGTCATCAGTGATGTCATCAGTGATGTCACTGACCATGTCATGAATGATGTAATATGTGACATCATCAGCAGTGGATTGCGGGTGCGCGATATATAGTTAGTGCAACTAACTATATATGGAATTTCATTGGTTTTATGTCAATAAAATGTCCAGCTAACTATATATGGTCTCTAACCTATGGTTTTTTCAGTGAATTTTCAAGGTTTTGTAAATGCAAATTCCTAACTATATATGGTCTATAACCTATGGTTTTTTCAGTGAATTTCATTGGTTTTTTAAAAGCTAATATCTATAGCTGTAAAATATATTCTTTATTACGTGACGTATCACGTAGCCACGTGAGACGCCTCATGATGCGTCGCATAACCGTGACGTATCGGCTCTGCAGCGCAAACAAAACCCGTAACGTAAGCGTGCCGGAGCACGCTTACAGATATATATATATTTTTTTAACCTTAATTAGACAAAATCCACACGTGCACATATCTTGAGGCCTTGCAAAGGCACATCAAACAAACAGTCCCTACAATTTTGCCAAGTTTTCTGGAAATCTATTCCCTTAATTTTTTTTTTACTGTTTCTCTTGGTTTTCCCCTTGTTACGCTTACCGGGACGCTACCCGGTACGCGAACCGGAAGCTCCAAAAACACAAGATGGCGGACTCCCGTTACGCTGCCGGTTAGCTGCCCGGTTCGCGTACCGGGAAGCGCCTCTACCGCGAAAAATCGCGGGGGACTTTAATATCCCCCTCATCAATCCTAGGGGGTCAGGAGGGGTTTACCTTGCCCCCTTTCCTTCATTTCCCCCTTCTTTTTTCACCACATCTTGTCTCTCGAACCTACCGAGAGACAAGATGGCGGCCGCTCCGGAATGTTTACAATGTTGACAGCTACGCTGCCGGTTAGCTGCCCGGTGAGCTGCCCGGTTCGCGTACTGGGACGCGCCTCTACGGCGTAAAATCTCCCCAAAAATTTTTTTTAATTTTTTGCCCCGCGGGGCACTTTAATATCCCCCTCATCAATCCTAGGGGGTCAGGAGTGGTCTACCTTGCCCCCTTTCCTTCATTTCCCCCTTCGTTTTTCACCACATCTTGTCTCTCGATCGTACCGAGAGACAAGATGGCGGCCGCTCCGGACTGTTTAGAATGTTGACAGACACCGGAGGGCCAATCAGCTTCGCTTCGCGAAGTTCCGTTACGCGTCAGGTACGCGAACCAGGGCGCTAACCGGAGCGCTGTCACAGATATATATATTTTTTTAAACGTTAATTTCTCAAAATCCACTGGAGCACATATATTGAGACATAGCAAAGGCACGTCGGGCAAACCATATCTACAATTTTGCCAAGTTTCATGTAAATCTATTCAGCCGTTCGAGCTAAAAGTGAGTCCAACCGCCCTATGGAAAAATGAATGGGAAAAACGCGTTTTGGGACCCCCCTTTTTTCTCGGCCCCCCCTTGACGAAACCCCCTCCAAATTTGCAGGGGCTGCTCAGAAACAAAATGTGCCATTTTCCTGAAAATTTCAGCCAATTCCGTCCACAAACGCCAAAGTTATTAGACATAGAATTTTCAGAAATCCCATAGAGAAAAAATCCTAACTATATATACCCACTGGCTATCGCCAGTAGGTAATATACATATATAAACATATATAATCTGCATATCTATATAAATATAAATGCATGCATACATATACATATATGCATACATATGCATGTTATTTACATGAAAGTTTTAAAAACACTAATAAAAGCAAAGCTAAAAAGCCACCTCATTACAAACAGAATGGCTTTAACTTAAACGAGGGCGAGATCTATTGCATTTTCAATGCTTGTTTACTTTGGTTCTATCAAGAAGGCATTCAGATGTGTCACACATTTGCCATAAATTCTGAATGTTAGCACTCTAGTTGCTCATTAGATCACTGTAGTAAAGCTAGTGCTCACCAGGGAAGTCTGCTGCTAATCATGGTTTGCAGCCATTTTCCCGCATTTTTTATCCCGCAGACTTTCAGTCCGCATACCATTATCCCGCAAGGTCATTGACCTCGCATACCATTATCCCGCATTTTTTCAAAACGCATGTGCATTTATCGCGCATGCCTTTACAAAGAATTACGTTTTAAAGGCATGTATGGTAAATGCATTTGCGTTGTGAAAACCACGATGACGAGAGAGGTAAGTGGGTTTGTGTTAATTTTTTCGTGGGTTAGTGATTGTGTAGTGTAGTGTAGTGTTGTGTAGTGTAGTGTTGTGTTAGTGTAGTGTAGAGTTGTGGTGGTTGTTTAGTGTAGGGTCATGCTGGGGGTAGTGTTTTAGGGTTTAGGGTTGTGTTGTAGTGTTTGCGTAGTGTAGGGTCATGCTGGGGGTAGTGTTTTAGGGTTTAGGGTAGTGTTGTAGTGTTTGCGTAGTGTAGGGTCATGCTGGGGGTAGTGTTTTGGGGTTTTGGGTAGTGTTGTAGTGTTTGCGTAGTGTAGGGTCATGCTGGGGGTAGTGTTTTAGGGTTTTGGGTAGTGTTGTAGTGTTTGCGTAGTGTAGGGTCATGCTGGGGTGTAGTGTTTTAGGGTTTTGGGTAGTGTTGTAGTGTTTGCGTAGTGTAGGGTCATGCTGGGGTGTAGTGTTTTAGGGCTTTGGGTAGTGTTGTAGTGTTTGCGTAGTGTAGGGTCATGCTGGGGGTAGTGTTTTAGGGTTTTGGGTAGTGTTGTAGTGTTTGCGTAGTGTAGGGTCATGCTGGGGGTAGTGTTTTAGGGTTTTGGGTAGTGTTGTAGTGTTTGCGTAGTGTAGGGTCATGCAGGGGGGTAGTGTTTTAGGGTTTTGGGTAGTGTTGTAGTGTTTGCGTAGTGTAGGGTCATGCTGGCGGTAGTGTTTTAGGGTTTTGGGTAGTGTTGTAGTGTTTGCGCAGTGTAGGGCCTGCTGGGGGTAGTGTTTTAGGGTTTAGGGTAGTGTTGTAGTGTTTGCGTAGTGTAGGGTCATGCTGGGGGTAGTGTTTTAGGGTTTAGGGTAGTGTTGTAGTGTTGTAGTGTTTGCGTAGTGTAGGGTCATGCTGGGGGTAGTGTTTTAGGGTTTAGGGTAGTGTTGTAGTGTTTGCGTAGTGTAGGGTCATGCTGGGGGTAGTGTTTTAGGGTTTAGGGTAGTGTTGTAGTGTTTGCGTAGTGTAGGGTCATGCTGGGGGTAGTGTTTTAGGGTTTAGAGTAGTGTTGTAGTGTTTGCGTAGTGTAGGGTCATGCTGGGGTGTAGTGTTTTAGGGTTTTGGGTAGTGTTGTAGTGTTTGCGTAGTGTAGGGTCATGCTGGGGGTAGTGTTTTAGGGTTTAGGTTAGTGTTGTAGTGTTTGCGTAGTGTAGGGTCATGCTGGGGTGTAGTGTTTTAGAGTTTTGGGTAGTGTTGTAGTGTTTGCGTAGTGTAGGGTCATGCTTGGGGTAGTGTTTTAGGGTTTAGGGTAGTGTTGTAGTGTTTGCGTAGTGTAGGGTCATGCTGGGGGTAGTGTTTTAGGGTTTAGGGTTGTGTTGTAGTGTTTGCGTAGTGTAGGGTCATGCTGGGGAGGGTTTTAGGGTTTAGGGTTGTGTTGTAGTGTTTGTGTAGTGTAGGGTCATGCTGGGGGTAGTGTTTTAGGGTTTAGGGTAGTGTTGTAGTGTTTGCGTAGTGTAGGGTCATGCTGGGGTGTAGTGTTTTAGGGTTTTGGGTAGTGTTGTAGTGTTTGCGTAGTGTAGGGTCATGCTGGGGGTAGTGTTTTAGGGTTTAGGGTAGTGTTGTAGTGTTTGTGTAGTGTAGGGTCATGCTGGGGGTAGTGTTTTAGGGTTTAGGGGTAGTGTTGTACTGTTTGTGTAGTGTAGGGTCATGCTGGGGGTAGTGTTTTAGGGTTTAGGGTAGTTTAGTTGTTTAGTGTATGCTAAAGGCATATTCGTTCTAAAAGTTTTCGTTATTTTAATTTGCGGCCTAATAGTACATGCGGGATTTTTTTTGCGGACTGATGGTATGCGGGATTTTGTCATATATTCGCTAATCATACTTTCTATGGCAAAATGAACCCCCTCATTTTGTTCCTTTTTAAATTAAATGTTTTAAGAGTTACCACTTTATTCCAATCAAGATGGCTTCAGGTGTGCCATACCTTTGTAATAAGTAGGACTGTTAGCACTCTAGTTGTTCTTTAGAACACTCTGGGACATTCTGTCATTGGGCTATAGTTGGGCTACATCTGGCTGATATTTGGGCTACATTTGTTTTTTTTGTCTCTGGTGGCCATCTTTGGGCTACATTGGGCTACATTGGGCTACATTTGGGCTCCAACATATATATAGCCCAATGTAGCCCAATATATATTTTTCAAAGTTAATTTTCGTAAAAACCACTGGAGACTATATCTTGAGACATAGCAAAGGCACATCGGGCTACCAGTCCCTACAATTTTGCCAAGTTTGGTGTAAATCCATTCAGCCGTTCAGGCTAAAAGTGAGGCCAACCGCCCTATGGAAAATTGCATGGGAAAAACACGTTTTGGGACCCCCCTTTTTTCTCGGCCCCCCCTTGATGAAACCCCCCCAAATTTTCAGGGGCTGCTCAGAAACAAAATGTTCAATTTTCCTGAAAATTTCAGCCAATTCTGTCCTCAAACGCCAAAGTTATTCGACATAGAATTTTCAAAAATCCCATAGGAAAAAAATCCTAACTATATATACCTACTGGCTATCGCCAGTAGGTAATATATATATATATATGCCAGTAGGCAGATATAGTTAGGACCTATTTTCCATAGGAAATCCGCAACATTCTATTTGAAATAACTTTGGCGCCGGTCGACAAATCTTCGCGAAATTTTCAAAACTGGTGGGGCGCTCCGGTCCGCTCCTATCCTGAAAGTCTTCGGGTGATTCATGAAGCGTGAGCTGAGGAAAAAGGGGGTCCCAAAACTTGTTTTCCCCATACTATTTTCCTTAGGTACCGTTCATCGCGGCTACAGCCCGAACTGCTGAACAGAATTACACCAAATTTGGCAAAGTTGTAGTCCTTGGTTCAGACTCGTGCCTTTTGCTTATATGGTGTAAATCTGTTCAGTAGTTCCTGAGAAAATTACAATAAAAAGTACACATATATCTATGGCCTCAGTGGATCCGCGGATTATAAACGCACCATTCCGATCACGCGCAGAATGCTGAATTGCTGTCAAGTGGCTGTTAACATTCGAAACCAGGTGTTGGCAGCCATTTTGTGCCTCGGTAGAAGCGAGGATCTAGAAATTAGTAGAACAAGTGTTCAAAAGGTTTAAAGGGAGCAGGTATGAAATATTTTGACCCTCTAGATCAGCTTAGGGGGTCCCACAAGGACCCCCAGGGCTCCAAAAAGTTTTTTTTTTATTTTTTGAAAAAACTGAGAAATGTGCGGTGGGTGCATGGATCTGCTGTAAAAATGATAAAAAGGAAGTGCGGTCTCCTGTGCTTCTTTAAAAATTAGCTACCTGTTAAGGAGAAATCCCGGGGTCTAAAATATTGCATTTGAAGCGGGGGCCGAGAAAAAAGGGGGTCCCAAAACGTGTTTTCCTGATGCAATTTTCCATAGGAATCATTCATCACAGCTACCGCCCGAACGGCTGAACGAAATTACACCACATTTTGCAAAGTAGTAGTCCTTGGTTCAGACTCGTGCCTTTTGCTTAAATGGTGCAAATCTGTTCAGTAGTTCCTGTGAAAATTACAATAAAAAATACAAATATCCATGACCTCGGTGGATCCGCGCATCTTACGCGCACTCTAAGTGCACCTTCCCGATCACTCGCTGAATGCTAATTGGCTGTCAAGTGGTTGTCAACATTCGAAACCAGGAAGTGTTGGTAGCCATTCTGTGCCTCGGTAGAAGCGAGGATCTAGAAAATAGTGGGAGGAGTGTTCAAAATGTATAAAGGGGCATGTAAGAACTATTTTGATCATCTAGACCTGCTTAGGGGGTCCCACAAGGAAAACACCGAGAAATGTGCGTTGGGTGCATGTATCCGCTGTGATATAAACAAAAAGGAAGCAGGGGCTCCTGTGCTTGTTTAAAAATTAGCTACCTGGGAGGACCAAATCCCGGGGTCTAAAATATTACATTTGGTGGGGGTTCAGAGGGGCCCTGTAGCCCGGGGACTGCCATTCCTCTGTGCTACAAAATAAATGGGTGACGGAGCTCAAAGGTCTGTCTAAGCCCCGGGGATTATCACCCTCCTGGGCTTTTTATATTTTGCGAGGGGGGCCCGCATGGTCTGCATTCTGGAGCAGTCGAAAGCCTTGGGAATACCACCCCCCAGGGGCGGCTTCTGCTGTGTCTCAGGGTGTCTACCCCCGGGACACTGCTGTTTGCTATGGCAGGGCGAGAGTCAAGGTTCCCACTGTGTCATAGTAAGCTTGAGGGCATATTAACAAGTGCCATTTCCTCGCAATTTTTTAAAAAAGCCAAAAATGAGGTGAAAATGATATCGCCCTATTTACTAGGCGATGCTAAGATGCATTAAGGCATGTTAGCAGCCGGTTTGCTAAGGGCTCGCTTTGTATCTCCAGTGAGTTGCAATATAGGTGTTCTTAGTGGCAAGGTAGGTGTTTCTATGAGAATATTAAAAGGAAGAGGGAGGTATGACAATAACGTTGTATTTACAAGGCAGCCCTGGATTTGAGGACCGATAGGAAAACTCTCGCTAATTGCGGTTTATGTCGGATCCTAATATCTGTTCTGAAGTAGACTTAAGCATGTTTAATATGAGATGTGACAGATTTACAAGTTCCTTGTGTCACTATTGCATCACTTTTAACATGGGAAAAGTGACGCGGAAGTGGTGCAAGGGGCTTGTAAATCTGCTACATAGTGTTCTGTCTTAGTTTGCTTTCCTTGCTGTGATGTAGAGGATCCTGGGTAAATACAACGGTTTCTGTACAGACAGTACCTTTCAACCCAACACCCAAACTGCTTACTGCCTGTTAGCATAATAACAGTTGATGGAACACTTAAGTGAGGACACAGGTTAGAAGTTCACCACACAATGTTGCTAATCGAAACAGTTACTGTGCTGTAGTGTTAGAAATTTTCCATAGGAACCGTTAGTCGCAGCTATAGACTCTGGTAAAGAGCTGGTAAAGAGTTAGCCTCAGTATTGTACTTCTAGTTATAAATATCATTTCTATTTTAAAATGTTTTTTAAGAATATGATTAACATACTAAATATTAGTGAAATGTTGTCAGAAAAAGAAGACGTATATACTTTATCTTATTAACTTTTATTAAAACAATAAATGCCTAGAAAAGTATCTTTAAGATAACAATATAATAAATTACCAGAAACATAACTTTAACAAAACAATATAATAAACAAAATGTGATATGGACTCCAATAGAAGTAGGGTAGGTAATCTGTAAAACAAAAATGAAAATAAGTGTCTAAAATTAGATCGATGTGACTGAAAGAGGTCAAAGATTACAAGTTAAGGTAATACTTGGCAATATTTGTTAATTTGCACGTCTGCAGTGTGCCTGATACATTCCACCTCTCTTATAGGCTCGCATTGAAGAGGTGTCTGTATGGAAGTACCCATTGCATCAGATTTACAGTATGTACCAACAGGTCTTTAAAATGATTCAGAGGTGAGAAAGAATTAGGTGAAACATCACGTCATTATACAGGATAATATTGATTCTTTTCAACGTATTTAATCAGAGGTATTGAGTAACTTGCCTGCTGATCTGCTTACCTTGTGTAAACACTGTGACAAACAGAGTTCACTGCTTCTACTCAACTTTGGCTCTACACTGCAGACTATTAAATACAGCCTTGAATTTTTTATCGGCAGAGTAGACAGCAGCGTCTATAACTTTAAAAGAGAAAGAGAAACAATGTGAGAGAGTGAGAGAGAGAAAGAGAGAAAAAACAACATTAAAACTGTGAGAGAGAGAAAGTTATATATGGAGCAGTTAATACTGGATAAAATCTTCGTAGCTCACCTTTTGCCTCCGTTGTGTGTCCAAGCATGTGCCGGTTCATAGTGCACCCTCCAGTTTAGTGATCTGAAAGATAGTATATAAAGTTAGTAATAGCATAGTACATGCAACTGCACAAATACATTTTGGCTTTATTTCTTTGTACACTCAGGATACTGTATTTCATCAACTTCCACTGCAAGGATTTGTCTGTGCGATGTTTTTCTTCCAAAGTACTATACCCCATGCACTCCCACTGCATAGCGGTGAGTTCTCATTACTGCGTACCCAGACTGTTGCACTCCATTGACTCCCAGAGTCTGGAGGTGAGTGCTTCTTCTTGCACACTCCTAGGCAGATTTATGAGCTCCTTGCACCACTTTTGCGTCACTTTTCCAATGTTTTTTTAATTCAAATCATTTTTATTGACTTTTATAAAATAAACAAACAAATGGCAATGGAAACAAAGGCCGGGGAAATAATTTCAATACATAGCAAATAAGAAGACAGCATCTAGATATCCGTATAAGAAAGTTGCTGCAATGGTGATAAGGTTAACAACAGTGACCATAATAATAATCATCATCATCATAATAAAAAAATATTAATAATAACAATAATGGAAACAATAATTACAAAAATAACAATAATAATAAACAATAGTAACAGTGTAATGATAATAATAATGGTAGTAGATACTCAAGTTCCAAGAGGGGTTTTCACAGCAGATCTCACCCACATTCGTTTACGGGTAACCAATCAAAAAGAACATATTTCACAGAGGCTTGACAATGGTACGTTACAGAAGAGGAGTTTAGTAGGAATACCAGTTTGAGTAAAAAATTAGGGTGATCACAGATGGTCATAGGATGAATTGGAGGCGTCAAGGGATTTCCATAGTTTCTTGTGGGATTTAGGCCAGGGGGAGGTATGCAGGGATTCATCATCTGCTCCTCTTAGGGAGGAAAGCCATTCCTGCCACGCTCTGAAAGATACCTCACTGGAGTTTTTCCATTTACTAAGGTTAACTTTACCCGCTAGAGTGAGCATAATGTCTAATAGGTAGCGATCCTGCAAGTCTTTGATCCTAGGATCCAGTACTCCTAGTAGAATATAGTAAAATCCTTAGAAGTGAAGATATTAAAGGTCTCATTTATGTATTTGTAGATCATATCCCAGTAGGATTGTAACTTCAGACAGTAAGAGAGCATATAGACAAAGTTGCCAATGTGGGATTTACAATTCCAGCAGGTGGGGCTATCGCTGAGCTTAAGTTTAAAAATTCTCTCGGGCGTCCGATATGTCTTATGTATTAACATTAGTTTTGTTTGTGACAGTATGGGTGATATTTGTTCGTGAATGGTGTCAAATGAATTTTCTCCCATTCAAATGGGCTGTTACAGGAATTAAGTACAGATTCCCATTTCGCTTCACACTTCTTGTGTTGCTTGCGGGGATTGGGAGAAAGAAGTTTGTATATCTGAGAGGGATGTTTGACGGTACAACGCGTACTGTTACAACGCGTACCTTTACGACGCAGGTTTAACAACGCAAGTTGTTACAATGAGTTGCATTGTGGGGCGCTGGATAGTGAATAGTTTAATTTACTATTCCAACTCCAGTCCCCGTGGATAGTAGGGAAGGTGTTGGATAGTAAATTAAACTATTACCTATCCTAGAGCGCCCTCCAGCGAAAGTCGTTGTAATGACTTTCATTCTTAAACCTGCGTCGTAACGGTACTTCGTTGTAAAAGTTCCGTTGTAAAGGACGTTCCCCTCTGAGAGACACAGTGTCCTGATTTCACTAGCTGGGTCATCTTGGGGACTATCTAGGGGTCGCAGGGTTTGATGGAGTGCAGCGTGAGATGAGATTTTAGTTGTAAGAACTTGTACAAATCTAGCGACGTAAGTTCATGATGGTTCTGGAGGTCTGTAAAAGCTAGCAGTAGTGTGCTTGTGTAGAGATATTTGACTAGATGTATTCCTTTTTTAGACCAGTGTTCCCAATACAGTGTACTCCCATCTATCATTAGGATCGGGTTATGCCATAAGGAGGTCAGCTTAGACTTATTGATTCTGTATTTGGAAAGCTTGTCAAGGCGAAACAGAGTTCTTTTAGTGTTGAGCCGAATGTACTTTGAGTGGGGGAGGGTGGAGACGTCCCTTGTTAAGAGAGCGGTTAGAGGTATGCCATTTGAGAGTGTCCTTTCTATGTCCAACCATACTGCAGTATAGTCTGTCTGGGGGGTTAGCCAATTGTAACCTTGTTTACAAAGATATGCCTCTTGGTAGTTCCTAAAGTTCGGGAGACCCAGTCCACCTTTATCTTTGGGTAGTTGTAGCTTATTCAATGATATCCTGGGTTTCTTGCCTTGCCACAGGAATGTGTTAAAAATGTTATAGATTTTATTCAAGAAATCATTTGATAGCATTATTGGGAGCATGCTGGCTAAGTAGTTGACAAGAGGGGTGATCATAATTTTTAATGTCTCAGCCCTACCCCTCCAGGACAACAATTTAGGGGACCAGTCGTCAAGCAGAGTAGAGATTTTCTTATTGAGGGAGTTTTCGTTAGTTTTTAAGGTGGTGATAAGATCTTTTTCAAAATCCAGGCCCAGGTACTTGAAGCATGTAGGTTGCCACATAAGGCTGGAGTAGCCAATGATTTCTTTACTGCCATAGTTGTATTAAAGTTTTACTTCAGTCTTGTCTTTATTTAATTTGTACCCAGAAACCTTTGCAAAATCTCCTATTGAGGACATTAGAGCCGGGATGGCAGACTCCGCATTTTCAGCGACCACTAAAACATCATCAGTGTAGGCTGTGATTTTGACCGTACAGTCATCAAAGCGAACCCCTGTGATCTGGTTGGTATTTCTAAGATGGAAGAGAAAGGGTTCGATTGCAAGTAGAAATAGAGAGGGGGAGAGGGGGCAGCCCTGTCTAGTACCCTGTTCCAGCTTAAAGGAGGATGATAGGCAACCACCCGCTCTAACTTTGGCCGAGGGGTTGTGATACAGTGCCATAACCATACGCTTAAAGTTCTCTCCCAAGTTGAATTTGCCTAAGGCCGCTTTCAAATAGGACCAGTCTACTTTTCTGCGTCTAAGCTGATAGCAACTGTTGGGGAGTCCGTAAGTTTGGCCTTCTCCAAAACATGATACAGTATGCGAGTATTGTCACTGGAAAGTCTGTTCTTCAGAAAACCAACTTGTAAGGGGTGGATGAGTTTTGGGTAAAACATTTTGAAGTCGTCTGGCAAGGATCATAGCATATATTTTGCATTCTAGGTTAATTAGGGAAATTGGTCTGTAATTGTTTGGAAGTGTTGGGCCTTTTCCTTCTTTGGGAATCACTGTTATGATGGCTTCTGCTGGGGTACCAATAATTTGGCCAGAAGTACAGAATTTGTGGTATAAATTTAGTAGAGGGAGGGTTAGGACTGATGAAAAACATTTGTACATTTTTGCATTACACCCATCAGGGCTGGGGGCTTTCCCAAGTTTTAGGGCCTTGATCGCAATGTCTATTTCATGGGGAGTGAACGGGTTGTCAAGCTCTGCTTGCTCCTGGTCCGATAGTGCTGGAAGCGTGCATTTGTCTAATTTGTTTTAGAGTCGTCAAGTTCTTCATTCCTGCTGTATAGGGGACTATAAAAGTCTTTGAAAATGTCTGCAATTTTGTCTGGGTCAGAGTGAATTAGCCCTGTCCGATCTGTAATATTCTGAATTGTATTTTTCTGCAGTTTAAATTTTAAGTACGAAGCAAGGCTCTTCCCTGCCCCATTAGATTCACATAATTTGGTGCTTTTTTGTTTGTTTAACCATACACCAGCTCTGTGACTGACTATCTTAATATATTCGTATTTCTTTTGCACTATTTCATTTAGAATTGAGGTATCCCTAGAGATTATATGTTTCCCTTCAAGTGAGGCTATTTCTTGTTCTAGTTTTTCAAGGCTGCTATTGTATTCCTTATTCATTGCCGTTCTGTTATTAATGATTTCTCCCCTGACTGTGCACTTAAGAGCCTCCCAGCGTGTAAGGTCTGAAGTTTCTCTTTCTTTGTCATTCTTAAGATAATCCATTATTACGCGTTCAATAGCCTGTTTGTGGACTTCTTTTTCTAATACCTCATTATTAAACCTCCAGATGTTTTGTTTCTTGGTAAAATTCAGTTCAGACAGAGTTAAAGAGATAAAGATAAAGAGATAAACCCTCCCACCCCACCCTGAAAGTGTACAACAGGCATGGCGACAAGGGGAGATGACTCTACACCCAAGGTAGTCGCTAATAACATCTTGAACGCGTGGAACCAGTATCCGAACAGAGCATAACGAGTTCAACACTGCAATCAAAACTGAATAAGGGATGTTCGGATGAAGTTAAAATGTACATGAGGAAAAAGCACAGGAATGCTGCATTGTAGAATCTTTAGCGTTTGTACTTATGCAAACATGCTGAATAGACTTAGAAAATGCTTTATTCGATTTTACAAATTGATAAAATCATAAAATCAACAATTCATTAGAAATATACATACAATAGTAAGTTAAGAACAGATTATACATTTTCTTTTCCTCAAATTGCTTTTTAAAAAACCAGTCATGATTCCTACGCAGTACACATTATTCAATAATTGTAAAAATAAAAGGGCGGGACGGCATTGTCGCCATGTACCCTGCTTTAAAAGGGGTATAATCCATCTGGCCAGTTCAGTTGCATAAAATTTACACAAAAAGATCATGTGTAAAGTAGATTGATTTGATAAATTATCACACGGACATTTACTAAGCTGTCTAGACCAGTTGTTAGTATCAGGGAACGAAACCAGGCGAAAAATACAATCAAATCTAAAACCTGGTTTCTGTCATATCTCCCTATGCACCACACTAAATAGGGTTGAATGGAGGAAGAGGCCAGGGTAAGTTGATGCTGAATCACAGTTTTTTTTATTAAACTCAAGCCCCATTCTTAACGACTCAAAATAATTCAGACACAATGCTTTAAGATCTTTTCTGGACATGGAAAGTAAGGAATCAGGGTTTCCATAAAATTCAGGACTGCCCAGATCTTTGGATAGCTTACAAATGTAGTTCAACCATGAAAAATTTCTAGCCTGATCCAGACCCATGGAGTCTTTAATTATGTCTTGGTTTAATCCTAAATTGGGTGATGTCCAGGCCCTATGCCATAATAGCATCGGCTGCATTTTAATAACATCAGTGATATAGCAAATCCCTAATTCGCTATGACAATTAAAAACAGATGCACTTTGGGGAATAGCTTAAATAAATCTTAAAAAAACATTCTCTACCGCTTGTATGGATGCAACGTCATAAAACCTCCAGACCCCTGCTCCATATGTGGCTATACTTGTACACTTAGCCTGGTAAATTTTCAGTAAACCTCTTAAATAAAAGGGCCCTATTCTTTATAGCTGGACCCCAGGAACCAAAATCCTCCAATAGGATGCCAAGATCGGAGAACGTTTTTGTCTTTCCAAGCTACAAGGGTACAAGATCTGCTCTTACCCTTTCCACAGGACATAACAAATGTTTTCTTGACATTGAGCTTCAAACCCCTATTATCCATGAAGTCAATGTAAGTGCTTTGGGCCCTCTGGAGACCAAGCTGGGTTCTGGCCATTAAAACCGCATCATCTGCATATAAAAGAGAGGCAATCTGACTATTATTAACTTGCGGGGAATCTCTCACACTGGCCACCAGTGACTACTCCAATTCATTAGTGTACAAAGTGAAGAGAAACAGGGCAAGAATGCAGCCTTGTCTCACACCCCGCCTCACGTGGAAAGGCTTAGTACGTTCCCCTTTTAATCCATACCTCACCTTCGTGGAGGCCCCCGCATATAATTGTCTCAGAAATGACTCAAGTGATTGCTCTACCTTTAATCGCTCTAAAATCTGCCATAGCCGATTATGATCTACGCAGTCAAAGGCAGTGGTAAGATCTGCGAATACCGCAAATAAATTGCCTCGCTTAGCCTGGGTATATTTCCCATGTAAAATGTAAAAATTTAAAACCTGCTCGACAGTACCCCTCCCCTTCCTAAACCCATATTGAACCGGACTTAGGACCTTGTTATCTTCATCCCTCTGTTGCAGTCTATTCAGGATGACCCATCCTGCAATTTTTATAATAGAGTCTAGCAAGGAAATGGGTCGGTAGCAAGCAGGCCTTTCCCGGTCCCCTTTCTTAAAAATAGGAATAATTATGGACTCCAACCAGGAGTCAATAAAACCCTTGGCACAGCTGGCCTCTAGGACTTGTGTTAATAGTAGAGACCAAAGCTCAATCGTGTGTTTATACAGATCGATCTGGGTCCCATCCGGGCCCAGTGCCTTACCTCCTTTGCTCTCTTTTATGGCCACTAATACTTCCTCATGCGTGAAGTGGATATTGATCGGTGAGAAATGTGTATACTCGCCGGTACTGCTTGGTAACTTACTGATTCTGTATTATTACACCCAGTACCATAAACCGAGGAAAGGAAATCGACCCAGGAGTCTTCACTTATTGCCACCTCAATCCTTGCTCCCTCACAAGTCGAAAAAAATGGGGCCTTTACTGCCTCCCAGAAGAGGGAGCAATCCCGTCGTAAGGATGCTTCATACAGGTTCGTCCAGGCCTGATCCTTAATTTCCTTCTTTTGCTTGTTTCTAGCTAGATTGTAAGCCTTCCTGAGCCCCCTAATTTCCTCGTAATCCTTCACTGATCCATGTAAAGCAGATTTTTTTTTGGGATTATCCCTGCAATTCGGGAAAAAGCTGTCAGTATCTCGAAATGGGAGATCTCTTCTTGCAAGCACTCAATTATTGGGATTTTGGCCTGCAGCATTTTTTTCGAATTCGTGACCTCAAGTTCATTCTTGGCCCAGCGTAATGAATATCCGTCTGTCATTCCAGGGCACAGCCTTGAGTCCAGGTTATACTCTGTACTACAGAGGGAATACTCTGATGGGGGAATAAAATGTTAATACTTAGCGGAAGGTGATCACTAAGCCCATTTGGGTGGGTAATACATTTGTCAGCCCACGTTGCATATCGATTTGGAAGAATAATGAAATCAATCAATGTACTGTGGCCCTGACCGATAAACGTGGGGCTAAAATCCACAGGGGGGAGTGAACCTTGACCTGTGTTCAGGCCAGGACACACCCACACCACTCTTGCATCCCCTGCTGGGGCCGTGTCCCTGTCCGCCGCCCCTCGCTGCTGCTGGAAAGTCGAGACCCTCCTCCACCCGCAGGCTCCCGCCTGCGCCTCATCCCTGGTGGCCCAGTGGTGGGTGGTAAGTATTCGGTTTGTTTTGCTGCCTGTTTTATAGTGCCCCGCCTTGTATTTTTGTCTCCAGTATCTGTGTTGTCTCTGTCTCCTATTATCTCTGTGTGCTGCGTTAGTTAACTGTCGCCTGTATCTGTTGCACTGTCTCTCTGTACTCTGCTTTAGCTAACTGTTGCCTGTAATGTGTTGCCTACTTCTCTGTGCGCTTCTTGTCAACTGTTGCCCTCTGTTTTGCCCATTTCTGTGCCCTTGTGCTGTGCCAGTTCTCCCGCCCGCTCCTCGCACTCCCCGCATTCCTTTCCGGCCGCTGCTCCCCGGCGCCCCCACTCCCCCCTCCCATTCGCTTCCCGCCACCCGCCTCCCAGCTGCTCCTCCGTCCCTCTACCCCTTCTTAATGCAGGCCGCTGCGCGGGCCTCACCACTGGTGCGCCAGAGGCAAGCCAGTCTGCGCCTGTCCATGCCTGGACCGCGCCCAGTGCCAGAACCCCTAGCCCCCGCGCCCCCCACTGCATCCGACCCAGACTCAGCTACGACGCTGACTCCCTCCACGCTCTCAAAACCGGCGGAGACCAACGCTGCAACCAGGCCTCCCCGAAACACACCCACGAACCCTTCTCCTGCCGCAGCTGCAGATTCACCTGTGACAGAACCATCAAACCACCAAGAACCACACCCAACCACCTCCGCTGCATACTCCTCAACACCCGCTCCGCACGCAAACACGCCATCGAGCTCTGGGACCTGCTCGACACCACAGGCCCAGACGTAGCCTTCCTGACCAAGACGTGGTGGAACGACTCCTCTGTACCAGACAACGCCGTGGCGATCCCAGACAGATACAAGATCACCCACAGGGACCGCACCAACGGCATCGGAGGAGGAATAGCCATCGTCCACAAGTCCACCCTCAAGGTCACCACCCACGCAGACGACACCCTAAACACCGCCGAACACCTGCACTTCCGGATCCACACCGACCCCAACACCACCCTCAGTGGAACTCTCATCTACAGACCCCCCGGACCCTGGGCCCGCTTCAGCGACTCCATCACCGACTTCGCCAGCACCCACGCACTCGCCTCCATGGACTACATCCTCCTCAGGGACCTGAACTTCCACCTCGAGAACAACAACGACACCAACTCCTCCACGCTGATCAACAACCTCGCCAAACTCGGCCTCAGACAACTCGTCACCGCTCCCACTCACACCGCCGGCCACACGCTGGACGCCGTCTTCTCCACAAGCACCCACGTCACCTTCAACCACACCACCGAACCCCACTGGACCGACCACCGCGGCTTTCACTTCACCTTCAAAAAACCAACCACGCACCATCGCACCCAACATCCCGCCATCACAGGAACTGAGCGACTCACTGGCCATCTTCTTCCACCGCAAGATCGCCGACATCCATGAAAGCTTCAACACCACGACCGACCCTACCACACCAGACTCCACCCCTCTCCCGAACACCAACAGCGCCAACCACCTGGTTCAATGTCAGTGACATCGAGACACGCAAGGTCATGAACTCCATCCACTCAGGATCACTGACAGACCCATGCCCACACCACATATTCAACAAGGCAGACGCAGCCATCGCACCCCAACCACGGAAGATCATCAACATCTCCTTCGAGACACCGACATTCCCATGTATTTGCAAAATGAGTCAGGATTGTCTACTGAAATGTAGTGGTCATTTACATGGAATGTGTTTTGTCACTAAAATCTTTTAGTGTGGTAAATGTGTTTTGGAGAAATGTATGGTTTAAAATGTTTTGTCTGCAATCACACTGAGCATCTGTGAAAATTAAGGATTTAAATTTGCACCTTTTTCTATAATCTCCGCTGTTTCTCCCCGTGAGTGAGCCCAGGCTGCCCCCGTTCACGCCAAGTGCCGCCGCTACCCGCAGCTGAGCTCCTGGTTCCCGACTAGTGCCGCCGCTGCCCGCAGCTGGGCTCCCGGTTCTCGACCGCCGGTACTGCATCTGCCCTGTCTGCGCTGCGTGTCATCTCCCTGTGTTAATTGTATTTTCTGTTAACTGTGCTGCATTTTTCCTCCGTGTTAATTTTGCTTCTGTTATACTTTACTTCCTCTGTTTGCCCCTTGTTGTTGTGCCCAGCCCCTGCCGTGTTTACCGCCACCTCCCCGCTCCCCGCCGCTGCCCCCCTGCGGCCCCGCCCCCTTCCCTCGGTCGCCCTTCCCATTCGCCGCCCCGCTCCCGCCTCCCAGCTGCTCCTCCCTCCCACTAGGGCCATATATGGCAGAGTGCACGCGGTGGTGAGCAGTGACCTCTGACCCTCTGGGCCGGTCACCCCACGCACCACGCACACTCCCCGTGAGTGAGTCCAGGCTGCCCCTGTTCACGCCAAGTGCCGCCGCTACCCACAGCTGAGCTCCTGGTTCCCGACTAGTGCCGCCACTGCCCGCAGCTGGGCTCCCGGTTCTCGACTGCCGGTACTGCATCTGCCCTGTCTGCGCTGCGTGTCATCTCCCTGTGTTAATTGTATTTTCTGTTAACTGTGCTGCATTTTTCCTCCGTGTTAATTTTGCTTCTGTTATACTTTACTTCCTCTGTTTGCCCCTTGTTGTTGTGCCCAGCCCATGCCACGTTTACCGCCACCTCCCCGCTCCCCGCCGCTGCCCCCCTGCGGCCCCGCCCCCGCCCCTCGGTCGTCATTCCCATTCGCCGCCCCGCTCCCACCTCCCAGCTGCTCCTCCCTCCCACTAGGGCCATATATGGCAGAGTGCACGCGGTGGTGAGCAGTGACCTCTGAACCTCTGGGCCGGTCACCCCACGCTCCGCGCACACTCCCCGTGAGTGAGCCCAGGCTGCCCCGTTCATGCCAAGTGCCGCCGCTACCCGCAGCTGAGCTCCTGGTTCCCGACTAGTGCCGCCGCTGCCCGCAGCTGGGCTCCCGGTTCTCGACCGCCGGTACTGCATCTGCCCTGTCTGCGCTGCGTGTCATCTCCCTGTGTTAATTGTATTTTCTGTTAACTGTGCTGCATTTTTCCTCCGTGTTAATTTTGCTTCTGTTATACTTTACTTCCTCTGTTTGCCCCTTGTTGTTGTTCCCAGCCCCTGCCGCGTTTACCGCCACCTCCCCGCTCACCTCCGCTTCCCCCCTGCGGCCCCGCCCCCTTCCCTCGGTCGCCCTTCCCATTCGCCGCCCCGCTCCCGCCTCCCAGCTGCTCTTCACTCGCTCCGCCCCCCCACTCTCCACATATGGCAGAGTGGCAAACGCGCAGCGGGCGCGCCGATTGTGCGCCAAAGGTAAGCCCGTCTGCGCCCGTCCGCGCCTGGCCCGCGCCCAGCGCCGGGAACCCTGGCCCCAGTCGACACCAGCCCACCCGCCGGACCTACGACGCCACCGAACTCAACGCACTCAACACCGGCCGGATCCCTGGTTGCTACCGAGCCACCCCGAGACGCACACACGGACCCTTCAGCTGCCACTCCTGCAAGTTCTCCTGCATCCGGCCCTGCACGGCACCCACACCCACCAAGCCGAAAACCAGCAACAACCACCTGTAGTGCATCCTGCTCAACACCCGCTCCGTCCACAGACACGCCGTGGAACTCTGGAACCTGCTCAACACAACATCACCAGACGTCGCCTTCCTCACGGAAACCTGGATGAACGCCTCCTCAGCACCCGACATCGCCATCGCCATCCCGGATGGATACAAGATCACCCGGAGGGACCGCGTCAATCAGACCGGAGGAGGCATCGCCATCATCCACAGGAACACCATCCGTATCACGACCAACACCGACAACACCCTCAGAGCCGCAGAACACCTGCACTTCCAGATCCACACCGACCCCAAGACCACCCTCAGAGGCACCCTCATCTACAGACCCCCAGGACCACACACACAATTCAGCGAAGACATCGCCGACTTCATCAGCCCGCAGGCCCTCCCCTCCGCGGACTACATCCTCCTCGGGGACCTCAACTTCCACCTGGAAAACAACAACGACCACAACACAACCACCCTACTGGACAACCTCGCCAACCTCGGTCTCAAGCAGCTGGTGACCACCCCACCCACTACGCCGGACACACGCTCGACCCCGTCTTCTCCTCCAGCAAGGACATCGCCTTCAGCCACGCCACCGGACTCCACTGGACGGACCACAGCTGCGTCCACTTCAGCTTCAAAAAGAACACGATACACCACCACCAACAACAGGTTGCACGCAGAAGCTGGAACAAGATCACAGCCGACCAGCTCGCCGCATCCCTGAGCCAGGACCCCCCCGCCAGCTCAGCGAACCCCAGCCAGGCCACCAACAACCTCACGAGGTGGATCAGCAACTGCGCAGACGACCTCGCCCCACTGAGGACCCCGCCCTGCAGACCCGGCAGTAAGGAAGCACCATGGTTCACCGACGAACTCAAGAGCTCCAAGAAGAACTGCCGAGCCCTCGAGAGAGCCTGGCGCAGAGACCCAACACCAGACAACATGACCACCCTCAACCTCGCCACCCGAAAACACCACCAACTGATCCACACCACCAAGAAAACCGCATTCAAGGAGCGACTAGACAACAACACACACAACAGCAAGGAACTCTTCAACATCATCAAAGAGCTCTCCAACCCCAGTGCCGGAAACAACGACATCACCCCATCGCAAGACCTCTGCAACTCCCTCGCCTCCTACTTCCACAACAAGATCGCAGATATACACAACAGCTTCAGCACACAGCCAACGCTCCCCACGACCGCAACTGCGCCCCCCACCACCACCCTACACGCCTGGACCCCGATCAACACCGAAGAAACCCTACGCACGATGAACTCCATCCACTCCGGATCTCCAACCGACCCCTGCCCTCACCACGTCTTCAACAAGGCCGACTCCATCATCGCTCCCCACCTGCGGGACATCATCAACACCTCCTTTGACACCGCTTCCTTCCCAGAGAGCTGGAAGCATGCCGAACTCAGCGCTCTACTGAAGAAACCATCAGCGGACCCCACCGAACTGAAAAACTACCGCCCCATTTCGCTCCTCCCGTTTCCGGCCAAAGTCATCGAGAAAACCATCAACAAGCAGCTGGCCGCCTTCCTCGAGACGAATGGATCCCTCGACCTCTCGCAGCCGGGCTTCCGGGCCAACCACAGCACCGAGACCGCCCTCATCGCAGCCACTGACGACATCCGAGCCCTGCTCGACAACGGGGAAACAGCGGCCCTCATCCTCCTGGACCTCCCCGCGGCATTCGACACTGTCTGCCACTGCACCCTAGTACAGCGCCTCAGCAATATCGGAATCCAAGAGAAGGCACTAGAATGGATCACCTCCTTCCTCGCCGGAAGGACACAGAGAGTCCGCCTCCCCCCGTTCAGATCAGAGGCCACCGAAGTCATCTGCGGCATCCCCCAAGGTTCATCGCTCAGCCCCACCCTCTTCAATTTCAAATGAGCCCCCTCGCGGCCATCGCATGCCAACACAACCTCAACATCATCTCTTACGCCGACGACACCCAGTTGATCCTCTCCCTCACCAACGACCCCGCCACCGCCAGAGCCAACCAACACAAAGGGATGAAAGACGTAGCCGAGTGGATGATGAACAGCCGCCTGAAACTGAACTCAGACAAGACGGAAGTCCTCATCCTGAGATCGTCGCCCTCTGCCTGGGACGACTCATGGTGGCCCCCTGCCCTGGGCAGCGCGCCCAAACCAACGGACCACGCACAAAACCTGGGCTTCATCCTGGACTCCTCCCTCTCCATGACCAGACAAGTCAACGCCGTCTCCACATCATGCTTCAACATCCTGCGCATGCTACGCAAGATCTTCTGGTGGATCCCCACCGAGACCAGGAAGACGGTCACCCAGGCCCTCGTCACCAGCCGACTGGACTACGGCAACTCCCTCTACGTTGGAACCACTGCCAAACTCCAGAAGAGACTCCAGCGGATCCAGAACACCTCAGCAAGACTCATCCTGGACATCCCCCGACACAGCCACATCTCCGGACACCTGAGAGACCTGCACTGGCTCCCGATCAACAAGAGAATCACGTTCTAACTCCTCACCCACGCACACAAAGCTCTGCACAACCAAGGCCCAAGATACCTCAACAACCGCCTCAACTTCTACACTCCCACCCGCCAGCTTCGATCGACCAACCACACCCTCGCCGCCGTCCCCCGCATCCGAAGAGCCCCCACAGGAGGAAGGTCCTTCTCCTACCTGGCCGCCAAGACATGGAACTCCCTCCCCACCCACCTCCGCCTCACCCAAGACCACTTCGCCTTCAGGAAGCAGCTCAAGACCTGGCTGTTCGAGCAGTAGCTGACCCCCCCCCCCCAAGCGCCTTGAGACCCTCAGGGTGAGTAGCGCGCTATATAAATGCCTTGATTGATTGATTGATTGTTTCTCTCTCAGTATAACTCTCTCTGCTTATAGTGTCCCCTATCTTCTGATATTTCCCTTCTTTCCTTTTTTTAATTTGTCTTTGTTCACAGTTTCACTTTTTTATACTCTGTCGTGTCCTTTTAGTCTCCCTCTAACCTTATTGTCTCCTTCTGTGTTTTAATAGTCCCCCTTCTTTTTATAGTCTATCCTCTGACGTCTTATTCCTCTCTCTTTCATCATATGTCTCTCTTAATGATTCTCCAGTCAGTACATATACACTGCTGCATACATTCTTGCGCAGATTTACAAGCCCCTCGGGGCTCTTTGTTGTCCTATTGTGTTTCATATTTGGATGTAATGTTGGCCAAAAAATAATGGTGAAAATTGGAAATGTATTTGCAAAATGACTCAGGATTGTCTACTGAAATGTAGTGGTCATATACATGGAATGTGTTTAGTCACTAAAATGTTTTAGTGTGGTAAATGAGTTTTGGTGAAATGTATGGTTTGACATTTTTTGTCTAGAATCACACTGAGCATCTGTGTAAATTAAAGAATTACACTTGCATATTTTTCTATAATCTCCGCTGTCTCTCTCTCAGTCTAACTCTGTCTGCTTATAGTGTCTCCTCTCTTGTGATATGTTCCCTCTTTCTTTATTTTCATTTGTATTTCCTATAGTGCTGCTTGCTGTCATAGTGTCTTCTGTACTCTTAGGGGGTTTTACTTCGCCTGCCATCCTCACAGTAATTGGGACTGCCTGCCATAAGGGTGGGAGTCCTGTGGGAGGTATTAGGATGCGCCCGCCACAATGGCGGATGCATCTTGCATTTTTAACTTTGTGGTGGGTGGTGTCTCAGGTTCGCCTGCCACAATGCTAAAAATGCATATATGCATTTGCATACACAATGCGGCAGGCACCGTGCGGTGCGTGCCGCTTTGTGTATGCAAATTCTGGTGGATACCACAGGTACCCCCGTGGGCATCCTCAATCACACCTTCACTCCGGGGGCCCGCTATAGTGCTGCTTGCTGTCATAGTGTCTTCTGTACTCTTAGGGGGTCTTACTTCGCCTGCCATCCTCACGGTAGTTGGGACTGCCTGCCATAAGGGTGGGAGTCCTGTGGGAGGTATTAGGATGCGCCCGCCAAAGTGGCAGATGCATCCTGCATTTTTAACTTTGTGGTGGGTGGTGCATTCAGGTTCGCCTGCCACAATGCTAAAAATGCATGTATGCATTTGCATACACAATGCGGCAGGCACCGTGCGGTGCGTGCCGCTTTGTGTATTCAAATTCTGGCGGATACCACAGGTACCCCCATGTGCATCCTCAATCACACCTTGACTCTGGGGGCCCCCAGGGGGCCCTCACAGTAAAGACCGCTTGCTTTTCCGTGGCGGCATCGCTACTACGGAAAGGCATCTGTAGAGGCCCATTATGATATGTCTGGCGGTGTGTATTAGACACCACCCCCATTAAAATCCTTTCCGCCCTGGTTTCAAGGCGACTGGGGCGGAAAAGCGGTGGACGGTCTCTTTGCCCGCTGTGGAACCCCCAGCCATGCTAATATGGCGGGGAGTCATTCTGGTTGGGTTGGTGGGTGGATTGCTCCCGCCAGGCTGGTGGTGGGTACTGCCAGCCTCGCTGGGGCAATTTGTCCGCCATCTTATTGGGCTCCTTAGAGTCTCTTTGTCCTCATTGTCTCGTCTGTCTCCTATTGGTCCTACTTCTTTTTATACTCCCTTGTGTAACCTCTTTTTATACTGCCCCGCTGTCTGCTTATACTCTGTGTTTTTCTTCTTATACTCTCCCTTCTCTCCTCATACTGCCATCTTTGTACTCATACTGCTCATTATCTCTTTATATTTTCCAGTCTTTTCATACTCTATCCTTTTTTAATGCAGTGTCTGCTTATATCCTCTTTTGTAATTATATTTCCTATTGTCTCATAGTCCTCTTTCTCTTGTTGCAAGTCCTTCTATTGTCTTACTCTTATGTTTGTTGTCATAATTTCTCCTCTCTTTTTATAAGTAATATAATAGTCTATTTGATATATTTATTTTTCTAAAGTGATATACATTTTTTATAATAGATTCTTTTGATCATCACTGAAACAAAATCATCATGCCTTCTAAAATTGAAAGGAAGAAAGGACGAAAGAAAGCAGTTTATTTAAAGAGATCTCATGTACAACATTTACCTGAAGAACAATGTAATAACAGAAAGAAAAAAAGTCCTGGTAAGAAAACTAAGACTTTTCTGCGAAGATTGTCAACCAGTAATAGTAGTGTGCGCAAAGTAAAAAAAAATGTGACTGTTAAGAGAAAAGACAAGATCCATGGAAAAACTTGTGAAAAAAAGGTATATAGTAAAAGGAGGAAAAACCAATTTCAGGAAATAAGGAAGAAGATGTTTTAGAATAGAATTTTATTTAATTTGACTAAGTTAATAAAGAATTGTAAGAAGAAAACCACATTTTATAAGAAGAGAAAATGTATTGAAAATGTAATTGAGAAAGCTTTTGAATTTAAAAAAAACCTTTTTGTTTTAGTAATCAATAGAATTCGATCACTAGATAAGCCAATACATTTAAGGAAGAGCAAAAGTAAGTGGAGAAGAGTAATTAATAGAAGTAATTTTTCTGACGTTTTTTTGGGTGAATGGAAACATAGTTCAAGTTCTGAGCCTTTTTTTAATGAGGAGAGTTATTTTCAGAGTAATGAGTTGTTGCTTGCAGTTGACACTACAGGTTGTGCTTATGAGGTTAAAAATGGTTGTCCTATTGAGAATGAGAAAATTGTGCCTAGAAATGCAGAAGAGGGGTTAGCTGATGAAGTATTAGGGAGCAGGCCTAAAGCTCCAGTGTACACTTGGAATTGCAGTAGTATTTGTAGTGTACGGCAGGACTCTCTTGATTTTTTACGCAACTTCTTACGTAACTATACTAAGAAATGAGTTAAACAAAAGATTAAGATGTTTCAAGGATTAGACCCTTGCAGAGTGAGAGAAAATACTGGTTTGCAAAGACATTCTTTGGCTTGTCTTTCTAAAAATGTATGCAGAAGTGTTTTTCACCATTTCAGGATGTTGGCAGTACATCATACTGAAATGAGGAAATTAGTCTGAACGTTGTATTATGCAAAAAGTCCAGCTCTAATGTTAAAGAAGTTGAACAGTGCTCTTTTGCATGGATCTGTGTCAGATGTAAAGAACGTTTGTGAAACAGTTGGTGTAGAAAATGTAGAAGATGAACCTTTAGTTATTCTTGTTAATGGCGTACCTAAAAAGAGTAAGAAAATCTGGCAAGAATTAGTGGATGTTAGGAAAGTGAAAAAGGCAACGTTGTATCTGATAAAAAATAATCAATATTATAAAGACGTGTTTATGAGTGAAGAAGAAATAACTGTAGAAGAAGATAGTGATTTGCCATTTGGACAAATTGAAAAAGTGGATGTGTCTAGAACTGAAGAAATATATGAACATTATAGTGTTCATCCACTGCATTCCAAAGAAGTGATGGAAAATACTATAGAGTTATTCCAAATGAAAGAAGCAAAAGGAAGTCCCATTAGTGTATGGGAAAAAAGCTTGGAAGCTTATTGTTTCCCTCATTTGTTTTCTACAGGAAAAGGAGGATGATATGATGACCAACCTGTGCAGATTCCTGCATCTGAATAACGGACATTAAGATTGTATGCAGAAGATCCAAGATTTCGACGATGTATTCCGTATTTGTTTCATCTTTTGTTTCAGAGTGATTTGTCTGGACTTTCTTATGCAGTAAACCATATATTGAAAACAGGTGTAAATCTGCAAAATGTTTCGGCAAAGATATTTATGGATAAAGTACACCAGAAAGATAATGTTTTGGAATCTCAGCTAAATAATCTCATGGCATGTCAGTGTGGTACTAATGAGTACTGGTACCGTCGTCATGGCGAACTTAAATGTATGTTAAGGAACGTAGGAACTCCTACATGGTTCCTTACTCTAAGCTGTGCTGAATATGCTTGGGATGATTTACTTCAATTTCTTCGAGAGGAAAATCCAAATATAATAAATATTGAATACAAGACACCTGGAGAATTGTGCTCTTTGGATCCAGTTAATGTATGCAGGTATTTCATTCATAGATTTGAAGCCAATGTGTCTTTTATCACCAATAAAACAAATCCTCCTCTTGGAGAGGTTGTGGACTACTTTTGGAGAAAGGAGTATCAAGCAAGAGGTGCTCCTCACATACACATGCTACTATGGATCAAAGATGCTCCCAAATTTGGAACAGAGTCAGATGACACTGTGATGTCTTTTATTGAAGAATACGCTACCTGTGATATACCCAAAAGCACACAGGATAAGGACTTAAGACAACAGGTCTTACGATTCCAAAGCCATCGTTGTGGAAATACTGTCGTCGAAAGTACAAATCTAAAGACAAATTCTACACCAAATGCCATTTTGCATTTCCACGTCCAGTAATATCGAAAGGAAGAGTGAACAGTTTTATGTCATCTGTGTGACATACCATCACAAGAAAGTCTCCTAAAAATACCTACAATTTAAGAAGAAATGGAGACTCAAAATATATAAATGACTACAACCCAGTCATTTTGTCTATGTGGAATGCTAACATGGATATTCAATATGTTGCAGACAATTCCATTGCTGTTGCTCGATATGTAACATCGTACATAACGAAATCAGAAAAGACGGAATTGAAGGAAATTTGGGAAGAGATTTACCACGAGAAGAGTCTAAGTAAGAAATGATATACTTACAGTTTGAAGATGTTATCTCATCGAGAAATTGGAGCGTATGAATGCTCAGATCGCTTATCATCTGCAAGTCTATACTCCAAATCTAGAAGAATCATTTGGGTGACTATAGGTCTTGCTGCAACACGAAACAGAGTACTTAAATCTGTCAAAGAAATTGGACATTTAGCTGAAAAGGAGCCAGAAAGTACACATATTGTGAAAACAAATATGTTGGATTGATATTATCCAAACACAAGTCACCATCTGGAGAGCATTAGTCTCTATGAAGTGCTGCAAAACTATATTTTAAAACTGAATATTACAGAAAACATCAATCATGGTGTATATGCCGTGATTGGTTCTGAAGGATGTCTGGTGAAACAAAGAAAAGGACATTTGATTAATCACCGTAAACTGAGTTGCTAAACACCTGACAAAAGGGAATTTTACTATTTTGCTCTTTTGCAACTTTTCAAGCCATGGCGTTCAGAATTAGAATTACTTGGAGATTTTGACAGCTATGAACATTCTTTCAATGCAACTAAAGATAGTATAGAATGTCCTGTTTTTGCTAATTATGTGAAAATGTTGAACGATGAAATTGAACAAGAAGCTACAATTGCAGCTGAGATTGCTAGAGACAGTTCTCAAGACAGTCAAACTTCTGCTCCGTTAAGTCAGGATCCATTAGGAGAACCAATTATTCAAAATGAAGCAGCAAGTGCTATGGAAAAGGTGGAAACAGCAATGTATCAAGCTCAAGAAGATGTATGAAATTTAGGAAATTTGGAAGAACAACTTAATGTTGAGCAGAAACAAATATATGAGCAAGTGAAAGAACAGGTTAACCATGGATTACTTCATGAAACAAAAGTGTGCTCTTGCTCATTATTTCAACCTATCCGATTGTATGTGAGTGGACAAGCTGGAACAGGAAAAAGTTTTTTAATTAAAGTAATTTCAACTTATTTACACAAAACAACTGACTCGTATTTGTCTTGTGTTGTCACTGCTCCAACTGGGTTGGCGGCACACAATATTAAAGGAGTTACTTTACATCGTTTATTAATGCTATCAGTAGAGCATGAAAACAAATTAGAATACTACAAGCTATCTGGAGAAGCTTGTTTTGAAGTTGCAAGAGTCTTGAAGAAAATGAAAGTTCTCATTATTGATGAGGTAAGCATGGTATCAAACTTAATGCTTGCCTTTGTGCATTTAAGAATGCAGCAAATTCTTAAAACAGACTATGATGTATTATTTGGAGGAAAACACGTCATAGTTTTTGGAGATCTACTACAACTTACTCCTGTGAAAGGACAACCAGTGTTTAAAACACTGGCACATGAAGATACCAGAAAGTCTTTGGGGAGCATTGAAAATGTGAATATTTGGTCATATTTTGAGTATAAGGAAATTATTACAAATATGCGTCAGGCAAATGATGCAGATTATGGAAAAATGCTTCAAGATGTAAGAATTGGAAAAGTGACAGAACATGGCAAACAAGCTTTACTGAGACGATTACTTCCCAATTTGTTTCCAAATAAAAATATTGTTCCAGAGAAAATATATATGAAAATTGCAAAAAACAAGTCTGTAATCTGCTTAATGCCAACACTGCGTGAATGTTCTGTATTCAATGAAGACATGTTAAAGTTGGAAAATGAAGAAATTATAAAATTGGAAGGTATTGATAAAATAGAGCATGAAGGAATCACTATTATTTTGACTGAAAAGTTGAACAGGATATTGGATTCTTTGGAGAAGTCGATAAGTAAAACTGCTGGTTTAGAAAAGAATTTATATGCATGTGTAAACTGTAGGGTAATTTTACGCCGTAATTTGAATGTGGAAAAAGGTTTAGTAAATGGAGCAATGGGTAAAATTGTTGATTTTGTTTATTATGTAAATAGAGATGGGATTGAATTTTTGAAGATCAAATTTGATGAAATTCCTGAAATACAACAATTTAGTTATTGTTCATCCGGTTCTTGCTTGTAAAAGATTTGTATGTATGCAGAAAACAGTTTCCTATTTGTTTGGCATATGCGGTGACCATTCATAAATTTCAAGGTTTAAGTGTAGATAGTGCTTTAGTGAATATTGGAAGTACCGTGTTTAAAGAGGGAATGGCATATGTTGCTTTGTCCCGAGTCAGAACTTTATCTGGATTGTACTTGATTGATTTTGATGAGACAAAGGTTAGTGCAGATGCAAATTGTGTGAAAGAGTATAATAGGTTAAGAAGAGAATATGCTCCCAATTTAGGTCAATATCCAGTATTTGAAAAGCGTGTGGTAGGTAGAAAAAGAAGATTTGAGAATATCTGTAGTGAAACTGTAGAGAAAGAAAAAAAACAAGATGAAGTTGCGCCTGTAAGCAAAATGAAAAAGGAAAGTGTTGAAGAGAATGTTGGTTATCGGTTTGAAAATAGTTGTGGTGTCAACTGCTATGTTAATGTAGTAGTTAATGTTGTTTTATTTCTTGAAAGTTTGCAGCAGCAAATTTTTGAAAATCGGGACGAAATATTCTGCTCATTGTTGTATTCTGTTTATGAGAAATGTAGTAGTGATAAAAGTAAAATACAAAGTGTTTCTGATATTCGAAATGTTTTGGACATGTGTTCTGGTTCTACTCAATTTACGCAGAATATTCAACAAGATTGTCAAGAATTTTTAATGTTTATGCTTGGTGTACTGGAAGATGAAGGTATAGATATTGAAAATCTTTTTGACCTTTCTTATAAATGGCAACATGACTGTCAAAATTGTTTGTTTACATGTAACACTAACATAGACAGTGAAAGATTTATATATTTGACTTTACCAGACTGTGAATCAGTGTCCTTTAACAATCTAGTTGGAGGAGCAAGTCAAAACATGGAGTGTAACCAATGTAAATCAGAAATGTCATCAACATTATTTATACAAAGATATGGACAGTATGTTATTTTATTGCTGCAACGTTGTAGAGCTGATGTAAGAAAATTGGAAACTTTAATTAAAAATGTTGTAGCTGGTCAAGTTTCAATATCAGGAAAAACTTTTGTAGCTGTTTCATTTATTTTTCATGATGGACCTTCTACAACATCTGGACATTGCACTGTTTATTTAAAATGTCTGAAAGGTTGGATATATTGTAATGATACTCAATTCGTTTTTAAGCAATGTTTGCCTAAAGAGTTACCAAATGCTTACCTAATATTTTTAAAGCAAAAATTTTAAGATCAAAATTTGGCCTTTCAGGATTACTGCTGTTAAGGTAGATTCATCTGGTGTTGTACAGTATTTTGTAAGTGAGGGTGAGGAGCTTGAAGGTAATCCTCTTGTTGATGTTGAGGCAGAGTAAGTGCATCATGTTGTGGGTGATGTGGCTGTAGCAGGGGACATTGAAGATCAATCAGGTGGAGGTGTTTTGGATTGGTTGTAGTCATTATAGGTGTTTGGCTGTAATTCTTGTGTAGCGTGTGTGTCTACAGTGTAGTCTGTCTCTTCTTGTTTTCTTTAGGATGAACTTGTAAATGTTATGGAGAATGTTGAGGGTGTTATAGCAGTATGAGGAAATGCTGTACACATGTTTACACTTGTAGAGGGAGGAGTTCAATATGAATCAGAGGTTGTGTACATAGTCAGTAGGTGTTGGTACTGTTCATAGTGTAGTGTTGATCAGCAGGAGTTATCTGAAGCTAAGGGGGTGAGTTTGAGAAAGAGTATCTTCATGTTATGTGAATTCATGTTTAAAGAGCTGCTCCTTATCCACATGGTGACGTGCTTGATTGTGTCGTGGAAGTTGTTTTTGGTGGTATGTGGTTCCTTGGTGAGGAAGAGGATGAGCTGAGTGTCGTCGATGTAGGAGATAATGTTGTGGTTCAGTTGGTGGGCCACTTGTGAAAGGGTGGCCATGTAGATGTTGAATAGAGTTGGACTGAAGAATGAGCAGTGGAAGACGGTGCAAATGATGTCAGTGGTTTTGGATCTGAACGCTGATAGGCAGCCTCTCAAAATTTCTATTGAACAACTTTTAAAATAAGAATTTCACACATACTATTTGGCCATGGGGAAAAGTTTGTGAAACTCTTAATGACATGTTGTTGTACATTTTGACTGCATATATTTGTAAGTAATATTGTTTATAATGGAAGAAAATTAATGATGATGTTTTGTTTTTTCAAGATTGTTTGCCATATCTCATAGTTACGTAAGAAATTTGTCTTTTGAAAAAATATTTAAGATTGTTATTGAGATTGTTGTTTGACTTTTTTTAGATAATCTTCTTGATCGTCTTTTTTTTGCCCACTGTTATGTGATGAGTACTATTGAACTCACTGTTTCTAGTGAATTTCAATATATTCTGAGAACAGCTAAAAAGGCATCTGAAATGCTTTACAAATGATTTTGTGTTGTAAAAGATAAATTGTAATTGTATTTTTTTGTCTTCAACAGATGCTAAATTTATAATAATTTTTTTTTACATTTATTATTTTGAAGGTAAGTGTAACTAAGTGTTAAAAATGATCGATGGGATGTACTTCTACAGAGCTGAAGTAAGAGAACGTCCATGGAGTATATAAGTTTGTAAAGACGGTTTGTATCTTTTAAAGATTTTTCAAGAAATTAAAAAAAATATATACAGAGTGCACCTGTATTCTTTGCATTTAACTACAACACATCAACTACTTTGGAACTGGTAAGGTGAATAGATATTTTGTACTTTTTTTAGTACTGCATTTTATTATAATAGCCCTAGTTTTTTTCTATAGTGATAAAACGTGACTGGTTTGAAAATGTAAAAACTATTTAAAACTAAAAATTCATATAAGCAGTTTCATTGATATAATCATATAAAGTAGTTGAGAATGGTTTTTGTATAATATTTTTTAAATGGCAAAATAGTTGATAAACCTAGTTTTGTATTATGTATTAGGAAAAATTATAACATGAAGTGTTTATGTTTTTCTGCAAGGAATAACAACATTAAAGAATTCACTATGGAAGAAGAACAAATCAATACGGAAATTAGTTTTGAAATTAGTAATACTTTTATTGAGGAGCTAAATATACCTTTCATGGGGAGCGAGAATGAAGATGAAGGTATTGCTGCTGGAGATGTCATGTGCGATTTTTTAGATGAAACATTGGATGATTATTTTGTTCAAGCATTAGACGACATCGAGTTTCATGAAATGACTTTTGAAATTGATCATCCAGAAAATGAAATTTCAGACGAAATGATGTTAGAAACTCTATTAAATTATGAAATGTTACAGGAATAAATGTATGATTTAAAATTAAAAATGGTTTGAGAGACTCTTCTTGTAGAATTGTAATCATTCAGGTAGTATCTAAGTACTCATGGTGGGAAGTGAACCTTAGGACATATACTGCTTCAAACTTCTATTGATTATGTATGCACTCTTCTATGCATTAGCAAAGTTGTGTTTTATAGCTTTTATTTCCAGGTCTATATTCTTGTGTCTCCCTCCCTCTGTCTCCCTCATTCTCCCATCCTGTTTGTCTCCCACAGTTTTCTTCTTTCCCTGTCTTTCTCCCTCTGTCTGTTTCCCTCCTTCTGTCTGTCACCCTCTATGTTCATCTCTATCTGTCCCTGTCTTCCTCCCTCTGTCTCCCTCTCTGTTTCTCTATCTCTGTCTGTCTCTGCCTCTATCTCTCTGCCCCTGTCCCTGTATCTATCTCTATCTGTCTGCCTCTATCTTTATCTCTTCCACCCTCCCTCTCTCTGTTTCTCTCTTTTCTATCTCCTTCTCTCTCTGTCTTTTTCTGTCTCCCTTTGTCTCTCTCTCTGTTTACCTTCCTCTTGCTTGCTCTCTAACTCTGTCGTACTCTTTCTTTATCTGTGTCACTCATTCTCTCTGTTTCCCTCTCTCTCTGTTGCTACAAGACCGCAGAGGGGTAAGGAAGCCAGCATGTTTTGCAATTTTCTTCCAGCAAGAAACCCTCCCTTAAACCCAACTGAAATTGAGTTCTATACTGGTTTCTACCCTAAAAGGGGTTTACTAGAGCCCTTTGCAAGAGATGATGTCTGCCGTGTAGAGACCACTAACACAAGAAAAGCCAACCCTTGATCCATACATAGAGCACTTCTTCAATAGGGTTTACTCTTGCTAAATTGTGCACAGTTTTAGCTTGTAACACATCATGATTATTCTACCATCAATAAATGAGAGAGCAAACAGAGAGAATGTGCCATGAATTTTCAGAGAGCAGCAATGGAATGCCTCTCTAATGGTTCTATGCAGAATGGCTCTGGCGTGCACCAAAAGTGAAGCTAAACTATGAACGTGTGCACACACATTTTTAACTTGGCATGCATATTGTACATCCAGCTTCTCTGCAAGAGGCTTCCCTTGCTTCGCTGTGCGCAGGCAACCGAGGCCAAGGTTAAGGCTTTGAGCAGCAAGTTCGAGACACCGAAGAAATTTCCAAAAAAAGAATTGCAGAGCCACGATTAACACTGAAAGCCTTTAGTGTGCTTTTTTTGTAGCTGATAGACAGGCGGCATTTCCCTTGGTCTATCCTAGAGATCAGAGCTGTTAGCACTGCTGCACTTCACAGGTTGGCACAGGCACACCATTGAGTTATGGTGGAGGGGAAAAGGAGAGGCATGTGCCGTAATCCATTCACTACATTCAAACAGTAATCAGATGATGTACAATAAGTGGTACATCCCCAGAGGTATGTCAGTTATTGTGCACTGTGACATCACTACAATGGATGCACCACATTTACAATGTGGTATATTATGGAGCAAAAATGACACAATATGTGATGTATTTGTGTTGTGAAGGTGGTGCATTGATTGACTTGCGTTCCAAGCGCAACGTAGCTCCAGCAATGTTGTTGGAGCCCTATGCTCATAATGCTGTGTCAATCCTTACACCTGCTTCAAGCAGGTGCAGGGTTTTGACGCAGCAAAAGCCCAAAAGTGTCTATAAAACTCTTTATCAGGTAAAGTGGGCTTAGGGTATGGACTGTTTCTAACCCCTTTTGACTATGCATGCACTGTTCTTTGTTATGTTATATGTTATAAATTGTTTTATAACGCGCTCTGTTACTGACTAGTATCCTGGCGCGGGGGAGAGATGTGCAGTGAGCAGAGGGGGAGGGGGGGAAGTCAGGCAGTTTTAAGAAATCACATTGAATAAATAGGTTTTTAGCCCTTTCTTGAAGCAAGTAATAGACTGGGTTGCACGAATGTGGAAAGGAAGAGCATTCCAGGCTCTGGCTCATGGAGCTAGCCTGGCCACCTAGCCTGATGAACTTAAATCTGGGCACAGCCATCCTGCATTGGTTAGCAGATCGGAGACAGCGATTGGGGACATACAAAGAAAACCGTTTACTCAAGTACAGTGGCCCGAGCTGATGGATCGCTCGGAAAGAAAGAACCAGTACTTTAAACATGATCCGCTGTGCCACACGGAGCCAGTGGAGGTTGCAAAGGTAAGGGCGGATGCTAGACCTCCTGGGCAAATGGAACAGGTGTCTCACAGCCGCGTTCTGAATCATCTGCAGCCGTTGGATCAGATAAGATGGTAGTCCACTGAACAGGGCATTCGCATAATCGAGCCTGGAGAGAATAAGGGCACGCAACACTGTCTCCTTGGCCTCTCTCGGGAGAAGAGGAAAGAATCTATGCAAGGCTTTGAGAGTGCCGAAACAGACACCCGAGAGTCTCCTGATATGTTCCTCAAACTTCAAGTCACTTCCAAACCAGACCCCCAAATTCTTAGCTGGACCACCCATGGATTTGGGGCAAGGAATGTCCAGTGGCCATAGAAGGTCTTTAAAGTTGTCGGGAAAGGATCCATAGAAAAGAACATCGGACTTCTCTTCATTGCACTTAAGCTGAGCAAGTGCTAGTCAATGAAAGACCGAAGTGAGGCCGTGCTGAACTGCCGATGTATCCAAGTTGTCCCCTGGCCAGGTAAACAAAAGTTGCGTATCATCGGCGTAGGCCATCATTTTTGCCCCCAGATGTTCAGCCAGGTAGATCAGAGGAGTCAGGTAAACATTAAAAAGCAATGGGGCTGAGAGTAGACCCCTGCAGAACTCCAATAGTAAGTCTCCTAGGGAGAGAGGCATGCGGTGGCATCCAGACCTGTTGTGTCCTCTCATTCAAAAATGACGTCAGCCAGTCAAGAGCCAATCCAGCAATGCCGATGGCAGACAGTCTGGTAAGGAGAAGCCCATGGGGTACCGTATTGAAGGCGGCAGAGAGGTCTAGTAAAATCAGAACCGCTCTGCCGCCTCCATCGAGGCACTCCCGAATCGCCTCCGACACCTCCACCAGAGCAGTTTTGGTGCTGTAGGCAGCCCGGAACCCTGATTGAGCTGGGTGCAGGGCACGAGATGACTCAACAAAATGGTCCAATTGGCGAAAAGCCATTTTATCGCAGACTTTAGCCAGTGCCAGCAACAGAGATATCGGCCGGTAGCTTGATGGGGCGGCAGGATCCATCCCGGCCTTTTTTAGAAGCGGCAGGAGTTTGGCCTGCTTCCAGCAGGACGGGACAGTAGCAGTGGACAAGGAGATGTACCGGTGCCTTTGTACCGGCAAATTTGTGTTTTATACCTTCAATTCCCTAGTCTCTCTCCTTACACTTGCAGCAAACAGTCTTTCACCTAGACGCTCTCCTTGCAGAATTGTAATCATTCACGGCCTCATTTATGAGACTTCTTGCGCCATTGGAACATCACTTTTTGTGATGTTCTGTGGCACAGCTGTCAGCGTGATATTTATCAGGCAGCACTAAGGCACTTTTTTTGGTGTACTGTTGCCTGATAAATATCAGCTCCTTTAATGCAGTGTTCTGCATTAAAGGGGTCTGCAATGGGTGTTGCTGAGGGTGTTCCCAGCAACACCCATGACCTTTTTACACTGCAGCACATTTATGAGAAATCAAAAATCTGAGGCACTGCCAAAAATGTATGCCTCACCAGGGAGGCGTAAGGAAGGTGCAACAGGGAAAAATATTTTTATTTCTCTTCATTTTTTTGTTTTCTATGTGTGCTGCTTTCTGCAGCACACGTAGAAAAAGGAAAAGTCTCTTGTGATTATTTTTCTACAGAAAGGTTTCCTTACCTGTACAAAAATAATCATCCTTGCAACGCAGGCAGCCTTGCACCATTGTGCAAAGGTTCCTGCGTTCCTGGTACAAAACCATAAAAATGCCCCCGTTATTGTTAGTTCAGCTAACTATAACTTGCGCATCCGCAATGCACTGCTGATGACGTCACATATTACATCACTCATGACATGGCCAGTGACATCACTCATGACATCACTCATGACATCTCAAATGACATCACTTATGATATCATGCTTGTGATAGAGTGGCAGACCTCCTCTCACCCTAATATAACCTTTGATACACACACTCAAAAATACAAACTAACATTTTCAAAACGATGGACATACCAATACCAGTTACAACACACCTATTCAATAATTCCAAGATCGATACACACACATACACTCATTCATCACCAGTCCCTATACAGTCACTCATACATGTACTTACTCATCATATATACTCATACACCTATACATTCTGTTACACACCACCATTCATCCATAGAGTTACTCACACACATAGTCACACATGCAAACAAATTATGATCATCCATTTACTTGCGTATACAGATATACACTTACTACCACACTTACTTCTACAGAAACTTACACATACTTACTCTCTTAAACAATCACTTATAGAAACACCTACTTATTTGTGCTGGAACTCTTCCAATCTCTCACTCTCACATATACTCACTTATATACACCAATACGCACATATACTAGTTTAACACTATTGAGACAGTCATTCACTCACTAACACACCCACACACACTCATCCACCTATACAATCCTGCACACATGCTGTCTTCAACACATATAAACTGTGAGTCGCTCATTCATGCATCTATGCACTAAATAATACCCCCCACTGAACCATACAGACACTCAGACACTCATACTGATACTCAAAAATAACAACTAATAACCCATATAGACACTCATGTAGCTACTCACCAACCCATGCAACCACTTATACACAAAGTGAGAGACTGATACAGATATTTACATATTTAAACATTACTCATTGACCCATGTATTCACTAAGATACACTTAGTCAGTTATACAATCAATTTTACAAAAAAATCATCCATTTAGACACTTATATACCCATTTATTCTTCCATCGACCTTGAAATATACACATGTAAAACATATTTAATTATCAGAAAAATACACATTCACTGGATGATGTCATCAGTGATGTCATTAGTGATGTCATTTGAGATGTCATGAGTGATGTCACTGACCATGTCATAAAGTGATGTAATATGTGACATCATCAGCAGTGCATTGCGGGCGAGCACGTTATAATTAGCTGAACTAACTATAATGGGGAAATTTCTATGGTTTTGTACGAGTGAAATGTCCAACTAACTATAACGCCCCTGAAACCTATGTTTTTTTACTGAATTACTAAGGTTTTTTAAATGCTAGTTTCTAACTATAACGTGCCTGAAACCTATGTTTTTTTCAGTGCATTTCTAAGGTTTTTTAAATTCTAATTTCTAACTATAATGTGCCTGAAACCTATGTTTTTTTCAGTGAATATATATATATATATATATTCACTGAAAAAACCATAGGTTATAGACCATATATAGTTAGGGATTAGCATTTACAAAACCTTATTTTACTCACACAAAACCAATGAAATTCCATATATAGTTAGTTGTACTAACTATATATCACGCACCCGCAATCCACTGCTGATGATGTCACATATTACATCATTCATGACATGGTCAGTGACATCACTGATGACATCACTGATGACATCTCAAATGACATCACTGATGACATCACTGATGACATCTCAAATGACATCACTGATGACATCACTGATGACAACATCCAGTGACTGTATTTTTCTGTAAAGTTAAAATATGTCTTACATATTTATGAATGAGTCGATGTATAAGTGTCTGGACGAAGGATTTAGTAGGTGCATGACTGAATGTATGAGTGAGTGATTAAATGTGTCTCACTGAGTGCATGGGTTAGTGACTAAACTGTCTTAATTTGTGCATCATTATGTCTGTTGTTCTGTAAACTGCTGCATGTGTTGATCAGTAGCTATATGAGTAACTATATGGGTTATTGATTGGTTGCCCAAGCATTTGTATGGGAGACTGAGTGTGTGTGTGGGTGGCTGGGAAGTGTATGACTCTGTGCATAGATGTATGGGTTCAAAAGTGCATGTTGGAAACAGCTGTATGGGCGGTTGACTGTGTGCATGACTGTATTGGTGAGTGAATAGATATCTCAGTGCTACATGTCAAATTAAGTACATATGTAAAATACAGTACATGTGAGAGTTGACATATATAAATAACTGTGCATAAGAGCCAGTGAATGTGTGAGTGGCTGTATGGATCATTGTGAACTTGTATCCAGGATTGTATAAGTGAGTAAATATGTTTTGGTATATGTTTGAATAAGTAAGGTGTGTTTAACTGTATAGTTAAGGAAATGGAGGTGTGATTGATTGTTTGCATGACTGTCTAGGTGTGTGTGTAACTTCATGGATGAGTGACAATCTGTGAGTCTGTGTTTACACTGAGTGTATCTAAGGTTATATTAGAGTCTGAAGACGTTCATCGTATTATCACATGAATGATTTTATCAGTGATGTCATCAGTAATGTCATTTGAGATGTCATCAGTGATGTCATCAGTGATGTCATTTGAGATGTCATCAGTGATGTCATCAGTGATGTCATTTGAGATGTCATCAGTGATGTCATCAGTGATGTCACTGACCATGTCATGAATGATGTAATATGTGACATCATCAGCAGTGGATTGCGGGTGCGTGATATATAGTTAGTACAACTAACTATATATGGAATTTCATTGGTTTTGTGTGAGTAAAATAAGGTTTTGTAAATGCTAATCCCTAACTATATATGGTCTATAACCTATGGTTTTTTCAGTGAATTTTCAAGGTTTTGTAAATGCTAATTCCTAACTATATATGGTCTATAACCTATGGTTTTTTCAGTGAATTTCATTGGTTTTTTAATAGCTAATATCAAAACCTTTACAATGTATTATTCTTTAAATAGAAAAATATTTTTTACATGTTTTTAATACAATTTTTTTTTAATTATTTTTTTTGTTTCGCTCCCGGTACGCGAACCGGTTAGCTTCCCGTTAGCTCAATCCGGAGGCGCGACCCGGTCCGCGAACCGGTAAACGTTCCTTTTGCGCACCTCTCGCGTTAGAAAACAACATCGTGACGCGTCGCGTCAGCATGACGTTTCGCGTTCTCGCGTAATACGTCATATTACCTGCTACGTTCGCGTACCCGGAAGCGCAGCGGTACGCGAACCGGAAGCGATCCGCGGCGCGGCGCCGACCGCGTAACGTAAACACAGCAGGTCATGTGACTCGGTAATAACACTTTTCATTGGTTCATTTCACTTTTGGTTTCCTAATGATGTAATACTAGGTCATGTGATCTAAAATGAACACTTTTCATTGGTTTAGAACTTTTGCTTTTCCCAAATGATGAAAACCCCTCCTTCTTTCCTCACTCTGACTTTCATCTTGGTGAGAGAAAGACCCTTTATTTACACTTTGACATGGCTTCATTAGTAGCTTCAGCTGGTGCTAACCCACCACCTCCACCAAATCCAAGAAAGAGAGGACCACCTGCAGAAGTAATTTTGCAAGAAGAGGAAGAACAGGAAGAGGAGGAAGAGGAGGAAGAGCCAAGGTTTTTGCCAGAGGAGCCCAGGAGGTACAATCGAAAGGAGAATTACATTTGGCAATTCTATAGAATTCCTGAGGGGCAAAAAAAGTGAATGCACGCTACGTGTTTTGCCGTATATGCGGTGATAGATTGTCAAGGGGAACTGATAAAAAATACAGTTACGGCAATCACACTATGCATCGGCATATGAGTAGGTGGCACCCAAATAATTATAGTGCTGCCCAGCTACGTGATGAGCAACAAAATCCCCTCCCAATGGCAAGAAGATCGGTTGTTCCAGAGGTGTCGGGACCAGAGGCGAGGGAGATGATCGCAAACATCCAAATGTTGTTTGGGCACGTAAAGCAAGTGTGCGTGGAATGTGGCGATTTCATCTGCTACAGGGAAAGTAGCATCACTTTGATTTTGCGAGCTATTCAAAATCATGTTAATGTTTGTACGAAACGCCCCAAAAAATAAATTCTTTTTTTTTTGTTGCTCCTGTTGAGCCCTTTAGAATGGATCGTTTTTGTTTCCCCCCCCCCCCAAAAAAACCAAAAAAATTTTAAAAACGTTCAGAAAATACAAAAAAAGTAAAAAAATGTTCAAAAAATACTAAAAAAAAAATAAAACAACAAAAACATAAAAAAAAAAGTTCTTTTCAGAACTACCTCCCCATTATAAAAAAATTGGTAGAATATTTAGAACTCTGCCAACCTCTATTTCTCTTAGTTCGCTCCCCGGAGCGCTACCCGGTACGCGTACCGGAAGCTAACCAAAAAAAATATTTTTTAAAAAAAAGAACAGTAAGTATAAGGTAAGCAAACAGACAGTTATGTGAAAAGAAAGACAGCGCTAGGGAGTAAACAAGAGATACTGTTACCTACAATCCACTACTGATGATGTCACATATTACATCATTCATGACATGGTCAGTAACATCAACAGCAGTGGATTGTAGGTAACAGTATCCTTAGTTTACTCCCTATAGCTGTCTTTCTTTTAACATAACTGTCTGTTTCCTTCCCTTATAGTTACTGTTCTTTTTTTAAAAAAAATTTTTTGATCAGTCATAAACAGTGACATTAATAGAAACAGAGAGAGTGAACAAGAGTGAAGAACTATGGTCCTCCTCAGCCACCCTCAGAAAACCAAGGGGGTCAAGATACATCTACCGTGACCCCTTCTACCCATTCTGAACATTATTTGCCCTCCATCTTGTATCTTGATTCGACCGAAACACAAAATGGTGGACTCCCATAACGCTGCTGGTTTGCGAACCGGGCCACTTCCCGGGAAGCGGTCCAAAAAAAAAGGTGGGAAAGTAATTCACAGACACTAAGAGTAATAGAGATGGAGTGAGTGAACAAGACTGAGGAACTATGAGAACAGAGGGACTGAGAAAAAGAGTGGAAGGAGTTGAGTAAGTAGGTAATAGAGAAAGGAATGAGGAAAGTAGCAAAGGCAGGAAACTGAGGGTTAAAGAAGTGAAGCAGTGGATCTAATAGTAGGTGAATGTGATAGAAATGTAACGAAAAGAGTACCACTATTTACCTTATAATTGCCGTTAAATTAATCACTTTTTATTTTTATATTTTCAATCTGTGAAAGAGAGAACCAACATTTGAAAAATATTAAAACATGTATTTAAAAATTACAAAAGACAAGGGAAAAGATTGAAGGACAAATAGTTTTTCAACAACTTTGACACTGACAGAAGCTTCTGCTTCTCCAGGTCCCCTACACAATCCTAAAGATATACATTTTAAACTAACAGTATCTTGATGCAGATGAAGTGAGGCCTATCTTAAAACATGGTGCATCTTTTGCATTGCTCTTGTTTCAGAAAAGTGTCGTTTCAGGATGCCAATAACATGTCTCCTATCCAGAGATTTGTTTGAGGTGAGGCCTACTCAGAGTTCAAGATGAGATTTACACTTGTTGAAGTGTACAGAGGAGATAATATCTGTGAAAGTCTACCAATGAAGTGAGTCATGTCCACTGCACTCTTCAACAAAGTAGAAACCTCCTATGTTTCCCTGGACAGACCTAAACTTGATCTGCACAATGTGATTCATAATGATAGGAAACACAGGTGATGTAATTGAAATATGTGCAATTTATTTTGCTCATTTCACAATCACATCACTTGTGTTTCCTTTGCTTAGGTATCTCATTGTGCAGATGTAGTCCAGCATATGAAAGAATACGTAGAAGTGCAGCACTGCATGCAATAAATTTAACACTTACAGAAAACTCACCTTCTCCATGCCTCCTACACAGTTCTACATATACATCATAAATGCAAACAGTACAGAATTAATTATACATGTTAAATGGTTTATTTTTGCTGTTCTCAGAATGTATCAAAATTCACTAAAAACAGTGACTTGAAGGTATTCATCATGTAACAGCGGGGAAAAAAAAACACAATCAAAATGATTGTGTTTAAAAAACCCATACAACATCAGAAAACAAAATTCAGAACTCCTTAAAGTTAACTTACTTTCCATGACGTCCAAGGATGTCCTATGAACAGCTTACACTCTTTTGTGCTGTTATTACTTTCAGCCCGCCACTTTCTGAAAGAAAACCTCCATCGTTTTTAAAAACACGTTACATGCAATAAATGACTTCTTGCTCTCTACCACTATTTTCCACAAGGCCAAATCTAGTCAGAGCTATTTATAACTCTTGGATTTCTTGTAAGCCAATCCCATCATTTGGCATTTCCGCAACTTTCACAATTAAAATGTTGAAGATCATTTTCACAATCCTGGAATAGTAATATCTTCCCCTTCTTGCTCAGTCATGTTCTACATTTCCTATGACACTGATACTGCTTAATATGAAGCAGACTTACACTACCTCTATGACTACTACAATTATTTAATTCTCTACATCACTTTTAATCACAAAGCAATGTAAAACAGTAGACAGCATTGCAGACTTACATTCCCTCTACTCCATGTTTTGATTGGCTGCTTCAATTAGCTTATAAAAAGAAACAGTTCTTCTGAACTCATTCAAAGTGCACATATATCTCCATGATGTCCAGTCCTATGATTAGAAGTTATGTCTCTGAACTACACTTATCCTCAAGGCCAAATTGTGTAGGAGCCATTAGAACTTCTTGAAATTCCACAGAGCACATCCCGAGATTATTTCCCTAAAATTTTGGTTTTAAAAACACCAGGTAAGAGTTTTTAAGGTCATACGGCCATTTTTTTTTTAAAACTAAAACAGAATCATTGCAGAATGACCAGCCATTTCTAGACTTTAAATAAGCTGTGTAATGTCCTGATGTTATTGAAGGGCCGTCATGATATATAATTGCTGTAGTTACAAAAGTCCTTCCTGATATTGACAACTGCGAAGCTACACATTTTTTTATTAAAGTTGTCAATTTTGTTCCATCAGTCCTACATCGTTGGAACATTAAAATGACGTACTGGCCATATGTTCGTATAAATAATGTGGACATCATTTCAGATTTACATTGGCTACACTCCATGTTGTGATTAGCAGCTTTTACTAGCTTATTAAAGGAGACTGATTTACTGTCTGGCAAAGTTAAATATATAAATCTTTCTGAGTCTACACTAGTAGTACTTGATACCATACAGTTCTCGCAGTCATGCTGCCATTGATAAGAAAGCCCAAACAGCTGATCTACATCTACACCTTCAGCATGTAATACATCAAGCATATACATTAAAAACTCCTGACAATCTTGCTGAATATTTTGAGAGAATTGTGTTTGGCCTGAACATCTATCTAACAGATTTCGAATTTCAGACACACTTTCTATGTTTCTTCTATCAGTGGTACATTTCTCTAACACAGAATTTAACAAACTGCAAAATCTTTGATCAGAATTGACCACAATCTCTTCTTTTACATTTTTTAGAGAAAACAAAACGTTAATTACTACATTAGCATAGCAGTTGACACCAGAACTGTTTTCAAACTGAAAACCAACAACATCTTCAACAGAATCCTTTTTGTTTCTGCTTGTAATTTTAGGTTCATTCACTTTTTGTCTTTTTGCTACAACCTCCCCAGTATTGTTCTCATTTCTTCGTTTCCGGCCTACCAGACGTTTCTCAAACAAAGGAAACTGAGGCAAATGTGGCGCATACTCTCTTCTTAACCTATTGTATTCCTTAACACAATCTAGATCTGCACAAATGTTTGTGACATCACACTCAATCAAGTACAATCCCGATAAAGTTCTAACTCGTGACAATGCCACATATGCCATACCCTCCTTGAACACAGAACTGCCAATATTCACCAATGCACTGTCTACACTTAAACCTTGCGATTTATGGATTGTCACCGCATATGCCAAGCAAACAGGGAACTGCTTACGGCGAACATATAAGTCTTTTACAAGCAAAAATCTAGCAGAACAACGAGCAATTAGCTGTACTTCCTCAATGCCATCAAATTTAATTTTTAAAAATTCAATTCCATCTCTATTTCTGTATTTCACAAAATCAACAACATTACCCATTGATCCATTTACCAGACCTCTTTCAACATGTAAATTCCTTCTTAAAATTATACGGCAGTTCAAGCACACATTCAGAGTCTTTTCAAAACCTGCAGTTTTAGATATACTCTTCTCTAATGAATCCAATTTAGTTTTCAGATTCTCAGACAAAATAATTGTTGATCCCATATGCTCTACTCTATCAATAGCTTCCAGTTTCACAATCTCTTGCTTTTCTAAATGCAACATTTTGTTGTTAAATTTGGCCCATTCTGCAAGAGTTGGCATCAAACATATTCCAGATTTCTTTTCAGTAATTTTCTGAAAAATATTCTCAGGCACAACATCTTGTTCTGGATATAAATTTGACAGTAATCGTGCATTTAAAACTTCTTTCCCATGCTCAGTCACTTTTCCAATTCTAACATCTTGTAGAATAGTCTTGTAAACTTCATCCTTCGCCTGACGCATATTTTCATGCAGTTCAGCATAATTGAAGTTTAACCATATATTGACGTTGCCAATGCTGCCTAGGCACTTCCTGGTATCTTCATGCGTGAGCATTTTGAACACAGGTTGCCCTTTCACTGGTGTCAGCTGCAGAAGATCTCCGAAAACAATGATGTGTTTGCCACCAAATAACACATCATACTCTGTTTTGAGAACTTCTTGCATCCTCAAATGCACAAAGGCAAGCATGACATTGGAAACCATGCTTACTTCGTCAATGATAAGAAGTTTCATTTTCCTCAAGATTCTTGAAACTTCAAAACAAGCATCTCCAGATAGCTTGTGATATTCTAATTTGTTGTCATGCTCCACTGGCAGCATCAGTAAACGATGTAAAGTAATCCCTTTAATATTATGTGCTGCCAGTCCAGTTGGAGCAGTGACAACACAAGACAGCGATGACTCTGTCCTTTCCTGCAAATAGCATGAAATTGCTTTAATGAGGAAACTTTTTCCAGTTCCCGCTTCTCCACTCACGTACAGTCGGACAGGCTTCAACGACGTACATGAGCACTCTTTCTTATCATGACTTAATCCATGATCAATTTGCATGGTAACTTCGTCATATATTTTCCTCTGCTCAACGTTGAGTTGCCTTTCCAACTCTTCTAAGTTAACCGCATCCTCTTGAGCATGTGCCATGGCTCTTTCCACTTCATTCATAGCAGTGGCAGCTTCATTTTCAATAAGAGGTCCTCCTAGTGGATCCTGACTCAATGAAGCAGAACTCTGACTGTCCTGGGAACTGTCTCTGGCAATCTCGGCTGCAATCGTTGCTTCCTGCTCAATTTCCGCATTCAACATTTCTACATATTTGGGAAAAGCAGGACATTCTATGGTCTCCTTGGCGGCATTGAAAGAGTCTTCGTAACAGAGGAAATCTCCAAGCAGTTCCTCTTCTGCACGCCAAGGCTTGAAAAGTTGCAAAAGTGCTAAATAGAAAAACTCCTTTTTTTCAGGAGATTCGCCACTCAATTTTCGATGGTTTATCAAGTGGCATTTTCTTTGCTTGACCAGACATCCCTCACTTCCTATTACAGCATACACTCCTTTCTCAGTATCTTCTTTGATGTTCCTCTTGAATATGTAATTTTGCAGAACCTCATACAGACAAACATTCTCGAGGTGACTGCTTCGATTTGGATAATATGTATCTAACATGTTTGTCTTCAAAATGTCGGTACTGTTTGGCTCCTTTTCCGCCAAATACTCAATTTCCCGCACAGGTTTGAGAACTCGATTACGCGTTGCAGCAAGACCAAGACTCGCCCAAACGATACTCCTGGACTTGGCATAGAGACTTGCTGAAGACAACCGGTCAGAACATTCGTACGCTCCGATTTCTCGATGCGACAACATCTTCAGACTGAAACTGTACAACTTCTTGCTGAGGCTCTTTTCATGGGAAATATCCTCCCACATATCCTTCAATTCTGTCTTCTCTTTTTTGGTGATGTAAGACGTCACATACCGAGCCACAGCCATACAGTTATCAGCCACAAACTGTATATCCATGTTAGCATTCCACATGGACAAAATCACCGGGTTGTAGTCGTTGATGTACTTGGACTCTTCGTTCCTCTTCAAATTGTATGTGTTTTTAGGTGATTTCTTCATCACATTATGTCGCAGCGAAGACATCAAACTGTTTACTCTTCCTTTAGAAATCACCGGTCGTGGAAAGCCGAAACGACATTTGGTGTAGAACTTGTCTTTGTTTCGGAATTTACGACGGCAGTACTTTCCACATCGATGGCTTTGGAAACGCAGAACTTTTTCTCTTAGGCTTTTCTTCTCCTTTGCGTTTGGAACAGCACACGTAGAATACTGTTGGATGAAACTCATCACTGAGTCTTCTGGATCCGTTCAAAATTTAGGTGCATCCTTGATCCACAGCAACATATGTATATGAGGAGCACCTCTTGCTTGGTACTCCTTTCTCCAGAAGAAATCCAACACCTCTCCAAGAGGTGGATTCTTCTTATTCATGATGAAAGACATCATAGCTTCAAATCTATGATTGAAGTACCTACATACATTGACTGGATCCAAAGAGCACAGTTCTCCGGGTGTCTTGAATTCGATGTTATCTACGTTAGCATTTGCCTCTCGTAGAAATTGAAGTAAGTCTTCCCAGCCATACTCGGCACAACTCAGAGTGAGGAACCATGTGGGAGTACCTAAGTTCCTCAGCATACATTTTAAATCACCATGACGACGGTACCAGTACTCATTAGTACCACGCTGACACGCCATGAGATTAATCAGGTGAGAATCCAAAATACTATCTTGGACATTCACTTTATCCATGAAATCACTTGCCGAGATGTTTTGCATGTGTATACCACTTTTCAAGATGTGGTTCACTGCATATGACAGTCCAGACAGATCGCTTTCAAACAGGAGATGAAACAAATAAGGAATGCATTGTCGAAACCTAGCATCTCCTGCATACAATCGCAAAGTCCGGTATTCAGAAGCAGGAATTTGATGAGGTCGCTCATCATATCTTCCTCCTTGACCTGTTGGAAAAAGCTGTGGGAAACACCGAGCTTCCAAACTTTCCTCCCAAACACTAATGGGACTCCCTTTGGCTTGTTTCATTTGAAACAACTCAATAGCATTCCCCACGACTTCCTTGGAATGCAAAGGATGAACACTATAATGTTCATATATTTCTTCGCTAGTAGAGGGTTCTACTTTCTCAATTTGACCAGCACACAAATCGCTATCCTCTTCCTCACTTACTTCCTCTTCTGCAACATATACATTCTTATAGTATTTATTATTTTTTTTCAAATACAATGTTGCCTTTTTAACTTTCCTAACATCTACTTAATCTTGCCATATTTTCTTATTCTTTGTCGGAACCCCATTAACTAAGATAACCAGAGGTTCCTCTTCCACTTTTTCTACTCCAATTGTGTTAATGTTTTTCTTCAAATCTAGAGGCAAATAAACAACTCTTCCCTTTAATCCTCTCTGTAAATCTGATGGAGGCAATTTCCCTGTCTTTGGCTCCATTCTTACAATAGCCTGAAAGGGATGGATACTTTGAATCAAAATAGATTCATAAGTATTTAAGTCCTTCAATTCAGAAGGAATCTCAACCAATTCCAGATTATTATGAACTGCTCTAGCAGGCATCTGGTTTTGTTTTAATTTGTTACAACAATAAGTACACACACGTTGATCCAATCCCAAATCAAAACAATTTTCTACCATCAAGTATGTTGCAAAATCCTTCCATTCACTATTATTTTCCCTTTCACTTTTTGCATATAAATCCACTAACTTAGTCTGATTCTTATAATAAGTGCGTCGACAACACACACAAGTGAAATTAGGCCTCTCACTTGATTTCACGTCAAACGTCGCAATTTCCCTCTGGAAATTATCTGTACTGGAAACCTGTACACTATCTTCCACATGACCCTCTACTTCTTGCTCAATTTCAACATTCTCCTCTTTACTTCCAAAGTAACAAAACTCAATTTCTTCACATATATTCTTCACATCTATTTCAGAACCATGCAAAAGAGCAGCGCATAATTGTTTCAGCATAATTGCTGGACTCTTAGCATAATACAACATTCTAACTAATTTCCTCACTTTGTTATGATGCACTGCTAGCATCCTGAAATGATGAAAAACACTCTGGCATACTCTCCTGGAAAGACAAGCCAGTGAATGACCATGCAAACCTGTCACTTCTCTTACTCTGCAAGGATCTAATTCTTGCAACAACCTCATTTTCTGCTTCAAACTTTTTTTGTTAAATGACCGTACAAAATCACAAAGCAAATTGATGGAATCCTGTCGCACACTGCAAATACTACTACACTTCCAGGTGTACACAGGACCCTTAGCACGTCTTCCTAAAACCTCATTACCTAACAACTCTTCTGCCTCTGTTGTCACAAGTTTTTCTTTTTCAACTGGACAACCATCTTTCACTTCATAAGCACGACCACTGGTGTCAACTGCATGCACCAAATCATTATCCTGGAAATAACTCTCTTCATTAAAAAATGCCTCACAGCTTGAACTATGCATCCATTCTCCAGAAAAAACTTCACAAAAATTACTACGATTAACTATTCTCTTCCATCTACTATTTCTTTTGAAATCAAAAATTGCCTTGTTTAGCTTCCTAATTCTATTGATTATCAAAATAAATAACTTACGTTTAATTTCAAATGCCTGATCAATAACTTTCTCAACTTTTTTTTTTCTCTTATAAAAAACTAGTTTCTGTTGACCTTTCTTAATATTTTTTAACAAATTGCCAATTATCCTGTTGCGGAACATTCGTTTACGAATCTCCCTAAACTGTTGTTTCCTTCTACTATCATGCACAGATTTATCTCTTGCTCTAGCAGTAACATTTTTCATTGTCCTTTTCTTTCCATTTGATTTCCTTCTCGTGTTATGGACTGAAACATTTTCTGTAGTAATATTTTTTTTATTACAAATATTTCTTATGAAATATTTAGAGCTCTTACCCGGTGCTTTCTTCGTGGCTTGAGAAATCTTTTTGTTAGAGGACTGCTGCGTTTTTTTTTTCTCATGCTGTCTTTGACGTTTTGCAGCCTTTATCTGTCTTTGTATTGTAGGCATATTGAAATCTTGAAATGATCTGCAGTTGAATCTGAGGAAAAATATAATAAAAAATGTTAATAAACATTATTATCAAACAGTAAATCAGTAATAGTGATCAAAAACATAACACACTACTTGACATTTTAATTTGAAGATTTTTTAGTCATTGGCAATTTTACAATACAGAAATACCAGAAAAGAAATGACATTTATATTTATGTTACCTATGCTATTTTATATGTGAATCTGATCTAATTTTATGAGCATATTTTAATATTTTATTGAAGACACTACACATAACCTGTTTTTGAAGGTGTCTTTATTTTTAAATTAAACGGTTTACCTTTTTTACTTTTTATTGATTATAAATTTTAAAAATAAATGTTTATAATTCCAAAGGCTCAAGCAGGTCAGCTTCCCATCCTATATCATATAATTCGGACAAATCTGCATCCTCATCACGCTCTTCTTCATCCTCAGGATTTAAATCATCCAAAGGATCAACATCCACTGATGTTTCAATTACAAGTTCAATGATGAGGTCAAAATCAACTGATTGCAGATTGTCGCTCATGTTGAGGTTGTCTTTATCTTTAAAGAAAGATAACAACAATGAGATGTTGCAGAGTAAGAAACAAATCTCAGAGATTATAATAGTAAAATTGTTTAACAAGATTAACATTTTGCAGCTATTATTTAGCCATGTCCAGCAATGCTGAGCAGGTGAAGCCTATGTCTAATTTTTCACTGAACAGGACTCATCTCTTCTTAACCTTGGATAAGCCTCAACGACTCTGTGTCCCCTGCACATACTTAAATGTTAAAGGGCAGATTTATATTAAATGGCACATCCCCAGGCATGCACCAGTTAATGTGCACCACTGCTTTACCACCCATGGTGTGCCGCATTTACAATCAGATAGGAGAAAGCTGCGTCAAAACCCTGCGCCTGCTTGAAGCTGGCATAGGTCTTGACGCAGCATTGTGGAGATGGGGCACCCCTGAGCCTTGCTGGAGCTGCATCGCACTTGCGATACAACTCCAGCAATGCACCACCTTTACGGCACAGATGCGTCACGCATCTGTGCCGTTTTTGCCCCATGCTGTGCCGCATTGTAAATGCAGCACAACATGGGTGGCGGAACAGTGGCGCAGGATGACTGTCACATCCCTGGTGATGCGCCAGTCATCATAAATCTATCCCTAAGCTTCTTATCTTGTTACAGATGAACTGCCATATGTATCATCAAAATATTTTACATTTTCTAAATAGCGAATTTTAAGGAATAAATAGCGATTCTTTACCATTCCTAATTTGCGATGAGCAAATTGCTAATTGCAAGTTACCCATTCATTTCCATGGCCTAGGAGGCTAATATGAATGAAGGTTTAATTTGCGATTAGCAATTTGCTCATCACAAAGTAGGAATTTTTCCAAGGGTGCAGGGGTGTCTCAAGAACACCTGCTGCACCCCTGAAAAACAAATTTGGGGGCATATGGCACACATACATGCCCTAAGGGCATGTGTTGGCGTCATATGGCACCTTTTGTTTTTTTGAAAAAAAGCTTTTTGAAAAGAATTCACAAATTACCACTAATTTACCACAATAGTTTCCAAATCCTTAATGTCATTTTTTACATAGTTTTTGTTTGATACATTGCATTTAAGTAGTCACAAAATTTGCAAATGCTTCAGTGCAATCGCAAAATAAGAAATAGCAAATTTTGCTACTCCTTATTTTGCATCAAAGTTGTTTGATACATACCATTTGTCTAATTAACATTCGCAAAGGCCGAAATTCATAGAATTTTGATCTTTGCAAATGCTAATTAGCTTGATACATATGGCCCCAAGTGAGGCCTGTCTTGCGACATGGTGCATCTTTTGCATCACTGCTGCTTGGGTTTTAATTGGTACGTTTTTTTTTTACACCATGACATATCTGCCTAAATGCATCAATTTTTAATGTTGTCACCTCATAGCAAATCTTTTGCACCACCGCTGCATCATAAAAGGGACGCACAGTGGCACAAAAAAGGCATACACCTATCATAAATCTGTCCCTAGCATTTTAAATGATTAATCCAGGATGACAATAAAGTGTGTCCTATCCAGAGGTTTGTTTAAGGTGAGGCCTACTCAGGATTGCAGATTAAAGTTACGCTTGATGAAGAATACAGAGGAGATAATACATATAAAGGACTACCAATGAAGTAAGTAATGTGCACTTTATTGCGCCAGTCATCATAAATGTATCCCTAAGCTTCTTATCTTGTTACAGATGAACCACCATATGTACCATCAAACTATTTTGCATTTCCTAAATAGCAAATTTTAAGGAATAAATAGCAATTCTTTACTATTCCTAATTTGCAATGAGCAAATTGCTAATTGCAAATTACCCATTCATTTCCATGGGCTAGGAGGCTCATAGGAATGAAGGTTGCAATTTGTGATTAGCAATTAGCTCATCACAAAATAGGATTTTTTTCAAGCGTGCAGGGGTATCTCAAGAACACCCTGCTGCACCCCTGAAAAAGAAATTTGGGAGCAAATGGCAAACCTACATGCCCTAATGGCATGTATGGGCGTCATATGGGACCTTTTTTTTTTGTTGAAAAAAATGCTTTTTGAAAAGAATTCGCAAATTACCACAAACTAGAAGTTGGTGGTAGTTTCCAAATCCTTAATATCATTTTTTACATATTTTTTTTTTGATACATTGCATTTAAGGAATCGCAAATTTTGAATTATTGACATTTTAAGTCATTTCCACATGTGCAGTGTTTTCAAAATATAATTTGAAAATCGTTTTTGGGGAAAAGTAATGGTTTGCAAATTTATGACAAGGACATAATGGTGTATGCTTCTCTATAAGGCATTTCAGTGTCTCTGATGTCATTTTTCCCATATTACATTATAAGACCTTTCCCCATGAAGCACATTCCTTGTAAATATGCTCCCACCTGTGCATTGCGAATTTAGATTTTGACTGTTTCAGTCACATAGCCATGTTGAAAGTGACCCAAAAAAATTGCAAACGTTTTAAAATAACACATTCATGTGTCTTAAGGACATTTTAAGTCATTTCCCCATGGACAATGTTTTCTAAGTGGCACAAAAGAGGTATACACCTATCATAAATCTGTCCCTAGCATTTTAAATGATTAATACAGGATAACAATAAGATGTAGCCTATCCAGAGGTTTGTTTAAAGTGAGGCCTACTCAGGATTGCAGATTAAATTTACGCTTGATGAAGAATACAGAGGAGATAATATATGTAAAGCTCTACCAATGAAGTAAGTGATGTCTACTTCATTGCGCCAGTCACCATAAATGAATCCATAAGCTTCTTATCTTGTTAGAGATCAACCGCCATATGTATCATCAAACTATTTTGCATTTCCTAAATAGCGAATTTTAAGGAATAAATAGCAATTCTTTACCATTCCTAATTTGCAATGAGCAAATTGCTAATTGCTATTTTACCCATTCATTTCCATGGGCTAGGAGGCTCATATAAATGAAGGTGCAATTTGCGATTAACAATTTGCTCATCACAAATTAGGAATGTATTCCAAAGGTGCAGGGGTGTCTCAAGAACACCCTGCTGCAACCCTAAAAAAGAAATTTGGGGGCATATGGCGCACATAAATTTTAACAACATTCCTTTACCTCAACAACGATTTTCAAATCATAACTTCAAAACACTACACATGGGAAAATTACTTAAATTGTCCTTAAGACACATAAAAGCGTTTTTTGATTGGCTTTCCTGCATGGTAGGGTCACTTTTAACATGGCTATGTAACACAAACATTCAAAATCAAAATTTTCCATGCACAGGTGGGAGCATATTTACAAGCAATTTGCGCCACAGAGAAAGGTCTTACATTAAAATGGGAAAAATAACATCAGGGACAGTCAATTGCCTTATAAAGAACCATACACCATTATGTCCTTGTCATGAATTTAAAAACAATTCCTTTTCCCCAAAAACGATTTTCAAATCATAATTTCAAAACACTGCACATGAGAAAATGACTTAAAATGTCATTAAAACACATGAAAGCGTTTTTTGATTGCCTTTCCAGCATGGTTGGGTCACTTTTAACATGGCTATGTAACACAAACATTTAAAATCTAAATTTTCCATGCACATGTGAGAGCATATTTACAAGCAATTTGCGCCACAGAGAAAGGTCTTACACTAAAATGAGAAAAATAACATCAGGGACAGTCAATTGCCTTATAAAGAACCATACACCATTATGTCCTTGTCATGAATTTAAAAACAATTCCTTTTCCCCAAAAACGATTTTCAAATCATAATTTCTAAACACTGCACATGGGAAAATGACTTAAAATGTCATTAAAACACATGAAAGCGTTTTTTGATTGCCTTTCCAGCATGGTTGGGTCACTTTTAACATGGCTATTTAACACAAACATTCAAAATCTAAATTTTCCATGCACATGTGAGAGCATATTTACAAGCAATTTGCGCCACAGAGAAAGGTCTTACACTAAAATGAGAAAAATAACATCAGGGACAGTCAATTGCCTTATAAAGAACCATACACCATTATGTCCTTGTCATGAATTTAAAAACAATTCCTTTTCCCCAAAAACGATTTTCAAATCATAATTTCTAAACACTGCACATGGGAAAATGACTTAAAATGTCATTAAAACACATGAAATCATTTTTTGATTGGCTTTCCAGCATGGTTGGGTCACTTTTAACATGGCTATGTAACACAAACATTCAAAATCAAAATTTTCCATACACATGTGAGAGCATATTTACAAGCAATTTGCGCCACATAAATCATAATTTTCTCCTTAAAGCACACTATTCTCTATCTAAAGTAAAGAAATATTTTCTCACCTTAGCAAATACTTTGAGTTTGAAAACAGTCTAAGAAACACACCAATTTGTCTTCAGCAGAGCAAAAGGTATGCACTCCAGAGTCTGCAGCTATCAAAAGCACAGAAATGCTGTAATTCTTCACACATATTTCTCATGTCACCCAATCAAAACTCTTCCCTCACTTTTTTTCAAATGAAAACCCTTCCCCCTCTGCCCTTTCTGCCTATTTTCCATAGCAACCACCTCTTGGAAAAACTCTGGTGTTTGCAAGTTCACACAACAATGTTGCAATTGAACTCTGAACTCTCAGTGCACCTGCATATCCAGTGCATTCTTTCATTTAATGATTTTTTATTGACCACTCAAAATACATCTTTCAAAGAACACATCTCTGCACCCTAACTTTCTGTTTTCATCAATCAAAATCCACCAATCACTGTTACTGCTTCATGAACACAGAAACTCCACAGTTTTTTTTTCATTTTACACTCCCATTTTTTCAACTGCCATTTCATTGCCACACTTCATCTGACTGCAGGAGAACCTTCTCTCACCATGTTTTCTGTCTGGATTGTTGGTCATAGTTATATTCACTGGGCTCAAAGGTACGTTGAAAGCAGGAATTTACCTAACCTCAATTTACAAGATGTGGAAATTAAGTGGTTTGGCCACAGAGGATTAAAATGTCACCAATTGATACCATTGGTGAAAACCTTTATGCATTTGCCAAAACCTGACCTGTTAAGTGTGCACTGTGGAGGTAATGACTTGGGCACTTTGACTGGTGTAGGTCTGGAAATGCTTTTAAAGGACACCTTTGAGCAATTAATGGCACTTTTTCCTCAGACTGCCTTGGTATATTCAAATATATGCCAAAGACAGAAATGGAGGTGGTCAAACCAATTTTGTCCACAAATTGAGAAGTCGAGGAAGCATGTAAACAAATCTGTTTCAGCTTACATGAGAGACCATGGAATGGGCTCCCTGTACAACAATAACTTGCGTTACTACATGCAAGATATCTACAGAGGAGATGGAGTTCACTTCTCAGATGAGGGCAACAGAGTTTTCACTCTGAATTTCAGAATGTGCATTGGTACCTACTTATAAGTACCTAAATGTACCATAAACCCAAAAACTCTTCTCAGAGCTACCCTACATCTAATCACTCACAATTATTATTTTACTCTAACTTTTTTCACTAATTTTCAACAAAGTACGCTCCCTGGGGCGCTACCCGGTACGCGTACCGGGAGCTAACCTCGCGAAATTTTTTTTAAAAAATGTTTTTTTTTCGCACATATAAACCTCCTCAGCCACTCTCAGAAAACCTAGGGGGTCAAGATAACTCTACCGTGCCCCCTTCTACCCATTCCGAACATTAATTGCCCTCCATCTTGTATCTTAATTCGACCGAAACACAAAATGGTGGACTCCCGGAACGCTTAAGGTCCGCGAACCGAGGCGCTCAACGGTTCGCGTACCTGGTCACTCCCTGGGAAGATAAAGGAAATAAAAAATAATCAAAAAATCCAACAATCAATTAACATACAGCATTTGAAAAGACTATCATTCATTTTTCATTGTAGTACGCTCCCCAGAACGCTTCCCGGTTCGCGGACCGGGCGCTAACCACGATAAAAAACCAAAATTTTTTTTTTTTTTTTTTTGCCCCGCGGGGCCCCTTTAAAACCTCCACATTAAACCTAGGGGGTCAGCGAGGATCTACTATGCCCCCTTATAGTTATTCCCCCTTTGTTTTGGCCTCCTCTTGTCTCTCGATCCTACCGAGAGACAAGATGGCGGCCGCTCCGGACTGTTTAGAATGTTGACAGACACCGGAGAGCCAATCAGCTTCGCTACGCGAAGTTCCGATACGCGTAAGGTACGCGAACCGGGGCGCTGCCTGGTCCGCGCTTACAGATATATATCTTTTTTTGAACGTTAATTTCTCAAAATCCACTGCAGCACATATAATGAGACCTACAAAAGGCACATCGGGCTACCAGTCCCTACAATTTTGCCAAGTTTCGTGCAAATCCATTCAGCCATTCGGGCTAAAAGTGAGGCTAACCGCCCTATGGAAAACTCAATGTTAAAAACACGTTTTGGGACCCCCCTTTTTTCTCGGTCCCCCCTTGACAAACCCCCCCCAAATTTTCAGGGGCTCCTCAGAAACAAAATGTTCCATTTTCCAGAAATTTTCAGCCAATTCCGTCCACAAACGCCAAAGTTATTAGACATAGAATTTTCAAAAATCCCATAGGGAAAAAATCCTAACTATATATACCTACTGGCGACCGCCAGTAGGTAATATATATATATATATATATATATATATATATATATATATATATATTTATTATACTATGTATACATGTGAAAATGTCTCGGTCCGCCTATTTTCTCGGTGGCATGGAAAAAATGGGTGGAACTTACGTCAGCACGCCGACGAGGTTCTCTTATGGCTCCGATTACATCATACGGTGTCGCGAGTGGAGCCATGCTATTATGACGTCAACGTAGGAGAGCTAGGAAAGAAATTCTGTGGAATGCTGGTGCAGGGGATATTGACCTAAATGTTCAGGCTGGTCCTTTTGGAGCAACTATTTATGTTGCCACTCCAGAAACCGAAACCAGTGATCCGAGGGTAGAGGCCCTGCAGATGGCATACGAGGTGGGGTGCCCAGTCGTGTGCACCGGCGGGGCAGCGAAGTGACAAGCACCACAACCCCCAAAAAAGATAACGGGGTCACTGAATAACACAGGATCTTCTCTTTGTATCTGGCAGGAACAACAAAATTAAAATGCCCTAGTACCAAAATGTAGAATTAGTGCTACAATGGTCCGCAAGAGGACCTGCGATGCCCCTTCTGCCTCCCGTACCCTGGAGGCAGCCTCCCGTACCCTAGAGGTGCCACGTGGGTCACGTGGTACAGTCATACTGCAGTGAGACGCGCTCTCGTTAACCGCTCATGGCACTGCTCCACACTTCAGGGAGGATGCTTTCCATTAGCTATGCTTTCTGATGATGCCTCACACCTGCCCCGCCCAACAACAGAACTCCTTTAGAACCAAACAGACTCTTCAAATCTCTCACCGGAAGTGAAACCAGGCCACGCGGACACCTTCATAATACAACAGCCGCAAATGAACTTTTCGGTAAAAAAAAACATTCCTTCCTCCTAATTAATCAAATAAACGTCTCACTGAAGAACAGGGGCCAGCTTTGATCAGTAATAGGACTTATAGCGACTTTTTTACTCCACAATACCATTCCAACACATGCATTACCACACATGCGTTGTACATCGCAAAGTCATTAATACGCATTTTTTTAGAATGCATGATCATTTACGACGTATGCCTTTACAACAAATTTTGTTGTAAAGGTATGTATGGTAAATGACCATGCGTTCTAAAAAGCATGTAGACGTTCCACATCGTTGTAAGGAAACAGAGGCTCTTCTATTTCCTCACAACGACGTGCACCGCCCCTCAGAGATGACGTGAAGCAGGAACCACAAGGAGTGAGAGGTAAGTGGGATTGGGCATGGGGTGGGGGTTTCTCTTCTAGCATTTAGGGTAGTGCAGTGGTGTTTGGGTAGTGTAGGGGGTCGTGCTGGGGTAGTGTTTTAGGGTTTAGGGTAGTGTAGTGGTGTTTGAGTTGTGTAGGGGGTCATGCTGGTGGTAGTGTTTTAGGGTTTCGGGTAGTGCAGTGGTGTTTGTGTAGTATAGGAGGTCATGCTGAGGGTAGTGTTTTATGGTTTAGGGTAGTGCAGTGGTGTTTGGGTAGTGTAGGGGGTCGAGCTGGGGATAGATGTAGGGTTTAGGGTAGTGCAGTGGTGTTTGGGTAGTGTAGGGAGTCGAGCTGGGGTAGTGTTTTAGGGTTTATGGTAGTGCAGTGGTGTTTGGGTAGTGTAGGGGGTAGTGCTGGGGTAGTGTTTTAGGGTTTAGGGTAGTGCAGTGGTGTTTGTGTAGTGCAGGGGGTAGTGCAGTGGTGTTTGTGTTGTGTAGGGGTTCATACTGGGGGTAGTGTTTTAGGATTTAGGGTATGGCGCTGGTGTTTGTGTAGTGTAGGGGGTAGTGTTTTAGGGTTTAGGGTAGTGCAGTGGAGTTTGTGTACTGTAGGGTGTCATGCTGGGTTCTATTGTTTTAGGGTTTAGGGTAGTGCAGTGGTATTTGTGTACTGTAGGGGGGCGTATTTTAGGGTTTAGGGTCGTGCAGTGGTATTTGGGTAGTGTTGCGGGTCGTGCTGGGGTAGTGTTTTGGGTTTAGGGTAGTGCAGTTGTGTTTGGGTAGTGAAGTGGGTCGGGCTGGGGGTAGTGTTTTAGGGTTTAGGGTAGTGCAGTTGTGTTTAGGTAGTGAAGGGGGTCGTGCTGGGGGTAGTGTTTTAGGGTTTAGGGTAGTGCAGTGGTATTTGTGTAGTAAAGGGAGTTGTGCTGGGGGTAGTGTTTTAAGGTTTAGGGTAGTACAGTGGTGTTTGTGTAGTGTAGGGGGTTGTGCTGGGGGTATATTTAGGGTTTATAGTAGTGCAGTGGTGTTTGGGTAGTGTAGGGAGTCGTGCTGGTGATAGTGTTTTAGGATTTAGGGTAGTGCAGTTATGTTTGGGTTGTGTAGAGTGTCCTGCTGGGGTTAGTGTTTTAGGGTTTATGGTAGGACAGTGGTGTTTGGGTACTGGAGGGGGTAGTGTTTTAAGGTTTAGGGTAGTGCGCCCAACCAGCCACAATATCCAGGGACAAAGGGGATCCTGACACTTTTGAACGCTCCGCCAATTGAATAATTTGAGTCAAGGGCACTACCACGTCCAAGACCTATCAATTCCTTTCTTGAGATCCCTCATATACTTGGAGAAAAAGGTACATAGTTTCTCATTAATTTCGGGTGTGTGTGTGCCACCTTCCCCTTCAGTGAGGGCCTGGGGCATTCTCCCCTCATCCTATTCCTGACCTCCCTTTCAAGGGGTTGATGGATTTTCCCCACAACTTAATCTGCCACTTTGGCATCAGGGGTCCACTCCATCGACCTAGGATGGTAAATTTGGGTAGGCTCGAACATGTCCGAGAGTACCGTCCCCAACCGGGGACAGTGAGGAGTGGGACTCTGAACGCCAGGGACGCCCTGAGTCCTTAACCTCATCTGAGGAGAAATCGTCCTCCAATACACCCTCTCCCTCCAAGGGAAACTCACTATCAGGGTCTACAATAGTGGTGACAGCGTTGCAATTTTTTCTGGGCTCTCCCTCCGGGCAGGGTGCATGTTTTAGCATTCGTGCACTCTTGAGGAAGGTCTCTGTAAGTTTGTCAAATCCTTCCAAATGCCCCGCGTTATGCTTAACTGCCCTTTTATTCCCCATCTGGGATCTACTGGGACTCGCCACCACCAGATCAGGGTTACTGAACACCCAGGGATGTTTTTTTCCAGCTTATCAACCTGATCCTTAAGAGGAGCCAGCGCCCTAGAAATAGCCAGAGAGAGGTCTTGGTCCACTGCTGGAGGGAGAAGTTGGGGGGGCATTCTTCCTCCACTTCCTGGTAGAAGGGGTAAAAAATGGTCTCCTGGAGAAGACATGATAGCAGAGGGTGTGAGCACAGAAAAAAATGCCCTTTTAATCCTTAAGGCAGCCCCCTCGCCGGTGCTCCAACAGCTGGGTTTACCCCAAAGCTGTTATTAGAATAGACTGAGGCGCAATACCAATTACCACCACCCGGTGGCACTGGTCACTAACGTGGCCATGTGGTGAAATCACCGCGTAGCGGTGTCAAAATTAGGCGAGGGTTGGGAATCAAGCGGACACTAAAGGAGTGACAGGATTCCCAAATGCGCGTAAAGACCAGCGGGAGCGCTCAACGGAATTGCCTCGCTCGGACCAGACGTGCCTGACAGGATCTCACAGCGCGCAGATCTCACAGTGCGCAGAGCACACAGTGGGAGAAACTGCGAGGGAGGAGAACACGCTCAGGCAAGAGCCTGCTGCGCAGGGAATATGAAACAATACCAAGGCAATAATGCTAATACCGTGCACAAGAAACCGCTATACAAACAGCAACAACATCAGATGAAGCCAAAAATGTAAGGAATGCACTTAACTGACGAGCAGTGAAGAAAGAGGAAGCGTAAGGGACGTCACAATATTATATACGATGGACTGATATGATTGGACTATAGTTGCCATGGAGACTACCCCCACAATGGTTCATGGGTTGTGTAGTCTTTTGTTTAATGATTGATATGTTATGTTTTCTTTGAACTGCTAAGGAAATAAAGTGAGGAAAGATGTGCATAATCCTCGCCTCCATCCTACCATATAATTCATTAAACTTTATTCGATCTGATTTAGAAACATAGATCATACAAGTGTACATGAAAACAGTAAATCCTCTTTATTAATACAATACAGTGAGAATTAATTAAAACCAGTAGTAAAAACTGGTGTTACAAAGCCCGGTTCAGAGCAACTTTAGGTTAACAGAATCATAAAGTTCAATGTTTTGCAAAATCAATCTCATGTACTTTGTGCAAAATACGCAATAAGGGGTCCAAGTAAGATGTAACGCTCCAATACCTGACCAGTCTGTACTATTTAAAACTGCAGAAAAACTAAAAATAAAAAGTGTTTTGCACACTTCTGTCATTGGGCTATATGTGGGCTACATCTGGGTGATATTTATACTACATTTGGGCTCTTTTTTACTTGGTGGCCATCTTGGGAATCTTATTTGTTATGAAGTTACCTAATTTCCTCATTTACTGCAATCTCCACAGTAGGAAATGCTTTCAGTTTTATACTTTGATTCCATCAAGAAGGCATTCAGAGATTTCACACATTTGCCATAAATTCAGAATGTTAGCACTCTAGTTGTTCATTAGATCCCTGTAGTAAAGCTTCTGCTCACCAGGGAGTTAACTGGAAGTCTACTGCTGGTATTGAAAGTGATTGTTTCAGTCTGCATGTCAGAATTTTCTAATGAAATAGAAGAGGATTTGAGATCTCACTTAAAACATGCCCTGCATTTTCTTTCTGCAGCACTCAACATATTTTCTATGGCAAAATGAACCCCCTCATTTTGTTCCTTTTTAAATTAAATGTTTTAAGTGTTACCAGTTAATTCCAATCAAGATGGCTTCAGATGTGCCACAATTTTGTCATATGTATGACTGTTAGCTCTCTAGTTGTTCTTTAGAACACTCTGGGAAGCTGCAGTAGAACACAAAGGCATCAACTGACAGGTTGCTCCTGTTGAAATATAACAGGAAGATATTTGATATCTCACTTAAAACATGTCCTAATTTTTCTTTCTACAGCATTAACCATAATTTCTATGACAAAATGAACCTCCTCATTTTGTTCTTTTTTAAATTAAATGTTTTAAGTGTTACCAGTTTATTCCAATCAAGATGGGTCAGGTGTGCCATACTTTTGTCATAAGGTAGGCTGTTAGTGCACTAGTTGTTCTTTAGAACACTCTGAGAAGCTGCAGTAGAACACAAAGGAATCAGTCTCTGCCCTTGTTGGATTTACATGTTTTACTGGGAATGTCAGACTTCATTCTCACATGACTGACAAAGATAATGTGAATTTACAGAAAATATGCTCTCATTTTAGCTTCTGGAGCACCTTTCAAAACTCTATATGACAAGCATGTGAAAATAGTTCTCTTAAACATGATATCCCAGCAGAAGGGTTTTTACAGGGTGAAATCACCTAAGAACACACCACAAATCCTAAAATTAGTATGGTACCATCAACAAATGAATTCTAATGTAACTAAAGTCTGTTTCACCCTTTATAGTTCTCCTTTTGGTAACCCTCAAAATCTTTGATTCACTACAATGCATTTCAATGGGGTACTATCATGTATATTGGTCCCAAGATGGCTGCCAGCAATTACAGGATGAAGTGCTGACAGCCAATCAGATCTCACGATGACATGTGTGGTTAGGCTCCGCCCAGATATCAATATTTTTTCTTTTTCAAATTTCTCAGGAACTACTGAACGGATTTACACCATTTAACAAAAAGAGTTTCTGAACAAAGGGCTACCTTTTTGCCAAATTTGGTGTAATTCCGTTCAGCAGTTCGGGCCGTAGCCTCGGCTAAAGTTTCCTATGGGAAATTGCATGGGGAAAACACGTTTTGGGACCCCCCTGTTTTCTCTGCCCCCCCTTCATGAATCACCCCGAAACGTTTAAGATAGGAGCTGACCAGAGCAGGCCATAAGTTTTAAAAATTTGCCAAGATTTGTCAATCGGCGTCAAAGTTATTGGGAATAGAATGTTGTGATTTTCCTATTGTAACTAGGTCCTAACTATAATTACCTACAGGCGACCGCCAGTAGGATATATATATATATATATATATATATATATATATATATATATATATATATATATATATATATATATATATATATATATATATATATATATATATATATATATATATATATATATATATATATATATATATATATATATATATATATATTCACTGAAAAAACCATAGGTTATACACCATATATAGTTAGGAATTAGCATTTAAAAAACCTTATTTTACTCACACAAAACCATTGAAATTCCATATATAGTTAGTTGCACTAACTATATATCGCGCACCCGCAATCCACTGCTGATCATGTCACATATTACATCATTCATGACATGGTCAGTGACATCACTGATGACATCACTGATGACATCTCAAATGACATCACTGATGACATCTCAAATGACATCACTGATGACATCACTGATGACATCTCAAATGACATCACTGATGAGATCACTGATGACATCATCCAGTGACTGTGTGTTTCTGTAAAGTTTAAATATGTTTTACATATTGAAGAATGAGTAGATGTATAAGTGTCTGGACGAAGGATTTAGTAGGTGCATGACTGAATGTATGAGTGAGTGATTAAATGTGTCTCACTGAGTGCATGGGTTAGTGAGTAAACTGTCTTAATTTGTGCATCATTATGTCTGTTGTTCTGTAAACTGCTGCATGTGTTGATCAGTAGCTATATGATTAACTATATGGGTTATTGATTGATTGTCCAAGTATTTGTATAGGAGACTGAGTGTGTGTGTGGCTGGCTGGGAGGTGTGTGACTCTGTGCAGATCAATGTGTACTTGTATCAATGATTGTATAAGAAAGTAAGTATGTGTTAGTATATGTTTGAAAATGTAAGGTGCTCTATGTTTAACTGTATAGACAAGAAAATGGAAGTGTGATTGATTCTTTACAGGACTGACTAGGTGTGTGAGTAACTCCATGGATGAGTGGCAGAGTGTAAGTGTCTGTATAGGTGTATGAGTGCATATGATAGTGTTGTAAAGATGAGTGATTGTATGTATGAATGATTGTATGGGTGAATGAGTGAATGTGTGTGTAGACGTAGGAATCAGTGAGTACGTATGTAGTAACTAGTATTGGTGTGTCAATGGTTTCAAAAATTATACTCTGTATTTAACACTGGGTGAAACAGAGGTTATATTAAAACGTGAGGAGATGCATTGTATTGTCACATGAATGATATCATCAGTGATGTGGTCATTGATGTCAAATGAGATGTCATCAGTGATCTCATCAGTGATGTCATTTGAGATGTCATCAGTGATGTCATCAGTGATGTCACTGACCATGTCATGAATGATGTAATATGTGACATGATCAGCAGTGGATTGCGGGTGCGCGATATATAGTTAGTGCAACTAACTATATATGGAATTTCAATGGTTTTGTGTGAGTAAAATAAGGTTTTTTAAATGCTAATTCCTAACTATATATGGTGTATAACTTATGGTTTTTTCAGTGAATTTTCAAGGTTTTGTAAATGCTAATTCCTAACTATATATGGTCTATAACCTATGGTTTTTTCAGTGAATTTCAATGGTTTTTTAATAGCAAATATCATAAGCTGTCGAATGTCAAGTACGTGGTAAGTGAAAACATTTTCGTGTTTATGCACACTGATCTGCTTTGAATGGTGCCCCCCCCCCTCATTTCTATTAGGAGTACTCTCTCTTTGCAGATAGTGAAAGGTAGTTAACGCAGGCCTTTGCCCCCGTTGTAATCCGTCGTGCCTGCTTCTCTCTCCATTTGATTGATTGTTATCCAAGTATTTACTGTTTTAGAATTAGTTCTCTTTGGTTCATTCTCTATTTACAAACAAACACAGAGTCGCAATACTCTGTTTAGTCTTTGCAGATAACGAAAAATCGTGTAAAAAAAAAGAAAAGGAATCGAGCAAAATCAGTAGGCCACTAATGGGATCTCTTTTTGACCTCGCTAAAATAGAAACATTAGGAACAACCCCTCATGACAAATACAAAACTAGTGAGATGAACTGAACTCCACACAATGATGGCTGCAAAACAGCTCGGCTCCGCCACCCACCCCGCCCAAAATAACGATAAAGAGCGGCTGCCATGATTGGTTGCGGAATGGCCACAACGGAGCTACGAAATGGTGCTGCTCTCATGCTAACCCCAGCTTCGGTCTGAAACATCCAGAAACACTGTAGACTACCAATTCGATCAGTTCCGGTAGCGCCCCAATGTAACACGGTAGAGAAGAACTAGCCCTCCCCTCTTTGACTGATGGTTCTTGTTGCCTGTCCTTTCTGTTGTCATTTAACAGAACTATTTAGCCTGCTGAAAGGGGTTGTGTTTCGACCGCTGGTTGGTGGAGACATTTTGACTATATTCTGGACCTGCGTTGTCGCGTAATGCGTCATATGACACGCCGCGTTAGCGCATCCGGAAGTCATCCGGGGCGCGCAGCGCGTAACGTGAGCATAACAAGTCATGTGACTTGTTAATAAAACTTTTCATTGGTTCATTTTACTTTTCTTATTCTAATGATGAAAGCCTTGGTCATATCACCTAAAAATTACGCTTTTAATTACTTCCGAACATTATTTTCTCTTAAATATATGTTATAATGTTCCAGGCTAATGTACTTTCCCGGAAATTTTACAACTGTCCTGCAAGTAAAATATATTCTTTTTTCGAGAAAAAGAGCGTTTCTTCGTCCCATGATGGAGCCGTTGAGCAAAAGAGGGTCGACCTGCTGTCTTAGTCGCCGATACGCCTGAATATGAGATTCTTATCGATCACTTTATGTTGCAGGAATAGAAAACACAACAGCCCTTGACCATTTATCTTTACTGCGTTCCTTCGTATTATACCTTTTACCCTTCATGTAATTGGTCTGCTTTATTTCACTTGCCTTTTAATGATTCTAAAACAGTGACTATTATTAAAAACTTTACCAATGTATACACTACTACCATGTTTTCTTTTAAAAACCTTTATTGTGAAAATTTCATTATACAAATACGAGCCTATAACCACGTGGGCCTGCCACGGAGCAAACTGTAATCGTATATGATGAATAGACATTTACACTGTAGAGGAACGTAATGGGTGGGCCATTAGGTTGCAAAAACTAAGGTGTCTAACAGTTACGGAATCGGTGGACGTACATTTTATAATTAAAATACGACAGGGCCAGTTACAATAAAATTATCTAGATATACATTTGCGGGCAAGTACCATGGGTGACGTTAATTCGAATTTTCAACAGTACAGTAATCAATAACACATCAGAACTTAATATCAATAGGGATGTCGAAATATTCAATCAATTCTCGTCCCCGCCCGCCATGTGCTTCAAAACTGCATACGTATCTCGTGATTTCAAGGTTCTGCAACCAGTACACAACAAGGAGTTACGAGTCCCATTTATTCCGGCGCCATTTTGGGCGAGGACGGGCAGGTCCAGGATATAGTCAAAATGTCTCTACCAACCATCGACTATGATGATGTTCATATGCTGTATTTATTAGAGTAACACTCATCTGCCCACATGAAATTAATTTACCACAATCTAAACATGTCATTTTAATCTTTCCAAAGTTCTTCTAAATATTTGGGACCGTTTCCCTTGCCTCTGAAGCTCTCAGTGCCACTTCTTTGATGAATGTACTAGCAGGTCAGGGGTTCTCCTCCAAATCTCTCTTTTATGCAGCACTATAATTAATTGGTGCCACCTCTCCATATGACGATGCATGGTATAGTTACCACAACTATATATTTTTTCGGTTCCTCTGGAGAGTTCATCGTGGCAGATGAAGCGTGTAACATACCGGGCATTTACCTTTTTTTGCATGTACAGGAAAGGAAAAAAAAATCGAGCGTTCGAGTTCTTAGGTGTCCCAGGGCCATTTTAGTGGACCAGGCCCAAATCCAAAGAACAGCTATCTCACAGGCTAATGGGGCGACCCACGCCGTGTTTCAGCATTGTAGGATGACCACACAAGTACAGCAACTTGCTAGACATCACCTCGGTGCCATCCGGATCTCGGCGCCCCACTGCAGATGAAGTGCCTCTCAACTATGAAACCACCACGGTGACATCCGGATCTTGGCGCGTTGTGCTGCCTTCGGCCTATTCGCACATCGGTCCGCTACTGACGCCATCTCACAGGCTAATGGGGTGACCCACGCCGAGTTTCAGCATTGTAGGATGACCACACCAACTTGCTAGACATCACCTCGGTGCCATCCGAATCTTGGCATCTCAACGCCTAGTGGTATCTTCCATACAGAAAATATTGTTACGCTGCCTTTGGCCCCATTCGCACATCAGTCCGCAACTTAGACATCACCTCGATGCCATCCGGATCTTGGCATCTCAGCGCCTTGTGGTGTCAGTCAGAAAATATTGTTGCGCTGCCTTTGGCCCCATTCGCACATCAGTCCGCTACTGACACCATCTCACAGGCCAATAGGGCGCCCCACGCCGACTTTTACCATTGTACGATGGCCACACCAGTGGCACAACTTCCTAGACATCACCTCGGTGCCATCCGAATCTTGGCATCTCAACGCCTAGTGGTATCTTCCATACAGAAAATCTTGTTACGCTACCTTTGGCCCCATTCGCACATCGGTCCGCAACTTAGACATCACCTCGGTGCCATCCGGATCTTGGCATCTCAGCGCCTTGTGGTGTATTCTCTTCAGAAAATATTGTTGAGCTGCCTTTGGCCCCATTCGCACATCCGTCCGCAACTTACACATCACCTCGGTGCCATCCGGATCTTGGCATCTCAGCGCCTTGTGGTGTCTTCTACTCCGAAAATATAGTAGAAAATATTGTTGCGCTGCCTTTGGCCCCATTCACACATCAGTCCGCTACTGACACCATCTCACAGGCCAACAGGGCGCCCCACGCCGACTTTTACCATTGTACGATGGCCACACCAGTGCCACAACTTGCTAGACACCACCTCGGTGCCATCCGGATCTTGGCATCTCAGCGCCTTGTGGTGTCTTCAAATCAGAAAATATTGTTGCGCTGCCTTTGGCCCCATTCGCACATCGGTCCGCTACTGACGCCATCTCACAGGCCAACGGGGCGCCCCACGCCGACTTTCAACATTGTAGGATGGCCACAGAAGTGCGACAACTTACTAGACACCACCTCGGTGCCATCAGGATCTTGGCGCGTTGTGCTGCCTTCGACCTATTCGCACATCGGTCCGCTACTGACGCAAACTCACAGGCCAACGGGGCGCCCCACGCCGACTTTCAGCATTGTAGGATGGCCACACCAGTGCGGCAACTTACTAGACACCACCTCGGTGCCATCCGGATCTTGGCGCGTTGTGCTGCCTTCGGCCTATTCGCACATCGGTCCGCTACTGACGCAAACTCACAGGCCAACGGGGCGCCCCACGCCGACTTTCAGCATTGTTGGATGGCCACACCAGTGCGACAACTTACTAGACACCACCTCGGTGCCATCCGGATCTTGGCGCGTTGTGCTGCCTTCGGCCTATTCGCACATCGGTCCGCTACTGACGCAAACTCACAGGCCAACGGGGCGCCCCACGCCGACTTTCAGCATTGTAGGATGGCCACACCAGTGCTGCAACTTGCTGGACACCACCTCGGTGCCATCCAGATCTTGGCGCGTTGTGTTGCCTTCGGCCTATTCGCACATCGGTCCGCTACTGACGCCGCCTCACGTGCCAACGTATTTTCTCCTAATTTTACACCCTATGCCGCATAACAGGTCATGTGACTTGTTTATAAAACTTTTCATTGGTTCATTTTACTTTTGGTTTCCTAATGATGGAAGGCTTGATCATGTGACCTAAAAACAACACTTTTCATAGGATGAAAACTTTTTTTTTTCCCCAAACGATGAAAGCCCCACCTTGTTTCTGGATGTTTCAGACTGAAGCTGGCGTCAGCATGAAAGCACCACCATCTCGTAGCTCAGTCGTGGTCATTCCGCGAGCAATCATGGCAGCCGCTCCCCACCAGAAGCCTGCAGGAGTCGGAGCCCCCAAAACTTTTGATGAATTCTCAAGGCGGAGGGGACGCTTTCGAGAATGAGGTCCAAGACCTAGCAGACAAGCGTCCGATTTCCAAGGTGTCCCAGGGCCATTTCAGTGGACCAGGCCCAAAAAGGAAACAGCCTGCCGCCATTTTGAGAGTCCTGTGACAGCCGCCTATCGCTGCACCGCAAGAGTGGGCGCAACTCAGCTGAATTGCGGCTTTTGACACAGTGGACCAAAAACGGACGGAATGGCAACTGAAACGGTAAAGGGGCGCCCCACTACAACAGATGACACTCCACCTGGAGAGGCCCGTTCACGCCGCCTCCCCCGGGGCGCTCCACGCCGTTATTCGGAGCAGCATTGTAGGATACCAAAACCAGTGCGGCAACTTACTGGACATCACCTTGGTGCCATCGTTCTGCTGCCTTGGAACTATTCGCGCAACAGTTTGCTACTGATGACCCACCCCCCGCGACGCCCCATGCCGTTATTTGCTGGGTGGCAACTTACTAGACATCACTTTCGTGTCATCTAGATTTCAACGCGTTCTGCTGCCTTGGAACTATTCGCACAACAGTTTGCTACTGATGACCCACCCCCCCCGCGACGCCCCACGCCGGAAATCTGGACGTTGTGCTGCGTTGGGACTATTCGCACAGCCGACCGCTACTTCGTTGTTTTTCCCTAAAAATGTTTATATGTTATTACTATTTTTGTTTTCTTGTATATATTTATAAATTATTAAAGTTTTATAATCTTACTACTTTGTCGGAGTGCTATATATTTTTAATGTGACACATAATTGTAAAAACTTTGATGTACAAACAGTCATCCCTGGAATCTTCCGCTTCAGGCTCGGTCCCCTCCCCAATCACAATACAGGATGGTTTTCAGATAATAGCAACGCTTCTGCTGTGACGAATCTCATCGAGTGTGGGCCTTGATCTACTATAACTCCTTTGAAGAGGGGTGATTCTTTACAGCTGTGGCCATAAACTACATCTGCAGGGCTAGCTGATACCCTAGGACCAGCCTGGACAATCGGACACAGAGGAAAAGGAGTGTCAGAGGGTGCGGTAGTGAATAGGGCGAAAGGGAGGTGTCGGGCGGGCACAGGGTGTGATTCTCAGGGAACAGCAGCGCAGATGGGGGAGGTTTATTACCCATGCATAAGACAGAGAGCGGGGGTGACCACTGCCTGGGGGAGATGTTTGCGAGGGTGGGGAGCCATGCTAAGGATCGACAGCGTGCACAGAGTGGGTCTGGTCAAGGCATCTAAAATGGCTGCCGTGCACGACAAAAGTGTGGCATTTGAAAATAGACAAGATGGCGCAGACAATGTTTTTCAACACTTCCTGATTTCCTTCGAATCGAACGTTAACAGACGTTGGGGCATATTACCAAAGTTAAGCGATATTTATCCCTAACGATGCTTAGCAACGATTTTTTTACCGTCAGAAATTATCGCAGATAAACCTTGCTATTATCAAGGTTTATCGGAAATACGATAAAAAACGACCGCAATGCATTAATATCGCTGAAAACTCAGCGATATTCATGCATTACCGAGCTAATGCTCTTAGCCATGTTATCCACCTCCCATTGGATAACATGGCTAAGAACTGCTCAGGGCAGGTGGTAGCTTTTAGAGATATTCGCCCTTATCTCGAATATTTCCAAAAGTTGATAATAGGAGATAGCGATGTTAGCGACTGTTTCCAGTCGCTAACATCTTGGCATGCCCACTTTGCATGTCATTAGTGATAAATATCACTCACATGCAAAGTGGGGCCCAAGATGGTCGCTATTTTCTACTAGCCGTCGCTAACTGGTGTTAGCAACAGCTAGGTAATACACATATAATTTTATCTCCGCGAAGCGGAGCGCTGTTACAGATATATATCTTGTTTCTGAACGTTAATTTCTCAAAATGCACTGAAGCACATATATTGAGACCTAGCAAAGGCACATCGGGCTACCAGTCCCTACAATTTTGCCAAGTTTCGTGCAAATCCATTCAGCTGTTCGATCCTACCGAGAGACAAGATGGCGGCCGCTACGGACTGTTTGGAATGTTTACAGACACCGGAGAGCCAATCAGCTTCGCTTCGCAAAGCTCCGTAACGCGAAAAGTACGCGAAGCGGTGCGCTGTTACAGATATATACCTTTTTTTGAACGTTAATTTCTCAAAATCCACTGGAGCACATATATTGAGATCTAGCAAAGGCACATCGGGCTACCAGTCCCTACAATTTTGCCAAGTTTCGTGCAAATCCATTCAGCTGTTCGATTATTATTATTTTTATTTTTTTTTGCCCCGCGGGGCCCTTTTAAAACCTCCACATCAAACCTAGGGGGTGAGCGACAATGTACTATGCCCCCTTATGGTCATTTGCCCCTTCGCTTCGGCCTCCTCTTGTCTCTCGATCCTACCGAGAGACAAGATGGCGGCCGCTACGGACTGTTTGGAATGTTGACAGACGCCGGAGAACCAATCAGCTTCGCTTCGCAAAGCTCCGTTGCGCGAAAAGTCCGCGAACCAGAGCGCTGCCCGGTCCGCTGTTACAGATATATATCTTTTTTTAAACGTTAATTTCTCAAAATCCACTGGAGCACATATATTGAGACCTACAAAAGGCACATCGGGCTACCAGTCCCTACAATTTTGCCAAGTTTCGTGCAAATCCATTCAGCCGTTCGGGCTAAAAGTGAGGCCAACCGCCCTATGGAAAACTCAATGTTAAAAACACGTTTTGGGACCCCCCTTTTTTCTCGGCCCCCACTGGACGAACCCCCCCCAAATTTTCAAGGGCTGCTCAGAAACAAAATGTGCCATTTTCCTGAAAATTTCAGCCAATTCCGTCCACAAACGCCAAAGTTATTAGACATAGAATTTTCAAAAAACCCATAGAGAAAAAATCCTAACTATATATACCTACTGGCGACCGCCAGTAGGTAATATGTATATATATATATATATACACACACACACACATAAATACAAACAACAAAATACTAGAACAACAATTGAACCTACTACTTTAAAAAAATTTTTAACACATTTATGTTTCAAAATGAACACCTCCCGTTAATGCCACGATAACCCCCAGCAATATAAAGAGCAAATGCGAACTTTTCTGTAAATTATAAGCTAACAATGTCTTATCAAGCTGTTAAGGGTTTTAACCAGCCAGATGTCTACTTTGTTTCTCATTTAAAAGCACATGTGACTACACAATGAAATAAAAAAATATTGTTTGAACACCTTTGCTGAGCCAACTCTTCTTTGCATTTCCTCCTTGCATTTTCCATGTCACTCGTTAGACACACACTCTGTCCTAATAATTTTGATTATTGTAGACCATGTCAAGGCCTACTGAGCAAACGTGCTTTCACACTTAAGTGAACTGCTGCGACTTTCATATATTAAGCGATGTTCAAGGCGATGGAAAAGCTGATCAAAATATATCACAATGTGCACTGGTTTTCTGTCGGTTAAACTGCTAATGAACCATGATTGAGTAAAGTAATGAAGAGTTTAGAGAGGGCCTCAGGAAACCAATTTCCAGTTTTTTTGCAACCAGCAGGCCTAAACTTCACAGCAGCCTTTGCTAATTTCGCCTCCAAGGGGGCAAGGACGCAAAATGTAATTTCGGACTTATTCTTATTTCCTAATGAATATTTCTTCTTCCAATCAATCTTACCTCCTCCTAGAGTTGTTACAAATTGGCTCCAAAGTCATTACAGTTAGAATAAAATATTAAGAACTAAGAAAACATATGTCGCAGTGTTCTTGGAATGGAATTCTTTTCAATCACAGATGTGACTTCAGTGAACCTTGGAGAGGAGTTCAAGCACAACGGGTCATATTTACAAGCCCTATTGCCACGTTCCTGTGGCGATAGGGTCTTCACCTTATTGACATGGAGTCGTTAAGTCACTTAATGTAGCTTAATGCCGCCTCCTAAATAAGACACCCTTTCATGAAATGCTTTATTTCTCCTTGTTTTGCTGTTTTTTGTGTGCTGCATTGTGCAGAACACAACTGCAAAACGCCATGAATGATTGTTTATTTGCACATAAACAATCATTCCCTCAATGCAGGCACCCTTGCATTATGGTGCAAGGGGGCCTGCATTGCCCCTAGGCAGCTTACTTTAGCGCCAGAGCTAGACAAAATGCTGGGATGTGCTATGCCATTGTAAATACGGTGCATGCGTTTTCGGAATGTTGGAGCGTGGCATTATTTTTTTTTGTTTAACTCCATGCTCCACCATTCCCTTGTAAATATACCCCAATGTGTCATATATTGTATGGGAGCTTAAACTATTCAGGGACCAGTTGTACTTGCTTTAAAGATTTAAAGAAGAAAAGACACATAAACATATTATAGGAGTATTGTTGGCTTTGGAATTATGCTTACTATCAACATGGCCTATGCTCCGCCGATCTGGGCATGGACACCACTAGTCGTACAGTTGAACACCCTTGCCTTGAACTATTCCCTCAGGGCGTGTAATTGGCGTTCTAAATCTGATAGTCCGGAAAATTTTACCTATAACAGGTCGGGCTGCCCCTAGATCATAGACTATATTATGGTGAATACTAAATCCTGACACTAGATGGTTAATTTTAAGATTGTCCCCAGATATGACAGTGATCACAATGCCCTGATTTTAGAGTTGGATTCTCCGTATATTGGGGTCGTCCCTAAGGGCCAATCTTCGAAAATGCCAGTGCCAATCCTAACTATTTGTAGGAGAAGAGTAAGATAGGGCACCCTCTGCGAATCCCAAGATAGATTATCTTCACTCTATCAAATAATTACGCCACATCTGGAGGTCGCAAACCAATTGAGTCTGGAGATTCAACTCGCCCACACTGTGAAATTGCAGAAAACCACCTAGGCTTAGCGGCAGCCCTGGCGGATAGTTTTTCCCATGTAGTACAAGTAAAGGAAGGCAGTGCACCCAGACATCCCTGGTATAATGGCAAATTCTGAAAGGCTAAGACAACCTTGCTTTTAGCTATCGAATGTAACGATAAACTGGCAATAAAGGAAAGTAGGTTACTTCATAAACATGCAATTAAGAAAGCTAAAAAGTAGTGAGAAGCAGACAAGTGGGAGAGCCTGAAAGATGCCTTAAATAGAAGGGATATGAGGACCTACTGGAAATTAATGAGTACAGACTCAAAAGAGGATAAGCAAGCATTCAAACCTAATTTTGATGCTGAGGTCAGTCACTTTATTCCAGTGTAGACAGCACTCTTGAGCAAGTTGAAATCCATTGCCCCAGCCACACCCAGCCTGCTCAGAAACTCCTGCAATTTCTCTAAAAGAGGTAACGGCTGCAATTGCTCAAATAATACCTGCAAAGGCTCCGGGCCTAGATAAGATCCCTGGAGATCTTTATTGCACTGAACTTAGAGTTTGGGTCCCATACTTTTGGAGCGTATTCAACACAATTTTACAGGGAATAGGGATCCCCATAACATGGCTAGGGGTGGAAATAATTGCTATCTTTAAGAAGGGTTCACCCCTCCATCCTGCGAATTATCTGCCCATTAGCCTCAACGTTGTTGCACAATAAATCTTTGCTCTAGTGCTTCTGGACCGATTACAGAACTAAATGGAGTAGTCTTCCATTCTTAGCCCTTCCGAACAAAAATGTCCACGATTGATCAAGTTTTCAGGTTGCAGTTATTGCACTAGAAAACTGTGATCCTGGTGGGTGGCGTCTCTACATGATCTTTGTGGACTTAAAATCATCCTTCAATTTAGTTCCTAAGGAAAAACTATGGGCTATTTTATTTGACCTGGGTGCGCCCCCGTATTTATGTGAGATCTTGAAAAGATTACATGTGAATAGTTACGCACAAATTTGATACGGGAAGAATGGAGACCTCACGGACTGCATACCCATAGAGAGAGGTGTAAGACAGGGTTGCGTTTTGGCCCCAACCCTCTTTTGTATTTTTATCAATTTTTATCAATGGCCTAGTGGGAGCCATGACAGCAGGAGGGGACATAGATGCTCCAAAGCTAGCGGGCCGCAAGGTACCTGACTTGATGTTCATAGACAATACCCTCCTGCTGTCAAGATCACTGATGGGTATCCACAGGGTTTTGGATATTTTTCATTTATTTTGCAAGAACAGGGGTCTGGAAATCAACACCCAGAAAATAAAATACATGGTGTTCAATGGAGGTCACTCAAAACAACCCAACCCACAATTAGCTGGGGAATTTTTAGAGAAAGTCCCTGTATGTGAATATTTGGGATTATCCCTCAATGAGAAAATGGAGTGGGGTGACCAAATTAGGAAGGCTTGTCTTAAGCTGGCGCAAATATCAGGGGGTCTTGTGAAACAGCAGAGGAAGTGTGTACACAAGATGGTGGGGCCGGGACTGGAAATATATAAGGCGCAAGCCAGAGGGGCTGCCCTATATGGAGCGGAACTTTGGGGCCACAGGCCATCTGAACAACTTGCCAAGATTGAAAATTAATTTCTTGTTCGGACTTCTCAATAGTACTCCATTAACTCCGCTCCGATTGGATCTGGGAGTAAGCCCAATGGCACTGGAGGTTGCGCTTAGACCCCTGCTTTACTGGCGCCACCTATGGAGCACTCCAGAATTATCTATATATAGGGAGGAATTGATGGAGGTGGCAAACCTCAGTGGAGCAAACGAAATACCTTGGCTTACCTATATTAAGAATTCCTTCTGATCCATTGAAATGGGAGATCTATGGGATAGCCCGGAAGAAAGATCTTTGTCAACATCAAGAAAGACCTTGATAAAACATTTTAAGGATCACATCTCAATTTAATATTGAGAAGTCCAAGGACAGGCACACTTACATAATCCTTTTTAGAAGTTAAACTCCAATACACCTTAGAATATAGTATAGATGGCATACAGCCTTCTCTTGAAAAACATACTCTACTTACAGTTTAGGTATGGTGTACTTCCTTTATGTGCTGTTACTTATAGGTGGGGGTAGTTCTACCAAAGATTGTCATGTAAAAACTGTATGGAGACTGACCTGCATGTGCTGTTTTTCTGTCCCACCTACAAGGCAATAAGGAATCGCTGGTTACGACAGCTTTGTGGGAACCTTGGAACTTCACATTGCTCACAGGCTTAAAGGATCCTAAAATATGACACCTGTATGCCAATTGTATAGTCAGTTTCCTGTTACCTTTTCTCAATGTGATGTGCACACCGTGCAGTTTTAAAGAAAGCTCAAGTTTATATCAACTACTCTATGCTTTTACTATGACTTGGGACTCCGTATTCTAATCTATTTTTTAACCATATGATTTTGCACTATATGCTCAAAATACTTGGCACCTAACAGGATATTTAATACCTTTTTATCATGTTATTGCTCTCATATTTAATGTGCATAAAAAACTTTTATATTGCTACATTGTACTGAATTTTTAAATGTTTTATCTTTGCTTTTCTGGTCTTGTGAGGCCGAAATAAAGTATCTCTTGACTGACTGACTGATAAAAGAGATGAGCTCACCCAACTCTCCTGTCCATCAAGCATGCATAATAGCTTCCACTAAAGAACCTTAGCAATATGAGAGCTAAGGGAATTAAATCCAAAGGCTCAAAACAATCTGATTGCAAGGCACACAAAAGCGGAAGTATGACGTTACAACGCATGCTTTTACATCGCATGCCTTTACAACTCGTTTTTTGCATCGCATACCATTACAACGCATAGCGCTTTTGGGTGTTGGATAGTGAGTAGTTTAATTTACTATTCCAACTCCAGTCCCCGTGGACACTAGGGAAGGTTATTGGATAGTCAATTAACCTATTCCCTATCCTATAGCGCCCCCCAGCGCAATGCGTTGTAATAGTTTGCGTTGTAATGACCGCGTTGTAATGGTAGTGCATTGTAATAGTTTCGTTGTAAGTTATGTTTCCCCACAAAAGCAAATCCCAAGATGGAATAAGGGTATAAGCACAGGCCTGTGATTGGAAAATCTGAGTAAAGGGTTGGATGCCAAAGGAGCAATGAAAATAGCTCATACCAAGGACAAAGAAAGCACAAAAGCTGTTGACTAGATTGGAAGAACTGAAATAAAGCCAAAAATAACCGATCCCTCAAAAAGTGAGAAGTTTTTGTAGATCAAAATCTCTAGGTTGCCGACCCTTGGAGGAGCGCCAAAAACGATAAGTATTTCAATATTTTACATAAGCTCAGGAGATAGATGGAAACTTTCCAGTCAAAGAGGTGGAGGAAGGCGGACCTGCAAGGGGCACATTGACAATACCCATGGAAGTCTCACAACTATTCTAACACTAATCGAGATACCCAAATTGCTTCTAGCATTTCTGATAGGATTTCCTTCAGTATAAAATTAAGGCAGGAGATGAAAGTGAAGGCATCTATGCTCCCGTTTACTAAGTCAAACACTACTCCTAAAAACTAGGGACAGAGGTAGGCCAAACCAACCAGAGAAAGAAATTCATCCCTGGAGAAGCAATGAGATCTAAAAGAGGAGTCCTCTACCTTGCATAGATTTATAAATATACCCTCTATTACAGAGAGAGATGAATCAAAGAGAGAAACTGCAAAGGATGTTGGCATTCCTTTTCTCAAACCCCAGAAAAGAAATTGTTTTCAGAGATTACGACCCTCCATATAAAGAACAACGAACGCGTGAGTCATCTGAATAGCCTGAGTGAGTTGGAGAAGACAAGACATCTCCTTAAACAAATTGTTACTCATCAACTGCCCGGCTGGATAAGCCTGAAGAGCAGGATATGGCCCAGGGAGATGCCATTGTCTTGTGATGCCACAGACCAATATGCCAGGATATTATTCACCAGAACCTTGAGATGCATTTAACCAGTTGAAGGTGTAATGAGGGGGAAGATGACGGATGGAACCCGCCACGGTGAGTGCTCTCATGACCGGCCATCCATTGCTCCCTCCTCGGACTCACGCAGGTCGCTGATGCAGGTACAGTCAGCACGTTGGCAGGCCGGCTCTGCACGGAGGCTGAGTCAAAAACCAGGGATGGGTCCTCCAAGAGGAACAGTGATGCATGGTGGTGGAAGCAACAGTAGTGCACCAGTAGCATCTTTGGAGGAGACTGAAGTTGAAACAATTAGAGAATGTCAGGAGGATGGTAAATCATTAGAATCACGGGTCGGACAACCCGTGATGAGATTGTTGAAGTCTGGGGACGCACTGGAGATAATTCAAGCTTGTCAATCGAGGGAAGAGGGGACATTTAATAAGGCACTGGTAGAAACGCTTACGCAGGCTGTTCATGACAACAAGGGAACGTTTGCAGCTAGCATGATATCAGCCTCCAGGAGTGTAAATTACCATACATCTCCTGAGAAAGAACTGGATGTTGACAGAATCAACTATAATAGTGGAGATAATGGTAACAGCAATACGGATAAGTCTTTAGAGGGCAGCCTACTAGCAGCACCCCAGGAAGGGGTAATAGCAGAAACTAATAGGGCTACAGTTGAAATTACCGATCATATCGAACGGGTTACCGCCAATATGCAGTCTGCTGGTATGGCAAGCAGCAGAATAGCATCTCCAGTAGAAACTGAGCAGTGGATTGAGAGAGTTGAGAAGGATGAGACTGCATAAGGCCCGAAAAACCTGGAGACTTAATTTCTGGATACCACTGCTATCGTAGCAGTGGATAGAAGCATGGGACCAGAGGTATTGATCGGCTGTACATCTGAGCCACTTACGAGTAATGATGGCAATGATGGGGAGCATAGGAAGGGAGTGGAAGCAGAAGCGCCATCGAAAGATATTAAAGTCCCACACAACAATGATCCACGCAAGAGACAAGCTCGTATCAAAGGGGTTATAGGTAGTAAAAAAAGGGCTTAACCTGTGCAGTGATGTTCAATCTTACTATATAGGCTCAACTTGATCAAAGACTGGTGCTAAGGATAGTCCCCTTTGTAAGTGGGTCACTTCAAAAGGGGAGATTAAAGCCCTGATATCATGACTATCGAACACCAGTTCGACATTGCTCTCCCAGGGAATGAGCTATATACAAAGTGGGAGTAATTACATTTCTTGCAGGAACAGAGGCTTAGAATTCCAATCCAGGTCTGGACCTCTTCCCACAGAGTTGGAATTGCTGAAACTTGGGGCCCTGCAGTGTGGGCTGGACCAGACATATCATGCACTACTGAATCCACTCTTTAGATGATTTTACCATTCCTGCAGATTCAACACGAGGAGGCCCGGGAGCACTACACAAGTCCAAGTGTTACAGAACCACAACAAAGAGTCTCTATTGTGAAAGAAATAGTTGCAGCCTCAATCAAAGTACCTCAGGAACAGAGTGAATGTATTCTCTCCCACCAGAGCAAACTGAAGGACTTTTAGAACAGACAGCGACGCAACAACCTGAGGCTGATTAGTATACCAGAAGGGAGAAAAGGCAGTGACCCGAGAACTTTTATAGTGAATCTGCTGCAGAAGGTACTTCCAGAGCTGTCAGACTGGGACATGGACTCACAGATTCAAAGGGAACATAGAATGCCATTAGTGCTGAAGGAGAGGGGCCAAGCACATCCTTGCCCTATTCTTATCTTTGTGGGCAATCTTTTGCTGAGACAAGCTATTTACTTTAAGGCATGGCCAGGGTCACCATTGAAGGTTGAATCAATGACTATATGGACTCAGTCAGATTTATGCAAGGCAATAATGGACCGACGGTGGAAGATGCACCAGTTCATAGACCCTCTCAAGGCCGTAGGCACACAGGTGCTTCTGCAAGAACCAGCACGCCTCAAAGTCATTAAAGATTGGCATCAGCAAATATTTCAATCGGAAACAGAAGCATCTAAAGCTCTGAGCCAGTGGTGTGATGATACAAGGCAGCTACTTGATTGCTCTTTCGACTAATGATATTTCCTTTTTAATGCGGACTATGCACGTCTTCTTTCTCCTTGACTAGCATGTACAGGTTTGGGGGCATTCACAGAAGACTGCCAAACCAGCTGGTAGGTGTTGAGGTGGTTGATTCCTTCTTATACACGGGTAGGGGTTGGGGAAGGGGAAGGAGGGGGGGCTTTGTTAGGAACAGAAGTGATAATTTATGTCTTTTTCGGGGAAGATGGGGTTAGCGGGTCAGAGGTATCAGAAAATAGGGACAAGAAGCACTGTATGGTTGTAAGGATGGGACACTGTTGGACGAAAAAGGTTTGGAAAATCCCACAGGGAAGGTTAAACATCACACAAAGTCCAGAGATTACATTTATGTGCTGGAATGTAGCAGGACTGAATCAATACGACAAAAGGAAGTTAATTTGGGAGGAACTGGAAATTTATAAACCACATATATTAGGCTTGACAGAAACTCATTTAGCGCACAAAGACCAGCAAATGCTGAATCAGTTGTTGTATGACTATATTGAAAAATAGAAATCTGGCAGTAAAAATTGCTAAAACCTCCTCAGACAGCAGAGGGAGATGGGCTATTGTGCAGTTGACAATCAATACACAAAGGTACATTATTTTTGTGGTCTATGGCCCGTACTTTGATGAACTGGATATATTTTATTTTTTTAACCTGGAGCTGTTGGATTGGGAAGGGGAGTTCATAGAGATGGGTAGGGGTGGGCTGAATTTGCATAGTTGCGCTACTCAGAGTCCTCAACACAGTAAAAAAATCTCTGCGAGCATGCAGAGTTCTGCGAACATGTGGAATTGTTTGTTCTGCCCATTCGCGATGCTTTTTTCCTGTTCGCGAACGCTGTTTGCGTGCTCGGGGGTAAATATCACGCATTTTTAAAGCCCGAACAAGCAAAAGATTCCACAAAGCTGCAGATCGCGGAATTTTTGGCAATTCCGCATTCTCCGTGGAACGCAAAATTTCCCAAATTCCACAAATTCTGCGAGCGGAATGGAATTTACCGCCTAGGCTTTGTAATAAGGGACTTTAACTGGGTTATGGATTACACAAAAGATTCTACTAATCGCCAACCCAGTATTCGTATGAGTAAAACTAGAGCCTCAATTATAGAACTCATGAGGCTACATAGGCTAACGGATGTGTGGAAAATGCTCCATCCCCAAGTACCCAGTAATACATATCATTCTATACCGCATAATCAATATTCACATATTGATATGGTGTTAGTAAGGGAACAGGTGCTAGAGGCGGCAAAGATAGAGTTGTGCCTGAAAATTGTATTAGACCATAACACGATTATACTGACTCTCCGATTCTACCAAGCGGAGCTAGAAACTCAGCGGCATATTACCAACGATTAGCGATATTTATCGCTAATGATGCTTAGCAACGGATTTTTCAACGCTAAGCATCGCCGGAAATTATCGCAGAGATAACTTGCTATTAGCAAGGTTTATCTCAAAAGTGATAAAAATCCTCGCGCTAACTGCCAAATGAGAGATTATCGCTGGAAAACCAACGATAATCTCTCGAAGTTTGGTGTTAGCTTGATGATAGGGGCTCACAAACTTAGCCAAGATATCCACCTTCCATAGGATATCATGGCTAAGTCAGGAAAATACCAGGTATAAAAAAAGCAGTGCTAACCGCAGTTAGCGCTGCTTTTTTATCACTAACAGGGTTAGCGAAATCCTTGATAATAGGAGAAATGTCGCTTAACAACATTTCTCCTATTATTTTTCTCTGGAACGCCCCCTTTGCATCTCATTAGAGATGCAAGGGGAGGCATAGAGAATAAGGGTGCTAACATGCGAATTTGCGTGTTAGCACCCTGTTGCTGATAGGGAGATAATTTTATCTCCGCTTTCTTGGCTTTTAAAGCCAAAAAAGCGGAGATAAATCCCTTGATAATATGCCCCTCAGTCTTTTTCTTTCCCACTGCATCTGCTCAACAATCAGGAATTCCAACAATATTTAACAGATTTGTTAGTTGAATATATCCAGACTAATAAAGGTACTGCACTAACTTCCACTGTGTGGGACTGTATGAAAGCATTCATTAGGGGAGTTACACTTCAGTTTATTCAAAAACAAAACAGAAATAGACAACAGGAAGTAAATCAAATACGGAAGGAGTGTCTGGATTTGGAAATGCAGCATTAACAGGCAGCCCATACAGGTGATCTCTTTGTTCAGTCTATATATCTGAAGTTAAGGGAGCGATGTCACATGGTTAATCGTGGGATCCTTGATAAAGTGGCGGCAAAATATCATTAAAACAGAGTCTACCAGTATGAGTACGGCGAGAAAATAGGAATGGTTCTTGCTCATCAGATAGCAGATAAGAAGGCACGTATTGAAATTCAAAGCATCACAGGTGACGACAGAGTCATATATGTGTCCTCAGCTAATCACTGATCATTTTGCCGCTTTCTATCAAAGGATTTATAGCAAACCAGGTATTATTGAATGTCAGGCTGCAGCTAAATATTTAGCTGAGAGTCAGATCCCCGCTTAAATTCCATAAAATCGTCTGTACTGGATGCAAAGGTTGAGATAGGTGAAGTGGAGGGGGCAATGAGTAATCTAGCATCAGGGAAGGCTGCAGGGGATGATACATTCCCCTTGGAACTGTATAAAATACTCATAGATATCCTAGCCCCTGAACGTTTAGAGCTGGCAAACCACATATAAAGTGGTGGGGAAGACCCCACATCATGGGGAATGACGAACATAGCTGTTTTTCTGAAGAAGAGTAAACCACCGGAGGATAGAGGGTCTTACCGTCCAATCTCCGTGATAAATGCTGAGGCAAAGATATTTTCAAAAAGTTTAGCAATGCAGCTCGCCCCTTTTATGCATGAGTTAGTCTCAAAGCAACAACATGGATTTGTGCCTGGTTGAGGCATGATGGTGCATATGAATACGGCCATCTCTGCCTTTGAGTTTGCTGGTAAAATGCAAGAAAATATGGGCATGATAATGCAAGATGCAGAGGAGGCCTTTGATGCAGTCACCTGGAAGGCGCTGTGGGGGGCTATGGAAGCGTTTGGCATTGGTGATCAGTATATGGCCCTAGTGCGCAAGTTATATACCGAGCCAAGGGCTAAAATTGTATCAGGTGGCATATTTAGGGGGACGCAACAGGGATGTCCGCTATCACCGTTATTATTTGCAATCTACATTATGGGGTAATCCAATTCTCCAGAATATCTTTCATGACAATGTGGGGTGTGTCTGGAGAGATAAAGGGCTATAAAAGTTGGGCCAATTGTATGGTAGTCAGAGAGTACGATCCTTTGCTGAGCTACAGGAAACATTTAGTTTACCGCAAAGATCCTTTTTTAAGTATCTCAAGGTTAGGGACTATCTTATCGACAGATGCGAATTTAATAACAACCAGGAGATCTCTGGAGTTTATACCCTACCCTATTAATCTTCAAAATGTGGTATAGGTACATTTTATCGGGAGCTTATGTTGCAAAGTGAAGATGATAATGCTCAAATAGCAGCAAAATTGAGCCTGCAATTAGCAACTACAATAACAGGATCAGAATTAAAAAAGGCACTGGAAAAACTTGATCAAGCAACAGTCTCGCTGAACCTCAAACTGCAACAGTTTAAAACAATATATATGCTTTACTATACATCAGGACGTATTTCTAAATGGACATCCTTTACAAACTTATCACATGTACATTGCCCAAAATGTAATCTCTATGCCGCAGACATTGTAAATATGTTTATTGAATGTTCAGCCCTTAAATAATTTTGAAATAGTGCTTTTGACTGTTTTCTATACAGATGGCACTGAACTAACTAACAAAGAGGTATTAATTGGTTTACGGAGTGGGGACAATCATACTCCTAAATCTTTGACATCAATTATCACAGCTAGTGTGCGTTTGTGCGTTGTGAGTGCATGGGTGGAGGTAACACCACCTAGAGCTGCCGAATTCTGGTCTTTACTATGACAAACGTATGAGTGTGGAATGGCAATAGCTAAGGCACATGGATGCAGGCGAGTTTTGAACGTGGGTAAGATCTGGTCCAGTCTACAATGGATGTAATTTATCCAAGATACGAAGGCTTGAGAACGGGATCGAAATAGGCATTGTGAATACCTAATTATGTGTGTGTCCCTTTTTCACTTTTTATTTAAGTACAGAATGCAATGATATGTATTGATATTTGACTTAATTCTGTAAGATGTCATGATCCCTCTAATTAAATAAATATTATAAAAAAAAGAAAAAGGAATTTAACCAGTTGAACCAATACCATTTAGACACTGTATGTATCCCATCAGGGGATGCTCCCTCTGCAACAAGAATATCAACTGAGACTAGAAATGCAACACCTAATAATTTGACAGAAACACCACCCCCAATGTTGTGCAGAAGCTGGCCCCAATGAACATCACATCCAATGATTGTAGAAGGTCCAAGATCCTCTACTGTTTGAACCACAGCACTGGCAGCTTTCTGCACTTTAGGAAAAGAAGAAACAGCTATCAGCTGCCACCTACTTACATGAAAACATTGAAACCTTTGAAAAGGAGAAAATAATCCACTGGCGCTAGTGAAAACAGGAGGAGCTGAAGCCAAGCCGGAAGTAGTACCTGAAATCAGCAGTGGAAATCCCCCATGTGGAACCTCACATAACACCAATGACTGGAATGAACAGACTTGTGGGAGTAAGAGTCCTTTAAATCAAAGGATATCATAAAATCCACCAGGAATTTTTAGGGAAGAACAGACTGCACTGTCATTATTTCATTAATTTGAAAGGCTGGTGAAGAATGTACTTATGCAGGTCCTTAAGTTGTATGGGCATAAAGACTTTGGGCCAGATGTAGGTCGCCCTATACCGGTTGGTAACGACCAAAATTACTGAATTTCGCCCGTTACCGCCCGGTATTAGGCATTTCAGATGTAGGGGCCTAATATTAGGATTCGGTAATTTACAGAATCGGAAATGTAAGGAATTGGTAAATTACCGAATTCTTAAAAACCGATTCGGTAAATTACCGAATCCTTAATGTAGGGAGCACTCAAATGAGTGCTTTCCCCATTTTAGGATTCGTTATTTACCACCAACTACAAGTTGGTGGTAAATATCGAAAACCCCAAAAGAAGCAATTTTTTGCAAATTATCACAATGCCATGTGGCAGACATACTTAGGGCATGTATGTGTGCCACATGTGCACCCATACACTATTCAGGGGTGCAACAGGGTGTCAAAGTGACACCCTGCCACCCTTCTATGTGTTCCCCCTTTTATCGGTAAATACTGATTCGGTATTTATCGAATCTTACTGATTCGGTAATACTTACCGAACTAATACCTACATCCCATTTACCGATTCTAAAATGCCGAATCGGTAAAATTCGGTATTTTAGAATCAGTAAATCTGGATTACCTACATCTGGCCCCAAATTTGGATTTACCACTAAAATATAATGTCATACATTCCCTGTTTCTCTTCACCAGTTGAAACCACTCTGATGGTTTTGCAAAACAATAGAGACTAAACATCTTGAAAAGTACCCAATATTTCATAAGAGTACAAGGTATGGAGTTGGATGAAAATAGTCCCACAGGTGACAGCTTTTAAAAAACCCACAAGTCCAAAATTCATCCTACTCATCAGGATAGAATTTGAATGATAAGACCCTCTGGCCAGCAGAGAGTCATTTTTAGCTCCAGATAGTATCTTAGAGTAGGAAAGTGGTTTATTAATTGGAGTGGGTGTGAGTCCATCATAAGGAATAAGTCCACAAACATTTTGTGGTAAACACAATAAAAAAAATTAAACATGGACGCAACCCCCAGGTCCTATGGCACAAAGCAAATAGACTTAACTTAGAAAAATGTGCATAGTATTTAGCTGTAGCAAAACAAATCAACACACAATCAATTTATATAAACAGAGAAATATATACTCTCTGAATATAGATTTTGTCTCTGAAATGGAAGTCAAACTCATCCTGCAGGGCAAGGTGACACACTGTCACAGACAAAGTCCTCTTAAAGTAACATATCCACTGGATGAGGTCCCACCAAAGTGGTAGGTTTTGGTGGAAAAAGTAGTGAGTGCAGAAGAGGGAACTGGCCAAGCAGGAGAGCATGGTGAATGTATTGCTGTAACACTCCACATCTTCTACACTGCCATCCTTCACTAATCTTGATCGGGGCCCGGGATCCGGAGAAGAGAAGTTTCTGGCACCCCTCAGCGACTCCACAATAGCAGCCACGGTGCATTCCTTGGCCGTCCGGCCACCCTGGAAGACACGACCATTTGGAAATTATCGCGCCGAAGCACACATGGTGACTGTGTAGCTTTTATTGGCCAATGCTGCCATAGTCTGAGGACTGACCACCCCCATGCCTGCTGCCTACCAAGGGGCAGGAAGTTGCAGCTCTGCCCGGGGCCAAACGTAACCCTGACAGAGCTGAAATGACCAAGGCCACGCTGGCAGCCTAGGCATCCTATCCTCCCACTGGAAGCCTAACTTTGTTGCCCTGGACAGATCAATCTGGGGCACTGAGTCAGAAACTGGACTCGCACCCAGTGCCTTCCAATAAGCCCACTCCCCAAGCAATAGGACACTGCCCAGTTGCAGACATGTCTGTGACTACTGTCCCTACTCAATTTCACAATGTCTCAAGCCTGAGAAGCAGCTGCATTTAGGGTCCTTCACCCCACGCCTGCCTTTATAGATCAGCTCTGAGGAGTGACACAATGGTGTGAGAAAGTGCCCTCTTTCTTGCATGGTATGCTCCCACTTTTTTCTGAATTGCTGATGTGCTTTGACTGAGTGTGCCCTGGACACCTGCCAATCAGGTACCCAGGGCCTGTGCTCCTTCTCTAAAACTGCATTGAAGCCTAAACCCAATTGGCATCTCTGGCCACTGGTCATCCCCTGGTAAATGGTACCACAGGTACCCAGGGCACTGTGACCAGAGAAGGCCCCTAAGGGCTGCAGCACTTATTGTGCCACACTTAGAGGCCCTGTACCCTGACACTCACACACTGCCTCTGAAGAGTCGACATGCACACATCCCTGTGTGCCATGAAATCAACGGGGCACCCGACCTCAAAACAGCACCCTGCACCCGGCCGCCCTAGTGCCGCTCAGGGTGCCCCTTTTGTGCTTATTTGGTCCCCAACTTGCCCTGAGCTTAACCTAGGAGCTTTGCTCCCACACCCCTGTGGCCTGCTTGCCAGTAGCCACCAACTGGAGTTCCCCTATCCTCCATAGGATAACATTGGGCCTCAAGACTCTGCACCCGGCCGCTGAGGGTGCAACAATAGTGCATCACTGACCCTGGGAGACTCCTGAGTCTAACTCTAGGACCCTAACTCCAAAGACTGATTACCTACTTGGCAACCGATAGAATAACATTGACACTTTTTCTGCCAAAAAATTTCTAAGTGTCAACTTTTGAAATGCAATAATATTCTTAACAAATCGTACCTCTAACTAAAATGCATTTACTCACCCGTTTTAGGAAATGTCCCAGTGCTGAATCTAGGATCCAGGCCTGTGTTAGCAAAAGCAGTTTGTAAAGTAATTGACTGCATTTTACTGAAAAAGATCATTCATTCAAATGTACTATACCTGCAAAGTGTTGCAAACTGCTTACTTAAAACTGTAACCAAAACCAGTACAAGTTATACTACAATTTTGAACTGTGTTCACAGAAGTAACTTACTACTGCAAAGTAATTTTATGCTTACCTGTGCCAGGCTTGCTTGGTTCTAGAAATAAACAATAGTATATTTTTTATACAAAACAATTGTCCTAGAGTTCAGTTCTTGAGTGTGTGAATTCATTTGTTCGACTGAGTGTGTACATCAAATGCTTAACACCGTACTCTGATACTGCCTTACTGCTCGACCAAGCTACCACTTTAGAGAGTAAGGTTCTATCTAATTTTAACCTCTGCCAAATGTCTGGAGACCCTTGGACTCTATACACTCTGTGCCTCACTTTGGTGCAGTATATATAGAGCCAGTTTCTTACAATGGTGGACTGGATGGTGGAACCCTCTTTGACTTCCTGCACCCAGTGTTGGGGTCCCTAGTGGCCCCTAGCCTAGCTCTCAAGAGCCCCCCCTCCACTCCACACTTGCCTGCCTTCCTCTCATCTGGCCTTGAAGCAGGCCCTCATTATTCACCCCAAAGACATGCAGTGAGCACTACCTGGCACTACAATAATTGGGAGGCACAGAATGCTAGTTAGCACCCTGAGTGCTCCATTTAGTTTCAATACAGCGCTATATTCTGGCGACACCTCTCCCACAAGGTGGGGATCACTTGGAGGACTTGTCTGGCCTGGTAGTGTTAGAGTAGGCCTCATCAGATGCATAGTTGTATCGCCCTCCTATTCCAGCTCGTGGAACCTGCCCGTACTTTTGACTGTGCTGGGCTGCATTGAGGGGCCCTATGGTAATGTAGAGCCATCGACAGAGAGTGGCCCATGACCTCCACAATGGGTGGGTATTGCGCATGAAGAAGCTACTCCTGTCTACTAATGGCTGCCATGGGACATCTGGCGGCCTCCACATCCTCACCTAAAACTCCAGAGATTGACCGCACCTCCACAATTCCAGAAACCCTCCTCCAGGACCTCTCTGTCACCCCTGCAGCCCCCATAAGACCACCTGGATCAAGTTTTGGAATTCATTGAAAACTCACACAGATCCAGGGAGACTGCCTTGGGGTCATTGGTCACGAAGCTCACCTTGCTTAACGATGACCACCAAAAGCTCAAGGACTGCATGGCTGAGGGAGAGCGGACCCTAGCCTCTCTACAACTGCAAACCTCAGACAACTCACAGGCTATCTGTGACCTACAAGACAGAGTTTACACCCTCAAAGACCAGGCAAACAATGCTGAGGGTCGATCATGTGAGAACAACGTAGAGATTATGGGTTTACCAGAGGGTGTGAAGGGGACAGACCCACTCCAATTCCTAGACACTTGGTTCTGCTCAATTGTTCTGTCGTCATATCTCACAGCCTTCTACTCAATGGAAAGGGCTCACTGGGTCTTTGCCCATCGAGTCTCCCCAACACCCATGCTACCGAAATCCTCTACTACGGAGATCATGATGCCATTTTGCCTGCAGACTGCCTGAAGGGGCCCCTCATGATGGAGAATGCTCACGTGATGGTGTTCTCTCACTACACCATTGCAGTACAACACCAGTGCAACACGTTCCTTGAAGCCAAGAAGCACCTGTAGCCATGAGGAATCCAGTACTAGCTGAAAAAGATGCTTCTTTGCTGACCCTTAGGAAGTGTGAAACTGGACTGACAAACATTTTGGAACCTCACTACAGGATCCTCCCCTTTCAAAGCCAAGACATCCGTCCTGCCCAAGAGAAAATGCAGGGGGCCCCCTGCCAGCAGCTCCTGATCTGGAACAAATTATAGAGAACTGTTGAAAGGCCATGGAGGCTGTGGTGCAACTGAACTCAGAGACTGCCCTCTCCGACATCGACAGCAGTCCCCACATCTTTTCCATAGACAAAGACTCCGATTCTTCCCAAAGATCCACGTACCCATCTCTCACCGTTCCACTGGTGGCCCCACAGACCGCAGAATCAATAATCTAACACCTTCATATTTAGTTGCTGACTGAGAGGGGCTTTGCATTGTTTTAAAATTGCTAATAAGTTCTTGCTGCCTCTCATTACCCTTGCTGCATTGTTGGAGGTCAGCCCTTCTCAAGACTGCCCGAGCTGCCGGGCCCCAACACGACACATCTCACTGCAACCCACAGGGTGGATAGTTCTGTTTTCACCTCTCATTAGCATTAAGACCACCCCCAAAATACTGCAATTTGTTCTTACTATTAATCAGAAGGGTCATTCTGCCTGTTGCGGAAGGCCCAACTTGTTTAGATCTATCCCCTCCTACACTGACCCAAACTGTTCATACTCCAATACCAAGGCCATACCCAGTGCTCATGCCACCTCAACACCTCAGGAGCTGTACATGGGGGCCGCAGAGGTACCTGCAAAACTCCTACTCTGATCCTAGTTGCCAAGGTGTCAGGCCTTCAGTGAACTGGGATAACCATCAATGTATCCACATCATGCCACTTTACTTGACTATGTCTAATATCCCCCTCACTTGAAGCGCTTCCATGGTATACTACTTGGGTGTCCACCTATACCATTCCCCAACAGATCACTATGAAGGGAACTTATGTCCAATATTGTGCTTAATCAAGTCCCTAGTATCCTTCTGAGTCAAACTGACCCTAGCCACTACAGCACGAATTGCTCATGCGAAAATTGTGATGCTGCCCTTTCTTCTCTATTCCTTTACTAACCTCCCAGTAATTCCCTCAGAGCTTTTTTTGAAGAATTAGATTCCTTACTATTAGGACTTATAAGGGGCAGGGGTCAGTGTAGTGTAGAGTCATTTTGAAGAAACTGCTGCTGCAGTTTGACAAGGGTGGACTGGGTGCTACCTACTTTGAGAAAAAATTACTGACTGCCCAGCTGCGATGGACAGCTTGGTGGTTTACTGGCCACAACCTAGAGGAAACGTGTCAACATTTGCCTCCCCATCCCTTTGCCTACATCATATGCCTTTTCCTCCCAGGGTTTGCAATTGATGTACCCTCAGATGAACTTGGCTCTCAGGTGCATCTGCCGACTCACCTCTCTTATAAAGCATAATCCTCCTACACTTTGAGCTACCACCAGCTGGGCCTCCCAAAGTATCCAGGTCACTACTCCACCAACACCCTCCAATGCTGGCAAGACTGCTTGATTACCATGGCTGGGGACCTGTTCCCCAACGGCAACCTTCATTCATTCCCCCACCTCCCGATGGATTTCAACTTACTTCCAGGTCAGTTCCTCACAGGTCACTGAGTTCACTACACCGGCCTTCACCTGTGGAGCAGTAGGGACTAAAAACCACCCACACATGCAGTGCTCCACACAATACTCACTATGGGAAATTAATGTCATCCTTTCCTGTGACTTTACAAGAGCCTCTCAAGTCACACTTGTACATCACTCTCACCTCTCTGAGCAGTATGGGAAGACATGGTAGGAAGGGTGCTTTATGACAAAGAATAGGCTAGAGCACTAGAATTCTCACACACTGTTTCCAGAAATGCACGCTTCAAGAACATACGATTTCCCCTCCTCCACTGTGCATACCTAAACCCATCACAACTAAATAGGTACTTTCTCACACTGAACCTGGCCTGCCCTCCATGCAGCTCAGGCAATGCTAAACTCCACCACATGTGGAGGGCATGCCCTGCACTGATTTCCTTTTGGTGTGGAGTCCATGTTACCCTACACAAAGTCATGTAAGTCACTGACCTCAACTCTTAGGAGGCCTGCGCACTTGGCGTCTTGAAGCACCATAAGAACCAGGTTGCCTCTGCTAGCTTCACTAGCCTGGCCATAACTTTAGCTAAACAAACACCCCCCATACATTGGAATGCCTCTGAAGCCTCCCAAATAGAGGCTTGGTACAGAGCAACGCAGAAGTGGAGGGCAGCACAGGGAGCTGCCTTCCAGCATGAGGATTGCAAAAAACACAGTTGATGGACAGAATGTAGAACAATGTCATACATTCACCCCAGTACAAGGATCTGGGCCTAAATCCGTCGTTTTTTTGCACTCCACACCACCCTGGGTTAGACACTGGCTATATGCAAATCAGCTCTGACCCTGTGCCTCATGGGAACAGTCCAGTCCGAACTACCAAGCCATGTCTTTCCCAGACCGGAATCAAGCATGCAAGGACCGGTTTCTGGCTATCAGCCTTCATCAGCCTGGATAGCTTGACTCCAGTGGTGTGGAGAGCCTGGGACTCACGTCTGAGCATACCCAGCCCACTCGGGGTGAAAATTGCAAAAAACACATGTGATCCCTAAGGCACAAAGAGTATTAAGTGTCTGGATTTAGTTGCCAAGGATTATGGTTGGTTAAATACAGAATGAAGGCTGATAGCCAGAAAGCGGTCCTTGGATGCTTGATTCCGGTCTGGGAAAGACATGGCTTGGTAGTTCGGACTGGACTGTTCCCATGAGGCACAGGGTCAGAGCTGATTTGCATATAGCCAGTGTCTAACCCAGGGTGGTGTGGAGTGCAAACAAACGATGGATTTAGGCCCAGATCCTTGTACTGGGGTGAATGTATGACATTGTTCTACATTCTGTCCATCAACTGTGTTTTTTGCAATTTTCACCCCGAGTGGGCTGGGTATGCTCAGACGTGAGTCCCAGGCTCTCCACACCACTGGAGTCAAGCTATCCAGGCTGATGAAGGCTGATAGCCAGAAACCGGTCCTTGGATGCTTGATTCCGGTCTGGGAAAGACATGGCTTGGTAGTTCGGACTGGACTGTCCCCATGAGGCACAGGGTCAGAGCTGATTTGCATATAGCCAGTGTCTAACCCAGGGTGGTGTGGAGTGCAAAAAAACGATGGATTTAGGCTCAGATCCTTGTACTGGGGTGAATGTATGACATTGTTCTACATTCTGTCCATCAACTGTGTTTTTTGCAATTTTCACCCCGAGTGGGCTGGGTATGCTCAGATGTGAGTCCCAGGCTCTCCACACCACTGGAGTCAAGCTATCCAGGCTGATGAAGGCTGATAGCCAGAAACCGGTCCTTGGATGCTTGATTCCGGTCTGGGAAAGACATGGCTTGGTAGTTCGGACTGGACTGTTCCCATGAGGCACAGGGTCAGAGCTGATTTGCATATAGCCAGTGTCTAACCCAGGGTGGTGTGGAGTGCAAAAAAATGATGGATTTAGGCCCAGATCCTTGTACTGGGGTGAATGTATGACATTGTTCTACATTCTGTCCATCAACTGTGTTTTTTGCAATTTTCACCCCGAGTGGGCTGTGTATGCTCAGACGTGAGTCCCAGGCTCTCCACACCACTGGAGTCAAGCTATCCAGGCTGATGAAGGCTGATAGCCAGAAACCGGTCCTTGGATGCTTGATTCCGGTCTGGGAAAGACATGGCTTGGTAGTTCGGACTGGACTGTTCCCATGAGGCACAGGGTCAGAGCGGATTTGCATATAGCCAGTGTCTAACCCAGGGTGGTGTGGAGTGCAAAAAAACGATGGATTTAGGCCCAGATCCTTGTACTGGGGTGAATGTATGACATTGTTCCACATTCTGTCCATCAACTGTGTTTTTTGCAATTTTCACCCCGAGTGGGCTGGGTATGCTCAGACGTGAGTCCCAGGCTCTCCACACCACTGGAGTCAAGCTATCCAGGCTGATGAAGGCTGATAGCCAGAAACCGGTCCTTGGATGCTTGATTCCGGTCTGGGAAAGACATGGCTTGGTAGTTCGGACTGGACTGTTCCCATGAGGCACAGGGTCAGAGCTGATTTGCATATAGCCAGTGTCTAACCCAGGGTGGTGTGAAGTGCAAAAAAACGATGGATTTAGGCCCAGATCCTTGTACTGGGGTGAATGTATGACATTGTTCTACATTCTGTCCATCAACTGTGTTTTTTGTAATTTCCAGCAGGAGGAGGCATTACAGTTTTGCCAGGACTCCATATTCCCAGCATGGGACACTATGCTTACGGAATTTAATCACCGTACTGCTCCACCCAACCACAGTGCATAGCCCACCCCCAAAACTCCCCCTACATAACTCAACTGGCCACCAGGCCCCTTCCCAATCCCCTCTTAATGAATGATCCTTCGAGGACATGTACCCTTAGTTAATGACCCCGGTTGGACAGCTCTATTTCCTCGCTGTGCCCATGAATCATACCCTACCTATTCTTTATCCGAGTGCATTTCGGATGCCCCTCTCTCCTCCTTGCTATAACCTGCCATCCATAACATCGCTTGGCCTCGCCATGGTATCCAAAACCCCCATCCTTAGCTTGTTCATTCAAAGTGAATGTTTCTGTTTAAGATCTGAATGAATCTATTTTATTTTTGGCACATTGACCGCAAGAAGCATGGTCTATTTGACTCTGTTACAAGAAATGTATTAACTATTATCTTTAGACAAGGGCACCACCTACGTGCTAGCTCTCTGTAACATTCCTTATTTTGTATGTACCCCATTTTCCACGTCTATCTAAAAAAAAAAGAACTGAGTACAGAAATTCAAATTTCATGCCCACTGAAGTAAGGATAAATTTCACTTCTTTGCCTGGGCAAGATTTCTACCTTCAGACTTAGGGCCATGTGTAGGTAGGCTTTTACCGGTCGGTCGGCCGTTACCGACCGGTAATAGCCTTTTCCTATGTAGGGGCCAGATCTAAGTCGCCTAATACCGGTAGGTAACGGCAGAAATTACCGAATTTCGGCCATTACCGACCGGTATTGGGCTTTTTAGATGTAGGTGGAATTTTTGTAGGATTCGGTATTTTACCGAATCGGTAATTTAAGGATTTGGTAAAATACTGAATTCTTGACATACCAATTCAGTAAATTACCGAATCCAGGATGTAGGGAGCACTCAAGTTAGTGCATTGCTCAGTTAAGGATTCGTTATTTACCACCAACTACAAGTTGGTGGTAAATAATGAAAACCTTTGAAAAAGCATTTTTTTTGCTTTTCCAACAGTACCATGTTGCAGACATACATGCCCTTAGGGCATGTGTGTCTGCAACATGTGCACCCATACACAATTGAGGGGTGCAACAGGGTGTCAAAGTGACACCCTGCCACTCGTCAATGTTTCGGTAATTGACATTCATTCCTATGGGCCTTTAGGAATGAATAGCAATTACTGAAACGGTAAATGCCAATTTGGAAAATACCGAATTTTACAGATTCGGGAAAATTTACCGAAAAATTACCTACATACTATTTACCTATTCTTAAATACCGAATCGATATGATTCGGTATTTAAGAATAGGTAAATAGCATTTACCTACATCTGGCCCTAGGTGTCATATTTACAGATTCGGTAAATAACGAATCTGTATTTATCGATTCGGTATTTACCGAATCATCATTTACCGATTCGGTATTTACCAAATCATCATTTACCGATTCGGTATTTACCGAAGCGGCAAATGAGATGTAGAAGCACTTTAAAGAGTGCTTTTGTGCTTTAAACATTTGTTTTTTACCACCAACTATTGGTTGGTGGTAAATAAGGAATTCCTGTGTAAATGCAAATATGTGCATTTACACCTGTGCCATGTGACAGACATACATGCCCTTAGGGCATGTATGTGTGCCACATGTGCACACAAGAACTAATCAGGGAAGCAGCAGGGTGTCAAAGTGACACCCTGCCACCCTTGACTTTTTCCCAATTTTACCGAATCAGTATTTACCGATTCGGTAATTGACATTCATTCCTAAGGGCCTCCAGGCCCATAGGAATGAATGGCAAATACCGAATCGGTAATTACCGATTCGGTAAATACGAATATTATCTATTCGGTAACTTTTTACCGAATTATCATCTACATTGCAAAATACCGAATCGGTAAAATTCAGTATTTTCGAATCGGTAATTTACAATTACCTACATCTAGCCCATAGTCTTTTTTTATGTAGCTCCAAATCCTACGGTGGGGCAAGCCTGACACTGCATCGAATGAAGTCTACTCAAAACTCAACCATTGCTACATTCTGAAGTAGCTCCATTAGGTCATCTCTAGGGCCCCGTGGATGGCACTTAGTGTCCAGTACTCACTCCAGCAGAGGCCTCAAGCAGGGTCCAGCCCCGGGTCCTGTTGTTATTGGGTAGCTGGGCATTGCACTGATAAGGCCTCTTCAAGCTTGTTGTGTCCCTGTAGCCACTCAAGAGGTCAGACAACTTGACTCTTGAACCCCACTTCTTAATCCTAGGTACAAATGGGAACAGGCCAAGTTCTTCAAGTCTCAACAAAGGTTTCACAAGGCATGTTAGTCTCATTATCTTCATCCACAGACCCGTGGGTGTTCTGATGAGGTCTGAGAAAAGTTAAATTTTTTGGATATAATAACTACTGGATGGAGGTGACTCCTGGGCACACTCTATCCATTGATAAAAAGGTTCTGAGAAGCGACCCTTTCTACTTTTACAGCATGGCGTGTTTGCCTTATGTAAACTATTCCAAAGGGCACCATTTAAAGGCAAATACAAAATGTAAAAAACTTTGTCTTAGATGGCTGCTGCTATGCTAGCCAGAGTTGTAGTTAGGGAAATACGCAGTGTCCTCCTCCACATCTTCATTAAACTGCTTCCGGTACCATATCCCCCACCCCGCCCTCCCACTGGGCTAAAGCCCAAAATCCATATCAGTCACTTTCAAGTGCTTGAAGTTTCCAAACCCTCTCTGACTGAGAGGAATCACATACCTCACACCCAGGTCTTCCTGCCAGTTTTCCCACCTCATTATGGGGAAGCACTGAGAGAGGCCAGCTGCTGACTAATTCTAATTAGCCACCTAGAGGTTCAGGCAGACAAAGCCTAACTTTTTAAAAGTTACTTTTCCTTTGTATTTATTAAAAATCCGACTTCACCACTACAATTGATTTTCCTAAAACATTAAAACATTCTTTGATCTATTCTTGTAGATTTTCCCAATTCAAAGGTAACTGAGTTCTCTTTTTATTCTAATTTTTCATTTTCCTCAAAGGAAAGCTGTTGAAGTTTCATAATGAAAATAGTTTTTGGGGGCGTTTGTCAGTCTAGGCATGTGCCAATACTAAATTAATGCATGGTCCACTTTTAAACACTATGCATGCTAGCTTTTGGGGTACAAGGCCTGCCTAATGATGACTATTTACTATTTCAAAAGTAGAATTGTTTCTTGTAAAAAAGGGTGAGTTTGACAGGTTCACTTGCAGGTTTTAAAGGTGCAGGCTTCAGGCTACAAAGGCCAGGGTGTCTTTGTTACCCCTGTGGATGGCACAATATGAGGTGCAGCCCAAAGTTTACATTTGAATCTTCCATGCCACTTGTATATTTCCTGCACCATATACTGTTGCCTTAATGGGAAATATGCCAACTAGGACTTAGCCAATTCTTCCATGCTTTAGGGAAGAGGACACACACACATTGGGGACAGGACAGCAATGATCCAGTGTGCAAAGTCATTAACCATCTGCTTCAGTTCACACAAAGTGGGGATGACAACACAAAAAACAGGCACTTTCTCACTCTCTGTTTGAAACCCATAAAATTCATAATTGCATGGCAAAAACCAAGCTTAATCAGTTTCTTTTCAATGTACTGAGATTCCTTGTTTAAAGTTCTATGAATGGATGTATGGACATGTCAAGAAACAGACCTGTGACAGAAATCTAGCAAGAAGTTCTTCATTGCAATTGACCACTCACAAGATGTTTCTAATGTGGCGGAATAGGTCAACCAGCTGTGTTTCTCATCCTGGATGTCCTACTCAATACGCTTTACTGGAGACAGTGGTGCTGTAACACAAAGGTTACTTCATCATTAATTGCAGCCTGATGGCTGTGTGTATCAGAGAGATGGATGAAGCATCCTCAATCCTGTCTTCCACTGGCTCTTCCAGATGCATCTGCTTAGTAAAGCACTTTCTGTTCTCTTACATGATTTCAATGACAATCAATAAACAAATCTGTAAGGATCCACTAAAGCAAAAATCAAATGGTTCTGGCATCTGAATGTATGACTGAATGTACACTGACATCAGTGTAAACACTGACACAAATGGATTAGCTACCAAGATGAGGTGAAACAGAAATCTCAGCTCAAGAGCAGCTGCCTTATCTCTAGTCAATCTGGGAGTGTGCAAAAATACAAATTTCTCCAACTTCTCTCTCACATTCAGAGCAGAGAAAATGTTTCCCAGTGGTGTGCCACCAAGCCCTCACCAGGAGGGAGCCAAGACTGCTCTAGGCCTCTGCTCATGCATGACACTGACGGGGCAACACTCACCAATTCTATCATAATCAGCATGCCCAGAGGGTAAGCACATAAGTTAAGTTAAGTTAAGTTGTAGCCTGAGGGGGAGAAAGAAAATAGGGCCAAGTGATGACCAAGCCTAGTTGAAACACATCATATCCTTTGTGAATATTATGCCAAATGCCCAAAATTAAATATGTATTTGTATGCAAAATGCTAATATGGCATTCTGTACTACTTTTAGCACAAAATGGACCCTCATTTGTTGCAAAAAAATAACATATAATTTAGTATGATGTAGCAAACAGCCAGATATTCAGTGTTCAGTTTGCGGTTCCAATGTATCTGCAATTGGATTTTTACCGACACGCAATCTCAATTCAACAACGTGACATAATGGTGAATTTTTGTCATTTTGTCTAATAATTGTAAACACAAAATGAATCAAATTACTTTAGATTGCTTTATGTTCAGGCAAAGTGAAGACTTCACTTCTTGGGTAAGTACTGGAATGAAGAAGACTGACAAGATGGTAATAGTTCGGTAGTTTGTGAAATTATAGTGCTACTTAGTCCCTCATTACAAGTTTTCCAGAATTTAATGAGGGAATACAGGGTGAATGGGATAGCTACTTTCAGCTGGTATTCCCCCACTGAAGTCTGGTAACGTTTAGTTTTTACCTAGAATGTAAAATAACCAGCAGTACCCAGAATATCAATTCGTTTTCATCAGTTTTTTTCCCCGATTCTCGGGCAAACATGCTTACAAATTTGGTCTGCTTAGATAAGGTCGATTTCAAGGTGAGAGCCAGTATCTGTACTGGGGTGGCGGGTTGTGATGGTTGTGTGTCAGGGCAGGGTTGTGATTTGTCAGCTGGAGAATATTATGTCCCACCATGTGCTTCATGTGAGATGCATGGAGCCCTTGATTGTGCTCTTGGCCAGGGAATATCATTATTCCGGGAAGGGAATATGGGGTGAATATAGCTTCTGGCTCCTGCATTGGAATGTGTGGGAAAAAGTGTAGAGGACAGTGGAGGTGGTCCTGTCTGCTGCAGGCCACAGTGTCTGACTTATCCTTATTGTTGGAGAGGAAGGGAGAGGGTTAAAGGGGAGTCTGAGCCCTGATTTGGTGAAGTATTGAATGTTCCACATCTGGTGCCACAGAGGTTGGGCTGGGATTTGGCTGTGCTTCTGCCCGTAGACCCTGCATACTGCAGTGGTTTTAGCGGGTGCACATCCACATTCAATTAAACCAGAACGGTTGCAACCACCGGCTTGTGTGCTACAGGCCTGAAACTCTCAGGTCTGGAGATTGCTGACCTGGTATTACAAAGTAAAGAATTAATGGACTGAGAGACACAGCTCAGTAGGAAATATCACAATTTGTAATGAGGGCCTTAGTTTTCTGACAAAGTTCATTGTTTAACAATAATACTACAAAATAATAATGATGCCACTTGTAGAGCACATTGCTACTTTAACAAAGTCTCCCAGCGCTGGGCAGCTGACTGTGGGGAATAAAAGGATGCACACCCACTGGGAGGAACTTAGATAGATATAAAAAGCCATATTTTCAGCTATTTCCTGAAGATAGTTTCAGAGGGGGCTAACGAAGCTCCAAGGGTTACGAGTTCCACATTTTGGGTGTCAACTGGCTAAAAACACAGCTATCAAATCTGGTGCTTTTAAATCTTAAAACAAAAGCCTGTTTAGCAGCAGTGGACCTAAGATTTCTGGTTAGAACATAGGAAGTGTGTAGGAAGTGAGTAAGCAGGTCCATGAAATCAAAGAGCCTTATAGCAATAACAATGAACCTTAAAGGTGTTTGTTTCACTGGCAACCAATGCAGTTTCTTCTATGCATGACTAATAGAGGCACATCTAGGGAGTGTAACAATATCTTAGCTGCCGCATTCTGGAACCATTGAAGCCTGTTGAACTGCTATTGGGAAACGCCCAGACAAAGAGCATTACAGTAGTCCAATCTGGTTATGACTAATGCATGCACTACCCTTTTCTGTTTGGTGTAAGAAAGGAGATGGGGGATTATCTGAAGAGATCTGAATAACTGGAACACCTCCCAGCAAGAACACTAATTTGGGCATCAATAGAAAGTTTCTCATTGAACCAGATTCCCAGATTCTTAACCTTGGGCTTAGGAGTTGTAGAGGACTGAGATATTGGGCCACCAGGCATTGGACCAAAAGTTAAGATGCCTATCCAATACCAGAATTTCCATCTTCTCAGCATTTAGCTTCAAACAATTAACATCCATCCAGGTAGTAACCTCTGAGAGACATTTGGGGAGAAAAGAAACCATGAGCTCACTGTTCTGAGATATGGTGATGACCAATTGTATGTGATGAGCTTACAAAATATTAGTAATTTCATATCATTCAATGACCAGAGGGCTGAAGTAAACATTAAAGCGAATTGGACTCAAGAAGGAGCTGCAGAGAATTGACATTCGACTGAAAAGATTTTTTCTGAAACCTGAAAAGTGCATCCATGCAAGAAAGAAGCCAGCCTACGCAATGCTTTGCTCCCAATGCCACTGTTCCAGAGTTGCTTGATCAGGATATTATGTGATACAGTGTCAAATTGCTGCACTCAGCTCAAGCATGATAATTTATTTATTTTTTTGTGTGTTTTTTATAGCACACACATGACCCAGAAATGGGTATCAGAGCGCTTCACATATATATAGCAATGTGGTTTTGAACAGTACAATTGAAATCAATAAATAGTTGTAATTGTCAACAATAAAACGTGAGACAAGGAAAAACATTTGTACGATTCAGCCTAGGTGATCAACTTGTAATACATATGCACTTGTTTTGAGTATTTATAGATGTAGGAGTCCTCCAGCAGAAATCTCAGTTCGAATAAGGATAGGCAGGATGCGCCTAGTAATGTAGAGAAGAGCTCCATCAAGAGTCTGGTAACGGAAGAGCTTGTAGATATAGATATTCAGCTAGGCTTCTAGACCATGAAGTGAGAAGGGCTGCTCAGGATTAAGGAAGGAAGTTGCTCAATAGGAAGGACTTAGCTTTTTTTAATATAGGAGTAGATGAGATGGTCACAGTGTTGCACTCATCCATATTCATCTTAGTGGATTCAGAGGCAAGCAGCAGAGCTGACTCAGTGCTTTAGGAGTGGGGAAAGGCAGATTGCGTCCTGTGCAGGAGCTTATTGTCTTCCAGAAAGCTGGAGAGTTGTCTATTCACATGTTTTTCTGATAGCTTTGAGCAAAGAGGTAACAGTGATATAGGCTGATATTTTCCAGTTCAGAGGGGTCCATCTTAGAAATGGGGTTTCTGTTTGGCTAGGTTTTGCACCTAAACCAAGCAGATCCCATCACTCTAGTCAGGGAAAGTCAGTTACACGCCTGTGCTCATGCCCTGGTAGCTGGCACAGAGCAGTCAGGCTTATCCTCAGAGGGAATGTGTAAAGCTTATTTGCAACACACTCACTCCAGTAACACAACACACACACACCACAAGAATATATAGTATTTTGTACACAACACATTGACCAAAATGTCATAACCATGAAACTGTGCATACTATACCAATTTTGAGTCCATACTCATTATCTGGACAAAGCAATTTTTAAAATGGCATATAGGAAGACATATATGATTCAATGACACCATGCATATTCTGCAAATCCGGAAGTAATATTTATTATCCTGGCAGTGGGGAATACATCAGGGTCTAAAATGCAGCAGGTTATGTAACAGAAACACTAATCATCACATTAGGGTAAATAATGCGATATTGTGTAGAAGAATCATTTAACTGACTTTTAAATATGTAAGTTGTGTTATTCCTATTTATTTTCATTAAATGTTTGTAGGGACCCATGGTGGGAGGTTAAGTAAGTAATATTGTATTATATGTTCATTATTAATGCATTCATTTATTTTAAATATGTCAGTTAATGAAAAGTTATTTCTTAGTTATATTTCAGGTGCAAGAGCTAGGTTCATAAGAGTACAGGATGGGAAGTTAATAATTAAATAACAATTATTTAATAATTGATCATTCATTTTTATTGCATAGTAATTATGTAAATTGATTGATGTTTTGAAATGTCTAGCCATGAGGTAGTGTTTATCCTGTTTATTAAAGGCTCTTGTGCTGGAGTACTCTTTTTTTGCTTTGTTAATTGTGCTGCCTCCGTAGTACTTGTTGAATGTACATTTTCAACTGTGAACAACAAAAGCCTGAATACATTACAGATGTTTATGGATTTGGAATCCCTTCTTCACAGTGGACAACTTTACTTCTTTTATATTCTCACTGTATTTACATACTTTACAATTAGCACATCTGAAGAACCCTTGCACTATGGTTGTGACCTATTATGCCTCACATTCATCTGTTCTTTTTTTAAGTTATGCTTGGGTGGCTGTTTAGATGTTTTATCAGTGTTTCATCAGTGTGTAAGACACTGCAATGTTTACAAAGGACCTGTCTTACATTAATAGTCCTTTTATGATATGTTATAATGAAACAGACAGCCTGAGGTTCTTTCTTCTCCTTTTTATTGCCTAATAAAAGGTTTTCCTGTTTTACCATATTTACCCTCTCCAGAGCCTTATTTATGGTACACTTGCAGTAACCTTTTCCCTGCAATCTACTTATCATTACTCCCCTATGAAAGTGTCTTATGTGCTTTTGATATCAAGACAATTATAATAGAGAAGGGGGCGGGCCTTCAACCAGCTCTTCAAGATCCTGCTGTGTTGGACTTACTGGAGGTACGTGGAGGGCTTCTTGGACCCCAAGGTCCATCAGCTTCGAAGAGTACTTCATCCCCGAACCTGTAGTGCACCAGTAGGCACCTTTGCAGAGTGGTGGATAAAGGGGGCATGGCCTACAAAGACCTCTCAGTAATCCCGCTGTGTTGGACTTACTGGAGGGTTTGTTTGCCCCCAAGGAGCATCAGCAGCCAAGGACACTTCATCCCCCAACTAGTAATGCACAAGGAGGTGCGTTTGAAGAGTGGTGGAGAAAGGGGGTATGGCCACCAACAACCGCTCAGCAATCCTGCTGTGTGGGACTTACTGGAGGTACCACGAGGGGTAGCTGGCACCCAAGTACCCTCAGGAGAAAACTGAACTTCTTTTTCTAACCAGTAGTACACCAAGAGGCGTATTTGGGAAGTGGTGCAGGAAGGGGGCATGGCCTTCAAATAGCTCTCAGCCATCCCACTGCCTGAGACTTACTGGATCTAGCAAAAGGGTTCTTGGCTTCCAAGGACCCTCAGAATCAAAGGGGACTTCATCCCCCAACCAGTAGTGTGCCAGGAGGTGCATTTGCTGAGTGGTGCAGCGAGGCCTCCAGTGACTTGGGAGTCTTGATTTTTTAAATTATTTATTAGTGGAGGAGGCATCAGGACCCCACCATACCTGGGCTTATTTTGACCTGGGGACCCCATCCTCGGGCCCACCCTTTTTTATTTCATTATTTTTTTATGAATTAGAGGAGGGCTTGGCGACCCCTTCCTGGGCCAATTGTGGCCCGGGAACCTCATCCCTTGGGCTGGGACTAGCCTCTATTCTGGGCACACTAGTCCTACCCAGGGCACCCAATCACTTTTGTTGGGGACCGAGGGAGGAGCCTGAAAGCCCCTGTGGGAGCTGGCATTGATTTCACTCACTGGGAGCTCCTGTAAAAAGGCAGCCCCATATGTCTGAAACCAATTCTTCTCCACTTCGAGAAGTGAAAATATTTTTCATTCTCTGAGTTACTTGAAGCAGAGCGTTTGCTTTGGCTCACTGGGAGCTCACTGGGAGCGGGAAAGCTCCCGCTAATCCCTAGCAAACAGCTATGTCCTGGGGGTTGTCACCCCAGGACATAGCAGTAGCCAACCCTGGGAGGTGGCGGTCCCCTGGGCCATGTCGCGCAACAGGAAGGGGGCGGCATGTGGCCTCCTTCCAATCTTTACCTTAGCCCCGGGCAGGTGGTGGTCCCTGGGTTGGGGGCCCTCAACTGACCCTCTCCATTATAATATTTCAGCCCAAGGGAGGTGGCAGTTCCCGGTGCTGAAGGGGAGCCATGTGTGCCTTCATTCTCACTTCTTGAATTGATTGCTCTGGGAGGTGGGGGTCCCCAGGGCTGTGAGGTTCACTGTTGGCCCCCCTCAATTCTATAATTGATTGCCCCATGGAGGCGGTGGCCCACGGGGCTGCAGGGGCCGCATGTGCCCCCCCAACATTTCTATAAATTTATTGCCCCAGGGAGGTGGTGGTCCCCTGGGTTACGAGGGAGCCACATGGACCCTTCACATACTATTACATATGACCTCGAGACTAGGGCCACCCAGGAGCTTTTGTTTTTAACACAAGCATGGGAGCCTGCACTTGTGTTTTTGACCCCAAGACCATGGCTTGGGGGTCAGGGGCAGGGTATGTTTACCCTGCCCCCTTTTCTTTATTTTCACTTTTTTTTAGGACTAGGTGAAGACCATTCCCAAGATGGCTGCCACTTCTTCCTGGTTGAAGGGTTGGCAGCCAATCAGAGCTTTGCATTTCCCTGCATTTGCTCATCTGTTTTCATGAAGGCTTCGTGACCACATATATATTTATCTTTTTTTCCTTAAATTTCTCCCCAACTACTGAATTGATTTGAACCAAATACCAAAAAGCACAATCAGCATACAAACAGATAGCTTCCTAGAAACAACCTTAACAACGCAACTATTACAACGCACTACCATTACAACGAAATTTTTACAACGCAAAAACTATTACAACGCATGCATTTACAACGCATGTTTTTACAACGCAGGTACCTTTACAACGCATACCATTACAACGTAAGTATTGGTAAGTATATATTATATTTTAAATGTTATATGTTTGGGTTTTTTAAAAGGGTATTTTTAGGGTTCAGGGTCAGTTTTTAGTTTTTGGGTAAAGGGGTATTTTTAGGGTTCAGGGTCAGTTTTCAGTTTTTGGGTAAAGGGGTATTTTTAGGGTTCAGGGTCAGTTTTCAGTTTTTGGGTAAAGGGGTATTTTTAGGGTTCAGGGTCAGTTTTCAGTTTTTGGGTAAAGGGGTATTTTTAGGGTTCAGGGTCAGTTTTCAGTTTTTGGGTAAAGGGGTATTTTTAGGGTTCAGGGTCAGTTTTCTGTTTTTGGGTAAAGGGGTATTTTTAGGGTTCAGGGTCAGTTTTCAGTTTTTGGGTAAAGGGGTATTTTTAGGGTTCAGGGTCAGTTTTCAGTTTTTGGGTAAAGGGGTATTTTTAGGGTTCAGGGTCAGTTTTCAGTTTTTGGATAAAGGGGTATTTTTAGGGTTCGGGGTCAGTTTTAGGTTTTTGGGGTACAGGGGTATTTTTAGGGTTCAGGGTCCGTTTTCAGTGTTTGGGTAAAGGGGTATTTTTAGGGTTCAGGGTCAGTTTTCAGTTTTTGGGTAAAGGGGTATTTTTAGGGTTCAGGGTCAGTTTTCAGTTTTTGGGTAAAGGGGTATTTTTAGGGTTCAGGGTCAGTTTTCAGTTTTTGGGTAAAGGGGTATTTTTAGGGTTCAGGGTCAGTTTTCAGTTTTTGGATAAAGGGGTATTTTTAGGGTTCGGGGTCAGTTTTGGGTTTTTGGGGTACAGGGGTATTTTTAGGGTTCAGGGTCAGTTTTGGGTTTTTGGGTAAAGGGGTATTTTTAGGGTTCAGGGTCAGTTTTGGGTTTGGGGGTAAAAGGGTATTTTTAGGGTTCAGGGTCAGTTTTGGGTTTTTGGGGTACAGGGGTATTTTTAGGGTTCAGGGTTAATTTTGGGTTTTTGGGGTACAGGGATAATTTTAGGGTTCAGGGTCAGTTGTGGGTTTTGGGGGTACAGGGGTACAGGGTAAAAATAAAATAAAATTAAATTTAAATTAAATCAAATAAATACAATTAAATTAAATTACATTAAATTTAATTAAATTAAATTATATTATATTAATTTCAATTAAATTAAATTAAAAAAATTAAATATACTTACGTTATAATGGTATGCGTTGTAAAGGTACCTGCGTTGTAAAAACATGCGTTGTAAATACATGCGTTGTAATAGTTTTTGCGTTGTAAAAATTTCGTTGTAATGGTATGCGTTGTAAAAGTATGAGTTGTAACGTCATACATCCAGCTTCCTATCATATTGGGAGTAATTCTACCCAGCTGTTTGGGCTGCAGGTTTGACTAAAGGTTCCTATAGGAATTAACATGGGAAACACACTTTTCTTGACTCCCCCTTTTTATCGGCACCCACTTGGTGGATCACTCCAAACCTTTCCATTTGCAACGGGACTCAGTGACACACTTTTTGAGAAATGCTCATGAAGATTCTTCAAACATCTAAAAAGATATAGGAAAGTCGAAAAATGATTTACCTATGGAAAAATGGGCCTACTGGTGACAATATACATATGTGTGTGTTTTTGTTTATATAAGTATACATTTAAATATAGTATTAAATATTAGTTCAATATATTTAATTTATATTGCAAAAAATGTATAAGTTAAAATATTTAACATTATATTAAAACATAGAGAGTTTTGTCTATTTTTTATGATATTAGTACCAATCATATTTTTTCCCAATGTTTTTGCACTTAGCATTATAACTATGGGCCATATGTATCAAGCCCAAATGGGTTCGCAAATGCCGAAATTAGCAGAATTCCGGCGTTTGCGAACCCATTTACGCTAAATGGTATGTATGAAACAATTTTAGTGCAAAATAAGGAATCGCAAAATTTGCCGTTCCTTATATTGCGATTGCATTTAAGGAATTGCAAATTTTGTGATTCCTTAAATGTAATGTATCAAGAAAAAAAAATACCAAAATGCCCTTAAGGAATCGCAAGTTGCGAAATCTTTTAAAAAAGCATTTTTTTTTAAATCAAAAGGTGCCATGTGACGCTCATACATGCCCTTAGGGCATGTATGTGCGCCATTTGCGCACACATGTCATTTTCAGGGGTGCAGCAGGGTGTCCTTTGGACACCCCTGCACCCTTGAAAATATTCTCAATTTGCGATTAGCAAATTGCTAATTGCATATTTCCCCTTCATTCCTATGGGCCTCCTGGCCCATAGAAATGAATAAGAAATTATTCCTTAATTGCGATTAGCAATTTGCTAATCGCAATTAAGGAATTCTAAGGAATCGCTAAAAAGAAGCGATTTTCTACATACATACCATTTTGCGATTTCTAAATAGCGATTCCTTAAAAATCGCTATTTAGGAATCGCAAAACGGAATGTTGAGACATATGGCCCTATGTGAGGACAATATTGTGGTAAATCATATTTTTGACACAATTTTTTGTCAACCATATTTTTGTACCACACTATTGTGTCAGTGAACCCTTTGCTGCACCTGTAAGGACTCCATTGCTGCCTATAGCTTGCCTGGAACCTGCCTTGAACCCACAGAGAAACGAATACAGGAGTAAGACCTGTTAACCCAGGTGAGACCGGGTAAAGTATACACCAAACAACAATGTCTCAACTGGAAATCATTAGCATAGGACAATGCAAGAACAGTGATATAAATCACAATGGGAGTGGGAAACAAAGGAAGGAAGACCACAATGATGAAGTTGGAGTGAAAAGGATATTATTTGTAAGTAGTTATTACAGCACTACAGTACAATTAAATATAGAATGATCATAACACAAAGTGAGCACTTAATGTGTTTTGTGTGTTAGTGAATGGCGCAGTGACACAAAAGTGATGAGAACAGCGTGAACGGCGACAAGGGATAATAGAAATGTAGTCAAAATGTACAAAGAGATATATACAATGTTGATGTTTTAAGTATCAGACTAAATAAATCGACCACAACAGCGCCCAAGTTCTATGCTGGGTAGACAACGGCGTTTCAACCTAGATTATTTCAGGTCATCATCAGGACCATGTTCATTAGTTTAAAAGTAATACTGTATTAAAGGGGAAAGGGAAAAAAGAATAGGTAAAAACCTAAAAGGCCCAAGAATGTAGCAGAAAAAATGTTGTTTGGTATTGAGTAATAATTACCTGAACTAGATAAATCAAGTGTCTGGGTAAGAACAATCAGGGGATTGGGAACCTGTGAGGCGTCAGGTATCCGCTTGAAAACTGAAAGGGGAAGCCAAGAAATGATATGTATATACACACAAGGCAGGCTCAAGCCCAATATTATCAGCGTGCATGTATAATTACCCAAAGTTGATCGGGCAATGTGAAGAATCAGGGTGAGGGTATGATAATCCACGCGGTGTGTTCAAGTGTCAGATGGTCAAGTCAAGTCTGAAAAGTGTGGGGGAGGGAATAAAAGGAAGAATAGGGTGGAAGAAGGCAGAGGAAACATCAGGGCGAGTAGATATAATTACCAAAACGAGGGTGGTGACTTACTTGCAAGGGGAGAAGTAAAGTCTAAAATGGAGTCGCAGAATGGCGATTAATGGTCTCCAGAGCTACAACAGGGGAGCCAAACCTCCGCATAGCTGCTTCGGTCATGATCAAATGAAGCGTATGTGATGGCAACAAGAAAATGGACGGGTGGAGAAGTTATGTTTAACACTAATGGAAATAATGAGGGTGTTTCCTACATTTAGAAAATACAAGTCTGAGGTGGCTTGTGAATCAGTAGAGAGCAAACTCCCAGAGAGATACATATATTTATTTCTATTGACCTGGAGCTGTTTAAACTTAGTTCAGGATTATGTACGAGTACCGATATGATTCCCCTTTCAAAGATCTGGGTTGTATCCATCATCAGTCTTTAGCTCACTTCGCACAACAAGGGACCCACAACTTTTGGCAGGGTATGCACAGACGTGGGTCCTGTGCTCACTTTGCCACTGGACTCAAGCTAGCCTGGCTGATGAATGGTGTTACCCAGAAACTGGTCCCAGGTTGCTTGTTTCTGGGTCAGGGTAGACCTGGCTTGGCAGTTCGGTCTGGACTGTTCCCATGAGGCACAGGGTCAAGACTGATTTGCATATAGCTGGGTCCGCACTGAGGTAGCAAAGTGAACTAAAGAATGATGATGGATTCAACCCAGATCTGTGACTGTGGGTGAGTGTCTGAAAAGTTTCAGCGCTCTGTCCATCATGTCCTTGTGTTTGCTCCAATTTCTCGCAGAGACTCTCCACACAGTAAAGCTAGGATCAATGGTGGAAAACCGGTCCTAAATCTACCCTTTTAAAATGTGAAGAAGCGCATTATTGTTATCTTCGAGATAAAGGATAATAATTTTCTGAAAAATATTAGCGTTTCCTTTTAACAAAAACAATTGATGAAAATGTGATTGATCTCGCAAGTCCCCTTTTTATGTAACGGGGAAATATATAAAGTGAAAATGTTACCATATTCTATCACCTAACTGACAATGGTTTCAAATTCTATGCCACCACTTAAGGGGCGATTCCGATTTGGTAAAATCCCCTATGAATAGTTGTACGGAGCGTATTTCCCGTACAAATCGTACACCTTCAACGTCCCCGTACGTATGATCAAGTAGGATCCAAACCCAAAGCAGATCTCCATACGAATCGTACCAAACACCGTACGACAAAAAAATACATACGATTTGTATCCGTTTCACGCAGTACGCTACGTCCATACGTAAACAAGCAGCAGTTTCCGGCCCAGCAAGTACGATTTGTGTCGGCGACACTCCGTACGACCCTTTTTCTACGGGGGCTGAAAACGTCCGTAAAAGCAGAGTCCGGCCCAAACCGCAGCCCCGGTACGCGACCTACACGTCATGAACCCCTCTTCCGTGTCATCCCAGTCCTATACGCCTACGACCTGGTGCACATAAACCGACGACGGCGCAGACGGTGAGAACAACGTACCGCAACAATGGAAGTGTACTTGTACCGTGCATCTTACACGCTCACATATATCACCATTGCAATAGTGCTACGAGCCGCGCACACGACATGAATGTTGGGGTACGGTGCGTCATATGCTCGCGTATGGCACCATTGCAATAGTGATACGAGCCGCACACACGCCATGGATGTTGAGGTACGTTGCGGGTCACGCGATGCGCACCCACGCCATGAATGTTGGGGTACAGTGCGTTTCACACGCTCACGTATATCACCATTGCAATAGTGCTATGATCCGCACACACGCCATGAATGTTGGGGTACGGTGCGTCACACGCTCGCGTATGGCACCATTGCAATAGTGATACGAGCCGCACACACGCCATGAATGTTGGGGTACGGTGTGTTTCACACGCTCACGTATGGCACCATTGCAATAGTGATACGAGCCGCACCCACGCCATGGATGTTGGGGTACGGTGCGGGTCACGCGATGCGCACACACGCCATAAATGTTGGGGTACGGTGCGTTTCACGTGCTCGTGTATGGCACCATTGCAATAGTGATACCAGCCACACACACGCCATTATTGTTGGGGTACAATGCGTGACATCTGAGGGGTGGGTGGAAATGACTCCCAGCAGTGTCCAGACATATGAGGGGTGGGTGCACAGAACTCCCAGCATAGGCCAACAGTATGGGGGTGGGTGCAGAGGACTCCCAGCAGTGGCTAGACATATGAGGGGTAGTTGCAGAGGACTTCCAGCATAGGCCAACAGTATGGGGGTGGGTGGATATGACTTCCAGCAGTGTCCAGACATATGAGGGGTGGGTGCAGAGGACTCCCAGCATAGGCCAACAGTATGGGGGTGGGTGGATATGACTCCCAGCAGTGGCCAGACATATGAGGGGTTGTTGGATATGTATGGGGGTGGGTGCATAGTACTCCCAGCAGTGGCCAGACATATGAGGGGTGGGTGCAGAGGACTCCCAGCATAGGCCAACAGTATGGGGTGGGTGCAGAAGACATCCAGCAGTGTCCAGACATATGAGGGGTGGGTTCAGAGGACTTCCAGCAGTGGCCAGACATATGAGGGGTGGGTGCAGAGGACTCCCAGCATAGGCCAACAGTATGGGGTGAGTGCAGAGGACTCCCAGCAGTGGTCAGGCTTATGAGGGGTGGGTGAAGAGGACTCCCTGCATAGGCCAACAGTATCGGGATGGGTGCAGAGGACTCCCAGCAGTGGCCAGACATATGAGGGGTGGGTGCAGAGGACTCCCAGCATAGGCCAACAGTATGGGGTTGGGTGGCCCAATTCAGCATTCCATGCACAGACATGTGTAAATGTCAGTTCGGGTAAGAGATCCAAACAGGCTGTTTGGGGTTGGTATGGTTTGGGAATGTGTGGGAACTGTTTCTGTTCATGTTGCAGAACCATCCATACATGTCTCATCACCATGCATCAACTTACATGTTGCACCACTCCCATGACAGGACAGCCACCTTTCTTGACAGTCATCTGTTGTGGAGTTTTGACTCTGGTGAAGGGATCAATGTGTGTAAACCTTGGCCCTGACACATTGCGGATACCACAGGTTGACATTCTGTGGGACACCACAACCACAGGCTCTATGGGATATTGCAGCCTCACTGTGTGCAGCAGGATGTGTTTGGCTCATCCACTTAATCTTGTGTGCCAGTACAGTTTGATTTCCAATCAATCATGTTCTGAAGGTGTGGGCCAGCGTATGTCCCACATGTTCTGTCAAATGTCCTGTGAGTCTATTCGTATGGATGCATTGCCCCTTGTGCCAGTATGTCATGTCACTGTGACGTCGCTTCCTCAGGGCCGGTGGAGAACACAGCTTTGGAAGCCTTCTCGGTAAGTTGATTTTAACTTTCTATTCCGATGATGCCAGGAATGTTGCGCTGATGACATCACAACGTTGTGCTGTAGCAAATGTAAACGCTTCCGTGGCACCAGGCGGATGACGTTAATCCCAGGATTCTCTTGTGGCGTGCTGCATATCCTGGTCACGGTAGTGGTGGTTTTGTGCCATTTCTCCTCATTACTCTCTGTTGAGTTCCGGCCCAGCAGCTTGTTATGTTAGGCATTTCAAAGCCCAGTTGGACGAGCCAATGACTGACTCTTGCCAGGCTTCCTTGTGTTTACCTAGCTCCCTCCCTCGTTGAATGAGCTTCTTAAGGTTCTTGCGGGTGATGTGTAATTTCCTTCTTGACCCTCACTGATTCCATGGGGTAACTGCGGATTGTTGCATTTGTGTGAGTAGCACTGCAGCGCATTCGAATTTCTGTTTATTGGAGCCTTATTCATACCCTGTGATTTACTTGATTACCGCATGGCTCTAATTGCATTGAAGCAGCCTGCAGAGCGTTATACCCCTTTCATTTAGCTGCAAAACTCTGCAACCTTTTATGTGTCCATGTTCAATCCTCAGATCTAGTATCATTTTCATTACTGTGATCCCAAATAGGATACAGTGGCTGTTGTTTTCCTTTACAGGTGTAACTGTTACAGTATAGGTCCTGAGGTATTCTGTGATTCAGTGACAAGAAGTATTGAATCCTTATGCTTGTTTACCTTTGTTTCAGATCTCCCTCCCTGCTGTTCCCTTCCTTTCCTTCCCTCGCCAGATCACCCTTTTGAGTCTGTCAATTCTACTCAGACCAAGGGGCTATCGAGAGATGACCACTTTGAGCATCGCACGTTACTGAGGATTCAAGGAACCGACAGTCCCAGGCAGTCGTGTGCACATTGTTTCACCAGCATTACAGGTAAACTCATTGCATGACTGTTATTTTCTTTAGAGCAATGGCACTGGCCATGGACATTGGCTAAAGCAGCATGGCCTCAACACAAACTTGATCCATTTGTGTAGAAAATGTGCCTCATTAATGTCACAGCAGATCTCTTGCCAGTTTGCATGCGTCTTCTATGTCATAATTTACAAACGTTTGTGCATATGGGAGTATGTGTACTGTGGCAACATGCATGCAGTTTATCATGGCTAATGATCCATATTGTGCATGAAGTACATGGTTGTGTACATATTGTTGCAGCTTGCTACCCACAACGGGCAGGCAACACCTGCTGACACTGTGTGTCCTGTGCACAGCCTGGCCTATTAGTGCCTGATCCTGTGGCCGTCATATTTGGTGATTGTTCATCCATTTTCTTTCAGTGAGCCATGAGTAACCAGACACTCCTTCCTTTCCATACACCTGTTACATTGTGCCTTTCAAACCTCCTTGTCTTTGTGTACTAGTTTTTGCATGGTGTCTCACCACTTCCGCCGTCATGTGCTCACTCATTCCTGCTGCTGCCTCCCCTGCGGCACCTCACCACCGTGTGCCCTGATTCTCCAACACACACGCCTCCCAAATGGTCCTCTCTCCCTCCACCCATTCCTAATGCAGGCAGCAGCTTGTCAGTGCCACTGTTGCGCCACCTTCATGCAAAAGGCAGGACCATCAGCGCCTGCAACGTGCACAGTGCAAGACCCTCTGGTCCTTCCATGACGCAGGTAACACAACAGACTCATGCTCCAGCCACCCTCCAAAGTGTGAACACCAGACAATCATCCACCTGCTATCCGGAAATTCCTAAGCGCACCCATGACAGCTTCGCAGGCTGTGTGTGAAACTCCTACTGCCAACACCGCGCTGCACAGCATAACAGATAATGTCCGTATAACCAGGTCATGTGCCTCCTACTACACACCCGCTCCATGTACCTGTACTCCATTGGACTCTGTTACATCCTCAACACAACAGTTCCACATTTCGCCTTCATTACAGTAACCTGATTGAACGTATCCTCAGCACACCACTTCAACATTGCCAATCACAGACAGATACGAGATCACCCGCAGGGACCGCACCAACAATCCTGGAGGATGAATTTCAATTCTTTCTGAGGTACACCCTCAGAGTCACATACAGCACCAAGGACACACTCAGCATTGTCAAACATCAGCACTTCAGTCAATAATAGTGATTTATTGTGCACACATCTAACCCAACGGGGTGTCCCAGCGTTGTAGTCTGCCTAAAATGAGGCAGCATACGGAGGAGCAACTAATCAAGCAGGCTTAATAGCCAGGTCTTAAGGGCTTTGTGAGACTCACATTAGACAGAATCGCACGCAGCGGAAGAGGTAGCTCAGTCCAACATTGGGTGGTTCCTACCTGAAAGGTTTCACCTCCTCATCTAGGTTTGCAAACCAAGGACTAATGAGCAGGTGCTTGTCATTGGAACGTACAGATCGTGATTGACAATAGGGACGGAGTCTTCTCCTAAGGTAGACCGGACCACGGCTTTGTCCTGCCCTGAAGGCGAGTGTCAGAGCATTGAAATCTATTCGTATAGCCATAGGCAGCCAATGGAGTAGTCTAAGATATGGAGAGATATGTTGTGAAAGTGAGACTCCACATACCAGGCGGGCTGCAGCGTTTTGGACCGTCTGCAGTATACGGAGCAAGCCTAATGTGAGACCCACGTATGAACCTTTTGCATAGTCTAAATGGGAGGTGGTCATTGCGTTTACCACCGTTTTCCAGGTTACATTGTGCAGATAGTTAATAAATCTCTTGATGATTTTACTCTAGCCAAAACAAGCGGCACACGCCTCTTGTACCTGTGTGGCAAGGGATAGCTGACTGTCCCATCTAACTCCAAGATTCCTGACCGAGTCCTTGTGTGCTGGAGCAATGGGCAGTTCCTCTGGCCACCACAGATTGGAAGAGAGGGGAGAAGGTTGGTTAAAAAAATATGATCTAGGTGTTATCTGGACTAAGTTTCTAGAAATTGTGGTCCATCCAGGCCGCAATAATCTTGAGACAATTTTCGAGTGGGTCAAAATTTGCCACACACACAGCATTTAAGGCGAATAGAAGCTGAAGATCATCAGCATATGATATGATTTTGACTTCAGACATGGCAATAGATTCAGCCAGCGGGGTTAAGTAAATATTAAAAGTCAGAGGGCTCAAAGCAGAGCCCTGCCGCATGCCCCACTTCAGTGGTTTGACTGGGGTGAGGACAATATCCAGTTCAGCCCTGAGCCCCCCACGCCCATGGTCTTAAGGCGGTTCAGAAGAATGGGATGGTCGACAGCACCAACACCGCCTTGGAACCTCCGTCGACCACCCAGCGTATAGTGTCTGCCATTTCAATGAGGGCCGACTCCGTACTATAGCCGGGATGGAAGCTGGATTGAGAGTTGTGAAGGAGGCTATTATCTTCCACAAAGGCCATCAGTTGCTGGCAGAAAATGTTCACTAAAATCTTGTCCGGAGCTGGTAAAAGATAGTTAGGTCTATGATTGCAAGGAGATTTAGGATCTGCATTGGCTTTCCTTAAGATGGATTACCACGACTTGCGCTGTAGGGTGCGGACTTGGGAATAGTTTAATTTACTATTCCAACACCAGTCCCCGTGGATAGTAGGGAAGGTGTTGGAATAGTAAATTAACTATTCCTTGTCCTTGAGTGCCCTCCAGCACAAGTTGTGGTTACGACTTGCGTTGTAAGAGACGCATAGTAATGGTAGCCCGGGGTAACATCCGCGTCGTAAAGGGTGTTCCCCAGGCAGGAGGAACGCGTGTTTCCACGCATCCGGATTGGAGCCCAATCTGAGGGAAAGGTTCCAGATGGCGTTTAAATGGTGATTGTGAATCTTAGCAAGGACGTTGTATTGCTTGGCGGGCAAGGGGTCAGTAGGGGAACCAGATTTACACATCTGGAATTCGAGCAGAGAGGCTTCCTATGAAATTGTGGCTAAATCTGAGACCACAGAGTTGGGAAACGGCTCTACTGATTGGTCCTCAGACATTGGACAACAACATCAGCATGCAGGCCCTCACCTACACAGACTACATGGGTCAGGGGGACGGCAACTCCTGGCTGGAGGACAACCACACCAGCATCCTGAAATGGTACATCAACAATTGCATCCAGTTGTCACTGCACCACACTCCGCTACAGATCCACCAAAAAAGCTTGACCTGAGTCAACACAAACGAGCTGTGTGGCACCCTCACACAGGACACTCCAACCAATGACACCGCCACACCCTACAGCTGCACACACCGGATCAGCGACTGATCCAGCACTCTTGCCACATTGGCGGACTTTCCTGTGAAGCACAACAACAGTTAAGCCACCAGGGAGAAGGCAGACCTACTGGACTCATACAGGTCTAGCCGGACTCATGTGCAAACCTTGTAAAAGAAACAACCATCACAGTTACCTTTCAGCCCTGAAATCCACAACACACAGACATCACCATATCATCAGCATGGACAAGAGGACAACCTTTAGGTATGGCCTAGGCACCAACACACACAACATGAATGACCTCATTGGCATTGTGAGTGAACTATCTAACCCCAGCTCTCCATCCAAAATACATCCCACACTTGCAAGGCCAAAGGAATCCCTTGCAACTTACTACCACTCCAAGATCTTGGACGTACATGACAGCCACGCCACACAGAGGCAGACAGCGCTATTTTGCACAGGACATACCCCACCTCAGGTCCTGGACTCCCGTCAGCAGCAAAGACACCACCCGGCTCATGTACACCATCCACTCCGGCTCTCCTTCAGGACCCTTCCTACACAACATCTCAATCACAGCATACACCATCCTTGAAGCCCACCTCCGGCACGGCATGAATGTCTTCTTTGAGTATGCCACTTTCCATGGGAGCTGGAGACATGCAGAAACCCAGGCCCTTCTTTGACAACGGACGGCAGTACCACAGGATGTCCTGGAACATCACCCTACTTGCCTACCCTATCAAGAAGACAGTCTACGAGCAACTGATCATCTCCCTCCAAGCAAACATCTCCAGGCAACCCGCACCAGACCATCTTCCGTAGTAATCACCCCACTGCAACAGCCCTCATTGCCACCACCAACGACATATTGGACCCTGCTCAACAATGGTGAGAGCACTACCCTCACCCCATCGACCTCTCAACGCGATTCTATACCATGTGCAACCACACTGTCAGATCACACATCTCCAACACTGGGATCCAGAGGAAGGTCCAGAATGAAGTTGCCAAGTACCTCCCCAGCAAGGGCCAGGGAGTCCACATCCCCCCTTTGGCATGTAGTACACTGGGGTCATCGGGCAGAAGCCCCAGGCCTCATCTCTCAGTGTGACAATCTGCAATGTCTACATGACCCCCCTCTTCAACATTACATGTGCACATAACCTCATCATCATGTTCTCTGCCATTGACACCCAGCTGCTCGTCACCCTCACCAAAGACCCAGCCACTCCCAGATCCAACCTTCAAGAAGGCATGAGGTGCGTTGACAAATGGATGAACATCAGCCACATGAGGCTGGACTTGGACAAGACTGAGCTCATCATCTGAGGAATGTCCCCTTACGGCTGGGACAACTCCTTGTGTCACACCGGGCCTGGGCAGCGCACAAGCACACAGTGGCCACACATGCAAGCAGGTGCTCATCGTACACTCCTCACTCACAATAACCATGCAACTCAACACCATCTCTACCTCATGCTGCAAGTCCCTCCACATGCTGCAAATGATCTTCAGATAGATCCACTCCTAGTCAAGACAGACAGTCACTCTGGTCCACGACATCAGCCAGCTCAACTACAGCAACGCCATCTAGGCAGGAACAACAGCCAGACTCCAGGAGGACTTGTGCACATCCAGGGTGCATCCGCATACTCATCCTCAACATCCCCTGCCACAGCCACATGACAGTCCACCTGAGATACCTACAATAGTCTCACTGTCAACTGCAGGATCACCTTCATACTCCTCAGCCATACTCAGGAGGCACTCCACAATCCCAGCCCCAAAGTCATACACGGACGTCTCCCATCTACCACCCCATTTCCCCAACTCCGTCCAGCCAACCTTGCCCTGGGCACCATTCATCACATCCACAGTACAACTGCATGCGGGAGATGGTTCTCCCATCTCACCAAACAGACCTCGTACTCCCTCCCTGGGCACCTCCACATGACCCCTACACCTTCATTAAACTCTTCTAAAGCTGTCTGTCCGAGCAGTATGGCAAGCCCCCTCTCAGCAGATTGAAACCATCACGGGTGAGTATTGTGCTCCATGTATGTATTTGAGGATACATTGTGACCTATGTGTGTCCTCGACCGGACTCAGATCCCAGTGTTTGAGTTTGTTCCACACTCTGGCATACTTTGACATATCCCCACACGTATGTTGTTGACTCAGGGAAAAAAGATTGCAACATCAATTTCACTTGTGTTTATTTTGTTTATTTATCTATCTTCTGCAGGAAACGTGAATAAGTGCCAGGTGCTGTACAAAAATGCTGAGAATCCAAAGTTCATAAAGGGAGATGTGATGCCTCCAGACCACAGAGCTTGGCATCATTGTTCAGACTGAAACCAGCAAGTCCATGTGGGAGAGTAGGACAGTCAATAAGGGGATGCTGTTGCACAAAAAGGCAAGATGCCAGACCAGGTGACCTGAGAGATGGGCGAGGCCCACTGCCTTTTCCGTGAACGACTCCCCTTCATTGGGGGACCCTCATATGCAGGCCTTGACGATGCATGGGACGCTCCGTCGGACGTTTCCGCCTCCTCCTCCCTCCCTGTGCCTGTTGGCGGTCTTCGCCTAGATATTTCTTGCCTGGTGAAACAGGGAGGGTGCTCCATGTTGTCAGCGATCCGACGGAGTGAATGGCTTATGTCCTTTTGCACTGCCAGGAGCTCAGCCAGTCCTGCCTCCATCTGTCCTTGGTGTTGTTGTTGACTGGCGTGTTGCTCGGCCTGCAGGTTTTTGAATTCGATGAGGGCCCCCACTACCTGGCTGAACTCCATGGTGTCCTGCCGGTATGCCTCCATGATGTTGCACAGTTCAGACATACTGGGCCCTGCAGCTGGCTGGTCAGGTTCTCACCTCCGCCTTGTGCCACTCCCACCACCCCTGCCCACACGAGCCTGGCCTGCCATTGTGGGCACATCGGGTCGACGGGACCCCTGAGGGATGGCAGTGGTGGTGTTGTCTGCCACTTCCTCGGTGCCCAGCGAACCTTGTCCCTCATTGTCAGACTGGCTCAGTTGTTGAGTGTTGGCAGGGCTCCGAGCTGTCTGCTGGGATGTGGCAGGAATGGGTGTGGTGGTTTGCGCAGATGTTCCTGATCAAGCTGCTGCACGGGTTTGGGGACCAGAGGTGCCAGGTTGGTCGGGATCATCTATGGAGTGGTGAGAGGCATCGCTGTCGGTGGGATGAGGGTCCTGCGTAACCTGGGACTGTGATCCTCTCCCCTATTGTTGGGGGAGATTCCGCACGCTGCTCTGTGGATGTGAGAGACAGACAATGTTAATGCCATTTAATGCAACATCCATTTTTCATATACATTGTCATTGGCACTGTTCCACCTGGTAGTTGTCTATGCTTTGAATTGTTCTCAATGTTCACTTGTGGATGGGTATGTTGTGGGGTCAGATTGATCTGTACTCAGGAGTCATTGACATGTGAGGGACTCTTTACAATGACTTGCACAGCTATGCATATCAGCAGGGATTTGCCAGTCATTGTGCACCACAGCTATGCCAGGATGGATGCAACACATTTACAATGCAGATCAACATGGTGGAAAAACGGCACAGCTGCGTCACGCATCTGTGCCGTAGGAGTGGCACATTGCTGGAGTTGAGAAGCCGGCTCAATGCAGCACCACGAATGCTCCGTGGGGCCATATCTGCACAATGCAGTGTCAATCCTTATGCCTGCTTCAAGCATGCACAGGGTTTTGAGGCAGCATGTGCATGAAAGTGACTCAGTGAAATGTTTTAAGAATTCACTCAGCCACTTTTGGGAGGTATTGCTGCGCTGTGACGGCCACCCACCACCCCCCCGACCAGAACACCTACTTCTGGCGCAGGGCTTTAGAACGTGGCACGTCTCCCAGATACATCACATTGTAAATACCCGGCACCATGGCGCAACTTTTGTGCGTCCGCTGCATCACAAAGGTGAAGCAACGGCGTCGTGAAAGAAGCACTAGGGACTTGTGAATCTGCACCGTGCATTTTTTGCTTGATAGCTTTATCAGATCTGTATTTGTTTCATTGTGTTACATGATGATTGTGACAGTGGGGCACTCCATGGCCTGTCCCAGGAGGCTATGTTTATGTAAGGGGTGTGTGTGACAGGCCGTGCTGGCAGTTGGAATCTGATTTGGAACTGGGCCTCCCTCGTGGTATGGCTGTCCCCCCGTGGAGCATGCTGCCATGACAGTGGTTGTGTGTTCCTGTCCAAGATATCTGACCTTGTTGTCCTGGTGTTTGTGTTTGCACTGGTCACAGGAGGGCCTTGTGCTGGCTACACCAGGGCCCAGTGTCAGCTATCTTGTCAGTACATTCCCACTCCATGTGCATTGAGCATGGTGCAGGGGTGTGTACCTGGGTCATATAGGATGAGTGCAATTTGGCATGGCGTCCACAAAAATGTTTATAGGGGTGGCCAAATGTTTTGCTTCATCATCATCCCCCTTGCACCCTCCTCCCCTCTGCCTTGCACTCTTCTCTCACTCTGCCTTGCACCCTTCTCACTCTCTGCCTTGCACCTTCTCGACCTCCCCCTAGCACCCTTCTCGCCCTCTCCCTTGCACCCTTCTCGCCCTCCCCCTTGCACCCTTCTTGACCTCTCCCTTGCACCCTTCTCGCCCTCCCTCTTGCACCCTTCTCGCCCTCCCCCTTGCACCATTCTTGCCCTCCACCCTTGCACCCTTATTGCCCTCCCCCTTGCACCCTTCTCACCCTCCCCCTTGCACCCTCATCTCCTCCGCCGTGCACTTTCATCCTCTCCGCCTTGCACCCTCATCCCTTCTGCCTTGCACACTTCTCGTACTATGCCTTCCACCCTTCTCACCCTCTGACTTGCACCCTTCTCACCCTCCCCCTTGCATCCTTCTCGCCCTCCCCCTTGGACCCTTCTCGCCCTCCCCCTTGCACCCTCATCCCCTCTGCCTTGCACCCTCATCACCTCTGCCTTGGACACTTCTCGTACTCTGCCTTGCACCCTTTTCACCCTCTGCCTTGCACCCTTCTCGACCTCCCCTTGCACCCTTCTCACCCTGACCCTTACACCCCCATCCCCTCTGCCTTGCACCCTCATCCCCTCCACCTGCACCCTCATCCCCTCTGCCTTGCACACTTCTTACACTCTGCCTTGCACCCTTCTCACCCTCTGCCTTGCACCCTTCTCAACCTCCCCCTTGCACCCTTCTCCCCCTCCCCCTTGTACCCTTCTTGCCCTCCCCCTTGCACCCTTCTCGCCCTCGCCCTTGCACCCTCATCCCCTCCGCCTTGCACCCTCATCCCCTCTACCTTGCACCCTCATCCCCTCTGCCTTGCACATTTCTCGCACTCTGCCTTGCACCCTTTTCACCGTCTGCCTTACACCCTTCTCGACCTCCCCCTTGCACCAGTCTTGCCCTCCCCCTTGCACCCTCATCCACTCCACCTTGCACCCTCATCCCCTTTGCCTTGCACCCTCATCCCGCCTGCCTTGCACACTTCTCGCACTCTGCCTTGCACCCTTCTCACCCTCTGCCTTGCACCCTTCTCGACCTCCCCCTTGCACCCTTCTTGCCCTCCCCCTTGTACCCTCATCCCCTCTGCCTTGTGCCCTCATACCCTCTGCCTTGCACACTTCTTGCACTCTGCCTTGCACCCTTCTCACCCTCTGCCTTGCACCCTTCTTGACCTCCCCCTTGCACGCTTCTCGCCCTTCCCCTTGGACCCTTCTCGCCCTCCCCTTGCACCTTTCTCGCCCTCCCCCTTGCACCCTCATCCCCACTGCCTTTCACCCTCATCCCCTCTGCCTTGGAATCCTCTGGCACTCTGCCTTGCACCCTTCTCACCCTCCGCCTTGCACCCTCTTCCCCTCTGCCTTGCACAATTGTCGGCAACCCCCTTGCACCCTTCCCACCCAATGGAGGGTGCTGCCACCTGGGACAATGGCACCATTTCAAAAGCATGATGGACTAGGGCCAGCCCTGACTTAGCCCACACCAGACACACTGTCGATCCGGGGGGGCCAAGAGCCACCCTTGCCCCCCCGCAGACGCCCATGCAATTGGGTCTCATTTGGAGTCCCACGATGCATTTTGTGACAGCCACCCTCCCAGAATACCGGACATCCAATCTTGGGGCTGTGCTTCCTGTCGCATGGGACATAGCATGGCCTTGGTTTGTCAATGGGGCATACGCATGTTAGTGGCATTAGCGTTGTTTTTGCTTGGAGTTATGGGCAGCAGGCGCTTGGCGCTTGTTGCGGGCATTTTTTGTACTTGCAGTGTAGATGCCATTACCCCCATGTAACTTGAGTTGTTTGTATACTCACCAGGCTCTACGACTCCTTCAATGCCATGTACTCCCATCAGTGGTAGCAGGGCCATGACCTTCTCCTCCCAGGAATGGTACTGTACTGGTCTGCGGGGACCACCACCTCCAGTGTGCTGGCTCTGGGCGTAGTCCTCGTCCACATCTTCAGCTTCATCATCCTCCGCAGATCGTACCACCTGGCCTGGCAATCCTTCCTGGTGCGTCTGATGGGTGCAACAGCATTCACCCTATTAACGATCCTCTCCAGCAGGTGTGTTTTCTCAGCTATGCTGGTCCGTCTGACCAAAGCGCCAAACAGCTGTGGCTCGACTCTGATGACTTCATCTACAAGGATCTCCATCTCCTCCTTTGTGAACTTTGGATTCTTTTGTGCGGACATGGTCTGGGGTGACGGTGTGTATGGATGTGGGTCTGAATGTGCATGGGGTGTGCGGGTCTGAATCTGATTGGGGGTATGTGTGAAGGTGGATGTGTGCAGTTATTGGTGTGTTGTGAGTCTCTGTAGCTAAATGGGTATGTTGCAAAGGATCATGGTTTGTGTGTGTGGGCCCTTTTTATTTGTCCATTTGTGGGTGGGGCTTATTTTGAAATTTTGGTGGGTGTGTTATAAGGGGTGGGTCTGGGTTAGGCCCGCTGTTTGGATCTGGCCAGGACATTCATTTCCAATGGTTTGTACACTGGAGACATGTTTTGTGGTGTTGTGCGAGTCGTTTGCACCCTCCTTGTGCTGTTTTTAGGGGTTCACGTGCGCTTCATTCAGGGGGGGTTTGTCTCGTATTTGATTTTGTGGCTCGCTCATACGCAACATTTTTACGGGGTTCGCGTGCGCTTTATTCAGGGGGGTTCATCTCGTATTTGATTTTGTGGCTCGCTCATACGCGACGTTTTTACGGGGTTCGCTTGCGCTTCGCTAAAGGGGGGGTTCGTTTCGTATTTGATTTTGTGGCTCGCTCATAGGCGATGTTTTAACGGGGTTCACGCGCACTTCGTTAAGGGGGGTTTGTTTCATATTTAATTTTGTGGCTCACTCATAAGCGATGTTTTCCGTACAAATCACATTTCATACGCAATGACGTTTTCCCGTACGAATCCCGTTCTCGGTCCCCGGTCTGGATCGTACTTGTCGGATCGTACAGCATGTTTACGAATCTTACGGTTCACTTTCCAAGTCAGTATCATCCGGATTTTCGCTTGTTTTTCATACGGTTTGCAAACATTCGGATGTATTTTTTACCAACGGATCGTACTACGCAATTCGGACGGATTTGTACGAATCGTACGGAAACAGCTATGAATCCGAAACATCAAAGGGATTAGTTTACCGAATCGGAATCAACACCCTAATGTCTATCTTCAGGACTACATGGGCACATTGTCCGAGCCAAGATCCCTAGATTAATGTGCTCCTTTTTGTCATTTTAACGGTGTCCCATGCTCTCTGCTCACTTACAGTTAGATCTCAGATTTAAATGACTACCCTTCTTTCTCCTATATCAGCAGCCTTACCATAAAGCCCTGGTAAGTTAGTTTTGCAAGATGTTGCTAACACAAAACCATTGTCATCAGCTTTATTTTGGTTAACATAAAAAACCATAAAAGCTCAATCACATAGAAATATAAAATACATAATTAAAATATAGCATATAAGTGCGCTAAAATTAGTTGTTAGATCAATATAATAACCTTAAAAACCAGCCCAAAAAAGTGCAAAATGCCAGGATTGCAAATCATACAACCAGACTCAAAATCTGCGCCATCCATCAACTCTACATAACCGGTATGAAAATATCAATAAATATAAAGTGCAGAAGTAAGCAAATGTACCCCTTCACAGGTGATCAACTGCATAACCGGATAGCAATCACCATTAGCAAAATAAATACAGCCAATTAAAACAAAAAGGAGTGCATGATTCAGAAAAGTGGCCATGCTGAAAGAAACCTCAGGAGTGGGAAGCGACTGTAAATAAAAAGCGGTACAAAAGGGGGTGGTGATGGACGGAGCACCTGAACCAATCAAACACTCACACCCAGTCAACATATCTGGGTTTAATCCATCACCGTTCTTTAGCCCACTCTGCCACCCCAGTTCAGACATGGCCATATGCAAATCAGTCTGACCCTGTGCCTCATGGGAACAGTCCAGCCCGAACTGCCAAGCCATGCCTTCCCTGGACCGAAACAAGCTTCTTAGAACCCGTTTTTGGCATTAGAGCCGCCTTCAGCCAGGCTTGCTTGAATCCAGTGGCAAAGTGAGCAAGGGAGTCACGTCTGAGCATACCCTGCCAACTTATGGCGAACAAAGCATTACAAAAGGGGGTGGTGATAGACGGAGCATCTGAACCAATCAAACACCCACACCCAGTCAACAGATCTGGGTTTACTCCATCACCGTTCTTCAGCCCACTCTGCCACCCCAGTTCAGACATGGCCATATGCAAATCAGTCTGACCCTGTGCCTCATGGGAACAGTCCAGCCCGAACTGCCAAGCCATGCAATCCCTGGACTGGAAACAAGCTTCCTAGGACCGGTTTCTGGCATTACAGCCGTTTTCAGCCGTGCTTGCTTGAATCCAGTTGCAAAGTGAGCAAGGGACTCACGTCTTAGCATACCCTGCCAACTTATGGCGAACAAAGCGGTACAAAAGAGGGTGGTGATGGACGGAGCATCTGAACCAATCAAAAACTCAGACCCAGTCAACAGATCTGGGTTTAATCCATCACCGTTCTTTAGCCCAGTCTGCCACCCCAGTTCAGACATGGCTATATGCAAATCAGTCTGACCCTGTGCCTCATGGGAACACTCCAGCCCAAACTGCCAAGCCATGCCTTCCCTGGACCGGAAACAAGCTTCCTAGGAGCAGTTTCTGGCATTACAGCTGTCTTCAGCCAGGCTTGCTTGAATCCAGCGGCAAAGTGAGCAAGGGACTCACGTCTGAGCATACCCTGCCAACTTATGGCGAACAAAGCGGTACAAAAGGGGGTGGTGATGGACGGAGCATCTGAACCAATCAAACACTCACACCCAGTCAACAGATCTGGGTTTATTCCATCACCGTTCTTTAGCCTACTCTGCCATCCCAGTTCAGACATGGCCATATGCAAATCAGTCTGACCCTGTGCCTCATGGGAACAGTCCAGCCCGAACTGCCAAGCCATGCCTTCCCTGGACCGGAAACAAGCTTCCTAGGACCGGTTTCTGGCATTACAGCCGTCTTCAGCCAGGCTTGCTTGAATCCAGTGGCAAAGTGAGCAAGGGACTCACGTCTGAGCATACCCTGCCAACTTATGGCGAACATAGCTGAACTGGGGTGGCAGAGTGGGCTAAAGAACGGTGATGGATTAAACCCAGATCTGTTGACTGGGTGTGAGTGTTTGATTGGTTCAGATGCTCCGTCCATCACCACCCCCTTTTGTACCGCTTTGTTAAAAAAAAGGGCAGGGATATGTTGAGAAGGTGAAATGCCCCTCAAAAGTGGAATTAAAAACATTCTAGTAAAGCTGCAATAAAACTTTGAAAAATCCCAAAATTCACCAAATTTTCCAACAAGTGCTCATCACAAGAGCAGGCCAAATTTCCGTTAGGTTACTCTGCTCTAAGGGGAAGAAGATATAACATCTAATGTGGCCCAGCCTAAACATGGTAATGAGAACCCTACCCCTACCTTTCGGGACCATAACCCGATAAGGCTCCAGACTGAGGGGAGTTTGCACCAATACGTACTTTCTATTAGCAGGCTTCCTCAGCTCCAACACTTACCCTTTTATGAGATCAATAAAAGTAGATTTTAACCAGTTTTTGTCCATCTCTGTGATATTACCAAGCGAGGAAAATATGTTATGTCTGCCAAGGTTGTTACACATATCCTTTACATACCTAAGTTAGAACTTACGAAGATCCATATTGCAAGCAACTCAATACAAGATGATATCCCTAGATGCATAGTTTGCTGACCCTTGCGGCACACTAAGGATACATCTGCAAACTTTATTTTCCACAGCCTGTAGTTTGTTATGGCTTTAAACCCGCAGAAGCCAGAACCAGAAGTGAGAATCAGCACACATTTCCTATTATAAATCTCAACAAAGACTGCTATAGGTTTGCTACATATCTTTGAGGCCAAACTGAGAATGAACCTAACTGAATTGAGAAACTTAAGGCATCTTTGTTTCAGGCAAGGGGCCCAAGACCCTTGTGTGTCAAAAGTAACCCTCAGATAGGTGAATTTATGACTTCTTCTTCGGAGCATTCCTTGCAGTACAAAGCAACACATTTTCACAGTTTTTGGCCTTGAAGATTTCGCAAACGTTTTGGCAAGATAAGTGTTCAGGCCCAAATGATTATTAAAATCCACAAAAGAGTCGAACAGAACCTGAAGGCCATTCGGTGTTTGAACATTAGGGCAGAAGCATCAGCATACAGGAGTACAGGAGTACAGGAACACGCTGACCCTTCATAATCACAATGTCCCGGTCCCTGACCATCCGAGCTGCCTCAAGGTTATTGATATACAGGAGAAACAAAATTGGAGCTAGGACGCAGCCCTGCAGGACTCCACCTTCCAGGCCAAAACTCTCAGAGCACTCACCATTCTCCCCGTGACTCAAGCACTCAGATCATAATGGAGAGGGCATAAAAAAGACACCAAGTTGGGGTCGAGCCCCAGTGACACTAAAACTTTTCAAAGTTTAATTCTGGCTACGCTATCAAAAGGGCAAGCCAGTTTCATAAAAGCAAGACAAAAAGAACCAAGTTTGTTTGGGACCACCACAGGGGACTACAGCTCCTAGTATCAATTTTGAGCCCAGGAGGAGGGGCTCTCAAGGCTGGCGAGTGCCTATAAGCATAGTGTGTTCCCATGGCTTCGGGACACACTTATTTGGGACTTCCGCAGATGACTACAGCATCCAGTATCCAGCTTGAGCACAGGAGGAGAGGCTCTCATGGGCAGTGAGGACTAATAAGCACTGTGATCCCATGGGACATATTTGTTTTGGAATGCCGCAGAGGACTAAAGCCCCCCATATCCACCTTGAGCCCAGGAGGAAGGACTTGCACGGCCAGCAATGTTTATAATCGCAGTGTATTCCAGCGGGCATGGTACACATTTGTTTGATACTGTCATAGTGGCCTACAGACTCCAGTGTCCATCTTGAGCCCAGAAGGATGGGTTCTCTCAGCCAGTGAACACTTATAAGCAGAGTATGTTCCCACAGGTGCAGGGTACATTTGTTTGAGATTGCTTCAGGGACTCCAGCCCCCAGTATCCATCTCAAGCCCTGAAGGAGGGTCTGTTATGGCTAGCAAGCATTTAGAAGTGCAGTGTGGTCCCGCAGGTGAGGGATGCATGCAGGAGATGCCCAGAGCATGCCTAGGTGAAGACAGGGCCAAATGCCAGCCCATCAATGCCCTTCAATGCCCCAAGGAGACCGGGTCAGGCCTCCTTTCTTGGTTTTTGATTTGGACTGTTTGCAGGGATGTAATAACCAGGCTTACTGATTATCTTTCAGGCACTCCTATTTTTTTGTGGTTTTAAGTTGGTATATTTTGCCCTTTTGCCTGTTTGAGTGACTGACGGTGGGCCTTCAGGCCATAAGCTCTACCATGGGCCAACCCAAATTGGGACCCCCAATACCGCTCTAACAAGAAACTCAATCCTGGATGGCTTCTTTAGGTGGGCAGGGGGTATTATCGATATTCTATAGCTTTTTTACAGAGGGTATTGTTGTGTTTCGGTTTAGATACCCGTTCCTAGGTTCCCGAATCATGCCCTTATGAAGGCATAACTCACATTTCCCATATTTAGGCATAGTATCCCAGTTCTGATTGTGGCATCAGCCATGCTATTCAAATACAGGCATGGTCACGTACATCTGTCCATCCCACATCACAACGAGTTCTTAGAAACCAGACCCTTAAGCCATTGGGACTTTCTCTGCTTGGATTATTGATTTCTCCAGGAACTCATTTATTATGCATGAACAACTATTCCTTAGGGGTTCATTCATGACGTCTTCCTCTTCCCGACTTTACGTCAATGTTAGCATTCCTAGGCACCTTCTAGGTATAAATATACCTTCACTTACCATGGCAAACCATGGCTTGGCTACACATCTCGATACGGCTTGCCATGGCACGTTCGGAAGGAATTTGAGTCCCCGCATGATGCACTGACCAGACGCTGTCATCCTGCTTGCAGAGAATCCAGCTTCCAGTGTCCTGACTCCCTTCGTGGGATGTTAGGGATTGAGATCCGGAAAGAGATTCCCACCTCTCTCGTTCTAACGTATGGAGCAGACTAGAACCTAGAAGGACTCTTGGCATACAACCTATAGAATACAAACTTAGTCCATACCATACTATAGAAAACAGCACCTCCTTCTTACCTCGTACTACACTTAGCTTAGAGTTGCGTGGGTAAAGGATCAGAATGGACAACAGGCTGGGGTAAAGAGGGTTTTATTGATCATAATAGAGTTTTCCTCTTTGTGGTCAGTCTTTCAGGGGTATATGGGGCAGTATCGGGTTTGTGGATAGGGCTCCGTTCTCTCCCAGTCTCTCTTTTTATCTGCTCCTTCCAAGTCTGGCAGCAGGTCCTCGGGGGCTCGGTGTCCATGTGGCGGAAAGCATAAAAAAGAAATAAAGCTGGGATAAGGCATCGGTTCTGATGTACTCTAAGTGAAAGGGAGGGTTGTGAAGGGACACCAAACCACACGTGAAACACTCCTTCTGGATTCACTACGTGAGGTGCTCAAGTGAAGGTGCCCATGATAACCATAGGAAAAAATAAAAGAAAAACAAAACACAACTTTAGAAGCTATGGGGGTATGCTAACCCGCCTCCCATTCCAGCCTGTGAAGCATTTGCATACCGGTAAAAGCCACTCTCCTCCAGGAGCATGGCTGGGCGACTCACAAAGTCGCTGGCCTTCTGGCTCCGTCGGGGCTCCTGGTGACACAGTTTCCAAGTCTGCTTCCTTCCTTGTGACTCCAATTCCTCTGTAGAGCACGGGCTTCTCCTCCTCCGTCTCGTCTCCTTCGCCAGTGTTGTGCCATACCCACTTCCGGGACTCCATCTTCCTTAAGGCTCCATAGGAGGTGACGTCAAGGGGTGGAATCACGTTCCTCAGGATTCCCCATTCAGAGACATCTTCAGGTAGGAGGGATTTCTGGGATCTGCATTCCAGGTGTCCTGTCGGGAAGAAACAAGAGCTGGGGAGAGGGGGTTAGCGGCCCACCATTGGATGTTGTCCCCGCGTTTCTCTAAGGGCGTACCCACGTTGTCACAGTTAGGTACACTGGGGTAGAACTATTTAGAAGCACCAGACGAGTATTCACATTTTAGCCTGTGTTATTAATGTATGTTTATATGAATATATGTCATAGCCAAAAGACCATGCTATTGCAGTATCATTTCTTCTTACTGCTCACACTGTACGTATTATATTTCACATACTGTCTTCGATTGTAACAGCTCATATCTCTTGCACGAGAAATAAGACTGTTCAATAAATCCTTTTATTGAAACGCCCGTCTATCTATTTCTGTGTAACTCTGAAGAAACTAAGCATGCACGATTGACTGAGTGAAACGATTCTGAGAACTGTTCCGATTCTAAGGGAAACAAAGTTGTCATGTTTATGCAGTTGTCAGAAACTAATCCCTTCTTGTTTATTCGAGAAGTTTCTAGTGACCTCTGAGTTAGCTGGCACACAAAGTAATTAAGTTTAATATACTCAGTAGAGGCATACTGACCTCAGTCCTATGCAAAAACTATAGTGTATATTATTCCAATGCGCAGAGCCTATAAGGGAAATAGCAATTACACTACAGTATATGAACACCTGCTGGATTGTCTCATAGTTCCTTCATTCCTATGTCGGCCAGTGTATTTTTGGTATGTTGGAGCCAGGTGATTTTTGTGAAAACAGTCAGCTTCTCTGACGTCTTCTAGGGCTCTGTCACAGTTGTCCGACTCTAGAGTAGACCATAGCCTGCGCGAATATAAATATGGGTGGTGTCTAACTTTGTTGGCTATCGCCTTTTCCCTAAATTTAACATCAGAGGCTTTAAAGGTGTACTTGGCTGAAGTCACAATTCTCTTGAATTTATTCTCCGAGCTAGTAAGAGTGGATGTGTTAAAAAAAAGCATAATTCCGATTCACAGAGAACTGAGCTCAGAGTTTTAGCACCGTAGATCTGCAAGATCGGTCTAACTGATTTTAAATAGGACATGCGGTGCTATTTGGTTAATGTGCCAGTAATTTAAAAGTGTTTAAAGGCCATTGATTCTATTTGGATTTCCATAGCATATTCAAGGCCAGTGTTACACCCAAATAGCTGACGTCCTTAGTTCTCTTAAGTGGCTTTTTCCCTAGCATTATTGTGCCCTTGAAAGATTTGTGCTGGTTAACTGACATGTACTTGTTTTTTTCAGTGTTTATCACGAGGCCACATACTCTACAAAATTCCTAAAAGTGAGGAAAAACATGTTGCAGAAAACTTGGAGTTTTTGCAATTAATAAAGTGTCATCCGCAACATCAGAATGGGAATTTTCATACCAGCCAGTGACGGTGTGTCGGTAGGGCAAGAGGAAAGAAATTGGACAACACCATTAAGGAACAAGGAGAATAGCGTGGAGACCAGGATGCACCCTGGACGGACCCCTTCACCAATGATGATACATTAGGTGAGTTGGCCCTGAACACCCCAGTGATCTGAGCAAAGTTACCTTCATGCAGTCGGATTATCAAAGATAGAAGATCAAGGGGCATGCTCAGATCACATTGTACAAGCCAAAGCTTCTTGCGGGAGACCAGGTCGAAGGCTGATTTGAGGTCAACAAATTTGGTGATAGCAATGCAGAAATTAAGGAACAAAATGTAGTGATTAGTATAAGATTTGCGGTCCTTTTGCCTATTATGCATGAGGAAATCTAAATCACCTAAACTAAGCCTGAACTGTAAGCACTGATTGAGGGAACCCTAATCAGATCTAGTAAAGTAGGAAGGTGACAGCATAGCAGAACTTTTGGAGAAGTTCTCCAAAATAAAGAGCATTGTATAGCATAAAGCCACACAACAGAGATGTCATGAAAAGGTCTATAACTCTCTGAGTCCAAAAGGAATCTGACTAAAGCTGAAGTGTGATCATCAATTAAAACCCACAAAATAACTTCCCTTGCTGATAACTACAGTTTGCCAGTAGAGAAGCAAGAAGCGAAAGACCTGGTCAATGGTACTCACTCACTTGTAGAAGCCAGCCTGTAGGGGAGAGAGATTATCTTGATCTATGATCTATTCCTGAATTTTGGCCAGAATAAGACATGCAAAGATTTTTTGTACTGAATCACTTAAGGTGATTGGTCTGTAATTCCCAGGCAACAATCTATCGCCCTTTTTAAACATGAAGATTACCTCCACTTCCTCCAAGAGCCCAGTATCAGGGCTCCTCTAGCTATGAAATTGTCTAGTATGTATCTAGACCAATTGTCTCTGCCCTGTAGGAATAAGCCAGTGGATAAGCTATACGGACCTGGTGCTCTGCCACCAGTGACTGCATCAAGTGCAGTAAGAACATCTACTAACTTAAATAATGTTTCAGATGGAGGTGTGAATGGTCAGATGTCTTTTATTTCATATGGCTCATCCACCCCAGAGTGTAAAAGTGAGAAATGGTCAACCCAAGATTCATGGGCAATAACATTTTGGGGGGGATCATGGAATACCCTGCCCCATTTTACTAGGGACCCGAAAGCGACTAGGTATATGGCAAGATAAGCTCCTTGGAGGTCTTTCCTGGGTTGATATATATAGGTTTTCTTAGCTGCCTTGATTCATGGGCTATCCGTTGGTTTTCTTGCCATGATTAATTGATTGTGTGCAAATTGACATTCTTGGTTAAACCAGGTTTTTGGGTTGGGGGGCACATGTGGCCCAGTGATACAGGGATTCAAAAGTATGATTTTATTTTTATAAATAGTATGTAATGTAAGTTTGTGATAGAACCTTGATTCCCAGAAGTTGATGGCTATGCACTTATCCCTGCTAAACAGGATAGTTTGTCCTCTTTTATGGCAAGTAGGGTATCTGATGAATCAGCAACCTATGCATACTTATCTCCCTGCATGTCGTTCGCTGGAAATAGATCCCTAGTTGTAACTAAGGAGAGGGGATTTACTACTGCATTAAAAAACTAAGTATTCCATGGTGAGGCACATGGGGTTGTCGTTGCTCTCCAGGCTTTCCTTTGCGATCGTATCATCGAGGAATGGCCACTACCGCAGATCCAAAAAGTGTAAGTCTAGATGGCTGGCATAATGGCCATTATTGTATGTATTAGACCAGCACCTATCAGACTTGGACCTTCCATTAGCCGCGCTGAGGTCATACTCAAGGGAAAAATTCTTGAGTTGTAGTGTTGCTTCTGTCCAATTTTTATGGCTGGCACTTTAACCGTTGGATGCCCCACTTCTGATCCTCCTCCAAACCTAAGTTTATATCGTCTGAATCCAGGGGCTCAAAGGTGAAATTCAATTCCCCGACCACTATTAGGTGTTGATGGTCATGTTGATTACCTAAGTGTTCTTCCAAGAACATAATTGTGCTGAAGTTCTTTCCTCCCCTTGCTCCTTCAGTATAAACATTATAAACATCTATATTGCTGGAGTTGCTCATCACTAGGCATTTTGCCATAATATCAGGGCAACTGATAGCTTGTAGACCTTATAACCTATCCCTTGTCTAATCCAAATTGTCAGCCCTCCAGCAAGGAGACCTATAGGGCCTCTTATCGCAGGGACAACAAAATGTAAGTATCCAAGTTTGAATAGTGGGTCAATGGACCATGTTTCCTGGAACAGGCAGATAACATATAGGTCAATTAAAACATTCCAGTCCTGTGAGGCAGCCTTTGCTCTAAGTCCAGCCACATTCCATGATATTAAAGAGGTCAAACATTTGGCTCGCTGTAAAGAGCAAAGTTGTGGAATGTTGACAGGAGCAGGAGGAGCCCGGAGGTTACCCATCCACGTCTGCCTGTTAAAGGATGAATCCATGTCGTAAGTGCACATGCCATTTGATGGCAGTATGTCAACAGAGGGCTCACTGGCAATGTGCGGTGAGGATCTTTAGGAGCAGGGGCAACGATGAATGTCAAGGTCTCTAATGTGGGTCCCTGTTTTAACTTGATCGAGAGAAGCAGATATGCAGGGCTGGAATATGTGCTCAGGGTGGATGTATTCAAAGCAAATTGTAGTATTGACTGAGTGTGAAGTTCGGGGGTCAAATGCCGCTAAGTTGTCAATAAGCTCCCTGTCACCAACTATTAATTAAAAAATGTTGACCTGTGTGGCGTGGCCCTTTGGGCGCCTAGATATCATCCCTAATTACTGAGCGGAATCTCCTCCCATGATGAATCCAATGAATTGGTTTGTTTGTTAATAACTCTGTCATCTTTGTTGAGCTGATGTGGTGTTAGTTTAGGGAAATTAGACAGGAATAAAGAATAGTAAGAATCCATTGCCAGTTGCTCCTGCCTTTGCCCAGAAATCGTAGGATGTCTTAATAGGCACCGAACACTGCAAAACTCTTCGCCTGTGTGGACTGATGAATATGATAAGCTAAACAATCTAGCGCTTCTAGGGGCAGCAACATGGTCAAGACCCCTTTTCGGGGTTTCCCTACATGAGGGGTCACAGACGGCAGAGAGTGTGGGGGCGCCCGCATTCTACCCATCTTAATATTCTGCATTCCAAGAGATGACTGATCTTTCACTAGATTGACAGAACCAGAGACTGTATCTGCAGTGGGGACTGCATTCACTGGTATTCAGTTTAGTATCGGTTAGGCGTAATGTCAATCCTTTCAGGTCCCAACCTCCCCTATACCTTTTGAGATATGCTGGTACAGGAGAGGTATGTCTCCTGTTGTGGTAGGAGGTGCAAGTATGGGATCGCTGCCTATCTCTAAATGTGCCACTGTCTTGGTTATATCAGCCAAAGGTGAGTAGTGGTTGCTACAAGGAATTGCCCCTGTGCGGGTGGGTGACTTGGCAGCGTGGTTGAATTTGTAATCAGTTAAATATGTATTAAGTGTAGGTGAATCAGCACCAATTAGGGAATCAACTTCTTCTACGAGGTGGTTTATACGAGGTGGTTTATTTCTTCAAGGGTGCTGTTTGACTTTGCTGTTTTCTGGGGGGGTTCTTTGTAGTGCCCTGCATCTGGTCAAAGGCCTTATATTTGCCCATGGTGCCAGAAACTAGTCTCAAAAACTTTGCTAAATTTGTACCACGGTATGCAATAGAGGACAAAACACTCCAGCCAAAATAACAGCGCTATAGACCCCATCACCCTGTCAATTTGGGACACGAACATAGGAGTCACAGCAGCATTAGTAAGGGAGAGCACTGTGTCTTCCAAGACTAGCTAAAAGTATACACATTAACTGGCCATGTCGTCACCAAATAAAACCACTGTACCTTAGGGTGTCCAAAAGTGGGGGCCCAGCCCAGCCCAGCCCAGCCCAGCCTCCTCTGGGCTCTGACAGGCATGGGCAGGCCTGTCCCTGGCCCGGGCTTAGCCCCTGACTGACCCATGAAACGAGACTGTGGAGATGCTTAAATGCAGCAAATTAGGAAACAGGCGAAAAGGCAAAGGGGGTTGTGAAAATGCAAGCCCCCAGCAGCTGTCCATGACAGTAGTTCACTCCTTGTAAGTCAGGCAAGAACCGTGATGATAAGGGGAGCCCTTCCCTTGTGGTAGAAATGCTGGCCTCTGGCAGTAAGGCTCCTCGATATGAAACCGGCCAGTGAGTCAACATGCTTCCCCCAGCAGCAGGACTGTGGAGCTGCTTAAATGTGGCAACTTGCAAACAGGTGATGAGGCGAAGGGGGTTGTGAGAATACTAGTTCCCAGCGGCTGTCAATGGCAACAGCTCACCAACTGTAAGTAAGACAAGGTCGATGATAAGGCAAGTCTATCCCTTGAGGTAGAAATGCACGTCTCTGGCAGATGCTACCCACTAAGAAAGCGTCCACAGCGGAAACAAAATTCTCCCCCCAGTAGCGGGATTGTGGAACTGCTTAATGCCGCAATTACAGGCGAAGGGGGTGTGGGAATGCGAGTACCCAGCAGTGGTCAATGGCAATGGTTCACCCCATGTGGGGGGTCCATGATAATAGGGCAATCATCGATCCCCTGTGGTCAAAATACTGGCCTTTGGCAGGATGATTCCCGGTATTAAAAAGGCCACAACGGAGTCAAAATGCTTCCCCTAGAACCTCACACCCAGTTTGCATTGGGGGTCAGGAAAATCATCTTTTAGAATATCGTTGGTAGGGGCCGAGGACGAGTGTTATGGAAAAATTGTAAACAAGGGGAATACGCATCCCTTGGTTTGGTGTGAAAAAAGTAGCTAAATCAAGTGCAGAAAGCATCCCCACGCCCCTGTACCCTGGATCACTGCACCTACTGCATTCTTGAAAGCTACACCCCTGACTTTGGGCCAATTGTTGTCTCGTTGCTTCAGACCAGACCAGATAAGACCAGAGCTTTTTTTTTTAAGTTTAAAGTTTATTGGAAAGAACAAGATATATATGCATACAAGAGGTAGACATATATAAGAAATCAAATAATATGCATTTTTAAAATACAAATAGGAGATAATAAAACAGACCTTAACTCGTATATGAAAAAAGGGGGAGGGGAAACGAAAACATGGAGGAAAAAAGAGGGAGGAGGAAAAGGACAAGAATTTCTATTACAATATTATTTTAAGGTAAATAGAATATCAACAATATATGCAATCCTGAATTTCTACTTTAAATGTGAAAAGTAAAACTAAACATAATAATTAAGAAAAGAAAGGAGTAAAATGTAATAAGTATGACTAAAATTAGGATATACATGACGACAACAACAATCTACGGAGGTTTCCGAACTTCATCAGGAGTGTTAATTAAAGTGACGGATTTTGCAGCGACATCAGTTAAGTAAGTGGTTAAAGGAAGCCATAGAAGGTCCCTTTTAATAGAAAGGGATATGGGAGAAACATTGCAGGTGTCCAATCGATGATGAAAGCAAACAGCATTCCACCAGGCTCTGAAGGTAGCTATGGCAGCCTGTTTCCAATTAGAAGTTATTAAGTGAAAGGCTATTGCTAATAACAGGTCAACTAATGAAGGATTGGGTGAAGTGTGAGGCCAGGAGGGTGATAGGGAACCTAAGAAAATATTAGATAAGGAGAAAGGAATTTGAGTATTGAATATTTTATTAATTTGGGACCAGACTAAGGACCAAAAATGGGACAAGGAAGGGCATTCAAATAGCATATGTTTTAAATCAGCTGAAGTAGCAGCACATGACCAGCAGGTCAAAGAATCTTCTACAGAAAAGGAGGCTAATTTCAAGGGTGTCATGAAAAGGTGTTTATGAATAAAATAAAGTGTCTGGGAGGTGTTCGCTGCTTTGGATGTTTTGTGAATTTTTAGCCACAACTTATCCCAAAAAGAAATGGACTAACATTCTAAAAGATCTCGTTCCCAATCCAATTCAGCCTTCCCCTTATTCCTATCAGATGAGAAAAACAAATTTCTATATAAAGAGGAAGCTGAAGAAGAAGTAGTTAATAAAGGGTAAAGAGTAGAGCATTTATGAGGCAAAGTAGGGCTAGACGGTAAGGAAAGAAGATACTGAACAAGGTAAGGAAGAAGTGAATCATATTGAGATTTACAAGCAGAGGATAAGGAATATTGTGGTTGAAGTTCTGCAGCAGAGTCTCCAAGTTTTCCAATAAATTGTACGCCCTTTAATACTTAAAAGATGATTATGGCAAATGGGTTGTTGATATAGTGAGGAAGATGAAGGATAAGAGGAAGGGAGAAGAGGCCTCAATAAAGTGTGAGTATGTGAGAAAACTTGTGAGCGAAAAGAAGAGATAGTTTTGGAAAAGGCAAGAAATTCTTGAAAGTTAAAAGGAGCTATAAAGGATTTTTCGATATTCAACCAAACAGGAGGATGAACACACTGATCTGGAGAGATCCAACACGAGAATTGTCTGAGAGAGAAGGTATAGGATCTAAAATCCGGAAATTTGAGACCGCCAGAACATTTATCAGCTTTAAGAGCATTAAGTGCTATTCTAGGATTTTTATTTTTCCAAAGGAATTTGTTAAGCAAAAAGTCAACTCTTTTAAAATAGAAGCCAGGGATAAGGACTGGAATCATGGACAAAAGATATAAAATTAACAGAGCAAGCATCATTTTATTGGAATCTAAGCGGCCCCACCAAGAAAGAAAAAGAGGGTGCCATCTGTCAATGGAAGTAGACAGACTTTTAGTAAGTACATCAAAATTTTCTTTTAAGGTCTCTGAAATCGTAGGAGAAAACCACAAATCTAAATATTTTATTTTAGAAGAGTTCCAGGAGAATCCAGTGGAAACAAAGCCCTGTTTTTGACAAAGAATATTCAAAGGAAGAACCTCACATTTATCTGCATTAAGACGGTAACCTGATAAGTGAGAAAAAGTGTCAACTTGGGAAAGAAAGGCAGGAAGAGAAGAAGGGTTGGAGCAATACAGCAAAATATCATCCGCATAGACAGATAATTTAACCTGGGAATCGGTAAGTTTAAAACCACTAATTTCATCATCTAGCCTAATTTTCGTTAAGAAAGGTTCTAATGCAATTATAAACAGAAGAGGAGAAAGTGGACTACCTTGACGCACACCTCTGGAAAGGGAGAAATAATCAGAGACTTTACCATTAATGAAAATAGAGGCTTTAGGACCAGAATAAAGTAAAGAAATAAAAGAGATCATTTTAGAAGGAAATCCAATCCATTTAAGGGCATGAAACATGAAGTCCCAACCAATCCTGTCAAAGGCTTTCTCAGCATCCAAAGCGATTGCAGCGTTTGGGTATTCAAGCGAAGAGGCTTTACTCAAAATATTAAAGAAAACCCTAGAATTATCCGAGGACAACCGACCTTTAATAAAACCCGACTGTTCTGGACCAATAAGATTGAATAGGATGGGGTCGATACGAAGGGCTAGAATCTTAGCAAAAATGTTATAATCCAAATTCACTAGGGAGATTGGACGATAATTTTTGCAGAGAGTTGAATCTTTACCTTCCTTGGGAATTAGATAGATCATGGCTTCTTGGAAAGAGCCGGAAGAAAAGCCATCCTTAATGAAAGATTGATAAAGTGCCAAAGGATGAGGAAGTAAGAAGGATGCAAAATGAGCATAAAATTCAATAGTAAAACCATCCGGTCCAGGAGCCTTCCCTCTCTTTAATATAGAAACAGCATGTTTAACCCCTTCGACGCTCATGACGAGCCCAGCTCGTCATGGAGTTTCCATTGACTTCAATGGAAATTACATTGGAGAATATCAGGTACCACAGCATCCAAGTGGTTAATCTCGGATAACGTGATGTCAACTGCTAGGGAGTCAAAATCAGAGTCATGTGCAAGAGGAGAATCTAACAAATGAAAGAAGGAAGAAAGAGCTTCCGAAGATGGCTGGAGTTCTGGAGTGTACAAATTGGAATAAAAAGAAACAAACTCCTTCAGAATATCTTCATCCTTAAAGAGAGATACGCCCACATCATTACGTATGGAACCAATCTTTGTCCGCTCCCGGCGGATCTTCAAATAATTAGCAAGAAGTTTGCCCATTTTATTTTGGCCTCCATAGTAACGAGCACTACTCTTTAAAAGATAAGAAGATGCAGCTTCTGTGGTAGATTTATTAAAAGTTATTTTTGAATCAATTACATTTTTTAATGATGCCTCTGAATTAGATTGATAGAAACATAGTTCAAGATGTTTAATCCTGGTTAGTAATTGAGCTGATCTGGCTTCAGAAAGTCTTTTCTTACGAGAAACAAATTTAATGATAAACCCTCTAGCCGCAGCTTTAAAAGAATCCCAAATCATCACAGGAGAAGAGTCATGAGTGGAATTAAAAGAAAAGAACTCAGAAGCAAAAGAGGTGAATTGGCTTGTGAAAGTAGGATCCAATAGTAATGAATTATTAAATCTCCATCTACCAGCCCGAGGGGAAAAGGGTACTAAATCTAAATCAACAATAACTGGGTCATGGTCAGAAATTAATATGGAACCAATCTCAGCTTGAGAAACAATTTGTGCCAAAGGTTTACTGAAAAAGAAATAATCTATCCTCGATTGGGAATTATGTGGGGGAGAATAAAAAGTGTAATCTAGTAAATCAGGGTTACAAAGTCTCCAAATATCAACTAATGCCTTATGACGTATGGTAGTAGTAAACTGTTAGTGCATTTTGGTATTAGAAAATCTTACAGATGAGCGCCTATCTAGTATTGGATCACAAATTTGGTTACAATCACCTTCAAAAACAACGTATTGTTCATTTATCAGAAGAAGTTTGTCAGAAATTTGATTCCAAAAAAATTTTATCAACATTAACAGGTGCATACATATTAAATAGCACTAAAGGTATTTGATTTATGAGCAAATTAACAATTACCCAACGGCCATCTAGATCAGTTTCTTGCTGTGTCAATTAAAATAGAAGTCTTTTATGACATAAAATCGATAACCCATTTTTCTTACCCAAAGCTGGTGAAGAAAAGACATGACCCACCCAACTTCTTTTCAATTTAGCTGCTTCTGTCTCAGATAAGTGGGTTTCTTGAATGAAGGCAACATCAGTATTCAAACGAGCTAAATGCGATAACACTCATTGTCGTTTTACAGGATTATTAACTCCTTTCACATTCCATGTTACAACTCTAAACGTAGATTATTAATAAGAAACATGCACACATATTATAAAAACTGTGCAAAACGAAGTAAGTCATGAACATCTGAATAATTAGTACTAAAACATTATCAAACAGCATAAACAATATATGCCAGTGAGAAAAATTGAAAAGTAAAAAGATGTGAGAGAAATTCAGGAAAAAGAAGATGAAAAAAAAAGAGGGAAAGAAATAGAAAAGAGCATAGTATAAAAGTATGAAACAAAGTACGAAGGATAAAGGGAAAAGAAAAGAGAGAAGGAAGAGATCATGAAAAAATAATGAAGACAAGAATTTAGAACATATTCGAAGTTAGACAAATAACAGAGAAAAAAGACCACAAAAAGACACACCACAGGAAAACAATAAGACTGGGGCTGGTGGAGCCACATGAGGTAATCAGCACACCGAACTAAGGACTCCGAAATGACTCGCAGCAAGAGAAAAGACCCCAAGCGATATATGAAGACACACAGATGAAGACATCACAGAGCCGCATCTAGAAGAGACCAAAAAAGACATAATAATTAACATCGGAAAACACAATAAAGTATGGATAAATAACATACAAACACTACGGACAAAGTAAAAAAGAAACAATACAAGATGCAACAGGAAACAAGGAAAAGAAAACATCCTGAGTAAGTAGCAACCCATAGGTGAAGAGAGTAAAGTCAACAATTAAGCACGATGGATATCCATTGAATCATTACGGCAGGAGTCCAGGAATAGCTGAAGAGCCGCTGGGTCCTCATAACTTGTTGTTTTATTATTAAGATTAACCTTAAAAAGGCAAGGATGAAACAAGCCATAGCGACTATTTAAGGATCGAAGAGCAGGTCTCATCTCCAAAAATTCTTATGCCTATCTGCTGTATTTTTAGCAGAGTCTTGTGTAAAAAAGAGATTCGAACCATTGCAGGTAATTTTCCCTTTTTGTTTGGCAGCTTGAAGAACCTTGAGCAGATCCGTGTACTCCAAAAAATACAAGATAACACCTCTAGGCTTTATTGCTGAAGAGGAGGCAGAAGATGATAGACGTGAAGGAGGGCCTAGGCGATGAGCACGTTGAATATTCAAAGATGGAGAGTTCGGAAGTCCAAGAAGTGTGGGAAGGAAAGACTGAAAGAAGGATATGGTGTTGGATCCTTCAAGTCCCTCTGCAAGGCCATAAATGCGTAGGTTGTTACACCTATTTCGATTTTCTAAATTTTCCAATTGCCGTTGAAGATCTTGAATCTCTCTGTGCATGGAAGGAACCTGGTTAGTAACTACTTGAACTGATGCAATTGTCTTCTCAAGATAATCAACCTTTTGCTCAGTGTACAACCAATTGTCCTCCAGGCTTTGAAGATGAGAATTTGTTTCTGTCATATATGGCTTAAGGGAACGAATTTCTTCCAACAAAAGCTCCATGGATATAGAGGAAGCTGAGTTAGTTGGAGAAGGAGGATTTGCCTTAACACGTTTCCTTGAGGACGAAGCGGTCAAAGGCAATTTAGAGGAAGTTTTCACATTTGGGCGAGAAACAAGTGTAGAGGAACACTTCAAAGAAGGGGTTTCAATTGCTGAGTCCTCCATAGGATCTTGTAGGACACTAAACGGGTTAATGTCTACCAAAGGTATGCTAGTAGCACCACTCTGCTGAGGTGTGTTCCTGTTACAACGCGGCATTTCCATTGACATAATTAAATAATAAAGAAACTAAAAAAATAAACATGAACCATGCACTCTTAGCCAGTTGTAAGGAACTCCGAAGGAAGAGAGCAGTGCAAAAAGACTGCGTTAAGGCAAGACCTCACTGGAGGGGTCGGAGGAACACACAGAAGAATTCACTCAGTCAGTGGAAATGATACGTGGGTTGATCCTCAAGTCATTTAAAGGCAAACCTATTGAAAAGCATCTTGCACAGAGAGAAAAATACATTGAAAATGTGTAAAAAATATATTCTACACACATAATGATTGAAGGAGAAAGTCTCAAAATGGCGGCAAAATTGAAGACTACAGCGTAAAGCACGAAAAAATAGTCATCAATTGCCAAAACAATGCAGGCAGTAGTAATATTTCCAATAAAATGTCATCATTGTCATTCAAAATAAAGATGACAAGCCAGAGTGAAGAGATAACAAAGTCGGCATGAGCAGAAAGCCATAGCGCGCTCACCTGCGCCAGAGCATATAAAATGGGGTCGCGTCTCCAACGCTACTCGCCGAGAGCTGAAAATGCAGAAAAAAGGAAGTTCTGCTTACCCCTCTGATTTGAAGCTCTGTCCCCAAATGCAGAGTGTATTCCGATGCTTAAAACAGCTTTGTTGCGGCTGGGGAGACGAAAGACTCGCTTAAAGGTCTCTCATCCCGCTCGCTAGCTGACGGAGCTCCACGGAAGAGCGGCCATTCCCGCTGGCGCCGTAGCCACGCCCCCCAGAGCTATTTTTAACTGCTCTATTTCGGACGAGGTGCAATGGCCTTTGGGTAGGGACTATTTGCATACACTAGCAGTATTCCAGCTAAATTTAAGTGAATGAATGAAAGTTAATTTGTATTGCGCGAACTTAGCCCAACGGGCATCAATTCGCCCGTCAAGGCAAAAGGTTGTCTTTTTTCATTGCTAGCACATAACCAGCATAAGAAACCCTGAACGCTAATATGCTGTTTATTAGAAATCCCATGGAGTGCTAAATACTTTTCAAAATGATGTGAATGTGTAAAATGCTCATTAACGTTACTAGTTAGCCTATTTTGATATCTGTGTTACCGCTACTTCCCACTTACACATCGTAACACATTTTTCTGATGCCCCTATCTGTAAAAAAAAAACGAACCTTTCTATTCCAAGAGGTCGTAGTATATGTTGTTGACTAGACCTTAAAGTTATCACAACGGGTAATCAAAAATGTTCATCCATCTCTATGAGCTTCAGTAAAAACATCTTCCCCGTAAATGGAAATTCTTATTAGTTCATAAATAGATTTCCTTACAATATGATTATTACATTTTATTTCTCTCTGGTATACGAGAACAGTGACACTTCCAACAAGGAAATGGCCCATTACCTCACCCATCTCAGCACCAAGCCAGAAACCTGCAGGGATATGAATGGGGTAGGAACTGGTAGAGTTTCATTCGGCTTTCATCCTGCTGGGGTCAAAGTGACTCCGTTGGCTTACTTAAAACAGCACACATTGCTCAAATGTCCAAGAACAATTTAGTTTGTGCTATGTAGTAAGTCATCATTAGAAAGTCTGGATTTCTTGTTCCTTCTTTTCAAAAATATGTCTTACCAAGCCAGTTTTCCTGTTAGCAACAGACCAAAGGCAAAACACTTTTTAGTCTAGAGGACCCGACAGATAATTATTTCAGATTTACATTAGTTCTAGCAAGAACATAGCGTTATGGAAGCAATATGTTCTACAGGAGAAATGTACGGAGATATTTATAAGAAAAAGTTATGGCCATAGCCATGTTTCAAAAGTGTCTCTTCTTCATGCCACTACTTAGTACTTTGAATGTTATAAACCTTAAGTTTTTCTCTTGTAGATCCAAGAATCCTGTGATGTTCACGATAACAATATCACACAAGCAAGCGGTTTGGTAGACACTGTGGAGTGTTGACATCCAGCGAGATAAAATATACCTGAAGCAATAAATGAAAGACTACACCCAGGGAAGTAACCTCTCTCCCTTAATGTTAGTAAGAAGAAGAGGGAGGACATCAATCAAATCATTTTAGAATGGAAAATGAGTAAGACAAGAACTTCAGCAGTATTGCATTTCCTTCATTTAAATTTTAATAAGGCGCTGCTTTACAAATGACTCGTATTCTTCCTAAGGTAAGTATCATTTAGCACAGATTCGTGTTCTGAAAGCGCTGCAGTGGGCCATTAAACAAGAGGGGGAAGCGAAGAAGAATTTACAGTAATAGGTGGTAGGGAATAGGCTTCGTAACTCAAGGATATATTTTGATTTATCGACACGCAGAGCAGAGAAAATAAAAGTGAAAGCTTCTTATAATGAAAAGAATTATAGATGTAATGAGAGAAGCCATGTCTAATGTTGAAATGGAAGTATCTTAAATTAACCGCAGTGTGTCACGCTAGGAGGAATGGAACCACGTGACGCGGTGAGCAGAATACTTAAATACGAAAATGTAGCCATCGTCAGAAAACTGCTCTTGTGCTCTGAATAGCAGCTCACGGCATAGAAATATAACTGGGATTTTGATGTTATTGTACTTGATTCATTTAGACAAAGCCAGGCGTGAAGTACCACGGGGTAATAAAAGGAAAGTTCGCTGCCCTGCAAACACTTTACCCTGGCAAGGAAATCAGGCTCGTTACAGGTTGCAAAAGAATTAATAGAAAATTCCATTCTAATTTTCTTGGCAAGTTGCCAAATAAAATATATCGTTAATTTTATTTACTTATGGTGTTGTTGATTCGCAAAAGAGACTCATGGTGCTTTCAGCTCTTTCCCCTGCAGAGTTGGTTAATTTTTCAATTTGTGTAGTTATTGGTTTGAAACAAGCTTCATTAGCTTGCGGGAAGGAGCAGATCTTCATTAATTCAATTTTCACTTCATTTGCATGCAGTCATAATTAGCTTGAAAATAAGTGAGGCAGATTCAGTAGATTTATTATCACAATTTGGTTTTGTAAAAAGATTTTTCAAGATTTATAGCAGAGGGGGAAAAGAGAATGAAAGAACTCATTCACATTAGCAATTTATACAACCTTACTGCTGGCATAGGCACTGAAACAAGTCCCAACATGCATTGGTAAGAGACAAGCTGCAGGAAATAATGCTAGCAGGCTAAAAGCTGCTGACACATCAAGGAGGATCAATTACATGGTACCTTCGGATCCAAACATACATCTGGTATCACCTAATGCACCACCCAGCTCTAAGCTAGAGAAATAGTGGCTGGACAAGCTGCAAATGAATTTTAAAATGTTGTATTGTAGAGTTGGGCAGATAAGATGTAGCATATGTGAAATAAGTCCACTAAACACCAGTACAGCCGTATCTACTAAAAGCTATCACCTTGTATAGGAAGAACCTCTATGTTATGCAGACCCAGGGCCTTATTTTACAAAACTTTTACGCAAAGCAGTGCAGCAAGTAAAGTTGTGTAATGGAGAGACAGCATAAATGCACCACATCTACGAAGAAGTAACTGAGGGGCATATTATCAAGGGGGTTTATCTCCGCTTTTTTGGCTTTAAAAGCCAAGAAAACGGAGATAAAATGATCTCCCTATTACCTAGCTGTCGCTAACACCAGTTAGCGACAGCTAGTAGGAGATAGCGACCATCTTGGGCCCCGCTTTGCATGTCAGTGATATTTATCACTAATGACATGCAAAGTGGGCATGCCAAGATGTTAGCGACTGGAAACAGTCGCTAACATCGCTATCTCCTATTACCAACTTTTGGAGATATTCGTGCTAAGCGTGAATATCTCCAAAAGCTAACACCTGCCCCAGAGCAGTTCTTATCCATGTTATCCAATAGTAGGTGGATAACATGGCTAAGAGCATTAGCTCGGTAATGCATGAATATCGCTGACTTTTCAGCGATATTCATGCATTTCGGCCGATTTTTATCGCTTAGGAGATAAACCTTGATAATATCAAGGCTCCTAAGCGATAAAAATCGCCGCAGCTCGGCGATAAAAATATCGCCGCTAAACCAACATAGCGATAATTATCGCTAGTTGTTGGTAATATGCCCCTCAGTTTTGCCCGCCCCCTGACCTGGCACATTTTTGACAGCCATGCACCAACGCAAGCACATTTGCACGATAGTGCAAGTGTGTATGCGTTGATGTCGGCATAGTTTTTGTGCGAGAAAATGGTCATTTACTGTACAACAGCTTGCTTTAAGGCATTTTCCTCTTTGTTTGTGTAGTGTAGAGAACCGCAAACATGCAAAGAGATAAAACGAGGAGAAATTAGAACATTTCTCCTCATCACACTTGCCTCAGGGAGAGGCAGGATTTTGTCTCACATCACTGTTTACAATTCTATGATATTTTCTGCTAGGTACCTAGGTCCACCGTAGTGCAGAGCTTTGCGCATTAGGCAAGCTAACATCATATGGCTCCTGGCGTCCAATGGTAGAAAGTTGAGAGACCTGATAGAGGGAGTTATATGGTCTAAATGTCTAATGTCTGTTATCGGTCTTGTTGCAGCTTTGAGGGAAACCTTTAGTGGTCCCGTTTGTGATTTAGGTAATCCTGCTAAGTGTGGCACAGCCATATTCTAGAGTGGAATTGCTAGAAATAATACTGCAATCATGTTCATGGTGGCAGGATGAATGGTTTCACCTTCTTCAGGAAGTTGAATTGAAGAAATGCACTGCCTGTGGATGCATCCACATGTGACTGCATGTTGAGGATTTTATCCAGGGTTATTATGAGGAATTTTGTTGAGTCGATGATGACAGGTTTGCATTTGAGAGTGTGTAGGGGTGTGAACCATCCTTGAATGAGGGTAACTGCAGAGCCGGCATATGAGTAGGAATTCTGTTTTCAGGGAGTTCAGTTTGAGGTGGTTTTGCAACAGCCAGGTTTGGCTTTTTACTAGTGTGTCATTGAGTAAAAAAAAATTCCAGGGAGGGTATCTTCAAGGATAGCTGTGTATTATCTACATACATTTGGTACACAAGGTTTGCTTGTTTGAGGATATCAGCGGTTACATATAGAATTTGAATAATAGTGGGCAGATGGTGGTCCCCTGCAGCACTTTCAGTTTCATCAGGGAGATGTTTGATAGTGAGTTACCCAATTTGAATTTGTTGTATTGGTTTTGTAGAAAATATATGTACCAACTGAGGACTTTTCCCAGCAACCTCATTCTGCTATATAGTAATTAAACAGGTCGCTGTGATTGACTGTATTGAATGCTGAGGAGAGGTTGAGGATATTGTGTAGGCAGGAATCATTACCATCTAGGATTTTGAGAGATTCGTTCATGATGTGTAGGGTGGCTGTTTCTGTGTTGTGACCAGATCTGAATTCCAATTGGAACTTGTTGAGACAATTTGATAAGTTGAATGTGTGTCAGGACGTGCAAGTGCACAACACAACTCATCTTGGCTGTGACCTGTAAGGAGGGGTGGTGCATAGAAGACATTGCTTCAAATCTTTCCCTTTCTTGGACTTTCATTTTGGCACCATAAATCAGGTAAAGGTTTAGCAGCGAGAAATATTTCTTGTACATATCATTCAAGAATTTGACCCGTTTTTCCTTACAGCATTCCACCCAAGCGCCTACAACGGATACAATGGATAGATTAGAATATTCTCGCTCAGAGCTTATGTCCTTGAACTCAAATTGCCTGAATTCCACACATCGTGCGTGCCCTCCCTTGAATTGTATTTTTTAATGTGAGCACTGCCCATATCAAATTAAATCAAAAGAGAGAGGGACCCACCCCCCTGATTTGGTGGAGTTTAAGTTTCTAAGCTTAAATTGCAAGTCATTAGCTAAACACCATGCCGAGGTGTGTGATCTTCTTACAGATGAGGCCCCTGATGTACTGTTTTTAACTGAGACTTGGCTTACGCAAGATTCAGTAGCAGAGGCTTGGTTAACCCTCCTGCAGGGGTATCGCATGAACCAATTTAACAGAGTTGGCAGTAGAGGGGGTGGTATTACCATGATCTTTAAGGAGCTCTATCAGTGTAGCCTTAGAAAGGAAGATATCCCGGAGTGCGAAAGTGCTCTATTGAAAATCTTTGTTAATCATAATTTTACGGTATCTGGTTTGATGATTTACCGTCCGCCAGGGCCATCTAACGTTTTTAGGGAAGAAGTTCTGAACAAAGTGATGTTCAATGCCAGTAAGGCAGTGAACTTCACCATTGTAGGCGACCTCAACTTGCATTTAGAAAACAACAACAAGCTGGAGATAGCCCAGTTTTTAGCAGATCTAGAGGCCTGCCAACTGGTACAATGTGTTACGAACAGTACACATATAGCGATTCACCTATTGGATCCAACCTAGAATGGCTAGATGTGCTGCCCCCGACCTCCATGGCCTGGACGGACCACTCTCTTATATCCGGCTGGGTGCGTGCCGAGGGAAGCTAGAACAAATTACCCATTTGCCAATATTAAAGCGTCCATGGCACAAATTAGATTCCAAAAAGTTCCAAGACTTCTTGTATAGCCACCAGCCTCAGCTATCTTCTAATATAGACGCTGCTTATATGCTCTTTTGTGAATGGCTGTCAAGAGGTCTTGACAGCTGTATCCCTGCTAAATGGACTGTAAATAAACAAGGGAAATCTGATTTGTGGTTTGATGAATCGTTGCGAAAGGAAAAAAAAGAACTGCAAACAGCTTGAACGAGCTTGGAGACGCACCTATGATGTTGAAGCAAAAAATAAATATTGCTCCGCAATCAAGGTGTATCACAAGCTGGTTCGGAGAACTAGAGCAAAGTTCATTGCAGGGAAAATTTCAGAGAGCAACAATCCCCCCAAAACTATTTTTACACTGCTTAAAACCATGAAGAGTCAGAATGTGAAATCGGACTCTACTGTGATCTCAAACGATCAGTGTGATAAACTGGCCAGGTATTTTATGGATAAGGTAGACTTGATTTGCAATTCTCTCCCTCTGGTAGTTGCAGAAGTTAATTGCAATCTGAAAGCAGGACAGAGGGACAGTGTTGTCAGTGGGGAAAGCATATTGTCCTCATTCCCCCATCTATCTGGCACTGAATATTAGTTGCTCTGTCAGAAAGTAAAATCACACACTCCAGCGACGTGCTGAACCCTGATCAATTTCGCCAGTTTCATACTATTATGGCGCCGTAGGCAGGGAATTAATCAATCTATCCCTGTCCTCAGCTTCCTTACCTGCTGCGTGGAAACATGCAAAAGTAACACCTCTTTTAAAAAACCCATCCTTGGAGCCTTCTGAGCCGGGCAATTACCGCCCTATCTTGCGGTTACCTTTTCTGGCCAAAGTAGTGGAATCATATGTCAACTCTGTTTTTTCCGAGTTTATTGAATGTAACAAAATGTTGGATTCCTCTCAAAATGGCTTTAGAGCTCGTCACAGCACTGAGTCTCCTTTGCTGGCAGTAACAGAGGAACTCCGCATGAATCTCGATGAGGGAAACTCTGCGGCCTTAATTCTCCTGGACTTAAGTGCCGCTTTTGACAATGTTTCCCATGAAATACTGCTGAATTGGCCTCAGCAGATCAGGATTAGGGGGCTGGCATTGAAATGGTTTGGAGCCTTCCTGTCAGATAGATCATTCCAGGTCCTGGTACCACCCTATTATTCCAGAGATTATGCTCTGCAGCACGGGGTGCCACAGGGCTCTATTTTGAGCCCTATGCTGTTTAATGTCTATGTACAACCTTTAGCGATGGTAGCTAAAAGCAGAGGGCTATCATTGGTGTCATACGCTGATGACACTCAATTAGTGATTGCCTTTTCCAAGAATTGTAAAAGCAATCTTATTAAATTCAAAGAGTATTTGTTGGCAATTGTGGATTGGATGGCCCGGAACTGCTTGCAGCTAAACGCTAGTAAGTCAGAGATTCTAGTGGTAGGAAAGGACAGTGATCTGTGGTCAGAGCAGTGGTGGCCTGATAGGCTTAATCCTGCACCGGTACCTAAGGAGGCAGTAAAGAACCTGGGAGTGTGGATCGATAGTTGATTATGATTTGACACCTAATCTAAATCAGTCGCAGGGACCTGCTTTGGACTCCTGCGAGGACTAAAACCTCTACTGGGCTTCTTTGAGCCAAAAATTTGCCAAACCATTGTTCAGGCGACAAGTCTTTCCAGGCTGGATTATGGAAACATCCTATTCCTGGGAGGCAACAAATCTAGCGTGCAACTGCTTCAAAGAGTGCAAAATGCAGCCGCCCCCACTCTGCTGACGTTGCCAAAACGTCGTCCAGTGTCTAAATCTTTACGTAAGTTACACTGGTTGCCAGTAGAAGAAAGGATACGGTTTAAAACACTTTGTTTGGTCCATGAAATATTCACCCAACAAGCACCTCCAGTTCTGGCCGGCCTGCTAACGGCGTATTCACCAAGGCGCGTTTTGCTCTCAATGGATCAAAAGCTTGCTTGTGCCCCCCGCTTTTTAAGATCTACAGCGGGTGGAAGCTCGTTTAAAGTCCTGGCAGCTAGATTATGGAATTCGCTCCCAGTTTACATTAGAGGATTTCAGAATCATCTAATGTTTCGGAAGGCGATTAAGACCTGGCTCTTCCCGGCATAAGGCCTCCTCTAATTATGGCATTGAGTTATCAGTACTTGTATGCGCTGGGATGCCCCGTTGCTGGGGCAGCCAGGCGCAATATAAATCCTGAAATAATAATATTAATAATAATAATAATATTAGATCGACACCCACCTTGATGGACCCACTGGCTAGTCAGCCTCAGCAATTTGGAGGCTGACTAGCCTTCATGGACGTCTTTTGCCCAAATTATTGCAAGACTTCTGGCTCTGGTAAGATCTGGAATTCTTGGTGGGCATTTTGAAAGGCCAAGACTATTTATACCACACCCCTCAGGTTCTCGAGGCTTTGCATTGAGAATCTGAGTGAGTGTGGACCACCGCTGGGACCTTCATTGCTCAGAAAGGTCTTAAGGTGTCCGCCGAGAGGCTACATAGCAGCTAAGTGCCAGTGACATACTTTTCCTTATTGTTGGATGGTGCATGCTATCAGAAAGTAGCATTTAGAACTCCCATGCCCTGAGCCTATAGTGGACTGTATCCGAGTGAAATTTCTGTAGGAAACTACTGGACCGATAGTGGGTTTCACTCCCATTCTTTGGGTTTGCTGTGTACTAAGATACCTGTTGTTGGACCATAATACTATGTTGTTTTGTGTGTTTAATGCAAGGCTTGTGAACGTTTCATTACCTGGCCAGAAGTGTTAAGTCTGGAAAATGTGTGTAAACTTGTATAACAGTTTAATGTGTAACCAGATTTCCTTAAGAGACCAGTGCAACTTAGAACGTTCATGTGTTTTACGCAGATTGAGTGTGATGCTTGAACACCCTCCATAAATGTCTGCATTTGGTGACACCTTCTTTGATCATAGGTCTAGTGTTTGAAGCATATCTGAGTAGTCAAAGGTGCAACATCCTTATAAGGTGGTCGCCGGACCTGGCAGAGAATAGGCAACCTGTTCAAAGAGTCAACAGGAATGCATAGTGCAGGTGCACTCTGGGAAGTTGACCTTCTTAAAAACAACAGAGAATGTGAGCTGGAAGGTTTGATTTAGTTCAGAGAACCCTTGAATGATCTGTGTACTTCTCCTTCACAGGGAACAAACAGATAGAAATGAATTCTGTATCTTCAACTAAGAATCCGGGAGCAGATTTATCAATCTTTCACACAACGCAGCACAGCAAGCCAACTTGCTGCACTTTGTGAAAGAGCAGGGTAACGCTGTATTTAACATTATATGGCACATTGCTGTCCCACTTTTGTTTGCCTAGCACCATTGTAGGCACCCTTACATCATGTGCAAGGGTGTCTGCATTGTAAGCAGGATTGTTTTTGTGCAGAAAGGTGTCCCTTCCTGAGAGACATTTTCCTCTTTCTATGTGAAAATGCAGCAAATGAAGAAAGAGGAAAAAGTTTGGAGAAAGAAAGATATTTTTCCTTGTTATGCCTCACCCGTGATGCGTAGCATTTCCCAGGTATACCACTAATGGTGAATCTGGTAATACAAATAAATCCATTTGTGGATGTGCGGTAACACCTACGCCACACCCATGATACGCCATCCTGCCACAGAGTGACATTCAGCAGCTATTTGTGCTGCCTTGTATTACTCTAGATTTATCAAGCCATGCAGGACTGCTTGATAAATATTATGTAGGTTTTGCGTCCCGCTTGCACCCCCATGCACAGCATAAGGGCAACCTTGATAATTGTGGGCCTCAGTATCCAACCTCAGGTAGGATCCTCTGCTGCAGTGAGAACAGAACTCACACAAGACCTAACAAGCACCAAGTTAGTAACCAAAACCCTTCTTTTCCCACATGGATATGTGTACTCTTGTTTTTCTCTTTTTGTTTTTTTAGATTGTTATGTGGTCTTAATCCCCTTTCCCTGGGCTTACACTTTAGCCACAGTGCATACTCACTAACCTACAGCAGCTGTGTGTGCACGAGGGTCCATTCTGTCTTCACAGTCCAGGCCAACCTGAAGATCCAAAGGAAAAACTCTCTGCTGTTCTGACAATGTGCTGACTGAGTTGGTTGTAAACACTTTTTTCTAACAGTGTTTTGAGAAAGGTGCTTGACACTGGACAAAAATTATTATTATCTGTCAGGTGACTCTGTTTTATTTCAGGTGGGAGTCACTCTCTCAATCTTTAGACAGCCTGGGATTGTGACTTAGGTTAGTGATAAGTTTACACCCATCGCCCAAAGGGGGGAGAAAAGTTGACTAAACTCCATTAGGATAGCCTACGGGACAGGGTCTTTGAAATGTGAGGCTAGTTTCTGAGAGACTATGATCTTGTGGATCTCTTCTTCACTGAGGGTTTTGAAATTGCTCAAGGTGCCTGATTTGTGGTTGGATGGTTGAGATGTTGGTCCTTTGCACAGGTTGTAATTTCCTATAGGGAGAAGTGAGTGCCGATGTTCACCACCTGTAACCTTTCTCTATCCATAGCAATTGAGTTTTGGATCTTCCTTATTTTTCTCTCTGAAAGAGGTTGAGAAAAATTATCAGTTTCCTGTGGAGTTGCTGGTGATCATCGTTGAATTATTGTTGCAGAATTTTGAGGAGTTTACCTATTTAGTTTCTTGCATTATCAAGTTGTCATCCAAAGAATGTATGCATGGGCATTCCATATGATCTTTATGTAGGTATTTCTTCACTACCATACCCTCTTTATATTGATTGTTCAGAGTTTGCGACTCCATTATCTCATGGTGACTCCTCTTTTGTTTGTTTAGGTTTTGGTTGCACCAGGAATGGGATAATTTGTTTTGTGTCATTGTTTTTTGTAGTGCTGGTTAATTTGTGTACGTTCTGCAATTCAGATGGGGGGGTGAGGTTCCATAGGCATATAGATGAAAGAATCTCTCTGTTTATGATTCTGGGTTGATAGTGTTCATGCTCAGTGCTCCTTTCTTGGATATGATCAGTTTGAGCTCTGCCCCTTTAGTGCTTATAAAAATTGTGCAGCATTGTACAGGTTTTTTCGTTCAGTTAGAAAGTAGGCGAGGAAGTGGAGACCTGTGTTCCATTCTTAGCACAGTCCCGGGCACACATAGTGAGAGTAATTACTGGGATAATGTCAGTGCTCCTGTTTGTAAGAATATTTCAAAAAAGGGGGTGGTGATGGACAGAGTATCTGAGTTAATCAGAACCCTCCTACCCAGTCAACAGATCAGGGCTTGATCCATCACCGTTTTTTAGCTCACTGCACCATCCCAGTTCAGAACCTGGCTATATGCAAATTAGTCTGTCCCTGGCCCAGTGCATCATGGGAACAGGGCAGACCAAACTACCAAGCCAATTCTTCACTGGAAAGGAAACAAGCTTCCGGGGACCGGTTTCTGGCATTACAGCCGTCTTCGGCCCGGCTTGCTTGAATCCTGATGGTGCAGTGAGCAAGGGACTCATGTCTGAGCATACCCTTCCACACTCATGGTGGCCAAAAATATTTCAAAAAAGGGGGTGGTGATGGACAGAGTATCTGAGTTAATCAGAACACTCCTACCCAGTCAACAGATCAGGGCTTGATCCATCACCGTTTTTTAGCTCACTGCACCATCCCAGTTCAGAACCTGGCTATATGCAAATTAGTCTGTCCCTGGCCCAGTGCATCATGGGAACAGGGCAGACCAAACTACCAAGCCAATTCTTCACTGGAAAGGAAACAAGCTTCCGGGGACCAGTTTCTGGCATTACAGCCGTCTTCGGCCCGGCTTGCTTGAATCCTGATGGTGCAGTGAGCAAGGGACTCATGTCTGAGCATACCCTTCCACACTCATGGTGGCCAAAAATATTTCAAAAAAGGGGGTGGTGATGGACAGAGTATCTGGGTTAATCAGAACACTCCTACCCAGTCAACAGATCAGGGCTTGATCCATCACCGTTTTTTAGCTCACTGCACCATCCCAGTTCAGAACCTGGCTATATGCAAATTAGTCTGTCCCTGGCCCAGTGCATCATGGGAACAGGGCAGACCAAACTACCAAGCCAATTCTTCACTGGAAAGGAAACAAGCTTCCGGGGACCGGTTTCTGGCATTACAGCCGTCTTCGGCCCGGCTTGCTTGAATCCTGATGGTGCAGTGAGCAAGGGACTCATGTCTGAGCATACCCTTCCACACTCATGGTGGCCAAAAATATTTCAAAAAAGAGGGTGGTGATGGACAGAGTATCTGAGTTAATCAGAACACTCCTACCCAGTCAACAGATCAGGGCTTAATCCATCACCGTTTTTTAGCTCACTGCACCATCCCAGTTCAGAACCTGGCTATATGCAAATTAGTCTGTCCCTGGCCCAGTGCATCATGGGAACAGGGCAGACCAAACTACCAAGCCAATTCTTCACTGGAAAGGAAACAAGCTTCCGGGGACCGGTTTCTGGCATTACAGCCGTCTTCGGCCCGGCTTGCTTGAATCCTGATGGTGCAGTGAGCAAGGGACTCATGTCTGAGCATACCCTTCCACACTCATGGTGGCCAAAAATATTTCAAAAAAGGGGGTGGTGATGGACAGAGTATCTGGGTTAATCAGAACACTCCTACCCAGTCAACAGATCAGGGCTTGATCCATCACCGTTTTTTAGCTCACTGCACCATCCCAGTTCAGAACCTGGCTATATGCAAATTAGTCTGTCCCTGGCCCAGTGCATCATGGGAACAGGGCAGACCAAACTACCAAGCCAATTCTTCACTGGAAAGGAAACAAGCTTCCGGGGACCGGTTTCTGGCATTACAGCCGTCTTCGGCCCGGCTTGCTTGAATCCTGATGGTGCAGTGAGCAAGGGACTCATGTCTGAGCATACCCTTCCACACTCATGGTGGCCAAAAATATTTCAAAAAAGAGGGTGGTGATGGACAGAGTATCTGAGTTAATCAGAACACTCCTACCCAGTCAACAGATCAGGGCTTAATCCATCACCGTTTTTTAGCTCACTGCACCATCCCAGTTCAGAACCTGGCTATATGCAAATTAGTCTGTCCCTGGCCCAGTGCATCATGGGAACAGGGCAGACCAAACTACCAAGCCAATTCTTCACTGGAAAGGAAACAAGCTTCCGGGGACCGGTTTCTGGCATTACAGCCGTCTTCGGCCCGGCTTGCTTGAATCCTGATGGTGCAGTGAGCAAGGGACTCATGTCTGAGCATACCCTTCCACACTCATGGTGGCCAAAAATATTTCAAAAAAGGGGGTGGTGATGGACAGAGTATCTGAGTTAATCAGAACACTCCTACCCAGTAAACAGATCAGGGCTTGATCCATCACCGTTTTTTAGCTCACTGCACCATCCCAGTTCAGAACCTGGCTATATGCAAATTAGTCTGTCACTGTCCCAGTGCATCATGGGAACAGGGCAGACCAAACTACCAAGCCAATTCTTCACTGGAAAGGAAACAAGCTTCCGGGGACCAGTTTCTGGCATTACAGCCGTCTTCGGCCCGGCTTGCTTGAATCCTGATGGTGCAGTGAGCAAGGGACTCATGTCTGAGCATACCCTTCCACACTCATGGTGGCCAAAAATATTTCAAAAAAGGGGGTGGTGATGGACAGAGTATCTGAGTTAATCAGAACACTCCTACCCAGTCAACAGATCAGGGCTTGATTCATCACCGTTTTTTAGCTCACTGCACCATCCCAGTTCAGAACCTGGCTATTTGCAAATTAGTCTGTCCCTGGCCCAGTGCATCATGGGAACAGGGCAGACCAAACTACCAAGCCAATTCTTCACTGGAAAGGAAACAAGCTTCCGGGGACCGGTTTCTGGCCTTACAGCCGTCTTCGGCCCGGCTTGCTTGAATCCTGATGGTGCAGTGAGCAAGGGACTCATGTCTGAGCATACCCTTCCACACTCATGGTGGCCAAAAATATTTCAAAAAAGGGGGTGGTGATGGACAGAGTATCTGAGTTAATCAGAACACTCCTACCCAGTCAACAGATCAGGGCTTGATCTATCACCGTTTTTTAGCTCACTGCACCATCCCAGTTCAGAACCTGGCTATATGCAAATTAGTCTATCCCTGGCCCAGTGCATCATGGGAACAGGGCAGACCAAACTACCAAGCCAATTCTTCACTGGAAAGGAAACCAGCTTCCGGGGACCGGTTTCTGGCATTACAGCCGTCTTCGGCCCGGCTTGCTTGAATCCTGATGGTGCAGTGAGCAAGGGACTCATGTCTGAGCATACCCTTCCACACTCATGGTGGCCAAAAATATTTCAAAAAAGGGGGTGGTGATGGACAGAGTATCTGAGTTAATCAGAACACTCCTACCCAGTCAACAGATCAGGGCTTGATCCATCACCGTTTTTTAGCTCACTGCACCATCCCAGTTCAGAACCAGGCTATATGCAAATTAGTCTGTCCCTGGCCCAGTGCATCATGGGAACAGGGCAGACCAAACTACCAAGCCAATTCTTCACTGGAAAGGAAACAAGCTTCCGGGGACCGGTTTCTGGCATTACAGCCGTCTTCGGCCCGGCTTGCTTGAATCCTGATGGTGCAGTGAGCAAGGGACTCATGTCTGAGCATACCCTTCCACACTCATGGTGGCCAAAAATATTTCAAAAAAGGGGGTGGTGATGGACAGAGTATCTGAGTTAATCAGAACACTCCTACCCAGTCAACAGATCAGGGCTTGACCCATCACCGTTTTTTAGCTCACTGCACCATCCCAGTACAGAACCTGGCTATATGCAAATTAGTCTGTCCCTGGCCCAGTGCATCATGGGAACAGGGCAGACCAAACTACCAAGCCAATTCTTCACTGGAAAGGAAACAAGCTTCCGGGGACCGGTTTCTGGCATTACAGCCGTCTTCGGCCCGGCTTGCTTGAATCCTGATGGTGCAGTGAGCAAGGGACTCATGTCTGAGCATACCCTTCCACACTCATGGTGGCCAAAAATATTTCAAAAAAGGGGATGGTGATGGACAGAGTATCTGAGTTAATCAGAACACTCCTACCCAGTCAACAGATCAGGGCTTGATCCATCACCGTTTTTTAGCTCACTGCACAATCCCAGTTCAGACCCTGGCTATATGGAAATTAGTCTGTCCCTGGCCCAGTGCATCCTGGGAACAGGGCAGACCAAACTACCAAGCCAATTCTTCACTGGAAAGGAAACAAGCTTCCGGGGACCGGTTTCTGGCATTACAGCCATCTTCGGCCCGGCTTGCTTGAATCCTGATGGTGCAGTGAGCAAGGGACTCATGTCTGAGCATACCCTTCCACACTCATGGTGGCCAAAAATATTTCAAAAAAGGGGGTGGTGATGGACAGAGTATCTGAGTTAATCAGAACACTCCTACCCAGTCAACAGATCAGGGCTTGATCCATCACCGTTTTTTAGCTCACTGCACCATCCCAGTTCAGAACCTGGCTATTTGCAAATTAGTCTGTCCCTGGCCCAGTGCATCATGGGAACAGGGCAGACCAAACTACCAAGCCAATTCTTCACTGGAAAGGAAACAAGCTTCCGGGGACCGGTTTCTGGCATTACAGCCGTCTTCGGCCCGGCTTGCTTGAATCCTGATGGTGCAGTGAGCAAGGGACTCATGTCTGAGCATACCCTTCCACACTCATGGTGGCCAAAAATATTTCAAAAAAGGGGGTGGTGATGGACAGAGTATCTGAGTTAATCAGAACACTCCTACCCAGTCAACAGATCAGGGCTTGATCCATCACCGTTTTTTAGCTCACTGCACCATCCCAGTTCAGAACCTGGCTATTTGCAAATTAGTCTGTCCCTGGCCCAGTGCATCATGGGAACAGGGCAGACCAAACTACCAAGCCAATTCTTCACTGGAAAGGAAACAAGCTTCCGGGGACCGGTTTCTGGCATTACAGCCGTCTTCGGCCCGGCTTGCTTGAATCCTGATGGTGCAGTGAGCAAGGGACTCATGTCTGAGCATACCCTTCCACACTCATGGTGGCCAAAAATATTTCAAAAAAGGGGGTGGTGATGGACAGAGTATCTGAGTTAATCAGAACACTCCTACCCAGTCAACAGATCAGGGCTTGATCTATCACCGTTTTTTAGCTCACTGCACCATCCCAGTTCAGAACCTGGCTATATGCAAATTAGTCTATCCCTGGCCCAGTGCATCATGGGAACAGGGCAGACCAAACTACCAAGCCAATTCTTCACTGGAAAGGAAACCAGCTTCCGGGGACCGGTTTCTGGCATTACAGCCGTCTTCGGCCCGGCTTGCTTGAATCCTGATGGTGCAGTGAGCAAGGGACTCATGTCTGAGCATACCCTTCCACACTCATGGTGGCCAAAAATATTTCAAAAAAGGGGGTGGTGATGGACAGAGTATCTGAGTTAATCAGAACACTCCTACCCAGTCAACAGATCAGGGCTTGATCCATCACCGTTTTTTAGCTCACTGCACCATCCCAGTTCAGAACCAGGCTATATGCAAATTAGTCTGTCCCTGGCCCAGTGCATCATGGGAACAGGGCAGACCAAACTACCAAGCCAATTCTTCACTGGAAAGGAAACAAGCTTCCGGGGACCGGTTTCTGGCATTACAGCCGTCTTCGGCCCGGCTTGCTTGAATCCTGATGGTGCAGTGAGCAAGGGACTCATGTCTGAGCATACCCTTCCACACTCATGGTGGCCAAAAATATTTCAAAAAAGGGGGTGGTGATGGACAGAGTATCTGAGTTAATCAGAACACTCCTACCCAGTCAACAGATCAGGGCTTGATCCATCACCGTTTTTTAGCTCACTGCACCATCCCAGTTCAGAACCTGGCTATATGCAAATTAGTCTGTCCCTGGCCCAGTGCATCATGGGAACAGGGCAGACCAAACTACCAAGCCAATTCTTCACTGGAAAGGAAACAAGCTTCCGGGGACCGGTTTCTGGCATTACAGCCGTCTTCGGCCCGGCTTGCTTGAATCCTGATGGTGCAGTGAGCAAGGGACTCATGTCTGAGCATACCCTTCCACACTCATGGTGGCCAAAAATATTTCAAAAAAGGGGATGGTGATGGACAGAGTATCTGAGTTAATCAGAACACTCCTACCCAGTCAACAGATCAGGGCTTGATCCATCACCGTTTTTTAGCTCACTGCACCATCCCAGTTCAGACCCTGGCTATATGGAAATTAGTCTGTCCCTGGCCCAGTGCATCCTGGGAACAGGGCAGACCAAACTACCAAGCCAATTCTTCACTGGAAAGGAAACAAGCTTCCGGGGACCGGTTTCTGGCATTACAGCCATCTTCGGCCCGGCTTGCTTGAATCCTGATGGTGCAGTGAGCAAGGGACTCATGTCTGAGCATACCCTTCCACACTCATGGTGGCCAAAAATATTTCAAAAAAGGGGGTGGTGATGGACAGAGTATCTGAGTTAATCAGAACACTCCTACCCAGTCAACAGATCAGGGCTTGATCCATCACCGTTTTTTAGCTCACTGCACCATCCCAGTTCAGAACCTGGCTATATGCAAATTAGTCTGTCCCTGGCCCAGTGCATCATGGGAACAGGGCAGACCAAACTACCAAGCCAATTCTTCACTGGAAAGGAAACAAGCTTCCGGGGACCGGTTTCTGGCATTACAGCCGTCTTCGGCCCGGCTTGCTTGAATCCTGATGGTGCAGTGAGCAAGGGACTCATGTCTGAGCATACCCTTCCACACTCATGGTGGCCAAAAATATTTCAAAAAAGGGGGTGGTGATGGACAGAGTATCTGAGTTAATCAGAACACTCCTACCCAGTCAACAGATCAGGGCTTGATCCATCACCGTTTTTTAGCTCACTGCACCATCCCAGTTCAGAACCTGGCTATATGCAAATTAGTCTGTCCCTGGCCCAGTGCATCATGGGAACAGGGCAGACCAAACTACCAAGCCAATTCTTCACTGGAAAGGAAACAAGCTTCCGGGGACCGGTTTCTGGCATTACAGCCGTCTTCGGCCCAGCTTGCTTGAATCCTGATGGTGCAGTGAGCAAGGGACTCATGTCTGAGCATACCCTTCCACACAAATGGTGGCCAAAAATATTTCAAAAAAGGGGGTGGTGATGGACAGAGTATCTGAGTTAATCAGAACACTCCTACCCAGTCAACAGATCAGGGCTTGATCCATCACCGTTTTTTAGCTCACTGCACCATCCCAGTTCAGAACCTGGCTATATGCAAATTAGTCTGTCCCTGGCCCAGTGCATCATGGGAACAGGGCAGACCAAACTACCAAGCCAATTCTTCACTGGAAAGGAAACAAGCTTCCGGGGACCGGTTTCTGGCATTACAGCCGTCTTCGGCCCGGCCTGCTTGAATCCTGATGGTGCAGTGAGCAAGGGACTCATGTCTGAGCATACCCTTCCACACTCATGGTGGCCAAAAATATTTCAAAAAAGGGGGTGGTGATGGACAGAGTATCTGAGTTAATCAGAACACTCTTACCCAGTCAACAGATCAGGGCTTGATCCATCACCATTTTTTAGCTCACTGCACCATCCCAGTTCAGAACCTGGCTATATGCAAATTAGTCTGTCCCTGGCCCAGTGCGTCATGGGAACAGGGCAGACCAAACTACCAAGCCAATTCTTCACTGGAAAGGAAACAAGCTTCCGGGGACCGGTTTCTGGCATTACAGCCGTCTTCGGCCCGGCTTGCTTGAATCCTGATGGTGCAGTGAGCAAGGGACTCATGTCTGAGCATACCCTTCCACACTCATGGTGGCCAAAAATATTTCAAAAAAGGGGGTGGTGATGGACAGAGTATCTGAGTTAATCAGAACACTCCTACCCAGTCAACAGATCAGGGCTTGATCCATCACCGTTTTTTAGCTCACTGCACCATCCCAGTTCAGAACCTGGCTATATGCAAATTAGTCTGTCCCTGGCCCAGTGCATCATGGGAACAGGGCAGACCAAACTACCAAGCCAATTCTTCACTGGAAAGGAAACAAGCTTCCGGGGACCGGTTTCTGGCATTACAGCCGTCTTCGGCCCGGCTTGCTTGAATCCTGATGGTGCAGTGAGCAAGGGACTCATGTCTGAGCATACCCTTCCACACTCATGGTGGCCAAAAATATTTCAAAAAAGGGGGTGGTGATGGACAGAGTATCTGAGTTAATCAGAACACTCCTACCCAGTCAACAGATCAGGGCTTGATCCATCACCGTTTTTTAGCTCACTGCACCATCCCAGTTCAGAACCTGGCTATATGCAAATTAGTCTGTCCCTGGCCCAGTGCATCATGGGAACAGGGCAGACCAAACTACCAAGCCAATTCTTCACTGGAAAGGAAACAAGCTTCCGGGGACCGGTTTCTGGCATTACAGCCGTCTTCGGCCCGGCTTGCTTGAATCCTGATGGTGCAGTGAGCAAGGGACTCATGTCTGAGCATACCCTTCCACACTCATGGTGGCCAAAAATATTTCAAAAAAGGGGGTGGTGATGGACAGAGTATCTGAGTTAATCAGAACACTCCTACCCAGTCAACAGATCAGGGCTTGATCCATCACCGTTTTTTAGCTCACTGCACCATCCCAGTTCAGAACCTGGCTATATGCAAATTAGTCTGTCCCTGGCCCAGTGCATCATGGGAACAGGGCAGACCAAACTACCAAGCCAATTCTTCACTGGAAAGGAAACAAGCTTCCGGGGACCGGTTTCTGGCATTACAGCCGTCTTCGGCCCAGCTTGCTTGAATCCTGATGGTGCAGTGAGCAAGGGACTCATGTCTGAGCATACCCTTCCACACTCATGGTGGCCAAAAATATTTCAAAAAAGGGGGTGGTGATGGACAGAGTATCTGAGTTAATCAGAACACTCCTACCCAGTCAACAGATCAGGGCTTGATCCATCACCGTTTTTTAGCTCACTGCACCATCCCAGATCAGAACCTGGCTATATGCAAATTAGTCTGTCTCTGGCCCAGTGCATCATGGGAACAGGGCAGACCAAACTACCAAGCCAATTCTTCACTGGAAAGGAAACAAGCTTCCGGGGACCGGTTTCTGGCATTACAGCCTTAGCACAGTCCCGGGCACACATAGTGAGAGTAATTACTTGGATAATGTCAGTGCTCCTGTTTGTACGAAAGCAACGTTCTACACCATTGTTTGTTTCGAAAAAAGTTATTTTATAAGTCACAAGGGGCGAAAGAATGGCTCTTAAAAACCTCATGTCCAACAGAGACATAGTAATCAAGGAGGCTCACAAGGGCGGAAACGTAGTGGTTATGAATACATCAGAGATCCTGTCCCAACTAGAGGACACCTCTTGTTTCAAACAACTCACCTCCAACCTCACGGCCAAACTTGTCACCAAAATTAACAAAAACCTAGCAGAGTGGCACACACTTGGTCTAATCGACAACCAAGAACTACTATATCTCAAGGTACACAGACCAGGATTTCCCTGGCTCTACACTGTGCCTAAAATACACAAGACGGCACCCTTTCCACCAGGACGGCCCATAGTGTCAGGCATTGGCGGTCCGACAGAAAGACTAGCTCAATACGTGGACCTCTTCTTTGGTACACTAGTCAAAAACGTGTCCTTATACATACAGGTCACAAAGCACATTTTGAGCATCTTATCTGATGTTCAATAGCAACCAGGGATGATTGTAGCCACCCTGGATGTAGTGTCCTTATACACTACCATAGAACCAAAGTTGGGGCTAGAGGTGGTGACCACTCTTCTCCATAACAGACCAGCCAACTTATGGCAACACACACAAATGCTAGTAAGCATGATGGACATAATACTAAACAATAACTTCTTTCTATACAACAACATCTGGTATAAACAGAACAAAGGAGTGGCCATGGGCTCCAAATTCTCACACTCCTTTGCAAACCTATACATGGGTGTTTTGGAATCCAAATGGATTTGGAGCACAATGGGAGCACCATGGGTGAACTCCATAATATACTGGGGGCGCTATATAGACGATTGTCTTCTACTCTGGGCAGGGTCCCAACAAGAACTGAACAAATTCTGTGAACACCTCAATGCCAACGATATGAACATGAAGTTCACAAGCAACCGTAGCGCCTCGAGCATCAACTTCCTAGACATGGAGATTTACATAAAATGCGACACATTGCAAAGCCGCCTCCACAGAAAAGAGACTTCTTGCAACGCCATCCTAAACGCGGACAGCTCACACCCATCTCACCAAATTAAAGCCATTCCTTATGGGGAGTTTGTAAGGGCAAGGAGAAACTGCAGTGAGGAACAGAAATTTGACAAATGCTTGGCTAGCATGAAGAACAGATTTCGAGCTAGAGGCTACAGCCCAAAAAACATAAGCTGCGCAGAGAGGAGAATCAAGAACATAAGTAGGCAGGACACACTAAAAACCAGACAGAAAACCACCAATCAAGACCAACCGGTGAGACTAATCACTGATTTCAGCGACATGAACAGACACTGGGGGGTTTTGTTAGCAGACAGCACACTCAGTAACATCATACCTACCAGACCCCAAATAACATACAGAAGAGGCAGAACGCTTAAGAAAAGACTTAGCCCCAGTGTACCAAGTCCCAACACAAGCCCCTTGTGGCTCACATCCCACAATCTAGGCTTCTTCAAGTGTGGGTGCTGCGGAGTATACTGACTAGCCCAACATGGTGTCAAAAGCTTCATGGGGCCCACCAAACAACAATACTCAAATAAACACAAAATTCTCTGCAATACCAGATATGTGATTTATATTCTGGAATGCGCCTGCAAAAGCCGGTACATTGGAAGTACCATTAGACCACTGAACGAGCGTATTGGAGAACATGTTAAAGCGCTACAAAACCAGGATGCAAGATATCCCATGTCATTACATGGATCAACTTGCCCAAACCAAGGCCCAAGAAAACGGATATCATTTTTTGGATTCGACGTAGCAGCCATCAGTGCAAGGGGAGGCAACAGAGAACTGAGCTCAGACGCATGTGCTTACGAACGGCCCGAAACGGGCTCAACACAGACAAGAACTACATTATTTCTTAGGCAAATGATCAAAAAAAGTAGAACTCTTTTACAGAACTCTTTTGTCACAACTCCAATGCCATCACATGTGTCCTCAAACTAGCCAAAATCTAACGATAAGAAGACATGAACCAATATGCATAACCATTCTAATGTGATTCAGATCTCATTGCATGTCTCCACCAGTGTGCTTGACTCATCCACACTTACCTGTTATGCACAAATGTCTAACTGTGTTTTTATACTGTCACCCACATTAACCTTAATTCTTCTTTTCCCTGGTTCCAAAACACAGTAACCAGACGCCACCCTCCCACCCTCCCTGCCTTCTCCCTGCCATCTCTTAGAAATACATAGGCTCGATCTCTTCTCAATCGCCCTGATTGTTATCAATACTCTCCCAATGTATCTAATGACTTTCACTCCCACACCTGGGATCCGCCACTCCTTGGCCCCATGTCACCCCTAGCATCCTCTACCTTACAGTCCACCCTGCCTTCCCACGGTGTCCTAGTGACATCTCCATTGGGGGGCTCACGTATTGTGCATCTTCCCACTGCTCTGAATATGGCATGCCTGTCCTTCCCCCGCAGCTTTCATTCCAGTACCCATTTTTCATTTGGCTACACGATAAGAACCCTTAGCCTTCGTAAGAGCACCCACTGCCGTTCAGGATCACCATTTATTAGTACCTTAAGTGCGTTCCTCACCAACACCTTTGTCATTACTTAAGAGTATTGGGCCACTGGTCCAGACATTCAGAATTTTAATTACCCACACATGCGGACTACAACATACGCTCTCAACATGGCGGCTCACCGCCGAGTAAGTACACTGTCTAGTTGACCGTCAGCCTTCCTATTGATAAAGCACGTAATTTCCGGTCCTCAGTCACAGCCCGGACCTCGAGATCCAGTGTAGATGCACCGCACCTCTCTCGCTTCCTCAGGTAAGCTGCCACCCGCAGCAATCAAGCGTACAATTTACTCACACAGCCTCTTGTTATCCTTTATTGCAAATGGAGTCACAGCCCATGTCCTCTCCCTAATAGGCGTACCGGCCCTGCCACCAGTCCCTACGCAGGACGCAGCGAGCAGTCTTTCTACCCGGGTAAGTCTCTGTCCTTTTTCTTGTTCCAATCACTCTCGCCCTCTGCTTAATGGCCCATTTCTAAGCCAGTGTACTTGTTCCTTCCAGCTTTACAATCCTCTCTAATTCCAGCATCTAGTACCTCGCTCATACAGACACTGGACTCCTACCCACACAAGCCCAGGGTAAGTCCACGAGTTTCCCTGGGCACGTTCTCCTAACTTCTATCTTGCAGCATTACTGGCCCCCCCATCTGCCATGACCTACCCGTCCAGGCTTCCTAGTCCAACTCCTCTGCCCTCAGGATCACATCCCGGTAAGGAGCAGCATATACCTACCTTCTATGCCATACATGGACGTCCACTCTTTCTAGGTTTTCCCTTTCCTCCCTTAGGGGCATCTGTGAGTGTCCACGCTTGTTCCTTACCCTGGACCAGCAACCATTTACCATCCCTCATCTACAAGCTTCATCTAAGCTAGACATCTAGCTCACCGCTTACCCCAGGCAGGGTTGGAATTATCGCTAGTGTCCTGGTGAGCATGTACTCCTTCTCTTCCCCCTATATTCCCTCTACGTGGTACTCGCCCCATGCGTAATTTCCTCGTGGTCTTACCCACCACTTTGTATCTCTTCCACCCATAGGGGCCAGTTTACCTTCCTCTTCTGACCCGGAACAGGTAACCACTTCTTACCTCACTTTGCACCAGGCAAGCCTAGTGCCTTATCCCAGCTCTTCTGTCCACACCCCTTTCTCTCCACCTTTCTCTCCCTCCCCATACACCTCTCATGGATACCAACCTAGATTCTCCTCCCACACAGCTTCCTTCATCCCCAGCCACCGCCTCCACCCACGGCCCCAGACAACTATCTTCCGGATACACTGACCTAACCCTATCGGTCCATTCCCCAATCCCCCAGAGATTGTTCCACTCTCAGACGCTTCTCCCTTTGCATTGTTTCGCCCACCATGACCTTATTGCTATGCTCCTCTTTCTCTTATCATAGTACCTCTGAACCTGAACATGTTACCTCTCTAGTACAGGTCATTCCTATTTCCAATCACGTCCCAACTATCGCCACAGTACTATCACAGGTCAATCACCTTAGTCCCACGTGCCTTCAAGATACCACATCTCACCACCAATGTCACTCGCACATATCTCCAATGTCATTCCACTGGATTCTTTGTATTTTCCCGTGCTTTCTCCATGGGGCCCTCCCATGACAGTGGCATGCACTACAGTCACTGTTTATTTTGCGTTTTCCCGCGCAGTGAGATTCATGACAGCCGCACGCTCACCATTCTCACTGTCCATCTAGTGCTCTGTCTCCCAGATTTCTGTAGGTACACCTCTGTTGAATCTCCTCCCTTCCTATCGATGTCACCCAGTTCAGAAAACAATTGTGTCACTTTTAGTTTCCCGTGTGTCTCTTACCCTATGTTTTGTGTCTCCCCTCAGCCCGGAAGAGTCACAGGATCATCCCTTGTGATAAAACACGTGTTGGCTGGTTGTTTTGTCCAATACAGTCGATGCCTTGTGGCTTATAAAATTTATTTTGAAACAAACACTGGTGTAAACCGTTGCTTTCTTACAAACAGGAACACTGACATTAGTCCAGTAATTACCCTCACTATGTGTGCCCGGGGCTGTGCTCAGCTTCTAGTGTGGATCCCTTGGCTCACACAAATCTGGGGGTTATCGAGTTAATCCCCCAACCTGGTAGCACCGTACTTTCTAAAAAACCTAGAGAACATCACGCAGACAAGCTCGACCACCACCACTTCCTGTCCTCACTGAAAACCCCATCGCTAGCTCTCACCTGTGCTCCTTTCTTATTGTTCCAGTGCATGTTGAAATCAGAAGAAAGATAGTGTTTGATTGTAACATGGTGTGTACTGTAATTGTTTCCATTAATTGTTTGAAGAACAACTGATTGCCTCCTCGATGGTTGTATTAAAGGAGCAATTTAGCTAGGGATCTGCTTGCTCAGAGGATTTCTATTCTCATATTTTCACAGGAGGATAGAATGTCCACTGGGAAAGGGTTAATGTACAGGGAGTTTTTGTAAATGACTTTACTAGTGTTACTAGAATATTTTAAATCTCTGCCTCAACTTCATATGTAAATGTATTCCTCTTTCACCCACTCTTACTTAGAGGCAGGGCTCTATCAAATGCTTCTCTTTGCAAAACCTCTAGGCCCCTTTTGTAGTCTATGAATGGATGCCTCCTGTTTGATCTCTGAAGTCTGAGGTCATTGGGCCACTGTTTCTTAATACTTTGAACACAATTTCTGTTTTATATCTTGCGACTTTCTTTAAGCCTAGTGATAGCATAGTTCTTATTGTCAGTCTTGAAATCACGAACCACAGGTAAAGCCCCTGGCCTCTCTTCTCTTTCTATAATTCATGGCTTTTCTGAGGTACTTAAGAGTCTTTAAGTAAGCAAGGGTTGGTTGGGCCCCATTATGTAGGAGAATGATTCTGTTTTTTTGAAACGCTAGCGAGGACTCATTATTTGCCTCTCTTCCTAGATCTTCACCAGCACGTTTCTAACATATTGATCTTTGTCAATCCACTTTGTGCCTCCTAGATAATGTTTTAGCAGACAAAGGAATAGAGGCAAAATAGGGAGAGTAGAGAGGAAAGGAGGAGTAAGAGAAAAGGACAGATGTATCAATATATCATTAGCAATCGGCTTACAGAAACATGAGTCGCAGTATAGGAGACATTAAGTATACAGTAAAGTATTTAAACATGGAATATACAATAAAGTATGTAAACATGGAATCTGAGGGGTCAAACAGAGATATTAATGTACATAAAGACATCCAATCTGTCGAAGTTTGTATCATGGAGGTTCAAATCATGGAGGTTCAAAGTGGAAGGATGACGCATCTAAGGAGGACCACAATTTCCTGTTAGAAGGCTTCCCTGTGGCTGACTGCAGTGCTGGATTGTCCGCCCCTCTCAAAAAGGAGAGCCATTCCAACCATATTTTAAAGTTGACCCCCTCAAAGTTTTTCCAATTACAGAGAATAACCTTACACGCCAATGTCAACATGATATCTAGTAGTTGTCGGTCATGTATGTCAGGTAATTGTGCTTCTAAAGGGCCCAAAATGATGTATAAAAAGTCCTGAACGGGTGTGATTCCAAACACTTGTTGAATATAGGCAAAGATTTTTCTCCAAAATATACTTAACAGGGGACAGTCAAAAAGCATGTGCGCCAGGTATCCAGGTGCTGCCTGGCAGTTCCAACAATTGGGCGTATCCTTTAGATTACATTTGAACAGCTTCTGAGGGGTCCAGAACACTCTGTTCAGCAACATGTATTTCGTTTGACAGAGAATTGGGGAGACCTTATTCGATAATGCAGTGTTGTGTATTACCTCCCAATCTATTGATATCCCTGTCGAGTTAGGTTCCGACTCCCACTTGCTTTCCGTTAACTTATGTGGTTTCTTGGGCAGGGGGAGGAGCAATTTATATATTCTGGAGACAAAATGGTCAGCATGGTAGAGTAGCCGGAGACGTGTCAAGAGCCATGGTAAATCTGTAGTGAGGGCACGTTTAGAGATAACGGCTTTCAGTTTCAAGAATTGATAGAATTCTATGGGTGGCAAATTAAATTTCTCTTGCAGTGTCGAAAAAGGAATGGGCATACCGTTTTCATAAAGGTCACTTACCATATAGTTACCAGGTTCAGCCCACAGCTCCCAATAAAGGGTTTTCCCCTCTATCCGAAACATAGGATTATGCCATAGCGAGACTAGGGTAGATTTCTTAATCACTGCATCAGTTTTATGGGACTGGTCAAGCCTGAGGAGGGCCCTTCTGGTATTTAGTAGGATATATTTGGAGTGAGGTACATGGGTCACCATGCTGAGGAGAGACGAGAGGGGAGCATGCGCCAGCAATGATCGCTCAATAGATAGCCATACTGGAGTGTAGGATGTAGGGTCAACTAGCCATAGAGCCCCCTGCTTACAAAGGAAAGCCGTCTGGTAGTTCCGGAACGAGGGAAGGCCCAGGCCGCCCTTTTCTTTTGCCAGTTGCAACTTTTTCAATGATATCCTGGCTTTTTTCCCTCGCCACAGGAACTCCCCAAACAACCTGTCCACTTTTTTGATGAACTCGTCCGTGAAAGTCATTGGGAGCATGCAAGACAGGTAGTTAACCAGAGGTGTGCACATCATTTTAAGGGTCTCAGCCCTACCCCACCAGGACAAAAACTTGGGTGACCAGCTATCTAATAACGCAGAGATCTTTTTTAATGTTAGGTCCTCATTCACCTTCAGGGTTGTTATTAAGTCCTTCTCAAAATCTAAGCCCAGGTATTTAAAAGCTTTTGGCTGCCAGGTGAGGCCAGATGAGCCAAGTATTTCTTTACCCCCGATGTTATTCAACAGCTTTACTGCTGTTTTATCCTTATTCCGCTTGTACCCTGAAACTTTGGAATACCCGGCAATCGTGTCCATTAAAGCCGGGATAGCTTCATCAGCTCTCTCCGTCAAAATGAGCACATCATCGGCGTATGCAGTTAATTTCACAGTACAGTCATCAAATGGAACACCTGCAATGGCCTCATTATTCCGGATATGGTATAGAAAAGGTTCTATCGCTAGTAAAAACAGAGATGGTGATAATGGGCATCCTTGCCTTGTTCCCTGTTTCAGGCAGAAGAATGAGGAAAAGGATCCTCCCGCTCTAACCCTAGCTGTAGGACCGGCATACAAAGCCATTACAAGTTTAGTGAATGTCGCCCCTAGATTAAATTTGTGTAGTACCGCCTCAAGGAAGGTCCAATCGACCTTGTCGAAGGCTTTTTCAGCGTCTAATGTGACCGCTACTGTGGGGGTATTTAAAGGTTTCGCTTTTTCTAAGGCATGGGCTAAGACTCTGGTGTTATCGCTGGACAGTCTGTGTTTTAAGAAGCCCACCTGAGATGGGTGCACAAGGGTAGGGAGAACTTTTTGTAATCGGGCTGATAAAATCATGGCTAGCAACTTACAATCTAGATTAATCAGGGAAATTGGTCTAAAACTTTTTGGTAACGATGGGTCTTTGCCATCCTTTGGCAGAACTGCGATAGTCGCCTCCGCCAGTGTGCCCCGTACTTCACAAGACTCCGTGAACTCGTGGAAAAGGAGTAGCAGAGGTTCAAGTAGATCATTTGCAAAACTTTTGTAAAACTTAGCCGTAAAACCATCAGGGCCAGGTGCCTTCCCACATTTCAACCCTCTGGTTGCTTTCTCCACCTCACTAATCGAGATCGGTTCATTAAGGCTGTGCTGTTCTTCCGGCCTCAGCTTTGGCAGATCGCACTCCTGTTAGTACCCTTGAATTTTATCCTCATCAACCAATTCGTTTTTAGCATACAGGTCCTCATAAAAGTCTTTAAAGACCTCAGTTATTTTTTGGGGATCAGAGTGGCTGACTCCCGTAGAATCCTTTATGACATTAATAGAATTTTTCTGCACTTTGAATTTTAGGTTTGCAGCCAGGCTTTTACCAGCCTTGTTAGATTCGCAGAGCTTAAATTTCCGCCTTCTGTCTAGCCATACTCCCGCCCTTTAGCTCACCAGCTTGTTATATTCGTATTTTCTATTAGTCATGGTATTAAGTGTCTCCCGATCCCTTGTCAATTGGTGCCTGTTTTCTAGATTAGCTATCTCTGCCTCCAACGCTTCTAATTTTGCATTGCAATCTCTGTTCATCGCCGAACGGATTTTGATGCACACCCCCCTTAAGGTGCTTTTCAAAGCCTTCCAGCGCACAAGATCTGAGGTGTCCCCTCTCCTGTTTATATCCAAATATGACCGGATGGCTGCTTGAATGGCAGACTTATTTTGTTCTTTGTGTAGGATCTCCTCATTTAGTCTCCATGACGTCTGTTTAGGGGAGGGTTTAATGTTGCTGATGGAAAGGGAAATGCATGAATGGTCCGATAGTACTCTTGGTTCTATCGATGTATCTTCTATTCTTGCAACTCCATTTTGTGTAATGAGGATATAGTCGATGCAGGAGTACGAATCGTGAGGGGAAGAGTAAAATGTGTAGTCCCTGTCAGTAGGGTTTTCTATTCTCCACGTATCAACCAAGTTAAAGCGTTGACACAATTTAATGAAAGCGTTATGTGATTTGTTCGGTTTAAATACACATTTCGAATCTCTGTCTAGGGCAGGATCAAATGGAAGGTTAAAGTCACCCCCTAGTATATGTACTGCCGTATCAGGTATCGTTGCAATCTGTTTGACTAAGTCTTGCCAGAAGGTTAGATCATTAGTGTTAGGTGCGTAAATATTCGTGACAAAAAATTCTGTGTTGTCTCTGGCGAGCTTTACTGTGACCCAGCGACCCTTTTCGTCTGATGACGATGACAATAGTTCTATCTTGGATCTTTTCGACAATAATAACAGTACCCCATTCTTTTTGCCAAGTGCACTTGACCCCACAACCTCCGAATAAAACTTATTACGCAGAGTATAGAACTGTTTTGTGTCTAGTTTGGTCTCCTGTAGCAGAACAATGTCTCCTCTCTGCCTACGTAAATAGTCCAATATCTTCTGTTTTTTTATGGGCTGGTTCAGACCTTTAACATTCATAGACAGAATTTTTAGCTGGTCAAGTGAGGTCGTTCCAAGCGGAGTGTTGAGTGTAGACTGTAACATTTATATTATCACATGTATCATGAATGCATTATGAATCCCAAGGAGTAGTGTGCCACACGGCCACTTATGTGAGGAGTACCCTGCTGTAACAAAAATGTGGCTAAATTGACAGAAACCATAAGCCAACGCTGGTACATGAATGATCCAAGTATGGGCATATCGATACAGAATGTAGATGATACAACTTGTCCCGTCAAGAGGAAAGGAATAGATTAGAAGAGATGAGGAAAGCAAAGAAAAAAGAGGAATTAAAAGCAAAAATGAAAACCATAACATACAACACACACCCCCCTTCCCCCCCATCCCCCACCCCACCCACCCAAACTGCAGTGCAGAAGCATGGCGACGTGAGGAAAACCGCAGTAACCCTCCCGTCCATACCAATCTTGCATAAACATTGGAACAACTATGCGTAAAGCATATAACCATATATGTAAGCAATGAGAACATTGAAATGGTGTGGTTTAACCAATAAAGTACAATCTTGATAACCTGATGTAATCTGAAACACTTCTATGAGATCATAGCAGTAGAACGGCAATTAGAAGCAATATGAAGTACACTGAGGGCCCTTGTAAGATATTATAGCATCATATCCATCGTCAAGGGCACCCATAAGAGCTAGTAGACTCTAGGCCTATTCAATATTGATAAGTAGCAAAAACAAGAGCGGCAAACTACCAACGAGCGTTCCCTTAGTCAAAGAATCTCAGCAGGGCCGTGATGAGACCTAATCAGCACCGAAGTAACATGCCGGTGCGTTGAAATATGGACATATTTGGGTCATTCCGAATTACACCTCTTCGGGACTAGTGACAGTATAAACCAAGCAGGGCAAATCAAGACAAGTCAAAAAGGTTAGATCAGCAACAGCAGATCGATAACAGTTCGATAACAAGAAGTGATGAGCAAAGAGATTGCCAGAACATTGATTCAAACCCATACATCATAGTACAACTCACGGCATCACTTCCAGTGTCAGAAGGCGACTGCGAGCATGGAGTCTGATCAAGAAGTGATAAGCCTACCAGGCCTGCGATCCTACCGGGATAGAGATAATCAATTGTCAACAGCAACTCCCTGAGATGTTGATTTGTATCCTGAAGCCGAGGCCGCCATATTTTCTGGATTGTTGGTTTCCATGTCGCGTTCCATGTCGCGTACTTCAAATTCCTCGTGCATGCGCTTGAGTTTCATAGGATCTGTGAAATAGTGAGGCGATCCACGTATTGTTACTCTGTATTTTGCCGGGCCCACGAAGCCAAATTGATATCCCCTCAATTTTAGTTGTGGTCGCAGGGCTAAGAAGGCCTTCCTGATTTCTACAGTCTCCTTACTATAGTCTTGGGAGATATAGATCTTTGCGTCCCTCCACAGGATATGATTGTGCTTCCTAACAAAGGCGAGTATTTGCTCCACATGTTGATAGCGCAACGGCTTACAGACAATGGGCCTAGGACCTTTTTGCGTCTTGGTGATTCTTCCGGGTACTCTGTGCGCTCTGTCAAACTCTAGAGGATTAGCAAAAGTCAAATTCGTGGCCTGAGCAAACCATGATTCCAAAAACTGGATGCACGACCCTTCAGAATCTTCGGACCCCTCCGGGACCCCAAAAATGCGTAGGTTCCCTCTTCTGTTTCTATCCTCCACTCAGCTAGCCTTCTAGTAGTTTGGTCGGATGAGATGTGTAGGTGTTTCAGGGCTGCACAATTTTTAGCCTCGATGTCTTCCAAACGACTTATCCTGGATTCCGTTTCTGTCAAACGCGCGTTAGTATCCCTAATATCTTGACGGATTGCCACCACTTCCTCCTTGGTGACCTTAGCCAAATCTTTCACTTCATCCAACCTATGTAGGATCATATCAAGTGCCTCAGTGGAGACTTTCTTTGGCTTGTTCGGCGATCCCGGGTTCGAGTGGTCGGATTTGAGTCTTTTCAGGGTGCCTTGATCCTTGGTATCCATTGTGTTACTCTGGAGCCTTGAGTGGTGTCTCGGAGACCTTCCCACCGCAAACGTGTAGAGCAGACTTTACAATGATCAATATAACTAACACAGACGCAGTCTCGCTGATGTAAGTAGAAGAGTGAAGGTAAGTCGGTAGGGCAAATAGGCCGGCCAGCCCTCGGTATACCAAGCAGTTATGGTGTGTCACCAGGAGGGTCTTGAAGTGCAAGGCGTCATATAGACTCACTCAGGGGTTGCACGTGGCATCATGGGAGAAGTCACCATTTACTGAGGGCAGGCATGACATTCCTATGGCATTCATATGGCCCCAGTGCATTAAACCCTTGTTGCCAGATCATGAGTATGTGCCCCTTAATTTCACAGAAGCCATCAGTACTGCCAATACTGTTTTCCAGACTGTCCTCGGGGAGATCATCATTAATAGGAGTCATTCGCCATCGTTTTTACACAACTACAAAGTGGCGGCCGCCATCTTGGTAAAGGCGTCGGAAGCCCTGGGCCCCCACATGGCCGGTCGGATATTACTCACGCGTCCGTTCCCAGGGTCGGGCACTCATTCGTCTTCTAGGACATCCCCTCCTCACCTTGTGCCAGACACCCCTCGTGTTTGCAGTGGGCAATATCCCGGCGGCGATCTCTCAGCGCCTCCACGTTGTTCCTTCGTCAGTGGTGCGGCAGGGGACGTCCGGAGTCCCGTTCGGTGTATCTTCAGCTCTGATGCAGCCCCAGTCTGGAGAATTAGTTCACTGCATTCCCAGCGTATTCCGGTCAGTGGATCTGCGGTCACATCGTTGTTTTAGGCGTGCTAAAACGTTCCAATCGTCGATATGAACGGTCGTGACGGGAGGAGAGACGCTCTACACCGCCATCTTCCTCGGCGTCCAAGCCACGCCCCCCATGTTTTAGCAGACTAATGCTAATTTTCTTGTGTTTAAGTCAGAGCAAATAGGCCTCAAAACCTTTGGTCTGGTAGCGCTGACTGCTAAAAAACATTGTTTATAAAAGTTGATCTGCATTCATGATGTCTTCTGATTTCTGTGTTTTTCCTCTTTCATAAAATATAAAAAATGTGATATGTTCTGTGGTGTTGTTTATTTCCACTATATCAAAAAATTTACTTCAAAGAAAGCTTCATGGAAACGTTCATGTAATGTTGCAAATGTTCAAGGGTGATGGTCCCTCCTGGTTCAACTGTGCTCCTCCTATTCTATATGTATTAGTGTATTGTTTAGTAGTGTAATGTAGTTTCCCCTTGTATGTAGGTTAAGCATTATTTTTCGAGAGGTTATTAAAGTAGCCTGTTTTATGTAATGCAGTTGCTGAAATGATGAATTGCTTGTGTTATGTAACTGTATTACTTTAGTCCATGTTATCACCTTACGTTGTGTTGAGGTCATGATTCTCTACTCCTATAAGCCTATGAAAAGTGCCTTATTTGGGAATGTGCCAGAGCCTTTTCCTTATTCTTACTGAACAGTCTCGATAATGAATTGTGGTATGTCTTTGTACTTAGTATATTTTCAGAGTTTTTTGCCAGTTCTTTAGAGGCAGACGTTGTGTTGGTCCTCTTGTTGATCCTATATTTGGTCATTTTTTGGACTTATGATATGTATTGATGCTGATTTGAATTGACTAACCAATATCCTATTTCCTTTCTGTAATGATTCTTAATTTTTAAATACACTTTCATGGTTTGGACTTTAAATCTTGTCTTATATAGGTTTCTTTTAGTTATCTGGGGCCCTCATCCTTTGGTACTTATCTGGTTCTGATTCTTCTAATCGGCCCCATAAAGTAGAAAGCACCAGCAATACTCACGTATTCACCTTCGTTTAGGTGAATCTTCTATGCAAACATGAATTGTAGGATTTCCTGGGAAGCTGAGCCTTCCGTCTCTTAAAAATTACTGACTTTTATTCTAATTGCACATTTTTGATGTTTGTTTCAACTGAAGTAAGGCAATGAGTCCGTCAAACTCATGTGATGCTGTCTGCAAAATGATCATTATATATTTTCTCCACCGTTGATTGCTGCAGACGAGTAAACGGTTCTAGGGCCAGTTTCAGGAGGAGTTTAAAAATATGTCCTGAGCTTCTGCAAAGCGGTCGCTCCCCTCGCTGCTCGCTGCACATTAACCTGGTATCGTTGCGATCGGATTTCCACGCTCTGCACGCATTGCTCGCACTGCTAGAAGCTGCTAGTCATCGTAGCGCTTATTGCCAGACTCGCTCGCACTGCAGATTCATAAGTCATTGTAGCGCTGTACTATTCAGACCGTGCATTGATATTTACTGTACCATTATTATTGACTGTGTCACCCGCTTTGCCTGCTTTATTAATTGTTGCCTGACTGTGCTGACCAGTTTCTTAGCGCTTCATTAAGGTCGTGCTCCAATCTCGTCCTGTGTCGCTGTTGGCTTGCTGCCATTTTGTTGTTTGTTGTTCTGCCTCCCGGCCCGGCTCTCCGCCCCACGCCCGCCTCCCAGCTGCTCCTCCCTCCCACAGAGAGTGAAGCCCTACCCGTCCGGCAATAGCGCTGTGACAGTCCTGAGCTTCTGCGAAGCGGTCGCTCCCTTCGCTGCTCCCTGCACATTAACCTGGTATCGTTGTGATCGGATTTCCACGCTCTGCACGCACTGCTCGCACTGCTAGAAGCTGCTAGTCATCGTAGCGCTTATTGCCAGACTCGCTCGCACTGCAGATTCATAAGTCATTGTAGCACTGTACTATTCAGACCGTGCATTGATATTTACTGTACCATTATTATTGACTGTGTCACCCGCTTTGCCTGCTTTATTAATTGTTGTCTGACTGTGCTGACCAGTTTCTTAGCGCTTCATTAAGGTCGTGCCCCAATCTCGTCCTGTGTCGCTGTTGGCTTGCTGCCATTTTGTTGTTTGTTGTTCTGCCTCCCGGCCCGGCTCTCTGCCCCGCGCCCGCCTCCCAGCTGCTCCTCCCTCCCACAGAGAGTGAAGCCCTACCCGTCCGGCAATAGCGCTGTGACCGTCCTGAGCTTCTGCGAAGCGGTCGCTCCCCTCGCTGCTCCCTGCACATTAACCTGGTATCGTTGCGATCGGATTTCCACGCTCTGCACGCATTGCTCGCACTGCTAGAAGCTGCTAGTCATCGTAGCGCTTATTGCCAGACTCGCTCGCACTGCAGATTCATAAGTCATTGTAGCGCTGTACTATTCAGACCGTGCATTGATATTTACTGTACCATTATTATTGACTGTGTCACCCGCTTTGCCTGCTTTACTAATTGTTGCCTGACTGTGCTGACCAGTTTCTTAGCGCTTCATTAAGGTCATGCCCCAATCTCGTCCTGTGTCGCTGTTGGCTTGCTGCCATTTTGTTGTTTGTTGTTCTGCCTCCCGGCCCGGCTCTCTGCCCCGCGCCCGCCTCCCAGCTGCTCCTCCCTCGCCCCACCCCCCTCCACTATCCACTTATGACAGATGCTTTAGCGTGCAGCGTTCACGCGCAGCGGACGCGCCCCATGCGCGCCTAAGGTGCACCAAAGGTAAGCCCGTCTACGCCCGTCCGCGCCTGGACCGCGCCCAGCGCCAGACCCCCTGGCCCCCGCAAAATCCACTCCGTCCGCATAACGTACGACGCCACAACCCTTTCAGCCCTTAACCCCGGCCGACTACCAAACGGCCACCAAGCCGCCCCAGGCCACACCCATGGACCCTTCACCTGCCACTCCTGCAAGTTCAACTGCATCAGGACCCACACCAAATCCACAAACTCCAAACAGAGCTCCGACTCTAACCACCTAAAGTGCATCCTACTCAACACCCGCTAGGTCCACAGACACGCCATAGAACTTTGGAACCTACTCAACACCTCATCGCCGGACGTCGCCTTTCTTACAGAAACCTGGATGAACGCCTCATCAGCGCCCGACATCGCCATAGCCATCCCGGACGGCTACAAAATCATCAGAAAGGACCGCATCAAACAAACAGGAGGAGGAATCGCCATCGTTCATAAGAACACCATCCGCATCACGACCAGTTCTGATGACTACCTCACAACCGCCGAACACCTTCACTTCCAGATTCACACCGACCCTAAGACCACACTCAGAGGCACCCTCATCTATAGACCACCCGGACCCCGCACACAATTCAGCGAAGATATCACAGACTTCATCAGCCCTCACGCCCTCCCCTCCGAGAACTACATTCTACTGGGAGACCTCAACTTCCACCTGGAAAATAACAACCACAACAACACCACCACCCTTTTGGACAACCTCGCCAATCTCGGGCTCAAACAACTTGTTGATACCCCCACCCACTGTGCCGGACACACGCTCAACCCAATATTCACCTCCAGCAAGCACATCTCCTTTAATCACACCACAGCTCTCCATTGGACGGACCACAGCTGCGTACACTTCAACTACAAAAAGACCACGACCCACAACCACCCACAACCAATTCCCCGAAGAAACTGGAATAAAATTACCACCGACCAGCTCATCTCATCGCTTCACCAAAACCCTCCTGCCAAATCATCCGACCCAAACCAAGCTGCCACCAACCTCACACAATGGATCACCCACAGCACTGACGAATTAGCACCCTTGAAAAACCATCAAATCAAGCAAGGTAGCAAAAAAGCCCCCTGGTTCAATGATGACCTTAAGAAATCCAAGAAGACCTGTCGCACCCTCGAGAAAGCCTGGCGAAAAAATCCTACCACTGACAACCTGGCCACCTTCAAGAACGCCACCCGCAAACACCACCAACTGATCCGATCCACCAAGAAATCAGCATTCAAGGATCGACTCGACAACAACGCACACAACAGCAAAGAACTATTCAACATCGTCAAAGAGTTTACCAACCCCACCGCCGGCACCAACGACATCACTCCCTTCCAAGACCTCTGCGACTCTCTAGCCTCGTTCTTCCATAACAAAATCACTGACATTCATAACAGCTTTGGAGACCAGCCCACCCCATCTACCTCCGAACTAAAACCTCCCTCCAACAACCTTTGCGCCTGGAACCCAATCACCACTGAAGACACCATCCGACTAATGAACACCATCCACTCAGGATCACCAACCGACCCTTGTCCCCACCACATTTTCAACAAAGCAGACTCCAATATCGCACCCCATCTCCGAGACGTCATCAACTGCTCCCTCAACTCCGCCACCTTCCCGGAAAGCTGGAAACACTCCGAACTGAGCGCCCTCCTGAAGAAAATACAGCACTGAACTCAAGAACTACCGCCCCATCTCGCACCTCCCATTCCCTGCCAACGCCATTGAGAAAGCCGTCAACAGTCAACTCGCAGCCTTCCTCGAATCCAACAAATCCCTCGACCTTTCACAATCCGGCTTCCGAGCCAAACACAGCACCGAGACCGCCCTCATCGCAGCAACAGACGACATTCGAACTCTACTAGACAACGGAGAAACTGCTGCCCTCATCCTACTTGACCTCTCCGCAGCCTTCGACACAGTCTGTCATAGCACCCTTATACAACACCTCAGCAATGTCGGAATACAAGGAAAAGCCTTGGACTGGATAATTTCGTTCCTCGCCGGAAGAACCCTGAGAGTCCGCCTCCCCCCTTTTAGATCAAAGGCCACCGAGGTCATCTGCGGCGTGCCCCAGGTATCTTCACTCAGTCCCACCATATTCAACGTATACATGAGTCCTCTCGCATCCATTGCGCGCCAACACAACCTCAACATTATCTCCTAGGCAGACGACACTCAGCTGATCCTATCCCTCACCAAAGACCCAAACACCGCCAAAACCAACCTACACGAAGGAATGAAAGAAGTAGCCGAGTGGATGAAGAACAGCCGTTTAAAACTAAACTCGGACAAAACGGAAGTCCTCATCTTAGGATCATCCCCCTCCGCCTGGGATGACTCATGGTGGCCACCGGCCCTGGGAACCGCACCCATACCAACGAACCACACACGTAACCTGGGCTTCATCCTGGACTCCTCCCTATCAATGACCAGACAAGTCAACGCCGTCTCATCATCATGCTTCAACATCCTACGTATGCTCAAAAAAATCTTCCGCTGGATCCCCACCGAAACAAGAAAAACGGTCACCCATGCACTGGTCACAAGCCGACTGGATTACGGAAACACCCTTTACACCGGCACCACAGCCAAACTACAGAAAAAACTCCAACGCATCCAAAACGCCTCAGCCAGACTCATCCTAGACATCCCCCGTCAAGCTCACATTTCCGGTCACCTGAAAGACCTCCACTGGCTCCCCGTCAACAAGAGAATAACATTCCGCCTCCTCACCCACGCACACAAAGCCCTCTACGACCTAGGACCCGAATAACTTAACTTGCGCCTGTCCTTCTACACCCCCACCCGCCAACTTCGATCGTCCAATCAAGCCCTCGCCGCAATTCCACACATCTAGAGATCCACCATGGGAGGAAGATCCTTCTCCTACTTAGCGGCCAAGACCTGGAATTCCCTCCCCACCCACCTCCGCCTCACACAGAACCCCCTCTCCTTCAGAAAACAACAAAAAACTTGGATATTTGATAAGTAAAGCTCCCCCCTCCCTCAAGCGCCTTGAGACCCTCTGGGTGAGTAGTGCGCTATACAAATCTTAACTTGACTTGACTTGACTTTTTGTTCCTTCTGGTTAAGGCACATAGGTACTTTTTGGTGAGGAGTGTTCCATTCTTTAGGTCGAGCATTCGAGACCTCTAGTATATACTTTAGTACATACTTATTATAAACATATATATACATATATGTGTATGTACTATGTGGCCTCTGGAGATCAGCCCTAGGACTTGTCTGCTTCCGCTTAGGGACTTTTTTTTTTATAGAAAACAACCAGCAGAGGTCAGTAAAATACCAGCATTTTCTAGATTCCAGTCCATAGAAATAGTCTTCTACGAGCTCCCATAGACAATAATATTTTTTCAAATCTTTTATTTTCAGTTCTATGACCACCGCAGGCCCTGATTTCATATTAAAAACATAGCTTTGGATTATACCATTTCCAGCTGAAAGGCAATATTTCTCTTCATGTGTTCCCATACCTGGCGTGTCACAGTTTGGTGCTTACTTTCCCTCCATGTTAAAAAACAGTAGATGTTTCAGCACCGAGGCTAATGTGCTGCATAGCTAAATACATATAAGGTCTCAAAGGCCAGACAGATTGCATTGCAAATGCTTGTTCCTTCATGCCATGTCATCCGCTGGGCTCAGGATTGCAGGGTTCACTTCTGTTTGTTTTTTCTGAGAGATGGTATGGTCATGTTTAATCTTTTGTTTGCCAAGCTTTTTTTCTCCTTGTATTTCAAAGTTCTTGCTTCACCTCGCTTCACCTACTTCCTAGCACACCTAATAATAGGAATTCCTGGCTTACATTTTGGATTCCCCGGCCTGATGGCCTGTGAAATGTGCTTATACTTAATCCAGGTTTGGAAGAATTTTGTTGTCTCTCATCTGTCCCTTGTCCGGGGGTATTTGATTACAATTAGTGGTCTGCCACATCCATTGTTAGGCTCATTATAAACCGAGTAACCCAAATGAGTGTTTGAATACTTATTTGCAGGCACAAATTGTAACAAGCAGCCACAAGTCACATTGATGAGAGTTTCACGTGTATTCGGCACAGAAACCTGCTTATCTTGGCTAATGAAGAATTGAAACAGAAATCATTTTTGCGTGCATTGAATAATTTCTTTGAGCTAATGCTATCCACTCATGTAGAATCTGTAGTACTCTCAAGACGTTTTATTTTGCCATTTATTGCAGAGAAACAAAATGTTTTAGGCCTTCTTCCATGATTTTGCTGATGACAGCTGTATGACGTTGTGGCGATCCATAGTGGTTAATATGGAAATCATCAACTGTGTGACTTCAGCAATAAGCCACTGCAAATCCCTTTCCTCATCAAAGTTGCTAACCACGTGTTTCTATTTGATATTTAGAAGAGCATAAATATACATTCTATGTTTAAAACAGGCACGCCATGTCTACACTGTTTAGTTTTGAAAAGGCATATTTTAGTGAGGTGAGAAATCACACGGGTTTTCATCTTTTCAACAAGTGAAACTATATGCTTAAATTTGGGCACATATTTTCGTAAGCAAATACAAATTGTTGACGACCTGGCAGTTTTCACATTAATAATGATGAGACCAGTTGGGGACATTTGAATTTAGGGAGCCCCCAAGATCGCTGTCCTATTCACTCACATCCTTAGTCCCTTATCTGGAAGCCAGTGAAAAAAAGCTGGGATGTTTGACTAACAAATCTAATGTTTCTGCATGAACTGACCAAATAAGTCTATTTGAAGAGGTTTTGAGATATTCCTAAATGTACATTTTACCTGTAGTTGCATGTACTTAATCATTCCTTTTTACAAATGATTCACACAAACAAACATTACCCAATAATGTAAGAATGCAGGCCCGTGGATTAACCTGGGTTTACTATGATGGTGAATATTCTGATTCCACCTTTATAAATCTGATACAGTTAAACCAAGAGTAAGAAAATCAACATGACATAAATTGGTTGGCATTGAACATGCACCTTGCTATTCCACTTTAACACTCAGAGCTAGAAAAATCGTGAAACCCAAGCATTGTAATGAACTATAACACAACATAACACAACATCTTTAGATTATAACCTGGTAATTCAACCAGAATTTGGATTTATTTGGAAATGACTCTAGATATTGACGAAGGATGTCTAAGTTCCTGTTCTTAGAGCTTTTTTTGCTCTGTGAAATTGGAACATAGCTGAATCAAAGAAAAGAGAGAACAACTCAATTTGTGAATGACTTTATGGATTTTATGGGTTTATTTAATAAAAAATGCTCACTGTGAATTATCTATCAATGTTTTTATGCTTTTTATTCCGGCATTGAAAATAGCAGAAAGTGGGGCAAAATAATTTATTTTAGTAGAATGTATCTAGATCTATTAGGAACGCCCAGTTGATATATATTTGGCTTTTGTTATAGTAATATTCCCAATCCTTGTCAGGGTAAAACACTAAAGTCACTTTATTAGAGGCAATGTATAAAGTATTTGTGAAGTACCAAAACAGCAATGAAGTCAAAACGCAACACAAGAAAAATCCCATACTAATTTAGTAAATTTTAAGAAATAAAATTACAACAAACTGGCGTAAATGCAATGACGGGAAACTGAGATATGAGTTTTTACATTTTTAAATTAAGATAGCCCCAGTAATCGTTAAGTGCCAATAGCAGTCAACTTGGTCACAGTAGACTGAGTCCTAAGGGTGATTTCAGGCAGATCACAATGGAGTGTGGGTCCGAATGAGAAACCAGGTTCGACCCAGTCAGAAGTTTTACCTTGAGGCCTAGAGCCTGATTTAGATCTTGGCTGTTCTGTACCCGCTGTCACTTTTTCGACTGAATCACCGCCGCCTACTTGGCGTTTCGCCCACTCTATTAGCGGGTCCATGGATTGATGGCAGCTCGAGTGCCGCTTACTCCGCCAGGAATTTTCTCACATATTGATGACGCCATAGACGGAAGTGGCTGTCGATGGGAGTCCAGCCAAGATTACTTTGGCCAATCACGATGTGCCTTTCTTTCGAGGAAACTGTGACGGAGATACCTCCTACTTTGATTTGGCTGAATCAACGGAAATGAGGTAGGAAGTGACCTATTTTATGTTTGCAAAAAACACAGTTGATGGACAGAATGTAGAACAATGTCATACATTCACCCCAGTACAAACATCTGGGCCTAAATCCATCGTTTTTTTGCACTCCACACCACCCTGGGTTAGACACTGGCTATATGCAAATCAGCTCTGACCCTGTGCCTCATGGGAACAGTCCAGTCCGAACTACCAAGCCATGTCTTTCCCAGACCGGAATCAAGCATCCAAGGACCGGTTTCTGGCTATCAGCCTTCATCAGCCTGGATAGCTTGACTTCAGTGGTGTGGAGAGCCTGGGACTCACGTCTGAGCACACCCAGCCCACTCGGGGTGAAAATTGCAAAAAACACAGTTGATGGACAGAATGTAGAACAATGTCATACATTCACCTCAGTACAAAGATCTGGGCCTAAATCCATCGTTTTTTTGCACTCCACACCACCCTGGGTTAGACACTGGCTATATGCAAATCAGCTCTGACCCTGTGCCTCATGGGAACAGTCCAGTCCGAACTACCAAGCCATGTCTTTCCCAGACCGGAATCAAGCATCCAAGGACCGGTTTCTCAGCCTGGATAGCTTGACTTCAGTGGTGTGGAGAGCCTGGGACTCACGTCTGAGCATACCCAGCCCACTCGGGGTGAAAATTGCAAAAAACACAGTTGATGGACAGAATGTAGAACAATGTCATACATTCACCCGAGTACAAAGATCTGGGCCTAAATCCATAATTTTTTTGCACTCCACACCACCCTGGGTTAGACACTGGCTATATGCAAATCAGCTCTGACCCTGTGCCTCATGGGAACAGTCCAGTCCGAACTACCAAGCCATGTCTTTCCCAGACCGGAATCAAGCATCCAAGGACCCGTTTCTGGCTATCAGCCTTCATCAGCCTGGATAGCTTAACTCCAGTCGTGTGGAGAGCCTGGGACTCACATCTGAGCATACCCAGCCCACTCGGGGTGAAAATTGCAAAAAACACAGTTGATGGACAGAATGTAGAACAATGTCATACATTCATCCCAGTACAAGGATCTGGGCCTAAATCCATCGTTTTTTTGCACTCCACACCACCCTGGGTTAGACACTGGCTATATGCAAATCAGCTCTGACCCTGTGCCTCATGGGAACAGTCCAGTCCGAACTACCAAGCCATGTCTTTCCCAGACCGGAATCAAGCATCCAAGGACCGGTTTCTGGCTATCAGCCTTCATCAGCCTGGATAGCTTGACTCCAGTGGTGTGGAGAGCCTGGGACTCACGTCTGAGCATACCCAGCCCACTCGGGGTGAACATTGCAAAAAACACAGTTGAGGGACAGAATGTAGAACAATGTCATACATTCACCCCAGTACAAAGATCTGGGCCTAAATCCATCGTTTCTTTGCACTCCACACCACCCTGGGTTAGACACTGGCTATATGCAAATCAGCTCTGACCCTGTGCCTCATGGGAACAGTCCAGTCCGAACTACCAAGCCATGTCTTTCCCAGACCGGAATCAAGCATCCAAGGACCGGTTAATGGCTATCAGCCTTCATCAGCCTGGATAGCTTGACTCCAGTGGTGTGGAGAGCCTGGGACTCACGTCTGAGCATACCCAGCCCACTCGGGGTGAAAATTGCAAAAAACACAGTTGATGGACAGAATGTAAAACAATGTCATACATTCACCCCAGTACAAAGATCTGGGCCTAAATCCATTGTTTTTTTGCACTCCACACCACCCTGGGGAAGACACTGGCTATATGCAAATCAGTTCTGACCCTGTGCCTCATGGGAACAGTCCAGTCCGAACTACCGAGCCATGTCTTTCCCAGACCGGAATCAAGCATTCACGGACCTTTTTCTGGCTATCAGCCTTCATCAGCCTGGATAGCTTGACTCCTGTGGTGTGGAGAACCTAGGACTCACGTCTGAGCATACCCAGCCCACTCGGGGTGAAAATTGCAAAAAACACAGTTGATGGACAGAATGTAGAACAATGTCATACATTCACCCCAGTACAAAGATCTGGGCCTAAACCACTGGAGTCAAGCTATCCAGGCTGATGAAGGCTGATAGCCAGAAACCGGTTCTTGGATGCTTGATTCCGGTCTGGGAAAAACATGGCTTGGTAGTTCGGACTGGACTGTTCCCATGAGGCACAGGGTCAGAGCTGATTTGCATATAGCCAGTGTCTAACCCAGGGTGGTGTGGAGTACAAAAAACGATGGATTTAGGCCCAGATCCTTGTACTGGGATGAATGTATGACATTGTTCTGCATTCTGTCCATCAACTGTTTTTTTGCAATTTTCACCCTGAGTGGCCTGGGAATGCTTAGACGTGAGTCCCAGGCTCTCCACACCACTGGAGTCAAGCTATCCAGGCTGATGAAGGCTGATAGCCAGAAACCGGTCCTTGGATGCTTGATTCCGGTCTGGGAAAGACATGGCTTGGTAGTTCGGACTGGACTATTCCCATGAGGCACAGGGTCAGAGCTGATTTGCATATAGCCAGTGTCTAACCCAGGGTGGTGTGGAGTGCAAAAAAACTATGGATTTAGGCCCAGATTCTTGTACTGGGATGAATGTATGACATTGTTCTACATTCTGTCCATCAACTGTGTTTTTTGCAATTTTCACCCCGAGTGGGCTGGGTATGCTCAGATATGAGTCCCAGGCTCTCTACACAACTGGAGTCAAGCTATCCAGGCTGATGAAGGCTGATAGCCAGAAACCGGTCCTTGGATGCTTGATTCCGGTCTGTGTAAGACATGGCTTGGTAGTTCGGACTGGACTGTTCCCATGAGGCACAGGGTCAGAGCTAAGTTGCATATAGCCAGTGTATAACCCAGGGTGGTGTGCAAAGAAACGATGGATTTAGGCCCAGATCCTTGTACTGGGATGAATGTATGACATTGTTCTACATTCTGTCCATCAACTGTGTTTTTTGCAATTTTCACCCCAAGTGGGCCTGGTATGCTCAGACGTGAGTCCCAGGCTCTCCACACCACTGCAGTCAAGCTATCCAGGCTGATGAAGGCTGATAGCTAGAAACCGTTCCTTGGATGCTTGATTCCAGTCTGGGAAAGACATGGCTTGGTAGTTTGGACTGGACTGTTCCCAGGAGACACAGGGTCAGAGCCGATTTGCATATAGTCAGTGTCTTACCCAGGGTGGTGTGGAGTGCAAACAAACGATGGATTTAGGCCCAGATCCTTGTACTGGGATGAATGTATGACATTGTTCTACATTCTGTTCATCAACTGTGTTTTTTGCAATTTTCACCCCGAGTGGGCTGGGTATGCTCAGATGTGATCCCAGGCTCTCCACACCACTGGAGTCAAGCTATCCAGGCTGATGAAGGCTGATAGCCAGAAACCGGTCCTTGGATGCTTAATTCCGGTCTGGGAAAGACATGGCTTGGTAGTTCGGACTGGACTGTTCCCATGAGGCACAGGGTCAGAGCTGATTTGCATATAGCCAGTGTCTAACCCAGGGTGGTGTGGAGTGCAAAAAAACGATGGATTTAGGCCCAGATCCTTGTACTGGGATGAATGTATGACATTATTCTACATTCTGTCCATCAACTGTGTTTTTGGCTTATTTTATGTTTGCCACGTTTGTTTCCATCCCGAACCTTATTGTTCCAGTCCTCCCTTTGCTGCAACTACCTGTTAATCAACTCCGTTGTCGCTGGGATCTAAGGTAAGCTTCTCTTACACTTGTCTTACTATGAATAGTGTGTAGACAATTGCCTAAGCCTTTTGCATTTTGACATTGCTCTTATATACAATTATTTTCTTATGTATAGTGCATCAGTGCTCATTTTGCAACTTATCAAGGTTAAATAAACACACCTATATTGACACTTAAAAGAAAAATATGTTGTTGTGGTACTTGTGGGTGTTGAGTCTGTGGGCATGCATTCAATAGTGTGTGTGTGTTGTTTGTGTGCAATGCACTACATAAAAAAAGGGGCAAAACAGGTTACCTACACAGTGGCAGCTACTTCAGGGAAGCAGCAGTAGGGTGGGGAGGGAGTTTATTTACCTTCTCATCGATGGCTGGACAGCCGCTACCTCTCCTCCGTCTTCTTCCTGGCTTCTTCTGTGCAAACACAAAGAAGGAAGCACCCGGACTCCAAGCGTCAGGATCAGGGTCAGCTCCTAGCCAATCACAATGCTGCAATGCTGCGTTGTGAATGGTTTGAGTACCGTAGTTTGGCGCCAACCCAGTGAATGGACCCTGGGTATGTTCTTCACCCAGACTGTAATGCCGCCTTGGTGGAGAACATTCAAAGTACGCATGACAGTTTGGCTGGCCCGAGAATGCTTGCCAATTAGTCATTGTGCACTCACAGAGTGCCACCCACTCCCCCCCTGCTCTGGGAGTAGAGCAGATCCACCCAACCCCTACAAGACATTGCAGCAGGAACAAATAAAATGATATTAACATCAAGTTATTATCATTTTATTTTTCCTTTTTTTATAGAGCTTAAAGCAGTGGGGCAACCCTTCTTTGCATTAGCGGAGAAGCCGCCTCTGTACTTACATATATTTTAGAAGCAAACACACTATTGATAGTATAGAAACGTCATTTGAGTTTTATACGTGCACTTTGCTCTTTGATATGTTAGCATTTATTTGACTAATGGATTATAGTTGTGTAAGAAGTATAAGACTTACTCATTTGACATAAAATTTACATTACTTAGGTTGACATTTGTGCTGAAATTTTGGTTAGATGGGCGCCATGTTCTGACACAATTGAAACTGTTGCTGGCCTACTCAAAACTGTATTTTGTTCATTTACGAGAAATGGCCCATGGTAAGTTTTGTTTCTTTGATGTTCCTGTAAGCTCGTTAGCGCATGTCTTTCCCCTGAAATCAAGGCTTTCTCCCACCTATCTAGAAGGGAGGACAGGCCAGGCAACCTTGAAATGTAGATAGTTTGTACCAGGCTGCACAATCGAAACTTATGTTCTGTACTCCCATTGTATTACGACATCCGCCAGTGCTTTTCCATTTTGGATGATTCTTTGCGGACTTTGCAATGTACATAATGTAACTCTATGCTTATAAAGGTCAGTCCCTCGTCAGCTGTCATAGGAGGCTGATCTGATTAGACTCCACTGAAGTGCATTCTGGGAATAAACTAGTTTGTTTGTATTCTCTATTGCATCATCGACTCTTCATTGTTGGAAGGCTAGAGGAGGTCACAAGAGACCAAGGTGGCTCTAATCGGGTCACTTCCTTCAGTTGGTGCTCGAACAGGAACCCCACATCTCGTAGTCAAGTTGTAGAAGTCGGGGTCGCGTCTGGTCAGATGGGCGGATCGAGATCACGACATGATCGATTTAGGTTCTTGCAGCTGCCCCCCTGTCTGACCGGGCGGCTCCTTGCATAGTGGTCACTTTGGCTGGGGTCCTGAGAAGGCAAACCCCTTGGATCTGACCGTTTGGTCCTAACAATCGGCAATAGAGAATAATCTTGTTTGACATGTGTGCACTGGGTGAGTCATCTTGAATTGGTTGGTAAGTGTGGCGCCATCTTGGTTATTCTAGTAGGTCTGCAGACCTTTGTAATACGGAGCGTTGTTGAACGTTCTGCCAAGCCCACCTGGGAATTTTGCTTACTTTTGAAAAGGTCTGGGGCTAGATCTTTTTGTCTTGGTGTAGTCTATGGACTGACTTGAATTGGTACAGATGATGGACTGTTTTTAGAGAACTCTTGTTTATGTGGGTTTTGTTGTGTGTGTACGAGTTGACTGAGTGAATACCTAGATGTGTTTGATGCTTGAATGCCTTGTTTGGTGTTTCGGGTGCCGATGCTTCTCTGTGGAACATTGTTTGGAGGAGCGCAGCCTGCACCCCGGAAGGCACTCCGAGTTTTGAGTTTGTGAAGCATGGTATTTGCCCTATTATGTTTTGTACTTTGTGGCACAAGTATACGAGGAACAATGCCGAGCTCCAGGGGTCACGGGAGTGTACATTTGATGAACAAAAATGTAATTAGTTACAGGATAAATTATTTGCTGAAAGAAGTCGACAGTCATTGTTTGATACTTTCCAGGTATGGTAGAAGAAAGCCAAGCAGAGGCGTATATGGGCTAAGAAAGAGTCAAGGAAAAAGGCTATGCAAACAGTGGTGCAGAATGCGGTAGTTTATGACAAGGGAAGAATGGAGAAGAGCATTAAATGTGCAGATAGGAAGTTTCTATTGCAGTGTGATATGTCATATGTTGTTAGAGAGGAAGGGGATGCTTTTGTTGAGGACTTGTTGGAAACTCACCCTCCACCTCCCTACGCCCCACAGAGAATATATCCTGTTGTTCTGCCATCTCAGTCTGCAGCTGTTCCCTCGTCCTCCTCTGATCCCTCTATAGTTTCAACAGTTTCAACAGCTTCGGCTCAGGGCCATATCGGTCTTTCCTTCTATTTCGCAAATAACAAGTACAGTGACTGTGAGCACCCCCATAGTGTCAGTTGCTTCTGTTCCCATTTCTCCTCCTTCTCTTACACCTACCACACAGCCATTGTGGACATCGTCACCTGCGTTGACATCTGTTGCGCTTCCCCTGACCACTTCACCCATGGTATTGAGTAGCATTGGGACGCCAGTTCGAGGGTTGGATGGAGGACATTGGGCAGAGGAATGTGAGCGATTAGAAAGGGCTATGATTCAGTATGATGTGGGTGACGAAGAGAAAAGATTAGTTGCAATTCAGGCAACACCGTGGCTGCGAAATGTAATTTATGGTTTAGAGGATATATGGAGTGTGATGAAGGATTTTGATCCGTTTATGCAACAATATGCCCTTCAGCATATGTCTAATGCATTGATTGGTCTGTGGGAACAGTGTATCGGAGGTAAGGCTCCTCAAATTGTTTATCATATTTGAGATCGTGTATAATCTGCGGGTATGGCTCCTGCAGAGGTTCACGGTAATGTTGGGACATTACTCGGGTATCTGCCAAAATTATGTCATAGTTCTCCGATTCCACTTTCCCAGTTTCCGATGAGAGAAGTGAACCCCATTTACCACCCTGAGATCCCAGAGCAGCGTAATGCAGCAAACGCTGTTACCCAGCAGCGAGTAGAGGCTTGGTTTCAGGAACAGTGGATCTATACTCCTTGTAAGAAAAGCAAGGTGCTTGCCCTTAAGAATCAGTTGCCAGACCCTAGAAAAAACCGTACTGTATACTATAAAGAATGGACGGAGGCTGCCTCCTCTTCAGTTATGACTCTAGCAGATATTGAGATATTTTTTGGGTTGTTACTGCCAGTAGACATATGGAGGCAGGTGCATACACAGGATCACAGAGTGGAATTGGGAGGTACATGGAACGAGATCAAGGCATAGGATGAAGAACAGACGCCAGTTGATAAGCCTAGCTCTGAGATACTGGCTTTACCAAACCGTACCATTACTTGCATGCCTTCCCTTATTCCACCTAGACGAGTGCATTGGGATAAGTTGATGGCATGTTGTCTGAAGAAAGATGAGAGTGTGTCTGATTTTTTTACTCGGTTTGAGGGGGTGTTTCTGATTTTAGCTGACAGGATTTGTCAGTGGAAGGAGGGGTTAGTTTATTTGTTAACAGGTTTGTTACAAATTTGCATCCTGTAATTGCAGCTCGTCTGCAAACGTCTAAGAGTACGTGGACCACTTCTTCCACTTCAGTGAGATTGAGCATGTCTTACTATTATGAACACTGAGAAAATGAGGAGAAGGAGAAAGTGGAGCAAAAGAGTAAGGATTTGAAGGCGAAGGTTTTGTTGCAGCAAGAAGCAATGGGCTCTGCAGGTGGTCAGGGTTTTGGTTTGACTCAAAGGTCACAAGGGGCTGGTAGAGGTGGTGGTGTGCCTTTGGGGCAGAATCAGCGAATGTATTGTAAAAAGGAGGGATATTGGCATAGTGAGTGTCCAGAATTGTTACAGAAGGTTGCAGCATCGAGAGGTAGGGGTTGGAATATAAGGGGTCGTGGAGCAAGTAACAGGGATGATGATCAAGGGGATACATCCTCAGGGGGTCGGTCTGATCAGAATTATTTTAATGATCCCTGAGGCAGGCAGTATTACCATGATGATTATGACATTGATGCAGTTACAGGGGAGTCCTATAGCTAGGATTGCAAGGGACAGGGTAAGGGACCAGTCCAGATTCCAGTAGATCACCCTGGTCCTTATGTCACACTAGACCTACGTGGTTCAACACAAGATATTTGTTTGGATGGATGCAGGTGCAATGAATAGCTCTGGTACACATTCACTGGTCCCTGGGGCCATCCTGTCTGGCCGCAATAATGTTTCAGTAGGTTTTTCAGGTGTACCGATTGTGACTCAACCTTTAGCTCTAACTGTTGGTCTTTTTACAGTAGACTCTCTGTTTTTGCTGACATCAAATTGTGGTGAGAATCTTTTAGGATTGGACTTGTTAAAAAGGTTATGTGCTCCTATTTATTGATATCCGGATGGTGTTTATATAACATTTGGACTTAATGTGGATGGTGCAAGACAGTGTTTTGCAAAGGACGCTCCACTTCCTGTTGAGTTTCAAGATATTCCATCTTCTTTGTGTGCGACAGGGGATACTGATGTTGGGTTGTTACAGATACCACCTGTTTCTATCAACATCAAGGATAATGCCAGGCTTCCTCGTATTCCTCAATACAATATATTGCAAGCTGGCGAACAGGCTCTAATGCAGATTATGCAGGATTTGATTAAGTTGGGGGTGGTGGAGGAGATAGTGTTTAATGTGTATAACAGCCCCATCCTTCCTTTTCTTAAAAAGGCCCAGTGGATTCCCCTGATACACTTCCTGATGTTTATCGATCTGTAATAGTTTTATAGGAAATTATTAAAATAGTTATTCCCCAGTTTCCAGTGGTCCCTGATATTACCGCCCTTCTCACCATGATCCCTTCTTCATCAAAATATTTTTTTGTGAGTGACTTAAAAATGCTTTCTCAAGTATTCCTGTTCACCCTGATAGCCGCTGTTTATTCGGTTTTGCTATAGCTGGTAAAAGCTTCCAATTCTGTAGATTTCCTCAGGGGTATATGGAAAGTCCTACTATTTATAGTCAGGCTTTAAAGGGTCAATTGGACTCTCTCTCTCTTCCCGCAGGTAATGTATTATTGCAATATGTGGATAACATTTTGATAGCCTCCGACACCATAGAGGGATGTCGGGATGCCACCGTACAATTGTCAATGCATTTGGCGAAGAATGGACATAAAGTGTCCCTTTCTAAATTCCAATATTGTCAACAGCAGGTCACCTATTTAGTTAACCTGCTGTCGAAGGAGGGTCCGAGGCTAACACCTGAACGAGTTGATGCCAATGTTAAGAAGCCCTACCCCAAGACTCAAAGGGTTGTGCGTGTGTTCATAGGCATCACCTTGTATTGTCGGCACTGGATACCTGCTTACTCGTTACTAATACAGCTTTTGCTTTACTTAACCACTAAAGATGCGCATAAACCCTTGCCCTGGATGCATGTATGTCAGCATCCTTTTGAACAATTAAAATTTGCCCTTTGCTCTGAGCCTGTGCTTGGCACACCAGATGACCAGAAGCCCTTGAACGTACACAAAGTGTCTGGTTGTGCACTCTCAGTGTTGACATAAGCCATTGGAGGTAAACAGGGGCCGTTTGCTTATTTTTCTGCTATGCTTGACCATGTCGCCAGGGCCCTCCCAAGCTGTTTGAGAGCAGCAGCGGCTGCGACGGTCTCTATTAGACAATCGTCGGGGCTTGTTCATATTCATGATCTCACAGTAATGGTACTGCATGCTGTGGATGTACTCTTGAAAAAAACGAAGATGCAGCACCTTACTAGTGCTCGTCTGGCTGGATATGAATTGACATTGTTTGCATCTCGTATTACTATCAAAAGATATAGCACACTGAATCCAGCCACGTTACTACCCCTCCCTTCGGAAAAAGAGGACACAGACATCAATGATTGTTTGTTTTGCACAGCTGAGGAGACAAAGGGATGGGTAGACTTGACTGATGTTCCCTTAAGTGACCCACAAGGGGAACTATATGTCGATGGCTCTTGTTTTAAATTGACAGATGGCACTACTACAGCGGCGTATGCTATTACCACACTGTGCACTGTAGTTGAGACATTGCACATTCATTATCAATCAGCACAAGCTACGGAGCTGGTGGCTCTCCTGCGGACATGCGAGTTAAGCAAAGGACTGACTGTCAATATTTATTCTGACAGTCAGTATGCTTTTGGGGTGGCCCATAATTTTGGATGCCTCTGGACAGAGAGAGGATTCTTGACATTGCACAGGACCAAAATCCAACATGGTCCATTGATAAAAGGGACTTTTGACAGCTTTGACTCTTCCTAAACGATTGGCAATAATAAAATGCAATGCCCATAAAGAATTATCGATGATGTTGGGAAAGGAAATGCATATGCAAATCATACAGCAAAGGAGACAGCCAGACCAAAGATGAGAAAGATGTTTGTAGCCGGTCCCGATAGGTAGGTGCACGACAATGGGATGTTCGAGGACACACTAGCCAACGTTAAGGAGATACAGAGTGAAGCAACAGTGGGGGAGTTAGCAGTTTGGCAGGACAAAATGGGGCTTTTGAATGACAAGGGAATTTGGACTGGTCTGTCTGAAAAACAAAGATGTATGTTACCAAATACATATGTATTTCCAGTTGTTACGATGGCACATGGTCCAGCACACATCAGCTCTAAGGGTATTTGTAAACTGTTAGACCCTGTATGGAGCAATGACAACATTTCAAAGGTTGCCACACACTTGGTGAAATACTGTATGATCCTGGGAAGGGTACCCCTACACCGTCTGGTAATTGTGCACCTCCCGCCTTCCCTTATGAGGTGCTTCAGATAGATTGTAAAGAGCTGCCCCGGGTTAATAATTTAAAATATGTACTTGTGGTTGTTTGTGCCTTTAGTAAGCAGATTTAGGCTTACCCCACAAAGGAAAACACTGCTATGGCAACAGCAAAGGCCCTCATTAAGGAGTTTTTTCCCCCGTTATGGTTTGCCCTGCTTGATTTGGAGTAACAATGGAACTCACTTCAACTCCGAATGTATCAAATTGATATGCAATGGTTTGCATATTCAGCAAAAGTTTCATGCAGCCAACCACCCTCTGTCGGCAGGTTAGGTTGAGAAGTACAATGGTACTCTCAAGTTGAAATTGGCGAAGGTAAAGGAGAGTACTGGGTTGCAATGTCCAGATGCATTACTTCTTGCTTTATTATCCACTAGAATGACTGCCCATTCCAGGACCAGATTATCTCCTTATGAGTTCATTTTCAGTCATGCAGCAAATGTGTGGGGTGTCCCGAGACCAAAACGTTTCTCAGATATTGAGTACCCTTTGTTAGTTGACTATCCGTATGATCTTACTAAAAGGCTATGTTCTATCCATCAAAAGATATATGAGGCGCTGCCTCCAGCACCTGAGAGCCCTGGACCCACAATCCAGCCTGGCGACTATATACTGATCTGAAGTTTTCAAAGAAAGGATGGCCTGGATTCGAGATGGAAGGGACCCTATTTAGTCCTCATTGCCATGAGGACAGCAGTGAGAGTGGAAGTCAGAAGAATTGGGTGCATGCCTCTCACGATGCCTTCGTAAGAGAAGGCATCGGAGACCACAAAACAGAACGCATCCCACAATACCAACCTTTTTCTGATGCTTGATTAGTTTGGATGCAAACAGAAGCAGAGAACAATCTGTGCTAAACGAGACAGTTCCCCCAGAAATACTGGCTGCTCAGAGTTCCATTCACCTGACTCCTTGAAACCTGAGCTACAGTCCTCAGCGTCTCCTGAATTTAAGATTCTACCTCAAGATGAGACAGTGCCTGAAAAGGACAGGTACAATTTGCGTCCTCGATCGAAAGGTGGTGCGCCAAACAAAAAGTGAGTGTAGTTAGGGATGGACGTCATTGCATAAGATAAGTAAAGGTTCCCTTGTATTTTTCTGCATCATTATCTTCTTGTTAGATTAGGGATTACAATTGGCACACTGTCTCTGATGCAGGACAGGATGAAGCTGAGGGTATCTTCCAAAGAGAGAGAGTGCCCTATCCTGAGAACAGTAAACACTTGTCGACAAGCTACAAGGGTGTGGCTCAACCGCTGTGTGCTCAGTGGCACCACCGAGGATTGGACGATAGAAGCCTGGCAGGGAGGCTTAGAACAGACCGTTGACCTTTGTGAGATCTTTTATCTCCTCTTTTTTAATTTATTTTGTGTTTGTTTTGTGCCTTCCCTCTTTCACTTGCTCCATTTTACGCCACTGTTTCTTTGACACTTTGGTTGTGACTATAATTGTAGAAAAATGTATCTTTTTGGTTGTTCTCTTGTAGCAGATAAACAATGCCTTGTTGCTCTACGCCCAGGGCGGGTTGGTATTGAATGGTTGTTCAGACAAAGGATCTTGGGCCCGATGTAGGTAAATCCCATTTACCGATTTTGAAATACCGAATCTTACCGATTTGGTATTTTAAAATCGGTAAATGGGATGTAGGTCCCAACATCTGGATTCGTTACCGAATCCTTAACAATTCTTTAATTACCGATTCGGTAAATACCGAATCGGTAATGCCCATTCTTTCCTATGGGCTTTGAAGCCCATAGGAATGATTAGGCATTACCGATTCGGTATTTACCGAATCGGTAATTAAAGAATTCACAAGGGTGCAGGGGGTGTCACTTTGACACCCTCTAGCACCCCCAAAACGGCCATGTGTGCAATGTGGCACACAGACATGCCCTAAGGGCACGTCTGTCTGTCACATGGCACATGTGTACATGCACAGATGTGCATGTACACAGGAATCGGTTTTTTACCATGGATTTGTATTCCATGGTAAAATACCGATTCTGTAAGCCATGTGCTGATGGAACATAGGCTACCTACATTGCATTTTCGGTAATTTTACCGAATCGTTATCATTACCGAATCGGTAAATATTACCGACTCGGTAATGATAACGAATCGGTAAAATTACCGAAAATGTGCCCCTACATCTCCATAGCCCTTTACCGATCGGAAACGGCCGAAAATCGGTATTTTCGGCCGATTCCGATCGGTAAAGGGCTACCTACATCGGGCCCCTTATGGTTTAAAATTATGGTACTGTTCCTATTGGGAGGAGGGGGATTGTTTTGGGCAATGGAATGCCCTGAAACTTTATCGCCATCTGTCTTATATCAAGCAGTTCCCTCTGATCTCCAGAAGCGCACTATGCAGAACAATGTTTTCCTAAATACACACCAATATTTTTTTGGGGACAGCACAGCCTGTTATCCCACTGATTCTGTTACTAGTTTGTGAACTGCATATCCCCTATCACTAGTAAATTACACATATGTCCGTCCCCCCACTTTTGTAGCGGTGAAAGGTAAATTTGGTTTGGGATATCCTGGACCTTGTCTATACTATAGAAAACCAAGAGGTACAGAATATCCAGGATGTATGCCCAAACTATATTGTGGAGATCTATTTTTCAACAAAAGAAATATCACATTAACAGGATGGTATTACCAACATTTAACCGTTACTCAAGAAGGAGAAATATATCCTATGTGTTGTCCTGAATTAAAAAGTACAGATACTTACTTAATACACAAAAATATCTTACGTTTAGGCAAAAAGGATGACCCTAGTATGAAAGGATTGAGCACTAGCTATGGTCCACTAGATCACCAAGATCCACTCTATGTACATCCTGGTTTCAATTTTCTTTCCAATGGTACATATTCTAATATGTACAATGGTTCAGAGGACGTGGCTTTGGGAATTGTGCTGCCTCTCGGGGTACCATGCAGGCATAGCAAACCTAATGTAAAATGGGTAAAAAGAACATTGATCAAGGAATTTTGTGTAGGAGTTTCAGACTTGGAGGTTAATATTTATAACAATGATATTACTTTTGGGTACATCCCTTCTTCCATTATCACATTTGGTGGTACTGCTATGGCCAGTGGTGAACATGCTAAAGAGTATTTCGGGTGTAAATTACAGATTTTATCCAATTCAACAGTAGCAGCTTTACGGGATATCACCACTCAATTAGAAAGTATGCATATATATTCTGAACAGACACAGTATGTTGTTGATTTTCTTTTGGCCAAGAATGGTGGTGCATGCGCTGTCATAGGAAATCAGTGTGTCGTTGGTATCACAAATATAGAGAAGAATGTTACCCAACATATTTTAGTCATCCTGGAAAATGTCAAGGTCATGGAGAGTGGTAATTGGAGTTGGTCCTTGTTTGGAGGTTGGGGCTCGATCTTAGAGAAAATTATGTAGTTCATTGTTATTCTAATTTGCTGCTGTGTTCTGATACAGTGGCTCCTTTTATGCTGTTCATATTGTGCACTTATCTTACACCGAAAAGTAGTTCGATTCATGATACAAATGCTAAGATAATGCTTCAACAAGAAATGGACACCCTCATGCAGATAGATGAGGGAGTTTTTCGATCAAGTGCTTCCCTTGCTGATTCTGTTTTTGATGTTACTCCTCTTGTTGATGACTAGTGCCACAACTCTTTTTCAGTGTGTTATAGTACAATACGTCATCCTGTTTTGACAAATTATTGTGTATTTAATAAAGCTATATTTTTGTTCTTAGTATTGTAAAGGAAAGACCCTACCTGATTGCAATACTAAAGATGATTTAGCATATAAATGCTAAAAGGAGGGTCTGATAGAATAGAGAGGTAATTTGCGTGTTATACATGTGCTTTGCTCTTTGATATTAGCATTTATGTGACTAATGCAGTATAGTTGTGTAAGAAGTGTAAGACTCACTCATTTGACATAAAAGTTATGTTACTTAGGTTGACTTCTGTGCTGCCATTTTAGTTAGAAGGGCGCCCTGTTCTGACGCAACTGAAACTGTTGCTGGCCTACTCGAAACTGTATTTTGTCCATTTACAAGAAATGGCATGTGGTAAGTTTTGTTTCTTTGATGTTCCTATTAGCTCTTTAGTGCGTGCCTTTCCCCTGAAATCAAGGCTTTCTCCCACCTATCTAGAAGGGAGGACAGGCCAGACAACCTTGAAATGTAGATAGTCTGTACCAGGCTGCACAATCAAAACGTCTTTACTCCCATTGTATCACGACATCCACCAGTGCATTTCCATGATGGGTGGGTCTTTGATGACTTTGCAATGTACATAATGTAACTTTGTGCTTGTAAGGGTCAGTCTCTCGTCAGCCATCATAGGAGGCTGATCTGAATGGTCTCCCCTGCAGTGTATTCTGGGAATAAACTAGTTTGTTTGTATTCTCTACTGCGTCATCGACTCTTCATTGTTGGAAGGCTAGAGCAGGTCGCAAGTGACCCAGGTGGCTCTAATCGGGTTACTTTCTTCAATATGTATGGGAATTGACACTTTAAGTAGTAGTACTTACCAGTATTTATTCCAGCAGCTACTCACCCAATCAGCAAACTGTTGCTAGGACAACACCAGCACAATGGGGACATCTAAATATGCTCAGTGCAAACCCACCGACCTGACGGCAACAGAGTACTGCTAGCGAGGAGAGGAGAACACTTAGTCAATGAAGATGCCCCGCTTGCATGACGGGAAACAGTCTGTTGATGTGGACGGTGGTTCAGCCTGCCCACATCTTAATACGGTACAAAAAGGGGTGGTGATGGACGGGGCATCTGAACCAATGAAACACTCACACCCAGTCAACAGATCTGGGTTTAATCCATCACCGTTCTTTAGCCCACTCTGCCACCCCAGCTCAGACATGGCCATATGCAAATCAGTCTGACCCTGTGCCTCATGCCCGAACTGCCAAGCCATGCCTTCCCTGGACCGGAAACAAGCTTCCTAGGACCGGTTTCTGGCATTCCAGCCGTCTTCAGCCAGGCTTGCTTGAATCCAGTGGCAAAGTGAGCAAGGGACTCACGTCTGAGCATACCCTGCCAACTTATGGCGAACAAAGTGGTACAAAAAGGGGTGGTGATGGACGGGGCATCTGAACCAATCAAACACTCACACCCAGTCAACAGATCTGCTTTAATCCATCACCGTTCTTTAGCCCACTCTGCCACCCCAGTTCAGACATGGCCATATGCAAATCAGTCTGATCCTGTGCCTCATGGGAACAGTCCAGCCCGAACTGCCAAGCCATGCCTTCCCTGGACCGGAAACAAGCTTCCTAGGACCGGTTTCTGGCATTCCAGCCGTCTGCAGCCAGGCTTGCTTGAATCCAGTGGCAAAGTGAGCAAGGGACTCACGTCTGAGCATACCCTGCCAACTTATGGCGAACAAAGTGGTACAAAAAGGGGTGGTGATGGACGGGGCATCTGAACCAATGAAACACTCACACCCTGTCAACAGATCTGGGTTTAATCCATCACCGTTCTTTAGCCGACTCCGCCATCCCAGTTCAGGCATGGCCATATGCAAATCAGTCTGACCCTGTGCTTCATGGGAACAGTCCAGCCCGAACTGCCAAGCCATGCCTTCCCTGGACCAGAAACAAGCTTCCTAGAACCGGTTTTTGGCATTCCAGCCGTCTTCAGCTAGGCTTGCTTGAATCCAGTGGCGAAGTGAGCAAGGGACTCACGTCTGAGCATACCCTGCCAACTTATGGCGAACAAAGTGGTACAAAAAGGGGTGGTGATGGACGGGGCATCTGAACCAATGAAACACTCACACCCAGTCAACAGATCTGGGTTTAATCCATCACGTTCTTTATCCCACTCTGCCACCCCAGTTCAGACATGGCCATATGCAAATCAGTCTGATCCTGTGCCTCATGGGAACAGGCCAGCCCGAACTGCCAAGCCATGCCTTCCCTGGACCGGAAACAAGCTTCCTAGGACCGGTTTCTGGCATTCCAGCCATCTTCAGCCAGGCTTGCTTGAATCCAGTGGCAAAGTGAGCAAGGGACTCACGTCTGCGCCTACTCTCCCAACTTATGGCGAACAAAGTGGTACAAAAAGGGGTGGTGATGGACGGGGCATCTGAACCAATCAAACACTCACACCCTGTCAACAGATCTGGGTTTAATCTGTCACCGTTCTGTAGCCCACTCTGCCACCGCAGTTCAGAGAACTGTTGACTGGGTGTGAGTGTTTGATTGGTTCAGATGCTCCGTCCATCACCCCCCCTTTTGTACCACATCTTAATACAGCGAGCTGGATACCCTCAACTTGGTGGAGTACTTGTATATTCCAGCGCAGAGGGATGGAGGGAGTCTTGCCAAGATCTAAATCAGGTCCTTAGTCTCTGAAATGTAAATCCAGAATCTTCAGCGGGGCAGGCCAGCAGGTTATGGTCAAGAAGGGCTCCACTAGGTCAGACAGCTATTGGATGAGGTCCTGGTGAAGCTTTTACCTTTGGCAGGAAAGCTCAGAGTCAGTGAAATCCATATTTGTGCCCATGGGAGCCAGTGTGCCCACCCCAATTACGCCAGGACATTTATCAATCCCTCTTCTGTGGTCACCTCAAAGCAGTTCTGTGGGCAGCTTCTTCCCCACTATGATTGAAGTCTTGCTGACTGTGGAAACAAAGGCGGTTCCTCTGCAGGTGTCATTGAATATCTAACAATTCGGGAGAAGGAGATGCACACCTTATTGTTCATATTTAATCCAAAACTTGTCCAATCTTATCAGTAAAAAAAGCGTGCGTCTTGGTAAGGTGCCTTGCCCAATATGGCACCTGGGATATAACAATGTAGTAAGATGGGGCGGCCTCTCGTCCCAAACCACTCGCACAGCAAATTGCTGATTATTTAACTGTTTCTTCCTTGTTTAATCCATTTTTTCACATATATTCCGAAATTCTGTAATTAATCAGTAATCATTCAACTTATATTCAACTCCACACACGGGTATGTTGCCATTTTTCCAAACTTCTCATGATGAAACTGTGCCCATCCGAGCCTCTTGTTAAATCACGACAGATGCAACAAGTTCGTTCCAGGCAGTGTTTTTATTTTAGACCCAATGCATTTCGGGCGGAACGCCCTTCGTCAGGTGCCACTATAAAACAACATTAAAACGTGTCACTGTTACAAAACTGAATGGTATTTCATTACTGAAATGCTATATATCGCTGCCACAAGTTCTATGCCCATTAATCATCCTCCATGCTAAACTGTTCATTGTAGGAATAAAAAATAAACGGGAATGAATGGGTGTTAGATCCCTGTTTACATAATGAAACCAACACTCTCTCTGTAGCATTGTTGTTAATCTGCAAAAATTTGACCTAGCACAGTTGCCCCTTCCTTATAAATATGTAGGTAAACATACCCCTTAGTAAACATCTATGTTATAACTCGCCATATATCTGCATGCCTTTCCTAGCAGCTCTAATAAAACATCTTTCTACAGCACCCCTGCTGCAAATATATGTGAAAACGGAATATATGTGAAAAAATGGATTAAACAAGGAAGAAACAGTTAAATAATCAGCCATGATGGTGCAATTTGCTGTGCGAGTGGTTTGGGACGAGAGGCCGCCCCATCTTACTACATTGTCATTGAATATCTGCCTGTGACAGGGGAGGCCCCTTTGAAATACAGTGCATTCCTGAACACTGCCCAAATGGTCATCCTGCAAAAAGAACATCTCCCCACACCAAGGCATTTCTCTTCTGGTTTTACACCTCAATTAGAGTTGAGCACTCTGAGGGCTTTAGCATAAGGCCAATGCAGGAGGAAAAAAACTTTCTACAAGTAACCTTTCCTTAATATTCAGTATAAATCTGACTTCACCAATGAAATTGGATTTAATTAACTATTACAAAGAGTCCAAGAATGAAATGTATATATTTCCTAGCCTGAGATAGCATCATTGCATTTTTATATTGCATTGCTACAGTGAAAATACCGTTTTGGGCCTTTTAATTCTAAGGACATGTTTAACATTAGACTTCTACATGTCCTCCTACCTTTAAAAATCATGCAAACTGCCTTATCGGCAGTAAGGCCTACTTGGAGTGACTAATTAAAATGTTTAAAGTATTCTTAGACCTCTCAAAAGAGTGTATTTTGAGAAGCTGAACTACAGTTTAAAAGCTGCTTTAGTCAGGCTACAACGGTAGCCCTGAAACATAACTTTAAACTGTCAACTAATGGCACAACGGATGCTGAAGTACACTAGTGATAGACAGCCCCTGGGTACACTTTGTACCATCTGATTGTCACTCATAGGTAAGTTAACTGTGTCAATTAAGAGTATACCAGTGTCACCATGTTGAAATGAGGAGCCCAGGCACTTTCCACTAGTTAGCAGGGTTAAAGTGCAGTTTTACAGCGAGCAAACACAGGATTCTGCAAAAAGTCAATAAATCCAGGATTATCATCAGAGACAGGTGTATTTCCTACGGCATCAATAAATACACTATTTGTATAGACATCGTGATGAACTGTATATTAATGAACATCTGTTTTAAGCTATGACAATAGTCCAAGCAATAGAAATTTTGAAAGAAATATAACAAATATTAAATATGAAATCTCTTGACTATAAGGAATTTCTCTCGGGGGATCTCAATGTAATTCTTTTGCTGGATATGTCTAATTACTATGAGATATGATCTTTGTATGACCCTTAAACCTAGCTAGTTTAGATTCACTAAAAACCATCCAATAATTTCAATAATAAGATCGGAATGGGGGATTGTATTTAGAGAAAAATATGTGTTTTTATCATACGGAGGTAGAATTAACACTATACAATGTATCAGAACTGTGTCAGGGACACTGTCCAAGACATGTGCAGCTGACCGAAGGAGATAGAGAGGTTAATGGCCTTTAAAGTGTTCTTTTAGCGCCATATGTCTCTGATTAATGATGTGCTTGTTTACAAGGTCCATCGATAAGACCACAGTGTGCTGTTGGGTGGCCAGCCAGGACAGTAAAGTTAAGGCTTGTGTTATATGATCACAAGTGAGCAAGCCAAGCGCCAGTTTGGTGTCTGCATTTTGTATCAACTGCAATGTATTCAGTAATTAATTAGGCAAAATGAGGAAAATTACATTCACAGCAGTCTACTCAGGAAGATATGAATGCATTAAAAAATACGATTTTCATTTTCATTGTTCGAAAGTAAAAACATGAGCTCACCACTGAACTAATTTGAGGTGCATTGTTCAGATGTGATTATATTTTAAAACCCTGAGTTTTCATTCAGTTGACGTGCATGGGAAGGTATCTTAAAGATTGAGACCATGAGGAGGGCTTTCATAGTTAAGAATTTACCCCATGACAACAACATACTCATTTTGTCACCTTTCAATTTGAACTGATTATGGCACATCGAACAGTCTATCACTGACAGTTTTTGGAAAGATGCTTTCCAAGGTTTTTGGTCAATTAAGGAGTCATTTAGGGTATGATGGGTGGCCTGCTAGATTCACTGGGTATGCAGGGTCATTGCTCTGTCTGCTTTGAGCACCTTATCATGCCTTACCTAAATATCTTTACCCCAGCCAAGCAGGCAGGGATCCCAATGTATGGTGCACCCACTGTTGCAGTGGCAATGCACTGAAGGCACTGACGAATGCTATATACTGCTCTATGGGCCCCATGTTTGTTTTGCCCGATTGGCATTCATTTCTCATCCCAAAACATACTGCTAAAGAGAGAGTTTTTTCAGAAAGAAATAAAACAACTGCAGGGAGTTTGCATGTGTGGACCATTGATTGATCTTTCTGACCAGAATCTCCATGCCTTGCATGTCGGTCCCAGTAGGACAATTCTGTGATGTCTGCTTCACTCTTCATGTTGTAGGATGACGGCCCTTTGAGGTGGCAGCCCTGGAATGGATGGCAGTTAGTGCAAGGATATCTAATTAGTAAAATCAACTGAGGCTTCACAGTCTGAAACCCTGCAGTTATTCACGTGTAAATGGGGTGGGGGAATTATGTTCTTGATGCGTCATGGCAACCACAATGGCCCATAGTACTTGAGGGACTATGATACATGAGCCTCTTAGCAGGAGTCCTTCACGGGTGCAGCTGAGTTCATGGCAGACTCTCCATAGCTGAATGATAACTGCTTTATTGCCTGCATTCCACCCTCAGGCTCCATCCAAAATTCATCTCCATGTCCAGCCACAGAGAGCCTCTATAACCTTCTGGAGACTTCTGTCCGAGCTGGTCGCCATCCCGATGTCATCAACTGACATTGCCATGGGGCAAGCACCCTACCTTACCATGCTGGCAAAGTCCTCCACCCATTGAACTTCCTCTTTGCTCTACATTCAAGCTGACTGCTCGGTGTCATGACAGAAATTTGAGTGGGTTGTGTGCCCTAGGCCAGTATTATTATTATTAATTAGCATCCGTTAAGCGCATGGCTACCCTTAGGCATCCCAGCGCTAGTGGCAACATGCAGAAGGAGGCTAGATCATTAAAACAAGTTCTGGAAGAGCCAGAATTATAGCTGCTTCCTGAATTAGAGAAGTGTTCCATAGTCTGGTGTCCTTGTAAGTGAAGGTGCGGGCCCCTGAACGGGCTTTCTTAATTTTAGGTACCACTGATAAAAACATGCTGGCTGACCAGAGGCATCTTACAGGGCGGTGAAAGGCCATGAGCGAGTGGTTTATCTTTCGGCCGATCCCCCAGAGTGTTTCATGTGCTATGCACAGTGATGGTAGAGGAAGTTCCCGTAGTCCAGGCGGGAGAGTACCAGTGCCTGGACCACCACTCTTCGGTCTGGTGTTGGGAGGAGCGTTCTGATGATACCAAAACAGGAGGCAGCCAACTCGACTGCCTGACAGTTAAAATTAAGGTACTTATCCAACCAGACTCCCAAACTTTTGATTTGCTCTCTGGGGGCTGGTGGTGGGCCAAAACAGCTAGGCCAGCTCATTCCAGCTGTGGCACTGAGGTGGTTACCCAAGATCATTAGCTCAGTCTTGTCTCCATTAAGCTTGAGACATGACTGGTCCATCCATGTGGCTATGGTTTCCATACCGGCTTCTAGGTGACTTTTAAGTCAAACATCTGCAGTTGTACAGCCCACATGTTGATTTTGGGTGGCAGATTTTGGGCCATGCTAGCAACATGTGAGACCAACGGTTTGTGGTCTTTAAGGACCCTGAATCGTGTCCACATTGATAAAGGTGGAAATGCCGGCACTCCCAGCAGACGGCTAAATGGGACTCTGCTGGCATAGACTTTTGTTAATTACATCTTGTGGCTTCATTCTTGCAGCAACACTACCCCGCGCCCCAAGTGTTGTGGAGGGAGTCATAGTACACCATAGATGGAGGAGGGAGTCGTAGTACACCATAGATGCCTCACTCATGAGGGCACTTACCAGAATGCCTCTTTGGTCTTGTTGTTCCACTCACGCTTGACATCTGTCAAACTGGGTTGCTGGGCTCAGGATGAACAACCTGCAATATGTGACCATCCCCAGAAAAGTCTTCATTTCTCTTGCATTTTGGGGCATTGGTGCATTGCAAATGGCCTCTACCTTCTTCTGCACTATCTGCAAGCCTTCTTTGAGAACAATTCAGCTGAAAATGTTATTGATTACGTAAAGAACGAGCACTTTTCCTTATGGAGTGTAAACCCATGTTTTACCAGGTGGAAAAGGGTGGCACAGGTGCACTTGTTGTGATTTTATTGAATTGGATTAGAATTTTGTCACTGATATTACTGATGCCGATGAGGCTGGACAGCACCTCTCTGATAGTGCTCTGGGACACCTTGTCCACAGGCGAAATGCCGAAGTTTAGGTGTTTATACCTTCTGATTCCAAGGTGGGTAGAAAAGGTGATAAGGTACTGGCATGCAGGGTCCAATATGACTTGTGGCACTCTGAGTTCAAATCCAGTATTGAAAAGCACAGTGACCCAATAAAGTCCAAAATTATAGTCTCCATGGTGGCTGTTAGATGACGTTTACAATGTATCACCGCATTTGGAAGGCACATGTTCATGGGGAGGCGGACTGCTCTGGGTTGTCTTGGTTTAGGCACCACCTCCAGTGGGGAAACCCATGGTGTGTGTTCAGAGACCTTGTCTGTTACATCCAGCTGCTACAAGTTTCTAAGGTCCGCCTCCACTAGGTGGAAGTATATGCACTGGGGCACAGTTCCGCAAGCGAACTGTTCAGTTAATTTGGTGCTTTCTCTGTGTGGCACATGCAACCAATGCCTTGGTATAGGCATGAGAACTACTCCAGAGTGCCAGATGCCAGTAATCCTACAAATTAAATACTTTCACGGAAAGGGGAAATTGATGTTTTTAGGAAGGAGCTCGTTTTTACTTTCTTGGAGAAATTTTAATGAAGTACTGCTAGTCTTTTGATAATCATTTGTATTTGATAGGAGATCGTGTTTTTAACAATTAGCACTAGTAATTTAATTTCTTCTGTTTCCTTCTTTCTAGTTCCACTTGACGGCTGCAATTGTTGTAAATAAATTGTGTGGGAGTGAATGGTCTAGCAGTTTTTGGGGCAGGAGGAGGTGCTATTTAAGGAACAGGATGGTGCGACTGTGAGACCTATACCAGTAACGCTACAAATATAAAGCTTTGGGGCATAATATCAAGGAACGGCATTAAAATTATCGCTGCTTTAGCGGCAGGAAACTGCCTCTAAAATGGCGATAATGGGCTTGATAATATGCAGTAGAGAATTCCAATAGAAGCCCTTGTTAACACCAGAACATAAGCTTCTATTGGAATTCTCAAGGGCATATTATCAAGCCCATTATCGCCATTTTAGCTGCAGTTTCCTGCCGCTAAGCGGCAATAATTTTAATGCCGTTCCTTGTTAATATCCTCCCACATTCACAGAGAGAACATTTATATTTTAAAAGGAGCTTGTTTTTACCTCCTTGTAGAATTTTTGAAGAAGTGCTGCTAGTCTTTTAATAATGGTTGTTTTTAATAGGAGATCAGTTTTTTTAATGATTGGTAAAAGTGCTTCAATTGCTGCTGTGTCCTTTGTTCTAGAACCGCTTGATGGCTGCAATTGCCACCACTGTCATCACTGGATTTGTCTAGCTGTTTTTGGCGGAAGAGAAGGAGCAATTTAAGGAACAGCCTGACATGACCATGTCGCTAGAGTGCCGAAGGTGTGTAAAAGGCAAGCTTGTCAGCGCACATCCTTATACCGACCTCTCACATCGCCAGCCCTGCTTTGAGAAGGGGTTGGAGCCCAAGTCTGACATGTGACATATGCAATGACATATGCCACAGTGTCTCACATTTTTTGGATATGTTGTTTGAGGTATAATGGTGTAAGAAAAACTCCAGAAGTGCTAGTGAGTTATTTTGAAGATGTATCTTTCATTTGGGTTGAATTAAGAAAAGCATTTTAAAAAACGACAAACATATAAATTGGTGGGCCTTGAACCCTTGTCATAAATCACTCACAGCACTTGTTGGTTTCCAAAGCACCATTTACTTTTCAGGCCCTTTTGTCATAGAAAGAGTGCGCTGGTCCTTCTATTTCCCTGCTCTATTGCTTTTACAAGCGACACATCCACACATGATTTTGAGGCTTTAGAAACAAATACAAAAAGAAAAATTAAAGGACAGAATACAGAACAAACAGCCCTTCCTTCTTTTCACTCTGGCACTTGTCCCATGCATTTCTTTTTCTTACACAATCATCCCCAAAGTCTCAAACCACAAGTTAAGCAATTTATTTCATAGCAAACCTTGCTCCCCTTCCACATGGCACAGCATGTCACAAATGTCTGACATGCACTGGCTTGACAAAAGAGGCCACACATCTCCCAGACACTGCTAGGAGGTGATGTACAAAGGGACATCTTTCATTTGTATAAAATAGAAAGGAAAATGGAAAATAATATAAAAATTAAAATTCTCCAGATGGGATATGAACCCTTGTCAAAGAGACCTCATACCCCCTGTTATCTAACACTGTACCATCTGTTTTGCTGAAAGAAGTTTTTTCCCAAAGCCTTTTTGTCATCTAAAGAGTGTGCTGGTCCTTCTTCTATTCCCATGCTGTTTTGATTTTACATGCCATAAATCCACACTTGATTTGTATACTTTAGAAACAAATAGCCATTCCTTTCTTTCACTCTGGCACTTGCCCCATGTGTTTCATTTTCTTACACAATCATCCCCAAAACTTCAAACGACAAGTTAAGGGATTCCTTTCATAGCAAATTTAGCCCCCTGTCAGAGAGCACCTCAATCCGATTCCTCAGGAGCTGAATATGTACCCAAAGCTCCTCCACTTCTGTCCGCGCCCACCAAAATGTATCTGTTTGCACAGGACATCAGCAGGGGAGAAAGGGGAAGTGGATAACAAGACAGACTGCCTTGCTGAAGAGAAATTCACTGTTCTTCTATTATACTGACCTCTTTCTATTTCTCCTGGTAAGGGCCCTGCAATTTTAAACTTGCAAGAAGATAATTATAACAATACACTTCTTGTTATATTACATAGTACCTAAACTATAAACACTAAACAACTACTCTTGTATTTTACCCAATGAAATGCAAGGTGAAAGTTCTCTCTATTTATTTCTGCAGTGACGAAAGAGCTCACTAATGTGTGTTGGAGATGCAACCCCTCATACATTCTCCTTAAGAAATATTTATATATATGTAAACTGTTGGTCTTGGAGCTTGTGTAATTTATAAATGAGCTGACACTATTCACTACGAAGAAATGAATGTCACCTGAGTCTTTTCTTCTCTGCCACGGTCTTCCCAGAACAACTGCAAGGATGCGCCATCTCACCAAATACAGGGTTACTTCAGAGTTGCGGACTGTAGAATATATTCTGGAGACCTGGCTTAGGTTTTGAAAGTCTTTTAGTTTTGAATTTACCTGCGCAGAATATAGAACACCACCCGAGCTCAAGAGGAAGTGTCTAATAACAAAAGTTTACACACAACACATGCGTGGCAAAGAGACACTATTTATTGCCAACAGTTAAACTAATGCTCCTTAGGAATCATTCACTGACGAAAGACGCCACCAGTGCCTCACAGAAATCAGTTGAAGTGCAGTGAGTGTTTTATAAGCATGCACATTTGATACTGCTGCTTCACACGCACAAAAGAATTAGACTGTTGACCTCTTCTCGGAACTCGCCTTCACCACTCTTGATTTCCAAATGGTTGAAATCCTGAGCAGATTCAGTAAATGTTTTACTGAGATTCTAGTAGTGGAAGGAGATCTTCTCCAATGAGGATACTTCCTTGTCTTTCTTATTTTTACATGTTTTTGTGCCTGCCTATTCTTATTGTGTGCACCAGCAACCATGTTCCTGACAGTACCTACCTCCAACAAGGGACCTCCCAGATTAGACTTCTTTGGATAGAGTTTATGAAAGCCCTCAACCAATCTAGGGACATAAACATTGGATGATGGCTCTCACTATCTCTCCTCTGGACCAAATCCCTTCCACTCAATTAGATAATACAATTTCTTTTTAGTGAACTTGTAGTCTAGAATTCTACTAACTTCAAATTCTTCTGAACCTACTTCTATTGACTTAGGTGTCTTTTACAATCTTACGTTCTGAGGACTTTTCTTTAAAAGTGAAATATGAAAGACTGGATAGATTTTGATTTGAGTCGAAGTTGTAATTTCACAGCCACAGGATTTATAATTTTCTTGATTCTAAAGGGACCAATACATTTGGTTGTAACTTTCTATTTCCCTTCAAGTGCAGATGTCAGGTTAACAACCAAACCTGATCTCCTTCTAAACAAGTTGGACCTTCTCTTTTCATCATCATCACCTTCTCAGCATCATTTTTATATGATGCCTTTGCTTTCAGTACATTCTTTTAGACAGTTTTAAAGGTGTGTTACACGTTCTTTACCATTTATGTGACTGCTGGGACTGACTCATTACTTTTCCCTAGAACTATGCTTGGATGTCTTCCTGAGTTTAAGTAAAATAGGGTATAACCTGTAGAGTCATGCACTGCATTATTATACACACATTCTGCTGACCAGGGTAGATCTGACCTTTCACCTTCTTGTTCTAACAAATAGAGGCATAAATATTGTTCTAATTCCTGATTTACTCTCAGTTTGTCCATCCGTTTCTGGGTAGTAACTTGTGGAGAACTGAGCATCAATGCCTAACTAGTTCATGAACTCTTCCTAAACTCTGACACAAACTTAGACCCTCTGTCTGAAATTATGATCTTTGGGATTCCATGAGATTTTACTATGTGTAGATTGAACAATCATACAAACTGCGGGGTGGTAGGAATAGATCCAAAATGGCCTTATACCCCGATTGTTAGGAAGGTCCACTATTAAATCCATGGACACAGTGTACCAAGGATGAGGAGCATTGGGTAAAGGTTGCAGTAACTCTTGTGGAGCTTGTCTGTTTGGTTGCCATGTTATACATCTTTCTCAGGTATTTACATACTGTCTTATGTGATCGACCATGCCTGCCCACCAAAATAGTCTCTTGACCACATCTATGGTCTTCTTTATTCCTTTGTGTCCTGCCATGAAATCATTGTGACATTTCTTTAATGCCTATTTTTAAAGATTCTTTTTTGGCAAGTATAGAGTGTCCTTGAAGTAAGGAAGAATAATTTGGATTTTTCTCTCCTGATCTCCTTTTGCTCATTCTTCCATATGTCTTCTGGACAAGATCTCCTTTATTTTCTTGGTGAAATCAACATACTAAAGAGCACCAACAATTTTTGAGGATGGAATTATTGGTTATGATTGGGTAATCTTCTTTTCTTCCATTACTTTTAAGCGGGATAAAGCATCTGTCTTCCCATTTGCAGTTCCTGGTTTGTAAGTCATCACGAAGTTGAAATCTGAATAGTACAATGACCACCGTAATTGCTCTGGGGTGAGTGTTCTGGCATACTTTAAGAATTGAAGATTAAGATGGTCGGTAAAGACCATCACCACATGTTTTGGTCCTAGCAAAGAATGCCTCCAATCTTGAAAAGCCTCCTTCAGTTCCAGCAATTCCTTATCCGCAATGGAATAATTGACTTCTGATGCTGACAACTTTTTGGATCAAAAGGCCACTGGATGCAATTGACCGGTTTGCTTATTTTCTTGAGAGAGCATTCCTCAAGTCACTAGATCTGAAGCATCTGTTTCCACATAGAAAGCCTCCCCAGGATCTGGATCCATCAAAATGGGAGCTGTCGGAATGTGTCCTTTAAAAAGGTGAAATCCATTTCAGCTTCTTCTGTCCACAATAATTTAACTCCTTTTTTCAACAGTTGGGTATTTGAACTGACTTTTGAAGAAAAGTTGGGAATACATCTTCTATAAAAGTTGGCAAATCCGATAAAGCTCTGAATTTCTTTTATGTTCGGCGGGCATGGCCTGTTCTTTATAACTTTTACCTTGGATGGATCCATTGCACCTCCATCCGCTGAAAGGATTAATCCTAAAAACTCCACCCGATCGGTGTGGAAAGAAAATGTTTCCAATTTCACATAGAGATGGTTCTCGAGTAGTTTTTGTAGTATGGCTCTTTCATGTTTCACATGATCTTCAACATTCTCTGAAAAAATCAATATGTCATTGATGTACACGACTGCAATCCTGTCCAAAACTTCTCGCAGAATGTCGTTCACCAGATGTTGAAAGGCTGCTTGGGCTTTGCATAAACCGTATGGCACAACCTGATATTCATAAAGGCAATATTTAGTTCAAAAGGATGTCTTCCATTTGTCACCTTCAGCCACTCTCACCAAATGATATGCCCCTCTCAGATTTAACTTGGTGTAGATTTTTGCTCCTCTGACTTGATCCAACAATTCCGAAATTAAGGGCAGAGGATAACAATTTTTAACAGTAGCCTGATTCAAAGCTCTGTAGTTTATACCTGAGCGTAGTGCTCCATCTTTCTTTGGGATGAAAAACAGGGGGGAAGACACGGGGGATTGAGAAGGTCGAAGGAACCCATTCCTCTGATATTTTTACAAGTACCTTTTGTGATACTGGTTCTCTGTTTCGGTAAGGGTGCATATGCGACTACATGGTAGAATTGTTCCAGGTTCCAGTTCTATGTTATAATCATATTCTCTATAAGGGGGCAATCTTTCAGGATTCTTTTTGTCAAAAACATGAGACAAATGCGGAAATTAATTTCGAATTTCTTTCAAACCCATGATACAAATCATTCTAGGCATTTGAGCTAATTTGGAGGCCGGCGTTCTCTAAGAAACTTTCTTTTTGCAAAGAAAGCAATGTTCCCTGCAATATTCTAAAGTGATCTCCCCTGTGCATTTCTCCCAATCAATCCTAGGATTGTGCTCTGGTAACTAAGGCATTTCAGGAATCAGCTGGAATTGAGGAGCATCTATAAAATTGAATCTTAAGAACTTTTGATGGCCTTTAAGACCCAACAGTTCTATTCTTTCAGTTTCTACGGTTATGGGCCCAGACGTCAAGTTAGTCCCTTTCACAGCTCGGACCATTTCAAGATTTTTTTTCTTAATAGCACGGATTTCCATTTCCTTTACTTAAATCACACAAATTGCCAGTGGCCCCAGAATCGATCATAAGTATTACCTCGCTTATCTCTGAATGCCCACATTTTGCTGTTAATGAAACAAGTAGATAAGGGGCCTCTGCTTGCAGGGTGTTTGCAACTTGTTGACATTCTGGAGTTGACTAATTTTCCTTTCCCACAAGGGTAACTACCTCTACTGATAAGAACTGTCTTTTAACACCGAGTTTAATTTAGGTTTCTTTTGACAATCCTTCACATAATGCCCAGAACCAAATCCATGCTACATGCACAGATTCTTTGGTTTTCTCTTTTCCTTCTCTTCTTTTGAAAGGGGACCTTTAATGGATCGAATTTGCATGGGCTCTTCTCCTGAACGGGTTTCAGGTTTATTTGATTCGGTTTGATTCTGTCAAATCTTGGAGTAAAAGGAAGAAAATCTCTTTTCTTTTTTCGACCTCCTTTCGTAAAGCTGATGCTCAATTTTAAAACTAAATCTATTAATTCAGAAATTTCTTTAGGATGTTCAGGAATCTGGGCCAAGGTATCTTTTAGTTCATCCTTAGAGCCACGATAACAAATTGCAGCCCGTTTACATTCTTGCCATTCTGTCTCTATGATTAATTTATGAAGCTGAGCAATGTAAGCTATGAGATCACAATTTTCTTGTCTCAACTCCAAAAATGAGTTTTCTGCAGCTTGGTTGGTGAAAGATTCTTAAAAACTCGGCTCAAAGTCATATAGGGCTGGATCATTTCAAGATATCAATGGCATAGACCAAGAAGCTGCATCCCCACTCAAATAAGACAGCATGAAAGCAACTTTAGATTGATCTTCTGCAAAAACTATGGGCCTACATAGGAAATTTAATGAGCATTGTGTTAAAAATACTTGTGCCTTATGAGGTTCCCTTTTAAATCTTTCTGAATTGGCCAATGAAATAATAGGTGAATCAGAATGAATCACTTGAGTTGCTACTCCTGATGTCCCACAAGAATCTGACCTTTTAAAGGCTTCTGAACTACTAGGTAAAAGGGAAGAACTCGTCACTAACTCCTCCATTCTTTGTCTATTATGATGTGACTCTTGTTGGGATCTCTTTATCGCATCTCTTAACCCCTCCCAACCACTCCTTAACCCCTCCCATGCGCATGACGAGCTCAGCTCGTCATGAGCCATGGTTGCCATCACGAGCACCGGGGCGCTGTAAACGCCCCCCGCCCCCCAGCACGCGGGGGAATGACCCCCGCGGCCAACGGGTTAAGTCTTTATTTTCTTTTATAGTACTAGTTAACTGTTTTTGCATACTTTCTACAATTTCTGCCACGGTCTTTAAATCAAATCCTTCTGCCATCTTCAGCTCAGGTGGAATGTAAGATTGCAGCACTTCAATCTGTCCAAGAGCACATCAATCAGATTCCTCAGGAGCCGAAGATGTACCCAAAGCCCCTCCACTGCTGTCCACAGCCACTGAATTTTATCTGTTTACACAGGACAGGGGACGTGGATAACAAGAGAGACTGCCTTGCTGAGGACAAATTCACTGTTTTTCTTCTATTATGACCGCCTTCTATTTATCCTGGTATGGGCTCTGCAATGTTAAAGCTGCAAGAAAATAAAGATAAAAATACACTTCTTGTCATATTACATACTAGTACCTAGACTATAAATACTAAACAATTTCTCTTGTAAAGTACCAAATGAAATGCAAAGTGAAAGCCTCTATTTATTTCTGCAGTGAAGAAAGAGCTTGCTAATGTGTGTAGGAGATGCAACCTCTAATATTTTCTTCTGAAGAAATATTTATATATATATATAAACTGTTGGTTTCAAGAGTTCTTCCAACAGCCTTGGAGCTTGTGTAATTCTAAATTAACTGAGACTATTCACTATGCAGAAATTAATGTTACCTGAATCTTTTCTTCTCCGACAAGGTCTTCCCAGAACAACTGCAAGGATGTGCCAACTCACCAAATACAGGGTTTCTTCAGAGTTGCAGACTATAGAATATAATCTGGAGACTCTGCTTAGGTTTTGAAAGTCTTTTAGTTTTGAATTTACCTGCGCGGAATATAGAACACTACTCGAGCTCGAGAGGAAGTGTCTAATAACTAAATTTTACACGCAACACTTGCGTGGTAAAGAGACATTATTTAGTGCCGACAGTTTAATTAATTCTCTTCAAGAATCATGCACTGTCGAAAGATGCCACCGGCGCCTTACAGAAGTCAGTTGAAGTGTGGTGAGTGTTTCCTAAGCATACACATTTGATACCACTGCTTCACATGCACAAAAGAACTAGATTGCTGACCTCTTCTTGGAACTCGCCTTCACCACTCTCTATTTCCAAGCAGTTGAAATCCTGAGCAGATTCAGGAAATAATTCACTGCCATTCTAGTAGCAGAAGGAGATCTTCTCTAATGAGGATACTTCCTTGTCTTTCCTATTTTTTTTACATGTTTTTGTGTCTGCCTATTCTTAATATGTGCACTAGCTACCATGTTCTTGACACCCCCTTCCACATGCCACAGCATGCCACAAATGTCTGACATGCACTGGCTTGACTAAATAGGCCTCAAATCTCCCAGACACTGCTAGGGGATGATTTACAAAGGGACATCTTTCATTTCTGTAAAATAGAAAAAACACATTGGAAAATAATGCAAAATACGACTTCTATTACCGTCTATACGTTTCTCTTGGAGATAGAGAATATCTATATGTAAAGATCTAAACATAATTGCAGCCCTTTGCCTCTTGTTCAGATCATTTAATCCGTTGAGGTTGATAGTACCTATTCGTAAACTCTTTGTATTTTTATTCCAAGATTCTTTCCGGTAACCCCCACCCTACCGCTTCTTAATACATCCAAGCTTGGTCTTATTCTTTCTGATCTTATTCTAGATATATTTTGACTCCAAATGTCCATTGTGATCCGTCGCCTCACAAAGTGTGCAAAATCAAATTATGCTGATCTCGTGCCCCGCCCCTCCCTCTAATTGCCACCCACACCCACACCCACCACCCACACCCCTTACAGGCAGATAGGTCATGCTTGACCTATGTATGGCAGCTGAGTTCACACCTCAGACAACGCAGACTCCCCCATCTCCCTAGATCCACCTCAAACCTCTAATTCCAAGTGAATTTACCCCCATTTATCAATCAACTATGGTGATAGCATGATAATTCAATCACTTAATAAACCTTAAATAGCCAACTAATGGCCAGCAGATAGATCATACCTCATATCACAGATAAAGAATAACCTTAGATCTTAGTCAGCAGCAGCTGTGCTCCTTTGCGTGAGTGGGCCTGTACCCTGCTGCCCTCTGGTTTCTTTTAGCTCATTGAGATATCCTTGAGCCTTAACCTCAGAAAAAAAAACATTCTAACTCTTCTCTTGGTAATAACTTTCAACCGTGCAGGAAAGAACAAAAAGGCTTCACAGCCCTCCCCCTGAAACGGAGTTATCATCTGCTGTAATCTCAACCTCTCCACCTCCGCTTGACCATCGTGTGGCAGAAGTCAGGTCGGGCGAAGAAGGTATGCCCCTCAATGAACCACTTTGAGTCAGGTCTAGCACGGTCTATTATTGCTTGCCTTAATAGAAAATTACCAACAAAAATCAAAATGGCTCTAGGACGCTCCCCCTGATTTTTGGCTTGAGCTCTCCTGAACAATGGAAACCGGTGAGCCCGTTGTATTTCCATCTCCCAATTCTAGTGGGCGAGATCAGGGAAGGCACCTTTCAACAGTTTAGTAACAAAAGCCATAATGTTCTCCCCTTTCACATTTTTTTTCAGTCCAAGCAGCCACTCATTATTACGTCACTGACGATTTTCAAATTCTTCAAGCTTCCAGCATACATCCAGAGACTGTTTTTCCTGGGAAGCCTTGAATGCCTGTAGTTTATCGACCTCTGTCTCCACAGCGGCAGTTCTTTCTTATACTTGCATTACTCGTGTGGTCATGTCAGAGCCTACCTTATTCATCTTTCGAATTGCCCCCTGCAGTTTTTTGGTGGCCTGCGAAGATATTCTGCTTTCTTGTCTTGCCTCCCCCTGCATCTGCTTGAGAGTAGAATACAGAAACTCCAGAGTAGGAGAAGGAACTGTAGTTTCTGAATTATGGAGAACAACTGTATAGCTATTAAACACCTGATGCCATGGGACCCAAGAGACATTTCGACAATTTTATCAACAGCTTTATGGCAGAGAACCTAAAGAGACACTGATGGCAATGCAAAAATATCTAGATAAGATACCTATGCAGCGAGTCAATGCTATAGATAGGGCGGCACTCAAGGTGATGTTAACACAAGAGGTAATAATGAATGCTTTGCCAAACTTACCATCTAAAAGGCTGCAGACCCGACCAAATTCCACTAGAATTTTATAAAATCTTTATAGATATAATAGGTACTGACCTGATTGAGATTATCCGGCAAGCTCAAAGGGGAGACTCAATACCAGAGTCTTGGACCAGGGCGGACATAGTGGTATTTTTAAAAAAGGGCAAGTCGAGGGAGCCAGGCTCCTATTGGCCTATCACTCTCCTAAATAGCGACGTTAAGATTTTCTCAAAGGCTTTGGCCACAAGGCTAAATAATATTTTGAGTAAAACAATCCACCCCTGCTAACATGGGTTCATAGCTGGCAGCGGAGCAACGCAGCATTTCCGTAGAGTTATTACAGTTTTTGATGCAACAGAGGTCTCGGGGGACCCTATAGCTGCTCTGCTACAGGATGACGAGAAAGCCTTTGATAGGGTCTCCTGGCATTTCTTGTGGGAAACAATGAAATGGTTTGGCTTGGGGCACGGCTTCATTAATGCCATACAGGTACTATATAAGGTACCCATTGCCCGGCTAAGGGTAAATGGTGGCTATGCGGCTCCCTTTATTATTGAGCGGGGGACTCGACAGGGGTGCCCATGCTCACCTCTGCTCTTTGCTATATATATTGACCCGTTAATCCATCTTTTTGAGGTTAATAATGGAATTCTCCCTGTTGTCTGCCAGGGCTTTGAATCTAAAGTTTTCGTCAATGCGGATGATGTGGCTATAGTTGCAGCAAACCCTTCTACTGCATTGAGGGTGGTAGAGCTAGTAGCATATGAGTTTGGCAAATTTTCTGGGTATGCACTGAATAGATCCAAAACCCAAGTCATAAAGAATAAGTACGCTACTATAGATGATCCCCGAGTTACAGAATCTGCAGTATATCTGGGTATTACGACTACGTCAGATCTGGGGAAACTTACAGAGAGAAATATCTACCCAGTTATAAAGAAGGCGAGAGCTGATTTTGATAGAATCAACAATTTGCATTTATCTTTAGTTGGTCGCTGCAATGAGGTGAAGATGATGTTTTCACCAAAAATTATTTATTTGTTCAGGGCAATACCGTTGAAATTGGTTTGTAACATTAGAGAGTATTGTAAACTGATTTATCTGGGCGTATGGGAAAACAAGGAGGGCCCTCAGATTCATGTCACAACCATGGGAGAGAGGGGGGTCTGCTCTCCAATATGTGAGTATATTTTTTGGTACACCCCCGGGGGATATTGAAGGGGAAGCAAGGCTGTATATAAGCTGTTGTTGGGGGACCATGCAGAGAACTGTTTCATGAAATACAACAAGCCTAGTTACTACAAAAGGACTACATTTAAGACTTTGGTGGCTGCTTTTAAAATCTGGGTAGCCTTGAAAAAAAAGACTGGATTAGGGAGGTTTAATCTTAATGCCCAGCTATTTAAAAACCCTATGCTTCCTGTAGTTTTCTCAGATCCGACCATGGCAGAATGGTCAGAGAAAGGGATCTGGATGGCTGGGCTCAGTTTAGGGATATTCAGGTGGAGTTTGGATTAGATAGAAAAAAATTTAAAATGTTTACAGATACTTAGCTTTTTCAGTAAGAAGGCGGGGGGGTTCAAGTGGTTCGCTAGAATTAAAGTTATAGATATTATCAGGAGTAACACGAAGGGTGTTATTGGATTACTGTATGCCAAATTAACAGAATTAAAACTAGATGATTTGGATAAGCATGCGGGAAAATGGCTGGAACGGGTGGGGGCTGAACCAGAGTGGTTTGTGGAATCTCTTAAATTAGGCCAGGTGGCCCTTTGCTCAGCTGGGCCACAAGCGCAGCATTGTAAGAACATTTTTGCACTCTACCAGACCCCAGCAAGAATATCACAGTGGGCGGGATCTTCTGGTATTACTTGTCCTCTGTGTAGCTGATTAGCTGCTGACCTGGTACATATGTTCGCATCTTGTCCACACTTGGGAAAACTGCTGGAGTCTATTACAAAATTCTTAGATTCATCATTAGGGCTGAAAGTTACACTTACCCCAGCTCTGATATTACTTGGAGTTAGTTGTAGCGAGCAGCAATCAATTTATTTTCGTGGTAATGGCAGTAGTGCGGATAAGTATCCCCTCAGCCTGGTTGGATCCATTACCCCCTAGATTTCAACAGTGGTTCTCACGGTTACTTTTACTGTTTATCTTGGAAAGAGCTATCTATGAGAGAAAGGGGAAAAGAGCAAGAGTGATGGGGTGGCGCATCTGGGCCCCCTTAGTTGGGTGGAAGGAATCATAGGGTTTCAATGTTCAACTGTAAATGTCTCTGTGTATCCTCTGTTGATTATTGTCTGAGATATATGTTTTTCTCTCATTTGATACTGGGGGATAGGTGTGTTTTGTCATGGGTGTTTTTGGCTTACTTCTTTATTGCTGCTATGATTATTATGGTTAAGACATTGGCTCTCACATCACTGTTGCTTTATGTTTATGTGCTGATCATTCTTAAAATGCTGAATAAAAAGAATGTTAAAAAAATGGAAAATAATACAAAAATCGAATTACCCCAGCTGTCGTTTGAACCCTTTACCAAACAGCCCTCGGAACCCCTGTTATCTACCACTGTACTGTCTATTTAGCTGAAATAAACTTTTGCCCAAAGCCTTTTTGTCATGGAAAAGTGTGCTTGTCCTTCTTCTATTTCCATGCTCTTTTGTTTTTACATGTCACAAATCCACACTTGATGTTCATGCTTTAGAAACAAATAACCCTTCCTATCTTTCACTCTGGCATTTGCCCCATTCACTTATTTTTCTTACACAGTCATCCCCACAGTCTCATTCCACAAATAAATGGATTTTTTTCATAGCAAACCTTGCCCTCCTTCCACATGCCACAGCATGTCACAAATGTCTGCCATGCACTGGCTTGACTAAAGAGGCCACACATCTCCCAGACACTTCTAGGGGATAATTTACAAAGGGACATGTGTCATTTCTGTGAAAAAGGAAAAATAAAGGAAAAAGTTATACAAAATGGATTTCTCCAGGGTGGCTTTGAACCCTTGTCAAATTGCATTCTCTTCAATAACTACTACTACACTACACTACTTTGTTGTCATATAGTGCACACATCTTTCACACACCAAAGTTTTGCCTCTTCTCACATTTCACACATTTTTTAAACATGGATTGGCATGACTTAATAGGTCAGAAATTTCTCTAACAATGCTTGGGAGTGTTTACAAAGACATTCACTTTCCCATAGGGAAAGTAATTAAGAACTTAAACATGTCTACTTCTACCAAACTTAAGCATTATTAACCATCCACTAATAAAGCATTCTCGTTCACATTAATCAAGTACATGTAATATATTTTTGACATGCTTTCTTGTATCTAATCATGAAATATACTACTCACACTGTGACAGTTGGTGATTTCCAAGGGAATCACTTTCACATGGGTAAAACAAGAATTAAAAAAATAAACCAAGGCTCTGAATTGAGGGGTTAACCCTGGCCACATTAGATCATGTATTAGTATCTTTGTCACTGTAGTGTTCTGCTGAAGACAGAACTTAGCTACCATTCCTTAGTGGCTTTATTGACGCCCACACCCATCCATCACATGCATCACCAGTTAGGTGACACTTCTAATGGCAGGGGCTGGGTGCACAAGCCTGAGGCAACTTCCAGAATGTAACCTGTGCCACTTCCTTCACTAGCAAATAGGCTGAGGGTCAACAACACCATAGCCATGACACCAAGGGGCCCATTACGATACTGCTCAGAAGGTTAGCCACATGGTAATGGGCCAGTAAGTTTCCTTCCCAAACGCCTCATTTTGATGGAGGTGGTCAAAATGGAATATGACCGATTATTCCAGCTGACTTCCGACATTCTTGGAGAGCCCGTTTACCGGTCAGAATGTGGCCAGTAAAATCAAGGGCTGCTTTTTCCGCCCTTGAGATTACGATCCATGCCAGTCTGGCGGAGATGGAAACCATGTTGGAAAGCTTTTAAGGTGGACCTCATCAGGGCTCCCTTTGGTTGGAGGCCGAGAAGGCAATCATGGTGCCCCCCTGTTGATCCTCGTACCTTGTGGCCAGCACCTTGAAGTGCCTGCCAAGGGATACAGGGATGAACTGCACCTCCCATTTTACTATGGGAGCATGTATTACAGCCTGTTTACAGCCAGAATGCATGCTCCTATCGCAAAATATGGGAATGAGACAGAGCAGTGTTCGGTTGCATCCAAATCGGGTGGTGGGGCCGACAACCAGGTATTGGTCAGTCCCATGACAAGTCAGTGTCGGGTGGAAGTGATTTTGCCCAACATCATCATGAGCCCCTAAATCCTTTTGGAGTTTTGTGGGTGGCCGCCGTCAAAAAATATGACTGATGTTCACAGCGCTTTTTGTACCTCCATAGGACCCATTGTGACAGTTGTTCTTCCGAAGGTACAAATACCATTGCTGGGCTGGAGGTTAACTCTAAATCTGATGTGCTGTAGTCCATCATAGTAGTTTATATAATTTAATCCACCATCCTGACTGACAAACTACCACCTATCAAACTATACATTGGGCTCATAGAGCTCAGAGATCTAACACTAGTCCTGCTTTGACATTATGTCACATTTTAGTTACATTTGTTCTGTACTGAAAGACACAGTCATCAAATGTATACAATATAACATTTTTAGGCTGGATACAACCAATATTCTCTCTGCTCACAGACTAATACTTCATTCTAGGTGTAAACACTGAACTTTGAGGAGCTTCTATCGTGCTCTTGCTGTAAGTATTGGAGCTTCTCTCATTTGTTGTTTTGCAGTAGTGTGTACAGTTGTTATGCACTGGTGTGTGTAGGCAGTATGTAGAGCAGCCTATATTAAACTTTGACAAACTCTAAGATTGTTGCCATCTCTGACAATCCAGCAGTTGCATAGGAGGGTGAGAGAATGTAGTTCAGATGAGAACCACATAAGGTACATGTAAGAAGATGAATTATTACTTTTGAGTGGGTAGTAGGTCAGTAAAGTAATAATGTCACAAACATGTTGGTCCAAGCTAAGGTTTCAGTCATTAAAACCTAAACTACGCAAACAGTGCTCCATTATTAAACATGTGGAAAGCATTTAAAATACCAAAACATTTACAAGTTTAAAACACAACACAATAATAATCCAACTCCAATCTACAGAAATAGATTACAATTTAATAAACAGATTGACTTCAAAACAATGAAAAACCAATAAGAGGAACCTGAGATGTTATTTTTTCACAAGAAATGTGTCAAGAATAATTCAATGTTCATGGGGGACCAGGATCTAGGTACAATTTGATGCAAACCGAAATGGAATTCCTGTCAGATACACCAAACAGTTTTATTAAGGTTGAAAGTTTTACCTTAGGACCTTGAAATGGAAGTGTAGATCGTTGAGCGTGGCAAGGTTGCAGGACGTTTTATAGAAGCCAGACGAGGTCCTGCTGAAGCTGTTGGTTTTGGAGGGGAAAGGTCTGGGTGGGAGATGTTTGAATTTTGTGTGCAAGGAATTCCTTTTGTTTTCCGGGTCAAGATTTACGCATTTAGACTGACGGCATGATTTTGAGTTTGGCTGTGTGAGAGTGGCTGCCACACCACTGACCCCTCCCATACCACCATACCTAACTGCCAACCACCTGCCAGATTAAGAGGTATGTTGTAGCCTGGCTGGCGGTCCTTTGGCGTTCCCACGGTTGTGGCTATTACTAATGCCTTACAATGGGAGCACCAAAGCCCATTTCTGCATGGCATGGAATGTAAGGTCCATGCAATGCAGGAAAGGGGGTGCATGCAGACATGGGGGTGCCCCATGTGCCCCCTGCATGCATTCTATGGCCCTGAGGAAACAGGGAGCCCTGTAGGGCCTCTGAGTTTCCTCAATGCCAACCTTTTTATGGGGGGCTAACCGCCATGAAAAGGTTGGATGTGAGGAAACTGGTAATATGCTTAGCGGTGCCACAGGGGTGCTGCCAGCTTATTGTGTTGCTTAGACCACTGATCCACTGCCAAGGATCTCGGATCCGTGGTTGTGGTGGTCCTATGGTGGTCTGATTGCAGTACTGCTGATACAGCAGTCAGACCACTGGTGTGGCGGTTACTGCACTGCCAGCGTGGGTTTGGTGGTCCATCTCAGTGCCAAAGTCATAATCAAGCCCTAAGTCTCTTTTCTCAGAGGACAGAATCCTCCATATGACAAGGATAAAGGTTGTATCTGATGATGAGTTCCACAAGCCCGAATACCTTCTCATAGAGGACCAGCTGAAACAGATTTGCTGCTGCAGAGAAGCTCCTTGCAGGAGAAACCTTTTTCTTCAGCCCAGTGAAGCTGCACTCTTGTGGAATAAGCTGAGATGGTTGGTCTCAGTTTTCCTATGTCTGGAAGTTCAAAACCATTCTATGTCCCCACTTTTCAGAGATAGCAGCAGAAGCCAGTTAGAAACACCCAGGTGTCCCACGACCTTAGGGATAGCATTTAGAAGTTTAGGCTCAGACTTACTAACATTTTACATTGTGGTTGCGCCACTTTTTGGAGCAGCCACAATTCAAAATGGTAGGCCCCTCATTCCAGGCATCACGGTACATTATATTAAAGGTGAGACCAAATAAGTGCAAGCCCATATGTCCCTATAGTGCCGTTCCCCATTGGAAACTACAACATGTGTTAGCTGTCAGTAGGATAAGATGGGCTGCCAACCAGACACTTTAGAGATTGGCTGCTCCTTTATGGTGCTACTGGTATCAAACAATGTGCCTTCTCACACCTGACACAATTCTTGTGCCCTGGATGATGCGCCATGCACCCTGGTGGCACCTCAGAGCTTACCCCCAGCTCTACTGTGCTCTGGCTGACCAGCTTGTGCTTTCCTGTGCCTGCTGCATCCAAATAGGGATCCTGATCTCTTGCCAGGTAGTGTGATCACTCTCAAACAATCAGTCGGAAACAAAGGCTAGGCAGGAAGGAGGTGACACCTCCCTGCTCCGCAGCGAGGTAATGAGTTGGCATATTAGAGTGGTGAGCTTCAAAGGCTCACCTGCTCTGATACCCATCTGGGATGTCTCCCTGAGGAGGAAAGAGCCCTGCCCTTTCCCAAGGTGCACTTACAACTGGGGAAGGTGCGAAATTAGCTATGCAGGAGGCGATGACCCCCAGGAAGGCTGGCCAGACCTCTAGTGTGGGCAGGATGGTCTGTACACCTAAAATGTAATTCTTTTATCTTTCGGAGTGCAGAAATAGTGGTTTCTGGGAAGAAAAGGTGACCTCCACTGCCAGATGTGGTCACCTCAAGGGTGGACTAGCTGCAGGGACTAGCTGCCCATTGGCTACTAGCTCCCACAACCCTAACATACATAAATCTAGGATTTCATGTACTCCCCTTGACACCAGAATCCTGGATAATAACAACTTGTTTTTAACAAAGGCCAAAGAGGAGACCTGTGTTGCTGATAACAGGATTTTTCCCACCAGCCAAAAGCAAAAGGCAACAGACTTGGAACTTATTGAAGGACCCTGTCCTTGGCTTAAACTGAACACCCCTGAAAACCGGCACCCTTGTTCAAGCCAGATGCACCCTGGACTAATGACACTAGTCCCCTGCAAATTGCAGGTAAAAACACTCACTGGCTCCAAAGAATCGTTTGGTATTGGGCCCGCTGAGGGATCGCCCAAATCAAGGTGGTCCAGTGAATTGTGGGAGTTGTAGTCTCATCTGCCCCAAGGTTTCAGGCCACTACGTTACTCCCCTCACAGAGGGAAGTGTGATGTTCTAACAGCTGCCAATACTTTTTAGTCACCAATCCGGACCCCAACCCCCACAGTTGACGATGTATCTACAGAGAACATTGTGCAACCAACATCCGACTTCAGCAGCTGTGTGCCTGTTGTGCTTTTTCCTTTTGTTTCTTGCTGCTCTGTGTAAGCAGAAAAATCAGCAGTAAAACCGAGAGTCCCATTCAGCACCAAGGAAGAGCCAGGAAAGCTCTGCACCCGAACTTCACGGGCTTTTAAAAATTGTTCTGACCGCTGTGGCCTGGTCCTGGGGCCCGCATGACCTTAAACCTATCAGGGTTCCAAGTAACTCAACACAGTTGCGGCTGCTGCGGAACAGCAGTGGTGGGGCTGGGGATCAAAACATTATAAACACTTACATGAGAATAGCCACTGCCTTTCCTCCATCCTCTTTTCATCCTGGCAGCACGGAACAGAACCACACAGGCTTCCAGACTCCCCTAAGCCAATCACGGCTCTGCTGTCACCAGCATGACAGACACCTCGTGATTAGTCTGAGCTTACTGTTTGGCTGCTCAGGCATTGCCTGGTAGCCAAGAACAGTTCTCCACTGGCTAGCCAGCCAAACTCACATGTGCACTTATGGTTCACATATTTTCTCCTCTCCCTGCTCTTACAGACAGCACAGACTTGCCCCACCTTATCATGGCTCGGAGTCAACACTGAATAAAAAAATAAAAAAAACATTGCGTTACTATAATTTTCTTTTTTCTTTTTTTCCCTGCTTAAAGAGCAGTGGGGTGATGCTCTTCCACCTTAGCGGAGGAGCCGCTGCTGACTCAACCTGCAAGTTACCGATTGTCACTAGTGGATTTTGCCATGGACCACACTGCTATTTTGTCTATGTATATTTCTGCACTGATTTAACATTTCTTAAAAAATCAGTAACTCTAGTTAAACTTATGCTATTCCATTCATTTTGGTGTCTGAATTAAGGTAAAATTAGACTCAATTTGTATAAATTGGTGTTAGATTTCTATCAAGTCATGTCAATTACTTATTGTCCATGTTGGTACACAGAAATGATTAACACATGTTCATCTAGTAAAGCCTGATTGCCTTTTGCCACTCTACTTACTTGTAGTTTTATCTCATTACTACCAATACCTCCACTTGTTTTGCTTTTATTTTTAATTAAACAACAACAAACATTTATACATATTATATTTTAGTCAATAGATATTTTTCTTAACAATTCTTCTACTAAAATCACATGAAATACTGTACAATAGTTGACAGAAACATACTATTTTTGAGCATCTCATTTCACTTTTTAAAATGTTTGCACTTCATCTAGTTAATCCTCATCGTAGTCTAAGAAGTATTCTCTCATTAGCACAAGTTGTGGTTCATACCTATTCAACTCTTCCAGCTTTTGGGGAATATTGATTGTTATCCTCAGTAAGAAAATTAAGAACATTCAAATCTCCATACTTTTAGCTTTACAGCTTACATGCAAAGTAGACATACCATTTAACATTTCTTACAAGAATTACAGTCCACTGGTATTTAATTTAGATTTTTGTTACAGTAATGTATGTATATTATTTGGCTTTACTGTCAGGTGTAAAAGTGTGTACTCTTATTTGATATTTTCAAAAGCTTGATTCACAAATAATGTTTTAAATTAGTATTTTTCAAAATGATACGCTGCTTCCGTTTTTAATAAAGATTAACTTTTTATACTGGGTAAACAAACTCAAAGAAAATCTTGTTTTGTCACAAAAGCAAAATTCCATTTTTACATCAAAATAATTTTTTAAGCATAACCCCTATATCCCAGCTTCTGATTCTTCTAATGCCAATTAATCTCATTGAAAGATTATGCTCTGCCTGAGCAGTTTTTATTATCACATGCCCGATTTGCCTACCATAATGCTAAAGATACCTACTTTATGCCAAGGAAGCCCACCTTTTTGTCAGGGACACAACTGCTCAATGGATGCCCAACATAAGGCTAAGAACCTCCACAACATGTCAGTGATAGACATCATTATTCCAAGAATAGCCAGAATGATGTGACATATAGCCGCAAATATATCATGATTACTTACAATGTGGCAATTTAAGTTGCTGTTATACAATGATTAGTTCAAGGATGCCTGACATAAGCAGTATTTCACATTAATAAGTAAGTGCAAACATATTAAAAAACAGTTATCATTAATCACAACCAGTCATAATTATGTTCTGTACAACCAATGTGGAAAAATATCAATACACTTTTCTAAATATTGTACACCTGCCAAGTTAAAATATTTCGGCCCTTGCAGCATCGACTAGAATAATAGGAGAATCAAAGCTTTTCCCATACCATAGACATTCAATACTAATTTCCATAGGCTTTGACACCCAGTTGACTGTGGCTCCTGAACAATTTTGTGGATCAGCTCAAACAACACCCCTACTAACATGTATCAATTATTAGCTGTACCTAGCCAACTACCATTTTCCTTAATCTCCTGCAACGCATCAGGTCTAAGGAGATTTTTTTTAACAGCCCACTGCAGTTTTCTTGTTATCAAACTTGTAGCACAAAATCTCAGGCCTTAAAGGGCTACCATAAAACCAACTTCCCAGCTACAAAGACAAGTAAACATGGTCTCTTCCATGTAGTTTTTCAATTTACATATTTTTTTTCTTTTTGTTTTAGAGTTTTGTATAGCACAAATTAGACCCAAAGAAATCAGGTATCATACTGCTTCACATGAGCACCAGTTTCATTACAGATGGACACATTCATTTTTGGTAGGCACGGGGAGATTAAGTGATTTGCCAAGAATCACAGGAAGTTGAGTGTCCCTGCTGAAACTTGAACCCGGTTCCCCAGCTTTCAGGTCAACCTCCCTAGCCGTAAGGCTACATCCTCACCCCAACACATCTGCAGCTATTCAGACTACAATAACACAATGACAAAATTTTGAATTGACTTCAAAGCCCTTTTTTTGTATAAATGTTGAATATTAGGAAAAAGATCACACGTTTTATTAGTAGAACTGTCAATCTAACAATGCATGGAAGCAACACCAACATTTTTTTTAAATTTTTGTTTTTAGTAATATCGACAGATTGAAGACATAAGGGGGCAGCAGTAATTAGAGCAGTAGATCTTAGTTTAAAAGTTTCTGAAAATAGAGGGATCATTTACAATGCTAACAAACAGGCTGCTACTTATGATTAAATGGGGGTTTCCCCAGTACAAATTCTAAGACAAACAGATGGCCCTAAAATTGTAGGTCTCTTTCACACCTTTCACATCTCTTTCTTTAAATGGCAGCCCCACAAGATTAGATATTCAGTTCATATTAATTCTGTTCTCAATTTATTGTGGTTCAGAGGAACGGGATTGACCACTTCCATATTCTTTCAAAAATTATTGTGAAATCTCATATGTTGCGTATTAGGCAAATATTGGAAATACCAAATGTTTTTCTTATTAAATATGATCAAAAGTTTCTTTAGTCACTGATAAATTTATCAGTGGTAGAAATCTCGCCTGACCCTAGAGTGTGTGAACCACCGTGATAGCCAGGATTTGTTTATCCACGTTTATTCAGTACAGCTGAGTCATGATTCCTTGAAAAACAATCTAACTAGCACAAAGTAGCATATAGGATGACGTAGACCCCAAGTAGGAAATCATTGGTTCTCAGATTCACCCAGTACAAAGAAAGAGTGCAGTTAAGAGAGATAAAAGAAAACAATAGTAAAAAAATCCAACGGTATGATGCACTTTTCAATAATTTAGTACAAATGAAAAAGACAATTACAAGAAAAATAGGGAGGCCCCGAAGGGGCCCTTTTTAGTGATGATATCAGCTGCCATGACAGAAAAAAATGGAACATGAGTTAAAGAACAAAAACACCATTTTTATTACAAATCATTCCATGCCGCATAAGGATACCAATCAGACTCAATTTACTATCCATCCAAGCAATCAGCAAATTACATCCAATGGTGAACCAGCATCCAAAGTACTGTGTAAATATGATACATAATTCTTGGTTCATTGGTCATTCCCAGTACTTAATGCCTGCTTTCAATTGGGCACTGTTCCTGACATATGGGGATGCTCCATCTTACACGTAATATTTAAAATGAGAGACAGAGCCAAACCACACCATTAGTGCCTAATTGCCCCTTTTAATATTGAACTCAAGCCTGCTCCAGGCTAGGATTCGATGGATTGAGTCCAAGCTGCTTACTGATCTTGAAAACTGGGATGAGGAGAAACAGAATATCTCTTTCTATCAAACATGGTTTTGGCAAAATTGTTGCAATGAAGATAATAACATAGCTCTTATCCTTATGTCCCATCACTGTATTGATAAGCATTACAAACTGTTATATGCATGTTTTATTCACTATGCTGCAGTGTTTTGTGGTTGTAGAGAGAAGGATTTCATGGATAATTTGAAAGATTGAGGAATTCCAACACAGTTACTCAGAGAAATCCTTTCCTTTCTCAACACCATTTGGGTCATAGTTAAAGAAGTTGGTGACACTTGTATTTATTTTCTAACCATGAACCTACTAACAGATGTTGAAAACAAGGCTGACATCTATTCGGCCTCCATAAAGCTGACATTGGTATTGCATTAATTAAGGCCTGAGTATTCTCTGCAAAATTTAAGGTTCAGTAACAAAATATGGATGGTAAAAATATAGAAGTAAAAAATATTGATGCAACAATTTCAACTCCCTATGCTTAAACAGGTAAGTACAAATATAGTTGAACCAAATATTGAATGTTATATATATATAAAATAAAATTATAAATATTAAATATGTTAAATAATAAAATTAATATAAAAAAAGAAAGTAGATTTCATATATATAAAAAAAAACATATAGGGCCAGATGTAAGACCATTCATTATTGCGAGTTGGAAATTGTGTTGAATTGGGACTCGCAATTTGCGACTCACAAAAAATGAATGTGCACAAGTGTCTCAGACACTGTTTGCAATTCCCAATGTGGTCACAAATTGCATGCCCCATGAATATTATTGAGTCTGTCGCAACTTGCGATCCCATTGGGAGTGGCTGGCACTCCCAAGGATAGTGTCCTGCCTGGGTCAGCAGACCTCCAGGTCTGGGGCTGCTTTTAAATAAAGCATCTTTAAAGAAAAATGCAGTCTGTTTTCCTCAAAGGAAAACGGGATGCATTTAAAAAATTAAAATATAACTTTTCCCTTTAATTTTTTGAGGGCGGGCGGTAGTCCAGTGATTGCAACAGTAGGGAAGGTATTGGATAGCGGTGGGTTAGAAATTACTATTCCCACTCCAGTGAGTGTAACAGGAGGGAAAGTGTTGGATAGCGGAGGGGTAAACATTACTATTCATACTTCAGTGAGTGCAACAGTAGTTAAAGTGTTGGATAGCAGAGGGGTAGAAATTACTATTCCCACTCCAGTGAGAGCAACAGTAGGGAAAGTGTTGGATTTCAGAGGAATAACAATATGCTCACTCTAGTCAATTAAAAAATGTAAAAATATATTAAAAATTCAAACACAAATACATAATATAATGTTAAATACATTAAACAAATACCTACAAATATTATATGCAATTAAATAAAACACAATTTCCAAACAAAAAAATATGTTGAATTAAAAAATGTTTAGAAACAAAAACATTAATTATTACATAAATGTACTTTTTTATTTCCTACCCTATAACACCAGACAATTCACAACCCACCTCTAAATAAAAAAATACTTTCTCAAGTAACATAATTAATTACCAATGAAACAAATATTACTAATTAAAAAACAAATTGAAACTATTTAACTTCGCGTAGCCTAACAGATAGAGCCCTTGATCTCGAACTTGTGGAACCTGGTTCGAGTCTCAGCAATGACGCTCAACATCCTGTGATTCTGGGCAAATCAATCAATCTCCCTGTGCCTAACAAAAATTAATGTGTCCATCTGTAAGGAAACTGGTGCTCATGTAAAGAGCTCTAATACCCGATGTCTGGTGTCTAGTTCGAGCTATAAAAAAGAATTATCCCCACAACCAACAGTTAAAATCAAACTGTAAAAAATGTATTACACATTTAAAACGTAGTTTTAATTAAAAACCGAATAGTATTTAACAACTAATAAAAATGATCCCCACAACCAACAGTTAAAATTAAACTGTAAAAAATGTATTACACATTTAAAACGTAGTTTCAATTAAAAAACGAATAGTTTTTAACAACTTATTATAAATTAAGAACAATTAATTTACTCCCCACACTGTACCCCTATAACAATAAAACCCACACCCAAAAAACATATAAACAAATACCCTAATTGAATGTTAATTAATTAATTAATATTAATGATCAACTAATTTTAATTATAAACAAAGATGACTTCCCACCTTTTACCCCTTATGAACCCCACATCCCACAACAAATAATAATTACACAAATCCCATTTTAATTTATAAATAATTATTAATATTATTTAACAACTAATTATTAATTAATTAAACACAAATTACTTCCCACCCTTTACCCCTATAAACCCCACAACCTGCACCTAAATTAAATACACATTTGCAATAATTAATTTTCTATCAATTCATTAATATTAATTATGAAGTAATTAGTAATTAATTAAACATGAATTACTTCCCACCGTTTACCCCTATAAACCCCTCAACCTGCACCTAAAATTAATAACACAATTTCCATAATTAATTTTCAATCAACTGATTATTATAAATTAACAACTAATTATTAATAAATCAAAAATAAATTGCTTCCCACCCTATACCCCGATAAACCCCACAACCCGCACGTTTTACATACTTACCATAATTAAGTATCAATTAATTAATTAATATTAATTAACAACCAATTACTAATTAATTACAAATAAATTACTTGAATGAATGAAGAATTTGTAGAATGCCGGAATCACCCCCGAAAGGGTATCTCCATGCAGACAGTGGAAGAAATGGAGGACAATGGGATGCTCACTTATTAAAATTTTCAGTTTTTAATAGTTTTTTTTAATTTAAGAAGATTAAGGCACTTGCTTAAGGCGATGGGGAGCGAGTTCCAAAAACTCTGGGCAAGATAGGCAAAAGATATGCCACTTGTTCAAAGTTTATTAAACTGAGGGACTACTAGCAGAGCTTTCTCTCCAGAGAACAGAGATCTGCTAGGATAGTAGTGGGCTAGTTTTCTGCCAGATATATGGGTCCCCTATCATTGATTGTTTTATGGACAAAAAAAAGCAGATTTTAAACTTGATGGATGGGGAGTAAGTGAAGGCATTTCAGTAATGACAAGGATGCTGATTTGGAGGCAAATTAAGAGCCAGCCATGCTGCCATGTTCTAGACTACTTGCAACCTGTTTGACACAGCATAATTTGCAGCTCCCAAAAGTGCATTGCAGTAGTCAAGTCGACTGACTACCAAAGCTTTCTGCTTCTGACAATTAACGCTATAACACCTAAATTAAATAGGTAAAAGATAATCATTAATTCCCACCCTATTCCCCTGTAAACCCACAACCCGCTTTGGCACTAAAAAATTTCAAAATTTAATTAAAATAAAATTCACATACGCTATACATTTAACACATTTATTAAAAACAATAAACCATTCTTCTACAAAAAACATACATTCCATACATTTAAAATCTGAATCAAAATACATAACTCTAATTAAAAAAATATAAAAAATTGATCTTTTAAACATCTATATTTTTGAAAACAATATTAATGACTTCTATATTTTTAAAAACAATATTTCTTACCTTCAATTCAATATTCTTGACCACGATATTCTTGCTGTCGCTATTTCTGAATCACGACATTTCCAACTCAATATTTGTATAAATCAACATTTCCAACTCCATATTCTGTCTCAACAACAAAATTAAACAATCAACGTATTTAGATATCACATTATGTAGATCATCTAATTATACTGGATTAGATTGGCCTGCAAAGGGCATTGATTTCATTTGAACTCTAGAACAACAATGAATTATTATAGGCCAACCTGAGCAAGGTAAACATAATGTTCCTTGGCAGAGACAATAAGAACTCAAACAGGAAATGGTGCCTGGCTAAGAGTAGCGATTAACAAAGGTAAACTGAGACAAAAGTCTAACTTTACAACTTTAGTATTCACAAAGGGCATTTACGAGTAGTAAAGTTAGACTTTTATGTCAGTTAAACCTAAGTCATGGTCTCAGTTATACTTAAGATAAAAACTTAAGTTTAACTGAGACAAAGGTCTATTTTTACTACTTGCAAATGCCCTTTGTGAATACCGAAAGTGGTAAAGTTAGACTGTTGTCTCAGTTTACCTTTGTGAATCGGGCCCTGCATTTTTAATTACAACTTTATCTGGTATACAGAAAAGCTCTCACCGAAATGCAAAAGATCACCAGTAAAAGTGATCAAGGTCAAAGTTCTTCCAGCCCCAGATTATGCTAAGAGAGCTACATTCAACAGACTCGCCTAATTTCTTGACTCATTACAGTGCAATATGTTCAGAAGGATATTTCAACTACTACAATTCAACCACAGGATGCTGAATCACCTAGAAAGTATGCTCCTAAAGTGAGATCAGCAAACTTCTTTTCCTAAATATTCATACAGACTAAAACCTGGGAAAGCCGCGCTTTTTAAAAGCAGCTTAATGTACAACAATTTGTTTAAAAAATCAATTGTCAAATCCCTGGAAAAAAATCTGTTATCTCAGCCTATTTCATTCATGAATGAACTCCATCTAGAACCAGAACATCCTACTTGTTATTTAAAGTAGAATTCAAGACACCACTCGTCTTAATGTCATGAGTGGTTGACTTCATTGAACTCTTGCAACAAATGTTTTGCTTCATTATTTTTAATTCTTATAACATCTTATCTAAATAGCCATAACTTTCCGAAACCCTTAAGCTACATTGAAGACAGAAATTCTTGAGCGTGCTTCTCAAAGACGTTATTATCCAACTTAACTGGGTACTGTTATTTGTAGACTTTGTTACTGTGATAGTGTCACTCTTGCACTTTGCATGCTGCTGCCGAAGCCTATATTTTGAAAGACATAAATTGTTATATCCCATATGTTTAGTTAACAGAATCAGGAGCTGTATGGAAGCACTGAACCACTGTCTAAAAACCAAGAAAAAAATTGAATTAAAAAGGGCGACAACATTTTTTGTACTGTTTAGAAAATTGTAACCAACATTCCATCTGGCAAACACTGTTTTTTCCCGCTTTTTTCTTTTTGGATTTAATGGATTAGCATCCCCTGCCTTTGAAAGTCATGGCACTAGCACATTTTTATGGTTTTAAGTTTATATGGTGTTTGGACAAAATCTCAAAGAAAGAATATGAGGGCAAATGTTTGTGTCAAGAATATGGAACACAAAAATATTCTGACGTATTTATTAAACGATTTGTGTAAGATGTTTGATTAAGTAGAATCATTACATCAGGTTTTGCCACTCCCCACCACTCCAAGGTTACTAAAGCCTTATCATTACATAGTCTTTTAAAATGTTTGTGCATATCCTTTCTAACACCAATCTAAGTGATCCAAAACTTTAATCGCCCGACACTTCCCAGACCTGGACCGGTATATTTTAAAAGATATAAACCACCATCAAAACACAGTCTCAAAGCAAGCAGTCACATAATACTTTCATTAAAAGTGCACTATTCCCATTATTGCACTATTCTAAATATTGTGCCTAAACCCCCTCTAGCAAGGTGCATGTTCTGAACAAGAAATATGAACCTTAGTTGTACCCAGCAACCAACACAGAATATAACATTGAAAAGTCCAATATGTGTGTTATTCTTGGTACTAACCTTCTGGTTTCTTTTAGACTTATTGTGGAAGTTCCTTTTTTAATTCCTATGTTTAACTCTGCACATATATACATTAAAAATATATATATATATATATTTATATACGCAAGTATTTGAAACGCGTTTGGCTTTTATGGAGGAGAGGAGGGGGAGCGCCGACAGTGCTACCGCTTGTGACCTTTGTGTTTATACCCCTCAGTACGTGGCATCTCTAGTGGGGCAACCTTTTGTGTGTGATTTAAAGCGGCCAGTCCAGCCGCGGAGATGCCCTGCTGCTGAAAGGCGGTTCTTCAATGCCCGCAACCACGAGCTTGGTGTAGAACTGAGGGGACCTGAGTCACTAGTATGTATTGGTGAGCATTACGGAGCTCCTTTCCACCAACTTCACCCACCGTGACATTTGTTTTTATTTTTACTTATTGTGGCAGCAATCCTAAATGGAGCAACATGACACCCACTTGCTTACAATTAGAGGGACTACAAATCAGGCAGTGATTTAATGGACTAATAGGACCATAATGCTATTTTGCCGACGCCTATTCAAGGAGGGATTTGTTACATCAAATAAAGCAGCTGTCCCTAATTTTGTTTGTGGTCTCCATTATGCCTAAAACAGCCAGTGATCAAGGATACGCAAGTATTTAAAACACGTTTGGCTTTTATGGAGGAGAGGAGGGGTAGCGCCGACAGTGTTACTGCTTGTGACCTTTGTGTTTATACCCCTCAGTACGTGGCATCTCCAGTGGCGCAACCTTTTGTGTGTGATATATATATATATATATATATATATGTATATATATATATATATATATATATATATGTATATATATATTCACTGAAAAAACCATAGGTTATAGACCATATATAGTTAGGAATTAGCATTTACAAAACCTTGAAAATTCACTGAAAAAACCAGAGGTTATAGACCATATATAGTTAGGAATTAGCATTTAAAAAACCTTATTTTACTCACACAAAACCATTGAAATTCCATATATAGTTAGTTGCACTAACTATATATCGCGCACCCACAATTCACTGCTGATGATGTCACATATTACATCATTCATGACATGGTCAGTGACATCACTGATGACATCACTGATGACATCTCAAATGACATCACTGATGACATCACTGATGACATCTCAAATGACATCACTGATTACATCACTGATGACATCTCAAATGACATCACTGATAACATCTCAAATGACATCACCGATGACATCTCAAATTACATCACTGATGACATCACTGATGACATCTCATTTGACATCATTGGTCACATCACTGATGATATCATTCATGTGACAATACAATGCATCTCCTCACACTTTCATATAACCTCTGTTACACCCAGTGTTAAATACAGAGTATAATTTTTTAAACCATTGACACACCAATACTAGTTACTACATACGCACTCAGTGATTCCTATGTTTACACAAACACTCACTCATTCACCCATGCAATCATTCATACATACAATCACTCATCTTTACAACACTATCATATGCACTCATACACCTATACAGACACTCACACTCTGCCACTCATCCATGGAGTTACTCACACACCTAGTCAGTCCTGTAAAGAATCAATCACACTTCCATTTTCTAATCTATACAGTTAAACATAGAGCACCTTACATTTTCAAACATATACTAACACATACTTACTCTCTTATACAATCATTGATACAAGTACACATTGATCTGCACAGAGTCACACACCTCCCAGCAAGCCACACACACACTCAGTCTCCCATACAAATACTTGGGCAATCAATCAATAACCCATATAGTTACTCATATAGCTACTGATCAACACATGCAGCAGATTACAGAACAAAAGACATAATGATGCACAAATTAAGACAGTTTAGTCACTAACCCATGCACTCAGTGAGACACATTTAATCACTCACTCATACATTCAGTCATGCACCTACTAAATCCTTCGTCCAGACACTTATACATCTACTCATTCTTCAATATGTAAGACATATTTTAACTTTACAGAAACATACAGTCACTGGATGTTGTCATCAGTGATGTCATCAGTGATGTCATTTGGGATGTCATCAGTGATGTCATCAGTGATGTCACTGACCATGTCATGAATGATGTAATATGTGACATCATCAGCAGTGAATTGCGGGTGCGCGATATATAGTTAGTGCAACTAACTATATATGGAATTTCAATGGTTTTGTAAGAGTAAAATAAGGTTTTTTAAATGCTAATTCCTAACTATATATGGTCTATAACCTATGGTTTTTTCAGTGAATTTTCAAGGTTTTGTAAATGCTAATTCCTAACTATATATGGTCTATAACCTATGGTTTTTTCAGTGAATTTCATTGGTTTTTTAAAAGCTAATATCTATAGCTGTAAAATGTATTCTTCTTTAAATCAAAAAATTTATTTTATATGTTTATTAATATTTTTTTTTATTATTATGTTTTGGTTCACTCCCGCTTCGCGAACCGGGAAGCTTCCCGTTAGCTCAATGTGGTGCCGCGACCCGGTCCGCGAACCAGTAAACGTTCCGTTTGCGCAACTGCCGCGTTAGAAATCAACATCGTGACGCGTCGCGGAAGCGCGACGTATCACGTTGTCGCGTAATGCGTCTTATGACGCGCCGCGTTAGCGCACCCGGAAGTGCTCCGGTACGCGAACTGAGACGTAAAGCGCAGCTCCCCGGAAGCGATCCGGGGCGCGTCGCGAAAGCGCGACGTATCGCGTTGCCGCGTAATGCGTCTTATGACGCGCCGCGTTAGCGCACCCGGAAGTGCTCCGGAACGCGAACCGAGGCGCGAAGCGCAGCTCCCCGGAAGCGATCCGGGGCGCGTTCCGCAGCGCGTAACATAAGCGTAACAGGTCATGTGACTTGTTAATAAAACTTTTCATTGGTTCATTTCACTTTTGGTTTCCTAATGATGTAAGGCTAGGTCATGTGACCTAAAAATAACACTTTTCATTGGTTTAGACCTATTTTTTTTCCAAAATGATGAAAACCCCTCCTTCTTTCCTCACTCTGACTTTCATCTTTGTGAGAGGAAGACCCTTTGTGATCACTGAGCAATGGCTTCATTAGGAGCTTCAGCTGGTGCACCCCCACCACCACCACCACCTCCTCATAGGAAGAGAGGACCACCTCCACAGTTCATTACCAACACAGAGGAGGAAGAGGATGAAGAAGAGGAACAGGAGATACAGGAAACACAGTTTTTACAAGAGGAGCCCCGGGTATCTCATCATAAAACTAGTTTCATTTGGCAGTTTTTTTCATTTCCTGAAGGACAGAAAAAAGTTAATGCTCGATATGTGACGTGCCTGATATTTTTTCAATGGTTTTTTAATAGCAAATATCAAAAGCTGTTGAATGTCAAGTACGTGGTAAGTAAAAATATTTTCGTGTTTATGCACACTGATCTGCTTTGAATGCTGCCCCCCCTCATTTCTATTAGGAGTACTCTCTCTTTGCAGATAGTGAAGGGTAGTTAACGCAGGCCTTTGCTCCCATTGTAATCCGTCGTGCCTGCTTCTCTCTCCATTTGATTGATTGTTATCCAAGCATTTACTGTTTTAGAATTGGTTCTCTTTGGTTCATTCTCTATTTACAAACAAGCACAGAGTCGCAATACTCTGTTTAGTCTTTGCAGATAGCGAAAAATCGTGTAAAAAAACAAAAGGAATCGAGCAAAATCAGTAGGCCACTAATGGGATCTCTTTTTGACCTCGCTAAAATAGAAACATTAGGAACAACCCCTCATGAGAAATACGAAACTAGTGAGATGAACTGAACTCCACACCATGATGGCTGCAAGACAGCTCGGCTCCGCCACCCACCCCGCCCAAAATAACGATAAACTCTATGCAAATATTACAAATATATACAACACACCAGCAAAGTAACAGGGTAAAACATTTTATTAAATAACTATTTACATAACTATTTTATACTTTTTGTTGCCCGATCCGGCTAGCTCAATCGATCGAGCATGAAACTCATGAACTCTGATAGTTCAAAGTTTTGAGGAGTGCTTGTTAGACTGTCTGAAACTTATTTGCGCCTCAGCTGCATAGCGAGTGAAAAACCAAGGGGCCCTCCACTGCAGCCGAGGAACCTCCATCTTGGGGGCGACGCACAGCATCACATTGCTTTCCAATGCAGTCAGATCCTCAAACAGCCCCCACTGACCACGTTAGAAAGCCACATCGTGACGTGTCTCATAATCACAACGTATCGCGTTACTGCGTAATGCGCCTTATGACACCCTTCGGTAGCGCACCCGGAAGCGCTCTGGAACGCGAACCAAGGCGCGAAACGCAGAGCCCTGGAAACGATCCGAGGCGCGGCGCGGAGCGCGTAACGTAAGCATAACAGGTCATGTGACTAGTTCATAAAACTTTTCATTGGTTCATTTTACTTTTAGTTTCCTAATGATGGAACGTTTGATCATATGACGTAAAATAATCACTTTTCATTGGTTTACAACATTTTTTTTTCCCAAATGATGAAAGTCCCACTTTTTTTCTTCACTCCGACTTTCATTTTTATGAGAGAAAGACCTGTTTTTGCGTGCTTACTCATGGCATCTGTAGTAGCTGCAGCTGGTGGCTCCCCACCACGTCCACCACCACCAAAGAAGAGAGGTCCAACTGGCCAGGTCATCTTCCAACAAGAGGAGGAAGAAGAGGAAGACGAGGAACAGGAGCAAGGGACAAGGGGGTTTTTGAAAGAAATGCCAAGGACGTCCCATGTTAAAGTCAATTTTATTTGGCAATTTTTTTCTTTGCCTCCACATAAAAAGAAAGTAAATGCCAGATACGTTACCTGCCTGATCTGCCACGAATAACTCTCCAGAGGGACCGAAAAAATATATAGTTTTGGTAATTATACCATGCATCGACACATGGAGAGGTGGCACCCGCTTAATTATAGTGCTGCACAAATGAGAGATTTGGTGGACAACCCCCGACCTGCCAGTACATCCACCAATGAAGTGGCACTGACAGCATCAGAGGCAAGGGAAACGATCCCAAATATTCAGAAGAACTTTGGAAAGATTAAAATGACATGTTTAAATTGTGGCAAATTAATTTCATGTGGACAGATGAGTGTTACTCTAATAAATACAGCATATGAACATCATCAATGTTCAAAACGTCCCCGAAACTAAATTTTCTTTTTTTTTGGTTGCTCCTGTTGAGCCCTTTGTACTGGATCATTTTTGTTTCCCCCCCCCCCTCCAAAAAACACAAAAAAAATATAAAACAACAAAAAATAAAAAATAAAGTTCTTTTCAGAACTACCTTCCCTTTATGAAAAATTGCTAGCATGTTTAGCACTCTGGCAACCTCTATTTCTTTTGGTTCGCTTCCCCGTTCGCTTCCCGGTACGCGAACCGGGAGCGAACAAAAAAAAAAAAAGAAGAGTAAGTATAAGGGAAGTAAACTGAGAGTAATGTTAAAAGAAAGACAGCTATAGGGAGTAAACCAGAGATACTGTTTAATAGATTTATTTACCGAAGAAAAGATGGAAGAGGGTATAATTGTGAAAAACAAAATAGATAAGGAAGTGAAAGAAAAAAAAGAGAGTAGAAGAATAACAAAGAAGAGTTTCTTAGAGAATATGAGGGAATGTTCAAAATAAGATTAAAACATGTGGAATAATAGAGAGAAAAAACAGAAAGCAGAAAAGAAGAAGTAACAGAAAAAGAATAATTGAAACAGCAAAGAAATGTAAATAACATAGGGCCATATTATCAACATAGGCAATAAAAGTTTTGCAGCTTTTATCGGCAGAAATGTGTCGCTAAAGCCGCTTTTGCGGCAGAAAACTGCCGCTAAAACCACTTTTGCAGCAGTTTTCTGCCGATAAAAACAGCAATAATTTTATTGGCTGTGTTCATAATATGCCCCTTAGTGTGCTTCAACTACACAGAAAAAGCATAATGAACAAGTAGTGAAAGAGTGATCAGTCAAAGACACTAAGAGTAATAGAGATGGAGTGAGTGAACAAGAGTGAGGAACTATGAGAAGAGAGGGACTGAGAAAAGGAGTGGAAGGAGTAGAGTAAGTAGGTAATAGAGAAAGGAATGAGAGAAGTAGCAAAGGCAGGAAACTGAGGGTTAAAGAAATGAAGCTGTGGAACTAATAGTAGGTGAATGTGATAGAAATGTAACGAAAAGAGTACAAAACATTTACCTTATAATTGTCGTTAACTTACTCACTTGTTATTTTTATAATTTCAATCTGTGAAAGAGATAACAAACATTTGAAAAATATTAAAACATGTATTTAAAAATTAGAAAAGACAAGGGAAAAGATTGAAGGACAAACAGTTTTTCAACAACTTTGACACTTACAGAAGCTTCTGCTTCTCCACGCCCCCTACACAGTCCTAAAGATATACATTTTAAACTAACAGTATCTTGATGCAGATGAAGTGAGGCCTATCTTGGAACATGGTGCATCTTTTGCACTGCTGTTGTCTCACAAAAGTGACGCAATGGCAGCGCAAAAGAGGTGCACAATCATCATAAAACTGTTCCTAACATTTTAAATGATTGTTTCAGGATGGCAATAAGGTGTGTCCTATCCAGACGTTTGTTTCAGGTGAGGCCTACTCAGGGTTGCAGATCAAATTTAGGCTTGTTGAAGAGTACAGAGGAGATAATACATGTGCAGGCCAACCAGTAAAGTTCAGACTTCCTCTGTTTCCCTGGACAGGCCTAAACTTCATCTGCACAATGTGATTCGTAATGTTAGGAAACACAGGTAATGTATTTGAAAAACGTGCAATTTCTTTTGCTCATTTCACAATCACATCACTTGTGTTTCCTTTGGTTAGGTATCTCATTGTGCAGATGTAGTCCAGCATATGAAAGAGTACGCACTGCATGCAACAACTTTGACACTTACTGAAGCCTCAGCTTCTCCATACCCCCTACACAGTCCTAATTATATACATTTTAAACTGACAGTATCTTGCTGGAAATGAACTGAGGCCTATCTTGCAACATGGTGCATCTTTTACACAAAAGTGACGGAACAGCGGCGTAAAAGAGGCACACAGCCTTCATAAAACTGCCCTTAACATTTTAAATAATTGTTTCTAGATGCTGATAAGGTGTAACCTATCCACAGATTTGTTTCAGGTAAGTCCTACTCAGGGTTGCAGATGAAATTTAGGATTGTTGAAGAGTATAGAGGAGGTAATACATGTGCAGGCCTACTAACGAAGTGAGTCATGTCCACTGCACTCTTGAACAAATGTCAGACCTCCTCTGTCTCCTGGAACAGGCCTAAACCTCATCTACACAATGTCATCTGTAATGTTAGGAAACACAGGTAATATAATTGAAAAACGTGCATTTTTTTTTGCTTATTCCACAATCACATCACCTGTGTTTCCTTTGCTTAGGTATCTCATTGTGGAAATGTAGTCTATCATATGAAAGACTACGTACAATGTGAGCACTGTATGCAACAACTTTGACACTTACAGAAGCCTCACCTTCTCCATGCCTCCTACACAGTTCTAAATGTACATCATAAATACAAACAGTACAGAATTAATTATACATGTTAAATGGTTTATTTTTGCTGTTCTCAGAATGTATCAAATTTCACTAAAAACAGTGACTTGAAGGTATTCATCATATAACAGCGGGGGAAAAAAAACACAATCAAAATGATTGTGTATAAAAAATCCCTATTACCTTACCAATCAGAAATCAGAACTCCTCAAAAGTAACTTACTTTCCATGACGTCGAAGGATGTCCTATGAACAGCTTACACTCGGTTGTGCTGTTTTTATTTTCAGCCCGCCACTTTCTGAAAGAAAACCTCCATCGTTTTGAGAAATATGTTACATACAATAAATGACTCTACCACACGTTTCCACAAGGCCAAATCATGTAAGAGCCATTTATAACTCTTGGAATTCTTGTAAGCAAATCCCGTCATTTTGTATTTCCGCAACTTTCAGAAAGAAAACGTTCAAAATCACTTTCACAATCCTGGACTAGTAATATCTTACCCTTTTTGCTCACTCATGTTCTACATTTCCTATGACACTGATACTGCTTACTATGAAGCAGACTTACACTACCTCTATGACTACTACAATTATTTAATTCTCTACATCACTTTTAATCACAAAGCAATATAAAACAGTAGACAGCATTGCAGACTTACATTCCCTCTACTCCATGTTTTGATTGGCTGCTTGAATTAGCTTATAAAAAGAAACAGTTTTTCTGAACTCATTCAAAGTGCAGTTATTTTTCCATGACGTCAAGTGTTATGGTAAGAACTTATGTCTCTGTACTACACTTATCCTCAAGGCCAAATCGTGTAGGAGCCATTAGAACCTCTTGAAATTCCTCGGGGCACATCCCAAGATTCTTTCCCTAAAATTTTGGTTTTAAAAACACCAGGTAAGAATTTTTAAGGTCAAAAGGTAATTTTTTTTTGAAAATTAAAACAGAATCGTTGCAGAATGACCAGCCATTTCTAGACTTTAAATAAGCTGTGTAATGTCCTGATGTTATTGAAGGACCATCATGATATATAATTGCTGCAGTTACAAAAGTCCTTCCTGATATTGACAACTGGGAAGCAACAACATTTTTAATTAAAGTTGTCAATTTTGTTCCATCAGGCCTACATCGTTGGAACATTAAAATGACATACTGGCCATATGTTCGTATAAATAATGTTGACATCATTTCAGATTTACATTGGCTACACTCCATGTTGTGATCCGCTGCTTTTACTAGCTTATTAAAGGAGACTGATTTACTGTCTGGCAAAGTTAAATATATAAATATTTCTGAGTCTACACTAGTAGTACTTGATACCCTACAGTTCTCGCAGTCATGCTGCCATTGATAAGAAAGCCCAAACAGGTGATCTACATCTACACCTTCAGCATGCAATACATCAAGCATATACATTAAAAACTCCTGACAATCTTGCTGAATATTTTGAGAGAATTGTGTTTGACCTGAACATCTGTCTAACAGATTTCGAATTTCAGACACACTTTCTATTTTTGTTCTATCACTGCTACATTTCTCTAACACAGAATTTAACAAACTGCAAAATCTTTGATCCGAATTGACCACAATCTCTTCTTTTACATTTTCTAGAGAAAACAAAACATTAACCACTACATTAGCATAGCAGTTGACACCAGAACTGTTTTCAAATTGAAAACCAACAACATCTTCAACAGCATCCTTTTTGTTTCTGCTTATAATTTCAGGTTCATCGACTTTTCGTCTTTTTGCTACAACCTCCCTAGTATTGGTCACATTTCTTCGTTTCCGGCCTACCACACGTTTCTCAAACAAAGGATATTGAGGCAAATGTGGCGCATACTCTCTTCTTAACCTATTGTATTCCTTAACACAATCTAGATCCGCACAAATGTTTGTGACATCACACTCAATCAAGTACAATCCCGATAAAGTTCTAACTCGTGACAATGCCACATATGCCATACCCTCCTTGAACACAGAACTGCCAATATTCACCAATGCACTGTCTACACTTAAACCTTGCGATTTATGGATTGTCACCGCATATGCCAAGCAAACAGGAAACTGCTTACGGCGAACATATAAGTCTTTTACAAGCAAAAATCTAGCAGAACAACGACCAATTAGCTGTACTTCCTCAATGCCATCAAATTTAATTTTTAAAAATTCAATTCCATCTCTATTTCTGTATTTCACAAAATCAACAACATTACCCATTGATCCATTTACCAGACCTCTTTCAAAATGTAAATTCCTTCTTAAAATTATACGGCAGTTTAAGCACACATTCAGAGTCTTTTCAAAACCTGCAGTTTTAGATATAGTCTTCTCTAATGAATCCAATTTTGTTTTCAAATTCTCAGACAAAATAATTGTTGATCCCATATGCTCTACTCTGTCAATAGCTTCCAGTTTCACAATCTCTTGGTTTTCTAAATGCAACATTTTGTTGTTGAAGATGGCACATTCTGCAAGAGTTGGCATCAAACATATTCCAGATTTATTCTCAGTAATTTTCTGAAAAATATTCTCAGGCACAACGTCTTGTTCTGGATATAAATTTGACAGTAATCGTGCATGTAAAGCTTCTTTCCCATGCTCAGTCACTTTTCCAATTCTAACATCTTGTAGAATATTCTTGTAATCTTCATCCTTCGCCTGACGCATATTTTCATGCAGTTCAGCATAATTGAAGTTTAACCATATATTGACATTGCCAATGCTCCCTAGGCACTTCCTGGTATCTTCATGCGTGAGCATTTTGAACACAGGTTGTCCTTTCACTGGTGTCAGCTGCAGAAGATCTCCAAAAACAATGATGTGTTTGCCACCAAATAACACATCATACTCTGTTTTGAGAACTTCTTGCATTCTCAAATGCACAAAGGCAAGCATGACATTGGAAACCATGCTTACTTCGTCAATGATAAGAAGTTTCATTTTCCTCAAGACTCTTGAAACTTCACAACAAGCATCTCCAGATAACTTGTGGTATTGTAATTTGTTGTCATGCTCCACTGGCAGCATCAGTAGACGATGCAAAGTAATACCTTTAATGTTATGTGCTGCCAGTCCAGTTGGAGCGGTGACAACACAAGACAGCGATGACTCAGTCCTTTTCTGCAAATAACATGAAATTGCTTTAATGAGGAAACTTTTTCCAGTTCCCGCTTCTCCACTCACGTACAGTCGAACAGGCTTCAACGACGTACATGAGCACTCTTTCTTCTCATGACTTAATCCATGATCAATTTGCTTGGTAACTTCGTCATATATTTTCCTCTGCTCAACGTTGACTTGTCTTTCCAAGTCTTCTAAGTAAACCGCATCCTCCTGAGCATGTGCCATAGCTCTTTCCACTTCATTCATGGCAGTGGCAGCTTCATTTTTGATAACAGGTCCTCCTAGTGGATCCTGACTCAATGAAACAGAACTCTGACTGTCCTGAGAACTGTCTCTGGCAATCTCGGCTGCAATCGTTGCTTCCTGCTCGATTTCCACATTCAACATTTCTAGATATTTGGGAAAAGCAGGACATTCTATGGTCTCCTTGGCGGCAGGGAAAGAGTCTTCGTAACAGAGGAAATCTCCAAGCAGTTCCTCTTCTTCACGCCAAGGCTTGAAAAGTTGCAAAAGTGCTAAATAGAAAAACTCCTTTTTTTCAGGAGATTCGCCACTCAATTTTCGATGGTTTACCAAGTGGCATTTTCTTTGCTTGACCAGACATCCCTCACTTCCAATTACAGCATACACTCCTTTCACAATATCTTCTTTGATGTTCCTCTTGAATATGTAATTTTATAGAACCTCATACATTCTCGAGGTGACTGCTTCGATTTGGATAATATGTATCCAACATGTTGGTCTTCAAAATATCGGTACTGTTTGGCTCCTTCTCTGCCAAATACTCAATTTCCCGCACAGGTTTCATAACTCGATTACGCGTTGCAGCAAGACCAAGAATCGCCCAAACGATACTCCTGGATTTGGCATAGAGACTTGCTGAAGACAACCGGTCAGAACATTCGTAAGCTCCGATTTCTCGATGTGAAAACATCTTCAGACTAAAACTGTACAACTTCTTGCTGAGGCTCTTTTCATGGGAAATGTCCTCCCACATATCCTTCAATTCTGTCTTTTCTTTTTTGGTGATGTAAGATGTCACATACCGAGCCACAGCCATACAGTTATCAGCCACAAACTGTATATCCATGTTAGCATTCCACATGGACAAAATCACTGGGTTGTAGTCGTTGATGTACTTGGACTCTTCGTTCCTCTTCAAATTGTATGTGTTTTTAGGTGATTTCTTCATCACATTATGTCGCAGCGAAGACATCAAACTGTTTACTCTTCCTTTAGAAATCACCGGTCGTGGAAAGCCGAAACGACATTTGGTGTAGAACTTATCCTTGTTTCTGAATTTACGACGACAGTACTTTCCACAACGATGGCTTTGGAAACGTAGAACTTTTTCTCTTAGGCTTTTCTTCTCCTTTGCGTTTGGAACAGCACACGTAGAATACTGTACTATGAAACTCATCACTAAGTCTTCTGGATCCGTTCCAAATTTAGGTGCATCCTTGATCCACAGCAGCATATGTATATGAGGAGCACCTCTTGCTTGGTACTCCTTTCTCCAGAAGAAATCCAACACCTCTCCAAGAGGTGGATTTCTCTTGTTCATGATGAAAGACATCATAGCTTCAAATCTATGATTGAAGTACCTGCATACATTGACTGGATCCAAAGAGCACAGTTCTCCGGGTGTCTTGAATTAGATGTTTTCAATGTTTCCATTTGCCTCTCGTAGAAATTCAAGTAAGTCTTCCCAGCCATACTCGGCACAGCTCAGAGTGAGGAACCATGTGGGAGTTCCTAAGTTCCTCAGCATACATTTTAAATCACCATGACGACGGTACCAGTACTCATTAGTACCACGCTGACAGGCCATGAGATTAATCAGGTGACAATCCAAAATACTGTCTTGGACATTGACTTTATCCATAAAGTCACTTGCCGAGATGTTTTGCATGTGTATACCACTTTTCAAGATGTGGTTCACTGCAAATGACAGTCCAGACAGATCGCTTTCAAACAGGAGATGAAACAAATAGGGAATGCATTGTCGAAACCTAGCATCTCCTGCATACAATCGTAAAGTCCGGTATTCAGAAGCAGGAATTTGATGAGGTCGCTCATCATATCTTCCTCCCTGACCTGTTGGAAATAGCTGTGGGAAACACCGAGCTTCCAAACTTTCCTCCCAAACACTAATGGGACTCCCTTTGGCTTGTTTCATTTGAAACAACTCAATAGCATTCCCCATGACTTCCTTGGAATGCAAAGGATGAACACTATAATGTTCATATATTTCTTCACTTTTAGAGGGTTCTACTTTCTCAATTTGACCAGCACACAAATCGCTATCCTCTTCCTCACTTTCTTCCTCTTCTGCAACATATACATTCTTATAATACTTATTATTTTTTTTCAAGTACAATGTTGCCTTTTTGACTTTCCTAACAGCCACTAAATCTTGCCATATTTTCTTATTCTTTGTCGGAATCCCATTAACTAAGATAACCAGAGGTTCCTCTTCCACTTTTTCTACTCCAATTGTATTAATGTTTTTCTTCAAATCTAGAGGCAAATAAACAACTCTTCCCTTTAATCCTCTCTGTAAATCTGATGGAGGCAATTTCCCTGTCTTTGGCTCCATTCTTACAATAGCCTGAAAGGGATGGATACTTTGAATCAAAATAGATTCATAAGTATTTAAATCCTTCAATTCAGAAGGAATCTCAACCAATTCCAGATTATTACGAACCGCTCTAGCAGGCATCTGGTTTTGATTTAATTTGTTACAACAATAAGTACACACACGTTGATCTGATCCCAAATCAAAACAATTTTCTACCATCAAGTATGTTGCGAAATCCTTCCATTCACTATTATTTTCCCTTTCACTGTTTGCATATACATCCACTAACTTAGTCTGATTCTTATAATAAGTGCGTCGACAACACACACAAGTGAAATTAGGCCTCTCACTTGATTTAACCTGAAATGTGGCAATTTCCTTCTGAAAATTATCTGTACTGGAAACCTGTACACTGTCTTCCACATTACTCTCTTCTTCTGGGTCAATTTCAACATTCTCCTCTTTACTTCCAAAGTAATAAAACTCAATTTCTTCAGAAATATTCTTCACATCTATTTCAGAACCATGCAAAAGAGCAGCGCATAATTGTTTAAGCATAATTGCTGGACTCTTAGCATAATACAACATTCTAACTAATTTCCTCACTTTATTATGATGCACTGCTAGCATCCTGAAATGATGAAAAACACTCTGGCATACTCTCCTGGAAAGACAAGCCAGTGAATGACCATGCAAACCTGTCACTTCTCTCACTCTGCAAGGATCTACTTCTTGCAACAACATCATTTTCTGCTTCAAACTTTTCTTATTAAATGTCCGTACAAAATCACAAAGCAAATTGATGGAATCCTGTCGTACACTGCAAATTCTACTACACTTCCAGGTGTACACAGGACCCTTAGGACGTCTTCCTAAAACCTCATTACCTAACACCTCTTCTGTCTCTGTTGTCACAAGTTTTTCTTTTTCAACTGGACAACCATCTTTCACCTCATAAGCTCGACCACTGGTGTCAACTGCATGCACCAAATAATTATCCTGGAAATAACTCTCCTCATTGAAAAATGCCTCACAACTTGAACTATGCATCCATTCTCCGGAAAAAAACTTCACAAAAATTACTACGATTAACTATTCTCTTCCATCTACTATTTCTTTTGAAATCATAAATTGCCTTGTTTAGCTTCCTAATTCTATTGATTATCAAAATAAATAACTTTCGCTTTATTTCAAATGCCTGATCAATAACTTTCTCAACTTTTTTTTTTCTCTTATAAAAAACCACTTTCTGTTGACCTTTCTTAATATTTTTTAACAAATTGCCAATTATCCTGTTGCGGAACATTCGTCTACGAATGTCCCTAAACTGTTGTTTCCTTCTACTATCATGCACAGAGTTATCTCTTGCTCTAGCAGTAACATTTTTGATTGGCCTTTCCTTTCCGTTTAAATTGCTTCTCTTTTTCTGGACTAAAACATTTTCTGTACTACTACTTTTTTTTCTACAAATGTTTCTTATGAATGTTTTCGTGGTCTTACCCGGTGCTTTCTTGGTGACTTGACAAGTTTTTTTGGTAGAGGACTGCTGCATTATTTCATGGACCTGCTGTCTTTGACGTTTTGCAGCCTTTATAAGTATATCATTGGTTGGCATGCTCAAATCTTGAAATGATCTGCAGTTGTATCTGTGGTAAAATATAATAAAAAATGTTATCAACCACTATTACCAAACAGTAAATCAATAACAGTCATCAAAAACTCAACACACTACTTGACATTTTTACATAGAATATTTTTTAGTGCTTTGGCAAATTTAGAACACAGAAATAGCAGAAAAGAAATGGAATTCTTCTTCATTTTACCTGTGCTGTTTTATATGTGAATCTGATCTAATTTTATGAGCATATTTTAATATTTTATTGAAGACACTACACATAACCTGTTTTTAAAGGTGTGTTTAATTTTAAATAAAACGGTTTACATTTTTACTTTTCATTTATTATAAATTTTAAAAATAAATGTTTATAGTTCCATAGGCTCAAGCACGTCAGCTTCCCACCCTATGTCATACAATTCTGACAAATCAGCATCCTCATCATGTTCTTCATCATCCTCAGAATTTAAATCATCCAAGGGATCTACTTCCACTGACGTTTCAATTACAAGTTCAATGATAAGGTCTAAATCAACTGATTGCTGGTTGTCACTCATGGTTGATGTTGTCGTTATCTTTAAAGAAAGAGAACAACAATGAGATGTTGCAGAGTAAGAGACAAATCTCAGAGATTATAATAGTAAATTTGTTTAACAAGAGTAACATTTTGCAGCTATTATTTAGCCATGTGCAGCGATGCTGAGGAGGTGAGGCCTATGTCCAAGTTTTCAATGAACAGGACTCATCTCTTCTTAACCTTGGATAAGCCTCACCGACTCTGTGTCCCCTGCTCATACTTAAATGTACAGGGGCAGATTTATGCTAAGTGGCGCATCCCCACGGATGCACCAGTTAATGTGCACCGCTGCTCTGCCACCCATAGTGTGCCACATTTACAATGTGGAGCACCATTGAGCAAAAACAGCACAGATGCGTCACGCATCTGTGCCGCAAAAGCAGCACATTCCAGGAATCACGTCATAAGCGCAACATGTCTACTGCAATGCACAGGAGGAAGCCTCACATTGCATGGTGCATCACTTCCTATGCCTGTTTCAAACAGGCGTAAGGATTTGATTCAGCAATGCTATAAAGCTGACTCAGTGAAATCTTCTAAATTTCACTGTGTTAGTTTTACAGGGCTTTCATGCAAATTAATGCATACCTTGCAACAAAACACTTATATGAAAACTGACACAGGTTTCATGTGGCACAGGACTTTACAACATGACACATCTGCCTAGATGCATCAAGTTGTAAATATGTCGCCACATAGCAAATCTTTTGCACCGCCGCTGCGTCACAAAAGTGACGCACAGTGATGCAAAAGAGACATACACCTATCATAAATCTGTCCCTAACATTTTAAATGATTGATTCAAGATTACGATAAAGTGTGGCCTATCCAGAGGTTTGTTTCAGGTGAGGCCTATTCAGAGTTGCAGATGAAATTTACGCTTGTTGAAGAGTACAGAAGAGATAATACATGTGAAGGCCTACCAATAAAGTAAGTCATATCCACTTCACTCTTGAACAAAGGCCAAACCTTTTCTGTGTCCATGGACAGACCTAAACTTCATCTGCACAATGTCATTCGTAAACTTAGGAAACACAGGTGATGTAATTGAAAAATGTGGAGTTTCTTTTCCTCATTTCACAATCTCATCACCTGTGTTTCCTTTGCTTAGGTATCTCATAGTGCAGATGGATTCTAGCATATCAAAGACTACACATAAGTTGAGCAGTGTATACAACAAATTTGACATTCACAGAAGATTCAGCTTCTTATCGTGTTGGAGATGAAATGAGGCCTGTCTTGCAACATGGTGCATCTTTTCCATCACTGCTGCATCGGTTTCATGTGGCACGGGACTTTACAGCATGACACATCTGCCTAGATGCATCAATTTTTAAATATGTCGCCACATAGCAAATCTTTTGCACCGCCGCTGCGTCACAAAAGTGACGCACAGTGACGCAAAAGAGTCATACACCTATCATAAATCAGTCCCTAACATGTTAAATGATTGATTCAGGATGACATTAAGGTGTGGCCTATCCAGAGGTTTGTTTAAGGTAAGGCCTACTCAGGGTTGCAGATTAAATTTACGCTTGTTGAAGAGTATAGAGGAGATAATACATGTGAAGACCTACCAATGAAGTAAGTCATGTCCACTTCACTCTTGAACAAAGGCCAGACCTCTTCTGTGTCCGTGGACAGACCTAAACCTCATCTGCACAATGTCATTCGTAAACTTAGGAAACACAGGTGATGTAATTGAAAAATGTGGAGTTTCTTTTCCTCATTTCACAATCACATCACCTGTGTTTCCTTTGCTTAGGTATCTCATACTGCACATGGACTCTAGCATATCAAAGAGTACACATAAGTTGAGCAGTGTATACAACAATTTTGACATTTACAAAAGATTCAGCTTCTTATCTTGTTGCAGATCAAATGAGGCCTGTCTTGCAACATGGTGCATCTTTTGCATCACTGCTGCATCGGTTTCATGTGGCACGGGACTTTACAGCATGACACATCTGCCTAGATGCATCAAGTTGTAAATATGTCGCCACATAGCAAATCTTTTGCACCGCCGCTGCGTCACAAAAATGACGCACAGTGATGCAAAAGAGGCATACATGGCTATGTAAGTTAAATAATCAAAATCTAAATTTGCCAAGCACACATGGGTGTGTATTTACAAGGACCTTCCACCACGAGGAAATGTCTTTAATTAAAAAGGGAGAAATAACATCAAAGGGACTCAAATGCCTTTTAAATGTACCCCAAGCAACCTATGAAACTCTAGCAGTACAAATCAAGAAACTTAAATGACTTCAATAAACGTTTTTAAACACATCAAGTAAAGTAGTTATTCAAATACATTCAAGGCGAAATGACTTAAAATGGCCTAAGACACATGAAAGCATTTTTTTAAGGTCCTTGCACCATTTTTGGGTCACTTTTAACATGGCTATGATAGTCAAAGAATTAAAATCTAAATTTGCCAAGCACAGATGGGGGCGTATTTACAAGGACCTTGCACCACGGGGAAAGGTCTTTAATTAAAATGAGAAAAATAACATCAGAGAGACTCAAATGCCTTTTAAATATACCCCAAGCAACCTATGAAACTCTAGCACTACATATCAAGTAAACTAATTGATTTAAAAAATCGTTTTTAAACATGTCATCTAAATCAATTATATACCTACATGCAAGGGGAAATGACTTAAAATGGCCTAAGACACATGAAAGTGTTTTTTTAAGGCCCTTGCACCATTTCTGGGTCACTTTTAACATGGCTATGTTAGTCAAAGAATTAAAATCTAAATTTGTCAATCACAGATGGGGGCATATTTACAAGGACCTTGCTCCACGGGGAAAGGTCTTAAATTAAAATGGGAAAAATAACATCAGAGAGACTCAAATGCCTTATAAATATGCCCCAAGCAACCTATGAAGCTCTAGCAGTACATATCAAGAAACCTAATATTTTTCAAAAAACGATTTTAAACACATCATATAAATCAATTATATACCTACATTCAACGGGGAAATGACTTAAAATGGCCTAAGACGCATGAAAGCGTTTTTTTAAGGCCCTTGCACCATTTCTGGGTCGCTTTTAACATGGCTATGTTAGTCAAAGAATTAAAATCTAAATTTGCCAAGCACAGATGGGGGCATATTTACAAGGACCTTGCTCCACGGGGAAAGGTCTTAAAATAAAATGGGAAAAATAACATCAGAGAGACTCAAATGCCTTATAAATATGCCCCAAACAACCTATGAAGCTCTAGCAGTACATATCAAGAAACCTAATATTTTTCAAAAAACTATTTTAAACACATCATATAAATCAATTATATACCTACATTCATCGGGAAATGACTTACAATGCCCTAAGACACATGAAAGCGTTTTTTTAAGGGTCACTTTTAACATGGCTATGTAACTCAAAGAAACAAAATCTATTTGTAAAACACTTGACACAAAGCAACATTTTAAATACAGAACTTTCTTCATAATTTTCTCCCTAAAGCATACTATTGTCTATCTAAATTAAATGAATCTTTTCTCACCTTAGCAAATACTTTATGAATTTCAAAACAGTCTCAGAAACACACCAATTTGTCTTCAGCAGAGCAAAAGGTATGCACTCCAGAGTCTGCAGCTATCAAAAGCACAGAAATGCTGTAATTCTTCACACATATCTCTCATGTCACCCAATCAAAACTCTTCCCTCACTTTTTTCAAATCAACACCCTTCCCCCCTCTGCCCTTTCTGCCTTTTTTGCATAGCAACCACCTCCTGAAAGACCTCTGATGTTTGCAAGTTCACACAACAATGTTTCAATTGAACTCTGAACTCTCAGTGCACCTGCATATCCAGTGCAATCTTTCATAAAATGATTTTTTCTTGACCATTTAAATTACATCTTTCAAAGAACTAATCCATGCACCCTAACTTTCTGTTTTCAGCAATCAAAATCCACCAATCACTGCTACTGCTTCCTTAACACAGAAACTCCACAGTTTTTTTCATTTTAAACTCTTATTTTTCCAACTGCCATTTCATTGCCACACTTCATCTGACTGCAGCAGAACCTTCTCTCACCATGTTTTCTGTCTGGATTGTTGGACATAGTTACATCTATTGGGCTCAGAGGTATGCTGATAACAGAAATTTACCTAACCTCAATTTACAAGATGTGGAAATTAAGTGGTTTGGCCACAAAGGATTAAAATGTCACCAATTGATACCATTGGTGAAAACCTTTATGCATTTGCCTAAACCTGACCTGTTAATTTTGCACTGTGGAGGTAATGACTTGGGCACTTTGACTGGTGTAGGTCTGGAAATGCTTTTAAAGGACACCTTTGAGCAATTGATGGCACTATTTCCTCAAACTGCCTTGGTATATTCAAATATATGCCAAAGACAGAAATGGAGGTGGTCGAACCAATTTTGTCCACAAATTGAGAAATCGAGGAAGCATGTAAACAAATCTGTTTCAGCTTACGTGAGAGACCATGGAATGGGCTCCATGTACAACAATAACTTGCGTTACTACATGCAAGATATCTACAGAGGAGATGGAGTTCACTTCTCAGATGAAGGGAACAGAGTTTTCATTCTCAATTAAGACTGTGCATTGGTACCTACTTATAAGTACCTAAATGTACCATAAACCCAAAAGCTCTTCTCAGAGCTACCCTACATCTGATCACTCACAATTATTATTTTACTCTAACTTTTTTCACTAATTTTCAACAAAGTACGCTCCCCGGAGCGCTACCCGGTACGCGAACCGGAAGCTAACCGCGCAATTTTTTTAAAAAAAATGTTTTTTTCACGCGAATTTTTTTAAAAAAATGTTTTTTTTTCGCACATATGGGCCTCCTCAGCCACCCTCAGAAAACCTAGAGGGTCAAGATACGTCTACCGTGCCCCCTTCTACCCATTCTGAACATTATTTGCCCTCCATCTTGTATTTTAATTCGACCGAAACACAAAATGGTGGCCTCCCGTAACGCTGCAGGTTCGCGTACCGGGGCGCTCACCGGGAAGCGCTCCATTAAAAAAGGTGGGAAAGTAATTTACAGAAGAAACCCTGGAGACACTTTCACCAAATATAGATTTGCTCATACTACATATCAATCCCTACAATTTTCACAAATTTGGTTGGAATTCCATTTAGCCATTTAGCCTGTAGACCTCTCTAAATACCCTGAGGTAAATTACTTCACAAAACACATCTGAAGTGTTGGAATTGACAACCAATTAAAATGTTACTTTCATTTTCTATTTTTTTTTTACCTGACATTTGATTGGTTATGTACCTGAATATATATATGAAGGAAGAGAAGGAAACATAGCCATTTTGACTACTACTTCCTGGTGTACATTTCAATAGGATTTTCACTAATACCTTCAACTTCTTTTTAAAGGTAAGTTGTTATTTTAAAAACTGAAGTATATTGTGCACTTTAAGTTAATATGGTAAACTTTTTCTGATAGTTATATACTATACCTCTGTAGTAGTTATAGATTTAGATAGACTTCTCTGTTATAGTTATGGATGGAGTTAGGCTTGTCTTTTATAATTATGAATTTACTTACGTTAAATCACATACACTTTTTTATATTCCTACTTCCACTCTGATACTATACACTGCCCAAAGATAAATTCACTGTTAAAAACTGCCTATCTAAAATTAATCCCAACAGTGCCCTATCTCTACTAATATATATTTTTTTATGCAAATTTCAGGCAAAATGGAAGGCGAACAGAAAAAATTATTTGAAATTGTCCTTGCAGAGACCAACGAAGAAATCATTGATTCAAATGATATTGAATTTATGGATGAAACTTGGGACCAAGAACTACTGCAATGTGTGCTATCAGTAGATGTCCTCCTTGAAAATGAGGACATTTTACACACTCAAACATTACAAGCTATGTTCAATGAAAATAACGACATTTCAGACAGTGAAATGGTAGCCATTTTATTAAATTTTGAAACACAATCACAATAATAAATAATTGCTTAAAAAACAAAGAAATAAAAAAATCAACAAAACAAACAATCAATTAACATCCAATATTTGAAAAGTCTATCATTCTTTTTTCCTCATAGTACGCTCCCCAGACCGCTTCCCGGTTCGCGAACCGGGCGCACCCCACGAAAAAAAAACGATTTTTTGATTTTATTTTTTTTACCCCGCGGGGCCCTTTTAAAGCCTCCACATCAAACCTAGGGGGTCAGGGAGGATCTACTATGCCCCCTTATGGTCATTTGCCCCTTCGCTTTGGCCTCCTCTTGTCTCTCGATCCTACCGAGAGACAAGATGGCGGCCGCTACGGACTGTTTGGAATGTTTACAGACACCGGAGAGACAATCAGCTTCGCTTCGCAAAGCTCCGTAACGCGAAAAGTACGCGAAACGGAGCGCTACCCGGGACGCTGTCACAGATATATATATTTTTTTGAACGTTAATTTCTCAAAATCCACTGGAGCACATATATTGAGACCTAGCAAAGGCACATCGGGCTACCAGTCCCTACAATTTTGCCAAGTTTCGTGCAAATCCATTCAGCCGTTCGGGCTAAAAGTGAGGCCAACCGCCCTATGGAAATTAACATGGGAAAAACGCGTTTTGGGACCCCCATTTTTTCTCGGCCCCCCCTTGACGAACCCCCCCAAATTTTCAGGGACTGCTCAGAAACGAAATGTTCCATTTTCCTGAAAATTTCAGCCAATTCCGTCCACAAACGCCAAAGTTATTAGACATAGAATTTTCAAAAATCCCATAGAGAAAAAAATCCTAACTATATATACCTACTGGCGACCGCCAGTAGGTAATATATATATATATATATATGTATATATATATATATATATATATATATATACCTACTGGCGGTCGCCAGTAGGTAGTTATCGTTAGTAACCTTCTTTCCATAGGAAATCCACAACATTCTATTTGGAATAACTTTGGCATGGGTGGACGAATCTTCGCGAATTTCTACAAGAAAATGGCCTGCTCGGTTCCGCTCCTTGCCTGAAAGTTTGGGGGTGATTCGTCAAGTGGGGGGGCCAAGAAAAAAGGGGGGTCCCAAAACGTGTTTTCCCCATGCAATTTTCCATAGGGACCTTTAGCCAGGGCTACAGCCAGAACGGCTGAACGGAATTACACCAAATTTGGCAGAGAGGTAGAGTTCGGTTCGCAGATTGTGCTTTTTGTTAAATGGTGTAAATCCATTAAGTAGTTCCTTAGAAAATTACAAGTAAAACCATAGCGATATCTAGAGACGGAGTACAGCACGTGTACGGAAATCCATACAATTACGAGCACGAGCTGCATGCTGATTGGCTGTCAACCGTGCGTGAACACTCCAAACCAGGAAGTGTTGGCAGCCATCTTGTTCGTCGCTAGAAGCGACTCACAAGAAAACAGTAAAACAAAGTTGAGAAATAAGGAAAGAGGGCAGGGTAGAAACATTCTGACCCTCTAGGCTTGCTCAGGGGGTCGTACATGGATCTTTAGGTACAATTTTTTTTTTTTTTTACAAAAAATCAGGGGCTATGTATAAGGTATACGTACGTGGTGGAAAAGGGAAATAAAAAATAGAAGTCTGTTTTATTCATTAGGTCCCGGGGGCAATTTTTTTCATAGTGGGGGGCTTGTAAGGTGCCCCGAGCACCGGGGAACGCCACTCCTCTGTGGTTTTATTTTGAAGTATGCAGGGGTTAGGATCCTCTTCCCCTCAGTCTCGGGGACCGTCACCCTGACAAGGCTTTTTAAATAGATTTTTTTTAAAGTGTGTTTTCAGCTCTCCCTCTCTCTCTCTCCCCGTACACGTCGCGGGGACCACAACCTTCCTGGGGCAGTAATATGTAAAATGACCTTCCAGCCCCGGGTACCTGCACTCCCCGGGGTTTTTTAATGTTGGGAGGGGGTCGCGCTGCTCCCCTCCTGGAACCCTTGGTGGCCCTGAAGTCCACCATCTCCCAGGGTCGGTTCTTGCAGTGTCTCGGGGTATGTACTTCCGGCACACTGCTGTATGGTATGGTAGGGCGGTACCTTCGCCGCTTTCACTTTACCACAGTAAACCACTTTCCTATTTGAAAAAGAGAGCAAGTTAATCTGTTCTGTCTTTCAAGAAAGCAGATTGATTTTCGAAAGAGAGAGCAGCATATAAGGTGATGTCTCTGATAAAGCAATGCGGGCTCAAGAAGGACGCGGGGAGCCATCTGCGAACGTGGGGCCATTGGGGCTAAAAAAAGAAAGAAAAAAGCTCTTTTTAAGAACTAACTTTACTGGTCAAAAAAAGAGCTATATTTCTATGATAGTATGTAAAACTTTCAGGTTTTTTTTGTGCACCAGTTGTACTCTCTACGCATGCGCAGCCTCATTTCCATGCCCACGTTTTTTTCTTTTTCTTCACGTTCACCAAGCAAACCTCTCCTCATTTCAGTTATTAAATTTGTCGCTTTCTTTTCCCGGGTCGTGTGTGTCATCCTCTACTATACTTTTGTAATATATTAATAAACATATTGTATCTCTATTTGAAATGTAGAGTCGAGGCGCCAAACGTTGATTACATACTCTGTCCACCGCCATTTTAGTAGTTTTCTTACGTTATTTTTATTATACCTGTTACTTTCATTTTACCCTTCACATATTTTTTCTGTGATCAATGAGATTTCCTGCCACAGACACCACGGTGTTTGTCCTTGGCCTCCGATCTTATCAGACTTGGTTACACGTATATCTATAAACTAATTTGAAGGACGTACTCTCTACGCATGTGCAGCCTTGTTTCCAAGCGCACGTTTTATTTCTTTTTCTTCAAGTTCGCCAAGCAAACCTCTCCTCATTTCAGGTATTAAATTTGCCGCTTTCTGTTCCCGGGTCGTGTGTGTCATCTGCTGCTATACTTTTGTAATATATTAATAAACATATTGTATTTATATTTATTTGAAATGTAGTGTCGAGGCGCCAAACGTTGATTACATACTTCGTCCACCGCCATTTTAGTAGTTTTCCTCCGTTATCTTTATTATACCTGTTACTTTCATTTTACCTTCCGCATATTTTCTCTGTGATCGATGAAATTTCCTGCCACAGACAGCACGGTGTTTGTCCTTGGCCTCCGATCTTATCAGACTTGGTTACACGTATACCTAGATACTAATTTGAAGGACGTAAGCCACAGCCATTACAACGCGTGGTCGTCAACACAAAGACATTATTAAGATTAGGCGTTTATCATGCGTGGTAAATGCATACTAGTTGTAAAAGCATGTGTGGTAATGCCATATGCGTGCTAATGGCTTCGTGGTGACGGTCAGGCGTTGTACTGGCTGTTTCCTCCCAGGACACTTCAGAAACCGGGTCTGGGCGTGGTGGACTCCAGGGCACCAGGCGGAGGGCCACGCAGCCCCTCTCATACAATATAGAAGTGTTTGTGGGGTTATTCTTTCCGTGGTTTGAGGGGTGTCATTGAGGCGCACACACGTAATTTTGTAGGGGGGTAGGCATTGCATGGGGAAATGTCACAAGAGGTTTGTAAATGTGATACACATTGTTTCGTATTAGTTTGATTTCTTTACCATGTTGTAGTGTATCCAGAGAAAATGTAACTCAGTACTTTTCAATCCTAGTCTTGAACATCTTACTATAGTACTTCAACATTTTAAATATTATATTTATTGTGGATCGACAACCCCCACAAAAAAAAGTAGTATGTACTTTTTTTAATTAAGTTTTATTAAAAGAATAACTGTAAACAAAACTTAATGATAACTATATAATGAAGAACTAAAAAAATAACTTAAAAAAAATAATAGTATAAACCAATTGTGAAGTTGACTCCAAAAGACGTACGATTGGTAATCTGCAAAACAAAAAAGAAAATTACAGTTTAGAATTATGTAGATGTGACTAAATGAGCTGAAGCATTACAAGTCAAGGTAACACTACGATTTTACGTGTGCAGTTTGCCTGATACATTTCACTTCTGTTATAGTGCCGCATTCAAGTGGTGTCTATATGGACGTGCCTACTGCGTCGCTGACACAAAAATTGCACAACGGTATTGTAAATATGCCGACTTATTTCAAATGCATTGTAATGAAGGCATTGCATATCTAAGCATCTGTGCTTACCGTTGTATAAACACTGTGGCCACCGGAGTTCACAACTTGAGTTCAACTGTTGTTTTAGACGTCAAAGCAGACATCAGTGTCTATAAGTTTAAAAGAGAAAGAGAAATGATGTCACAGAGTGAGAGAGAGAAAGAAAGAGAGAGAAAACAACATTAAAACTGTCTTGCAGTCTGGAGTTGAGATGTTTTCTTGAAAAGTCAGACGTAGATTTACAAGCTGCTTGCGTCACTTTCCCATGTTAAAAGTGACACAAAAGCGGCGTAATAAGCTTGTAGATCTGTTTGTCAGACTGTTGTAACCTATGTGTTGCCACTGCTCGGAGCTAATTTAACCTTTTAGACAGTAAAGCTGGTGCACACTACCCACTCACTCCTTTCACAGATAATTTGTTGTTGTTTCGGAAATAAAATTGTTTGTCATCTAATGCCATTGGCGTGATTGAAACATGGTGCTCTACGTGTGGAAGAAGCCTTCACTGTAATCAAGAGAGTTAATCATTTCAGTTCAGATAAGGTTGTATACAGCAGAGTGGAGATAGCAGCGTCCAAATCTTTAAAAAAGAAAGAGAAATGATGTGAGAGAGTAAGAAAGAGAAAGGGAAAAAAGGATATTAAAACGTGGGAGAGACACACACGACAGGGGAGGGGTACGTGAAGCCAGAGGCGCAACCAGTCAAAAATAACAGGGTGGGGGTGGCTAGAAAAAATTTGGGGTGGGGGCTTTAGTTCAAGCAAAAAGAAGAGTGGTGCTGCAGGGTCTGGAAGCGGGGGGGTTATCAAAGCCTCATTAACAAGCAAAATGTCTTTAAAAGACCTGTCACGTACTCGGGTGTGAGTGTGTGTGGGCCCAGGAAGCTATGTCATCCTTGCTGAAGCCCCGTTAGCCCAATGTTTTTTTTGCGCCTGCTGCATACTACATATTCTCTCCTTTGACAGATAACTTGTCGTTGTTTCAGAAACAAGCTTGTTTGCTCACCTTGTGCTATTTCCGTAGTCCGTGTTACATAATCCATCCTGAAGCTGTACATCTAAAAGATATTAAAAGAAAGATGTTATGATTGGTAATTCTTGCTATATTAATTTGGAGTTAGATAATATCGCGCTTTTATAGACATATTGATTGTCAGTTTTCTACGAACTGTTTGTATTGTGAATATATTCCGGACATTTCAGCGATTATAAAAACGTTACTGCTATTGGGGGAAAAAATGTAAACATATAAAGGAATACATTATGTAGCAGTGCGTTCGTCTAAAATACTAAGTCGCATTTTTGTATGTAGTCAGCTACAACCCTTTGACTCCTTGCAATGCATACTCAAGTCTCTGTGCTCACCTTTCCGTGGAAAAGACACCTTCTTCATGAGGTAGTGCCGATCTCCAACAGAGAAGTCTTATATATGGTGCCGAGTCTTGATATCTCTATGGCTAACGATATATTCGTGCTCCCGTCATCATCATCGCGGGTTATTCACCAGCTCAGTGCTTCGGGCACCACTAACTCAGTGACCAAAAAGGCCACGCATGTGGTAGTGGGCCCCTTGTTCGGTGCTTTGGGATTAACTCTAAAATGGCGTAGAACACGTGCGCCCCGTCTTTTTTATACATAGGGTCACGTGTGTAGTGCCGGATGTGCTGGATAGGTGTGGTGTGGGTGTATACCAGCCATGAGAGAGTGTGTGTCGATCTGACAACTAGACCTTCAACTAAGAAATCACTACAATGGAAATCTATGCTGTTGTGTTTTTCTGGTAGCGTAAGCACAGTAGGCTGTACTAACGTATTCAGTCTCGATTAAGTTACCACCTCCCCCAGGGGCTTTTAAATGTTGGGAGAGGGGTCAATAATTGTGTTGACTTTTCTTCTTTAGTGTGCAGTGCTATATTGTTTTATAAAATGTATAAGTCTTCAAACTATCTTTACTCTTACGATGTACGTGCCATATTTCTTTTGAATTTAAAAGTAATATACGCTTTTTTACAGTTTAAAAAAACTATTTTTATGATTATCCCAGATAATGTTTTCTCTTAATATGTACATTAAATCATATATGTTTTTGAATAATTAAAATCTTACGTGGAGTACGTGTACGGGGCGCCGTATATGACGTCACGCGGGATATATATTTTTTTTATTAAAAAAACGCAGGGTATGCGTTTTGGGTAAAAAAGAAAAAAATGTGAAGCCCGCTTTATTGTTAATTAGCCTCCGGGGGGGTTAAATCTCTGGGGCTATTTGTTTTTCATAATGGGGGGCCTATAGGGTCTCCCCTGCGCGGGGATCGCTACCCCCCGGATGTTTAACTATATGTATGCGGGGGGGACTCATGGCCCCCGGGAGTTCCGGGGACCGCTTTCTCCTCCTCTCAATTCCCTCCCCCCACCTCCGGGGCCTCTTTTTATTAACAAAAACTGTGCAAAGGTGTTGCAAATGTGGTATTTTGGTTTCGTTTCTGTCTTGTAGAGGTTCCAAGGGAAATATAAAGTTTTGTTGTACAGCCACTACCTTTCTGCCTGTTGCCATAATAACAGTTCATGGATCACTTGCGTCAGTGGAGAGGTTAGAAGTTCACCACAATATGTTGGTAATTGAAATACTTATTGTGCTGGAGATTTATATATATTTTTTTTATAGGAACCGTTAGTCGTAGAAGGAGTTTGTGGAAAAGTTTTATTAAGGATTCCTTCCTGTTCGGGGAGTATTAGGGTAACGTGCTCCAAGCGGGACTTTATGAAGTTTAATGTTCATTGGCTGTAAAGTATTAAAAGTAGAAGGTTTGGCAGTCATTCCTTGCTTGTCTTTGGAGAACATGGACATTTTATTAGCTAAAGTGTTCCAAAAACAAGTTTGCTCCTTATTGGGTGGGAATGGTTCACTGTCAGTGATATTGTGATGCATTTTCCAAAGGAGTATGGGGAAAGAGAGGAGTAGAGGGTAAGTTAGGAAAACTATTAACTGTGTACAGTGCCCATAAGGTGGTGGAGAGGAATTATGAGGTATACCATTTTTCATATATGTTTCAAGGGCCATTTATATAATTGCCGTGTGGTGTATAAATCACGGCGGAAAAATTACAGTATTTTGCGCTGTTTTCTTTTATCAAGTTTGTAGGTGACATACTTCTTAGTACTACTATTTACTTATAATGTGGTGTTTAGTTTCATGATGGGGAGGTGTGGTTGCGTGGCAAAAAATTCAGTGTAGGTTTCAAACACTTTTTATTAAGCAAATACAAATAAACTTTCTTCAGAAACTGTTGCAGTATATATGAAAGGGGTGACAATTAAAAATGGAATTTCATATATTATCAGTTAAGCGTGGCTATATAGTTCATTTTTGTGCTACAGTTTGTAAAAGTGTAACCCCACATTCTTGTTGATGTAAGAGGGCATCAGTTACTTTTAGATAAAGTAGAATAGAAGTGCTACAACAAACACTCCCACACTACATTATCTCAGATCAAGAGAACAAGTAGAACAGTAAAATCAAAATTGTTTCATATTACGTAGAAATGCATGCATTATTATTTTTAAAGTTTGAATTCTGTACAATTCAGAAACATGCTGTCGTAGTGTTTACAAGTTGCAGTCTGTTCCGCTACTAAATCACATACTCACCAAAGAATATATAGAAAGTTACTCTTATAATACATAGTACAGGTCCTATATATTCTTTAGGGAGAAGGTGAATAGGAATCGCAAATAAGAATAGAAATGAGAAAATAACATTCAGAAATGTAGGGTTTATTAAATAGTTAAAGTAACAAAGTATGCATGATAGCTATATTTTAATATATTTAGTATATATAAAAATATCTGATCAAGTTTTTATAAATATTTGATAATTATATTACAGATGGCACTGAAAAATCTCCCATTCCTCTTCTGTAGCAATAGGACAATCTATTATAATATAACGATTGATACCATTGTTACAGTATTCTCACAGCATATGATCACAAGGGGAAAATAGACTGAAAGCCGCAAGCCGGTAATGTTGCTTACTTATCGTTACTGTTTGTGACGACTGATTGTGAATTCCGCTAGGATCACTAAGACTGTCAATGTTATAATATACATATTAACAGTATGTGATCTCTAGGAGAAAACATAATAACAAGTGTATCATTGTCAAGTTGATTGTAAATGTTTAGGGTTTGCATTGATGGGTTAGCAGCACCTCTCGAGCGAAGTACAGTATCAATATTATAATATAAAAAGTCACTATATATAACGTAAAAGGAGCCAGAAAAGGAGTAATATTTGTTATAATATATCTGTTTCTAAGAACAAGTTGCTGACGTTACAGAGAAAAAGGGAAAAACATGCAATAACATTTTTTTTTACATATAAATGTTTAAATATTGACAAATAGTCACAATTTATAACTAAGTACTATGCCGATGCCATCTTGGAACAACTTACAACACCGGAATATGTTTGTTGATGCAAAAAGAGAATTCAGAAATAACTCGGGAAAACGAAACTAATTGCACAGTAGGTGTGGTTTATATAGTTTTTTGTTGTTTAGTAGTCTATGGAAGAAAGATGTGGCTCTGATAGAGCGCGCAGGTCACCTCGACCAACAATTTCACCACATACATATCGGGCCCATAAACTTCAATTTATCTTATACATTAATCAGGTGACCTTGCACTCTGCTACCAGTAACCCTAGTTCCTTTCCGAGTTATTCCTACTGTACCCGACTTACCATTCCATCGTTACGGGTACGTAATGACCACAATGGATCAGGGAGCTAGCTGTGAAGAAAGATACAAACCCAAGAAAAAATTACCAGCATATACTCTTTTGTATTTTTCATTAAATAACCACAGACTACTGGGAAGTTTTAAAGATTTTATCTAAATTTCAGATTCGGAAAGCATCAAGTTTACAACCAATAGGCAATCAATAACTAAAATAATGAAGAGCACATAACCATACAAGAAGTAAATTAAGTTGATCATTTGTGGGTTTATGGGAAAGTAAGAACCAGGAACATGCTAGTTAGGAAGTTCAGAGTTTAGATTTAAATGACGTGATTCTAGAATACTATACATCTATAGGGAAGGTAAATATGGAACACGCTATAATTCTAAGAGAATCAATTCAGTTGGCAAAAAGGGAGAAATTATAAACCACATCTATATTTCATAAAAGGTCTGTAGAAAGGTACTTAAAGGGAGGGTAACATAGGAACATGCTAGAAAAACAGTAATAACGTATGAGCTTTTCATTTAGTAGTTTTGCGAAAGCATGGAAAATCAACTAGGCGCAAAGGTATGTCTTTATTAAAGCAAAAGACAGAAAAATAGAAGGTGCAGTATAGAGTTTCAGCACTATATATTTACCTAGAATGGTGTGTAGACCAACCCTGGCCACGGATCAGTCAAGGACAGGAAAGACCCCAAGGAAGGACAGTCATCAATGGGACAGCAGGTGCATAATGGACACCCCAGGACAGGACAGGAAACCCAGATTAGGATCAGGACAGGACCACCAAGGCACGACCAGCACCCGCAGTTTGGAAGCAACGCCTGCGCTCCACCCTCTCTGCAGCTATCGGCCAGAACCCCGATTGGGTTATCGAACTCCCCAGCAAAGTGCTCCGCCAGCACTTAGGGTTTCTTTAGCAAAACCTCTTGAGTCTATGGAAATTTCGGACAGAGTGCTCCGCAGCCCTCTGTATCAAGTCACCTATTGAGTGCATTGGGTCAGTGACAGGTCAGCTATTCGGACAAGTCGGACAATTTCTCTAGCTAAACCTAGGCTAGTTATACTGTTTTTGGGTCAGTGTACCACCCCCCAAATGTTGCAAGTGTCAGAATCCCCAATTTCGATTGGTCCCCAAGTAGGATAGGTCAACACACCAATCACATTTAATTTCTACAAGCCTATATTTGCATATTCAGGGACCGCCTATTGATTTTGGGGTTCCCATGACCTATTCTACAGAATACAATGGAAAGAAATACATTTGTTTCAATTGTAGAACAGCTCAGCTTCTTCGGCTGGGTGAAGGTGCATCTTCCCAGGCACGTTTTGGCAGAGACCTCAGGTTGGCATGAATTCAATGCCACTGGCAGAAGACAGACATGCGCAGTGGTGTACTTCGATATGGATTCCTGCGTGTCTCGCAGACCCTCAGAAACCCGGTACATGAAAAGTAAGCGAAAACAAATTAAAACACAGAAAATAAATGAATACACTGTATACCATGAATAGCTACTCTATACCCCTTTACTTAATATTATACTATGGCGTTAAAGTTTAGTGCAACAGACAATGACATGCAAGCATCAGTGCAAGCTTCACCATGTGAGGACACAGGCAGCCATCTTAAAAGACAGTACGCAAGCGCAAAGGTTCCCACCAGAACTGCAAGTACGTCACGTCACGGGAGTGTGACTAACGCATGCGCAGAAAGAAAACCCGCCAAGCAGCGGCCATTTTTAGGAACAAGAGTTATTGAATTAGTAAACACATATGCAAGCTTCACTAGGGCAATCCCAATTTAGAATAAACGGAAATTATTAAGACAAACAGGTTGAATTAAGTTATTACATGTCATTTCGAGGTTCATGAATCCAAGCAAGTCGCGTAATGTGCGAATCCTTGCTCCATCAATCCCCTCTTTGATGATATTTACTATCATCACAAAACCAATGGAATCAGATGCCAACTTTTTCACACTTTGTTCATTTCAATTTCTTCCAACACTCTATTCAGCTTTTCTTTCATCTCTTTATTAGGGTGAGAATTTTTCACCATTTTATAAATCCGATTATTCATCTCTTCTAATTCAAGCTCATCCACGTTCCGTTTCACACCTCTCTTATTCACAGTGTATTTCTTTTGGTGTTTGCGACATTTGCAACAGACAAATATGAGGAATATAATAAACCCTATTATGGCAATTGGCATCAGTACCTTAAACAACAAACCTCTACCTAAATTAGAAAACCAATGACCTACAGCGGAGAGACCATCAGTGAGTCTCTTCCAGGCACTATCAACCTCCAGTGGTTTGAGTTCTTTTTCCAAATTTGTAATGTTCCTCACATACCTTTTAATTTGCACACTTTTATCCGGTATGTAAGTGCAACAATGTTGCGCTTTCAACATCCGGCAGACTCCGCCCTCTTTCGCTAATAAGGTATCAAGAGCAAGTCTGTTCTGCAAAACGATAGATCTGATCGCAACCATTTCGGTATTGACCAACAGAAATCCACTCGCAGTGTCAGTAGACAAACGATCTACTATAGTTGACAATTTGCAAATTCTGTGTGTATTCAGAACCACTCCCACTGCAGGTATCAATGCACTAAAAATACTACCCATTATTTCACCTACACTTTCTCTTTTACTACGCACTAAACTGTTAGTGTTTTCATTGCTTCCAGCAATTTCATGCACATGGTATATTTTCGGGAAGACAATTCCAAAATAACAGCTTCCATACAAGTGATCCGGCAATTTGAAATAAGCCTTGTTTCCTCATATATAATAAATTCCTGGAAACACAGGTTCTGACCCATTTTTGAAACCCCAACCTCCAATTACCTTGTAATTGTGTTCACATTGACTGGAACCAATGAAAATGTTATTATAATAACTAGTCTTTTCAGGGTGAAGACAGAGCTTCCCTTTTCTTTCGAAATCCAGCAACAAACAGGACCAGCCCCACCATTTGAGGTGCTTTCCATGTTTTCAGACCATTTAGGAGTTTTCTGTCTTTTATCATTTGCCTTTCTTTGGAAACTTTCCCTTCTTTTCTCTGCCATGTTTAGAAACATTTTTTCTTGTTCATGCAATGAACAGGTCAAGTTATCTCTGTGTGCTTCACCTAAATCTATAGTACCTATAGTCAGGAAGTATTCTCCCATATAACGTGTCACATCACTTTTGGTATGTACAGGGTTCAGATTTCCTCGTATAGGAAGTTCAGAAAATATCACGTCTGAGTTAGAATAGTAGTATTGTAATGGTCCTCTTTTGTAAAATAAGCTAGCTGAAATACTACTAGAGATTCCATATGTTAGTGGCAAGTGATGGTATGTCACTCCCTCAGCTACAGAAGTAGGTAGCTTCATGCAAACATAACAATCCTCTATCTCCATAGTTTCTACGTAATGCACTAAAAGATTAGCGAATACATTTAACGGAGTCTGGTTCTTGATTCCGTGATAATGCAGTCCTTCCTTATCTGGTGCTTCTAAGTCCTGTTAAGTTTGTCTAATGCTAAGTGCTTTCTCGTGTCCTTCTATGTTGCGTGATGTCGTTTCTCTTGCATTTGTCGTCACAGTCTCTGTGGTGTCAGTAATAGTACTTTTACTCATCATATAAGGAATAGTAATGGTTAGTCCTATCCATAATATTAACACTAAGGCTACACTACACATACATACTTTGCAGCATGTTTTACAACAATTACGTCTAGGCCTTCCATTCACATTTGAATCAGACATTTTCGCGTAGAAGAAGTTCTCAACCCCTCTTTGTAACTTTGCACAGGTAGCTTACACTGAGCAACTTCAGGTTGGTTCTTCTTCTTCGGCAGACTGATCAGCTGTCTGTTCTTTGTCACTTTCATCAGTTATATCAAGATCTTCAAATTCCTCCAACACCAAATAAGTCCATTCAGGATCTTGATATTCTTCGTTCAGTCTGTTTATTCGATCACTCCTTCTTTTGGAGCTCTCTCCAGTTTGCTTTAGTATACGGGAACTTTGTCTTCTTTGCTCAAGTTTTTCTTCTACTGTTTTTAGTCTCAGTCTCAGTCTTTTAATGAACCTTGGTTCTGTATTTTTCTTTTTCTTGAGTCTTTTAACTGGCACTGTCGTTTGGCTTTCTTCTAAGGCTCTTTTATTTTCATTTTGTTGTGGCACTTCTATTTCTTCTCTTTCCCTTCCTGTCTGACTAGTCCCAGGTCTTGTATCTGTTTCTTCTGCCTGGTTACTAGGTTGGCCTTGTTCAGGTGTAAGCTGAATTTGACTGTTGGGCGTTTCAATTTCTGTGTCCTGAACACGTTCGTCTATTTCTATCTGATCCTGTTCAACCACTTCGAACCTTTGATTTTCTTCCGCTTGAACTTTCACCCTAATTTCTGTCTGTCCCTTTTCAATTTCAGGTGTTTTTGGAGGTGTGTCAATCACCTGTTCTGTCCCTATCTGATCTTCCTCTTCTTCAGATTTTACATGGATTTCGATAATCTGATTGTCTTCTTCTATTCCTGTCTCATCCTCACTATTCCACTCTCTGTCTGCGTAGGTCTGACTTCTTGTTCTGATTGGATCATCCGTCAGGTCAATTATGGGTATCCACTCATCTTGACCGGTGCTCGGTTGTTCTTCATCAGCTACTTCGGAACCCACGTCTGGAGACTCCTCAGCTGGGCAAGCTTCAGCGTCCGTCTTCTTTTCGTCTCTTATTACCTTCTTGGTGTGGCTGGCATGGATCCACTTTGGAACGCTGGCACACTTCACCGCTTTCGTGGTCACCAGTATCACTTGGCGTTGTTTTCCCCACTTCGGTGCAAGGCAATTTGACCAAGTATGTTTCTTGAGTGCAACCCAGTCGCCTGGAACCAATTTATGGACTGGAGTTGTTGGACTGGCGACGGCGTCTTCCCCAATCTGGCGAGAGATAGAACGCACTTGGTCACCCAGTTGCTTGCAGTACTCAAGTACCAAATCATCAGAAATGCTTATCAGTTTATATCCTGGTACCCATGCTTGTCTCATCACTCTTCCCATTAGGATCTCATGGGGACTCAGGCCTGTATTTCGGTCTGGAATACTTCGGATTCCCATCAGAACAAGTGGTAAAGCCTCTATCCAGTTCATGCCAGTAGATTCACACATCTTCCCTAATCTTGACTTGATAGTGCCATTTACTTGTTCCACCACTCCAGAAGCCTCCGGACGATATGCACAGTGCAGCTTTTGGGTAATCTTGAATGCTTTACAGAGCTGATCAATTACTTCATTCTGGAAATGCCCACCTCTATCTGATTCAATTATGACTGGAACGCCGTACCTAGGTATTAGTTCTCGCAGTAACAACTTGGCTACAGTGATGGCGTCATTCTTTTTGGCTGGGTAAGCTTCCACCCATTTTGAAAACAGGCAGACAATGACGAGGACATATCTCATTCCTTTACAAAGGGGCAACTGAATGAAGTCAATCTGCAGTCTTACAAAGGGACCTCCTGACTTCCCAATTTTTCCCATTTCAACTACTGTTCTCTTCCCAGCATTGAACTGCTGACATGTCAAACACCTCTGGCAGAGTGACTCTGCTACCTTCCTTAATTTCGGGTTGTACCATGTCTGTTGGAAAACACGAATCATGGCATCCCTACCAACGTGTGTATCTCCATGTATCAGTCTGGCCATAGAAGCAAGCAAGCATCTAGGCAACACAGGCATAATGTCAGGGCCCACAATGATACCATCCTCGCTTCTCTGTCGACAACCAAGCTTTCTCCATTTTTCCTTTTCCTTTGGTGGTGCAGCATACTGCCAATCTCTCAATTCCTCCCATGTAGGCACATCCTCAAACACCATAAGTTGGCAGCGGTTTCCATATCCCTCCAATTTGATATTTACCGACATTCGATGTCTGGAACAATGTTGGGCCACTTCGTCAGCATATCGGTTTCCTACTGCCACATGATCAGTGCCAGATTTGTGAGCAGCACATTTGACCACTGCCAATTCTTTTGGTAATTGGATTGCATCCAGTAATTCTTGTACAACTTTCCCATTTCTGATAGGAGTACCTGAAGAAGTCAGAAACTCCCTTTGCAGCCACAATTGGCCGAAGTAATGCACAACCCCATAACCGTACTGACTGTCAGTATATACGGTTATTCTTTTTTTTTTTTCCAATTTTACAGGCTCTTGTCAATGCAACCAATTCAGCTACTTGTGCAGACTTTACTCCAAATAGACAGGATGCTTCTATAGTGCGTGATACCATGACTACAGCATAAGCAGCACTTAGGCCTACAAGTTCATGTCTCAGACATGAGCCATCTACAAACAGCTTGCAATCTTCTACAGGCAGGGGCATTTCTTTGATATCTGGACGTGGCTTGGCACTGAACTCCGTTAGGTCAATGCAATCATGCTCGACCTCTCCCTTTGCTTCTGCAATCAATGACTCAGGCAACAAGGTTGCTGGGTTCAATATGTTACACCGAGTAATGACTACATTTGCAGCGCCGACTAGGATCCTTTCGTACTTAGTCAGCCGACTAGGGGTGAGGTACTGAGTTTTAGTTCTTGTCAGTAAAATTACAACTGCATGTGGAACATACACAGTTACAGGATGTCCCATAATAATGGATTCACTTTGCTCAAGACTCGTGCAAGTTGCAGCTACAGCTTTCAGAGATCCGGGTAAGCCAGCAGCCACTGGATCTAAAGTAGCAGAAAAATATGCCACTGGACGTCTAGTCAAACCATGGATTTGGGTTAGGACTGACAGTGCGCAATTGTCTCGTGTATCACAGAACAGTGAAAATTCTTTAGAATAATCAGGCATGCCTAAAGCAGGGGCTGTACACAGACATTCTCGTAATTTAGTAAAGGCTGTCAGGCTCTCCTCATCCCACTCCACTGGATGTTTTGCTCCTTTCTTTGTCATTTTGATCAAAGGTTTGGCTAGGACTGCAAATCCCACAATCCACTGCCTGCAGTAACCTACAACTCCAAGGAACATTCTGACTTCTTTCTGAGTATTGGGTAACTGCATGTTTCGAATTATCCTGATTCTTTCTGAAGTAACTTTTCTGATGCCCTTCTCTATCTGGTGCCCCAGATATTTTACTGATTTGGTACAGAACTGTAGTTTGTCAGGGGACACTTTATGTCCTCCTTCACCTAGATGGTTCAGTAGGGCAATGGTGTCAACAACACAGTCTTTCTGACTCTTAGATGCCACCAAGAGGTCGTCTATATATTGCACCAAAACTGAGTTTCCAGGTAAGGTTAAAGATTCAAGGCATTTTTTCAGAATCTGATTAAAGATTGAGGGGCTTTCTGTGTACCCCTGAGGGACGCGATTCCAAACGAACACGTGACTGTCGAAGGCAAATGAGAAAATAAATTTGCTGTCTGGATGCAAGGGGATCGAAAAGAATGCATGACATAGGTCAATCACGGTGAACCATTCAGCATCCCAGGGGATCTGATACATAATCACTGCTGGGTTCGGAACAATAGGGCAGCAGGGAACAACAAATTTGTTTACCTTTCTCAGGTCCTGTACTACCCTATACTTGCCACTAGGTTTCTTGATTCCAATTATGGGTGAGTTACACTGGCTACTCATCACTTCTTGTATGATGTTTGCTTCTAATAATCTTTTTATTTCAATGGCAACTCCTGCTCTTACTTCTGCACTCATTTTGTAAGGCTTAGTATTGGGGTAAACTGCATTTTCTTTCATGGCTATTTTGATTGGGTCAACGTTTGCCATCAAGCCTACATCCTTTCCAGTAAAGTCCCATACTTCTGGTTTCACTGTCTGTTGGAGTTCTTCAGGTAAGTCTTGTATAGTCAGTTGTTTAATTTCTGAGTCAGGTCTTATTAACATTAACTTGTATATTCCATCTTCGTCTGGGGTTTGAATTTCGACGCCCTTTGGTGTGCAAAAGATGGAACAGTTCATTTTACACAACAAATCATGTCCTAATAAGTTTACAGGACTGGTGTCACAAACTACAAATCTATGTATTTCTTTGAAGTTCCCTATTGTAATCTCCATGGGCTCAGTAACGGGGGTACTAATCAATTGATTAGATACACCCACTACTTGGATTGCTTCTCCCGAGAGGGGTAGGTTTGGAACGTCTGCTGTTCTCACAGTAGAACGGGTAGCACTAGTGTCCAACAGAAAGGTGACATCATTGCCTTAAACCTTTCCTTCGATGTATGGCACTGACTGGTCTACTGGCAAGGAGACGCCAAGCACACACTCCTCGTCCTCCCCCACAGGCCCCGTCAGTAAGGTTCATCACAGAAAAAAGTGTCATTCAACAGAAATTGCGAAGTTGCTGCATTTCTAGCCTCCTGTCCTCCCCAGATTTCTATATCTTCACCCTGCGGTGTCTTTCCCTTATAATTTGGTTTAGGTGCACGAGGCAACTGACTCGCCTTTACCTGTTGCTGAGTCTTTCTTGGTCTTTCATTCTGCGTCTGTGGATTTAAATCAGGGGTTTGAGGGTTATTATGCTGTGCGTATGGACACTCGTCTCTCCAGTGCCCTATTTCTCCGCACTGGTGACAGGGGAACTTCTTTTTGGCTTCCTCCCGACTCATTTTCATCTTGGGCTTCCCTCCTCCCCCAGAACCTTGATTTTGGGAATTCTTATTCAATTTACCCAATTGCTTTTCCTGCTGTTCCACTAGTTTTACTTGTGCCCACATGACCTTTTCTTTCAGAGCCTTTCGCTTATCAGCCATCTCACCTTCACAGTACTTTGCATACCGTAAGACCTCATCAATCTTCTTTGACTGCCAACAGATTTTATTGTCTTTGATCCACTGACAAATTTCAGGTCTCAAACCGTTTACAAACCTGTAAATGAAGTGGGTCATATTCTTCATCTCGATGTTATCTATACCGCTGTACGTTTTAAACACCTGTAACAGTCTTTCATAAAAGGAATGCACAGTCTCATCTCTTTCCTGTGTAGTTCTATCTATTCTGGTCCAATCAGTTTCCTTTGCAGGCACCTTTCCCTTCAAGTGTAACATCACTTGTTGGTATTTTTTCATTACCTCATCAGAAGGTGCTCCCGTATTAGCATCCCTCGGGTATTCTTCACTAGGCCCACCAATGGCAATTTTACAATCTGTCCATAAATCTACGGGAACGACTATGTCGAAAAACCCATCCAGGTCTTTCCACAGGCATTTTTGTACTTTCACGAACCTTTCCACCTGCCTGTACCATTCCACTGGTTTCTCTCGCAGTTTTGGAAAGTCATTAGTAAAAGACACAATATCCTATCTGGACCATGGAACGTGCACATACTTCCCACCTGGCACTTCTCGCATGGGGTATAACTGTTCGGGCTTGTCTGCTTCCCTTAAAGCAAACTCAGAAGTCGTCTGTCTGGACCTAACCTCTTCTTTTTTCTTTGCCCACCTGGCTTTCCACTTGTCTACATCTCCCCATTTTTGCAACACGGTCAACAATTCTTTGATCTGAACCTTCTTTCCTGACACATTCATATTCTCTAGATCTTTGTCTGAGAAATCTGCTCTGTAGGGTTTTTGTAATGGCTTTGATTTTGAAATATCTATTCCCATACTGGCTGCAGTGTCTGACAGTTTCTCATGGAGCACTTTGGTATTACGGGTAAGACTCTTGCAGATAAACAGCAACTCTTCCTCGGAATAGGTATTTAATCTGTCTAACCCCACATTTCTTCCATTTCAATTCTCAATTTGTAAATATCTAGTGGTTTTGTCTGAGGAGTTTGTCTCTCTAATTCTCGACTCCATCTCTCAATCTCTTCAGGAGTCACCAAGGTGACACTCTTGGTACCTGAAGTCGTTTCCATTTGAATCTCTCTCGTATTGAAAGGATTATGTCTCTTCTGCAAACTCCTTCCTGAGTTCCTAATTGGCAAATCCATTAAAGAAACTTCAGATTCACACTCACTCGTTTGATCATCTACAATTAAGGGCTCTTGGCTGCACTACAGTTGGGGTAATAATTGGGGCTCTTGGACTCCCTTGTCTATCCCCATACAAAGGAACAACTGGTCCAATAGTTACTGGGATTGTCAAGGCTTCGGGGCTGGTATTGTACTGGGAGTGTTTCTGAATTATTTCGGTTCTTTGTTTGGCTAGAGTCTCTCGCTCTTTTTCCTGCAGCATTCTTTCCAGGCTTATTTCAGGTACTATTTGCGGACTTTATGTTGGGGCAGGTGGATGCGTCATACTTGGACCTTCACCATAATTAGGTTTTGGAAACAAGCTTCCTGTGTTTACGGATCTCGGTCCTTCCTCATAAGGAGGTCTTGGACCAAAGTCTCTTTCGCCTGAATATCTTGATTCTTCACTAAATGGTGGTCTTAGACAGGTGTCTCCGGCACCTATGAGTCATAGGCCCTCACTATAGGAAAGTATTTGACAGCTATCTCTTGCGTTTACAGATCTATTCCCTTCCTGACACGGGGGTCGTTGGGAAGCATCCTCTACACTAGACGATCTGGGACCTTCATTATAAGGAGGCGGATTTTTCATAAACATGTCATCTAAAAAATCATCATTCGAATCCGCATTGGACACCCAATGTTTGCACTTTTCTGTCTTTTTCTCTCCCGCAGGACCACCCATTGCCATCATTGGAAACAGTCCTTCTACAATCATATTCTGTCTCCACTGTTTAATTTTTTTATCTCGGGTTTCTTGCTTTAATTTCGGATAACATTTTGTTAACCCTTTGTCCAATCGGGGCTTGTCTCTCTCAAAAGCCTCGATCTCCCATTCCTCTAATGCTTCGTACTGCGTTAATCTAGGTCTGGGATGTAAATCATTCATTCGGGTTCTCAAATTAAATAAATCCTGCCATTAAATGTTCCTTCTAACGGGAAAGCCAAAATTCCGTCATCTTTTGTGTATTCCGCCCAATTTTCCAACCATACACGTGAGTGGTACCCTTTATCAAACATCATGAACGATGCAGGAGTATTAGGTGGCGGAATGACAACACCTTCTCTAGTTTTTATAGGTTTGTCCTTTTTGAAGTAATTCTTCACTTTATTTACAATGGACAATTTTCTCTTATTTCCGTACATAATGCTAGTGTTATGCCCTTTCCACTGATCGTTTTCAAACCCTAAATGTCGTGGATCAGGTCTAGTATTCGGTCTATACGTGTGCCACATATGACTTCTGCGAGCGTCTTTGTTTACAAATCACTCCCAATCCAAATGCGCTTTTTATTTTCGTGCAACCAATAGAATGCACAAGTTCAAAAAATTTCGACCAATGGGTGCGCGGCCTTTTCGCGAGACAGGTTCTCACGCTTCGGCACTCACCCCTCCTTTACAATTTCAGCTCCGCTACACACCCGCTGTTTCGACCAATACCAGCGCGGCACAGAGTGACGTCATAGCAGCTCCGCAACTGACTCCCTCCCTCACAAGGTAACGGAAACTTGATTTCTCTTTTAAAGTGCAAGTGCTTTTAGTTATTTAACAACGAAAACACATTCACCACTGTACTCGAGTGTTCTAAATAGGAAAGATTATGTTTTAGTGCAAGTAAACCTCTTCTGTCTACTTTTCATTCACTCCGGATAGAGCTCTTCTGCCTACCCTTCACTCAAGCATTAGGGAACCTGCTACTTCTTTGACTCATCCACTTCTTTTCGGGATATATACTAAGTCTAAAGTTTCACTAGGGAACCCCTTTGCTATCACCCAAGCTTCGACAAACCTGCTACTCCTTACGGCGTGACCCTTACTAGGTTATATCACAATAGAAGTTTTGCCAGCGAACTCGTTGCTATCATTTATTCAAACATATATTCGGAAAACCCTAATTAGTGCTTCCAGTTCTACCTAACCTGCACCAATTTTCCTAGAGTCAGTGACCTCAAAGCGAAGTGGATTCTCTTCACCACTCGCTATTCAATTCCCCGGGGATTCCAGACAAACACTAAACAATTACTAACGAGTGGGTTAATACATAAATCAATATAACAATAAGAAAAACAATTTAAAACATTTCATAATTTTCAAAGCAAAAACATTTCACGTGATCTATCAATTTCAGAAGTAAAAAAATTCATAATTTAGCAGCAAATCTTTATAGCAGCATCCGACCTACCTACTTATCTTAACTAGTCCTACCTAACTTTAACTAGTCCCTAACCATTTCCTCTGCTACCAGAAAATTACTGATAGAGCGCGCAGGTCACCTCGACCAACAATTTCACCACATACGTATCGGGCCCATAAACTTCAATTTATCTTATACATTAATCAGGTGACCTTGCACTCTGCTACCAGTAACCCTAGTTCCTTTCCGAGTTATTCCTACTGTACCCGACTTACCATTCCATCGTTACGGGTACCTAATGACCACAACGGATCAGGGAGCTAGCTGTGAAGAAAGATACAAACCCAAGAAAAAATTACCAGCATGTACTCCTTTGTATTTTTCATTAAATAACCACAGACTACTGGGAAGTTTTAAAGATTTTATCTAAATTTCAGATTCGGAAAGCATCAAGTTTATAACCAATAGGCAATCAATAACTAAAATAATGAAGAGCACATAACCATACAAGAAGTAAATTAAGTTGATCATTTGTGGGTTTATGGGAAAGTAAGAACCAGGAACATGCTAGTTAGGTAGTTCAGAGTTTAGATTTAAATGACGTGATTCTAGAATACTATACATCTATAGGGAAGGTAAATATGGAACACGCTATAATTCTAAGAGCATCAATTCAGTTGGCAAAAAGGGAGAAATTATAAACCACATCTATATTTCATAAAAGGTCTGTAGAAAGGTACTTAAAGGGAGGGTAACATAGGAACATGCTAGAAAAACAGTAATAACATATGAGCTTTTCATTTAGTAGTTTTGCGAAAGCATGAAAAATCAACTAGGCGCAAAGATATGTCATTATTAAAGCAAAAGACAGAAAAATAGAAGGTGCAGTATAGAGTTTCAGCACTATATATTTACCTAGAATGGTGTGAAGACCAACCCTGGCCACGGATCAGTCAAGGACAGGAAAAACCCCAAGGAAGGACAGTCATCAATGGGACAGCAGGTGCAGAATGGACACCCCAGGACAGGACAGGTAACCCAGATTAGGATCAGGACAGGACCACCAAGGCACGACCAGCACCCGCAGTTTGGAAGCAATGCCTGCGCTCCACCCTCTCTGCAGCTATCGGCCAGAACCCCGATTGGGTTATCGAACTCCCCAGCAATGTGCTCCGCCAGCACTTAGGGTTTCTTTAGCAAAACCCCGTGAGTCTATGGAAATTTCGGACAGAGTGCTCCGCAGCCCTCTGTATCAAGTCACCTATTGAGTGCGTTGGGTCAGTGACAGGTCAGCTATTCGGACAAGTCGGACAATTTCTCTAGCTAAACCTAGGCTAGTTATACTGTTTTTGGGTCAGTGTACCACCCCCCAAATGTTGCAAGTGTCAGAATCCCCAATTTCGATTGGTCCCCAAGTAGGATAGGTCAACACACCAATCACATTTTATTTCTACAAGCCTATATTTGCATATTCTGGGACCGCCTATTGATTTTGGGGTTCCCATGACCTATTCTACAGAATACAATGGAAAGAAATACATTTGTTTCAATTGTAGAACATCTCAGCTTCTTCGGCTGGGTGAAGGTGCATCTTCCCAGGCACGTTTTGGCTGAGACCTCAGGTTGGCATGAATTCAATGCCACCGGCAGAAGACAGACATGCGCAGTGGTGTACTTCAATATGGATTCCTGCGTGTCTCGCAGACCCTCAGAAACCCAGTACATGAAAAGTAAGCGAAAACAAATTAAAACACAGAAAATAAATGAATACACTGTATACCATGAATAGCTACTCTATACCCCTTTACTTAATATTATACTATGGCGTTAAAGTTTAGTGCAACAGACAATGACATGCAAGCATCAGTGCAAGCTTCACCATGTGAGGACACAGGCAGCCATCTTAAAAGCCAGTACGCAAGCGCAAAGGTTCCCACCAGAACTGCAAGTACGTCACGTCACGTGAGTGTGACTAACGCATGCGCAGAAAGAAAACCCGCCAAGCAGCGGCCATTTTTAGGAACAAGAGTTATTGATTTAGTAAACACATATGCAAGCTTCACTAGGACAATCCCAATTTAGAATAAAGGGAAATTAGTAAGACAAACAGGTTGAATTAAGTTATTTCATATCATTTTGAGGTTCATGAATCCAAGCAAGTCGCGTAATGTGCGAATCCTTGCTCCATCAGCTCCGCCTATGTAGATGGAACTGTTTTTCGTCTGCACGTGTTCGGAAAAGTTTCAAACTGTGAAGCTGTAAAGGTTTCGATTTTGATAGTAACACGTAAAAGGTATTATTATCTACATACGTTGGAGAGTTTAAAAAGTGTTACTCGGTAAACTGTGTTCATTGCATTTTCATGATTAAAAGCATCTAAATAAAAGACGTATAAAAAAATATTGTTATCATTAGAAGAAAAAAAAGGTTTAATAGTTGTTATTTTTATGGTTCTTAATTTAAAAAACTGCTAGCATTTGTAGATCGTAATCCTACCCTCGGAAAGGTGTGCTGGCGCTTGGGGCTTTGGGAAGGTTATTATATAATAAATGCCCTTTTCTATGCACCTGTAGACTCGGCTTTTAAACGTTCAATTGCCTAATCTGTATATTTACACTTCCTCCAAACATTTTGGTACTGCTATTTTAGTATTGCAGTGAGCCATTCAGCAGTATGTGTTTATGTATACACTGTTCTAAAAGTGAAGCTGCTGTACATTTTGCCAGAAACTCTCCTTGCAGAATTGTAATAATTCTGCCAGTACCCAAGTAGTCATGGTGCAAAGTGGGCCTTAGGGCATGGACTGCTTCAAAGTCCTATACACTATGCATGCACTCCTCTATGCACGGGCAAACTTGTCTTTTATAGCTTTTATTATCCAGTCTATGTTCTTACACTTCCAGCAAACTCTTTGTGACTGCTGATTCAGTATTGTAGTGAAGTATTCATCAGAATCCCCCTATGTATGCACTGTGCTAAAAATGAAGCTTTTCCAAATTCAGAGAGACACTCTCGTTGCACTGTAATTATCCAGTCAGTACTCAAGTAATCATGGTGCAAAATAGGCCTTAGGCCATGTACTGCTTTAAACCTGTATAGAGTATGCTTGCACTCTTCTACGTAGGTGTACATTTGTTTTTTATACATTCAATTGTCCAGTCTGTATCATTAGACTTTCACAATCACTCTCACTCTACTGTTTCAATAATGTAGTGAGCCATTCAGCAGTATTTCCTTATATATGTACTGTGGTAAAACTGATGCTCTTATAAATTCAGTCACACACTCTCTTTGCAGAACTGTAATCATGCAGTCAGTACCCAAGAAATTATGGAGCAAAGTAGGCCTTAGTATATGGACTGCTTCAAACTCCTATTTACTATGCATGTACTGTTCTATGCCCCTGCAAATTTACCTTTTATATTTTGAATTCCCCAGTCTCTATCCAGCAAACACTCTGTCTTTCCTCTTATAGTTTTGTAGTGACTCATTGATCAGTGTGTAGTAATCCATTCTCTACATTGAAACAGTAATCAGGTGATTTAAATGCATCCCATACCACAGGGATAGGTGCACTATTATTATTAATATCGAAAAACTCCTGTGTAATTTTAGTCATATATTGAATATAATCCTCATCAAATAGTAGACTCCTCTGAAATGACCAAGTTGTTCTAGGTCTTTCACCTATAGATAGTAGTCTAAAATATAATACTAAAGGGTTGTGATCAGATAATAATCTTGGGAGAATTTCCATTTTCACTTTATCAAAAAAGAATTGAGAAACATAAAAATAGTCTAGACGGATATGCTTTCGATGCGGGGCAGAAAAAAAACTATAACCAGGGTCTTTATTATACATAGAAAACCACACATCCATAAGACAATTGGCCGTCAGTAAATTCTTCAAGACCCTGAAAGTTCGTGGTTTAGAGCCCATATATTTATCATGTCTAATATCAAAATTAGCTTCTAGATGAATGTTTAGATCACCACATAAAATAATGGGGAAAGTACAGACAGATAACTCCTGATTTAGAGAATTAAATAACTCGGCGTCATCCAAGTTAGGGCCATAAATAGTGTATATCATAAACTTCTGTTGATATAACAACAGTTCTGCAGAAGCCCACCGTCCCCATTTCTCAGCAGTTGTTCTAATACAGGACCCTAGATTATGTCACATAAAAATTGCAACGCCACGTTTAATTCCCGTCTGCCTAGAGCAGACCAATAAATCTAGTCCTAAGTTATTAAGCAACCTCCTCTTATCCCATGCGACATGAGTCTCTTGTAGACAGAGAATATCTATTCGAAGTAGCTGTATCATTTTGGCTAGGGCCCCTCTTTTTTTATTATCATTCAAACCATTAATATTCAAAGAACATACTTTTATTTTCATCCCCATTCAAAAGAGTAGAAGAAAAAATCAGAAAAGGAGGCATTAGGTTCTGAACAAAATCCATTATTATTCCCAAACTTCAGTATCGTACAACTTCTGTGTCTATTGCTGATTGTTGCTGAATTTCTACCCCAACCCCACCCTACCCACACCCGCACCCACCAGTGACCGTCACCACCCATCCCACCCTTCCCCCCCACCCAAACCCACCTTATGAGGCACAGGGACAGCCAGTCCCTGGTAGCTCAGGATGCGACCCCCCCCCCCTCCCTCTGAGTTCTGAAGGAGCAAAGAAACAGAAAAAAAAGGACAACCTAGGATCAGGGCTGTTATCCAGAAAAAAGACATGTGCTGGCCCAGAAAAGCAACCCAAAAAAGATGTTGTTTTTTACAGTCTACATTTCTTTATAGTGAGGCCAGAAAGTCCTTTGCGGCTATTTCAGAAAGGAAAAATGATGTCTGGCCTTTTACAATAATCTTTAGTTTAGCAGGACTTTGCAGAAATACTGTTGCTCCCTTCTGTTGAAAGCCAGCTATCAGCTGTCTGAGATGCCATCGCTTTGACACAGTCGCCTGACAGTAATCGGGTCTAACGAAAAAACTAAAATCTTTACCTGAGCGTTTTTTATCTGGTCTTGCTAGATTAAATACCGCTTCCCTTGCCAGAAAATTACTAAATTTGACCAAAATAGCCCTAGAATCGGCGCCATTTTTTTTGCTTATTTCTGAGAACAAACGGGAAACGATGAGCTCGTTCGATCACCACTGACCAGTCCCACATTCCAAGTTCAGGGAACGCCTCAGAGAAAAGCTCACAGATTAATTTTCGGACATCAGAACCACCTAGATTTTCAGGCACCCCTAAAACTCGTAAGTTATTTCGGCGAGCTTGGTTCTCCAATTCAGTTAGCTTTGTACTGATGTCATCTCGTTGATCTTTAACCAAGGAAAGTTCCTTTTTTTGAGCCACCACCTCATCTTCTAATGTTGCGATCCTGGTCTCGGCTTCTGAAACTCTAGCAGCCATATCTGTGCAGATCTTCGTAATGCATCGGGTGGCATTCTGTACCTTCCGACAAGTAGCCTGAGTGTGCGCGATCTCGCCTTTCATATCAGGTCTGTGGGTTAACAATGTTTGATATATCATTGCTAGTGTGACTTCCCCATTAGGAGCTGTTTTGGAGTCAGATACAATAGATTGTTCATCCAGCAGGTTAGGGTTCTCTGATTCAATGTTTGTGTCTCTTGTGGATTGCGCATTTCAAATAGACTTTTTCTTAACTGTGACGTCAGAGAATGGTGATGTTGTTTCATCTTCTCCCTCCCCCAGTTCTTCCTCTATACTAGTATCGTCCGCCGGGTAATCAGCCCTATCTCTATCCAGGCTTTCCTCCGAGGTTAGGTCAGACATTGAATAAAATTGATCATTGGTATCTTGTATCATATCCTGTATCATATCCTGTTCTGCTAGAAGTCTTGGATTTGAGTTATCTTCCAGAGCAGAGTTTTCACTGTTAGTTTCTACATCAGGTTGGATTGCTGAACAGGCTGGGACTGGGACTACATCTCCCATAATTCCATTTTCAGTGACCCCATTTCAGATGAAAGATTAGAATTCTGGACTGAATCTGATTCCGGATTAATAATGATGAGCTCAGGCAACCCTGTTGCTAATTGTACATTAGTAGAAACATAAGTCTGTGCATCCGAAGCTGCGATACTGTCTATAATACTGTCTTTTTCTCCCAACACACTCTGAGTCTCTTGAGAGGTAATTGCATCTGCTCCCCAGATTGTATACGAACATTTTTAGCAGAATGTTTCTGAAATATTTCAGGCACTGTTTGTGCGACACGGTCAGCCCCTTTCTTGACAGTCTGAGATCTAAAATTAGCAGCTGCTGACTCACCGGATTTAGCATTGCCAGGAGAGCCACTGGGTAAATCTTCAATAGTAAGGGGAGAAACTTTAAAATATTCAAATTTTCAAAGTAAAAGCAGACGGGACAAATTTTTGAAAAGATTGTGATATGGTCCAGCGGGCAGAAATAAAACTAGCTGAAAGTATCAAATCTAATACTCATATTCAAGAATCCCAAACTGAGCTTTTCATTAAGCGTAGCATGGTTTATTCCCATATTGTGGAGCGAGCGATATCGCAATACAGACAACATAGAACTGAAAGTTCTGAATTAAGCAAACAAACTGGTAACATTTTGGCTCAAAGACTGCGTCAAAAAACAACAGCTAATGAAATTCTCAAAATTCGAGATCTTAATGGGAATATAAAAGTATCTAAGAAGGACATATTGTTTGCCTTTAGTGAGTTCTATCAATTTTTATATTGTCAACCTAGAAATAAAGATGATGAAGAAGTGAGAATTTCCCAATATTTGGAGGGTGTAGGAATAACTTGGCTAACGGAAGATCAGAGGGAATCTCTTAGCACTACAGTATCATGGGACGAAATCGAAGCTGCAATAATGGGACTGGCATTTGGTAAGGCAGCAGGGCCTGACAACATACCATTGGAATTTTACCGAACATTTAAGGGAGTGTTAAAATTAGAACTCATAAAATTGTTTCAGTTGGCATTTTCTGGTATCCCTCCAGAGTCAGGGTCGCTAGCAACTATAGTTATTTTTAAAAAGAAGGGGAAGCCCAGTGAAGAAATGGGGTCTTACAGGCCCTTATCTCTATTATCAGTTGATAGCAAAATTTTCTCTAAAATTTTAGCTAATAGACTTAATAATCTGATGCCGCTTCTTGTATCTAGAAGGCAACATGGCTTTGTAGCGAAACGAGACACTACGGATCATATTAAAAAGATAATAACCTTGTTAGACTGGGCACAAGCATCTGAATCTCCTGTAGCAGTGGCCCTGTTGGACGCTGAAAAAGCGTTCGACAGGGTCACTTGGAGGTTATTATGGGCTGTCATGACTTGGATGGGACTCCCTGAGGAAATTTTGAATGCTATTAAGGCTCTCTATCATCAACCAAAAGCTGCTATTAGGATCACTGATACAGCATCTGAATCTTTCGAGATAACAAGGGGGACTAGGCAGGGTTGCCCCTGCTCCCCCCTGTTGTTTGCCATATATCTTGAACCCTATCTTCGTAAATTGGCAACCAAGGAAGGAATCACTCCCGTAACGATTAGAGGAAACAATTTTAAAATATTCGCCTACGCGGACGATGTTGCCATCACTACACCAGATATTAAAAATGCCTTACCGAAGATAATATCTTTGGCAGAAGAGTTCGGTGAGCTATCAGGTTACAAGCTAAATATAGCAAAAACACAGATCATCTATTCCGAAAATGGCCACCCCAAAGATATGGTATTTGTTTCGGAGGCTCAATATTTGGGGATCACAATATCATACAAAGTCGAGGATATTGTTCGTTTAAATATCGAACCTGTAATAAAATCTTCAAATACTACGTTGGAAAGGCTCAACAGCCTACACTTTTCTCTTTATAGTCGGGCGAATATATTGAAGATGTTAATTTTTCCAAAATTTTTATATTTATTTCGAACAATCCCTTTATTGTTTTCGACATCTTATTTTTCTCAAATGGATAGAATGGCATCCAGATTCCTATGGAGCTATCACCGGACTAGACATGCTATTAGTCGATGCTCTCTCCCAAGGATGAAAGGTGGTCCCGAATTTTCGACTGTATTTTTGGCTTATTCTATTAAAATATATGGGTATATTAATTTTTCCAGGGATCACCATCGAACAAGCGATATACCCGTCAATCTATGAGATACTATTGGGAGAGGAAGTTCCTCAATCTTTGGTTAAAATCTTGGAAATTAGTTATTATAAAAAAACTAAATTTAAAATCATAGCAGCGGCTGCCTCAATTTGGCGGCAGTTCAAAAAGAAAATCACTAATCTTAAAGATATTAGTTATTACACTCCAATTTTGAAGAGTAGGGTACTGCCCGAGATTTTTGATGACCCAATCACGAAAAGATGGTATTCTGCAGGTGTTCACATCCTGGGAGATCTCTATAACGATAATCAACTGTGTTCGTTTTCTAGCTTACAAGTCAAATATAATCTGCCAAGACACGATTTTTTTCAAATATCTCCAACTCCGGAACTTCCTACAAACAAAAGGTTTACTTAATAATATCTGTATGAATAAAAATTATGTTTTGGAAGCATTAAGGAAAGGGGGGAGAATTGGCTTAATTTATCAGTTAGTAATAAATCAAATGGATGATGACTTAAAATTAATTGAAATTAAATGGCAAAGGAAACTTGGAATTGATAAGCTGGCGTAGGAAGATCGACCAAATTATCAACTAAAGTATTGTTTAATGGCTCATTGCAGAGCCAACATTGTATGGCCATTTATGATTTGTATTATTCACCTGCGAGGTTGGCTACATGGAGAGGAAGCCATGGTGATAAATGTAACAGATGTAATGAAATAACTGCTGACTCTAGACACATGTTCTTCAAATGTCCTAAACTCTTTCAATTTATCACAGATATCGAATTTTTTATCAATAACAGTTTGGTGGTTTCGGTTAAATTAAATACAGAAATGGTTATCCTAGGTTTAGGAACTAATCAAATAGGAATTAGGACACTAGGGGAAGAAGTTTTCTTATTCATCTGTATGGCAGCTTTTCGTTTTTGTATTACTTCACACTGGCTTGATCCTGAGTCTCCTGTTTTTAGCCAATGGCAAGCCAAAATCTTATCTATATATCAATTTCAAATCGCAATTTATAGAACAAAGAGTACTGTAAAACAGAGACTCGGGTCAAAAATTTGGGCACCTATTCAGAAATGGATATAATTTAATGATTCACCAATCTCTATAAAACATAAGGGTTAAATGAATTCATTTATTGTATTGGTACATGTTTCTACTCTCTTTTTTTTACTCTAAGTCTAATTTGTACTTCGTGTCCGTATAGGACAGTCTTGTCTTATCTTCTGTATAATGTCTGATTGTTTGCTGAAATAAAATCAATAAAAAAAAAAAAAGAAACAGTAATCAGGAGATGTACAATAAGTTGTACATTCCCAGAGATGGCAGTTATTGTGCACTGTGATATCAGCACAATGGATGCACCGTATTTACAATGTAGTGTATTATGGAGCAAAAACGGCACAGATATGTGATATATTTGTGTTGTGAAGGTGGTGCATTGCTTGACTTGCGTTCCAAGTGCAACGCAGCTCCAGCAATGCTCTTGGGGTTCTATGCTCACAAAGCTGTGTCAATTCCTACACCTGTTTCAAGCAGAAGCAGGGTTTTGATGTAGCATAGCACTAAAAGTGACTGACTGAAATATTATAGATTTCACTCACTCATTTTTAGGAGGTGTTCCTATGCTAGAACATTTGCACTCCCCCCCCCCACCTGCGCAGGAAAGTCTCTTTCTGGCGCAGGGCTTTAGAATATGATGCACCTTTCATATGCATCACATTGTAAATATATGGTACTATGGTACATCTTTTGCAACACCGCAGCATCACAAAAGTGACGGAAAAGATGTATAAAAGAGGGTTGTAAATTCGCTCCTAACACATACAAATTCACCCAGGCAGTTTCACTAGCAGCGCAAATTGAAGTATAGACTGCTAACATATTTAATGGATGTGTTACATTGAAGTGCTTCAAAGGTACTACAGTATAGTATAGGTAAAACCTTATACATTTATGCTGTAGCACTCTCTTATACTTTTTGCATTTTCACATTCACCATACACTACTAATTCATTTGTTCATTTATGCACTACACTTTCATTTTGACAAAGTTGTACACACTAATATAGAAATATAGTTCTTTTTTAAGCCAGTGGAGGTAGTTCTGAAAAGAAGTGCTTTTTTTCTTTTTAGTTTTCTATTTTTCTTGTATTTTTTCAGGAAGTTTTTAGTTTTGTTTTTTTAAACCAAAAAAATGAAACTGGAAACAAACAATCTCTGGAACAGGAAGAAAAAAGAAAAAAAAAGATTATTGTTTTAGGCAACAATGCTCTTCTTTGCTCTTCACAATGAGGTGAATAGACTGCTCACCGTAACAAAGGAGTTCTCTGCAAAATTTACAATGAATTGTAAGATTTGCAAACTGAAGCACAATAATAGGATGCGGAATGTTCGGAGGAGGTGGTGGTGCTTTTGAGGTAGAAGGAACTGCAGGTTGAGGGTTTTCCTGGAACTTTTGTGTTGTCATCCTTCCATAATTATTTGGATGCAAATTTTTGACATGGTGAACCATTGAGGCTGTCCCGAAGGAGTACTTTTTAGTGGGGTCAGCCCTGGAAAGTGTAACCTCACAGATCTTGCATGTTACTTTCGGTACATTCATGTTTTTCTGTCGCTCCGGAAATGAAGAAAAATTCCAAATGAGAGCTTCTTTTCTCTTTTTCTGAGGTGGCTTAGTAACAAAATGTTTCTAAGATGAATGTACTGATGAAGTCTCTAAAAGAGCAGCCATTGTAGAGTTTGGTTGTAAAAGACTACAGCTCCACAGAATAGATGTTTTTCCTGGGAATGTTGAAGTAGGATAATCAAAATGAGAAGGGTCTTTCAACAATTGGAATAGGAAGTATTATGAACTAATCAAAACTCTCCTTTTAAGGTCAGATGACTTTGCGTATGCTTACAGTGCTCTTACAGTGCTCTTAAGATGCGAGTATGTACGACATACCTTTGCGATTTGCGTAATTGCTTTTAAAAGTAATAATTGTTTATTGAAAGTTAAAAAAATGTATTTTCATGTTTGTCCTAGATACTGTCTTCCCTTAATATGTACATTAAATACATGAAATATATGTTTTTGAACAATTAGAAACTTGTGCACCGTATGCTTACTGGGCGCCGTATATGACGTCACGCATAAGCGTTGATGCGATGCGCAAGGTCAAAGTGTATCTGTAACGAGTGCATGGCTATGCGCAGAGGACCATTTGCCGTACAGAGTGTGGTGCGATCACTGTACGCGTACAGTGCGATTACCCCATAAAATATGAAAAAGGAATTATAGAGATTTTAATTGTAAATAATTGAGAGAAAAAAATGTGGGATTTAGTTTTGTTAATATTTTACATTAAGAATATGAAATATTATTTAAAAAATAAAATTAATATACATATTTTTCATAAAAATGTAAGAAGTTAGTATAAAAAGAAAGAAATGTAATAATTTATACATTTAAAAATTATCATATACTAAACCTTTGAAATTCACTGAAAAAACCATAGGTTTCAGGCAAATTATAGTTAGGAATTAGCATTTAAAAAACCTTGCTAATTCACTGAAAAAACCATAGGTTTCACACATGTTATAGTTAGCTGGAGATTTCACTCATACAAAACCATAGAAATTCCCCCGTTATAGTTAGTTCAGCTAACTATAACTCGTGCACCCGCAATGCACTGTTGATGACGTCACATATTACATCACTCATGACATGGTCAGTGACATCACTCATTACATCACTGATGACATCTCAAATGACATCACTGATGACATCACTGATGACATCATCCAGTGAATGTGTGTTTTTCGGAAAATTAAATACGTTACTAATAATGTGCTGTGTACTTATTATGTGATTATGTTATTATGTGATTATTATACAGTGCAATTGAGGGGCGAATATGCTCGCATGACACCAAGCCGAGGCGGGCGCCCCATGAATTCTACGAGACGAGATTACGATGACTACAATGATTAATATGACATGAGTCCCCGCCAAGGGCCTCCCGTTTCCTCCCGGCCTCGGTGGTAGTAGAGCCTGTGATCTCTCTCTCCCACCATCTCATGCCGACAGAGATGGTGACTGAAGAGGGCGACCTGAGGGAGGTGGTGCAATGTCTTCTCATACTACGAAGTTGGGCGATCTGGCAAATGTCATGCAATTGTGGCATCTGGATACGCAGGATGTGGTTTATATGGTAATGTGGATCGCCTTGCCATTTTAAAAATGCAGAATTCTATCAAAGTAAACTAAATTATATGAAGCTTGGGAGATTACCTTCATATGCACACGACCTGATACGGACTGCACAGTGTACTCCCTGCAGGACAGTGGGAAGCAGTATTTTGAAGATTTTTGTGATGAGGTTTTTATTTCTAAATAATTGAGACAATTGCTTGATGGTTCTAATGTGTACCGTGGCTCTAAAACCAGGACACTTCCTGCTGCAGGGGACTGTCCAGTGAGCAGTACTGATATTAGTTCATTTTTACCTTTGTGGCAGTTTGCTTTAAAACACAACTAGATTTTCTATTCTCACAAATAAATTTCATTTGAATGAAAAAAATTATAATTTATGTGATTGTTGCTTCCAGACAGGTGCTCATGCTCAACGCTATTAACTAATCATACTTGTTTGCAACTTTGCGCTCTCTTGGGCTGTTATGTAAGAGAGGTTCGAGAATTTAAGTAAGTATAGTGAGTGAATAGAATAGCAACCAAGCAATGGTGAATGCAATATGCATGCATCCATCTATGCATTAAGAACAATAAAAATGCAGACTTAGTAATTCGCCAGTCAAAGGGGGTTTAAGTTGGAGATGATTGGGAATGAGATCGGAACTTTGTAGAAGCAAATATCATTTTTTTTATAATTCATTCCGAAGTCTGGAATAGGGGGGTTAGGTATGTTTAGGATTTAGGAATCTGAATTGAACTATGGAATAATAATAATAATGATCAGATGGTACTCACCTGCGTCACATACTAGTCGACTACTACTAGTCGAATAAGTCAATCTTCAGGTCAATGTTATTGCAATTTCTGTTTCCTCTCTAAAAATATTTTTAGAGCAATTATATTTATTTATTTAACAGAAATAATATTTTGTCACTTTAATTATGTCTTACATCATCAGTATCCAGGGGCAAGAAGAAGAATGGGTCAGCTAGCAGTGCAACAGGTCCTGGAGCTGGAAGGGCCACCCAGGAGAAGCAGGAAGTGGCCTCAGGTACAAATGGCTCTGTTGCTGGCCCCAGTATGTCCTCCTGGTGTTGTTATATATATTAATATATCCATAACTTTTACCGCTTTGTTATTTCCATTTCCTAATTTAAATTTTTCTAAAATCCTCTTCAATCTAACTGTTTCTAAAGTCTTGTTTTTGCTGCTTTACCTACTACTAACTAGTACTAACATTGTTTCTAGTGTCTGTTTTTTTTACATCAAATCAAACTGCATCTGACTAACCTCTGCTCTGACTCTGTATTAGTCTGTCTGTAGCTTGCTTTCTTCTGGGTTCTCAGCTTTCCCTCTCCCCTTATATGTGGATTGCCTAGCATTGGTACTGTAGGACTTAAAGAAACCATCGGTCCTAGGCTACTACTAGTACTAGTACTAGTAAGGACTCCTTACTAGTACTAGTAGCAATAATCTGCTATGCAGATTGCATGCCCAAGTAAGGTATTCTCCGTAGGTTTATGAGATGAGAAGGCTTTCATTTATTTTACTGTCTCATCATGCTCAATCAGTAATGGTGGTCACTCATGTTGGACAGGACACCTCAAAGTGGCATATTTTACTTTGTCTAATCCAGGCCTAGTACTTTTTTCAGGAGCAGCAGTTGATGGTGAACACTGATCAACGGATTACCGTGCACCATGGCAGGAAGGAAGCATGAAGAGTAGGAGGACGGCACCAATATTTTCCAACTAAGGGAGACCTCATGTCCGCCCAGTTTGCCACTCTTTCTTCTTTTCAAAAAATGAGATGCACTAGCAGCTCTAGTCATTGAGTCCAGTCCTTTGGGTTTTCCTCTTCTTGAGAGGTTTTTCAAAAATTGCCACTACCCAAATGCCCAACCGGATTTTATTATTTGATTGGACATACTGTCTACTCTACTCTAGTATCTGAACTGTAAATAGTGATGTGTGTGGTGTAAGTATTATTAATTAATTATTTTCAATCTTGCTAATGAAAAACATAAATAGGGGACGCATATTTGACATCTAAAAAAATGTAAAATGTTTTTTCCAGGAGTACCGACCACCAGTGCCGGGGCCAGCTGTGAGGGCCATTTCACTCCGGAGGGAGCGGAGGATGCAGCACCTGCAGGGGGTGACCCAGCAGCAGTAGCAGGTAGTGGTAAGTCATATTTCCTACTTATTGAGAATGATTAATACATTTGCTTCAAGGGTCTACAGTCAGTACTAGACTTAGGGGTTCATTACGATGGCGGGCAGACATCAGTCTACCCACCATCGTTGCGGTGCTGGAACCGCCCGCCATGCATGCGGCAGTCCCTCTATACATATTAGGATGTGCCCGCTATACTGGCGGGGGCATCCTGGGCTTTTAACATTGCAGACGGTGCTGCTGGCTGCAGCACAGTACGCAATGTTAAAAGAGCATGCACTGCATTTCCCTGCACCACGTGGCAGACACCAGCGATACCCCCAAACAAGAGGGGCCTGCAACGTGCCCCCAAACCCTATCACCGGCAACCTCTCCATAGTGGCATCACAGCCATGGAAAGGCCTTTCTGAAATGCACACCCTGATTTGGCGGATGGTGCCTGCTAGGCACCGCCATCATTTCAGGGGCTCTGAATCGTCCACCAGGCAATCAGTGTGATTGCCTGTGGCAGTGAAGCAGCGGACGGACTTGGCGGCTGCCCTTTGCGGCCGCTGGGGTTCCCACTGCCATCCTAATTTGGCAGATGGTAAATCACTATGTGATGGCAGAAGAACCACCACCGCCGGCCCGGTGGTGGCAGTCCTTCTGCCATCGTAATGACCTCCTAAGTTGTTGTGAACACTGAACAGTTGACAAAGACACCCTTTACTTAACATTAGCATTAGCGGCAGGGGTTGAGTAACTAATGGCCTATTCTATTTTATCTTCAACTCATTAGAGACAGTTTTATTTCTGACGAAGACAAAGAGTCAGATGATATGTATGACTGGCAGAGAGGATGCGTAGGTGAAGGAAGGGGCCCCAGAATGCATATAGGTGGCAAATGAAGATTAGATGATAGGATGCATGGGTAGTTGAAGGATGGGTGAAAGATGAAAGAGAAAGCAGAAGTAATGCCTCTCTGGGTGGGTGAAACTTTATGGATGAAAGAATCCTCCCAGGGGTGATTGAGGGGTCAAACTCTAAGGCAAGCAAGGACGCATGGGTGGTGGTTGGTTATATCTATGACAAATGTATGTTGTAGGTGAAAGTCGGTTTATGATAGCCATGTTTGGATGGATGGATGCCTGATGGTATCATAGATAGTAGGTGAAAACAGAGTCAGACTGGATGAAGAGTATATAAAAGAAAATTAAACCGTGCCAGAGTACCAAAGCCAAGGGTGAAGGTTAAACGTGAAATAATTATAATGCTAGAAGAGCAATGCACTGATACATTAAGAAAGCCCTGGGAAGAAGGACAGTTTTTTTTGCAAGGTTGTACTTGTATTTCAGAATGGAATACTACCTTGACACAGTAGTTTGCAAGCACAATATATATATTGTGCATGACTATTATTTACCCTACTCACCCATCATTAATCGTCACCCTCCGACTCCGAGGCCCACTTCCTTGGGTGGCCTATTGGCTGCATGGTAACTAGTACTTACAAATTACTCAGTATGTCATCATGATTATCATCATCATCACATGAGTGACATGATATTGTGCTGCCATATATCATCATTCATAAGCATGTCATCAATAACCATCATCATGTGCCATATTGCAGTAGTCAGGGGATAAGTGAAATGGTCTGAGCATTTGCCATTGACTTAACAGAGTATAGCCGTAATGGAAGAATATATAATTGTGTAGTACAGCTTCTCCACATGCAGAGAGTAGTAAAGTAACATGAGTCTGAGACACGAGCATGTCTGTCCAGGGCACAAGCTGACTGAGCTGCCATGCCTACAAGATTAATTGTGCTAAACAAGAGAGAGAAGAAGAATACTTCTACTCTACTCCATAGTGCCTGAAAGTCTTAATTATCACTTCCAAATCGTAGGGGCAGAGGAAGTGAGGAGAATAGTACCACAACTGATTGTGCTACTAAAATTTTTATTTGTGTAATTTTGTATTACTGTTTTGGTAAGAGAATTTGTTAAAAGTGTCTTTTATTTCTTTCTTGATACAGCTATTCCTTCTCAACCCACCAGGCAGGAGTCAGAAGCAAGGGCACGGCAAAGGAAGCTGGAAGCCACCTGGGACAAATATCGCTGGCTGGTTGTCCTGGCAGAGGAGGCGGAGGAGGCAGCAGCTGCAGCTTTGTCCAATGCCATGGGCCCCAGCCAGGCCCCCCACGTCCCTCCGGTGATACAGCACCGTGCTCTGGCAATCTTTTCTGGGTGGTTTACTCTTTTATGTCAACTTGTTTGTTTCCTCCTTTTGCTGCAGGGCCGCAGCAGGTTTTTGGAATTTGCCAATAGTGTAACGCACTGACAGATAGATGCAGACCCATCACTTATCCTAGTACTATCAGTGTCTCCTCCTAGTCTATACATGTTGCAACTAAAACACCTTTGTAGTATGTACTTGGAAAGATGTAGGTGTGTTAATTAATTAATTTCCATAGTATATACATTATTGACTCCCCCACACTTCTTCTCTTACCTGTGATTGATGTTTAGGCAAAGCAATGGCTGCATGGTGATGGTTTTGTTTCCTAAGGTGCCATAGTGGGTGGTGGTAGCAGTAGTAGACAGTTGTATTTGAAAAAAAAGAAAATGAGACTGTCAGTCACCTAAGGGAGACTAGGGAACGAGTACTTAGTAGAAGTACAGAAAGTAGTAAGTACACAAGAAGAAGACTGTCAAACAAGAAGAAAGTGATGATGAATGATATTGATAAGCAATGCTAAAGTAAAATCAAACAGGGAAAGCCTAGTAAAAGTTACAACAAACTGTAAGTGACTCGACCTATGATGTGGACACACATAACCTTTAGTGCTGGAAGGATTATAAATGGATGCTGTCGATTAATAATTAATAATGGCTTAATAATTATGTTCCTCTGGAAAATAAAAGAGAATAGCGAATAATACTAAGCATGGGTGGGCAATGGGCAATCTAATCTGTTGCCAGTGTGGTAAATATATATATATATATACTTAGAGCATAAGAAGATCCTCGTCCTGCCTAGAGTTAGTGTTGTTTGATGATGAGTTGATGGTTAATGATAAGTAATACTAGACTAGTAGTACAGGGCACCAGTATATTATTCATTAATATTATTATGCAATTGCCTTGTCTGTCTGCCTAAATTACATACATTTTATGTTCTGTTGTACCAGGCTTCCTTTTAAAGCTAGCTAAGAAAAGAAAAAAATATCTGTAGGGGTCAAATAAGGCAAAGAGCAAACATAATAAACACCAACACACACAGCTGTAATGATTGAAGAGAAAAAATAAATCAAATTAATTAAAAGATGATGAATGATACTAAGTTACTATGGGCCTGATTCACAGAACTAACTTAAGACAAAACCCTAACCTTACTACCATTTTGGTATTCACAGAAGGCACTTACTCATGTTGGTATTCACAGAAGGCACTTACTCAGAAGGCACTTACTCATTTTGGTATTCACAGAAGGCACTTACTCATTAATAAGTGAGTGCCTTCTATGAATACCAAAATGAGTAAGTGCACTTACTCATTTTGGTATTCACAGAAGGCAGTTACTCATCAATGAGTAAGTGCCTTCTGTGAATACCAAGATGAGTAACTGCCTTCTGTGAATACCAAAATGAGTAAATGGTGGTAAGTTTATGATTTTGTCTTAAGTTAGTTCTGTGAATCAGGTCCTCTGTTATGGCCAAATTGGGGAGTTGAATTTCGGCATTCCTGTTGGTCCTGCCTTCCATGAACGCTCCGTCCATCACTCTTGGGTGCCACTGCCTGCCTGCCGGATGCGGATTAGTAAGGTAAGTGTGAGTTGTTTTTCCCAGTATAGCACAGGGTAAAGGCCAGCCTGTAAGCGTAGATGGAAAAACAAAAGGGATATTGAAAAATTAAGGAGAAAAATAAAGTTAAAATCCATACATTACGGAGGAGTACAACAAGAACACTTTCAGAGGCGGCATGGCTAAATCATGTCTACTCGCGGCTCCCACCCAACCGCCACTTAGTGTAGATATTGAGCCAGACAGAGCACACATATATAGCAACATAGCATTTTCCATATTAAGTAACTAAATCAATGCACAACTGTTAGTCATACCACTACACTCACCTCCACCATTACACAGACATGTAGGTTTGCTGTGGTTGTTGTTGACTTGTTTACATTTTAGGCCACTTCATGAAACGCCCTGAGTTATTCCATCAATCATCTCTGATCCCACTGACTGACTGATATGAGTATAGTATGGTCATCAGTGAGTCCAGTTCCAGATTCCATATTCAAAAATAAGATAGATTGGCCGTCAGTAGAAGTGATACTTTGTTATCAAATAACAATAAGGGAAACTTTGCTTCAGTCACTTTTTTGTGTGCAGAATAAATACTAGTACACTTCATGCACAACAACAACACAAACACTAATCAGTCAGAGTCAGCGTCCAAAGCATGCCATCATTACCTGTTTTTAAGGGACAGCCCCTCTCAGCTCAGAAAGGAGGATAGCTACAGTCATGTTCTTTGGAGGGACTCGACGAGGCAGGCACACATTTCTTGTGCTATTCTCCATTCAATGTCTGGCTTGAGGGAAATTGATTTAGAGCTAGTCAGGATGGAGCAGGACTCGGATGAGTGGACTTACTTCTTTAATGACTGCACACAGTTGCTACTCCGATTGAGCAATAATAGAGTAAGATGGTGGTGATGGATTTGTTGTGATTCAAACCAAAAAGACAGAGACAGACACAAATAATGAAAGTAAATAAGGAAGAAAGAAAGTAACAAGTTGAACTTGAAAGCCTAGTTGTCAGAAAAGTAGAGCTTGTCCTCAAACTCTGGTGGTTCACCCAGAAGTAGGTCATCTAACACACTACTTCCATGACCTAAGACGCTGTCATCATATTCCTGCTGTACTACTTCAGGTATGATGTAATTTGGTGGTATAAAGAGCTGATTCATTTTGATCATGGTTAACCTCTCCATGTTTTGGGGCAAGAGACTGGTCCTTTTTACTGTTACAACGGCACCAGCAGCACTGAGAACACGCTCAGAAGAGACACTTGCGACAGGGCAAGCCAGACAGTTTATCGCCATACTGCTGAGCACTGGTCATTGGCCCCTTTTCCCAAACCAATACACCAATGAGTTTTAATCAATGTAGACCTCTATTGGGTCATCTAGATAGGCCTAGACCATACGCTCAATGCTCAGGGTTGCTCCGCTTTACTCTGCCTCTTTTGCCTTTGCCTCAGCACTAGACCAAATAAGCCCTCGCCATACATACCATTCCTGTGCCAATTTACTGTGGCTGATGATCCTGCTCTTGCTGTTGTTGATGTTGTTCTTGGTGTTGTTGGTGGTTTTGACTGATGTTAGCCAACTGCACTGTCATCAGGCTCTGAAGTTGAACTTTACGCTGGCAACGACAGCTGCCCTGCAGTACTTGTTGTGGGCTGGAGTGGGGGGCCTTTAATTCCCAGCTGTTCTTTTTCTAAGCTACTTGCTTCTGCAGCTATTCAAGTTTTGTACTTGGCAACATCCACTTCTGAAAAAGGAATCAATGTGTTAGTGTTCAGTACTGCTTTGTACCGTGGATCCAGAATTGTGGCAGAAAAGTAATGGTTGGATGACACAATGCCTCTTTGCCTCCTTGTATCTTTAGATAAGTGAAGGGTTAAGCTCTCCACCAACTGATGTGCTTTCTTTTTTTCCTCCACACCTGTGTTCATTGCAGACACCCCCTTCAGCTATTCCTGTAGCATGGGCAACAATGGGATAGCTTGGCCCATAGATCGGTCCTCCTTGCTTACTTCACGTATGAAGAGCTCAAAAGGAAGTAGCATCTCTGTCAGGCATTTAACTATGCCCCATTGGTCCATCTCAACGGTCATGTCGTTCACAGTATCAAGGTCCCCTTTGCATGATATATTCATTGATTGGTCTGTACTGCTCAAACAGACGTTCAAGCATGTAATAAGTTGAGTTCTAACGTGTTGGCACTCCCTGGATAAGAGCTTTAACTGGCACTCTTTGCTCCCATAGAATGATCCTCAGCTGCGTCCGGGCTTTAAATGAATGGCTGCAACATGTGCAGATTCTTCTGCAGGTGGTCAGCAAGTTGCTGACTGTCTTCTTTTTCAGAAACTCTTGAACAATAATGTTAATGCAGTACGCCAAACACAGGGCCCTGAAATAGCCACCATCGAACATGGCCCTAACTATATTATTGCCATTGTCCGTGGCAACAAAACCAATGTTAAGCACTCATGAGTGCAGCCATTCAAAGACCTGGCTGTTAAACTCTTCCAAAATGTTTGCAGCAGTATATTTCTCCATGGCGAACATGGCTACAGTTGCATGTTTCCGAGTGGCATTAAAAATCTCAGCAGTGTCAACACCTGTAGATTTCTTTTCTCTGACCCCCACAAAAGAGATCAAGTGTGCAGTGATGCACATGTAATCAGTGGCTTGGCAACCTGTCCACATGTCTGTTGTCGGGTGGATAGTGTGAACAGCACTGCTGAAACGCTTGTCCAAACAATTCCTGCATGTCGTGATGTAGTGCTGGAACACCAACTCTGGCAAAATAGGACAGGCTGGGAACCTTTCATTGTGGTCAGATGGTTGTCACAAATTCAAGAAAACCCACCCCTTCCACAAAAAGAAGGGAGAAGGTCCAGCACTAACATTTTAGCTAAATTCGCATTGTACAAACGTGCCATTGGGTGGTTGCATTCATACTGTTCCTGCGACCTAAGATTTTTTTTTTTCTGGTGCAACTGATGCAGGTGACATCTTCTTGATGCTTGATGCTGTTAGGATCAACACACATTTCGTTGCGGTACTCTCTTGCCTGGGACCCCTTTGTGTCTCAGCCTGACTCTTACTCTTGTGCCACTGAGATGTTGCTGATGCGCATCTGGCCGGTACCACTGCACTGCTGTCTCCCTCTTGTTCACCTTCCACCGTGATTGTATCTTCTACTCCTTCATCCCCACCAAGAATAATGGGTGTAGTTTTTGGGCCACTCTGGTTTGCCTCCCACTGGATCAAGTGGTGTTTTTTCAGATGAAGTGTCTGTCCTCGGGTACCATAGTTTGACCTAGCTTACCCCGACTAACACCTTGTCCACAAATGGAGCATGTCGCAATGTTCACCTCCTTACTGCTAACCGAAGAGAAGTCCCTAACTGAGGAGCTGAACTTTTTGGAGCTGCTGGTGCCACTTTCAATGCTGGATGAACTGGTAGGTGGGTGTGGAGTTTGACTCTCTGCAGTACCTACTTCTACTGTGGTGGTTGTGCTTGATATAGGTTGCTGCCGGGCCTTTCCAAATGCAAATATGTAAGCTGGAGATGGTGTTATCTGTGTGGTGGTATGTGTGCCACATCCCTCAGAGCTATTTGAGATGGGGTAATGTCGGTCTCCACTGGGGCGGGACTAATGTCCATGATGACTGGCTCGTCATCATCATCATCATCCTCTTTTACATCTACCTCCATAACTCGAAGGCTTTCTGGAACCTTCATTTTCCCTAGTCTTGTCTTGTGGTGTGTCTCACTCTCAGACTGAGATGGTGGCTTCCAAGTGGTGTCTAGATCATCAGAAGGGACTTGCAGAAGAACTCCATGGACTAACCCTCCTTTTCCTTGCTGAGGATCTGGAAGACAATGGATCTTCTGAAAGAGTAGCTTGTTCTTCTTCTTCCTCTAGGAAGCTCAATTTCCTGAACTGCCCCTGCTTTGGGAGGAACAACTACTATTTTGGGGGTTGGCTGCGGCTGTTGTTGTCCACTTATCTAAGTTTCCTTCATTGATTGGGTACTACGTTGCGATAACGATGAGTCAATTTTACCATCACTGCTTGTTGGCTTTGTCATGATTAAACAGACTGCCTCTGTGACAGAAATAGACTTGGGCCTAGCTTGGTGGGGTGGGTCCACTGATGCAGGGGTGCTGCTCCCAGCTTGCTCCACAGACACCGCTGCTGCAGGCGCACTTTTTGGTTTCTGTGGGGCCATCTTCTTCAGATGTCAGCAGCATGCAGTGGCACAACATGAAGAGATGTCTGAGGTCACACGTCAAGTGAAGTCGTGTGCAGCAGGATTTCTGTCTGGCAGTACAATGGGTGATCACAGATGATGACGCTGCCTCCTCTTTTGTGCACCTAAAAGCAAAGAAGCAAGAAGAACATCAGCAAAACGTGGCATTTATTGTTGTGGTTTGATTACTACTAATACAAACAAATGTAATGTATAACTAAGTGTGTGTTCACACTTGTTAGTATTATTATTAATATTAATAATTGTATTAACTCAGAATCGGTTATTAAAAAACATAACAGTGTAGCCATTTGTGAGACTTTGACAACAATGGCTTTCATGGTGTACTGTGTACACTCAGGAAGGATAGGAAAGAAGAAGAACAAAAACAAAAATACAAATGTAATAGGTGGAACTTGTTTGGCATAGTGCATCATGTGGGATGCAGCATTCAGGGAGCTGCAGCTGGCAATGGGGATGGAAGCAGTAAGCCAAGAGGAACAAAGGAAAGACATTCAGGCCTTGGGCTGGCAAAAGCAGTATACAAACTACCACCACAAAATGGCCACCAGCCACATGGTCACAACAAGTAGGAGGCCTGGAAAACAATGAACTCAAGCAGCCCTTTATGGCCAGACAAAGGAACCATGCTAAACAACACAGCTTTAATGCAACAATGCAAAAACGAAACTCCACAAGGCTAAAAAAGATTTGCAAGTTACACCACAAACACACAATACACATCTAGCAAAAGGCATTTATTTAACACACACACAAAAGTGAAATACCTCAAAAAAACATTTTGCAATTCAATCCAATGATATCCATGCCCTAAATGATGTGTAAATTCAACAGACACCACAGAAACATTTGCTTCATGCACCCATGAGTAGCTTTGGGCCTATTGGTTGGAAAACCCATTGGTAGACTAGGCCACATAGTGAATCAATTCAAATCAATGATACTGCAAATGTATTACAAAATGTAATGAACTGTGATGCATTTTTTTCTGGGTAAAAAAAGAAAAATTGCATGCAAATCAACAACAAGGCATGGGCACTACAAAGAAGGCTTGAAGGCCTAATGCAAAAGCACACTGGCTGCCTTCACAAAATGGCCACCAGTCACATAGCCAGGCCACAAGAAGAAGAAATAAGCCAAGAGGAACACAGGAAAGACATGCAGGCCAATGGCAAAAGCAGCACACTAAGGGCCCGATGTAGGTAAATATGAAATACCGATTCCTAAATACCAAATTTTACTGATTCAGTATTTAGGAATCGTTATTTCATATGTAGCTAAAAATTCGGTACAAAATACAGAATCAGTAATATCCATTATTACTGAATCAGTAATACCGATTCGGTAATAAGAAATCACCTTCCCATTCATTCCTGGGAAGCAATTCACTATTACCGATTAGGTAAATAACTAATCGGTAATAGGGAGAGCATAGTCAAGGGTGGCAGGGTGTCACATTGACACCCTGTTGCACCCCTGATTCGTGCATGTGTGCATATGTGGTGCACATACATGCCCTAAGGGCATGTATGTCTGCCACATGGCACTGAGAAGAAAACAAAATATTGCTTTATTTAAGGTATTCAGTATTTACCACCAACTTGTAGTTGGTGGTATATAACGAATCTTGATAGCAAAAATGCACTCACTTGAGTGCCACCTACATAGCATTTAAGGATTCGGTAATTTACTGATTCCTTAAAATAAGGATTCAGTAATTTACCGATTCCTTAAAATAAGGAATTTGTAAATTACTGTTTCCTTAAAACCTGCCTCCTATTAGAAAAGGCTAAATACTGGTAGGTAACGGGATAATTACCAATTTTTGCCCGTTACCAGCCGGTATTTTGCTACCTACATATGGCCCTAAGTACCAACACAAAATGGCCACCAGCCACATGGTCACTCACAACAAGCAGGTAGCCTCTAAAACAATTAACTCAAGCAGTCCCCATATAGCCAGACAAAAGAGGCATGCTAAACAACACAGCTTCAATGCAATAATGCAAAAACAAAAATCCACAGAGCTAAAAAAGGTTTGCAAGTAGCAAAACAACCAACAAAACTTTATTTTTTTTAAACGAAAAGTACAAACAATTGTAGGGGCAATGCCCCAATCAAACAAACAATACTAATTTTCGAACTTACTTGTGAAATCTCAGATTCAAAATTCTTCAAATCCAATGATAAATGATGCAGCAGCTGCCTGTAAAGAGTGGTCCTTCCTGCCAAATCCAAATGAAAAGTGAACAGAAGATAGACAAAGCACTGGGAGGAGCCAGATGGACAGGAACAGGAATTTGGAGACTCTGGGGCACTTCCTTCCACCTAAAAAAAAAAGAAAAAAAGACAAAGGACTCCTTGCACAAAAAAGTACAGGCAAATGTCAATCTGAGGAGTTTTTTTTATCCAAATCACCGTTTTGAAAAGGTGTTGCTGCTGCTTACGAGCGATTCTTCTCCAGATTGCAAATTCTGCATGCTTGGGATCGCGATCTTTGCTAAACTTCCACTGGAAGTACGATGGCGCGCCCGAATGACTTGTTCGCGATCACACACTCTTGCGGGAACGTGTAGCTGGCTATCAATTCTCGTGGAGCTCGCGAACAGATGAGAAATCTCATCTCATTGGCGATCACAGGCATCCCGGTAAGTCACTCCCGCATGCGCAAAAATGCATTTTGAGAGCACAAACACAAAAAAACTCTACTCTGCTGCAGAGCGCGGAGTTTTAGCACGCCAAGTTGCCAAAAATCTGGGAGCAGACCAAATTTTACGCCCAGCGTTAGTATTGGCCCGGGCTGACCAGTTTACATGGCGGAATTATCCATTTTTTCCTCAAAGATTTGTAATATGGATAAAAAAAGAGCAAATGTGCAATTGATTCAGAACGAGTATTACATTCAGGACAGAGATCATCTTTAAAACACATCATTACCACTCTATACAAAACAGTTTTGTAGGCAAGGTCTTATAGCGGAACTGAAAGAATAATGTACGTGCTAGAGGGGGACAATTTCATCAATAGTATCCTTAAAGCGGGAAACAGATTTGAAATTTGAAAATTCACAAGTCATGGGTCCCTCAGTTTTTGCCACGGCTTGTTTTGATATAACTTCCCAAAACATTTCTTTCAGCCTCACACTTGGTAGGATGGCCAGACTTTCTGGGTTTGAAAAAAAAAACCTCCATCCCAAGCCTCCCCAGTAGCTCCCTTAAGGATCTAAACCAGGGAATTAATGGTTACCAATGGTGACTTCAAGAGGCCAATTAATTGCTCATGATAGGACACAAGCTCGTCCACAGACCACAACCTGTGCCAAAACATAAGAAGTTTATAACCCAATGTATGTGCCAGCTGTCTGTGGGCGAGGTCCAAATATAGGGGCGTCAGAGGGTTACTAGTTCCCCAAAGTTCTAATCTGTAGGCCCCCAAGAACCTTGGTATTATACATTTCCAAAGCTGGTGCAAGCTGTCTGGACAGTGTTTTCCTGTGGATTTTAGTAATGTTTGCAGTCTGATGTATTAGTTGCAGTTTAGTTTTCTCAATGTGGGTGGCCCAGTGAGTTGTCGGGGTCAGACGAATCCCTAAATAATCAAAAGCATCAACTCGCTCCAATTTACTACTGCCAGCTAACACAGGTCTTTTGATGGGATTTGCAGCTCCTCTCTTAAAAATCATGTATTTGGTTTTGGCCTTGTTTAACACCAAACCCCGCTTGTTGCAAAACTTAATAAAATCATTCAAAAGATTGCTGTAGTCACTGCAGTGATTTTGAAAATAAGAGTGTGTCATCTGCAAAAAGAATGGCAGGAACTCTTTTTGCACCTACTTTTGGAGCATCACATCCATCTCTGTCTAAAAAGTCAACTACACCATTATTAAAAAGAGTAAAACATGTTGGTGCTAGAATACATCCCTGCCTTACTCTGCGCTGAACTGGGAAGGGTTCTGTAGCTTTATAGATCTCCCCTCACCTAACTTGTGCTGTGTTTGATGAATGTGATCTCATTAAAACACCTAAAAGGTTTTTGGTTATGCCTGGTTCCTTTATAATTCTCCATAGGCTAGCTCGCAGGACTAGGTCAAATGCAGACCGTAGGTCAACAAAGGCCACGTGGAGCTTTCCTCCTTTGACTGCCACTTCCTTCCAATAAATACAAAGGATGAGGAAAGCTTGGTCCAAAGTACTTATTTTTGCGCAGAAGCCAGCTTGAAAGTCACTCAGGATTCGAGGCTCAAGGATCCAATCCTGGATCCGCCCTAGGATTTGCTTGCAGAAAATATTCTGAAGGAAATTGATAAGGCTTATAGGCCTATAGCTGGCTGGCTTTGTTCTGTCCCCCTCTTTATAAATGGGGACAACCTCAGCAGTTTTTCAGGAGAGGAGAATAGGAGTGCCGATTAGAACTGAGTTGGTGAGAAGATTTATGTAAGAGCACCAAAGTGTTATACCCTCTTTATATACTTCATGAGGGAATCTACTGTGCTGGGGGCGCGGGCTGGGACGCACAAGCAAATTGCTGCTTGAATTGCTTCTAAAGTAAAGTGGAGAGCTCCACCCTCATCACCAGGCACCTCCCTGCAACCCTTCCTCAGCTATTATGTTGTTAGACTCAGAAAGGGAACAGTAGTGCGCTACCCAATGCGCAGGCTGGACTGTAAATACCAGCGCTCTACAAGTCCCCATAAGACAGTATGCAGCTTTATTCTAGAAACTTTTTGAGTCTTTAGCTAGCAGTACACTCAGTCGGGAGGACCACAAAGAGCCCTTCCACTCCTTCTTTGCTGCATTGATTGCCTTCCTGTACTTAGTCTACATGCCACGACCTCAGAGCGTAGTTTCTGCTTGACTGCCCATATAAACGCCTCCTTTGCAATCCTTCAATCTTTGTTGTACCAGGCGAAGTCAGGGGCTAACCTCTGATCTGTACAGTTACCCTCTTGTTTCTGAGATTTACATGGTTGACGTATTATCTGGGAATTTTTGTAGCTCTTCTATTAACAGGCAAACTCTACCCTTGGCTGCATCTAGGGCCCCTGGATGTTCCTCAACTCAATCCCCTCTGGTTGTTCATGATTGAGAGGACACCCAAGTCTGTACTAGCCCTTATATCAGGATAAGGAGTGCCCTGGCTGGTGAGAGTAAGAGATAGGGCTATATGGTCACTATCGGCTCTTTTGACCACTGCCATATCTTTGATTAAGTGCCACAGTTTAAGAGATACCAAGCAGTAGTCTATTCCGCTTGCATGGCCAGGTCTATTGAAGGTAAAGTCAGCATTTGGGTCAGAATTTGTTCCCCTGTTTGTGGCTCACAGATCATGCTGTATGGTGAGAGCCAACACCTGGGCTCCTCTTTTAGTCTACCTGACTGTGGGGAGATCTAACTGTGGGATTTGCCATTCACAATCCTACTTGTCAGTCAGGTCTGATGGGATCAGGTCAAGTGGTTCAAAAGTATCGTTGAAATCGCCCACCGCTAATGCAGGGACTTTATCTGTATAATGGGATAGGGCGAGGTCTAGAGTACAGATTGTATTGGTTTCCTCCAAGCCCTGCCCCACTCTATAATATATGTTAAAAATCCTGATTTTCTGTCCACTATGGGAGGTAAGCTCCAGTGCTAATCTATTCAGGGAGTCAACATTAAGAAGTTTAACTTTGATCCCTAGTTCGATTTTTATCCATACTGCTAACCCTCCCAAAGGTCGACCCGGCTCCTTTCTCATGGCACTAGCATAAGCAGAGAATCCACTTCTATGTGGGATATGCAGACTCCAAGTTTCCTGGAAAAAAGGACATTAAAGGAGTCATCAAAGGAACACCATGCCTGGTCAACCAGCAGCTTAGAGATCACTGCCACATTCCATTCAAGAAACCTTACACAGTGATTAGCAGAACTTCCCCCTTCCACAACCCCAAGAGTAGGGGAAATCACATCCATACTTCTATCCAAAACAGTAAACTCACAGTTAGTCTCAGAATCAGTGATCAGATGCAACGGTGTAGGAGCTTTTATTAGGGAGGGCTTGAAAATAATGATGCTGGGGAGCCTAGAAGACCTCTGTTATTAGCGGATTTCATCTGCTCCTCATACATGATTCAGCTTTGCCCTCTCTATTTATCCATATTAAGTACGGGCAATCTCAATGGGGCAGGACTGCAAGGTGTCAACAGTGGCCTAATACGGGTCCAGCAGGGGGTCTGTATCTGATGGAGATAAGAGAGTTTGCAGGGGGGATTTATGTGAGTCAATCCACAATAATCCAGTGATCATACCCTCATCAGAAAAGCTGACTTCAACCATGTCCCAAGATGACCCCAACATAGGGATTCATTTTACCGACTTGATATCATCTCTGAAGATTGAATAACAGTGTTGGATGGACCTAAACCTGTAGATGACCTTATACTTAAGTGAGTCCTGGTTTTTAATTCTCACTGAAGGTAGTTTTTGAACCTCTGTGAGATAGATCACTGCTCGATTACCCCATTCACTGGATCTCATATAGACATCATCCCTTACAATCCCCTTTTCTGTTGCTCTCCCATGGACTAACCTGGGGGTATTCCCTTCATCAAATGTAACCTCACCTCTAACTACAATCTTACTCCCACCCCTTCCATGGTCAATGCCTTGTGGATTTCCTAGGATTAGGTTAAGTGCATCTCAAGGACTACAATCTCTAGTAGTATGTGAGGGTAGGTGAGTTCGCCTAATTCTAGTAGAATCATGTGGTGGGTTTGCATTCCACAAACTACAGACTTCAACCCCCTTTGTAGCCATGGTTTTGAGAGGTAGCAAGGTCTCTGATAAGTCCACCTTCCCACCATTAACCCGCTCTGTTAAGCTGTCAACCTTCACGCTGAGTGTGATGACCTCATCTCTCAGTGACTCAATTAGTTCTTTAAATGCCTGATTTTGCGCTAACTTGAATTATACATGTTTCTTCAGGATCAGCTCTAACTGATCTAACTGATCCAACCCCAGCTTCCTTTGTTGCAAGGACATCAAATCTATTACAGCACTCGATGTGCACAGTTGGTGTTTTGATAGAAACACTTTTTGATTCAATACATGGTGTAGAAGTGGCTGAGCCGGGCTCCACGTCAGAGGGCCCAATACCTGAAACCTTACTTTGTTGTTTGTCATGTTTTTTAAACATCAATGTTTTTTGTTTGGCAGGCTTTTTCACTGGGGGCGGTTCAGGGGAGGTGACTGCCCTAATTCCAGGGGAATTCACAGAGCTAGTGGCGCTACCTTGTGGAAAGTGGGGCAAGGTGAGCAAGAGTAGGCTAAATCATGACATTCATTTAAAATGGACTCTATCCTGTCCATTGTCTCATGGCAGACATCACTAGAGGGTCCTTTGTTGTGGGGGACAATACCTTGTCCTTTTCTTTTGCCCATCTCTTCAAGAGACCTCAGTAATCTCTGGTTCAACTAAAAGACACAGAGGAGGCTGTATCAAAGTAACATCCTACCACCCACTTAAACTCTCCAGAGAGAAGCAATTGTGTTCCAATGTCAATTAAAATGTTATCACAGGGGGATTTAAAAACACCTACCCACAGTTAAAGTCTATAGAATGTCAAAAACAGGGATGAGGTCGACTGCAGCACCTTCTAATCAAGACAATCCAAGGCTAAAATGAGTTTTTGGTGGGCTGTAATCAATTTACAGCAGCATCTTAAACAACCAAGGGAGGTGGCCCTGCCTCTTCTTGGCGCTGACGGGCGCAGATGGGCAGGCCCCTAAAACACTTGTCGGTTCCTCCTGGCATGTTGGTTACTGGGGGCTGTATTCCCCCAGGACCGGTAATAGGCTAGCGTTGAAGGCAGTGAGGGTTCCCCTGGTTATCAGATTGAGTGTTTGTGTGTGAGTGTGTGGCCCTACCATTGGTTTTATTCATGGAAATTCCAAGGATACAAAGATGTGTAATACTTCAATCTTCAAATTGGCTAGACCCTACAAATGCTATATTATGCTGAACTACACTTCAGAGAGCTACTTCCAGAGTACTGAATAGCTACTAGCAGATCTTGGGCTACCCATTGGAGACCTTTGGTTCACCCAGTAATTACGAGCCTCATAAAGAGAGCCATAGTGCAGGATGTTAATTTTGTTCCCCAAAGTTAGCAGTACTCTGGCTAGCGTTCATTTCAAGGGGGGGATCAATATAATGGAAATAGTTTTTTGAACCCTGGCAACATCTTGTTTAGTGCAGAGTTATGTGCTCTATAGTTTTTCCTTGGAAAAGCTCCGGGGCACTGTATGGATCATGCTGTGATCGGTTAACATGTGTGAAAGGTCTAGGATGTTAAACTAATCTATGCTCAAACTAAGTTGTCTCAGGTGTATGGTGTTGCCAGACTGCAACTGATGTCTGACATTTCAGTTTAGGTCAGGTTTCGAATGACTTATTGTCAGTCACACTGCCTTTACTCTTCCATCCCAATTTAAAGATGCCCAGAGGCCCTCCTGACATTTCTATAGTTTGACAGGAACAGCTGTCTTGTAAATTCCTGTTAATGTAGGAAATGTTTGAAGGATGGCTCTTTCAAACGTGATAGCCATATGTCAAATTTTAACACAGTTTTATATTTGTAAGAAAAAAAAATCTGAAAGGCGGAGTTTGTTTTTGAAAAATAAAAATTTCTAATGATCCTCATGGTGTGAGGGTCATTGTTTGTACTGCCCCTCACCACCAAGATATACCTGGTGGGGACAAAGAGAAGAAAAGCATTACAATCACCCGCTCTCAATAGGTCACCCGGTCCAACGGGTTACCTCGAATGGCCACTACTTTCTCAGTCCGTTGCATACAGTTTTGTACTAATGGAGTCCACCTTGCATTCCACTTACATGTACACGTGGGAGAGTGGACCATAAGCTTTGAGGAGAGGGTACTCTATCGCCATTGCAACATAATACCTTCTGTGCCAAAAATGAAATTAGCCACTGTAAATCAAGCAATGCAGCAGCCTGTATCCGGAAATGTTTCACTAAAGTTGAATTGGATTTGAGCCATGTACATTATAAGTAATTGGTTTTGTTGTATACAGCTCTGTGCTGGAAAAGTTTAAATTCTCCCCTGTAGTAATTATGATGACCATCTAATTTTGGCATTGTTACGAGGTCCCAAATGCAACAGTAGGATTTAGGACTTGATTTAGAGTTTGGTGGAATGGTACTCCATTACAAACGTGCTGGATATCCCACCCACCCTGTTACAAGTGCATATAATTGTAATGCACTTGTAAAAAGGGGGTCCGGTTCAGAGGGCAAGCTAGGTGCCTAAGCGGGTGGCGAGCGTTGAGGGCGGTGTTCCAGGTACGCTCCTACCCCCCTCCCGAGACCCATGGTGCAGCTAGCGCCATAATTTAAAGTGCAGATACACTCCTAAATCAGGAGTTTTTGGAACGGGCTATTTGCTCTTCCTCCTTTGTCTTTTTGCACTTTATCACTATTTTTACGTTTTCACTTTCACGTCCCCAGGTTAGGGTGGACGATTAGAGAGTCCATACCGCCGGGGTTCACACTAGTCCTGATGAATGCCTAGGTAAATTAACACCACTTTAAAGGCTGAAACATGTTGACTGACTTAACGTAATCTCTGAATTAAACCAAACCATTACCTTTGGCTGTAAATTCAGACACATAGGAACCTTTTACCCGTGTCATAGGGATCTACTAATAAAAGTTTTTTTGAGATACTCTTTAGACACTTTTTATTTATTTATATTCCTCACTGCACGCCCACTCACACAACCAGCTCTGCAGTCTTCTGGCGTCGTAGCACACCAAAGAGGCAATCGGCCTCTGAGGTGGGGCCCTATGATGAAGCATGACACTGACTAGGTCGGTGTGTGAGGGCTTTCCTATCCACCCAAATTGGGTGTACAAACTCCTTCTTTACATGGCTCCGTCTCTGTGGCTTCTTAGACACATTTAACCTCTCTTCTTTTGTTTATATATACTTGTAAAAAGGGGTACAAGGTATCCATCATATTTGTAGTGAAATACCTGTCTGGCAAACTCTAAATTAAGTAGCTGGTCTCTTTTTTGCAGATTAGATTCCTCAAACTGCGCAAGGTGGCATGTAATATCTGAATAGGACTCATGCATTTTTTTGATTAATTTAGGTTCAGGCAGTGATATGGTGAGGGGCCAGGGAAATAAGGACAATGTGTTTCTATTGAAAGGAAATTTGGTGGAAATTTGGGGTCTTCCATAGTAACTTTTTCAGGAATATATTCTGAAATCTGCGTATTAGCATGTATGTATTCCACTATTGTCATGACATGCTTTTTGTCTGGTGGGTACTCACTCACTTCCAAGAGTGCTGCTGGAGCCATTTCAAACTCTGAGTCACTAGAGTTATCAAAATTCTCCTCTTTTAATATATTGTCTTCTTCCTGTTCTAAAACTTTGTTGCCTCACAATTCGGGACATTTTTGAAATAGCCACCATATTGAAAGTATCTGTCAGTGCATACCTATGATTTGTGGCTGCCGTTACAGTGACACTGCCATTGTCCTGATTTTGTATCAAAAGCAAAACGTGGCATTAGGAAAAGACACCAGTAGTCCTGCTTGCCAGTGTATACAGAAAAATAAACAAATCTTTCAGAAAAACAATGTTCGGAAAGAAATACCAGATATACTGCACAAGCACCTGAATTTGCAGCGGAATCAATCATTTCTCTGCATTTTTTTTCTCGTGTTAAAGGAATCAAACTTTCTGTAGCATTTGCTTTAGTGATGACTCATGAAGTTCATTCTCTAATTGGAATGGTTTAGCGTTTTTTGCCATTTCTAGGTGTTTGCATTCAAGTGCAGGATGCTCACCGTGGCTAGCCATTTACATAAATTCCCTAAAGTAAGCCATTTCAAAAGTGTATTGTTGTTTAGTAATAGTATTTTATTTTATTCTTTTATATTGAACATGATCTTCCCATACCAATGAAATAAGTAACAGGTGACAGTTGCAGAGGTGGTCGCTATACCATACACCAATCATTCCCTTGTCATCGTTTCAAAATAATACAGATGGGTCATTCGGATTCATAACTCTAAATTGTAAACATTAGAAGCACACATCCTTAACATTTCTCTCCCTTAACTGCTAAATTTAACATTCACTGTCAAGTTGTCCTCCTCCTAGGGACAGTCCTCAATATGTTTGCCATGGGTCCCTTTTTTTGGTGCATGCTCTTCTACGATATAACACTTCTTCCACCCTCTGACAACAGTCTAGATCTTTCAGCCAATCAGTTACTACTGGCAGGATTTGCTACTCCTATCTTTGTGCTATATTTCTCTTAGCAACCCCCACTACCAGTGTCAGCCATATCCGAGTATGTCTGGGCCAATTTTCCTCACCTTGTATCATTAACAAAAGCCCTTTAGTTTCTAGTGGGACCTCTATTGAAAGTATTCAGGACATTATGACAGTCACTTCACAATATCGGCGTATCCGTGGACACTCCCAGAAATTGTGATAAAAGGTGTCCCTCTGTCCATATTCCCTCATGCATAAGCGGTCTCCTGTCCTCCCTATTTTGTGAAGAAGGATATAGGATTAGTACGGTCTATGGAGGAATTTCAGTTGTATCAGTCTGAACCGAGCCCGGATTGCTATTTCTCAAGGACTTTGAAGGGCCTCCATCCATTCCTCGTCCATGATATCCCCTACGTCATCTACCCCTGCTGCCCTCAGAGGCTCCAGTAGGTCAGGGGAGTTATTTAATAGCTTTTTATAGGTCACTTAGACACCTTTTATTAAGGATTGGGTCCATCAGGAGACAGTCCTCCACTGGCACGGAATAGTGGAGTGTTGTCCTCTTCTAGATGTGGCCCTTTAGTGCATGTCCAGATCTGAAATAATGCAGTGTTTGGGAGACTGCTAAGTCAAATAGTTGCCTCAAGGATTCCAAGGTGTTAATGGTTCAATTTCACCATACATCTCCCAAATGTTTAAAACCTTTTTTCGCCCCTTTTTAAAACCCAGTCAGATTAGCAACATCTGTCAGTTTTTCACTGTGCCAGAGAGGGGTCATGGCCATCAACATGTCTCCGCTTCTAGGTGGGCCTCAGCTTCCATTCAGCACATGATCACAGTGGCTGTGTGGGCCGGGAGGGTGCCCCTTTAGCCGTTATATAAAATAACTTCATAATTATTGTTTGGCATCGCATCTCTATCAACCCTATAGGTGGGTTCATCCCACGCAGAATATACCCAGCCGTAAACGTAAATCACTAATAGCTGTGAGGCCCAGTAGTACATTTTGATATTTAGAACTGCAAGGCCGCCATAATATACTCTCCTCTGGAGTTTCTTAAGAGCAATGTGAGTGACTCCACCCCACCACAGCAACGTACGAAGCTCCTAATCTACTTGCTTGAAGAAGATCAGGGGGACAGGATAAGGCCAGTTTTGTAGTACATCAAGGAATATTGGCATGGACATCATCTTGTAAGGGGCTGCCCATCCCATTAGGCACAGAGGGAGAGCCCACAATGCAACACATCTGATTGGAGTTGTTCTATTTGAGCGACTAGATTGGGTTTCAAGAACAAGAATTGTTCATTAGTCACAAAGATGCCTAGATAACTGAAACCTTCTAATTCTATTGGAGCTACACACTGCACCGGTAACCTGAGGGGGGGACCCAACAGAGGGAAGACCACCAATTTGGTCCAGTTTATACTATAACTAGAATAACTACCAAATTGGTCGAAGATGTGCAGAGTACAGGCTATTGAAGAATAAGGTAGGGATACCTATAGTATAATATCATTAGAGTCCAGGGAGATACACTCTTCCCAGCCGCTGTTGGATGGATTCCCCGAGATCATTGGTGGCTCTGATCCATGCAGCCAGGGGTTCCAGTGCAAGGGCAAAAATAAGTGGCAATAGTGGACACCCTGCCTGGTGCCACACCTTGGACGGAAGGGTGCCAAAAGTGCTCCGTTCATCCTCACTCTCACCATTGGGGCGTTATATAGGAGCTGTACCCATGTGCTAAACTTTGGTCCAAAGCCCATCTGTCAATCCACCTCAACGATACAGTCTGTTTGAACAATGCAGGCCTCAATTCCCTCTTGATATTATGAATCTATTGGGTTGGAAGGAGCAATTGTGGTCGGACTGAATCTATCTGGAAACAAAGAAATTGCATTTGCTGGGCTGGCAACAGGACTGACTTCTGGGAGTTGATCAGGAATCCCAGACTCAGAGGAAGTTTGGTAGGTTCCACGGCCCTCAATAGCACCCAGTCCTGACAAAATGGCCTCTCCGCAATACTTTTTTTAGCGACATTTGGGCCTTGACTATAGTCAAGGAGGTGGCACAAAATTTGGACAGATCCTTAATGAAGGAGCCCCTGAATAATAGGCTGTTGGCCATTGGGCTGGCTTCCGAGTTAGGTAGATCATTGAGTTTAGTATCTATTCTCATCAGAATAGACCTCCGGTATTCCGTAGAGATCGTCAGTATTCACTAGGGAGTTGGACTCTTTGGCGTAGTATGCTAAATCCAATAGGGACGCTTAACATTTTGTGATTCTGGGCAAATCACTTAATCTCCCCGTGCCTAACCTAACAAAAGTGAATGAGTACATTTGTAACGTAACTGGTGCTCATGCAAAGCACTCTGATACCTTCGGGTCTAGTTTGCGCTCTATAAAACTATACAAAAAAAAACCTCTAAGATCTTAATCAAGGGTCCTGTCATTTGAAGTAGTTTATCTTGGCATGTCTGACATGAGTGATCCAGGCTCTTTTTCGGAGCCCTTGCGTATTTTTCATAAAAGTGACCATGGTAGGATCTTCCACTGGCGTGTCCGCAACCTTACCCACCAGGCCTGTGCGAGGGCAGTCCGCCCAGAGGCGTGCACATATCTCTTTATCAATCCTATGGGCTGCCCAGGGCCTATCTTAGGGATAACATATGTGTAATAAAAGGGGCGTTCAAGGCTTGCCAAGGAGATCCTTTTGCCAAGTCGAATTTGCAGTTTAAAACTGCTAACAGGTTGCAATGGCAGGCCTGAGAGATGCTTTAAGGGACTACTTGAGTAGGTGTCACAATAAGTGCTGCAGGAGCGCTAGTAGCATTTAGTTTGCAGGCCTAGTTTCTTTTTTTTTGTAGTTGTATATAGCACGAACTAGACCAGAAGGTATCAAAACGCTTTACATGAACACCAGTTATGTTACAGATGGACACATTCATTTTTGTTAGGCACGAGACATTATGTAATTTGCCCAGAATCACAGAATGTTGAGTGTCACTGAAAGACTAAAACCTGGTTCCCCAGCTCCGAGGTCAACTGCCCTAGCCGTTAGACCACATAGGGACTTATAAGTTAATTTAATATGGCAATTAGGTGTAAGCCAATTTCACTATCATTTCGGGAGTGAGCACTAGCACTTTTGTAAAGGTTAGCTGTGGTAACATGCACAGAGTCCTAAGGCCAATAAAACATATTCAACAAAATAGGAGGGTGAAGGCAAAACATTTGGGGGAAGATGGCCCCAAGGCTTTCAGATCTAACATATGCCCCCCTAGGTGAAAGTGGGGAGAACCACATAACCTCCTGGGAGATCTCATCACTAAGGCAGAAGACTGGAGAGTTTGACCCGGGGCAGTGTTGTACAGTAAAGTCCATTCCCAGGGATCACCTCAATAGTTTGGAATTTTCACCTCTCATCTACATGAGCTTTCGGAGCAGCCTGTGGACTGTCTAAACCCAGAAATGAGTCCCAAAAAAGTATGGTCTCAGCTTCTTCAATGCCACAACACACAAAAGGCTTCTCTCTCAATTGCACTTCATCTCTGATCCCTGGGAAGTAACCTCCTAGAGATAAAACCTACAGGTTGATATAGGTCCTCCTCAGTTTACTGTGACAGCACTGCCCCTAGATCATGCTCTTAGATGCCATTTTGCACAATGAGTTCCTGGGAAAAGTAAGGAGCCTTCAGTATAGGGGCTGTGCACATGTCCTGTTTGATGGTGTCAAAGACTTTCTGATAGTCCTCTGCCCAGATCAACTTTTTTGGGCTGCTTCTTGGAAGTCAGCTTAGGTAATGGGGGAACAATGATGACATATCCCTCAAGAAACCTCATGTACTACCCAGTGAGGTTCAGGAACAGTCCTTGCCCCTTGATATTACTGCCATAAAAAATCGTTATCCAGAGATTTTCATTTTTAAATTCTGTTTTTGTATCATTAGAGAATTAATTCGCTTGGGATGACATTGCTCCTCCGGGCCGAATGTTTCTGAACAACATTTAAAAAAATGACAGATGTGTTGCAGTGATGATGTATTATTTCATGAACCATGAGACCTAAATAATTCATTTTGGTGTCAAAACATAGCTTTTAAGGGTCAAGTAGTCTTAAAGAGAGATAAAATACCTCCACAGAGCAACCCGTGTTCCATTTTCTTAAATGGCAGCTCTATAATGATGTGTTTTAGCCATATTATTGCTAATTTATTTCAATATTGTTTTTGTTCCAGGTTTTCTGTTGAACATGAGCGAAGCAGGTGGTGGCAGAGGATCTTTACCTCCTGAACAGAGTGTTGCTCACTACAAAATCTGAGGACTCCTTCAGCAAAGAGTATTTGATGCCTGCAGAGATATATTCAAAATGTATGGGCCATAATGTTAAACAACTTAACAGCAAATTCAGAGGAAGCTGACCTTCATGTTGTGCCACATGTTGAGTGGGTTGTTCGAAATGGTTCCAATTGAGTATTTGTACTGTTGAATGACACAGACAATATTGTCGTGCTACTTAGATTTGTTTCAATGTTCATAAGTCAAGGATTGTCAGAGTTATGGATGCGTTATGAAACTGTCAAGAAAAGACACTTAATCCTGCTTCATATTCTGTACAAGAAACTTAACCCAGAGATGCCCAGTGTTCTTATCAAGGCACATATTCTTACGGGTGATGACAGTATGAGCAAATTGGAACGATGCTTAGAGCATTAACTGCTGAATCTGTGGAGTTTCTAGAAGGATTTGCTGACATAGAAGAAGAATGTGACTAAAGATGTAGAAAAATACCTTGTGTATGTGGAAAATGAGTTCTGACTGTCACACATTTGACGATCTTCGGTACAGTGAGTTCAAGAGATCAGTCCTGCTAAGTAACTTTTCACTGAAATCATATTCTGTGCATAGACACATTAAAAGAGCGTTCTACTTGATAAGAAGATGTGTAAATGTTTTGGATCATTCATATGTAGAGAAAGATCTGTGTAAATGTGGTTGGAAAGATATTTATGAAGTGCTAACACCTCTGCAATTTCTAAAGCTTCTACCCAGAGAACGTACATGTACATATGCTTGCAAAGCCTGTGCTACAAAAAGATATCCTTGTCAATATTCACTCTCAAATGTACAACGTTCTATAAATGTACAATGAGCAATAGCCAAAACAAAAATTAAGTGAACAATGAAAATGTGTCTAAAACAGGAGTGAAAAACATTGTTTTTCATATTCCTATCATTAATATTGTTGTATCCATACTAATATTATGAAGAGAGAGCCCAAACCTTTGAGGCGGGTAAGCTCAGGCACTGCAGCGCCAATCGGAACACCCAATACAGCATTGCAAAACACAGTATCAGCAGATGGACATAGGCTATACAGCAGCCCACCATATACATTATAAGGGGAAAAGAACGTTAGGGGCAAAGTAGGGAAAGTGGGCGGTGCATTTGCATTGTTGTGGGCGTTGGCAGTTGACGCCATGTGGGGCGTCTAAGTGGCGCTACAGCGGACAAACACGTTCGCGGCTGACACAGTTCGTCTGTTGCAGTGGCGTCGGGTACAGCGGACAAACACGTTCACGGCTTGAGCCGACAAAGACGTTCCCAAAATTGCTCGGGTGCTGAGGCGGGTGCTGAGGCGATTCAGCGTAGCAGCGGGGCTAAAACGCAGTCCCTGTGGCGCTTCCTCACACTGGCTGGACAAGCGGAGTCAAATGTTCGGCTGCAATGGACACCTAGAGTTATTGTGTATGCACTGCTCAACTGCACAGGTAAAAAAGAACTTTCAAGACTTTCATTTTCAACCCCGGACAACGTCGGGGCGGGCAGCTAGTGTATACATAAAAGGATTAAAAAACATTATTATTTGTTTAATTTCATATATGCCTCTTCTTCCTCTGTTATTGCTGCCATTTTAGAAAATGGCTGAAGGGTTGCTCTGAGGATTTATTTTAGGTATCTATAAGAGTACTTGAGCCCCAAACCAAAAGGAAGTATATAGGTCTCATGGATCCTGAAATTTTACATCATCACTGTAACACCTCAGCCATTTTTAAAAATGTCATCCAGACAAATTCGACCCAGAGCAGCAATGTCTACCCAAGCTAAATTACTTTTATAATGATCTAAAAATACAAATCAATTTTTTTACAGAGGTATATCAGGGGGCCGGGATTAGAAGGCCCTCATTTTGGTCTGGCGTCTAAGGAGCTCCCAAACCATGACAGTCTCTATTGTGGCCTGAAGTGGCTGCACCCTACCCCTACCGATCAGGTGGCCCAGGTACAATACAGAACCATGACCTAACTGGCACTTACTGGTCTTGATAGTTGAGATGAGTTCTGTGGTGGCATCCGGTGGGATGGCTTTGGGTACCAGCACCACTGGGCTGCACCAAGGAATACTGGAGTGCCCAATCACTCACAAAATCCACATTTTTGGAGACTTCCTCCTTGAAGCTGACCCTCTTAGTCTGTCAGCCTGTATTGTTTTTGACAGGGAGACTGTCCCCGGTATCTACAACATAGGTGCACAAGTGTGTAAGATCAGAAGTGAGGAAAAACAGTGAGACAAACTCTTCCAACAACTGGCAACAGTCACCCCACTGTTCCCGGGTCAAGGTAAGAAAGAGGTTGACACCTTTCACTGACCCATCTTTTGTTAGATTATAGGAGGTCAGGGAGCTCCCTTTAGTGGTTTCTGGTGATCTTGAGGTGTTCTAAGTAGTTGGCTTCCCCTTCCTCACAATCATTTCTTAGGGCCCTTCCCACTAGCCTTGAAGGACCCTGGGATCCACTTGTCTATAACTCATACTTTCTGGCCGGGCTGAAACTCTATTTATACAAAAAGAGACTCCTCCTACCGGGCACATCTCGTATGAAAGTGACTCTGTGGGAACATCAATTTTTCATGTTTCCCTTTTATAAGAATTTCATTTATTCCTAAATGTCACTGTGTCCATTTTATAAAAAAACATACACTGCCCACCAGTTACCACCTTCAAACCCCACATTCCATCCAGTAAAAAAAATGTGAGGAGCGAGAGAGAGCACCTCACGGAAGAACCGCCACAAGGGGTTACTGGCTGATGATTACCAGTTTACCCACTTATCATCATCGGTAACTCTCTCTCACTCCTGAAAGGAAGAAGAAAGGAAAGAAACAAAACGTGAAGTCCACACATCAATTCACTCCACAGGGACAAAAAATCATAATTCCCATTTGTGCACAGGTCTACACACACACACCCCTCGTGAGAAAACAACAAAAATTGTGATTTTCATCAATAAAATTGAGAGGCTCACTTAGCCACTCTGACCTTTATTCTGGGCTGTGAGCCCCTGCAAGCCCTGATGAAGTTGCGCTAATTAACAGCAACGAAACATGTTGGCAATTGAATAGTAGGTTGGTTAAAACATAAACCAATTTTAGCTTGATTTGGCTCACAGCCCAGAATAAAGGTCAGAGTGGCTAAGTGAGCCTCTCAATTTTATTGATGAGAATCACAATGTTTGTTGTTTTCTCACGAGGGGTGTGTGTGTGTAGACCTGTGCACAAATGGGAAAATATATAAGGGCCAGGCTTACCTGAAGTGCCGTGCCAAGTATAGTTGACATACATCTACATCTACTCACACCAGCGCAGAATTGTTGAATCGCACGACACTCCAGGAACATGTGGATATCATCCGCCTTCTCTTGGCTACATTTTGCACACCTTGGCGTTGTTCCTTTCCCTAACTTGGATAACCTAAAGGGTGTCCAATATGCCCTATGTAGACAAAAGATGTGGTTCCACCTTAAATTTTCAGGACGCACAGTGGAGTACAAAATGTTAAAAGATTCTTGCCATAAATCTTCAAGCTGCAAGCCTGGCAAGCTCTTTTCCCACAGGTCAGTTGGAAGTCTGAAATCGCCGTCCGTTAACTCCACCAGTAGCCAGTACCAACTAGCCACCTCCTTCTTCCTTGACACATCAAAGATCCACCTAAAAACAAGTTCATTTGAGGAGCCTATCTCCACCGCCACTGACTGGTACCAACTTTTGATTTGGAGTTATTTAAACCTCGATAATTGACTGTTAGTTATCTCTGACCAATTAACTCAAGGAACCAACACCCTATATTCCACCAACTGTTCTCATCTCACCACCCCTGTCTCCCTTATTGGGACTGCTAAGCTGTCCTTAGTCCACTCAGGGGAACCAGGAGTGGCTCCATGTTGGCGCCAGCCTGCTCTAATATGTGAGTTTCGCCTCCTTCACGATCTTAGATAATACCATTGCCAGGCTCTGTAAAATCTTAGGCGCCCCTTTATGAAATATCTAGGGTCCCCAAACCTGTACACGAATCTTTGCTCTCCTCCTGCAATATCTGATTGCATCACCTTTAACATTTTACCGATGTCTGAACCATCAGGTTCACTTAGAAGCATCTTCCCATTTCTACAAAGAGATGCCCAGGCGTAATAGCACAGGTCCAATAGACCCAAGTCCCCCCACCTTGTCTTTTTTCCTTCTTAACTTCTTAAATGCCTGGGTGCACAGGTGTAGGCAAGCGATGTTGCTGTAGATAATAATGTAATCTCTTGCCTCATTCATACCTCTATTTCATTTTAAGGACTTGCTGGACCACACTCTTTCTCGCGGTCCCCAGCGTCCCGGATACACAGGTGACGGGAGGTGAACAGTGAGGGCTGAGTGCAGTGCTCTGTCTCCTCCTCCCTCTATTCTTTTGACTCTCCCTCCCCTTCTCCTTTCCACCCACTCGCTCTCTATCCCATTCTCACTTTCTTCCTTTCATTCTGACTAACTTTCTTTTTCTCTTGGACATGACACACATACTTGTGTTTCTTTTTTGTCTTGCAGGTTTTGTACGCTGCTTTCGGAGGAGTCCCACCCACTTATTTCATGCTATACTGTTGTTTGTTCGAATAAAGTTGTGTTTCCATTTATTTGTGTTCTTTTAATAAAGGTTAATTTTTTTTTACCAACAAATTACCAAGTGTATGGGTCTTCTTTTTCTGACAACACTTGTCTGTAGTTTATTGTGAAAATTGGCTGTTGATTGGAGGTTATGAGGGAAAACATTTGTAATTTTGTGGTGCACCAATCACATATAAACCAACAGAATATTACATAAATGAAGCCTGGGTAATTCTACAACTGCAAGGGTTCTATGAGTGTATCACTTTATAACACCATGAGTACTGCCCGTGTAATTACAGACCAAATAAGGCACTGCCTAGGGCCACCGAGGCTTCAGGGACTGGCGAGGCCCACCCTGCATATTTAAGTAAAGCCCCGGAGGGTGGCGATCCCCGGAGTTGAGTTTGCCTTAAAGCCCCTCGAACAATTAGTAAACAATACCAGGGGACGAGGCGATCCCCTAGGCTGCGAAACATCTCTCTGCCCTCCTGCGTCTAATTTACATGTGAGATGAAGGTCCCTAGTGCTGCAGAGACCCCACAATATAATATTAGGATTTGCCCTGGAACAGTACCCACCAGGGGGCTCATTTAAATGAACGGGTGAAACCACGCTTCATTTTTTCCCATTTTTACCATCAGGATACGCTTTATTGAAGCGAAATGAGGTTTTCCTCCTCTTGCTTTAACGGGGCAAACAAGGATTTGCTATCACAGGGTGGAAGCCATGTTCCCACCCTGTAATAGCAAACATAAATGTCACGTGGATGCACACCCCGGGACATTGTATGAGCTGCGAGTGGGAGGTAGCGCTCCATAGGGCCATGTTGCATCGGTTACTGCATAACTACAGAAGTAGTTTAGATGCATACTAACACTACTTGCACACATGTAGAACAGCGACCAGAGTGTAGTGAAGAGGTCTGAGGAAGCCCAAAATCAAAAAATATAAATCCTACCAGAGGTCGGATGACATAGATCGATCAGCCAACATCCCTGGGATGAGTAGAAACAGCTTCACAAAGAAAACGGGTCTTCAGCAGAATGAAAGGAAGCTCGAAATATTGGTGAGTATTACCTACTTTTTACCTTCTTCCTCTCCTTGCCAAATTTATTTAGTGAAGAGGCAGACAGCAGTGGATCCGATAAGTAGATTTATTGCAGGAAAAGAAGACAGTTTAAACAGCCACCAACAGGAGCAGACAGAAAGGCAACCGTGTAAAAACTCCCCAAGATTCCCCTCATGAAAGCCCTACGTTCTAACATTACATACTTACATTCTAGTAGCATTATAAACAAACATTCTATTGTGACTTTCATTGGAAATCTACACAGAGCACATGACTTTACAGCAATAAGCTCATGGTTTCATCCACCCGTTTTGAGACGGGTAGGGATGAGTAGTTCGCTTCCCACTCCCTATATTGTATAAACACATAGTAACACTCCTTCCACAGGCATGCTACAGTGCCCAGAGCACATCACTTTACAGCAATGAGCTCACGGTTTAGGCTCACGGTTTAATCCCCAACTCTTCAGACCAGTAGGGGTGAGTAGTTTGCTTGCACTGAGTATGAAAGCATACTAACACTACTTACACAGTTATACTAAAGCGGCCAGTATGCTACAGCGCCCAGAGTCCATCACTTTACAGCAATCAGCTCGGTTTGATCCCCAAGTCTTTACAGCGGTAGGCGTGAGTACTTTGCTTCCCACTCCCGGTATAGTGTAAATGCACAGTAGGGGTCAGTTGTTCGCTACCCACTCCCTGTATGGTATAAATGCCTACTAACACTACTTGCACTCATATGCTACAAAGACCGGAGCACATCACTTTACAGCAATGAGCTCACAGATTAGGCTCTCGGTTTCATACCCGAGTGCAGCAGCATCTAATCTCAGCACCATCTCACTCTGAGCAACACCGCACTTTCAGACTGTTTGGAGTGACTACTTCACTTCACACTCCCCCACAGAGGTTACAGTGCTCCTATTCTCCTGTTTTCTACTCTTTTCACGCTTTTTTTCCCCATACTTGTTTCAACTGAATGACAAAATGGCTGCCAACACTTCCTAGTTGCAACAGCTCTCAGCCAATAAGCAGCAAGCTCGTGCTCGTAACGCCTCACCAATCAGATGGCAGAATTCCCAAATATCGATATCTGGAAATTTTTATATTTCTCTAAAACTACTAAACGGATTTACACCAAATTAAAAAAGTGTGCCTTCTAGACCCAGCTCTTCCCCTGCCAAATTTGGGGTAATTCCGTTCACCCGTTCGACCTGTAGCCTTGTCTAAAGTTTCCTATGAAAATTGCATGGAGAAAACACGTTTTGGGACACCCTTTTTTCTCGCACCCCCCCTTCATGAATCACCCCCAAACGATCAACATAGGAGCTGATATGTACAAAGAATTAGTTTGGAAAATGTCATGAAGATTCATCAAACTACTCCAAAGTTTTAAGCAAAACAAGTAAAGTTCTTCCTATGGTAACTTGGTCCTAATATATATATATATATATATATATATATATATATATATATATATATATATATATATATATAGGTTTCAGGCCTGATATAGTTAGGAATTAGCATTTCAAAAACCTTTAAAATTCACTGAAAAAACCATAGGTTTTAGGGGTGTTATAGTTAGCTGGACATTTCACTCGTACAAAACCATTGAAATTCTTCTGATATAGTTAGTTTACAACTATATCTCGCGCGCCCGGAATCGACTATTGATGATGTCACATATTTCATCATTCATGACATGGTCAGTGACATCACTGATGGCATCTCAAATGACATCACTGATGACATCACTGATGACATCATCCAGTGAATGTCGTTTGGTTCGTTATTTAAATATGTATTATATATATAGCAATTTGCATTGAAGAATGAGTGGATATATCAAGATAAATATCTGAATGGAGGATTTAGTAGCAGTGTGATTGACTATTTACTTGACTAATTTATAGTGTCTCGCTAAATATATTGGATAGTGACTAAACTCTGTGAATATCTGTATCACTTTGTCAGTTGCAGTGTAAACTGCTTCTCCAGTTGGTTACTAGCTATGTGAAAGTCTATATGAGTTACTGATTAGTTAACTAAGTATTTGTATGGGAGAGCAAATGTGTGTGTGGTTTGTCGGGGGGTGACTGCCTAAAGATGTGTGAATAGTTCATTCGTGAGGTGCTCTCTCTCACTCGGTTTCATACCCGAGTGCAGCAGCATCTAATCTCAGCACCATCTCACTCTGAGCAACACCGCACTTTCAGACTGTTTGGAGTGACTACTTCACTTCACACTCCCCCACAGAGGTTACAGTGCTCCTATTCTCCTGTTTTCTACTCTTTTCACGCTTTTTTCCCCATACTTGTTTCAACTGAATGACAAAATGGCTGCCAACACTTCCTAGTTGCAACAGCTCTCAGCCAATAAGCAGCAAGCTCGTGCTCGTAACGCCTCACCAATCAGATGGCAGAATTCCCAAATATCGATATCTGTAAATTTTGATATTTCTCTAAAACTACTAAACGGATTTACACCAAATTAAAAAAAGTGTGCCTTCTAGACCCAGCTCTTCCCCTGCCAAATTTGGGGTAATTCCGTTCACCCGTTCGACCTGTAGCCTTGTCTAAAGTTTCCTATGGAAATTGCATGGAGAAAACACGTTTTGGGACACCCTTTTTTCTCGCACCCCCCTTGATGAATCACCCCCAAACGATCAACATAGGAGCTGATATGTACAAAGAATTAGTTTGGAAAATGTCATGAAGATTCATCAAACTACTCCAAAGTTTTAAGCAAAACAAGTAAAGTTCTTCCTATGGTAACTTGGTCCTAATATATATATATATATTCACTGAAAAAACCATAGGTTATAGACCATATATAGTTAGGAATTAGCATTTACAAAACCTTGAAAATTCACTGAAAAAACCATAGGTTATAGACCATATATAGTTAGGAATTAGCATTTAAAAAACCTTATTTTACTCACACAAAACCATTGAAATTCCATATATAGTTAGTTGCAGTAACTATATATCGCGCACCCGCAATCCACTGCTGATCATGTCACATATTACATCATTCATGACATGGTCAGTGACATCACTGATGACATCATCTAGTGTCTGTGTGTTTTTGTAAAGTTTAAATATGTTTTACATATTGAAGAATGAGTGGATGTATGGAAGACTGAGTGTGTGTGTGGCTGGCTGGGAGGTGTGTGACTGTGCATATCAATGTGTACTTGTATCAGTGATTGTATAAGAGAGTAAGTATGTGTTAGTTTATGTGTGAAAAGTATGGTGTTCTGTGTTTAACTGTATAGATGAGGAAATCGAAGTGTGATTGATTCTTCACAGGACTGACTAGGTGTATGAGTGCATATGATAGTGTTGTAATAATGAGTGACTGTATTTATGAGTGATTGTATGGGTGAATGAGTGAATGTGTGTGTAGACGTAGGAATCAGTGAGTGCGTATGTAGTAACTGGTATTGGTGTGTCATGATGTCATCACTGATGTCATTTGAGATGTCATCAGTGATGTCATCAGTGATGTCATTTGAGATGTCATCAGTGATGTCATCAGTGATGTCACTGACCATGTCATGAATGATGTAATATGTGACATGATCAGCAGTGGATTGCGGGTGCGCGATATATAGTTACTGCAACTAACTATATATGGAATTTCAATGGTTTTGTGTGAGTAAAATAAGGTTTTTTAAATGCTAATTCCTAACTATATATGGTCTATAACCTATGGTTTTTTCAGTGAATTTTCAAGGTTTTGTAAATGCTAATTCCTAACTATATATGGTCTATAACCTATGGTTTTTTCAGTGAATTTCATAGGTTTTTTAATAGCAAATCTTTATAAAAATAATACATTTTAAATCTAATTTTATATTTTATAATTTTTTTATTTTTTTTTAATATTATTTTTAGTGCGCTCCCGGGGCGCGGACAGGTGAACGCACGGGTAAGCGCAATCTGGCGGCGCGCCCCGAGGCGCGTACTGATGCGCGTCCCGGAAGCGCTATTGTCGAGAACGAAAACAACATCGTGACGTATCGCGTAGCCGCCACGCCTTGCGTCATAAGACACGTATCGCGTAGCCGCGAGATGCGTCTTATGACGCACCGCGTAAGCGCACCCGGAAGCGCATACGATCGCGCAACGTAAGCGCCCCGATGCGCTTACGATACACGCCCGGGACGCGCCCCGGGCGCGTAGCGTAAGCGCGTCAAACCATGTGACTTTAAAATAACACTTTTCATTGGTTCAGAACTTTTTTTTTTCCAAATTGTGTGAAACCCACCCATTTCTCTCACTATTGCTTTGTACTTGGAGAGAGCAAGAGCTGTTGTGTCTACTCTATCTCCTACTTTTCTGATCTCCAGCAATGGCTGCAAGAGAGTCATCCAGCAGTGATTCAGAGGGATTTTTGGATGAGGACCCTCCTCAGCAAAAGAAAAAAACCCATTTCATTTGGAAATTTTACGACATCCCAGAAGGACAGAAAAAAGTGAACGCTCCCAAAGTAACATGCAAAATATGTGGGAGTAGTTTATCCAGAGGCAATCCTCTGAAAAAATATAGTTTTGGCAATGCCAATTTGATCCGGCATGTCAAAAGAAGACACCCTAACAACTTTGCCAGGGAGAGTGTCAGAGAGCTGGCACGGAATGTACCAACAGATGGCGGCAGCACCTCCACTGGTGGAGCAACACCTTCGGGACCACCCCGTGGAAGAATGATCCCTAACATTCAGCCGGTGTTTGCGGGCATCAAATTTTTGTGCGCAGAGTGTGACGAACTGCTCTGCTATGGGGAGCAGAGTGTTGAACTGATTGCTCTAAAGAAACAGCAACACCGCTGCTCTTCCAGTCCCTAAATTTTCAATTTTTTTTGCTCCTGTTGAGCAGTTTTGCAATCCTTGTTTTTGTTTTTCCCTTGAAAAAAATACAAAAAAAATATAAAATTGTTTTAAAAAGTCTAAAAAAATATAAAACAAAAAAAACAAAAAAAAAATATATATAAAACAACAAAATGAAAAAAAAAGTTCTTTTCAGAACTACCTCCAATTTTTAAAAAGAAGCTTTATTTTTTTTAAAGTCTGTCATTTTTAATCTCCATGGTACGCTCCCCCGTACGCTCCCCGGTGCGCGTACCGGGCGCTCACCCCCGCGAAAATCGATTTTTTTTTTATTTATTTTTTTCACCCGCGGGAGCCTTTTATGGCCCCCACATGAAACCTAGGGGGTCAGGGGGTGTGTACCCTGCCCCCTCTTGCTCATTTCCCCCTTTGATTTTTGCCACCTCTTGTGTCTCAATCCTACCGAGACACAAGATGGCGGCCGCTGCGGACTGTTTCGAATGTTTATAGACACCCGAGAACCAATCAGCTTGCCGTGCGCAAGTCGCGTGGCGCGCCTGGAGCGCTCTCCCGTACGCGTATCCGGGAGCGCTCCAGGCGCGGATCTAGATATATATCTTTTTTTGAACGTTAATTTCTCAAAATCCACTGGAGCACATACATTGAGACCTACAAAAGGCACATCGGGCTACCAGTCCCTACAAATTTGCCAAGTTTCGTGCAAATCCATTCAGCCGTTCGGGCTAAAAATGAGGCTAACCGCCCTATGGAAAACTCAATGTTAAAAACACGTTTTGGGACCCCCCTTTTTTCTCGGCCCCCCCTGGACCAACTCCCCCCAAATTTCCAGTGGCTGCTCAGAAACAAAATGTTCCATTTTGCTGAAAATTTCAGCCAATTCCGTCCACAAACGCCAAAGTTATTAGACATAGAATTTTCAAAAATCCCATAGGGAAAAAATCCTAACTATATATACCTACTGGCGACCGCCAGTAGGTAATATATATATATATATATATATATATATATATATATATATATATATATATATATATATATATATATATATATATAGGTTTCAGGCCTGATATAGTTAGGAATTAGCATTTCAAAAACCTTTGAAATTCACTGAAAAAACCATAGGTTTTAGGGGTGTTATAGTTAGCTGGACATTTCACTCGTACAAAACCATTGAAATTCTTCTGATATAGTTAGTTTACAACTATATCTCGCGCGCCCGGAATCGACTATTGATGATGTCACATATTTCATCATTCATGACATGGTCAGTGACATCACTGATGGCATCTCAAATGACATCACTGATGACATCACTGATGACATCATCCAGTGAATGTCGTTTGGTTCGTTATTTAAATATGTATTATATATATAGCAATTTGCATTGAAGAATGAGTGGATATATAAAGATAAATATCTGAATGGAGGATTTAGTAGCAGTGTGATTGACTATTTACTTGACTAATTTATAGTGCCTCGCTAAATATATTGGATAGTGACTAAACTCTGTGAATATCTGTATCACTTTGTCAGTTGCAGTGTAAACTGCTTCTCCAGTTGGTTACTAGCTATGTGAAAGTCTTTATGAGTTACTGATTAGTTAACTAAGTATTTGTATGGGAGAGCAAATGTGTGTGTGGTTTGTCGGGGGGGGGTGACTGCCTAAAGATGTGTGAATAGTTCATTCAGTAGTTAAAGTGAATATCTTTATGGGTGTTGTAATGAGCAAAAACATTTCTCAATGGTACATGTCCAACAAAGTAAAAAAAGACAGTGTATGTGACAGTTGTTGTGTATAAATAAGTGTACGTAAAACTCGTTGATTCCATGAGTGACTGTATAGATAATTCTATACTTGTAATAGTGATTTCATAACACACTAAGTATGAGTTACTATTTATATGAATAAATGAATTGATATTTGTATAAGTGTGTAACTGAGTAAATGTAAATAAGGTACATTGTTTGCAAAAGTGAGTAGGATGTCTGAGTAACTGAATAGGATGTGCGCTGGCGTGTAATGTTAATATAAATGTATAAGTATATTTGATAGTGTTCTATTGATCATTGACAACATGTATGAGTGAATCTATAGGTAAGTGATTAGATGTGTGTGTGTAGATCTAGGAATTACTGAGTGAGGTTTTAGATACTTGTATTGCTGTGTCAATTGATTCAAATATGGTACTCTGTATTTTTCAGTGGGTGATGAAAGGTTATAGTAGTGTATGATGAGGTGTATCTGATTTTCACGTGGATGATGTCAACAGTGATGTCATCAGTGATGTCATTTGGGATGTCATCAGTGATGTCAACAGTTGTGTCACTGACCATGTCATGAATCATGTAATATGTGACATCATCACCAGTGGGTTGCGGGCGCGAGATTTACAGTTATTACAACTAACTATAACGGATGAATTTCAATGGTTTTGTATGATTGAAATGTCCAGCTAACTATAACACCCCTGAAACCTATGGTTTTTTCAATGAATTTCTAAGGTTTTTTCAGTGATAATTCCTAACTATAACCTGCCTGAAACCTATGTTTTTTCAGTGAATTTCAAAGGTTTTTTAAAGGACAATTCCTACTTATAATGTTGACCACTTCCCATATTTTCAACAACAAACCAAATCTGCAATGCTACCTAAAAAATCAGGCAATAGTTCCACTTTCCACTAACAAATTAACATCAAAATGTATCTACTGTAAGGATGGCGTGAATTTCATCCAACTCACACCCATATTTAAAGATCAATATGTGAAAGAGGTTCTAATTATAAACTTCTGACACCAAAGAAAATCACCATACCCAATGCCACTACCACCACAACTACCCCCCAAACCCCTCCCCCCCTACTACCTCAGAGGCAGCGCAAAACAGGACAACGAACCTTTCCAATATAATATATCCCCTCAACAGTACACTAGCTCAATCTACAGAGATGTGGGAACCAAGTATGTATAAGGGAAGGAACTCGAACAACAACAATAATGTACACAACTCTAAGACTACCGGTGAAATACTATACACAATTCACTATACAAACCAAAAACTTTTCAGTGTGTAGATATATCATTGATAGGTTCAGTGTAGTGAATAGTGAACCCAACCATATTATCTCAGACACTGGGGAATATTTTGGTCATGTAGCTATGTTCACCCCCCCTTTGAAACAGAAGCGGAGTGGGCTAGTCCAACGTAAACAACGTCAACGTAAGACTATAAATGATTAGACTACACCTTGGGTGTGGTTTACTTCTGCAGAGAGAAGAGACTGCGCCACAGCGAAGGTCCACACCCTTCCACGTGGCTGCCACCATGACCGCTTGCCTCCTTGATACTGGCCCATTTCGAACTCAGCGCCACAGCACCGCAGACTTGTGTCTGTATCGACTGCAGCCTTTGATCTACACTGTGGACAGCAGGGTTCACAACTTTAATTCAACTTTGGATCTACACTACGCACAGCATTGAATCCAGCCTTGCTTTATTTAAGGTGGAGACAATTGTACTCTATGTCTTACGATTTTGTAAAAGGATGTGACAAAAAGCATTTGTCTATAACTGTGCTGACTACAGCCTTCGATCTACACTGTGGACAGCAGGGTGCACAACTTGAATTAAACTTTGGATCTAAATTTGTAATCGGTATCTTTGCTGAGAGCTGCCTTCAATGTACTCTTCGGTCAGTAGAATTGACAACTTGAAACCAGTTGCGCATCAGCACTACAGAAAACATTAAATTCAGTCTCGATTTATTTAAAGCAGAGACAATTGTACTATGTCCTCAGATTTTGTTAAAAGTTTGAACAGGAGGAAATTCAGCCTTCATTTATTTAATGGAGAGACAATTACGGACAGCATTCAACTTAGCCTTGATTTATGTAAGGCCGATACAATTTTGTTAATGGATGCCACAAAAAACATTTCTCAATGTCTGTGCTAAGTACAGCCTTCAAATGTACACTGCGATTAACAGAGTTCACAACTTGATACCAGAAGTGGAGAAGCACTATAAACATTTAATTCAGTCTCAATTTATTTAAGGCAGAGACAATTCTACTGTGTCGTCAAATTTTCTTAACATATGTGACAAAAAAGCATTAGTCTATATTTATGTGGACTACTTCCATAAATGTACACTACGGACAGTAGGGAATTCAGCCTTGATTTATGTAATGCAGAGACAATTCTACTGTATGTGTTCATATTTATTTTACATAAGTCACAAAAATCATTCATCGATATCTGTGCTGACAACTGCCTTCAAGGTACATTGGGAGGGCTCATGATTCAGGTGGAATGGCGATTGCACATGACGCATTCTAATAGCCAAGAGACATTGTACCAGTGCGAACCACGCGAACCACAAATCTTTGCAGGGTGCGCACACACAGTTCTTCATATACCACTAACTCACTGTCCCACAAGTCATCTCCACATGGCCTTCCTAAAGCAGAATTCACTAGGCAAAAGACATTGCTCCAAGTGCAGCCTGCCCGGACCACGCATCATCGCAGGTTATGTACACACTCAGTGCCAAAGGTACCAGTAACTCACTGCACCATAATTCATCACCACATGGCCGTATTCAGGCAGAATTCAATAGTGAAAAGACGTTGGTCCGAATACGGCCCCTCCTTTACCACTCATTATTTCAGGGTATGTACAAGCTCAGCGCCAAAGATACTACTAACTCAGTGCACCATAAATCCATGTAAAGAAGAGTGAACAGTTTTATATCAGCAATGAGACATTGTATCACTTTTAAATGGAATTCATGCAGAATTCACTCGACAAAAGACATTACTTCAATTACGGTGCCTCCCCTCGACCACGCATCATCGCAGGATACGTACACTCTAAGTGCCAAAGGTACTACTAACTCAGTGCACCACAAATCATTGCCACGTGATCGTATTGAATCAGATCTCTTATTTAGAAGAAAATATATCATAGTTTTTGGAGATGTACTGCAACTTACGCCTGTGAAAGGACCACCAATATTTATAAGAAAACTTGATTTTAAAGCCTGTGCTGCCATTGTGTCCTGCTCGGAACATGCATCTTCGCAGCCTCCACAGAACTGTGTTGCTTCAGTTGCCACTAACTCTGTGCACCCCTTATCATCGCTGGCTGCACACATACTAAATTACAAATACTGTGAAGCTCAAATCAATGCCACGTGGTCGTGGGCTCTTGCTAACCACTGCCTCCTGCCTACACCGTGATCATCAGAGCTCACAATTAATTACACTGTTTATTTATTATTTGCAGAGTACAATACCAAACTAAGTGTAACATTTATCAAACCCTATACAATATCCCTTTATTATGCTTCCTTTAACAACTTCTTTTCTGTCACTTATAGATTTACTTGAGTAATAAATTTCACGTTGCAAGTGCAATGGTACACTTAAAGATAGTCTACACTGTGGATAGCATATGTCACAATTTGAACCTCACTTTTTCTTCACTGAAAACCTGAATTTCTTTTTTGGAGACAAAAATGGCTACACCACTGGAAGAATCATCTGATTCTGATTATTTTGCTGCTAAAAAATTCATAACCATCGATGGTACTTTTTTCCCCCCTCAAAGTACATACATTCCAGTATGCAACAGTCAATGCTTTGAATGCAGCCCGGGCACATCACGTATCATCGCAGGGTGAGCACACGCTAAACACCAGACGTACCACTAACTCAGTACAGCATAAATAATCACCACGAGGCTTTATTAAGCAAAATTCTGTAGTCAAAAAACATTATCCCCAGTGGGGCCCATTTGGACCACGTATCATCGCAGGTTACGTACATACTCAGTCCAAAAGGTACTACTAACTCAGTGCACCATAATTTATCGCTACATGGCCGTAATCAGGCAGAATTTAACTGATTCTTCATTCATTATTTATAAAGTGCAGTACCAAACAAAGTAATGTCCCTCAAACCTACACAAAATCACCACATGGCCTTACTAAGCCAGAATTCTCAAGACAAAAAACATTACTATCAGAACGGCCTGCCCAAACCACACATCATTGCAGGGTCCACAGAGCCTTGTTGTTTCAGGTACCACTAACTCAGTGGAAACCAAACTAAGTATAACACCTATCAAACCCTACACAATATCCCTTTAGTATGCTTCCTTCAAAAAAAGTTTATATCACTTATAGATTTAGTTGAATAATAAAATGCATGCAGCATACATGCTGTATCTTCCACTTCGATCATAATTGCAGATGATGCACTCCACCCTAAGATATACACTGCGGACAGCAGGGTTTACAACTTGAATTCACATTTGCATATACACTATAGACAGTAGGAAATTCAACCTTGATTTATTTAATGCAGAGACAATTATACTGTATGTATTCAGATTGTGTTAAAATAAGTGAAAAAAAACCATTGTTCTATAACTGTACTGACTACTAGCTTCTATGTACACTGTGTACAGTAGGGTTCACAACTTTAATTTACCTTTTCTTCTACACTACAGACAGCATTAAATTCAGCCTCGATTTATTTAAAGCAGAGAAAAAATGGTGCTGTTGCACTGCTAGTATGTGCAAGCACCTGCAATAGCTGCATCGTGTGAACTATGATAACCAAGAATGTAGAAGATTGCGTCAAAATGTACCTCCACCAACAGCAATACCAAGTGCCTCTGGGGTATCATCTTCAACATTGCCACCAGACATACGTCCTCAATTTGTGTAAGTTACAATGCACTGCGTGAAGAGGAATTGTTTAATTTGTTATGGGGAGCAATCAGTACACCTAGTTTGCACAGCAATTGATAACCATTGATGCTAGTTTTCTTTTTCCCCCTCAAAGTTCATATAGTCCAGTATGCAACAGTGAATGATTTCAGTGCAGCCCGTCCAGACCACGCTTCATCACAGGGTGAGCACACAATAAACATCAGACGTACCACTAACTCAGTGGAAACCAAACTAAGTATAACACCTATCAAACCCTACACAATATCCCTTTAGTATGCTTCCTTCAAAAAATGTTTATATCACTTTTAGATTTAGTTGAATAATAAAATGCATGCAGCATACATGCTGTATCTTCCACTTCGATCATAATTGCAGATGATGCACTCCACCCTAAGATATACACTGCGGAAAGCAGGGTTTACAACTTGAATTCACATTTGCATATACACTATAGACAGTAGGAAATTCAACCTTGATGTATTTAATGCAGAGACAATTATACTGTATGTATTCAGATTTTGTTAAAATAAGTGAAAAAAAAACATTGTTCTATAACTGTACTGACTACTAGCTTCTTTGTACACTGTGTACAGTAGGGTTCACAACTTGAATTTACCTTTTCTTCTACACTATAGACAGCATTAAATTTAGCCTCGATTTATTTAAAGCAGAGAAAAAATGGTGCTGTTGCACTGCTAGTATGTGCAAGCACCTGCAATAGCTGCATCGTGTGAACTATGATAACAAAGAATGTAGAAGATTGCATCAAAATGTACCTCCACCACCAGCAATACCAAGTGCCTCTGGGGTATCATCTTCAACATTGCCACCAGACATACGTCCTCAATTTGGGAAAGTTACAATGCACTGCGTGAAGAGGAATTGTTTAATTTGTTATGGGGAGCAATCAGTACACCTAGTTTGCACAGCAATTGATAACCATTGATGCTAGTTTTCTTTTTCCCTCTCAAAGTTCATATAGTCCAGTATGCAACAGTGAATGATTTCAGTGCAGCCCGTCCAGACCACGCATCATCCAGCACATGATAAACATCAGACGTACCACTAACTCAGTACACCATAAATGATCACCACGTGCCCTTGTTAAGGCAAAATTCAATAGTCAAAACACATTTTTACCAGTGCGGTCTGCCTGCACCATGCATCATCGCAGGCTCCACAAAAATCGCCCCTACCCCAGTGCACCACAACTCATGAACTCTTTACGATAGAATCTTCTGAGTATTTCACATAAAATGCTCCTACCTTTGTACAGCAGAAGTCATAAACCGTTTATGATTAAATATCTGTATATGATATCATGATTACTATTCTACTTGTTACCAACAACATAATAAAATGGAATCGAGCACACGTGCCCGTACCCACTTCAACTATCTATCTGAGGAAGAGGTGTGGCGCCGCGGCCAGGGCGACTGACTCTGGAATCTGGGGATCACGGTTCGATCCCCGGCACCGGCGGAAGGTTAGCCCAGCACCATGTGACTCTGGGCAATAGCTTGCTTAATCTTCCCGACGGCCCCCAGCGCCTAGAGACCCTAACGGGTGATTGTGCGCTTTACAAATGTGGATATTATTATCTATCTGTGTCTGTGAATTTATTGTGTTTGTAAAATGCTGTTCCTCTGCCCTAACACATTATAATGTGCTATAAATAGCGTTTGCAACCATCTTACCTGTGACAGCAAGTGTGGGCTATTACTCCTTCTTTGTTTTTACGCATATTTATATAGTGCAAAATCAACTCAAAACTCATTTCAGGCACGCGTACATTACATCATTACTCTACAATAACAGGATGTGGACGCAACACCGAGCCTCGAAGACTGATTTCCAGCATCAAGTTCTACAGTGTACCTGAATAACCCATATGTATATATATTAACTGCCCTTCATGTGCCAAAACTGCATCTTAAACCTTTCACAGCTCATAATGATGGCGTTCAGGTTTTTGATAAAAATTTCAACAAGCCCATTTGTTTGGTGATGTTAGGGTGTGGAGAACTTGTAAGTTACTCCACACCTTTTCCACATGGACTTCTTGTTTGCTGGCATGAAATTGGTGCCCCTGTCATTCCTTTGGTGAACCCCACCTGGTTAAAACTTTCCCTCAGGACCCTAGCCACTGCAGGTGCAGCTACTGTCCTCAGAGGCATTGTCTCTGGATATCTAGTGGCATGGTTGAACAAAACCAGGCTACACCTGGTGCCTAAGGTAGTCTTGGGGTCTAAAGGTCCTATATTATCAATGGCCACCCTTTAAAGGGGAGTGCCAATTATAGGTAAGGGATTTAGGGGAGCTTTTAACTTTTTGCAGTTTTTTCACTGGCCTGGCAGGTGAGGCATGTCCTACAGAATGTATCTGAGGATGTATTCATCTGAAGGAAATCCAAGTGGGAGATACGGCTCGCAAAGGTCTTTTCTTGCCCCAGTTGTCATCACAGGTGTATTTCATAAACCATCCCCAGTAGGAAGGCCCTGCAACATTGGTAATTCACCAAACACGTGTTGCCCCATGCACAGATAAGTTAGGCTCACCATACAGGAGGTCATTCTGCATTAAATGAGGTGCTCTCCAGAGGTATCACCAGTTGCCTTGGCCTCAGCTTGTCACCTCATGTCCTTTAGGGTTGGGAATTCATTTGTACCTTGAAGGACTCCTCTCTGGTGGACCAGCACTCCACTTGCCATCCAGAAAGTTTAGGCAGGTTTCCTAGAGAGGCAATGTCCTCCCAGGTAGGCTCCTGGGTGGCTTCCTTGGATGTCCCATCCACCTGTATTGTAGGAGTTTCAGGGACTTGTTTCCCAACCCCTGCCCTTCCCTTTCTCAAAAGGTGCCTCGGCCAATCTTCCAGGTTCCAGGCTTCCTGGACCCCCCTCCTGGGCAATCAGGGACTTGGTGGTCATACAACCCACTCAGGTTGCCACAGCCTTTCCAGGACCTGAGCACCACTTCCTTCCAGGCAATGAACTCCAGGTAATTTCTAAGCAAACAAAGCACAGGATTGGCAAGGTCCACAGCTACCCTAGGGAAACATGAGACTCCTGTTCTATTCAAAGGGAACCAGAGCCACAGGATAGTGACTCTTGTGGTTGTCAGCTGTGGGCTTTGGGCACCATCTCTCTGTCTGCCAGGGAGAGACGGGTAACCTCAGTTGTCTCCCCAACACTAACAATCCCTTGTGGCACTCCCTCTCCCTCAACAGCTCCCTTTTCCAGTGATTCTGTTGCACCTTAGGTAGTCCTTTATGCCTTTTGTCTTTCTTTTCTAGTGCTGGTTACAAATTAAGTTACCGCTACTGCCCAAGTGCTATATTTGCCAAACCCTGTGTTTGTCTACCAGTGGGGGCTGTGCCCTCTTGTGGCACTTGGGATCATCTTTTGAGTGACAAAATCTGTAGCACTCATAGTACTTATGGACAAACCTACTATTACCATTTTCCCCAAATCCATCTTCTTGTGGTCCAATTGAGACTGGGACCCTGACAGTTGAAAACCATTTTGGGGGCAGTGAGAGAACTCCTTCCTAGTTGTATTTCTCCTCTCCTTCTTCTTGTAAGAACCCTGACCACACTTTTGGGAGTTCCCCCTGATACCTTCATGTGTACACTGGTGCTGAGCCAGACGTTCACCACCTTACCAAGCTCCCTGAGGTCAGAGAGCTTACTATCAACAAGGTGTTGGTGCAGTTCTGTAAAACAATTTCTGAACATGTGCCCAGTGGCAATTAAACTATGCAGCCCTTGATAATACCTGGCATCACTGCCCTTCAGCCAACCACCCAGTGCCTCATTTTGAAAACAATGATGAACTTGAAAAGCCTAGAAAGGAACAAAGGTCAAAAGGGAAATCTATAATTTAAATCTGTGTCGGGAATGTGTAACTAAAACCTGCAAACCTATATGCGAAATCTTAGATTGATGATATGAAAGAATATTTGTTGTTAATTTGACGATGAATTATGAAATCATATTTGATATCTTAAATAATGCCAGTTTTATCTAATAAAAAAGACAAACTGTGTGGAAGAATTGTAGCTGCGCTTGTAAACTGCATTTATGTTTGATTTGACAGCAAAATATTTTAACCAGAACATTTTGTCCTGTCACTCAAGCACAGTAAATGTATTCCGCAAATAAATCATCAATTCAACATTATATGTTTTTACTCCAGTTCTTATTAAAACTAAATTCATCTTTGAAGTTTCAGATTTAAATATGATCAAACTCAACAAACACTTCTCTTCACACTCCACTATTCATTTGAAACATTATTTAAAAACATGAACCCAAAGTCACATTTTGTTCCAGCTATCATATAAAGCAAACATTCTAGAACAAGTAGATTATTTGGAAATGCCACACATAAATCACAATTAATTCCAACGATTAGGTTATTAATGCACTTTGGTTTTCCTTCAACCAGACTGGCATACAAGAAGAGGTAATAAGGAAGAGCATTGGTGTACATCTGTAAGAAAATTACAGATATCTCTCCATTGGCTCAGCTTCCCTTAAGCATCAGTGTGGCTCTCCTGGCTTACACTGCTGTCCTGTAAAGTGCAGCACAGGAATGCATGACTTGTGTGTGTATCTGTTTCTCCCAGATCTGCTGCTCCTTTACATCTCATCTTGGCTATGGTATAATGTTGTTAGCCTTAAATGTTGCTCTAGGGGGGGCGCTAGAGGGCATGCACACAAGATGGCCACACTAATGAAAGGCTCTGGTGGCCCAGGATCATCAAACCGGCATAATCCTGATCACACAAGGACTCGGACTCATCAAGTCCGGAAAAATGAAACCAGAGATTGCGGCGGTCATGAAGATGTAATTTAGAGGAACACACCCCCATCATTGCGGAGTAACAGGCCGGTGCCTCTTTAATGCAGGGTAGAAACGGATCAGCCTGCAGAGGTCTACGTATTTGAGGAACCGGCCGAGACCCCTGCAACATGACCTGATGAAAACACCTGCTGGTGCATGCCCGGAGGGCATGACAGCAGGGCCGGCCTTAAGCATGTGCAAGCTGTGCCCCTGCACAGGGCCACCAAACCCCAGGGGCCACCACGCCAATATATATCCTTAATATATTAATCCTCTGAGGATGGATACATATTTGCGTGGTGGCCCCTGGCAGGGATTTGGCGGCCTCCGGCTCTGTTCCACTTCTAAACACCCTGACCCCCTCCCCTCTTTACTGGCCTGCGCGCTCCGCCTTCTGTACCCCCTCTTCCGGGCCCCCTACCTACGCTCCCTGCCCAGGGCTACCATGAGCCTAGAGCCGCCCCTGATGACAGGATCAAGTATGCTCTGAAGATGACTTTGGCCTGCACACACGCAGAGCGTTGGGCTGGGGATTGCCTGTCGCAGCATCGAGGCAACTCGACCTGTCGAACTGCACAGATTGGAGGAACCGGGTGAGACTCCAAACTACAAAGCAGGGCTTGACCCAAGCAACGTGATGGCCCCCCCTCCACATTGCACAGAAAGTGAGAAGCGCACCAGGGGGTGTTGGCCCCCTCCACAGAGATGATTGCAGCTGAGACCATACTGTAGTATGGCCTAGCATGTGCAACACGAGTGGCCTCTTCGGATATGCAGAGGTAGACCAGTGGGCACTAATATCAACCAGGGGAGAGCGGAGACCTCTGACGGCTAGAATCTGCTGAGGCGAGTGAATATAAATGATACCAAAGACTGGACCTGGGTGCGAGCTGACCTCTGAAATGCTCTTAAGAGGATGCTGAATGTGAGTCTGATATGGGGCCACCAATAGTGAATTAATTGCTTCCTCCATACTGTGGAAAGAGAGACCTGGAACAGCTCCCTGCTCATAACCATAGCCATGCAGCCTGCAAAGATGGCGGCGTGCCGTGAGACCTGATTGTGGGAAAAGCTGAAACATGTCCGATAAGCCTGCTCTCCTGCAGCTAACAACAAAGTGAAGACCACTCCAGGATCGATCAGCCAGTGTGGATGGGCAAATAGATCCAATACACAAACTGCGATCAAGAGCAGAGCTCAAACACTAGACCCATATTGGAGGTCAGAAAAGCGGCTGATGGCCCTGCATCAGATCCCGACACTAAGCCCCAGTTGCTGAAGTCAATAGGCATAGTCAGACAAAATACAACAGCGGAAACAGCCCACAGGGCTGATGCACAATAAAGTAGCAACAGGAGATGCAGAAACAACTGCTAGATGAAGATAGGCAGAACTGAGACAAAACAAGCCAAACTGCAGTTCAAACCACAGGAAAATGCCTCGAACTCAGGGAGATAACAAACAGCAGACGATGGACACACCGACTGAGGCTTTGCAATCCACAGGTGATGACCTCTAATCACTTCTAACAACCATGAAATACAGCCTCACCTCAATAGAAACCAAAATGGACTCAATGTGCAATCGAATAGACTTCATGGCTCAAAAACTGGAGAAACATGACGCCCAAATTGGGGAAGCGGAACAGAGAATCTCTGACCAGGAAGACACAATTGACACAAATGGATCGTCTTTTAAAAGTCATCATTGCCAAAAATGAGGAACTCAAAGCGCGCTCTAGGCGTAATAACATACACATTTTATGTGTGCCAGAAAGCACCAACCCAGAAAAATGGAAGACTATGTGGAACGCATGCTATGCACCACCTTTGGAGTTGAAGATTTCTCCGTACAGCTGGTAGTGGAAAGGGCACATAGCTCACTGGGACCTAGACCACCCCCGGGAGCTCCATCCAGGCCCATCATTGCCAAGTTGCTAAGTTACTAGGACTGTGATACAGCCCTTTGATTACCCGTAGCCAAGTACCAGATCGCGTTTGATGGAAACCCTGTCGCACTCTTCTATGACTTCACTCTCACAGTTCAAGAAGCCAGGTGGAAGTTCCTACCAGTTAAAAAGAAACTGCAACAGGCAAAAAATGACTATGCAATGATGCATATGGTGCGCCTCCAAGTCACCCATCAGGGAAAGCATCAATTCTTCATGAACCAGCAACACGTGGAGGACTTCCTCAAATGACTTAAAAGGAGTCATGCCAATCGAGGGAGAGATGGCCGTGATGACTGCTCACCATCCCAGCTGTCAAAGAACGAGTAATTAGACTTCTGTGGACTGGTCGTGAGTATGGTGGGGAGCTGCACAATCAATGACGTCCCTGAGGCACTAGGAGTAGCATGTTATTTGCAATGTCATTGTTAAAGTTATGCAAGATTTGTCCATTGCTCTCATCAGTCTGTTTTGCCCTTTCAGTTTAATGAGCGCATTCTTCGGGCACCCCTCGCTCTCTCTCTCCTAACCTTTGGGTGGAGAGGAAACTGGTTGTTGTGCCATCTGGTGTTACCCCTAAAGGTGATCCCTCGCCACTCTCTTTACGGACCTCTTGCAAGATAAAACCTCAACACCTTCTCCTTTTTTTTCTCCTCTTCTTCATTTCAGTTCTTTCTTATTTACTGTTGGAAACAACAGTGGTGAAAATTCATGACAAAAGCAAGCTAACAGAATTCCCTGCTGTTGCAGTTGTTGGTTAAAGACAGGGCTCACTAGAGTGGGTATTAAGACCTCAACAAGTTTGGGTTGTTGATGTGGGAGAGAGGAGGTAAGATGTGATGTCTCATTAAGTACATAGCGCACAATGCAGGCAGAAGTACATTGCAGTCACTAGGACATACACGCAAAAGGAAGGCCTACTGCACCATGACCCAATAGCTCGCTTACCACTCACGCTTGCACGCCAGATCCCAAAAAATTAAAGATACGCTTTATGACCTGGAACGTACGAAGACTGGGAAACCCATGTAAATGGAAGGCAAATCCTGGCCTACCTGGAGAGACATGGTACCCACATAGAAATGCTGCAGGAAACCCAAATTAATCCCAAAGGGCCTCAAAGGTTTGCTGCCAGATGGGCCGGGCATAGATGCTTCACATCATATTCAACATATTCTAGGGGCACAGCGATCCTGGTTAAGAAGAACACATTGTACATACCTACGGGAACACTGCAAGACCCACAGGGCAGATTCAGTATTATGTGGGGCAAACTGTTCTCCGACTCTGTTACATTTTCAAGCTGCTGCGGACCCAACAAAGATGAGCCACTGTTTTTCACTAATTTATGTGGCAGAATAATGTCCATTGGATCTACCTATGTGATTTGGGTGGCAGACATTACCACAGCACTTATGCCAGCGCTGGATAGATCACATCCACAGTCAAATCACACCAATACCTAGCGGCAGGTCCAAGACATATTTACCGAGAAGTGCCTCTTAGACACTTGGCAACATCTTCACCTAGGGCAGAAGAAGGTACTCACTATGCCTCAGCACACGTTACATGGTCATGCCAGGATTACTGGGTGGTTTCCAGGGGGCTGGCTCCCTAGCTTACACAGGTCAAGCATCTTGCATGCACTTTCTCAGACTATTCCCCAGTGGAGATGAGACTCACTCAGCTGGTCGCATATGTTCCCTACATGGCCTGGCGCCTCAACCCAACAATGATACTAGATGCGGTATTCCGTGCACAAATGGGTCAAGAAATACATGAATACTTTGAATGCAATATTGGTACAGTGGAACATATTTTAACGGTATGGGAGGATTTAAAGTCACTAATAGAGGGATTTGTATTCCCAAAGGCGGTGGAGGGTTGAGAGAACTGCAGCAGACAGGGAATACCTATTTTGTGGCAAATATTTCGAAGCCCACATATATATAGGGAGGGGGAAAGAACGGGAAAGGCGCTAGCTGCCCAAATCTGCACTCTTCGATTTTCTAACTACATAAGGGAAATCCAAACACCAGGGGGAGTGCCACTCAGCGATGTGCCTGATATTCTCTAATACACTTATGATGTATTACTCCTCACTTTACACAACAAAAAGACAACATCCATTCACACTGTTACCCTATCTAGAACAGGTTGCTTTGGGCTGGTTGGGGGGAGCCCAGAGGGATTTCCTCTCCGCTGGGATTGAAGAGGATGAAATTTGGGCAGCGGTCATGCAACTTCGCTCAGTCCGAACCACCAGGCCGGATGGCCTACTGGCTGACTTTTAAAGACATATGTGGGGCATTTAGTTCCCATTCTAAAAAAAGTGTATGAAGAGACCAAGGATTCAGGAACCCTCCCCCCCACTATGCGCGTAGCTGTCATCATCTCAATACTTAAACTGGGGAAGCCGGCTGATAAATGTGAATCCTATAGGCCACTTTCCATGATTAACTGTGAAGTAAAAAATCTTAGCCCAAATACTCTCCTACAGGTTAAGCCTACTCACAGGTATGCTAGTACTACCTGGTCAAGTCGGATTTGTGCCAGGCAGAGATATCTGTTGGAACGCCTAACACCTGTCCCTAGGATATCCCTGATGAAAATGGTTTACCTTCCTAAATGACTCTACTTATTTATTAACATACCCTCTAGTCCAGGCCACACTTTCTTTACAACCTCGAAATCCCAAATGATAAGGCTTTCCTGGGGGGGCAAACAACCCAGATTGAATTTGAGGAAATTGACTCTACCCTTCACACAGGGCGGATACGAAGCACCTGACTTCGAACTATACTACCTCAGTGCACATGCACACTTTGCAACATACTTGGTCGCACCACCCACGTACATGCCACAACTATCGGTAGAGCAATGCTACTTGGAGCCAACATCATTGTCGGGATTCAGAGCAACGCACGCCCGAGAGAGATAAACTGACCCTACTACAGATACATGCACTGTGATAGCATGGCAGGAAATTGCGAAGAGATTAGACATAGCAATGATGTATTCGCCCTTGCTTCCACTGGCTTGCCATCCTGACTTTGAGGTGACCCAGGAACTAAGATGTCACCAGTTACTAAACAAGGTTAAAATTGTGAACTGGGGATATCTCTATATAGGAAGGGCCTTTCACACAAAATAGCCTTTTTTCCAAAACACCGAACCCACGCTCATGAAGCTTTTTATGTATGTCATACTATGGCAAAGTGTGAAGGCAGCCATGCCTGAATTCCCCAACGAACCCCCTCCTGCAGAAGACTAGCCCTTCGCATGTAGTATCCCTCATCTACTCAACACACAAACAGCAAAACATAGCTATCAGATGGGATCCCGGCTACACTGGGAGGAAGAACTGAGTACACTCCTTAGCGATAAGCAATGGGGCTATTGCTGTCAACAGACCGACTGCATCTCGGCTAGCAGTGGGCTACGCATCATACACTTTAAGTACCTTCATAGGTTATAGTATACGCTGGTTAAAATGCATACGTTTCAGCTGCGGGACAATGATGCATGCAACCAGTGCAGGCAGTAGAAGGCAGGTTTCCTGCATGCTGCTTGGGAATGTTCCCCCATCAGAAATATTTGAAACAGATATTCAAGGCTTTGGGACAGATGACTCTGGCCCCACTGACAGCATTGCCCATCGTTGCACTCTTATACAGAAGAGATCCCTTCTGCATACAGGCAATATGTGGCGTTGGGGCTGCTGTTGGCAAAAGGCAGAGTGGCGTGTAGATGGAGCAGAGGACGAGCTACTGAATTTAAATCATGGCTACAAGACCTCCTATTTTGGCAAGAACAATCACTGACTTATGTGGAGCTACTCCCAATATCCTCTAGGCCAAAAGACATATGGGACACCCTACCCTGACATAATTAATAGACAAGGAAATGTAGCTGGTGGAGGGAATGAAAGAACTTTCCCTGCCATGGGTCCAATTACATCCTACTAAGAGCCAGGCTCACATAATGCGCTAACATAAGTGACTATACAACTAAATAAGTAACTCAAATATACATCTTTTTTCTTCTGTCCAACGAGCTTTAGTGCTGGTATTTACATGTGTAAATGTAATATATGATTGCGATATGTAATGTATTTTCCATATGCTACAAGATATACTTACATTGTGCCTATGTTACTATGCCTGTAACTTGATTTGAAAAAGGCAATAAAACAAAATAAAATAAGTGGCTCACTGTTTCCTGACCAGTAAAGGTGCAGATTTACAACGTTTTTGGACATGATTATTGATGTGGAGTAAACAGATAATGCAATGAATATTTATACCAAAAAGAGAACCCACAAACTGAACAGCACAATGGCTCAGTCAATTACATGATTACCACTGCAGTCTTAGGGAGTAGGAAGTCATAAGTTCCAGTTCTGGTATGCAAACTGAAGCCCTCAATCACTTGAGTTTGTAAATTGCATAATATAATTTGTATTCATAGTAACATATGTAGTTGTGAAGAAAAACACCTTGTGGTCTAATCACACAGGTCATTTTGCCGGTGAGCAAAACTAGATCTGTACGTTTACCCTAAAACTTTGGAGGTAAAACTATTTTTACTGTTTACTATTTTCAAATGTAAATTTATTTCAGTGTAGACGTATATGTCTCCACTAGGAGTAGGTATCACTTACATAATTCTGTTTAGCAAAATCACGTACAAGACTGCACGAAATTACACAAGAAGGGTAATTCTTTATTTAGCTCTATTTTCTTAACCCCAAAATCCCCCTCACGTCTAAAATAGATGCAAGGATACATTTTGTGCTAAAAAATAGCAATAAATGTAAGAGAACCTAAATAGCAAGCGTGAGCGGCTGATCGCGCTCGCTAAATGTGCTCTAGTGGTAGGATTTCTCCTAACTTACTCCCAGCATTTAGCACCATTGTCTTAGAGCAAAAAGCCCTATTGAAACCAAAATGTATGTGAAGATGAATTTTAAGCTAGGAAATAGTGCTAAATGCAACTGAACACAAATAGCGAGTGCAAGTGGCTTCTCGCACTCGCTAAACATGCTCTTGCAGTGGGCATTCCATCCCAGATTACTCCTAATTACGCAAGCAGGTGTATTCACATTATTATTGATAATACCACGTCAAAGAGTAACTTGGAATTACCCAAATTATTCCAATCACTCTGATATAATTAAACACCTGCCTGGTCTATTATCCACCCCAAAACTAGAGGGCTGAGGGGTTGGAGACAAATTTATGACTGTAAAGTTACTACTTACAACATTTCACACGTCAGCAGGGATTTCTGCCATGGTGGAAGAGATCTCCTTATGGTAGAGAGTAGGGAAAATGAAGAAAGTTTATGATTTTGTTTTAAATATTTATTTATTGCAAAATATAAATGTAAAGTACATTAACATAATTATCTTTACCATAGAACAGATAATAAAAAATGTTAGATCACTTCACCTTTTCAAAATAAATGTTTTTTAAGTATTGAAATCATTTTATTAACTTTTTTAATAAATATTGATTTCTAAATAAAATAAATTAAAAACACCCTACCTAAATTAAATAAATGTTTAAGTAGTTGTGTTTAATTAATGTAAAGTGCATTTTCATTTTTAATGAGCGTTTTATAAAAGCTTTTTTTAATAAGTGAACAATTAATTTTCAAACAAATATTTGATTATTCATTTTATGCAGTTTTAAGTTGATAAACTTCCTTCAGGAACGGTCTCAAGACCTGGCTCGGTGACAATCCGGGCTCTACAATTACAACCTGATTGTTCTATCTATCTATCTATCTATCTATCTATCTATCTATCTATCTATCTATCTATCTATCTATCTATCTATCTATCTATCTATCTATCTATCTATCTATCTATCTATCTATCTATCTATCTATCTATCTATCTATCTATCTATCTATCTATCTATCTATCTATCTATCTATCTATCTATCTATCTATCTATCTATCTATCTATCTATCTATCTATCTATCTATCTATCTATCTATCTATCTATCTATCCATCTATTCATCTATCTATCCACACACACATATATATATATATATATATATTATCTAGACAGTCTCCTTCCTCATGGTGGTTATGATGTCACTTGGAAAATGGGACATTCAAGTGACAGAACCTATAAAGACACTATTAACCTAACCACACTAAGTAGAGATTGTATACACCACAGACTGTGAAAGTGTGGTTGAGGGTCACCGGGATACAATAACTGAGACTCTGGCATAGAGACCTACGTGGTTTATTCTCCTCCTAGTTTTAATTGATAACGAATATCACTTGGAAGCTGAAGAAACCTCTGCTTCTTTCTCCCTCCATTTTATTTTTTGTGCTCATTCGCCTTGGAAAACAGAAAACTCTAGGGCCTCCCTTGACCAGCACCTACCAAAGATATTTGTAAAGTGCCAAATTTTGTTCAAATCCTATAGAACCTCTCCTTCTGTTGTCTGCTCTGATCAGATGACCGCCTGTAAACCACACAAGAGAAGTAAAAGGACCAAACGTATAAAAGGCATAATTATTGGACTTCGTTCTGCCCCAAACTGGCTCCTTTTCATTCAGAGATCACTAGCCAGTTTACAAAAGGGGACCATAAATAATTTCTTTATTTTACCGTTACTCTGTCCAACCTGATGGTATAATTAACTGACTTAACCCAGTCTGCTTCAGTTGGAGGTAAGTTGTTTATCCAGTTTTTACAAATCTCTCTCCGAGTAAGAAGAAAACCAGCTTTTGTTACATCGTTTGACAAATTCTCATGCAGCGATGGAACCCCAAACCTAAAAAATATAAGGGCCAGGCTTACCTGAAGTGCCGTGCCAAGTATAGTTGACATACATCTACTCACATCAGCGCAGAATTGTTGAATCGCACGACACTCCAGGAACATGTGGATATCATCCGCCTTCTCTTGGCTACATTTTGCACACCTTGGCGTTGTTCCTTTCCCTAACTTGGATAACCTAAAGGGTGTCCAATATGCCCTATGTAGACAAAAGATGTGGTTCCGCCTTAAATTTTCAGGATGCACAGTGGAGTACAAAATGTTAAAAGATTCTTGCCATAAATCTTCAAGCTGCAAGCCTGGCAAGCTCTTTTCCCACAGATCAGTTGGAAGTCTGAAATCGCCGTCCATTAACTCCACCAGTAACCAGTACCAACTAGCCACCTCCTTCTTCCTTGACACATCAAAGATCAACATAAAAACAAGTTCATTTGAGGAGCCTATCTCCACCGCCACTGACTGGTACCAACTTTTGATTTGGAGGTATTTAAACCTCGATAATTGACTGTTAGTTATCTCTGACCAATTAACTCAAGGAACCAACACCCTATATTCCACCAACTGTTCTCATCTCACCACCCCTGTCTCCCTTATTGGGACTGCTAAGCTGTCCTTAGTCCACTCAGGGGAACCAGGGGTGGTTCCATGTTGGCGCCAGCCTGCTCTAATATGTGAGTTTCGCCTCCTTTACGATCTTAGATAATACCATTGCCAGGCTCTGTAAAATCTTAGACGCCCCTTTATGAAATATCTAGGGCCCCCAAACCTATACACAAATCTTTGCTCACCTCCTGCAATATCTGACTGCATCTCCTTTAACATTTTACCGATGTCTGAACCATCAGGTTCACTTAGAAGCATCTTCCCATTTCTACAAAGAGATGCCCAGGCGTAATAGCACAGGTCCAATAGACCCAAGTCCCCCCACCTTGTCTTTTTTCCTTCTTAACTTCTTAAATGCCTGGGTGCACAGGTGTAGGCAAGCGATGTTGCTGTAGATAATAATGTAATCACTTGCCTCATTCATACCTCTATTTCATTTTAAGGACTTGCTGGACCACACTCTTTCTCGCGGTCCCCAGCGTCCCGGATACACAGGTGACGGGAGGTGAACAGTGAGGGCTGGGTGCAGTAGGCCGACACTCTGTCTCCTCCTCCCTCTATTCTTTTGACTCTCCCTCCCCTTCTCCCTTCCACCCACTCGCTCTCTATCCCATTCTCACTTTCTTCCTTTCATTCTGACTAACTTTCTTTTTCTCTTGGACATGACACACATACTTGTGTTTCTTTTTTGTCTTGCAGGTTTTGTACGCTGCTTTCGGAGGAGTCCCACCCACTTATTTCATGCTATACTGTTGTTTGTTCGAATAAAGTTGTGTTTCCATTTATTTGTGTTTTTTTAATAAAGGTTAATTTTTTTTACCAACAAATGACCAAGTGTATGGGTCTTCTTTTTCTGACAACACTTGTCTGTAGTTTATTGTGAAAATTGGCGGTTGATTGGAGGTTATGAGGGAAAACATTTGTAATTTTGTGGTGCACCTATCACATATAAACCAACAGAATATTACATAAATGAAGCCTGGGTAATTCTACAACTGCAAGGGTTCTATGAGTGTATCACTTTATAACACCATGAGTACTGCCCGTGTAATTACAGAATAAATAAGGCACTGCCTAGGGCCACCGAGGCTTCGGGGACTGGCGAGGCCCACTCTGCATATTTGAGTAAAGCCCCGGAGGATGGCGATCCCCGGAGTTGAGTTTGCCTTGAAGCCCCTCGAACAATTAGTAAACAATACCCGGGGACGAGGCGATCCCCTAGGCTGCGAAACATCTCTCTGCCCTCCTGCGTCTAATTTACATGTGAGATTAAGGTCCCTAGTGCTGCACAGACCCCACAATATAATATTAGGATTTGCCCTGGAACAGTACCCACCAGGGGGCTCATTTAAATGAACGGATGAGACCACGCTTCATTTTTTCCCATTTTTACCATCAGGATACGCTTTATTGAAGCGAAATTAGGTTTTCCTCCTCTTGCTTTAACGGGGCAAACAAGGATTTGCTATCACAGGGTGGAAGCCATGTTCCCACCCTGTAATAGCAAACATAAATGTCACGTGGATGCACACCCCGGGACATTGTATGAGCTGCGAGTGGGAGGTAGCGCTCTATAGGGCCATGTTGCATCGGTTACTGCATAACTACAGAAGTAGTATAGATGCACACTAACACTACTTGCACACGTGTAGAACAGCGACCAGAGTGTAGTGAAGAGGTCTGAGGAAGCCCAAAATCAAAAAATATAAATCCTACCAGAGGTCGGATGACATAGATCGATCAGCCAACATCCCTGGGATGAGTAGAAACAGCTTCACAAACAAAACGGGTCTTCAGCAGAATGAAAGGAAGCTCGAAATATTGGTGAGTATTGCCTACTTTTTAGCTTCTTCCGCTCCTTGCCAAATTTATTTAGTGAAGAGGCAGACAGCAGTGGATCCGATAAGTAGATTTATTGCAGGAAAAGAAGACAGTTTAAACAGCCACCAACAGGAGCAGACAGAAAGGCAACCGTGTAAAAACTCCCCAAGATTCCCCTCATGATAGCCCTACGTTCTAACATTACATACTTACATTCTAGTAGCATTATATACAAACATTCTATTGTGACTTTCATTGGAAATCTACACAGAGCACATGACTTTACAGCAATAAGCTCATGGTTTCATCCACCCGTTTTGAGACGGGTAGGGATGAGTAGTTCGCTTCCCACTCCCTATATTGTATAAACACATAGTAACACTACTTCCACAGGCATGCTACAGCGCCCAGAGCACATCACTTTACAACAATGAGCTCACGGTTTAGGCTCACGGTTTAATCCCCCACTCTTCAGACCAGTAGGGGTGAGTAGTTTGCTTGCACTGAGTATGAAAGCATACTAACACTACTTACACAGTTATTCTAAAGCGGCCAGTATGCTACAGCGCCCAGAGTCCATCACTTTACAGCAATCAGCTCGGTTTGAGCCCCGAGTCTTTACAGCGGTAGGCGTGAGTACTTTGCTTCCCACTCCTGGTATAGTGTAAATGCACAGTAGGGGTCAGTTGTTCGCTTCCCACTCCCTGTATGGTATAAATGCCTACTAACACTACTTGCACACATATGCTACAAAGACCGGAGCACATCACTTTACAGCAATGAGCTCACAGATTAGGCTCTCGGTTTCATACCCGAGTGCAGCAGCATCTAATCTCAGCACCATCTCACTCTGAGCAACACCGCACTTTCAGACTGTTAGGAGTGACTACTTCACTTCACACTCCCCCACAGAGGTTACAGTGCTCCTATCCTCCTGTTTTCTACTCTTTTCACGCTTTTTTCCCCATACTTGTTTCAACTGAATGATAAAATGGCTGCCAACACTTCCTAGTTGCAACAGCTCTCAGCCAATAAGCAGCAAGCTCGTGCTCGTAACGCCTCACCAATCAGATGGCAGAATTCCCAAATATCGATATCTGTAAATTTTGATATTTCTCTAAAACTACTAAACGGATTTACACCAAATTAAAAAAAGTGTGCCTTCTAGACCCAGACCCTTCCCCTGCCAAATTTGGGGTAATTCCGTTCACCCGTTCGACCTGTAGCCTTGTCTAAAGTTTCCTATGGAAATTGCATGGAGAAAACACGTTTTGGGACACCCTTTTTTCTCGCACCCCCCCTTGATGAATCACCCCCAAACAATCAACATAGGAGCTGATATGTACAAAGAATTAGTTTGGAAAATGTCATGAAGATTCATCAAACTACTCCAAAGTTATAAGCAAAACAAGAAAAGTTCTTCCTATGGTAACTTGGTCCTAATATATATATATATATTCACTGAAAAAACCATAGGTTATAGACCATATATAGTTAGGAATTAGCATTTAAAAAACCTTTTTTTACTCACACAAAACCATTGAAATTCCATATATAGTTAGTTGTACTAACTATATATCGCGCACCCGCAATCCACTGCTGATCATGTCACATATTACATCATTCATGACATGGTCAGTGACATCACTGATGACATCACTGATGACATCTCAAATGACATCACTGATGACATCACTGATGACATCTCAAATGACATCACTGATGACATCACTGATGACATCTCAAATGACATCACTGATAACATCTCAAATGACATCACTGATGACATCACTGATGACATCTCATTTGACATTACTGATCACATCACTGATGACATCTCATTTGACATTACTGATCACATCACTGATGACATCATTCATGTGATAATACGATGAACCTCTTCAGACTCTAATATAACCTTAGATACACTCAGTGTAAACAGACACTCACAGACTGTCACTCATCTATGGAGTTACTCACACACCTAGTCAGTCATGCAAAGAATCAATCACACCTCCATTTCCTCAACTATACAGTTATACACACCTTACTTATTCAAACATATACTAACACATATTTACTCTCTTTTACAATGCCTGATACAAGTTCACAATGATCAATACAGCCACTCACACATTCACTGGCTCTTATGCACAGTTATTTATATATGTCAACTGTCACATGTACTGTGTTTTACATATGTACTTACTTTGACATGTAGCACTGAGATATCCATTCACTCACCAATGCACTCAGTCAACCGCCCATACAGGTGTTTCTACATGCACTTTTGAACCCATACATCTAGTGAATCAACTGCTCACACATCTATGCACAGAGTCATACACCTCCCAGCCACCCACACACACACACTCAGTCTCCCATACAAATACTTGGGCAACCAATCAATAACCCATATACTTACTCATATAGCTACTGATCAACACATGCAGCAGTTTACAGAACAACAGACATAATGATGCACAAATTAAGACAGTTTAGTCACTAACCCATGCACTCAGTGAGACACATTTAATCACTCACTCATACAGTCAGTCATGCACCTACTAAATCCTTCATTCAGACACTTATACATCCACTCATTCTTCAATATGTAAGACATATTTTAACTTTACAGAAACATACAGTCACTGGATGTTGTCATCAGTGATGTCATCAGTGATGTCATTTGAGATGTCATCAGTGATGTCATCAGTGATGTCATTTGAGATGTCATCAGTGATGTCATCAGTGATGTCACTGACCATGTCATGAATGATGTAATATGTGACATGATCAGCAGTGGATTGCGGGTGCGCGATATATAGTTAGTACAACTAACTATATATGGAATTTCAATGGTTTTGTGTGAGTAAAAAAAAGTTTTTTTAAATGCTAATTCCTAACTATATATGGTCTATAACCTATGGTTTTTTCAGTGAATTTTCAAGGTTTTGTAAATGCTAATTCCTAACTATATATGGTCTATAACCTATGTTTTTTTCAGTGAATTTCATTGGTTTTTTAAAAGCTAATATCTATAGCTGTAAAATGTATTCTTCTTTAAATCAAAAAATATATTTTATATGTTTATTAATAATTTTTTTTATTATTATTTTTTTTTTTGTTCGCTCCCGGTTCGCGAACTGGGAAGCTTCCCGTTAGCTCAATTTGGTGCCGCGACCCTGTCCGCGAACCGGTAAACGTTCGGTTTGCGCAACTGCCGCGTTAGAAATCAACATCGTGATGCGTCGCGGAAGCGCGACGTATCACGTTGTCGCGTAATGCGTCTTATGACGCGCCGCGTTAGCGCACCCGGAAGTGCTCCGGTACGCGAACTGAGACGCGAAGCGCAGCTCCCCGGAAGCGATCCGGGGCGCGTCGCGAAAGCGCGACGTATCGCGTTGCCGCGTAATGCGTCTTATGACGCGCCGCGTTAGCGCACCCGGAAGTGCTCCGGAGCGCGAACCGAGGCGCAAAGCGCAGCTCCCCGGAAGCGATCCGGGGCGCGTTCCGCAGCACGTAACATAAGCGTAACAGGTCATGTGACTTGTTAATACAACTTTTCAATGGTTCATTTCACTTTTGGTTTCCTAATGATGTAAGGCTAGGTCAGGTGACCTAAAAATAACACTTTTCATTGGTTTAGAACTATTTTTTTCCCAAATGATGAAAGCCCCCACCTTTTTTCTCACTCTGACTTTCAACTTTGTGAAAGGAAGACCTATTTTCCTCAGTGGAAAATGGCTTCACTAGTAGCTGCAGCTGGTGCACCCCCACCACCACCACCACCTCCTCATAGGAAGAGAGGACCACCTCCACAGTTCCTTCCCAACACAGAGGAGGAAGAGGATCAAGAAGAGGAAGTGGAAATACAGGGAACACAGTTTTTACAAGAGGAGCCCCGGGTATCTCATCATAAAAATAGTTTCATTTGGCAGTTTTTTTCTTTTCCTGAAGGACAGAAAAAAGTTAATGCTCGGTATGTGACGTGCCTCATATGCAAAGAGGACTTATCTAGAGGCACAGATAAGAAGTATAGTTACGGCAACTATACTATGCACCGTCACATGCTGAGGTGGCATCCACTAAATTACAGCCGGGCACAGATGCGTGACCTCCAGGACAACCCACCAACTCCTGTGGCCAGGACATCGGCACAGGTATCTCTGTCGGGGCCAGAGGCACGGGAAACAGTGCCAAATATTCAGGATAACTTTATCCACATGAAGATTGTCTGTTTATATTGCGGTACCTTACTCTCATGTGCCAATATGAGCATTAACTTAATAAACAGAGCATTTGAAAACCACAAGTGCTCTAAACGCCTCAAAAAATAAAAAAAATGATTGCTCCTGTTGAGCCCTTTCCAATGCCTGTTTTTTGTTGTTTCCCCCCCAAAAAACCAAAAAAAACATAAAATTGTTCAAAAAATACAAAAAAAACAAAAAATGTTCAGAAAAAAAATATATATATATAAAACAACAAAAACATTAAAAAAAAAGTTCTTTCAGAACTACCTCCCCTTTATAAAAAAATTGCTAGAATGTTTAGCACTCTGGCAAGCTCTATTTCTTTTGGTTCGCTTCCCGGTTCGCTCGCCGGTACGCGAACCGGGAGCGAACCCAAAACATTTAAAAAAAAAAAAAGAAGAGTAAGTATAAGGGAAGTAAACAGAGAGTAATGTTAAAAGAAAGACAGCTATAGGGACTAAACCAGAGATACTGTTTAATAGATTTATTTACCGAAGAAAAGATGGAAGAGGATATAATTGTGAAAAACAAAATAGATAAGGAAATGAAAGAAAAAATGGAGAGTAGAAGAATAACACAGAAGAGTTTCTTAGAGAATGTGAGTGAATGTTCAAAATAAGATTAAAACATTTGGAATAACAGAGAGAAAAAACAGAAAGCAGAAAAGAAGAAGTAACAGAAAAAGAATAATTGAAACAGCAAAGAAATGTAAATAACATAGGCCCATATTATCAACATAGGCAATAAAAGTTTTGCAGCTTTTATCGGCAGAAATGTGTCTCTAAAGCCGCTTTTGCGGCAGAAAACTGCCGCTAAAACCGCTTTTGCAGCAATTTTCTGCCGATAAAAACAGCAATAATTTTATTGGCTCTGTTCATAATATGCCCCTTAGTGTGCTTCAACTACACAGAGAAAGCATAATGAACAAGTAGTGAAAGAGTGATCAGTCAAAGACACTAAGAGTAATAGAGACGGAGTGAGTGAACAAGAGTGAGGAACTATGAGAAGAGAGGGACTGAGAAAAGGAGTGGAAGGAGTAGAGTAAGTAAGTAATAGAGAAAGGAATGAGGGAAGTAGCAAAGGCAGGAAAGTGAGGGTTAAAGAAATGAAGCAGTGGAACTATTAGTAGTTAAATGTGATAGAAATGTAATGAAAAGAGTACAAAACATTTACCTTATAATTCTCGTTAACTTAGTCACTTGTTATTTTTATACTTTCAATCTGTGAAAGAGAGAACAAACATTTGAAAAATATTAAAACATGTATTTAAAAATTAGAAAAGACAACGGAAAAGATTGAAGGACAAACAGTTTTTCAACAACTTTGACACTTACAGAAGCTTCTGCTTCTCCAGGCCCCCTACACAGTCCTAAAGATATACATTTTAAACTAACAGTATCTTGATGCAGATGAATTGAGGCCTATCTGGGAACATGGTGCATCTTTTGCACTGCTGTTGTCTCACAAAAGAGACGCAATGGCAGCGCAAAAGAGGTGCACAATCATCATAAAACTGTTCCTAACATTTTAAATGATTGTTTCAGGATGGCAATAAGGTGTGTCCTATCCAGACGTTTGTTTCAGGTGAGGCCTACTCAGGATTGCAGATCAAATTTAGCCTGTTGAAGAGTACAGAGGAGATAATACATGTGCAGGCCAACCAATAAAGTTCAGACTTCCTCTGTTTCCCTGGACAGGCCTAAACTTCATCTGCACAATTTGATTCGTAATGTTACGAAACACAGGTAATGTATTTGAAAAATGTGCAATTTCTTTTGCTCATTTCACAATCACATCACTTGTGTTTCCTTTGGTTAGGTATCTCATTGTGCAGATGTAGTCCAGCATATGAAAGAGTACGCACTGCATGCAACAACTTTGACACTTACTGAAGCCTCAGCTTCTCCATACCCCCTACACAGTCCTAATTATATACATTTTAAACTGACGGTATCTTGCTGGAAAAGAACTGAGGCCTATCTTGCAACATGGTGCATCTTTTACACAAAAGTGACGGAACAGCGGCGTAAAAGAGGCACACAGCCTTCATAAAACTGCCCTTAACATTTTAAATGATTGTTTCTAGATGCTGATAAGGTGTAACCTATCCACAGATTTGTTTCAGGTAAGTCCTACTCAGGGTTGCAGATGAAATTTAGGCTTGTTGAAGAGTATAGAGGAGATAATACATGTGCAGGCCTACTAACGAAGTGAGTCATGCCCACTGCACTCTTGAACACATGTCAGACCTCCTCTGTCTCCTGGAACAGGCCTAAACCTCATCTACACAATGTGATGTGTAATGTTAGGAAACACAGGTAATTTAATTGAATAACGTGCAATTTTATTTGCTCATTCCACAATCACATCACCTGTGTTTCCTTAGCTTAGGTATCTCATTGTGGAAATGTAGTCATTCATATGAAAGACTATGTAGAATGTGAGCACTGTATGCAACAACTTTGACACTTACAGAAGCCTCAGCTTCTCCATGTCTACTACACATTTCTAAATGTAGATCATAAGTACAAAAAGTACAGAATTAATTATACATGTTAAATGGTTTATTTTTGCTGTTCTCAGAATTTATCAAATTTCACTAAAAACAGTGACTTGAAGGTATTCATCATATAACAGCGGGGGAAAAAAAACACAATCAAAATGATTGTGTTTAAAAAACCCATATAACATAACCAATCAGAAATCAGAACTCCTCAAAAGTAACTTACTTTCCATGACGTCGAAGGATGTCCTATGAACAGCTTACACTCGGTTGTGCTGTTTTTATTTTCAGCCCGCCACTTTCTGAAAGAAAACCTCCATCGTTTTGAAAAATATGTTACATACAATAATTGACTTCTCGCTCTCTACCACATGTTTCCACAAGGCCAAATCATGTAAGAGCCATTTATAACTCTTGGAATTCTTGTAAGCAAATCCCGTCATTTTGTATTTCCGCAACTTTCAGAAAGAAAACGTTCAAGATCACTTTCACAATCCTGGACTAGTAATATCTTACCCTTCTTGCTCACTCATGTTCTACATTTCCTATGACACTGATACTGCTTACTATGAAGCAGACTTACACTACCTCTATGACTACTACAATTATTTAATTGTCTACATCACTTTTAATCACAAAGCAATATAAAACAGTAGATAAAATTATATCAACCCCTAGAATCATTATACGCCAGTTACCTACCCTAAATTCTCTTTTCTGAAAACAGAAAGTAAGAATATTTTTAAATAAAAAGGCAACATTGTATCGTAGTCAAATGGGAATAATTTCCGAACCAGCAATTTTTTTTACATTTTAAGCTGTGTAATAAGCGGATCTGTCAAATGACCATCATGCCATATAATAGCTGCAGTTACAAATGTTCTTCCTAAAATCAACGACTGTGTAGCCACAACATTTGTAATTAAAGTTGAAGTCTTACTTTCATCAGGTTTATATAGTTGGATTTTCAAAATGACATTATAATCAAAAGTTTGGACCAATAATCTAGACAGCATTGCAGACTTACATTCCCTCTACTCCATGTTTTGATTGGCTGCTTGAATTAGCTTATAAAAAGAAACAGTTTTTCTGAACTCATACAAAGTGCAGTTATTTTTCCATGACGTCAAGTGTTATGGTAAGAACACCGTTTGCTTTGGGAAATACTCTGTTGTCCTTCAACTAATCTCTGCCCACCACTTTCCGTAAGAAAATCTTCTTTTTTTCCAGGAACTATTTAAAACTCAAAAATAACTTTTGACTCTGTACTCCACTTATCCTCAAGGCCAAATCGTGTAGGAGCCATTAGAACCTCTTGAAATTCCTCAGAGCAAATCCTGAGATTCCTTCCCTAAAATTTTGGTTTTAAAAACACCAGGTAAGAATTTTTAAGGTCAAAAGGCAATTTTTTTTTAAAGTTAAAACAGAATCATTGCAGAATGACCAGCCATTTCTAGACTTTAAATAAGCTGTGTAATGTCCTGATGTTATTGAAGGACCGTCATGATATATAATTGCTGCAGTTACAAAAGTCCTTCCTGATATTGACAACTGTGAAGCCACAACATTTTTAATTAAAGTTGTCAATTTTGTTCCATCAGGCCTACATCGTTGGAACATTAAAATGAAATACTGGCCATATGTTCGTATAAATAATGTTGACAACATTGCAGACTTACATTGGCTACACTCCATGTTGTGATCAGCTGCTTTTACTAGCTTATTAAAGGAAACTGATTTACTCTCTGGCAAAGTTAAATATATAAATCTTTCTGAGTCGACACTAGTAGTACTTGATACCCTACAGTTCTCGCAGTCATGCTGCCATTGATAAGAAAGCCCAAACAGGTGATCTACATCTACACCTTCAGCATGCAATACATCAAGCATATACATTAAAAACTCCTGACAATCTTGCTGAATATTTTGAGAGAATTGTGTTTGACCTGAACATCTGTCTAACAGATTTCGAATTTCAGACACACTTTCTATTTTTGTTCTATCAGTGCTACATTTCTCTAACACAGAATTTAACAAACTGCAAAATCTTTGATCAGAATTGACCACAATCTCTTCTTTTACATTTTCTAGAGAAAACAAAACATTAACCGCTACATTAGCATAGCAGTTGACACCAGAACTGTTTTCAAATTGAAAACCAACAACATCTTCAACAGAATCCTTTTTCTTTCTGCTTATAATTTCAGGTTCATCGACTTTTCGTCTTTTTGCTACAACCTCCCTACCATTGGTCACATTTCTTCGTTTCCGGCCTACCACACGTTTCTCAAACAAAGGATATTGAGGCAAATGTGGTGCATACTCTCTTCTTAACCTATTGTATTCCTTAACACAATCTAGATCCGCACAAATGTTTGTGACATCACACTCAATCAAGTACAATCCCGATAAAGTTCTAACTCGTGACAATGCCACATATGCCATACCCTCCTTGAACACAGAACTGCCAATATTCACCAATGCACTGTCTACACTTAAACCTTGCGATTTATGGATTGTCACCGCATATGCCAAGCAAACAGGAAACTGCTTACGGCGAACATATAAGTCTTTTACAAGCAAAAATCTAGCAGAACAACAACCAATTAGCTGTACTTCCTCAATGCCATCAAATTTAAGTTTTAAAAATTCAATTCCATCTCTATTTCTGTATTTCACAAAATCAACAACATTACCCATTGATCCATTTACCAAACCTCTTTCAACATGTAAATTCCTTCTTAAAATTATACGGCAATTTAAGCACACATTCAGAGTCTTTTCAAAACCCGCTGTTTTAGATATAGTCTTCTCTAATGAATCCAATTTTGTTTTCAAATTCTCAGACAAAATAATTGTTGATCCCATATGCTCTACTCTGTCAATAGCTTCCAGTTTCACAATCTCTTGGTTTTCTAAATGCAACATTTTGTTGTTGAAGCTGGCACATTCTGCAAGAGTTGGCATCAAACATATTCCAGATTTCTTCTCAGTAATTTTCTGAAAAATATTCTCAGGCACAACGTCTTGTTCTGGATATAAATTTGACAGTAATCGTGCATGTAAAGCTTCTTTCCCATGCTCGGTCACTTGTCCAATTCTAACATCTTGTAGAATATTCTTGTAAACTTCATCCTTCTCCTGTCGCATATTTTCATGCAGTTCAGCATAATTGAAGTTTAACCATATATTGACGTTGCCAATGCTCCCTAGGCACTTCCTGGTATCTTCATGCGTGAGCATTTTGAACACAGGTTGTCCTTTCACTGGTGTCAGCTGCAGAAGATCTCCGAAAACAATGATGTGTTTGCCACCAAATAACACATCATACTCTGTTTTAAGAACTTCTTGCATTCTCAAATGCACAAAGGCAAGCATGACATTAGAAACCATGCTTACTTCGTCAAAGATAAGAAGTTTCATTTTCCTCAAGACTCTTGAAACTTCACAACAAGCATCTCCAGATAACTTGTGGTATTGTAATTTGTTATCATGCTCCACTGGCAGCATCAATAGACGATGCAAAGTAATACCTTTAATGTTATGTGCTGCCAGTCCAGTTGGAGCGGTGACAACACAAGACAGCGATGACTCAGTTCTTTCCTGCAAATAACATGAAATTGCTTTAATGAGGAAACTTTTTCCAGTTCCCGCTTCTCCACTCACGTACAGTCGGACAGGCTTCAACGACGTACATGAGCACTCTTTCTTCTCATGACTTAATCCATGATCAATTTGCTTGGTAACTTCGTCATATATTTTCCTCTGCTCAACGTTGAGTTGTCTTTCCAAGTCTTCTAAGTTAACCACATCCTCCTGAGCATGTGCCATGGCTCTTTCCACTTCATTCATGGCAGTGGCAGCTTCATTTTCGATAACAGGTCCTCCTAATGGATCCTGACTCAATGAAACAGAACTCTGACTGTCCTGAGAACTGTCTCTGGCAATCTCGGCTGCAATCGTTGCTTCCTGCTCGATTTCCGCATTCAACATTTCAAGATATTTGGGAAAAGCAGGACATTCTATGGTCTCCTTGGCGGCAGTGAAAGAGTCTTCGTAACAGAGGAAATCTCCAAGCAGTTCCTCTTCTGCACGCCAAGGCTTAAAAAGTTGCAAAAGTGCTAAATAGAAAAACTCCTTTTTTTCAGGAGATTCATCACTCAATTTTCGATGGTTTACCAAGTGGCATTTTCTTTGCTTGACGAGACATCCCTCACTTCCAATTACAGCATACACTCCTTTATCAATATCTTCTTTGATGTTCCTCTTGAATATGTAATTTTGTAGAACCTCATACAGGCAAACATTCTCGAGGTGACTGCTTCGATTTGGATAATATGTATCCAACATGTTGGTCTTCAAAATGTCGGTACTCTTTGGCTCCTTTTCCGCCAAATACTCAATTTCCCGCACAGGTTTCAGAACTCGATTACGCATTGCAGCAAGACCAAGACTCGCCCAAACGATACTCCTGGATTTGGCATAGAGACTTGCTGAAGACAACCGGTCAGAACATTCGTAAGCTCCGATTTCTCGATGTGACAACATCTTCAGACTGAAGCTGTACAACTTCTTACTGAGGCTCTTTTCATGGGAAATGTCCTCCCACATATCCTTCAATTCTGTCTTTTCTTTTTTGGTGATGTAAGATGTCACATACCGAGCCACAGCCATACAGTTATCAGCCACAAACTGTATATCCATGTTAGCATTCCACATGGACAAAATCACTGGGTTGTAGTCGTTGACGTACTTGGACTCTTTGTTCCTTTTCAAATTGTATGTGTTTTTAGGTGATTTCTTCATCACATTATGTCGCAGCGAAGACATCAAACTGTTTACTCTTCCTTTAGAAATCACCGGTCGTGGAAAGGCGAAACGACATTTGGTGTAGAACTTGTCCTTGTTTCTGAATTTACGACGACAGTACTTTCCGCAACGATGGCTTTGGAAGCGTAGAACTTGTTCTCTTAGGCTTTTGTCTTCCTTTGCATTTGGAACAGCACATGTAGAATACTGTTTTATGAAACTCATCACTAAGTCTTCTGGATCTGTTCCAAATTTAGGTGCATCCTTGATCCACAGCAGCATATTTATATGAGGAGCACCTCTTGCTTGGTACTCCTTTCTCCAGAAGAAATCCAACACCTCTCCAAGAGGTGGATTTCTCTTGTTCATGATGAAAGACATCATAGCTTCAAATCTATGATTGAAGTACCTGCATACATTCACTGGATCCAAAGAGCACAGTTCTCCGGGTGTCTTGAATTCGATATTTTCAATGTTTCCATTTGCCTCTCGTAGAAATTCAAGTAAGTCTTCCCAGCCATACTCAGCACAGCTCAGAGTGAGGAACCATGTGGGAGTTCCTAAGTTCCTCAGCATACATTTTAAATCACCATGACGACGGTACCAGTACTCATTAGTACCACGCTGACACGCCATGAGATTAATCAGGTGAGAATCCAAAATACTGTCTTGCACATTGACTTTATCCATAAAGTCACTTGCAGAGATGTTTTACATGTGTATACCACTTTTCAAGATGTGGTTCACTGCATATGACAGTCCAGACAGATCGCTTTCAAACAGGAGATGAAACAAATAGGGAATGCATTGTCGAAACCTAGCATCTTCTGCATACAATCGTAAAGTCCGGTATTCAGAAGCAGGAATTTGATGAGGTCGCTCATCATATCTTCCTCCCTGACCTGTTGGAAATAGCTGTGGGAAACACAGAGCTTCCAAACTTTCCTCCCAAACACTAATGGGACTCCCTTTGGCTTGTTTAATTTGAAACAACTCAATAGCATTCCCCATGACTTCCTTGGAATGCAAAGGATGAACACTATAATGTTCATATATTTCTTCACTTTTAGAGGGTTCTACTTTCTCAATTTGACCAGCACACAAATCGCTATCCTCTTCCTCACTTACTTCCTCTTCTGCAACATATACATTCTTATAGTACTTATTATTTTTTTTCAAATACAATGTTGCCTTTTTGACTTTCCTAACATCCACTAAATCTTGCCATATTTTCTTATTCTTTGTCGGAACCCCATTAACTAAGATAACCAGAGGTTCCTCTTCCACTTTTTCTACTCCAATTGTGTTAATGTTTTTCTTCAAATCTAGAGGCAAATAAACAACTCTTCCCTTTAATCCTCTCTGTAAATCTGATGGAGGCAATTTCCCTGTCTTTGGCTCCATTCTTACAATAGCCTGAAAGGGATGGATACTTTGAATCAAAATAGATTCATAAGTATTTAAATCCTTCAATTCAGATGGAATCTCAACCAATTCCAGATTATTATGAACCGCTCTAGCAGGCATCTGGTTTTGATTTAATTTATTACAACAATAAGTACACACACGTTGATCCAATCCCAAATCAAAACAATTTTCTACCATCAAGTATGTTGCAAAATTATTCCATTCACTATTATTTTCCCTTTCACTTTTTGCATATAAATCCACTAACTTAGTCTGATTCTTATAATAAGTGCGTCGACAACACACACAAGTGAAATTAGGCCTCTCACTTGATTTCACCTGAAACGTGGCAATTTCCTTCTGAAAATTATCTGTACTGGAAACCTGTACACTATCTTCCACATTACCCTCTTCTTGTGGGTCAATTTCAACATTCTCCTCTTTACTTCCAAAGTAACAAAACTCAATTTCTTCACACATATTCTTCACATCTATTTCAGAACCATGCAAAAGAGCAGCGCATAATTGTTTAAGCATAACTGCTGGACTCTTAGCATAATACAACATTCTAACTAATTTCCTCACTTTATTATGATGCACTGCTAGCATCCTGAAATGATGAAAAACACACTGGCATACTCTCCTGGAAAGACAAGCCAGTGAATGACCATGCAAACCTGTCACTTCTCTCACTCTGCAAGGATCTAATTCTTGCAACAACTTCATTTTCTGCTTCAAACTTTTCTTATTGAATGTCCGTACAAAATCACAAAGCAAATTGATGGAATCCTGTCGCACACTGCAAATACTACTACACTTCCAGGTGTACACAGGACCCTTAGGACGTCTTCCTAAAACCTCATTACCTAACACCTCTTCTGTCTCTGTTGTCACAAGTTTTTCTTTTTCAACTGGACAACCATCTTTCACCTCATAAGCTCGACCATTGGTGTCAACTGCATGCACCAAATCATTATCCTGGAAATAACTCTCCTCATTAAAAAATGCCTCACAACTTGAACTATGCATCCATTCTCCGGAAAAAACTTCACAAAAATTACTACGATTAACTATTCTCTTCCATCTACTATTTCTTTTGAAATCATAAATTGCCTTGTTTAGCTTACTAATTCTATAGATTATCAAAATAAATAACTTTCGTTTAATTTCAAATGCCTGATCAATAACTTTCTCAACTTTTTTTTTTCTCTTATAAAAAAACACTTTCTGTTGACCTTTCTTAATATTTTTTAACAAATTGCCAATTATCCTGTTGCGGAACATTCGTTTACGAATGTCCCTAAACTGTTGTTTCCTTCTACTATCATGCACAGAGTTATCTCTTGCTCTAGCAGTAACATTTTGGATTGACCTTTCCTTTCCGTTTAAATTGCTTCTCTTTTTCTGGACTAAAACATTTTCTGTAGTAGTACTTTTTTTTTTACAAATGTTTCTTATGAATGATTTCGTGGTCTTACCCGGTGCTTTCTTGGTGACTTGACGATTTTTTATTGTAGAGGACTGCTGCATTAATTGATGAACCTGCTGTCTTTGACGTTTTGTAGCCTTTCTGATTCTATCCTTAGATGGCATTCTCAAAATTTGAAATGATCTGCAGTTGAATCTGTGGTAAAATATAAGAAAAAATGTTATTAACCACTATTACCAAACAGTAAATCAATAACAGTCATCAAAAACTTAACACACTACTTGACATTTTTACATAGAATATTTTTTAGTGCTTTGGCAAATTTAGAATACACAAATAGCAGAAAAGAAATGGAATTCTTCTTCATTTTACCTGTCCTGTTTTATATGTGAATCTGATCTAATTTTATGAGCATATTTTAATATTTTATTGAAGACACTACACATAACCTGTTTTTGAAGGTGTGTTTAATTTTAAATGAAACGGTTTACATTTTTACTTTTCATTTATTGTAAATTTAAAAAAATAAATGTTTATAGTTCCATAGGCTCAAGCAGGTCAGCTTCCCACCCTATGTCATACAATTCTGACAAATCGGCATCCTCATCATGTTCTTCATCATCCTCAGGATTTAAATCATCCAAGGGATCTACTTCCACTGACGGTTCAATTACAAGTTCAATGATAAGGTCGAGATCAACTGATTGCTGATTGTCACTCATGGTTGATGTTGTCGTTATCTTTAAAGAAAGAGAACAACAATGAGATGTTGCAGAGTAAGAGACAAATCTCAGAGATTATAATAGTAAAATTGTTTAACAAGAGTAACATTTTGCAGCTATTATTTAGCCATGTCCAGCGATGCTGAGGAGGTGAGGCCTATGTCCAAGTTTTCAGTGAACAGGACTCATCTCTTCTTAACCTTGGATAAGCCTCACCGACTCTGTGTCCCCTGCTCATACTTAAATGTACAGGGGCAGATTTATGCTAAGTGGCGCATCCCCACGGATGCACCAGTTAATGTGCACCGCTGCTCTGCCACCCATAGTGTGCTGCATTTACAATGTGGAGCACCATTGAGCAAAAACAGCACAGATGCGTCACGCATCTGTGCCGCAAAAGCAGCACATTGCATGAATCACGTCATAAGCGCGACATGTCTACTGCAATGCACAGGAGGAAGCCTCACATTGCATGGTGCATCACTTCTTATGCCTGTTTCAAACAGGCGTAAGGATTTGATTCAGAAATGCTATAAAGCTGACTCAGTGAAATCTTCTAAATTTCACTGTGTTAGTTTTACAGGGCTTTAATGCAAATTAATGCATACCTTGCAACAAAACACCTATATGAAAACTGACGCAGGTTTCATGTGGCACAGGACTTTACAGCATGACACATCTGCCTAGATGCATCAAGTTGTAAATATGTCGCCACATAGCAAATCTTTTGCACCGCCGCTGCGTCACAAAAGTGACGCACAGTGACGCAAAAGAGACATACACCTATCATAAATCTGTCCCTAACATTTTAAATGATTGATTCAAGATTACGATAAAGTGTGGCCTATCCAGAGGTTTGTTTGAGGTGAGGCCTACTCAGGGTTGCAGATGAAATTTACGCTTTTTGAAGAGTACAGAGGAGATAATACATGTGAAGGCCTACCAATGAAGTAAGTCATGTCCACTTCACTCTTGAACAAAGGCCAGACCTTTTCTGTGTCCGTGGACAGACCTAAACTTCATCTGCACAATGTCATTCGTAAACTTAGGAAACACAGGTGATGTAATTGAAAAATGTGGAGTTTCTTTTCCTCATTTCACAATCACATCACCTGTGTTTCCTTTGCTTAGGTATCTCATAGTGCAGATGGACTCTAGCATATCAAAGAGTACACATAAGTTGAGCAGTGTATACAACAATTTTGACATTTACAGAAGATTCAGCTTCTTATCTTGTTGGAGATGAAATGAGGCCTGTCTTGCAACATGGTGCATCTTTTGCATCACTGCTGCATCGGTTTCATGTGGCACGGGACTTTACAGCATGACACATCTGCCTAGATGCATCAAGTTGTAAATATGTCACCACATAGCAAATCTTTTGCACCGCCGCTGCTGCATACACCTATCATAAATCTGTCCCTAACATTTTAAATGATTGATTCAGGATGACGATAAGGTGTGGCCTATCCAGAGGTTTGTTTAAGGTGAGGGCTACTCAGGGTTGCAGATGAAATTTACGCTTGTTGAAGAGTACAGAGGAGATAATACATGTGAAAGCCTACCAATGAAGTAAGTCATGTCCACTTCACTCTTGAACAAAGGCCAGACCTCTTCTGTGTCCGTGGACAGGCCTAAACCTCATCTGCACAATGTCATTCGTAAACTTAGGAAACACAGGTGATGTAATTGAAAAATGTGGAGTTTCTTTTCCTCATTTCACAATCACATCACCTGTGTTTCCTTTGCTTAGGTATCTCATAGTGCAGATGGACTCTAGCATATCAAAGAGTACACATAAATTGAGCAGTGTATACAACAATTTTCACATTTACAGATGATTCAGCTTCTTATATTGTTGGAGATGAAATGAGGCCTGTCTTGCAACATGGTGCATGTTTTGCATCACTGCTGCATCGGTTTCATGTGGCACGGGACTTTACAGCATGACACATCTGCCTAGATGCATCAAGTTGTAAATATGTCGCCACATAGCAAATCTTTTGCACCGCCGCTGCGTCACAAAAGTCACGCACAGTGACGCAAAATAAGCTTACACCTATCATAAATCTGTCCCTAACATTTTAAATGATTGATTCAGGATGACGATAAAGTGTGGCCTATCCAGAGGTTTGTTTGAGGTGAGGCCTACTCAGGGTTGCAGATGAAATTTACGCTTGTTGAAGAGTACAGAGGAGATAATACATGTGAAGGCCTACCAATGAAGTAAGTCATGTCCACTTCACTCTTGAACAAAGGCCAGACCTTTTCTGTGTCCGTGGACAGACCTAAACTTCATCTGCACAATGTCATTCGTAAACTTAGGAAACACAGGTGATGTAATTGAAAAATGTGGAGTTTCTTTTCCTCATTTCACAATCACATCACCTGTGTTTCCTTTGCTTAGGTATCTCATAGTGCAGATGGACTCTAGCATATCAAAGAGTACACATAAGTTGAGCAGTGTATACAACATTTTTGACATTTACAGAAGATTCTGCTTCTTATCTTGTTGGAGATGAAATGAGGCCTGTCTTGCAACATGGTGCATCTTTTGCATCACTGCTGCATCGGTTTCATGTGGCACGGGACTTTACAGCATGACACATCTGCCTAGATGCATCAAGTTGTAAATATGTCACCACATAGCAAATCTTTTGCACCGCCGCTGCGTCACAAAAGTGACGCACAGTGACGCAAAAGAGGCATACACCTATCATAAATCTGTCCCTAACATTTTAAATGATTGATTCAGGATGACGATAAGGTGTGGCCTATCCAGAGGTTTGTTTAAGGTGAGGCCTACTCAGGGTTGCAGATGAAATTTACGCTTGTTGAAGAGTACAGAGGAGATAATACATGTGAAAGCCTACCAATGAAGTAAGTCATGTCCACTTCACTCTTGAACAAAGGCCAGACCTCTTCTGTGTCCGTGGACAGGCCTAAACCTCATCTGCACAATGTCATTCGTAAACTTAGGAAACACAGGTGATGTAATTGAAAAATGTGGAGTTTCTTTTCATCATTTCACAATCACATCACCTGTGTTTCCTTTGCTTAGGTATCTCATAGTGCAGATGGACTCTAGCATATCAAAGAGTACACATAAGTTGAGCAGTGTATACAACAATTTTCACATTTACAGAAGATTCAGCTTCTTATCTTGTTGGAGATGAAATGAGGCATGTCTTGCAACATGGTGCATGTTTTGCATCACTGCTGCATCGGTTTCATGTGGCACGGGACTTTACAGCATGACACATCTACCTAGATGCATCAAGTTGTAAATATGTCGCCACATAGCAAATCTTTTGCACCGCCGCTGCGTCACAAAAGTCACGCACAGTGACGCAAAATAAGCTTACACCTATCATAAATCTGTCCCTAACATTTTAAATGATTGATTCAGGATGACGATAAGGTGTGGCCTATCCAGAGGTTTGTTTGAGGTGAGGCCTACTCAGGGTTGCAGATGAAATTTACGCTTTTTGAAGAGTACAGAGGAGATAATACATGTGAAGGCCTACCAATGAAGTAAGTCATGTCCACTTCACTCTTGAACAAAGGCCAGACCTTTTCTGTGTCCGTGGACAGACCTAAACTTCATCTGCACAATGTCATTCGTAAACTTAGGAAACACAGGTGATGTAATTGAAAAATGTGGAGTTTCTTTTCCTCATTTCACAATCACATCACCTGTGTTTCCTTTGCTTAGGTATCTCATAGTGCAGATGGACTCTAGCATATCAAAGACTACGCAGAAGGTTAGAACTGTATGGAACATGGCTATGTAAGTCAAATAATCAAAATCTAAATTTGGCAAGCACACATGGGGGCGTATTTACAAGGACCTTGCACCACAGGGAAAGGTCTTAAATTAAAATGGGAAAAATAACGTCAGAGAAACTCAAAGGCCTTATAAATATGCCCCAAGCAACCTATGAAGCTCTAGCAGTACATATCAAGAAATCTAATTGATTTCAAAAAACGTTTTTAAACACATCATCTAAATAAATTATATACCTACATTCATCGGGAAGTGACTTAAAATGCCCTGACACATGAAAGCGTTTTTTTTTAAGTCCTTGCTCCATTTTAGATCACTCTTAACATGGCTATGTAAGTCAAATAATAAAGATCTAAATTTGCCAAGCACAGATGGGGGCGTATTTACAAGGACCTTGCACCACAGGGAAAGGTCTTAAATTAAAATGGGAAAAATAACATCAGAGAGACACAAAGGCCATATAAATATGCCCCAAGCAACCTATGAAGCTCTAGCATTACATATCAAGAAACCTAATTGATTTCAAAAATCGTTTTTAAACACATCATCTAAATAAATTATATACCTACATTCATAGGGAAGTGACTTCAAATGCCCTAAGACACATGAAAGCGTTTTTTTTTTAAGCCCTTGCTCCATTTTTAGATCACTTTTAACATGGCTATGTAAGTCAAATAATCAAGATCTAAATTTGCCAAGCACAGATGGGGGCGTATTTACAAGGACCTTGCACCACAGGGAAAGGTCTTAAATTAAAATGGGAAAAATAACATCAGAGAGACTCAAAGGCCTTATAAATATGCCCCAAGCAACCTATGAACCTAGAGCATTACATATCAAGAAACCTAATTGATTTCAAAAAACGTTTTTAAACACAACTTGTAAAGCAATTATATTCATACATTCATGGGGAAGTTACTTAAAATACCCTAAGACACATGAAATCGTTTTTTTTTAAGCCCTTGCTCCATTTTTAGACCACTTTTAACATGGCTATGTAAGTCAAATAATCAAGATCTAAATTTGCCAAGCACAGATGGGGGCCTATTTACAAGGACCTTGCACCACAGGGAAAGGTCTTAAATTAAAATGGGAAAAATAACATCAGAGAGACACAAAGGCCTTATAAATATGCCCCAAGCAACCTATGAAGCTCTAGCATTACATATCAAGAAACCTAATTGATTTCAAAAATCGTTTTTAAACACATCATCTAAATAAATTATATACCTACATTCATCGGGAAGTGACTTAAAATGCCCTAAGACACATGAAAGCATTTTTTTTTAAGCCCTTGCTCCATTTTTAGATCACTTTTAACATGGCTATGTAAGTCAAATAATCAAGATCTAAATTTGCCAAGCACAGATGGGGGCGTATTTACAAGGACCTTGCACCACAGGGAAAGGTCTTAAATTAAAATGGGAAAAATAACATCAGAGAGACTCAAAGGCCTTATAAATATGCCCCAAGCAACCTATGAACCTAGAGCATTACATATCAAGAAACCTAATTGATTTCAAAAAACGTTTTTAAACACAACTTGTAAAGCAATTATATTCATACATTCATGGGGAAGTTACTTAAAATACCCTAAGACACATGAAATCGTTTTTTTTAAGCCCTTGCTCCATTTTTAGATCACTTTTAACATGGCTATGTAAGTCAAATAATCAAGATCTAAATTTGCCAAGCACAGATGGGGGCGTATTTACAAGGACCTTGCACCACAGGGAAAGGTCTTGAATTAAAATGGGAATAATAACATCAGAGAGACACAAAGGCCTTATAAATATGCCCCAAGCAACCTATGAAGCTCTAGCAGTACATATCAAGAAACCTAATTGATTTCAAAAATCGTTTTTAAACACAACTTGTAAAGCAATTATATTCATACATTCATGGGGAAGTGAGTTAAAATACCCTAAGACACATGAAAGCATTTTTGTAAGACCCTTGCACTATTTTAGCGTCACTTTTAACATGGCTATGTAACACAAAGAAACAAAATCTATTTGTAAAACACTTGACACAAATCAAAATTTTAAATACACAACTTTCTTCATAATGTTCTCCCTAAACCATACTATTCTCTATCTAAATTAAATGAATCTTTTCTCACCTTAGCAAATACTTTATGAGTTTCAAAACAGTCTCAGAAACACACCAAATTGTCTTTAGCAGAGCAAAAGGTATGCACTCCAGAGTCTGCAGCCATAAAAAGCACAGAAAACCTGTAATTCATCACACATATCTCTCATGTCACCCAATCAAAACTCTTCCCTCACTTTTTTTAAATCAACACCCTTCCCCCCTCTGCCCTTTCTGCCTTTTTTGCATAGCAACCACCTCCTGAAAGACCTCTCATGTTTGCAAGTTCACACAACAATGTTTCAATTGAACTCTGAACTCCCAGTACACCTGCGTATCCAGTGCAATCTTTCATAAAATGATTTTTTTTGACCATTCAAATTACATCTTTCAAAGAACTCATCCATGCACCCTAACTTTCTGTTTTCAGCAATCAAAATCCACCAATCACTGCTACTGCTTCATTAACACAGAAACTCCACAGTTTTTTTCATTTTAAACTCTTATTTTTTCAACTCCCATTTCATTGCCACACTTCATCTGACTGCAGCAGAGCCTCCTCTCACCATGTTTTCTGTCTGGATTGTTGGACATAGTTACATCTACTGGGCTCAGAGGTATGCTGATAACAGAAATTTAACTAACCTCAATTTACAAGATGTAGAAATTAAGTGGTTTGGCCACAGAGGATTAAAATGTCACCAATTGATACCATTGGTGAAAACCTTTATGCATTTGCCTAAACCTGACCTGTTAATTGTGCACTGTGGAGGAAATGACTTGGGCACTTTGACTGGGGTAGGTATGGAAATGCTTTTAAAGGACACCTTTGAGCAATTGATGGCACTTTTTCCTCAAACTGCCTTGGTATATTCAAATATATGCCAAAGACAGAAATGGAGGTGGTCAAACCAATTTTGTCCACAAATTGAGAAATCGAGGAAGCATGTAAACAAATCTGTTTCAGCTTACATGAGAGACCATGGAATGGGTTCCATCTACAACAATAACTTACGTTACTATATGCAAGATATCTACAGAGGAGATGGAGTTCACTTCTCAGATGAAGGGAACAGAGTTTTCATTCTGAATTTAAAAATGTGCATTGGTACCTACTTATAAGTACCTAAATGTACCATAAACCCAAAAGCTCTTCTCAGAGCTACCCTACATCTGATCACTCACAATTATTATTTTACTCTAACTTTTTTCACTAATTTTCAACAAAGTACGCTCCCCGGAGCGCTACCCGGTACGCGAACCGGAAGCTAACCGCGCGAAATTTTTTAAAAAAATGATTTTTTTTTCACACATATGGGCCTCCTCAGCCACCCTCAGAAAACCTAGGGGGTCAAAATACATCTACCGTGCCCCCTTCTACCCATTCTGAACATTACTTGCCCTCCATCTTGTATCTTTATTCGACCGAAACACAAAATGGTGGACTCCCGTAACGCTGCCGGTTCGCGTACCGGGGCGCTCACCGGGAAGCGCTCCATTAAAAAAGGTGGGAAAGTAATTTACAGAAGAAACTCTAGAGACACTTTCACCAAATATAGATTAGCTCATACTACATATCAATCCCTACCATTTTCACACATTTGGTTGGAATTCCATTTAGCCATTTAGCCTGTAGACCTCTCTAAATACCCTGAGGTAAATTACTTCACAAAACACATCTGAAGTGTTGGAATTGACAGCCAATTAAAATGTTACTTTCATTTTCTACTTTTTTTACCTGACATTTGATTGGTTATGTACCTGAATATATATAAAAAAGAGAGAGAAACACAGCCATTTTGACTACTACTTCCTGAACTACATTGCAAGATCATTTCCACTCACAACTTAAACTTGTTTTTAAAAGGTAAGATATTATTTTATAAATTTGAAAACATTTTCAGATAGTTATATACTATCCCTCTGTAAGAGTTAGACATTGAGAAAGGCTTGTTTATTATAATTATGGATTGATTTAGGTTTCTGTGGTATTATTATGAATTTACATAGGCTTTCTCACAGGCACTTTTTAATAGTACTACTTCATGCCTCAAAACTACCTGTCTGAACTTAAACCCAACAGTGCCCTATCTCTACTGATATATTTATTTTTTATTCAAATTTCAGCACAAAAATGCAAGGAGAACAGAACGTTTCCTTTGAAATTGTCCTAGACATGAATAATGAGGAAATAATGGAACCCATTGACTTGGAATTCATGGATGAATCACGAGACCATGAACTTCTAAAATGTGTAGAATCTGTGGATCATTTACTTCATTATGATGACGGTCAAATGTGGGAAGTTATGTTCACTCAACAAGAGGACATATCGGACAGTCAAATGTTAGACGTTCTATTAAATTTTGAAAAAGAATCAGAAAAATAAAATTATATTTAATATTTAAAAATTGTTTGAGTCTTTAATCATTTTTATATGTAATTCATAAACTAGTACCAAATTGATTATAAAGTAAAGTCAGACTTATAGTATACTGTGCACAATTTCAAAAATACATTTATATTTAATAATCATTAATACTGCTACTTAAATAAAAAAAAAACAACAAAAAGAACAATCAATAAACATACAATATTTCAAAATATCATAGTCTATCATTCTTTTTTCCTTATAGTACGCTCCCCGGACCGCTTCCCGGTGCGCGTACCGGGCGCTACCCACGCAAAAAAACCAAAAAAAAATATTTTTTTTTTGCCTCGCGGGGCCCTTTTAAAGCCTCCACATCAAACCTAGGGGGTCAGGAAGGATCTACTATGCCCCCTTATGGTCATTTCCCCCTTTGTTTTGGCCTCCTCTTGTCTCTCGATCCTACCGAGAGACAAGATGGCGGCCGCTCTGGACTGTTTAGAATGTTGACAGACACCGGAGAGCCAATCAGCTTCGCTTCGCGAAGTTCCGTTACGCGTCAAGTACGCGAACCCGGGCGCTGCCCGGAGCGCGCTTACAGATATATATATTTTTTTGAACGTTAATTTCTCAAAATCCACTGGAGCACATATCTTGAGACCTAGCAAAGGCACATCGAGCTAACAGTCCCTACAATTTTGCCAAGTTTCGTGCAAATCCATTCAGCCATTCGGGCTAAAAATGAGGCCAACCGCCCTATGGAAATTAACATGGGAAAAACGCGTATTGGGACCCCCCTTTTTTCTCGGGCCCCCCTTGACGAACCCCCCCCAAATTTTTAGTGGCTGCTCAGAAACAAAATGTTCCATTTTCCTGAAAATTTCAGCCAATTCCGTCCACAAACGCCAAAGTTATTAGACATAGAATTTTCAAAAATCCCATAGAGAAAAAATCCTAACTATATATACCTACTGGCGACCGCCAGTAGGTAATATATATTACCTACTGGCGGTCGCCAGTAGGTATATATAGTTAGGATTTTTTCTCTATGGGATTTTTGAAAATTCTATGTCTAATAACTTTGGCGTGGCGTTTGTGGAAGGAATTGGCTGAAATTTTCAGGAAAATGGAACATTTTGTTTCTGAGCAGCCCCTGAAAATTTGGGGGGGGTTCGTCAAGGGGGGGCCGAGAAAAAAGGGGGGTCCCAAAACACGTTTTTCCCATGTTAATTTCCATAGGGCGGTTGGACTCACTTTTAGCTCGAACGGCTGAATGGATTTGCACGAAACTTGGCAAAATTGTAGGGACTGGTAGCCCGATGTGCCTTTGCTAGGTCTCAATATATGTGCTCCCGTGGATTTTGAGAAATTAACGTTCAAAAAAAGATATATATCTGTGACAGCGCTCCGGGCAGCGCTCCGCTTCGCGTACTTTTCGCGTTACGGAGCTTTGCGAAGCGAAGCTGATTGGTTCTCCGGCGTCTGTAAACATTCCAAACAGTCCGTAGCGGCCGCCATCTTGTCTCTCCGTAGGATCGAGAGACAAGAGGAGGCCAAAGCGAAGGGGCAAATGACCATAAGGGGGCATAGTAGATCCTCCCTGACCCCCTAGGTTTGATGTGGAGGTTTTAAAAGGGCCCCGCGGGGCAAAAAAAAATCAAAAAAAAAATAATCGAACGGGTGAATGGATTTGCATGAAACTTGGCAAAATTGGAGGGACCGGTAGCCCGATGTGCCTTTGCTGGGTCTCAATATATGTGCTGCAGTGGATTTTGAGAAATTAACGTTCAAAAAAAGATATATATCTGTGACAGCGTCCCGGGTAGCGCTCCGTTTCGCGTACTTTTCGCGTTACGGAGCTTTGCGAAGCGAAGCTGATTGGCTCTCCGGTGTCTGTAAACATTCCAAACAGTACGGAGCGGCCGCCATCTTGTCTCTCGGTAGGATCGAGAGACAAGAGGAGGCCAAAGCGAAGGGGCAAATGACCATAAGGGGGCATAGTAGATCCTCCCTGACCCCATAGGTTTGATGTGGAGGCTTTAAAAGGGCTCCGCGGGGCAAAAAAAAAAAAAAAATCGTTTTTTTGGTGGGGTGCGCCTGGTTAGCGTAACGGGAAGCGGACTGGGGAGCGTACTACAAGGAAACAAGAATGATTGACTTTTAACTTATTGTATGTTTATAGACTTTTTTTAACTTTTTTTTCTGCTGAGTGACGTCTCGGCCTATCTCCACGGGATGCAGTCCCTACCATCTCGGCGTTTAAGCCCAGGGGGACCGGTAGTGTGGGAGAGATAACGTCTGTTAACGTTCGATTCGAAGGAAATCAGGAAGTGTTGAAAAACATTGTCTGCGCCATCTTGCCTTTTTTCAAATGCCACACTTTTGTCGTGCACGGCAGCCATTTTAGATGCCTTGACCAGACCCACTCTCTGCACGCTGTCGATCCTTAGCATGCCTCCCCACCCTCGCAAGCATCTCCCCCAGGCACTGGTCACCCCCGCTCTCTGTCTTATGCATGGGCAATAAACCTCCCCCCATCTGCGCTGCTCTTCCCTGAGAATCACACTCTGTGCCCGCCCGACACCTCCCTTTCGCCCTATTCACTACCGCACCCTCTGACACTCCTCTTCCTCTGTGTCCGATTGTCCAGGCCGGTCCCAGGCTATCAGGTAGCCCTGCAGATGTACTTTATGGCCCCAGCTGTAAAGAATCACACCTCTTCAAAGGAGTTACAGTAGATCAAGGCCCCCACCCGATGAGATCCGTCACACCGCACGCGTTCCTACTATCTGAAAACCATCCTGTATTGTGATTGGGGAGGGGACCGAGCCTGAAGCGGAAGATTCCAGGGATGCCTCTTTGTACATCAAAGTTTTTACAAATATGTGTCACATTAAAAATATATAGCACTCCAACAAAGTAGTAGGATTATAAAACTTTAATAACTTATAAATATAAACAACGCAACAAAAACAGTAAAAACATTTAAACATTTTTAGGAAAAAAGAAGGAACAATGGTCAGTAGCGGTCGGTTGTGCGAATAGTCCCAAGGCAGCACAACGTCCTGAGTTCTGGACGGCACCCAGGTGATGTTGCCTGGGTGCCACACTGATTTTGGGTATCCTACAATGCTGCTCCGAATAACGGCGTGGGGCGTCCCGGGGGGTGGCTCGTCAGTAGCGGTCTGTTGTGCGAATAGTCCCAAGGCAGCAGAACGCGCTGAGATGTGGATGGCACCCAGGTGATGTCAAGTAAGTTGCCGCACTGGTTTTGGTATCCCACAATGCTGCTCCGAATAACGGCGTGGGGCGCCCCGGGGGGGGGTGAGGCGGCATGAACGGGCCTCCCCAGGTGGAGGCTCGTCTGCTGTAGTGGGGCGCCCCTTTACCGTTTCAGTTGCCATTCCGTGGGGCGTCCCGGGGGTTGCGGGGGGAGGCCTCGTCAGTAGCGGTCTGTTGTGCGAATAGTCCCAAGGCAGCAGAACGCGCTGAGATGTGGATGGCACCCAGGTGATGTCCAGTAAGTTGCCGCACTGGTTTTGGTATCCTACAATGCTGCTCCGAATAATGGCGTGGGGCGCCCCGGGGGGGGGGGGTGAGGCGGCGTGAACGGGCCTCCCCAGGTGGAGGCTCGTCTGCTGTAGTGGGGCGCCCCTTTACCGTTTCAGTTGCCATTGCGCCCGCTTTTGGTACACTGTGCCAAAATCCGCCATTCAGCTGAGTTGCGCCCACTCTTGCGGTGCAGCGATAGGCGGCTGCCACAGGACTCTCAAAATGGCGGCAGGCTCTTTCCTTTTTGGGCCTGGTCCACTGAAATGGCCCTGGGACACTTTGGAACTCGGACGCTTGTCTACTAGGTCTTGGACCCCATTCTCGAAAGCGTTCCCTCAGCCTTGAGGATTCTACAAAAGTCTTGGGGGCCCCCGACTCCTGCAGGCTTCCGGTGGGGAGCGGCTGCCATGATTGCTCGTGGAATGACCACGACGGAGCCACGAGATGGTGGTGCTCTCATGCTGACGCCAGCTTCAGTCTGAAACATCCAGAAACAAGGTGGGGCTTTCATCGTTTGGGAAAAAAAAAAGTTTTCATCCAATGGAAAGTGTTATTTTTAGGTCATATGATCAAGCCTTCCATCATTAGGAAACCAAAAGTAAAATGAACCAATGAAAAGTTTTATAAACAAGTCACATGACCTGTTATGCGGCATAGGGTATAAAAAGCGTAGAAAATCCGTTGGCACGTGAGGCGGCGTCAGTAGCGGACCGATGTGCGAATAGGCCGAAGGCAGCACAACGTGCCAAGATCCGGATGGCACCGAGGTGGTGTCTAGCAAGTTGCCGCACTGGTGTGGCCATCCTACAATGCTGAAAGTCGGCGTGGGGCGCCCCGTTGCCCTGTGAGATGGCGTCAGTAGCGGACCGATGTGCGAATAGGGCCAAAGGCAGCGCAACGCGCCAAGATCCGGATGGCAACGAGGTGGTGTCTAGCAAGTTGCCGCACTGGTGTGGCCATCCTACAATGCTGCGCCGAAAGTCGGCGTGGGGCGCTCCGTTGGCCTGTGAGTTCGCGTCAGTCAGTGGGGGTTGTTTGAGGATCTGACTGCATTGGAAAGCAATGTGATGCTGTGCGTCGCCCCCAAGATGAAGGTTCCTCGGCTGCAGTGGGGCGCCCCTTGGTGTTTCACTGGCTATGCAGCTGAGTTGCGTGCGCACTTGCGGCAAATAGGCCGAAGGCAGCACAACAATGTTTTCGGAATGGAAGACACCACAAGGCGCTGAGATTCGGTTGGCACCGAGGTGGTGTCTAGCAAGTTGCCGCACTGGTGTGGCCATCCTACAATGCTGCTCCGAATAACGGCGTGGGGTGCCCGAAGGGGGGGGGGAGGCGGCGTGAACGGGCCTTCCCAGGTGGAGGCTTGTCTGCTGTAGTGGGGCGCCCCTTTACCATTTCAGTTGCCATTCAGCTGAGTTTCGGCCGCTCTTGATGCTACAGCGACAGGCGGCTGCAACAGGACTCTCAAAATGGCGGCCTGTTCTTTGGATTTGGGCCTGGTCCACTAAAATGGCCCTGGGACACCTTAGAACTCGGGCGCTCGAATTTTTTTTCCTTTCCTCTACATGCAAAAAAGGTAAATGCCCGGTACGTTACCTGCCTCATCTGCCACGATGTACTCTCCAGAGGAACCGAAAAAATATATAGTTATGGTAACTATACCATGCATCGTCATATGGAGAGGTGGCACCGATTAATTATAGTGCTGCAGAAAAGAGAGATTCGGAGGAGAACCCCCGACCTGCCAGTACATTCACCAAAGAAGTGGCACTGACAGCATCAGAGGCAAGGGAAACGGTCCCAAATATTTAGAAGAACTTTGGAAAGATTAAAATGACATGTTTAGATTGTGGCAAATTAATTTCATGTGGACAGATGAGTGTTACTCTAATAAATACAGCATATGAACATCATCATAGTCGATGGTTGGTAGAGACATTTTGACTATATCCTGGACCTGCCCGTCCTCGCCCAAAATGGCGCCGGAATAAATGGGACTCGTAACTCCTTGTTGTGTACTGGTTGCTGAACCTTGAAATCACGAGATACGTATGCAGTTTTGAAGCACATGGCGGGCGGGGACGAGAATTGATTGAATATTTCGACATCCCTATTGATATTAAGTTCTGATGTGTTATTGATTACTGTACTATTGAAAGTTCGAATTAACGTCACCCATGGTACTTGCCCGCAAATGTATATCTAGATAATTTTATTGTAACTGGCTCTGTCGTATTTTAATTATAAAATGTACGTCCACCGATTCCGCAACTGTTAGACACCTTAGTTCTTGCAACCTAATGGCCCGCCCGTTACGTTCCTCTACAGTGTAAATGTCTACTCATCATATACGATTACAGTTTGCTCCGTGGCCGGTCCACGTGGTTATAGGCCCGTATTTGTATACTGACATTTTCACAATAAAGGTTTTTAAAAGAAAACATGGTAGTAGTATTTACATTGGTAAAGTTTTTAATAATAGTCACTGTTTTAGAATCAGTAAAAGGCAAGTGAAATAAAGCAGTCCAATTTCATGAAGGGTAAAAGGTATAATACGCAGGAACGCAGTAAAGATAAATGGTCAAGGGCTGTTGTGTTTCTACTTCTGCAACATAAAGTGATCGATAAGAATCTGATATTCAGGCGTATCGGCGACTAAGACAGCAGGCCGAGCCTCTTTTGCTCAACGGCTCCGTCATGGGACGAAGAAACGTCCTTTTTCTCGAAAAAGGAATATATTTGACTTGCAGGACAGTTGTAAATTTTCCGGGAAAGTACATTAGCCTGGAACATTATAACATATGTTTAAGAAAAAATAATGTTCGAAAGTAATAAAAAGTGTAATTTTTAGCTCATATGACCAAGCCTTTCATCATTAGAATAAGAAAAGTAAAATGAACCAATGAGAAGTTTTATTAACAAGTCACATGACCTGTTATGCTTACGTTACGCGCTGCGCGCCGCGCCCCAGATCGCTTCCGGGAAGCTGCGCTTCGCGCACCGGAGCACTTCCGGATGCGCTAACGCGGCGCGTCATATGACGCATTACGCGACAACGCAGGTCCAGAATATAGTCAAAATGTCTCCACCAACCAGTGGTCGGAACACAACCCCTTTCAGCAGGCTAAATAGTTCTGTTAAATGACAACAGAAGGGACAGGCAACAAGAACCATCAGTCAAAGAGGGGAGGGCAAGTTCTTCTCTACCGGGTCACGTTGGGGCGCTACCGGAACTGATCGAATTGGTAGTCTAAAGTGTTTCTGGATGTTTCAGACTGAAGCTGGCGTTAGCATGAGAGCACCACCATTTCGTAGCTCCGTCGTGGCCATTCCACGAGCAATCATGCTAGCCGCTCCCCACCAGAAGCCTGCGGGAGTCGGGGGCCCCCAAGACTTTTGTAGAATCTTCAAGGCTGAGGGGACGCTTTCGAGAATGGAGCCCAAGCTCTAGCAGACAAGCGTCCGAGTTCCAAGGTGTCGCAGGCCCATTTTAGTGGACCACCACCAAATCTGAAGAGCCGGCCGCCATTTTGAGAGTCCTGTGGCAGCCGCCTATCGCTGCACCGCAAGAGCGGGAGCAACTCAAGTACATGGTGAGCGAGACGCTGTAGTCGAAAGAGCGGGCGGTAAACAGCTGAATAGCGGAAGAGGCACAGTGTAGCAAAAGCGGGCGGAATGGCAACTGAAACGGTAAAGGGGCGCCCCACTACAGCGTGTCTTTAGGTGAAACGGATTGTGGGACAAGGTCAAGAATGGAAGAGTCACCAAAAGGCAAAAAGTTCCGCTTGACCCCGGGAGCCGGCCACCTATGTCGGGGGCGATCTCAGGCCACACCAGGGCAACACGACTTGCGGAGGGGGCCGGAGCCAAGCGCCCCCTCCGAGTCCGCGCCATGACACCGTCCCTCGGGGGCCTCCGTCAAGCGGTTCAGGGTGGCACCGCATCACATTGTTTTCAAATGCAGTCACGTCCTCAAACAGCCCCCACTTACATTGAGAATAGTGAAGCTGTAGCAAGTACAAATAGGCTTCAGACAGTGTTACAAGCACTCCTCAAAACTTTGAACTATCAGAGTGCATGAGTTTCATGCTCGATCGATTGAGCTAGCCGGATCGGGCAACAAAAAGTATAAAATAGTTATGTAAATAGTTATTTAATAAAATGTTTTACCCTGTTACTTTGCTGGTGTGTTGTATATATTTATAATATTTGCATAGAGTTTATCGTTATTTTGGGCGGGGTGGGTGGCGGAGCCGAGCTGTCTTGCAGCCATCATGGTGTGGAGCTCAGTTCATCTCACTAGTTTCGTATTTCTCATGAGGGGTTGTTCCTAATGTTTCTATTTTAGCGAGGTCAAAAAGAGATCCCATTAGTGGCCTACTGATTTTGCTCGATTCCTTCTTTTGTTTTTTTACACGATTTTTCACTATCTGCAAAGACTAAACAGAGTATTGCGACTCTGTGCTTGTTTGTAAATAGAGAATGAACCAAAGAGAACCAATTCTAAAACAGTAAATGCTTGGATAACAATCAATCAAATGGAGAGAGAAGCAGGCACGACGGATTACAACGGGGGCAAAGGCCTGCGTTAACTACCCTTCACTATCTGCAAAGAGAGAGTACTCCTAATAGAAATGAGGGGGAGGGGGGGCAGCATTCAAAGCAGATCAGTGTGCATAAACACAAAAATGTTTTTACTTACCACGTACTTGACATTCGACAGCTTATGATATTTGCTATTAAAAAACCATTGAAATTCACTGAAAAAACCATAGGTTAGAGACCATATATAGTTAGGAATTAGCATTTAAAAAACCTTGAAAATTCACTGAAAAAACCATAGGTTATAGACCATATATAATTAGGGATTAGCATTTAAAAAACCTTATTTTACTCACACAAAACCATTGAAATTCCATATATAGTTAGTTGCACTAACTATATATCGCGCACCCGCAATCCACTGCTGATGATGTCACATATTACATCATTCATGACATGGTCAGTGACATCACTGATGACATCACTGATGACATCTCAAATGACATCACTGATGACATCTCAAATGACATCACTGATGACATCACTGATGACATCTCAAATGACATCACTGATAACATCTCAAATGACATCACTGATGACATCTCAAATGACATCACTGATGACATCACTGATGACATCTCATTTGACATCAATGACCACATCACTGATGATATCATTCATGTGACAATACAATGCATCTCCTCACACTTTAATATAACCTCTGTTACACCCAGTGTTAAATACAGAGTATAATTTTTGAAACCATTAACACACCAATACTAGTTACTACATACGCACTCAGTGATTCCTATGTTTACACACACATTCACTCATTTACCCATACAATCATTCATACATACAATCACTCATCTTTACAACACTATCATATGCACTCATACACCTATACAGACTCTCACACTCTGTCACTCATCCATGGAGTTACTCACACACCTAGTCAGTCCTGTAAAGAATCAATCACACTTCCATTTTCTAATCTATACAGTTAAACATAGAGCACCTTACATTTTGAAACATATACTAACACATACTTACTCTCTTATACAATCATTGATACAAGTACACATTGATCTGCACAGAGTCACACACCTCCCAGCCAGCCACACACACACTCAGTCTCCCATACAAATACTTGGGCAATCAATCAATAACCCATATAGTTACTCATATAGCTACTGATCAACACATGCAGCAGTTTACAGAACAACAAACATAATGATGCACAAATTAAGACAGTTCAGTCACTAACCCATGCACTCAGTGAGACACATTTAATCACTCACTCATACAGTCAGTCACGCACCTACTAAATCCTTCATCCAGACACTTCTACATCTACTCATTCTTCAATATGTAAAACATATTTAAACTTTACAGAAACACACAGTCACTGGATGATGTCATCAGTGATGTCATTTGAGATGTCATCAGTGATGTCATCAGTGATGTCACTGACCATGTCATGAATGATGTAATATGTGACATCATCAGCAGTGGATTGCGGGTGCGCGATATATAGTTAGTGCAACTAACTATATATGGAATTTCAATGGTTTTGTGTGAGTAAAATAAGGTTTTTTAAATGCTAATCCCTAACTATATATGGTCTATAACCTATGGTTTTTTCAGTGAATATATATATATATATATATATATTCACTGAAAAAACCATAGGTTTCAGGCCTGATATAGTTAGGAATTAGCATTTCAAAAACCTTTGAAATTCACTGAAAAAACCATAGGTTTTATGGGTGTTATAGTTAGCAGGACATTTCACTCGTACAAAACCATTGAAATTCTTCTGATATAGTTAGTTTACAACTATATCTCGCGCGCCCGGAATCGACTATTGATGATGTCACATATTTCATCATTCATGACATGGTCAGTGACATCACTGATGGCATCTCAAATGACATCACTGATGACATCACTGATGACATCATCCAGTGAATGTCGTTTGGTTCGTTATTTAAATATGTATTATATATATAGCAATTTGCATTGAAGAATGAGTGGATATATAAAGATAAATATCTGAATGGAGGATTTAGTAGCAGTGTGATTGACTATTTACTTGACTAATTTATAGTGTCTCACTAAATATATTGGATAGTGACTAAACTCTGTGAATATCTGTATCACTTTGTCAGTTGCAGTGTAAACTGCTTCTCCAGTTGGTTACTAGCTATGTGAAAGTCTATATGAGTTACTGATTAGTTAACTAAGTATTTGTATGGGAGAGCAAATGTGTGTGTGGTTTGTCGGGGGGGGTGACTGCCTAAAGATGTGTGAATAGTTCATTCAGTAGTTAAAGTGAATATCTTTATGGGTGTGGTAATGAGCAAAAACATTTCTCAATGGTACATGTCCAACAAAGTAAAAAAAGACAATGTATGTGACAGTTGTTGTGTATAAATAAGTGTACGTAAAACTCGTTGATTCCATGAGTGACTGTATAGATAATTCTATACTTGTAATAGTGATTTCATAACACACTAAGTATGAGTTACTATTTATATGAATAAATGAATTGATATTTGTATAAGTGTGTAGCTGAGTAAATGTAAATAAGGTACATTGTTTGCAAAGGTGAGTAGGATGTCTGAGTAACTGAATAGGATGTGTGCTGGCATGTAATGTTAATATAAGTGTATAAGTATATTTGATAGTGTTCTATTGATCATTGACAACATGTATGAGTGAATCTATAGGTAAGTGATTAGATGTGTGTGTGTGTAGATCTAGGAATTACTGAGTGAGGTTTTAGATACTTGTATTGCTGTGTCAATTGATTCAAATATGGTACTCTGTATTTTTCAGTGGGTGATGAAAGGTTATAGTAGTGTATGATGAGGTGTATCTGATTGTCACGTGGATGATGTCAACAGTAATGTCATCAGTGATGTCATTTGGGATGTCATCAGTGATGTCAACAGTTGTGTCACTGACCATGTCATGAATCATGTAATATGTGACATCATCACCAGTGGGTTGCGGGCGCGAGATTTACAGTTATTACAACTAACTATAACGGATGAATTTCAATGGTTTTGTATGATTGAAATGTCCAGCTAACTATAACACCCCTGAAACCTATGGTTTTTTCAATGAATTTCTAAGGTTTTTTCAGTGATAATTCCTAACTATAACCTGCTTGAAACCTATGTTTTTTTCAGTGAATTTCAAAGGTTTTTTAAATGATAATTCCTAACTATAACCTGCCTGAAACCTATGTTTTTTCAGTGAATTTCAAAGGTTTTTTAAAGGACAATTCCTACTTATAATGTTGACCACTTCCCCATATTTTCAACAACAAACCAAATCTGCAATGCTACCTAAAAAATCAGGCGATAGTTCCACTTTCCACTAACAAATTAACATCAAAATGTATCTACTGTAAGGATGGCGACTATGTACTGGGTGAATTTCATCCAACTCACACCCATATTTAAAGATCAATATGTGAAAGAGGTTCAAATTATAAACTTCTGACACCAAAGAAAATCACAATACCCAACGCCACTACCACCACAACTACCCCCAAACCCCTCCCCCCTACTACCTCAGAGGCAGCGCAAAACAGGACAACGAACCTTTCCAATATAATATATCCCCTCAACAGTACACTAGCTTAATCTACAGAGATGTGGGAACCAAGTATGTATAAGGGAAGGAACTCGAACAACAACAATAATGTACACAACTCTAAGACTACCGGTGACATACTATACACAATTCACTATACAAACCAAAAACTTTTCAGTGTGTAGATATACCATTGATAGGTGTAGTGTACTGAATAGTGAACCCAACCTTATTATCTCAGACACTGGGGAACATTTTGGTCATGTAGCTATGTTAACCCCCCTTTGAAACAGAAGCGGAGTGGGCTAGTCCAACGTAAACAACGTCAACGTAAGACTATAAATGATTAGACTACACCTTGGGTGTGGTTTACTTCTGCAGAGAGAAGAGACTGCGCCACAGCGAAGGTCCACACCCTGCCACGTGGCTGCCACCATGACCGCTTGCATCCTCGATACTGGCCCATTTCGAACTCAGCGCCACAGCACCGCAGACTTATGTCTGTATCGACTACAGCCTTTGATCTACACTGTGGACAGCAGGGTTCACAACTTTAATTCAGCTTTGGATCTACACTACGCGCAGCATTGAATCCAGCCTTGCTTTATTTAAGGTGGAGACAATTGTACTCTATGTCTTACGATTTTGTAAAAGGATGTGACAAAAAGCATTTGTCTATAACTGTGCTGACTACAGCCTTCGATCTACACTGTGGACAGCAGGGTGCACAACTTGAATTAAACTTTGGATCTAAATTTGTAATTGGTATCTGTGCTGAGAGCTGCCTTCAATTTACTCTTCGGTCAGTAGAATTGACAACTTGAAACCAGTTGCGCATCAGCACTACAGAAAACATTAAATTCAGTCTCGATTTATTTAAAGCAGAGACAATTGTACTATGTCCTCAGATTTTGTTAAAGTTTGAACAGGAGGAAATTCAGCCTTCATTTATTTAATGCAGAGACAATTACGGACAGCATTCAACTTAGCCTTGATTTATGTAAGGCCGATACAATTTTGTTAATGGATGCCACAAAAAACATTCCTCAATGTCTGTACTAAGTACAGCCTTCAAATGTACACTGCGATTAACAGAGTTCACAACTTGATACCAGAAGTGGTGAAGCACTATAAACATTTAATTCAGTCTCAATTTATTTAAGGCAGAGACAATTCTACTGTGTCGTCAAATTTTCTTAACATATGTCACAAAAAAGCATTAGTCTATATTTGTGTGGACTACTTCCATAAATGTACTCTGCGGACAGCAGGGTTCACAACTTGAATTCAGCTTTCCATGTACACTACGGACAGTAGGGAATTCAGCCTTGATTTATGTAATGCAGAGACAATTCTACTGTATGTGTTCAGATTTATTTTACATAAGTCACAAAAATCATTCATCGATATCTGTGCTGACAACTGCCTTCAAGGTACATTGTGAGGGCTCACGATTCAGGTGGAATGGCGATTGCACATGACGCATTCTAATAGCCAAGAGACATTGTACCAGTGCGAACCACGCGAACCACAAATCTTCGCAGGGTGCGCACACACAGTTCTTCATGTACCACTAACTCACTGTCCCACAAGTCATCTCCACATGGCCTTCCTAAAGCAGAATTCACTAGGCAAAAGACATTGCTCCAAGTGCAGCCTGCCCGGACCACGCATCATCGCAGGTTATGTACACACTCAGTGCCAAAGGTACCAGTAACTCACTGTACCATAATTCATCACCACATGGCCGTATTCAGGCAGAATTCAATAGTGAAAAGACGTTGGTCCGAATACGGCCCCTCCTTTACCACTCATTATTTCAGGGTATGTACAAGCTCAGTGCCAAAGATACTACTAACTCGGTGCACCATAAATCATCGTAAAGAAGAGTGAACAGTTTTATATCAGCAATGAGACATTGTATCACTTTTAAATGGAATTCATGCAGAATTCACTCGACAAAAGACATTACTTCAATTACGGTGCCTCCCCTCGACCACGCATCATCGCAGTATACGTACACTCTAAGTGCCAAAGGTACTACTAACTCAGTGCACCACAAATCATTGCCACGTGATCGTATTGAATCAGATCTCTTATTTAGAAGAAAATATATCATAGTTTTTGGAGATGTACTGCAACTTACGCCTGTGAAAGGACCACCAATATTTATAAGAAAACTTGATTTTAAAGCCTGTGCTGCCATTGTGTCCTGCTCGGAACATGCATCATCGCAGCCTCCACAGAACTGTGTTGCTTCAGTTGCCACTAACTCTGTGCACCCCTTATCATCGCTGGCTGCACACACACTAAATTACAAATACTGTGAAGCTCAAATCAATGCCACGTGGTCGTGGGCTCTTGCTAACCACTGCCTCCTGCCTACACCGTGATCATCAGAGCTCACAATTAATTACACTGTTTATTTATTATTTGCAGAGTACAATACCAAACTAAGTGTAACATTTATCAAACCCTATACAATATCCCCTTATTATGCTTCCTTTAACAACTTCTTTTCTTTCACCTATAGATTTACTTGAGTAATAAATTTCAAGTTGCAAGTGCAATGGTACACTTAAAGATAGTCTACACTGTGGATAGCATATGTCACAATTTGAACCTCACTTTTTCTTCACTGAAAACCTGAATTTCTTTTTTGGAGACAAAAATGGCTACACCACTGGAAGAATCATCTGATTCTGATTATTTTGTTGCTAAAAAATTCATAACCATCGATGGTCTTTTTTTTCCCCCCTCAAAGTACATACAGTCCAGTATGCAACAGTCAATGCTTTGAATGCAGCCCGGGCACATCACGTATCATCGCAGGGTGAGCACACGCTAAATACCAGACGTACCACTAACTCAGTACAGCATAAATAATCACCACGAGGCTTTATTAAGCAAAATTCTGTAGTCAAAAAACATTATCCCCAGTGGGGCCCATTTGGACCACGTATCATCGCAGGTTACGTACATGCTCAGTACAAAAGGTACTACTAACTCAGTGCACCATAATTTATCGCTACATGGCCGTAATCAGGCAGAATTTAACTGATTCTTCATTCATTATTTATAAAGTGCAGTACCAAACAAAGTAATGTCCCTCAAACCTACACAAAATCACCACATGGCCTTACTAAGCCAGAATTCTCCAGACAAAAAACATTACTATCAGAACGGCCTGCCCAAACCACACATCATTGCAGGGTCCACAGAGCCTTGTTGTTTCAGGTACCACTAACTCAGTGGAAACCAAACTAAGTATAACACCTATCAAACCCTACACAATATCCCTTTAGTATGCTTCCTTCAAAAAAAGTTGATATCACTTATAGATTTAGTTGAATAATAAAATGCATGCAGCATACATGCTGTATCTTCCACTTCGATCATAATTGCAGATGATGCACTCCACCCTAAGATATACACTGCGGACAGCAGGGTTTACAACTTGAATTCACATTTGCATATACACTATAGACAGTAGGAAATTCAACCTTGATTTATTTAATGCAGAGACACTTATACTGTATGTATTCAGATTTTGTTAAAATAAGTGAAAAAAAAACATTGTTCTATAACTGTACTGACTACTAGCTTCTATGTACACTGTGTACAGTAGGGTTCACAACTTGAATTTACCTTTTCTTCTACACTACAGACAGCATTAAATTTAGCCTCGATTTATTTAAAGCAGAGAAAAAATTGTGCTGTTGCACTGCTAGTATGTGCAAGCACCTGCAATAGCTGCATCGTGTGAACTATGATAACAAAGAATGTAGAAGATTGCGTCAAAATGTACCTCCACCACCAGTAATATCAAGTGCCTCTGGGGTATCACCTTCAACATCGCCACCAGACATACGTCCTCAATTTGTGAAAGTTACAATACACTGCGTGAAGAGGAATTGTTTAATTTGTTATGGGGAGCAATCAGTACACCTAGTTTGCACAGCAATTGATAACCATTGATGCTAGTTTTCTTTTTCCCTCTCCAAGTTCATATAGTCCAGTATGCAACAGTGAATGATTTCAGTGCAGCCCGTCCAGACCACGCATCATCCAGCACACGATAAACATCAGACGTACCACTAACTCAGTACACCATAAATGATCGCCACGTGCCCTTGTTAAGGCAAAATTCAATAGTCAAAACACATTTTTACCAGTGCGGTCTGCCTGGACCATGCATCATCGCAGGCTCCACAAAAATCGCCCCTACCCCAGTGCACCACAACTCATGAACTCTTTACGATAGAATCTTCTGTGTATTTCACATAAAATGCTCCTACCTTTGTACAGTAAGTCATAAACCGTTTATGATTAAATATCTGTATATGATATCATGATTACTATTCTACTTGTTACCAACAACATAATAAAATGGAGTCGAGCACACGTGCCCGTACCCACTTCAACTATCTATCTGAGGAAGAGGTGTAGCGCCGCGGCCAGGGCGACTGACTCCGGAATCTGGGGATCACGGTTCGATCCCCGGCACCGGCGGCAGGTTAGCCCAGCACCATGTGACTCTGGGCAATAGCTTGCTTAATCTTCCCGACGGCCCCCTGCGCCTAGAGACCCTAACGGGTGATTGTGCGCTTTACAAATGTGGATATTATTATCTATCTGTGTCTGTGAATTTATTGTGTTTGTAAAATGCTGTTCCTCTGCCCTAACACATTATAATGTGCTATAAATAGCGTTTGCAACTATCTTACCTGTGACAGCAAGTGTGGGCTATTACTCCTTCTTTTTTTTTACGCATATTTATATAGCGCAAAATCAACTCAAAACTCATACATTTCAGGCACGCATACATTACGTCATTACTCTACAATAACAGGATGTGGACGCAACACCGAGCCTCGAAGACTGATTTCCAGCATCAAGTTCTACAGTGTACCTGAATAACCCATATGTATATATATTAACTGCCCTTCATGTGCCAAAACTGCATCTTAAACCTTTCACAGTCCTGTATTACTACAGCTACAACACTCCACTGAATGTACAACAAACATTCATAATCGCATAAATGCGTCATGTCCACCATCTTCTATGTGTGCAACTATGAACAAATATAGAGTCAGTGATACACCGTACCTTCTATGATGGCCAAGTTTTGAACTTTACAGATATAATGACACATTTGCATTTAATACCCGGGTGACGTCAACACTACAAAACAGACACCGAATCACTTGATTTCTCATGTAGCTCACAACGGGGCCACACCCATAGCTCCGGAATCATGGTTTAGAGCCTCGCACAGCACTGGCATACATCAAGCTGCCCACTCCACTTACACTACCAGGAAAAAACAAAAATGAAACATTGCCCAGATTTCCATTGTACTGATTTCTTACTTCCAGGTCTAGTTGTCAGAACGGCCTCATGGCAGGTATACACCCACACCACACCCATCCAGCACATGCGTCACTACACACGTGACCCTACCAATAAAAAAGACCGGGCGCACGTGCTGTACGCCATTTTAGAGTTGCTCCCATCGCATGCGCTGTGATGGCCCGTCCTAGTGGTTCGAACGCCTCATGTAGGCCTGAACCACTGAGTGCAAGGGCCCACCACTACGTGCTTGGCCTCTTTGGTCACTGAGTTAGTGGTACCAGATGGACTGAGCGGGTAAACAACCTGCGATGATGATGGGAGCACGAGTATGTCCTTAGCCATAGCGATATCAAGACACCATATGTGAGACTTCTTGGTGGCAGAGCGGGACTGCATGATGTAGAAGGTGTCCACAAAAAGGTGAGCAGTGCGGCCTGGGTATGCATCGGAAGGAGTCGATGGGCTGCAGCAGGCTTGATACAAAAAACCGACGCAGCGATTTAGCTGAACACAGTCCTATATACCGATTCTTATTCCATTACATTTTTTTTCCAATAGCATGCATGTTTTTATAAGCTGTCAAACATCCGGAATATAAACTGTACACATAGTTGTTTTTAAATGCGGGAGGGAAGGTGTGTCTTTCTTTTACTATCTTTTAGATGTAGAGCTTCAGGGTGCATTATGTCCCGGCACGTGGTGAAAAACACACCTGTGACAGAAAGGTGAGCTGAGAATATTCTTTTCAGTCACTCTCTCACTTCCTCTCTCCTTTCATAAAGAAATGACACACAATCTTAACTTCCTTTTTATCTTACAGGTTGTGTTTCACAAATTGGTGTCATCCCCCCCCCAAAAAAAAACTACAAAGCTCTACGTTCGTGTATTCTGTGATGATGCATACCATCGTAACAACGTCTGAGAAGCCTGCTTCGACATGTGGTGCACCCTCTTTGAATCACGGCAATGGCACAAGGCGAGCAAAGAAACTTGTTTCTGAAATAACGACAACTTATCTGTGAAAAGAGAAAGTGGGTAGTGTTCAGCAGCTTCACTGCGTAGGAATGTACAATTACCTCCGAGCAGTGAGGATAGGTTACAGCAGTCTGAAGGACAGATCTACAAGTCCCTTTGCCCACTTTTTTGTCACTTTAATCATGGGAAAAGAGGCTCAAGGAGCTTTTAAATCTGCCTCGGACTTCCCAAGAAAAACACTCACCTGCGGACTGTGCGAGTCAATGGAGTGCAACAGTCTAGGTACGCAATATTGAGAACTCACCACTATGCAGTGGGAGTGCATCGGATATACTACTTTGGAAGAAAAACAGCGCACAGACACCTCCTTACAGTGGAACTGGATGAAATACAATATCCTGAGTGTACAAGTACATAAATCAAAGATATACGTGTACAGTTGTATGTACTATGCTGTTACTAACTATATAAACTATCTTTCAGATCACTAAACTAGAGGGTGCACTATGAACCGGCACGTGCTTGGACACACAAAGGAGGCAAAAAGGTCAGCTACGAAGATTTTCCCCAGTATTGCCTGCTCATCTATAACATCTATAACTTTCTCTCTCTCACAGTTTTACTGTCATTTTTTCTCTCTTTCTCTCTCTCACTCTCTCTCACATCGTTTCTCTTTCTCTTTTAAAGTTATGGATGCTACTGTCTACTCTTCTGAGGCTAGCCACAGTGTTTACAGAAGGAGAGCAGAGCAGCCTAGATATACAATGCCTCCGATTAAATGCAATATAAATAAAAGAGCTTATTTACAAGCCCCTTGCGCCACTTTTGCGTCACTTTCAACATGGGAAAAGTAACACAAAAGTGGCGCAAGAATCTTGTAAATAAGCGTAAAAAATATTGTCCTGCATAATGACTTGATCTCTCACCTAATTCTATCTCATCTCTGAATCATTTTAAAGACCTTTTGGTCCATAGTGTAAATATGATGCAGTAGGCTCTTCCAAATAGACACCTCTTGAACGTGGGCCTAGAAGACAGGTGAAATGTATCAGGAACACTGCAGACGTGCAAATAACTACATTTCGCCAAGTGTTACCTTAACTTGTAATGTTTGACCTCATTTAGTCACATCGATCGAATTATAAACACTTATTTTCATTTTTGTTTTCCAGATTACCTACCCTACTTGCAATGGAGTCCATATCAAATGTTCTTGAATTGTTTTTTTAAAGTTATGTTTCTAGTTATTTTTTATATTGTTATCTTTATGTTACGTTTCAAGTTATTTATTATTGTTTTAATAAAAGTTAATTTAAAAAAGTATGTACCTCAATGACCCCACTCAAGCCCCAGGAACCACAGACTGCATTGCCCTCCGCCTGGACCCCCCGAGGGCCCTGGGGACCGCCACGCCCCAGGGCCGGCTCCTGCAGTGTCCCTGGATGCCTACCCCCGGACACTGCTGTTTGCTATGAGAAGGTGGGAGTTGCACAGCTCCCGCCCTCCCATACCAAACTTAGTTTGAATTTTGAAAGACACGGCAGTGAAATCTGTTCTCACTTTCAAAATCCAAACCAGATTGCTTTTCCACATGCAAGTTAGCATCTCCCCATGCGTAAAGCAATGCCGGCTCCCGAAGGACGCAGGGAGCTGGCGGGACCGTGGGGGCATTGTGGCTCCCCCCACGGTCCCCAAAAATGTTTATAAGACCCGGTGGATAGGGTCCCCGGGGATATTAGAAATTACTGATAGGGGCTATTTTTTTACTGTAAAATTAAAAGTCGCACAACCAGTGCAGCGCTCAGTGCGGGCCCCTGGTGTGCACGCGCTGGATACACAACTCATAATCTGGAGGGTGCGCGACTCCAGCGCCTTTGGTGCACAACTTCTACGCGTTTGGTAGCCGGCACAGCTTTTCCACACGGGGAACTACTAACATGCAGCTCCCCATGTGGAAAAGCAATGTGATTTAGATTTTAAAAGAGATAACAGATTTCCTTGCTATGGGAAGGCCCGGGGAGTGGTGGTCCCTGGGGCTTTGAAGACCTTGCAGCTCCCCCCAACCATTTTTTTCGTAGCCACGGGGGTAACAGGGCCCTCGGGTGCTCCACGAGGGGGGCCACGCAGTCCCCCTCCCACAATACATAAATCCCAGGGGGGTAGTGGTCCGCATGACTTTGGTGACCTTGAACCCCTACCCCCACCATTTGTTTTTTAGCCTGGGGGTGATGATCCCCGGGGAGAGGGCCCCCCTATAAAATGTTATAATTTTGGCCCTGTATTTAGCCCCCCAGGGGGCTAATTATAAAAAAGCTCAGTTTTATTTTATTTATTTTACTGCAGAGTCTGCGCACCCTACACGCACCTACCGTTTTTTTTTTTTTAAATGTGTGGGCCCTGAGGGTCCTTCTACTACCCCCTAAGCAGGTCTAGAGGGTAAAAGTATTTCTACCCTGCCCCCTTTCTACATTTTGCACACATATTCCACGGACTTCCTCAGCCTCGATTCTACCGAGGCGCAAAATGGCTGTCAACAGTTCATGGTTTCGAATGTTGACAACCACTTGACAGCCAGCGAGTGATCGGATGGGTGCGTTTATGGTACGATGACAATCCTCACAGAGTCCGTTGATCCACCGCGCCCATTGATATATAAATGCCTTTAACTGTAATTTTCTCAGGAACTACTGAACAGATTGACACCATTTAAGTAATGACAAAAGTATGAATTGAGGGCTACCTCTTTGCCAAATGTGGTGTCATTCCGTTCAGAAGTTCAAGCTGTAGCTGTGGCTAAATGTCCTATGGGAAATTGCATGGGGAAAACATATTTTGGGACCCCACTTTTTTCTCAGCCCCCACTTGACAAATTACCGTGAAACTTTCAGGATAGGAGCAGACCAGAGCTGGCCAAAGGTTTGGAAACTTTCGCACAGATTCATCAATCGGCGCCAAAGTTATTGGGAATAGAATGTTTCAGATTTTCCTGTGGATAATAGGTCCTAACTATAACTACCTACTGGCGACCGCCAGTAGGTAATATTTATATATATAAATATATATATATATATATAAATTACCTACTGGCGGTCGCCAGTAGGTAGTTATAGTTAGGATTGATTTCCATAGGGAAATCGCAACATTCTATTGGGAATAACTTTGGCGTTGGTTGAGGAGTCTGCCTGAATTTTTCCTCAACTTTCCCTCGCGGCTCTCCTCTCCTTCCTTGAAAGTTTGGGGGGTATTCGTCAAGCGGGGGCCGAGGTAAAAGGGGGGTCCCAAAACATGATTTCCCCATGTTAATTTCCATAGGGCGGTCGGTCTCACTTTTAGCTCGAACGGCTGAGTGGATTTTCACCAAACCTGGCAAAATTGTAGGGACTGGTAGCCCGATGTGCCTTTGCTATGTCTCAAGATATGTGATCCAGAGGATTTTGAGTAATTTAGGTTAAAAAAATATTTATATATCTATAGCCGCGCCCCAGTACGCGCACCGGGGAGCGCTCCGGGCGCGCTACGCGACTTGCGCACGGAAAGCTGATTGGCTCTCGGGTGTCTGTAAACATTCCAAACAGTCCGGAGCGGCCGCCATCTTGTGTCTCGGTAGGATCGAGAGACAAGAGGTGGCAAAAAACAAAGGGGGAAATGACCAAAAGGGGGCAGGGTAGACCCCCGCTGACCCTCTAGGTTTGATGTGGGTGCCATAAAAGGCTCCGCGGGGCAAAAAAATGTTTTTATGTTTTTTTTCGATTTTCAGAGGGGGGAGCGCCCGGTACGCGCACCGGGGAGCGTAGCATGGGGAAACCCTGTTCATTCACTGCGTCACCTCTACGACCCTTTCTTGCGTCATTATACCCTTTTTGCATACATTACACCTGACGTAGGTATAATGTGGCGCAGGGGTTTACAAAGTGACGCATCTACCTAGATGCGTCACTTTGTAAATATGACTCAATAAGGTGCATATTTAACAGCACTGGTGCGTCACAAAAAGTGACGCACCAGTGGCGTAAAAGTGATGCATGGCCTCATAAATGAGGCCTTCAGTCTTCTACTCATGCGTCATATTAAATATATGACGTATTATGTTGCAAGTACTTTTAGATACGTCAGTATTTCAGACGTATCTGTAAGCGCAAAAGTGATGCATTGCTGGAGTCTGTCACAAAAATGATGCAACTCCAGGAATGCATCCTTTCACATGGGGCCAGGCCCCATGTGAAAGGGCCTGCATCAGTCTTACGCCTGCTGTGAAACAGGCGCAAGATTTGGACGCAACAGCGTCATAAAAGTGACGTAGTGATATCTCATAGATTTTACTGCGTCACCTCTACGACCCTTTCTTGCGTCAATACGTCCCTTTTGCATACATTACACCTGACGTAGGTATAATGTGGTGCAGGGGTTTACAAAGTGATGCATCTACCTAGATGTGTCACTTTGTAAATATGACTGAATAAGGTGCATTTTTAACAGCACTGGTGCGTCACAAAAAGTGACGCACCGGTGGCGTAAAAGTGACGCATGGCCTCATAAATGAGGCCTTCAGTTTTCTACTCATGCGTCATATTAAATATATGACGTATTATGTCGCAAGTACTTTTAGATATGTCAGTATTTCAGACGTATCTGTAAGCGCAAAAGTGATGCATTGCTGGAGTGTGTCACAAAAATGATGCAACTCCAGCAATGCATCCTTTCACATGGGGCCAGGCCACATGTGAAAGGGCCTGCACCAGTCTTACGCCTGCTGTGAAACAGGCGCAAGATTTGGACGCAACAGCATCATAAAAGTGACGTAGTGATATCTCATAGATTTTACTGCGTCACCTCTACGACCCTTTCTTGCGTCAATATGTCCCTTTTGCATACATTACACCTGACGTAGGTAGAATGTGGCGCAGGGGTTTACAAAGTGATGCATGTACCTAGATGTGTCACTTTGTAAATATGACTGAATAAGGTGCATTTTTAACAGCACTGGTGCGTCACAAAAAGTGACGCACCGGTGGCGTAAAAGTTATGCATGGCCTCATAAATGAGGCCTTCATTCTTCTACTCATGCGTCATATTAAATATATGACGTATTATGTCGCAAGTACTTTTAGATACGTCAGGATTTAAGACGTATCTGTAAGCGCAAAAGTGATGCATTGCTGGAGTGTGTCACAAAAATGATGCAACTCCAGCAATGCATCCTTTCACATGGGGCCAGGCCACATGTGAAAGGGCCTGCACCAGTCTTACGCCTGCTGTGAAACAGGCGCAAGATTTGGACGCAACAGCATCATAAAAGTGACGTAGTGATATCTCATAGATTTTACTGCGTCACCTCTACGACCCTTCCTTGCGTCAATATGTCCCTTTTGCATACATTACACCTGACGTAGGTAGAATGTGGCGCAGGGGTTTACAAAGTGATGCATGTACCTAGATGTGTCACTTTGTAAATATGACTGAATAAGGTGCATTTTTAACAGCACTGGTGCGTCACAAAAAGTGACGCACCGGTGGCGTAAAAGTGACGCATGGCCTCATGAATGAGGCCTTCATTCTTCTACTCATGCGTCATATTAAATATATGACGTATTATGTCGCAAGTACTTTTAGATACGTCAGTATTTAAGACGTATCTGTAAGCGCAAAAGTGATGCATTGCTGGAGTGTGTCACAAAAATGATGCAACTCCAGCAATGCATCCTTTCACATCGGGCCAGGACCCATGTGAAAGGGCCTGCACCAGTCTTACGCCTGCTGTGAAACAGGCGCAAGATTTGGACGCAACAGCGTCATAAAAGTGACGTAGTGATATCTCATAGATTTTACTGCGTCACCTCTACGACCCTTTCTTGCGTCAATACGTCCCTTTTGCATACATTACACCTGACGTAGGTATAATGTGGTGCAGGGGTTTACAAAGTGATGCATCTACCTAGATGTGTCACTTTGTAAATATGACTGAATAAGGTGCATTTTTAACAGCACTGGTGCGTCACAAAAAGTGACGCACCGGTGGCGTAAAAGTGACGCATGGCCTCATAAATGAGGCCTTCAGTTTTCTACTCATGCGTCATATTAAATATATGACGTATTATGTCGCAAGTACTTTTAGATATGTCAGTATTTCAGACGTATCTGTAAGCGCAAAAGTGATGCATTGCTGGAGTGTGTCACAAAAATGATGCAACTCCAGCAATGCATCCTTTCACATGGGGCCAGGCCACATGTGAAAGGGCCTGCACCAGTCTTACGCCTGCTGTGAAACAGGCGCAAGATTTGGACGCAACAGCATCATAAAAGTGACGTAGTGATATCTCATAGATTTTACTGCGTCACCTCTACGACCCTTTCTTGCGTCAATATGTCCCTTTTGCATACATTACACCTGACGTAGGTAGAATGTGGCGCAGGGGTTTACAAAGTGATGCATGTACCTAGATGTGTCACTTTGTAAATATGACTGAATAAGGTGCATTTTTAACAGCACTGGTGCGTCACAAAAAGTGACGCACCGGTGGCGTAAAAGTTATGCATGGCCTCATAAATGAGGCCTTCATTCTTCTACTCATGCGTCATATTAAATATATGACGTATTATGTCGCAAGTACTTTTAGATACGTCAGTATTTAAGACGTATCTGTAAGCGCAAAAGTGATGCATTGCTGGAGTGTGTCACAAAAATGATGCAACTCCAGCAATGCATCCTTTCACATGGGGCCAGGCCACATGTGAAAGGGCCTGCACCAGTCTTACGCCTGCTGTGAAACAGGCGCAAGATTTGGACGCAACAGCATCATAAAAGTGACGTAGTGATATCTCATAGATTTTACTGCGTCACCTCTACGACCCTTCCTTGCGTCAATATGTCCCTTTTGCATACATTACACCTGACGTAGGTAGAATGTGGCGCAGGGGTTTACAAAGTGATGCATGTACCTAGATGTGTCACTTTGTAAATATGACTGAATAAGGTGCATTTTTAACAGCACTGGTGCGTCACAAAAAGGGACGCACCGGTGGCGTAAAAGTGACGCATGGCCTCATGAATGAGGCCTTCATTCTTCTACTCATGCGTCATATTAAATATATGACGTATTATGTCGCAAGTACTTTTAGATACGTCAGTATTTAAGACGTATCTGTAAGCGCAAAAGTGATGCATTGCTGGAGTGTGTCACAAAAATGATGCAACTCCAGCAATGCATCCTTTCACATCGGGCCAGGACCCATGTGAAAGGGCCTGCACCAGTCTTACGCCTGCTGTGAAACAGGCGCAAGATTTGGACGCAACAGCGTCATAAAAGTGACGTAGTGATATCTCATAGATTTTACTGCGTCACCTCTACGACCCTTTCTTGCGTCAATACGTCCCTTTTGCATACATTACACCTGACGTAGGTATAATGTGGTGCAGGGATTTACAAAGTGATGCATCTACCTAGATGTGTCACTTTGTAAATATGACTGAATAAGGTGCATTTTTAACAGCACTGGTGCGTCACAAAAAGTGACGCACCGGTGGCGTAAAAGTGACGCAGGGGTTTACAAAGTGATGCATGTACCTAGATGTGTCACTTTGTAAATATGACTGAATAAGGTGCATTTTTAACAGCACTGGTGCGTCACAAAAAGTGACGCACCGGTGGCGTAAAAGTGACGCATGGCCTCATAAATGAGGCCTTCATTCTTCTACTCATGCGTCATATTAAATATATGACGTATTATGTCGCAAGTACTTTTAGATACGTCAGTATTTCAGACGTATCTGTAAGCGCAAAAGTGATGCATTGCTGGAGAGTGTCACAAAAATGATGCAACTCCAGCAATGCATCTTTTCTTACCCTTCCACACCCCCGTTCCTTTTCTACATTTTGTTTGAATAACCACATTCCCCATGTTCACTCTCCTTCTCCTTACTTTCGTTCCCAACACTCACCTTCTTTCAGTCCCCCTACTTCACTTCCTTTCTCCTCTCATACTTTTCTGTTCTTTCTTACTCATTTTCCTTTCATTTATCAATGCACTCCACTTCACTTACTCTTTTTCATTTTTTTAAGAATATAGCTCGTTGATGAGAATTGGAGGTAGTTCTAAATAGAACTTTTTTTTCTTCTTTTTTCTTTTTTTAGAACTACAACAAAAACAGGGAATGGAAACTGCTCAACAGGAGCAAAAAAAAAAAATTAGGGCTTGTAACGGCAGTGATGGTTTCCCAATGCTCGAACCATGAGCAGAACACTTTGCTCCCCACAGGAAAGTAGCTGATCACAGTATCTACATTTAAGGGCGCCTTTGTTAAATGCAGGCTGAATGTTCGGAACCTGCTCTTGTGATCTCCACCTCACCGATGGTGTTCGTCCTCCGGTTGATGTAGAGGCCCCATCACTGGGAACCTTTTGTGCCAGAGCCCTGACACTTTCCCGGGCAAAATTCTGGGGGTGCCTTCTCTCCACATGGCGAATCATTGTGGAGTTCCCAAAATAATATTTTTTATTGGGGTTACCCCGTGACAAGACTGTGTGACAGATCCTGCACTCCACTTTTGGAGCATTTACCTTCTTCTGGTGATCAGGTATGGAAAAAAAATTCCAGATGAAATGCTCTTTGTATTTTGGCTGAGGAGGCTCTTCATCGATGAATTCATTTGGAGTCATCTTCACTGCTGGATGGTCAGGCAGCCATGATAATCCAAGATATCCAACAAAGAACCGACAGCAAAACAGGCAGGTCTTTCAGTCACAAAAGTGAAAGAAGAAGTGAAGGAAATGGGTGGGGATTTCATTCTTTATAAAAAAAATGTTAGCAACCAATGAAAAGTGTTATTTTCAGGTCACATGACCCGACGCGCTTACGCTACGCGCCCCGGGGCGCGCCCGTAGTCACGCTCCAGGGCGCGCCCCGTAAGCGCATCAGGACGTTGCGCGATCGTATGCGCTCGTGTGCTTCCGGGTGCGCTTACGCAGTGCGTCATATGACACATCACGCGGTTACGCGAAACGTCACGATGTTGTTTTCGTTCGTGAGAATAGCGCTAACGGGACGACCATGTCATGAGTGATGTAATATGTGACGTCATCAGCAGTGCATTGCACGCGCAAGTTATAGTGAGTCCAACTAACTATAACGTGGGAATTTCAATGGTTTTATGCGAGTAAAACTACCAGCTAACTATAACTGGTGTAAAACCTATGGTTTTTTCAGTGAATTTAATAAGTTTTTTTAATGCTAATTCCTAACTATAACTGGTGTGAAACCTATGGTTTTTTCAGTGAATATATATATATATATATATATATATGGACGAAGAACTCCCAACAGCAAGAAGAGAGCAGAGGCCCAGGGGGAGGTTCAGGAAACATCTTTATTGAAGCGGTTCTCTGTAAATGGCGGATGCATTTCGGCATGGGTTGTGCCTGCTGTGCACTGCTGGCCACCCGCCCTGGGCACCGCACCCAAACCGACAGACCACGCACGCAACCTAGGCTTCATCCTGGACTCCTCCCTCTCCATGACCAGACAAGTCAACGCCGTCTCCTCGTCGTGCTTCAACATCCTGCGCATGCTACGAAAGATCTTCTGGTGGATCCCCACCGAGACCAGGAAGACCGTCACCCAGGCCCTCGTCACCAGCCGTCTGGACTACGGCAACGCCCTATACGCCGGTACCACCGCCAAGCTCCAGACGAGACTCCAGCGGATCCAGAACGCCTCAGCCAGACTCATCCTCGACATCCCACGAACCAGCCACATCTCCGGACATCTGAGAGACCTTCACTGGCTCCCCGTCAACAAAAGAATCACCTTCCGCCTCCTCACCCACGCACACAAAGCCATACACGACCGAGGCCCGAGCTAACTCAACAGCCGATGTCAACTTCTACGCTCCCAAACGCCACCTCCGATCAGCCAACCACGCCCTCGCCGCCGTCCCCCGCATCCGAAGAGCGACTACAGGAGGAAGGTCCTTCTCCTACCTGGCCGCCAAGACCTGGAACTCCCTCCCGACCGACCTGCGCCTGACCCAAGACCACCTCCCCTTCAGGAAGAAGCTGAAGACCTGGCTGTTCGAGCAGTAGCGGCACCCCCCCCCGCCAGCGCCTTGAGACCCTACGGGTATGTAGCGCGCTTTATAAGTGTCACTGATTGATTGATTGATTGCCTTCCTCAGCGCCCAGAGAGATGTGTGGGGATGTGGGTGGGAGCAGTAATGATGAAGTGCCCAGCCGCTCACCGATAGGGTGTCATCCAACTCTGCCCCCGCAGCTCACCTGACGACTGGAAACCTGCCTAGTGGACTACAGGACCCAGCATGCCGTGTAGTGGCGAGGTGAAAAGCTGCTGGAAGAGATGGATGTGAGTGCGGCCGCGTGGATTACAGGCTGCCACGCACAAGTGTGTCCCAAAATTTTGCAGCAACAAAGTAGTCTCCTTAGGTCCCCTTGACCGCATCGACCCCCAAGATGCCGGGATTACAATGGCGGGGGCGAGTCCGGAAATCCAGTTTCACCCAAAGTGCAGCGCCGTGGCTGCAACACCGCGGTATCATCGTCCCGAAAAATGGAGGTGGACCTGGGTGAGTATCAGTAGCCTGATGAGAAAAAGTCCGCCGAAGCAGCAGCCAGCAGAACCCAGGCCAACTTGAAGATGCGGGGGCCCCTGTAGCGCGATTCTGGCCTGCGCGCATAACATGGACGAAGAACTCCCAACAGCAAGAAGAGAGCAGAGGCCCAGGGGGAGGTTCAGGAAACATCTTTATTGAAGCGGTTCTCTGTAAATGGCGGATGCATTTCGGCATGGGTTGTGCCTTCCTCAGCGCCCAGAGAGATGTGTGGGTCGCCAGTGGGTATATATAGTTAGGATTTTTTCTCTATGGGATTTCTGAAAATTCTATGTCTAATAACTTTGGCGTTTGTGGACGGAATTGGCTGAAATTTTCAGGAAAATGGAAAATCTTGTTTCTGAGCAGCCACTGAAAATTCGGGGGGGGTTCGTCAAGGGGGGGCCGAGAAAAAAGGGGGGTCCCAAAACGCGCTTTTCCCATGTTAATTTCCATAGGGCGGTTGGCCACACTTTTAGCCCGAATGGCTGAATGGATTAGCACGAAACTTGGCAAAATTGTAGGGACTGTTAGCCCGATGTGCCTTTGCTAGGTCTCAAGATATGTGCTCCAGTGGATTTTGAGAAATTAACGTTCAAAAAAATATATATATCTGTAAGCGCGCTCCGGGCAGCGCCCCGGTTCGCGTACTTGACGCGTAATGGAACTTCGCGAAGCGAAGCTGATTGGCTCTCCGGTGTCTGTCAACATTCTAAACAGTCCGGAGCGGCCGCCATCTTGTCTCTCGGTAGGATCGAGAGACAAGAGGAGGCCAAAACAAAGGGGGAAATGACCATAAGGGGGCATAGTAGATCCTTCCTGACCCCCTAGGTTTGATGTGGAGGCTTTAAAAGGGCCCCGCGAGGCAAAAAAAAAATATTTTTTTTTGGTTTTTTTGCGTGGGTAGCGCCCGGTACGCGCACCGGGAAGCGGTCCGGGGAGCGTACTATAAGGAAAAAAGAATGATAGACTATGATATTTTGAAATATTGTATGTTTATTGATTGTTCTTTTTGTTGTTTTTTTTTTTTATTTAAGTAGCAGTATTAATGATTATTAAATATAAATGTATTTTTGAAATTGTGCACAGTATACTATAAGTCTGACTTTACTTTATAATCAATTTGGTACTAGTTTATGAATTACATATAAAAATGATTAAAGACTCAAACAATTTTTAAATATTAAATATAATTTTATTTTTCTGATTCTTTTTCAAAATTTAATAGAACGTCTAACATTTGACTGTCCGATATGTCCTCTTGTTGAGTGAACATAACTTCCCACATTTGACCGTCATCATAATGAAGTAAATGATCCACAGATTCTACACATTGTAGAAGTTCATGGTCTCGTGATTCATCCATGAATTCCAAGTCAATGGGTTCCATTATTTCCTCATTATTCATGTCTAGGACAATTTCAAAGGAAACGTTCTGTTCTCCTTGCATTTTTGTGCTGAAATTTGAATAAAAAATAAATATATCAGTAGAGATAGGGCACTGTTGGGTTTAAGTTCAGACAGGTAGTTTTGAGGCATGAAGTAGTACTATTAAAAAGTGCCTGTGAGAAAGCCTATGTAAATTCATAATAATACCACAGAAACCTAAATCAATCCATAATTATAATAAACAAGCCTTTCTCAATGTCTAACTCTTACAGAGGGATAGTATATAACTATCTGAAAATGTTTTCAAATTTAAAAAATAATATCTTACCTTTTAAAAACAAGTTTAAGTTGTGAGTGAAAATGATCTTGCAATGTAGTTCAGGAAGTAGTAGTCAAAATGGATGTGTTTCTCTCTCTTTTTTTATATATATTCAGGTACATAACCAATCAAATGTCAGGTAAAAAAAGTAGAAAATGAAAGTAACATTTTAATTGGTTGTCAATTCCAACACTTCAGATGTGTTTTGTGAAGTAATTTACCTCAGGGTATTTAGAGAGGTCTGCAGGCTAAATGGCTAAATGGAATTCCAACCAAATGTGTGAAAATGGTAGGGATTGATATGTAGTATGAGCTAATCTATATTTGGTGAAAGTGTCTCCAGGGTTTCTTCTGTAAATTACTTTCCCACCTTTTTTAATGGAGCGCTTCCCGGTGAGCGCCCCGGTACGCGAACCGGCAGCGTTACGGGAGTCCACCATTTTGTGTTTCGGTCGAATAAAGATACAAGATGGAGGGCAAATACTGTTCAGAATGGGTAGAAGGGGGCACGGTAGACGTATTTTGACCCCCTAGGTTTTCTGAGGGTGGCTGAGGAGGCCCATATGTGTGAAAAAAAATCTTTTTTTTAAAAAATTCGCGCGGTTAGCTTCCGGTTCGCGTACTTTGTTGAAAATTAGTGAAAATAGTTAGAGTAAAATAATAATTGTGAGTGATCAGATGTAGGGTAGCTCTGAGTAGAGCTTTTGGGTTTATGGTACATTTAGGTACTTATAAGTAGGTACCAATGCACATTTTTAAATTCAGAATGAAAACTCTGTTCCCTTCATCTGAGAAGTGAACTCCATCTCCTCTGTAGATATCTTGCATGTAGAAACGTAAGTTATTGTTGTAGATGGAGCCCATTCCATGGTCTCTCATGTAAGCTGAAACAGATTTGTTTACATGCTTCCTCGATTTCTCAATTTGTGGACAAAATTGGTTCGACCACCTCCATTTCTGTCTTTGGCATATATTTGAATATACCAAGGCAGTTTGAGGAAAAAGTGCCATCAATTGCTCAAAGGTGTCCTTTAAAAGCATTTACAGACCTAGCCCAGTCAAAGTGCCCAAGTCATTTCCTCCACAGTGCACAATTAACAGGTCAGGTTTAGGCAAATGCATAAAGGTTTTCACCAATGGTATCAATTGGTGACATTTTAATCCTCTGTGGCCAAACCACTTAATTTCCACATCTTGTAAATTGAGGTTAGGTAAATGTCTGTTATCAGCATACCTCTGAGCCCAGTAGATGTAATTATGTCCAACAATCCAGACAGAAAACATGGTGAGAGGAGGTTCTGCTGCAGTCAGATGAAGTGTGGCAATGAAATGGGAGTTGAAAAAATAAGAGTTTAAAATGAAAAAAACTGTGGAGTTTCTGTGTTAATGAAGCAGTAGCAGTGATTGGTGGATTTTGATTGCTGAAAACAGAAAGTTAGGGTGCATGGATGAGTTCTTTGAAAGATGTAATTTGAATGGTCAAAAAAAAATCATTTTATGAAAGATTGCACTGGATACGCAGGTGTACTGAGAGTTCAGAGTTCAATTGAAACATTGTTGTGTGAACTTGCAAACATGAGAGGTCTTTCAGGAGGTGGTTGCTATGCAAAAAAGGCAGAAAGGGCAGAGGGGGGAAGGGTGTTGATTTGAAAAAAGTGAGGGAAGAGTTTTGATTGGGTGACATGAGAGATATGTGTGATGAATTACAGGTTTTCTGTGCTTTTTATGGCTGCAGACTCTGGAGTGCATACCTTTTGCTCTGCTAAAGACAATTTGGTGTGTTTCTGAGACTGTTTTGAAACTCATAAAGTATTTGCTAAGGTGAGAAAAGATTCATTTGATTTAGATAGAGAATAGTATGGTTTAGGGAGAACATTATGAAGAAAGTTGTGTATTTAAAATTTTGATTTGTGTCAAGTGTTTTACAAATAGATTTTGTTTCTTTGTGTTACATATCCCTGTTAAAAGTGACGCTAAAATAGTGCAAGGGTCTTACAAAAATGCTTTCATGTGTCTTAGGGTATTTTAACTCACTTCCCGATGAATGTATGAATATAATTGCTTTACAAGTTGTGTTTAAAAATGTTTTTTGAAATCAATTAGGTTTCTTGATATGTACTACTAGAGCTTCATAGGTTGCTTGGGGCATATTTATAAGGCCTTTGTGTCTCTCTGATGTTATTTTTCCCATTTTAATTTAAGACCTTTCCCTGTGGTGCAAGGTCCTTGTAAATACGCCCCCATCTGTGCTTGGCAAATTTAGATCTTGATTATTTGACTTACATAGCCATGTTAAAAGTGATCTAAAAATGGAGCAAGGGCTTAAAAAAAACGATTTCATGTGTCTTAGGGCATTTTAAGTCACTTCCCCTTGAATGTAGGTATATAATTTATTTAGATGATGTGTTCAAAAACGATTTTTGAAATCAATTAGGTTTCTTGATATGTACTGCTAGAGCTTCATAGGTTGCTTGGGGCATATTTATAAGGCCTTTGTGTCTCTCTGATGTTATTTTTCCCATTTTGATTTAAGACCTTTCCCTGTGGTGCAAGGTCCTTGTAAATACGCCCCCATCTGTGCTTGGCAAATTTAGATCTTGATTATTTGACTTACATAGCCATGTTAAAAGTGATCTAAAAATGGAGCAAGGGCTTAAAAAAAACGCTTTCATGTGTCTTAGGGTATTTTAAGTAACTTCCCCATGAATGTATGAATATAATTGCTTTACAAGTTGTGTTTAAAAACGTTTTTTGAAATCAATTAGGTTTCTTGATATGTAATGCTAGAGGTTCATAGGTTGCTTGGGGCATATTTATAAGGCCTTTGAGTCTCTCTGATGTTATTTTTCCCATTTTAATTTAAGACCTTTCCCTGTGGTGCAAGGTCCTTGTAAATACGCCCCCATCTGTGCTTGGCAAATTTAGATCTTGATTATTTGACTTACATAGCCATGTTAAAAGTGATCTAAAAATGGAGCAAGGGCTTAAAAAAAACGCTTTCATGTGTCTTAGGGCATTTTAAGTCACTTCCCGATGAATGTAGGTATGTAATTTATTTAGATGATGTGTTTAAAAACGATTTTTGAAATCAATTAGGTTTCTTGATATGTAATGCTAGAGCTTCATAGGTTGCTTGGGGAATATGTATAAGGCCTTTGAGTCTCTCTGATGTTATTTTTCCCATTTTAATTTAAGACCTTTCCCTGTGGTGCAAGGTCCTTGTAAATACGCCCCCATGTGTGCTTGGCAAATTTAGATTTTGATTATTTGACTTACATAGCCATGTTCCATACAGTTCTAACCTTCTGCGTAGTCTTTGATATGCTAGACTCCATCTGCACTATGAGATACCTAAGCAAAGGAAACACAGGTGATGTGATTGTGAAATGAGGAAAAGAAACTACACATTTTTCAATTACATCACATGTGTTTCCTAAGTTTACGAATGAATGTGCAGATGAGGTTTAGGTCTGTCCACGGACACAGAAAAGGTCTGGCCTTTGTTCAAGAGTGAAGTGGACATGACTTACTTCATTGGTAGGCCTTCACATGTATTATCTCCTCTGTACTTTTCAAAAAGCGTAAATTTCATCTGCAACCCTGAGTAGGCCTCACCTCAAACAAACCTCTGGATAGGCCACACTTTATCGTCATCCTGAATCAATCATTTAAAATGTTAGGGACAGATTTATGATAGGTGTAAGCTTATTTTGCGTCACTGTGCGTGACTTTTGTGACGCAGCGGCGGTGCAAAAGATTTGCTATGTGGCGACATATTTACAACTTGATGCATCTAGGCAGATGTGTCATGCTGTAAAGTCCCGTGCCACATGAAACCGATGCAGCAGTGATGCAAAACATGCACCATGTCTCAAGACAGGCCTCATTTCATCTCCAACAAGATAAGAAGCTGAATCTTCTGTAAATGTGAAAATTGTTGTATACACTGCTCAACTTATGTGTACTCTTTGATATGCTAGAGTCCATCTGCACTATGAGATACCTAAGCAAAGGAAACACAGGTGATGTGATTGTGAAATGAGGAAAAGAAACTCCACATTTTTCAATTACATCACCTGTGTTTCCTAAGTTTACGAATGACATTGTGCAGATGAGGTTTAGGCCTGTCCACGGACACAGAAGAGGTCTGGCCTTTGTTCAAGAGTGAAGTGGACATGACTTACTTAATTGGTAGGCTTTCACATGTATTATCTCCTCTGTACTCTTCAACAAGCGTAAATTTCATCTGCAACCCTGAGTAGGCCTCACCTTAAACAAACCTCTGGATAGGCCACACCTTATCGTCATCCTGAATCAATCATTTAAAATGTTAGAGACAGATTTATGATAGGTGTATGCCTCTTTTGCGTCACTGTGCGTCACTTTTGTGACGCAGCGGCGGTGCAAAAGATTTGCTATGTGGTGACATATTTACAACTTGATGCATCTAGGCAGATGTGTCATGCTGTAAAGTCCCGTGCCACATGAAACCGATGCAGCAGTGATGCAAAAGATGCACCATGTTGCAAGACAGGCATCATTTCATCTCCAACAAGATAAGAAGCTGAATCTTCTGTAAATGTCAAAATTGTTGTATACACTGCTCAACTTATGTGTACTCTTTGATATGCTAGAGTCCATCTGCACTATGAGATACCTAAGCAAAGGAAACACAGGTGATGTGATTGTGAAATGAGGAAAAGAAACTCCACATTTTTCAATTACATCACCTGTGTTTCCTAAGTTTACGAATGACATTGTGCAGATGAAGTTTAGGTCTGTCCACGGACACAGAAAAGGTCTGGCCTTTGTTCAAGAGTGAAGTGGACATGACTTACTTCATTGGTAGGCCTTCACATGTATTATCTCCTCTGTACTCTTCAACAAGCGTACATTTCATCTGCAACCCTGAGTAGGCCTCACCTCAAACAAACCTCTGGATAGGCCACACTTTATCGTCATCCTGAATCAATCATTTAAAATGTTAGGGACAGATTTATGATAGGTGTAAGCTTATTTTGCGTCACTGTGCGTGACTTTTGTGACGCAGCGGCGGTGCAAAAGATTTGCTATGTGGCGACATATTTACAACTTGATGCATCTAGGCAGATGTGTCATGCTGTAAAGTCCCGTGCCACATGAAACCGATGCAGCAGTGATGCAAAACATGCACCATGTTGCAAGACAGGCCTCATTTCATCTCCAACAAGATAAGAAGCTGAATCTTCTGTAAATGTGAAAATTGTTGTATACACTGCTCAACTTATGTGTACTCTTTGATATGCTAGAGTCCATCTGCACTATGAGATACCTAAGCAAAGGAAACACAGGTGATGTGATTGTGAAATGAGGAAAAGAAACTCCACATTTTTCAATTACATCACCTGTGTTTCCTAAGTTTACGAATGACATTGTGCAGATGATGTTTAGGCCTGTCCACAGACACAGAAGAGGTCTGGCCTTTGTTCAAGAGTGAAGTGCATATGACTTACTTCATTGGTAGGCTTTCACATGTATTATCTCCTCTGTACTCTTCAACAAGCGTAAATTTCATCTGCAACCCTGAGTAGGCCTTACCTCAAACAAACCTCTGGATAGGCCACACTTTATCGTCATCCTGAATCAATCATTTAAAATGTTAGGGACAGATTTATGATAGGTGTATGCCTCTTTTGCGTCACTGTGCGTCACTTTTGTGACGCAGCGGTGGTGCAAAAGATTTGCTATGTGGTGACATATTTACAACTTGATGCATCTAGGCAGATGTGTCATGCTGTAAAGTCCCGTGCCACATGAAACCGATGCAGCAGTGATGCAAAAGATGCACCATGTTGCAAGACAGGCCTCATTTCATCTCCAACAAGATAAGAAGCTGAATCTTCTGTAAATGTCAAAATTGTTGTATACACTGCTCAACTTATGTGTACTCTTTGATATGCTAGAGTCCATCTGCACTATGAGATACCTAAGCAAAGGAAACACAGGTGATGTGATTGTGAAATGAGGAAAAGAAACTCCACATTTTTCAATTACATCACCTGTGTTTCCTAAGTTTACGAATGACATTGTGCAGATGATGTTTAGGCCTGTCCACAGACACAGAAGAGGTCTGGCCTTTGTTCAAGAGTGAAGTGCATATGACTTACTTCATTGGTAGGCTTTCACATGTATTATCTCCTCTGTACTCTTCAACAAGCGTAAATTTCATCTGCAACCCTGAGTAGGCCTTACCTCAAACAAACCTCTGGATAGGCCACACTTTATCGTCATCCTGAATCAATCATTTAAAATGTTAGGGACAGATTTATGATAGGTGTATGCCTCTTTTGCGTCACTGTGCGTCACTTTTGTGACGCAGCGGTGGTGCAAAAGATTTGCTATGTGGTGACATATTTACAACTTGATGCATCTAGGCAGATGTGTCATGCTGTAAAGTCCCGTGCCACATGAAACCGATGCAGCAGTGATGCAAAAGATGCACCATGTTGCAAGACAGGCCTCATTTCATCTCCAACAAGATAAGAAGCTGAATCTTCTGTAAATGTCAAAATTGTTGTATACACTGCTCAACTTATGTGTATTCTTTGATATGCTAGAGTCCATCTGCACTATGAGATACCTAAGCAAAGGAAACACAGGTGATGTGATTGTGAAATGAGGAAAAGAAACTCCACATTTTTCAATTACATCACCTGTGTTTCCTAAGTTTACGAATGACATTGTGCAGATGAAGTTTAGGTCTGTCCACGGACACAGAAAAGGTCTGGCCTTTGTTCAAGAGTAAAGTGGATATGACTTACTTCATTGGTAGGCCTTCACATGTATTATCTCCTCTGTACTCTTCAACAAGCGTAAATTTCATCTGCAACCCTGAGTAGGCCTCACCTCAAACAAACCTCTGGATAGGCCACACTTTATCGTAATCTTGAATCAATCATTTAAAATGTTAGGGACAGATTTATGATAGGTGTATGTCTCTTTTGCGTCACTGTGCGTCACTTTTGTGACGCAGCGGCGGTGCAAAAGATTTGCTATGTGGCGACATATTTACAACTTGATGCATCTAGGCAGATGTGTCATGCTGTAAAGTCCTGTGCCACATGAAACCTGCGTCAGTTTTCATATAGGTGTTTTGTTGCAAGGTATGCATTAATTTGCATGAAAGCCCTGTAAAACTAACACAGTGAAATTTAGAAGATTTCACTGAGTCAGCTTTATAGCATTGCTGAATCAAATCCTTACGCCTGTTTGAAACAGGCATAAGAAGTGATGCACCATGCAATGTGAGGCTTCCTCCTGTGCATTGCAGTAGACATGTCGCGCTTATGACATGATTCCTGCAATGTGCTGCTTTTGCAGCACAGATGCGTGACGCATCTGTGCTGTTTTTGCTCAATGGTGCTCCACATTGTAAATGCGGCACACTATGGGTGGCAGAGCAGCGGTGCACATTAACTGGTGCATCCGTGGGGATGCGCCACTTAGCATAAATCTGCCCCTGTACATTTAAGTATGAGCAGGGGACACAGAGTCGGTGAGGCTTATCCAAGGTTAAGAAGAGATGAGTCCTGTTCACTGAAAACTTGGACATAGGCCTCACCTCCTCAGCATCGCTGGACATGGCTAAATAATAGCTGCAAAATGTTACTCTTATTAAACAATTTTACTATTATAATCTCTGAGATTTGTCTCTTACTCTGCAACATCTCATTGTTGACAACATCAACCATGAGTGACAATCAGCAATCAGTTGATCTCGACCTTATCATTGAACTTGTAATTGAAACGTCAGTGGAAGTAGATCCCTTGAATGATTTAAATCCTGAGGATGATGAAGAACATGATGAGGATGCCGATTTGTCAGAATTGTATGACATAGGGTGGGAATCTGACCTGCTTGAGCCTATGGAACTATAAACATTTATTTTTAAAATTTACAATAAATGAAAAGTAAAAATGTAAACCGTTTCATTTAAAATTAAACACACCTTCAAAAACAGGTTATATGTAGTGTCTTCAATAAAATATTAAAAAAATGCTTATAAAATTAGATCAGATTCACATATAAAACAGGACAGGTAAAATGAAGAAGAATTCCATTTCTTTTCTGCTATTTGTGTATTCTAAATTTGCCAAAGCACTAAAAAATATTCTATGTAAAAATGTCAAGTAGTGTGTTAAGTTTTTGATGACTGTTATTGATTTACTGTTTGGTAATAGTGGTTAATAACATTTTTTATTATATTTTACCACAGATTCAACTGCAGCTCATTTCAAATTTTGAGAATGCCGTCTAAGGATAGAATCAGAAAGGCTACAAAACGTCAAAGACAGCAGGTTCATCAATTAATGCAGCAGTCCTCTACAATAAAAAATCGTCAAGTCACCAAGAAAGCACCGGTAAGACCACGAAATCATTCATAAGAAACATTTGTAAAAAAAAAGTAGTACTACAGAAAATGTTTTAGTCCAGAAAAAGAGAAGCAATTTAAACGGAAAGGAAAGGCCAATCCAAAATGTTACTGCTAGAGCAAGAGATAACTCTGTGCATGATAGTAGAAGGAAACAACAGTTTAGGGACATTCGTAAACGAATGTTCCGCAACAGGATAATTGGCAATTTGTTAAAAAATATTAAGAAAGGTCAACAGAAAGTGGTTTTTTATAAGAGAAAAAAAAAGTTGAGAAAGTTATTGACCAGGCATTTGAAATTAAACGAAAGTTATTTATTTTGATAATCAATAGAATTAGTAAGCTAAACAAGGCAATTTATGATTTCAAAAGAAATAGTAGATGGAAGAGAATAGTTAATCGTAGTAATTTTTGTGAAGTTTTTTCCGGAGAATGGATGCATAGTTCAAGTTGTGAGGCATTTTTTAATGAGGAGAGTTATTTCCAGGATAATGATTTGGTGCATGCAGTTGACACCAATGGTCGAGCTTATGAGGTGAAAGATGGTTGTCCAGTTGAAAAAGAAAAACTTGTGACAACAGAGACAGAAGAGGTGTTAGGTAATGAGGTTTTAGGAAGACGTCCTAAGGGTCCTGTGTACACCTGGAAGTGTAGTAGTATTTGCAGTGTGCGACAGGATTCCATCAATTTGCTTTGTGATTTTGTACGGACATTTAATAAGAAAAGTTTGAAGCAGAAAATGAAGTTGTTGCAAGAATTAGATCCTTGCAGAGTGAGAGAAGTGACAGGATTGCATGGTCATTCACTGGCTTGTCTTTCCAGGAGAGTATGCCAGAGTGTTTTTCATCATTTCAGGATGCTAGCAGTGCATCATAATAAAGTGAGGAAATTAGTTAGAATGTTGTATTATGCTAAGAGTCCAGCAGTTATGCTTAAACAATTATGCGCTGCTCTTTTGCATGGTTCTGAAATAGATGTGAAGAATATGTGTGAAGAAATTGAGTTTTGTTACTTTGGAAGTAAAGAGGAGAATGTTGAAATTAACCCACAAGAAGAGGGTAATGTGGAAGATAGTGTACAGGTTTCCAGTACAGATAATTTTCAGAAGGAAATTGCCACGTTTCAGGTGAAATCAAGTGAGAGTCCTAATTTCACTTGTGTGTGTTGTCGACGCACTTATTATAAGAATCAGACTAAGTTAGTGGATTTATATGCAAAAAGTGAAAGGGAAAAAATTAGTGAATGGAAGGATTTTGCAACATACTTGATGGTAGAAAATTGTTTTGATTTGAGATTGGATCAACGTGTGTGTACTTATTGTTGTAATAAATTAAATCAAAACAAGATGCCTGCTAGAACGGTTCATAATAATCTGGAATTGGTTGAGATTCCTTCTGAATTGAAGGATTTAAATACTTATGAATCTATTTTGATTCAAAGTATCCATCCCTTTCAAGCTATTGTAAGAATGGAGCCAAAGACAGGGAAATTGCCTCCATCAGATTTACAGAGAGGATTAAAGGGAAGAGTTGTTTATTTGCCTCTAGTTTTGAAGAAAAACATTAACACAATTGGAGTAGAAAAAGTGGAAGAGGAACCTCTGGTTATCTTAGTTAATGGGGTTCCGACAAAGAATAAGAAAATATGGCAAGATTTAGTGGATGTTAGGAAAGTCAAAAAGGCAACATTGTATTTGAAAAAAAATAATAAGTACTATAAGAATGTATATGTTGCAGAAGAGGAAGTAAGTGAGGAAGAGGATAGCGATTTGTGTGCTGGTCAAATTGAGAAAGTAGAACCCTCTAAAAGTGAAGAAATATATGAACATTATAGTGTTCATCCTTTGCATTCCAAGGAAGTCATGGGGAATGCTATTGAGTTGTTTCAAATGAAACAAGCCTAAGGGAGTCCCACTAGTGTTTGGGAGGAAAGTTTGGAAGCTCGGTGTTTCCCACAGCTATTTCCAACAGGTCAAGGAGGAAGATATGATGAGCGACCTCATCAAATTCCTGCTTCTGAATACCGGACTTTACGATTGTATGCAGAAGATGCTAGGTTTCGACAATGCATTCCCTATTTGTTTCATCTCCTGTTTGAAAGCGATCTGTCTGGATTGTCATATGCAGTGAACCACATCTTGAAAAGTGGTATACAGATGCAAAACATCTCTGCAAGTGACTTTATGGATAAAGTCAATGTGCAAGACAGTATTTTGGATTGTCACCTGATTAATCTCATGGCGTGTCAGAGTGGTACTAATGAGTACTGGTACCGTCGTCATGGTGATTTAAAATGTATGCTGAGGAACTTAGGAACTCCCACATGGTTCCTCACTCTGAGCTGTGCCGAGTATGGCTGGGAAGTCTTACTTGAATTTCTACGAGAGGCAAATGGAAACATTGAAAATATCGAATTCAAGACACCCGGAGAACTGTGCTCTTTGGATCCAGTGAATGTATGCAGGTACTTCAATCATAGATTTGAAGCTATGATGTCTTTCATCATGAACAAGAGAAATCCACCTCTTGGAGAGGTGTTGGATTTCTTCTGGAGAAAGGAGTACCAAGCAAGAGGTGCTCCTCATATACATATGCTGCTGTGGATCAAGGATGCACCTAAATTTGGAACGGATCCAGAAGACTTAGTGATGAGTTTCATAGAACAGTATTCTACATGTGCTGTTCCAAATGCAAAGGAGGACAAAAGCCTAAGAGAACAAGTTCTACGCTTCCAAAGCCATCGTGGCGGAAAGTACTGTCGTCGTAAATTCAGAAACAAGGACAAGTTCTACACCAAATGTCGTTTCGCCTTTCCATGACCGGTGATTTCTAAAGGAAGATTAAACAGTTTGATGTCTTCGCTGCGACATAATGTGATGAAGAAATCACCTAAAACACATACAATTTGAAAAGGAACGAAGACTCCAAGTACATCAACGACTACAACCCAGTGATTTTGTCCATGTGGAATGCTAACATGGATATACAGTTTGTGGCTGATAACTGTATGGCTGTGGCTCGGTATGTGACATCTTACATCACCAAAAAAGAAAAGACAGAATTGAAGGATATGTGGGAGGACATTTCCCATGAAAAGAGCCTCAGTAAGAAGTTGTACAGTTTCAGTCTGAAGATGTTGTCGCATCGAGAAATCGGAGCTTACGAATGTTCTGACCGGTTGTCTTCAGCAAGTCTCTATGCCAAATCTAAGAGTATCGTTTGGGCGAGTCTTGGTCCTGCTGCAACGCGTAATCGAGTTCTGAAACCTGTGCGGGAAATTGAGTATTTGGCGGAAAAGGAGCCAAACAGTACCGATATTTTGAAGACCAACATGTTGGATACATATTATCCAAATCGAAGCAGTCACCTCGAGAATGTTTGTCTGTATGAGGTTCTACAAAATTACATATTCAAGAGGAACATCAACGAAGATATTGATAAAGGAGTGTATGCTGTAATTGGAAGTGAGGGATGTCTGGTCAAGCAAAGAAAATGCCACTTGGTAAACCATCGAAAATTGAGTGGCGAATCTCCTGAAAAAAAGGAGTTTTTCTATTTAGCACTTTTGCAACTTTTTAAGCCTTGGCGTGCAGAAGAGGAACTGCTTGGAGATTTCCTCTGTTACGAAGACTCTTTCACTGCCGCCAAGCAGACCATAGAATGTCCTGCTTTTCCCAAATATCTTGAAATGTTGAATGCGGAAATCGAGCAGGAAGCAACGATTGCAGCCGAGATTGCCAGAGACAGTTCTCAGGACAGTCAGAGTTCTGTTTCATTGAGTCAGGATCCACTAGGAGGACCTGTTATCGAAAATGAAGCTGCCACTGCCATGAATGAAGTGGAAAGAGCCATGGCACATGCTCAGGAGGATGTGGTTAACTTAGAAGACTTGGAAAGACAACTCAACGTTGAGCAGAGGAAAATATATGACGAAGTTACCAAGCAAATTGATCATGGATTAAGTCATGAGAAGAAAGAGTGCTCATGTACGTCGTTGAAGCCTGTCCGACTGTACGTGAGTGGAGAAGCGGGAACTGGAAAAAGTTTCCTCATTAAAGCAATTTCATGTTATTTGCAGGAAAGGACTGAGTCATCGCTGTCTTGTGTTGTCACCGCTCCAACTGGACTGGCAGCACATAACATTAAAGGTATTACTTTGCATCGTCTATTGATGCTGCCAGTGGAGCATGATAACAAATTACAATACCACAAGTTATCTGGAGATGCTTGTTGTGAAGTTTCAAGAGTCTTGAGGAAAATGAAACTTCTTATCATTGACGAAGTAAGCATGGTTTCTAATGTCATGCTTGCCTTTGTGCATTTGAGAATGCAAGAAGTTCTTAAAACAGAGTATGATGTGTTATTTGGTGGCAAACACATCATTGTTTTCGGAGATCTTCTGCAGCTGACACCAGTGAAAGGACAACCTGTGTTCAAAATGCTCACGCATGAAGATACCAGGAAGTGCTTAGGGAGCATTGGCAACGTCAATATATGGTTAAACTTCAATTATGCTGAACTGCATGAAAATATGCGTCAGGCGAAGGATGAAGTTTACAAGAATATTCTACAAGATGTTAGAATTGGAAAAGTGACCGAGCATGGGAAAGAAGCTTTACATGCACGATTACTGTCAAATTTATATCCAGAACAAGACGTTGTGCCTGAGAATATTTTTCAGAAAATTACTGAGAAGAAATCTGGAATATGTTTGATGCCAACTCTTGCAGAATGTGCCATCTTCAACAACAAAATGTTGCATTTAGAAAACCAAGAGATTGTGAAACTGGAAGCTATTGACAGAGTAGAGCATATGGGATCAACAATTATTTTGTCTGAGAATTTGAAAACAAAATTGGATTCATTAGAGAAGACTATATCTAAAACAGCGGGTTTTGAAAAGACTCTGAATGTGTGCTTAAATTGCCGTATAATTTAAAGAAGGAATTTACATGTTGAAAGAGGTCTGGTAAATGGATCAATGGGTAATGTTGTTGATTTTGTGAAATACAGAAATAGAGATGGAATTGAATTTTTAAAAATTAAATTTGATGGCATTGAGGAAGTACAGCTAATTGGTCGTTGTTCTGCTAGATTTTTGCTTGTAAAAGACTTATATGTTCGCCGTAAGCAGTTTCCTGTTTGCTTGGCATATGCGGTGACAATCCATAAATTGCAAGGTTTAAGTGTAGACAGTGCATTGGTGAATATTGGCAGTTCTGTGTTCAAGGAGGGTATGGCATATGTGGCATTGTCACGAGTTAGAACTTTATCGGGATTGTACTTGATTGAGTGTGATGTCACAAACATTTGTGCGGATCTAGATTGTGTTAAGGAATACAATAGGTTAAGAAGAGAGTATGCGCCACATTTGCCTCAATATCCTTTGTTTGAGAAACGTGTGGTAGGCCGGAAACGAAGAAATGTGACCAATTGTAGCAAAAAGACGAAAAGTCGATGAACCTGAAATTATAAGCAGAAAGAAAAAGGATTCTGTTGAAGATGTTGTTGGTTTTCAATTTGAAAACAGTTCTGGTGTCAACTGTTATGCTAATGTAGTGGTTAATGTTTTGTTTTCTCTAGAAAATGTAAAAGAAGAGATTGTGGTCAATTCTGATCAAAGATTTTGCAGTTTGTTAAATTCTGTGTTAGAGAAATGTAGCACTGATAGAACAAAAATAGAAAGTGTGTCTGAAATTGGAAATCTGTTAGACAGATGTTCAGGTCAAACACAATTCTCTCAAAATATTCAGCAAGATTGTCAGGAGTTTTTAATGTATATGCTTGATGTATTGCATGCTGAAGGTGTAGATGTAGATCACCTGTTTGGGCTTTCTTATCAATGGCAGCATGACTGCGAGAACTGTAGGGTATCAAGTACTACTAGTGTAGACTCTGAAAGATTTATATATTTAACTTTGCCAGAGAGTAAATCAGTGTCCTTTAATAAGCTAGTAAAAGCAGCTGATCACAACATGGAGTGTAGCCAATGTAAGTCTGCAATGTTGTCAACATTATTCATACGAACATATGGCCAGTATGTCATTTTAATGTTCCAACGATGTAGGCCTGATGGAACAAAATTGACAACTTTAATAAAAAATGTTGTGGCTTCACAGTTGTCAATATCAGGAAGGACTTTTGTAACTGCAGCAATTATATATCATGACGGTCCTTCAATAACATCAGGACATTACACAGCTTATTTAAAGTCTAGAAATGGCTGGTCATTCTGCAATGATTCTGTTTTAACTTAAAAAAAAAAATTGCCTTTTGACCTTAAAAATTCTTACCTGGTGTTTTTAAAACCAAAATTTTAGGGAAGGAATCTCAGGATTTGCTCTGAGGAATTTCAAGAGGTTCTAATGGCTCCTACACAATTTGGCCTTGAGGATAAGTGTAGTACAGAATCAAAAATTATTTTTGAGTTTTAAATAGTTCCTGGAAAAAAAGAAGATTTTCTTACAGAAAGTGGTGGTCAGAGATTAGTTGAAGGATCTTGAACGTTTTCTTTCTGAAAGTTGCGGAAATACAAAATGACGGGATTTGCTTACAAGAATTCCAAGAGTTATAAATGGCTCTTACATGATTTGGCCTTGTGGAAACATGTGGTAGAGAGCGAGAAGTCATTTATTGTATGTAACATATTTTTCAAAACGATGGAGGTTTTCTTTCAGAAAGTGGCGGGCTGAAAATAAAAACAGCACAACCGAGTGTAAGCTGTTCATAGGACATCCTTCGACGTCATGGAAAGTAAGTTACTTTTGAGGAGTTCTGATTTCTGATTGGTTATGTTATATGTTTTTTTTATTAACAACAAGGGGTGGTGAGGGACAGAGTCTCTGAATTAAGCAGAATACTCTCACCCAGTCAAGAGATCAGGGCTAGATCCAACACCGTTTTTTAGCTCATTGCACCATCCCAGTTTCAGAACCTGGCTGTATGCAAATTAGTCTGTTCCTGTCCCAGTGCATGATGGGAACAGGGCAAACCAAACTACAAAAGACAATTCTTACACTGAGAAGGAAACAAGCTTCCGGGGACCGGTTTCTGGCATTACAGCCGTCTTCGGCCCGGCTTGCTTGAATCCTGATGGTGCAATGAGCAAGGGACTCATGTCTGAGTATACCCTTCCACGCTTAGGGTGGACAAAATTATTAACAACAAGGGGTGGTGAGGGACAGAGTCTCTGAATTAAGCAGAATACTCTCACCCAGTCAAGAAATCAGGGCTAGATCCAACACTGTTTTTTAGCTCATTGCACCATCCCAGTTTCAGAACCTGGCTGTATGCAAATTAGTCTGTTCCTGTCCCAGTGCATGATGGGAACAGGGCAAACCAAACTGCAAAAGCCAATTCTTACACAGGGAAGGAAACAAGCTTCCGGGGACCGGTTTCTGGCATTACAGCCGTCTTCGGCCCGGCTTGCTTGAATCCTGATGGTGCAATGAGCAATGGACTCATGTCTGAGTATACCCTTCCACGCTTAGGGTGGACAAAATTATTAACAACAAGGGGTGGTGAGGGACAGAGTCTCTGAATTAAGCAGAATACTCTCACCCAGTCAAGAGATCAGGGCTAGATCCAATTTGCATACAGCCAGGTTCTGAAACTGGGATGGTGCAATGAGCTAAAAAACGGTGTTGGATCTAGCCCTGATCTCTTGACTGGGTTAGAGTATTCTGCTTAATTCAGAGACTCTGTCCATCACCACCCCTTGTTGTAAATAATATGTTTTTTTGAAACACAATCATTTTGATTGTGGTTTTTTTCCCCGCTGTTATATGATGAATACCTTCAAGTCACTGTTTTTAGTGAAATTTGATAAATTCTGAGAACAGCAAAAATAAACCATTTAACATGTATAATTAATTCTGTACTTTTTGTACTTATGATCTACATTTAGAAATGTGTAGTAGACATGGAGAAGCTGAGGCTTCTGTAAGTGTCAAAGTTGTTGCATACAGTGCTCACATTCTACATAGTCTTTCATATGAATGACTACATTTCCACAATGAGATACCTAAGCTAAGTAAACACAGGTGATGTGATTGTGGAATGAGCAAAAAAAATTGCACGTTTTTCAATTATATTACCTGTGTTTCCTAACATTACACATCACATTGTGTAGATGAGGTTTAGGCCTGTTCCAGGAGACAGAGGAGGTCTGACATTTGTTCAAGAGTGCAGTGGGCATGACTCACTTCGTTAGTAGGCCTGCACATGTATTATCTCCTCTATACTCTTCAACAAGCCTAAATGTCATCTGCAACCCTGAGTAGGACTTACCTGAAACAAATCTGTGGATAGGTTACACCTTATCAGCATCTAGAAACAATCATTTAAAATGTTAAGGGCAGTTTTATGAAGGCTGTGTGCCTCTTTTACGCCGCTGTTCCGTCACTTTTGTGTAAAAGATGCACCATGTTGCAAGATAGGCCTCAGTTCTTTTCCAGCAAGATACCGTCAGTTTAAAATGTATATAATTAGGACTGTGCAGGGGGTATGGAGAAGCTGAGGCTTCAGTAAGTGTCAAAGTTGTTGCATGCAGTGCGTACTCTTTCATATGCTGGACTACATCTGCACAATGAGATACCTAACCAAAGGAAACACAAGTGATGTGATTGTGAAATGAGCAAAAGAAATTGCACATTTTTCAAATACATTACCTGTGTTTCGTAACATTACGAATCAAATTGTGCAGATGAAATTTAGGCCTGTCCAGGGAAACAGAGGAAGTCTGAACTTTATTGGTTGGCCTGCACATGTATTATCTCCTCTGTACTCTTCAACAAGGCTAAATTTGATCTGCAATCCTGAGTAGGCCTCACCTGAAACAAACGTCTGGATAGGACACACCTTATTGCCATCCTGAAACAATCATTTAAAATGTTAGGAACAGTTTTATGATGATTGTGCACCTCTTTTGCGCTGCCATTGCGTCACTTTTGTGAGACAACAGCAGTGCAAAAGATGCACCATGTTCCAAGATAGGCCTCACTTCATCTGCATCAAGATACTGTTAGTTTAAAATGTATATCTTTAGGACTGTGTAGGGGGCCTGGAGAAGCAGAAGCTTCTGTAAGTGTCAAAGTTGTTGAAAAACTGTTTGTCCTTGTCTTTTCTAATTTTTAAATACATGTTTTAATATTTTTCAAATGTTTGTTCTCTCTTTCACAGATTGAAAGTATAAAAATAACAAGTGACTAAGTTAACGACAATTATAAGGTAAATGTTTTGTACTCTTTTCATTACATTTCTATCACATTTAACTACTATTAGTTCCACTGCTTCATTTCTTTAACCCTCACTTTCCTGCCTTTGCTACTTCCCTCATTCCTTTCTCTATTACTTACTTACTCTACTCATTCCACTCCTTTTCTCAGTCCCTCACTTCTCATAGTTCCTCACTCTTGTTCACTCACTCCATCTCTATTACTCTTAGTGTCTTTGACTGATCACTCTTTCACTACTTGTTCATTATGCTTTCTCTGTGTAGTTGAAGCACACTAAGGGGCATATTATGAACAGAGCCAATAAAATTATTGCTGTTTTTATCAGCAGAAAACTGCTGCAAAAGCGGTTTTAGCGGCAGTTTTCTGCCGCAAAAGCGGCTTTAGCGACACATTTCTGCCGATAAAAGCTGCAAAACTTTTATTGCCTATGTTGATAATATGGGCCTATGTTATTTACATTTCTTTGCTGTTTCAATTATTCTTTTTCTGTTACTTCTTCTTTTCTGCTTTCTGTTTTTTCTCTCTGTTATTCCACATGTTTTAATCTTATTTTGAACATTCACTCACATTCTCTAAGAAACTCTTCTGTGTTATTCTTCTACTCTCCTTTTTTTCTTTCATTTCCTTATCTATTTTGTTTTTCACAATTATATCCTCTTCCATCTTTTCTTCGGTAAATAAATCTATTAAACAGTATCTCTGGTTTAGTCCCTAAAGCTGTCTTTCTTTTAACATTACTCTCTGTTTACTTCCCTTATACTTACTCTTCTTTTTTTTTTTTAAATGTTTTTTGGTTCGCTCCCGGTTCGCGTACCGGCGAGCGAACCGGGAAGCGAACCAAAAGAAATAGAGCTTGCCAGAGTGCTAAACATTCTAGCATTTTTTTTATAAAGGGGAGGTAGTTCTGAAAATAACTTTTTTTTAATGTTTTTGTTGTTTTATATATTTTTTTTATTTTTCTGAACATTTTTTGTTTTTTTTGTATTTTTTGAACAATTTTATGTTTTTTTTGTTTTTTTGGGGGGAAACAACAAAAAACAGGCATTGGAAAGGGCTCAACAGGAGCAATTTTTTTTTTATTTTTTGGGGCGTTTAGAGCATTTGTGGTTTTCAAATGCTCTGTTTATTAAGTTAATGCTCATATTGGCACATGAGAGTAAGGTACCGCAATATAAACAGACAATCTTCATGTGGACAAAGTTATCCTGAATGTTTGGCACTGTTTCCCGTGCCTCTGGCCCCGACAGAGATACCTGTGCCGATGTCCTGGCCACAGGAGTTGGTGGGTTGTCCTGGAGGTCACGCATCTCTGCCCGGCTGTAATTTAGTGGATGCCACCTCAGCATGTGACGGTGCATAGTATAGTTGCCGTAACTATACTTCTTATCTGTGCCTCTAGATAAGTCCTCTTAGCATATGAGGCACGTCACATACCGAGCATTAACTTTTTTCTGTCCTTCAGGAAAAGAAAAAACCTGTCAAATGAAACTATTTTTATGATGAGATACCCGGGGCTCCTCTTGTAAAAACTGTGTTGCCTGTATTTCCTCTTCCTCTTCTTGATCCTCTTCCTCCTCTGTGTTGGGAAGGAACTGTGGAGGTTGTCCTCTCTTCCTATGAGGAGGTGGTGGTGGTGGTGGGGGTGCACCAGCTGCAGCTACTAGTGAAGCCATTTTCCACTGAGCAAAATAGGTCTTCCTTTCACAAAGTTGAAAGTCAGAGTGAAAAAAAAGGTGGGGGCTTTCATCATTTGGGAAAAAAATAGTTCTAAACCAATGAAAAGTGTTATTTTTAGGTCACCTGACCTAGCCTTACATCATTAGGAAACCAAAAGTGAAATGAACCAATGAAAAGTTGTATTAACAAGTCACATGACCTGTTACGCTTATGTTACGCGCTGCGGAACGCGCCCCGGATCGCTTCCGGGGAGCTGCGCTTCGCGCCTCGGTTCGCGCTCCGGAGCACTTCCGGGTGCGCTAACGCGGCGCGTCATAAGACGCATTACGCGGCAACGCGATACGTCGCACTTTCGCGACGCGCCCCGGATCGCTTCCGGGGAGCTGCGCTTCGCGTCTCAGTTCGCGTACCGGAGCACTTCCGGGTGCGCTAACGCGGCGCGTCATAAGACGCATTACGCAACAACGTGATACGTCGCGCTTCCGCGACGCGTCACGATGTTGATTTCTAACGCGGCAGTTGCGCAAACGGAACGTTTACCGGTTCGCGGACCGGGTCGCGGCACCAAATTGAGCTAACGGGAAGCTTCCCGGTTCGCGAACCGGGAGCGAACAAAAAAAAATAATAATAAAAAAAATTATTAATAAACATATAAAATATATTTTTTGATTTAAAGAAGAATACATTTTACAGCTATAGATATTAGCTTTTAAAAAACCAATGAAATTCACTGAAAAAACCATAGGTTATAGACCATATATAGTTAGGAATTAGCATTTACAAAACCTTGAAAATTCACTGAAAAAACCATAGGTTATAGACCATATATAGTTAGGAATTAGCATTTAAAAAACCTTTTTTTACTCACACAAAACCATTGAAATTCCATATATAGTTAGTTGTACTAACTATATATCGCGCACCCGCAATCCACTGCTGATCATGTCACATATTACATCATTCATGACATGGTCAGTGACATCACTGATGACATCACTGATGACATCTCAAATGACATCACTGATGACATCACTGATGACATCTCAAATAACATCACTGATGACATCTCAAATGACATCACTGATGACATCTCAAATGACATCACTGATGACATCACTGATGACTACATCCAGTGACTGTATGTTTCTGTAAAGTTAAAATATGTCTTACATATTGAAGAATGAGTGGAGGTATAAGTGTCTGGATGAAGGATTTATTAGGTGCATGATTGACTGTATGAGTAAGTGAATAAATGTGTGTCACTGAGTGCATGAGTTAGTGACTAAACTGTCTTAATTTGTGCATCATTATGTCTGTTGTTCTGTAAACTGCTGCATGTGTTGATCAGTAGCTATATGAGTAAGTATATGGGTTATTAATTGGTTGCCCAAGTATTTGTATGGGAGACTGAGCGTGTGTGTGTGGGTGGCTGGGATGTGTATGACTCTGTGCATAGATGTGTGAGCAGTTGATTCACTAGATGTATGGGTTCAAAAGTGCATTTGGAAACACCTGTATGGGCGGTTGACTGAGTGCATTGGTGAGTGAATGGATATCTCAGTGCTACATGTCAAAGTAAGTACATATGTAAAACACAGTACATGTGACATTTGACATATATAAATAACTGTGCATAAGAGCCAGTGAATGTGTGAGTGGCTGTATGGATCATTGTGTACTTGTATTAGGCATTGTAAAAGACAGTAAATATGTGTTAGTATATGTTTGAATAAGTAAGGTGTGTATAACTGTATAGTTGAGGAAATGGAGGTGTGATTGATTCTTTGCATGACTGACTAAGTGTGTGAATAACTCCATGGATGAGTGACAGTCTGTGAGTGTCTGTTTACACTGAGTGTATCTAAGGTTATATTAGAGTCTGAAGAGGTTCATCGTATTATCACATGAATGATGTCATCAGTGATGTGATCAGTAATGTCAAATGAGATGTCATCAGTGATGTCATCAGTGATGTCATTTGAGATGTCATCAGTGATGTCATTTGAGATGTCATCAGTGATGTCATTTGAGATGTCATCAGTGATGTCATCAGTGATGTCATTTGAGATGTCATCAGTGATGTCACTGACCATGTCATGAATGATGTAATATGTGACATGATCAGCAGTGGATTGCGGGTGCGCGATATATAGTTAGTACAACTAACTATATATGGAATTTCAATGGTTTTGTGTGAGTAAAAAAAGGTTTTTTAAATGCTAATTCCTAACTATATATGGTCTATAACCTATGGTTTTTTCAGTGAATATATATATATATATATATATATATATATATGTATATATATGTATATGTATATATATATATATATATATATATATATTCACTGAAAAAACCATAGGTTATACACCATATATAGTTAGGAATTAGCATTTTTAAAACCTTATTTTACTCACACAAAACCATTGAAATTCCATATATAGTTAGTTGCACTAACTATATATCGCGCACCCGCAATCCACTGCTGATGATGTCACATATTACATCATTCATGACATGGTCAGTGACATCACTGATGACATCACTGATGACATCTCAAATGACATCACTGATGACATCTCATTTCACATCAATGACCACATCACTGATGATATCATTCATGTGACAATACAATGCATCTCCTCACATTTTAATATAACCTCTGTTTCACCCAGTGTTAAATACAGAGTATAATTTTTGAAACCATTGACACACCAATACTAGTTACTACATATGTACTCACTGATTCCTACGTCTACACACACATTCACTCATTCACCCATACAATCATTCATACATACAATCACTCATCTTTACAACACTATCATATGCACTCATACACCTATACAGACACTCACACTCTGCCACTCATCCATGGAGTTACTCACACACCTAGTCAGTCCTGTAAAGAATCAATCACACTTCCATTTTCTTGTCTATACAGTTAAACATAGAGCACCTTACATTTTCAAACATATACTAACACATACTTACCTTGTTATACAATCATTGATATAAGTACACATTGATCTGCACAGAGTCACACACCTCCCAGCCAGCCACACACACACTCAGTCTCCCATACAAATACTTGGACAATCAATCAATAACCCATATAGTTACTCATATAGCTACTGATCAACACATGCAGCAGTTTACAGAACAACAGACATAATGATACACAAATTAAGACAGTTTAGTCACTAACCCATGCACTCAGTGAGATACATTTAATCACTCACTCATACAGTCAGTCATGCACCTACTAAATCCTTCGTCCAGACACTTATACATCCACTCATTCTTCAATATGTAAGACATATTTAAACATTACAGAAACATAAAATCACTGGATGTTGTTATCAGTGATGTCATCAGTGATGTCATTTGAGATGTCATCAGTGATGTCATCAGTGATGTCACTGACCATGTCATGAATGATGTAATATGTGACATCATCAGCAGTGGATTGCGGTTGCGCGATATATAGTTAGTGCAACTAACTATATATGGAATTTCAATGGTTTTGTGTGAGTAAAATAAGGTTTTAAAAATGCTAATTCCTAACTATATATGGTGTATAACCTATGGTTTTTTCAGTGAATTATCAAGGTTTTGTAAATGCTAATTCCTAACTATATATGGTTTATAACCTATGGTTTTTTCAGTGAATTTCAATGGTTTTTTAATAGCAAATATCTATAGCTGTAAAATGTATTCTTATTTAAATCCAAAAATATATTTTATATGTTTATTAATAATTTTTTTTAAATATTTTTTTTGTTTCGCTCCCGGTCCGCGGACCGGGAAGCTTCCCGTTAGCTCAATTTGATGCCGCGACCCGGTCTGCGAAACGGTAAAAAATCAACATAGTGACGGTATCGCGTTGCCGCGTAATGCGTCTTATGACGTACTGCGTTAGTGCACCCGGAAGTGCCCCGGGGCGCGGACCGAGGCGCGAAACGCAGCTCCCCGGAAGCGATCCGCGGCACGTCGCGAAAACGCGACGTATCGCGTTGCCGCGTAATGCGTCTTGTGACGTACCGCGTTAGCGCACCCGGAAGTGTCCCGGGGCGCGGACCGGGGCGCGAAGCTTAGCGACCCGGAAGCTAACCGGGGCGCGTTCCGCAGCGCGTAACATGAGCGTGAGAGGTCATGTGACTTGTTAATAAAACTTTTCATTGGTTCATTTCACTTTTGGTTTCATAATGATGTAAGGCTAGGTCAGGTGACCTAAAAATAACACTTTTCATTGGTTGAGAAGTATTGTTTTTCCCAAATGATGAAAACCCCTCCTTCTTTCCTCACTCTGACTTTCATCATTGTGAGAGGAAGACCTATTTTGCTTGTTGGAAAATGGCTTCATTGGTAGCTTCAGCTGGTGGACCCCCACCACCACCTCCACCTCCTCATGGGAAGAGAGGACCACGTCCCCAGGTCATTACCAACACTGAGGAGGAAGATGAAGAAATGGATGAGGAGGGAGAAGAACCACAGTTCTTAGAAGAGGTGCCCCGGGTTTCCAGAAAGAAAGCCAGTTTCATCTGGCAGTTTTATTCGATCCCTCGTGGCCAAAAAAAGGTCAATGCGAGGTATGTCACCTGCCGCATATGCAAAGAACAATTGTCCAGAGGGACGGACAAAAAATATAGCTATGGAAATCACACAATGCACAGGCACATGACAAGGAAGCATCCACTAAATTACAGCCGGGCGGAAATAAGGGATATGCAGGACAATCCAAGACCAACTCCTGTGGCCAGACCAACAATACCGATTTCTCTAACACCAGAAGAGGCACGGGAAACTGTGCCAAATATTCAAGAAAATTTTGGGCACATGATTCACTTATGTATGCACTGTCGTGCATTATTAGCTTGTGGCAACATGAGCATCAATGCACTCAACCTGGCGTATGAACACCATGATTGCCCTAACCGCCCCCAGTAATTTTTTTTTGCTCCTGTTGAGCCCTTTTCAACGCCTGTTTTTTGTTGTTTCCCCCCCCCAAAAAAAACCCCCAAAAAATATAAAATCGTTCAAAAAATACAAAAAAAACAAAAAATAAAAAAATAAAAAAAATAAATATAAAACAACAAAAATATAAAAAAAAAGTTCTTTTCAGAACTACCTTCCCTTTCAAAAAAAATTGCTAGAATGTTTAGCACTCTGGCAAGCTCTATTTCTTTTGGTTCGCTCCCGGGTTAGCTTCCCGGTACGCGGACCGGGAGCTAACCAAAAAAAATAAAAAAATAAAAAAGTGTAAGTATAAGGAAAGTAAACAGAGAGTGATGTTAAAAGAAAGACAGCTATAGGGAGTAAAGAAGAGATACTGTTTAATAGATCTATTTACCGAAGAAAAGACAGAAGAGGGTATAATTGTGAAAAACAAAATAGATAACGAAGTGAAAGAAAAAAAAAGAGAGTATAACATTAACAAAGAAGAGTTTCTTGGAGAATGTGAGTGAATGTTCAAAATAAGATTAAAACATGAGGAATAACAGAGAGAAAAAATAGAAAACAGAAAACAAAAAATAACAGAAAAAGATTAATTGAAACAGCAAAGAAATGTAAGTAACATAGAGCCATATCATCAACATAGGCAATAAAAGTTTTGCAGCTTTTATTGGCAGAAATGTGTCGCTAAAGCTGCTTTTGTGGCAGAAAACTGCCGCTAAAACCACTTTTGCACCAGTTTTCTGCCAATAAAAAGAGCAATAATTTTATTGGCTGTGTTCATAATATTCCCCTTAGTGTGCTTCAACTACACAGAGAAAGCATTATGAACAAGTAGTGATAGAGTGATCAGTCAAAGACACTAAGAGTAATAGAGACGGAGTGAGTGAACAAGAGTGAGGAACTATGAGAAGAGAGGGACTGAGAAAAAGAGTGGAAGGAGTTAAGTAAGTAGGTAATAGAGAAAGGAATGAGGGAAGTAGCAAAGGCAGGAAACTGAGGGTTAAAGAAATGAAGCAGTGGAACTAATAGTAGTTAAATGTGATAGAAATGTAACGAAAAGAGTACAAAATATTTACCTTATAATTGTCGTTAAATTACTCACTTTTTGTTTTTATACTTTCAATCTGTGAAAGAGAGAACAAACATTTGAAAAATATTAAAACATGTATTTAAAAATTAGAAAAGACAAGGGAAAAGATTGAAGGACAAACAGTTTTTCAACAACTTTGACACTTACAGAAGCTTCTGCTTCTCCAGGCCCCCTACACAGTCCTAAAGATATACATTTTAAACTAACAGTATCTTGATGCAGATGAAGTGAGGCCTATCTTAAAACATGGTGCATCTTTTGCATTGCTGTTGTTTCAGAAAAGTGTCGCAAGACACTAAAATTTTAAATAATTGCTTCAGGATGCCAATAAGATGTCTACTATCCAGAGGTTTGTTTGAGGTGAGGCCTACTCAGGGTTGCAGATGAGATTTACACTTGTTGAAGAGTACAGAGGAGATAATACATGTGAAGGTCTACCAATGAAGTGAGTCATGTCCACTGCACTCTTCAACAAAGTCCAAACCTCCTATGTTTCCCTGGACAGACCTAAACTTGATCTGCACAATGTGATTCGTAATGATAGGAAACACAGGTGATGTAATTGAAATACGTGCAATTTATTTTGCTCATTTCACAATCACATCACTTGTGTTTCCTTTGCTTAGGTATCTCATTGTGCAGATGTAGTCTAGCATATGAAAGAATACGCAGAAGTGCAGCACTGCATGCAACAACTTTGACACTTACAGAAGCCTCACCTTCTCCATGCCTCCTACACAGTTCTACATATACATCATAAATGCAAACAGTACAGAATTAATTATACATGTTAAATGGTTTATTTTTGCTGTTCTCAGAATGTATCAAAATTCACTAAAAACAGTGACTTGAAGGTATTCATCATATAACAGCGGGGAAAAAAAAACACAATCAAAATGATTGTGTTTAAAAAACCCATACAACATAAGAAATCAAAATTCAGAACTCCTTAAAGTTAACTTACTTTCCATGACGTCCAAGGATGTCCTATGAACAGCTTACACTCTTTTGTGCTGTTATTACTTTCAGCCCGCCACTTTCTGAAAGAAAATCTCCATCGTTTTTAAAAACACGTTACATGCAATAAATGACTTCTTGCTCTCTACCACAAGTTTCCACAAGGCCAAATCTGGTCAGAGCCATTTATAACTCTTGGATTTCTTGTAAGCCAATCCCGTCATTTGGCATTTCCGCAACATTCAGAATTAAAATGTTGAAGATCATTTTCACAGTCCTGGAATAGTAATATCTTCCCCTTCTTGCTCAGTCATGTTCTACATTTCCTATGACACTGATACTGCTTACTATGAAGCAGACTTACACTACCTCTATGACTACTACAATTATTTAATTCTCTACATCACTTTTAATCACAAAGCAATGTAAAACAGTAGACAGCATTGCAGACTTACATTCCCTCTACTCCATGTTTTGATTGGCTGCTTCAACTAGCTTATAAAAAGAAACAGTTTTTCTGAACTCATTCAAAGTGCACGTATTTCTCCATGACGTCCAGTCCTATGGTTAGAAGTTATGTCTCTGAACTACACTTATCCTCAAGGCCAAATTGTGTAGGAGCCATTAGAACTTCTTGAAATTCCACAGAGCACATCCCGAGATTATTTCCCTAAAATTTTGGTTTTAAAAACACCAGGTAAGAGTTTTTAAGGTCATACGGCAATTTTTTTTTGAAAATTAAAACAGAATCATTGCAGAATGACCAGCCATTTCTAGACTTTAAATAAGCTGTGTAATGTCCTGATGTTATTGAAGGGCCGTCATGATATATAATTGCTGCAGTTACAAAAGTCCTTCCTGATATTGACAACTGCGAAGCTACAAAATTTTTAATTAAAGTTGTCAATTTTGTTCCATCAGGCCTACATCGTTGGAACATTAAAATGACATACTGGCCATATGTTCGTATAAATAATGTGGACATCATTTCAGATTTACATTGGCTACACTCCATGTTGTGATCAGCTGCTTTTACTAGCTTATTAAAGGAGACTGATTTACTGTCTGGCAAAGTTAAATATATAAATCTTTCTGAGTCTACACTAGTAGTACTTGATACCATACAGTTCTCGCAGTCATGCTGCCATTGATAAGAAAGCCCAAACAGCTGATCTACATCTACACCTTCAGCATGTAATACATCAAGCATATACATTAAAAACTCCTGACAATCTTGCTGAATATTTTGAGAGAATTGTGTTTGGCCTGAACATCTGTCTAACAGATTTCGAATTTCAGACACACTTTCTATGTTTCTTCTATCAGTGCTACATTTCTCTAACACAGAATTTAACAAACTGCAAAATCTTTGATCAGAATTGACCACAATCTCTTCTTTTACATTTTCTAGAGAAAACAAAACATTAACCACTACATTAGCATAGCAGTTGACACCAGAACTGTTTTCAAATTGAAAACCAACAACATCTTCAACAGAATCCTTTTTGTTTCTGCTTGTAATTTTAGGTTCATCGACTTTTCGTCTTTTTGCTACAACCTCCCCAGTATTGGTCACATTTCTTTGTTTCCGGCCTACCACACGTTTCTCAAACAAAGGATACTGAGGCAAATGTGGCGCATACTCTCTTCTTAACCTATTGTATTCCTTAACACAATCTAGATCAGCACAAATGTTTGTGACATCATACTCAATCAAGTACAATCCCGATAAAGTTCTAACTCGTGACAATGCCACATATGCCATACCCTCCTTGAACACAGAACTGCCAATATTCACCAATGCACTGTCTACACTTAAACCTTGCGATTTATGGATTGTCACCGCATATGCCAAGCAAACAGGAAACTGCTTACGGCGAACATATAAGTCTTTTACAAGCAAAAATCTAGCAGAGCAACGACCAATTAGCTGTACTTCCTCAATGCCATCAAATTTAATTTTTAAAAATTCAATTCCATCTCTATTTCTGTATTTTACAAAATCAACAACATTACCCATTGATCCATTTACCAGACCTCTTTCAACATGTAAATTCCTTCTTAAAATTATACGGCAGTTCAAGCACACATTCAGAGTCTTTTCAAAACCTGCAGTTTTAGATATACTCTTCTCTAATGAATCCAATTTTGTTTTCAGATTCTCAGACAAAATAATTGTTGATCCCATATGCTCTACTCTGTCAATAGCTTCCAGTTTCACAATCTCTTGCTTTTCTAAATGCAACATTTTGTTGTTGAATTTGGCACATTCTGCAAGAGTTGGCATCAAACATATTCCAGATTTCTTATCAGTAATTTTCTGAAAAATATTCTCAGGCACAACATCTTGTTCTGGATATAAATTTGACAGTAATCGTGCATGTAAAGCTTCTTTCCCATGCTCGGTCACTTTTCCAATTCTAACATCTTGTAGAATAGTCTTGTAAACTTCATCCTTCGCCTGACGCATATTTTCATGCAGTTCAGCATAATTGAAGTTTAACCATATATTGACGTTGCCAATGCTGCCTAGGCACTTCCTGGTATCTTCATGCGTGAGCATTTTGAACACAGGTTGCCCTTTCACTGGTGTCAGCTGCAGAAGATCTCTGAAAACAATGATGTGTTTGCCACCAAATAACACATCATACTCTGTTTTGAGAACTTCTTGCATTCTCAAATGCACAAAGGCAAGCATGACATTGGAAACCATGCTTACTTCGTCAATGATAAGAAGTTTCATTTTCCTCAAGATTCTTGAAACTTCAAAACAAGCATCTCCAGATAGCTTGTGATATTGTAATTTGTTGTCATGCTCCACTGGCAGCATCAGTAAACGATGTAAAGTAATCCCTTTAATGTTATGTGCTGCCAGTCCGGTTGGAGCGGTGACAACACAAGACAGCGATGACTCTGTCCTTTCCTGCAAATAGCATGAAATTGCTTTAATGAGGAAACTTTTTCCAGTTCCCGCTTCTCCACTCACGTACAGTCGGACAGGCTTCAACGACGTACATGAGCACTCTTTCTTGTCATGACTTAATCCATGATCAATTTGCATGGTAACTTCGTCATATATTTTCCTCTGCTCAACGTTGAGTTGTCTTTCCAACTCTTCTAAGTTAACCGCATCCTCCTGAGCATGTGCCATGGCTCTTTCCACTTCATTCATGGCAGTGGCAGCTTCATTTTCGATAACAGGTCCTCCTAGTGGATCCTGACTCAATGAAGCAGAACTCTGACTGTCCTGAGAACTGTCTCTGGCAATCTCGGCTGCAATCGTTGCTTCCTGCTCAATTTCCGCATTCAACATTTCTACATATTTGGGAAAAGCAGGACATTCTATGGTCTCCTTGGCGGCATTGAAAGAGTCTTCGTAACAGAGGAAATCTCCAAGCAGTTCCTCTTCTGCACGCCAAGGCTTGAAAAGTTGCAAAAGTGCTAAATAGAAAAACTCCTTTTTTTCAGGAGATTCGCCACTCAATTTTCGATGGTTTACCAAGTGGCATTTTCTTTGCTTGACCAGACATCCCTCACTTCCTATTACAGCATACACTCCTTTCTCAGTATCTTCTTTGATGTTCCTCTTGAATATGTAATTTTGAAGAACCTCATACAGACAAACATTGTCGAGGTGACTGCTTCTATTTGGATAATATGTATCCAACATGTTGGTCTTCAAAATGTTGGTACTGTTTGGCTCCTTTTCCGCCAAATACTCAATTTCCCGCACAGGTTTCAGAACTTGATTACGCGTTGCAGCAAGACCAAGACTCGCCCAAACGATACTCCTGGACTTGGCATAGAGACTTGCTGAAGACAACCGGTCAGAGCATCCGTAAGCTCCAATTTCTCGATGCGACAACATCTTCAGACTGAAACTGTACAACTTCTTGCTGAGGCTCTTTTCATGGGAAATGTCCTCCCACATATCCTTCAATTCTGTCTTCTCTTTTTTGGTGATGTAAGACGTCACATACCGAGCCACAGCCATACAGTTATCAGCCACAAACTGTATATCCAGGTTAGCATTCCACATGGACAAAATCACCGGGTTGTAGTCGTTGATGTACTTGGACTCTTCGTTCCTCTTCAAATTGTATGTGTTTTTAGGTGATTTCTTCATGACATTATGTCGCAGCGAAGACATCAAACTGTTTACTCTTCCTTTAGAAATCACCGGTCGTGGAAAACCGAAACGACATTTGGTGTAGAACTTGTCCTTGTTTCGGAATTTACGACGGCAGTACTTTCCACATCGATGGCTTTGGAAACGCAGAACTTTTTCTCTTAGGCTTTTCTTCTCCTTTGCGTTTGGAACAGCACACGTAGAATACTGTTGGATGAAACTCATCACTGAGTCTTCTGGATCCGTTCCAAATTTAGGTGCATCCTTGATCCACAGCAACATATGTATATGAGGAGCACCTCTTGCTTGGTACTCCTTTCTCCAGAAGAAATCCAACACCTCTCCAAGAGGTGGATTCTTCTTATTCATGATGAAAGACATCATAGCTTCAAATCTATGATTGAAGTACCTACATACATTGACTGGATCCAAAGAGCACAGTTCTCCAGGTGTCTTGAATTTGATGTTATCTACGTTAGCATTTGCCTCTCGTAGAAATTCAAGTAAGTCTTCCCAGCCATACTCGGCACAGCTCAGAGTGAGGATCCATGTGGGAGTACCTAAGTTCCTCAGCATACATTTTAAATCACCATGACGACGGTACCAGTACTCATTAGTACCACGCTGACACGCCATGAGATTAATCAGGTGAGAATCCAAAATACTGTCTTGGACATTGACTTTATCCATAAAGTCACTTGCCGAGATGTTTTGCATGTGTATACCACTTTTCAAGATGTGGTTCACTGCATATGACAGTCCAGACAGATCGCTTTCAAACAGGAGATGAAACAAATAGGGAATGCATTGTCGAAACCTAGCATCTCCTGCATACAATCGCAAAGTCCGGTATTCAGAAGCAGGAATTTGATGAGGTCGCTCATCATATCTTCCTCCCTGACCTGTTGGAAAAAGCTGTGGGAAACACCGAGCTTCCAAACTTTCCTCCCAAACACTAATGGGACTCCCTTTGGCTTGTTTCATTTGAAACAACTCAATAGCATTCCCATTGACTTCCTTGGAATGCAAAGGATGAACACTATAATGTTCATATATTTCTTCACTAGTAGAGGGTTCTACTTTCTCAATTTGACCAGCACACAAATCGCTATCCTCTTCCTCACTTACTTCCTCTTCTGCAACATATACATTCTTATAGTATTTATTATTTTTTTTCAAATACAATGTTGCCTTTTTAACTTTCCTAACATCTACTAAATCTTGCCATATTTTCTTATTCTTTGTCGGAACCCCATTAACTAAGATAACCAGAGGTTCCTCTTCCACTTTTTCTACTCCAATTGTGTTAATGTTTTTCTTCAAATCTAGAGGCAAATAAACAACTCTTCCCTTTAATCCTCTCTGTAAATCTGATGGAGGCAATTTCCCTGTCTTTGGCTCCATTCTTACAATAGCCTGAAAGGGATGGATACTTTGAATCAAAATAGATTCATAAGTATTTAAATCCTTCAATTCAGAAGGAATCTCAACCAATTCCAGATTATTATGAACTGCTCTAGCAGGCATCTGGTTTTGATTTAATTTGCAACAACAATAAGTACACACACGTTGATCAAATCCCAAATCAAAACAATTTTCTACCATCAAGTATGTTGCAAAATCCTTCCATTCACTATTATTTTCCCTTTCACTTTTTGCATATAAATCCACTAACTTAGTCTGATTCTTATAATAAGTGCGTCGACAACACACACAAGTGAAATTAGGCCTCTCACTTGATTTCACCTGAAACGTCGCAATTTCCCTCTGGAAATTATCTGTACTGGAAACCTGTACACTATCTTCCACATTACCCTCTTCTTCTGGGTCAATTTCAACATTCTCCTCTTTACTTCCAAAGTAACAAAACTCAATTTCTTCACATATGTTCTTCACATCTATTTCAGAACCATGCAAAAGAGCAGCGCATAATTGTTTAAGCATAATTGCTGGACTCTTAGCATAATACAACATTCTAACTAATTTCCTCACTTTATTATGATGCACTGCTAGCATCCTGAAATGATGAAAAACACTCTGGCATACTCTCCTGGAAAGACAAGCCAGTGAATGACCATGCAAACCTGTCACTTCTCTCACTCTGCAAGGATCTAATTCTTGCAACAACTTCATTTTCTGCTTCAAACTTTTCTTATTAAATGACCGTACAAAATCACAAAGCAAATTGATGGAATCCTGTCGCACACTGCAAATACTACTACACTTCCAGGTGTACACAGGACCCTTAGCACGTCTTCCTAAAACCTCATTACCTAACACCTCTTCTGCCTCTGTTGTCACAAGTTTTTCTTTTTCAACTGGACAACCATCTTTCACTTCATAAGCACGACCACTGGTGTCAACTGCATGCACCAAATCATTATCCTGGAAATAACTCTCCTCATTAAAAAATGCCTCACAGCTTGAACTATGCATCCATTCTCCAGAAAAAACTTCACAAAAATTACTACGATTAACTATTCTCTTCCATCTACTATTTCTTTTGAAATCATAAATTGCCTTGTTTAGCTTCCTAATTCTATTGATTATCAAAATAAATAACTTACGTTTAATTTCAAATGCCTGATCAATAACTTTCTCAACTTTTTTTTTTCTCTTATAAAAAACCAGTTTCTGTTGACCTTTCTTAATATTTTTTAACAAATTGCCAATTATCCTGTTGCGGAACATTCGTTTACGAATCTCCCTAAACTGTTGTTTCCTTCTACTATCATGCACAGAGTTATCTCTTGCTCTAGCAGTAACATTTTTGATTGGCCTTTCCTTTCCATTTGATTTGCTTATCTTTTTATGGACTGAAACATTTTCTGTAGTAATATTTTTTTTACTACACATATTTCTTATGAAATATTTTGTGCTCTTACCCGGTGCTTTCTTCGTGACTTGACAAATCTTTTTGTTAGAGGACTGCTGCTTATTTTGTTTCACCTGCTGTCTTTGACGTTTTGCAGCCTTTCTCTGTCTTTCTATTGTTGGCATGGTGAAATCTTGAAATGATCTGCAGTTGAATCTGTGGTAAAATATAATAAAAAATGTTATTAACCACTATTACCAAACAGTAAATCAATAACAATGATCAAAAACTTAACACACTACTTGACATTTTAAATAGAAGATTTTTTAGTCCTTGGCAAATTTACAATACAGAAATAGCAGAAAAGAAATGACATTTATATTTATGTTACCTGTGCTATTTTATATGTGAATCTGATCTAATTTTATGAGCATATTTTAATATTTTATTGAAGACACTACACATAACCTGTTTTTGAAGGTGTCTTTATTTTTAAATTAAACGGTTTACATTTTTACTTTTTATTAATTATACATTTTAAAAATAAATGTTTATATTTCCATAGGCTCAAGCAGGTCAGCTTCCCACCCTATGTCATATAATTCGGACAAATCTGCATCCTCATCACGCTCTTCTTCATCCTCAGGATTTAAATCATCCAATGGATCAACATCCACTGATGTTTCAATTACAAGTTCAATGATGAGGTCAAAATCAACTGATTGCAGATTGTCACTCATGTTTATGTTGTCTTTATATTTAGAGAAAGATAACAACAATGAGATGTTGCAGAGTAAGAGACAAATCTCAGAGATTATAATAGTAAAATTGTTTAACAAGAGTAAAATTTTGCAGCTATTATTTAGCCATGTCCAGCAATGCTGATCAGGTGAAGACTATGTCTAATTTTTCAGTGAACAGGACTCATCTCTTCTTAACCTTGGATAAGCCTCACCGACTCTGTGTGTCCTGCACATACTTAAATGTAAAGGGGCAGATTTATGTTAAATGGCACATCCCCAGGCATGCACCAGTTAACGTGCACCGCTGCTCTGCCACCCATGGTGTGCCGTATTTACAATCAGATAGGAGAAAACTGCGTCAAAACCCTGCGCCTGCTTTAAGCAGGCATAGGTCTTGACGCAACATTGTGGAGATGGGGCACCCCTGAGCCTTGCTTGAACTGCATCGCACTTGCGATACAACTCCAGCAATCACTACCTTTACATCACAGATACATCACGCATCTGTGCCATTTTTGCCCCATGATGCCCCGCATTGTAAATGCAGCACACCATGGGTGGCGGAACAGCGGCACAGGATGACTGACACATCCCTGGTGATGCACCAGTCATCATAAATCTATCCCTAATCTTCTTATCTTGTTACAGATGAACCGCCATATGTACCATCAAACTATTTTGCATTTCCTAAATAGCGAATTTTAAGGAATAAATAGCAATTCTTTACCATTCCTAATTTGCAATGAGCAAATTGCTAATTGCAAGTTACCCATTCATTTCCATGGGCTAGGAGCCTCATAGGAATGAAGGTTTAATTTGCGATTAGCAATTTGCTCATCACAAATTAGGAATTTTTCCAAGGGTGCAGGGGTGTCTCAAGAACACCCTGCTGCACCCCCTGAAAAAGAAATTTGGGGGCATATGGCGCACATACATGCCCTAAGGGCATGTATGGGCGTCATATGGCACCTTTTGTTTTTTGGAAAAAAAGCTTTTTGAAAAGAATTCACAAATTACCACCAACTAGAAGTTGGTGGTAGTTTCCAAATCCTTAATGTCATTTTTTTACATATTTTTTGTTTGATACATTGCATTTAAGTAATCGCAAAATTTGCAAATCCTTCAGTGCAATCGCAAAATAAGGAATAGCAAATTTTGCTATTCCTTATTTTGCATCAAACTTGTTTGATATATACCATTTGTCTAATTAGCATTCGCAAAGGCCGAAATTCGCAGAATTTTGTTCTTTGTGAATGCTAATTAGCTTGATACATATGGCCCCAAGTGAGGCCTATCTTGCAACATGGTGCATCTTTTGCATCACTGCTGCATCGGTTTCATGTGGTACGTTTTTTTTACACCATGACATATCTGCCTAAAAGCATCAATTTGTAATTTTGTCGCCTCATAGCAAATCTTTTGCACCGCCGCTGCATCATAAAAGTGACGCACAGTGGCGCAAAAGAGGCATACACCTATCATAAATCTGTCCCTAGCATTTTAAATGATTAATTCATGATGACGATAAGGTGTGGCCTATCCAGAGGTTTGTTTACGGTGAGGCCTACTCAGGATTGCAGATTAAAGTTACGCTTGATGAAGAATACAGAAGAGATAATACATGTAAAGGCCTACAAATGAAGTAAGTGATTTGCACTTTATTTCGCCAGTCATCATAAATGTATCCCTAAGCTTCTTATCTTGTTACAGATGAACCACCATATGTACCATCAAACTATTTTGCATTTCCTAAATAGCGAATTTTAAGGGATAAATAGCAATTCTTTACCATTCCTAATTTGCAATGAGCAATTTGCTAATTGCAAATTACCCATTCATTTCCATGGGCTAGGAGGCTCATAGGAATGAAGGTGCAATTTGCGATTAGCAATTAGCTCATCACAAAATAGGAATTTTTCCAAGGGTGCAGGGGTGTCTCAAGAACACCCTGCTGCACCCCCTGAAAAAGAAATTTGGGGGCATATGGCGCACATACATGCCCTAAGGGCATGTATGGGCGTCATATGGCACCTTTTGTTTTTTGGAAAAAAAGCTTTTTGAAAAGAATTCACAAATTACCACCAACTAGAAGTTGGTGGTAGTTTCCAAATCCTTAATGTCATTTTTTTACATATTTTTTGTTTGATACATTGCATTTAAGAAATCGCAAAGTTTGCAAATCCTTCAGTGCAATCGCAAAATAAGGAATAGCAAATTTTGAATTAAGGACATTTTAAGTCATTTCCACATGTGCAGTGTTTTCAAATTATGATTTGAAAATCGTTTTTGGGGAAAAGTAATGGTTTGCAAATTTATGACAAGGACATAATGGTGTATGCTTCTCTATAAGGCATTTCAGTGTCCCCGGTACGCGTACCCTGCAGAAAAAAGATTGACAGAGATTCTTTAAAAATATAGGTTTATTTTTATAAATTAAAGGTAGTTCTAAAAAGAACTGTTTTCTTTATTCTTTTTGTTGTTTTATATTTTTTTTATTGTTTTTTTAACATTATTTACTTTTTTTGGCTTTTCTGAACACTTAAAAAAAAAATTGTATTTTTTATGAGGGAAACAAAAAACAGGGAATTGTAAACGGCTCAACTGGAGCAAAAAAAAATCAGGAAAAAATTAGGGTTTTTTGGGGAAATTGTGGTTGTCACCAGCAAGAACGATGAGCTTTACGCTCTGCTCACCATAGCTGATGGTCTTACCACAAAAAATACAAGTCACCCTGAATTCCCCAAACCGTGGTTGGATGATTGGCATTGTCTCCCTTGTGTCTGGTCCTGATGGAGTGGGTTGCTTTCTTGTGGAGCTGCTGGCTGAAGATTGGGAAAGGTTACTGGCCATTTCTCTCATCTCTGCAGCAGCATAGTTCATGGGATGCTTGCGCTGCATATGCCTAATCATGGTATAATTACCAAAAGAATATTTCCTATTAGGGTTCCCCCTTGAAAGTTCCATGCCACAGATTAGGCAAGTCACCTTTGGTGCATTGACTTTCTTTTTGCCCTCTTGAATAGAAAAAAACTCCCATACTATGTGCTCCTTTGGCCTATATGGGGTATTGTCTTCTTGGAGGAATGTCCGTCTCCCCTCCTCATCCTCCTTCTCCTCTTCTTCTTCCTGACCACCAAAGTGATGTTGTGGTGGTCCTCTTGCTGGTGGTGGTGGTGGTGCAGATGCTCCAGCTGCTGCTGCTACTGTAGCCATTTTAAAGTAGAAAAGATTAGAGACAGATCTTCAAACAGGTCTTCATCAGTCAAAGGACAAAGTCAGAATAAGGAAAAAAGGTGGGGTCTTTCATCATTTGGAAAACAAAACTGTTCTGGACCAATGAAAAGTGTTATTTTCAAGTCACATTATCCGAGTTTTCATCATTTGGAAACCAAAACTGATCTGCACCAATGAAAAGTGTTATTTTCAGATCACATGACCCGACGCGCTTACGCTACGCGTTCCGGGGCGCGCCCCGGGGCGCGTAGCGTAAGCGCGTCAGGATGTTGCGCGATCGTATGCGCTCGCGTGCTTCCGGGTGCGCTTACGCAGTGCGTCATATGACGCATCACGCGGATACGCGAAACGTCACGATGTTGTTTTCGTTCGCGAGAATAGCGCTAACGGGACGCTCACCGGTACGGGCCCCGGGGTGCGCCGTAACATTGCGCTTACCCGTGCGTTCACCGGTGCGCGCCCCGGGAGCGCTCCGGGGGAAAAAAAAAAAAACTATTACATAATTATACAATATAACATTCGTTATAAAAAAATTTACTTTTTATACCTATAGAGATTTGCTATTAAAAAACATTGAAATTCACTGAAAAAACCATAGGTTTCACACCAGTTATAGTTAGGAATTAGCATTTAAAAAACCTATGAAATTCACTGAAAAAAACCTTAGGTTTCACACCTGTTATAATTAGCTGGAAGTTTTACTCGCATAAAACCATTGAAATTCCCACGTTATGCGAAATAGCGAAACCTACTAAAGAAATAACCATGGCAAATCACAAAACTTGGAAAATAAGAGAACCGATAACCTGCAAAAGCCAATATACTATCTATATGATTGAATGTCCGTGTCAACTTCGTTATATAGGAAGTACAATTTGTGAACTGAAAAAGCGAATCCTGGAGCATGTGAGGGCTACTGTGAATAAGGACAGAGGAAACGCAGTGGCCAAACACATGGAAACACATCACAATGGAAATTGGAAGTTGCTAAAATTCCTAGGATTGGAGACCATGTCACTCTCAGATATATATATATATAGTTAGGACCTAGTTTCCATAGGAAATCCGCAACATTCTATTTGGAAAAACTTTGGCACCGGTCGACGAATACACACGAAATTCTCCAAGAAGATGTTTCTCTTCTCCACTCCTTCCCTTTAAGTTTGGGGGTGATTCGTCAAGCGGGGGCCGAGAAAAAAGGGGGGGTCCCAAAACGTCTTTTCCCCGTGCAATTTTCCATAGGGACCTTTAAGACGGGCTTCAGCCCGAACTGCTGAAAGAAATTACACCAAATTTGGCAGAGAGGTAGAGTTTGGTTCGCAGATGACGCTTTTTGTTAACTGGTGTAAATCCGTGCAATAGTTCCTGAGAAAATAAAAAGTAAAATCATAGATATATCTACAGACTAAGTACCATCCGAGGATTATACGCGTACCCTCCCAAGCACGAGCTGCATGCTAATTGGCTGTCAACACTCCAAGCCAGGAAGTGTTGGCAGACATCTTGTGCCTTGGTAAAACTGAGGCACAAGAAAACAGAAAAAGAAATTTGAAAAACAAGAAAAGTGGGAAGGGTAGAAACCCCCTTACCCCTACGCCTGCTTAGGGGGTCCCACAAGGACCACCAAGGCCAACCTTTTTTTTTTTTTTTTTTTAATCTTAGGATTAAAAAAAATTAGGGGTCAGGCCCTGGGGGATGGGGTCCCCAGGGCCCAACAAATTGAAAAAAAGGGGTAGCCCACCTTCTTAAAAAAAACCAAAAAAAACATTGTGATCGGGTAGGAGGCCACGCCCCCTCCCTGCACCACTCTGCAAACGCGCCCCCGGCACGTTTGCAGAGGGGGAAGTAATTCCCTTTGAATACTGGGGGTCCCTGGGCACCAAGTAGCCCACCAGGAACCTCCAGTATGCGCCAGGGGGCTGCGCTGCAGAGAGGTGTAATGAGGCCACGCCCTTTTTACGCCTCTCAGCAATCCAGCCCCCTAGCGCATAGTAGAGGTTCCTGGTGGGCTAGTTGTCCCCCAGGGACGCCCAGTATTCAAGGGGATTTAATTCCCCAATTTAGAACGCACCACAGGGCGCGTTTGCACAGTGGTGAAAGTAGGGGGTGGTGCTTGAGGGGACGGATTTCACCACTCTGCAAAAGCGCCCCCTGGCGCGTTTGCAGAGGGGGAACTAATTCCCCTTGAATATTGGGGGTCCCGGGGGCCAACTAGCCCACCAGGTACCTTCAGTATGTGCCAGGGGGCTGCGTTGCAGAGACGTGTAAAGAGGCCACGCCCCTTTTTACACCTCTCTGCAACACAGCCCCCTGGTGCAAGTTGGAGGTTCCTGTTGGACTTTTTGGCCCCCAGGGCCCCCCAGTATTCAAGGGGATTAAGTTCCCCTTTGGAAAATGCGCCAGGGGGCTGCGTTGCAGAGAGGTGTAATGAAGCCACGCCCCTTTTTATACCTCGCTGCAACACAGCCCCCTGGCACATACTGGAGGTTCCTGGTGGGCTAGTTGGCCCCCAGGGACCCCCAGTATTCAAGGGGATTTAGTTCCCCCTCTGGAAACACGCCAGGGGGCTGCATTGCAGAGAGGTGTAATGAGGCCACGCCTCTTTTTACACATGTCATTTGAGATGTCATCAGTGATGTCATGAGTGATGTCACTGACCATGCCATGAGTGATGTAATATGTGAGGTCATCTACAGTGAATTGCGGGCGCGCGAGTTATAATTAGCTGAATTAACTATAACGGGGGAATTTCAATGGTTTTGTATGTGTGAAATGTCCAACTAACTATAACATGTGTGAAACTTTTTTGTTTTTTCAGTGAATTTCTATGGATTTTTAAATGTTAATTCCTAACTATAACGTGTGTGAAACCTATGTTTTTTTCGGTGAATATATATATAATTAGGATTTCCAGGTGTAGGAATTCCTCGGAATTTGGTTGCTAATAAATTTGCCCCGGTTAAAGAATCTCCACAATATGTTCTAGACCTAAAGCTTCTTCTACATTGGCCAAGCATAGAATTTTTTTAAGAGAATGGTAAGAGGGGTATAAAGGTAAAAGGGGCATCTTAAACATGTTTTGCCATCAATGCATTTTCCATTGACTGTAGCTCTCATATCGTAAAAATTGCTGAATAGGTTTATGTGAAATTTAGCAGGATTATACATAATTCTGCTCATATGATCCTTATGGGTACTACTGGTAATAAGTAGGGTAAGTATTTTTGAAGTTGTAAGTCATTTTAAATTTGTGATATCTGTTTTCTCTGTATTTTTGTGAAATTTCACAGCATTTTGTAGGCTGCCTGTAACGGGGTCGGGATAGATAGGCAAAACGTGAATTCTTGTCTTCTTAGGTTTTATTTTGGCAAACAAAAGATCAGAGCTTTTCTTTCCTCTATTGACAGTTCCTCTTGGCGATCTACTCCTCGCGGTTCTTTTAATACAGGCTTCCACTATTTCTGGTCGACGGCCTCTTTCGGGTGTCCGTCGAGGTGGTTTCTCGTCTGGCTCCGTCTTTGTCTCTCAGTCGGAACAGAAGGAGAAATACACAGTATGAGTGGGATGTCCAGACGTCTTACAATACTAAAGGGTAGGGAGTGAGGGGAATAACCATTTGTGCTCCATGTCTACTCAAAGTGCCGGCTGTGAGGGGTTTGTGCTCAGGGTGGGAACACCAGACCAAAAGGTGGGTAAACACTGCGGTTATTCCAAGAGCCCTCCTTTACGGCTGACCCAACCCTTAATAGTGTTGCGTACCTGGTTGAGCCATACACCTCCCGCGGGCGTATGGCTGGGCGATCCGCGGTGTCGGTGGCCTCCTGGCTTCTCTCCGTCCGCTTCGTCTTCTCCTCGCCTCGTCTCCGTCGTCTCGAACTCCGTTCTCTCGAACTCCGCCAACGCCCTCCTTTCTCCACGCTCTCTCTCCTCTCCGCTCCGCTCCCTCCGGGTGAACAAGCACACACCTGATTCGTTGTCCCTGGTATATGACGTCTCCTCCTCTTGTCGTGACTCCTCCCACTTTTGGCTCCACTCTCCCTTAAAGGGCCAGTGATCTGGTTCCTCTTCTTGTATCTCAAAGTCACTGTTGACGTTCTGTGGGGGGTATAATGAATGAGATGTGGTATCGGACCTTTGTTTCACTGAACTCTGTGTCCACCCCTTCCGTTGTCGCTGTCCCAGGTCGCTACACTGCCTTTACAAAACTTAAAGGCAGCCATGTTGTTTTTTGTACTTGTGTTCCGTGTTTTACCCTTCGATATAGTCTAGTATAAAGTTTCATATGAAATAAGTAGGTACAATTATTTATAAGTTTACATATATATATATTCACTGATAAAACCATAGGTTTGACACTCGTTATAGTTAGGAATTAGCATTTGAAAAACCTTTGAAATTCACTGAAAAAAACCATAGGTTTCACACCAGTTATAGTTAGCTGAACATTTTACTCATACAAAACCATTGAAATTCCCACGTTATAGTTAGTTGGACTCACTATAACTCTCGCGCACGCAATCCAATGCTCCTCTTAGGGGGAGACCTGGTCAGCACACTAGGCGTTCGCTGCCTCCCACCCTCCTCCTGCACTATAAAATGAACACTCTTACCCGACGGCACAGCGGGCGGGTGCAGCGGGCGCGCCGGCGGCGCGCCAAAGGCAAGCCCGTCTGCGCCCGTCCGCGCTAAGTCCGCGATGTCCGTGGACCACGCTGACTCATCCCGACCTTCACATAGTTATAATGGAAACGAGCTGCGCGCGTGGGATGAGGGTGGCAGATGTTCTTTTTGTCCTCTTATGGAGCTGATATGGGGACCCGTCTCATGCATCACTTGTAAATGGACCACACCTTGGCTACGCCACAACCCCACATTAAGCGCCAGCACCACAAGGGTTTGTCCCCTCACATTTAAGGGCGGCTTGATCAATGCACGCTCCCTGGGCTGCCACAGCCAGGACATCAGGGACCTGATTCTTGCTCCAATCTAGATTTTCTTTTTGTGACCGAGACCTGGCTCAATGACACTAGTAACCCTGATCTAGCGACCGCCCTTCCTCCCGGCTTCACCATCTTTAGGTTAGACAGACCGATTGGGAGAGGAGGCGGTGTCGCTGTACTTCTTAGAACCACCCTTAAGTGTCATACTTTCAATTTAAGTCCCCTCAAAGGAGCAGAAGGTATGGGCTTCTCGATCATGTTAAACGCATCTACTTCCTTTTCGGGAGGACTGATATATCGCCCCCCAGGCAATGCATCTCCATTCTTAGACTCTCTAGGTGATAGTCTAGGTCAGCTTCTTCTGCGTTATCCTCATTTCACCCTAATGGGGGATTTCAACCTGCAATTGGAATCGAGAATCGATGCTCAAGCAACCAATTTTTATCAGACCCTAGATATCTTTGGTCTGCATCAATCCGTAGTGCTACCGACTCATTCCGCCGGACATACCCTAGATGGGGTTTGTTCTAATTTTCCCGCACTGGAAACACACACCCCGATTCCCCAAATCTGGACAGACCATAGTCTGATTCCTTTCATGATATGCGTTTCTGACCCGGTAAAAACCTTGCGGACAAGTCAGCACCCTACTTCTCACCTAAACTGGAAGAGAGTGGCTGAATGCATTAAATCCAACCCACCCAGACAATCTCAAGTTCCTAGATTATCTGGGGTTGCTATCCAGGATTCCAAAGACTTTCCCTCCTGGATGCACCAAGTTATTGCAGAACGTGTCCCTCCTACAAACCGTTCTAGCAAGGGCACGAGGAAAAAGCCGAATGCACCTTGGTATTCACAGGTGTTAGCAGAAAGCCACTTACTTTGTAAAAAAAGTGAAAGGAAATGGAGAAAAACTTATGACTATTCAGCCAAAATCCTTTATTTACAGCACAGAAAATCCTACCTCGACAGCATTAAGCTGGCCAAAAAGGAATATTACATCAATGCTATTAAAGAGGCAGAGCAGAAGCAAAGAATGGTTTTCTCAATAGTGAAGTCTTTCACGCGTCCCAAAGCTCTGGAACCACAACAACCAGATTGCCGACTATTTTGAGGAAAAAATTTAGCAAATACAGAAAGATTTCCGTGTCCCTCTCCCCCCCAGGATTATAACCTTTCAAGGTTGAGGGAAAACAAACTTCACACTCTGAATGTTTTCCAACCGGCCTCCCTTTTGCAAACCCGGGAGGTCATCCTGGCTTGTAAATCAGGAGCCCCCTCTGACTCTTGCCCCCCCCAAATACTCAATCAGATAATTTATGTAATTAATCCTACTATTAATACGATAGTCAATGCCTCACTCAGGTCTGGAATTGTTCCTCCTGACTGGAAAAAGGCAATTGTAAAGCCTTTAATGAAGAAATCTAACAAACCTCCCACTGATCTATCTAATCTTCGACCCATATCCCTTCTCCCTATTTTGGGGACAATTACAGAGCAGATAGTTTACCAAGAATTTAAAACTTTTGTTGACACGCACAACATTTTACACCCTCAACAGTCAGGTTTCCGGCCTAAACACTCAACTGAAACAGCTCTCATTGAGCTCACTGATTCTATCAAACTCTTGCAGGATGAGGGCAGAAATGCTGTCCTGATTTTATTGGACCTCACAGCAGCGTTCGATACCATCTCGCATGAGATCCTGTTTGACAGGCTGATGAGTATAGGTATAACAGAAGTTGCCCTGGCATGGTTAACATCCTTCTTGACCGACAGATCTCAAACAGTATCGTTAGGCTCTTTTTTATCCAAAGGAAAAAAAGTTCCATCTGGGGTTCCACAGGGCTCCATCTTAAGCCCGTTATTGTTTAACATTTATATGATCCCCTCATTTCACTTATTGAGTCACATGGGATACTTGTTGCATCCTACGCGGATGATACCCAGTTAGTGGTCTCTATGGATAAAAATTCCATAAATATGGAACAAAATTTCAAGAGTTGCCTGAGGGAGGTTTTCCAATGGATGAACACCAACCACTTTAAATGTAACACCAATAAAACTGACATTTTACCGCTAGGAAAAGATGTCCAATTCTGTCCCAAGGACTGGTGGCCTGATGACTCACCTGTTCCACCACAATCAGTGGAAACCGCAAGAAACCTAGGGGTCCTGTTTGACTCCGCCCTTTCCTTTGACCAGCATGTCAGGAACACTGCAGGAAGCTGTTTCAGCATTATTAAATCCCTAAAAAAGTTTTTTGAGTTCCTACCAACCGATTCCAGAAAAACAGTGGCAGTAGCACTGATATTATCACGCTTGGATTACTGCAATGGCCTGTTGGCTGGAGTCAAAAAATCTATGCTGAAAAAACTTCAAAGTGTCCAACATGCAGCTGCAAGATTGGTGCTCAAACTACCTAGAAGATCTTCGGCTACCAGTGCACTTAAGATCTTGCACTGGTTGCCGCTCAACAAGAGAATCTTCTTTCAAATATTGCTGACCTCTTTCAGAGCTTTAAACAAGATAGGTCCAAAGTATCTTGTGAAACGTTTTGTGAGCTATAACCCTTCAAGATGCCTGAGGTCGGCAGGCGGCAACCTAATTAACATCCCAAAATGTAATTATAAAACCACGGGAGGTAAGACACTTACTGTACTGGCCTCTAAGGCGTGGAATGCCATGCCCAAAAATCTCAGACTTCTGACTCAGGAGAATGCCTTTAGGAAACAACTAAAAACTTGGATTTACAGTCTGTCAGACAGTTTTGTAATGGCTGCTATCTAGGTTTTAATATTTGTTTTGTACACCATATCAGCGCCAGGATGCTCCTTTCGGAGCGACAGTTCGCGCTCTATAAATGCCATATACAAATACAAATACAAATACAAATGCTGATGATGTCACATATTACATCATTCATGGCATGGTCAGTGACATCACTGATGACATCACTGATGACATCTCAAATTACATCACTGATGACATCACTGATGGCATTATCCAGTGTCTGTGTGTTTCTGTAAAGTTTAAATATGTTTAACATATTCAAGAATGAGTGGGTGTACAAGTGTCTGGATGAAGGATTTAGTTGGTGCGTGACTGACTGTATGAGTGAGTGATTAAATGTGTCTTACTGCATGCATGGGTTAGTGACTAAACTGTCTGAATGTGTGCAACAGTATGTCTGTTGTTGTGTAAGCTGCTGCATGTGTTGATCAGTAGCTAACAGTAGTATTTTTATGGGAGACTGACTGTGTGTGTGGGTGGCTGGAAGGTGTGTGACTCTGTGCATAGATGTGTGAGCAGTTGATTCACCAGGTGTATGGGTTCAAGAGTGCATGAGGAAACAGCTGTATGGGCGGTTGACTGTGTGCATGGCTAAGTTGGTAAGTGAATGGATATCTCAGTACTACATGTCCAAGTAAGTACATATGTAAAACACAGTGCATGTGAGAGTTGGCATGTATAAATGATTATACATGAGAGCCAGTGATTGTGCGAGTGGCTGTATGGATCAATGTGTACTTGTATCAGTGATTGTATAAGAAAGTAAGTATGTGTTAGTATATGTTTGTATAATTAAGGTGTTGTCTGTATAACTGTATAGATGTGGAAATGGGATGTGATTGATTCTTTGCATAACTGACTAAGTGTGTGAGTAACTCCATGGATGAGTGGCAGTGTGTGAGAGTCTGTATAGGTGTATGAGTGCATATGATAGTGTTGTATTGATGAGTGATGTATGTATGAGTGATTGTATGAGTGAATGAGTGGATGTGTGTGTAGACCTAGGAATCAGTGAGTTTGTATGTGGTAAGTGTATGGGTGTGTCAATGGTTTCAAGAATGGCAGTCTGTATTTAACACTGGGTGTATCAAAGGTTATATTAGGGTTTGAGGAGGTGCATCATATTATCACATGAATGATGTCATCAGTGTTGTGATCAGTGATGTTATTTGAGATGTCATCAGTGTTGTCATCAGTGATGTCATTTGAGATGTCATCAGTGATGTCATCAGTGATGTCACTGACCATGTCATGAATGATGTAATATGTGACATCATCAGCAGTGGATTGCGGGCGCGCGAGTTATAGTGAGTCCAACTAACTATAACGTGGGAATTTCAATGGTTTTGTATGAGTAAAATGTTCAGCTAACTATAACTGGTGTGAAACCTATGTTTTTTTCAGTGAATTTCAAAGGTTTTGTAAATGCTAATTCCTAACTATAACGAGTGTTAAACCTGTGTTTTTTTCAGTGAATTTCAAAGGTTTTTAAAAGCTAATTCCTAACTATAACGAGTTTGAAACCTACAGTTTTTAAACTGAATTATCACGTTTTTTTATAGCTAATTTTTATAGCTATTAATTATTATACTTTTTTTAATTATTCAAATATTCTATATTTTTGAAATATTAATTTTTCAATGTATTTTTCCTATGTTTTATTTTTTTATTTTTTAACTCCGGAGCACTCAGGGTGCGCGTACCCATAAACGCACCCGTACACGTAGCGTGAGCACAATTCCCGCGAGCGAAAAAATATATAATTATGTATTTAAAGGAAATAATAATGCAAGACATTCAGTCGCATACTCATAAAAGTTGTATTTTTGATTTTAAATAACCGTATTTTAACTTTAAACACATTTCTGAAAATCAAGTAAAACGTCATTCATACACGCCGTGTAAGCGCCCCCGGAAGCGCCTCCGTAAGCGCCTACGTACGTGCCGTGTTAGCCCACCGGATTCAAAAAAGGGGGTGGTGATGAACAGAGTGTCTGAATTAAGCAGACCACTCTTACCCAGTCCAAAGATCAGGGCTTGATCCATCACCGTTATTTAGCTCACTGCCCCATCCCAGCTCAGAACCTGGCTATATGCAAATTAGTCTGTCCCTGGCCCAGTGCATCATGGGAACAGGGCAGACCAAACTACCAAGCCAATTCTTCACCAGAAAGGAGGCAAGCTTCCGGGGACCGGTTTCTGCCATTTCAGGCGTCGTCGGCCCGGCTTGCTTGAATCCTGATGGAGCAGTGAGCAAGGGACTCATGTCTGAGTATACCCTTCCACGCTTATGGTAGACAAAATGATTAAAAAAAGGGGGTGGTGATGAACAGAGTGTCTGAATTAAGCAGACCACTCTTACCCAGTCCAAAGATCAGGGCTTGATCCATCACCGTTATTTAGCTCACTGCCCCATCCCAGCTCAGAACCTGGCTATATGCAAATTAGTCTGTCCCTGGCCCACTGCATCATGGGAACAGGGCAGACCAAACTACCAAGCCAATTCTTCACCAGAAAGGAGACAAGCTTCCGGGGACCGGTTTCTGCCATTTCAGGCGGCGTCGGCCCGGCTTGCTTGAATCCTGATGGAGCAGTGAGCAAGGGACTCATGTCTGAGTATACCCTTCCACGCTTATGGTGGACAAAATGATTAAAAAAAGGGGGTGGTGATGAACAGAGTGTCTGAATTAAGCAGACCACTCTTACCCAGTCCAAAGATCAGGGCTTGATCCATCACCGTTATTTAGCTCACTGCCCCATCCCAGCTCAGAACCTGGCTATATGCAAATTAGTCTGTCCCTGGCCCAGTGCATCATGGGAACAGGGCAGACCAAACTACCAAGCCAATTCTTCACCAGAAAGGAGACAAGCTTCCGGGGACCGGTTTCTGCCATTTCAGGCGTCGTCGGCCCGGCTTGCTGGAATCCTGATGGAGCAGTGAGCAAGGGACTCATGTCTGAGTATACCCTTCCACGCTTATGGTGGACAAAATGATTCAAAAAAGGGGGTGGTGATGAACAGAGTGTCTGAATTAAGCAGACCACTCTTACCCAGTCCAAAGATCAGGGCTTGGTCCATCACCGTTATTTAGCTCACTGCCCCATCCCAGCTCAGAACCTGGCCATATGCAAATTAGTCTGTCCCTGGCCCAGTGCATCATGGAAACAGGGCAGACCAAACTACCAAGCCAATTCTTCACCAGAAAGGAGACAAGCTTCCGGGGACCGGTTTCTGCCATTTCAGGCGTCGTCGACCCGGCTTGCTAGAATCCTGATGGAGCAGTGAGCAAGGGACTCATGTCTGAGTATACCCTTCCACGCTTATGGTGGACAAAATGATTCAAAAAAGGGGGTGGTGAGGAACAGAGTGTCTGAATTAAGCAGACCACTCTTACCCAGTCCAAAGATCAGGGCTTGATCCATCACCGTTATTTAGCTCACTGCCCCATCCCAGCTCAGAACCTGGCTATAAGCAAATTAGTCTGTCCCTGGCCCAGTGCATCATGGGAACAGGGCAGACCAAACTACCAAGCCAATTCTTCACCAGAAAGGAGAAAAGCTTCCGGGGACCGGTTTCTGCCATTTCAGGCGTCGTCGGCCCGGCTTGCTTGAATCCTGATGGAGCAGTGAGCAAGGGACTCATGTCTGAGTATACCCTTCCACGCTTATGGTGGACAAAATGATTCAAAAAAGGGGGTGGTGATGAACAGAGTGTCTGAATTAAGCAGACCACTCTTACCCAGTCCAAAGATCAGGGCTTGATCCATCACCGTTATTTAGCTCACTGCCCCATCCCAGCTCAGAACCTGGCTATATGCAAATTAGTCTGTCCCTGGCCCAGTGCATCATGGGAACAGGGCAGACCAAACTACCAAGCCAATTCTTCACCAGAAAGGATACAAGCTTCCGGGGACCGGTTTCTGCCATTTCAGGCGTCGTCGGCCCGGCTTGCTTGAATCCTGATGGAGCAGTGAGCAAGGGACTCATGTCTGAGTATACCCTTCCACGCTTATGGTGGACAAAATGATTCAAAAAAGGGGGTGGTGATGAACAGAGTGTCTGAATTAAGCAGACCACTCTTACCCAGTCCAAAGATCAGGGCTTGATCCATCACCGTTATTTAGCTCACTGCCCCATCCCAGCTCAGAACCTGGCTATATGCAAAATAATCTGTCCCTGGCAGAGTGCATCATGGGAACAGGGCAGACCAAACTACCAAGCCAATTCTTCACCAGAAAGGAGACAAGCTTCCGGGGACCGGTTTCTGCCATTTCAGGCGTCGTCGGCTCGGCTTGCTTGAATCCTGATGGAGCAGTGAGCAAGGGACTCATGTCTGAGTATACCCTTCCACGCTTATGGTGTACAAAATGATTAAAAAAAGGGGGTGGTGATGAACAGAGTGTCTGAATTAAGCAGACCACTCTTACCCAGTCCAAAGATCAGGGCTTGATCCATCACCGTTATTTAGCTCACTGCCCCATCCCAGCTCAGAACCTGGCTATATGCAAATTAGTCTGTCCCTGGCCCAGTGCATCATGGGAACAGGGCAGACCAAACTACCAAGCCAATTCTTCACCAGAAAGGAGACAAGCTTCCGGGGACCGGTTTCTGCCATTTCAGGCGTCGTCGGCCCGGCTTGCTTGAATCCTGATGGAGCAGTGAGCAAGGGACTCATGTCTGAGTATACCCTTCCACGCTTATGGTGGACAAAATGATTCAAAAAAGGGGGTGGTGATGAGCCACCGGAGCGCGTAGCGTAAGCGTGTCAAGCCATGTGACCTTAAAACAACACTTGTCATTGGTTTATAACATTTTTTTTCCAAATATTGAAAGCCCCCACCCATTTCCCTCACTACCACTTTGAACTTGGAGAGAGCAAGAGCTGTTCCCTGGTTCTTCTGCAGCATCTTGTCTTTTTCTGAAGAATGGCTGGAAGACAGACAACCTCCAGTGACTCTGATGAAGAGTTTGTGCCAGAGGACCCTCCTTGGCGCAAAGTAAAAGAAAATTTTATTTGGAAATGTTTTACCTTCCCCGAAGCTGAAAAGAAGGTGAATGCTGCGAAGATGTGCTGCAAAATCTGTGGCACCACCTCGTCACGTGGTGACCCAACAAAAAAGTACAGCTTTGGCAATGCCACCTTAATCAGGCATGTTTAGAGGAGACACCCCATCAACTATGCGCGGGAGAGTGTCAGGGACCTGGCACGCAATCCCCCAACAGATGGCGGCAGCACCTCGACTGGTGGAGCAACACTTTCTGGTAGACAAGCTGCAAGATTAATTCCCAACGTGCAGCCGGTATTTGCAGGTCTGAAATTTGTCTGCAAGGACTGCGATGAACTGATTTGCTATGGGGAGCAGAGCGTCAAACTTATTGTTCGGAGAAAACAAGAACACCGATGCTCCACCCATCACTAATTTCTCCCCTTTTTTTTGCTCCTGTTGAGCAGTTTTGGATTCCCTGGTTTTGTTTTTCTCCACAAAAAACCCCAAAAAAGTATAAAATCATTCTGAAAAAGTATAAAAAAATATATAAAATTGAAAAAAGAAGGTAAAAAAAAAGTTCTTTTTATAACTACCTCCAATTCTCCAAAAAGAGCTATATTCCTTATATGTCCTCTCATTCTTTTTTCAATGAATGTGCATTGCATAATTGAATGGATAAAATGAGTGAATGAAGTGTAGAAAGTGACTGATGGAACAAATGACAGAAGGGGAGTGAGTGAGGGTGAGTTGATGACAGTGAGGGATGGAAGGTGAGTGAGGGTGAGTGAAGGGGGAGTCACAGAGTGAGGGGATGGAGGGAGTGAGGGTAATATAGAGGGAGTAAGGGAAGAGGAGTGAGGAAGTGAGAGGACAGAGGGACTGAGAGAAGGAGTGAGTGAAGTGGAGTATGGTGAGAGAGGAAAGGAAAATGAGTGAGGGAGCGAAGGAAGGGAAGAGAGGGGAAGGGAAGTGAAGCAGGGGACTGAAAGAAGGTGAGTGTGAGAGGGGAGTGAACATGGGGAATGAGCATAAATGAGGGAAGCGGAGTAAGGGAACGGGGTGAGGGAGGGTAAGAGAAGAGCAGTGAGGTTGAGGAAAGAGTGGTGATAGAGGGTGGATAAAGGCAAGTGAGCGTGAGACAAGGGGAGTGAGGGAGTGAGGAGACAGAGGGAGTGAAGGAAAGAGTGAGAAAAGGGGACTGAGTGAGGGAGCATAGAAAGGTAAGTGAGGGAGTGTAGGTGAGTTAAAGGGAGTGAGCATGAGTGAAGGGGACTGAGAGATTGAGGGGACGGAGGTAGTGAGGCTAAGAGAGAGGGAGTGAGGGAAGGAGAGTGAGGATGTGACAGGACAGAGGGAGTGAGAGAAGGAGTGAGTGAAGTGGATTAAGGTGAGTGAGGGAAGGGGAATGAGTTGTTGTAGTTCAATCTAGGACCCTAAATTCGATAGTCCTGACTTATGCCCGTATGTGGTTATAATCAATAATATCCTTATAAAGGCATAAGAATCATATCCATATTTAGTCATAGCCCATGCTGACCAAATTAAGCAAGGCTACTTCCCCAGGCTCCTAGAAAGTACATCAAGTTCTGTAAACAAACCAAACCTCCAGAAACCTGGGAATTCCCCATTGCTTTTGTTTTGATTTCATCCTAGAACTCCTGTGAGCACTCTAAGAACGGCCAGTTCTTAGTGACATCTTTATTGACATCTTATATCCAACCTTACGTCAAAACCTGGCACCTTTCAGGTATAAGTATACCAACGCTGCCTTAAGCAAATACACGGTGGTGGTTTTGGAGCAGAGCAGCTATCTACTTGCCCGAGAGCCCAGCTGATGCGAGAGCCCACGGATGCTGCCCCTCCTATTTGACGCACTGTGAGAGACGCTGTCTTTTCTCCTGCCGAGAAATCCAGCTCCGGTGTTTCCAGATACCTTCGCGGGTTACTGGGATATCGAGTCCTGAGAGAGAGATACAAGACCTCCTGCTTTCTATTAACCCAGGTACGGAGCTGACTAAAACCTTAGAGAGAATTCTTGACTCCGATTCTTGGCAAAACCAACTTAACTTAAACTGCTACTTACTTATTCCTTCCCATGTATTAGGCTTAGGTCAGGTACACCGGGGTAGGCGTATTTAGAAGCACCAGTTGAGTACGTTAGTCAATGTATATAAGTATGTATATATTTTATCTATTTTAAAGTATCATATGGCTAAGAAACCATATCAATGTTTTTACAGTATTATTTCTTAATTCTCCTTTTACTGTACGCACTTTACTTTACTATGAGTATTGCAATTGTGGCAATTCATTTCTCTTGTATGAGAAAGAAGACTGCTCAATAAATAACAACTTTTTATTGAAAACGCCCGTCTCTCTTTTCTCTGCACTCTGGTGAAACTAAGTATGCACACTTCACTGAGTGAAATAGCTGTCTATTGTTTTCACACGAGTTTAGAGATACACTCTTATTCTGAGGGAGCAAAGTTGTCATGTTATATTGTTGTCAGAAGCTAATCCCTTCTTGTCTATCCAGGGAGGTTAAAATCCTCCTCGTTTATTCCAGAAAGTTTCTAGTGACCTCTGAGCTAGCTGGCAAAAACGTAAGTCTAACATAGTCAGTAGAGACCTAGTCGACCTCAGTCCTACGTCTACACTGCTGAATATATTATTCCAATGCACAGAGCCTATTGGGAATATAGGAACTACACTACATGGCGCCCAACATTTGGTAAGGCGATAAATCTAACGCAATTCGTTAGAGTAACTCAGTCGTGCTTTTTCACACAGAACCCTTTTTCCGTAAATACTCCAAAAGACGTCTGGAGTGGGTAAAAGGTTAAAATCTGCCGGAGCTTATTAGGAAGAGCTTCCTATGTATAGTTTTTGGTTTAGTCAACGTTGAAGGATACAGTGTTCCAAAATATTGTACACCTAATCTTTGTTTCCTTGAAACTTGATCTGCAACAAAAACCTTTCTGTCAGTAAAAATGTCAGAAAGTAAAGACAAAAGAGAGGCAGCTAGAATAGCAGCTCAACTCCTAGCGGATGACACAAGTCTCCGAGACAATGACCCAAATGCTATACTCATTCCGGTCAACATAAGAAAAACCATAACTCTTAAACTTATAGAAAACGGACTGACATCACGAGGTGGTATAGTCATATTCATGATAGAGGCCCATGAATATCGACAGACAGAGGTATTCTATTCATGGATAACCTTTCCAGCAGCAAACGCTGTCACACACGAGTTCCTCTATTACAAAATAGAGGAGCCTCCGGAAGAGTTCACCCCTTTCGAGGAGGTGGAAATCCCACTAAATTACCAAGAGCACCTGCTCTGGTTTAATGGTGCCCTAAAACATAACAATCACATCACAAGGCTCGGTCCACTAGGTAGACCAGGAGCAACGTGGCCGGTTCTAGCCAACTACACAACACATACCAACATTGAAAAAATGTCAAGTGAAAAACATTTAGATAATATAAAAGAATTAACAAAGGCATATAGAGAATTAGTTCAATTGGCAATGGAGGACATAACATACCTCCAGGTATTGAAAGAGACAGATATAGCAGACCAACTAATTAAACTTGCCAGAATCATAGAAAAATCCTATGAAGAACGAGGTAGAGATAGTTTGGGTGGAAAACCAGTAAAACCCTAACTAACTGAAAATTCTGAAAAGATATTTACTAAAAATAATCTAAACACTCCAAAAAAGAGCTGGGATGGAAATAAACAATCCACTCCCAGAGAAAAAAGATCCCAGTCCAGAGGAAGGTCTCCTCGGCGGAGAGAAAGATCTCCAGACCAAGGACACAAGTCTCCCCAGAGGGAGCCCTCTGAGAAAAGATACAACCTTAGAAATAGGGATAATTTGAAAAAACCTGATAGATATCAAGATATTGATACATGTCCCTCTAGATCTTTTCAGACTTCCTCGCAGAAATCGGAAAGAAGAGGATGGTCAGAACACAGGGAACAGCACGTCAAGTCCAAAGACAAAGAACCTGCTCATCAAAGTAAAAAACTTACAATTTCCAAGAAAGAAGGTAGCCAGTATTAAAATAATTAAACATGCCGAGGATACTGAGGACACAACTGAAAAACGGAGAGTGGGCCCAGACAATGCTAGACAGCGCAGCAGAAGTGACAATAGCTCGCAAGATCCTGATGAATCATCTGGAGACAGTGGACACGAATGAATACATTCAAGTGGAAACTGCAGATACCAGAGTTAGCAAACCTCATAAAATATACGAGATAACATTACGTATAGAGGGAGATAAGACTAAGAAAGTAAGGGGTCTATTTTGGGATAACCTTTCCAAAGGCTATGACATCCTTTTAGCTGAGAAAGACTGGCCACCAGAGTTTGTCAGGGAGTGCCCTCATGGCGAAGAAACGATTATGCCTGCCTTCTCAAATCATATTCCAATTCATCGAAAATATACATATGCAATAAAATGGGCAGTGGCCCAAGCTCCTGCATTATATAAAAATCATGTTGGATGGGATGAGGACTCTCCTCCTCACAAAATCCAGTTAAAATGTCAACCAACTGCACAGAGGCAGTACCCAATTAAACAAGAAGCTAAAAAGCAAGTCAGGGAGATCTTAGATAAACTTGAATACCAAGGGGTGATTGAAACATGCACCTCTCAAATGAACAATCCTTTGTTTCCTGTCTCCAAGCCAGATGATTTATATCGTCTAGTCTAGTTTTGGACTACAGACATCTTAACTCATGTTGCAAAACATTTGCAGTACAAAACTCACACAGTGCAGCACTAATGAATAACATCGTGCGCAAAAAATACAAAACAACATTAGACATTTCTAATGGATTCTTTTGTCAAAACATTGCACCTGAAAGCAGGTATTTGACCGCTTTCTCAATAATTGGGTCACATTAAATTTCTGGCGACTCCCACAGGGATTCAAGAATAGCCCAGGATTATTCTCAGCAAGAGTAACAGAGTTACTACAAATATATGATGATGAGGCATTATCTTATGTCGATGACATCTATCGCACAGATTTGGACACTCACTTAAAAGGAGTGAACACCATAATACTTGGGTTCGCAGCAGAGGGTTACAAATTCATTTTTTTTTTTTTTTTAACCAGGAGAAGCAAGAGTCATTTTACAAAGATAACAAAAATTAACAAAACCTAAAAGAAGTTATACAGGAGGTAAAGCATATTGGGCAAATAATCAGAGAGAAAGAAACCACATTAATTAAAACTAAATGAACTCTGAGTAGACCATTAATCACTTGAAACATGAGATAGAAGAAAAATTATAAATCATAAATCAACCAATACCACTAGGAATAATGCCCGCTTTCCAGTTTACAATTGGGGACCAAAGAGCCACCCTGCGGGCCCTAGACCTTACTCCTCTTGTTTCGAATATAGCGGATTCAAATGTATAGACCGCTAGGAAGCGCACTAACCACATCTGAAAACTAGGTGGACTAAGGTGAGTGAGGGAAGGGGAATGACTGAGGGAGCAAAGGAAGGAAAGAAGGGGAAGGGGAGTGAAGCAGAGGGACTGGGAAAAGGTGAGTGCGGGAGGAGAGTGAGGGGAAGGGCAGTTAAGTATGGGTAATGAGGATAAGTGAGGGAACCGGTGTAAGGGAACGGGGGTGAGGGAGGGTGAGAGAAGGGCAGTAAGGTTGAGGAAAGAGGGGTGATAGAGGGTGTATAAAGGCGAGTGAGCGTAAGACAATGCGAGTGAGGGAGTGAGGAAATAGAGGTAGTGAAGGAATGAGTGAGAGAAGGGGACTAAGTGAGGGCGCATAGAAAGATAAGTGAGGGAGTGTTGGTGAGTTAAAGGGAGTGAGTGTGAGGGAAGGGGGAGTGACAAAGTGAGGGGATGGAGGGAGTGAGGGTAAGAGAGAGGGAGTGAGGGAAGGGGAGTGAGGATGTGAGAGGACAGAGGGAGTGAGAGAAGGAGTGAGTGAAGTGGAGTAAGGTGAGTGAGGGAAGGGGAATGACTGAGGGAGCAAAGGAAGGAAAGAAGGGGAAGGGGAGTGAAGCAGAGGGACTGGGAAAAGGTGAGTGCGTGAGGAGAGTGAGGGGAAGGGGAGTTAAGGATGGGTAATGAGGATAAGTGAGGAAACCGGAGTAAGGGAACGGGGGTGAGGGAGGGTGAGAGAAGGGCAGTGAGGTTGAGGAAAGAGGGGTGATAGAGGGTGGGTAAAGGTGAGTGAGCGTAAGACAAGGGGAGTATAATATATATTTCACAATACAAAATACAAAACAACTTGTACAACATGTTATATGGTTTATTTTTGCTGTTCTCAGAATATATTGAATTTCACTAAAAACAGTGAGTTCAATACTACTCATCATATGACAGCGGCAAAAAAAAACACAATCAAAGAGATTGTGTTTAAAAAACCCATACAATGTTTCAATAAATAATGTAAAACTTAGAAAAAACATATCTTAACTCATTTTTGATCCACTTACTTTTCCACGAGGCCAAATAGTATATGGAAAGTCCTTTTCTTCGGAAATTACTCAATAGTACTCTTAAACTTCCATTTACCCGACTTTCTGAAAGAAAAGCTGCAACATCTTTTTCATCATGTAACAATAGTTATATTTCCACCTCTGGCTCGCTCATGATCAACATTTCTTATAATACTGATATCACTCACTATGTGATACACTTACACTACCTCTATGACAAATACAAGTTTTTTATTATCTTGATCACTCTCACTCACAAAGTAATTTTGAACAGCAGACTAAGTTTTATTAACTGCTCCAATCTTCATAGGCCAATTACCTTTCCTAAAATTTCGGTTGTAAAAACACTAGGTAAGAATTTTGTAAGTCAAAAGGCAAACGTTGTTTGAAAGTCAATTGAGTATCATTACAATTAGTCCAGCCTTTTTGACATTTCAAATAAGCTGTGTAAGTCCTGATGTTGTTGAAGGACCATCATGGAAAATAATTGGTGCAGTTACAAAGGTTCTTCCTGAAATTGATAATTGAGAAGCCACAACATTTTTAATTAAAGTTGTCAATTTAGTTCCATCAGGTCTACATCGTTGGAAAATTACATACTCTCCATATCTTTGTATAAATAATGTTGATAGCATTGCAGATTTACATTGAGTACAGACCATGTTTTGATTTGCTTTTCTAACTTGATTATTAAAAGACACTGATTTGCAGTCTGGTAAAGTCAAATATATAAATCTTTCAGTGTCTATTGTAGTAGTACTTGAAAAGGAGCAATTGTCGCAGTTATGCTGCCATTTATAAGAAAGGCCAAAAAGATTTTCTACATCTATACCTTCATCTTGCAATACAACAAGTATATACATTAGAAATTCCTGACCATGTTGCTGAATATTCTGTGAAAATTGATTTAGACCAGAACATATGTCTAAAACATTTCAAATTTCAGAAACACTTTCTATTTTTGTTCTATCACTGCTACATTTCTCAAACACAGAATTCAACAAACAACAAAATCTTTGATCCCGATTTTCAACAATCTGTTCTTGTAAAGTTTGGAGAAAAAAAACAACATTAACCACTACATTAGCATAGCAGTTGACACCAGAACTGTTTTCAAACGGAAATCCAACAACATCTTTAACTGAATCCTTTTCCTTTCTGCTTACAATTACTGGTTCATCTACTTTTTTTCTTTTTGCTACAACTTCACTACAATTTGTCTCATTTCTTCTTTTTCGGCCTACCACACGCTTTTCAAATAGAGGATATTGAGGTAAATTTGGAGCATACTCTCTTCTTAACCTATTATATTCTTTTACACAATTTAGATCTGCACTAATCTTTGTCTCATTAAAATCAATCAAGTACAATCCAGATAAAGTTCTGACTCTAGATAAAGCAACATATGCCATACCCTTCTTGAACACAGAACTTCCAATATTCACCAAAGCACTATCTACACTTAAACCTTGAGATTTATGAATAGTCACCACATATGCAAAAGAAACAGGAAACTGTTTTCGGCGGACATATAAATCTTTCACAAGCAAAAATCGAGCAGAACAACAACTGAATTGTTGTACTTCTTCAATTCCATCAAATTTAATTTTTAAAAATTCAATTCCATCTCTATTTCGGTAATTCACAAAATCAACAATATGACCCATTGCTCCATTTACTAAACCTCTTTAGACATGTAAATTCCGTAGTAAAATTATACGATAATTTAAACATGCATACAGAGTCTTTTCCAAACCAGCAAGTTTAGATATTGTCTTCTCTAACAAATCCAATTTTGATTTAAACTTTTCTGACAAAATAATAGTTGCTCCTTCATGCTCTATTTTATCAATAGCTTCCAGTTTCACAATCTCTTGATTTTCTAACTTTAACATTTTGTTGTTGAAGATTGAACATTCTTGCAGAGTTGGCATCAAGCATATCACAGATTTGTTTTCAGCAATTTTCTTAAAAATATTCTCTGGGTGAATATTTTCGTTTGGAAACAAATTTGAAATTAATTGTGCATGTAAAGCTTCTTTGCCATGCTCACTTACTTTTCCAATTCTTACATCTTGTAGAATATTTTTATAATCTGCATCCTTTGCCTGTCGCATATTTTGAAGCAGTTCTGCATATTTGAAATGTAACCATATATTAACATTTCCAATGCTTCCTAGGCACTTCCTGGTATCTTCATGTGTAAGCATTTTAAACACTGGGTGTCCTTTCACTGGCGTTAGCTGCAGTAGATCTCCAAAAACAATGATGTGTTTGCCTCCAAATAACACATCATACTCTGTTTTAAAAATTTCTTGCATTCTTAAATGCACAAAAGCAAGCATTACATTTGATACCATGCTTACCTCATCAATGATAAGAAGGTTCATTTTCTTCAGGAATCTGGAAACTTCACAACAAGATTCTCCAGATAGCTTGTGGTATTGTAATTTATTATCATGCTCTACTGGCAGCATCAATAAATGATGTAAAGTAATCCCTTTAATGTTATGTGCTGCCAACCCAGTTGGAGCGGTAACAACACAAGACAGCGATGACTCCGTTCTTTTCTGCAGATACATTGCAATTGCTTTAATCAGAAAACTTTTTCCGGTTCCTGCTTCTCCACTCACGTACAGTCGGACAGGCATAAATGACGTACATGAGCACTCTTTTTTCTCATGACATAAACCATCCTCAATCTGTTCTGTGACTTCCTCATACATTTGTTTCTGCTCAACGTTTAGTTCTTTTTCCAAATCTTCTAAGTTAACTACATCCTCCTGAGCTTGTTCCATGGCTCTTTCCACTTCATCCATGGCAGTGGCAACTTCATTTTGGATAATTGGTCCTCCTAGTGGATCCTGACTCAATGAAGCAGAACTCTGACTGTCTTGAGAACTGTCTCTACCAATCTCTGCTGCAATTGTATCTTCTTGCTGTATTTCCTCGTTCAACATTTGCAGATAATTTGAAAAAACAGGACATTCTATGGTATCCTTGGTTACATTGAAAGAATCTTCATAACTGAGAAAATCTCCAAGTAGTTCCTCTTCTGTACGCCATGGCTTAAAGAGTTGCAAAAGAGCTAGATAGTAAAATTCCCTTTTGTCTGGAGATTCGCAACTCAATTTTCGATGATTATTCAAATGGCCTTTTCTTTGTTTCACCAGACATCCTTCACATCCAATTACAGCATATACTCCTTTATTGATATCTTCTGTGATGTTACCCTTAAAAGTATAGCTTTGCAGAACTTCATAGAGACAAACGTTCTCAAGATGACTACTTCTATTTGGATAGTATATATCCAACATGTTTGACTTCAAAATATATGTACTGTTTGGTTCTTTCTCCGCCAAATACTCAATTTCTTGTACAGATTTCAAAACTCGGTTTCTTGTTTCAGCAAGACCTAGACTCACCCAAATGATTGTTCTGAATTTGGAATATAGACTTGCTGATGATAACCGATCAGAACATTCATATGCTCCAATTTCTCGATGCGACAACATCTTCAGACTGTAACTGTACAATTTCTCACTTAGACTCTTTTCATGTTAAATTTCCTCCCACATTTCCTTCAGTTCGTCTTTTCTGATTTTGTGATGTCAGACGTCACATATAGAGCCACAGCAAAGGAGTTGTCAGCAACATATTGAATATCCATGTTAGCATTCCACATGGACAAAATGACTGGGTTGTAGTCATTTATGTTTTTGGACTCTTCATTTCTTCTTAAGTTGTATGTATTTTTCGGTGATTTTCTTGTTACAGTATGTCGCAGAGAAGACATAAATTTGTTCACTCTTCCTTTAGATATTACTGGTCTTGGAAATCCAAAACAACATTTTGTGTAGAACTTGTCCTTGGATTTGAACTTTTGACAACAGTATTTTCCACAACGATGGGTTTGAAAGCGTAAAACTTGTTGTCTTAAATTGTTTTCTTCTGTACTTTTCGGAACAGCACATGTAGAATACTGTTCAATGGAACTCATCACTGTGTCATCTGAATCTGTTCCAAATTTGGGTGCATCTTTGATCCATAGCAGCATATGTATGTGAGGAGCACCTCTTGCTTGATACTGCTTTCTCCAAAAGAAATCCAAAACCTCTCCAAGCGGGGGATTTTTTTTGTTTGTGATAAAGGACATCATAGCTTCAAATCTTTGATTGAAATACCTGCATACATTAACTGGATCCAAAGAGCAGGGTTCTCCAGGTGTCTTGTATTCTATATTTTCAATGTTTGCATTTGCCTCTCGTAGAAATTGAAGTAAGTCTTCCCAAGCATACTCAGCACAGCTAAGAGTGAGGAACCATGTAGGAGTTCCTAAGTTTCTTAGCATACCGTTCAATTCCCCATGACGATGGTACCAATACTCGTTAGTACCACGCTGACATGCCATGAGATTAATTAGGTGAGATTCCAAAATACTGTCTTGCAGTTTGACTTTATCCATAAAGTCCCTTGCCGAAACATTTTGCAGATGTACTCCACTTTTCAGTATATGGTTCACTGCATAAGAAAGTCCAGACAAGTCACTCTCAAGCAGTAAATGAAACAAATATGGAATGCATTGACGAAACCTTGGATCTTCTGCATATAATCTTAAAGTCCGGTATTCAGATGCAGGAATTTGAACAGGTCAGTCGTCATATCGTCCACCTTGACCTGTTTGAAATAACTGAGGAAAACAACAAGCTTCCAAACTTTTGTCCCATACACTAATGGGACTTCATTTTGCTTCTTTCATTTGAAACAAGTCAATAGCATTCCCCATTACTTCTTTGGAATGCAGAGGATGAACACTATAATGTTCATAAATTTCTTCAGTTCTAGAGACATCAACTTTTTCAATTTGCCCAGTTGAGAAATAACTGTCCTCTTCTACAGTTGTTTCCTCTTCTCCAACATATACATTTTTGTAATAGTGATTATTTTTTACCAAATCCAACGTTGCCTTTTTGACTTTCCTAACATCCACTAATTCTTGCCAGATTGTCTTACTCTTTGTCGGAACACCATTAACTAGAATAACCAGAACCTCTTTTTCTACACCAATTGTATCAATATTTTTCTTAAAATCTAGAGGCAAATAAACAACTCTTCCCTTTAATTCTCTCTGTAAATCTGAAGGAGGCAATTTCCCTGTCTTAGGCTCCATGCGAACAATAGCCTGAAAAGGATGCACACATTGAATCAGAATAGACTCATAGGTATTTAAATCCATCAATTCAGAAGGAATGTCTACCAACTCAAGATTATTATGAACAGCTCTAGCAGGCATTCTGTTTTCATTTAATTTATTACAACAATATTTACAAATACGTTTATCAGAACCCAAATCAAAACAATTTTCTACCAACAAATAAGTTGCCAAATCCTTCCACTTATTATTATTTTCCATTTCACTTTTTACATATAAATGAACTAATCTAGTCTGGTTCTTATAATGAGTTCGTCGACAAAAACACAAGTAAAATTAGGCCTTTCACTTGAATTGACCTTAAACTTTGTAATTTCATGGTCAAATTTTTCTGTACTTGAAATCTCTACATTCTCTTCCACATTACCTTCTATTACTGTATCAGTTTCTGCACTGTCCTCTTTTTCACCAAAGTAACAAAACTCAATTTCTTCACAAATGTTCTTCACATCTAATTCAGTTCCATGCAAAAGAGCCCTGTTTAACTGTTTTAGCTTAAGTGCTGGACTTTTTGCATAGTACAATCTTCTCACTAATTTCCTCACTTCATTATGATGCACTGTTAACATCCTAAAATGGTGAAAATCACTCTCCCATACTTTTCTTGAAAGACAAGCCAGTGAATGCCCATCCAAACCTGTTTTTTCTCTCACTCTGCAAGGATCTAACTCTTACAACATCTTCATCTTTTGTATTAGACTTTTCTTAGTATATGTCCATAAGAAATTGAGAAACAAATCAATTTAATCCTGTCACACACTACAAATACTACTACAATTCCAAGTATACACTGGAGCCTTAGGACATCTCCCTCATATGCTCGACCACTGATGTCAACTGCATGCACCAAATCATTATCCTGAAAGAAACTCTCTTCATTAAAAAATGGCTCACTACTTGAACTATGCTTCCATTCTCCAGAAAAAAACATCACAAAAATTAGTCTGATTAATTACTCTTTTCCACTTACATTTTGATTTCAAAACATTGATGACCTTATCTAGTGTACGAATTCTATTGATTACTAAACTGTATAATTTTTTTTCACTTCAAAAGCCTGATTTTTCTTTTTTTTGTAAATAGCAGTTTTCTTTTTATAATTTTTAACATTTTTTAATAAATTTAAAACAATTCTGTTATAAAACATTCGTCTACGAATGTCAATAAATTGATTTCTACGTCTATTACTAAAGACAATATCATCTCCTTTGACAGGTCTAACATTTTTTGGGGGCCTCTGCTTTTTCTTTGTATTTACAGATGATTTTCTTTTCTTTGAACAAATATCCAGATGTTTTTACATTGCGTTAATTTCCTAAAAAACTCCTTTGTTTGCTAACCAGGAGCATTCTTTTTTTTCACTGAAGCTTGTGTTTTGGATGAATCTTCTAATTGTGTTTTCTTGGACAATAAAGCATGTTTATAACTTTTTCTTCTTTCTGTCGTCGGCATATTCTTTTATCTTTCTATAGATGATTACAATCTGTGGTAAAGAAAAAATAACATATTATAGACCACTACTAACATACTACATAGCAATGACAATAAGTAAACGATATAAACACTAGTTTACAACATAACTAAGTTCATAGCACAGCAACTGTGTCACAGCAACAGTGCAGTACAGTTTCATTATTAATCTCACTCTCTGCCTGCACCATCTCACTCTTTGCGTGTGTCATCTCACTCTCTGCCTGCACCATCTCTCTCTTTGTGTGTGTCATCTCTCTCTTTGCATGTGTCATCTCTCTCTCTGCCTGTGCCATCTGTCTTAGCGTGTGTCATCTCACTCTCTGCCTGCGCCATCTTCCTCCTTGCATGTGTCATCTCACTCTCTGCCTCCGCTATCTCTCTCTTTCCATGTGCCATCTCACTATCTCCCTGCGCCATCTCTCTCTTTGCGTGTGTCATCTCGCTCTGTTTCTGCCCCATCTCTCTCTTTGTGTGTCACCTCTCTCCTTGTGTGTGTCATCTCACTCAGTCTCTGCACCATCTCTCTCTTTGTGTGTGTCATATCTCTCTTTGCGTGTGTCATCTCACTCTGTGCCTGCCCCATCTCTCTCTTTGTGTGTGTCATCTCTCTCTTTGCGTGTGTCATCTCTCTCTTTGCGTGTGTCATCTCTCTCTGTGCATGCCCCATCTCTCTCTTTGTGTGTGTCATCTCTCTCTTTGTATGTGTCATCTCTCTCTCTGCGTGTGTCATCACACTCTCTGCCTGCGCTATCTCTCTCTTTCTGTGTGCCATCTCACTCTCTGCCTGCGCCATCTCTCTCTTTGCATGTATTATCTCGCTCTCTTTCTGCCCTATCTCTCTCTTTGTGTGTGTCATCTCTCTGTTTGCGTGTGTCACCTCAACCTCTGCACGATCTCTCTCTTTGTGTGTGTCATCTCTCTCTTTGTGTGTGTCATCTCTCTCTTTGTGTGTGTCATCTCTCTCCATGTGTGTGTCATCTCACTCAGTCCCTGCACCATTTCTCTCTTTCTGTGTGTCATTTTTCTCTTTGTGTGTGTCATCTCACTCTGTGCCTGCCCCATATCTCTCTTTGTGTGTGTCATTTGTCTCTTTGTGTGTGTCATCTCTCTCTTTGCGTGTGTCATCTCACTCTGTGCATGCCCCAGCTCTCTCTTTGTGTGTGTCATCTCTCTCTTTGTGTGTGTCATTTCTCTCTTTGCGTGTGTCATCACACTCTCTGCCTGCGCTATCTCTCTCTTTCCGTGTGCCATCTCGCTCTCTGCCTGCACCATCTCTCTCTTTGCGTGTGTCATCTTCCTCTGTTTCTGCCCCATCTCTCTCCTTGTGTGTGTCATCTCACTCAGTCACTGCACCATCTCTCTCTTTGTGTGTGTCATTTCTCTCTTTGCGTGTGTCATCTCACTCTGTGCCTGCCCCAGCTCTCTCTTTGTGTGTGTCATCTCTCTCTTTGTGTGTGTCATCTCTTTCTTTGCGTGTGTCATCTCACTCTGTGCCTGCACCATCTCTATCTTTCTGTGTGTCATCTCTCTCTTTGTGTGTGTCATCTCTCTCCTTGCGTGTGTCATCTCACTCTCTATCTGCGCTATCTCTCTCTGTCCGTGTGCCATCTCACTCTCTGCCTGCGCCATCTCTCTCTTTGCGTGTGTCATCCCGCTCTGTTTCTGACCCATCTGTCTCTTTGTGTGTGTCATCTCTCTGTTTGAATGTTTCATCTCAAACTCTGTCTGCACGATCTCTCTCTTTTTGTCTGTCATCTCTCTCTTTGTGTGTGTCATATTTCTCTTTGTGTGTGTCATCTCTCTCCTTTTGTGTGTCATCTCACTCTGTGCCTTCCCCATCTCTCTCTTTGTGTGTGTCATCTCTCTCTTTGCTTGTGTCATCACACTCTCTGCCTGCGCTATCTCTCTCTTTCCGTGTGCCATCTCACTCTCTGCCTGCACCATCTCTCTCTTTGTGTGTGTCATCTCGCTCTGTTTCTGCCTCATCTCTCTCTTTGTGTGTGTCATCTCACTCAGTCCTTGTACCATCTCTCTCTTTGTGTGTGTCATTTCTCTCTTTGCATGTGTCATTTCACTCTGTGCCTGCCCCATCTCTCTCTTTGTGTGTGTCATCTCTCTCTTTGTGTGTGTCATCTCTTTCTTTGCGTGTGCCATCTCACTCTGTGCCTGGCCATCTCTCTCTTTGTGTGTGCCATCTCGCTCTTTGTGTGTGTCATCTCTTTCCTTGCGTGTGTCATCTCACACTCTACCTGCACTATCTCTCTCTTTCCGTGTGCCATCTCACTCTCTGCCTGCGCCTTCTCTCTCTTTGCGTGTGTCATCTCGCTCTGTTTCTGTCCCATCTCTCTCTTTGTGTGTGTCATCTCTCTCTTTGTGTGTGTCATATTTCTCTTTGTGTGTGTCATCTCTCTCCTTTTGTCTGTCATCTCACTCTGTGCCTTCCCCATCTCTCTCTTTGTGTGTGTCATCTCTCTCTTTGCTTTTGTCATCACACTCTCTTCCTGCGCTATCTCTCTCTTTCCGTGTGCCATCTCACTCTCTGCCTGCACCATCTCTCTCTTTGTGTGTGTCATCTCGCTCTGTTTCTGCCTCATCTCTCTCTTTGTGTGTGTCATCTCACTCAGTCCTTGTACCATCTCTCTCTTTGTGTGTGTCATTTCTCTCTTTGCATGTGTCATTTCACTCTGTGCCTGCCCCATCTCTCTCTTTGTGTGTGTCATCTCTCTCTTTGTGTGTGTCATCTCTTTCTTTGCGTGTGCCATCTCACTCTGTGCCTGGCCATCTCTCTCTTTGTGTGTGCCATCTCGCTCTTTGTTTGTATAATCTCTTTCCTTGCGTGTGTCATCTCACACTCTACCTGCACTATCTCTCTCTTTCGGTGTGCCATCTCACTCTCTGCCTGCGCCTTCTCTCTCTTTGCGTGTGTCATCTCGCTCTGTTTCTGCCCCATCTCTCTCTTTGTGTGTGTCATTTCTCTCTTTGCATGTGTCATTTCACTCTGTGCCTGCCCCATCTCTCTCTTTGTGTGTGTCATCTCTCTCTTTGTGTGTGTCATCTCTTTCTTTGCGTGTGCCATCTCAATCTGTGCCTGGCCATCTCTCTCTTTGTGTGTGCCATCTCACTCTTTGTGTGTGTCATCTCTTTCCTTGCGTGTGTCCTCTCACACTCTACCTGCACTATCTCTCTCTTTCCGTGTGCCATCTCACTCTCTGCCTGCGCCTTCTCTCTCTTTGCGTGTGTCATCTCGCTCTGTTTCTGCCCCATTTCTCTCTTTGTGTGTGTCATTTCTCTCTTTGCGTGTGTCATCCCACTCTGTGCCTGCCCCATCTCTCTCTTTGTGTGTCATCTCTCTATTTGTGTGTGTCATCTCTCTCTTTGCGTGTGTCATCTCACTGTGTGCCTGCACCATCTCTCTCTTTCTGTGTGTCATCTCTCTCTTTGCGTGTGACATCTCACTCTCTACCTGTGTCATCTCACTCTCTGCCTGCGCTATCTCTCTCTTTCCATGTGCCATCTCACTCTCTGCCTGCACCATCTCTCTCTTTGCGCATGTCATCTTGCTCTGTTTTGCCCCATCTCTCTCTTTGTGTGTGTCATCTTTCTGTTTGCGTGTGTCATATCAAGCTCTGTCTGCACGATCTCTCTCTTTGTGTCTGTCATCTCTGTCTTTGAGTGTGTCATCTCTCTCTTTGTGTGTGTCATCTCTCCCTTTGTGTGTGTCATCTCACTCAATCCCCGCACCATCTCTCTCTTTGTGTTTGTCATTTGTCTCTTTGGGTGTGTCATCTCACTCTGTGCCTGCCCCATCTCTCTCTTTGTGTGTGTCATCTCTCTCTTTGTGTGTGTCATCTCTCTCTTTGTGTGTGTCATCTCACTGTGTGCCTGCACCATCTGTCTCTTTCTGTGTGTCATCTCTCTCTGCGTGTGACATCTCACTCTCTGCCTGTGTCATCTCACTCTCTGCCTGCGCTATCTCTCTCTTTCTGTGTGCCATATCACTCTCTGCCTGCGCCATCTCTCTCTTTGCGTGTGTCATCTCGCTCTGTTTCTGCCCCATCTCTCTCTTTGTGTGGGTCATCTCTCTGTGTGCGAGTGTCATCTCAATCTCTGTTTGCACGATCTCTCTCTTTGTGTCTGTCATCTCTCTCTTTGTGTGTGTCATCTCTCTCTTTGTGTGTGTCATCTCTCTCCTTGTGTGTGTCATCTCACTCAGTCCCTGCACCATCTCTCTCTTTGTGTGTGTCATTTCTCTCTTAGCATGTGTCATCTCGCTCTGTTTCTGCCCCATCTCTCTCTTTGCGTATGTCATCTCAATCTCTGTCTGCACGATCTCTCTCTTTGTGTGTGTCATCTCTCTCTTTGTGTGTGTCATCTCTCTCTTTGTGTGTGTCATCTCTCTCTTTGTGTGTCATCTCTCTGTTTGCATGCATCATCTCAATCTCTGTCTGCACGATCTCTCGCTTTGTGTCTGTCATCTCTCTCTTTGTGTGTGTCATCTCTATCTTTGTGTGTGTCATCTCTCTCCTTTTGTGTGTCATCTCACTCTGTGCCTTCCCCATCTCTCTCTTTGTGTATGTCATCTCTCTCTTTGCGTGTGTCATCACACTCTCTGCCTGCGCTATCTCTCTCTTTCCATGTGCCATCTCACTCTCTGCCTGCACCATCTCTCTCTTTGTGTGTATCATCTCGCTCTGTTTCTGCCTCATCTCTCTCTTTGTGTGTGTCATCTCACTCAGTCCCTGTACCATCTCTCTCTCTCTGTGTGTGTCATTTCTCTCTTTGCATGTGTCATTTCACTCTGTGCCTGCCCCATCTTTCTCTTTGTGTGTGTCATCTCTCTCTTTGTGTGTGTCATCTCTTTCTTTGCGTGTGCCATCTCACTCTGTGCCTGGCCATCTCTCTCTTTGTGTGTGCCATCTCTCTCTTTGTGTGTGTCATCTCTTTCCTTGCGTGTGTGATCTTACACTCTACCTGCGCTATCTCTCTCTTTCCGTGTGCCATCTCACCCTCTGCCTGCACCTTCTCTCTCTTTGCCTGTGTCATCTCGCTCTGTTTCTGCCCCATCTCTCTCTTTGTGTGTGTCATATCTCTGTTTGCATGTGTCATCTCAATCTCTGTCTGCACGATCTCTCTCTTTGTGTCTGTCGTCTCTCTCTTTGTGTGTGTCATCTCTCTCTTTGTGTGTGTCATCTCTCTCCTTGTGTGTGTCATCTCACTCAGTCCCTAAACCATTTCTCTCTTTGTGTGTGTCATTTCTCTCTTTGCGTGTGTCATCCCACTCTGTGCCTGCCCCATCTCTCTCTTTGTGTGTGTCATCTCTCTCTTTGTGTGTGTCATCTCTCTCTTTGCGTGTGTCATCTCACTGTGTGCCTGCACCATCTCTCTCTTTCTGTGTGTCATCTCTCTCTTTGCGTGTGACATCTCACTCTCTGCCTGTGTCATCTCACTCTCTGCCTGCGCTATCTCTCTCTTTCCATGTGCCATCTCACTCTCTGCCTGCACCATCTCTCTCTTTGCGCATTTCATCTCGCTCTGTTTCTGCCCTATCTCTCTCTTTGTGTGTGTCATCTTTCTGTTTGCGTGTGTCATCTCAATCTCTGTCTGCACGATCTCTTTCTTTGTGTCTGTCATCTCTCTCTTTGTGTGTGTCATCTCTCTCTTTGTGTGTGTCATCTCTCCCTTTGTGTGTGTCATCTCACTCAATCCCTGCACCATCTCTCTCTTTGTGTTTGTCATTTCTCTCTTTGCGTGTGTCATCTCACTCTGTGCCTGCCCCATCTCTCTCTTTGTGTGTGTCATCTCTCTCTTTGTGTGTCTCATCTCTCTCTTTGCGTGTGTCATTTCACTGTGTGACTGCACCATCTCTCTCTTTCTGTGTGTCATCTCTCTCTTTGCGTGTGACATCTCACTCTCTGCCTGTGTCATCTCACTCTCTGCCTGCGCTATCTCTCTCTTTCTGTGTGCCATCTCACTCTCTGCCTGCGCCATCTCTCTCTTTGCGTGTGTCATCTCGCTCTATTTCTGCCCCATCTCTCTCTTTGTGTGGGTCATCTCTCTGTGTGCGTGTGTCATCTCAATCTCTGTTTGCACAATCTCTCTCTTTGTGTGTGTCATCTCTCTCTTTGTGTGTGTCATCTCTCTCTTTGTGTGTGTCATCTCTCTCTTTGTGTGTGTCATCTCACTCAGTCCCTGCACCATCTCTCTCTTTGTGTGTGTCATTCTCTCTAGTTTAGGACACCCCCGCGCCGCACGGCCACCAGCTGCTGCGAGTGCCTCCCCGCCTGCCTGCCTCTCTGCTCCGGCTGCCGCCGCGTGACCACGCCCCCTGCCATCGAGCGGCGTGGTCTGGGCTCGCTATCCTGCATTGTACCACTGTTTGTTTGTTTTTGGTTTGAATTATAACTGTTGTCAATTGTAACTTTGTCCCCCTCTATTGCCTGTTTGCCTGGTTGCCCCGTCTCATCCCTCCCCGCTCCCCGCTTCCCGCCACCGCCGATAACCCCGCCCCTTTTTTCATTCTGTACCCTCCCTGCTCCCGCCTCCCAGCTGCTCCGCCCTCCCTCGCACTTGGCCATATATGGCGACCGTGCGAACGCGCAGCGGTCACGCGCAGCGGGCACGCCGATTGTGCGCCGAAGGCGCGCCAAAGGTAAGCCCGTCTGCACCCGTCCGCGCCTGGACCGCGCCCAGCGCCGGAACCCCTGGCCCCCGCAGACCCCAGCCCACCCGCCGGACGTACGACGCCGCCACCCTCAACGCACTCAACGCCGGCAGAACCCCTGGATGCTACCGAGCCACCCCGAGACGCACCCACGGACCCTTCAGCTGCCGCTCCTGCAAGTTCACCTGCATCCGGACCTGCTCAACACCCGCACCCACCAAGACCAAGACGAGCAACAACAGCAGCCACCTGAAGTGCATCCTGCTCAACACCCGCTCCGTCCACAGACACGCCGTCGAGCTCTGGAACCTGCTCGACACCACAGACCCAGACGTCGCCTTCCTCATGGAAACCTGGATGAACGCCTCCTCAGCGCCCGACATCGCCATCGCCATCCCGGACGGCTACAAGATCATCCGGAGAGACCGCGTCAACCAGACAGGAGGAGGCATCGCCATCATTCACAGGAACACCATCCGCATCACGACCAACACCGACGACACCATCGCACCAGCCGAACACCTGCACTTCCAGAACCACGTCAACCCCAAGACCACCCTCAGAGGCACCCTCATCTACAGACCCCCGGGACCACGCACACAATTCAGCGAGGACATCGCCGACTTCATCAGCCCGCTCGCCCTCCCCTCAGCCGACTACATCCTCCTCGGGGACCTCAACTTCCACCTGGAGAACAACGACGACCGAAACACCACCGCCCTGCTGGAAAACCTCGTAAACCTGGGACTCAAGCAGCTGGTGACCACCCCCACCCACCTCGCCAGACACACACTCGACGACGTCTTCTCATCCAGCAAAGACATCGCCTTCAGCCACGCCACAGGACTCCACTGGACGGACCACAGCTGCGTCCACTTCACCTTCAGAAGAACGACGATCCACCACCACCAGCAACAGGTTGCCCGAAGAAGCTGGAACAAGATCACAGCCGACCAGCTCGCCGCTTCCCTGAGTCAGCACCCTCCCGCCAGCTCAGCGAACCCCAGCCAGGCCGCCGACAACCTCACGAAGTGGATCAGCAACTGCGCGGACGAACTCGCCCCTTTGAGGACCCCGCCCAGCAGACCCGGCAGCAAGAAAGCCCCATGGTTCACCGACGAACTCAAGAGCTCCAAGAAGGACTGCCGAGCCCTCGAGAAAGTCTGGAGAAGGGAACCAACACCGGACAACATGACCACCCTCAAGCTTGCCACCCGGAAGTACCACCAACTGATCCGCGCCACCAAGAGAACTGCATTTAAGGACCGGCTGGACAACAACGCACACAACTGCAAGGAACTCTTCAACATCGTGAAAGAGCTCTCCAACCCCAACGCCGGAAACAACGACATCACCCCATCGCAAGACCTCTGCAACTCCCTCGCCTCCTACTTCCACAACAAGATCACGGACATACACAACAGCTTCAGCATTCAACCATCGCACACAACGACCGCAGCAACACCGCCCAATACCACCCTCCGCGCCTGGACTCCGATCAGCACCAATGACACCGTCCGCATGATGAACTCCATCCACTCCGGATCTCCGACTGACCCCTGCCCTCACCACGTCTTCAACAAGGCCGACGCGGTCATCGCACCCCACCTGCGGGACATCATCAACACCTCCTTCGACACCGCCACCTTCCCGGAGGGCTGGAAGCACGCCGAGCTCAGCGCTCTACTAAAGAAACCAACAGCGGACCCCACCGAACTCAAGAATTACCGCCCCATCTCGCTCCTCCCGTTTCCAGCCAAAGTTATCGAGAAGACCGTCAACAAACAGCTGGCCGCCTTCCTCAAGACGAATGGATCCCTCGACCCCTCACAGTCTGGCTTCCGAGCCAACCACAGCACCGAGACCGCCCTCATCGCTGCCACCGATGACATCCGAGCCCTGATGGACAACGGAGAAACAGCGGCCCTCATCCTCCTAGACCTCTCCGCGGCATTCGACACTGTCTGCCACCGCACCCTAGTGCAGCGCCTCAGCAACGTCGGAATTCAGGAGAAGGCACTGGAATGGATCGTCTCCTTCCTCGACGGAAGAACACAGAGAGTCCGTCTACCACCGTACAAGTCAGAGGCCACCGAAGTCATCTGCGGCGTCCCGCAAGGATCCTCGCTGAGCCCCACCCTCTTCAACGTCTACATGAGCCCCCTCGCGCCCATCGCACGCCAACACAACCTGAACATCATCTCCTACGCCGATGACACCCAGCTGATCCTCTCCCTGACCAACGACCCCGCCGCTGCCAGAGCCAACCTTCACGAAGGGATGAAAGATGTAGCCGAGTGGATGACGACCAGCCGCCTGAAACTGAACTCAGACAAGACGGAAGTCCTCATCCTGGGCTCCTCGCCCTCCGCCTGGGACGACTCCTGGTGGCCCCCCGCCCTGGGCACCGCACCCACACCGACAGACCACGCACGCAACCTGGGCTTCATCCTGGACTCCTCCCTCTCCATGACCAGACAAGTCAACGCCGTCTCCTCGTCATGCTTCAACATCCTGCGCATGCTACGGAAGATCTTCCGGTGGATCCCCACCGAGACCAGGAAGACGGTCACCCAGGCCCTCGTCACCAGCCGACTGGACTACGGCAACGCCCTCTACACCGGAACCACCGCCAAGCTCCAGAAGAGACTCCAGCGGATCCAGAACGCCTCGGCCAGACTCATCCTCGACATCCCCCGACGCAGCCACATCTCCGGACATCTGAGAGACCTGCACTGGCTCCCCGTCAACAAGAGAATCACCTTCCGTCTCCTCACCCACGCACACAAAGCCCTGCACGATCAAGGCCCGAGCTACCTCAACAACCGCATCAACTTCTACGCTCCCAAACGCCACCTCCGATCAGCCAGACACGCCCTCGCCGCCGTCCCCCGCATCCGAAGAACGACAACAGGAGGAAGGTCCTTCTCCTACCTGGCCGCCAAGACCTGGAACTCCCTCCCGACCGATCTGCGCCTGACCCAAGACCACCTCTCCTTCAGGAAGAAGCTCAAGACCTGGCTGTTCGAGCAGTAGCAGCACCCCCCCCCCTAGCGCCTTGAGACCCTCCGGGTAAGTAGTCCGCTCTATAAATGTCCTTGATTGATTGATTGATTGATCTCGCTCTGTTTTTGCCCCATCTCTCTCTTTGCGTGTGTCATCTCAATCTCTGTCTGCATGATCTCTCTCTTTGTGTCTGTCATCTCTCTCTTTGTGTGTGTCATCTCTCTCTTTGTGTGTGTCATCCCTCTCTTTGTGTGTGTCATCTCTCTCTTTGTGTGTCATCTCTCTGTTTGCGTGCGTCATCTCAATCTCTGTCTGCACGATCTCTCTCTTTGTGTCTGTCATCTCTCTCTTTGTGTGTGTCATCTCTCTCTTTGTGTGTGTCATCTCTCTCCTTGTGTGTGTCATCTCACTCAGTCCCTGCACCATCTCTCTCCTTGCGTGTGTCATCTCACTCTCTGCCTCCACTATCTCTCTATTTCCATGTGCCATCTCACTCTCTCCCTGCGCCATCTCTCTCTTTGCGTGTGTCATCTCGCTCTGTTTCTGCCCCATCTCTCTCTTTGTGTGTGTCATCTTTCTCTTTGTGTGTGTCATCTCTCTCTTTGTGTGTCATCTCTCTCCTTGTGTGTGTCATCTCACTCAGTCTCTGCACCATCTCTCTCTTTGTGTGTGTCATATCTCTCTTTGTGTGTGTCATCTCTCTCTTTGCGTGTGTCATCTCACTCTGTGCATGCCCCATTTCTCTCTTTGTGTGTGTCATCTCTCTCTTTGTATGTGTCCTCTCTCTCTCTGAGTGTGTCATCACACTCTCTGCCTGCGCTATCTCTCTCTTTCCGTGTGCCATCTCACTCTCTGCTTGCGCCATCTCTCTCTTTGCGTGTGTCATCTCAGTCTCTTTCTGCCCTATCTCTCTCTTTGTGTGTGTCATCTCTCTGTTTATGTGAGTCACTTCAATCTCTGTCTGCACGATCTCTCTCTTTGTGTGTGTCATCTCTCTCTTTGTGTGTGTCATCTCTCTTTGTGTGTGTCATCTCTCTCCATGTGTGTGTCATCTCACTCAGTCCTTGCACCATTTCTCTCTTTCTGTGTGTCATTTCTCTCTTTGTGTGTGTCATCTCACTCTGTGCCTGCACCATCTCTCTCTTTGTGTGTGTCATCTATCTCTTTGTGTGTGTCATCTCTCTCTTTGCGTGTGTCATCTCACTCTGTGCATGCCCCAGTTCTCTCTTTGTGTGTGTCATCTCTCTCTTTGTGTGTGTCATTTCTCTCTTTGTGTGTGTCATCACACTCTCTGCCTGCGCTATCTCTCTCTTTCCGTATGCCATCTCACTCTCTGCCTGCACCATCTCTCTCTTTGTGTGTGTCATCTCCCTCTATTTCTGTACCATCTCTCTCTTTGTGTGTGTCATCTCACTCAGGCCCTGCACCATCTCTCTCTTTGTGTGTGTCATCTCTCTCTTTGTATGTGTCATCTCTTTCTTTGCGTGTGTCATCTCACTCTGTGCCTGAACCATCTCTCTCTTTCTGTGTGTCATCTCTCTCTTTGTGTGTGTCATCTCTCTCCTTGCGTTTGTCATCTCGCTCTCTATCAGCGCTATCTCTCTCTTTCCGTGTGCCATCTCACTCTCTGCCTGCGCCATCTCTCTCTTTGCGTGTGTCATCCCGCTCTGTTTCTGCCCCATCTGTCTCTTAGTGTGTGTCATCTCTCTGTTTGCATGTGTCATCTCAAACTCTGTCTGCACGATCTCTCTCTTTGCGTCTGTCATCTCTCTCTTTGTGTGTGTCATCTCTCTCTTTGTGTGTGTCATCTCTCTCCTTGTGTGTGTCATCTCACTCAGTCCCTGCACCATCTCTCTCTTTGTGTGTGTCATTTCTCTCTTTGCGTGTGTCATCTCACTCTGTGCCTTCCCCATCTCTCTCTTTGTGTGTGTCATGTCTCTCTTTGCGTGTGTCATCACACTCTCTGCCTGCGCTATCTCTCTCTTTCCGTGTGCCATCTCACTCTCTGCCTGCACCATCTCTCTCTTTGCGTGTGTCATCTCGCTCTGTTTCTGCCTCATCTCTCTCTTTGTGTGTGTCATCTCACTCAGTCCCTGTACCATCTCTCTCTTTGTGTTTGTCATCTCTCTCTTTGTGAGTGTCATCTCTTTCTTTGCGTGTGTCATCTCACTCTGTGCCTGGCCATCTCTCTCTTTGTGTGTGTCATCTCTCTCTTTGTGTGTGTCATCTCTTTCCTTGCGTGTGTGATCTTACACTCTACCTGCGCTATCTCTCTCTTTCCGTGTGCCATCTCACCCTCTGCCTGCACCTTCTCTCTCTTTGCCTGTGTCATCTCGCTCTGTTTCTGCCCCATCTCTCTCTTTGTGTGTGTCATATCTCTGTTTGCATGTGTCATCTCAATCTCTGTCTGCACGATCTCTCTCTTTGTGTCTGTCGTCTCTCTCTTTGTGTGTGTCATCTCTCTCTTTGTGTGTGTCATCTCTCTCCTTGTGTGTGTCATCTCACTCAGTCCCTAAACCATTTCTCTCTTTGTGTGTGTCATTTCTCTCTTTGCGTGTGTCATCCCACTCTGTGCCTGCCCCATCTCTCTCTTTGTGTGTGTCATCTCTCTCTTTGTGTGTGTCATCTCTCTCTTTGCGTGTGTCATCTCACTGTGTGCCTGCACCATCTCTCTCTTTCTGTGTGTCATCTCTCTCTTTGCGTGTGACATCTCACTCTCTGCCTGTGTCATCTCACTCTCTGCCTGCGCTATCTCTCTCTTTCCATGTGCCATCTCACTCTCTGCCTGCACCATCTCTCTCTTTGCGCATTTCATCTCGCTCTGTTTCTGCCCTATCTCTCTCTTTGTGTGTGTCATCTTTCTGTTTGCGTGTGTCATCTCAATCTCTCTCTGCACGATCTCTTTCTTTGTGTCTGTCATCTCTCTCTTTGTGTGTGTCATCTCTCTCTTTGTGTGTGTCATCTCTCCCTTTGTGTGTGTCATCTCACTCAATCCCTGCACCATCTCTCTCTTTGTGTTTGTCATTTCTCTCTTTGCGTGTGTCATCTCACTCTGTGCCTGCCCCATCTCTCTCTTTGTGTGTGTCATCTCTCTCTTTGTGTGTCTCATCTCTCTCTTTGCGTGTGTCATTTCACTGTGTGACTGCACCATCTCTCTCTTTCTGTGTGTCATCTCTCTCTTTGCGTGTGACATCTCACTCTCTGCCTGTGTCATCTCACTCTCTGCCTGCGCTATCTCTCTCTTTCTGTGTGCCATCTCACTCTCTGCCTGCGCCATCTCTCTCTTTGCGTGTGTCATCTCGCTCTATTTCTGCCCCATCTCTCTCTTTGTGTGGGTCATCTCTCTGTGTGCGTGTGTCATCTCAATCTCTGTTTGCACAATCTCTCTCTTTGTGTCTGTCATCTCTCTCTTTGTGTGTGTCATCTCTCTCTTTGTGTGTGTCATCTCTCTCCTTGTGTGTGTCATCTCACTCAGTCCCTGCACCATCTCTCTCTTTGTGTGTGTCATTCTCTCTAGTTTAGGACACCCCCGCGCCGCACGGCCACCAGCTGCTGCGAGTGCCTCCCCGCCTGCCTGCCTCTCTGCTCCGGCTGCCGCCGCGTGACCACGCCCCCTGCCATCGAGCGGCGTGGTCTGGGCTCGCTATCCTGCATTGTACCACTGTTTGTTTGTTTTTGGTTTGAATTATAACTGTTGTCAATTGTAACTTTGTCCCCCTCTATTGCCTGTTTGCCTGGTTGCCCCGTCTCATCCCTCCCCGCTCCCCGCTTCCCGCCACCGCCGCTAACCCCGCCCCTTTTTTCATTATGTACCCTCCCTGCTCCCGCCTCCCAGCTGCTCCGCCCTCCCTCGCACTTGGCCATATATGGCGACCGTGCGAACGCGCAGCGGTCACGCGCAGCGGGTGCGCCGATTGTGCGCCGAAGGCGCGCCAAAGGTAAGCCCGTCTGCGCCCGTCCGCGCCTGGACCGCGCCCAGCGCCGGAACCCCTGGCCCCCGCAGACCCCAGCCCACCCGCCGGACGTACGACGCCGCCACCCTCAACGCACTCAACGCCGGCAGAACCCCTGGATGCTACCGAGCCACCCCGAGACGCACCCACGGACCCTTCAGCTGCCGCTCCTGCAAGTTCACCTGCATCCGGACCTGCTCAACACCCGCACCCACCAAGACCAAGACGAGCAACAACAGCAGCCACCTGAAGTGCATCCTGCTCAACACCCGCTCCGTCCACAGACACGCCGTCGAGCTCTGGAACCTGCTCGACACCACAGACCCAGACGTCGCCTTCCTCATGGAAACCTGGATGAACGCCTCCTCAGCGCCCGACATCGCCATCGCCATCCCGGACGGCTACAAGATCATCCGGAGAGACCGCGTCAACCAGACAGGAGGAGGCATCGCCATCATTCACAGGAACACCATCCGCATCACGACCAACACCGACGACACCATCGCACCAGCCGAACACCTGCACTTCCAGATCCACGTCAACCCCAAGACCACCCTCAGAGGCACCCTCATCTACAGACCCCCGGGACCACGCACACAATTCAGCGAGGACATCGCCGACTTCATCAGCCCGCTCGCCCTCCCCTCAGCCGACTACATCCTCCTCGGGGACCTCAACTTCCACCTGGAGAACAACGACGACCGAAACACCACCGCCCTGCTGGAAAACCTCGCAAACCTGGGACTCAAGCAGCTGGTGACCACCCCCACCCACCTCGCCGGACACACACTCGACGACGTCTTCTCATCCAGCAAAGACATCGCCTTCAGCCACACCACAGGACTCCACTGGACGGACCACAGCTGCGTCCACTTCACCTTCAGAAGAACGACGATCCACCACCACCAGCAACAGGTTGCCCGAAGAAGCTGGAACAAGATCACAGCCGACCAGCTCGCCGCTTCCCTGAGTCAGCACCCTCCCGCCAGCTCAGCGAACCCCAGCCAGGCCGCCGACAACCTCACGAAGTGGATCAGCAACTGCGCGGACAAACTCGCCCCTTTGAGGACCCCGCCCAGCAGACCCGGCAGCAAGAAAGCCCCATGGTTCACCGACGAACTCAAGAGCTCCAAGAAGGACTGCCGAGCCCTCGAGAAAGTCTGGAGAAGGGAACCAACACCGGACAACATGACCACCCTCAAGCTTGCCACCCGGAAGCACCACCAACTGATCCGCGCCACCAAGAGAACTGCATTTAAGGACCGGCTGGACAACAACGCACACAACTGCAAGGAACTCTTCAACATCGTGAAAGAGCTCTCCAACCCCAACGCCGGAAACAACGACATCACCCCATCGCAAGACCTCTGCAACTCCCTCGCCTCCTACTTCCACAACAAGATCACGGACATACACAACAGCTTCAGCATTCAACCATCGCACACAACGACCGCAGCAACACCGCCCAACACCACCCTCCGCGCCTTGACTCCGATCAGCACCAATGACACCGTCCGCATGATGAACTCCATCCACTCCGGATCTCCGACTGACCCCTGCCCTCACCACGTCTTCAACAAGGCCGACGCGGTCATCGCACCCCACCTGCGGGACATCATCAACACCTCCTTCGACACCGCCACCTTCCCGGAGGGCTGGAAGCACGCCGAGCTCAGCGCTCTACTAAAGAAACCAACAGCGGACCCCACCGAACTCAAGAATTACCGCCCCATCTCGCTCCTCCCGTTTCCAGCCAAAGTTATCGAGAAGACCGTCAACAAATAGCTGGCCGCCTTCCTCGAGACGAATGGATCCCTCGACCCCTCACAGTCTGGCTTCCGAGCCAACCACAGCACCGAGACCGCCCTCATCGCTGCCACCGATGACATCCGAGCCCTGATGGACAACGGAGAAACAGCGGCCCTCATCCTCCTAGACCTCTCCGCGGCATTCGACACTGTCTGCCACCGCACCCTAGTGCAGCGCCTCAGCAACGTCGGAATTCAGGAGAAGGCACTGGAATGGATCGTCTCCTTCCTCGACGGAAGAACACAGAGAGTCCGTCTACCACCGTACAAGTCAGAGGCCACCGAAGTCATCTGCGGCGTCCCGCAAGGATCCTCGCTGAGCCCCACCCTCTTCAACGTCTACATGAGCCCCCTCGCGCCCATCGCACGCCAACACAACCTGAACATCATCTCCTACGCCGATGACACCCAGCTGATCCTCTCCCTGACCAACGACCCCGCCGCTGCCAGAGCCAACCTTCACGAAGGGATGAAAGATGTAGCCGAGTGGATGACGACCAGCCGCCTGAAACTGAACTCAGACAAGACGGAAGTCCTCATCCTGGGCTCCTCGCCCTCCGCCTGGGACGACTCCTGGTGGCCCCCCGCCCTGGGCACCGCACCCACACCGACAGACCACGCACGCAACCTGGGCTTCATCCTGGACTCCTCCCTCTCCATGACCAGACAAGTCAACGCCGTCTCCTCGTCATGCTTCAACATCCTGCGCATGCTACGGAAGATCTTCCGGTGGATCCCCACCGAGACCAGGAAGACGGTCACCCAGGCCCTCGTCACCAGCCGACTGGACTACGGCAACGCCCTCTACACCGGAACCACCGCCAAGCTCCAGAAGAGACTCCAGCGGATCCAGAACGCCTCGGCCAGACTCATCCTCGACATCCCCCGACGCAGCCACATCTCCGGACATCTGAGAGACCTGCACTGGCTCCCCGTCAACAAGAGAATCACCTTCCGTCTCCTCACCCACGCACACAAAGCCCTGCACGATCAAGGCCCGAGCTACCTCAACAACCGCATCAACTTCTACGCTCCCAAACGCCACCTCCGATCAGCCAGACACGCCCTCGCCGCCGTCCCCCGCATCCGAAGAACGACAACAGGAGGAAGGTCCTTCTCCTATCTGGCCGCCAAGACCTGGAACTCCCTCCCGACCGATCTGCGCCTGACCCAAGACCACCTCTCCTTCAGGAAGAAGCTCAAGACCTGGCTGTTCGAGCAGTAGCAGCACCCCCCCCCTAGCGCCTTGAGACCCTCCGGGTGAGTAGTCCGCTCTATAAATGTCCTTGATTGATTGATTGATTGATTGATTGATCTCGCTCTGTTTTTGCCCCATCTCTCTCTTTGCGTGTGTCATCTCAATCTCTGTCTGCATGATCTCTCTCTTTGTGTCTGTCATCTCTCTCTTTGTGTGTGTCATCTCTCTCTTTGTGTGTGTCATCCCTCTCTTTGTGTGTGTCATCTCTCTCTTTGTGTGTCATCTCTCTGTTTGCGTGCGTCATCTCAATCTCTGTCTGCACGATCTCTCTCTTTGTGTCTGTCATCTCTCTCTTTGTGTGTGTCATCTCTCTCTTTGTGTGTGTCATCTCTCTCCTTGTGTGTGTCATCTCACTCAGTCCCTGCACCATCTCTCTCCTTGCGTGTGTCATCTCACTCTCTGCCTCCACTATCTCTCTCTTTCCATGTGCCATCTCACTCTCTCCCTGCGCCATCTCTCTCTTTGCGTGTGTCATCTCGCTCTGTTTCTGCCCCATCTCTCTCTTTGTGTGTGTCATCTTTCTCTTTGTGTGTGTCATCTCTCTCTTTGTGTGTCATCTCTCTCCTTGTGTGTGTCATCTCACTCAGTCTCTGCACCATCTCTCTCTTTGTGTGTGTCATATCTCTCTTTGTGTGTGTCATCTCTCTCTTTGCGTGTGTCATCTCACTCTGTGCATGCCCCATTTCTCTCTTTGTGTGTGTCATCTCTCTCTTTGTATGTGTCCTCTCTCTCTCTGAGTGTGTCATCACACTCTCTGCCTGCGCTATCTCTCTCTTTCCGTGTGCCATCTCACTCTCTGCTTGCGCCATCTCTCTCTTTGCGTGTGTCATCTCAGTCTCTTTCTGCCCTATCTCTCTCTTTGTGTGTGTCATCTCTCTGTTTATGTGAGTCACCTCAATCTCTGTCTGCACGATCTTTCTCTTTGTGTGTGTCATCTCTCTCTTTGTGTGTGTCATCTCTCTTTGTGTGTGTCATCTCTCTCCATGTGTGTGTCATCTCACTCAGTCCTTGCACCATTTCTCTCTTTCTGTGTGTCATTTCTCTCTTTGTGTGTGTCATCTCACTCTGTGCCTGCACCATCTCTCTCTTTGTGTGTGTCATCTATCTCTTTGTGTGTGTCATCTCTCTCTTTGCGTGTGTCATCTCACTCTGTGCATGCCCCAGTTCTCTCTTTGTGTGTGTCATCTCTCTCTTTGTGTGTGTCATTTCTCTCTTTGTGTGTGTCATCACACTCTCTGCCTGCGCTATCTCTCTCTTTCCGTATGCCATCTCACTCTCTGCCTGCACCATCTCTCTCTTTGTGTGTGTCATCTCCCTCTATTTCTGTACCATCTCTCTCTTTGTGTGTGTCATCTCACTCAGGCCCTGCACCATCTCTCTCTTTGTGTGTGTCATCTCTCTCTTTGTATGTGTCATCTCTTTCTTTGCGTGTGTCATCTCACTCTGTGCCTGAACCATCTCTCTCTTTCTGTGTGTCATCTCTCTCTTTGTGTGTGTCATCTCTCTCCTTGCGTTTGTCATCTCGCTCTCTATCAGCGCTATCTCTCTCTTTCCGTGTGCCATCTCACTCTCTGCCTGCGCCATCTCTCTCTTTGCGTGTGTCATCCCGCTCTGTTTCTGCCCCATCTGTCTCTTAGTGTGTGTCATCTCCCTGTTTGCATGTGTCATCTCAAACTCTGTCTGCACGATCTCTCTCTTTGCGTCTGTCATCTCTCTCTTTGTGTGTGTCATCTCTCTCTTTGTGTGTGTCATCTCTCTCCTTGTGTGTGTCATCTCACTCAGTCCCTGCACCATCTCTCTCTTTGTGTGTGTCATTTCTCTCTTTGCGTGTGTCATCTCACTCTGTGCCTTCCCCATCTCTCTCTTTGTGTGTGTCATCTCTCTCTTTGCGTGTGTCATCACACTCTCTGCCTGCGCTATCTCTCTCTTTCCGTGTGCCATCTCACTCTCTGCCTGCACCATCTCTCTCTTTGCGTGTGTCATCTCGCTCTGTTTCTGCCTCATCTCTCTCTTTGTGTGTGTCATCTCACTCAGTCCCTGTACCATCTCTCTCTTTGTGTTTGTCATCTCTCTCTTTGTGAGTGTCATCTCTTTCTTTGCGTGTGTCATCTCACTCTGTGCCTGGCCATCTCTCTCTTTGTGTGTGTCATCTCTCTCTTTGTGTGTGTCATCTCTTTCCTTGCGTGTGTCATCTCACTCTTTACCTGTGTTATCTCTCTCTTTCCGTGTGCCATCTCACTCTCTGCCTGCGCCATCTCTCTCTTTGCGTGTGTCATCTTGCTCTGTTTCTGCCCCATCTCTCTCTTTGTGTGTGTCATCTCTCTGTTTGCACGTGTCATCTGAATCTCTGTCTGCATGATCTCTCTCTTTGTGTCTGTCATCTCTCTCTTTGTGTGTGTCATCTCTCTCTTTGTGTGTGTCATCTCACTCCTTGTGTGTGTCATCTCACTCAGTCTCTAAACCATTACTCTCTTTGTGTGTGCCATCCCACTCTGTGCCTGCCCCATCTCTCTCTTTTTGTGTGTCATCTCTCTCTTTGTGTGTGTCATCTCTCTCTTTGCGTGTGTCATCTCACTGTGTGCCTGCACCATCTCTCTCTTTCTGTGTGTCATCTCTCTCTTTGCGTGTGACATCTCACTCTCTACCTGTGTCATCTCACTCTCTGCCTGCGCTATCTCTCTCTTTCCATGTGCCATCTCACTCTCTGCCTGCACCATCTCTCTCTTTGCGCATGTCATCTCGCTCTGTTTCTGCCCCATCTCTCTCTTTGTGTGTGTCATCTTTCTGTTTGCGTGTGTCATCTCAATCTCTGTCTGCACGAGCTCTCTCTTTGTGTGTGTCATCTCTCTCTTTGTGTGTGTCATCTCACTCAGTCCCTGCACCATCTCTCTCTTTGTGTTTGTCATTTCTCTCTTTGCGTGTCATCTCACTCTGTGCCTGCCCCTTCTCTCTCTTTGTGTGTGTCATCTCTCTCTTTGTGTGTGTCATCTCTCTCTTTGCGTGTGTCATCTCACTGTGTGCCTGCACCATCTCTCTATTTCTGTGTGTCATCTCTCTCTTTGCGTGTGACATCTCACTCTCTGCCTGTGTCATCTCATTCTCTGCCTGCGCTATCTCTCTCTTTCTGTGTGCCATCTCACTCTCTGCCTCGCCATCTCTCTCTTTGCGTGTGTCATCTCGCTCTGTTTCTGCCCCATCTCTCTCTTTGTGTGGGTCATCTCTCTGTGTGCGTGTGTCATCTCAATCTCTGTTTGCACGATCTCTCTCTTTGTGTCTGTCATCTCTCCCTTTGTGTGTGTCATCTCTCTCTTTGTGTGTGTCATCTCTCTCCTTGTGTTATCATCTCACTCAGTCCCTGCCCCATCTCTCTCTTTGTGTGTGTCATTTCTCTCTTTGCATGTGTCATCTCGCTCTGTTTCTGCCCCATCTCTCTCTTTGCGTGTGTCATCTTAATCTCTGTCTGCACGATCTCTCTCTTTGTGTCTGTCATCTCTCTCTTTGTGTGTGTCATCTCTCTCTTTGTGTGTGTCATCTCTCTCTTTGTGTGATGCATCTCTCTGTTTGCGTGCGTCATCTCAATCTCTGTCTGCACGATCTCTCTCTTTGTGTCTGTCATCTCTCTCTTTGTGTCTGTCACCTCTCTCTTTGTGTGTGTCATCTCTCTCTTTGTGTGTGCCCTCTCACTCTCTGCCTGCACCATCTCTCTCTTTGCGTGTGTCATCTCGCTCTGTTTCTGCCTCATCTCTCTCTTTGTGTGTGTCATCTCACTCAGTCCATGCACCATCTCTCTCTTTGTGTGTCTCATTTCTCTCTTTGCGTGTGACATCTCACTCTCTGCCTGTGTCATCTATCTCTAATCCAGCATTGAATCAAACCATGAGAAACAATAGAAAATAAAGAGTACCCTATAAGCAAAGAGATGCAAACTGTGAGGAGACACAGGTGACATTATAGAAAAAGGTGCAAATATAATTCCTTATTTCACACAGACACTCAGTGTGATCCTTGTCAAAAATGTTAAAGTCATACATTTTTCCATTTAGCATAGTAATTCGTTTAAGACACAGAGCACAGCATATATCAATGACCACTACATTACAATGCAGAAACCTGACTCATTTCCAAAATACATTTCCAATATGCACCATTCATTTGTTTGGCAGCATTACATAGAAACATGACACACAATGCAAAATGAAACAGTACCCTATAAGCTAAGAGATGCAAACTGTGAGGAGACACAGGTGACATTATAGAAAAAGGTGAAAATATAATTCCTTAATTGACACAGACACTCAGTGTGATCCTTGTCAAAAATGTTAAAGCAATACATTTTACCCAAAAACATTTACCATAGTAAATCATGTTAGACACAGAGCACAGCCCATTTAAATGACCACTACATTACAAGGCAGAAACCTGACTCATTTCCAAAATACTTTTCCAATATGCACCATTCATTTTTTTGGCAGCATTACATAGAAACATGAGACACAATGCAAAATGAAACAGTACCCTATAAGCTAAGAGATGCAAACTGAGGGGTGCCGCTCGAGATTGACTTGGCATTCGCAGTTCGTCTGCTTAGACTGCGGAGTGCGTGGGGGTCCCTGCTCCCTGTGGACCCTGTTGCTGCTGCAGAGGGCTGACCTGGAAGGCTGAAGAGGCGAGAGGCGCGGTGACCGGGACTGCGGGGACCAGCATTCCGTGATCTACAGCTGGTTCCTCTTCCCGGCCGAGCCGTGCCCCCTCTCAGTGCCACGCCCCGTACACACATAAGTGTGAATTGCTGACGCGCATCGCGGGACGCGCGCGGGAGTCGCCTGGGGCTAAGCCTGGGCAAAGGGCGGGCCCTCTGAGGCCCTCGTAGGCCAGTGTAGGCTGGGCTGGGCCTACCCTCTTGCGCCTGCTTTGTACTGGATCAGTGGTCCTCGACACAGGCGACGGACATGACATCGCCGGCTGTGGAGGAAATCACTGGGAAGGCGGCGGGAGCCAGAAATAGGACTTTGGATAACTATTTCTCTAGGGCACCGGGTGATAGGGATAAGGAAACCTCCCTGGCTGAGCGAAGGGCTGAGCGTCGTCGCTCCATTGAGAACCTAAAAAATAGGCCCTTTATCGACACTTCCCACCATCTTGTCGCCCAGGAGGGAGGCTCACCAAACATTAGTGAGGACCTATTATCTCAGAATGGCGTCCCTTTTTTATTGCGGGATTGTATTCCCAACCCTTGTTTGCCTCTTGACCAGGACTCAAGTGCACCCCCCCTTCCCAGTCTCAGTTGTACGGCTGTTGATCTAACCACCCAGATCTCTACTGCAGTAAACCCAAGGAAAACAAAGCCGAAGCAAGTAGTAGTGGTAGAGATGCATGGCCCACCTCCAAATAGGAGAAGAAGGAAGTTGAGGGGAGGGCAGGGAAAAACCAAAACGCCCCAATCCGATTTTGGGAAAGTTTCAAAACCCCCTCCCATCTCTGATAGGGCAATGGTGGAGGTGCCAGAAGTTCCATCTGTCAGGGGTACCAAACTCACAGACCATGTCAATGTTCTTGGGGATACACAACCGAATGCTTTACCCCCCGCTACTTTGCTAGGGAACCTGGAATTCTTACTTAGGTCATTGCTCCTGCCCATTAGTGAGAGCATAAAGGAAGTGGAAGTTAGACTCACCAATTTGGAGACTGCCATAAGTAGTATGAAAACCTCGGCTACTATCTTAGGTAGGCCCCCTGAGTCTAATTTGCCCTCTTATCCTCCTTCTAACCCCTTAACCCTTGCAACTAACATAGGACCTCCCTTAGTGATTACTACTGCCCCCCCTCCGCAACCTCTTATGGTCAACCCTGCCCCGATACTAAATAGCAAACCTATTATTCCACCTTTGCTATCAGTAGGTCCAGTTCACCCTACGACCGCCTTTAATGGGACTATATCCAATGACTATTTAGCTCCCCCACCCCCGAAAAGCCTGCCTCTAGACCACGTAGACCCGACCTGCCCCCTGAGGCCAATCGCTTCATGGTAGTTATGGCTGGGGTCCCCCCTCTTGAGGTGGGCGAAGGTGAGAACTCCCAGGGAATAGAAACCATCGATAATAATGTAGTTGCAGATATGGGCCAATGTCTTGTAGCCGTAACCCCGTCCATTTCTACACTGGTGCACATACATTCTCATGAAGCTCTTTCACCCGTCCTTGCCCATTTTCCTGCTACGATGGTTCCCCCAGTTGCCAACAAGTCTCCAATTTCCAATGTACCGGAGACCATTGAACCATCCCCTGGTTTCCCTGGTTTTAAATTTGCCAGCTGGAATATTTCAGGTTGGAGCCGGCAAATGTTGTCCTTGGGCTGGAGCGAAATCCTTTCTGACTTTGATGTTTTATGTTTACAAGAGACTTGGGTAACCACAGATATCAATCTCGATGGATTTGTGTCATATAGCAACCCGGCCCAAAGGTCCAATATGGGCAGGGCCAAAGGGGGGTTAGTAATTCTACTTTCTGTGAATCTTCCTGTATGTATGAAATTACACCAGTCTGTGGGTCACCATTCACAAATTTTAATTTTGGAACATGTAAGGGGCCATGTAACTATGTTGATTAACCACTACAACAATTTGTTTGATGCTTCTAATACTACTGTGGTGGATGAGTTGGGTTTAGCCGTGAGTAACATTCGTAAGGGCATTCACAAATCTTTTCATATAATCTGTGGAGGGGATCTTAATATTCGTACCTGTCCCCATTCATTTACTAGAATTTGCGGATATGATGGGGATAACGGGGAAAACCGGGCACATTTCATTCACTCACCCTATGGTGATTCTCTTAATTCTCTAATGTTAAATTTGGATCTTATGATTCACCCTCCGGCTGCAGACGCTGATGGTAACCCTGTTCCAACTTTTGTTGGATCGAATTCGGCCTCTGTTATCGTTCGTTTATTGGTTTCTACACATTTTGTCCCTTTTTGTACGGTTCCCATTGTTGCCGATCTTGGAAGTAGTGATCATAATGCTATTACCTTGTCGATTTTTGTATGGGGGCTACCAGCTAACACTCAACGCTTGATAATTGAAGATGTAACCCCCTGTAGGCAGAATGGTATCCGTATTAAGTGGTGTATGGGTAATTCCGAGAAGCTGCAGTTTAAAATTGTAGAAACAGGGTTTGCTGCAATATATAAATGTTTGGATCCAGAGGCATCCCTTGAGTGCATTATAGTCGATTTTGTGGAGTTAGGCACAATTATAAAAGAGATGACACGTATGATCCTTGACATGAATGCATTTCTCCATAATGAAGATTGGTTCATACAGAGACAGGGTACGGCGATGGGATCCAGGTTTGCTCCGTCTTATGCAGGCCTTTTCATGGGCCTGTATGAGGCGGAGCATGCCTGGGGCATCGGATCAAAACCATGGACAGATAACATTATCTTCTATGGCAGATACATCGATGATGTATTGATGCTGTGGAATGGAGATTTAACTGATCTGATGGCCTACTTCAATTACCTAAACAACAATCGGTTTAATGTAAAATTAACCATGAACTATTCTAGAAAGTCTATTGACTTTTTGGATTTGAAACTATACGTTGATGGCCAAAAAATCGCTAGCGACATCTTTAAGAAACCAACAGCGTGCAATAGCATTTTACATGCGGACAGTGCGCACCCAAGGGGAACAATAAATGCTATACCATTTGGGGAGATGACAAGAGCCCGACGTAACTGTAGTCAGGACAAAAAAATGTCAAATCTATGAGAAATGCCTTTAAAGACAGAGGATATACAGAGAAATGCCTAGATAGAGCAGAGTCAAGGATAAAAACTGTAAATCGTAGCACAATACTACAAGGGGGTACCAACAAACGAAAGAATAAGAAGGATGAAATAATGTTCATTACCAAATTTGATCTGTACAGCAATCATGTGTATAACATTCTTCGCAAAAATTGGCATCTAATTGCATCTGGCGACATGCCACCAGGGTCGGTACCATCTAAACCCAAGGTGGTATACAAAAGGGGACAGAATCTAAAAAAGATACTATGCCCCAGTTATGTAAAAGGGGAAAAGGCGGAAAACAAATCCGCATGGCTTACTACGAAACCGGCTGGGTTTTTTTGTCTGCGGTGATTGTAACATCTGTCAATATGGCCTTAACAAAAAATTGAAATTTCAGTACAATACTAAAAAAGAACATGAAATCAGATCTTTCATCAATTGTAACACGACGCACACTGTGTATGCTTTGGGCTGCGCTTGTAAGAAAATATACGTAGGCAGTAGCATCAGATGCCTGAAAGTAAGAATCCAGGAGCACATCAGAGCAATAAGGAGTAATGATGCAAGATATCCCATGGCCATACATATAAATGAGAACCACCCTACAGACAGGAATGTCTGGTTCCATGCTTTGGAACAAGTGCAGACCCCAATAAGAGGTGGAAAGAGGGAATCATGCTTAAGAAAAGCTGAGGCAGGCTGGATTTTCAAATTGAGGACCACTGTATTGGGACTTAAGACGAATACGGAATTACATCATTACCTATAATTGTAAGGGAATTCCTCAACCCGATTCAGTAACATAAAACACCTAAATAGAGAACCAGCCAAGCCATTTCTCTGTTTACAACCCTTTATATCTTATGGGTTAACCACTAAGGTTTTCTCCCAAGTGGAATTCATCTTTTCAATAATGAGTCCGGTTTTTCGAAATGATGAATGACTGTAAAAAATATTGTAAAAATTAATATTGGAAATAATAGGAATCCCTTAAAATAAAACACTAAAACATATCTTTATGAAATGGTTAATTAGAACAGCGTTTCACTTTATCCATGCAAGGACAGTGGTTTTACTAACAACGAACCTGCTGAGAATATTAATTTTGATTAGTGACCTTAAAATACTAAAAATTTTGGAAATATATTCCCAATAAAACCAAAATGATTTGGGTTCACCCTTCATATAAATTCTGCAAAGTAACTTTCTGTTTAACACTTTTTAAGGACACCTGACATTTTAATTAAAACTTAAATAATGAACCCAATCCAAAATGGCGGGTCCGTGTCAAAAATAGTAAACAAGAGACAATTATAAATAAATTTCTTGAAATAAACTTTGAAATAAAAAAAATGCTGGAGTTTTCCCCACAAATCATAATTTGATGATTAGGTATTGATATAATGTTCATACCCACCGAGAATAATTTTAGACAGTTAAGTTGTCAAGCCCTAATCCTTATACAACTTTGTCTCATCCAATCAAGATTCCTCTAAATAAATATACAAGTTAAAGAGAAGAAAGTAGCAGAGTTTGGTTCAGAAAAGTCCATATAGGATTTCCTCCTACATAGAAGTGTTGCTCTTTGTAAAACATGTAATATTTGTATGTAATGTATTGTGAAAACAGATTACAAATAGGTGCGTTCTCTCTTTTTTAGAGACTTTCACTAGGATCGTTCTTTAGCACCTTTTTAACATGTTAAAATGTAATAAATTGTTTTTAAATTGTAATTTAGTGTATATACTGTACATATATTAATTTTGTGTATGTATGTATATTGTTTGTAGCCCTGAAGAAGTCCGTGGAGGACAAAACGCGTTGGCTACATTTTTTGAAGAATTCAATAAAGATTGAACATCCAAAAAACATCCAACGACTCTGCTACTGAATATCATTGTATTGTAACTGAAATGTGTATATTATTGTTTAGACTTTTATAACACTCGCTTTGTGTGCTGGATCAGTATTGTTAAGTTGCAAATTAGAACATAAAAAGTTCCCTTTTTTTGTTCAAGGAGATTTAGGGGTAAAAGAATCTCCGATCCGTGTCACCATAAAAACTGACTAAGGCGATATAAAAGATAGGTGCAATCGTGCATATAACCCCTTTCCCCTTTCTATTGCTTAAAAACAATTATAAAAAGATGTCTCACCATTACCAAAGGCCAAATCAAGAAGGAAAATGTTGGTTGTTTTGATAGTATGTGCACTAAATCTCTCCGGGAACTTAAGAAGGCACTCACTAAACAACCCAGAGACAGGGAGGCTATTACATCCCTTAGAATGATATACAAAACACATCTTACACGTAGGAAACAAGAGCTAAGGGAACAAGCTTGGGATGATCTTAATAAAGCAGCTATATTGCACGATAGTAGGCTCTTTTGGACTACAGTTAATAGCCCCTTTCTTGTAAAAGAAGACTTCCCGATACTGTCAGCCCAGGTTAGTGAAGTGAACTGGGTTGCACACTTTTCTGAAATTTTTAACCCGACTAGGGAGGATTGCGCCAGTTCCCCCCCCCCATTCGAAATGAAGTTATCCTTGGACATTACACTACAAGAAGTTGAAATTGCTATTAGTCAGAGCAAAGGAGGAAAGGCACCGGGACCTGATGGGGTCCCGGTTGACCTGTATAAATCAAACCCGACACTTTGGAGTCCACTCCTAATACAGGTGTTTAATGCCACGGTCATAGAGAGTACACCACCCACCTGGAGTGAATCCATAATCCTACCCATCTATAAGAAGGGAGATAGAGGAGAGGCTAAGAACTACCGCCCTATCTCCCTTCTGGATTCCTCCCTCAAAATTATGAGTAGGGTTCTCCTGGTGCGTTTAGAGGAATGGGCGGAGGAAAATAAAATTCTGGCCGAGTCCCAATACGGCTTTCATAAAGGCCTTGGGACAATAGAGCAGTGTATCAATCTCGACCTCCTCATCGGAAAGTACACTAAAGCGAAACAGGGCTCTTTATTTCTCTGTTTCGCTGATCTCTCAAGTGCCTTTGATTTAGTCGACCATGCTTTGTAATGGTCCACTTTATTGGACATGGGAGCCCCCCCAGCAATTATATACTTCCTGGCCAGACTCTATAACAACTTATCGGCTCAGATCCGTTATGGTCAGGCAGGTGAATGCACTGGGAAAATTAGGGTTAACTCAGGCATATAACAAGGTTGTGTGCTGGCCCCTCTGCTTTTCTCCCTTTTTATAAATTCTATGGAGTCCGAATTGAAGAGGGTTCAGGCTGACTCTCCGCAGGTTGGTGGTTTTCCTGTGCCAGTCTTGCTATATGCCGATGACACGGTTTTACTCTCGCGTACTCCTAACGGGCTCCAAAATTTAATGAACTATTTTTATGATTTTATTAAGGGGAGAAAATTGAAAATCAACAACTCCAAGACTTACATTATGGCCTGTGGTAAACGGATGAAACTTTCCAAACCGTTTCATTTTAATAATCACAAAATTGAGGTGGTGGATAGATTCTGTTACCTTGGAGTAACATTCAATAACAGAGGGACTTGGGCACCCGAGATTTTAAACGTGAATGCTAGGATGGGCAAAAGCTCCTCCGGTGTATTCCGCTTTGCATCCAAGTTAGGTAGCCGCCGCATACCTGACATGTTAAATATCTATAGGCATAGATGTGTACCTATTGCTCTATATGGTTCTGGTATATGGGGCTATTGTAATCACAGGGAATTGCAAGTCACTGAGAACCGGTTCCTTAAAAGACTCCTTTGTCTACCCTCCTCGGCATCTAATGAACTGTGCCATAGCGAGGTAGGCATGAACCATCTTACAGACCTAATGGGAATGCGACCTTTAATGGTCTGGAGGTCAATCTGGGTTAAAGATGAGACTGATTTTAACAGGCGGATTATTTTAGATTGTCTCCATTTGGACAACGCCTGCAAAATTCCCTGGTTAAACTATGTTTCATCTTCCTTTAGTGGAATCTTTAACCTGGACATTGCTAATGACCCCCTTAGTGCTGTTACTGTACCTAAGAAGGAACTCAAAAATGTCTTTCTTGGGACCAAATCTAATTCACGCAGGGCTAAAAGCAGCCTCATGTCAACCCATGTATTTTATTATTCTAATATGTTGGAAGACAAGGGTATGCCTATGTACATTAAAACTATTACCAAGCAATCGCACCAGTTTGTTCTCACGAGGTTGAGACTTGGTATTGTTCATAATTTAGTGGCTTTTCCAGTGATGAAAATTTATAGCCAATCTCCCTGCCCCTGTGAAGGCCTAACTAGGCAAAGCACCTTGCACTTTATGCTTATCTGCCCTCTTTACATGCACCTTCGTCGTTATTATCTCAGACCTGTTTTTAAGAAATATTCTGTGTATACTACAGCCCAAGCATTGAAACTGTTATTTGCACTTGATACTTTGGATATCTGCTTTTTTACCGCTACTTTTTTACTCAAAGCTGTTTCACATAGGAAAAGCCTTGTGTTTTAATCCTTTAAATCCCATTATTGATGAGCTGTTTTTCTCTTATTCTACTGAAATGTTGTAGCCTTTGTTTTATATATTGTATGCTTTTGTGATTGTTTTTAATAATCGAATAAAGCTTTGAAATTGAAAAAAATTGAGAGGAGACACAGGTGACATTATAGAAAAATGTGAAAATATAATTCCTTAATTGACACAGACACTCAGTGTGATCCTTGTCAAAAATGTTAAAGCCATACATTTTACCAAAACACATTTACCATAGTAAATCGTTTTAAACACAGAGCACAGCCCATTTAAATGACCACTACATTACAAGGCAGAAACCTGACTCATTTCCAAAATACATTTCCAATATGCACCATTAAATTTTTTACGCAGCATTACTTTGAAACATGAGACACAATGCAAGAATAAAGAAGCCCAATATGCTTCTTAATCTTTCCCATAGGGCATACAGCATGCTATCTATATTAAATGAATCATTACTCACCTTTAAAAATGCTTTTGAAGATTTAGAACAGTGTCAGTCACACACACCAGATTTTCTTAAGCAGAATCTCTGAAATGCACCTCAGACACTGCAACCACAAATGGCCCTGATTCCCTGTAATTCTTCACACATATCCCTGGACTTAAACAATAAGAATAATCTTTTGGCCCACGTTTTTCATTAACATCAGTTTGGGTGTTTGTATACAATAAAAAGGCTGTCCTGATAAAGTTTGCATATGAAAAAATACACATGAGAGTGTGATCTCGCGAGATTGTCATAATATCTCCCAGTCTAAATATATCTCAATGCGGTGAAGCCTGATCCAAAATGGCCTCAAATAGCGCGAGAATGGCCTAGCCTATCGGTGCAGGCCATTCAATTGCGCAAGTACGTAAATATACACTAGCTGATGGGGAGTTTGCTCGAGGGACGAGAGAAAGCCGGCGGCACTCCTAGTATCGGTAAAGTAGAAAAAAGGGTGTTAAAGAAAGAGTTTTTAAATGGAATGAAGATGTAGACTAAGATGCATAAACAAAAAGGAATCCACAAGGTTGGGTTGGGTGATCCCTACAGTGGAGGGGAGCACCCAGTGTGGTTTAAATACCCCTCACACACCAAAAGGCCCCTTGGTGTCATGCTTCATCATCGGGGTCTTCGCAAACCTCTACGGAGTGCGGCGTGCTACGACTCACGACTACGCAGGAGCACTTTAAGGTGAACTATGTGAGAATGTGTGTGAGGGTGGAATATGGTGAGTAAAGGTGAAGAAAAGGTTAAAAAATACCTGGCTCGTGGGTTTCCACAATTTTTTTTTATTTAATCCCCGGCTGGTATTGTTAAAAAGTGCAAGGGTGGCGGCCTTTACTAGTTAGGGTAAGGCAACCTCACAAGTGCGTCGTCAACATGTTTCGGAGTTAAGAACTCCTTCTTCAGGACAAGGATATGCACTAAGTATCCCCACCTTACTCACATGGATGTAGATATAAAAGTGTGCTCTACAAAAATAATTCTAGGTGTAATGTACCTATCAGTTTAATACAAGTTCGTTGCGCCCAGTTGGCGAGAAATATGAACCTGTGAAGGAACAAAAGGACAAAAATAAACCATATTGTCACAATGGGTGTGAAATCACATGTCAGGGTAAAAATAGGACCCAGTGTCGGTCCAGGAACTCTAGAAAAAATAAGTAAAAAACAACAACAAAAACACAGACACATAATTAGACAGGGACACACATTGAAAGTCTCTGGAAAAGCATCAGGTATCGCACTATGGAATATAAGTCATGCTGTAAGTAAAAGTTTAGCTTACTTATGAACACAGGTCTAATAACCTCATGAGCCAGATGCGTAGTATTGGAGGTCAGCTGTCCTGCCTGCTGTGGCGACCTATAAGATGTTTAAGCATTTAGGTTGTTAGAACTATTGATGCTCGACCCAGATTTAGGTAGGAAGAAACACCTCCTATCAACATTTAAACTCACGGTTACAGCCTGGCCTGCTCGGCTTCCTCCCCTCTACGTGGCTCAGACGAAGTGTCGGTTCAGTGGAAGGTTGCCCGTTATATAGTATCACCGTGATTGAATAATTGCCCCTTAATTGAGAACGGGAGATGCCCAAACAAGGATAGACATCCATTACTTTCCCGGTACTGCGCGTGTGAACTGGGCACGTCCAGTAGTAAGCCGAGCTTGCGTGGAGACAATGACACTACAAGTCGACACATGCTTACGGCGGTAGTGTCTCAAGCAAAATCCAGCCCTCCGAAGGAAGTCGTAAGCGCATGCGTCAGAGTGGAGAAAGGGATATTACAAGTCGACACATGCGTGCGGCGGCAGTGTCTCTGGTAGAGACCGGCCATCCACAGGGAGTTGTTAGCGCATGCGCAGGTCGGGGTTTAGGTGACGCTACTTAGATAGATACACTGTCGGAATTGTGTAGGCCATTGTTGCCTGATGTAAAGGCTGATAACCAATAGTTTGAAGATTGATGCGCCTTAGCTCTACCATTCAATCTAGGCAGTGCGTGGGAAATGAGAGGGCCATGAGATGAAAAAGTTCAAAAGGGTGGAGTCCTTTGCAATAGGACGTAAAAGTACATTAGGCTGAAGTCCTTTAAACAGTTAGATTGCTTTCCTTATGTTAGCGTAATTGGCTCCATGGAACGGAGTCATTAAGCCCATTCACATCTGTGCCCAAACGGAAGACCCATCTCTGCTCTTTCTCAAACAGGCCCTTGTCAGAAGGTAGTTGCTCAATAACTGTCCAATGCATTTCGTTCACACAGTGTTGTGCCTCAAGGAAATGTGATGCCAACTTGGTGGTCTGTTTCTTGCACCTCACATTGCTTTTATGTTCATTAATCTTGGTTCTGACAGGGCGTGTAGTCATCCCTACATATTCCTTTCCACAAGGACATGTGATTAGATATATTACGTTTCTGCTATTGCAGTTTGTGAAGGTCCGTTGATCCCATCTGGTGCCATTCCCAAACATAAGGCTGAGACTTTTCTCAGTAAGGTGACAGTTATTACAATTACCACACGGGTGATGCCCGTGGAGATCTCGTAGTCTTGTCTGTTTTGTCGTTTGGGGGCAGGGTCTGGTATGTACCAAGATATCCTTAAGGTTCCTTCCTCTCTTGTGGGCAAACAGGGGTTTCTCTAATTCCAGATTGCCACTCGTCAGGATACGCCAGTGTTGTTTAACAAGTTTGGAGACCTGGTTCGAGACCGAACTGTACGTAGTCACACAGACTGTTCTGTTCTGTGTCACTTCTTTAGGGAGACTGTCTTCCAACAGTGCTTCCCGGTTGTTGTTGCGGGCCCTTTTCATTGCCTGTTGTATTATCCTCCCTGGATATTTACGTTGTTGTAGTTTCTTGCTTAGGTCTAGAGCTTGGGACTTATATTTTCCCACATCGCTACAGTTACGTCGGAGGCGTAGGAACTGTCCGTATGGCAGATTCTCTCTTAGATGGCGTGGGTGGAAGCTGTCATACCTTAGGAGACAGTTCCTGGCTGTGGGTTTAAAGTGTGTCTCAGTTTTCAAAAAGCCAGCCTCGTGGTAAATGTTTAGGTCTAGAAACACCATTGAGGCATTAGACATCTGGTGCGTGAAGTTGAGAAAATTGTTCTGGTTGTTGATCCACTGCATGAAATCAACGACAGTTTGGCCATCCCCTGACCAGATAACCAGAACGTCATTGATATAACGTCTCCAGGACAGAATCCTATCCCTAAACGGGTTGCTGGGGTGCAGAATTTTGGTGGCCTCCAGGTGATGTACATAAAGACCCGCCAGGCTAGGGGCAAAAGTACTGCCCATACTGGTCCCATGGCGTTGTAGGTACAGGGTTCCTTCATATTCGAAGAAGTTTTTAGTAAGGGCCATCGAGATACATTCCATCACTACCCCGCGGGGGGTGTGATAGTCCCATTGTTTGCTGTGTAACACTTCCTCAATGATGAGGAGGGTTTCGTCGTGAGGGAGGCTCGTGTACAAGCTCTCCACGTCGAGGCTTAGTAATATCTGGGAATCAGGGTCGAATGGGTGGTCTTGTAACATTTGGAGCACAGCTTTGGTGTCCCTAAGGTAAGTGTCTGTTGCTTGAACCAGAGGTGTCAAGAATGCATCCGCAAACTTGGAAAGTGGTTCAAGTACTGAGGATATGCCGGACACAATAGGACGGCCAGGTGGATTCTGCAGATTTTTGTGCACCTTAGGTATTGTATAAAAATATGGTATTCGAGGGTCTTTTTGTGTTAGGAATTCAGCCTCTTTTTTCGAAAGCCAGTCGTGGGCCAGAGCCTCTTCAGTCATTGCCCCAATTTGAACTCTTATGGACTCCGTAGGGTCCTCAGTCAGAATCTGATAGTTTCTCCTATCCGAGAGGAGTCTTTTGCATTCCTGATCATATGCCGCGGTTGTTTGGATCACAACCGCCCGCCCTTGTCCGCGGGTTTTATCACTATCTGCTTGTTCTGAGAGAGTTCTTTTATTGCTTCACTCTCTTTTCTGCTTACGTTCTGGAACACTTTTGGATTCGGATCCATTTTGCTCAATTCCAGCATTATTGCTTTTTCGGAGGCTAGGACTGCTACAGGGAGTTGGTGATCCAGTGGTGTAAAGGATGATTTAGGTTTCAGGCCTGTGTCAGATGTCTCAACTGTGGGTTCCTGGTTGTAAAAGAAAGCTTTTAATTTGATGGTTCTGACAAAGTTCTGGACCTCTTGATGTAGGCGGAATATATCTGGTTTGTTTGTAGGGACATACCCTAGACCTTTATTGAGTACTTGTACCTGCATATTAGTCAGAGGCCAGGGGGATGTATTTATAACTAGGTCCCTCTCTTGCTCGTTGCTTCCCTGCCGGCTGTCATGCTCCTGGTGTTCATTCTGGGATCTGGTTCGGACGTTTGTTGCCAGGTTACATTGTTCCCTCACTTGTTGCGGCCCCTGTTGGATCCCGGGCCCCAGGATAAAAAAGGCTGCTGGTTTTGAGGTGGTGCATTGGTCGGACCTTCTATCCATTGTGGGTACAAGGGTCCCATTTGCGGGGGGCGGCATTGGTATTGTGGCATTTGGTATTGGCCCTGGAAAGGATTGAAAGGTGGTGGTCCTTGGTAGCCTCTCCACCCTCTTTGGCGGGGGAACTGGGTTCTTTGTTGGCGGTAACCTCCCCTCTGTTGCCTTTTATTCCTGAAACCCCCTGAGTTGGTACTGCTTGTACTGCCATCAGAATTCACGCTATCAACATCACTTGTGTTGCCATTAGAAACATAGTCCACTTTTGTGTATGGGTAAGCCCATTCTGCTGTGAAGCGATCTTTATCTTTTTTGAACTTATTAAACTTGCTTTGTTTTAAATTGGCCTCAAAATCTGCCATCTGTTGATTAAGTTCTTCCAGCCCTTTCTTAAGATCTGCTGGTAAGATATACGCTTTTAACTGGACCTCCAGTCTTTGTATCTCTATTTTCAACTCCTGAGATTTCCGACTAGAAGTTTGTACTATTAAAACTAGCCAGTCTCTGGTACAATGCCAGGAGATCAGTGACCATGCTTTCTTGAAGATAAGGTCATCCTGGAAGATGATGGGTTCATTTTTAACTAGCAAGCCCTGAGGGGCCAGTTTATTTCCTAAGTATTCCCTCATCAATAGGCCATGAAGGGCAGCTCTTATCTGTATCTTCCGCACATTGGTCAGTTCACCCCAATCTCCTACCATGGGAGCAGGATCATTAGTACTTAATCCTTCAAAAGGGATGTCTGCGGCCACAATTCTGTCAATATCATCCTCACTGAACGTCAGCCCATGTTCATCCTCCATGTTGGTGTAGAGGGTTTTGAGGCAATAAGAAAGAAGGTTGTTAGGTGTGGAGTGTAATGTGTGTCGCCTGAACAAAATATGTGCTGCTATGTTGGGAGGGGCTCCCACAGCTGTGCGCTGTCCAAACTATACAAACAACAAAAGGGGGGAGGGAGAGGAGAAGTGGATTCTGTCTCCCCTGACGGTATGCATAAACAAAAAGGAATCCACAAGGTTGGGTTGGGTGATCCCTACAGTGGAGGGGAGCACCCAGTGTGGTTTAAATACCCCTCACACACCAAAAGGCCCCTTGGTGTCATGCTTCATCATCGGGGTCTTCGCAAACCTCTACGGAGTGCGGCGTGCTACGACTCACGACTACGCAGGAGCACTTTAAGGTGAACTATGTGAGAATGTGTGTGAGGGTGGAATATGGTGAGTAAAGGTGAAGAAAAGGTTAAAAAATACCTGGCTCGTTGGTTTCCACAAAAACATTTTATTTAATCCCCGGCTGGTATTGTTAAAAAATGCAAGGGTGGCGGCCTTTACTAGTTAGGGTAAGGCTACCTCACAAGTGCGTCGTCAACATGTTTCGGAGTTAAGAACTCCTTCTTCAGGGACAAGGATATGCACTAAGTATCCCCACCTTACTCACATGGATGTAGATATAAAAGTGTGCTCTACAAAAATAATTCTAGGTGTAATGTACCTATCAGTTTAATACAAGTTCGTTGCGCCCAGTTGGCGAGAAATATGAACCTGTGAAGGAACAAAAGGGCAAAAATAAACCATATTGTCACAATGGGTGTGAAATCACACGTCAGGGTAAAAATAGGACCCAGTGTCGGTCCAGGAACCCTAGAAAAAATAAGTAAAAAACAACAACAAAAACACAGACACATAATTAGACAGGGACACACATTGAAAGTCTCTGGAAAAGCATCAGGTATCGCACTATGGAATATAAGTCATGCTGTAAGTAAAAGTTTAGCTTACTTATGAACACAGGTCTAATAACCTCATGAGCCAGATGCGTAGTATTGGGGGTCAGCTGTCCTGCCTGCTGTGGCGACCTATAAGATGTTTAAGCATTTAGGTTGTTAGAACTATTGATGCTCGACCCAGATTTAGGTAGGAAGAAACACCTCCTATCAACATTTAAACTCACGGTTACAGCCTGGCCTGCTCGGCTTCCTCCCCTCTACGTGGCTCCGACGAAGTGTCGGTTCAGTGGAAGGTTGCCCGTTATATAGTATCACCGTGATTGAATAATTGCCCCTTAATTGAGAACGGGAGATGCCCAAACAAGGATAGACATCCATTACTTTCCCGGTACTGCGCGTGTGAACTGGGCGCGTCCAGGAGTAAGCCGAGCTTGCGTGGAGACAATGACACTACAAGTCGACACATGCTTACGGCGGTAGTGTCTCAAGCAAAACCCAGCCCTCCGAAGGAAGTCGTAAGCGCATGCGTCAGAGTGGAGAAAGGGATATTACAAGTCGACACATGCGTGCGGCGGCAGTGTCTCTGGTAGAGACCGGCCATCCACAGGGAGTTGTTAGCGCATGCGCAGGTCGGGGTTTAGGTGACGCTACTTAGATAGATACACTGTCTGAATTGTGTAGGCCATTGTTGCCTGATGTAAAGGCTGATAACCAATAGTTTGAAGATTGATGCGCCTTAGCTCTACCATTCAATCTAGGCAGTGCGTGGGAAATGAGAGGGCCATGAGATGAAAAAGTTCAAAAGGGTGGAGTCCTTTGCAATAGGACGTAAAAGTACATTAGGCTGAAGTCCTTTAAACAGTTAGATTGCTTTCCTTATGTTAGCGTAATTGGCTCCATGGAACGGAGTCATTAAGCCCATTCACATCTGTGCCCAAACGGAAGACCCATCTCTGCTCTTTCTCAAACAGGCCCTTGTCAGAAGGTAGTTGCTCAATAACTGTCCAATGCATTTCGTTCACACAGTGTTGTGCCTCAAGGAAATGTGATGCCAACTTGGTGGTTTGTTTCTTGCACCTCACATTGCTTTTATGTTCATTAATCCTGGTTCTGACAGGGCGTGTAGTCATCCCTACATATTCCTTTCCACAAGGACATGTGATTAGATATATTACGTTTCTGCTATTGCAGTTTGTAAAGGTCCGTTGATCCCATCTGGTGCCATTCCCAAACATAAGGCTGAGACTTTTCTCAGTAAGGTGACAGTTATTACAATTACCACACGGGTGATGCCCGTGGAGATCTCGTAGTCTTGTCTGTTTTATCGTTTGGGGGCGGGGTCTGGTATGTACCAAGATATCCTTAAGGTTCCTTCCTCTCTTGTGGGCAAACAGGGGTTTCTCTAATTCCAGATTGCCACTCGTCAGGATACGCCAGTGTTTGTTAACAAGTTTGGAGACCTGGTTCGAGACCGAACTGTACGTAGTCACACAGACTGTTCTGTTCTGTGTCACTTCTTTAGGGAGACTGTCTTCCAACAGTGCTTCCCGGTTGTTGTTGCGGGCCCTTTTCATTGCCTGTTGTATTATCCTCCCTGGATATTTACGTTGTTGTAGTTTCTTGCTTAGGTCTAGAGCTTGGGACTTATATTTTCCCACATCGCTACAGTTACGTCGGAGGCATAGGAACTGTCCGTATGGCAGATTCTCTCTTAGATGGCGTGGGTGGAAGCTGTCATACCTTAGGAGACAGTTCCTGGCTGTGGGTTTAAAGTGTGTCTCAGTTTTCAAAAAGCCAGCCTCGTGGTAAATGTTTAGGTCTAGAAACACCATTGAGGCATTAGACATCTGGTGCGTGAAGTTGAGAAAATTGTTCTGGTTGTTGATCCACTGCATGAAATCAACGACAGTTTGGCCATCCCCTGACCAGATAACCAGAACGTCATTGATGTAACGTCTCCAGGACAGAATCCTATCCCTAAACGGGTTGCTGGGGTGCAGAATTTTGGTGGCCTCCAGGTGATGTACATAAAGACCCGCCAGGCTAGGGGCAAAAGTACTGCCCATACTGGTCCCATGGCGTTGTAGGTACAGGGTTCCTTCATATTCGAAGAAGTTTTTAGTAAGGGCCATCGAGATACATTCCATCACTACCCCGCGGGGGTGTGATAGTCCCATTGTTTGCTGTGTAACACTTCCTCAATGATGAGGAGGGTTTCGTCGTGAGGGAGGCTCGTGTACAAGCTCTCCACGTCGAGGCTTAGTAATATCTGGGAATCAGGGTCAAATGGGTGGTCTTGTAACATTTGGAGCACAGCTTTGGTGTCCCTAAGGTAAGTGTCTGTTGCTTGAACCAGAGGTGTCAAGAATGCATCCGCAAACTTGGAAAGTGGTTCAAGTACTGAGGATATGCCGGACACAATAGGATGGCCAGGTGGATTCTGCAGATTTTTGTGCACCTTAGGTATTGTATAAAAATATGGTATTCAAGGGTCTTTTTGTGTTAGGAATTCAGCCTCTCTTTTCGAAAGCCAGTCGTGGGCCAGAGCCTCTTCAGTCATTGCCCCAATTTGAACTCTTATGGACTCCGTAGGGTCCTCAGTCAGAATCTGATAGTTTCTCCTATCCGAGAGGAGTCTTTTGCATTCCTGATCATATGCCGCGGTTGTTTGGATCACAACCGCCCGCCCTTGTCCGCGGGTTTTATCACTATCTGTTTGTTCTGAGAGAGTTCGTTTATTGCTTCACTCTCTTTTCTGCTTACGTTCTGGAACACTTTTGGATTCGTATCCATTTTGCTCAATTCCAGCATTATTGCTTTTTCGAAGGCTAGGACTTCTACAGGGAGTTGGTGATCCAGTGGTGTAAAGGATGATTTAGGTTTCAGGCCTGTGTCAGATGTCTCAACTGTGGGTTCCTGGTTGTAAAAGAAAGCTTTTAATTTGATGGTTCTGACAAAGTTCCGAACCTCTTGATGTAGGTGGAATATATCTGGTTTGTTTGTAGGGACATACCCTAGACCTTTATTGAGTACTTGTACCTGCATATTAGTCAGAGGCCAGGGGGATGTATTTATAACTAGGTCCCTTTCTTGCTCGTTGCTGCCCTGCCGGCTGTCATGCTCCTGGTGTTCATTCTGGGATCTGGTTCGGACGTTTGTTGCCAGGTTACATTGTTCCCTCTCTTGTTGCGGCCCCTGTTGGATCCCGGGCCCCAGGATAAAAAAGGCTGCTGGTTTTGAGGTGGTGCATTGGTTGGACCTTCTATCCATTGTGGGTACAAGGGTCCCATTTGCGGGGGGCCGTATTGGTATTGTGGCATTTGGTATTGGCCCTGGAAAGGATTGAAAGGTGGTGGTCCTTGGTAGCCTCTCCACCCTCTTTGGCGGGGGAACTGGGTTCTTTGTTGGCGGTAACCTCCCCTCTGTTGCCTTTTATTCCAGAAACCCCCTGAGTTGGTACTGCTTGTACTGCCATCAGAATTCCCGCTATCAACATCACTTGTGTTGCCATTAGAAACATAGTCCGCTTTTGTGTATGGGTAAGCCCATTCTGCTGTGAAGCGATCTTTATCTTTTTTGAACTTATTAAACTTGCTTTGTTTTAAATTGGCCTCAAAATCTGCCATCTGTTGATTAAGTTCATCCAGCCCTTTCTTAAGATCTGCTGGTAAGATATACGCTTTTAACTGGACCTCCAGTCTTTGTATCTCTATTTTCAACTCCTGAGATTTCCGACTAGCAGTTTGTACTATTAAAACTAGCCAGTCTCTGGTACAATGCCAGGAGATCAGTGACCATGCTTTCTTGAAGATAAGGTCATCCTGGAAGATGAAGGGTTCATTTTTAACTAGCAGGCCCTGAGGGGCCAGTTTATTTCTTAAGTATTCCCTCATCAATAGGCCATGAAGGGCAGCTCTTATCTGTATCTTCCGCACATTGGTCAGTTCATCCCAATCTCCTACCATGGGAGCAGGATCATTAGTACTTAATCCTTCAAAAGGGTTGTCTGCGGCCAAAATTCTGTCAATATCATCCTCACTGAACGTCAGCCCATTTTCATCCTCCATGTTGGTGTAGAGGGTTTTGAGGCAATAAGAAAGAAGGTTGTTAGGTGTGGAGTGTAATGTGTGTCGCCTGAACAAAATATGTGCTGCTATGTTGGGAGGGGCTCCCACAGCTGTGCGCTGTCCAAACTATACAAACAACAAAAGGGGGGAGGGAGAGGAGAAGTGGATTCTGTCTCCCCTGACGGTATGCATAAACAAAAAGGAATCCACAAGGTTGGGTAGGGTGATCCCTACAGTGAAGGGGAGCACCCAGTGTGGTTTAAATACCCCTCACACACCAAAAGGCCCCTTGGTGTCATGCTTCATCATCGGGGTCTTCGCAAACCTCTACGGAGTGCGGCGTGCTACGACTCACGACTACGCAGGAGCACTTTAAGGTGAACTATGTGAGAATGTGTGTGAGGGTGGAATATGGTGAGTAAAGGTGAAGAAAAGGTTAAAAAATACCTGGCTCGTGGGTTTCCACAATTTTTTTTATTTAATCCCCGGCTGGTATTGTTAAAAAGTGCAAGGGTGGCGGCCTTTACTAGTTAGGGTAAGGCAACCTCACAAGTTCGTCGTCAACATGTTTCGGAGTTAAGAACTCCTTCTTCAGGACAAGGATATGCACTAAGTATCCCCACCTTACTCACATGGATGTAGATATAAAAGTGTGCTCTACAAAAATAATTCTAGGTGTAATGTACCTATCAGTTTAATACAAGTTCGTTGCGCCCAGTTGGCGAGAAATATGAACCTGTGAAGGAACAAAAGGGCAAAAATAAACCATATTGTCACAATGGGTGTGAGATCACACGTCAGGGTAAAAATAGGACCCAGTGTCGGTCCATGAACCCTAGAAAAAATAAGTAAAAAAGAACAACAAAAACACAGACACATAATTAGACAGGGACACACATTGAAAGTCTCTGGAAAAGCATCAGGTATCGCACTATGGAATATAAGTCATGCTGTAAGTAAAAGTTTAGCTTACTTATGAACACAGGTCTAATAACCTCATGAGCCAGATGCGTAGTATTGGGGGTCAGCTGTCCTGCCTGCTGTGGCGACCTATAAGATGTTTAAGCATTTAGGTTGTTAGAACTATTGATGCTCGACCCAGATTTAGGTAGGAAGAAACACCTCCTATCAACATTTAAACTCACGGTTACAGCCTGGCCTGCTCGGCTTCCTCCCCTCTACGTGGCTCCGACGAAGTGTCGGTTCAGTGGAAGGTTGCCCGTTATATAGTATCACCGTGATTGAATAATTGCCCCTTAATTGAGAACGGGAGATGCCCAAACAAGGATAGACATCCATTACTTTCCCGGTACTGCGCGTGTGAACTGGGCGCGTCCAGGAGTAAGCCGAGCTTGCGTGGAGACAATGACACTACAAGTCGACACATGCTTACGGCGGTAGTGTCTCAAGCAAAACCCAGCCCTCCGAAGGAAGTCGTAAGCGCATGCGTCAGAGTGGAGAAAGGGATATTACAAGTCTACACATGCGTGCAGCGGCAGTGTCTCTGGTAGAGACCGGCCATCCACAGGGAGTTGTTAGCGCATGCGCAGGTCGGGGTTTAGGTGACGCTACTTAGATAGATACACTGTCGGAATTGTGTAGGCCATTGTTGCCTGATGTAAAGGCTGATAACCAATAGTTTGAAGATTGATGCGCCTTAGCTCTACCATTCAATCTAGGCAGTGCGTGGGAAATGAGAGGGCCATGAGATGAAAAAGTTCAAAAGGGTGGAGTCCTTTGCAATAGGACGTAAACGTACATTAGGCTGAAGTCCTTTAAACAGTTAGATTGCTTTCCTTATGTTAGCGTAATTGGCTCCATGGAACGGAGTCATTAAGCCCATTCACATCTGTGCCCAAACGGAAGACCCATCTCTGCTCTTTCTCAAACAGGCCCTTGTCAGAAGGTAGTTGCTCAATAACTGTCCAATGCATTTCGTTCACACAGTGTTGTGCCTCAAGGAAATGTGATGCCAACTTGGTGGTCTGTTTCTTGCACCTCACATTGCTTTTATGTTCATTAATCCTGGTTCTGACAGGGCGTGTAGTCATCCCTACATATTCCTTTCCACAAGGACATGTGATTAGATATATTACGTTTCTGCTATTGCAGTTTGTGAAAGTCCGTTGATCCCATCTGGTGCCATTCCCAAACATAAGGCTGAGACTTTTCTCAGTAAGGTGACAGTTATTACAATTACCACACGGGTGATGCCCGTGGAGATCTCGTAGTCTTGTCTGTTTTATCGTTTGGGGGCAGGGTCTGGTATGTACCAAGATATCCTTAAGGTTCCTTCCTCTCTTGTGGGCAAACAGGGGTTTCTCTAATTCCAGATTGCCACTCGTCAGGATACGCCAGTGTTTGTTAACAAGTTTGGAGACCTGGTTTGAGACCGAACTGTACGTAGTCACACAGACTGTTCTGTTCTGTGTCACTTCTTTAGGGAGACTGTCTTCCAACAGTGCTTCCCGGTTGTTGTTGCGGGCCCTTTTCATTGCCTGTTGTATTATCCTCCCTGGATATTTACGTTGTTGTAGTTTCTTGCTTAGGTCTAGAGCTTGGGACTTATATTTTCCCACATCGCTACAGTTACGTCGGAGGCGTAGGAACTGTCCGTATGGCAGATTTTCTCTTAGATGGCGTGGGTGGAAGCTGTCATACCTTAGGAGACAGTTCCTGGCTGTGGGTTTAAAGTGTGTCTCAGTATTCAAAAAGCCAGACTCGTGGTAAATGTTTAGGTCTAGAAACACCATTGAGGCATTAGACATCTGGTGCGTGAAGTCGAGAAATATGGGCAGTACTTTTGCCCCTAGCCTGGCGGGTCTTTATGTACATCACCTGGAGGCCACCAAAATTCTGCACCCCAGCAACCCGTTTAGGGATAGGATTCTGTCCTGGAGACGTTACATCGATGACGTTCTGGTTATTTGGTCAGGGGATGGCCAAACTGTCGTTGATTTCATGCAGTGGATCAACAACCAGAACAATTTTCTCAACTTCACGCACCAGATGTCTAATGCCTCAATGGTGTTTCTAGACCTAAACATTTACCACGAGGCTTGCTTTTTGAAAACTGAGACACACTTTAAACCCACAGCCAGGAACTGTCTCCTAAGGTATGACAGCTTCCACCCACGCCATCTAAGAGAGAATCTGCCATACGGACCGTTCCTACGCCTCCGACGTAACTGTAGCGATGTGGGAAAATATAAGTCCCAAGCTCTAGACCTAAGCAAGAAACTACAACAACGTAAATATCCAGGGAGGATAATACAACAGGCAATGAAAAGGGCCCACAACAACAACCGGGAAGCACTGTTGGAAGACAGTCTCCCTAAAGAAGTGACACAGAACAGAACAGTCTGTGTGACTACGTACAGTTCGGTCTCGAACCAGGTCTCCAAACTTGTTAACAAACACTGGCGTATCCTGACGAGTGGCAATCTGGAATTAGAGAAACCCCTGTTTGCCCACAAGAGAGGAAGGAACCTTAAGGATATCTTGGTACATACCAGACCCTGCCCCCAAACGATAAAACAGACAAGACTACGAGATCTCCACGGGCATCACCCGTGTGGTAATTGTAATAACTGTCACCTTACTGAGAAAAGTCTCAGCCTTATGTTTGGGAATGGCACCAGATGGGATCAACGGACCTTCACAAACTGCAATAGCAGAAACGTAATATATCTAATCACATGTCCTTGTGGAAAGGAATATGTAGGGATGACTACACGCCCTGTCAGAACCAGGATTAATGAACATAAAAGCAATGTGAGGTGCAAGAACCAGACCACCAAGTTGGCATCACATTTCCTTGAGGCACAACACTGTGTGAACGAAATGCATTGGACAGTTATTGAGCAACTACCTTCTGACAAGGGCCTGTTTGAGAAAGAGCAGAGATGGGTCTTCCGTTTGGGCACAGATGTGAATGGGCTTAATGACTCCGTTCCATGGAGCCAATTACGCTAACATAAGGAAAGCAATCTAACTGTTTAAAGGACTTCAGCCTAATGTACGTTTTTGTCCTATTGCAAAGGACTCCACCCTTTTGAACTTTTTCATCTCATGGCCCTCTCATTTCCCACGCACTGCCTAGATTGAATGGTAGAGCTAAGGCGCATCAATCTTCAAACTATTGGTTATCAGCCTTTACATCAGGCAACAATGGCCTACACAATTCCGACAGTGTATCTATCTAAGTAGCGTCACCTAAACCCCGACCTGCGCATGCGCTAACAACTCCCTGTGGATGGCCGGTCTCTACCAGAGACACTGCCGCCGCACGCATGTGTCGACTTGTAATATCCCTTTCTCCACTCTGACGCATGCGCTTACGACTTCCTTCGGAGGGCTGGGTTTTGCTTGAGACACTACCGCCGTAAGCATGTGTCGACTTGTAGTGTCATTGTCTCCACGCAAGCTCGGCTTACTCCTGGACGCGCCCAGTTCACACGCGCAGTACCGGGAAAGTAATGGATGTCTATCCTTGTTTGGGCTTCTCCCGTTCTCAATTAAGGGGCAATTATTCAATCACGGTGATACTATATAACGGGCAACCTTCCACTGAACCGACACTTAGTCGGAGCCACGTAGAGGGGAGGAAGCCGAGCAGGCCAGGCTGTAGCCGTGAGTTTAAATGTTGATAGGAGGTGTTTCTTCCTACCTAAATCTGGGTCGAGCATCAATAGTTCTAACAACCTAAATGCTTAAACATCTTATAGGTCGCCACAGCAGGCAGGACAGCTGACCCCCAATACTACGCATCTGGCTCATGAGGTTATTAGACCTGTGTTCATGAGTAAGCTAAACTTTTACTTACAGCATGACTTATATTCCATAGTGCGATACCTGATGCTTTTCCAGAGACTTTCAATGTGTGTCCCTGTCTAATTATGTGTCTGTGTTTTTGTTGTTGTTTTTTACTTATTTTTTCTAGGGTTCCTGGACCGACACTGGGTCCTATTTTTACCCTGACGTGTGATTTCACACCCATTGTGACAATATGGTTTATTTTTGCCCTTTTGTTCCTTCACAGGTTCATATTTCTCGCCAACTGGGCGCAACGAACTTGTATTAAACTGATAGGTACATTACACCTAGAATTATTTTTGTAGAGCACACTTTTATATCTACATCCATGTGAGTAAGGTGGGGATACTTAGTGCATATCCTTGTCCTGAAGAAGGAGTTCTTAACTCCGAAACATGTTGACGACGCACTTGTGAGGTTGCCTTACCCTAACTAGTAAAGGCCGCCACCCTTGCACTTTTTAACAATACCAGCCGGGGATTAAATAAAAAAAATTTGTGGAAACCCACGAGCCAGGTATTTTTTAACCTTTTCTTCACCTTTACTCACCATATTCCACCCTCACACACATTCTCACATAGTTCACCTTAAAGTGCTCCTGCGTAGTCGTGAGTCGTAGCACGCCGCACTCCGTAGAGGTTTGCGAAGACCCCGATGATGAAGCATGACACCAAGGGGCCTTTTGGTGTGTGAGGGGTATTTAAACCACACTGGGTGCTCCCCTCCACTGTAGGGATCACCCAACCCAACCTTGTGGATTCCTTTTTGTGTATGCATACCGTCAGGGGAGACAGAATCCACTTCTGCTCTCCCTCCCCCTTTTGTTGTTTGTATATGATGTAGACTAAGAAGCAGGGTAAGTGAAAAGTTTTCAAAGAACATTGTGATGGTTTTTTACAGTTACGAGTAACGGAGGGAGGTGGTACTAAACTCACAGAAGGAGTTCCCCAAAAACTGTATTTAAGACCTCTCGCCTGGTAGGAGAGATAACTGCCGATAGAGGGTAAATATGGCAATAATTAATTTGTCTGCGCAGCGGTTTATATGAATATACCCACTTGGCAAGGAAGTAAACTCGAGTCTATTTTATTTTGTGTTTTTTGACAGTGTTTGAAGCCCTGGTGTCCAATGCAGTGGCGTAAAAAGTATATGCCCTGAAGAAATTGCCTGACTAGTACCATGGCAATGAAACATGTTGGCGAGTACAATGTGGCTCTATAGGCAGAAGCCATATTCACTGTTTTAATGTACGCAACCAGCACAAAGGAACAAGAATAAAGTTATCTGTCCGTGCTGTATGCGCTGTTTTATGTTATATGTTGTGTGACACCATTGTATGTGTTGCCTGTTTCGTTTCCACTGCACTCATCACTGTTAACACAGTTGCTTTCACTTGGACACTTTCCTTTAAGCTCGATGGCACCAATGATGATAACAGGGCAGTCCTGGTGAGTACCCACCAGGGGTCCCATTGGTGGTGCGCCCGTGAGGTGCCATCTTGCTCTTGCACATTTTTTCCTCTATGTCTAGATAAGGGGACGGGCTTTTTTAAGGTGGGCTTTCGACTGGCGTAGACCCTACCCTACATATATAAGAAATGGGAGGTGGTTGTAATTGACTGCGACGTGTAATACCCCAGCTCGATATTCTAATATTTGCCAAAGGCAAAAATGGAACTGGTCCAACCAATTTTGTCCACAGATTGAGAAAGCAAGGAAACATGTGAATAAATCTGTTTCTGCTTTCCTCAGAGACTATGGTATGGGTTCTATATACCACAACAACTTGCGTCACAACATGCAAGGCATCTATAGGAGAGATGGTGTACATTTTACAGATGAGGGGAATCTTCCTCTTGAATTTTAGACTCTGCATTGGTACCTACTTGTAGGTATAAAAAACACCCACATAACACAACAGCTCTTTTCAGAGCTACCCTACCTCTAAGCACTTTAAATTCTTTTTTTCTTCTAATTTTTTCACTGTTTTTCCCCGTGGTGCGCTCAGGGTGCGCATACCCGTAAACGCCCATGTGCGCGCACCCTAAGCTTACTCCGCGAGATTTACAAAAAAGAAATATTTTTTTGTTGCCCTTCGTGGTCCTTCTAGGACCCCCTGAGAAAACCTAGGGGGTCAGGGGGTCTCTACCCTTCCCCCTTTCAACGTTTTCCCCTTTTATTTTTCTCCTCTTGGTTCTCAGTTCTACCGAGACACAAAATGGCGGACTCTCCGGACTGCTTTGAATGTTGACGGACACCCGAGAGCCAATCAGCTTTCCGCTTGTGCACTTCCGTGGCGCGCCCGGTGCGCTTACCGGTACGCGTACCCAAATCGCTCGGAACGCGCATATAGATATATATGTGTTTTTGAAGTTAATTTCCATAAAAACCACTAGAGCGATTTTACCCAAATATGGAAAAGGCCCTACTACGTACGAGTCCCTACCATTTTGCCAAGTTTGGTGTAATTCTGTTCAGCCGTTCGGGCTGTAGCCGTGTCTAAATGTCCCTTGGAAAATTGCATGGGGAAAACACATTTGAAAGTGTTCAGATTTAGAACCAATTAAAATGTTATTTTGTATTTGAATTTGTGTGTGATGACGTTTGATTGGTTATGTATATATGAAAAATTAGAGGGAAACATGGCCATTTTGTGATAGTACTGTCTGAGGTACATTTGTGAGGTATTTTTGGTGTTCAATTTCTGGTGTGAGATTTACACAGTACTAACTCTTCTACTGCTTTCTAAAAGGTGAGTTGTTAATTTGTAAGGGGAACTATGTTGTACACTTTAAGTTAATTGGAAAAATGTTTTCTGTTAGTTATTTACTGTCCCTCTGTTATAGTTATGGATTGAGTTAGGCTTCATCACATGCAGTGCTTTATATTTCTAGTTCCTGCCTCATACTAAACACTGCCCAAAGATAACTTCACTGTTAAAAACTCAGAAGTACCTGTCTTAACTTGACCCCTGAAGTGCCCTAACTCTACTGATATAGTTATATAAAGTATTTGAAAATATTTGTCCATATTAATTTTAAAGAACTAAATACTTGATAAAGCTAGTTTTATATTATGTATTACTAAAAACGATAAATTAAAGTGAATTTTTTTTTCTGCAATTTACAGCAAGAAATTTCAAAATAAAATGGATCACTATGAAGAGACCGTTGAAATTTCTTTTGAATTTTCCACTACTTTTATTGAGATTTTGAATGTCCCGGTTATTGACAGCACCAGTAATGAAGAGGTTTCTGTTGGAAGAGATGACCTGAGGAATTTTTTTGATCAGTCTCTGGACGTTACATTTCTCGAATGTTTGGAGACCATAGAGTTCCAGGAATCATCTTTGCAGACTTTTGATGAGGAGATTCCTGATGATGTGATTGATGAGGAAATTCCTGATGATGACATGTTACTAGTTCTTTTAAATTATGAACATTCAGAAGAACAAATTTATATTTAGAAATTAAAAATAGTTTGAGACATTATTCATTTTTATTTGTAATTTATGAGGTAGTAGCGAAGTGATTGTAGTATAAAGTGAGACTTATAGTATAGAGTGCAACATTTTTGTGTTACATAGTAAGTTTGCTCATAGTTACTTCCCTTCTCCCACTATATTTTCTCCAATGTGTATTTGACATCTCTTCTTCATCTCCTGCCTCCTTTCTCTCACTGTCTGTCTGTCTCTGATGCACCCTATCGCCGCCATTTTGTGTAGTTTCAGAAGAGAGTGAAATGTAATAGTTGAGAACGTGTAAAGGGGGCAGGGTAGAGTGCCCCTGACCCCCTAGGCCTTCTCAGGGGGTCCCTAAAGGATCTGTTTCTGCCTTCCTGAGAGACTATTGTATGGGTTCCATATACCACAATAACTTGCGTTACAACATGCAAGATATATACAGAGGAGACGGTGTACATTTCTCAGATGAGGAGAACAGAGTCTTTCTCTAGAATTTAGACTCTGCAACGGTACTTAATTGTAGGTACTTAATTCACCCACATAACACAACAGCTCTTTTTAGAGCTACCCTACCTCTAAGCACTCCAAATTCTTATTTTACACTATTTTCTTTCACTGTTTTTCCCTGTGGTACGCTCAGGGTACGCGTACATGGGTACGCACCCAGCGCTCACCGCGCGCACATTTTTTAAAAAAAATTAGTTTTTTTCCCTTCAGGGTGCTTCTAGGCCCCCCTCAGAAAAACCTAGGGGGTCAGGGGCTGTCTACCCTGCCCCTTTTTAATCATTGCTCCCTTTTTTTTTTACCTCTTGTGTCTCGATTCTACCGAGACACGAGATGGCGGACGCTCCGGACTGTTTGGAATGTTGACAGACACCCAAGAGCCAACCAGCTTTCCGCTTGCGCACTTCCGTGGCGCGCCGGGTGCGCTTACAGGTACGCGTACCCCATAGCGCTCAGAGCGCGTATATAGATATATACATTTTTGTAAAGTTAATTTTCGTAAAACCCACTGGAGCAATTTTCACCAAATATAGAAAAGGCACTTCTGTGTACCAGTCCCTACAATTTTGCAAAGTCTGGTGTAATTCCATTCAGCGGTACAGGCTGTAGCCGTGTCAGAACGTCCTATGGAAATTAACATGGGGAAAACACGTTTTGGGACCCCCCTTTTTTCTTAGCCCCCACATGACGAATCCCCCAGAAAACTTCCAGGGAAGGAGCGGAGCCGAAATGGTCTAAATTTTGGAAAATTGCATGCAAATTTCTCAACCGGCGCCAAAGTTATTCCCAATAGAATGTTGCGAATTTCCTATGGAAACTAGGTCCTATCTATAACTACCTACTGGCGACCGCCAGTAGGTAATATTTTTAAATGTACATAGTACCATGGTAATGCCTCTAGAGTACTTCAGTAATTAAAACAATTTTTTATAAATGTGTTAACAAATTGAAAATGCACTGTAGTACCCTATATTTTACAAGTGGAGTGAACTACTGTGTATTTTCTATTTTTATCGTATTTAAATCTTCACCAAAAAGTACCACGGTAATACATACAAATTACTGCACTATTTTTTTTTTTAAATGTGCAGTTCTCCCTAAAATACATCTCTCTACCTATTAACAGTTAAACAAAGTGGCAATATGTAGGGAACAACAATGAAACCTAAAATGTACAAATATCTAAGATCTGAACCCAAAATACAGCAAAACGCAGAACGCAGCCAAGCTGTGTTAAAAATGGCATGGTTGCCTATTACATTTTGTAAACACTGCCATTATCCAATCACCATGGTACACCACAAACTTTCTGTGGTATACCGTGGTACAATATATAACTAGGTATTCCAAAACTTATAACTTTAACACTACTTACACTCTTCAAACACATACTTCCAAAAATTACCATTTACACCAAATAATGTTTTTTCCTGCCACATTACATCTACATCGGTTTACACACTTTCTGTTTCAAATACACACTCCACTCTATGCCACTCCACTTTATGCCACTCTGCTCTATGCCACTCCACTCTATGCTATCCCACTACATGCCACTCCATTCTACTCTGTGACTCCACTGTACGCCACTCCACTCTATGCTAATCCACTGCATGCCCCTCTACTCTACTCATCTCCATTCTACATCACTACACTGTATGCTGCTAGACTATGCAACTCAATTTTATCACACTCCAGTGTAATCCAGTGTAATCCACTGCACTATACACACTCCCATTATATGCTACTCCGCTATTCTTCTTTACACAAATCTACTCTTAGACACTACATTATTCCACTCTATGCCACTCCACTGTATGCCACGTAACTGTACACAACTGCATTTTACACTATTCAACTGTACCCCACTCTACTTTATGCCACTCTACTGTACACAACTTCACTATATGCCACTCCAGTCTACTATAATCCACTATACGCTATTCAATTCTACCATGTACACCAGTAACATTCAATGTTATTCCACTCTACACAACTCCACTGTGCTCTATTCCACTGTATGCCACTCAACTTTACACCACTCCACTCTACACTACTACACTCCACTCCACTCTATGCCACTCTATGTGTGCTGTTACAATGTATGTCACTACACTCTACCCTGCTCCACTCTATAACACTCCACTCTAAAGTATTTTACTCTACACCACTCCACTCTATGCCACTGCAATGTACCACTCAACTCTTCACCACTCTACTCTACTCCACTCTATGGCATTACACTGTACCTCACTTCACTCTATGCCATTTTGCTCTACTCCACTATACACCACTCCACTCTATGCTATTAAACTCTACAACATTCCACTCTTTGCCACTCCACTCTACCTCACTCCACTTTATGCTGTTCTGCAATACACATACCTCCGTGCCACTCCACTGTACACCACTCCACTATACGCTATTTCACTCTTCTCCACTGCACTCAATGCCACTCCATTGTATGCTACTGCACCTTTTGCTATTCCACTTTGCGGCACTCCACTCAATGCTACTGTACTGTATGCCACTACACTGTACCTCACTCCACTGTAGATCACTCCACTCAATGCCAGTGCACTGTATGATACTCCAACTGCACTATTAGACTCTACCAAACTCAACTCCACACCACTCCACTCTTTGCCACTCCAATGTACGCTATTACACTCAATGCCACTCCACTGTACGCCATTCCCCTGTACACAACAACACTCTATGACACTCAACTCTATATTATTCAGCTCTGTGCCACTCCAGCATACTCCACTGTGCCCCATTCCACTCTACGCTATTCTACTTTATGCTACTCCATTATACTCCAATGCACTCTAGGCCACTCCAATATATGCCACTGCACTTTACAACACTCTCCTGTATGACCCTCCATGGTATGCTCTCCCATTATTTCCCTCTCCAACTACACTCTAAAACACTCCACTGTATGCTATTCCACTGTGTGCCACTACACTCTATGCTACTGCAGTCAACGCCATTCCACTCTGCAACACTGTACTCTATGTTTTTCCACTGTACATAACTCAACTCTAGCCCACTTCACTCTATGCTATTCCACTCAATGCCACTCCACTCCACTCTACGCCACTACACTGTACACTATCGCACTGTATGCCACACTACTTTGTGGCACTGCATTTTCAGCTACTCCATAATGCACCACTTCACCACACCCAACTCCACTCCATACCACTCAACTATGCTCTGCTCAACAATACTATACTCCACTCAACAGCAGTCTATGCCCCTCCACTGTTCCACACTATACCTCACTTTATAACACCCCACTGCACAACAATGTACTCCTCTCAATGCCACTGTAGAGCACTCTACTTTTCTCTATAGCACTGGACAACATTCTATTCCACGGTACAACACACCACACAACACCCTCTATGCCGCTCCACCCCAGTTATCATACTCTATTCTGTGAGCCACTACTCTACTATCATTTCCTTTTGCACTCTACATCACTCCACTGTACGCTACTCTAAGCCACTCAACTGTATGACAAACTAGCACACACCACTCTGCCATACAGTACTGCACTCAACTGTACTACATGAAGCTCCACTGTACAACTCTGCAATGCTCTACTGTACTCCACTCTACAACACTTTCTGACACTCTATAACACAGCAATCCACTTCACTGTACAACACCACTCCACTCTACAATACTGTAACCTTGTATATGTACACCACTCCATTCTACTCCACTCCACACCACTTTACTCTACAACACCCTCCTTCAATGCACAACACTTTACCCTACTCTCTGGCACTGTACAACACTCCACTCTACACCACTGCACTGTAGCACACTGTACTCCACTCTATGCAATTCCACTCTACAGGACTCTAATAGAGTCTGTGTCACTATACAACAGTGACATCTACATTTTTGTGTAGTTTAAGATTGGTTTGCAGATCAAGTGTAACTTAAGTTATATTCATTTGAAGTGGTGTGTAATTTATACATTTAAGGTATAACTGGAACTTAAGAATTTGTAATATTTGTGTGTTTTAAGTTTGGTATATTTAGAAAAAATACAAAACGTTTTCCTAACTATAACAAATGATTAACCTTTGGTTATTATATATTCTCTGAGTAAAGCAAAGGTCAAAGTAAAGTTATAGTTAAGTGAAATGTTCGGTCACCATATAAGATTTTAAACTATAAAAGAACACAGAATTTTGCCAGTTATAGTTATCTCAACTCGTGCCCCGCCATGCTCAATTTTCTCATTAATAACTTAATTGAAAATATTGCAGTAATATTATCAAAGAAGTCATATAAGATGTCATTAGTGATGTAATAAGTGGGGTAATTAGCAGTACATGGTGAAGGCGCGAATTATAGTTACCTTAGGGTACAAAGTATTGAGACTTGAGATAACTATTACTGTAACGTGAATTTCTGTGTTTAAAATGTTACATTGTTATTAAACATTTCTCTCAGCTATAATGTTACTTTAACCTTAGTTGTTTTCAGTGAATTTTTAGATTTTTTTTAATGTAAAGTAATATTTTGTTTCCATTTCTAAAGAAACCCCCACCGCGTACATCTGTCTGCAGTCAGACCCTGCTTCTAACCCTCAGCAGACATCCAATCCCATGCTGTGATGTTGGCGTGTGGTCAGGCCCTGTATCTAACCCACCCAGATGCAGACAACCCCACACTGAGCGCAGCCTTCAGCTGAGCATGGTGAGAAGTCTGAATGATATATATTTAATTTATTACAAAAATATCCTTAATAAAGCTCTCAAGACAACTAAGAAATTGAAGTCTTCAATGTGGTCCCTACAAAAAGGAAAATACCTTAAACACTGTCTGTTCTCATTTTGTAGAAAGTCATTGCAAAGGGCATGGCAACTATATTTTTTGAGGTTGGAACTGTCTGATTCAGAGAGCCTCATCTGCCCTCGTTTGATGAGAGGTGATACCCTAAAACCGGTCCCAGGATGCCCAGACGTTATTCCCACGCTCACTGTTCCACTGGATTCAAGCTAGCCAGTCTGATGAGGGGTAATACCCCAAAACAGGTCCCAGGATGTTTGTTTCTGGTCCAGGTAGCACCCGTCTTGGCAGTTCGGGCTGGACTGTTCCCATGAGGAGCTGTATCAAGACTAATTTGCATATGGCTGGGTCTAAACTAGGGTGGCATAGTGAGGAAAAGAATAATGGATTCAACCCATATCTCTAGAATAAAGGTTAATGTTTGATTTGTTCAACATTCTGTCCATCATTTTTGTGTATTTTGCTTTCTTGCCCTAAGTGAGCCTCGTAGGCCCAAACCTGGGTCCTGGGCTCACTGTGCCACTGGATGTATTTTGCTTTCTCGTCCTCATTTAATTTTCAGCACAAGATCAGACCCAACGTCACTTGTTCATGAACACTGACAAAAGCAAGCAGCAGTAAGGACCCAAACAAAACAAACATTGAAAAAGACTAAATCAAAACAAGTATGCTTTCCCAATGTTTGCATTATTTATGAATATACTTTTGTAAAATTGTTCAATGGGACCACTTTCTGTATGCAGGTGCACACTGTAAAATAGCAGAATGCTGTCACTCAAAGAAAGGTAAGCCAATGGCTAAAATTGTCTGACACTGTGTCTCAAACTGTGGCGGGTGGAACAAAAAATTGAATGACACAACAACATACCAAGTGTTTGTAGAGTGCTGCATAAAAGCCCCTATATGTAAGTATAGAATGTATTTAAATCTTTGTAAAAAGATGGTTTGGCTAATACCAGACCTAAAAACAAGAAGGCCCGATGTTAGACCTTACTGCCTTAGGGAGGTATTTCCCCAACTTTTTTGCCTCCCTTCCTCCATTTTTCAGACCTTGTTTTTGGCTGGTTTTAGGACTCTTCACACTTTACCACCGCGGACCAGTGCTAAATATCATGTGAACTCTCCCCAAAACATGGAAACATTGGCCTATCCCCAATTGGCATACATTTACTTATTAGTCCCTAGTAAAGTGCACTACATGTGCCCAGGACATGTAAATTAAATGCTACTAGTGGGCCTGCAGCACTGATTGTGCCACCCACATAAGTAGCCACTTGCCCATGTCCCAGGCCTGCCACAGAAGAACCTGTGTATGCACTTTCACACTGTCATGTTGACATGGAAAGTATACCTTTTTGCCAGGCCTAAACCTTCCCTTACTATACATATGTCATCCCCAAGGTAGGCACTGTATAACCCATAGGGCAGGGTGCAGTGTATTTAAATTGCAGGAATTGTACTTTTACATGTCTTAGCAGTAACATTTCCCAATTTCGTGTTTCACCCCTGAAAGGCAAAGGGTAACATTAAGATTTTCTTATTACATATTCTAAGTGTAAATTCCAGTTGTGAGAGATAGAATTTTCATGTTTAATATCAATGATCTCACAATTTAAAATCACAACATATGGTGAAGTTGGGTTTTGAAAAAGTTGACATTTACTTACTGTAGCCACTTGGTGACTGCTGCCTGTCTCTAGAATGTACATCTGGGGTGGGTGACAGCCAGCTCCCTGCATTCCCTCTAGACAGTCACATACAACGGAAGGGTAGGTGTACCTGAGTGGTTATCTGCATGCAGATAAGCCATCCTGAGGAAGGAAAAGATGACACTTATACCTGAAAGGGCTATGTCCTGTCCCCACACAAAGGATTGTGTGGGGACAGGACATAGCCATGGCAGGAAGGGAGAGCCTGTGTGTTCTTCAAAACTGTCTTTGAAGTCTACTCCACTTTAAAGACATCACTAGATGTAAGTATTGATCCCCTGGCTCTACCAAATCAGTACACTTCTGGCCTTATGACCACTCTGTCAGGAAGAAGAGGTTCTGCTATGCTGCTTAAGGTCTGTGACAGTGCTGGAACTGTTGTTTGTTGAACTCTTGCCTTCTTTTGTTGCCCTTCGGCCTGCATGTCTTTCTCTGCCTGGGTGAGAAGGACTGGACCTTTATTACTTGAACTCTGAGTAACCCCAGGGGCTTGCTGGCTTGCCTCCTGTTGCCTAAATCGCAGGGACTCAAAAGACTTAGAACCCTCCGGATTAAACCCTTGGGCTCTGCTTGTGAGTCTGTCCTGCCAAGAGGTGGCACCCGAATCCTGAAACCCTTGGAAGTGGACCTAGAGGCTTGCTCCAGTAGAAGCAATGCATCCTCTGCTGCAAGAGCATAATTGATGCATCACAGCTGTTGCTGGAACTGGACCAGGGTATCTCACTCAGGACCACTACCTTGCACTCGGAATCGCAGAGGCGCCCCAAATGACGCCGAGCCCCCAGACGGAACCGGTTTTCGGTGCCTAGAAGTGCCCCCACCCCCCAGAGCGGGAAAACACCTGCTCCCCCTGCGGCGGCCACCAGAGATGCACTGGCCCCCCGGCCAATGGAGGACCGGGTGCCATACAAAACCCCCAATGAGGGGGCAGGAATGCACTGGGGGGATATAAATGCTGCTCCCCCAGGTAAGCTCCTATCTGTTGGAACAGGGGTGCAGCGACGGCGAAGAAGTTTGGAGAAAGGAGTTTATCGATATCTTCTCACTGCTAGAAATACAACTAGAAGGGTTGGACCTGACAATATGTGATAGGAAGGATGCAGGTAAAAGGGAGAGACGTAGGGAGCGCTAGGAAAGAAATTTTAACAACTGGCTAGATGCGTTCACAAATCATGGCCTGCATCATAGTAGAGAAATTCCTGCGCTGCGCAGCGCAGCTGACCTATGGCTTTATGAAGCCAAAATTCATAAGGCACAGAGGCAATTCCCAGGCGACGCCTGGCTAGAATATGACAAGGGTTTCAGGCTCCAGAAATGGAGTGGAATGAGGAGGATGTGTCTGGCTTTATCCATAAGATGATGGTAGCTAAGGAGTCCAGGTATTGGGCAGGGAGGAGCGAGCAGTCCATTCAAGGGTCCCTCCACAAAGGGAAAGGGAGGCCTTTTCAAAAGCCCAAGCATCCTTTTCAAAACCCAAGCAGTACAGCACATGGAAAGCACCACACACTAATGGGACACCAGCAATCTGCTGGAAGTTCGATGCGAACAAATGCACTTACGGGGCATGGTGCAAGTTTCAACATATCTACTAATCCTATGAGGGGGGCACCGGGCGGCTGGGTGCAAGCGTAGGAAGGTACACAAGGGAGATAGGAAAGAGAAAAAGAAGCAGTGAGGGGCACACTGTAGCCACAGGAGGGCCAAAAGAGTATGGGAAGTACAGGCTAGCATGGTCCCCTATCAACACCCACCAGCTGTGCAAGCTAGCCAACAGATATCACAACAAGATGGTTGCTGAGATTCTAGTTCACGGCTTTGAGAAAGGTTTCCCCATCCTGTTTTCAGGCCCCCTCCGTCCGGGCTGTACCAGAAACCTAAAATCAGCTTTACAGCACCCAGGGGTGGTGGCGAAGAAAATAGAGAAGAAGAGGCCCTTGGGTGGAATTGAGGGACCGCTCCCCTCCCACATGAACAAGGAATTGGTGATCTCTCCACTAGGGGTGGTCGCAAGAAAGAGAAGGGACAGTACCGGTTAATCCACCACCTGTCAATCCCCAACGGCACCTCGGTGAACGACGGGATCAGCACAGAAGTATGTTCAGTTACGCCACAATAGATAATGCCATTGACCTATATATTCAGACCCCCCAGGATATAGCGGCATGGATTAGCAAATTTAGCGGCACAAACATGGAAATTTAGCGGCACAAATATGGAAATTTAGCGGCATTTTTGCGGCAATTTATTTTACTCATAATCATTCATTTTCAGCCTTAAATCCATCGAAACTGTTTTAGCAGAGTATTCCACTTTGAATAGGCAACCTGGGATGTGGAAAAGAGGAAGCTGCCCACAGGTGAAGGCTGTTATCCCTTGGAAATGCAATCCTCCATTTGCTTTAGTATAGGTTCTGAGAAGTCCATCAAAGATCGCCTGATTGCATCCCATAGAAAATGGCATTCTAGAACCTACCTTAGTGTATGCTCTGGGGGTCCAGATTGGAGGGACAGGGAGATACTTAAAGAAATTAAAATTATGCAACCAGTCACAGTATATGACCTGTGTAATCCACTTAAGAGCAGCAGAGGAGAACCTCATAATAAAGGCACTATACAACGTGAAATACTTCAAGGCAAATCACAAAATCCTGGAGGGTCTGGCTAGGGCTCCGACCGTTTATGTTTTCACTGGTGAAGGGGACATGGGGGCACAACCTTATAACATTTGCAATGTAATAGGACTCGCATTTACGCGCGTTCAAGCTATTGTCATTGTAAATGACAATGCCATTTATTTATGTTTTAGAAACCAAATGCCAATAACTCAAACTTGCGTAAATGCGAGACCTATTGCATTGCAAATGCTTGTTTTTTTACTATTCTGCTAGGGTGACAGACAGGACATGTATGGATGAATTTTGCTGCTGCTCTGTCCTCTCTCCACCACTTCCTTGACGCCTGACTGTTTCCAGAGTGTGACTTCTTTTCACTTGATCTGCCCCATTGGGTTCACTGCCTGCCCACTAAGTGTCCTGTTCTGGTCCTTTGTCTCCATGGTACCCATCCCCTTGCTGCCCATTAATTACCTGCCTGTATCCCATTCTGCCTCCAAGATGGTACCTTCCTGTTTACCTTTTCTCTACTCCCTGCTTATATCAAGTTGCCACCTCATCAACTCATATCCTGGTATTACCTCATCACTTCACTTGATGCCTGGAAAATGTCCTGTTCTCTCTTGATTTCTACCCACTCCAGGTTCTGCCCTAAGGTGCTTGCTGCCATCCCACTCCTTCCTGCCTTTGTCCTCATCTCATCTTCTTGTGCTGCCTTTTGCGCCATGATGCTCGACACCTTTTGTCTGCCTGGCCCTTACTTGTGCCACCTCTGTTACTGGGAAGCTTGCCGCCTGCCCTTCTCTCGGCGGCCACATACATTTGTCATGTTGCCAGTACCATACCAGTTCCTTCATTGTGTTTAGCTCCCAAGATGTCCTCTTTCTGCCCGAGTTTGCTATGATAAAGGCACCCTCTTAAAATAAGAAAGAAGCGTCTCCCCTTGAAAAACTTAGTCACCAGTAGATACTGTCTAATTGTGCGCATTTCCGATTTCACAGGCACTTTTGTAAAGATCGCGGCATTTTTACAAAAGTGCTGATTTCGCGGCAAACCGCGAAATCCTGGAGGGTCTGTTTAGAGCAACAGGCCAAGGAACTCTCATGGTTCCGCCTACTCCCGGTCCATCCCTCGAGTTTCCACCTACTAGGTTTCCAGTGGGAAGAAAAACTGTATTTTGATAAGGCTATGCTGATGGGGAGCCTGGTGTCATGTGCATACTTTGAGATGTTTAGCACCTTTATCGAGTGGGCATTGCACGCCAGGCATCCATCGGGTGGAAAACTCCATTACCTCACGATTTTCCTTTTCACAGGCCCTGCAGTGTCAGCAGAGTGCGGCAAAACTTTGGCAGCATTTGTAAACTTGGAAGAGGAACTAGGGATCCCCCTTTCAGCAGACAAAAGAGTTGGCCCGGTGACAACAATTACATTCCTAGGAATAGAACTAGACTCGGTCGCTGGGACGTCCAGGCTCCCCCCAGAAAAGGTGGAGAATTTCAGGGCGGAAATTAGGAGCCTTGTGGGCGCGGGAAGGCAACACTGAGGGAGCTCCAGAGGCTCATAGGCAAGCTGAACTTTGCAGCCAGAGTAATCCCAGCAGGCAGGGCATTTGCCAGGTGCTTAACTCAGTTAACGGATGGGCTCATCCATAAGCATCATCATGTAAGGCTCAGGCGGAAGTCAAAAAAAGTTCTGCCGATGTGGGACACTTTCCTGACAGACTTTAATGGATTGCTGATATGGAGAGAAGGCTGGGTAACTAGCAAACAGATTGCGCTGTTCACAGATGATTCAGCCAGCACAGGCTTCGGGGCACTCCTGGGCAAAAGGTGGTGCGCAGGTCAGTATCCTAGCAGTTGGCGCAAGGTGAGCATAACCAACAATATCACCTTTTTGGAGCTATTCCCTATCATAGTTGCACTCACAGTGTGGAAGCAGGTCTTACAAAACATTAATCTGGCACTATGGTCTGACAACAAGGGGGTAGTACAAGCAATTAATAGAGGAACAGCCATGTGCCCAGATACATTACGACTAATGCGCCGACTGGTTAAATTGCAGTTAGAATGCAACATAGATCTGAGAGCATGCCACGTACCGGCAGTAGAAAACGAAGTTGCAGATGCCCTGTCCAGAGCAAGGATGGCAAAGTTCAGGGAGCTGGCTCCTGGTGCAGAGCAGAACATGACCTCTTTCCCGGACCTGCTGTGGGACCTGGCAGGGTAGGCTTATCAAAGCTGATCAGCCAGGCACTTGCCCCGGAGGCAGCCAGGAGATATAAGACATATGTTGACACTGTAATGCGGGTAGTGGGCATCCAGTTCCTGTGCGATGTAGGGACAAAGCGCAGGGCAATTTAACAATTCGTGAGGCCCCAGTTGCTATGATACACAGAGACTGCCAGGAAGCATAGGGGCGTTTCTCCTGTGGTCAAGTAGCAGAGTGACAAATGTATCATTGCCTCAGCAGGCAGGAGACCACGTTTGGTATGGGTGGTGGGCCACTCATTCATAAATCCGATGCAAGCCTGGTGGCAGCAGGGGGGCCACAAACTTGAAGGACGCCAGTGGATACCTGCAAACAATGGTATGGCCGATCAGAAATGAGGTGGGACCAGCTGCCGGCAACCCACGCGGACCTACAGGCTGAGGCGGCTTGGCACCCAGACATTTTGATTATCCACTTGGGGGGCAATGACTTAGCCAGGCAGGGGAGGAAAGCACTCCTCTACGACATACAGAGGGACCTCATGGAGGCAGCCAGGGCCTTCAGGAGCACCACCATCATTTGATCAGAACTGATCAGCAGGAATAAATGGCGTGGGGCCGAATCCCAGAAAGCAGTTGAGAACTCCCTGAAGAAGCTGAACCTCACTGTGAGCAAATTCTATAGAACCAATGGCTTTGAGACTGTCAGGCATGGGCTCATCCACACAAGCCGCCCTGATTTCTATGTGAAGGATCGGGTGCAACTATCTGACGGAGTGGCGAAGAACGGCGAGGATGATGGTTGGTACGGAGGCACACTGGAGGGCGGTGTTCCGGAATAGGACCACTCACCTTGGGATGCCTCACAGCTGGGTAAGTGGGCCTAAGGGCGGAGTGTAGGACCACTCACTTTGGGATGCCTCACGGCTGGGCGAGTCGGCCTACCAAAAAGGGGTAGCAAATGGAGACGGCGCTCGCTACCCAGCCCCCGCCGGTTGGCAGGGCACAACAGGAGTTGGACAAGGTAGCGAGTTGTGGCCTAACTCCAGGACAGCAGCTACACCCCCGCACACAGGAGCGGGCAAACCCAACCGAACCAAGGAACGACCCAGAATGGCCAAGAGACAATACAAGCCTGCAAATAAGCTATCCACCAAACTGTCAATATAATTTGCTGGGACAAATGATTTGTGTCAAATGTGATGTATAATGATATGCATAGGAGGATGACGCAAATGTGACTTATGGCATGATATACAAAGTACGCAAATATACACATGCATTCCCCAATAAAACTGCGGCCAACAAATGACCACAACAAGAAGTGTGCACGTTGTCTTATTTATAATAAGGAATACAATGAGGGAATATTGCATGTATGTGGGAGAGGGCTAAGTGCGGTGGTTATGGCTGAGGCCAACCCCAATGAGGGCATCGAGGGCCAGCGCCATAACTGACGACAAGGCCCCAGAACAGAACCAGTTTTTAGTGCCTAGAAGCAACCCCAGAGCGGGAAAACACTGCACCCCCCGCGGTGGCCACCAGAGAGGCGCCGGCCCCCCTTGCCAATGGGGGCCCAGGTGCCATACAAAATCCCAATGAGGGGAAATCACAAGCTGGGCCGGAATGCGCCGGGGGGGTATAAGCACTGCTCCCCAAGGTAAGCTCCTATCTATTGGAGCGGGGGAGCAGCGGCAGCAAAGAAGTTTTTGTCCCACCCACCCTCACCTAAGGAGCACCTGTAGCACAGTACTGAGGAGAAGGCAAGGCTTTGGCGAGGTGAAGAATGATGGGAATAATGATTGGTATGGAGGCACACACAGGGCGGTGTGCCGGAATAGGACCACTTACCTTGGGATGCCTCACAGCTGGGTGAGTGGGCCTGAGGACGGTGTGTAGGACAACTCACTTAGGGATGCCTCACTGCTGGGTGAGTCGGCCTACCAAAAGGGGATAGCAAACGGAGACGGCAGTCATAGCCCAGCTATCGCCGGTTGGCAGGGCACAACAGGAGTTGGACAAGGTAGCGAGTTGTGGCCTAACTCCGGGACAGCAGCTACACCCCCTGTGCAAAGGAGAGGGCAAACCCAACTGAACCAAGGAACGACCCAGAAGGGCCAAGAGACAATACAAGCCTGCAAATAAGCTATCCACCGAACTGTCAGTATAATTTGCTGGGACAAATGATTTGTGGCAAATGTGATGTATAATGATAGGCATATGAGGAGGACACAAATGTGACAGTTTACCAATGATGACTTATGCATGAGATACAAAGTACGCAAATATACACATGCATTTCTAATAAAACTGCGGCCAACAAATGACCACCACAAGAATTGTGCATGTTGGCTTATTTATAATAAGGAATACAATGAGGGAAGATTGCATTTATGTGGGAGTGGGCTAAGTGCGGGGGTTATTACTGCATCACAATAGATGTATTACTTCTACAGCATGGAGAAACCCGGTGCATTGCATTCAGAACCGCCACACTTCAGAACTGATGATTCGCTCACAGAACTGACTCATCACCTCAGTTGCTACCAGGATCACAGTACTTTTGCTCTGGGGCCTGTGTGGGTCCTCTATCCGATCTGCGCCTCATTGTGGTTGGTTGGAACTCTTGATTGTGTCCCAGTCCAGCGTGACCAATTTACTATTTAGCCGCTAGTTGCTTCTAAGAGCTATATTTTGCATTTAATATTTAAAAATTCATATCCCGACTAATACGGGATGGATATTTTTCATTGTTGTCATGTTTTATTTGTGTGTCTGTGGTTGTTGTATGTATGCGTGTGTGTAATATCTTGACCCTCTTTTTTCCTCCTCTCATTTCTGTCCTCATTTAATGTCTCAAAACAACTGAATCTATCAATGTCCCAGGTTCTCCTGTTCAGAGACATGCAAGGGCGTTGGTGGGTGAATGAAAACCTGGCCCTGTGAATGATTGGGTGAATTGAAGGATCAATGGATTTTACTTATAATATAGCATCTCTTGTAATGTGGAGCATGATACACTTGAGAGGATGCATTTCTCGTCATAATCAATGTGGGTATTTTAAGAAACATACTAAACCACACTGTTGCCTTTGGTGAATGAGACACGAGTATGCTTTGCACCTCAAGTAATTATAACACTGCCTCACTATAACATGAACACCGTGGGGGCACATCTTCTTTACCACTGCCTAGTGACGACATCGTCTACTATTTTGCACTGTTCTGCCGACCCCTACCTTATTTATCCCTTTAACGCATGTTGCATTAATGACGCTGTGTAGAATTAAAGCCACAGCTAAAAATATAAAGCGTTTCACAGAGTTCGAAATCCTTTCGTAAATATCAAAGTGCAGCATTTTCATTTCGCTTGGCCTTCGGCATATAGCACCACTGCAACAGGGAAAACTATTCCAGAAACAGAAAGATTTATAGTGAAAAGCCTATCCCTCGTATCTGAGATGCGTGGGCGGATGTGAGGTTAGGGGAGACGCAGAGAAGGGCCTGTGACAGTGGCTCACTTCAGACATATTTGTGATATAATCTTTCATAGCGAGCAATCACTCATTTTCAACGCTACGCGATGAGAACATGCCCAATCTCTACACTCTAAGCAGTTTGGGATGAAATATGGGCGCCGTACATGCATTTGCACATAAATAAAGGACGGTTGACTCTGGGAGCTGATTAATATTTTCTGCCTCTTCGGCTTTCTCATCAGGACTATCTTCTTGGGCTATTTGCAGAAGTGATTGTGACATGCACGACAGTTAGGCAAAAGGGTGTAAATGGATCTGTAACTCCTTAGCAAACTTACTGCTAAGCACTAATGTCAGTTTTGCGGATACTGGGCCAATTAGCATATATTACAACAGCAGGAAATAACTGCGGGTTAAAGGTCACTTCAAAGAGATCACGTCTTTCAATTGAATGTCCGCTCTTGGTGTGGATAGCTGCTGCGTTGTCACTGAAGCCATGGCGACGATACAACAAAAATAAGGAGCAGGTTATTACATGAAAATGGAAAGAGGAGCATAATGTGTCCTCATATTACCTGTTAATAAAAAGTGTACTCTTTAAAAATCACTAGAGTGCATTATTCATGTGCAAGTTTGGAAGAGAAATAATTGGGACTGACGTTTACATGATTATTCGCACTTTAGAATGGAAACGCGGACTCAGCCGTCCTTCATTTCATTTTTGGTGTAACTCAGAAATAATTCCATAGAAGGGTAGTCTCAGGGGGACAGTTTTGCACAATACATTGTGATGAACAAATATAACTGACTTGCCTGCAAAATCATTCATCTGGATGACTCGCTGCAACCGTATGATAGGCTAGAGAAAACATTCAAACGAGAGAGCAAAAACAACAGGACCATCAAAAAGGAGGGCCAAGTTTAGTCTCTGGACAACTTCCGAAAATCTCATAATCATTGTGGGGCATATTATCAAGTAAGGGCGTTACATCGGCAGGAAAATGCCGATAAAGCGGCGATAATGGGCTTGATAATATGCTCTATGAATTTCAATCAAAGCCCATGTTAGATGTCTTCACATCTCACATGGGCTTCGATTGGAATTCATAGAGCATATTATCAAGCCCATTATCGCCGCTTTATCAGCAGTTTCCTGCCGATAAAAGCGGCGATAATGTAACGCCCTTACTTGATAATATGCCCCTGTGTCTCTTAACATTATAACGATAATAGTCTTTTTCAGGTGGAGCCTAGACAGCGCTTGTGCCGTCTTGAAGATCTGTTGTATGTACTTTGAGGGATCTGGAGAATACCCTAAGACTTGTCTGCTTCCGCGTTTGCTTATGGACTATATTTTCTGTTCAACTGCCTCTAGTTAACTGTTTTGATAGAAAATGACCAGTAGAGGTCAGTAAAATACCAGAATTGCTTTTGGCTCGTTCAACTGCCTCTAATTAACTGTCTTAATAGCAAACAACCATTAGAGGCTAGTAAAATACCAGAATTGCTTTCTACTTAGGGACTTTCTTTTTTTATTTTTCTGGCAACTGCCTCAATTTAACTTTCTTGATAGAAAACGACCAGTAGAGGTCAGTAAAATGCTTGATTGGTTAATTGGTTTAGAACGCCTTTGTCCTGCCATTGCTATTGTTGATAATGGCTGTCATTGGATATTTTGGGATGTGTGACTACAGTTGTGTTTGTTTCACCATGATAGCTGATCCATTTGCAGTGGTAAGTATTGTGAGACCTTAGTACAAGTGATGGAGTTACAAAGGACGAGACTCAATGTTCAATTGATGTATATGCGGGATGATTTCCAATTTAGCCAGACATTGCATTTGGTGGTATCTGCTATGGTAACTTTTGTAGCTTGTCTTGGCCAATCTCCATATCTTTTGACTTACAGTACTACCTGCAATGTACAGTGGGTACCTGTTTAATGTGTACAAAGTAGGAATTTTATTCTCCACACATGGGGTGGTGCAGTCTCATACCTAATTGGTACTTTGAAAGCATTTTCTTTTGTGTTCTTTCAACATACTTTTAATAGATGTCTGAAACTGCTGTTGCCGCTGTGCTATTTTTAAGGACTTACATATTAGGAAAATGTGCATGCCACTTTGTGACAATGTTGGTTGTTCTATGCACATGTAGACTTTGAGGGGGTGCAATATGACTGTGCCATTGGCCCGTTGCCTACAGGAGTCCCCCTGGTTTGGGTAACCCAAATCTGCAGTGATTCTTTACATTGGGGCCTTTAAATGTTTGACACGTGTTTTGTTGGAATCCCATTTACCTGACTTGCCTTTTTCATTTGGGTAATGTGTGAAGGACCTTTACAGTACTTTAGCAGTGAAGGTGTGTTTTATTTTCCTGACAGAGCCATACTGATGTATGTTCGATGTCACAACAGGACATAGCTTATGAGCAAAGCGAGGGCGTCACTGAAGATAATTGCTCTATTATTTATGAGGAGGTGCTGTTTTGTGACACAGTTTATTGCACATATCAGTACACCAGCTTCTGAGATGTCCAAACATGTTGAGATTGTAAGAGTATGCCTGTACATTGTCAGTGACCTGGACATAGAGGACATCATGCAGATGTGATGGGAACATAAGCTCTGTGATGTTGCGTACAGGGGCCCACAAAATATGTTTGGATCAGGGAAATGAGCCTAGCATTATCCACAGTCTTGTTTCTACATGGGGGTGTATGTGGTGTCACAAGCCCATGATTGATGTATTCTACAGAACATAGTTGACTAAGAGTCCTTCCAGTCAGGTGATGTGAAGTATATGTAGATTTTAAGCTGGGATGTTTTACTTGCCCACACTGACACGTACACATGCGCTATGTCTTCTATGTTATGGTGAACAGTGTTGTGAATTTTGAGTTTCATAGTGTTTCATAGTGTTTTTTAGGTTCTCCACCAGAGGACTTTGAGTGGGATGACTGTACCGGGGGTGGGGGGCTCTCACAGGGGCATGGCTGATGTACATGAGGGTATGGCTTACAAGCACGCTAGTTGTACATCTGTGATTGCCATAGTATTCCGCATAACTGATATATTCCTACTTCTGTCATTGCACAACATCCAGGTAACTGATACAATGAGTTACATTGCACCTACAAGTAGCCATGACTATTGGATTTGCCAGTGGTTGCTAGTTGTATTAGATATTGGAACAACAACTGTGGCTTCATTGCATATGATTATGTTTATGCTTCAGTTTTGACCTGACAACACTGTGAATGGACTATTATGAGTCTCTTTGAAGTTACATCTCTGGCAGCAGAAGGTGGTACTGCTGCAGAGTTTAATTTATTTTACACCCTGAGGGTGAGGGCAAATATGGAGAATCTGATGGGACCCATCTCTGCATCTGCTTTTTCGCCCTGTCGGTGCTAACCACCGGCAGACCCCAGACCACTTCAAGCCCTGCTACACAACCCGCAGTTCTCGCTCTTTCCAATGTCCCTTAAGGCCACCTCATCTTTTGCTTTTCATGAAGTATGTATTAGCAAGATTTCCAAGCGTGATTACTTGGAAACACGGAGATCACACACTCCCACTCTGGAGCAAAAGGCTCAAGGTTTGATCCCCGGCAGCAGCTCAGCTCAGCATCATGTGACTCTGGGCAATAGCTCACTTAATCTCCTCGAAGGCCCCCAGTGCCATGAAACCTTAAGGGGTGTGTTTGAAATGGGATCTCTGGTTGACTAAGGCTTGCACCAAAGCCAGGCAGAGACCACCACTCTAATCAGGGCAAGGGAATTACACGCCAAAGATAACCCCTGTTCACCACCTTGGTAACTTGGCAGGAGCAGTCAGGCATCTCCCGGAGGCAATATGTAAAGCGTTTGTGCAACACGCACACAGCAACAACATACTAGGCACCACACAAAAGGAACTCCACACGAGGTTATATCAAAAATAGCCTTTGTATTATCATAACACATTAGAATAGTACTCATATAATATACACTGTGCCACCTGACACTGGCAATATGTAGAGGGGATTATCTACATCTCACAGGGCAAACTGGACCACTGTCAGAACCATCACAAAGTGAACTTAGTAAATGTAGGACATATCATAAACATAAAACACAACCAGTAATCACTGGCTAACACTGTACTCAGCATCATCCTGTAAAATTATCCATACTATGCACAGTATCACATTTAGGCGTGAAATACATTCTGCTCCAACCTCACCAGCATAAACACATTATACCATCATCACATAAGCCTAAAAGCATTAGAGAGTACCCTCACCCGCATTACTACATTATGCAGTAGCACATAACAGAACTCTTAGATCAGGGAATAACCTCCTAAACATTAATCATAGAATGCAAATTACCTCATGAACATAAACCACAGTTAGAGGCATAAAACAGGGTGCTTAAATCATAGTACATGAATCACATTTCCTAGCACCACATAACTCACATTAGGGCCTGGCGCCCTGCAAGCCCAACAGTCCCCCTGGCCAACTTGCCTTCTCAAAGAGGCCCAAAAGTACATTGTCCCAAAGTTAGGGTGGCTGCCAATGCATAAGAAACCATGTGCAATTGCGCTGTGGCAGAGTAATGCATCTCACTCCTGTTGCCTTCAAAATGCCCCCAAAGAACTGTGGCCTAAACGTAGCAGCTGACGCTAATTGCCATGCAGCTGTGAATCCAATAAGGCCTAGCACTCACTGTGTCCTCTGGGTGGACAAATATGCAAAACGTTGCAGCTGCCCGTGCTGGTGCGATGCAGCTGAGGACAACAAAATTGGCCCCCACTGGGACACTAGAAATAATGTCATCCCAAAACGTTGCAGCTGCCTGCTATGGCGGAACAGCTGTGCTGAAATCCCTGAAGGGGCCCGGCACCGTTGTGCCCTTTGGACCCCCCCCCCCACGGGGTTTTAATATCAAGCATGCCCCATTGGTTGGGCCGCGCAGGGCTTGGGGAACCAGATGCTACTGGTTCTAGGGGGATTTGGAGCACTTTGTTTTGCAAGCTCCCTTTCCCCTTTGTCAATTGGGGGTTAGGTGATCAGACACACCACAGGGGGGGAGCCAGCATTGTACAGGGCAGGCACACTAATATTCAGAGTCAGGGGATTACTCCTCTCACTACTCCCAGCACAGATGTCCTATTCAGCCCAGCGCTAACTCACCCTGCCCCTCCTGGAGCCACAACCACCTCCCAAACCCTGTCGCACACAAGCCAGACATTCAATTCACATTAGGCAGGCAGACACATAGCACAAACAAAATGACAACTTCTAAAAGTGGCATTTCTCCAACAGTCATAATAAATCTGCGCACACAATTGTGCAGCATTTATTCTCACAATTTCATAGATACTAAACAGGACCATTTTGCTCCTCCCATTCCAGGATTTACCACTGACACACACTGATCAGGGAATTCCCAATGCATTCCTATGGGAGGGCAGGCCAATCTCACCAATGTACAGAGAGAGCGCACGCACTTTACACCGGACCACAGTGATAAAGTGCCCAGAGGCCTAAAACCACCAACACCATGTCAGAATTTAAGGCAAAACATTTAGGGGTGAACCTGCCAAAAATGGCCAAGTCTAACAGGGTGATACTGTAGGCTCTTTACAAATATGGATTATAAGAGGTCAGGTCTTCCCAGCACTAATGGTCAAAGTGAAGGTGCCAAAAATGTGCTTTCTGTCATACAGAAAACTGGCTTACGACATCTTACATTAAAATCCACTGCTGGTTGACAGAGAAACATGGGCCTTTAGTAATGGATCCTAGCAGGGAACAGAGTTGCTCCTGAAGTAGAGCCTCCAAAAGAAACATTAATTTGCTATGCAATTGGTCTCACCTTTGGGACCTTATTTGTATTTAGCTATGCAGCACATTAGCCTGGGTGCTGACACGTAAGCACTAAACTGAGGAACACGCCATTTATGGGAATACATGGAGAGAAATACTGCCCATCAGTGGGAAATTGTATTGATATAAAGTCAGGCCCTTCGGTGGTCATATCACTGAAAATACAAGATTTGAAAAAAATATTACTGTCTATGGTTGCTTGTTGAATGTAAGTTTCAATGACCTGGAATCAAGAGAATGCTTATGTGATTCTGGCATTTTACTGTTGTGGATGCAGGTCCAGGGGGTCAAACACCACCGGGGAGTGACAACTGGACACTGATTCTGACAATGTGTTGACTGGCTCCTCAACGGCACTCCTGTCACCCTCCGGGCCACTGGTTCCATCTGTGTCACTGCAACAACAGAAACCACTGTGGCCAGCTGCTTCCCCAATGTTCTTGGCGGTGTCTCCTTCGCTGCCCTTGGTTGATGCTCAAACCACAGCAGAAATAGGTCAATTACAATCGTGTTAACACGCTGGGCAAATAGATCCTCATATAACACATTACACAATTTTACAGATCACAACAAGTATAAAACTGACTATAACTGGCTCCAACATTAGCATGAGCACATGCATGAATGCTACATGACCAGTGCACAGTCACAAATATTGGTCTCATGACCAACTGCATATGTCTCCTAGTCCCAAATCCACCGTCATGTGTGCAGCAGGAGATATCATCTCCCTGTCAACCTAGGGCCTTGCAGCAAAGCAGTTATCAGATGTCCTTTAATGGGATGTCAATACAGAATGCATTACTACCTATCAACACAGGGCCCTGCTATCTGCAAATGGCAGGTGCCCCACACCCACAACATATAGAAGTAGCTATGCACCTGCTACAGATAAGTTGCAGCAGTATGTGATTACCAAAAATGAGGTGACATGGAAGTTCCCATTCCACATTGTTCACACTTCCCAAGTGACACTTTCACATCTGTCCACTGGCAGATTAGGCTGATGAAAGCTGCACATGAGTAGCTTAACTAAGTATCACATGTAGTGCAAGAACAGTAGAATGGAGACAATGTGGCTCCAAGTGGTGTGAGAGTTCAGCACAAAGAACAGTGTCTGCCTTGGGACATTCCGAGTCAATATTAGTTCATGGGAGCACACCTTTTCCACATTGCAGATCTCAATACTATTAGAGCAGTGAAAATACATGTGGCTTTGGAAATATCCTGTCCATAATGAGGTCTCACTTATATCCAAAAGGAAAATAACTTCCTTGCCTTACAAACACAAATGCCAATGGAGTACTAAGTGCGGACACACACATATGACTTGAACATGTCAGCATGTCACTCCCTGATGCATGTCACCTCCCAGTAAATGACCCTCCCCACATGCATATGTTCCTCACACCCAACTGAATACACCCTTGTCAATAACATGCAAAATCACCATATGTGTCATTGCCTCAACAATTTGAACTGGCTATCCATCAATGTTTTTAGATATGTGTGACTCGACAACCCATGTCTACTCATCCCTCTATGCCTTAACACCAACTCCGTATAACCTAAATGGGATACTATTAAGATGTACACATTAACCAACACATACATATATAATGAAATCAAAACAAAAATATTGTGGACCATTAGATCATGTATGGAACTGTTGTACACATGACAGTACAACATGTACAGTTACACATGGCAGCATGTAGGATTCAATAGAGATGGCACCAGTGGTGTTAGCCACCTCATAATACTGCACATTCTCCACTTACCAAGAGGAGGTAGTGCTCAGTGTCAGCATCCAGAGTGCATTGTATGCCACGCCACATGTCAGTGGCCTACCATCACATGAGACACAGCAGTGAGGGAGCATTACTCCAGACCTAAGAATGACACGTGGCCTTTTTGCGGAAACTCTCACATGTGACATCAAAAGATAATGTAGGTTTTCTGTGACATTAGACAGCCATGAGACTGTTCAACTCTTGACCCTGCTTAGTTCCTGGTCACATGAACAATAGTCAGCAATGATCACCATGCACCTATTACTAGATCTACACATGCAGCAACTCTCCCATTGCATGGTCATGCATAATGTTTGACAATACTCACCTGCTGCTAACAGCCTTTGGGCTTGCAACTGCCCATCAAGCTCAGGGTAAGCCTCCGCCAGTATGCAGACCATTAGGGGGTCAGGATCCGGCACATGCCCATTCTTCCTTGGGAGGACAAACCCCGCTGGACCTCCATGATCTTCCTGGTCCAGCGTTTCAGGACCTCCCATCTGTTCCTGCAGTGCACACCGCACCCACTAGCAACTCCCAGGGTCGGCACCTTAAGGGTGATGGCTTTCCACAGGGACACCTTCTGCTGGATGTTCACCTGTATGGATGCAATAGATGAGGGGATGGAGTAGACTTGCAAGATGTAGGTTATCTACTAGGGTGACACAAGCATAATCATTGATCAAAACTGCACACACTACATGTGTATTGCGCACCTGGGGCCAGATGTAGTTAATTTTATTTTACCACCTCTTAAATACCGAATCATACCGATTCGGTATTTAAGAAGTGGTAAAAAAGGAGGAGGGAGATGTAGGTAAATCCAGATGTGCATTTACCGAATCGGCAATATTCGGTATTTACCGATTCGGTAAATACCGACCGGTAATGCCCATTCATTCCTATGGGCTTTGAAGCCCATAGGAATGAATGGGCATTACCGAATCGGTAATTACCGAATCGGTAAATACCGAATTTCACAAGGGTGCAGGGGGTGTCACTTTGACACCCTCTAGCACCCCCAAAACAGGTTCGGGTGCCATGTGGCAGGCATACCTGCCCTAAGGGCAGGTCTGCCTGTCATATGGCACAGGTGTGCATGCACACATGTGCATGCACACCGGAATCTGTATTTTACCATCAAATAGGATTTGATGGTAAAATACCGATTCGGTAAGGCTTGTGGGACTCAGAAGAGTCCCACCTACATCTCAATTTTACCGATTTGGTAAAAATACCGACTCGGTATTTTTCAGAATCGGTAAATTTACCAATCGGTAAATTTACAGATTCTGTAAAATTGAGTGACCTACATCTCAAATTCCAATTACCGGTCGGTAACGGCCGAATTCGGCCGTTACCGACCGGTAATTGGCCACCTACATCTGGCCTTAGGTGAGCACTACAAAAACATTACTACACACTTTAAAGACGTCTGAGAACTACCCTCAATCCTGATCATGCCTACACTGCCAAGGCCAGGCCATTGGCATCACATAGGCCTCGGCCACACCACATGTGCTCTGACATGAGTTACCATGTAACACAGCACACCATTATGTCCTCCTGAAGAGAACGGTTCTAGTGTATCACTGGACAGACACCTGAACAGTCTGGACAAATGACTTGATTCATATTGTCCAAGACATTATTGCTACTAATGCATTGACTCAATTCCAAGATGTGGGTCACAATGAAAAGACCGGGATGTATGTGACTGAGATTATGACTGAGAGCTCCCACTCTGAGGATCAGTTGACGTGTGATTTACTCAATTGGACATCATACTTCATCTGAATGTGTTTGTGTGGTAAGTCTTGGTATCATGGGGCACACCGTATGCCATATGTGGAAATGCATATGGGACAATATCAACATACCATTGTACATACTGCCTGATTTTACATTCTTACAAAACTTGGTGATGAACTTCTGAACTGCACTCTTGATGTAACCAACTAGCTACAGTGTATATGTTTCTAATGAGCAATGTTCCTGTACAGTGCTAGCATCACTCATATGATGGTAAAATCCCAGACATGTGGCAGTAAGGAGCTTGTCCTAAGTCAATTACATACAGTGACAATTTGGGTCCATGGACAGTAGTCTCGGGTCTGGGGTCTCATCACAAACTATATTAAATGTAGAAAATGTATGTGCATTTAGGCCAACTCATGGTCCTATTACTCTAATGTAGGCCGCATCTGAGGATCAGTAGATCTACAAGGGCAATCAGTTCCATAGCCATATTTTCTCTGCTACAGTCTGGGCCTTGGCCCATACTGGACACAGCTTATTGTCATGGTTGCTCTCTGCAGCCTGAGCACACTGTTGTTCCTACATGGCCATCACAAGCCCACATTTTCCATACCGAAAAGTACATATTTTGGCCATTCTATACATAGCATGACTGTTGTAAGTCATGCTGAAGGGGTCTGTGAGGTGCTGATATCTCACAGACAACAGTATGGCAAGACCTCATGTGTGCTGAGGGATATGTGGGACTGTACACGTATCTCACATCATCCTCACATGCTACTTACAGGAAACAGCCCCAACTTATGGTATAAGGCTTATACATTTGCTAGCACATCTGCTATGAACTGAATAGCAAATTTATCACAGACAACATAACATGTATACATGCATACATATGTGCATGCAACTGGTATAGGATATAGGCCTGATTACACATCATTATGGTGATGTCAAGTTCACAAAGCACAGTGCCACATGAACGATGACATAATTGACCTATGTAGGAGCCACACTATCTAACTTACATTCCTGTGATGCCAGTCTGGGACTCAAAGGCCACATTGTGGCCTATGGGATTGGATAGAATAATTGTTTCAGAGTACATGCAGTATCTGCAGTACTTACCTGCTCCTCTGGTGAGCCATCGAGCTGGTGATATAGGGGAAGCACCTCGTTCCCCATAGTCTCCAACTGCTCTGGAGTGAAGTCAGGGGCCCTCCTCTCTGTATAGTTTGCCATAACTTCTCCCAGAGGTGGCAAAACGTGGCTACAGTTGAGGAGGTTGTGTAAGCAGTAGTGTCTGGATGCAAGTGTGGTGTTTTTCAAACCACAACGTACACGTGAACCACATAGGATGTCTTCTGTGTAGACAGACACAGCCATTGGATCGCAACGCTCACAATATCCAATGTTAGACTATGACTGGGACGCCCGTTGATGACGCCGCCTTCTGCATGCTTGACTTATGCTGGCGGTGGACAATTGTGCATGTCCCATTGGTGAGGTTAGGCATCTGCCATGTTTGTGCTTAAAACCACATTAACAAATGATCTACTAGTTTGTATCCACCACTACTAATATGCTGGAACATGTCAGGTGATGTATGACACCATTCCTCTGCCTATAACAATCCTCAAACATGAGTGTATTGTATTACTGTTCAGGAACACACAATTACCGCTTTGCACTGTACACTGGCTATGCAGTAGTAATGTATGCAATGCTGACTCCACAGCATGACGGTGTCCATTAAACAATGTACGTTTAAATGATGTGCACACTGCTGCTACAGATTCGTGGAGTCCATATTGGGGATCTTAGATGGAAATATCAGTAATGGCAATCGATACGATTCATGCAGGTGACTCCCATATTTCTCAGGACAATCAGTGTCTTACTTTAGGCTGCCTTCTGCTTGGATTTGACTCTCCTACAACAGTGGTCAATAAGGGTCAATTTGAGACCTTCAAACTATAGAAGAAACTGATGTCATCAGGAAGTTTCATCTTCATAGGCAGGAAATACATGATTTAGGTAACCAGTTGAACCCTCATTTACATCCTCAAAGAAACTATCCCACATCTCTGGCACCAATGGTGAAACTCATAGCAGCCCCGCTCTTCCTTCCCCTAGGTTCCTTTCAGTACACTGTGACTTTATCTGCTGGAATGTCACAACCTATGTTCATTGGTGTACTATGTGATGTTCTTTCAGCAATGATGAGACACATGGACAGCTACATCCAGTTCCCTAGACATAAAGATTTGGCCCATGTGAAGGGTGACTTCTATAGATTTGGTTGTATCCCAGATGTGGTTGGATTGAATGATGGCACACATATTTCCCTTAGAACCACCGGACGTCAGAGAAGAGGTTTATGGGAACAGATAGCACTTTCATTCTATCAATGTGCGAGTAGTTTGTTTACCAGATTTATACATCTCGCACAATTGTGCTCCTTCCCCATGATCTGCACATGACTCCTTCATACTGCAGAACAGCACCATACCCCAGCTAATGTCACAACTACTACCTGAGAGGGCCTAGCTTGTTGGTGAGTATGATATGTCCAACTTTTGTATGTGTGATGTCAGATTGTATCTTCTGAAAGTGTGTTTCTGATTTATTGCACTTCTGTCAGTCTTCCATCTAGGAGACTCAATGTTTCCCAGCCCTCCATGGTAGTTGACACCGCTGAGGAACCCAACAACTACAGGAGGAGATCACTTCATTGAGGCCCGTGGAAGAACACAGCAGCCATTGGAGTGGGCTTTTGGGCACCGGAAGGCCAGAATTGGATGTCTGGACAGGAATGGGGGAGCTCTCCTCTACACACCTGGGAAGGTGTGTCAGATCAATGTTGCCGGATGCATGCTCCACAACCTCACACTGAAACAGAACATCCCTCTCATTGCAGAGGATGGAGACCAGCAGGAGCCACTTGGTGAGGATCCTGAAATGCCTAATGATGATGATAGTGGTGAAGAGGAAGGAGCTGACATGGGTCAAGAGCTCACCAAGAACTTCTTCTCATGAGTGTAAGTATGCTATGAGGTGTCATGACTTTGACTGTTATAGTGACTGTTGTTGTGATGCTGTGCGGAGGACATTTATGGTTTCATGTTAAGTATGTGCAGATGTGGGAAACTCTTTTCACTGCCGTTTCGTGAAGGAATGTCTTGACACATGCACACATAGTTAATGTTACTTCTTGTAGGTGACATTAAACCATGTAATCTGTACTCCAGATATTGACTGTGATTGGTGTCATATGTATGGCTTCCTAGCTAATCACTTTGCATTGGTCTGTTGTAGGTATCTTCACCATGTCATCTTCATTTACACGTTTCAGAGTTATGACATCAGCAGGTATATGATGCTGTTTTGAAGTATGAAGTGGGCATGGATTATTCCTGGGAATGTCTGGCACAGACTGTGGGTGTACTACTCGGGTTCCAAGCCATTTTGCACAGCGGTAGGATTGAAGTTGCTAAGACTCCATTGAAATTGTTCCCTGTAGCATGGTGGTCCTTTTGCAATATGTGTGCCATCATGTTCTCCAATAGAATTGCTAAGTCCTTCATGTGTATAAACTGGATGTAGCTGTTGATGTGTATTATCATTATATGTCACAGTGCTTGCGGCACACCACTGACATGTGTGTGTGACATTCCACCAGATGCAGTTATACTGGATTGGAAAGAACCTGTGCTCAGAAACTGTTGTACTGCCATGTTTTGGTTTCTTGTTTTCAATGATGTGGGATTCCTTTCTTGAGGTTGTTGAAATAGCTCCAGCTGATTCCATGAACCAATTGTCATTTGCCATTTCTATTAAACATTGTCAGATGTGACCACTCCGACCATGTTGTTGAGGTCTGCACATGACATTTGTGGCCAATAACACAGATAACTTAAGTGTTGTGGTATTTAGCTCCATTTTTGACATTATGCCAGCCTAAGGATGGAACTATGGAATAAATATGTAATTTGGTAATTCTCAAGGGGATACCTTAATAATTTGCTAGATGTGAATGATACCACATGAGCTAATGATTTTGTGACATGTGAATTTATTGCAGTGCACAATGTTAAGGGAATAAATATACACAGACAAGTAGGGACAACACAGACATGTAGTTGTCAGAGTTGGTGGATGAAACCATTGTTTTAGGAGCCACATTGTATGAAGTCCAAAGTCCAAAATACTTCTCCCATCAGAAATGGCAATGTGTAGACGAATCGTCAACCAAGTGAACATGCTGCACACAAAGGAGGATATCAGGTGCAACCTTTCTTACTGGCGGTAGTGGGTGCCATGCCAACCGCACTTCCTGGATATTTCCTTGAACGTCCCGGCCCACGATGGGGGTGGGGGATCTGCTGGTGCTGCCTCAGGTGTCTGTGGAGTCATCTTACAACAGGCGCTCCCTTCCTGTGGCTGCCACCAATATAGAAGGGCCAGATGTAGATTAATCACGGGAAGCGGTATGTGGTGGGGGAAGAGCCCTGCAGAGTGTGGTGTTAATGTCCCTCATCACCCCAATGAGCTGGCCGATGTTGTCATTTTGGGTGTCCAGCCTCTGGTCTATAAACCTCTGCAGCTGCCTAATCTCACAGAGTTCCTCAAGTTCCTGGCCAATCACTCCTTGGGAGTCCTCATAGGCTTCCAGGACTCTAGTGATATTGGCCTGGGTGTCAGTGGCTCCAGTGGCCTCACTTTGCAGGCCCACAGTTAACCTCCCACCACCCCTGCCCCATGGGTCTATGTCCTTTGGCCAGCCTGCCCCCTTCTCCATCCACAGTGAGAGTGTTGCTGATCCTCAACTCCAGAAGTGGGATTGGGGTGCAAGAGATGTTGCTGCCCATTCTAGGTCCACCTGTTGTTTGGACAAAGGCATGGATGTTGCAACTGGGGACTCAGTCAGACTCACTGTTGCCATCTGCCCAGGCTGTCCAGATGTGCCAGGTCAGTACGTCACATCCATGTGTTCAGGAGATTCTGCATCACTGGAGGTTTGATGTAGGGGTGGAGTCCTGACTATGGCCAGAGGCTGTGCCCAATCGATCTTTTCAGACACAGAGTAGATTGCTGAATCCATATCAACTGGTATACAGTGAACTCAGGCGTGGGAGGCACAACATGGACTGAGGTTAACATTGTGAACTATACCCATTGTGATTGATTTGTTTGCAAGACATTGGGAAACCTCCATTACATGAAGTGGTATTGTCCTGATCATTTTTCTGTACTGATATACTTCATGTTGACATGAGGGATGGACAGGCCATCTCCAAATAACTTGAACCCAAAACAGTATAGTCGTTAATTGTGTATTAGTACATACCCAGTCCTATGTGTTTACAATACAGGTATACACAAACCTTAGTAGTGGTAGATGTAGCATTGGTAATCATGTGTGCTTTACAGTGCCAATGGGTCACCAGCCATTTCAAATCAGTAGGGTTACCATCATGCATTACTGATTTTTCAGGTATACACTTGATAAGGTGCCACTCATGGCCTCATTGTTTCAGTTATGGAGACCAGGGGAAGTTCAGACTGAGTAGGCAGACAGTGCCTAAGCGGAACATTGTGTGTAAAGTGCTTACTCCATATGACCTGGAGATCAGTGGTGACATGACTGACATGCGAGTATGGACAAACAACACTGGTGCCTCTTGTTCAGAATTAGAGGTACAGGGCCTCACGGAAGTTGGCAGTGGTAGTAATTTCAATCTATTGTACACCACACTTGACCAATGGTTAACTACATGTGAGGTGAACATCAGTGGTGACATCGGCAAACGGCACTAGCACATCTTGTTAAGTGTTCAAGCCTCAGGGACTTCATTGTAGCTGATGTTGTTTCAATCTCTCACAACACATACTTAACCAATGGCTAACTGCATGTGAGGTGAACATCAGAAGTATCATGGCTGATAAGCAAGCATGGGCAAACAACACAGGCTAACTAAAAAAATATGATAGAAATGAGGGTCTAGGGACATATATTTATCGACCTTGACAACTCCGAACCCCAATATATATGACAGCAACAGAATAGGGGAGATGTCCGGTCAGGAGAAGGAAAAGAGAAATGTGTGTGTCCAGTGCTGGGAACTAGAAAGAGCAATCCATCATACTGTAACAACAAGTACAACACCTGGCTGAGAAATCCCATCAGCCCACCCTTCTGGCGGAGCATCATCATGTGGGATTTAGATGGTACATCCAAAAATTGCCCAACTCATCACATTGATGGTGCGAAGCTGGATAGCAAAGATGAACTCTAGCGAAGGTGTGTCTTTAATGGTACTGATGGGGTGCAGTACTATACTGTGAATACGTGAGGGAAATTAAAAATGACTACCAAGACAAAAAATATGTTTAATCAGTATTGTCTGGGTGCCATGGTTAAAAATACCGCCTGATAGTCTGAGAGTATGACTAAACAATGGCGATGTGCAGAGGGGTCGACATGTTTCAGCCGGTTGGAGAACACTGTCCGGCTTTCTTCAGGACCAACTAGATGAAAAAAGCTACTGCATGTATACAAACTTGCGTAAGGTAGTGAAAGAAGATTTTGTGATAAAATCATACCATACCACCAGGAACTTGGATCCCCAATGTATTCTGGTGGAGATGAAGTACGTTGTACTCTTCCTATAAAGATAGTTAAACAGGAAAAAATATAGGTATACCCCAATAAAGTTGTATGTATAAATACTTGCAATCAACAAGGGACAACACCGAACACACACAGGTGGAGAGCCTCTCCACTCCACTAAACAGAACTGTATTTAATTACTGTTATAATCCATCCATTCAATAAAATGTATTTTTTGATGTTCTTGTGTACTCACCCAGCTTTTTGTGGGGAATAGCCTCACCTGACCCGGCAACCGCTCGGGAAAAAGAGGCCCCGCTCTAATGTATATGAAAAAATGGACATAATCAATAGAAAATGTTATTGTGTCCAGCTCAATAGCTTTGAACAATATTAATAACAAAATAAAACCTAGTAGTAAAACTAGTGTACACTTATCACTCGACCATGGGCTAAGCAGACTTGCAAAAGTAGATAAATGATGTTACTTTAATGTCGTTTAATAGAGTATTGCTATAAAAACTAGTCATTGACCTGTATTATGTTTTAAGGCATACTAAAAAAAAAAACATACTTTAACATAATAAAAAGAAGGGGGGGTTATGCCAAAGAGAAAGCTCACAGCAAAGTTTAATTATTGTCATGAATATGGTAAGCCTCCAAAAGAGTGGTTGAACAGGCTAAAGCTCCTCTGTTATGTATGTCCTATGGCATATTTAAAGGCATACTGAGAAAGCCATGTTCAAATACAGTGAAAAAATATGCCAAAGAGAAGACAAAGCAGAGTTAAATATTGTAATAAATATAGTAAGCCTCTAAAGAATGGTTAAGAAGGCTAAAGCTTCTCTGTTGTAGGGACCTAAAGGAGAAAACACCCCAGACCTACCTATCCGTCGGTACCTCACTCCGGTGTCCGAGAGGAAGTGGAGGTACCGGAAATGCTAGCTGTCACGCTATTTATACTCGACTTAATTGGTTTAATTAGTCCCATATGCTGCCTGTTTGTCTCAAGACGCTAATACCTCCGGCCGCGCGCTTGTACTAGTCAGAGCGGCGCATGTGCTGTAAAATGCTGATGAATTCTTGCGCATGCGCTTTCAGGGTTGTCTAATGACTTGGGCGCTAGTCGTATGTGCATGCGCGGTTGAGCATACCAACTTGACTCATTTAATTAGGGCTGCGCAAACGAGGCTGACACACCGATTCGTGTAAACAAATGCACCTGCGCCTGCGCGAACACCTTCAGGGAACGCTAATCATATGTGCATACGAAATAGAGCAGAACAAACTGACTTATGTTAGTGGGCTGCGCCAGTGATCCCTAGTGCACCGATGTTTGTAAACACATGCACCGATCTTACAAATTACAAGTCACTCGCATCTAGTCTCATCCTGTGTACTAACATAGTATTTAATAGTTTCATGTGCAGCCTCATTACTATGGTAAAGTGAGCGAGAGACCTCAGGACCACAGTTTCTACGTTTTGCAGATGAAGGACGTAGATGTGCTACAGGTCTTTATTTGAATAAATCACCCCAACTTGGATGGTATCATGAAGGCTGACACTACAAAGGTAGAACACCGCGTTTGATCTTAATCTATTAGATAATCAGGAGCAGGAATAGCACAGCTCCACATCGAGTTTGGGAAAGACATCTTGGTATGTTGTACTCTGACAGGTCAACCGTATGAAAGAGTAGAAGTCTCTCAGCTCAGTAAAGTCATATTGCCAGTCTATGAGAGAGTGGAATGCTGTATTCTACGTGGATATTAATCAACAGATATACTGTAATATTTCCCTGCACAGTGACCGTCTGTGTTATTCCTTAATGGACAGAAAGGCATTTTTCATTGTTAGTTACAATGATATCCATGGAATATAATTGTTCACGCCCTTACTGTCGCTATGTAATTTGAAGATCCATTTCTGTTCTTTGACAAATAGATATCTAGAGACGTCACTGATATGCGAAGGAATAAAAGGATGTTCAAGAATTAACCATTTCATGTCCTCCGGTGTATGTTTCATGGACAAAAAGTGGTTAGTTAGGCGAGTTGACTGTTTTTGGCACCGGATAGTGCTCTTATGTTCACTGATCCTGGTTTTTATTTTGCGAGTGGTGTGGCCAATATATCTAAGTTGGCAAGGACATGTGATCATATATATGACTTTCTCTGTGTTGCAATTTGTATGTTTTTTAAGTAGCCAAGGTTTTCCCAAACCAAGGTCCACTTTGTCTGTATTGTAGGTCTGAGGACAGACACTACAGGAACCACAAGGGTAATGACCCTGAACTGGCGGAAGATTCCAAAGAGTATTAGTGGTATCTACTGTTTGTGCCCTTGGTCTCGTGTGGACCAAGGCGTCACATAGACTAGGTGCTCTCTTGAACGAAAAAAGTGGCAAAGGGACACTTGAATTTGCTACATTTAAAATGCCCCAGTGTTTGCATACTGTTCTTTGAATTTTATTAGAAAGAACGCTAAATGTGCTTACGAAAGTAAGTCTCTCAAGTGGAACTTTCTCAGGACATCTATCCAGTAGGGCCTCTCGATTATTGTTAGACACTTGTTTCCAGGCTTTTTTGACCAAATGTTGGGGGTAGTGTCGTTCTTGTAAGTGATTGGATAGTTTTTGGGGCGTGTTTATCAAACAACGATTTGGTGGAACAATTTCTTTTTACCCGCAGGAATTGTCCCACGGGGAGGTTTTCCCGTAAGGCCCGTGGATGGTGACTTTCAAATACCAGGAGAGAATTCCTGGCCATGGGTTTGGTATGTAGTTCGCATTCAAGTCCTCCACTTTTTGGAAAGATGAGAATATCCAAAAAGGCAAGGTGATCTTGGCTGAATTCAACTGTAAAATTCAAAAACTGGTTTTGCTCATTAAGCCACTTATGAAAAAGTTCGATCTCTGAGGCTGTGCCTCACCACACCATCAGAATATCATCTATGTATCTCTTCCATAGCACCACCTGATGGAAGAAGGGGTTGCTATGGTTGAGAATACAGTCCTGTTCGAACAAATGGACATATAGGTTGGCGAGTCTAGTGGCAAAAATACTCCCCATAGACGTTCCTGAGATTTGGAGAAAGACCTGTTCTTCAAATTTGAAGAAATTCTCCGTCATGGCTAGTCTGGCACACTCCATGATGAAATTTTCAGGGGTGATGCTGCCTAGATCTCGTGAGGTAAGTAACTGTCTAATGGCTTCCAGGGTTTCTTCCTGCGGAATACAGGTGTAGAGGGACTCTACGTCGAAACTAACCAATAGGTCAGTCGCAACGTTAAATTCAATCTCTGGAAGGAGTCTGAGGACATCTGCTGTGTCCTGCAAATATGTGGGCATCTGTTTCACAAGTGGCCTGAGAAAGAAGTCCACAAAGGTGGACAAGGGCTCCAATAAGGAACCGATCCCTGAAAAAATAGGGCGTCCGGGAGGGCGGTCTGATTGCCTTGTGTATTTTAGGCAAGCAATAGAATCCGGGCATTACCGGTTTAGATGTTGCCAGAAATCTAGCTTCTTGAGGTGTAATCCACCCTTCAGCACTTCCTTCATCTACTAGAGACATAATCTCTGTGAGAAGTCGTGGAGTAGGATCGACAGACAATTTCTGGTAGACTTGAGTGTTATTTAGTTGTCTAAGACACTCGTTTCGATATTCTGCCATGTCCATGATACCTGCAGCACCCCCCTTGTCTGCTAGTTTTATGATTATTGAATGGTCTCTTGACAGACTGGGAGTGCCTTCTTTTCTCTGGTAGAAAGATTTTGAAAACTATGGTGATTGTTGTCATACAGGGCCATGATGTCATGCGTCACTGCTTGTTCAAATGTTGTTACTTGTGAAGGAACCTGATGAGAATGAGGAGTGAACACTGATTTTGGGCGTAGTCCTGTATTAATCAGTTGCGTTTCCTCCATCATAGCATTTTCATTCTTATCCTTAAAAAAGAAATGGAGGTATACTTTCCTGAAAAGTTTTTCAAGTTCACATCTTGTTAGAAAAGGATCACCACTGTTAGTGGGGACAAAGCCTAGCCCTTTTTCCAAAACATCCTGTTCATCAGATGACAGAATATGTGAACTTAGGTTAACCGTTAAAATCCGGTGGTCCCTGTGCTGGTGCTCTGTTGAGCCGCCCTTCTGCTCCGTGTATTGGGAAATGTTGGATCTGATTCCCAGTGAACGGTTTGTTGTCCTCTTCTCCTGCCGCGACTGCGGCCTCGACCCTGCCCTAAAAAAGACGGATCAGAAAAGAACTGAGAGTGTTGTGCAAAGGGGTGCATTTGTTGTACAAAGGATTGTGGTTGAAAACCCCAGGGTCCCGGGGGCCACCATGGTCCAGAATTCTGGTAATTGCCCTGCATCCCGCTTCTCTTGTTAAATCTCCGTTGTTGACCTCTGCCTCTGTTTTGTGGGCCTGCTGTGTTAGAGGTGTCAGAATCGCTAGAACTCAAATCAGATCCCGAGGTTGAGTAGTTTGATCCATAGCGCCTCCCCTTACTATTGTACTCTGGTGCCACATAATTATCACTTGTGAATGGATAGATCTTAACAAGTGAAAACTGATCTAGATCTTTCTTCAATTTGTCTATCTTGTTGGTAAGAATATTGTTCCTGTAGTCCTTATTGGTTTTGTTTGTTTCGTCCAGATGTTTCTTAAACAAAGTGCTACAAGTAGCTTTTATTTGGCCTTCCAGTGTCTGGATCTCTATTAAGATTGCATCTGCGATCCTTTTGGCGGTGCAGATAATTAGGATGAGCCAATCACGCGTGCACCGCCACGCGATAAGAGACCAGTCTCGGAGGAAGTCTTTGTCAGTAAGAATCAGTCTGGGCGTATTGGTCACTATTAAACCTGATGGTGCACATTTGCCCCTCAAATATTCAGCAATCACCAACCCATGAATGGAGGTGCGTGAATGAGTCTTTTTCAAATTTTAGCAAAGCTGGCCAGTCATCTTTTATATTGGTGGTTTCTGGTAGAGATTCTAAAATACTCGGGTTGTTAGCCAAGATGGAATTCAAGACTTCATCATCAAAAGCAAGTCCTGCAAAGTCAGCCATGGTCAGCAAAAAAGAGAGGACACCAGAAAAATCTACTAGGTGAGCAAACAAGGGGGGTTGGAGAACAAAGGTTCAAACCCACTTAGAAAGACCCGCAACCGTAGTTGCATTAGATACTAAAAAAATATGGTAGAAAGGAGGGTCTAGGGGCATATATTTATTGACCTTGACAACTCCGTACCCCAATATATATGACAGCAACAAAATAGGGGAGATGTCCGGTCAGGAGAAGGAAAAGAGAATTGTGTGTGTCCAGTACTGCGAACTAGAGAGAGCAAGCAAGCATACTGTAACAACAAGGACAACACCTGGCTGAGAAATTCCCATCAGCCCACCCTTCTGGCGGAGCATCATCATGTGGGATTTAGATGGTACATCCAAAAATCGCACAACTCATCACATTGATGGTGCGAAGCTGGATACCAAAGATGAACTCTAGCGAAGGTGTGTCTTTAATGGTACTGATGGGGTGCAGTGCTATACTGTGAATATGTGATGAAATAAAAAATGGTGCACAGACATAATATCGACTCCAAAATATCGTCTGGACAGAATATCGAGTTTTAAATATCGTTTGGAGAAAATATCGACTAGACAGAATATCGACAGCCAAAATATCGTTTTTAAGGTAAGTGAAGTAATATCGACTGTAAATAATATAGACAGTGAAAATATCCAAGTATATAATCTAGATAGTAAAAAATATAGTTTTTTAAATAATATTTAATTATTTATAGTGTGTTTATGTTATAATATGTGTGAAAAGTGTCAATTTATTTTATTATTTTTTTTAATTAATTATTTTTTTAATTATTGTGTAATTTAATTCTGTAGCGGGTTGTGGGTTTATAGGGGAATAGGGTGGGAAGTAATTTAATTATAATTAATTAAATATGTAAATTTATTAATTGGTAGTAATAATTAATTAATTGGTAATTAAATAATATATGTTAATTATTTAAAATTTAATTGGTAATTCATTTTATTTAATTGATTAATTGCTAATTATGTCAATTAAAATAATTTATTTTCTCTAGCGGGTTGTGGGTTTATAGGGGAATAGGGTGGGAAGTAATTTAATTATAATTATTTAAATATGTTAATTTAATAATTGGTAGTAATATTTAATTAATTGTTAATTAAAAAATGTTTGTTAATTAATTAAAATGTAATTGGTAATTAATTTTATTTAATTGATTAATTGCTAATTATGTTAAATGAAAGGGGTATTTTTAGGGTTCAGGGTCAGTTTTTAGTTTTTGGGTAAAGGGGTATTTTTAGGGTTCAGGGTCAGTTTTCAGTTTTTGGGTAAAGGGGTATTTTTAGGGTTCAGGGTCAGTTTTCAGTTTTTGGGTAAAGGGGTATTTTTAGGGTTCAGGGTCAGTTTTTAGTTTTTGGGTAAAGGGGTATTTTTAGGGTTCAGGGTCAGTTTTCAGTTTTTGGGTAAAGGGGTATTTTTAGGGTTCAGGGTCAGTTTTCAGTTTTTGGGTAAAGGGGTATTTTTAGGGTTCAGGGTCAGTTTTTAGTTTTTGGGTAAAGGGGTATTTTTAGGGTTCAGGGTCAGTTTTCAGTTTTTGGGTAAAGGGGTATTTTTAGGGTTCAGGGTCAGTTTTCAGTTTTTGGGTCAAGGGGTATTTTTAGGGTTCAGGGTCAGTTTTCAGTTTTTGGGTAAAGGGGTATTTTTAGGGTTCAGGGTCAGTTTTCAGTTTTTGGGTAAAGGGTTATTTTTAGGGTTCAGGGTCAGTTTTTAGTTTTTGGGTAAAGGGGTATTTTTAGGGTTCAGGGTCAGTTTTGGGTTTTTGGGGTACATATACAATATTGCCTATTATTTAATTAAATGTTGTTACTATATATATATGTTTTAAGAAATATGATTAAAAATATATTTTTTTTTTACTTTCATTAAATATTTAATTCTTAAAAGTTATTTTAAGTATTGTTAATTATATTTTAGTAATTAATTTTTTATATTAATTTAATTAAACATTGTTTTTAGTAAAGTCGATATTTTTTACAACAATATTTTTGTAAACGATATTTTGTAGTCGATATTTTTGTACTTACCTGTTTGTACATACAAACTCGATATTTTTGTAGTAGATATTTTCACCTCGATATTTTGGGTACTCGATATTGTGGTAGTCGATATTCTTTCAGTGATCCATAAAAAATGACTACCAAGACAAAAAATATGTTTAATCAGTATTGTCTGGGTGCCATGGTTAAAAATACCGCCTGATAGTCTGAGAGTATGACTAAACAATGGCGATGTGCAGAGGGGTCGACATGTTTCAGCCGGTTGGAGAACACTGTCCGGCTTTCTTCAGGACTAACTAGATGAAAAAAGCTACTGCATGTATACAAACTTGTGTAAGGTAGTGAAAGAAGATTTTGTGATAAAAATCATACCATACCACCAGGAACTTGGATCCCCAATGTATTCTGGTGGAGATGAAGTACGTTGTACTCTTCCTATAAAGATAGTTAAACAGGAAAAGATATAGTTATACCCCAATAAAGTTGTATGTATAAATACTTCCAATCAACAAGGGGGTAAACAGTGCAATTTTTATTGTGGCAAAATTCTGCATAGACCAGTGTCCTCTATGATGCGTTTCGCTCCTCCTGGGAGCTTGATCACATGATGCGTCTCCATTAACATGACGTGAGCTACGTGCACAATCAGCCATAGAAAATAGACTAATTGTTTTCTTTACAATAAAAAAAAAACAACAGACTCAGGCAATTCTAATGGTCATTGGCATAGGCAATGCAGTACCTGATGAATAAAGTGCATAGTGCAGTTAGAAGCTGGTAAATACAATAAATACAAAGTGCAAATAATATCAGTTTCACAATCATAATATCAATAATACCGAACCCAGTAATAAGTCACTGAGGTAAGGCCAATCACGGCAAGTGCCGGAAAATAAAGCACCTGAACTGCCTCATCTCTTCAACATGCATTGCAAAAATATTCAAAACTACCATTTGTATAAGACAAAACAGCTGATATTCATTAAATAAGCAATATTCTTAGAGTTTTCCGTCATCACTTATGTGCGAAATTTTCATCAGGCTAGTCATTCCAGACGTAGATGATAATTAAAGTGGAAGTGCAAGAAGATATGAGTGAATCTCTTATAGACATCACTGGACCTTATATGCCTGAAGATGTACGGTTTAGATATATTAAAACCACTGGTGTTGAAAAATATCTGCTCTATAAAAACCTGAATAAATAGTTAAAATGCCTTATTTACAGATAAATAGTTTTAAAAGAGAAGGACCAAAAAGTGCCATGTGCCTGACAAGTGCAAATAGTGCTGTGCAGAAAGAGTGTATTGTCCAAAAAACAAGTCATCACACTAGCAGCAATGTGGAAACCCCTGAATCACTTAAGCGTAAGTAATCCTAAAGTGCATATATGCCAACAGTCACAAATCAGAGCTCAAGAAAATGTGAACAGTACTGACGTCAAGACAAAAATATTTTCAGGAAGAAAAAACCCTTAAAAAAACACAGTCTATATACACCTCTCTACCTAGAAAAAGACACTAAAGAAAGTTATGAAGGTCCTCATTCATATTCAGGCCATTAGGGACTCCTGTATAGAGAGCTAAAATAAATTGAGATTCTTTTTGTCTTAATAGTTTGTCTCGATTTCCTCCCCATCTGGGGTTGGGATCGGACCCTAAAACTGTGTACTCCACGTCTTTAAGTTTGTTGTCACGGACAGACTTTAAGTGTCTGGCCACCGGGTAATTGTGGTCAGAGTTGACAATGGCCCTAACATGCTGGAGAATGCGCTTGTGCACTGGGAGCTTAGTGCTGCCAATATATTCTAGATTACAGATGCACTTTAATTTGTAAATTCCATATTCAGATCAGCATGTTAGGAGTTCCTGAATAGCAATTTTCTTATCACTAAAAGCTGTTTTATAGTGAGTGCTATTTTTAGCAAACGTGCATGCTCGGCAAGAACTACACTTAAGAAAAATGGTTTTCATAAGCCAGGTATTTTTCGGTTTCACCTCTGGCATAGATTTGACGAGAGCATCCCTAATGGAGGGTGCCCATCTAAAGGTGATGGCTAGCAGGTTCGGCAGGATGGGATCAAGAATATTGTGCTGAAGGTAGTTATAAGCCGAATTGGGTGCACATTTTTTTCTGAAACAGCCGTGTCACTCTCCTTACTAGAATAAGGCTGAAGTAGAGTGTCCCTTTCAATATCATTAGCTTTATTTAGGGCTAAAGTCAGTTGGTGTTTGTTATAACCCCTGTTAAGGAATCTCTGGAAGGCTTCCATCTGACCTTCTTTAGACACTATCTCAGAACTACATATTCTCCGAATACGAATGAACTCTCCATACGGAATGCTATTAATCAAGTGCCGGGATGTGTACTGTGGGCATGAAGGATCGAGTAACCAGCTGTAGATTTTCTGTGTAACTTGGTCTGAAGGATACCTCCATCAACATACAATAAAAAATCCAAATATTCAACCATAGAATCATCAATGGAGGCAGTAAACCTTAAATTTAAATCATTAACATTGATGTCATCTATGAACTTCAAGGCTTCATCCTTGGACCCATTCCAGATGAGACACACATCTTCAATGTAACGCCAATAGTGTACTATATGGCTCCACCAGAGGCGGTGAGTGGTTCTCAGGGCATGCTTCTCCAACCAGCCTACCTGTAAACATGAATAGCGGGGGGAGAAGCATGAACCCATCGCCACACCACGCACCTGCTGGTAAATCTCATTCTGGAATTGGAAGAAATTGGTGGTAAGGCACAATTCAATAATCTCTAACAGCATGTTGTTATGGTCTTTCATATTTAAGTCCCGATTCTCAAGTAAGTGTTTGGTAGCATTGATTCCATGACAGTGATGAATACTAGTGTACAAGGATTCAATATCCATTACAACTAGTAGATAGTCTGAGCACCAAGTGACATTACTGATTTTGTTCAGAAAGTCTGTAGTGTCTTTTAAGTAGGACGGTAGGCTGACCACATGCGGCTGCAAAAAGAAATCAACATATTTTGGCAGCTTTTCGTTCATGCTTCCCTGAGCAGAAATGATCGGCCGCCCAGGCACAGGGATAACCTTCTTGTGGACTTTTGGCAGAAAGTAGAGGACGGGTGTGACCGGATGTTCAACATTGAGAAAGTTAATCTCTTCTTTGGTCACTAACCATTCCGCCGCCAATGATGTATTCTTTTGCGGGTTCTATCTTCTGCTGTTCTCATTTCAAACTTAGATGATGAATTTAAATGATTTCCTGTAACACAATGTGTCAGATAGATGTCGTTCTGATTCTGCCAAATAGTCAACCCTTGACCACAAGACTGTATTCCTGCCTTTATCCGATTTATTGATATTCACGTCAGAGTTTCCTTGAAGTTTTGTAATCAATAGATGGTATTGGTCATTCCTTAAATCTTTCTGGCGTGTTTGTGACATCACAGTTCTATTTACGGTTATGAGCTGAGTAATGACTCTGTCACTAAAGACATCGATTGTGTCTTTTCGCATTAGGGGCAAAAAGGTGGAGACTGGACGAAAAAGGACTAGGAGCTAGTTTGTTCACACATGTAACTTGACTGACCGTAGGTGCTTCCTCAGGATTATTCTCATATGCCAAATCAAACATCATTTGTAAGTCAGGCATATCTTTAACTTGCACGGCACCTTCAGAATTAATGACACCAGATGTTTTTTCAATAGATTTCCCTGTAAACGTGTTCAACTGAAAGTATTTGATGAGTTTAATCTAATGAATTTGAACAAGCCAATTCGTGCCTGAATGTATGAGAAACAATTTTTGGGGTAAAATGACAGTCCCAGTGAGAGAAGTTGTTCCTCAGCTTTAGATAGCACCATGTCATTCAGGTTGATGACAGTATATTCCGTAGTGCTTGTTATTTTTACCAGGTCCTACTTGCATTGCCTCTTAATGAAGTTTTGCTTGTGCCTGACCCTCCTCTCCTTCCGTCGTTTGTTTGCTGGTCTCCTCGCACATGTTGAGGTTTGCGGGGGCACAAGGTATACCGCTGGTCCTCTCTCACAAAATTCAATTTCTCTGCAAGGGAAAAACTCATCATACCCGATTGGCTTATGGCCGAAGGTCCAGGTTTGTTGTCCTCTGAATCACTGTTGGATGTCAAAGAGGTAGAGTCAGAGTCACCTTCTAATGTCATTGTCTCAGTTCCACTAACTACTTGTTTGTGCTGCGGTTTGCTCCCGGTTAGTGCCTGTCACTTATAATTATCATATTTGCGGGCAAAAGTAAATATCCTTCCGGTCCCATAATCGTTTTGGCCCCGTGCAAACTTGTATATTTGACGTTCTTAGATAACCTCCTCATGCTTTTTAATGCGCAAATCAATTTATTTTTGCTTTTAATGACAAAGTCACTGTCGCCTGTAGCATCTAGTAGACCATTGATGCGTTCAATCTCAATCAATAAAGCATATATATATATATAAATAAGAAGACTGGAATCTGGGTCGCTGTCTGTGTTTTCAAGCGCAAACTTATATATATATATATATATATTGCAACACGCTCCAACTTTGTGTCGTCAGAAAAACGGCAAGCACACAGGTAATCCGATGTTTAAAGATGTTTTATTGCAAACCCCCTCACCCCAGACAGACGCGTTTCTCTATCAAAGCTTCGTCAGTGTCAGTTTGTGTTTGTGATCAGTTGCCATTTTAAAGACCACCGGACCTGAATTAATTCATCAACATTAAAGAAGGTTCATACATTAAAAAGGCGGTGGCCATCTTTGAATACATATATATCCATTCATTTGCAGTTACTTCAAATGGCAAATCAATGAAAGTGCTTAAAGTGCGCAATTTGAAACCCATTAAAAACAACAAACCATTTCAGTTTATGTACATACTTTCATTTCATTAGTCAGGTACTGATTTCTGTAGCCGCTTATTTATGGGATATTCTTTTATTACCTATGTTTTTCTGGTTTATCACGGGGTGAATCTCCAAATATCCTCTTTCTATAAGTGACATTAGTAAATATTGTCCTGACACCTCTGTTCCTTATGTGGCCCTGCATGGGCAAACTAAATCTTTTCTTAGCAATGCTATAATGCTGCAATGTAACCTTGGACATAGGGGTTTAATGACTTTATCTCATGTTTCTATTAACTTGGTGTGTTCTTACTATATACACCTAGGACAGATACGTGGTACACATGATCCCATGTGTCCATTTACAGATGCACCCACATCTCCTCATCATTATTCAGACCCCAAGGTGTCATGGTCTTCAAGTCAATGATATATCTTGACTCTAAAATTCGGAGTGCCTTCTCTCTATCTCCCCCTCGTTCTGACCTGGATACTTGGTCAATACAATAAAAACTGAGTAGATCCCTATTGCTCTGGTGATGTTCAGCAAAATGGCGAGCGTCCGGGTAGCTTCTATCCTTATTCGCGATCGCTCGCATGTGCTCTAGGATCTCTGCAAGGTAAAAACTCATCATACCCGATTGGCTTATGGCCGAAGGTCCAGGTTTGTTGTCCTCTGAATCACTGTTGGATGTCAAAGAGGTAGAGTCAGAGTCACCTTCTAATGTCATTGTCTCAGTTCCACTAACTACTTGTTTGCGCTGCGGTTTGCTCCCGGTTAGTGCCTGTCACTTATAATTATCATATTTGCGGACAAAAGTAAATATCCTTCCGGTCCCATAATCGTTTTGGCCACGTGCATACTTGTATATTTTACGTTCTTAGATAACCTCCTCATGCTTTTTAATGCGCAAATCAATTTATTTTTGCTTTTAATGACAAAGTCACTGTCGCCTGTAGCATCTAGTAGACCATTGATGCGTTCAATCTCAATCAATAAAGCATATATATATATATAAATAAGAAGGCTGGAATCTGGGTCTCTGTCTGTGTTTTCAAGCGCAAACTTATACATATAAATATATTGCAACACGCTCCAACTTTGTGTCGTCAGAAAAACGGCAAGCACACAGGTAATGCGATGTTTAAAGATGTTTTATTGCAAACCCCCTCACCCCAGACAGACGCGTTTCGCTATCAAAGCTTCGTCAGCGTCAGTTTGTGTTTGTGATCAGTTGCCATTTTAAAGCCCACCGAACCTGAATTAATTCATCAACATAAAAGAAGGTTCATACAATAAAAAGGCGGTGGCCATCTTTGAATACATATATATCCATTCATTTGCAGTTACTTCAAATGGCAAATCAATGAAAGTGCTTAAAGTGCGCAATTTGAAACCCATTAAAAACAACAAACCATTTCAGTTTATGTACATACTTTCATTTCATTAGTCAGGTACTGATTTCTGTAGCCGCTTATTTATGAGATATTCTTTTATTACCTATGTTTTTCTGGTTTATCACTGGGTGAATCTCCAAATATCCTCTTTCTATAAGTGACATAAGTAAATATTGTCCTGACACCTCTGTTCCTTATGTGGCCCTGCATGGGCAAACTAAATCTTTTCTTAGCAATGCTATAATGCTGCAATGTAACCTTGGACATAGGGGTTTAATGACTTTATCTCATGTTTCTATTAACTTGGTGTGTTCTTACTATATACACCTAGGACCTATACGTGGTACACATGATCCCATGTGTCCATTTACAGATGCACCCACATCTCCTCATCATTATTCAGACCCCAAGGTGTCATGGTCTTCAAGTCAATGATATATCTTGACTCTAAAATTCGGAGTGCCTTCTCTCTATCTCCCCCTCGTTCTGACCTGGATACTTGGTCAATACAATAAAAACTGAGTAGATCCCTATTGCTCTGGTGATGTTCAGCAAAATGGCGAGCGTCCGGGTAGCTTCTATCCTTATTTGCGATCGCTCGCATGTGCTCTAGGATCCTAAGTTTTGTGGCATTGATAGTACTCCCGATGTATCTTTTCTTGCAAGGGCACTCAAGGCAGTAAATAGTATATTCCGAATTACAGTTGAGGAGATGTTTTATTTTTCTGTTCGGTCTGTCTTCACCTGTTCTTCCTAGGAACTCTGAGACTTTTTTGCTACTTTTGCAGGCTTTGCACCTAAGACAGGGAAAAAAACCCTTGGTACTGGTTAGATTAATGGGTTGGGGTTTGGAAGAAAAGTGACTGCTGACTAAATGGTCTGATAACGATTGACAGCACCGATAGGTTATTATGGGCCTGTCTGTAAGATGTTTTCTCAAAACGTTATCGGTGGTCAAAATATGCCAATTCTTTTAGAAGCTATGGACCAGATCACCAGATTTGTTGTTAAAATTTGTGATCATTCTTAAATGGTCATCTTCTTTCAGCCTATCCTTGGCCACAAGGAGATCCCTCCTATTAATCGCTGACGTTTTCTCCACCGCTTGGTTAAACAAGTTGCTAGAGTACCCTCTAATTTTGAACCTCTTACTTGCTTCAGCTTTTGCTTGTTGGAAATCTTTCTCTGCTGAGCATTTTCTCTTAAGGCGTAAGGGTTCTCCACAAGGGACATTTTTTATGAGGCTCTTAGGATGGTAACTAGCCGCATGTAGTACGGCGTTACCCGCTGTAGGTTTCCTATAGAGTCGTGTTTGGAGGGTCTGATTGTGTACAAAAACCTCCAAATCTAAATAGCATACACTTGTAGTACTTATTGTGCTGGTAAATCTTAAGTTCCACTGGCTATTGTTCAAAGCAGCGATATATGCCTCAGCTGAGGTTTGATTGCCTCTCCACACAATAAAAAGGTCATCAATGTACCTTGTCCACAATAATAAATTGTTACTCCAAGCCTCATTGGCTCCCCCCATGCCTCGTGCCTCTCCCACCAGCCTACGAACAAGTTTGCATAGCTTGGGGAGAAGCACGAGCCCATGGAGGTCCCCCTGATTTGTTTGTACATTTGTCCTGCAAAAAGAAACATATTGTTGAATAAACAAAAATGCATCATGCTCAATATCATGCTACTGTGTGTACGATATTTCTCTGGCTTCCTATCTAGGAATCATTTAGTAGCTGCTAGACCGTATTCATGTTCTACACATGTATATAAATTTACTACGTCCAGTGTAATTAAAAGCATGTCCGGCTCCCAAGATCTGCTATCCATCATACGGAGAAAGTCTTGTGTATCTCTCACGTATGAGGGTAAATCTTTAACGATTGGTGCAAGGAAATAATCAATAAATTGCAAAGTATTTTCTAAAAGACTTCCAATTGATGACACGATCGGTCGCCCTGGTGGTCTTTTTGCGTTTTTGTGGATTTTTGGGAGATGGTAAAAGGTAGGTAATACAGGAGCATCGCATTTCAGAAACAAGAATTCCTCCATATTTAGCACGCCCTCATCTCTCCATTTACCCAACATCAAATGGTACTCAGTTACACTTTTGGCATACTCCACTCTCTTTATGGTCGTATAGCACTCAGTGTCTTTCAATTGTTTTGGTGCTTCCTGTTCATAATTTTCTTTGCTGATGATTACTATATTTCCTCCTTTGTCGGAGGGTTTAATCTCAATTGATTTGTCATTTTTTAGAGACTTGATCGCCTCCCATTCCCTCCTTGAGATATTGGATGTTCTCATGTCCATTTTTACTTTGACCATTCTCTCCAAGTCTATCAACACAGCTACGTTGAAAACGTCTATAGCGTCATGAGCAGCAGTCAGCAGTTTTTGTGATTTTTTAAGTTGCTAGGTTCTCTGATTTGTGATGCTGCTTCAGATACAAAATTTGATTGACTCATCTGCGATCCTCCTATTTGAATATCTTGTGTCAGGGTCAGCAGCAAAAAAAAAAAATATATATATATATATATTCACTGAAAAAACCATAGGTTATAGACCATATATAGTTAGGAATTAGCATTTACAAAACCTTGAAAATTCACTGAAAAAACCATAGGTTATAGACCATATATAGTTAGGAATTAGCATTTAAAAAACCTTATTTTACTCACACAAAACCATTGAAATTCCATATATAGTTAGTTGCACTAACTATATATTGCGCACCCGCAATCCACTGCTGATCATGTCACATATTACATCATTCATGACATGGTCAGTGACATCACTGATGACATCACTGATGACAACATCCAGTGATTATGTGTTTCTGTAAAGTTTAAATATGTTTTACATATTGAAGAATGAGTGGATGTATAAGTGTCTGAATGAAGGTTTTAGTAGGTGCGTGATTGACTGTATGAGTGAGTGATTAAATGCGTCTTACTGAATGCACGGGTTAGTGACTAAACTGTCTGAAAGTGTGCATCAGTATGTCTGTTGTTGTGCAAGCTGCTTCATGTGTTGATCAGTAGCTATATAAGTAGCTATATGGGTTATTGATTGGTTGCACAAGTATTTGTATGGGAGACTGAGTGTGTGTATGGCTGGCTGGGAGGTGTGTGACTCTGTGCAGATCAATGTGTACTTGTATCAGTGATTCTATAAGAGAGTAAGTATGTGTTAGTATATGTTTAAAAAATGTAAGGTGTTCTGTGTTTAACTGTATAGATGAGAAAATGGAAGTGTGATTGATTCTTTTCAGGACTGACTAGGTGTGTGAGTAACTCCATGGATGAGTGGCAGAGTGTGAGTGTCTGTATAGGTGTATGAGTGCATATGATAGTGTTGTCAAGATGAGTGATTGTATGTATGAATGATTGTATGAGTGAATGTGTGTGTAGACATAGGAATCAGTGAGTGCGTATGTAGTAACTAGTATTGGTGTGTCAATGGTTTCAAAAATTATACTCTGTATTTAACACTGGGTGTAACGGAGGTTATATTAGAGTGTGAGGAGATGCATTGTATTATCACATGAATGATATCATCAGTGATGTGATCATTGATGTCAAGTGAGATGTCAACAGTGATGTCATTTGAGATGTCATCAGTGATGTCATCAGTGATGTCACTGACCATGTCATGAATGATGTAATATGTGACATGATCAGCAGTGGATTGCGGGTGCGCAATATATAGTTAGTGCAACTAACTATATATGGAATTTCAATGGTTTTGTGTGAGTAAAATAAGGTTTTTTAAATGCTAATTCCTAACTATATATGGTCTATAACCTATGGTTTTTTCAGTGAATTTTCAAGGTTTTGTAAATGCTAATTCCTAACTATATATGGTCTATAACCTATGGTTTTTTCAGTGAATTTCAATGGTTTTTTAATAGCAAATATCATAAGCTGTCGAATGTCAAGTACGTGGTAAGTGAAAACATTTTCGTGTTTATGCACACTGATCTGCTTTGAATGGTGCCCCCCCCCTCATTTCTATTAGGAGTACTCTCTCTTTGCAGATAGTGAAAGGTAGTTAACGCAGACCTTTGCCCCCGTTGTAATCCGTCGTGCCTGCTTCTCTCTCCATTTGATTGATTGTTATCCAAGTATTTACTGTTTTAGAATTAGTTCTCTTTGGTTCATTCTCTATTTACAAACAAACACAGAGTCGCAATACTCTGTTTAGTCTTTGCAGATAACGAAAAATCGTGTAAAAAAAAAGAAAAGGAATCGAGCAAAATCAGTAGGCCACTAATGGGATCTCTTTTTGACCTCGCTAAAATAGAAACATTAGGAACAACCCCTCATGACAAATACAAAACTAGTGAGATGAACTGAACTCCACACAATGATGGCTGCAAAACAGCTCGGCTCCGCCACCCACCCCGCCCAAAATAACGATAAAGAGCGGCTGCCATGATTGGTTGCGGAATGGCCACGACGGAGCTACGAAATGATGCTGCTCTCATGCTAACCCCAGCTTCAGTCTGAAACATCCAGAAACACTGTAGACTACCAATTCGATCAGTTCCGGTAGCGCCCCAATGTAACCCGGTAGAGAAGAACTAGCCCTCCCCTCTTTCACTGATGGTTCTTGTTGCCTGTCCCTTCTGTTCTCATTTAACAGAACTATTTAGCCTGCTGAAAGGGGTTGTGTTCCGACCGCTGGTTGGTGGAGACATTTTGACTATATTCTGGACCTGCGTTGTCGCGTAATGCGTCATATGACGCGCCGCGTTAGCGCATCCGGAAGTCATCCGGGGCGCGCAGCGCGTAACGTAAGCATAACAAGTCATGTGACTTGTTAATAAAACTTTTCATTGGTTCATTTTACTTTTCTTATTGTAATGATGAAAGGCTTGGTCATATGACCTAAAAATTACGCTTTTCATTACTTCCGAACATTATTTTTTCTTAAATATATGTTATAATGTTCCAGGCTAATGTACTTTCCCGGAAATTTTACAACTGTCCTGCAAGTAAAATATATTATTTTTTCGAGAAAAAGAGCGTTTCTTCGTCCCATGATGGAGCCGTTGAGCAAAAGAGGGTCGACCTGCTGTCTTAGTCGCCGATACGCCTGAATATGAGATTCTTATCGATCACTTTATGTTGCAGGAATAGAAAACACAACAGCCCTTGACCATTTATCTTTACTGCGTTCCTTCGTATTATACCTTTTACCCTTCATGTAATTGGTCTGCTTTATTTCACTTGCCTTTTAATGATTCTAAAACAGTGACTATTATTACAAACTTTACCAATGTATATACTACTACCATGTTTTCTTTTAAAAACCTTTATTGTGAAAATTTCATTATACAAATACGAGCCTATAACCACGTGGGCCGGCCACGGAGCAAACTGTAATCGTATGTGATGAGTAGACATTTACACTGTAGAGGAACGTAACGGGCGGGCCATTAGGTTGCAAGAACTAAGGTGTCTAACAGTTACGGAATCGGTGGACGTACATTTTATAATTAAAATACGACAGGGCCAGTTACAATAAAATTATCTAGATATACATTTGCGGGCAAGTACCATGGGTGACGTTAATTCGAACTTTCAACAGTACAGTAATCAATAACACATCAGAACTTAATATCAATAGGGATGTCGAAATATTCAATCAATTCTCGTCCCCGCCCGCCATGTGCTTCAAAACTGCATACGTATCTCGTGATTTCAAGGTTCTGCAACCAGTACACAACAAGGAGTTACGAGTCCCATTTATTCCGGCGCCATTTTGGGCGAGGACGGGCAGGTCCAGGATATAGTCAAAATGTCTCTACCAACCATCGACTATGATGATGTTCATATGCTGTATTTATTAGAGTAACACTCATCTGTCCACATGAAATTAATTTGCCACAATCTAAACATGTCATTTTAATCTTTCCAAAGTTCTTCTAAATATTTGGGACCGTTTCCCTTGCCTCTGAAGCTCTCAGTGCCACTTCTTTGATGAATGTACTAGCAGGTCAGGGGTTCTCCTCCAAATCTCTCTTTTATGCAGCACTATAATTAATTGGTGCCACCTCTCCATATGACGATGCATGGTATAGTTACCACAACTATATTTTTTTTCGGTTCCTCTGGAGAGTTCATCGTGGCAGATGAAGCGTGTAACGTACCGGGCATTTACCTTTTTTTGCATGTACAGGAAAGGAAAAAAAAATCGAGCGTCCGAGTTCTAAGGTGTCCCAGGGCCATTTTAGTGGAGGACATGATACAGCGATAATGCCCTGGATAAGGACACTTCCTTCGGGCACCCCACGCCGTCTTTCGGCGCAGCATTGTAGGATGGCCACACCAGTGCGGCAACTTGCTAGACACCACCTCGGTGCCATCCGGATCTCGGCGCCCCACTGCAGATGAACTGCCTCCACATGGAGAAGCGGGAGAGGCTCGTTTGCGCCGCCTCCCCCCCCCCCTTCGGGCACCCCACGCCGACTTTCGGCGCAGCATTGTAGGATGGCCACACCAGTGCGGCAACTTGCTGGACACCACCTCGGTGCCAACCGAATCTCAGCGCCTTGTGTTGTCTTCCATTCCGAAAATATTGTTGGCAGCATTTTGAAAGGAAAGACAAACAGCCGTTTGTGGCCCTCCCTACACCGTTCTCCTAGTGAGTCTCACATTGTTACATTTAGGAAGAATGTTGAAGAGTAGTATGTTGAAAATCTGAAGCCATTGTTATACAAACTCTCAACCAGCCTTGGATGGAAAAATCCTGAAGAATGTACAAACTGAAAACCAGTTTTTCTCTGTATAGCATCAGCAGCAACGCTTGAGTCAGCTTTGTGTGAAGCCGCCATTTTGATTCAATCAATAGCGTCCCCCTGCACACATTCAGGGACCTGGTCGTGTCTTCAGGTCAAACGGATTGTGGGACAAGATGCACAAAGGAAAAGGAAAAAAGTTCCGCCGGACCCCGGGAGGTGGCCGCCTATGTCATGGGCGATCTTAGGCCACACCAGGGCAATAGTGAAGCTGCAGCAGGTGCAAATAAGCTTCAGACAGTGTTACAAGCGCTGCTCAGAACTCTCAACTATGACACCACCTCGGTGCCATCCGGATCTTGGCGCCTTGTGCTGGTTCCGGCCTATTCACACATCGGTCCGCTACTGACGCCACCTCACAGGCCAACGGGGCACCCCACGCCGACTTTCGGCGCAGCATTGTAGGATGGCCACACCAGTGCGGCAAATTGCTGGACACCACCTCGGTGCCATCCAGATCTCGGCGCGTTGTGCTGCCTTCGGCCTATTCGCCACAAGTGCGCACGCAACTCAGCTGCATAGCGAGTGAAACACCAAGGGGCGCCCCACTGCAGCCGAGGAACCTCCATCTTGGGGGCGACGCACAGCATCACATTGCTTTCCAATGCAGTCAGATCCTCAAACAGCCCCCACTGACTGACGCGAACTCACAGGCCAACGGGGCGCCCCACGCCGACTTTCGGCGCAGCATTGTAGGATGGCCACACCAGTGCGGCAAGTTGCTGGACACCACCTCGGTGCCATCCGGATCTTGGCGCGTTGTGCTGCCTTTGGCCCCATTCGCACATCAGTCCGCTACTGACGCCATCTCACAGGCTAATGGGGCGCCCCACGCCGACTTTCAGCATTGTAGGATGACCACACCAGTACAGCAACTTGCTAGACATCACCTCGGTGCCATCCGGATCTCGGCGCCCCACTGCAGATGAAGTGCCTCTCAACTATGAAACCACCACTGTGACATCCGGATCTTGGCGCGTTGTGCTGCCTTCGGCCTATTCGCACATCGGTCCGCTACTGACGCCATCTCACAGGCTAATGGGGCGACCCACGCCGAGTTTCAGCATTGTAGGATGACCACACCAGTGCAGCAACTTGCTAGACATCACCTCGGTGCCATCCGAATCTTGGCATCTCAACGCCTAGTGGTATCTTCCATACAGAAAATATTGTTACGCTACCTTTGGCCCCATTCGCACATCAGTCCGCAACTTAGACATCACCTCGGTGCCATCCGGATCTTGGCATCTCAGCGCCTTGTGGTGTCAGTCAGAAAATATTGTTGCGCTGCCTTTGGCCCCATTCGCACATCAGTCCGCTACTGACACCATCTCACAGGCCAACAGGGCGCCCCACGCCGACTTTCAGCATTGTAGGATGGCCACACCAGTGCGGCAACTTACTAGACACCACCTCGGTGCCATCCGGATCTTGGCGCGTTGTGCTGCCTTCGGCCTATTCGCACATCGGTCCGCTACTGACGCAAACTCACAGGCCAACGGGGCGCCCCACGCCGACTTTCAACATTGTAGGATGGCCACACCAGTGCTGCAACTTGCTGGACACCACCTCGGTGCCATCCGGATCTTGGCGCGCTGTGTTGCCTTCGGCCTATTCGCACATCGGTCCGCTACTGACGCCGCCTCACGTGCCAACGTATTTTCTCCGCATTTTATACCCTATGCCGCATAACAGGTCATGTGACTTGTTTATAAAACTTTTCATTGGTTCATTTTACTTTTGGTTTCCTAATGATGGAAGGCTTGATCATATGACCTAAAAACAACACTTTTCATTGGATGAAAACTTTTTTTTTTTCCAAACGATGAAAGCCCCACCTTGTTTCTGGATGTTTCAGACTGAAGCTGGCGTCAGCATGAGAGCACCACCATCTCGTAGCTCCGTCGTAGTCATTCCGCGAGCAATCATGGCAGCCGCTCCCCACCAGAAGCCTGCAGGAGTCGGGGCCCCCAAAACTTTTGATGAATTCTCAAGGCGGAGGGGACGCTTTCGAGAATGGGGTCCAAGACCTAGCAGACAAGCGTCCGATTTCCAAGGTGTCCCAGGGCCATTTCAGTGGACCAGGCCCAAAAAGGAAAGAGCCTGCCGCCATTTTGAGAGTCCTGTGACAGCCGCCTATCGCTGCACCGCAAGAGTGGGCGCAACTCAGCTGAATTGCGGCTTTTGACACAGTGGACCAAAAACGGACGGAATGGCAACTGAAACGGTAAAGGGGCGCCCCACTACAACAGATGACACTCCACCTGGAGAGGCCCGTTCACGCCGCCTCCCCCGGGGCGCCCCACGCCGTTATTCGGAGCAGCATTGTAGGATACCAAAACCAGTGCGGCAACTTACTGGACATCACCTTGGTGCCATCGTTCTGCTGCCTTGGAACTATTCGCACAACAGTTTGCTACTGAAGACCCACCCCCCGCGACGCCCCACGCCGTTATTTGCTGGGTGGCAACTTACTAGACATCACTTTCGTGTCATCTAGATTTCAGCGCGTTCTGCTGCCTTGGAACTATTCGCACAACAGTTTGCTACTGATGACCCGCCCCACGCCGGAAATCTGGACGTTGTGCTGCGTTGGGACTATTCGCACAGCCGACCGCTACTTCGTTGTTTTTCCCTAAAAATGTTTATATGTTATTACTATTTTTGTTTTCTTGTATATATTTATAAATTATTAAAGTTTTATAATCTTACTACTTTGTCGGAGTGCTATATATTTTTAATGTGACACATAATTGTAAAAACTTTGATGTACAAAGAGTCATCCCTGGAATCTTCCGCTTCACGCTCGGTCCCCTCCCCAATCACAATACAGGATGGTTTTCAGATAATAGCAACGCTTCTGCTGTGACGGATCTCATCGAGTGTGGGCCTTGATCTACTATAACTCCTTTGAAGAGGGGTGAATCTTTACAGCTGTGGCCATAAACTACATCTGCAGGGCTAGCTGATACCCTAGGACCAGCCTGGACAATCGGACACAGAGGAAAAGGAGTGTCAGAGGGTGCAGTAGTGAATAGGGCGAAAGGGAGGTGTCGGGCGGGCACAGGGTGTGATTCTCAGGAAAGAGCAGCGCAGATGGGGGGAGGTTTATTACCCATGCATAAGACAGAGAGCGGGGGTGACCACTGCCTGGGGGAGATGCTTGCGAGGGTGGGGAGCCATGCTAAGGATCGACAGCGTGCACAGAGTGGGTCTGGTCAAGGCATCTAAAATGGCTGCCGTGCACGACAAAAGTGTGGCATTTGAAAAAAGACAAGATGGCGCAGACAATGTTTTTCAACACTTCCTGATTTCCTTCGAATCGAACGTTAACAGACGTTGGGGCATATTACCAAAGTTAAGCGATATTTATCCCTAACGATGCATTGCAAAGATTTTTTTACCGTCAGAAATTATCGCAGATAAACCTTGCTATTATCAAAGTTTATCGCAAATACGATAAAAACCGACCGCAATGCATTAATATCGCTGAAAACTCAGCGATATTCATGCATTACCGAGCTAATCCTCTTAGCCATGTTATCCACCTCCCATAGGATAACATGGCTAAGAACTGCTCAGGGCAGCGGTTACTTTTTGGAGATATTCGCGCTTATCTCGAATATTTCCAAAAGTTGATAATAGGAGATAGCGATGTTAGCGACTGTTTCCAGTCGCTAACATCTTGGCATGCCCACTTTGCATGTCATTAGTGATAAATATCACTCACATGCAAAGTGGGGCCCAAGATGGTCGCTATCTCCTACTAGCCGTCGCTAACTGGTGTTAGCAACAGCTAGGTAATACAGATATAATTTTATCTCCGCGAAGCGGAGCGCTGTTACAGATATATATCTTGTTTTTGAACGTTAATTTCTCAAAATGCACTGAAGCACATATATTGAGACCTAGCAAAGGCACATCGGGCTACCAGTCCCTAATATTTTACCAAGTTTCGTGCAAATCCATTCAGCCGTTCGATTATTATTATTATTTATTTTTTTTGCCCCGCGGGGCCCTTTTAAAACCTCCACATCAAACCTAGGGGATCAGCGAGGATCTACTATGCCCCCTTATGGTCATTTGCCCCTTCGCTTTGGCCTCCTCTTGTCTCTCGATCCTACCGAGAGACAAGATGGCGGCCGCTACGGACTGTTTGGAATGTTTACAGACACCGGAGAGCCAATCAGCTTCGCTTCGCAAAGCTCCGTAACGCGAAAAGTACGCGAAGCGGTGCGCTGTTACAGATATATATCTTTTTTTGAACGTTAATTTCTCAAAATCCACTGAAGCACATATATTGAGACCTAGCAAAGGCACATCGGGCTACCAGTCCCTACAATTTTGCCAAGTTTCGTGCAAATCCATTCAGCCGTAAGATTATTATTATAATTTTTTTTTTTTGCCCCGCGGGGCCCTTTTAAAACCTCCACATCAAACCTAGGGGGTCAGCGAGGATCTACTATTCCCCCTTATGGTCATTTGCCCCTTCGCTTTGGCCTCCTCTTGTCTCTCGATCCTACCGAGAGACAAGATGGCGGCCACTACGGACTGTTTGCGGCCACTACGGACTGTTTGGAATGTTGACAGACGCCGGAGAACCAATCAGCTTCGCTTCACAAAGCTCCGTTGCGCGAAAAGTACGCGTCCTAGGCCGCTGCCCGGTCCGCGCTTACAGATATATATCTTTTTTTAAACGTTAATTTCTCAAAATCCACTGGAGCACATATATTGAGACCTACAAAAGGCACATCGGGCTACCAGTCCCTACAATTTTGCCAAGTTTCGTGCAAATCCATTCAGCCGTTCGGGCTAAAAGTGAGGCCAACCGCCCTATGGAAATTAACATGGGAAAAACGCGTTTTGGGACCCCCCTTTTTTCTCGGCCCCCCCTTGACGAACCCCCCCCAAATTTTCAAAGGCTGCTCAGAAACAAAATGTGCCATTTTCCTGAAAATTTCAGCCAATTCCGTCCACAAACGGCAAAGTTATTAGACATAGAATTTTCAAAAATCCCATAGAGAAAAAATCCTAACTATATATACCTACTGGCGACCGCCAGTAGGTAATATACATATATATACATATATATATATATATATATATATATATATATATATATATATATATATATATACTAGTAGAATCAAAATTCCAGTCAGAAAGGAGGCGTAATACCAAATCAAACCACAGGTAATTTATTGAGGAAGAACATGTTTCAGCCGGAACAACCTTTATTGAGTTACCATACCATTGTCCACGGCGCCATTAAATACTTCAAGATAAAAATAGAAATAGACATCATACTGTAGTGCACTGTAAGCGGTAATCATCACAAAACATGTATCAATATAGAGAGAACCTTGTAATGGATATTAAAGAAATGTCATAACTGTGTGTCCAAACTGGCATGTTCATAAAGTAATGGTATTTTTCCTGCAACACTGTTGGCACAGCAGTGACCTATGGCCTTATAATAGACAAAATAGAGAGATGTCAGAAGTTAATCCGTGCAGAGGGTGGAGCAAGATGGCGGGTATGTGAGAGAAGCCGCGGAGCAGCAGCGGGGATGAGGTGCGACTGAAAGTGTGTTGACCCCCCCCCCGTCCCCCCCGGCAGCAGGTTAAGCAAGCACGGACCCGACTCACCTCAATGTTCTACCGCTTATCCCAGAGCGAGGTAGCAGATATCGCTGCAGTGTCCAGGCTTCCCGCGTACACGGTCAGGATCCTCGGACCGTTTGTTGCTGCCCTGATGCGCTAGGTCTGGCGGCTGCGGTACTGTGGGCGTGGCGGACGGCTCGGGAGAACTGAGGATGCCAGGCGAGACGCTGAGCTGCCAGCGGTCCGCAGCCGATCTCGGCGCAGGAGAAGGCTTCGGTATCAGAAGGCTTCGGCTCTCGCAATAATGGCCCCAAAACCTGCCTCAGAAGCATCAGCAAAAGCTGCGGCAGCTGCAAAGAAAAAAGCTCAGGCTGCTCAATCGGCTCAGTCGGCTCCAACCGCGGCTCCTGTTATCGGTGAGCTCCAACAAGAGCCTCCAGAGACCTTCCCTCCCCCCACAGGAGGTCCGCCAGTGGGGGAATCAGGAGATCTGCAAGAAGCAACAAAAAAGGTGAAACAAACATTGGCACGCTCAAGGCAGACCCCCTCTATCTCAGAGCTGCTGGTGCGAAGCGGTAGAGGCCTGAAGAATGCTGTGGTACCTCATTCTCCAGCCCAGGAGGGAGTGGCTCAGGAGCCTAAAAACTCAGGTACAAGCGCCGCGCATATCCCCTCGCATACCCCCCTGCCCGAGGACCTAGATGTTGATGTTTTGGAAGAGATTGCTGAACCGTCCAATAGGCTGCCTGAAGACATGACTGATTCATGCGGACAAAAGATAGTCCAGGAGCCTTTAGACTCCCTGGCTGAGCAAACCAATGAGGCTACTGCTGGTAGTGAAGGTAACAAAGTTCCCAGAAAAGATTTATTTCAATTGGCAGATGTACCCTCATCGGCGAGTATTTGGCAACCAGGGATAGATCTGAGTCAAGCTGGGCCGACAGGAGGAGCTGGGACAAAAGATGGTGGTAAGGAGAAAACGAGCACAGTGCTATGCCCCCCTATGTCTCAAATGACCCTGATGGATCATAAGGATAAAGAGCAGGACAAGGAGAAGGATAGTACCGAATGCTTCTTCACTGTTTCTGAGTGGTCCAATGATGAGAGGAGTTCCTCTCAGGAGTGGTCCGACTTGGAGTCCGATAGTGATCTGGAGCAGAACCCCCCCAGCATGGCCAAAAGAACAGCTGCCCAGGGGCAGGGATCTGTACGCGCACAGACCCCTCGGGATTTGACCTGGGACCACTCTTCAGCGATGCCGCTCCAGGGGAGTTCTAACGCCGAGGCCACAGTGTCTTATCCTCCCCTCTTAGATGTCATCTACCAGACTATCCTCACGCACAGGGAAGAAGCTAGACAGGACACCCGGAAAGCGCAGACGGCAATGCGAAACATGCAAGATGTCGTACGAAAACTGTCCAAGGTATATGCTAATGTGGGGGATAGGGTGACTAATTTGGAGGAACGGATTGTGGCAACTGAAACAGAAGCTGCTGCAGCTTCACATAAAGTTGACTCCCAAAGCGCTCAGGTGGTCGAAACTGGAGGATATGGAAAACAGGCTAAGGCGCAACAACCTAAGGGTACTGGGGGTTCCGGAGGGGCTGGAGGGCTCAGATATGAGAGCTTACATGATAAATCTTTTTAAGACAGCATTCCCGGAACTCTCAGAATGGAATTGGGCAGTGGAAATCCAGCGAGCCCATCGCACTCCATTTAAAGCTCGTTCTGGGGCAGGAAGTGGAGATAAGCCAGGAGCAGTCCTAATCTTCTTAGGGAACTTTATCCTCCGGCAAATGATAACTGAAAAGGCTCGACCCGATGCAAGAAGATCTAGTGAGGGAGTGTCTTTTTTTGTTAGAGTGGACTATTGCCACGCAACGGTCGAGAGGCGCTGGAGACTTCGTCAGCTGATTAATCCCTTTCAAGATAAAGATATGCAGGCTTATCTAGTTAATCCAGCACAGCTCAAGATAATGAGAAATGGTAGGACTCAGTTCTTCCAGTCAGAAGTGAAGGCAAAGGAGTTCCTGGACTCTCTGTAAAAGAGTGCTCAGCTCTGGCCTAGGGCCATAAAAAACTTCTAATATTATCTGTTTTTCATATTTGACAACTGGCTTACGTAGATGGGTTTTTCATCCTCTTATTGGGCTGTTTCTTCATTTCACCGCTGCTGCTTTCTCTTCTCCGGTTCTTATGGGGGGAGGGGGGAGGGGGTGGGGTTGGTTATGGTATTTTTTTGGTATATATACAGGGTTTTCGCACCCATGCACCTAGCTGCTGCACATATCCATCACAATCCCAGACCTCGGTCTAAGCGCTCCTAGTGGGAGGAGAGGAAATAAGGGGAGAGGGAGGTTTGGGTGGGCTATCGGAGTGGGGTCCAGGTCACTGGGTGGGTTGCTCAGGGGGGGTGAAAAGCATTAAAAAAATGAGAATTTATGGTACAAATCTGTCTCTCTGGTTCTGGCCGATTATGGTATGCGAATTGCTGTTTTTTTCAATCTTCAGTGACAAGAATGTGGAGATTATCAAAAATTGAGGATGTTGAGTCTTAATATATACTCTATCAATATTGGGGGGCTGAATGATTAGAGAAAGAGAGCCAGGCTGGCAGAGTTCATTAAATCTGAGCCCATAGATATCCTATGCCTCCGGGAAACTCATCTACCCTGGGCAAAAAAACAACTTTTATGGCTCGGGGGGTTTGATATCCTGGCATGCTCCTCCCAGTCCTCAACAGTAAGGGGGGTGGTGATCCTAGGTAAAACAATCCTGGGGGGAGCTAAAAAGGTTAAATCAGATCCACTGGGTAGATGGGCCCTGGCTGAGCTGGAGTGTGGCTTAACGATCTGTGTGATATACGGGTCAAACCAGGATGATCCAGAAGTATTTAAAATACTGGAGGGGGAATTGTCAACCTGGCCCGTACCCATTTTGGTGTGCGGGGATTTTACCATCTCCATCGATCTGACCGAGGGAAGCCCAAACTAATATATAGGCAGAAAGCAAAGGGTTTCTCGAGCACTCCACTCAATGATGCAGTCACATGGGCAAATGGACGTTTGGGGGGCAAAAGAGCCTAATGATCCAGGGTTCACATATTTCTAATGTCCCCACCAGAAGTATAGTAAGCTGGATTCTTTTAAAAATTTGTCAGCAGAGATTAGTAGGGTTAACATCAGGAAGCTTCCCAAGGTCCTCTCGGATCATAGCCCATTGGCAATTACATATAAAGGTGTAGGCCCTATCAGAAAAACAAGGGCATGGACATTTAATCGAAAACTCCTGGCTGATCCTCTGTTTGTTCTGCATTTGCAGAAATGGGCTCGAGAATTCTTTGATGCCAATCGTTTTAGTTCATCAAGGAATTGTGTCTGGGATTCGTTCAAAGCTGCACTGAGGGGGGAGGTTATCAGCTACACCGCCAAGTCTAGGAAAAAACTGCAGGCTGGTAAGAATAAGCTTCTAGCAGATTTAGCTAAGAAGAACAGCACTGCCAAGATCTATTGCAAGGGAAGGAAGGCAAGGAGAGCCAAACCAGTATCTGTGTTATTAAAGCAGAACTGCAAAAACAGCTGGCTGAGATAGCGGCGACAGAATATTGGACATATAGGAGAAAATTATATGAGACGGGGGAACAGGCAGGGAAGGCACTGGCGCTAAGAATCAGACAAGATAACACCAAAAATGTAATAACCAATATTCATGTGGGCGGGCGGGACTTCGTGGAGCCCCAGGACATCCTGTCTGTATCGCAGAATTCTATCAGACCCTTTATAAGGAAGAAATAGGGGGTGAGTGTCCGCAGGGCAGTTATCCGGATATAGGGCCCAAATTGGTATCTTCCGAGATAGAAAACCTAGAACAGGATGTAACGGCCGATGAGATTCGGGAGGCTTTACTCGATATGGCATTCGGTAAAGCCGCAGGACCATGTAGCATCCCTTTGGAGCTGTACAAATGCCTATTGGTTGAGGTGGCTCCGATGTTACTGGATCTATTCAACGGGATCATCTGTACGGGCAAAATCCCGGAATCATGGAAAGACACTAATATAGTGGTCTTCCATAAAGAGGGAAAACCAAGAGAAAGCCCCGGGTACTATAGGCCGATATCGCTTATTAACTCAGACAATAAGCTATACGCTAAGATCTTGGCTACACGGTTGAGAAGGGTCATTGGTGGGCTTGTCTCCCCCTGGCAGCATGGGTTTATCCCCGGTCGTGGGACAACGGAACACATTAGAAGAGCAATCACGTTGTTTGAGGCTCATGCTGCCGGGAGGAGGGGGGTCGCTATGATCCTCCTCGACGCAGAAAAGGCGTTCGACCGTGTTAGATGGCAGTATCTGTGGGATGTCCTTGTCGGTAGGGGGTTCGGCCCAAAAATTCTGAGGGCTGTAAAGGCGATGTATTGTGATCCAGTGGCGAGAATCCAGATGATGGGTTACAGCTCAGAAAAGATCACTATAAGCAGGGGTACCCGTCAGGGGTGCCCCTGCTCACCCATCTTGTTCGCCCATCTTGTTCGCACTGTACATTGACCCGCTGGTCAGGCAAATACTTGGGAATCAAGAGATCAAGCCAGTGATCACCAGCGGCTTTGAGAGCAAAATCCTGGTATACGCTGACGATTTGGCAGTGATCACGCCTGAACCCGCCGAGACTCTGCAAATTCTGGTGGAAGTTACAAGGGAATTTGGATATCATTCTGGATATCGTCTTAATGAGGCAAAAACTCAGGTGATTTGCTCTAAGGATATTGTGAAAGCTGATCAAAGGTATGTTGAATCGGCGACATATCTGGGGGTAATAATCAATGCATCAACAGGCTCAATCATTTCGGATAACGTTAACCCACTCTTATAGGAAGGACAAATGTATTGACAATGTCGATGCTGCCCAAGCTCTTGTATTTATTTAGATCTATTCCCTGTCTAATTGATGAGGAGGTGTTAAAAAAAATCGAATCTATGTTTAATAGCTTCCTGTGGCAGTATGGCAAGGACCAGGCGGTCAATAAGATCTATGACCCTCTCTCCTGAACGTGGGGGTTTAGGAGCCCCAAATATAAGATTCTATCACTGGGCCTGTTTGTTGGCACAGATGTCTATCTTATTTGAATCAGCACCCAAAGAAAGATACAGTCAGGACCCATCCTCTGATTCATATGTCATTCCATCAATAAATGAACTACTGTTGGGAAAGAAAGCTGTGGGCGCATTGTTGAGGAAAACTGGCCGCAGATTCTTTAAGAAAACCCGCCGCAAGGTCCCTTTAAGCGCCTGGGATTTGTGGAAAAAACTGCAGAAATGGCTAGATGTGCCCAGAATCAACATGCACACGCCGCTGTGGAAATCAGGTTACTTTCCAAATATAAGTATGGACGGTGCATGGAAATTCTGGAAACAGCAGGGTATCCAGACGGTGGGTGACGTAATGCAGGGTATGAGGACGGATAGTAACTGCCCTAGATGCCATAAAGGTCTGGGCGATCTTTTACATATGTTTTTTTATTGTGAAAAGCTGAGCATAATCAAAGCCAAGATCGAAAAATTCCTGGAGGGGCTGCTAGGCTCTAAGATCAGTCTATCCCCGACAGTGATGATTTTCGGCAGCGACAGCAAGCTCGGTCTTAAAAACAGTGAAACAGAGGCATTCGTTTTTCTAGCTGTCACTGTATTACGTATTCTGATGGCAGCGGCATGGAAAAGACACTAACGCCTCAACTTTCCAAATGTGGCTGACTAGGCTCTTAGGAATTCATAATATCGAATCCACACTGTATTTGTACAAGGGTAGGAAACTGCGGAACTTTGGTTGTAAAATCTGGGCTCCCCTGTAAGCCTGGAGGGAGGGCCAGTAATAATCAATCAGGCTGTGGGGATCCGATATATATGTTGTTGAACCCCGTTGGATACATTTTATGGACTCCCTTGTAAATGCTTGAAAAGCTTTCCACCCCCTTCTTCCCAGTCAGCCATTCTTATCTATCTGTACATATATTTATATAGCTATTTATATGCTTATTGACATACGATCTTGATGGAATATCTGCGGTATTTTTCTATGAACTGTTTTGTAATCTGATGTAATTTTTTTTTAAATATTCCATGGACTTGTTGTATCATCGAATCTGATTTTTTTTCTGCACATTGTCTCTTCTATTATGTACCATATGAATTCTCAATAAAAAAAAAAAGAAGTTAATCCGTGCACCTACAAGCAATGATACATAATAACAAATGACCTGTCGGTCAACCATTCATGATATGCAAGCACTACATTTCTAAAAATAAGTAATGATCAAACAAATGTTTATACATCAAAACTTAAAACGTAGAGTGCAATGTGTAAACTTAAACCAATAGCTCAACATTGGCCCTAATCCATTGGATACGTCATGATAAAAGCAAAAATTAGAAAACATACTGTAGTATGAAATGTTAGCGATAATCTTCACAAAACATATACATATAAATAAAGGACCTTGTATCAGTTATTACAGGAATGTCATGAATAACTGTATGTCAAAGCTAGCACTTTCATACGGTAATGATACTACTCCTGCGGCACTATCTATCAGGATTGTTAACACAGCATTAACCTTTAGCCTTATCATGGGCATAGTAAAATATTCTAGTAGTTCACACTGATCCTTGCAAATAAAGCAATGATACATGATAAGCAATTCATAATATGCAAGCACGAAATGTCTGACAATTAATCGAGAAAATAAATATACGTCAAGAGTAAAACGCGGAATGCAATACATAGAGGGAAACCAATATAATTTTATTGGTTGGCCCTAAGCCAATCATCAATTCCCAACAACATTGTATTGCATAAATATGGCACAATCACACAAACAGGTGTATTATTACGATCAGATGTTAATCACTGGCATCGAATGAGCATGATCCAGGCGCCTGGGCGCAATGTATGTGGACTAATATCTAGGATGTGACCCAAGTGACACAGTGAAGAAAATAAGGGAATAATGCAAAGGGATTATGTGTGTATATACATCTAAACAACAGAATGATGTGGGCGGACAAATATGGCAAACTGGAGATTATATTGAATAGAGAGTCTCCTGCATCCCTGTCAGGGTTGCCTGTACAGAGTACTCATTTCTTCTAAGACCTAATGACTAAGAAGGTCGATGTGGGGCAAGTGCCAATAGACCTAATTGAATAAGAACAATTCTGGGTGGTCCGACCTCAATAGGGAAAGATGAGATACACAAAAGAATGAAAAAAGAATAAAGAAAGTGCACCCTATACTATTCATTAAGAATATCATTGAAGATAAGGAAACATCTAAGAAAATATATAGATTAACATCTAGTGATGGAAGCAACTTCGAAAACACTTTGCTTGACAAAGTCTTCAGCCTTGCTAGCCTAGAAGATTTGTACGACAGCACTCATTTCAAAAGCGGAAACTGGGGCAAACTGGGATAGTGCTACCTATTATCATGAACTTGTGCCTAAGTGTGGTAGTCACCTGTACTTTAAAGACAGAGCAGAGATTCCCCTGAAAGTGAGTGCTGTGAGTGACTGCACCCACCTGTTGCTGGATATCTTGAGAGCTGTTATACCTGTCAGCCTTAGGGTGGCCTTCCTCCCTCATTTTTACTGAGCTTGGTCTACTGGCCTTAGGATAATCAGTGCTAAAGTACATGGTCTCTCTCGGTAAAACATGGTAATATTTGGGTTATTACCAATTGGCATATTTAATTTACATAAAAGTCCCTAGTAAAGTGATACTATATGTAACCTGCAGCACTTATTATGCCACCTACTTAAGTAGCCCTTTAAACATGTCTCAAGCCTGCCCTTGCAGCCTGTGTGTCTATCTTTAAACTGCCATTTTGACCCAGCAAAATAAACCTTTGCCAGGCCAAACTGTCACTTTTAAAACATATAAGTCACTCCTAGGGTGTAACATGGACAGCCTAGTGGGAAATGTACAGTGTATTTAAAAAGGTGGACATATACCTTTAAGCTCTACATGTCTGGTTGTGTAAAACTCTCAAATTATTTTTTTACTGTGGCAAGGCATTCTTCTAAGTTAGGATAACATTGGGGGTACCTTATTGCATTTAATAAGCTGTAACTTCCAAATGGGAACAGGTAACCAGTTTATAGTTGGTGTCTTTGGAATTGTAATAAAAATCCTCTCTCATGGTTAAGTCCAATTTTGTGTTACAATTTTGAAACTGTCACTTCTAGAAAGACTCTGAGCTCGAGCAAGAAAGAAGGGGCATTTCAGGGCATTAAAATATACTACTCACACTGCCCCTAGAAATTTGACCTCAATGTGAAGAACAGTCTCTTGCTCAGATTAGACAAGCAGGCTCTTGCAATGTATTGAATGTCCGCTTGTCTTTGTATATATGTAATATTTAAGGACTGGTGCCCTAGAATGAATTAATTTGAGGCATTGTACAGTTGTCTATTTGGTGTGTACAGGAATTTATTACATTGATTTTGTGTATTATGTATCATTTTTGAATGTCTTTATGTGTTAATGACTGTGTGACAATTGTTTTCTCTCCATGATATATCAAATGATTTCAAAAATATTTATAAAGTATAAATGACTAAATCAAAGAAGTCGTCCTACCTAGAATTGTTTGGCTAGGCGCGGTATAGTATATTGAAACAAAACCTGTCTGGCCATTGTTTTTGTTTAATAACTTCTAGCCATTTAGTGCCTGTAGCGTGCCCCTGAATCACATGACAGTCTATGGATGACAGTTGTGCTTTGTGTATTCCTCTTAGACAGCCAATGGAGAGCGTAGGTATACCTGGATGGGGCATCCCTGGCAGGATTGATGTGTGGAGGTGGGCAGAGCCCTACTGGCACTTGAATAGGCTGTGTGCTTCCTTCCCACAAAGGGCTGCATACCCCCTATAGTTCAGCTGGAGCCAGAGCAGGGAAGACAAGAAACATGTGAACTAAAAAGGGACAACTCTAGAAGCCTCTCCTAATTCAAAAGGAAGGCTTACCTATAAATATTTGACCTCAGACACCAACCCTTCAGTACACTTCGGGACCTGTGGATGCTCTACCAGGAAGAAGGACTGCTGTGCTGCTGAAACAACTGCCACTCTGCTTGACTGCTGCAGTTTTGGATCTCAGCCTTGCTGTACTGCTGCCTTACTGTGCTGACCTGCTGCCTCCTGCCTTCTTGCCTGGTTGAGAAGGATGGACCTGCATCTGCTGAACCCAGGACCCCAGTGTGACCCCAAGGGCTAGTCAGCTGGTCCCTTGCCTCAGAGACAGTACGCTCCAACTACCTGGAAGCCAGCACCTGGACTCCGCTATCTGCCATTCCTACCCTACATTTGGTTTCACCCCAGTACTGGACCCTTGGAAGTGGACCTGATGGTGATTTGCCAGCCCATCTGTAGACCTTGCAGAACCAACGCATCTCCACTGCTGTGTAGCATATTCCAAAGCAGAGCCAACACATCACCTCTGCTGCAAGGGTTCTCTCAATGCAAGGACTCTGTATCAACGTTGCAGCTGGCATCAGAACTACTGCCTTTGCAAAGCTTTCTTGGCACATGCCACTGCGTGTTAAATCTCTTCTCAATGACATTTCTAAATTGCCAATGCAATGCTGGTGTGTGCACGTTGTGATTTTAGAAAAGCAGTTGGAATTTCTTGTGGTAGACATGTGATCATTTCTCTATCTTTGTCAAATTTCAAATGTGATAATGGGTCCTACTAGGTTAGTCATATATTCAATCAATCAAGCAATTATGATGTTTGAAACACACCCACAGCCAAACGGCCTCTTGATGCTCATAATCTAGCCACCTTAATAGAATTATCTTGAAGGCATGCTTGATGGTAGTCACAGGGCACCCACACCTGAGTCTACAGGGATGTGAATTTCAAAGGAGGTGTCTATACTGAAACAATCTCTGTTATCTCTGGTCTTCTTATTCCTGGCTCTTTATGTTTCTGAAAACTTACATCAATTTATTTTTTGCAAAGTAATTGTGGGTTAAGTTAAAACAACATTCTTTCTAAACTGCCACCCATTGAATTCTCCCAGCTTTTAAGCCCTGAAATGAAAGGAACATCTGCTCTTTAAGTTAATTGCGGTACAAAAGGGGGTGGTGATGGACGGAGCATCTGAATCAATCAAACACTCACACCCAGTCAAAAGATCTGGGTTTAAACCATCACCGTTCTTTAGCCCACTCTGCCACCCCAGTTCAGACAAGGCTATATGCAAATCAGTCTGACCCTGTGCCTCATGGGAACAGTCCAGCCCGAACTGCCAAGCCATGCCTTCCCTGGACCGGAAACAAGCTTCCGAGGACCGGTTTCTGGCATTCCAGCCGTCTTCAGCCCGGCTTGTTTGAATCCAGTGGCAATGTGAGCAAGGGACTCACGTCTGAGCATACCCTGCCACACTTATGGCGGCCAAAAGCGGTACAAAAGGGGGTGGTGATGGATGGAGCATCTGAATCAATCAAACACTCACACCCAGTCAAAAGATCTGGGTTTAATCCATCACCGTTCTTTAGCCCACTCTGCCACCCCAGTTCAGACATGGCTATATGCAAATCAGTATGACCCTGTGCCTCAAGGGAACAGTCCAGCCCGAACTGCCAAGCCATGCCTTACCTGGACCGGAAACAAGCTTCTGAGGACCGGTTTCTGGCATTCCAGCCGTCTTCAGCCCGGCTTGTTTGAATCCAGTGGCAAAGTGAGCAAGGGACTCACGTCTGAGCATACCCTGCCACACTTATGGCGGCCAAAAGCGGTACAAAAGGGGGTGGTGATGGACGGAGCATCTGAATTTAAGTTAATTGGACATCCTGGACTGACATTCAGACAGTCTGGAGTGTAGGATGTTGCAGGGTCTGCCGCTTCTAAACACTGGTTAGAAGCGGCAGACCCTGAAGCAGAGGTCAGGCCCGGGACCAGGGTTCAATTCCCGACGCGGCAGGGTCTTGGGCTCAATGTCTGCGGACTTGATAATTCTCGCCTCGGTACCTACTCTAATCATGGGTCCCACTCTGCAACTCTGGGCAATAGCTTGCTTAATCTCCACAACGGCTCCAACAGCGCTGGGATGCCTGGCTTCACCTTGGGGGTGCCCTGGAGGGGGCATCTCACAGGGAAAGCCAGGATGGGTTCCACAGCGGTATACAGCGCCAGGATGCCCCGAGATGGGGCGGCAGTGCGCTTTACAAGTATACACACACACACACACATAAGCAAGAGGTTACAGCAGGTCTCATAACTGTAGCTTCATGGTTTGTTGATAGGTATTTGAGTGGTGGTTTAATGTGCTTACCTGCTGTATTCAGCTATCCACAGTATGACAAATCTGAGCAGTGAGAAGCATATTGTTGTTAAAGAAACCGAAGGAGACATTGCACAAGCAGTGCAGGAATGGGGTGTCAAACTAAGGCATTGCATCTGTTAGTCCTAAACAGAATGAATACTTCTTTGGCATTGTTTAGTGTAAAAAAACAATTTCTCCTTCATGTTTCTACTTCTTTTTGTTTGGGGGAGGTTGTTTTTCAGCAACACTGACTGTATCCTGCCACCCCATCACAATAGGCCCAAGGTGACATGTTACAATCTTTCCAGGAAAAAAGACTTGCACATTTGTAATGTGGAAATATCCACAGGGGTGAGCTTTGTGTATCTTGTTAGCAAAAGTGGATGGTCAACTATATTGATGGGAGGAAAAAGATCTGGCTTGACTTGTAAACTGCATGATTTTTCATCCACAGAACTCAGGCGTTGTCTCTGAAACTAAAGAGAGTACTCATGCCTGGAGCTGATACCTGAAAAAAGTGGAGAGAGAGTTTACTGAATCAAGTTACCTCTAGTTGTGAGAACAAAAAATTACCAGGGACGGAGTTTTTGGTTATTTTTCTGGAAGAAGCTATCAAGGCAGAGTGAAATTAGATTTTTGTTTGTTCACAAGAGGGGGTACAATACCTTTTACAACTTGGTCTCAGATGATCCCTTGTTAAATAGAAACAGTGGGACGGAGATATTTGAAAGGAACAAGGATATATGATAAACCTGTTCAAGAAGCCAGATTCAAACAGGATTTTATGAATCTTTGACAGGCCTTAGCAATGACATAATGGCTTCAACGTACCTCAAAGAGACACAGCTGATGGAGATTGGTCTTATTTTGGGGATGGGATTCTTTTCAGATATATAGGTTTACCAGCCCTCACAAAATTTGTAAAGGTAATGTAGTTGTGTCGTTCACTATCTGTGAAGCCCTTGAGACCAACTAAACATTAGTCAAAATTTATACGGCATGCTTTCTGTGGGAATGAGTTTTTCCATTGCGTTTTTCACCAACTCTTCAAACACTTACTATGTTACTCAATACATTTGCTTATAATTCAGTAGGCAAGATATGGTTGAAGTTTAATGTTGCTTATAATGTATGTAAACTGCGATAGGTGCACAATAATATTTGGTGTGAGCTTATGTTTAGTATCTTGCTCATTTTGTACCACTGTTTTAGTTTCATATAGATTTTATAATTTCTTTACCTTGTATTTGATACATTTCCTTTGTGCAATCTAAATCCATTTGAAAACATTTTTGACAGGTACTTCTAAACACAGAAGAGAAGGGGAATCAAGCGTGGATCCACATTCGATGTAGACCGGTAGATATGTTGTACATTGGGAGTGGCTGAAGAGAATTGTCATCTGTTGTAGAACTGTGCTGCAGTTCCACAAATGTACATTCTTTGTAGCTAAGAAATACATTCAAGCATTGTTTTAGTTTTAGCAACAATGTAAATGTGCACAACTTCCAACGACCAGTTATTCTAGACAAATGAAATCTGCATTCTTCCACTAGAGTCCTAGGGGTCAACATCAATAAAACATGTATGTGTTTATCTACAGCCTATGAAACATATCCAGCATCAAAGGAACAGTGCATCAAAGTAATGCGTATGTACAATTTTCTATTAAGCAAAAATCTTGTATCAGCACAGAAAACATTGTTGACCTGGGTGTACAATATCAAAAAAAGTGATAAGATGTTTTGAGGAATGTCTTCTTAATGAAATAATATTTCACCTTTGATGGTATCATGACAATTGAGAAGAAAAACCAAAAGCTCATACTCCGGATCCCCAAAGACCTGGCTGAAAAACTAATATAGGAAGGAAGAGGCAAATCTGTTCAAAATTCAGCAGGTTAGGCACTTGGCACAGCGTGGGCGACAGTGAGCTCCATTTACTGGCAGCCATCATGAATGTTATGTAGGGGTCCCAAGAATAGCAGCTGTGACTTTTGACTTACCTCTTGTGACCCCTGGCACTGCCTTCACAATTCTTGACCTTGACCTCAGCAGTGGTGAAAGCAGTCCCAAGAGCAAAAGGTAAGCAGCGCGCTGATGAGCACTTTTTACTTTCTAATACTCAAACCGGGGTCCAGATCTATAAAATAAGTAAATTCAGAAGAGTATTCTGCTATCTTTTGAACAAACAACATGACATCTAAATGCGTGTTGTTAAACAATTTTTTTTTAATTATTTAGCCGAAATGAATGATCACATGATCATAAATTAAAACATTCTAAGGTTTTAAATTTTTTTTACTAACATGTATGTTCTTTTTTGGGTGTTTCACAATGTCTTGCACACTGCAACTTTTTCTTTGGGGGTGTTCTAATTTAGAGCAGGTGCCTCAGAACAGCAGTTTCATTTTAAATGTTTATTTGTTGGTCGTTTGTAGATGTTGAGGTTGTTAGGAACATTTTTACTCTCTGTTGAGGCTAGTTCATCCTTTTTAAATTATTTTGTTTGCATACTTACTTTGTTAATTATGTTCCTGGTTTGTGATAGGTGTGTTTTTCTGGCAGCTTATCACTTTTAGCAGTTGTAGTGTTTTTTTTAAGAAGTACATGTGAGAAAATATAAGTGGACAGTGTTTTGCTAATTAGTTGCTATTTTACATTTTAAAGTTTATTTTAGTGTAAGTATAAGTTTTACTTACTTTGTCAGGTAGTTATCGAGCTGTATCAATGACTTCTTTAAGTGTCTGGTCCAGATAATCCAGCAGAGTTTACTTATCTTATAGTGTTTGTCATTTTAGAAGTACTATTAGTATGCCTTTTATATAGTTCATTTAATAGTTTGTCCGATTTTATTAGTTAAGGTTGTTTATAGTTCGATTTTATTGGTTAGTTTAGTTTTAATTAGAATTTTTTTCTATCAGTTATGTGATATGGTAAATGCTAATTCAGGTTTTATTTGAATTAAATGTACATATCTCTCTCTCTCCTTCTCTCTCTCTCTCTCTCTCTCTATATATATATATATATATATATATATATATATATATATATATATATATATATATATTCCCAGAAAAAACCTAGATTTCAGGGACATTATAGTTAGTTGGACATTTCACTAGTACAAAACCAGAGAAATCCGCCTGTTATAGTTATTTGAGCTAACTATAAGTCACACCCCCGCAATGCACTGCTGATGATGTCACATATTACATCATTGATGACATGATCAGTGACATCACTGATGACATCTCAAATTACAACACTGATGATATCACTGATGCCACCATCCACATGATAATCTGATGCACCTTTACTCACACCCTGATATAACCTTTGATACACCCACTCTAAAATGCAGACTATCATTTTGAAACCATAGACCCAACAATACCAGTTACTACATACCCACACACTAATTCCTACATCTATACATATGTCCACTCATTCATCCATATAGTTACTTATACACGCAGTCACTCATCAATACAACACTATCATATGCACTCATACACCTATACTGACACTCACATATGACCACTCACCCATAGAGTTACTCACACACCTAGTCAGTCATGCAAATAATCAATCTCACTCCCATGTACTCACCTATACAGTTATACACACACCAATTTACTTATTCATACAGATACTAACACATACTTACTCTCTGCTACAATCACTGACACAAGCACACACTCATCTATACAGCCACTCTCACAAACACTCACTCTCTCATTTAGTCATCTAATTACTCCAACACTCACATTTACTGCATTTCACATATGTGGTTATTGACATGTACCACTGAGATATCCATTCAACAATATACCCATACATACACTCACCCACCCATACAGCCCTTCACAGATGTACTTTTGAACCCATACACCAAGTGAATCACCTACTCACAAATCTATGCTCAGAGTCACGCACCCCACACCCAACCACAGAGACACTCAGGCTCCAATACAGATTCTCAGACAACCAATCAATAACCCATATAGACATCCATGTAGCTATTCACCAACCCATGCATGCGCTTGCACACCAACTGACATACTAATACAGACATTCACACAGTTTAGTCACTAACCCTGCCAGAGCAGCAGCCTTAGCAATTTCCTCTTAAACTTCTAAGGTAAGCGGAGCAATACCTAAGGATGTTACCCGGAGAATACATCGAGGAAGCCCCCCCCGTCCGCCACCCGCCGCCTCCGGGACGCTGACAGGCGCAGACGGGCTTTCCTTAGGCGCTCCTTCGGCGCAGGAGAGGCGCGTCCGCTGTGCGGACCCATCCCCGTCTAGATTAATAGTGCCGGCCCGTGAGGCAGCAAGCCCAGTCAGCCGACTAGCAGGCCTGCCTCACCTAAGATGGCCGCTAAACTTGTGCGCAGCCTTCTAGTCCCACAATGCCCCTCAGCTCCTAATCGACTGAGAAGGGGCAACGAGGCACAAATGCGGCCAAGGGTGGCGAAAACAGAGCGGCGTGGCAGTCCAAGGTAAGAGTACCAAACATGCAAATTTACAGTTAGCAATTTAAAAATCTGGCGCAGAGAATCATCTCCCGGCTTTCCACCTCAGGAGAAAGAAAAGAAAATAGGCAGAGAGCGATGCAGGTTAAAGAGCGAAGTAAGGGCAAAAACAGTGCAAGTAAAATCACAGGAACAAAAGTAAAAACACAGTGTCAATTTTAAAACTCAGTTCAAGCAACTCGCCCCTCCCGGCTTCCGCCTCAGGAGTAGTGCCGTAGATGCCGGTCTCCTCTATAGATGTCATGCATATTGAAGCGTAGATTATTATTGTAAATGGAACCCATTCTATAGTCTCGGAGAAAGGCAGAAACCGATTTATTCACATGTTTGCTAGCTTTCTCAATCTATGGACAATATTAGTTGGACCAGTTACATTTCTGACTTTGGCATATATTAGAATAGACAAAGGGAGTTTGGGGGAAAAGTGTCATCAGTTGTCGAAATGTGTCCTTCATAAACATTTCCAGACCTACCCCAGTCAAAGTGCCTAGGTCATTGCCACCACAGTGCACAAATATGAGGTCAGGGTGTTGGAGATGCATAAAGGATTTCAGCAATGGCATCAATTGGTGCCACTTTAACCATCTCTGTCCAATCCATTTAATGTCTACATTTAATAAACCTAGGTCTTTGTGAGTTCCTTTCTGTTGTGCCTACCTTCCATAAAATATAGCTGTGTCCCACAATCCATACTTTAAACATCTTGAAGAGAGGTTTGGATGCGCTCAGATGGTCTGTGTAAATGAAAGGGCAGTTTGAAGTTTTTTTTTTTTAAATGGTTGATAAGTGGACTTTTGAAAAAATCAATGAAGTGATTGGTTGTTTGAAACATTATTATCTACAAAACTAGTGTGCATTTTTCTGTTTTTTAAAAGCCTGGTATTTATTGGTTAAGTAAAAGTGATAGAAAAGAACACTACTTTAGATAAGCTAGTATATTGACAAGTCAAGCACACTTGCTGTTTTGATTTGCAACAATGTATGATGAACTTTCAATCAATCAATCAATCAATCAATCATGCCACTTGTATAGCGCGCTGCTCACCCAGGAGGGTCTCAAGGCGCTTGGGGGAGGGGGTCCGCTACTGCTCGAACAGCCAGGTCTTGAGTTGTCTCCTGAAGGCGAGATGGTCCTGGGTCAGCTGAAGGTGGATGGGGAGGGAGTTCCATTTCTTGGCCGCCAGGTAGGAGAAGGATCTGCCTCCGGCGGTTGCTCTTTGGATGCGTGGTATGGCGGCGAGGGTGAGGCTAGTAGACCGTAGCTGGCGGGTGGGCATGTAGAAGGTCAGGCGGTCGTTGAGGTACTTCGGGCCCAGGTTGTGGAGAGACTTGTGTGCGTGGGTGAGGAGCCTGAACGTGATCCTCTTGTTGACGGGGAGCCAGTGCAAGTCCTTCAGGTGGCCGGAGATGTGGCTGCGTTGGGGGATGTCCAGGATGAGTCGGGCGGAGGCGTTCTGGATGCGCTGGAGTCTTTTCTGTAGTTTGGCTGTGGTTCCGGCGTAGAGGGTGTTTCCGTAGTCCAGTCGGCTGGTGATGAGGGCCTGGGTGACTGTCTTCCTGGTTTCGGTCGGGATCCATCGGAAGATCTTGCGAAGCATGCGTAGGGTGTGAAAGCATGATGAGGAGCCAGCGTTGACTTGTCTGGTCATCAAGAGGGAGGAGTCCAGGATGAAGCCCAGGTTGCGTGCGTGGTCTGTTGGCTTGAGAGCGGTGCCCAGGCAGAGGGTGATGGTCCCAGGATGAGGACTTTCATCTTGTCTGAGTTCAGTTACAGGCGGCTGTTCTTCATCCAATCGCTGACGTCTTTCATCCCTTCGTGTAGGCTGGTTCTGGCGGTGTCGGTGTCGCTGGTGAGGGAGAGGATCAGCTGGGTGTCGTCGGCGTAGGAGATGATGTTGAGGTTGTGTTGGCGTGCGATGGCGGCAAGAGGTCTCATGTAGACGTTGAAGAGGGTGGGGCTGAGTGATGATCCTTGCGGAACGCCGCAGATGGCTTCGGTGGCCTCGGATCGAAACGGGGGGAGGCGGACTCTCTGTGTTCTTCCGGCGAGGAACGAGACGATCCACTCCAGTGCCTTCTCTTGGATGCCGATGTTGCTGAGGCGCTGTATTAGGGTGCGGTGGCAGACAGTGTCGAACGCTGCGGTGAGGTCCAGGAGGATGAGTGCCGCTGTTTCCCCGTTGTCGAGCAGGGCTCGGATGTCGTCGGTTGCTGCGATGAGGGCGGTCTCGGTGCTGTGGTTGGCTCTGAAACCAGACTGCGAGGGGTCGAGGGATCCGTTCGTCTCGAGGAAGGCGGCAAGCTGTCTGTTGACGATCTTCTCGATGACTTTGGCAGGAAAAGGAAGGAGCGAGATGGGGTGGAAGTTTTTGAGGTCGGTGGGGTCCGCTGTTGGTTTCTTCAGTAGGGCGCTGAGCTCGGCATGCTTCCAGCTCTCCGGGAAGGTGATGGTGTTGAAGGAGGTGTTGATGACGTCTCGGAGTTGGGGTGCGATGGTGGAGTTGGCCTTGTTGAAGACGTGGTGGGGGCAGGGGTCAGTCGAAGATCCGGAGTGGATGGTGTTCATCGTGCGGGCTGTGTCTTCGGTGGTCACCATGGTCCAGGTGCAGAGGGTGGCGGTGGGGGGCGTAGGTTCGGCGGTTGGGTGCATGGGTGGTGCGCCAAAGCTGTTGTGGATGTCGGCAATCTTGCGGTGGAAGAACGAGGCGAGGGAGTCGCAGAGATCTTGTGAGGGAGTGATGTCGTTGTTGCCGGTGCTGGGGTTGGAGAACTCCTTGACGATGGTGAAGAGTTCCTTGCTGTCATGGGTGTTGTTGTCCAGTCGTTCCTTCAGTGATTTCTTCTTGGTGGTGCGGATGAGCTGGTGGTGCTTGCGGGTGGCGTGTTTGAGGGCGGTCATGTTGTCAGTGGTCCGGTCGAGGAGCCAGGCTTTCTCAAAGGTGCGGCAGGTCTTCTTGGAGTCCTTGAGTTCGTCGGTGAACCAGGAGGCTTCTTGCTTCTGGGTCTGCTGGGAGGGTTCTTCAGTGGTGCGAGTTCGTCAGCGCAGGCGGTCAGCCACTGGGTGAGGTTGAGGGCTGCTTCGTTGGGGTCCGTTGTGCTGGTGGGTGGGTTCTGGCTGAGGGAGGTGGTGAGCTGGTTGGCAGTGATCTTGCTCCAGCTTCTGTGAGGAACCTGTTGCGGGTGGTGGTGGGTTGTGGTTCTTCTGAAGCTGAAGTGGATGCAGCTGTGGTTGGTCCAGTGGAGTCCGGTGGAGTGGCTGAAGGTGATGTGCTTGCTGGATGAGAAGACCAAGCGTGTGGCCGGCGTAGTGGGTGGGGGTGTTCACCAGTTGCTTGAGTCCGAGGTTGGTGAGGTTGTCCAGCAGGGCGGCGGTGTTGCGGTCCTTGTTGTTCTCCAGGTGGAAGTTGAGGTCCCCTAGGAGGATGTAGTCAGCGGAGGGGAGGGCGTGTGGGCTGATGAAGTCCGTGATGTCTTCGCTGAATTGTGTGCGTGGTCCCGGGGGTCTGCAGATGAGGGTGCCTCTGAGGGTCGTCTTTGGGTCGGTGTGAATCTGGAAGTGGAGGTGCTCGGCGGCAGCGAAGGTGTCGTTGGAGTTAGTCGTGATGCGGATTGTGTTCTTGTGGACGATGGCGATGCCTCCTCCAGTCTGGTTGACGCGGTCCCTCCGAGTGATCTTGTATCCGTCCGGGATGGCGATGTCGGGCGCTGAGGTGGCGTTCATCCAGGTTTCCGTGAGGAAGGCGACATCTGGTGATGTTGTGTCGAGCAGATTCCAGAGCTCCACGGCGTGTCTGTGGACGGAGCGGGTGTTGAGCAGGATGCACTTGAGGTTGCTGCTGGTGTTTGGCTTGGCGGGTGCGGTGCAGGTCCTGAGGCAGGTGAACTTGCAGGTTCTGCAGGTGAAGGGTCCGTGAGTGCGTTTCGGGGCGGCCCGGCAGCAGGCGGGGTTCCAGCCGGCATTGAGTGCGTTGAGGGCGGCGGCGTCGTAGGTCTGTCGGGTCGTCTTGCAACTATGGGGGCCAGGGGTTCTGGCACTGGGCGCGGTCCAGGCGCGGACGGGTGCAGACGGGCTAAACTTTGGCGCGCCTTCGGCACACATTCGGTGCGCCAGCTGCGCGTACGCATGCACTCTGCCATACATGGAGAGTGGGGGGGGCGGAGCGAGGGAGGGGCAGCTGGGAGGCAGGAGCGGGGTGGCGAGTGGGGGGGGGGAGCGGTGATGAGATGCCGAGGGAGTGAGGGTGGGGCCACGGGGAAGCAGCGGCAGGGAGCGGGGTGGGTCAGGGGAACAGGGGGTGAGTACAGTACAGTAGGAGGAAGGAGGAAGAGGTGTGGTGCCGCGGCCAGGGCGACTGACTCCGGAATCTGGGGATCACGGTTCGATCCCCGGCACCGGCGGCAGATTAGCCCAGCACCATGTGACTCTGGGCAATAGCTTGCTTAATCTTCCCGACGGCCCCCAGCGCCTAGAGACCCTAACGGGTGATTGTGCGCTTTACAAATGTGGATATTATTATTATTATAATTATTATTACAGTACAGTGATAGCACAAAAAACAATGGGAGCAGCAACAGAGTTTAGGGCACAAAAAACAAAGGCAGAGCTAAGTTACAAGGGGCAGGGGATCGACGGGGCAGAGAGCAGACAGCAACACGAGGCAACGCAGCAAAGCAGGACGCGAGTCCAGACGGCAAACTGTGGCGGCCCGAGAGAGCGGGCAAGAGCAGGGGGCCACTCCACACAGGGGCAGAGACTCGGCCTGGCAGCGGTGGCGGGGGTAGCGATCGGGTCTGACCAGGGCTGGTCGGTCGGTCGCAGCTCCTCGTCCCGCGCACGGGCTTAAGTACTACTTAGTGGGAGGGAGGGGCAGCTGGGAGGCGGGAGCGGGGTGGTGTGTGGGGGGGGGAGCGGTGATGAGATGCCGAGGGAGCGAGGGTGGGGCTGCGGGGAAGCAGCGGCAGGGAGCGGGGTGGGTCAGGGGAACAGGGGGTGAGTACAGTACAGTACAGTGATAGCACAAAAAACAATGGGAACAGCAACAGAGTTGAGGGCACAAAAAACAAAGGCAGAGCTAAGTTACAAGGGGCAGGGGATCGACGGAGCAGAGAGCAGACAGCAACACGAGGCAACGCAGCAAAGCAGGACACGAGTCCAGACGGCAAACCTTGGCGGCCTGAGAGAGCGGGCAAGAGCAGGGGGCCACTCCACACAGGGGCAGAGACTCGGCCTGGCAGCGGGGGGAGCGATCGGGTCTGACCAGGTCTGACCAACACTTTCACCTGTGTTGTCAGTTAGGTGTTCCCTGAAGTGTTTCTATGGTAACTGGCAGAATGTGGTTGGGGGAAGGGTTGAAAGTTGTGTCAGTTGGAAAGGGTTGAAAAGTTCAAGCAATATAAAAGTGTGTTTCATTTTGTTTAAATGTGGGAATAAATGTGATTTGTTATTTATTTGTGTATGTGTGTAGATTGAGTGTGTAGATTGATAGGAAAAGTTTGCTGTTTGGTATAGTGCTTTTTTTTACATCCTAGGGTTGATTAGGGAGTTTTTCCAATGATTCTCAATGTCCATTTTTTTTTTCTTGCTTAGGTACGCCTATGGGACAAATTCTGAAATTCGCACCGTCCGCGTACGGTAAATCTATCGTAAAAAAAAAATAGCCTCTTTTACTAATTTTTAATAATCCCCGGGGACCCCATCCCCTGGGGCTTTAACTATTTTTTGCGGGGGAGCTCATGGCCCCCCCCCCCGCAGCTCCGGGAACCGTCACCCCCCGGGGCTTCGTTTACTGTTGAAATAAAAAAATGCTGTGTGGGTGGGGCTCAAGCCCTCCCACCTGCCCCAGGGACCGCAACCTCCCCGGGGCTCTAATATTGAATGTAGGGGCCGGCTGGGACTGTGGGGGCATTGGGGCTCCCCCCACGGTCCCCAACATTTTTTTTAGCCCCAGGGGAAGGGGTCCCCGGGGGTTTAAAAATAAATTTGTAATAGACGCTATTTTTTTTTACGATAGATTCACTGTACGCGTACCATGCTCGTACGTACGACGTACCGTCGTAAAGTCTGTAAGTTCTCCCGTAAGCGTACCTAACCAAGTAAAAAGTAATTTAAAAAATACATTTTACAGATATCTTTCAATTTTATATGTTTATGTGTTGGTTGGTTCTAATGAAACCTTTTCTGTTTATTAGTACGTGTAAGTAAATACTTAAGCATAGTCTAAAGTTATTGAGGAGCAGTGTTTTACAGTGTGCTGAACTTTTGACCTTTGTTGATAGTTGAGTTTTGCATAATCTGTTGGGGGTAGGGTGGAAAGTTATGTCAGTTGGAAAGGTTTGAAATGTTGAGCCAATAGAAATGTGTTTTTGGTTTTGAATTATTGTGTGAAGGAATTTGATTTGTTAGTAATGTGTATATATGTGTAAAAAGAGAGGGAAAATGTGCCATTTCTTTCGTTCTGCTGCAAGCACTGGAGCAGAGAGATTCGGTATAAGCGTATCTGCTGTGTGAGTGGCATTCTTCTTAATCTACTAAAACTATTTGAAAGGTGAGTTGATGACTTCAAAGGGATTGAATGAGTAATGTGTTTATCCTTGTAAAGTTTGCAGAATCATATTCTGAGTTTGTCTGCTTTTGGATAACTATCATGGTGTAATCATTTGGTAAGTTAATGTGTTTAGTTAGTCAGCTTTGTGGAATAAAGTGCAGTACTAAAAAATGTAGAATGTTTGCCGTCACTTATGTAATGCCTCAGTCAGTATTCATAGACTGCTGCATACATTCTTGTGTAAATGAAAGAATTATATTTGAACTTTTTTCTATAATGTCATCTGTCTCTCCTTACAGTCTACCTCTATATGCTTATGGTGTCCTCTTTCTTCTGATATTGTGTCTCATGTTTGGATGTAATGCTGGCAAAAAAGTAATGCTGCAAATTGGAAATGTATTTTGAAAATGACTCAGGTTTCTGCACTGTAATGTAGTGCTCATATACATGTTCTGTGTTCTGTTTCTTAAAAGGTTTAGTGTGGTAAATGTGTTTTGGTAAAATGTATAGTTTTAAAAATGTTGTCCAGGATCACACTGAGTGTCTCTGTTAATGAAAGAATTATATGTGCACCTTTTTCTATACTGTCACCTGTCTCTCCTCACAGCTTATATTGTCCTCTTTATTTTGATATGTCCACTTTTTCCTTATTTTCACTTATCTTTCTTGATTCTTTTCAAACTGCCTCCTGTTTTCTTAGTTTCCCTCTGTTGTCATTGTCTCTCCTGTCTCCTAATGTCCCTCCTACTTTTTAAACTCCCTCATCTGCCCTCTTAATCCTCTCTGTCTTATCATACCTACTCTTAACCATACCCCAGTCAATATAGATAGAGTGAGGCATAGGTTCCTGGGCATATTTACAAGTACCTTGGGCCTCTTTCTTCTTGTATTGTGTCTTATATTTGAAAGTAATGCTGGCAAAAAAGTAATGATGGAAATTGGAAATGTAATGTGGTGCTCATATACATGGGCTGTGTTCTGTCTCTTAAACATACTCTCTGCCTGAACCATCTCACCCTCTCTCGGCACCATCTCTTCTCTGCCTGCACCATCTCTCTCTCTGCCTGCAGCCCTGCACCATCTATCCTCTGCCTGCACCAGATTACTCTCTACCGACACCATCTCCTTTTCTGTCTGTACCATTCATCTACCTCTGCCTGCACCGTCTCCTTTGCATCTGCAGAGGCCTATTATGATATGGCTGGTGGTGTGTATTAGACAGCGCTACCATGTTAAATTCTTTTCCCTCTCTGCCTGTAGCCTCTCACCCTCTGCCTATACCATTTTCTCTTTGTTTGTATTACCTCCCCCTCTGTGCTCCATCTCCCCTCTGCATGTAACATTTCTCCCTCTGTTTGCAGCATTTCCTCTCTGCTGCACCATGTCACCCCCTGTGTGCATCATCTCTGTCTCTGCCTGCACCATCTGTCTCTCTGCTTGAACCATGTCAACCTGTCTCTGCTTCTTCTCCCCTCTGCCAGCACCATCTCTCTCTCTGCCTGCAGCCCTGCATCATCTATCTTCTGCCTGCACCAGCTTACTCTCTGCCTACACCATCTCCATTTCTGCGTGTACCATTCCTCTCCATCTGCGTGCACCCTCTCCTTTGCATCTGCAGAGGCCTATTATGAAATGGGTGGTGGTGTGTATTAGACAGCGCTACCATGTTAAATCTTTTCCCTCTCTGCCTGTAGCCTCTCACCCTCTGCCTGTACCATTTTCTCTTTGTCTGTATTACCTCCCCCTCTATTTGCTCCATCTCCCCTCTGCATGTAACATTTCTCCCTCTGTTTGCAGCATTTCCTCTCTGCTGCACCATGTCACCCCCTGTGTGCATCATCTCTGTCTCTGCCTGCACCATCTGTCTCTCTGCTTGAAACACGTCACCCTGTCTCTGCTTCTTCTCCTCTCTGCCTGCACCAACTCTTCTTTTGCCTGCAGCCCTTCCCCATCTATCCTCTGCCTGCACCATCTCCCTCTCTGTCTGTACCATCCGTCCCCCTCCGCCTACATGCGCTCTTCCGCCTGCTGCTATTTTAACTGTTTTCTCATCACGTTCTCCCCCCTCCTACGCCATAGTTTGTCCCTCACAGTTCTCTCCTTTTCTTAAAATCTCTGAAATAAACATATGAAATGTGCTTTGAATTTGTGTGTGCGCTGTTGAAATAAGTTTAAATAGACACAGAGCAGAGGCAAGGCTAAAGAGCTGTGTTATATATATAGCGTAAGCAGATGGTGTCCCTCTATGTGAGGGTATCACTTGGTACGGTCTGCACCCTCTGCACCCCCTCTAGTGACGCCACTGAGAAGCCTCTTAGGCCTGTTTCTTGTACTATTGTGTCTCACTTTTGGGTGTAATGCTGGCAAAAAAATAATGCTGAGTCATGATTGTCCACTGAAATATAGTGGTCATATACATAGAATGTTTTCAGTCAGTTAAACGTTTTAGTGTGGGGAATATGTTTCGGTAAAATTTATGGTTTTAAATAATGTGTCTAGAATCACACTGAGCATCTGTGTAAATTAAGGATTGTTAGTTGCACCTTTTTCCATAATATTCACAGTTTCTGCTGATGGTCTACCTCTCTCTGCTTATACTGTCTCCTCTTTTGTGATATTTTTCCTCTATCTTTATTTTCACGTGTCTTTCGTTATAGTGCTGCTTGTTCTCACAGTCTGTTCTATACTCTTAGTGTGTTTCTGTGCTCATTGTCTCCTCTGTCTATTAATAGTACCCCTTATTTTTATAATCCGTTGTCTGATCTTTTGATCGTCTCTCTCTCTCATTATACGTCTCTCTGCCTGCTTGTTCTCTCCTCCGTCTGCACTATCTCTCTCTTTGTCCATACCATCTCCCTTCTGTCTGCATTATCTCTCCCTCTGCCTGCACCATATGTCCCTCTGCCTGTACCATCTCCCCTTCAACCTGCACTATTTCATCCTCTGCCTGTACCATGTCCCTCTGTGCCTGCACTATCCCACCCTCTGCCTGCATCATCTCTCTCTCTGCCTGCATCATCTCCCCCTCTGTCTGCACCATCTCCCCTCCTCCTGTAACATCACTACCTCTGTCTGCATCATCTTCGTTTTGAGTATGTGAATGCTGGGAGATCCCACAGGTTCCTCTCATGTGCACTGTCAATTACACTTTTAGTCAGTGGGCGTACAAGAGGCCCACACAGTAAAGACCGCATGCATTTCTGTGACAGTATCGCTGCTACGGAAAGGCATCTGCAGAGGCCCATTATGGTATGGCTGGCGGTGTGTATTAGATATCACTACCATGTTAAACCCTTTCCGCCCCGGTCGTAAGGTGACCGGGGCAGAAAAGCGGTGGATGATGTTTCCCACTGCTGTGGAGCTGTTAGTCATGTCAGAAGGTCATTCTAGTTGGGGGTCATTCTGGTTGGGATTGCAGGTGGATTGCCCTCACTAGGCTGGCGGTGGGTATTGGCAGCCTGGTGGGGGCAATCTGCCTGCCATTGTAATGGGCCCGTTAATGTCTCTCAGTCCTTATTGTCTCGTCTGTCTCCTAATAGTCACACTTCTTTTCATACTCCTTTGCCTAACCTCTTTTTATACTGTTTCCCTGTCTTCTTCACTCTGTATCTTTCTTCTTATACTCTCCCTTCTCTCCTCATACTGTTACTTTTCTACTCAGAATCCTCTTTATCTCTTCACATTTTCCAGTGTTTTCATACTCTATTTATCCCCTTATACTGCACTGTGTGCAGAGAGTCACAGTCTAAATGTATCTCCAAATGCGGTTAAACAGAAGTCCAAGAAATGCGGGGGAAAGTTTCGCATGTTTCTCCTAATCAGGATTATGTCCATGACATTTGTTCAATTCTGGGGGATAAACTTGAAGAATTGATTAATGTCCGACTAGAGCCAATTCTGGAGGAAATCCGCAAAGACATTGTTGACTGTTTGAACACTTGCTTGGCTGGTTTGCTAAAGAGGTGCGAAAAAATAGACTTGTTTATTAATGATTTTCGTACTCGAGAGCAAAACCCTGTACTTGACCACAAGTCTCCCGAGAACAACAACATAGAGTCTATGGAATGCTCAGGGGCGAATGACCGCCCTGGGAATTTACCCCCGTCTGTTTTACTTAAACATGTGTTACCAATCCCAGCCCCGAAAGTGGACGGTCCCGGTATTAGAAATTTATCAACACGACCAACACCCATCTTAGCAACAAAGAACATACATGAGAATATTGCTGTACGCCCTAATTCCCCTCACATCATATCTAATCCTAGTACCCCTAGGTTGCACCTTCCCCCGGATGCTGCCCCTTTTGTGGCAGTATTAACCGGGGTCCCACTCTTACACCAAAATGAGAGAGTCTACTAGGGACCTCTTAGATAAAACTATGGAATGGTACAAACAATATTCAAGTGGGGACTATGATATATTCCGCTCTATCATTATGGTTAGAAGGGTGGGGTGGGTGGGACACGGGGTGAAGAATATCACTGGAGATTGCATCGTTGTACATTTCTCAGGGAGAGATGTCACCGAAAAACTATTCTGGGATGGGTCCCTCATTGAAAATAACGATATTAGACCATTCCCTTTAGGTTATTTCTATCCTCCGTGGGGGAGCAAGAAGCTAAGCTCCTGTCCCCAGAGGGTACTAGGAAAAGGAGACACTCCTACACTAGGACCCTGCCACTTTGCTATGCATCCCAAGAGTGGTGCTTCTTCCCTTTCTCCCCAGCCCCCTCCCCCAATCATGATATCCACACAGATTATTGATGACACACAGACTGGGGGTTTGCCATTGTCTAATCGTTTTACACCATTGGTATATCTAGGTAACTCTGATTGACTACATAAATCATGCGATATTAGACATACGCCCCCTCCGACTCTAATTAGAAAAAATACATGTAGAATTCTTAGCTAAAACATTGCCGGCTTTAGATCAAAGATCAAAGATGAGAACTGGCTGGACTTTGTTTCATTATTTAACATAATCCCTTTTGAAGAAACTTGGGATACAGCCAACAGATTCGCCTTAGATGGGTATGCCCACTTTAGCATCCCTGCTAAACCAAGTGTGGCAGGGAGAGCAAAGGGTGGTCTATCCTTATTAATTTCACTTAACCTGAAAGGGACAGCCAAACAGCTAGAGACAGGCTCCCCCCACTGCCTAGCAGTAGAACTGCTAGTGGCGAACTTACCCACTATTTTAATCATTAATTTTTATAATTCCCCCGAATTTGTCAGTACAAATCAACACCTAGAATCCCTTGAGGAACTCCTAGATAACTATAGATCTATAAATAACAATTTTGAAGTTATCCTCATGGGTGATTTTAATATACATCCCTGTCGCTTGGATTGCATCTTACAAGATAAAGGAGGGCCACCCTTCTCGCTCCTCACGCATCTTGAACATACTAAACAGGGGGAAGCCTTGGAGAACCTTTTGGCCTCCTTTAATCTTTACGAATCAAGTTGCTGTCCAGTAGGCCCCAGACCACTAACGTTTAAAGGGAAAGACACAGGTTCAGTCATAGATTATATTTTTTTATCATCTTTTATTTTGTCTTTTATTTTAAGTTATAGGGTAAAAGACTCTATTTTTAGCGACCATAACCCCGTGATATTGGAGGTTGCTCAGGGGGGGTTACTAGATTTTAAAGACTTCGAGGCGAAATGCGCGACTGATCTGATAACTAAAGATCAGGGTAGAAGGTTGAAATGGTCTAAAGTGACCCCGGTCACTTTTTTAAAAGAGGTATTAGCAAAGGTTGAAGAGGAGGTGGGTATTTGCTTAGACCCTGTTGCCTCTAACACCAGGATAGTTGAGGCATTTAATTCAATATGCCAACAAGTAAATACTGACTTAACGCTTAAAGCAAAACCAGGGGAGCAGAGAGTAAAACGGTGGTTTGACATAAAGTGCTCCAAGGCTCACTCCGCCCTCTTAAAGGGACTAAAGGAGACACGAGAAATAGAATACACATAGCTCTTCTTAGGAAGAAATATAAACAGGCTATCTATGCCCGGAAAAAGCAGATCAAAGAACAAGCTTGGAATGACCTGCAATTGGATGAAGTTTTGCGGGATAGTTCCAAATTCTGAGAGGTGCTTAATCAGCCCTATTTTTCGGGGGTGGAGAATCATGGCGTAGAATGTGTCATCCCGGATGAGCAGTGGCTCGCTCACTTCGGTAATATCTACAGCCAGCCTACCTCTGGCCACTCACAGGAGCTTTTTCCCCACCTGCGTCTGGAGCTAAGTCAAGTATTTAAGGAGGAGGATGTAGAAAAAGCTATTAACGAAACACTCTAGAATAAGGCCCCGGGCCCTGATGGGGTTCCTGCGGACTTATATAAGTCCGCACCTAAATTTTGGGCCAAGATTTTGACAAATGTTTTCAACTGTGCAAGAGAAAATAACTTTCCACAGTCCTGGGCCAGGTGTATAATCGTTCCAATTTTCAAAAAGGGTCAAAGGGGCGATCCCACTTGCTATAGACCTATTTCCCTAATAGACTCTGCTGTCAAGATCTTGGGTAGAGTCATTTTAGCAAGGATTACAACATGGCTAGAAGGCAGAGGAACTTTGTCGAATGCCCAGTATGGTTTCAGGTCCAAAAGGAGCACACTGGATCAATGCCTAAATTTGCATTTGATTATTAGTAAATATACCATAGTGAAATAGGGGGCCCTGTATATGGCCTTTATGGACTTCTCCTCAGCGGTAAACAGGTCGAGGCTGTGGGGGGTCCTATTGGACATGGGTATCGAGCCAGCGTTGGTGGGCTTTTTAGCGGATCTTCACCAAGGATTACAGGCCTCTGTTAGAGTCACCAGAGAAGGAGGATGCACTAGTTTTTTCAAATCTTAGAGGGGGGTGCGGCAAGGGTGCATCCTTGCCCCCCTCCTCTTTACTTTATATATAAATGCACTTGAGCCAGCGCTTATCACCTCGGCAGTTGACGTTCCGCGTGCAGGGGAGACCAACATTCCGGTCCTCCTGTACGCGGACGACGCGGTCCTCCTGGCCCGAACTGGTGTGGCCCTCAATAAATTATTGGCCTCTTTTGGTGATTTTATGACCTCTTTGGACCTGAAAATAAACACCCAAAAATCCCAGGTCATGATTATGGGATTAAAGGGCAGGAAAAAGAAACCTATAACTTTCTCTTGCACAGGGAAAGAAGTTCTGAGGGTTTCTTCCTTTACTTATTTGGGCGTGATTTTTGATGATAAAGGAACTTGGGGCGTCCAACATAAATCAAAAACAAATGCAATTGTTAGATCCGCTGCAGACCTTATGAATTTTGTTAAAAGAATGGGGTCACGACCAATGGAGGCTATTCTTAAAGTGTACAAAGCCAAATGTTTGGCTATAACCACCTATGGGTCTTCAATCTGGGGATACACAAAACCTGATACCATCCAGAAGGCGGAAAATAAATTTCTTAGATCGCTGCTTTCAGTCCCCCAGTCCACTCCTACCTTCACCACACACTCAGAGTTAGGCATAGGGTTTGTCACAGACCAAATAAAATCTGCCCGGGTTATCTGTTGGCTACAAACCTGGCTTAACGAGGAAATTTCTCTAAACCATCTGATCCTCAATGATTGTCTAGCCCTGGACGGAGCTCAAAGAATCCCATGGCTGGCTTATGTAAAATCTATGTTATCATACGTGGGGCGCACAGAGCTTTTTTATTCTCCTGATAGTATTAAAAAAGAGGATGTTACGGTGATAAAATCTACATTGATAAATTTGTTCATGGCAGAGTGGGAGGAGATAGAGATGAAAAAAACGCTTGTTAGAAGAAATTATGCTCTTATCACCGCTTCAGGCCTTGAACCCTACCTAGTTTTTGTAACTATACCATTTCATTGCTTTCTTTTAACTAGATTTCGTTTAAATCTGATACACTTTCTGTTGTGCTCTTATGCTACGTGGGATACTCCTGTCAACACAAGTCCTCGTGATTGCGATCATTTGTCATTACAGGACACATTACATTTTATTATGTTTTGCGAACATTATGCACTAATTAGGAAAAAATATTTACTACCAATTCTCCGAGAGGCTGGTTTTTTACAGGTTAGGCCAGCGCTCTTGTTTTTACAACTTTTGTCTAGTGCACGCATAACGTTTCATGTAGCAAGCTTTTTAGTGGCAGGAGTTCGTATAAACAAGAAGCGTAATAATGCACGGCTTGGACACATTTTAACTGAATTATCTTAGTAAGTGCGGGTGCTTCATTTTCTAAGATTATGTAATAATTTGTTACCATGACATTTTTAACGATGAAAGAAATAATTACAAGTACTGTTTTTATTGAACCTATGAAATATGTTCATTTTAAACATGAATTTTTTTGTGTACACTTTGCGTATTATAATTGTACAAATTTATAATTGTACTTCATTGTATTTTTTTCTTTTTTTGATGATCTGTGTCTTGTGTCTTTTTGTGATTCTTAAAAATCGAATAAAAGTGATTGACTGACTGACTGGCTTATATCCTCTTTTTTATTTATATTTTATATTGTCTTGTAGTCCTCTTTGTCTTGTTGTAGGTCCTTCAATTTTTATATTGTTATGTTTGTTGTCATAATCTCTCCTGTCTTCTTATAAGTAATACTAGCAGCCCGTCCCGACGTTGTCCGGGTATGAAATAGAATGTGTGTATTCAGATACGGTCATTCGCGTGTCCCCCCGCTTGAGGCCCAGCTGCTGCCCTGGTTGATGTTAGCAGGCGCGTGTCCCCCCGCTTGAGGCCCAGCTGCAGCCCTGGTTCATGTTAGCAGAAGCATGTAATTAGTGTAATTAGTGTAGTGTAGTGATCTGTCGCCTGAGCCCGGCTACAGCCCTGACTGATGTTAGCAGGCGCGTGTAATTTCGTTTAATGTGATAGTTCAGTAACAGCGCGCATGAGAGGCTGCAGTAATTGTACCCGCAGACACGCTCAGTCGCGTGTGCCCCCGCTTGAGGGCCAGCGGCGACCGTCTAACAATTAGAATTGTGTGAGTCTTTTAATGATTGTTTCCCGCTGTTCTTATTTCTTTATGACCCACCCGACGCTTTTCGGCCTGAGTGCTTTTTAGACGCACCCAGGCCAAGCCACACACTGCGTTCGGCCCTTTCAGACGCGCCAAGGCACACACTGCATTCGGCACCCCCAGTATGTGTGAGACAACGGGCAGTCCCCCAAGGGAGTCTTGCGAATGGTTACTTACCTCGATTCGAGGGGAACGCCTTTGTGACGCCCCAAGCACACGGCCACAGCAGATGATCTGATTAATGTACGACCCAGATGGCATGAAGTGCGGAACGTAGCCCCCGCCCCCAGCGTTTGTCACTCCCTCAGTGTGCCCCTTGATGCGGTGCAATTGCGTAACTCGCACTTCACATGGCATGAAGGGCGGACACACGCCCACACGCCCACAGCGTTTGTCACGGGCCCAGCGTGTCACGCCCCCAGAATGCCCCTTGATGCGGCGCAATTACGACTCACATGGCATGAAGAGCGGAACATACCAAACGCCCCCAGCGTTTGTCACGTCCCCAGCACACGCCCACAGCAGAACGCAGACACACCCACAAGGGATTACTTTGCTGGCACGGTTCTTTTACCTTTTAAATGTATATGGTGACCATCTGCATAGCCTATGTCCTTCTGCTGCAACTGCCCTTTCCTTTTTTTTTTTTTTTTTTATTGAGCAGGTTCGAGAAATACAAATAGCAATACATAATTAAGTACATAGCAAAGATGTGATATTGTATTATACATAACGGAAGGCAGGTAGCATTGCAAAATTCATAATAGCGATTATATAAAATTCAGCATGGAGTACATTCATTTTTCAAATCTTTAAAACCATAACATATTATGAAATAAAGGATAACCTTAAACTAGAGGTCTTCTATTTACATGTGTTTTACTAATGTAAACTAATTTTAATCCCTTTGTTGTTCATACCAGTTGGCTACTGATGACCAGATTAATTCCCCATATGATCGAGATTTTTTCCCTCGAGATCTATAAATGGCTACTTCTTGTTTATATATTGCTAGAAGTCTGTTGAGCCATCCCTGAAATGCTGGAGCCTCAGAGTCCTTCCATCTGGCTGCTAGGATAATTCTATAGATAGCAGTACCTATATAAGTAGTAAAGATTTCTGGGTTACTAAGATCTAAAGAACTATCATAGCCTAGTAGGAACAAAGTTGTTGATGTTCTAATTTCATGGCCAAAAATCTCTGCCCAGTATTTTGTAATGCTTTTCTTAATTTGATCTAATTTGGGGCAGTCAGAGAACATATGTATCATATTTGCAGGTCCAAGTGTACATCTGGGGCATTTGTCATGAGCAATCTTACCCCAGGTAAACAGTTTGGAGGGTGTATAATATAAGTTGTATATAGTTTTGTAAATTTGGGCTTTTAGATTACTTGCTAGTAAAACTTTAGAAGATAATTGTAAAGACTTATCTATGTCGACATTGGGATTATTCAATTTATTGGCCCAGCTAGTTTCTATAGTTTCTAGATCATCGTCCTTAAGACTCTCTTCCTCCTACATGGAGTTCCGGAGGTCACTAAAAACATTTTTATTCCAGCAGGCTTTTGGCACTTAGCTATCCTATCATCTCTAGCTCTTTTATTATTATTTTTTTTCTTTTAGGGACCTCACCAGCGCCATGAAACTGACTCAGTGTACGTGCGCTTTATAAGTTCTTTTTTAAATTAAATTTAAAAATCGGGGTGGTTACTCAAGAGAATGTCGTATATATCACTTATTCTGGTTGTTTGTTTTTGTATGAGATCTATGAATGGTATGGATTTTAAGTCTATATTTGAAATATATTGTCTCAGTGATGTATAGATTTGGATACATTTTAGGTAATCTGTAGAGTAGATATGATGTTTGGCATATACTTCGTGAAATGTTGTTTTGCCGTCTTGATTTAAGAAGTCGCCAATAGTGATTAGGCCTAAATTCTCCCAGCGTTTAGTTATATTATCGTTAAGGTAATGGGGTATTACTGAACTGTACCATAGAGGTGTATATTTGGTGTATTTAGGAATTGTCAGTGTTTTAGTAACTCTAGTCCAAATTTTAAAGATGATTTTGAATTTAGTTTTTTTAAAATAGGAAGGTTCGACTTGTCTTAATAGTAGACCTCTGGCTTTACTTCCCAGTGTTAATTCATAAATGGATGGTATGGATTGTTGTGAATCATTATAGTCATTGCAGCTGGGTGTAAGCAGGAATGTCATTTGCTGTAAGATGGTTGCCCATAAATAGTATGTTAAATTTGGGACCGCTAGACCACCTCTGGAGACTGGTAATACTAACTTAGGTAAAGCTCTTCTTATCTTCCCATAATTCCAAATAAACGAGGATATTGCTCGATCCAGCGTTTTCATAGAAACATTATTGATTAAAAAGGGGATTGCTCGAAACAAATATAGAATCTTTGGGAATAATGTCATTTTGACGTAATTACTTCTACCAATTATGGACAGATGAAGATTGTTTACTCTGAGTAGATCTGCTTTTATTTTTTTAATTAGAGGATCGTAATTTAATGCATTAATATCATTGGTATTTGACGAGATATTCACTCCTAGGTATTTTGCATTTTTTACTCGGTATTGGCTTATAAATGGTGTATTCTCGGTGCATATAACCATAGTTTTGTCTTGGTTTAGAGAGTATCCAGAATAGAGCCCGAAAGATTTGGTGGTTTCTTCTATTTCGATTATGGCCTCTGTAGGGTTAGTTGTTACAACCGCAACGTCATCGGCATAAGCAAGGACTTTAGTGTTGTAGATGCCGATTTTAATTGGTACAATCGCCGGTGATGTTAATAGTTTGATAATTAAGGGATTGATATAGAGTGCGAATAATAATGGAGAGCACGGGCACCCCTGTTGCGTGCCCCTCTGAATGTTTATATTTTCAGATTCGCAGCCACCAGTCAGAACTCTTGCTTTTGGATCAACATAAAGGGCTTTTATTGATTTTATGAATACCGGGCCGATGTTATTGATGGCTAGTATTTCCCAGAGAAACTGCCAGGAAACCCGGTCAAAAGCCTTTTCGGCATCCAGCAAGATCATCGACATCTGACCCCTCTCTACTTTCATGATGTCAAAAAGAGATATTACTCTGCGTGTATGATCTGTGGTGCTCTTGCCTGGTATGAAGCTGTGTTGCCAGGGAGACACTAGATGTTCGACGATCTTGCCCAGGCGGTTAGCAAAAATTTTGCCGTATGTTTTGGAATCTGAATTAATCAATGAAATTGGACGATATGATGTTGTTAATTCGGGTGGTTTATCCTTTTTCCTAAAAATAGCTATGTTGGTTTGCTTCCACGATTCAGGGGGTTTTCCATGCCATTGAATCCCTAAGAAGAGATCATGCAAAAATGGGGTAATTACTTTACCCAGTATTTTATACAAGTCTAGGGGTATCTTGTCTGGTCCCGCTGCGTTCCCTGCGGCTAATTCAGCTAAGGCCAGCTCTACTTCTATTCTGGAAATTTCTTTATCTAACTCCTTCTTTGTATCTTCATCTATGGTTTCTGCCATGTTTGTCTCTCTGAGCCAGTTGACTAAAAACTCTTTGGTTTCATCGATCGATCGCTTATCTTCATTGTGATATAGTTTTTGGTAATAATCATGAAAGCATATAGCTATATCTTCCTGGGCGGTATATTTCTGACCACCGTAGTCAATAGCTTGTATGAGGTTACGAGATTGAGTTTGCCGAGTTCTTAGAGCAAGGTGTCTCCCTACATTTTCTCCTGTCTCATAGATTTTATTTCGGTTAGCTTGGAGGGTTTCCGCTGTTCTTTGAGTTAAATCATTATTTATTTCGGCTTTAAGTACTAAGATCTTCCTCAGAGTATCATCAGCCTGATCACCATGATGTAATTGGTTGGCATGTAAGTGTTCTAGGTTTATTAGTCTGTTTGTTAACTGGGTATGTATCTTTTCCCGTTCTTTTTTTCGACTGGCAACAAAAGTAGCAGTCTCACCCCTTATCGCAGCCTTGAAACTATCCCATACAATCATGCGTGGAGCACTATATTGATTTATATCGAAGAATTCTTTGGTCCATTGTGTAATATGTACTATGTATTCTTGATTAACCAGTAGTTTTCGGTCAAATGTCCATTGTGGGTAAACCCGGTTATATCCAGGAACCTCAAATGTAATATAGAGAGAATTATGATCTGAAATTGTCTTCGGGGCTTTAAAAATAAGAGCATTCAGGGCAATATCCATGGTTGTAAATATATAATCAATGCGTACATATTTTCTATGAGGATACGAGAAGTAGGTGTATCCCGGATCTCGTGTATTTTTTAACGACCATATGTCTCGAAGGTTATAGCTACGAATCAAGTTTAGTACTGCCCTGAATACTCTCGGTTTCCGGCCTGTATAATTGTAGTGACTCTGGTGACATTGTAGTTGATTGAATGTTAAATTAAGATCTCCACAGACAATTAAAGTGCCTGACCATGATGCTAATTCTAATTCTAATTCGATATATAGTGCAGGATCATCAAGATTAGGACCGTAGATAGAACAGATAGTAAGGCCCATATCTAATTGAGCAATGGCCCATCTACCATGGGTATCAGCTTTTTTACGTGTTGGGGTACCTAGTCTTGTTCTCGCTAAGATTGTAACTCCTCTAGTTTTCGAGGTTTGTGTAGTTGTTACCAATATGTTAAAACCTGGAATTTTTAATTGACTTATCTCTCCTATAGGAATATGAGTTTCCTGTATACAAATGATATCCCAGAAGCTATGAACCATTAATTGAGTAAATTGGGCTCTCTTTCCTCTGTCATTAAGGCCTGCCACATTCCAGCATCCTAAGTTTAACTTCCCCATTTAATTGTTTTATGTTTTTTAAGGTATTCATGAACCTTGCATGGTATTGTATTGTTACTCAATATTCCTTTAATAATCTCGAGCCTGCTCATTTTACACTGCATTTTTTCCCCCCCATCCTGTCTGCCCTGAATCCCACCCAGCACCTTCCCCGAACCCCCCCCTTGCACCCCCCAACACCCCAAAAAAGGCAATAAGACTCCATAAGAGTCTATAGTGATGGATTAGCATATTCTAACCAGAACCAGCGAAGCATGCAATCCTAAGTGCATAGCAAAAAGATCAACAGGTCAAATAGAAGAAAGGAAAAGTATAGCAAAAGAAAAAAAAAAGAAAACATAATATTGTTTACCCATTCTTAAGTAGTTCATAAGTAGCTACTTGAGTCCACCCAAAAATACAGAAATCCAGTGATATCTTCACATCATTGGCTAGTACGGCTTGATGTATTGTTTAAGACTCTATCATAAGCTCTCTAGATATTCTTTAGCCTTGATCTCGGATGTGAAAAATTTTGTTTGACCCTCATAAATTACTTTTAGCTTGGCTGGATTGTTCAAGTATACTACAGCCTTCTTTTCTTGAAAGGGTTTGATAAGCTGTCTGAGTCGCCATCTCCTTTCAACTGTCCAATGGCAGAAGTCAGGACGTACAAAATAGGATATAGAATCCTTGCTACGATGTTTATCCGGTGTAGTTTTTTCTGATATAGCTTGTCGAAGCAAAAAGTTCCCAAAGTATACTAGGATTGCACGTGGATATTTGCCTATGGGTGCCGTAGGTTTTATAGACAAGGGAACCCTATGCGCTCGCTGTACCTCACAACTCCAGTCCCAGGTGTTAAGTTCGGGAAGGGTGTCACGAAAGAGTTGTATGATAAAGGAGTGACAGTCTTCACCCTCCGCTTTTTCTGGCACCCCAAGAACGCGCAGGTTATTTCTACGAAGTCTATTTTCATAGTCTTCTAGTTTCCAGCTAATATCCTGGAGCTGTGCTTCATGTGCTTCAGCTCGCTCATTTGCGGCTGCAGCTTCTGTTTCGTTTACTACAATCTGGTCTTCAATCTCATTTAATCTTTCTGTAAAGGCACCCATTGTCTTAGAGAGTTTGCGAACTACACCTTGAACCTTCTGTAATCCCGCTCGGGCTTTACGACTGTCTTTTGAGGTCTCCTCCCGGTGAGATGCTATAGCTTGTAAAACTGTTTCCATTACTTGTGTCAGTGTAGCTCCCGGTGGATCAGATTGCTCTCTGTTCGGGGCTTGGTCTGAGGACGATGCTTGAGTTTTTGCGATAGAGATCTGATTCTGATTTAGGGTCAAAACGGTCGGAGTATAATCCCATGACAGTTCATTAGCTCCATGGTGTCTGGCCTTTTTCTTTTTAAGTATAGTTCTCCTCCTGTCGCGTTGCTCTTTTGGGGGGTTAATGTCTGATTCTGAGCTTATGTTGGAGTCTGTATCATTCTCAACTTCATCTGCTTCATCAAGCTCATCCCCAGTATCCCCAGACCAGCTAATATCTTCCGAGAAGGAGTAGAAATCTGTTATGTCCTTATCTGCCTCCGGAGCTTCATTAGAATCTATAGGGTGATCATTTACCGCCGAACTGGCTTTTGATACTCCTACAGCTGATTTTAAAGCCTCTGCGACTTCTTTCTCTTTAGTAGTTGATTGTGTCTTATTAGCCCACGCTTGTAAGTCTGCTTTTAAGTCTCACATTCAAAGGCGAAGTGTTTATCAAGATCTCACTATTCGGCTCCAAGATCGGTTCAAAAGTATGGTTAGTGTCGTTATTTCCATTACTAGAGAGGTGCTGATAGAAGCTAATGAGCTGCAGAAAGAGGCACGAGTGGTGCAGAAAGAAGAAAGTGAGCTGCAGAAAGATGCAAGAGAGGTTTAGAAAGAGGCAAGAGTGGTGCAGAAAGAGGCAAGAGAGGTACAGAAAGAGGAAGAAAGGTGCAGAAAGAGGCATGAGAGGTGCAGAAAGAGGTGAGAGACGTGCAGAAAGTAGAAGAAAGGTGCAGAAAGAGGCAAGAGAGGTGCAGAAAGAGGCAAGAGAGGTACAGAAAGAAGAGAGTAAGCTGTAGAAAGAGGCAAGAGATGTGCATAAAGGGGCAAGAGAGGCACAGTAAGAGGCAAGAGAGCAGCATAAAGAGGCAAGAGAGGTACTGATAGAAGGGATGTGTGCTGCAGAAAGAGGGAAGAGAGATGCAGAAAGAGGCTTGAGTGGTGCATAAAGAAGAGAGTGAGCTGTAGAAAAAGGCAAGAGAGGTTCAGAAAGAGGCAAGAGAAGTGCAGAAAGAGTCAATTGAGGTACAGAAAGAGGTAAGATAGGTGCAGAAAGAGGCAAGAGAAGTACAAAAGGAGGTAAGAGGTGTAGAAAGAGGCAAGAGAAATGCATGAAGGGTAAGAAAGGCGCCGAAAGAGGCAAGTGAGGTGCGGAAAGAAAACAGAAGAAAAAGGCAAGAGATATGGAGAAAGAAGAGAATGAGCTGCAGAAAGAGGCAAGAGAGGTGCAGAAAGAAATTGATTGGTACAGAAAGAGGCAAGAGATGTGCAGACAGAGGCAAGAGATGTGCAGAAAGAGGCAAGAGAGGTGCAGAAAGAGAATAGGCTATAGAAAGAGGCAAGAGTTGTGCATGAAGAGGCAAGGAGGTACAGAAAGAGGCAATCGAGGTGCATAAAGAGGCAAGAGAGGTCCTTATAGAAGGGAGTGAGCTACAGAAAAAGGGAAGAGAGTTGCAGATAGAGGCTAGAGTGGTGCATAAAGAAGAGAGTGAGCTGCAGAAAGAGGCAAGAGAGGTTCAGAAGGAGGCAAGAGAGGTTCAGAAAGAGGCAAGAGAAGTGCAGAAAGAGGCAAGAGAGCTACAGAAAGTGGTAAGAGGAGTAGCAAGAGGAAGAGAGGCGCAGAAAGTGGCAAGTGAGGTACAGAATGAGGCAAGAGAAGAGCAGAAGGAGCCAATAGCGATGCAGAAAAGAGCAAGAGAGGTACAGTAAGAGGACGAAAAGTGCAGAACGAGGCAAGAGAGATGCAGAAACAGAAATAAAGGCACAGAAAGAATCAAGAGAAGTGCAGAAAGAGGCAAGAGAGGTGCAGAAAGAGGAAAGAGAGGTACAGAAATAAGCAAGAGAGATGCTGAAAGATGAGACTGAGCTGCAGATAGAAGTAAGAGAAGTGCAGAAAGAGGCAAGACAGGGGCAGAAAGAGGCAAGAGAAGTGCAGACAGAAGAGAGTGAGCTGCAGAAAGAAGCAAGAGAAGTGCAGAAAAAGGCAAGAGATGTGCAGAAAGAAGCAAGAGAGGTACATATATATGTATATATTCAATCTCCTCTAACTCTTACAAGGAATGAATCAGCACACAGGTTGTAGTTTGGAAGTATTTAATCTACAAAGGACGTGATCCAACACTGCACTCCTAAAACTGTATTTGTGAAACGAGAGAGAGCCATATCATCAACCCTTGGCGACAAAATTATCGCCACTTTTCGGCAGCAAACTGCCGCTAAAGTGGCCATAATAGGTTTGATAATATGCTCTATGGAATTCCAATCAAAGCTCATATTAGATGTGAAGGACATCTGACATGACCTTCGAATGAAATTCCATAGAGCATATTATCAAACTCATCATCGCCACTTTAGCGACACGTTCCTGGCAATAAAGTGGCGATAATTTTGAAACCCAGGCTTGATATTATGGCCCAGAATGCGTAGTGTACAGCAGCTTCTCTGTAAAATCTATAATTACCTCCGAGCAGTGACAACAGATAGGTTACAACAGTCTGACAAACAGATCATCAACCTTATTACACCACTTTTGAGTCACTTTTAACATGGGTAAAGTGATGCAAGGAGCTAGTAAATCTACATCTGGTTCAACAAAAAATCTCAACTCCAGACTCTGCTACACAGTTTTAATGTTGTTTTCTCTCTCTCTCACTCTCTGTGACATCATTTCTCTTTCTCTCTTAAACTTAGACACTGCTTTCTGCTTGGACGTGTAGAAGATCAGCCCAACTTAAGTTGTGAGCTCCACTCCCTAATGTGTTTGGGCGCAAAGTTTACACAACGGTAAGCACAGAGGCCTAGATCTACAAATCCTTCATAGGAATGCTTTAGAAATAATTCGGCATAACGTGCATCAGTAACGCAGTAGGCACTTCCATATAGACACCACTTGAATGTGACACTATAACAAATAAAATGTACCAGGTACACTGCACTTGTAAAACTGTAGTGTTAGCTTTTTTTGTGAAACAAGAGAGGGCCATATTATCAACCCTTGGCGACAAAATTATCGCCACTTTATCGGCAGCAAACTACCGCTAAAGAGGCCATAATAGGTTTGATAATATGCTCTATGGAATGCCAATCGAAACTCATGTTACATGTGAAGGACATCTGACATGACCTTCGATTTAAATTCCATAGAGCATATTATCAAACTCATTATCGCCACTTTAGCGAAACTTTCCTGCCGATAAAGTGGCGATAATTTTGTCACCCAGGCTTGATATTATGGCCCAGAGTGCCTAGTGTACAGCAGCTTCTCTGTAAAATGTATTATTACCTCCAAGCAGTGACAACAGATAGGTTACAACAGTCTGACAAACAGATCATCAACCTTATTACGCCACTTTTGAGTCACTTTTAACATAGGTAAAGTGATGCAAGGAGCTAGTAAATCTACGTATGGTTCAACAAAAAATCTCAACTCCAGACTCTGCGACACAGTTTTAATGTTTTCTCTCTCTCTCACTCTCTGTGACATAATTTCTCTATCTCTCCTAAACTTAGACACTGCTGCCTACTTGGACGTGTAGAAGATCAGCCCACCTGAAGTTGTGCATCCAAGTGCCTGCACTGTTTGGCCGCAAGGTTTATACAACGGTAAGCACAGAGGCATAGATCTACAAATCCTTCATAGGAATGCATTAGAAATAAGTCGCCATGATGGGCGTCAGTAACGCAATAGGCACTTCCATATAGACACCACTTGAACGCGGCACTATAACAGAACAGGAATATACGAGACACTGCATAATTTTCTCCCTAAACCATACTATTCTCTATCTAAATTAAATGAATCTTTTCTCACCTTAGTAAATACTTTATGAGTTTCAAAACAGTCTCAGAAACACACCAAATTGTCTTTAGCAGAGCAAAAGGTATGCACTCCAGAGTCTGCAGCTATGAAAAGCACAAAAATGCTGTAACTCATCACACATATCTCTCATGTCACCCAATCAAAACTCTTCCCTCACTTTTTTCAAATCAACACCCTTCCCCCCTCTGGCCTTTCTGCCTTTCTTGCATAGCAACCACCTCCTGAAAGACCTCTCATGTTTGCAAGTTCACACAACAATGTTTCAATTGAACTCTGAACTCTCAGTGCACCTGCGCATCCAGTGCAATCTTTCATAAAATGATTTTTTCTTGACCATTCAAATTACATCTTTCAAAGAACACATCCATGCACCCTAACTTTCTGTTTTCAGCAATCAAAATCCGCCAATCACTGCTACTGCTTCCTTAACACAGAAACTCCACAGTTTTTTTTCATTTTAAACTCTTTTTTTTCCAACTGCCATTTCATTGCCACACTTCATCTGACTGCAGCAGAACGTTCTCTCACCATGTTTTCTGTCTGGATTGTTGGACATAGTTACATCTACTGGGCTCAAAGGTATGCTGAGAACAGAAATTTACCTAACCTCAATTTACAAGATGTGGAAATTAAGTGGTTTGGCCACAGAGGATTAAAATGTCACCAATTGATACCATTGGTGAAAACCTTTATGCATTTGCCTAAACCTGACCTGTTAATTGTGCACTGTGGAGGTAATGACTTGGGCACTTTGACTGGTGTAGGTCTGGAAATGCTTTTAAAAGACACCTTTGACCAATTGATGGCACTTTTTCCTCAAACTGCCTTGGTATATTCAAATATATGCCAAAGACAGAAATGGAGGTGGTCGAACCAATTTTGTCCACAAATTGAGAAGTCGAGGAAGCATGTAAACAAATCTGTTTCAGCTTACATGAGAGACCATGGAATGGGCTCCATGTACAACAATAACTTGCGTTACTACATGCAAGATATCTACAGAGGTGATGGAGTTCACTTCTCAGATGAGGGCAACAGAGTTTTCATTTTGAATTTAAGACTGTGCATTGGTACCTACTTATAAGTACCTAAATGTACCATAAACCCAAAAGCTCTTCTCAGAGCTACCCTACATCTGATCACTCACAATTATTATTTTACTCTAACTTTTTTCACAAATTTTCAACAAAGTACGCTCCCCGGAGCGCTACCCGGTACGCGAACCGGAAGCTAACCGCGCGAAATTTAAAAAAAAAAAAAAACAATTCCGCACATATGGGCCTCCTCAGCCACCCTCAGAAAACCTAGGGGGTCAAGATACGTCTACTGTGCCCCCTTCTACCCATTCTGAACATTATTTGCCCTCCATCTTGTATTTTAATTCAACCGAAACACAAAATGGTGGACTCCCGTTACGCTGCAGGTTCGCGTACCGGGGCGCTCACCGGGAAGCGCTCCATTAAAAAAGGTGGGAAAGTAATTTACAAAAGAAACCCTGGAGACACTTTCACCAAATATAGAATTGCTCATACTACATACCAATCCCTACCATTTTCACTAATTTGGTTGGAATTCCATTTAGTTATTTAGCCTGTACACCTCTCTAAATACCCTGAGGTAAATTACTTCACAAAACACATCTGAAGTGTTGGAATTGACAACCAATTAAAATGTTACTTTCATTTTCTACTTTTTTTACCTGACATTTGATTGGTTATGTACCTGAATATATATAAAAAAAGAGAGAGACACACAGCCATTTTGACTACTACTTCCTGGTGTACATTTCAATAGGATTTTCAGTAATTACTTCAACTTCTTTTTAAAGGTAAGTTGTTATTTTAAAAACTGAAGTATATTGTGCACTTTAAGATAATATGGTACATTTTTCTGATAGTTATATACTATCCCTCTGTAGTAGTTATACATTTAGATAGACTTCTCTGTTATAGTTATGGATGGAGTTAGGCTTGTCTTGTATAATTATGAATTTATTTACCTTAAATCACACACTTTTTTATATTCCTACTTCCACTCTGATACTATACACTGCCCAAAGATAAATTCACTGTTAAAAACTGCCTATCTAAAATTAATCCCAACAGTGCCCTATCTCTACTAATATATTTTTTTAATGCAAATTTCAGGCAAAATGGAAGGCGAACAGAAAATTTCATTTGAAATTGTCCTTCCAGAGACCAACGAAGAAATAATTGATCCAAATTACATTGATTTTATGGATGAAACTTGGGACGAAGAACTACTGCAATGTGTGCAATCAGTAGATGTCCTCCTTGAAAATGAGGACATTTTACACACTCAAACATTACAAACTATGTTCAATGAAAATAACGACATTTCAGACAGTGAAATGTTAGACATTTTATTAAATTTTGAAACACAATGACAATAATAAATAATTGCTTAAAAAATAAAGATATAAAAAAAAATCAACAAAACAAACAATCAATTAACATACAATATTTGAAAAGTCTATCATTCTTTTTTCCTTATAGTACGCTCCCCAGAGCGCTTCCTGGTGCGCGTACCGGGCGCTCCCCACGCGCCCTTTTAAAGCCTCCACATCAAACCTAGGGGGTCAGGGAGGATCTACTATGCCCCCTTATGGTGATTTCCCCCTTTGTTTTTGCCTCCTCTTGTCTCTCGATCCTACCGAGAGACAAGATGGCGGCCGCTCCGGACTGTTTAGAATGTTGACAGACACCGGAGAGCCAATCAGCTTCGCTACGCGAAGTTCCGTTACGCGTCAGGTACGCGAACCGGAGCGCTGCCCGGAGCGCGCTTACAGATATATATCTTTTTTTGAACGTTAATTTCTCAAAATCCACTGGATCACATATATTGAGACCTAGCAAAGACACATCGGGCTACCAGTCCCTTCAATTTTGCCAAGTTTCGTGCAAATCCATTCAGCCGTTCGGGCTAAAAGTGAGGCCAACCGCCCTATGGAAATTAACATGGGAAAAACACGTTTTGGGACCCCCCTTTTTTCTCAGCCCCCCCTTGACAAACCCCCCCAAATTTTCACTGGCTGCTCAGAAACAAAATGTTCCATTTTCCTGAAAATTTCAGCCAATTCCGTCCACAAACGCCAAAGTTATTAGACATAGAATTTTCACAAATCCCATAGAGAAAAAATCCTAACTATATATACCTACTGGCGACCGCCAGTAGGTAATTCACTGAAAAAACCATAGGTTATAGACCATATATAGTTAGGAATTAGCATTTAAGAAACCTTTTTTTTACTCACACAAAACCATTGAAATTCCATATATAGTTAGTTGTACTAACTATATATCGCGCACCCGCAATCCACTGCTGATCATGTCACATATTACATCATTCATGACATGGTCAGTGACATCACTGATGACATCACTGATGACATCTCAAATGCCATCACTGATGACATCACTGATGACATCTCAAATGACATCACTGATTACATCACTGATGACATCTCAAATGACATCATTTTTCTTATTATGTTTTGGTTCGCTCCCGGTCCGCGAACCGGGTAGCTTCCCGTTAGCTCAATTTGGTGCCGCGACTCGGTACGCGAACCAGTAAACGTTCCGTTTGCGCAACTGCCGCGTTAGAAATCAACATCGTGAAGCGTCGCGGAAGCGCGACGTATCGCGTTGCCGCGTAATGCGTCTTATGATGCGCCGCGTTAGCGCACCCGGAAGTGCTCCGGAGCGCGAACCCAGGCGCGAAGCGCAGCTCCCCGGAAGCGATCCGGGGCGCGGCCTGCAGCGCGTAACGTAAGCGTAACAGGTCATGTGACTTGTTAATAAAACTTTTTATTGGTTCATTTCACTTTTGTATTCCTAATGATGTAAGGCTAGGTCATGTGACCTAAAAATAACACTTTTAATTGGTTTAGAACTATTTTTTTTCCAAAATGATGAAAGCCCCCACCTTTTTTCTCACTCTGACTTTCAACTTTGTGAAAGGAAGACCTATTTTGCTTACTAGAAAATGGCTTCAGTAGTAGCTGCAACTCCTAGGAAGAGAGGACCACCTCCACAGTTCCTTCCCAACACAGAGGAGGAAAAGGACGAAGAAGAGGAAGAGGAAGTACAGCCAAGACAGTTTTTACGTGAGGAGCCCCGGATATCTCACCACAAAAATAGTTTTATTTGGCAGTTTTTTTCTTTTCCTCAAGGACAAAAAAAAGTGAATGCTCGCTATGTGCCATGCCTCATATGCAAAGAAGATTTATCTAGAGGCACAAATAAAAAGTATAGTTTCGGCAACTATACTATGCACCGTCATATGCAGAGGTGGCATCCACTGAATTACAGCGTGGCAGAGATGCGTGACCTCCGAGACAACCCACCAACTCCTGTGGCCAGTACATCGGCACAGGTAACTCTGTCGGTGCACATGAAGATAGTGTGTCTTTATTGTGGTAACCTACTCTCATGTGCAAATATGAGTATCAATTTGATAAACAGAGCATTTGAAAACCACAAGTGCTCAAAACGCCCCAAAAAATAAAAAATAAATTTTGCTCCTGTTGAGCCCTTTCTAATGCCTGTTTTTCGTTGTTTCCCCCCAAAAAACCCAAAAAAAACATAAAATTGTTCAAAAAATACAAAAAAACAAAAAATGTTCAGAAAAATAAAAAAAATATATAAAACAACAAAAACATAAAAAAAATGTTCTTTTCAGAACTACCTCCCATTTATAAAAAAATTGCTAGAATGTTTAGCACTCTGGCAACCTCTATTTCTTTTGGTTCGCTTCCCGGTTCGCTCCCCGGTACGCGAACAGGGAGCGAACCCCCAAATTTTTTTTTTTTTAAAAAGAGTAAGTATAAGGGAAGTAAACAGAGAGTAATGTTAAAAGAAAGACAGCTATAGGGACTAAACCAGAGATACTGTTTAATAGATCTATTTACCGAAGAAAAGATGGAAGAGGGTATAATTGTGAAAAACAAAATAGATAAGGAAGTGAAAGAAAAAAAGGAGAGTAGAAGAATAACAAAGAAGAGTTTCTTAGAGAATGTGAGTGAATGTTCAAAATAAGATTAAAACATGTGGAATAACACAGAGAAAAAACAGAAAGCAGAAAAGAAGAAGTAACAGAAAAGGAATAATTGAAACAGCAAAGAAATGTAAATAACATAGGGGCATATTATCAACATAGGCGATAAAAGTTTCGCAGCTTTTATCGGCAGAAATGTGTCACTAAAGCCGCTTTTGCGGCAGAAAACTGCAGCTAAAGCCGCTTTTGCAGCAGTTTTCTGCCGATAAAAGCAGCAATAATTTTATTGGCTGTGTTCATAATATGCCCCTTAGTGTGCTTCAACTACACAGAGAAAGCATAATGAACAAGTAGTGAAAGAGTGATCAGTTAGAGACACTAAGAGTAATAGAGACGGAGTGAGTGAACAAGAGTGAGGAACTATGAGAAGAGAGGGACTGAGAAAAGGAGTGGAAGGAGTAGAGTAAGTAAGTAATAGAGAAAGGAATGAGGGAAGTAGCAAAGGCAGGAAAGTGAGGGTTAAAGAAATGAAGCAGTGGAACTAATAGTAGTTAAATGTGATAGAAATGTAACGAAAAGAGTACAAAACATTTACCTTATAATTGTCGTTAACTTAGTCACTTGTTATTTTTATACTTTCAATCTGTGAAAGAGAGAACAAACATTTGAAAAATATTAAAACATGTATTTAAAAATTAGAAAAGACAAGGGAAAAGATTGAAGGACAAACAGTTTTTCAACAACTTTGACACTTACAGAAGCCTCTGCTTCTCCAGGCCCCCTACACAGTCCTAAAAATATACATTTTAAACTAACAGTATCTTGATGCAGATGAAGTGAGGCCTATCTTGGAACATGGTGCATCTTTTGCACTGCTGTTGTCTCACAAAAGTGACGCAATGGCAGCGCAAAAGAGGTGCACAATCATCATAAAACTGTTCCTAACATTTTAAATGATTGTTTCAGGATGGCAATAAGGTGTGTCCTATCCAGACGTTTGTTTCAGGTGAGGCCTACTCAGGGTTGCAGATGAAATTTAGACTTGTTGAAGAGTACAGAGGAGATAATACATGTGCAGGCCTACCAATAAAGTGAGTCATGTCCACTGCACTCTTGAACAAAGTTCAGACCTCCTCTGTTTCCCTGGACAGGCCTAAACTTCATCTGCACAATGTGATTCTTAATGTTAGGACACACAGGTAATGTATTTGAAAAACGTGCAATTTCTTTTGCTCATTTCACAATCACATCACTTGTGTTTCCTTTGGTTAGGTATCTCATTGTGCAGATGTAGTCCAGCATATGAAAGAGTACGCAGAAGTGCAGCACTGCATGCAACAACTTTGACACTTACTGAAGCCTCAGCTTCTGCATGCCCCCTACACAGTCCTAATTATATACATTTTAAACTGACGGTATCTTGCTGGAAATGAACTGAGGCCTATCTTGCAACATGGTGCATCTTTTACACTGCTGCTGCGTCACAAAAGTGACGGAACAGCGGCGCAAAAGAGGCACACAGCCTTCATAAAACTGCCCTTAACATTTTAAATGATTGTTTCTAGATGCTGATAAGGTGTAGCCTATCCACAGATTAGGAGTAGTGGAGGTGGAGTAGTGTGGCTCACTGGTTAGAGGGGGCAGGCCTGAAAGCAGAAGTCAGCCTGGGACCAGGGTTCAATTCCCGACGCGGCAGGGTCGTGGACCTTGGTCAGCGGACTCGATAATTCTCGCTTCGGTGCTTACTCTAATCAGGGGTTCCACTCGGCAACTCTGGGCATTAGCTTGCCTAATCTCCACAACGGCCCCACCAATTCCGGGGATGCCTGGCTCCACCTTGGGGACTCCCAGCAAGGGACCATCCCACAGGGAAAGCCAGGACGGGTTCCCCAGAGTTATACAGCGCCGGGACGCCCCGTTGCTGGGGCAGCTGTGCGCTTTACAAGTATACTACATTTACATTTACATTTACATTTCTTTCAGGTGAGTCCTACTCAGTTTTGCAGATGAAATTTAGGCTTCTTGAAAAGTACAGAGGAGATAATACATGTGCAGGCCTACCAACGAAGTGACTCATGTGCACTGCACTCTTCAACAAATGTCAGACCTCCTCTATCTCCTGGAACAGGCCTAAACCTTATCTACACAATGTGATGTGTAATGTTAGGAAACACAGGTAATGTAATTGAAAAACTTGCAATTTTTTTTGCTCATTCCACAATCACATCACCTGTGTTTCCTTTGCTTAGGTATCTCATTGTGGAAATGTAGTCTATCATATGAAAGACTACGTAGAATGTGAGCACTGTATGCAACAACTTTGACACTTACAGAAGCCTCAGCTTCTTCATGTCTACTACACATTTCTAAATGTACATCATAAATACAAAAAGTACAGAATTAATTATACATGTTAAATGGTTTATTTTTGCTGTTCTCAGAATTTATCAAATTTCACTAAAAACAGTGACTTGAAGGTATTCATCCTATAATAGCGGGGAAAAAAAACACAATCAAAATGATTGTGTTTAAAAAACCCATACAACATGACAAATCAGAAATCAGAACTCCTTAAAATAAACTTACTTTCCATGACGTCGAATGATGTCCTATGAACAGCTTACACTCTGTTGTGCTGTTATTATTTTCAGCCCGCCACTTTCTGAAAGAAAACCTCCATCGTTTTGAAAAATATGTTATATACAATAAATGACTTCTCGCTCTCTACCACACGTTTCCACAAGGCCAAATCGTGTAAGAGCCATTTATAACTCTTGGAATTCTTCTAAGCAAATCCCGTCATTTTGTATTTCCGCAACTTTGAGAAAGAAAACGTTCAAGATCACTTTCACAATCCTGGACTAGTAATATCTTACCCTTCTTGCTCACTCATGTTCTACATTTCCTATGACACTGATACTGCTTACTATGAAGCAGACTTACACTACCTCTATGACTAATACAATTATTTAATTCTCTATATCACTTTTAATCACAAAGCAATTTAAAACAGTACATAAAATTATATCAACCCCTAGAATCATTATAGGCCAGTTACCTACCCTAAATTCTCTTTTCTGAAAACAGAAAGTAAAAATATTTTTAAGTAAAAAGGCAACATTGTATCGTAGTCAAATGGGAATCATTTCCGAAACAGCAGCTTTTTTAAAATTTTCAATAAGGTGTGTAATAAGCGGATCTTGTCAAAGGACCATCATGTCATATAATAGCTGCAGTTAGAAATGTTCTTTCTAAAATCAACGACTGTGTAGCCACAACATTTGTAATTAAAGTTGAAGACTTACTTTCATCAGGTTTATATAGTTGAAATTTTAAAATGACATGATAACCAAAAGTTTGGTCAAATAATCTAGACAGCATTGCAGACTTACATTACCTCTACTCCATGTTTTTATTGGCTGCTTGAATTAGCTTACAAAAAGAAACAGTTTTTCTGAACTCATTCAAAGTGCAGTTATTTTTCCATGACGTCAAGTGTTATGGTAAGAACACCGTTTGCTTTGGGAAATACTCTGTTGTCCTTTAACTAATCCGTGCCCACCACTTTCTGTAAGAAAACCTTCTTTTTTTCCAGGAACTTTTTAAAACTCAAAAATAACTTTTGACTCTGTACTACACTTATCCTCAAGGCCAAATTGTGTAGGAGCCATTGGAACCTCTTGAAATTCCTCAGAGCAAATCCTGAGATTCCTTCCCTAAAATTTTGGTTTTAAAAACACCAGGTAAGAATTTTTAAGGTCAAAAGGCATTTTTTTTTTTTAAGTTAAAAAAGAATCATTGCAGAATGACCAGCCATTTCTAGACTTTAAATAAGCTGTGTAATGTCCTGATGTTATTGAAGGACCGTCATGATATATAATTGCTGCAGTTACAAAAGTCCTTCCTGATATTGACAACTGTGAAGCCACAAAATTTTTCATCAAAGTTGTCAATTTTGTTCCATCAGGCCTACATCGTTGGAACATTAAAATAACATACTGGCCATATGTTCGTATAAATAATGTTGACAACATTTCAGACTTACATTGGCTACACTCCATGTTGTGATCAGCTGCTTTTACTAGCTTATTAAAGGACACTGATTTACTGTCTGGCAAAGTTAAATATATAAATTTTTCTGAGTCTACACTAGTAGTACTTGATACCCTACAGTTCTCGCAGTCATGCTGCCATTGATAAGAAAGCCCAAACAGGTGATTTACATCTACACCTTCATCATGCAATACATCAAGCATATACATTAAAAACTCCTGACAATCTTGCTGAATATTTTGAGAGAATTGTGTTTGACCTGAACATCTGTCTAACAGATTTCGAATTTCAGACACACTTTCTATTTTTGTTCTATCAGTGCTACATTTCTCTAACACAGAGTTCAACAAACTGCAAAATCTCTGATCCGAATTGACCACAATCTCTTGTTTTAAAGTTTCTAGAGAAAATAAAACATTAACCACTACATTAGCATAGCAGTTGACACCAGAACTGTTTTCAAATTGAAAACCAACAACATCTTCAACAAAATCCTTTTCCTTTCTGCTTATAATTTCTGGTTCATCGACTTTTCGTCTTTTTGCTACAACCTCCCTACTATTGGTCACATTTCTTCGTTTCCGGCCTACCACACGTTTCTCAAACAAAGGATATTGAGGCAAATGTGGCGCATACTCTCTTCTTAACCTATTGTATTCCTTAACACAGTCTAGATCCGCACAAATGTTTGTGACATCACACTCAATCAAGTACAATCCCGATAAAGTTCTGACTCGTGACAATGCCACATATGCCATACCCTCCTTGAACACAGAACTGCCAATATTCACCAATGCACTGTCTACACTTAAACCTTGCGCTTAATGGATTGTCACCGCATATGCCAAGCAAACAGGAAACTGCTTACGGCGAACATATAAGTCTTTCACAAGCAAAAACCTAGCAGAGCAACGACCAATTAGCTGTACTTCCTCAATGCCATCAAATTTAATTTTTAAAAATTCAATTTCATCCCTATTTCTGTATTTCACAAAATCAACAACATTACCCATTGATCCATTTACCAGACCTCTTTCAACATGTAAATTCCTTCTTAAAATTATACGGCAATTTAAGCACACATTCAGAGTCTTTTCAAAACCCGCAGTTTTAGATATACTCTTCTCTAATGAATCCAATTTTGATTTCAAATTCTCAGACAAAATAATTTTTGATCCCATATGCTCTACTCTGTCAATAGCTTCCAGTTTCACAATCTCTTGGTTTTCTAAATACAACATGTTGTTGTTGAAGATGGCACATTCTGCAAGAGTTGGCATCAAACATATTCCAGATTTCTTCTCAGTAATTTTCTGAAAAATATTCTCAGGCACAACGTCTTGTTCTGGATACAAATTTGACAGTAATCGTGCATGTAAAGCTTCTTTCCCATGCTCGGTCACTTTTCCAATTCTAACATCTTGTAGAATATTCTTGTAATCTTCATCCTTCGCCTGACGCATATTTTCATGCAGTTCAGCATAATTGAAGTTTAACCATATATTAACGTTGCCAATGCTCCCTAGGCACTTCCTGGTATCTTCATGCGTGAGCATTTTGAACACAGGTTGTCCTTTCACTGGTGTCAGCTGCAGAAGATCACCGAAAACAATGATGTGTTTGCCACCAAATAACACATCATACTCTGTTTTGAGAACTTCTTGCATTCTCAAATGCACAAAGGCAAGCATGACATTGGAAACCATGCTTACTTCGTCAATGATAAGAAGTTTCATTTTCTTCAAGACTCTTGAAACTTCACAGCAAGCATCTCCAGATAACTTGTGGTATTGTAATTTGTTATCATGCTCCACTGGCAGCATCAGTAGACGATGCAAAGTAATACCTTTAATGTTATGTGCTGCCAGTCCAGTTGGAGCGGTGACAACACAAGACAGCGATGACTCAGTCCTTTTCTGCAAATAACATTAAATTGCTTTAATGAGGAAACTTTTTCCAGTTCCCGCTTCTCCACTCACGTACAGTCGGACAGGTTTCAACGACGTACATGAGCACTCTTTCTTCTCATGACTTAATCCATGATCAATTTGGTTGGTAACTTCGTCATATATTTTCCTCTGCTCAACGTTGAGTTTTCTTTCCAAGTCTTCTAAGTTAACCGCATCCTCCTGAGCATGTGCCATGGCTCTTTACACTTCAATCATGGCAGTGACAGCTTCATTTTCGATAACTGGTCCTCCTAGTGGATCCTGACTCAATGAAACAGAACTCTGACTGTCCTGAGAACTGTCTCTAGCAATCTCGGCTGCAATCGTTGCTTCCTGCTCGATTTCCGCATTCAACATTTCTAGATATTTGAGAAAAACAGGACATTCTATGGTCTCCTTGGCGGCATTGAAAGAGTCTTCGTAACAGAGGAAATCTCCAAGCAGTTCCTCTTCTGCACGCCAAGGCTTGAAAAGTTGCAAAAGTGCTAAATAGAAAAACTCTTTTTTTTCAGGAGATTCGCCACTCAATTTTCGATGGTTTACCAAGTGGCATTTTCTTTGCTTGACGAGACATCCCTCACTTCCAATTACAGCATACACTCCTTTATCAATATCTTCTTTGATGTTCCTCTTGAATATGTAATTTTATAGAACCTCATACAGACAAACATTCTCGAGGTGTCTGCTTCTATTTGAATAATATGTATCCAACATGTTGGTCTTCAAAATATCAGTACTGTTTGGATCCTTTTCCGCCAAATACTCAATTTCCCGCACAGGTTTCAGAACTCGATTACGCGTTGCAGCAAGACCAAGACTCGCCCAAACGATACTCCTGGATTTGGCATAGAGACTTGCTGAAGACAACCGGTCAGAACATTTGTAAGCTCCGATTTCTCGATGTGACAACATCTTCAGACTGAAACTGTACAACTTCTTACTGAGGCTCTTTTCATGGGAAATGTCCTCCCACATATCCTTCAATTCTGTCTTTTCTTTTTTGGTGATGTAAGATGTCACATACCGAGCCACAGCCATACAGTTATCAGCCACGAACTGTATATCCATGTTAGCATTCCACATGGACAAAATCACTGGGTTGTAGTCGTTGATATACTTGGACTCTTCGTTCCTTTTCAAATTGTACGTATTTTTGGGTGATTTCTTCATCACATTATGTCGCAGCGAAGACATCAAACTGTTCACTCTTCCTTTAGAAATCACCGGTCGTGGAAAGGCGAAACGACATTTGGTGTAGAACTTGTCCTTGTTTCTGAATTTATGACGACAGTACTTTCCACAACGATGGCTTTGGAAGCGTAGAGCTTGTTCTCTTAGGCTTTTGTCCTCCTTTGCGTTTGGAACAGCACATGTAGAATACTGTTCTATGAAACTCATCACTAAGTCTTCTGGATCTGTTCCAAATTTAGGTGCATCCTTGATCCACAGCAGCATATGTATATGAGGAGCACCTCTTACTTGGTACTCCTTTCTCCAGAAGAAATCCAACACCTCTCCAAGAGGTGGATTTTTCTTGTTCATGATGAAAGACATCATAGCTTCAAATCTATGATTGAAGTACCTGCATACATTCACTGGATCCAAAGAGCACAGTTCTCCGGGTGTCTTGAATTCGATATTTTCAATGTTTCCATTTGCCTCTCGTAGAAATTCAAGCAAGTCTTCCCAGCCATACTCGGCACAGCTGAGAGTGAGGAACCATGTGGGAGTTCCTAAGTTCCTCAGCATACATTTTAAATCACCATGACGATGCTACCAGTACTCATTAGTACCACGCTGACACGCCATGAGATTAATCAGGTGAGAATCCAAAATACTGTCTTGCACATTGACTTTATCCATAAAGTCACTTGCCGAGATGTTTTGCATCTGTATACCACTTTTCAAGATGTGGTTCACTGCATATGACAGTCCAGACAGATCGCTTTCAAACAGGAGATGAAACAAATAGGGAATGCATTGTCGAAACCTAGGATCTTCTGCATACAATCGTAAAGTCCGGTATTCAGAAGCAGGAATTTGATGAGGTCGCTCATCATATCTTCCTCCTTGACCTGTTGGAAATAGCTGTGGGAAACACCGAGCTTCCAAACTTTCCTCCCAAACACTAATGGGACTCCCTTTGGCTTGTTTCATTTGAAACAACTCAATAGCATTCCCCATGACTTCCTTGGAATGCAAAGGATGAACACTATAATGTTCATATATTTCTTCACTTTTAGAGCGTTCTACTTTCTCAATTTGACCAACACACAAATCGCTATCCTCTTCTTCACTTACTTCCACTTCTGCAACATATACATTCTTATAGTACTTATTGCTTTTTTTCAAATACAATGTTGCCTTTTTGACTTTCCTAACATCCACTAAATCTTGCCATATTTTCTTACTCTTTGTCGGAACCCCATTAACTAAGATAACCAGAGATTCCTCTTCCACTTTTTCTACTCCAATTGTATTAATGTTTTTCTTCAAATCTAGAGGCAAATAAACAACTCTTCCCTTTAATCCTCTCTGTAAATCTGATGGAGGCAATTTCCCTGTTTTTGGCTCCATTCTTACAATAGCCTGAAAGGGATGGATACTTTGAATCAAAATAGATTCATAAGTAGTTAAATCCTTCAATTCAGAAGGAATCTCAACCAATTCCAGATTATTATGAACCGCTCTAGCAGGCATCCGGTTTTGATTTAATTTGTTACAACAATAAGTACACACACGTTGATCCAATCCCAAATCAAAACAATTTTCTACCATCAAGTATGTTGCGAAATCCTTCCATTCACTATTATTTTGCCTTTCACTTTTCGCATATAAATCCACTAACTTAGTCTGAATCTTATAATAAGTGCGTCGACAACACACACAAGTGAAATTAGGCCTCTCACTTGATTTCACCTTAAACGTGGCAATTTCCTTCTGAAAATTATCTGTACTGGAAACCTGTACACTATCTTCCACATTACCCTCTTCTTCTGGGTTAATTTCAACATTCTCCTCTTTACTTCCAAAGTAACAAAACTCAATTTCTTCACAAATATTCTTCACATCTATTTCAGAACCATGCAAAAGAGCAGTGCATAATTGTTTAAGCATAATTGCTGGACTCTTAGCATAATACAACATTCTAACTAATTTCCTCACTTTATTATGATGCACTGCTAGCATCCTGAAATGATGAAAAACACTCTGGCATACTCTCCTGGAAAGACCAGCCAGTGAATGACCATGCAAACCTGTCACTTCTCTCACTCTGCAAGGATCTAATTCTTGCAACATCATCATTTTCTGCTTCAAACTTTTCTTATTAAATGTCCGTACAAAATCACAAAGCAAATTGATGGAATCCTGTCGCACACTGCAAATACTACTACACTTCCAGGTGTACACAGGTCCCTTAGGACGTCTTCCTAAAACCTCATTACCTAACACCTCTTCTGCCTCTGTTGTCACAAGTTTTTCTTTTTCAACTGGACAACCATCTTTCACCTCATAAGCTCGACCACTGGTGTCAACTGCATGCACCAAATCATTATCCTGGAAATAACTCTCCTCATTAAAAAATGCCTCACAACTTGAACTATGCATCCATTCTCCTGAAAAAACTTCACAAAAATTACTACGATTGACTGTTCTCTTCCATCTACTATTTCTTTTCAAATCATAAATTGCCTTGTTTAGCTTCCTAATTCTATTGATTATCAAAATAAATAACTTTCGATTAATTTCAAATGCCTGATCAATAACTTTCTCAACTTTTTTTTTCTCTTAGAAAAAACCACTTTCTGTTGACCTTTCTTAATATTTTTTAACAAATTGCCAATTATCCTGTTGCGGAACATTCGTCTACGAATGTCCCTAAACTGTTGTTTCCTTCTACTATCATGCACAGAGTTATCTCCTGCTCTAGCAGTAACATTTTTGATTGGCCTTTCCTTTCCGTTTAAATTGCTTCTCTTTTTCTGGACTAAAACATTTTCTGTAGTACTACTTTTTTTTCTACAAATGTTTCTTATGAATGATTTCGTTGTCTTACCCGGAGCTTTCTTGGTGACTTGACGAGTTTTTATTGTAGAGGACTGCTGCAACAAGTTTTTAAGCTGCTGTCTTTGATGTTTTGTAGCCTTTCGGATTCTACCCTTACCCGGCATTCTCTAATTTCAAAATGATCTCCAGTTGAATCTGTGGTAAAATATAATAAAAAATGTTATTAACCACTATTACCAAACAGTAAATCAATAACAGTCGTCAAAAATTTAACACACTACTTTTCAATTTTACATAGAATAATTTTTAGTGCATTGGCAAATTTAGTAGTTACAAATAGTAGCAAAGAAATGGAATGCTTCTACATTTTACCTGTGCTGTTTTATGTGTGAATCTGAACTAATTTTATGAGCATATTTGAGTATTTTATTAAAGACACTACACACAAGCTGTTTTTGAAGTTGTGTTTAATTTTAAATGAAACAGTTTACATGTTTACTTTTCATTTCCAGTAACTTTTAAAAATAAATGTTTATAGTTCCATAGGCTCAAGCAGGTCAGCTTCCCAGCCTATGTCATACAATTCTGACAAATCGGCATCCTCATCATGTTCTTCATCATCCTCAGGATTTAAAACATCCAAGGGATCTACTTCCACTGATGTTTCAATCACAATTTCAATGATAATATCGAGATCAACGGATTGCTCATTATCACTCATGGTTGATGTTGTCGTTATCTTTAAAGAAAGAAAACAACAATGAGATGTTGCAGAGTAAGAGACAAATCTCAGAGACTATAATAGTAAAATTGTTTAACAAGAGTAACATTTTGCAGCTATTATTTAGCCATGTCCAGCGATGCTGAGGAGGTGAGGCCTATGTCCAAGTTTTCAGTGAACAGGACTCATCTCTTCTTAACCTTGGATAAGCCTCACCGACTCTGTGTCCCCTGCTCATACTTAAATGTAAAGGGGCAGATTTATGTTAACTGGCGCATCCCCACGGATGCACCAGTTAATGTGCACCGCTGCTCTGCCACCCATGGTGTGCCGCATTTACAATGTGGAGCACCATTGAGTAAAAACAGCACAGATGCGTCACGCATCTGTGCCGCAAAAGCAGCACATTGCAGGAATCACGTCGTAAGCGCGACATGTCTACTGCAATGCACAGGAGCAAGCCACACATTGCATGGTGCATCACTCCTTATGCCTGTTTCAAACAGGCGTAAGGATTTGATTCAGCAATGCTATAAAGCTGACTCAGTGAAATCTTCTAAATTTCACTGTGTTAGTTTTACAGGGCTTTCATGCAAATTAATGCATACCTTGCAATAAAACACCTATATGAAAACTGACGCAGGTTTCATGTGGCACAGGACTTTACAGCATGACACATCTGCCTAGATACATCAAGTTGTAAATATGTCGCAATATAGCGCATCTTTTGCGCCGCCGCTACGTCACAAAATTGACGCACAGCGGCGCAAAAGAGGCACACACCTATCATAAATCTGTCCCTAACATTTTAAATGATTGATTCAGGATGACGATAAGGTGTGCCCTATCCAGAGGTTTGTTTGAGGTGAGGCCTACTCAGGGTTGCAGATGAAATTTACGCTTGTTGAAGAGTACAGAGGAGATAATACATGTTCAGGCCTACCAATGAAGTGAGTCATGTCCACTTCACTCTTGAACAAAGGCCAGACCTCTTCTGTGTCCGTGGACAGGCCTAAACCTCATCTGCACAATGTAATTCGTAAAGTTAGGAAACACAGGTGATGTAATTGAAAAATGTGGAATTTCTTTTCCTCATTTCACAATCACATCACCTGTCTTTCCTTTGCTTAGGTATCTCATAGTGCAGATGGAGTCTAGCATATCAAAGAGTACACAGAAGTTGAGCACTGTATACAACAATTTTGACATTTACAGAAGATTCAGCTTCTTATCTTGTTGGAGATGAAGTGAGGCCTGTCTTGCAACATGGTGCATCTTTTGCATCACTGCTGCATCAGTTTCATGTGGCACGGGCCTTTACAGCATGACACATCTGCCTAGATGCATCAAGTTGTAAATATGTTGCCACATAGCAAATCTTTTGCACCGCCGCTGCGTCACAAAAGTGACGCACAGTGGCGCAAAAGAGGCACACACCTATCATAAATCTGTCCCTAACATTTTAAATGATTGATTCAGGATGACGATAAGGTGTGCCCTATCCAGAGGTTTGTTTGAGGTGAGGCCTACTCAGGGTTGCAGATGAAATTTACGCTTGTTGAAGAGTACAGAGGAGATAATACATGTGCAGGCCTACCAATGAAGTGAGTCATGTCCACTTCACTCTTGAACAAAGGCCAGACCTCTTCTGTGTCCGTGGACAGGCCTAAACCTCATCTGCACAATGTCATTCGTAAAGTTAGGAAACACAGGTGATGTAATTGAAAAATGTGGAATTTCTTTTCCTCATTTCACAACCACATCACCTGTCTTTCCTTTGCTTAGGTATCTCATAGTGCAGATGGAGTCTAGCATATCAAAGAGTACACAGAAGTTGAGCACTGTATACAACAGCTTCTTATCTTGTTGGAGATGAAGTGAGGCCTGTCTTGCAACATGGTGCATCTTTTGCATCACTGCTGCATCAGTTTCATGTGGCACGGGACTTTACAGCATGACACATCTGCCTAGCACTACATATCAAGAAACCTAATTGATTTCAAAAATCGTTTTTAAAGACATCATCTAAATCAATTATATACCTACATTCAAGGGGAAATAACTTAAAATGCCGTAAGACACATGAAAGCGTTTTTAAAGGCCCTTGCACCTTTTTTGGGTCACTTTTAACATGGCTATGTGACTCAAAGAATCAAAATCTAAATTTGCCAAGCACACATGGGGGCGTATTTACAAGGACCTTGCACCACAAGGAAATGTCTTAAAATAAAATGGGAAAAATTACATCAAATGAACTCAAAAACCTTGTAAATATGCCCCAATTAACCTATGAAACTCTACCAGTACATATCAAGAAACCTAATTGATTTCAAAAAACGTTTTTAAACACATATTGTAAAGCAATTATATTCCTACATTCATGAAGAAGTAAATGTAAATGTAGTATACATGTAATGCGCACAGCTGCCCCAGCAACGGGGCGTCCCGGCGCTGTATAACTCTGGGGAACCCGTCCTGGCTTTCCCTGTGGGATGGTCCCTTGCTGGGAGTCCCCAAGGTGGAGCCAGGCATCCCCGGAATTGGTGGGGCAGTTGTGGAGCTTAGGCAAGCTAATGCCCAGAGTTGCCGAGTGGAACCCCTGATTATAGTAAGCACCGAAGCGAGAATTATCGAGTCCGCTGACCAAAGTCCACAAGTGAGTTAAAATGCCCTAAAACACATGAAAGCATTTTTGTAAGACCCTTGCACTATTTTAGCGCCACTTTTAACATGGCTATGTAACTCAAAGAAACAAAATCTATTTCTAAAACACTTGACACAAAGCAACATTTTAAATACACAACTTTCTTCATAATTTTCTCCTTAAAGCATACTATTCTCTATTTAAATTAAATGAATCTTTTCTCACCTTAGCAAATACTTTATGAGTTTCAAAACAGTCTCAGACACACACCAATTTGTCTTTAGCAGAGCAAAAGGTATGCACTCCAGAGTCTGCAACCAACAATGCCACAGAAATGCTGTAATTCATCACACATATCTCTCATGTCACCCTATCAAAACTCTTCCCTCACTTTTTTCAAATCAACACCCTTCCCCCTCTGCCCTTTCTGCCTTTTTTTCCATAGCAACCACCTCCTGAAAGACCTCTGATGTTTGCAAGTTCACACAACAATGTTTCAATTGAACTCTGAACTCTCAGTACACCTGCGTATCCAGTGCAATCTTTCATATAATTATTTTTTCTTCACCATTCAAATTACATCTTTCAAAGAACTCATCCATGCACCCTAACTTTCTGTTTTCAGCAATCAAAATCCACCAATCACTGCTACTGATTAATTACCACAGAAACTCCACAGTTTTTTTCATTATACATTTTTATTTTTTCAACTGCCATTTCATTGCCACACTTCATCTGACTGCAGCAGAACCTTCTCTCACCATGTTTTCTGTCTGGATTGTTGGACATAGTTATATCCACTGGGCTCAAAGGTTTGCTGATAACAGAAATTTACCTAACCTCAATTTACAAAATGTGGAAATTAAGTTGATTAGCCACAGATGATTAAAATGTCACCAATTGATACCATTGGTGAAAACCTTTATGCATTTGCCAAAACCTGACCTGTTAATTGTGCACTGTGGAGGAAATGACTTGGGCACTTTGACTGGTGTAGGTCTGGAAATGTTTTTAAAAGACACCTTTGACCAATTGATGGCACTTTTTCCTCAAACTGCCTTGGTATATTCAAATATATGCCAAAGACAGAAATGGAGGTGGTCGAACCAATTTTGTCCACAAATTGAGAAATCGAGGAAGCATGTAAATAAGTCTGTTTCAGCTTACATGAGAGACCATGGAATGGGCTCCATGTACAACAATAACTTGCGTTACTACATGCAAGATATCTACAGAGGAGATGGAGTTCACTTCTCAGATGAGGGGAACTGAATTTTCATTCTGTATTTAAGACTGTGCATTGGTACCTACTTATAAGTACCTAAATCTACCATAAACCCAAAAGCTCTTCTCAGAGCTACCCTAACTATGATCACCATAAACAAATTTTAAATGTACATTTTTTTTACTAATTTTCACAATTTACGCTTCCTGGAGCGCTACCCGGTACGCGCACCGGACGCGCGAAAATTTTAAAAAAAATGTTTTTTTTTCGCACATATGGACCTCCGCAGCCACCCTCAGAAAACCTAGGGGGTCAGGACTAGTCTACCGTGCCCCCTTCTACCCATTCTGAATATTTTTTGCCCTCCATCTTGTATCTCAATTCTACCGTAGTACAAAATGGAGGACTCCCGTAATGCTGCCGGTTCGCGTACCGGGGCGCGCACCGAGAAGCGCTCGCTCAAAAAAGGTAGGAAAGTAATTCACATAAAAACCACTGGAGACACTTTCACCAAATATAGATTAGCTCATACTACATACCAATCCCTACCATTTACACACATTTGATTGAAATTCCATTTAGCCATTTAGCCTGTAGACCTCAAAAAATACCCTGAGGTAAATTACTTCACAAAACACATCTGAAGTGTTGGAATTGACAACCAATTAAAATGTTACTTTCATTTTCTACTTTTTTTACGTGACATTTGATTGGTTATGTACCTGAATATATATAAAGAAAGAGAGAGAAACACAGCCATTTTGACTACTACTACCTGAACTACATTGCAAAATCATTTTCACTCACAACTTAAACTTGTTTTTAAAAGGTGAGATGTTATTTTATAAATTTGAAAACATTTCCAGATAGTTATATACTATCCCTCTGTAAGAGTTAGACATTGAGAAAGGCTTGTTTATTATAATTATGGATTGATTTAGGTTTCTGTGGTATAATTATGAATTTACTTAGGCTTTTTCACAGGCACTTTTTAATAGTACTACTTCACGCCTCAAAAGAACCTGTCTGAACTTAAACCCAACAGTGCCCTATCTCTACTGATATATTTATTTTTTATGCAAATTTCAGCACAAAAATGGAAGGAGAACAGAACGTTTCCTTTGAAATTGTCCTAGAGATTAACAATGAGGAAATCATTGAACCCATTGACTTGGAATTCATGGATGAATCACGGGACCATGAACTTCTACAATGTGTAGAATCTGTGGATTTCTTACTTCATTATCAGGACGGTCAAATGTGGGAAGTTATGTTCACTCAACAAGAGGACATATCGGACAGTCAAATGTTAGACGTTCAATTACATTTTGAAAAAGAATCAGAAAAATAAAATTATATTCAATATTAAAAAAATATTTGAGTCTTTAATAATTTTTATATGTAATTCATAAACTAGTACCACATTGATTATAATGTAAAGTCAGACTTATAGTATACTGTGCACAATCCCAAAAATAAATTTATATTTAATAATCATAAATACTGCTACTTAAATAAAAAATAAAAAAAACAACAAAAAGAACAATCAATAAACCTACAATATTTCAAAATATCATAGTCTATCATTCTTTTTTCCTTATAGTACGCTCCCCAGACCGCTTCCCGGTGCGCGTACCGGGCGCTCCTCCACATCAAACCTAGGGGGTCAGGGAGGATCTACTATGCCCCCTTATGGTCATTTCCCCCTTTGTTTTGGCCTCCTCTTGTCTCTCGATCCTACCGAGTGACAAGATGGCGGCCACTCCGGACTGTTTAGAATGTTGACAGACACCAGAGAGCCAATCAGCTTCGCTTCGCGAAGTTCCGTTACGCGTCAGGTACGCGAACCGGGGCGCTGCCCGGAGCGCGCTTACAGATATATATATTTTTTTGAAGGTTAATTTATCAAAATCCACTGGAGCACATATATTGAGACCTAGCAAAGGCACATCGGGCTACCAGTCCCTACAATTTTGCCAAGTTTCGTGCAAATCCATTCAGCCGTTCGGGCTAAAAGTGAGGCCAACCGCCCTATGGAAATTAACATGGGAAAAACGCGTTTTGGGCCCCCCCTTTTTTCTCGGCCCCCCCTTGACGAACTTTCCCAAATTTTCAGTGGCTGCTCAGAACCAAAATGTTCCATTTTCCTGAAAATGTCAGCCAATTCCGTCCACAAACGCCAAAGTTATTAGACATAGAATTTTCAAATATCCCATAGAGAAAAAATCCTAACTATATATACCTACTGGCGACCTCCAGTAGGTAATATATATATATATATATATATATATTACCCACTGGCGGTCGCCAGTAGGTAGTTATAGATAGGATCGTTTTCCATAGGAAATCCGCAACATTCTATTGGGAATAACTTTGGCGCCGAATGAGGGATCTGCCTGTAATTTTCCTTAACTTTGCCTCGCTGCGCTCCGCTCCTTTCCTGAAAGTTTCGGGGGGGATCCGTCAAGCGGGGGCCGAGATAAAAGGGGGGTCCCAAAACGTGTTTTCCCCATGTTAATTTCCATAGGGCGGTTGGACTCACTTTTAGCCCAAACGGCTGAATGGATTTCCACCAAACTTGGCAAAATTGTAGGGACTATTACCCCGATGTGCCTTTGCTATGTCTCAAGATATATGCTCCAGTGGTTTTTACGAAAATTAACTTTGAAAACATATATATTGGGCTACATTGGGCTATATATATGTTAGAGCCCAAATGTAGGCCAATGTAGCCCAATGTAGCCCAATGTAGCCCAAAGATGGCCACCAGAGACAAAAAAAAACAAATGTAGCCCAAATATCAGCCAGATGTAGCCCAACTATAGCCCAATGACAGAATGTCCCAGAGTGTTCTAAAGAACAACTAGAGCGCTAACAGTCTTACTTATGACAAAAGTATGGCACACCTGAAGTCATCTTGATTGGAATAAAGTGTTAACACTTAAAACATTTAATTTGCAAAGGAACAAAATGAGGGGGTTCATTTTGCCATAGAAATTATGATTAGTGCTGAAGAAAGAAAAATGAGGGCACGTTTTGAGTGACTTCTCAAATCCTCTTATATTTCAATAAAACAATTCTGATATGCAGTCTCCCAAGATGGCCACCAGAGACAAAGGAGACCAAATGTAGCCCAAATATCAGCCAGATGTAGCCCAACTATAGCCCAATGACAGAATGTCCCAGACTGTTCTAAAGAACAACTAGAACGCTAACAGTCTTACATATGACAAAAATATGGCACACATGAAGTCATCTTGATTGGAATAAAGTGGTAACACTCAATACATTTAATTTGAAAAGGAACATATATATATATATATATATATTCACTGAAAAAACCATAGGTTATAGACCATATATAGTTAGGAATTAGCATTTAAAAAACCTTATTTTACTCACACAAAACCATTGAAATTCCATATATAGTTAGTTGCACTAACTATATATCGCGCACCCGCAATCCACTGCTGATGATGTCACATATTACATCATTCATGACATGGTCAGTGACATCACTGATGACATCACTGATGACATCTCAAATGACATCACTGATGACATCATCCAGTGACTGTGTGTTTCTGAAAAGTTTAAATATGTTTTACATATTGAAGAATGAGTAGATGTAGAAGTGTCTGGATGAAGGATTTAGTAGGTGCGTGACTGACTGTATGAGTGAGTGATTAAATGTGTCTCACTGAGTGCATGGGTTAGTGACTAAACTGTCTTAATTTGTGCATCATTATGTCTGTTGTTCTGTAAACTGCTGCATGTGTTGGTCAGTAGCTATATGAGTAACTATATGGGTTATTGATTGATTGCCCAAGTATTTGTATGGGAGACTGAGTATGTGTGTGGCTGGCTGGGAGGTGTGTGACTCTGTGCAGATCAATGTGTACTTGTATCAATGATTCTATAAGAAAGTAAGTATGTGTTAGTATATGTTTGAAAATGTAAGGTGCTCTATGTTTAACTGTATAGACAAGAAATGGAAGTGTGATTGATTCTTTACAGGACTGACTAGGTGTGTGAGTAACTCCATGGATGAGTGGCAGAGTGTGAGTGTCTCTATAGATGTATGAGTGCATATGATAGTGTTGTAAAGATGAGTGATTGTATGTATGAATGATTGTATGGGTGAATGAGTGAATGTGTGTGTAGACGTAGGAATCAGTGAGTACGTATGTAGTAACTAGTATTGGTGTGTCAATGGTTTCAAAAATTATACTCTGTTTTTAACACTGGGTGAAACAGAGGTTATATTAAAATGTGAGGAGATGCATTGTATTGTCACATGAATGATATCATCAGTGATGTCATCAGTGATGTCATTTGAGATGTCATCAGTGATGTCATCAGTGATGTCATTTGAGATGTCATCAGTGATGTCATCAGTGATGTCACTGACCATGTCATGAATGATGTAATATGTGACATCATCAGCAGTGGATTGCGGGTGCGCGATATATAGTTAGTGCAACTAACTATATATGGAATTTCAATGGTTTTGTGTGAGTAAAATAAGGTTTTTTAAATGCTAATTCCTAACTATATATGGTCTATAACCTATGGTTTTTTCAGTGAATTTTCAAGGTTTTGTAAATGCTAATTCCTAACTATATATGGTCTATAACCTATGGTTTTTTCAGTGAATTTCATTGGTTTTTTAACAGCTAATATCTGTAGCTGTAAAATGTATTCTTCTTTAAATCCAAAAATATATTTTATATGTTTATTAATAACTTTTTTTTTAAATATTTTTTTTTCTTCGTTCCCGCTTCGCGAATCGGGAAGCTTCCCGTTAGCTGACCTTGATGCCGCGAAATAGACCGCGAGCCGGTAAACGTTTCTTTACCGCAACTGCCGCGTTAGAAAACAACATCGTGACGCCTCCCGTCCGCATGACGTTTCGCGTTGTCGCGTGATACGTCATATGACGTGCTACGTTAGCGAACTCGTACGCTTACCGAGTCGCAAAGCACAGGTTTCTGGAAGCAAACCGGGAGGCCCTGCAAAGCGCGTAACGTAAACACAGCAGGTCATGTGACTTGGTAATAACACTTTTCACTGGTTCATTTCACTTTCGGTTTCCTAATGATGTAAGACTAGGTCATATGATCTAAAATGAACACTTTTCATTGGTTGAGAACTATTTTTTTTCCCAAATGGTGAAAATCCCTCCTTCTTTCCTCACTCTGACTTTCATCATTGTGAGAGAAAGACCCTTTGTTACCAGTGAGCAATGGCTTCTTTACTAGCTTCAGCTGGTGCTTCCCCACCACCTCCACCACATCCAAGGAAGAGTGGACCACCTGCTAAAGTTATAATTCAGCAAGAAGAGGAAGAAGAGGAACAGGACGACCTAGATAATCTCCCTATTATGGCCAGAAGATCTGTTGTACCGGAAGTAACGGGACCAGAGGGCAGGGAGATGGTGCCAAATATACAAACGAGATTTCGTGAAGTAAAACAAGTCTGCGTACATTGCAGTGGATTCATTTGCTACGGAGAAAGTAGCATCACTCTGATCAACAGAGCTATTGACAATCATGCTCATGTTTGTCCGAAACTCCCCAAACAATAAATTCTTTTTTTTTGTTTTCTTGCTCCTGTTGAGCCCTTTACAATGAATCGTTTTCGTTGCCCCCTCCGAAAAAAAACCAAAAAAATATAAAACTGTTCAGAAAAATTCAAAAAAAGTAAAAAAATGTTCAGAAAAATAATAAAAAAAATATAAAACAACAAAAACTATTTAAAAAAAAGTTATTTTCAGAACTACCTCCCCGTTATTAAAAAATTGGTACAATATTTGCAACTGTGCCAACCTCTATTTCTCTTAGTTCGCTTCCCAGTTCGCTCCCCCGTACGCGAACCGGAAGCGAACCAAAAATTTTTTTTTTTAAAAAGAACGGTAAGTATAAGGGAAGGAAACAGACACTTATGTTAAAAGAAAGACAGCTAAAGGGAGTAAACTAGAGATACTATTACCCGTAATCCACTGCTGATGATGTCACATATTACATCATTCATGACATGCTCAGTGACATCATCAGCAGAGGATTGCGGGTAACAGTATCCCTAGTTTATTCCCTATAGCTGTGTTTCTTTTAACATAACTGTCTGTTTCCTTCCCTTATACTTACTGTTCTTTTTAAAAAAAAAATTTTAGATCAGTCAGAAACAGTGAAAGTAATGAAATATAAAAGACTACGTAGAATATGAGCACTGTATGCAACAACTTTGACACTTACAGAAGCCTCACCTTCTCCATGCCTCCTACACAGTTCTACATGTACATCATAAATGCAAACAGAACAGAATTAATTATACATGTTAAATGGTTTATTTTTGCTGTTCTCAGAATGTATCAAATTTCACTAAAACAGTGACTTGAAGGTATTCATCATATAACAGCGGGGAAAAAAAAACACAATCAAAATGATTGTGTTTAAAAAACCCATAAAACATTAGAAATCAGAATTCAGAACTCCTTAAAGTTAACTTACTTTCCATGACGGCCAAGGATGTCCTATGAACAGCTTACACTCTGTTGTGCTGTTATTACTTTCAACCCGCCACTTTCTGAAAGAAAACCTCCATCGTTTTCAAAAACATGTTACATACAATAAATGACTTCTTGCTCTCTACCACAAGATTCCACAAGGCCAAATCTTGTCAGAGCCATGCATAACTCTTGGATTTCTTGTTAGCCAATCCCGTCTTTTCGCATGTCCGCAACTTTCAGAATTAAAATGTTGAAGATCATTTACACAATCCTGGACTAGTAATATCTTCCCCTTCTTGCTCAATCATGTTCTACATTTCCTATCACACTGATACTGCTTACTATGAAGCAGACTTACACTACCTTTATGACTAGTACAATTATTTAATTCTCTACATCACTTTTAATCACAAAGCAATGTAAAACAGTAGACAGCATTGCAGACTTACATTCCCTCTACTCCATGTTTTGATTCGCTGCTTCAATTAGCTTATAAAAAGAAATAGTTTTTCTGAACTCATTCAAAGTGCACGTATTTCTCAATAACGTCCAGTGTTATGGTAAAAAGTTATGTCTCTGTACTACACTTATCTTCAAGGCCAAATAGTGTAGGAGCCATGAGAACTTCTTGAAATTCCTCAGAGCACATCCCGAGATTCTTTCCCTAAAATTTTGGTTTTAAAAACACCAGGTAAGAGTTTTTAAGGTCATATGGCAATTTTTTTTTGAAAATTAAAACAGAATCATTGCAGAATGACCAGCCATTTCTACACTTTAAATAAGCTGTATAATGCCCTGATGTTATTGAAGAACCATCATGATATATAATTGCTACAGTTACAAAAGTCCTTCCTGATATTGACAACTGTGAAGCCACAACATTTTTAATTAAAGTTGTCAATTTTGTTCCATCAGGCCTACATCGTTGGAACATTAAAATGACATACTGGCCATATGTTCATATAAATAATGTGGACATCATTTCAGATTTACATTGCCTACACTCCATATTGTGATCAGCTGCTTTTACTAGCTTATTAAAAGAGACTGATTTACTGTCTGGCAAAGTTAAATATATAAATCTTTCTGAGTCTACACTAGTACTACTTGATACCCTACAGTTCTTGCAGTCATGCTGCCATTGATAAGAAAGCCCAAACAGATGATCTACATCTACACCTTCAGCATACAATACATCAAGCATATACATTAAAAACTCCTGACAATCTTGCTGACTATTTTGAGAGAATTGTGTTTGGCCTGAACATCTGTCTAACAGATTTCGAATTTCAGACACACTTTCTATGTTTGTTCTATCAGTGCTACATTTCTCTAACACAGAATTTAACAAACTGCAAAATCTTTGATCAGAATTGACCACAATCTCTTCTTTTACATTTTGTAGAGAAAACAAAACATTAACCACTACATTAGCATAGCAGTTGACACCAGAACTGTTTTCAAATTGAAAACCAACAACATCTTCAACAGAATCCTTTTTGTTTCTGCTTATAATTTCAGGTTCATCGACTTTTCGTCTTTTTGCTACAACCTCCCCAGTATTGGTCACATTTCTTCGTTTCCGGCCTACCACACGTTTCTCAAACAAAGGATACTGAGGCAAATGTGGCGCATACTCTCTTCTCAACCTATTGTATGCCTTAACACAATCTAGATCCGCACAAATGTTTGTGACATCACACTCAATCAAGTACAATCCCGATAAAGTCCTAACTCGTGACAATGCCACATATGCCATACCCTCCTTGAACACAGAACTGCCAATATTCACCAATGCACAGTCTACACTTAAACCTTGCGATTTATGGATTGTCACCGCATATGCCAAGCAAACAGGAAACTGCTTACGACGAACATATAAGTCTTTTACAAGCAAAAATCTAGCAGAACAACGAGCAATTAGCTGTACTTCCTCAATGCCATCAAATTTAATTTTTAAAAATTCAATTCCATCTCTATTTCTGTATTTCACAAAATCAACAACATTACCCATTGATCCATTTACCAGACCTCTTTCAACATGTAAATTCCTTCTTAAAATTATACGGCAGTTCAAGCACACATTCAGAGTCTTTTCAAAACCCGCAGTTTTAGATATACTCTTCTCTAATGAATCCAATTTTGTTTTCAGATTCTCAGACAAAATAATTGTTGATCCCATATGCTCTACTCTGTCAATAGCTTCCAATTTCACAATCTCTTGCTTTTCTAAATGCAACATTTTGTTGTTGAATTTGGCACATTCTGCAAGAGTTGGCATCAAACATATTCCAGATTTTTTCTCAGTAACTTTCTGAAAAATATTCTCAGGCACAACATCTTCGTCTGGATATAAATTTGTCAGTAATCGTGCATGTAAAGCTTCTTTCCCATGCTCGGTCACTTTTCCAATTCTAACATCTTGTAGAATAGTCTTGTAAACTTCATCCTTTGCCTGACGCATATTTTCATGCAGTTCAGCATAATTGAAGTTTAACCATATATTGACGTTGCCAATACTCCCTAAGCACTTCCTGGTATCTTCATGCGTGAGCATTTTGAACACAGGTTGCCCTTTCACTGGTGTCAGCTGCAGAAGATCTCCGAAAACAATGATGTGTTTGCCACCAAATAACACATCATACTCTGTTTTGAGAACTTCTTGCATTCTCAAATGCACAAAGGCAAGCATGACATTGGAAACCATGCTTACTTCGTCAATGATAAGAAGTTTCATTTTCCTCAAGACTCTTGAAACTTCAAAACAAGCATCTCCAGATAGCTTGTGATATTCTAATTTGTTGTCATGCTCCACTGGCAGCATCAGTAAACGATGTAAAGTAATCCCTTTAATGTTATGTGCTGCCAGTCCAGTTGGAGCGGTGACAACACAAGACAGCGATGACTCTGTCCTTTCCTGCAAATAACATGAAATTGCTTTAATAAGGAAACTTTTTCCAGTTCCCGCTTCTCCACTTACGTACAGTCGGACAGGCTTCAACGACGTACATGAGCACTCTTTCTTGTCATGACTTAATCCATGATCAATTTGCATGGTAAGTTCGTCATATATTTTCCTCTGCTCAACGTTGAGTTGTCTTTCCAACTCTTCTAAGTTAACCACATCCTCCTGAGCATGTGCCATGGCTCTTTCCACTTCATTCATAGCAGTGGCAGCTTCATTTTCGATAAGAGGTCCTCCTAGTGGATCCTGACTCAATGAAGCAGAACTCTGACTGTCCTGAGAACTGTCTCTGGCAATCTCGGCTGCAATCGTTGCTTCCTGCTCAATTTCCACATTCAACATTTCTACATATTTGGGAAAAGCAGGACATTCTATGGTCTCCTTGGCAGCATTGAATGAGTCTTCGTAACAAAGGAAATCTCCAAGCAGTTCCTCTTCTGCACGCCAAGGCTTAAAAAGTTGCAAAAGTGCTAAATAGAAAAACTCCTTTTTTTCAGGAGATTCGCCACTCAATTTTCGATGGTTTATCAAGTGGCATTTTCTTTGCTTGACCAGACATCCCTCACTTCCTATTACAGCATACACTCCTTTCTCAGTATCTTCTTTGATGTTCCTCTTGAATATGTAATTTTGCAGAACCTCATACAGACAAACATTCTCGAGGTGACTGCTTCGATTTGGATAATATGTATCCAACATGTTGCTCTTCAAAATGTCGGTACTGTTTGGCTCCTTTTCCGCCAAATACTCAATTTCCCGCACAGGTTTCAGAACTCGATTACGCGTTGCAGCAAGACCAACACTCGCCCAAACGATACTCCTGGACTTGGCATAGAGACTTGCTGAAGACAACCGGTCAGAACATTCGTAAGCTCCGATTTCTCGATGCGACAACATCTTCAGACTGAAACTGTACAACTTCTTGCTGAGGCTCTTTTCATGGGAAATGTCCTCCCACATATCCTTCAATTCTGTCTTCTCTTTTTTGGTGATGTAAGATGTCACATACCGAGCCACAGCCATACAGTTATCAGCCACAAACTGTATATCCATGTTAGCATTCCACATGGACAAAATCACCGGGTTATAGTCGTTGATGTACTTAGACTCTTCGTTCCTCTTCAAATTGTATGTGTTTTTAGGTGATTTCTTCATCACATTATGTTGCAGCGAAGACATCAAACTGTTCACTCTTCCTTTAGAAATCAGCGATCGTGGAAAGCCGAAACGACATTTGGTGTAGAACTTGTCTTTGTTCCGGAATTTACGACGACAGTACTTTCCACATCGATGGCTTTGGAAACGTAGAACTTTTTCTCTTAGGCTTTTTTTCTCCTTTGCGTTTGGAACAGCACACGTAGAATACTGTTCTATGAAACTCATCACTGAGTCGTCTGCATCCGTTCCAAATTTAGGTGCATCCTTGATCCACAGCAACATATGTATATGAGGAGCACCTCTTACTTGGTACTCCTTCCTCCAGAAGAAATCCAACACCTCTCCAAGAGGTGGATTCTTCTTATTCATGATGAAAGACATCATACCTTCAAATCTATGATTGAAGTACCTACATACATTGACTGGATCCAAAGAGCACAGTTCTCCGGGTGTCTTGAATTCGATGTTTTCTACGTTAGCATTTGCCTCTCGTAGAAATTCAAGTAAGTCTTCCCAGCCATACTCAGCACAGCTCAAAGTGAGGAACCATGTGGGAGTTCCTAAGTTCCTCAGCATACATTCTAAATCACCATGACGACGGTACCAGTACTCATTAGTACCACGCTGACACGCCATGAGAATAATCAGGTGAGAATCCAAAATACTGTCTTGGACATTGACTTTATCCATAAAGTCACTTGGCGAGATGTTTTGCATGTGTATACCACTTTTCAAGATGTGGTTCACTGCATATGACAGTCCAGACAGATCGATTTCAAACAGGAGATGAAACAAATAAGGAATGCATTGTCGAAACCTAGGATCTCCTGCATACAATCGCAAAGTCCGGTATTCAGAAGCAGGAATTTGATGAGGTCGCTCATCATATCTTCCTCCCTGACCTGTTGGAAAAAGCTGTGGGAAACACCGAGCTTCCAAACTTTCCTCCCAAACACTAATGGGACTCCCTTTCGCTTGTTTCATTTGAAACAACTCAATAGCATTCCCCATGACTTCCTTGGAATGCAAAGGATGAACACTATAATGTTCATATATTTCTTCACTAGTACAGGGTTCTACTTTCTCAATTTGACCAGCACACAAATCGCTATCCTCTTCCTCACTTACTTCCTCTTCTGCAACATATACATTTTTATAGTATTTATTATATTTTTTCAAATACAATGTTGCCCTTTTGACTTTCCTAACATCTACTAAATCTTGCCATATTTTCTTATTCTTTGTCGGAACCCCATTAACTAAGATAACAAGAGGTTCCTCTTCCACTTTTTCTACTCCAATTGTGTTAATGTTTTTCTTCAAATCTAGAGGCAAATAAACAACTCTTCCCTTTAATCCTCTCTGTAAATCTGATGGAGGCAATTTCCCTGTCTTTGGCTCCATTCTTACAATAGCCTGAAAGGGATGGATACTTTGAATCAAAATAGATTCATAAGTATTTAAATCCTTCAATTCAGAAGGAATCTCAACCAATTCCAGATTATTATGAACTGCTCTAGCAGGCATCTGGTTTTGATTTAATTTGTTACAACAATAAGTACACACACGTTGATCCAATCCCAAATCAAAACAATTTTCTACCATCAAGTATGTTGTAAAATCCTTCCATTCACTATTATTTTCCCTTTCACTTTTTCCATATAAATCCACTAACTTAGTCTGATTCTTATAATAAGTGCGTCGACAACACACACAAGTGAAATTTGGCCTCTCACTTGATTTCACCTCAAACGTCGCAATTTCCCTCTGGAAATTATCTGTACTGGAAACCTGTACACTATCTTCCACATTACTCTCTTCTTCTTGGTCAATTTCAACATTCTCCTCTTTACTTCCAAAGTAACAAAACTCAATTTCTTCACATATATTCTTCACATCTATTTCAGAACCATGCAAAAGAGCAGCGCATAATTGTTTAAGCATAATTGCTGGACTCTTAGCATAATACAACATTCTAACTAATTTCCTCACTTTATTATGATGCACTGCTAGCATCCTGAAATGATGAAAAACACTCTGGCATACTCTCCTGGAAAGACAAGCCAGTGAATGACCATGCAAACCTATCACTTCTCTCACTCTGCAAGGATCTAATTCTTGCAACAACTTCATTTTCTGCTTCAAACTTTTCTTACTAAATGACCGTATAAAATCACAAAGCAAATTGATGGAATCCTGTCGTACACTGCAAATACTACTACACTTCCAGGTGTACACAGGACCCTTAGGACGTCTCCCTAAAACCTCATTACCTAACACCTCTTCTATCTCTGTTCTCACAAGTTTTTCTTTTTCAACTGGACAACCATCTTTCACTTCATAAGCTCGACCACTGGTGTCAACTGCATGCACCAAATCATTATCCTGGAAATAACTCTCCTCATTAAAAAATGCCTCAGAGCTTGAACTATGCATCCATTCTCCAGAAAAAACTTCACAAAAATTACTACGATTAACTATTCTCTTCCATCTACTATTTCTTTTGAAATCATAAATTACCTTGTTTAGCTTCCTAATTCTATTGATTGTCAAAATAAATAACTTACGTTTAATTTCAAATGCCTGATCAATAACTTTCTCAACTATTTTTTTTCTCTTATAAAAAACCACTTTCTGCTGACCTTTCTTAATATTTTTTAACAAATTCCCAATTATCCTGTTACGGAACATTCGTTTACGAATATCCCTAAACTGTTGTTTCCTTCTACTTTCATGCATAGAGTTATCTCTTACTCTAGCAGTAACATTTCTCATTGGCCTTTCCTTACCATTTGAATTCTTTCTCCTTTTCTGGACTGAAACATTTTCTGTAGTAATATTTTTTTTACTACACATATTTCTTATGACTGTTTTTCGACTCTTACCCGGTGCTTTCTTGGTGACTTGACAAATCTTTTTGTTAGAGGACTGCTGCATTATTCCATGGTCCTGCTGTCTTTGACGTTTTGCAGCCTTTCTTACTCTTTCTTTGCTAGGCATCCTAAAATCTTGAAATAATCTGCAGTTAATTCTGTGGTAAAATATAATAAAAAATGTTATTAACCACTATTACCCAACAGTAAATTAATAACAGTCATCAAAAACTTAACACACTACTTAAGTATATAATATACTGAAGCCTATCTCCAATTTTTCACTGAACAGGACTCATCTCTTCTTAACCTTGGATAAACCTCACCTACTCTGTGTCCCCTGCACATAATTAAATGTAAAGGGGCAGATTTATATTAACTAGCACATCCCCAGGGATGCACCAGTTAACGTGCACCGCTGCTCTGCCACCCACGGTGTGCCGCATTTACAATCAGATAGGACAAAGCTACATCAAAACCCTGCGCCTGCTTGAAGCAGGCATAGATCTTGACGCAGGTAGGCTGAAAGCTAAAGCAACAACTAAGTGTCGTGTGCAGAAGTTACAAAAAAGGAAAAATGGCGTTTAAACCAGTAATGAGACCATGCTAACGTAATACAGAGTAAAAATATCCAGGATCTACATCAGTTTGGGGTTCACGAACCTGGCAGGTACAAGGCACTGAGGCTTTCCACCGTGCATGTCTCATCCCAAAACATATGTGGTTTGTGAATGAAACAATTTCCCAGACCAAATGCTTTGGATTGGCTACTTCTAAAAAATTAAACACCCCTACTATCCCGGAGTTAGAGGAATATGATGGTTGGAGTAATTTTACTCGTTGTCTATTAAAGATTTACAGGCCCTACTCCGTAATTCTTCCTTTAACATTTCCAGTATAAATCCAAAAGGTTGACTGCTTTGGCAACGTGCCTTATCCACGGTTTAATAACGCTGCCTTTTGCTTTGTATAAGTTTTCAAATTGTATGAAATATATACCAATAGGTCGTTATTAACCTTTAGGTAGTGGTTTTCTTCATGAAGTCTGGTCGCTTCCATACACATACAGATTTTCAAAGATGATCAAGAACTTTATCTGAATGGAGAGGAATGCACTGAGACGCCAGATCATTGACTAATGTGTAGGCACATACAGTTACACGGTTCATGCAACAAACACCGACCAAATATGGCTTGCGTGTTGCAAGGCACACCAGTTCCTGCTATCATCCCCACGTTCAAGTTCTTGGAAAATGGTAGTTATTTGATGCTCAATAATGAAGATTGTTCTGGGTTAATTAAAAGTATTCATTTTATCGTAACAGTAAATGAACGGGTTATTTGCTGCAGAAATGTTCTATTTCCTCCCACACATGAACATAGGGAGTTTTCAATCTGGCCACAAATACCAACCTTGGCAGCACATTTCAACGGCATGGCAAGAATAAGAGCTATTTTGTCTCAGAGAGAGGTGGCCTTGAGTTCGGCCCGTGAAACTTTCGTGCTTCACACAGCGAACACCCGTACAGAGGTGCAGACCCTTTTAAATACAGATTCGCCTTTCCATTTCAGCAAGATGGTTCGGACTATCTCTAACGCGTCCTCCACAAAGGGCCTGGCGCACTTTTTTAAAATTGTTACCAGTGGTCTCGTGACTTCATTTGAGAAAATCTTTGGAGTCATCCCTGCTTTCTTACATTCTATTTTTTCCACTCTGCTTCGTGGATTCCCATTTTTACTTCCATTACCAGCGGACGCTCTTGTGCTTTTTTACTTTTTTAAATATGGATGTCCCTCCTGTGCAAGCTCCCGCCCTGCAGCTGCTGACACTGTTCCGCAATCGCATGCTAGAATATTATGGCACAATGCCGTTGGCGATATTAAGCACGGCATATGGATTATCTTTTCTATGCTGATGTGATTCCTTCAAATCTAAGACACTAAAATATCGGCACGCCCTAAACCAACACAAAGAGACCTTCTTAGCAAATAATATATTATGTGTATTAGGGAGGGTGAGATATAAGCAGCCGCGGGCCGTGGAGGGAGTTACGGTGGGGCAGGGATGCGGGGAGGGGGAGGGGCAGGGTGGAGCCCTCTCCACCCTGCCCCTCCCCCTCCCCGCCTCCCTGCCCACCGTAACTCCCTCCACGGCCCGCGGCTGCTTATAAGTGTTGCTAACTCTTATTCATTTACAGCATGTTAACATACTGTCACCATTCGCTTTTTATGTACTATTGACTATGCTGGTAATTTTGCTACTGATAATATGTGTACTTGTATAATCTAAGATACTACACCTGAGAAGACGGCATTAGTAAATAAACATTTCAAATACACATGTGTTCTTCTTAACTCCATGTTCTCGTTTCTAAGAAATATATAACGACCGACTGTTCATGAGTTCCACGTATCCTGAGGTACTATAAGTTCATATTCTGGATTGTCTAAACATTGAGAGTTTGTTATATCCAATGTGACACTGTACCTAGCTTGCTAAGGGGTTTTGATTACTAAGGTGAGTTTTGGGACACCCTAATTCGCCGAGGTTCCAATCCTCTGTCCACAGTTCTGTGTCAGAACAGAAACCCTGCGACAGGGGCACCCCTCAACCTTACTGGAGCTTCATCACACTTGCGATACAACTCCAGCAATGCGCCAACTTTACGGCACAAATACGTCACGCATCTGTGCTGTTTTTGCCCCATGATGCGCCGCATTGTAAATGCAGCACACCATAGGTGACGGAACAGCGGCACAGAATGACTAACACATCCCTGGTGATGCGCCAGTCATCATAAATCTATCCCTATGCTTCTTATCTTGTTAGAGATAAACCGCCATATGTATCATCAAAGTTTTTTGCATTTCCTAAATAGCGAACTTTAAGGAATAAATAGTGATTCTTTACCATTCCTAGTTTGCGATGACCTATTTGCTAATTACAAATTACCCATTCATTTCCATGCAGCAGGAGGCCCATAGGAATGAAGGTGCAATTTGCGATTAGCAATTACCTCATCGCAAATTACGAATTTTTGCGACGGTGCAGGGGTGTCTCAAGAACACCCTGCTGCACCCCTGAAAAAGAAATTTGGGGTCATATGGCGCACATAAATTTTGAAAACATTCCTTTACCTCAAAAACGATTTTCAACTCATAATTTGAAAACACTGCACATGGGGAAATGACTTAAAATGTCCTTAAGACACATAAAAGCATTTTTTGATTGCCTTTGCAGCATGTTTCAGTCACCTTTAACATGCCTATGTAACGGAAACATTCAAAATCTAAATTTGCCATGCACAGGTGGGAGCATATTTACAAGCAATTTGATCCACAGACAAACTTCTTACATTGAAATGGGAAAAATAACATCAGAGACTCTCAATTACCTTATAAAGAAGCAGACACCATTATGTCCTTCTCATCAATATTAAAACCATTGCTTTTTCTCAAAAACGATTTACAAGTCATAATTTGAAAACACTCCACAGCTCCTATGCACATAAAAGCCCTGTCAGTACTAATACTTCACATTTTCTCCAATTACAATTTCTCAAAGAAACAAAATCTATTTGTGAAACACTTGAGACAAAGCAACATTTGAAAAACACAACTTTCTTCATAATTTTCTCCTTAAAGCACACTATTTTCTATCTAAATTAAAGAAATCTTTTCTCACCTTAGCAAATACTTTGAGTTTCAAAACAGTCTCAGAAACACACCAATTTGTCTTCAGCAGAGCAAAAGGTATGCACTCCAGAGTCTGCAGCTATCAAAAGCACAGAAATGCTGCTTCATTAACACAGAAACTCCTCAGTTTTTTTCATTTTACACTCTCATTTTTTCAACTGGCGACCGCCAGTAGGTATATATAGTTAGGATTTTTTCTCTATGGGATTTTTGAAAATTCTATGTCTAATAACTTTGGCGTTTGTGGACGGAATTGGCTGAAATTTTCAGGAAAATGGAACATTTTGTTTCTGAGCAGCCACTGAAAATTTTGGGGGGGTTTGTCAAGGGGGGGCTGAGAAAAAAGGGGGGTCCCAAAACGTGTTTTTAACATTGAGTTTTCCATAGGGCGGTTGGCCTCACTTTTAGCCCGAACGGCTGAATGGATTTGCACGAAACTTGGCAAAATTGTAGGGACTGGTAGACCGATGTGCCTTTGCTAGGTCTCAATATATGTGCTGCAGTGGATTTTGAGAAATTAACGTTCAAAAAAGATATATATCTGTAACAGCGGACCGGGCAGCGCTCCAGTTCGCGTACTTTTCGCGTTACGGAGCTTTGTGAAGCGAAGCTGATTGGTTCTCCGGCGTCTGTAAACATTCCAAACAGTCCGTAGCGGCCGCCATCTTGTCTCTCGGTAGGATCGAGAGACAAGAGGAGGCCAAAGCGAAGGGGCAAATGACCATAAGGGGGCATAGTAGATCCTCCCTGACCTCTTAGGTTTGATGTACCATTTTGCCAAGTTTGGTGTAATTCCGTTCAGCCATTCAGGCTGTAGAGGTATCTAAATGTCCTATGGAAAATTGCATGGGGAAAACACATTTGAAAGTGTTGAAATTTAGAACCAATTAAAATGTTACTTTGGTTTTGTATTTGTGTGTGATGAAAGTTAATTGGTTATGTATATATCTAAAATGAGAGGAAACCACAGCCATTTTGTGATACTACTGTCTGAGGTATATTTGTGAGGACTTTTTGGTGCTCAATTTCTGGTGTTTGATTTACACAGTACTAACACTTCTCCTACTTTTAAAAAGGTGAGTTGTTAATTTGTAAGGGGAACTATGTTGTACACTTTAAGATAATTTTGAAAAATGTTTTCTGTTATTTATTTACAGTCCTTCTGTTATACTAAATACTTGATAAAGTTAGTTTTATATTATGTATTACTAAAAACGATAAATGAAAGTGATTATTTTTTTCTGCAATTTACAGCAAGCAATTTCAAAATAAAATGGCTCACAATGAAGAGACCGTGGCAATTTCTTTTGAATTATCCACTACATTTATTGAAATTGACAGCACCAATAATGAAATATTCGCACAAGGAGGAGATGACTTGATTGATTTTTTTGATCAATCTCTTGATGGCGAATTTATCGAATGTTTGGAGACCATAGAGTTACAAGAATCATCATTGCAGACTTTTCATGAGGAGATTCCTGATGAGATGATTGAAGAGGAAATTCCTGACGAGGACATGTTACTAGTTCTTTCAAATTTTGAAAATTCAGAAGAATAAATTTATATTTAGAAATCAAAAATTGTTTGAGACATTATTCATTTTTATTTTTAATTTATGAGGTTGTAGCGAAGTGATTGTAGTATAAAATGAGACTTATAGTATAGAGTGCAACATTTTTATGTTACATGGTAAGTTTACTCATATTTACTTTCCTTCTCCCACTATATGATCTCCAATGTGTATTTGACATCTCTTCTTCATCTCCGGCCTCCTTTCTCTCACTGTCTGTGTCTGATGCATCTTATCGCTGCCATTTTGTGTAATTACAGAAGAGAGTAAAATAAAATAGTTCGGAACGTGAAAAGGGGGCAAAGTAGAGTACCCCTCACCCCCTAGGCCTTCTCAGGCGGTCCCAAAAGGATCAGTTTCTGTTTTCCTGAGAGATTATGGTATGAGTTCCATATACCACAATAACTTGCATTACAACATGCAAGATATCTATCTCCTATTACCAACTTTTGGAGATATTCGCGCTAAGCGCGAATATCTCCAAAAACTAACACCTGCCCTGAGCAGTTCTTAGCCATGTTATCCAATGGGAGGTGGATAACATGGCTAAGAGCATTATCTCGGTAATGCATGAATATCGCTGACTTTTTAGCGATATTCATGCATTGCGGCCGTTTTTTATCGCATTTGCGATAAACCTTGATAATAGCAAGGTTTATCTGCGATAATTTCTGACGATGCTTAGCGGTAAAAAATTTGTTGCTAAGCATCGTTAGCGATAAATATCGCTTAACTTTGGTAATATGCACCAACGTCTGTTAACGTTCGATTCGAAGGAAATGAGGAAGTGTTGAAAAACATTGTCTGCGCCATCTTGCCTTTTTTGAAATGCCACACTTTTGTCGTGCACGGCAGCCATTTTAGATGCCTTGACCAGACCCACTCTCTGCACGCTGTTGATCCGTAGCATGGCTCCCCACCCTCGCAAGCATCTTCCCCAGGCACTGGTCACCCCCGCTCTCTGTCTTATGCATCGGCAATAAACCTCCCCCCATCTGCGCTGCTCTTCCCTGAGAATCACACTCTGTGCCCGCCCGACACCTCCCTTTCGCCCTATTCACTACCGCACCCTCTGACACTCCTCTTCCTCTGTGTCCGATTGTCCAGGCTATCAGCTAGCCCTGCAGATGTAGTTTATGGCCCCAGCTGTAAAGAATCACCCCTCTTCAAAGGAGTTATAGTAGATCAAGGCCCACACCCGATGAGATCCGTCAAACCACACGCGTTCCTACTATCTGAAAACCATCCTGTATTGTGATTGGGGAGGGGACCGAGCCTGAAGTGGAAGATTCCAGGGATGACTCTTTGTACATCAAAGTTTTTACAATTATGTGTCACATTAAAAATATATAGCACTCCAACAAAGTAGTAGGAATATAAAACTTTAATAACTTATAAATATATACAACAAAACAAAAACAGTAAAAACAATTAAACAATGAAGAGACCGTGGCAATTTCTTTTGAATTATCCACTACATTTAATGAAATTGACAGCACCAATAATGAAATATTCTCACAAGGAGGAGATGACTTGAATGATTTTTTTGATCAATCTCTTGATGGCGAATTTATCGAATGTTTGGAGACCATAGAATTACAAGAATCATCATTGCAGACTTTTCAGGAGGAGATTCCTGATGAGATGATTAAAGAGGAAATTCCTGATGAGGACATGTTACTAGTTCTTTCAAATTATGAAAATTCAGAAGATGTTGCCTGGGTGCCGCACTGATTTGGGTATCCGGCATGGGGCGTCCCGGGGGGTGGGTTGTCAGTAGCGGTCTGTTGTGCGAATAGTTCCAAGGCAGCAGAACGCGCTGAAATCTGGATGGCACGAAGGTGATGTCTAGTAAGTTGCCGCCCAGCAAATAACTGCGTGGGGCGCCGCGGGGGGGGGGGGGAGGCAGTCCAAAGTTCCGTTAAAAGGGCAAAGGAAAGGATCGGTGGTTTGAACCATCAGTCAAAAAGGGGAGGGGGTGCAACAATTTTTCCTACCGGGTCACACTGTGCTTTCACCGGAACTGAGTCTGCAGGTTTCTAGTCATTCAAACTGAGGCTGGCGCCAGCATGGGAGCGCCGACGTCCCGCGGCTACAGTTTCGTCACTCCACGGGCGATCATGGCAGTCATTCCCCATCGGGGAACCAGGGACCGGGCCATTTCTTCATGCTGGGCCCGCTCTTGCCAGGTCGACCGCCATTTTGAGAGTTCAGTAGCTACTGGCGATCGCGGGGTCAAATGAGCGGACGGGCTCCACCCTGCCGGGCGAGACGTTGCAGCATCGCCACAGTGGAAGAACCCTTTTCCGGGCGCCTGGAGCGCTGAGGGTGCAGCTGGGAAGCCTCCACCTGGGGAGGCGGGAGAGGCCTGTTCGCACCGTCTCTCCCACCCAGTGCACCCCACGGCGTCTCGCTTGACATTTGTTATGGCCGGACCAGGCGATGAGGACGAGGGGGGGGGGTCGGAGGCATGTGCAAGACATCCCCCCCCAGTGTTGTCGCAGCCATTATAAAAGAAAGAAGAAATGTCCCGTCCGTCTTTGGGTCGGACCTCCGGTGGATGGCGGCCGGACGCCCGTTGCTCTGGCCCCATGAATGGGTTCCTTGGCTCATCCGGTGGGGCAGGCCTTGGCGTGTGGTGCCTCTCCTGGGCCTTTCGTGCAGTGGCCTCTCCACTCCCAGGCCCTCCATGGATGCTGGCCCAGACTGGGAGAGAGAGGGTCTAACCTGCAATTCTCCAGGGTTACCACCACCGTGGCCGGATCCCGTCGGCCTCGGCCTCTGGTTGATGGTGGCCGGACTGGGAGAGAGAGGGGAGGGTCGAGGACACGGACATTCCCCCCCCCTGCAACTCTCCAGGGTGGTCGTAGCAATCCCCCTGGCCAGGTCCCGCTGGCCTCGGCCTCTCCTCCGGCTACACCCTACGTGATGATCTCCTGGCCGACGGTTGGCAGCAGGACCCGCCTTATATGTGTTGCTTCCGGCTGGGCGTAGCCGGAAACCTGTTTCTCAAACAAAGGATATTGAGGCAAATGTGGCGCATACTCTCTTCTTAACCTATTGTATTCCTTAACACAATCTAGATCCGCACAAATGTTTGTGACATCACACTCAATCAAGTACAATCCCGATAAAGTTTCCAGAATGGGGCGGATGTCTGCTGACTTGTATCTTTCCCAGTTTGCCGTTATTTGGGCGTGGCAGGCGGTGGGACAGACACGTTTTGGGGCAGTGAGGGGCGATGAAGCCTCGTTGCCTTGTGGCCGTTGCAATGTCACACTTGGTTTCTCTTACTGTTTTCAGGTTTCTTATTACGGGCTTACTTCTAACGTTTCTTGTTTCTAGGACAATAATAGGTTTTATCATTACGTATTGTTATCGTTTCTTTGTTTGTTATTTAATAAAAAGTTCATCAGTGGCCTACTGATTTTCGTTTTCCTATTCCTTTCTTTCCAGGTTGTTTCATGCTAAAGTTTCTGTTAACAGGAGACAGTGATCACTTCGTTATTATTGCATATGTCCTTTTCACTAGGGGTGCTCTCTGGTCGGGCCAGATGACCTATCTCTAGTAAATGGTCCGGGTGAAACAGGTGCATCAATCAGTGGGGAGTAGATAGGCATGACAGATTACAACGGGGGACAAAGGTCCGCATTACCTACCCTTTCACTACTTGCAAAGATTTTCCTACGTTTATTTGCAAACAGGGAATACCTCCAAAAAGAACCAATTCCCAAACAGTCAATGTTCGGGCAAACAATCAATCAATGAGGAACGAAATAGGCACGACGTGTTAAAGGTTTGCGTTACCTACCTTTCACTATTTGCAAAGGGAGAGAGAATATTCCTATTCTTCCTCGTTTGCAGGCAGAGAAGATCCTTAAGAGAACCAACTTCGAACAATTCAATGCTCGATTCAAACAATCAACAAGGGGTACTGTGAATACAAATGAACGCCGCTTATGTACATACACATTGCTATTTTCAACAGGTTGTTCCTAATGTTTCTATTTTAGCCAGGTCAAAAAGAGATCCCATTAGTGGCCTACTGATTTTGCTCGATTCCTTTTGTTTTTTTACACGATTTTTCGCTATCTGCAAAGACTAAACAGAGTATTGCGACTCTGTGCTTGTTTGTAAATAGAGAATGAACCAAAGAGAACAATCAATGAAATGGAGAGAGAAGCAGGCACGACGGATTACAACGGGGGCAAAGGCCTGCGTTAACTACCCTTCACTATCTGCAAAGAGAGAGTACTCCTAATAGAAATGAGGGGGGGGGCAGCATTCAAAGCAGATCAGTGTGCATAAACACGAAAATGTTTTTACTTACCACGTACTTGACATTCGACAGCTTATGATATTTGCTATTAAAAACCATTGAAATTCACTGAAAAAAACATAGGTTATAGACCATATATAGTTAGGAATTAGCATTTACAAAACCTTGAAAATTCACTGAAAAAACCATAGATTATAGACCATATATAGTTAGGAATTAGCATTTAAAAAACCTTATTTTACTCACACAAAACCATTGAAATTCCATATATAGTTAGTTGTACTAACTATATATCGCGCACCCGCAATCCACTGCTGATCATGTCACATATTACATCATTCATGACATGGTCAGTGACATCACTGATGACATCACTGATGACATCTCAAATGACATCACTGATGACATCACTGATGACATCTCAAATGACATCACTGATGACATCACTGATGACATCTCAAATGACATCACTGATGACATCACTGATGACATCTCATTTGACATTACTGAATATTAACAGACCTTACTGAATATTAATGTATATAAGTGAGTATATGTGAGACTGAGGCATTGTAAGAGTTCCTGTTTAAATAAGTATGTTTTTCTATAAGTGATTGTTTAACAGAGTAAATATATATATGTTTTCTTAGAAGTAAGGTGGTAGTGTGTGTATAGCTGTATATGGAAATAAATGGATGTTCAATAGTTTATTTGCATGTGTGAGTATGTGTGTGAGTAACTTTTGGATGACTGTCGGTGTGTAACAGGATATATAGGTGTATCACTACATATGATGAGTGAGTATATGTATGAGTGACTACATAGAACTGTTGGTGAATGAGTGGATGTGTATATAGATAGTGGAATTACTTAATTGGTTGTTGTAACTGATATGGGTATCTCCATTTTTTTGAAAAATTTAGTTTCTATTTTATAATATATGTTCAAGGGTTACATTACAGTGAAAGGAGATGGGTCACTCTGTCACTAGGATGGTGTCATCAGTGATGTCATGAGTGATGTCACTGACCATGTCATGAGTGATGTAATATGTGACGTCATCAGCAGTGCATTGCACACACAAGTTATAGTGAGTCCAACTAACTATAACGTGGGAATTTCAATGGTTTTATGCGAGTAAAACTTCCAGCTAACTATAACTGGTGTAAAACCTATGGTTTTTTCAGTGAATTTATTAGGTTTTTTAAATGCTAATTCCTAACTATACCTGGGGTGAAACCTATGGTTTTTTCTGTGAATTTCATAGGTTTTTTAATAGCAAATATCTATAGGTATGAAAGTAATAATTTTTATAACAAATTTTAAATTGTGTAAATATATATATTTTTTTATTGTTTGCCCCGGTACGCGCCCCGGGGCGCTCCCGGGGCGCGTACCGGTTAACGTACGGGTGAGCGTAATGCTATGGAGCGCCCCGGGGCGCGTACCGGGGAGCGTCCCGGGAGCGCTTTTCCCGCGAACGAAAAACAACATCATGAAGTTTCGCGTAGTCGCGTGATGCGCCGCGTAAGCGTGACGTATCGCGTAACCGCGTGATGCGTTCTTTCGGCGCGCTGCATAAACGCACCCGGAAGCGCTCCGTGGTGCGACCCGGAGCGCAAAACGTAAGCGCTCCGGGGCGCGTAGCGTAAGCGCGTCAGGACATGTGACCTGAAAATAACACTTTTCATTGGTTCTCAACTTTTTTTTTCTCCAAATGATGAAAGCCCCCTCCTTATTTCCTCATTCTTACTTTCTTCTTTCAGAAAGCAAGAGCTATTTGTGAGCAGAGAAATGGCTTCAGTAGTAGCTGCAGCTGGTGCACCCCCACCACCACCACCCAGAAAGGAAGGTCCACCACCCCAGATCCTTCCAGGAGTTGAAGAAGAGGAGGAAGAAGATGATGAGGAGGAACAGCCTAGGAGATTCTTGCGGGAAGAACCTAGGGAAAGGCATGTGAAAGTGCATTATATATGGCAGTACTTCTCCATCCCTGCTGGGCAAAAAAAAGTGAATGCCCCACATGTCACCTGTTTGATTTGCAACCAAGTCCTCTCCAGGGGCAACCCAAATAAAAAGTATTCCTTTGGGAATTATACAATGATCCGCCACATGGAGAGGTGGCATCCTAACAATTTGGCACAGGCTGAGGTACGGGACATGCTTCAGAAGAGCAGAGATCGTCAGGCCAGCACCTCCACATGTGGATGTTCGGTTGCAGCACCAGAAGGGCGCGAAACAGTACCAAACATACAAAAAACATTTGCTGTATTAAAGATGGTCTGCATTTTTTGTGGAAAGACCCTCTGCTACGGGCAACTACGTATTTCCCTCATTAATGATGCTGTAGACAACCACCACTGCAGCAAGAAAAGTAGCTTTTTTTCTTTTTCATTTTTTGCTCCTGTCGAGCCACTGTTAATTCCCAGTTTTTTGTTTCTTCCCTAAAAAAATATAAAATAGTTCAGAAAAAACAAAAAAACTAAAAAAAATCAGAAAAAAAATATATATAAAACAACAAAAATAATTAAAAAAAAGTTCTTATCAGAACTACTTCACATTTATAAAATTAAACCAATATTTTTAAAGGATCTCTGTCAATTTTTTCTCCTTAGGGTACGCGTACCGGGGCTCGCCCCCCCCCAAAAAAAAAAAATATTTAATGAAACAGTTAACATGAGGAAAGGACACAAACAGAGTTATGTTAAGAGAAAAAGAGCTACAAGATGACCACAGAGGGATTGTTTATTACATAGTAAAAAATTAGAGAAGGTGTAATTGGATGAAAGTGAAAAAAGTAAAATGGCTAAAGGAGCAAAAGAAAGGAAGAGAGAGGAAGAACACTAAAGTAGAGATAGTGTGAGACTGTGATTCGCTGTTAAAAGAAAAAGAAAGGACAGTAAAAAATGGAGAATGAAGGGTAGTGGCTGAATCACGATAAATAAAGAACATGAGGAAAAGTGAGAAAAGACCAGGTAGTATAAGTAAAGAGGGGTGAAAGAGGGAGAAAAATTGAATTACGAAAACACATGTGGAGTGACAAAGAGAAAGGACAAAGAGAGTAAAGGAAACAGTACCTGAATGGGCTTGAGTAAAATAGAAAAAAAGATAAGTAATGCAGTGTGTGTGACTTATAGGGAGTCAGTGGGTGTAGGTCGCAGTGTGGGTGTGTAAGGTGTGTCTGTGGGTGTGGCTGTGTGGAGTGTTTCGGTGTGGGTGGAGGTGAGGGTGTCGGAAATATGTGTGAGGAGTGTATGAGTGTGGGGTGTATATGTGTTCGATGTATGTGTGTGTATGGAATGTGTGTGTGTGTGTTTCAGGAGTGTGTGTGGGGAGATTTTTTGTGTGTATGAGGTGTGTGTGTGGTGTGTGTGGGCTGTATGTTACAGGTGTGTGTATGTGTTGGAATGGGGATGAGGTGTATATGTAGGAGTAAGGTAAATAATTAAGAAAAAGAGAATGAGTGAAGAAGCAAAGGAAGGGATTAGAGGGTAAGTAAAGTAAAGAAAAGGGATTGAAAGAAGTTGAATATGAGATGGGAAATCGGAAAAGGGGAGTAAACATGTAGAATAAGAATAAGTGAGTGAAACAGAGTAAAGACACAGGAGTGTGGTAGATTAAGAAAATGTTAGTGAGCTTAAAGCAAAGGGTGATCACAAACTACATTTTTTTAGTCATACTTACCATATAATAAATACATTTTTAACTACACTTTGTATCTGTGAAAGAGAGAAGAAAAAATAAGTTATAATTAGTAAAATATGTATTTTAAATTAAAAGATCCAAATGAAGAGGTTAAAAATCATAACGCTCTATTTTGAAATAAAGTTAGAGTGAAGAACACAGAAAGGGAAATAAACTAAGGTAGAAGGACAAAAAGAGGGAAAAAGAAATAGAAGGAGAGCAAATTACAAAGAGTAAGGCATATAGATTCACTGAGAAAAAGAGACAGAAGAACAGAGAAATGAAATGAAGGTAAGAAAGATACTAAAACAATGTGAGTTACCAAAACTAAATCAGGAAACAGTAGTAAGTAAAAAGATAATGACTGAGGCAGAAAACAGTCTAATTAAGGATGCATTTAGAAGAATGAGGAATACAAGATAACTGAGAGTAAATGAAGAACAGTCATAGAGTGAAAGGATGAAGGGAGACAGGATAATATACAACGATTGAGGAAAATGGACTGAGAAAGTTATAAGGTAGACACACTAAGAGAAAAAGTGACTGAGGTGGAGTACAATGAGTGAGAAAAGGAAATGAGTAAGTGAGCAAAAAGAAGGAAAGAAAGGAGAAGACGACTAAAACAGTGGTACTGAGAAAAAATAATTTGGTGATGAAAGTAAAGAGAAGGACATTGAAAGAAAAGAAATGAGGGATAGTAATGGAACCAGAGTAAAAGAAATGGGATGAAGAACGATGAGAAAGGAGCAGTGAAGTTGTTGTAAAAGAAGTGATAGAAGGTAGATAAACACAAGTGAACATAACACAAGTAGAGTGAGGCACTGAGGACATAGAAGTAGTGAACGAAATACAGAGAGAAGAGGTCAAAAGTAAGAAGCAAACAAAGATAAGCTAAGGAGAGTGGGTGATTTATAGTGATAGAGTGCAATAATACTGCTGAGTGAGTAAACAGGAATTACTAAAATAGCAAAAGAGTAAAATACGGAAAAGAGAAGTAAAGCAGAAAGACTGAAAGCTGAAAAGTTATGCAAGGGAGAGACGGGATACACACAGTTGAAATGAAAATGAGGGGTTGTCAAAGAAGTGGAGTAAGGGAACGGGGTTACAGAGAGTGAGAGAAAGACATTATAATTGAGTAAAAAGAGCTGAAAGAGGATGGAAAAAGGAAAGTAAATGTCAGAGAATGGGAATACAATTTAATTTACACAATCCAAAGTATAAAATAACTTGTACAACATGTTACAAAGTTTATTTTTGCTGTTCTCAGAATATATTGAATTTCACTTAAAAGAGTGAGTTCAAATTACTCATCATATGACAGCGGGAAAAAAAACACAATCTAAAAGATTGTGTTTTAAAAAAAACCTTAGATACTGACAAATGACAAATGTACGCTAAAGTTAGATTGACTTACTTTTCCTTGAGGCCAAATACTGTATGATGGTGGTCCTTTTCTCGTTGGAAAGTACTTTGCTGTTCACTTAAAAATCCATTTCATCGACTTTCTAGAAGAAAAGCTGCAAGAACATCTGAAATATTTTCAATATTTTCATATACTCATTTTTTCAGTCTTGTCTTTTTACTCATTCCTGCACCTTTCAATTTGGCCAAATAGTGTCAGATGTATGAGTATATGTTCAAATTAATTCTAAGGCAGTCTGAAATGATCTTTTTCCCGACGTTCTGAAAGAAAGGCTATACAACATTTTCACAATATTTAATTATTTGTATAACCATCTCTGACTCACTCATGTTCATCATTTTGTATAATGCTAACTTCACTTATTATGAGATCCAATTACAGTACCTATATGACAAGTCAATTTTTTATATTGCCTGGAACACTTTTACTCAGAATATATTTTTAAACAGCAAAATAACCTTTATGAACTACTCCCGTCTTCACATGCCAATTACTTTTACCTAAATTTTGGCTGTAAAAACACTAGGTATGAATTTATAAAGCCAAAAGGCAAACGTTGTTTGAAAGTCAAATGAGTGTTGTTACATTGGGTCCAACCTTTAGAAGTTTTTAAATAGCATGTGTAATGTCCTGATGTTGTAGAAGGACCATCATTAAAAATATTAGCTACAGTTGCAAAGGTTCTTCCTGATATCGATAACTGTGAAGCCACGAAATTTTTAATAGAAGTTGTCAATTTAGTTCCATCAGGTCTACATCGTTGGAACATTAAAATGACATAGTGACCATAATTTTGTAGAAATAATGTGGGCAGCATTGTAGACTTACATTGGGTACACACCATATTGTGATCAACTGCTTTAACTAGATTATTAAAAGGCACTGATTTGCAGTCTGGTAAAGTCAAATATATAAATCTTTCAGTGTCTATTCTAGTAGTACTTGATGAAGCACAGTTATCTCAGTCATGTTGCCATTGATAAGAAAGATTAAAAAGATTTTTTATATCTCTTCCTTCATCTTCCAACACATCAAACATATACATTAAAAATTCCTGACAATCCTGCTGAATTATCTGTGAAAATTGATTTTGACCTGAACATATGTCTACAAGATTCCTAATTTCTGAAACACTTTCTATTTTTCCTCTATCACTACTACATTTCTCTAACACAGAATTCAATAAAAAGCACAATGTTTGTTCTCGATTTTCGACAATCTGTTTTTGTAAATTTTGAAGAAAAAAAACAACATTAACTACTACATTAGCATAGCAGTTGACACCAGAACTGTTTTCAAACTGAAATCCAACAACATCTTCAACAGAATAATTTTTTTTTCTGCTTACAATTACAGTTTCATCTATTTTTTGTCTTTTTGCTACTACCTTACTGCAATTACTCTCATTTCTTCTTTTTCGGCCTACCACACGTTTTTCAATCAGAGGATATTGAGGCAAATGTGGAGCATACTCTCTTCTTAACCTATTGTATTCTTTAACACAATCTAGATCAGCACAAATCTTTGTTTCATCACACTCAATCAAGTACAATCCTGATAAAGTTCTCACTCGTGATAATGCCACATATGCCATACCCTCTTTAAACACAGAACTTCCAATGTTCACCAAAGCACTATCTACACTTAAACCTTGAGATTTATGAATTGTCACTGCATATGCCAAACAAACAGGAAACTCTTTTCGGCGAACATATAAGTCTTTCACAAGCAAAAATCTAGCTGAACAACGACAAATTTGTTCTATTTCGTCAATGCCATCAAATTTAATTTTTAAAATTTCAATTCCATCTCTATTTTTGTAATTCACAAAACCAACAACATGACCCATTGCTCTATTTACCAGACCTCTTTCAACATTTAAATTCCTTCTCAAAATAATACGACAATTTAAACACACATTCAGAGTCTTTTCAAAACCAGCAGTTTTAGATATAGTCTTCTCCAATGAATCCAATTTTGATTTCAAATTTTCTGACAAAATAATTGTTGCTCCCATATGCTCTATTTTATCTATAGCTTCCAGTTTCACTATCTCTTCATTTTCTAACTTCAGCATTTTGTTGTTGAAAAATGAAACATTCTTTCAGAGTAGGCATCAAACATATGGCAGATGTCTTCTCGTTAATTTTCTTAAAAATATTCTCTGGAAGAATGTTTTCATTTGGGTACAAATTAGAAATTAACCGTCCATGTAAAGCTTCTTTCCCTTGCTGACTTATTTTTCCTACTCTTACATCTTGTAAAATATTTTTATAATCTTCATCCTTTGCCTGCCGCATATTTTGAAGCAGTTCTGCATATTTGACGTTTAACCATATATTAACATTTCCAATGCTTCTTAGGCACTTCCTGGTATCTTCATGTGTGAGCATTTTGAACACAGGTTGTTCTTTCACTGGAGTCAACTGCAGAAGATCTCCAAAAACAATAATATGTTTTCCTCCAAATAAAACATCATAGTCTGTTCTAAGAATTTCTTGCATTCTCAAATGCACAAAAGCAAGCATTATATTTGACGCCATGCTTACTTCATCAATGATAAGAAGTTTCATTTTCTTCAGGACTCTCAAAACTTCGGAACACGCATCTCCAGATAGCTTGTGATATTGCAATTTGTTATCATGCTCCACTGGCAGCATCAGTAAACGATGTAAAGTAATCCCTTTAATATTATCTGCTGCCGGCCCAGTTGGAGCGGTAACAACACAAGACAGCGGTGATTCAGTCCTTTTCTGTAGATAAGATGCAATTGCTTTAATCAGAAAACTTTTTCCAGTTCCCGCTTCTCCACTCACATACAGTCGGACAGGCTTAAATGATGTACATGAGCACTCTTTCTTCTCATGACTTAATCCATGTTCAACCTGTTCTATGACTTCGTCATATATCAGTTTCTGCTCAAGGTTTAATTGTTTCACCAAATCTTCTAAATTAATTACATCCTCTTGAGCTTGCTCCATTGCTCTTTCCACTTCATCCATGGCAGTGGCAGCTTCATTTTGGATAGTTGGTCCTCCTAGTGGATCCTGACTCAATGACGCAAAACTCTGACTGCCTTGAGAACTATCTCTCGCAATCTCTGCAGCAATTGTTGATTCTTGCTCTATCACTTCGTTCAACATTTGCAGATAATTTGGAAAAACAGGACATTCTATGGTTGGGCGAAGAACTACGCTCCGTTTGCGGAGCTTGCGGAGTTTCGGCAACTCCGCGTTCTACGGAGAACGCGTAGCTGTCGATTACTCCGCGATCCGGTGCGTAGCGTAGTTCTCGCGCGCTGAATAGCATTATCGTGTGCGCGGCAATGGCTTACCTTGGTTCTGCGTTCGCTTTTTCCCGGTCGCGTGTGCCACCATGTTTGTAAACAATCTCGCACAATCCCGTGCGACTGTGCAAACGCGATAACGTCATTTGGATGCGCGATAGCGTCATAAGGATGCGCGAGGATGCTTGTTAGTAAGATCGAGTTGCCGAACACGCAGAAACTGCATTCTTGCACAGAATAACTCGCGAGCATGTTAAAACCATAATAAATTACCATTTTGGTTAGCAAAAAAATGAAAAAACCCTTAAAGTTGTACCTTTGGCTGTATTTTTTGGGGGGAAGGAGTCCTCTTTTTGTTTCTACTCTTTTTTTGAAGAGTAAGGAGGAAGGAGGAAGGGCCCTTGAGTTTACAACTTCCTGTTCCTGTCCACCAGGCTCCTCCCAGTGCTTTGTCCATGTGGTGCTCACTTTCCTTTGGATTTTGAGCTGGAAGGATCACTTTCTGTGTGTGTTGGCTGCATTACTGATTTTTCTTGGATTTATTGAGGACTTTTGGATTTGGAATTCTCTTTTTCAAGTAAGTTTGTGTAATATATGAGTGAGTATGATGTAGACTTGTGTTTGTTTGATTTGAGTTTTTTTTTTAACTACAGTATTCAATCCTGGATTAAATTATTGATGGAGGCCTGTACTTTTATGAGGTCCCAACTTGTATTTTTTTTTTAAATTTCATCCAGGCTACATAGAGAGGTACCCATGGGTCCAATCATGTTTCTGTGGTCTGTGTTTAAATTTATATTCCAGTTTGTAAACAAACATCATGGATGGCATTGGATTATGTTCATTAGGCAATAGCAATGTCTGTTGTGGAATTTCTGTTTGTGGAATTTAAATGTTTTTATTTTTTAAGCCAATAGCTGACCCTAGTACTCCATGTAGTTAGTGTGTAGGCATGCTTGAGTTCATTGTATTAACTTTCTGTGGCTGGCCTGGCCATGTGTTGGCGGCCATTTTATGTTTCCAGCCACTTTGCTCTTGCCATAGGCCTCCAACCTTGTGGCCTACTCTGCCAGTAGGCCAGAGGTACTACTCATAGGGTCATGAAAGTTAATCAACTGTTTTTGTGGTGTACTCTTAATTTGAAAATCATGGATGGCTGGGATTGATGTAGAAAATCTTATTTTTATGTGTGGGGTATTTCAGGTTTTGGGTGTGTTTAACTACTCTGTCAATTTCTGCCATTAGGTAACCCTAGGAATACAGCTTGGGTAGTTTTGGTAACTTCGCACAGTGTGAGAACGTGACCTTACATTTGTTGTCTTGTTCGCGCACTCAATGTACTTGCTCGGGAACGCGAAAACGACGATTTATTCCATTCGCGCTGCCGAACACGCCGAAAATGTTTAATGTGTTTCTTGTGCTACAAAAAGTCCTCATTTATGTTGTCATTTGGTAGTAGTTTTCTCTTTTTGGAGCATGGACCACTTCCATTTTCTGTCCTCTATGTAATGATTTCTTGTTTATGGGTGGGGTGACCAATTTGGGCGGTGGTGTGGTGTGTCCATTTTGTGAAGCAAAGCATTGTCCCTTTGCCATAGGCATTATTGTCTGCCTTCTCTTTCTTTTCATGTTGTTGTTGGTGGCCAGGCCATGTGGTGGCGGCCATTTTGTGTATGCTTCCTTTGTGATTTTGCCATGTTGTTGTTGGTGGCCAGGCCATGTGGTGGAGGCCATTTTGTGTATACATCCTTTGTGATTTTTCCATGTTGTTGTTGGTGGCCAGGCCCTATGGTGGCGGCCATTTTGTGTGTCCTTCCTTTGTGCTTTTGCCATAGGCATCCAAGGTTTTTGACTATTCTGGCAGTAGGGCAGAGGTACTACTACTCATAGCCATAGGTGCATTAAAGTTAATCAACTCTTGACACGCGACATTACATTTTTTGTCTTGTTCGCGCGCTCAATGTACTTGCTCGGGAACGCGATAATGACGTTTTATTCCATCCGCGCTGCCGAACACGCCGATTTTGCATTCTCGCGAACAATATGTCCCGAGTTGCATAAAAGTTTCTCGAAAATGTTGAATGTGTTTCTTGTGCACCCAAAAAAACTGAAGTTGTCATTTGGTTGTATTTTTTGGAGCCTGGAACAATTCCTGAATCCTGTGTCTGTCTTCTGGTTTCTGGGTGGGCTGACCACGTGGGCAGCGGTGCAGCTACTTTGTGAAGCAAAACAAAGCATTGTCCCTTTCCCATAGGCATTTATTGTCTGTCTTCTCTTTTCTCTTTCTTTTCATGTTGCTGGGGGTGGCCAGGCCATGGGGTGGCGGCCATTTTGTAGGTACTTCCTTTGTGCATTTATCATTGGCCTCCCAGCTTTTGGTCTGATCTGACAGTAGGCCAGAGTCCCAGAGGTAGTGGTTAGCGGGGGTGCTGCCTTTATGTAGCTGTTTCCATTCGGTGTATTCAATTAACATCATTAGGGCATGTGTGTATGGCATTGCATTCCAAAATGTGTTGTCTGGGCAGGGGTGTATTAATAAATTTATGCCTTTGTATGTGTTTTTGCGGTGTAGGTTTACAACCTCTTAGCCATGGGGTATTTTTATTCCGTGCATTAACCTGTCATGTGCAGCAGGCATCCTCCTTTTTCTGTCCATATTGGTATATATAGGCCTGCTTGACTTTATTGGTTCTTTCTGGACTTCATGTGGCTTGGAGCTGTGGTGCTGGACTGGTAGTATTAGTCTTCTGTTTTGTCTTTTATACATTGGCCTGTGTGTCTTTCAATTGTTCATGTTGGCTTACTGCTTGTTTGACTGATGTTGTTCTGCCTTCTTTGCTTGTAGGTGCACAAAAAAAGACTGAGGAGGTGCTGGTTGTTTTCATCCATCGCCCGTTCTACTGCCAGACGGACGTCCTTCAGTTGTACGCCACGTGTGGTGTGTGACTCATCTGACCAGACATCTCTGCAATTTGTGCTGCTGTGTGCTGACATCAGAAGAAGATGGGCCCTAAGAAAGCTACCAGGTCCTCCACCACCAAGAAAGTTGCTGAGAAGAAGGAACAGAAGAAGGAAGTGTCACTTAAGTCTGGTATGGAACCCAAAACCTTTTTTGGGACCCCAAAAGGTACGCCTGCAGCAGCGGTGTCTGGGGTGCAAGCTGGGACCAGCACATCCGCATTAGTGGGGGCAAGCCACCAACCCAGGGCCAACACATGATGAGGGTCGAAGAGGTAGCCAGCCTAATGTTTGCAAGCAGTGATACTGAGCCTGAACTAAACGTATCGCTGTCTCAAAGTAGTACACAATCCACGCAAGATGGAAGTGCTCAACAACCACCGCCAGCAGTAGATGTTCAACAACCACAACTACCGCCCGCAATAGGAGTTGTTCACCCACAACCACTTCCCGCAACAGTTGTTGAACAACCACAACCACCGCCCGCAACAGTTGTTGAACAACCACAACCACCGCCCGCAATTGGAGTTGTTCAACAACAACAACCAAATCCCACAATAGTAGTTGTTGAAGAACCACAGCCCGCAATAGTACTTCCTCAAGAACAACAACCACCATCTCGGCACGCAATAGTAGTAGTTGTTCCTCCCGAAGTCGGGGCAGTTCAGGAAGTAGAGCCTCATTCCGAGCAAGAAGAAGAGGAAGCCACTTCTGGAGGTGATCTATTGTCTTTCAATTCACCAAGGGAAAGGAGGGTTAGTGCATCGAGTTCTTCGCCAAGCATCCCTTCCGATGACCTTGATAAGGATTGGCAGCCACAACTATCTGAGCATTCAAAGGAGAGACATCCCAAGACCAGGCTAGGAAAAAGGACGTTTCCAGCAAGGCTTGAACTTATGGAGGCCGATGTAGGTGAGCAGGATACTGCTGGTGATAAAGACGGGTCTGACACTGTCATCATCACGAGCGTTATTCCTGGTGCAGAGGATGTAGAGACCAACATTTTCACCCTATCCAGAAAGGCTGCGATTAGTGATGAGCAGGTAGCACGCATAACTCCTACACACTCAATACCCAAAGTAACACCAGCTCCCATTTTTTCATCAGCGAAGGCCCGGCAGCATCCGACATCCAGCAGAAGCGCCACTTCAACAGAAGGAGGTAGTGGCAGTACTAGGACTGAGCTGTCACATAGGGAAATTCAACAAAAATCCTCCAGTCCATCCGGCATTGGAAGTGGGTCCTCCTCTTCCTATGGCAGGAGACAAAAGTTTACCTCCCCAGTGTGGGACTTCTTTACGGTTCACCCAGATCAGGAGAACATTGCTATATGCACCATTTGTCATGTCAATGTTAGTCGTGGTAAGATTGGTACAAACTATGGTACTGGAGGCCAAATGACCCATTTGAAAAAAACACACTTAATCAGGTGGGAGAACCACCTTGCAAGCTTAAAAAATGTGAGCACTGGTGTTGGTGGGGATACAGTACTACAAGGTCCACTCATGGTTGACCAGGAGGTAGAAGAAGAGGGAGACGATGACCTTCTATCTGGGAGTGGTACACAAATGAGCCCTGTCGCCAGCACTGGAGTGGTAAAGTCCACATCCTCCGCATCAGCAACTTCTCAGTGGCACCAGAGTCAGCTGGAGACACCAAGGAGTGCAAAGTCTGCGATGCAAGGTGGTCCGTCTAGCAAACTGAAAGAAATACAAAGCAGCGTACCATTACTAGCATGTTTAGGCAGGACGGAAAGTACAAGCGGAACCACCCAATAGCACGTTTGTACAATGCGAAACTTGCAAAAATGTTGGCACTGGACCTTCATTTGTTGAGGCTGTGGGATTTCGGGAATTAGTGGCAACCCTCTGCCCAAAATGGAACGTTCCCAGTCGCTACTATTTTGCCCGAGTTGCTGTTCCAGCACTACACCACGACGTGCTGGAGTTGATTGGGAAAGCCTTACAACAGAGTGTTGTCCATTGTATCCACCTGACAACAGACATGTGGAGCAGTTGCGATGCTACAGATTTCATGTGCATCACCGCACACTGGATCTCTTTTGCAGGTGTTAAAGACAAGTTAACTTCAGGCCTTGACGTTGCTGGGATTTTTAATGATACGGGCAGACATGCAACTGTAGCCATGTTTGCTATGGAGAAAAGTCATACTGCTGAAAACATTTTGTCTGAGTTTAACACCAAGGTATTTGAATGGCTGCAACCAAGAGGCCTTAAGATTGGTTTTGTTGCCACCGACAATGGCAGTAATGTAGTGAAGGCAATGAGAGAAGGACATTATTTCAGGGTACCCTGTTTGGCACACTGCATTAACTTAGTCGTGCATTAAATGCATCACAGAGAAGCTACTACCCTTTGAGGTCTTCACACGTGCAGTTAGCAGGGAGGACTGTACTATGGGCCAAGCCATCCCATTGTTGTACATGCTTGAGCAACAGGTGAAGGTGGTCTGTGAAACATACGAAGGTGACGAACAAAAAGTTGATGCATATACCTTGGCCAAGGCATTAGCCAACCGCTTATCTCTAAACGCAAGGCTTCAAATGATTGTGTCAGGTGAACATTACATAACTGCAACAATGTTGGATCCACGGTACAAATTATTTGTCAGCAGTAGCGCAGTAATTCCTTTTTCAGATGGGGATGTTGCCAAGTACAAAACTTCCATAGCTGCGGAAGCTAATGATTTAGAAACTGAACGGCTGTTACTTAAAGGCCTGCCAGTGCCAGCCCAGGCCAGTCAAAGTACTCCTGACGCAAGTTCTTCAGAGCATGAGAGCAGTGAGTCTGCTTCCCAGCAGGCACCAACAGTACCAAAAGCAGCACCTACACGATCTGATTCAGCAGACACAACCAAAAGCATAACTGCTTTTTTTCTACAGAAAGGGATGGGTAAGTCCATTGCTGTTGCAAAGGGGAAAGAGGACCAGCAAAGCCGAGCCCCAATGAACACTGAGCGGATGGTTCAGGCCTATCTGGATGACACAACAGAGGTGTTCATGGAGCAAAGCCCATTGGTCTATTGGTATGAAAGAAGGAGACAGTGGCCAGTGCTGAGCAGGCTGGCGATAAAGTATCTGGCTTGTCCTGTAGCCAGTGTCTCTTCTGAGCGGGTTTTCAGTGCTGCTGGTGCCATTGTGACATCGAAAAGGACTAGTCTCTCCCCCAAAAGCGTGGAGAGGCTGACAATGATAAAAATGAATCAACACTTCATACCACCAGACTATAAAGTACGTGAATCAGAGAAGGATGAAGAAAGCGAGTCCGAAGACCTCATCACTACTGGGTTACATGACCTACTTCTGTCCGAACGCACAGAGTTTGAGGACGAGCTCCTCTTCCCTGACAACTAGGCTTTTAAATTGTTACTTTCTCCCTTCCTTTATTTGTGTTATTTTCTTATTAACAATGGCTTTCTGGTGCAAAACTGCAAATAAAAACCACAACCAAATCCATCCCCACCACTGATTCTTTTTATGTACCTACTGGAGTTGCACGCCTGTGCATTTGTTGACTGCAGCACTCCTCAGAGTCTTGCTTCATCTTCTTGACTCCCACTCAAGTCAATACAATTCCATCTTGCCAGCCATACATTGGATGTTGTAGATGGAGTATAGTACAATAATGTAGCCTCTAACAGTCCCTCCATAACAAGTGAACCGTACAGTCATGACTACAGCCATCCTCTATTTCATTTGAAATCTGCAACTCATCACTGTCTTACTCTTAAGGCTACCACCTCTGTCTGCAGGCATTCATAGACGACTCTTCAGTGTCAATACTTGAGCAGGCATCCACAACTGAAGTCAACTTGTTGTGACTCGTCATTACTTTTAAAAGGCTCAGCAGCATCTGTGATCAATCATCTGTCAGTGAAAGACAAGAGCAAGACAGGTATATTAAATGAATGATGCAATGCATTGCATAGGATGTTTAGCTGACTCTGAGCAAATGTGCATGGAATTGAAGTATACTAGTAACTTCAGACTCACGTGATAGCCAATTTTTCCATGTTATTTAATAATATAAATTATTTACGCACTTGTGTTCCTACTACTACAGGTGCAGTCAGGACTTAATTTATCATTCGTAGTCACTCACTACAGACTGAGTTGCTATTGCTGTTGGACTAGACGTGCCACACCTGATAATGATGGTGACACCACCCATATCTTTGCACGCTGCCAGGCAGTTGGATCTGAGCTGATTGATGTACAATGTTTCTTGGAGTGGAATACAAGGTAAATACAAATAAGAGGCACAGCACAGTAGACCCAGGCTACTTCATGTGTGTGCACTGTGCAGTGGTACAGCACAATAGTGGTATGATTGATGACTGAGAATGACGCATTGATTTTGTTGATTAATTTTGAAAACGCTAGGTTGCTTTTTTAATTTTTATGCCCCTTTCTCTGGCTCAGTCAAATTGTTAGGTAAATGCAGTTTGTGTTACTGGTGACCCTGTGTCGTGGGTCTGTTCTGTGCTGGCTCCTGTTTTTTCTTGTACTTCTAGATTAATAATGATGTGCAACTAGTAGACTTATACATAACATATTGTATCGAAGCCGCCTCAGTCTGAAAGTCCTCTCTTTACGACTACTCCGCTTGTATTCTTTTTTTGATCTTCACTGTATTTCAAATACACTTTGTTTAGGTCATTCACATTCTTTTGTATTTGCCTTTTCTTTTTCAATCCACACAGGCTGGACGTTTTTCACCCACTGCTATTATACTATGAGCATCTACTCACCATTACCACTAATCATCATCATCAAGCAATTGGATGGCGGGAAACCAAGAATGATATTCAGCGTATCCTGTTTCTACGTTTATTCCTTACATTCATTGGCTAGTGGATCAAATTCAACATCATAAATCATCGTCTTCATTGTTTTGCTTTTGTTGTCTACATGCGTACTGTTTTTCTTTCTCAAACCTTTCCCAAAACCCCCGTACCCATCCATTCAACAAACCCTAACCCTCTTCCCCCGGGCTGCGTGGTTTCATTGAGGTGCGATGTTTGTTACATTAAATATACACCAACAATTTGATCACGCGCTTGCTGGGGCAGATGTGGTGAAAGCAACAATAGTGTAATTTCAACAAGGCATGGCCAGGATCTTCTTCTGTTTCCCAACTCAAGCTCTGTGTATAATGCCAAATAATTTACCATTACCATCAAACAACGAATACGTAATGAATTGGCGTAATTGTTTGGGTTTAAGTTTACAGCATTATGATTTAGAAAAGTTTGACGTTGACGTGAGTACTACAACTACAGTTGAACTTCTTATCTTCTCTTGCACTTACTTTCCAGTCCCCAAAACCATTGTTTTGTTTCAGTTTAGCAGTTGCAAAATTGTATTGGGTCAGTCGTGTAATGTACTGTACTTAATACTTATACTACCCCCACATTGTCTATCACGCAAATGACTGCCTCTTTCTTTTTGTCTCAAAATGCTACTGGCAGGGTCTGTCTACTACTACTATCACAGAAGTTCAGAACAACAGATCCTTATCCATTGTCTTGGGAAACAAATGCAGCCCACTTCATCATCAGCAATCACAGGTAAGATAAGTTTGCTGTGAGGTAAATGTAAATGTAAATGTATAGGCATTTATATAGCGCACTACTTACCCGTAGGGTCCCAAGGCGCTTCGACCGCTGCGAAACCCTTCCTGGCTTCCCTGAGAGATGGTCCCTTAATGGGTATCTCCAGGGTGAGACCAGGCATCCCCGGCAGTCTGGTGGGGCCGTTAGTGAAGATGAGGCAAGCTAATGCCCAGAGTTGCCGAGTGTGATCGCTGATCAGAGTGGGCACCGAGGCGAGAGAATTATCGAGTCCGCTGACCCTGGTCCAGAAACCTGCCGCACCGGGAATCGAACCCTGGTCCCGGGCCGTCCTCTGCTCTCGGGTCTGCCGCCTCTAACCAGTGAGCCACACTACTTCATTCAGGTATAACGCAAGACAGACTGGTAGTTCTTCTAATACTACAAATATAACTCGGTGAGGGTTTACCGCATCTATCTGTCTACATGTTAAAGATGTGGCCAATATATTTTTTTATTCGAAAGCACTGTCCGCTGACCTGCATGGCCAATTAAACGTTGCGATGTTGCACAACGTACATTATTTGGTGAAACAGTCCCCCCCTCCACCCCCCCAACAAACACAAATGAACTTCAAATGTTTTCTTTTGAAAATAACTTTGTGACTTATTTTTATTTTAACATAATATAAAGAAAGATGATACAAAAATAAAATATATATGAAATCTTACCCCACAGCTGTCCCTACCCTCCCCTAACCCCAACAAAAATGTCAAAGTTAAATGTAAACCCCAACACCCAATTCCCACCCACCAACAAAAGGATTGAAAAAGGAGCAAACAAACAGGGTCCATCTCAAAGCCGGCGGGCTTTCAGGTGTTTGTCCACAATGAGCTTCACCCGCTCCTCTATTCCATCCTCAAGCTTCACCCGCTCCTCTATTCCATCCTCAAGCCTCGCTACCCGGCAGAGAATCTTTTGTTGAAATTTCCGGCACCTACATTGGCATGCATGTTGTGGGGGGGGGCCGATGATGTAAAAATCCGGTGGCGGGCGGCTGCCTGACCACGGCGACGTACTCCTGCAGGCTTGGGGGCCGGGGCATTGGAAGAGGCAGCAGCTGCTGCCGCCGCCTCCTCCTCCTCCTCCTTGGCCTGAGCCACCAGCCGGCGGTAGGCCTCAACGATGGCCTGCAGTTTCCGCTGCCGGGCCCGGACTGCCAACTCCTTCCTTGTTGGTTTTGAAGGAGTAACTATAAAGAAAGAAACAGAATTGTTGTAATCCAAAATCCCAGCAAATCAAGAACACAAAATTGATTCAACACATAGTGGCACAGTAGTACTAGCAAGCAAGCTGAGTAGAAAAAATTGTCTTGCATCTATCTTGAACATTCTACGGCCTATATAATTAATTTGTTGGACTTTTTGGCACGGCATTATGCCTGCCCTAGTAGCATGGGTGTACTTCAACGGTCACACACATACGAACACCTGTCTTTTTCATATCTCGTTTTATATCATATACTCTGCTTCCGGGAAGGCGGGAACAGTCTCAAACTAACATTAATTAACAGGGGCCAGCTAGTAGTAAGTGTCTAGTAGAGACTATCATTCTTTATATCGCGCAACAAACCTTATTTGGTTTGTGTTTCACCAGCAACGACCCATGCATCCAGTCGTCCCCTCCTTCCCTTGCCTTTGGGTTTGACCAAAACACCGCTGCTGCTGAGACTATCCACTAACCACCGATATTGGGTGTGTCTCCCAACCACGCAGGCAGCTGTGTTTTCCCCTTTCCATGCTTCAACAACAACCCATGCATCCGACTGCTATAAGCCACCTGCATTACTGTAGTGGTAATGCTAAGCATGGTAATGACAAGTAAAGGTGGCGTCATATATTGTCCAGTAGAACTTCAAGTTCTTAATTCTCAGAGTACAGTGAGGAAGTTTTCCCCTCCCACCAAGTAATGCGGATCACTATTGAATGTAACTTACCATCGCCCACTGCTGTTGGCTCCTCCCCCACTGCTGCTGGTGCTGGTGTAGGTACCTCTGGTCCTGTCCCCTCCGGGATCGCCTCTGCTGATGCTGAGCCGCTCTCCCCGTCGGCACTGGTGGATGGTACGGGTTCTGCACCTATAAAAATAAGTACACCTTTTTAGATGGATGCACAGCCCCCATTGTACTTGTTCACCAAGAATGGAGTTCTGCAAAACAGTTAAGTACAACGTACGTAATCAGTAGTAGTCCGCATTGCATAGTACAGCAGAGTCACTACACATATTAGCATTCATTTGTTATGGTATGTTACCCAAGCTCATCTCATCTGTACTGCTACTCTAGTCCTTGGAAATTTGACGTGAACTATCTAACCTTTGTACATCAATGTATCCAGTTTTGCGCATGCTACCTCGCAGCTTGTTGCGCAGTACGAGAAGACGCCTTTGAGGCCACATGATTGTTCAATGCATACACCTGAAGAGGTTGGAAAATAAAAAGGCCCGTATTTACGTTTTGTATGTGGATTGTGGAATCGAGTTTGCTTACAGGTTACAACTTTTTTTTAGCATGGCTGCAAAAAACTTGCCTAAATGTATTTCATACTGTCTAACGTGCACCACTTTTGTCATTATTTTTCGGCAGATGAGAAGATTTCCTTCTATGAAGCAGAGATTTTCAGAGCTTACCAAAAAGAGGCATATGTAACCAGTATACGTTCAATGGTGAGGGGTCTCCGACATTTCCCACATTTCCCTATCGTGCACTAGTAGCTGTACACATGTTGATTACTTTATTCAGCCTTTTTTAACTCTGGATTTTTTCTGGTGGGCCCCTCGACGTATTTCACGGAACAACTTAAAAACATTGATGTTACTTACTTACTTCTAACAAAATAAAGCTTTTGAAGTACCACTTTGACTCTGAAGTATATTTTCAGTGTCTGTTGTCTTGTAGACTTACACAAGTGAGTGAGCAAAAGGGGGTTACTTAGGTTATGGATTGTGTAATAAAAGCATTGGGCATCTTGGTATTGGGGTTCAGGAGTGTGATAATTGAATAATTGACCAATGACTGAGCCCATATAGGTTGTCGTTCAGTGAATTGTGGGTTCCTCAGAGTTCTGTGACTGAGGTGTAAGTAAGGTCCAACCTGCCTATCACCAACATCCAATTTTCTGGTGCATACATAGTTATGTATGTGACTCCGTAGAAGATAGAATACCCACAAGAGTAGTAGTGGTATACTAACGTTTACAAAATACTAGACCAACATCTGGATGCATACTTGGTTGGTGTCAATTGCCAAAGCAGAGACATTACAGAGGAAAAAGCATAAGACAGGAGTGGACCCTGTGCCTACAGCTATTCTAATTTTTATCACATATTTATGGAAAAGATTAATACCTTAACTAAAGAGTCAAAAATTATTTAGGAAGTAAATGTAATTAATCGGTTGAAAAAAAAAAGCTCCGTTAGAAAGTTAGGGAAATATCATTGTTCCAAAAGAAAGCACTGTTGGACTTACTGGGGACAGCAGCAGGATCCTCAGTAGAGGAGCTCTGTGCCTGTGGTGGTTCACCCGCCGACTCGGTCCCAGCCTTCTGCTTGCCCCTGGCTTCTGTGGTTCATGTAAGAAATAATAAACAAAGAGAAAAACATTGAGTGCTGTGAAACAAAGACATCATTTCAAAAACCACTGCTAGAACATTAAAAGAAACAAACATTGATCTACCAAATGACTACTGCCTTGCAGGATTCACTGACTGTATACTTGGAGAAAACAAATCAAATGTTCCATAAACATTCTGATTGCAGATTACTAAGTAACACAGAGGCAGTAACACCTGAACAACACCACCGATTCAAGATTCAAGAATGGGGTAATCAATTATCTGTGAGTAGGCATTTCTTTTTTATTTTTGCCAGCAAAATGCATAGATCACAAGGAGGAGACATGCAGAAACTTTGTGCATACACGAAATTGTACGTTCGTTGCATCATATTTTGTTCTGCTACTGACTGAATGCTACTGCTGCCAAGCCTACCCACTCATTAAACAAACTACATCAGTTCTATGGAGGGCTGAGGCAGGGGTGGCTCTAGGCTCATGGTGGTCCTGGGCAGGGAGCGTAGGTAGGGGGCCCCGGAAGAGGAGGTCGGGGCGGAGCACGGAGGACAGTGAAGAGGGGGAGTCAGGGTGTTTGGAAGTGGAACAGAGCCGGAGGCACCAAATCCCTGCCAGGGGCCACCACGCAAATATGTATCCATCCTCAGAGGATTATTAAATTAGGGATATATATTGGTGTGGTGGCCCCTGGCATTTGGTGGCCCTGTGCAGTTGCACAGCTTGAACATGCCTAAAGCCGGCCCTGGCTGAGGTAAAAAGAACAAAGTAACTTTAGCATTCATTGCCAGAGGAGGATTCATGCAGAAGAGAAGGCCGTGAAAAAAATGATACAATATGCAAACTACGTACAATTATCCATCCACCGCTATTTCACTGACGGACAAAGGAAGGACAAGACTCTATTAATAGCATTAACTAACTTCAGTTCTCTACAATAAAGAAAATCTCACATCAATAAACAGCAAAAGCTAGCGCCAAGTTGAAACAACACGCAAGAGTCAGTGAAGAAGAGCAGTGTCATACAATTATAGTAGATATAACGGAATACATCGGAAATGTAACTAGGAGCAACAGTCATCGCGTTACTTATTCAGCCAAGATTTAGAAAGATACAATAACAATATTTATACTACTATATATATATATATATATATATATATATATATATATATATGTATATATACACACACTTTTTTTTTGGGTAGCCACTCACCAAGACCCACAACCTCGACACCAAGCAGGTCCAACAGGTCCTGCTCCCGGTCCAAAATGTCGGCCCAGCGGTGGGACAGCTGATGGTGAGTACGCCGGATACCGGAGCAGCGGAAGACTGCCCGGCGCACCTTCGCCCACCGCCGGAGACGCTCTTCAATCTGGTAGCCGGAGCCGGGCCTGCCGCCTGCTGCCAAGGTCAAGGGGAGGTGGCGCTGGAGAAAAAAGACCAGGGCAGCCACCTCCTCCTCCCCAAAAAGTTGGCGGGCCGTCACCCCTGCGGGCGCATTCTGCCGCAAGGCAGCCGGGTTTTTTTGGGCACAGCCGCCTTGCCCTTTGAGCCGCCGATGCTGCTGGCGCCCTTCACCATGGTTCTGGGTGGAGGGGAGAAGAAAAGTTCAAGACAAAAAGGTAGGGGAAAGAGGAAGCAAGGTAAAAGAAGGAAGTAAAATAAAACAAGAGAAAAGTTGAAAAAAAAGTTGTAAAAGTAGTAATAAAATGAAAAATATAAACCTAGGCACAGAGAGAGATAGGTAATAACTAAAGAAAGTGTGAAAAAGTGGGTGAAAAGACCAGGATTGAAGAGATAGGAGCTAGATGCTAAAGTAGGCCCAAAACCATAGCCAAAGTGTGAAATCCAAGATGGCTCCGCCCGCCGCGACCGCCTGGGTAGGTTCACGCGATATTTAGCGCGATCACGCACTTTTGTAGTGCGAACGAGAAGATGAGTTCCCGAACATGTGTTGCACAACGCGAACACGTTACTTGTGACCCGGAACAGGAAATAAGGGAACGCAAGCGGGCGGGACAAACCTCTTGGGTAACTTAGCGCGCTAGTCATCTCGAGCATGCAGGCAGCACCCCGATCACGCGCACCGCGCTCCCAAAGACGAAAAACGGCGCGCGAACGGGTCTAGCAAGCAACTACGCATGTCCGCGGAGCTACGCGTAGGTCGCGGAGTTGAAAAAGAGCCAAATAGTAAAATTCTCTTTTGTCTGGATTTTCACAACTCAATTTTCGATGATTAATCAAATGACCTTTTTTCTGTTTCACTAGACATCCTTCACATCCAATGATTCCATATATTCCATTATTGATATCTTCTCTGATGTTCCTCTTATAAATATATCTTTGCAGAACTTCATAGAGACAAACGTTCTCAAGGTGAGGACTTCTATTTGGATAGTATTTATCCAACATGTTTGTCTTCAAAATATCTGTACTTTCTGTTTCTTTCTCCGCCAAATACTCTATCTCTTGTACAGATTTCAAAACTCGATTTCGTGTTGCAGCAAGACCTAGACTCACCCAAATGATGGTTCTAGATTTGGCATAGAGACTTGCTGACGACAATCGATCAGAACATTCATATGCTCCAATTTCTCGATGCGACAACATCTTCAGACTGTAACTGTACAATTTCTTGCTTAGGCTCTTTTCATGTGAAATGTCCTCCCACATTTCCTTCAGTTCTGTCTTTTCTTTTTTTGTGATGTAAGACGTCACATATCGAGCCACAGCAATAGAGTTGTCAGCAACAAATTGAATATCATGTTAGCATTCCACATGGACAAAATCACTGGGTTGTAGTAGTTGATGTACTTGGACTCTTCATTTCTTTTTAAATTGTATGTATTTTTTGGTGATTTTCTCGTCACAGTATGTCGCAGAGAAGACATCAAATTATTTACTCTTCCTTTAGAAATCACTGGTCGTGGAAAGGCGAAACGACATTTTGTGTAGAACTTGTCCTTGTTTCTGAATTTTCGACGACAGTACTTTCCACAACGATGGGATTGAAAGCGTAAAACTTGTTGCCTTAAATTGTTTTCTTCTGTAGTTTTCGGAACAGCACATGTTGAATACTTTTCAATGAAGCTCATCACTGTCTCATCTGAATCTGTTCCAAATTTGGGTGCATCTTTAATCCATAACAACATATGTATGTGAGGAGCACCTCTCGCTTGATACTCCTTTCTCCAAAAGAAATCCAAAACCTGTCCAAGGGGAGGATTTTTTTTGTTGGTAATAGAAGACATCATAGCTTCAAATCTATGATTGAAATATCTGCATACATTCACTGGATCCAAGAAACACAGTTCTCCAGGTGTTTTGAATTCTATATTTTGTATATTAGCATTGGCCTCTCGTAGAAATTGAAGTAAGTCCTCCCATGCATACTCGGCACAGCTAAGAGTGAGGAACCATGTAGGAGTTCCTAAGTTTCTTAGCATTAATTTCAATTCCCCATGGCGACAGTACCAATACTCGTTTGTACCACGCTGACATGCCATGAGATTGATTAGATGAGATTCTAAAATATTATCTTGCAGATTCACTTTCTCCATAAAGTCCCTCGCCGAAACATTTTGCAGATGTGCTCCACTTTTCAGAATATGGTTTACTGCATAAGAAAGCCCAGACAAGTCACTTTCATACAGTAGATGAAACAAATAGGGAATGCATTGACGAAACCTTGCATCTTCAGCATATAATCTTACAGTTCGATATTCAGATGCAGGAATTTGAAGTGGTCGATCATCATATCGTCCACCTTGACCTGTTGGAAATAGCTGTGGAAAACAACAAGCTTCCAAACTTTCTTCCCATACACTAATGGGACTTCCTTTTGCTGCTTTCATTTGAAACAATTCATTGCATTCCCCATTACCTCTTTGGAATGCAAAGGATGAACAGTATAATGTTCATATATTTCTTCACTTCTAGACACATCAACTTTTTCAATTTGGCCGCCTGAACAATCACTGTCTTCATCTGCAGCTGTTTCCTCTGCTGCAACACATACATCTTTGTAGTACTCATTGTTTTTGACTAAATACAACGTTGCCTTTTTGACTTTCCTAACATCCACTAAATCTTGCCAGATTTTTTTACTCTTTGTTGGAACCCCATTAACTAGAATAACTAAAGGTTCCTCTTCTACTTTTTCTATACCAATTGTATCAATATTTTTTTTCAAATCTAGGGGCAAATAAACAACTCTTCCCTTTAATCCTCTCTGCAAATCTGTAGGAGGCAATTTCCCTATCTTAGGCTCCATGCGAACAATTGCCTGAAAAGGATGGACACATTGAATCAAAATAGACTCATATGTATTTAAATCCTTCAATTCACGGGGAATGTCTACCAACTCCAGATTATTATGAACAGCTCTAGCAGGCATTCTGTTTTGATTTAATTTATCATAACAATATTTACAAATACGCTGATCAGAACTCAAATCAAAACAATTCTCCACCCACAAATAAGTTGCTACATCTTTCCACTCATAATTATCCATCTTTTCACTTTTTGCATATAAATCAACTAACCTAGTCTGAATCTTATGATGAGTCCGTCGACAACACACACAAGTAAAAGTTGGCCTTTCACTTGATTTCACCTTAAACCTGATAATTTCTTGCTCAAACTTTTCTGTATTTAAAATCTGTACATTGTCTTCCACATTACCTTGAATTGCTGTCTCAATTTCTACACTGTCCTCTTTTTCACGAAAATAACAAATCTCAATTTCTTCACAAATCTTCTTCACATCTAATTCAGTTCCATGCAAAAGAGCACTGTTTAATTGTTTAAGCTTAAGTGCGGGACTTTTCGCATAATACAACATTCTCACTAATTTCCTCATTTTGGTATGATGCACTGCTAACATCCTAAAATTATGAAAAAAACTCTGACAGACTTTTCTAGAAAGACAAGCCAGTGAATGGCCTTGCAAACCTGTGATTCCTCTCACTCTGAAAGGATCTAAGCCTTGCAACAACTTCACTTTCTGCTTTATACTTTTCTTACTATATGTACGTCAGAAATTACAAAACAAATCAATTGATTCCTGTCGCACACTACAAATACTACTACACTTCCAAGTGTACACTAGACCCTTAGTACGTCTCCCTAAAACTTCATCAGTTAACACCTCTTCTAGTTCTCTAGGCACAAGTTTCTCTTTTTCAATCGGACAACCGTCTTTCACTTTATACGCTCGACCACTGGTGTCAACTGCATGCACTAAATCATTATCCGGAAAGGAACTCTCCTCACTAAAAAATGGCTCACAACTTGAACTGTGCATCCATTCTCCCCAAAAAACTTTACAAAAATTAGTCTGATTAATTACTCTTTTCCATCTACTGTTTGATTTGAAAACATCAATTGTCTTGTTAAGTGTCCTAATTCTATAGATCACTAAAATAAATAATTTGTTCTTAACTTCGAAAGCCTGATCAACAATCTTCTCTACACTTTTCTTTTTCTTATAAAAAGCAGCTCTCTGTTTACCTTTCCTAATGTTTTTTAACAAATTTAAAACCACCCTATTGCGAAACATTCGTTTACGAATGTCTCTAAACTGATTCTGCCTTCTATTCCTATACATATTATTCTCTCCTGCTCCAGTTGTAGGAGTCTTTGAGGTTCTCTCCTTCCTTTTCAAATTTACTCTGTCATTCTCTTTTTCTACATGCTGTCCATTTTCTTTTTTAAAAGTACATATGTTACGTAAGAAAGACTTAGTTGTCTTACCAGGAGCTTGGATCCTGTTTTTTTAAGTATTTGTTGTGGAGGAGTGCTGTAATTCCATTGCTGTTTTTGATTTTTGGCGGTTACATCCTTTTCTTTTCCTTTCCCTAGTGGGCATGTTTGCTTACTTTTCAAATGTGGATTTCAATCTGTGTTAAATAAAAAAAATAGCACATTATAGACCACTATTATCAAACAACAAAGCAATGACAAAATGCAAAACAATCTATACAGGGTTACAGATCAGGTGAGGATTCTCCAGGGGTGCACAAAAGGTGAGGAATGTATTGAAGAGTATAGTGGAAGACAGCTCTGTCCACAAGTACAAAGAAGATGAGACCTATGTCTAAGTCCACTGCACTCTTATACACAGGCTTCACCACCTATGCTTCCCGAGAAAGTATTGAGTTATATAGTTATATAGAATTGTATTTTGTAACATTGTGAAGCTCCATGTGAAAGCGTTTGCCTCAGTCTTATTCCTGTTGTTAGACAGGTGCAAGATTTTGCCTCAGTCTTATCCCTGCTGTGAGGCAGATGATTGTAAATAGGATCTGTGCTGTGTTTCCTAAATGTGATGTCAAAAACGATTTTGGGGAAAATAAATGGTTTTTACATTTTTTAGTATAATGTGGCGCAAAGGTTTAAAAAGTGACGCATCTACCTACATGCGTCACTTTTTAAATATGGGGGAAAAAGGTACATGTTTGGGCTTTCCTGGAGAGCCTAGGTGGTGAGGCTTGTATCTAAGAGTGCAGTGGACTAGGCTTCCTGAAGCATATCCCTGTCTGCATTCTTAGACACAGGTGTCAATTTGACTCTTTACAATGATGTTACCTGTGTTTTAACTCAGTGTAGGAAGCATATTGAGTTTGTTTGCATAGAGGAATTGTATTTTGTAAAATTGTGAAGCTCCATGTGAAAGCGTTTGCCTCAGTCTTATCCCTGTTGTGAGGCAGGTGCAAGATTTTGTCTCAGTCTTATCCCTGCTACCTGAGGTACATCTTGAAAGGATTTTCGCATTTTGTCTTCTTCACCTCTCTGTAAAGTAAGTTGATAATTTGTAAGGGGCACTTTAAGTTATTTTTTTTAAACGGTTTCTGATAGTTATTTACTGTCCCTCTGCTATAGTTATAGATAGAGATAGGCTCCTCTGTTATATTTATGGATTGACTTAGGCTTCTCTGCTATAATTATGAATTTACTTCCGTTTCTTCACAGGCACTTTTTTATATTTCTACTTCCTGCCTGTTACCATACATTGCCCAAAGTTAACTTCACTGTTAAAAAATCAAAACTACCTGTCTGAACTTAAACCCAACAGTGCCATATTTCTACAGATTTTTTTTTTTAATGCAAATTTCAGCACAAAAATGGAAGGAGAACAGAACGTTTCCTTTGAAATTGTCCTAGAGATGAACAATGAGGAAATCATTGAACCCAATGACTTGGAATTCATGGATGAATCACGGGACTATGAACTTCTACAATGTGTAGAATCTGTGGATTTGTTAATTCAATATGAGGACGTTTCTGACAGTCAAATGTTGGAAGTTATGTTCACTCAAAAAGATGACATTTCGGACAGTCAAATGTTAGACGTTCTATCAAATTTTGAAAATGAATCTCAAAAATAAATTTATATTTAATAATTCTAAAATTGTTTGAGACATTATTCATTTTTATATGTAATTCTTAAACTACTACCAAATTGATTATAATGTAAAGTCAGACTTATAGTATACTGTGCAACTTTTTTGTTTTACATAGTAATTTTGCTCATAGATACTTCCTTTCTCCCACTATATTATCTCCAATGTGTATTTGACATCTCTTTTTCATCTCATGCCTCCATGTTCTTTATGCTTTCCTGACAGACTATGGTATGGATTCCATATACCACAATAACTTCTATAACAACATGCAAATTATCTACAGAGTAAACAGTGTACATTGAATTTAAGACTCTGCATTGGTACATACATGTTGGTACTTAAATCACCCACACAACACAACAACTCTATTCAGAGATACCCTACCTCTAAGCACTTTAAAATATTATTTTAGTGTTTCACTGAGTTTTCCCCATGTGTGGGGGTGGGGGAGGTGTGTGTGGGGGATGTGCGGGCTGTGTCTGTGAGGTGTGTATGTGTGTGTGTGTGTGTGTGTCTAGGGGGGATGAGGTGTATATGTGTGTGGGGTATGTGGGTGTGGGTGGGGACGTGGGTGTGTAAGGTGTTTGTGTGGGTGTGGGTGTGTGGCGTGTTTGGGTGTAGGTGGAAGTGTGGGTGTGTGAGGTGTGTGTGGGGTGTGTTTGGACTTGGGGGGTATGTGTGTAGGATGTGTGTGTATGTGTGGGATGTGTGGATGTGTCTGTGAGGTGGGCGTGTGTGTGGGGGGGAGGTGTGTGTATGGGATGTGTGAGGTGTGTCTGTGAGGTATCTGTGTGTGCGTGTGTGTGTGTTGGGGGGTGAGGTGTGTGTGTGTGTCTGGGTGTGTGGGATGTGTGGTTGTGGGTGTGGATGTGTAAGGTGTCGGTGTGGGGTGTTTGGGTGTGGGTGGAGGTGTGCGTGTGTGAGGTGTGTGTGGGGAGTGTGTGGGTGTGGGGGTGTCGGGTTGTGTGCATGTGGGTGTGTGTGGGACGTACTTGTAGGTACCTAAAACAGCCACAGAACCCAAAAGCTCTTTTCAGAGCTACCCTACCTGTAATCACTCAAAATTATTATTTTACACTATTATTTTCACTATTTTTCACCAAAGTACGCTCCCCGGTACGCTCCCCGGTACGCGTACCGGGCGCTCCCCCCGCGAAAATCGAAAAAAAATTAAAAACATTTTTTTTACCCGAGGGACCCTTTTATGGCCCCCACATCAAACCTAGGGGGTCAGTGTGGGTGTACCCTGCCCCCTTTTGGTCATTTCCCCCTTTGTTTTTTGCCACCTCTTGTGTCTCGATCCTACTGAGACACAAGATGGCGGCCGCTGCGGACTGTTTCGAATGTTTACAGACACCCGAGAGCCAATCAGCTTCCCATGCGCAAGTCGTATGGCGCGCCCGGAGCGCTCCGCGGTACGTGCACCGGGGCGCGCTTACAGATATATACATTTTTTTGAACCTAAATTACTCAAATTCCTCTGGAGCACATATCTTGAGACATAGCAAATGCACATTGGGCTACCAGTCCCTACAATTTTGCCAAGTTTGGTGAAAATCCATTCAGCCGTTCGAGCTAAAAGTTCGACAGACCGCCCTATGGAAATTAACATGGGGAAAACACGTTTAGGGACCCCCCTTTTATCTTGGCCCCCGCTTGACGAATCCCCACCAAACTTTCAGGGAAGGAGCGGAGAGCCGAGAGGCAAAGTTGCTGAACAATTCAGGCTGATTCCTCTACCGGCGCCAAAGTTATTCCAAATAGAATGTTGCGATTTCCCTATGGAAATCAATCCTAACTATAACTACCTACTGGCGACCGCCAGTAGGTAATATATATATATATATTCACTGAAAAAAACCATAGGTTTCACACCAGTTATAGTTAGGAATTAGCATTTAATATATATATATTACGGTAGTTATAGTTAGGATCGTTTTCCATAGGAAATCCACAACATTCTATTGGGAATAACTTTGGCCCCGAATGAGGGATGTGCCTGTAATTTTCCTTAACTTTGCCTCGCTGCGCTCCGCTCCTTCCCTTGAAGTTTCGGGGGGATCCATCAAGCGGGGGCCGAGATAAAAGGGGGTCCCAAAACGTGTTTTCCCCATGTTAATTTCCATAGGGCGGTTGGACTCACTTTTAGCCCGAACGGCTGAATGGATTTCCACCAAACTTGGCAAAATTGTAGGGACTGGTACCCCGATGTGCCTTTGCTATGTCTCAAGATATATGCTCCAGTGGTTTTTACGAAAATTAACTTTGAAAAAATATATATTGGGCTACATTGGGCTATATATATGTTAGAGCCCAAATGTAGCCCAATGTAGCCCAATGTAGCCCAATGTAGCCCAATGTAGCCCAAAGATGGCCACCAGAGACAAAAAAAACAAATGTAGCCCAAATATCAGCCAGATGTAGCCCAACTATAGCCCAATGACAGAATGTCCTAGAGTGTTCTAAAGAACAACTAGAGCGCTAACAGTCTTACTTATGACAAAAGTATGGCACACCTGAAGTCATCTTGATTGGAATAAAGTGTTAACACTTAAAACATTTAATTTGCAAAGGAACAAAATGAGGGGGTTCATTTTGCCATAGAAATTATGATTAGTGCTGAAGAAAGAAAAATTAGGGCACATTTTGAGTGACTTCTCAAATCCTCTTATATTTCATTAAAAAAATTCTGATATGCAGTCTCCCAAGATGGCCACCAGAGACAAAAGAGCCCAAATGTAGCCCAAATATCAGCCAGATGTAGCCCAACTATAGCCCAATGACAGAATGTCCCAGAGTGTTCTAAAGAACAACTAGAACGCTAACAGTCTTACTTATGACAAAAATATGGCACACCTGAAGTCATCTTGATTGGAATAAAGTGGTAACACTTAATACGTTTAATTTGAAAAGGAACAAAATGAGGGGCTTCATTTTGCCATAGAAATTTTATATGTATATATATATATATATATATTTATATATATATATATATTACCTACTGGCGTTCGATTTTTGAAAATTCTATGTCTAATAACTTTGGCGTTTGTGGACGGAATTGGCTGAAATTTTCAGGAAAATGGAACATTTTGTTTCTGAGCAGCCCCTGAAAATCTGGGGGGTGGGTTGTCAAGGGGGGGCGATAAAAAAGGGGGGTCCCAAAACGCGTTTTTCCCATGCAATTTTCCATAGGGCGGTTGGCCTCACTTTTAGCTCGAACGGCTGAATGGATTTGCACGAAACTTGGCAAAATTGTAGGGACTGTTAGCCCGATGTGCCTTTGCTAGGTCTCAAGATATGTGCTCCAGTGGATTTTGAGAAATTAACGTTCAAAAAAATATATATATCTGTAAGCGCGCTCCGGGCAGCGCCCCGGTTCGCGTACCTGACGCGTAACGGAACTTCGCGAAGCAAAGCTGATTGGCTAACTGGTGTCTGTCAACATTCTAAACAGTCCGGAGCGGCCGCCATCTTGTCTCTCGGTAGGATCGAGAGACAAGAGGAGGCCAAAACAAAGGGGGAAATGACCATAAGGGGGCATAGTAGATCCTCCCTGACCCCCTAGGTTTGATGTGGAGGCTTTAAAAGGGCCCCGCGGGGCAACAAAAAAAATACAATTTTTTTTGTTTTTTTTGCGTGGGGAGCGCCCGGTACGCGCACCGGGAAGCGGTCCGGGGAGCGTACTATAAGGAAAAAAGAATGATAGACTATGATATTTTGAAATATTGTATGTTTATTGATTGTTCTTTTTGTTGTTTTTTTTTTTTTAATTTAAGTAGCAGTATTAATGATTATTAAATATAAATGTATTTTTGGAATTGTGCACAGTATACTATAAGTCTGACTTTACATTATAATCAATTTGGTACTAGCTTATGAATTACATATAAAAATGATTAAAGACTCAAACAATTTTTTAATATTAAATATAATTTTATTTTTCTGATTCTTTTTCAAAATTTAATAGAACGTCTAACATTTGACTGTCTGATATGTCTTCTTGTTGACTGAACATAACTTCCCACATTTGACCATCCAGATAATGAAGTAAGAAATCCACAGATTCTACACATTGTAGAAGTTCATGGTCCCGTGATTCATCCATGAATTCCAAGTCAATGGGTTCAATGATTTCCTCATTGTTAATCTCTAGGACAATTTCAAAGGAAACGTTCTGTTCTCCTTCCATTTTTGTGCTGAAATTTGAATAAAAATAAATATATCAGTAGAGATAGGGCACTGTTGGGTTTAAGTTCAGACAGGTACTTTTGAGGCATGAAGTAGTACTATTAAAAAGTGCCTGTGAAAAAGCCTATGTAAATTCATAATTATACCACAGAAACCTAAATCAATCCATAATTATAATAAACAAGCCTTTCTCAATGTCTAACTCTTACAGAGGGATAATATATAACTATCTGAAAATGTTTTCAAATTTATAAAATAATATCTTACCTTTTAAAAACAAGTTTAAGTTGTGAGTGAAAATGATCTTGCAATGTAGTTCAGGAAGTAGTAGTCAAAATGGCTGTGTTTCTCTCTTTTTTTTATATATATTCAGGTACATAACCAATCAAATGTCAGGTAAAAAAAGTAGAAAATGAAAGTAACATTTTAATTGGTTGTCAATTCCAACACTTCAGATGTGTTTTGTGAAGTAATTTACCTCAGGGTATTTAGAGAGGTCTACAGGCTAAATGGCTAAATGGAATTCCAACCAAATTTGTGAAAATGGTAGGGATTGGTATGTAGTATGAGTTAATCTATATTTGGTGACATTGTCTCCAGGGTTTTTTCTGTAAATTACTTTCCCACCTTTTTTAATGGAGCGCTTCCCGGTGAGCGCCCCGGTACGCGAACCGGCAGCGTTACGGGAGTCCACCATTTTGTGTTTCGGTCGAATTAAGATACAAGATGGAGGGCAAATAATGTTCAGAATGGGTAGAAGGGGGCACGGTAGACGTGTCTTGACCCCCTAGGTTTTCTGAGGGTGGCTGAGGAGGCCCATATGTGCGAAAAAAAAACACATATGGGCTCAGGGGAGCGTACTTTGTTGAAAATTTGTGAAAAAAGTTAGAGTAAAATAATATTTGTGAGTGATCAGATGTAGGGTAGCTCTGAAAAGAGCTTTTGGGTCCTGTGACTGATGTAGGTACCTACAAGTAGGTAGCAATGCACAGTCTTAAATTGAGGATGAAAATTCTGTTCCCCTCATCTGAGAAGTGAACTCCATCTCCTCTGTAGATATCTTGCATGTAGTAACGCAAGTTATTGTTGTACATGGAGCCCATTCCATGGTCTCTCATGTAAGCTGAAACAGACTTATTTACATGCTTCCTCGATTTCTCAATTTGTGGACAAAATTGGTTCGACCACCTCCATTTCTGTCTTTGGCATATATTTGAATATACCAAGGCAGTTTGAGGAAAAAGTGCCATCAATTGCTCAAAGGTGTCCTTTAAAAGCATTTCCAGAGCTACCCCAGTCAAAGTGCCCAAGTCATTACCTCCACAGTGCACAATTAACAGGTCAGGTTTTGGCAAATGCAAAAAGGTTTTCACCAATGGTATCAATTGGTGACATTTTAATCCTCTGTGGCCAATCCACTTAATTTCCACATTTTGTAAATTGAGGTTAGGTAAATCAGTATACCTTTGAGCCCAGTAGATGTAACTATGTCCAACAATCCAGACAGAAAACATGTTGAGAGGAGGTTTTGCTGCAGTCAGATGAAGTGTGGCAATTAAATGGCAGTTGAAAAAATAAGAGTTTAAAATGAAAAAAACTGTGGAGTTTCTGTGTTAATGAAGCAGTAGCAGTGATTGGTGGATTTTGATTGCTGAAAACAGAAAGTTAGGGTGCATGGATGAGTTCTTTGAAAGATGTAATTTGAATGGTCAAGAAAAAATCATTTTATGAAAGATTGCACTGGATATGCAGGTGTACTGAGAGTTCAGAGTTCAATTGAAACATTGTTGTGTGAACTTGCAAACATCAGAGGACTTTCAGGAGGTGGTTGCTATGCAAAAAAGGCAGAAAGGGCAGAGGGGGGAAGGGTGTTGATTTGAAAAAAGTGAGGGAAGAGTTTTGATTGGGTGACATGAGAGATATGTGTGATGAATTACAGCTTTTCTGTGCTTTTTATGGCTGCAGACTCTGGAGTGCATATCTTTTGCTCTGCTAAAGACAATTGGTGTGTTTCTGAGACTGTTTTGAAACTCATAAAGTATTTGCTAAGGTGAGAAAAGATTCATTTAATTTAGATAGAGAATAGTATGGTTTAGGGAGAAAATTATGAAGAAAGTTGTGTATTTAAAATGTTGCTTTGTGTCAAGTGTTTTACAAATAGATTTTGTTTCTTTGTGTTACATAGCCATGTTAAAAGTGACGCAAAAATAGTGCAAGGGTCTTACAAAAATGCTTTCATGTGTTTTAGGGCATTTTAACTCACTTGTGGACTTTGGTCAGCGGACTCGATAATTTTCGCTTCGGTGCTTACTATAATCAGGGGTTCCACTCGGCAACTCTGGGCATTAGCTTGCCTAAGCTCCACAACGGCCCCACCAATTCCGGGGATGCCTGGCTCCACCTTGGGGACTCCCAGCAAGGGACCATCCCACAGGGAAAGCCAGGACGGGTTCCCCAGAGTTATACAGCGCCGGGACGCCCCGTTGCTGGAGCAGCTGTGCGCTTTACAAGTATACTACATTTACATTTACATTTACTTCTTAGGGTATTTTAACTCACTTCCCCATGAATGTATGAATATAATTTCTTTACAAGATGTGTTTAAAAACGTTTTTTGAAATCAATTAGGTTTCTTGATATGTACTGCTAGAGTTTCATAGGTTGCTTGGGGCATATTTTCAAGGCTTTTGAGTTCCTTTGATGTAATTTTTCCCATTTTAATTTAAGACCTTTCCCCATGGTGCAAGGTCCTTGTAAATATGCCCCCATCTGTGCTTGGCAAATTTAGATTTTAATTCTTTGACTAACATAGCCATGTTAAAAGTGACCCAAAAATGTTGCAAGGGCCTTAAAAAAACGCTTTCATGTGTCTTATCCCATTTTAAGTCATTTCCCCTTGAATGTAGGTATATAATTGATTTAGATGATGTGTTTAAAAATTATTTTTGAAATCAATTAGGTTTCTTGATATGTAGTGCTAGAGTTTCATAGGTTGCTTGGGGTATATTTAAAAGGCATTTGAGTCCCTTTCATGTTATTTTTCCCATTTTAATTAAAGACATTTCCCCGTGGTGGAAGGTCCTTGTAAATACACCCCCATGTGTGCTTGGCAAATTTAGATTTTGATTATTTGACTTACATAGCCATGTTCCATACAGTTCTCACATTCTGCGTAGTCTTTGATATGCTACACTCCATCTGCACAATGAGATACGTAAGCAAAGGAAACACAGGTGATGTGATTGTGAACTGAGGAAAAGAAATTCCACATTTTTCAATTACATCACCTGTGTTTCCTAAGTTTACGAATGACATTGTGCAGATGAGGTTTAGGCCTGTCCACGGACACAGAAGAGGTCTGGCCTTTGTTCAAGAGTGAAGTGGACATAACTTACTTCATTGGTAGGCCTTCACATGTATTATCTCCTCTGTACTCTTCAACAAGCGTAAATTTCATCTGCAACCCTGAGTAGGCCTCACCTTAAACAAACCTCTGGATAGGCCACACCTTATCGTCATCCTGAATCAATCATTTAAAATGTTAGGGACAGATTTATGATAGGTGTATGCCTCTTTTGCGTCACTGTGCGTCACTTTTGTGACGCAGCGGCGGTGCAAAAGATTTGCTATGTGGTGACATATTTACAACTTGATGCATCTAGGCAGATATGTCATGCTGTAAAGTCCTGTGCCACATGAAACCTGCGTCAGGTTTCATATAGGTGTTTTGTTGCAGGGTGGGCATTCATTTGCATGAAAGCCCTATAAAACTAACACAGTGAAATTTAGAAGATTTCACTGAGTCAGCTTTATAGCATTGCTGAATCAAATCCTTACGCCTGTTTGAAACAGGCATAAGCAGTGATGCACCATGCAATGTGAGGCTTCCTCCTGTGCATTGCAGTAGACATGTCGCGCTTACGACGTGATTCCTGCAATGTGCTGCTTTTGCGGCACAGATGCGTGACGCATCTGTGCTGTTTTTGCTCAATGGTGCTCCACATTGTAAATGCGGCACATCATGGGTGGCAGAGCAGCGGTGCACGTTAACTGGTGCATCCCCGGGGATGTGCCAGTTAACATAAATCTGCCCCTTTACATTTAAGTATGAGCAGGGTAAAAAGAGTTGGTGAGGCTTATCCAAGGTTAAGAAGAGATGAGTCCTGTTCACTGAAAACTTGGACATAGGCCTCACCTCCTCAGCATTGCTGGACATGGCTAAATAATAATTGCAAAATGTTACTCTTGTTAAACAATTTTAATATTATAGTCTCTGAGATTTATCTCTTACTCTGCAACATCTCATTGTTGGGGAAGATGGCGGCCGAGTAGGAAGCTCGGTCGGAGAGCTCCCGGCGCACCCGTGATTTACCGCAGCAGCGGTTGGAAAAAAGCTCAAACAAACATGCAGCAGTGAAAGTGGATGCACGGATGATGTGCGGAGTACATTGCGGTGCATGATAGACGGAGCCTCCTACCTGTGAGTTGTGAGTTGTGCCGGGTATGGTGGTTTTTCTGGGACTTCCCTCTCTCTCTCTGAACTGCGGCGAGAAGGGTGAGGCTTGTCTCACTCGTGGTGCTTTGGAGGCGGACGCCGCATTTTTTGATCGGGTTCTGGACCCGGACCTGGGGGATGTCGTCGGAGCAGACGGGAGCCGCAGAGTGAGCCGCGGAGCGCATGAGGCGGCGAAGGGCTCTGGAGATTGCTTCGTGGAGGAGACAGGTACAGAGAAGTGGAGCGCTGCAAGGGGAGCGAGGTCGCGCTGCCGCCGTGCCTCCGGAAGACTGAGATTTCAGTTCCGGGGCACGAGCGACAGAATCAGAGTCAGGGAACAGAGGCAGCAGTATGAAAGTGGCAGCAAGGGACAGAGAGACACAGTAAAATTCACGACGGGGTATAAGAGTGAATACAGATGCATGTTAAGACTCCCAAAAGACTACAATAGGGCAGGACTGGGAAGATCAAAGCGTGAACACGAGGGGATAGAAACAAACAGTCTTTCCAGCCTTCCCAGAGCAGAGAGTGTTTGGGTAGTGGAAAACCTGCATGGTAAAGCTTATCAATTAAACACATGTTACAACACAGGTTATAACTTCAACAGTGTTAATAGTCAGCTTTGCCAACATTTCCTGCTCTGTCAGACATACAAACATTTTCAACCTTGCCAACCTTGCCAGGTTTCAAAAATAAACATTAAAGAGAAAAACTCTACAAACAATCAGCATATGAGTAAAATCACAGAACCAATACAGGAGGAAACAGAGGAAAAAACGCCTCGAGATTCAAAAAATCTTCCAAAGAACCAAGCTAAATCCAAACTCGAACTCGAAGTAGAACCTCTGCAATCAGAAGGTCAGCCTAGCACAGCGAAATCCTTCTACAGTTTGCGGAATAGAATGTTTTTGAGTCAGGAGCAGTTTCCGAAAGGCATTACTCCAAGAGTGAGCAGAAAAAAACAAAAAACATCACTCAGAGGCCACCTAAAGAATAATTTAGAGAAAGAAGAAAACAACTTGGAGTCAATCCAGAAATCTAAAGTAAAAATAAAAGTTACTCCCTCTCTCAGGTCTTATTTTAAAATTCAACAGCAAGAGTTGAACTCGGATTCTTTTAGCACCTTAGAAGCACAAAGAACATCGGAAGCTTTGGGCAAAGAGAAAGAGGATATAATAACCATACTTGCAACCAAAACACCAGACAACCATTTATCAAGAAAAGAGAAACAGCGAGCAGTCCCTATCCGAGCTGGAATAACGAGCGCAGGCAGCGCTAAGAAAGGGAGAAAACCTCGAACTAAGAAAAAGAGCTTGGTAGAAAATATGAGTTTGGAAGAAATTTGGAAAACTAAAGAGAGCAGTTCAGAAGGGAGAAGAGAAGAGAGAACAGGAGTTCATATGGCGGAAGGAGGCCCTGTTTCTTCTGCGGCAGTAACAAGTATAACTGCAAATATAACCGAAGAGGTCGAAGATAAGGAAGATGACGATTCAAGGTCTGTAGAATTCAACAAGGATATAACAAAAACTCATACAGACGAACTTCTTGAAAAAATATGGGTAGAAATGAAAGAGAAGTTCTCCATCTCCGAATCGAAACAAAATAAAATACAGGAGGTTTGCGAGAAATTGGACAGCAAGTTGAACGCACTAGGTGACAGAGTAACAGCTGTAGAAAATGAAGTTGCCAGTTTGGACAAAAGGGTGGAGAAAAACAGGAAGGAAATAAACTCTTTGAGATTGGAAAATAAAACCATGAATGAAAAGCTGGAATCCTTAGAAAACCAAGCGAGAAAAAATAACATAAGAATCTTAAATGTCCCGGAGAATCAAGAAGGCAAGGATGTTAAAGCATTTGTAGTAGCACTTTTGATGGAGCATTTCCCATGGGCAGATAAAGGAACTCTAGATGAGGATATACAGAGAGTGCACAGAGATCCTTATGGAAAAAGCAAAGAAAGGAAAACCCCTAGAAAGATCTTAGTTAATTTCAAAACATTTATGCTGAAGGATAGGATCTTGGGAGCGGCATTGAAAAAAGGGACGTACAACAAGGATAGTTGGAGTTTTAGAATAAGGTCAGACATGTCAAAAGCCTCTCAGACCAGACAATGGGAATTGGGAAATCTAATATCTGAACTGCAGAAACTAGGTGCCACGGTGCAAATGAAATTTCCTCCCTCACTACGGATTATGTGGAGAAATAAAATGCGCAATTTAAGAGAGCCGGAAGAGGTGAAAAACCTGATAGAGCAAATCAGAACTCAAATGCGTGAAGAAGAACCTCTGAGTTAATTGTTCATAAACAAATCGTATAGATTACTAGATAAACCTGTAACTTATATCATCCCGTATAAATTTCTGAAATACAAAAAAAAAAAAAAAAAGGATATATATATATATATATATATATAACGAGAGTAGAGGAGAAACAGATTTAATCTACACTTAAGGATAAAAACATAGAAATAACATAGAAATAATATGAAGGAGCTTTAAACCAACTAATTTCATTCTTTTAACTGTACATAGATAAAAATCACGGGGATGGGATCGGGAAGCCAAAAGGGTTATGAAGATAACCGAAGGAGAAGAAGATGGAGGCTTCCCCGGGGAGGGTGACTTTAAAGCACGACTTAGAAAGTATAAAACTACACAAAAAAGGGTGGGGAGCAAAATAGGGAAAAAAAACCCAAAAAATCCTCATCTGCGAATATTCAGAATACTAAAACAACTGCGAGTGAAACATAAATCTCAACAATTGAACAGAATAAATGGGGAGTGCATGTAGAGATGTAAAAATCCTTTCCTGGAATGTGAATGGGCTGAGAACAAAAAGCAGAAGGAATAAAATCCTAGAGTATATAAGGACTGGGAAAAGCGAGATAATAATATTACAAGAAACGCACCTGCTAAAAGAAGAATGGGATCAAATAATTAAGAACTTATGGTGGGTAGACACCTTAATATGCACAACACAACAATGTAATATTAAAGGAATAGCGATAATCTTTAAAAAGTCCTTAAAAGCTACTATAACCGGATCAGAAGTAGATAGTAAAGGAAGATGGGCCACAGCTAATGTTAGAATAGGAAATTCTCCCATTACTATTGCAGGGTATTATGGTCCGAACTTGGATGACCCTGATCCACTGCGAAAATTGTACTCACAACTATTACTAACCACCTCTCCCATAATATTGGGAGGCGATTTTAACCTAGTAATGGACCTGAAACTTGACAGATCACCACCGAGTAGACATACTAATTTAAAGAAGATGAGACAATGGATTATGACTTATAAAAGGGATCTCAATCTGGTAGACATTTGGAAAAACAAGGGAGAAAAATCATACCCGTTTACTCTACACAACAAAAAACTGGGACACAAATCAAGGATAGACTTCTTCTTGGTTAGTAATGGGCTATCAAAGAAAGTGAAAAGAGTATCTCACCTACCAGCTCACCTCTCAGACCACTCAGCAGTACAACTAGAATTACAAATCATAGAAAACATAACGGAAAGGAGATTCACAGTTGAAAGAGCTTTGCTGGAAGACGAAGAAATTATAAAGGAGCTGGAAACTGAGACAAACATCTTCTTTGAGGTAAATGCGTCAGGTACCACAGAACAAATAACCTGGGATACTTATAAAGCCGTTATAAGGGGTAAACTTTTGAGCTTAGGGGCACACAAAAACAAACAAGTGAAACACGAGATCTTAGATCTGGAATCTGAGATTAGCTACTTAGACATCGCTATATTTTCAGAACAAGAGGAGGAAAAGAGACAAGAACTTCTCAGTAAAAGACAGACACAAAAAGATAAAATTGATCAAATCTTGGAAGAGAGGTTACAGAAAAAATGGGACTCGAGTAAACTGGCGAAACATGAGTTTGGTGAAGGCTGCCGAAAATGGCTGGCATGGAAGCTTAAATCAGATCTAGCTAAAAATAAAGTGGAAAGTATTATCCCAGATGACCAAACAACTTCAACCTCTGATGAAAACACTATCAAGCAGGAATTCTGGAAATTTTTTAAAGATCTATACACGGAAGATATAAATCCCTCGGATGAAATGATTAATTCTTACTTGCAAGATGCAGCACTTCTAAAACTTGAAGAGAATGAAAGAGAGGCTCTGGATAAAGAAGTTCAAGAAGAAGAAGTGGCAGATGCCATCAAAAGTCTGAAAAAGGGAAAAGCCGCAGGGCCGGATGCCTTACCAAACGAACTGTATATGAAATTGAAAAACTCTTTACTCCCTCATATAACTAAACTAATTAATCGAATTTTAACACAACAGAAAACCATACCAGACTCCTGGAATGATGCCATAATCTCAATTATTTTGAAACCCGGCAAAAACCCTCTCAAATGTGAGTCATACCGTCCAATATCATTATTAAACACGGACTATAAAATATTTACCAAAATAATGGCAGCTAGACTAGGGAGAGTATTATCAAAATTACTACATCAAGATCAAAAAGGTTTCATTAAAGGAAGATATCTACATGAAGTAACACAAGAGCTCCTAACCGCAATAGATATTGCAACAAGTGAGAAAACTCCTCTTACCATACTTGCTGTTGATGCCGTAAAGGCTTTTGACAGGGTCAACTGGGCCTTCCTTGAGAAGGTTATGGTCAAGAACAATTTCGGACCTCACTTCATCAGTATGGTGAACCAGATATATAAAGATCCAAGATCAAAGGTCCTAATTAATGGTAGCTTAACAGAAAATATAAAGATAACCAGAGGAACGAGACAGGGTTGTCCACTCTCGCCTTTACTATTCAATTTATATATCGAACCACTGGCAAATAAGCTAAGAAACAACAATAAAATTACCCCATTCAAACATGGCACATGGGAGAAAAAAATCGCTCTTTATGCGGACGACTTAATGATTTTTACCGAGGATTATCCAAAAGCCAAGGCAAGTATCGAGAAAACTTTAAAAACATTCGGAAAAATCTCAGGATACCTGGTGAATCAGACGAAGACAGAGGTCATGACATGGAACACGACCTTTCAAAGCAATTTTATAAAAAACGAAATAAGGTACTTAGGAATCTTAATAAATCATGATATAGCGAAGATTGCAAACAGAAACTTAAATAAAGTTGCCGGAGAGGTAAGGAAATTACTTGAGACATGGACCTCTTTACCGTTGAGTTTGATTGGGAGATCGAATATAATCAAGATGACTGTCTTACCAAAGTTCACCTTCTTATTTAACGCGATACCGATGGAATTTGGAAAGACTGAACTAGCTCGAGTACAGAGAAGCATAATGAGCTTTATATGGGCAGCAAAAGGATCAAGGATTGCATGGAAAAAGATCAGGAGGAGCAAGAAAGATGGTGGGTTGGCCAGCCCAGACTTGGTGGAGTACTGCAGAGCTTTTCAATTTAAAAATATTAAAGTATTACTAAAAAGCCATGAATACTACCCTGCCTATTTTAAAGTAATCACAAAATCAGAGGATCATGCGTTGTTCAAGTTCGGACACCCCAAATACTTCAAAAAAATAAAGCTCAAGATATTAAGGGATGCTGCAAGGATGTGGACACAAATTAGAGGCACTCTGCAAATATCGTACTATAGCAAATGGGCTCCTATCTGGGAATCTCCAGGAACCCCAGAATGCTTAAAAGACACTCTTGCACTGGCATTAAAAAGAGCAGACATCAAATATTGGGGTCAAATACTAAATGGACCAAACTTAAAAACATGGCCAGAACTGCAAGAAATGACTAACAATACTCTATCTAAATTTAAATATTATCAGATGCTAAGCTGGTCTAGAACATTGCCCAATATAAACGGTAATGAAAAACTGGAAGATGACATGATCAAAACAATGCGATTACCAAAAGAAGTAGCAAAGTGGTACTGGGCTCTGATAACGCCCAATGATGTCAACGTCAACATGGAAACCCAAATATGGGGGAACGACATTGCAATTTTGGATTTGGACCTTATTTGGGAAAAATCAGTAGATAAATGCTGGTCCAACCTGAAATCCGCGGCTCTGAAGAGAAATCATTTTTATACAATCCATAGGGCGTACTGGACACCAAAAAAACTCTTGAAATTTAAAAATGCTGGAATAAAAAAATGCCCGAAATGTGGAGAGGAAAAATCAGACGACATCCACATGTTTAAAAACTGCCCTCAATTGAAAGAGTTTTGGGATCAAGTCGGTAAGACCCTGAGCATTATCCTGTCCGAACAACTAACTGTGAGTATTACTCTTATTCTTTTTGGGATATTAGACTCAGGTAATGAAGGGGGGCTTACTAAGGAACAGGAGAATCTCCTCTTTGTGTTAATAGTTCTTGCAAGGAGAGAGATTTGTATCAAGTGGATAGGACCCTCTTGCCCAACTCACGCAGAATGGCTAAACTCGGCAATAAGAATCAACAAACTTGATAAGTTTAGAAATGTGAGCAAAAGATTTAAGTTTTGGGATAGTTTTGAAACCTTCTTAAACCTCAATTAAATATCAAACTTAAGTCCTATGATTAATGCGATATATCTTCTGGTGGACAAGTATGGTACTTGTCAAGGTGGCTACCCCCCCTCGATCAAAGCCAGAAGATTGATATGTAACGAGTAAAGGAAACTCCTCAAACAAACAAGAGGTCAATACTCCCCAGCCAAGAGAGATCAAGGGGCAGTGCCGGAAAAGAGCAAAGAGGCAGACACCTGACACTCTGTAATCATACAGTAATCGCAAGATGAGGACAAAAAAAAAAAAAAAAAACATCTCATTGTTGTTCTCTTTCTTTACAGATAACGACAACATCAACCATGAGTGATAATGAGCAATCAGTTGATCTCGATCTTATCATTGAAATTGTGATTGAAACATCAGTGGAAGTAGATCCCTTGGATGATTTAAATCCTGAGGATGATGAAGAACATGATGAGGATGCCAATTTGTCAGAATTGTATGACATAGGGTGGGAAGCTGACCTGCTTGAGCCTATGGAACTATAAACATTTATTTTTAAAAGTTACTGGAAATGAAAAATGAAAAATAAAAATGTAAACCGTTTCATTTAAAATTAAACAAAAGTTCAAAAATAGGTTGTGTGTAGTGTCTTTAATAAAATATTCAAATATGCTCATAAAATTAGTTCAGATTCACATATAAAACAGCGCAGGTCAAATGTAGAAGCACTCAATTTCTTTGCTACTATTGTGAATACTAAATTTGCCAATGCACTAAAAATGACAAGTAGTGTGTTAAATTTTTGATGACTGTTATTGATTTACTGTTTGCTAATAGTGGTTAATAACATTTTTTATTATATTTTACCACAGATTCAACTGCAGATCATTTCAAAATTAAAGAATGCCTTCTAAGGACAGAAGGCGAAAGGCTACCAAACATCAAAGACAGCAGCTTAAAAAATTATTGCAGCAGACCTCTACAATAACAACTCGTCAAGTCACCAAGAAAGGTCCGGGTAAGATAAAGAAATCATTCATAAGAAATATTTGTAGAAAAAAAAGTAATACTACAGAAAATGTTTTAGTCCAGAAAAAGAGAAGCAATTTTAACGGAAAGGGAAGGCCAATCAAAAATGTTACTGCTAGAGCAGGAGATAACTCTGTGCATGGTAGTAGAAGGAAAAATCCGTTTAGGGACATTCGTAGACGAATGTTCCGCAACAGGATAATTGGCAATTTGTTAAAAAATATTAAAAATGGTCAGCAGAAAGTGGTTTTTTATAAGAGAAAAAAAAATTGAGAAAGTTATTGATCAGGCATTTGAAATTAAGCGAAAGTTATTTATTTTGATAATCAATAGAATTAGGAAGCTAAACAAGGCAATTTATGATTTCAAAAGAAATAGTAGATGGAAGAGAACAGTTAATCGTAGTAATTTTTCTGAAGTTTTTTCAGGAGAATGGATGCATAGTTCAAGTTGTGAGGCATTTTTTAATGAGGAGAGTTATTTCCAGGATAATGATTTGGTGCATGCAGTTGACATCAGTGGTCGAGCTTATGAGGTGAAAGATGGTTGTCCAATTGAAAAAGAAAAACTTGTGACAACAGAGGCAGAAGAGGTGTTAGGTAATGAGGTTTTAGGAAGACGTCCTAAGGGACCTGTGTACACCTGGAAGTGTAGTAGTATTTGCAGTGTGCGACAGGATTCCATCAATTTGCTTTGTGATTTTGTGCGGACATTTAATAAGAAAAGTTTGAAGCAGAAAATGAAGTTGTTGCAAGAATTAGATCCTTGCAGAGTGAGAGAAGTGACAGGTTTGCATGGTCATTCACTGGCTTGTCTTTCCAGGAGAGTATGCCAGAGTGTTTTTCATCATTTCAGGATGCTAGGAGTGCATCATAATAAAGTGAGGAAATTAGTTGGAATGTTGTATTATGCTAAGAGTCCAGCAGTTATGCTTAAACAATTATGCATTGCTCTTTTGCATGGTTCTGAAATAGATGTGAAGAATATTTGTGAAGAAATTGAGTTTTGTTACTTTGGAAGTAAAGAGGAGAATGTTGAAATTGACCCAGAAGAAGAGGGTAATGTGGAATATAGTGTACAGGTTTCCAGTACAGATAATTTTCAGAAGGAAATTGCCACGTTTCAGGTGAAATCAAGTGAGAGGCCTAATTTCACTTGTGTGTGTTGTCGACGCACTTATTATAAGAATCAGACTAAGTTAGTGGATTTATATGCAGAAAGTGAAAGGGAAAATAATAGTGAATGGAAGGATTTTGCAACATACTTGATGGTAGAAAATTGTTTTGAATTGGGATTGGATCAACGTGTGTGTACTTATTGTTGTAACAAATTAAATCAAAACCAGATGCCTGCTAGAGCGGTTCATAATAATCTGGAATTGGTTGAGATTCCTTCTGAATTGAAGGATTTAAATACTTATGAATCTATTTTGATTCAAAGTATCCATCCCTTTCAGGCTATTGTAAGAATGGAGCCAAAGACAGGGAAATTGCCTCCATCAGATTTACAGAGAGGATTAAAGGGAAGAGTTGTTTATTTGCCTCTAGATTTGAAGAAAAACATTAATACAATTGGAGTAGAAAAAGTGGAAGAGGAACCTCTGGTTATCTTAGTTAATGGGGTTCCGACAAAGAGTAAGAAAATATGGCAAGATTTAGTGGATGTTAGGAAAGTCAAAAAGGCAACATTGTATTTGAAAAAAACCAATAAGTACTATAAGAATGTATATGTTGCAGAAGAGGAAGTAAGTGAAGAAGAGGATAGCGATTTGTGTGCTGGTCAAATTGCGAAAGAAGAACCCTCTAAAAGTGAAGAAATATATGAACATTATAGTATTCATCGTTTGCATTCCAAGGAAGTCATGGGGAATGCTATTGAGTTGTTTCAAATGAAACAAGCCAAAGGGAGTCCCATTAGTGTTTGGGAGGAAAGTTTGGAAGGTCGGTGTTTCCCACAGCTATTTCCAACAGGTCAAGGAGGAAGATATGATGAGCGAACTCATCAAATTCCTGCTTCTGAATACCGGACTTTACGATTGTATGCAGAAGATCCTAGGTTTCGACAATGCATTCCCTATTTGTTTCATCTCCTGTTTGAAAGAGATCTGTCTGGACTGTCATATGCAGTGAACCACATCTTGAAAAGTGGTGTACAGCTGCAAAATATCTCGGCAAGTGACTTTATGGATAAAGTCAATGTGCAAGACAGTATTTTGGATTCTCACCTGATTAATCTCATGGCGTGTCAGCGTGGTACTAATGAGTACTGGTACCGTCGTCATGGTGATTTAAAATGTATGCTGAGGAACTTAGGAACTCCCACATGGTTCCTCACTCTCAGCTGTGCCGAGTATGGCTGGGAAGACTTACTTGAATTTCTACGAGAGGCAAATGGAAACATTGAAAATATCGAATTCAAGACACCCGGAGAACTGTGCTCTTTGGATCCAGTGAATGTATGCAGGTACTTCAATCATAGATTTGAAGCTATGATGTCTTTCATCATGAACAAGAGAAATCCACCTCTTGGAGAGGTGTTGGATTTCTTCTGGAGAAAGGAGTACCAAGCAAGAGGTGCTCCTCATATACATATGCTGCTGTGGATCAAGGATGCACCTACATTTGGAACAGATCCAGAAGACTTAGTGATGAGTTTCATAGAACAGTATTCTACATGTGCTGTTCCAAACGCAAAGGAGGACAAAAGCCTAAGAGAACAAGTTCTACGCTTCCAAAGCCATCGTTGCGGAAAGTACTGTCGTCGTAAATTCAGAAACAAGGACAAGTTCTACACCAAATGTCGTTTCGCCTTTCCACGACCGGTGATTTCTAAAGGAAGAGTGAACAGTTTGATGTCTTCGCTGCGACATAATGTGATGAAGAAATCACCTAAAAACACACACAATTTGAAAAGGAACGAAGAGTCCAAGTATATCAACGACTACAACCCAGTGATTTTGTCCATGTGGAATGCTAACATGGATATACAGTTCGTGGCTGATAACTGTATGGCTGTGGCTCGGTATGTGACATCTTACATCACCAAAAAAGAAAAGACAGAATTGAAGGATATGTGGGAGGACATTTCCCATGAAAAGAGCCTCAGTAAGAAGTTGTACAGTTTCAGTCTGAAGATGTTGTCACATCGAGAAATCGGAGCTTACGAATGTTCTGACCGGTTGTCTTCAGCAAGTCTCTATGCCAAATCCAGGAGTATCGTTTGGGCGAGTCTTGGTCTTGCTGCAACGCGTAATCGAGTTCTGAAACCTGTGCGGGAAATTGAGTATTTGGCGGAAAAGGAGCCAAACAGTACTGATATTTTGAAGACCAACATGTTGGATACATATTATCCAAATAGAAGCAGACACCTCGAGAATGTTTGTCTGTATGAGGTTCTACAAAATTACATATTCAAGAGGAACATCAAAGAAGATATTGATAAAGGAGTGTATGCTGTAATTGGAAGTGAGGGATGTCTCGTCAAGCAAAGAAAATGCCACTTGGTAAACCATTGAAAATTGAGTGGCGAATCTCCTGAAAAATAAGAGTTTTTCTATTTAGCACTTTTGCAACTTTTCAAGCCTTGGCATGCAGAAGAGGAACTGCTTGGAGATTTCCTCTGTTACGAAGACTCTTTCAATGCCGCCAAGGAGACCATAGAATGTCCTGTTTTTCTCAAATATCTAGAAATGTTGAATGCGGAAATCGAGCAGGAAGCAACGATTGCAGCCGAGATTGCTAGAGACAGTTCTCAGGACAGTCAGAGTTCTGTTTCATTGAGTCAGGATCCACTAGGAGGACCAGTTATCGAAAATGAAGCTGCCACTGCCATGATTGAAGTGGAAACAGCCATGGCACATGCTCAGGAGGATGCGGTTAACTTAGAAGACTTGGAAAGAAAACTCAACATTGAGCAGAGGAAAATATATGACGAAGTTACCAACCAAATTGATCATGGATTAAGTCATGAGAAGAAAGAGTGCTCATGTACGTCGTTGAAACCTGTCCGACTGTACGTGAGTGGAGAAGTGGGAACTGGAAAAAGTTTCCTCATTAAAGCAATTTCATGTTATTTGCAGAAAAGGACTGCGTCATCGCTGTCTTGTGTTGTCACCGCTCCAACTGGACTGGCAGCACATAACATTAAAGGTATTACTTTGCATCGTCTACTGATGCTGCCAGTGGAGCATGATAACAAATTACAATACCACAAGTTATCTGGAGATGCTTGTTGTGAAGTTTCAAGAGTCTTGAAGAAAATGAAACTTCTTATCATTGACGAAGTAAGCATGGTTTCCAATGTCATGCTTGCCTTTGTGCATTTGAGAATGCAAGAAGTTCTCAAAACAGAGTATGATGTGTTATTTGGTGGCAAACACATCATTGTTTTCAGTGATCTTCTGCAGTTGACACCAGTGAAAGGACAACCTGTGTTCAAAATGCTCACGCATGAAGATACCAGGAAGTGCCTAGGGAGTATTGGCAACGTTAATATATGGTTAAACTTCAATTATGCTGAACTGCATGAAAATATGCGTCAGGCGAAGGATGAAGATTACAAGAATATTCTACAAGATGTTAGAATCGGAAAAGTGACCGAGCATGGGAAAGAAGCTTTACATGCACGATTACTGTCAAATTTGTATCCAGAACAAGACGTTGTGCCTGAGAATATTTTTCAGAAAATTACTGAGAAGAAATCTGGAATATGTTTGATGCCAACTCTTGCAGAATGTGCCATCTTCAACAACAAAATGTTGTATTTAGAAAACCAAGATATTGTGAAACTGGAAGCTATTGACAGAGTAGAGCATATGGGATCAACAATTATTTTGTCTGAGAATTTGAAATCAAAATTGGATTCATTAGAGAAGAGTATATCTAAAACTGCGGGTTTTGAAAAGACTCTGAATGTGTGCTTAAATTGCCGTATAATTTTAAGAAGGAATTTACATGTTGAAAGAGGTCTGGTAAATGGATCAATGGGTAATGTTGTTGATTTTGTAAAATACAGAAATAGGGATGAAATTGAATTTTTAAAAATTAAATTTGATGGCATTGACGAAGTACAGCTAATTGGTCGTTGCTCTGCTAGGTTTTTGCTTGTGAAAGACTTATATGTTCGCCGTAAGCAGTTTCCTGTTTGCTTGGCATATGCGGTGACAATCCATAAATCGCAAGGTTTAAGTGTAGACAGTGCATTGGTGAATATTGGCAGTTCTGTGTTCAAGGAGGGTATGGCATATGTGGCATTGTCACGAGTCAGAACTTTATCGGGATTGTACTTGATTGAGTGTGATGTCACAAACATTTGTGCGGATCTAGACTGTGTTAAGGAATACAATAGGTTAAAAAGAGAGTATGCGCCACATTTGCCTCAATATCCTTTGTTTGAGAGACGTGTGGTAGGCCGGAAACGAAGAAATTTGACCAATAGTAGGGAGGTTGTAGCAAAAAGACGAAAAGTCGATGAACCAGAAATTATAAGCAGAAAGGAAAAGGATTTTGTTGAAGATGTTGTTGGTTTTCAATTTGAAAACAGTTCTGGTGTCAACTGCTATGCTAATGTAGTGGTTAATGTTTTGTTTTCTCTAGAAACTTTAAAACAGGAGATTGTGGTCAATTCGGATCAGAGATTTTGCAGTTTGTTGAATTCTGTGTTAGAGAAATGTAGCACTGATAGAACAAAAATTGAAAGTGTGTCTGAAATTCGAAATCTGTTAGACAGATGTTCAGGTCAAACACAATTCTCTCAAAATATTCAGCAAGATTGTCAGGAGTTTTTAATGTATATGCTTGATGTATTGCATGATGAAGGTGTAGATGTAGATCACCTGTTTGGGCTTTCTTATCAATGGCAGCATGACTGCGAGAACTGTAGGGTATCAAGTACTACTAGTGTAGACTCAGAAAAATTTATATATTTAACTTTGCCAGACAGTAAATCAGTGTCCTTTAATAAGCTAGTAAAAGCAGCTCATCACAACATGGAGTGTAGCTGTCATGCCTCACACGTTCTCCTCCTCCTACACTGTCCCTTTAATCGTTCACTATATAAGACTCTCCGACCCATGGAGCGACGCTTCACGTTCTTGCGTCTAGCTCCGTTGGTTTACTTCCGTCCTACTGTCTAGTTGCCTGACTTCCGGTATTTTGTGCCTTCCGCATTTCCCCCTAGGGAGCTCCTGGCCCCCTTGTCCAACTCGGGCTCCGGTCTTTGCTCCCTCCCTTCGTGAGTTCCAGCCTTTGTCGAGCGTTGTTTCCAGCTAACGCTTGTCTGTTGGAATTCTATTCACGGAGTCTCCGTGAGTCTTCTACAGTTGTGAAGCCCTGCACGGCGGCCAGATTTCTTCTCCCTGCCTACCGGCCGGGCTCAATTCTCCGTGCTTCTTTTTTCCCCTCTGCTCCGCCTTTCAGCCGGGTTTTTGCTCCGCTGACAGGCCGGGCTATCACTCACTTTTCCCCCACTGGAGTTGCTCCGCTGCCCGGCTGGGATTACTGCAGTGCTCTTGATTAGTTAGTTAGTAAGGTTTTGCATTCCCAGTGTGTCACTTCCTTCCCCTTCCCACTATTATTTATCTCCCAGTCCATTCTTTCTCAGTGGAATACTGCTATCTTGGGATATCATTTATTTGGCAGTTGATTCTTGCGTGGACCAGAGGGGATTTCGCATTTCTACTCTTCTAGAATCACGGTAACAGCGCGGTAGCGCTGCATTTTCATTTAGTTAAGTGTTATGACTTATTGCAGTATTTGAATATATGTTTGTTTCCACAGATGTTAGTACAGCTATCCTGTGTTTTGGTACAAGAGTTGGAGCGTTCCATCTGTATTGTAAAAGAGTATTTCGAGCACTACACAAACACCAGAGTGAGCAGTGTATTGGTCATTATATATTACACTGCGTGTATCTCAGGCACACTGTACTTACTGATATTACCATCTTTTCCTATAGCTTCAGAAGAATTCCTTACAAGAGGTCCATCCACAACCCTTCTGCGATATTTAAGCTACTCCAAGCATACACAGGGTAGGAGAGGTTCATATGTGTCACGGTTGTAGAGATTGTAGAATATTGCTGTATTCAGATACATGTTATTACTTCTTTGTGTTACAGCCAACTCCTTACCAAGCACTCAAGTGAAGTGGAAAAAACATCCTGTCTGAAGACTACCATCACACATTTCTTCCCCCCAACCTTTCCTTGTTTTGTTTCCCTGTTTTCCCCTGGCGCGCCTCTCGAGCTCTAGTGCTCGATAGAGTCGGAAGGCCACAGGGGAAGGCTGTGGATTTATCTTCGGACTCCTGACGCTCCTGTGGAATCATCTTGTATCCATTACAGTAGCCAATGTAAGTCTGAAATGTTGTCAACATTATTTATACGAACATATGGCCAGTATGTTATTTTAATGTTCCAACGATGTAGGCCTGATGGAACAAAATTGACAACTTTGATTAAAAATGTTGTGGCTTCACAGTTGTCAATATCAGGAAGGACTTTTGTAACTGCAGCAATTATATATCATGATGGTCCTTCAATAACATCAGGACATTACACAGCTTATTTAAAGTCTAGAAATGGCTGGTCATTCTGCAATGATTCTGTTTTAACTTTTAAAAAAAAATTGCCTTTGACCTTAAAAATTCTTACCTGGTGTTTTTAAAACCAAAAGTTTAGGGAAGGAATCTCAGGATTTGCTCTGAGGAAAGTGGTGGGCACGGATTAGTTAAAGGACAACAGAGTATTTCCCAAAGCAAACGGTGTTCTTACCATAACACTTGACGTCATGGAAAAATAGCTGCACTTTGAATGAGTTCAGAAAAACTGTTTCTTTTTATAAGCTAATTCAAGCAGCCAATAACAACATGGAGTAGAGGTAATGTAAGTCTGCAATGCTGTCTAGATTATTTGACCAAACTTTTGGTTATAATGTCATTTTAAAATTCCAACTATATAAACCTGATGAAAGTAAGTCTTCAACTTTAATTACAAATGTTGTGGCTACACAGTCGTTTATTTTAGGAAGAACATTTTTAACTGCAGCTATTATATGACATGATGGTCCTTTGACAAGATCCGCTTATTACACAGCTTATTGAAAATGTAAAAAAAGCTGCTGTTTCGTAAATGATTCCTATTTGACTACGATACAATGTTGCCTTTTTACTTAAAAATATTCTGACTTTCTGTTTTCAGAAAAGAGAATTTAGGGTAGGTAACTGGTCTATAATGATTCTAGGGGTTGATATAATTTTATCTACTGTTTTAAATTGCTTTGTGATTAAAAGTGATGTAGAGAATTAAATAATTGTAGTAGTCATAGAGGTAGTGTAAGTCTGCTTCATAGTAAGCAGTATCAGTGTCATAGGAAATGTGGAACATGAGTGAGCAAGAAGGGTAAGATATTACTAGTCCAGGATTGTGAAAGTGATCTTGAACGTTTTCTTTCTCAAAGTTGCGGAAATACAAAATGACGGGATTTGCTTAGAAGAATTCCAAGAGTTATAAATGGCTCTTACACGATTTGGCCTTGTGGAAACGTGTGGTAGAGAGCGAGAAGTCATTTATTGTATGTAACATATTTTTCAAAACGATGGAGGTTTTCTTTCAGAAAGTGGCGGGCTGAAAATAATAGCAGCACAACAGAGTGTAAGCTGTTCATAGGACATCATTCGACGTCATGGAAAGTAAGTTAATTTTAAGGAGTTCTGATTTCTGATTTGTCATGTTGTATGGGTTTTTCAAACACAATCATTTTGATTGTGGTTTTTTTTCCCCGCTGTTATATGATGAATACCTTCAAGTCACCGTTTTTAGTGAAATTTGATAAATTCTGAGAACAGTAAAAATAAACCATTTAACATGTATAATTAATTCTGTACTTTTTGTATTTATGATATACATTTAGAAATGTGTAGTAGACATGAAGAAGCTGAGGCTTCTGTAAGTGTCAAAGTTGTTGCATACAGTGCTCACATTCTACGTAGTCTTTCATATGATAGACTACATTTCCACAATGAGATACCTAAGCAAAGGAAACACAGGTGATGTGATTGTGAAATGAGGAAAAGAAACTCCACATTTTTCAATTACATTACCTGTGTTTCCTAACATTACGAATCACATTGTGCAGATGAGGTTTAGGCCTGTCCAGAGAGATAGAGGAGCTCTGGCCTTTGTTCAAGAGTGCAGTGGACATGAGTCCCTTCGTTGGTAGGCCTGCACATGTATTATCTCCTCTGTACTTTTCAAGAAGCTAAATTTCATCTGCAAAACTGAGTAGGACTCACCTGAAAGAAATCTGTGGATAGGCTACACCTTATCAGCATCTACAAACAATCATTTAAAATGTTAAGGGCAGTTTTATGAAGGCTGTGTGCCTCTTTTGCGCTGCTGTTCCGTCACTTTTGTGTAAAAGATGCACCATGTTGCAAGATAGGCCTCAGTTCATTTCCAGCAAGATACCGTCACTTTAAAATGTATATAATTAGGACTGTGTAGGGGGCATGCAGAAGCTGAGGCTTCAGTAAGTGTCAAAGTTGTTGCATGCAGTGCGTACTCTTTCATATGCTGGACTACATCTGCACAATGAGATACCTAACCAAAGGAAACACAAGTGATGTGATTGTGAAATGAGCAAAAGAAATTGCACGTTTTTCAAATACATTACCTGTGTTTCCTAACATTACGAATCACATTGTGCAGATGAAGTTTAGGCTTGTCCAGGGAAACAGAGGAGGTCTGAACTTTATTGGTAGGCCTGCACATGTATTATCTCCTCTGTACTCTTCAACAAGCCTAAATTTCATCTGCAACCCTGAGTAGGCCTCACCTGAAACAAACGTCTGGATAGGACACACCTTATTGCCATCCTGAAATAATCATTTCAAATGTTAGGAACAGTTTTATGATGATTGTGCACCTCTTTTGCGCTGCCATTGCGTCACTTTTGTGAGACAACAGCAGTGCAAAAGATGCACCATGTTCCAAGATAGGCCTCACTTCATCTGCATCAAGATACTGTTAGTTTAAAATGTATATCTTTAGGACTGTGTAGGGGGCCTGGAGAAGCAGAGGCTTCTGTAAGTGTCAAAGTTGTTGAAAAACTGTTTGTCCTTCAATCTTTTCCCTTGTCTTTTCTAAATTTTAAATACATGTTTTAATATTTTTCAAATGTTTGTTCTCTCTTTCACAGATTGAAAGTATAAAAATAACAAGTGACTAAGTTAACGACAATTATAAGGTAATTGGTTTGTACTCTTTTCGTTACATTTCTATCACATTTAACTACTATTAGTTCCACTGCTTCATTTCTTTAACCCTCACTTTCCTGCCTTTGCAACTTCCCTCATTCCTTTCTCTATTACTTACTTACTCTACTCCTTCCACTCCTTTTCTCAGTCCCTCTCTTCTCATAGTTCCTCACTCTTGTTCACTCACTCCGTCTCTATTACTCTTAGTGTCTCTGACTGATCACTCTTTCACTACTTGTTCATTATGATTTCTCTGTGTAGTTGAAGCACACTAAGGGGCATATTATGAACAAAGCCAATAAAATTATTGCTGCTCTTATCGGCAGAAAACTGCTGCAAAAGCAGCTTTAGCTGCAGTTTTCTGCCGCAAAAGCGGCTTTAGCGACACATTTCTGCCAATAAAAGCTGAGAAACTTTTATTGCCTATGTTGATAATATGCCCCTATGTTATTTACATTACTTTGCTGTTTCAATTGTTCCTTTTCCGTTACTTCTTCTTTTCTGCTTTCTGTTTTTTCTCTCTGTTATTCCACATGTTTTAATCTTATTTTGAACATTCACTCACATTCTCTAAGAAACTCTTCTTTGTTATTCTTCTACTCTCCTTTTTTTCTTTCACTTCCTTATCTATTTTGTTTTTCACAATTATACCCTCTTCCATCTTTTCTTCGGTAAATAGATCTATTAAACAGTATCTCTGGTTTAGTCCCTATAGCTGTCTTTCTTTTAACATTACTCTCTGTTTACTTCCCTTATACTTACTCTTCTTTTTTTTTTAAAAATGTTTTGGTTCGCTCCCGGTTCGCGTACCGGGGAGCGAACCGGGAAGCGAACCAAAAGAAATAGAGGTTGCCAGAGTGCTAAACATTCTAGCAATTTTTTTATAAAGGGGAGGTAGTTCTAAAAAGAACTTTTTTTTTAATGTTTTTGTCGTTTTATATATTTTTTTTATTTTTTTGAACATTTTTTGTTTTTTTTGTATTTTTTGAACAATTTTATGTTTTTTTTGTTTTTTTTGGGGGGGAAACAACGAAAAACAGGCATTAGAAAGGGCTCAACAGGAGCAAAAAAAAAATTTATTTTTTGGGGCGTTTTGAGCATTTGTGGTTTTCATATGCTCTGTTTATCAAATTGATGCTCATATTTGCACATGAGAGTAAGTTACCACAATAAAGACACACTATCTTCATGTGCACAACATTTTCTTGAATGTTTGGCACTGTTTCCCGTGCCTCTGGCCCCGACAGAGTTACTTGTGCCGATGTACTGGCCACAGGAGTTGGTGGGTTGTCTTGGAGGTCACGCATCTCTGCCATGCTGTAATTCAGTGGATGCCACCTCTGCATATGACGGTGCATAGTATAGTTGCCGAAACTATACTTTTTATTTGTGCCTCTAGATAAATCTTCTTTGCATATGAGACATGTCACATAGCGAGCATTCACTTTTTTTGTCCTTGAGGAAAAGAAAAAAACTGCCAAATAAAACTATTTTTGTGGTGAGATATCCGGGGCTCCTCACGTAAAAACTGTCTTGGCAGTACTTCCTCTTCCTCTTCTTCATCCTCTTCCTCCTCTGTGTTGGGAAGGAACTGTGGAGGTGGTCCTCTCTTCCTTGGTGGTGGTGGTGGGGGTGCAGCAGCTGCAGCTACTACTGAAGCCATTTTCTACTAAGCAAAATAGGTCTTCCTTTCACAAAGTTGAAAGTCAGAGTGAGAAAAAAGGTGGGGGCTTTCATCATTTTGGAAAAAAAATAGTTCTAAACCAATGAAAAGTGTTATTTTTAGGTCACATGACCTAGCCTTACATCATTAGGAAACCAAAAGTGAAATGAACCAATGAAAAGTTTTATTAACAAGTCACATGACCTGTTACGCTTACGTTACGCGCTGCGGGCCGCGCCCTGGATCGCTTCCGGGGAGCTGCGCTTCGCGCCTCGGTTCGCGTACCGGAGCACTTCCGGGTGCGCTAACGCGGCGCGTCATAAGACGCATTACGCGACAACGCGATATGTCGCGCTTCCGCGATGCGTCACGATGTTGATTTCTAACACGGCAGTTGCGCAAACGGAACGTTTACCGGTTCGCGTACCGAGTCGCGGCACCAAATTGAGCTAACGGGAAGCTACCCGGTTCGCGGACCGGGAGCGAACCAAAACATAATAATAACATTTTTTTTATTAATAAACATATAAAATATATTTTTTGATTTCAAGAAGAATACATTTTAAAGCTTTTGATATTTGCTATTAAAAAACCATTGAAATTCACAGAAAAAACCATAGGTTATAGACCATATATAGTTAGGAATTAGCATTTACAAAACCTTGAAAATTCACTGAAAAAACCATAGGTTATAGACCATATATAGTTAGGAATTAGCATTTAAAAAACCTTTTTTTTACTCACACAAAACCATTGAAATTCCATATATAGTTAGTTGTACTAACTATATATCGCGCACCCGCAATCCACTGCTGATCATGTCACATATTACATCATTCATGACATGGTCAGTGACATCACTGATGACATCACTGATGACATGATGACATCACTGATGACATCTCAAATGACATCACTGATGACATCACTGATGACAACATCCAGTGACTGTATGTTTCTGTAAAGTTAAAATATGTCTTACATATTGAAGAATGAGTGGATTTATAAGTGTCTGGATGAAGGATTTATTAGGTGCATGACTGACTGTATGAGTGACTGATTAAATGTGTCTCACTGAGTGCATGGGTTAGTGACTAAACTGTTTTAATTTGTGCATCATTATGTCTGTTGTTCTGTAAACTGCTGCATGTGTTGATCAGTAGCTATATGAGTAACTATATGGGTTATTGGTTGATTGCCTAAGTATTTGTATGGGAGACTGAGTGTGTGTGTGGGTGGCTGGGAGGTGTATAACTCTGTGCATAGATGTGTGAGCAGTTGATTCACTAGATGTATGGGTTCAAAAGTGCATGTGGAAACAGCTGTATGGGCGGTAGACTGTGTGCATGAGTGTATTGGTGAGTGAATGGATATCTAAGTGCTACATGTCAAAGTAAGTACATATGTAAAACACAGTACATGTGAGAGTTGACATATATAAATAACTATGCATAAGAGCCAGTGAATGTGTGAGTGGCTGTATGGATCATTGTGAACTTGTATCAGGGATTGTATAAGAGAGTAAATATGTGTTAGTATATGTTTGAATAAGTAAGGTGTGTATAACTGTATAGTTGAGGAAATGGATGTGAGATTGATTCTTTACATGACTGACTAGGTGTGTGAGTAACTCCATGGATGAGTGACAGTCTGTGAGTGTCTGTTTACACTGAGTGTATCTAAGTTTTTATTAGAGTCTGAAGAGATTCATCGTATTATCAAATGACTAATGTCATCAGTGATGTCTTTTGAGATGTGATCAGTGATGTCATCAGTGATGTCATCGGTGATGTCATTTGAGATGTCATCAATGATGTCATCAGTGATGTCATCAGTGATATCATCAATGATGTCATTTGAGATGTCATCAGTGATGTCATCAGTGATGTCATTTGAGATGTCATCAGTGATGTCATTTGAGATGTCATCAGTGATGTCATCAGTGATGTCACTGACCATGTCATGAATGATGTAATATGTGACATGATCAGCAGTGGATTGCGGGTGCGCGATATATAGTTAGTACAACTAACTATATATGGAATTTCAATGGTTTTGTATGAGTAAAAAAAAAGGTTTTTTAAATGCTAATTCCTAACTATATATGGTCTATAACCTATGGTTTTTTCAGTGAATTTTCAAGGTTTTGTAAATGCTAATTCCTAACTATATATGGTCTATAACCTATGGTTTTTTCTGTGAATATATATATATATATATATATATATATATATATATATATATATATATATATATATATATATATATATATATATTCACTGAAAACACCATAGGTTTCACACCAGTTATAGTTAGGAATTAGCATTTAAAAAACCTAATTTAAAAAACCTATTAAATTCACTGAAAAAACCATAGGTTTCACACCAGTTATAGTTAGGTGGAAATTTTACTCACATAAAACCATTGAAATTCCCACGTTATAGTTAGTTGGACTCACTATAACTTGCGCGTGCAATGCACTGCTGATGACGTCACATATTACATCACTCATGACATGGTCAGTGACATCACTCATGACATCACTGATGACATCTCAAATGACATCACTGATGACATCATCCAGTGAATGTGTATCTTTCTGAAAAATAAATATTTTTTATATATGTATATCTAAAGGTTGATGAAGAATAAATGGGTAAATAAATGTCTAAATGGATGCTTTTTTTGTGTAAAAGTGATTGGTTAACTGACTTATTAAATGTATCTTAGTGAATACATATATTAGCGAGTAATGTTTAAATATTTAAATATCTGTATCTGTGTCTCACTTTGTGTATAAGTGGCTGCATGGGTTGGTGAGTAGCTACATGAGTGTGTATATGGGTTATTAGTTGTTTTTTTGAGTATCAGTATCAGTGTCTGTATGGTTTGGTGGGGGATATTACTTAGAGCACAGATGCATGAATGAGTGACTCACTATTTGTATGTATTTTGAAGACAGCATGTGTGCAAGACTGTATGGGTGGATGATTGTGTGTATGGGTGGGTTAGTGAGTATGTGTTTTTATAATTGATTGTTTAAGAGAGTAAATATGTTTCCGTTTCTGTAGAAGTATGTGTAGTGGTGTGTATATAGCAGTATAATCAAGTAAATATTTTTTTGATAGTTTATTTGCATGTGTGAATTTGTGTGTGAGTAACTATATGGATGAGTATTAGTGTGTAACAGGATGTATAGGTGTATGAGTACATATGATGAGTAAGTACATGCATGAGTGACTATATAGAACTGTTGGTGAATGAGTGGATGTGTATGTAGATGTTGGAATTACCTAATAAGTTGTTGTAATTGGTATTGGTTTCTCCTTTTTTAAGAAAATGTTAGTTTCTATTTTTGAATGTGTGTGTCAAAGGTTATTTTATGCTGATAGGAGGTCTGCCACTTTGTCACAAGAATGTTGTTATCAGTGATGTCATTTGAGATGTCATCAGTGATGTCATGAGTGATGTCACTGACCATGTCATGAGTGATGTAATATGTGACATCATCAGCAGTGCATTGCACGCGCAAGTTATAGTGAGTCCAACTAACTATAACGTGGGAATTTCAATGGTTTTATGCGAGTAAAATTTCCACCTAACTATAACTGGTGTGAAACCTATGGTTTTTTCAGTGAATATATATATATATATATATATATATATATATATATATATCCAAAAACTATGCAGAACATATATGAATATATATTCACTGAAAAAAACATAGGTTTCAGGGACATTATAGTTAGAAATTAGCATTTAAAAAGAGATTCACTGAAAAAACCGAAAGGAGGACCAGGCACAGGCAAGGCTATATTGAGAGGCAATGCAAGGAGGACTTGGAGAAGATAACAAATTCTACAGAAAATACTGTCATCAACTTGAATTATATGGTGCTTTCAAAGACGGAGGAACAACTCCTCTCATAGGGACTTTCATTTTGCCCCAAAAATCGATTTTCTTATACTCAGGCACGCATCGATGTGTTCAAATTTATTCGGAAGATCAAACATAAAATATTTTCAGTTAAACACATCTCAAAGGAAAGTCCCAAATACAATGATTGATGTGAGCAATCCTGATGATGCAATACACGTTAAGGAGATTCCTAACTTACAAGTTCTTTATGACCTAGAATTTGAAAACGATTTAGAAGACGCCCCTGCTGTCAGCCAAGTTGTAAATGTAAAGATGTCAGCACCAAGTCCTTTCCGCCCAGCCTCCACCTTCTTGCCTTTAATGCCATATGACGCTGTGGATGTCTTCAGTGACAGAGTTATAACTGAGCTTAAAATTTTAAACCGATCAGAGTAACCCTGATTTGATTATTAAGAATTAGGACAAAGGCAGAGATACAGTCCTGTGGTCAAGGGTTGATTACTTGGCCGAGCCAGAGAGACATATATTCGATATTTCTTGTTATAGGAAATCATCTAAAGTTGAAATGCCGAAATCTGAAGATAGAACCAGCAAGAAAATCCATCAGTGGCAGAGGAATGGAAATCCATCAGTGGCGGTGGAATGGACTGATAACAAAAGAGGAGAAGAAGTTTCTAAATGTTGACTACCCGATCACATCGGTCCTCTATTTTCTACCAAAAGTCCACAAAAAGATCACTCCATTAACTGGGCGGCCGATCATCTAAGCTCAGGGGAGTATGAATGAAAAACTTTCAAAATATGTAGATTTTTTCTTGCAACCACATGTGACTAGTTTGCCAACCTATTTTAAGGATATTACAGATTTTTTAAACAAAGTAAACAATGTGACTTGGTGTTCTGATTATTTACTAGTTGTGATAAATATTGAATCCCTTTACACTAGTATCAACCACTGTCATGGTATCAATGCTACCAGATACTTTTTAGGAAACCGTGATCTAAGCCTGAGAGATGATAACAATATGCTATTGGAGATTATTGAGAAATGCCTTACCACTAATTTTTTCCAGTTCCAGAATGAGATTTTCCAGCAGGTGCGTGGAGGAGGCAATAGGTGCATGTTTCTCCCCAGGTATTCATGCTTACATGTTGGTTGGTGGTAGGCGCATGTGCTCAGAACCACCCACCACCATTGGTGGAACCATGTAATGCTCTACTGGCATTACATCGATGATGTTTGTCTCGTTTGGAAGGGGTCCAGGGAAAAAGCTTTAGCATTCATCAATGACATCAATGTGAATGATTTAAACGTGAGATTCACTGCATCCATTGATGCCTCTTCAATTGAATTTCTGGATGTTTTAGTATATGTTGAAGCGGGCTCCCTACAGACCAGGTTACATCGGAAATCTATGGCGGTGAATTCTATTCTCCACGCCCATAGCTCACATCCGAGGCATCTAATAAATTGCATTCCGTACGGAGAATTTATCCGTATCCTGCGTATTTGTAGTTGTGATAGTTTCCGATAAATGTCAGTTGGAAGCATATCATAGATTTCTTAGCAGAGGCTATAGTAAGAACATATTTAATAAAGCCCTGATTAAAGCTAATGACAGACAGAGGGAGGAGTTACTAAAGCCTAATACTAGGAAGATCGATAGTGAAGCTATTGCCCGCATAAAGGAGTGCCCAATTCGACTCATAACAACCTTTTGCACTCAGGAGCAGGCCATTCACAGAATCATCTATTCTGAATGGCCTATCATCCAAACATCCAACATCTTGGGCCCTATTTTGATGAGCCAGCCAGCTATTACCTTCAGAAGGGCACCTTCTATGAGGGATGCCCTGGTCAAACCCATGCCGGAGGTAATACCCCAAAAATCCTGGTTGACAAAAACTGGCTTTTTTAAGTGCTCCTCATGTCGTGCGTGCACATTTGCCAAGAATAGCAATCACTATAAAACAACGTTTCGTGAGAAAGAAATTGCTATTCAGGAACATCTACAAAGCCGTTCTGAATATGCAATATATAAGCTGAAGTGCATATGTAACCTAGAATATATTGGCAGCACCAAGCTCCCCGTGCATAAGCGTATCCTCCAGCATGTTAGGGCCATTGTTATTTCTGACCACAACTATCCGGTGGCCAGACATTTCAAGTCTGTGCATGACAATACACTGAAGGACTTGGAATACACAGTTTTAGGCTCTGTTCCTAACCCCGGACGGGGTGGAAATCGAGAAAAGCTTTTAAGACAAAAAGAAACTCAATTCATTTTAGCTCTCGATACCAGAGTCCCAAATGGCCTAAATATGAATGAGGACCTTCATAATTTTCAGTAGTACCTTTTTATATAATCATGTGATAATCTGCCCAGGGATGTGTTTACTAATGTTTCTAAGTGTCTTTATGAAAACCTCTTTACATCTTTACTTATTTGTACAGATTTTTTCTTTGAGCTCTAATCTGTGAAAGCTTGCACATTTGCACTTTAGGATTACTTAGGCTTAAGTAATCTAGGAGGCTTCTTCCTGCTGCTATTGTGATGATTTGCTTTTTGCACAGTTATTTTCTTTTGCACAGCACTTTTTGCACTTTACAGACTGTAGTACTTTCAACTTTGTTCTATTCTTCTATATTTTTCATGTGTACATAGGGCAGGTTTTAACTTTGTATTTGTGAAAATTCTACATGCATTAATTCCATTAGTCTGAATATACAGTGACATCAATATAAGTGCTTTATAATCAGTTATATTTTACATCTATGCATTTGTACTTTAAACGGGAGCTATATATATGTATGCTGCTATGTAGTGGTAGGGATTTTTGCATTGATTGGATTTCTATAATAATTTGCCTTTCACATTAATAATTGTTGAATATTTACAAGGCAGTTCATAATGATGTGAGATGATACTTCTAGGCACTAGCCAGGACTGATTTTCTTAATGATCCGCATATTTTCATTATGAGTCATTAAGTGATAACCATTACTGTGAATTGCTTTTTTTTGCACTATGCCTTGAGTTTGGTTTAAATTGTACGGCCTACTAGGCATTTTACCTTTTTTTTAGCCTTAAATAGTATTACAGTTTCAATAGCTAGGTGACACTGAGCTTGCTGTTAGTCGCTTTGGGACTCTATATGCACTATGTAGTTATTTTTGATTTTTTCAGATCATACACTTTATCTTTTAACCCCTTGCATGCTGATGACGAGCTCAGCTCGTCATCAGCATTACCTGCCGTGTGCTGATGACGAGCTGAGCTCGTCATGTAACGCGGTCATTTTTAAAATGCTGCATACCGCGGGAAAAGCCGCCGCACGCATGCGGTTACGAAATGCACTGCATTATGATATTCATGCAATGTGTGCCACAGTCTGGTATTCATGTCTATGCTTGCACTTATGGTCATTCAGTCTATTTTCTAAGGCTGGTTGTGCTTTCAGCACACTTTAAAAACGTCATACTCATCGGGACGCATCATGTGATCAAGGTCCTTCGTGGAGCGAAACGCGTCATGGAGGACACTTGTCTTTTTATTTGCATGCCGAAATAAAAGACTGCACTGCTTGCACACTAAAAAGATGTGTGGGAGTCTGTAATTCTGTGGGAGAAGCTCTCAAGAGGTCCGTGCCTGAGTGTTTCTGCCGTGTACTGAGCGGTCAGGAAGTGTTTGCATATAATTATATATATTTATTTATATCTATATATATGTATACATATATATATATATATATATATATATATATATATATATATATATATATATATATATATATATATATATATATATCAACACATTTGCAGGTATCCCAAGCGAAGTGACCACAGGAGGAAACTGTGTTGCTTCAATTATTTTAATAACATCTTGCAAGCAGGTAAACGAACAGCGTGGCAGCCTCAAAAAAGTCAAAATGCCAAACGCGTTTCGGGAACTAGGGTGTCCCTTCATCAGTGGCTTGTGGTTACAACAGGGCAAGGAGCGCTTTTAAATATTAAAGTCCAGCCCCAGTGGGCGTTACCGTATACACGGTTTTGTGGGTCTTGTAGTTCACAATACGTTCTCCTCAGTGAGCGCGCCCAACATGTCCTTGCAATTAAACCTGGTTTGTTCCCCAAGTGGGTAGAGATGCACTCTGTCGGTCATCTGCCCCGCTTTGTCGATGTCATCAGGAGCGGTCGGGCCTCGTCCTGCAAAAACGCCCAATCTTCTTCCTTCCTTTTCACGTCCGCACCAATGTGACGCAGGCTCAGGATCCGCGAGCAGCGGAGGGTCAAACTTCACGGCCGGGAATCGACCGTTACAAATCAACACATTTGCAGGTATCCCAAGCGAAGTGACCACAGGAGGAAACTGTGTTGCTTCAATTATTTTAATAACATCTTGCAAGCAGGTAAACGAACAGCGTGGCAGCCTCAAAAAAGTCAAAATGCCAAACGCGTTTCGGGAACTAGGGTGTCCCTTCATCAGTGGCTTGTGGTTACAACAGGGCAAGGAGCGCTTTTAAATATTAAAGTCCAGCCCCAGTGGGCGTTACCGTATACACGGTTTTGTGGGTCTTGTAGTTCACAATACGTTCTCCTCAGTGAGCGCGCCCAACATGTCCTTGCAATTAAACCTGGTTTGTTCCCCAAGTGGGTAGAGATGCACTCTGTCGGTCATCTGCCCCGCTTTGTCGATGTCATCAGGAGCCCACTGGGGCTGGACTTTAATATTTAAAAGCGCTCCTTGCCCTGTTGTAACCACAAGCCACTGATGAAGGGACACCCTAGTTCCCGAAACGCGTTTGGCATTTTGACTTTTTTGAGGCTGCCACGCTGTTCGTTTACCTGCTTGCAAGATGTTATTAAAATAATTGAAGCAACACAGTTTCCTCCTGTGGTCACTTCGCTTGGGATACCTGCAAATGTGTTGATTTGTAACGGTCGATTCCCGGCCGTGAAGTTTGACCCTCCGCTGCTCGCGGATCCTGAGCCTGCGTCACATTGGTGCGGGCGTGAAAAGGAAGGAAGAAGATTGGGCGTCTTTGCAGGACGAGGCCCGACCGCTCCTGATGACATCGACAAAGCGGGGCAGATGACCGACAGAGTGCATCTCTACCCACTTGGGGAACAAACCAGGTTTAATTGCAAGGACATGTTGGGCGCGCTCACTGAGGAGAACGTATTGTGAACTACAAGACCCACAAAACCGTGTATACGGTAACGCCCACTGGGGCTGGACTTTAATATTTAAAAGCGCTCCTTGCCCTGTTGTAACCACAAGCCACTGATGAAGGGACACCCTAGTTCCCGAAACGCGTTTGGCATTTTGACTTTTTTGAGGCTGCCACGCTGTTCGTTTACCTGCTTGCAAGATGTTATTAAAATAATTGAAGCAACACAGTTTCCTCCTGTGGTCACTTCGCTTGGGATACCTGCAAATGTGTTGATTTGTAACGGTCGATTCCCGGCCGTGAAGTTTGACCCTCCGATGCTCGCGGATCCTGAGCCTGCGTCACATTGGTGCGGGCGTGAAAAGGAAGGAAGAAGATTGGGCGTCTTTGCAGGACGAGGCCCGACCGCTCCTGATGACATCGACAAAGCGGGGCAGATGACCGACAGAGTGCATCTCTACCCACTTGGGGAACAAACCAGGTTTAATTGCAAGGACATGTTGGGCGCGCTCACTGAGGAGAACGTATTGTGAACTACAAGACCCACAAAACCGTGTATACGGTAACGCCCACTGGGGCTGGACTTTAATATTTAAAAGCGCTCCTTGCCCTGTTGTAACCACAAGCCACTGATGAAGGGACACCCTAGTTCCCGAAACGCGTTTGGCATTTTGACTTTTTTGAGGCTGCCACGCTGTTCGTTTACCTGCTTGCAAGATGTTATTAAAATAATTGAAGCAACACAGTTTCCTCCTGTGGTCACTTCGCTTGGGATACCTGCAAATGTGTTGATATATATATATATATATATATATATATATATATTCACTGAAAAAAACATAGGTTCCAGCGACATTATAGTTAGAAATTAGCATTTAAAAAACCCTAGAAATTCACTGAAAAAAACACCGGTTTCAGGGACATTATAGTTAGAAATTTGCATTTAACTTACCCTAGAATTACACTGAAAAAACCCTAGGTTTCAGGAACGTTATAGTTAGTTGGACATTTCACTCGTACAAAACCATAGAAATCCAGCAGTTACAGTTAATTCAGCTACCTATAACTCGCGTCCCACAATGCACTGCTGATGATGTCACATATTACATCATTCATGACATGGTCAGTGATATCACTGATGACATCTCAAATGACATCACTGATGATATCACTGATGACATCATCCAGTGACTGTGTGTTTCTATAAAGTTTAAATATGTTTTATATACATGCCAAGGTTTATTGACGAATGAGTGGGTGTATAAGTGACTGGATGGATGATTTAGTAGGCGCATGACTGACTGTATACATGAATGATTAAATGTGTCTTACTGAATACATGCGTTAGTGACTAAACTGTGTGAATGTCTGTATCAGTCTATATGTTATTGTATAAGCTGCTGCATGGATTGGCCAGTAGCTACATGAGTGTCTATATGGGTTTTTGATTGGTTGCCTGAGTATCTCAATGGGTGCCTGAGTGTGTATGTGGGTGGGTGGGAGCTGTGTGACTCTGTGCATAGATGTGTGAGTGGTTGATTTACTGGGTGTATGGGTTCAAGAGTGCATGTGGAAACAGCTGTATCAGTAGATGTGTGTGTATGGGTATATTGGTGAGTGGATGGATGTCTCAGTGGTACATGTCCAAGTAACTACATATGTAAAAGGCAGTGTATGTGAGAGTTTGAGTATATAAATGACTTTACATGAGACTCAGTGATTGTGAGAGTGGCTGTATGGATGAGTGTGTACTTATATCAGTGATTATATAAGAGAGTAAGTATGCGTTAGTATCTGTATCAATTAGTGAGGTGGTTTCCAAAAATACTACAGTTGCATACCTATCGTGTACCTATCATGGTGGGTGCGCGAATTCAAGCCACCATATGGGTAAAGTCGAGAAGGAGCTGCGTTTGGTTTGTGACTGGTTCGTGGCCCAGCATAACGTCATATTCATATGGGATCGTGTCATGTGCGTGATAAGTAAGCGACGGGGGCTCGGTGAATGGCCCTGCGTAACGGCATATACGTATAGGTTTGTGTCATATGCACATTTCGTATGCGACATGGGCGCGGTGCCGGGACCCGCATGACGTCATATACGTGCTGGGTCACGCCAGGTACACAACTCCCAACTCCCGTAAAAAAATGTATGTTTTAAAACTATATGTATAAAACTTTAATGTACATATCAGGGCAAGAGATTATCTGAACTATTTAAAAAATTATTATATTTGTACTTGTAATAAACGTATATTATTCTTAAATATATGATACCGCCACGGAAAGGCATGCGGTCTTAACTCTGGGGGGCCCCTGCGGGCCCCCAGAGTAAAGTACAGGTGGGGGGTGCACATGGGGGTACCTGTGGTACTCCCCTTCATTGTCATTTACAAAGCGGCAGGCACCGCGCGGTGCCTGCCGCATTGTAAATGACAATGTGAAAGTGCATTTTCAGCATTGTGGTGTGCGGTGCAGAGAGCACCGCCCGCCACAATGATGAAAATACAGGATGTGCCCGCCACTGTGGCGGGCACATCCTAATAGCACCCCCGGGACCCCCGCCCTTATGGCGGGCGGTCCCGATTTACGATGGGATGAAGGAAAGACAAAGTCCGCCGTCATCCTAATGAGGCCCTAAGTGTTCAGCAGCAAGAAACCATTGCTGCAACTTTTTTTTTCCTGTTGGAATGACAGTATGATTCCAAAAGTTTAAAGTTTTGTCTGTTTGCTTTTTCAATTTTCAAAAAACACCCCAAAAATGTAAAAGAAAAAAGAAAAAGACAAACAGTTCCCTTCAGAACTACCTTAATTGGTTAGAAAAGTGAAATACCTGCATGCTAATAACTGGGTGATTGCTTGAGTACATGTGTAAAGCATGATTGATTCTAAGACATTCTGATGACATTCGCTGTGCGAACTGTATGCTGATGCGCTACATGCTAATACGCCTTCGCGGTGTGATTGAATGAATAATTGCACTACTGAATTTTCAAGACTAAATGCCTGTCCCCATTGACCAGCGCTGAGAAACGATTTTATGTTCTGAGCGCGACATTACTTTTAAAAAACACCGCGCGATTGATTTTACTAATTGCACCGTGTGTTGACTGTTTAAATACATTTGTTTATCCTCACCTTTAAGGTACTTGTCGCCCCTGTAGCCCCGGTCCACCGCAAGCGCTAGGCTTGTTTGTGTGGCGGGTGCAGGGCGGTACCTTCTTCCGGCTTCCTGGCTGGGGCAGGCACTGATTGGGCGAGCGAGTGTGTAGAGGCGGAGCTGATGACTAGCCCGTCCTCTACACTAACCGGAGGCTCTCTATGACGTGCAGCGAATACGAGCTGCGACCGCGCCATAGCCGCGCCAAAGACAAGCCTAAGACCAGCCCGTCTGTGCCCGTCCGGGCCAGGCCGGGACAAGGGACATGGAACTATACTCCACCAGCCCTACAAACCATAGGTATGAACTTAGAAGAAATAAGAGCCCTACGTCCTGCAAAACACCATGGCTGTACCGTACTAATACCGACAACAAACACCATCTGCCCTAATTGTAATTTTACCCTTACCAACTTTCAACCCTACCCTGACCCAAGATGCTGCAAACTAATGCAGTCCCAGCGGCCTAAAAATGCATCTTGCGACTTCTCCTTCTTTAGCGTTAACTGCAGATCTCTACCGCAGCACAAACTAGACATTTTTAACTTTTTACTTGACAATAAACCCAGTGTTCTATTCTTAACAGAAACATGGCTGCACGAAAGCGCGGGCCCGGATATAGCAACTGCTCTCCCTTTAGACTATGCCATTGCGAGGAAAGATAGAGAGGGCAAAATAGGTGGAGGTATCGCTATCATTTTCTGCAAAGAACTTACCTGTAATTTGGAGCCAGTCAATATCCCGGAATGTGAGGCGGCATATTTTAAAATCACCCTTAACCCTAACTTCACTTTCTCTGGCCTACTAATCTATAGGCCACCCGGGAATGCCAACACTTGGGCAGCAAACCTGGCAAACTTTATCACTCCTTTCCACCTTGACTCCAAAAATGTCTCTCTAATTGGAGATTTAAATCTACACTTTGATGATCCCACAAATTTAGCATGCAGTAACCTACTGGATGACCTAGCAGCGCTCAATGTAAATTTACTCAATTCAGGACCTACTCATAAGGCAGGACACCTGCTTGACCCCATCTTTTCTAATATCCCAGAATTAAAATGGCTTAAAACCAGTCCCATTTGCTGGTCAGACCATTATCTCATTCACTTCTGCCTAACATTACCAGCACTCCATCAAACCAATATGGCCTGGCCTGCCACCTCCATGAGAAATTGGAAGCTACTTGATGCTGGAAAATTAAACCAAACTCTGGCCAATAAACCCCCTACCCCAGCCTTGGATATGTAAAGCATTGCCGACGCAACACATTCATGGCTGATTAAGGCAGCAGATGGATCTCTTCCTCCATCTCAGGCAAAAAGGAATGTTCACGGTCCCCCAGCCCCCTGGTTTAGTGAGCTTTTAAAAATTGAAAAATCTAAATGCAAAGCCCTCGAAAGACAGTGGCGGAACGACTATTCACAAGAAAAAAAATCGATATATCATAAAGCCAGAAATGTTTATCACTCTGCGTGCATTAAGGCCCGAGCCCTCTATGTAGCAAATACTATAAACACAGCCCCAAATAAGGCAAGAACACTCTTTAACACGGTCAAAGTCCTTGCAGGTGTACAAACGACCGCACCGACCCCCCCAAACAAAAAACAATGCCAAGACCATGCCTCTTTCTTAACTGAAAAAATTGACAGGATCATCCTTGACATCAATTCAAACACCTCTGAGAACGGCTCACAAGAGGACATCCCCTCAAGTTTGGCCGAAACAAACATCTTAGACTGCTGGCCTTCCATAACCGTGGACTCTCTTAAGTCCTCCCTCAAGACCATCAAATCGGGTTCCCCTCGGGATCCACTACCCGTAGTGTCCTGAAACTGATTGATATCCCATCCCTGACAATTATAGCTGACACTTTAAACTCCTCCCTTCAACTTTCCACAGTTCCCTCACTTTGGAAACACGCTATGGTCAACCCACTTTTAAAAAAACCTTCAGCCAACCCCGAAATACTAGCAAATTACCGACCCATATCTCTGCTTCCTGTCTTCTCCAAACTTTTGGAAAGACACATTCATTCTGCCCTCACTCTCTTCACCGAGGAAAATGCCCTTCTTCACCCGTCACAGTCGGGCTTTAGAGCGGGATTTTCCACCGAAACCACCCTGCTGGGAGTAACTGAAAACGTCAGGAAACTCCTCGATGAGGGTCAAACAGTCGCACTCATTTTATTAGTCTTGAATGCGGCTTTTGACACCATCTCACATAACAAACTCCTGGCCACACTTGGGAAAAACGGTATTCGGGGTGATGCACTAAAATGGATTGAGTTCTTCCTGACACACAGGACGTTCCAGATCACATCCTCCCTTGCCTGTTCTGATACGTTCAGTGCTCCACATGGAGTACCGCAGGGCTCCATTCTAAGCCCACTGTTTTTTAACCTTTACCTCAGACCCTTAGCTGACTTGGCCGACAGCGTAGGACTCACCCTCATGACCTACGCTGATGATTCTCAGATCATCTTTTCATTGTCTGACCCTAACCCTCTGGCTCCTTCCCTGCTGGGACGGGGGCTTCAAAAAATCTTCGGCTGGATGTCCACCAACCAGCTGAAGGTAAACGGTGACAAAACTGAGATTCTCCTCTTAGGAAAAAACAAAGATCTATGGAACTCTTCCCACTGGCCTTCCGAGTTAGGAAACCTCCCCACTCCTGCATCCCAGGTAAGAAACCTAGGAGTTATCATTGACAAGGCCTTATCCATGAAACAACAGGCCAACAACGTGGCAGGCATTTGTTTCACCATTATGAAGTGGTTGAAAAAAATCCTATGGATGCTGCCCCCTGCTACCCAAAAGACCGTAGTCAATGCACTCATAACATCTCGTCTTGACTACGGCAACATTCTTTACTTGGGCTCAAACCAGGCAGTTATCAAAAGGCTACAACTTGTCCAAAATTCAGCGGCAAGACTCCTGTGCAGAATCCCAAGAATGGCCAATGTGTCGAAGCACCTGAATGACCTACATTGGCTCAGGGTGGAGAACCGTATTAGGTTCAAAGCCCTGAGGTTCAGGATCAAATCTGGAACAGCACCAAAATACCTGCAATCACTAGCCGCTCCCTACATACCAGGAAGGAATTTGCGCTCTCAAACCGCATCAAACTTTGTGGTCCCCAGGTTCAGATTGGCAAGAATGGGAGGCAGATCCTTCTCTGTCCTAGGGCCGACTCTCTGGAATACACTCCCCCCTCACATTCGCAAAGAAACATACTATGCCAGGTTTAGGAAGAACATTAAGACTTGGCTCTTTCAGAAATAACTCTATAGAGTATGCCCATCTTATACTACTGCTCAACCAATTGTCGTCGGCGCCGGGAAACCCTTTTTGGGTAGCTGTGCGAAATACAAGTGTAAAAAATAAGTAAATAAATAAATAAGAGTGCATGAGTAGGAACAGGAAGATGGCTGGACTGCATGAGTAATGCACAGGTAATTGTAGGTCTGTATGTGTTAGTGCCTGGGTCATTTTATGAGTACATGGGTACGGACTGGATGTTTAGACTATTGTATGGAGAGTGTATTATAAATTTATAAGTGCTTGGGTGTTGGCAGAGTGATTGGATTAGTACAAGGTACTGGCTGGGATATTGGAGTGACAGTGTGATTTCTGAACTGCATAGGTACTACCTGGGTAATTGGAAGAGTGAATCAGTAGTGTGTAGGTGGTTAGAGGCCTGCATGGATAGAGCACATGTGATTGGAGCACTGCATGTGTTAGTGTCTGGGTCATTGCATGAGCACAAGGATAGTGACTGGATATTTAAAGTGCTGCAAGGAGAGTGCATGGTGAATGTATGAGTGCTTGGGTTTTTGCAAAGTGATTTGATAGGGACATGGGACTGGCTGGGTAATTGGAGGAGTGCATAGGTAGTAACAGGGAGATTACTAAACTGGATAGGTAGCAATCAAAGGATTGCAGTAGTGCATGAGTTAGTGTCTGGGTAATTGCAAGAGTACATGGGTATTGAGTGGATGATTAGAGTACTGCAAGGAGAGTGCATGGTGAATTTATAAGTGGTTGGGTTTTGCCGGAATAATTAGATAAGGACATGGGACTGTCTGGGTGATTGGAGGAATGCACAGGGAGAGACAGTGTGATTGCTGGACTACATGAGTACTACCTGGGTAATTGGAGGAGTGAATCAGTAGTGTGTAGGTGGTTAGAGGACTGCAAGGATAGTGCACATATGATTGTAGCTTTGCATGTGTTAGTGCCTGCGTCATTGCATGAGTACATGGATAGTGACTGGATACTTAGAGTGCTGCAAGGAGAGTGCATGGCGAGTTTATAACTTATGAGTGTTTGGCTTTTGGCAGAGTGATTGGATAAGGACATAGGAGTGGCTGGGTTATTTGGAGGAGTGCATAGGTTGTAACAGGGAGATTTCTAAACTGTATAGGTAGCACTCAAAGGAATGTAGAAGTGCATGAGTTAGTGCCTAAGTAATCACTCAAAGGTTAGTAGAAGTGCATGAGCTAGTGCCTGGGTAATTGCATGAGTACATGTGTACTGACCTGAAGATTAGAGTACTGCAAGGTGAGTGCATGGTGAATTTATAAGTGCTTGGGTATTGGCTGAGTGATTGGATTAGTACATGGTAGTGGCTGAGTGACTGGAGGAGTGCATGGGGAGTGGCAGAGTGATTGCTTGACTGCATGGGTACTACCTGGTGAATTGGAGGAGTAAATGAGAAATATGTAAGTGGTTAAAGGACTGCATGGATGGTGCATAGGGGATTGCAGCAGTACATATGTTTATGACTGGGTCATTGCATGAGTACATGGGTACTGAGTGGATGATTAGAGTAGAGCAAGGAGAGCACCTGAGTGAATTTATAAGTGCTTGAGTGGTGGCAGAGGGATTTGATTAGTACATGGTACTGACTGGGTGACTCAAAGAGTGCATCGAGAATGACAGGATGATTGCTGGACTGCATGGGTGGTACCTGGGTTATTTAAAATGTGAATGAGCAGTGTCTAGGTGGTTAGAGGACTCTTTGGATAGTGCAGAAGTGAATGTAGTAGTGTATGTAGAGTGTTTGGGTTACTTAATCTTACCATTACAATAGTAGATATGAAAGCCTTTGAAACTATTTTTGCAGTTGTTTTTAATAATTTACATTTTTAAAACTTTCAAGCTTTAGAATTTTGGTCTGTAAAAGAGAAGAAAAAAATAGTTTAAACTACACAACATAATTTTACCATTATATAAGATATTCAGTTTGCCTTTTTTGCTCTTCTGAGAATCTATTGAATTTTACCATAGACAGTGTTTTCAATATTGCTCATCATGTAACAGTGGGCAAAAAATTGCAATCAATAAGATTGTTAAAAAAAAAAATCTGTGTCTAAAATATTTACAAAAAGTCAACTATGTGTTCACATTTCCTAAAGTAAACATCCTCAAAAACATTACATATAATACAAAAAATATAAAATATATGAAATGCTTCTTTCTAAGACAATCTTCTAAATACAATATCAAAGAACAGAAACGATAATTGAATTAGCAATTCTTCTTATCTTCCCTATAGTCTAAATGATGTTCTTTAAAACATTTGCAGTGAGAATATACAAAATACACGGGTTAATTCATATTGATATGTTCCCACTAAGCTGAATGATATTCCTGAAATCCTTTGTATTGAAATAATCCAAAATAATGTCATTAATTCATATCGACATCTTCCCAATAGGCTGAATGAAGTTCTCATAACTTTGCCATTAATAATATTAGGTATGAATTTGGTAATTCATTAGGCAACCAATATTTGATAACCACATGGGCATCATTACAATGTGTCCATCCTTTATTGCACTTTAAATAGACAGTGTAGTGTCCAGATGTTGTAGAAGGTCCATCGTGTTAAATAATTGCTAATGCTATGGAAGTACTTCCTGATATTGATAGATAACTTGCTACAAAATTTGTAATTACAGTTTCCAATTTTCTTCCATCTGCTCTAAAATGTTGTATAATTAAAATAATATATTGTCCAAATCTTTCTATAAATAATCTTGATAACATTTCTGATTTGCAGTGACTACACACCATATTTTGATTAGCTAATTTACCTAATTTTTTACAATATGGTATTGCCAAATATATTAATCTTTCAGTGTCTATGTTAGTGGTAGTAGTAAATGTACAATTTTCACATTCATGTTCCCATCTATAACGAAGTTCAAACAGATTTTCAATTCATCTTCAAATACTGCAAGCATAAATACTTTGAATTTTAGTTTTATCATTTTTAAATTGTTCAAACATTGAAGGCAACAAGGAAAAAACTTTTTTTTCACAATTCTCCGTAATTTGCTGTTGGAGATTTTCTAGAAGAAATATAGGACATTCACCACTACATTAGCATAGCAGTTAATTCCTGTACTATTTTCTAACTGATGTCCTACAATCTCTTCAACAGTGTCCTTTTTCTTTTTGTTTGGAATCTCAACATTGTCTTGATTTTTTTTCTTCTTACCAACTTCACTACAGAGATTCTCATATCTTTGTTTTTGACCTACTACACACTTTTCATATACAGGATATTCACCTAAATTGGGAGCATACAGTCTTAACCGATTATACTCTCTTCCAGAATTTGCATCTGCACTAAGCTTTCTCTCATCAAAAGCAATCAAATACAATCCAGATGAAGTTCTGACTCTGTACAATGCAACATACGCCATTCCCGCTTTAAACATGGTATTTCCAATGTTTACCAAAGCGCTGTCTACGCTTAAACCTTGAGATTTATCAATGGTCAACGCATATGAAAAGAAAGAGGAAACTGTTTTCTACGAACATACACATCATTAACAAGCAAAACACTAACAGAACATACAATCTGTTGTACTTCTTCAATCTGATCAAATGTAATCTTTACAAAATCAATTCCATCTCTATTGTGATAATTAACAAAATCAACAACGTTTTCAATTGTTCCATTTATTAAACCTTTTCCCATATCCAAATTATGCCGTACAATTACCCAACAGTTTTCACATACATATTAAATTCTTTTCTAAACCAGCAATCATAGATATAGATTTTTCCAATAAATCCGATTTTATTTTTAATGTTTCTCTCAAAATAATAGTAATACGTATGTGCTCTATTTTATCAATGGCATCCATTTTTACTATTTTTTCTTTTACCAGCTTTGAAAGTTCTTCATTGAATGTAGAACACTCTCGCAGTGTTGGCATTAGGCAGATTATAGATTTATTTTCTCAGTTTTGTTGTATATTATTTCTGGAGCAACATTTTCATTTGGAAACAAGTTTGTAAGTAGCCAACTTTGTAAACCTTCTTTTCCATGTTCTGTCAATACACCAATTCTTACATCTTGAAGAATATTTCCATAGTCTTCATCTCTTGCCTGTTACATATTGTTAATAAGTTCTCTGTGTTCAAAATATGACAAAATGTTCACATTTCCCGTACTGCCCAAAGAATGTGTGGTGTCTTAATGCACAAGTGTTTTAAATACTGGTTGCCCTTTTACAGGAGTAAGTTGCAGTAGATCGCCAAAAACTATCACGTTTTCCTCCAAATAAGACATCTTATTCTGTTATTAAAATTTGCTGCATACTTACATGCATAAAGGCAAGCATTAAGTTTGAGACCATGCTCACTTCTTCAATAATCTGAAGTTTCATTTTGTTTAGTATTGTTGAAACTTCATAACAAGCTTCTCCAGATAGCATGTGATATTCCAATTTGTTTTCATGTTCAACAGGTAGCATTAGTAAGAAATGTAATGTAATTCCTTTAATTTTGTGTGGTGCTATCCCAGTTGGAGCGGTTACAACACAAGATAAATGTGATTCTGGGGTTTTCTGTAAATAACTGGGCAAAACTTTAATTATGAAACTTTTTCCTGTACCAGCTTGACCAATGACATATATTCGGATAGGCTGAAATGATGTTCATTCTTTTTTTTCATGAAGAAAACCATGGTCGATCTGTTGTCTCTCTTGCTGATATATTTCTTTCTGTTCAATATTTAGTTGTTCTACCAAGTTTCCTATATCATGTTGAGCTTGATGCATTGCTGTTTCCACTTCTTTCATGGTGATTGCTGCTCCATTTTTAAGAATTGGTTGTCCTAGTGGATCTTGACTCAGTGGAGATGAACTTTGACTGTCTTGAGAACTGTCTCTAGCAATCTAAGCTGCAATAGTAGATTCTTGATCAATTTCTTCATTCCACATTTTGAGATAATTTGGAAAATCTGTGCATTCAATGCTATCTTTACATGCGTTAAAAGAATCTTCATAGCACTGGAAATCTCCAAGTAATTCCAGTTCGGTATACCACGGCTTGAAGAGTTACACAAGTGCTAAATAGTAAAATTCTCTTTCATCAGGACTATCGCAACTCAGTTTCCTATGATTAATCACATTTCCTTTACTATGTTTCACCAAACATCCTTCTGAACGAATCACTGCATATTTTTCTTCCTTTATGTTCTCTGTAATATTTATCTTAAAACTTTAAGATTGCAGCACTTCATAGAGACATATGTTTTCAAGATGAGGACTTCTATTTAGAAGGTACTCATCCAACATGTTTGTTTTAACAATATCTGTGCTTTCCCGTTCATTTAATGCTAGATATTCAATTTCTTGTATAGATTTAAGTACTCAATCTTGTGTTGCTGCAAGGCCAAGACTAACCCTAATTATTCCTCTTGACTTTAAATATAAACTTGCAGAGGACAACCGATCCAAACATTTGTAGAATACAATCTCTCGATGGACATCATCTTCAAAGTAAAGCTGTACAATTTCTTACTAAGACTCTTCTCGTAGGAAATCTCTTCCCAAATTTCCTTTAACTCTGTCTTTTCTGGTTTTGTTATGTATGACGTTACATACCAGGCAACAGCTATGGAATTGTCCGCAACATCATTGATATCCATATTAGCATTCCACATTGACAAAATAACTGGATTATAATCAATAATATACTTTGATTGTTCACTTCTTTTTAAATTGTAAGTGTTTTTGGGAGATTTTCTAGTGTTGATATGACTCACTGCTGACATAAAACTGGACGGACTGGACTGGACGTGGAAATCCAAAACAACATTTGGTATAAAACTTTTCCTTTGACTTGTATTTTCGTTGACAGCATTTGCCACATCGATGAGTTTGAAACCGTAAAACTTGTTGCCTGAAGGTGTTTTCTTCTTTTATGTTTGGTATAGCACATGTAACATAGTCTTCGATAAAAGATAAATCAGTCTCATCTGAATCAGTTCCACATTTGGGTACATCATTGATCCATAAAAGCATATGTATATGAAATCAATAACTTCTCCAAGAGGAGGATTGTTTTTATTGAAGATAAAATACATTGTAGCTTGATTAAAATATCTGCAGACATTTTCAGGATCCAAGGAACACAGTTCTCCAGGTGTTTTGAATTCAATGTTTTTAATATTTGAATTTGCTTCTCGCAGAAATTCAAGTAAATAGTCCCATGCGTATTCAGAACAGCTTAGCGTAACAAACCATGTAGGAGTTCTTAAGTTCCTTAACATGCATTTAAGTTCTCCATGACAATGATACCAATACTCATTAGTACCACGCCGACATGCTATCAAATTAGTTAATTGAGATTCTAAATGATCATCTCTGTCATGTACTTTGTCCATGAGTTCCCGTAGCAGAAACATTTTGAAGATGAACTCCAGTTTTAAATATGTGGTTGACTGCATATAAAAGTACTGACAAGTCACTTTAAAAAAAAAGATGAGATATATATGAGATACATTGTGAAATCTTGGATCTTCTAAGTACAATCTTGTTGTCCGATATTCTGATGAGTGAATCTGTACTGGTCGTTCGTCATATCCTCCACCTTTTCCAGTTGGGAAGAGCTGTGGAAGACAACAAGCTTCCTAACTTTTTTCCAAAACTCTCATTGGAGTCCCCTTCACTTTCTTCATTTGGAATAATTCAATAGTATTTCCCATCACTTCTTTGGGATGTAAAGGATATACACTATAATGTTAATACATTTCTTCATTTTTGGACATGTCCACTTTTTCAATTTTGCCACTTGACATTTCGCTATCATCTCCTAAAACTATTTATTCTTCTTCCACATACACATTTTTGTTGTAATCATTGTTTTTATGAGATATAATGTTGCCTTTTGCACTTTGCTGACATCTACTAATTCTTGCCATATTTTCCGACTCTTAATAGGAACACCATTAACTAGAATAACTACCGATTCAGTTTCCTCTTTCTCTACACAAATAGTTTCAATATTTGTCTTTAAATCTAAAGGTAAATATACAACTCTTCCTTTTAATCTTCTCTGTAAATCTGTGGGAGGCAACTTACCTGGTTTAGGCTCCATATGAACAATAGCCTGAAACGGGTGCACAGATTGAATCAGAATAGACTCATACGTGTTTAAATCTACCAGTTCTGGAGGAATAGCTACCAACTCTAGGTTATTATGTACAGCTCTAGCTGGTATTTTGTTGCCCTCTAATTTGTTATAACAATATTTGCAAATACGTTGATCACCTCCCAAATCAAAGCAATCTTCAACCAACAAATAAGTTGCAAATTCCTTCCAGTTATCATTGTTTTCATTTTCTGTTTTTAAATACAGATCAACATTCCTAGTCTGATTTTTATAGTGAGTAAGTCGACAACAAATACAAACTTGAAGGCGGTGGCGATCCGTCCGCCATCCTTGCCCGTCCGCCACCTTTCTTTCCCCCGCCATATTACAATGGCAGGGGGGACCGTGGCGGAGGGGAAGACCATCCGTCGCTTTTCCACAGCGGTTGCCTTGCGACCGCGGCGGAAAAGGCCTGATATGGTGGAGGTGTCTATCAGACACCGCCAGCCTAATTACGATGGCCTGGGAGGAATGCCTTTCTGTGGCGGCAATGCCACCACAAAAAGCCATACGGTTCCTGCTTTGGGGGCCCGTTGCGGGCCCCCAGGTTGAAGGGGGGATTGAGGGGTGCACATGGGGTGTACCTATGGTACCCCCCTGCAGTTGCATGCAAAATGCGGCAGGCACCGCGCGGTGCCTGCCGCTTTGTGCATGCAAATGCACAGCATGCATTTTTAACTTTGCGACGGGTGCTGCTTAAAGCAGCACCCGCCGCAATGTTAAATATACGGGATGTGACCGCCAGGGTGGCAGTCACATCCTAATTCTAACGGAGGGAACGCCGCTGCCCCTGCGGACGGTCCCTCCACCTCGGGGGTGGCGGACGGACGCAGGTCCGTCCGTCATCGTAATCGACCCCTTAATTAGGTCTTCCACAACAAATGACCTTAAACTTCATAGTTTCTTCTTCATACTTCTCAGAACTACTATGTTCCACGTCTTCTTCAACACTTACTTCTATCAATGTCTCACTTTGACTACACTCTTGTTCAGGACCAAAGTAACGAAACTCTATTTCATCACAAACTTTTTTTACATCTTATACTGACCCATGCAAAAGAGCATGGGTCAGTTGCTCACATATTGTTTTTTCACACATTGTTTGGGGGTGGAGGCTACTCCCAGCTGAGGCGGCCACCAATCATCCGTCCAAATGGTGTATGCTTTCCCCATTAACATAACCTCAGTTTTACTAGGATTCAACTGAAGGCAGTTCTCCGTCATCCAGTTTGAGATGGCGAGCATACCTGCTGAAAATTGAATTTTCTCAGCTTCTAAGTTGGAACCGATTGTAAACATAAGCTGAGTATCGTCAGCATATGAAATTATCTCGAACCCTAGTTGTTCTACAAATTTCGCCAAATGGGCCATATAAACATTAAATAATGTTGGACTTAGGCAAGGGCCCTCGGGTACGACCTTGTCTAACCGAGTTTTCTCTGAAAAGTAAGACCCTAGCACAATAGTTTGAAGTGTATCCGAAAAAAGATTCTGCAGCCATTTTAGGGCTGTGCCTTGAATACCACAAGAGTGTAGTCTCTCCACGAGCTTTGAATGTGAAATGGTATCAAATGCCGCATAGAGCTCTAATAGGATCAGGATTACTGATCCTCCAACATCCATTACCTGCCTAAGGGTGTCAGTCACAGCCAGGATAGCAGTCTCAGTGCTAAAGCCTGGACAGAATTTATCACTGAATGAATGATGTAATATGTGACATCATCAGAAGTGGATTGCGGGCGCGCGAGTTATAGTGAGTCCAACTAACTATAACGCGGGAATTTCATAGTTTTGTATGAGTAAAATGTTTAGCTAACTATAACTGGTGTGAAACCTATGGTTTTTTCAGTGAATTCCAAAGGTTTTTTATATGCTAATTCCTAACTATAACAATTGTGAAACCTATGTTTTTTTCTGTGAATTTCAAAGGTTTTTTAAAGGCTAATTCCTAACTATACCGATTGTGAAACCTATGGTTTTTTCAGTGAATTTCAAAGGTTTTTTAAAAGCTAATTCCTTTGTATATCGAGTTTGTAACCTACGATTTTTAAAGTGAATTACTATTTTTTTAGTAGCTGTTTTTTATAACTATTAATTAATATTTTTTTTTCAAAAATTAATTTTTCAATGTATTTTCCATGTAGGTTATTTTTTATAATTTTGGCTCGGAGCGCTCAGGGTGCGCGCACTGGTAAGCTCACCCGAGAGCGCAGCGAGAGCGGTATTCCCAAGCGCGGAAAAAAAAAATTGTATTTAAAGTAAAAAATAATGCAAGACATTTAGCGGCATACTTATAAAAGTAATATTTTTGATTTTAAATACCCGTATTTTAACTTTAAACGTATTTCCGAAAAGGTAGCAAAATGGCATTTAGGTGCGCCGCGTAAGCGCCCCCGGAAGCGCCTACGTTCGTGCCGGGTAAGCGCCCCCGGAAGCGCTCCGGTGCGCGCAGCGTAAGCGCGTCAAGTCATGTGACCTTAAAATAACACTTTTCATTGGTTCTTTACAGTTTTTTTCAACTAATGAAAACCCCACCCATTTCCTTCACTACCTCTTTCACTTTGGAGAGAGCAAGACCTGTTTCCTGTTTCTCTTCATCAGTGTTGAAAGAATGGCTGCAAGACCACCTAGCAGCAGTGAAGACTCTGATGAGTTTATCCAGGAGGAGCCTCCTCAGCCTAAGGCGAAGGAGCACTTTATATGGAAATTTTTTACAATTCCACCAGGAGAAAAGAAGGTTAATGCTCCTAAGGTGGAGTGTAAAATTTGCCAAACAGTTCTTTCTCGGGGTGACTCTAGAAGGAAATACAGTTTTGGCAACTCAACTATGATCAGGCATGTTCAAAGGAGGCACCCCCAGAACAATGCCCGTGAGAGTGTCAGGGACCTGGCACGTAATCCCCCAAGGGATGGCGCCTCAACATCCACCGGAGGAGCAACATCATCGGGGAGAGGAAGAGCAGTGGAGCTCATTCCTAACATTCAACTTGTATTTACAGATATCACCATCAAATGTAAGCAATGTGATGAACTGCTTTGCTACGGAGAGCAAAGTATCATGCTCATTGTACGCAAAAGAGAAGACCATCGGTGCCCTCCCCAGCCTTAATTTTTCCCCTTTTTTTGCTCCTGTTGAGCAGTTTGGCATTCCCTATTTTTGTTTTTGTGGAGAAAAAAAAACAAAAAAAGAAGAAAAAAACAGTTCTTTTTAGAACTACCTCCAATTCTCCAAAAAGAGCTGTATTATTTACAAACTCAAAAGGACTGAGTGCAGTGGAGTGCAGTGAGAGAGGAAAGGAAAATGAGTGAAGGAGCAAAGAAAGGGACGAGAGGGAAGGGGAAATGAAGTAGGGGGATTGAAAGAAGGTGAGTGTGGGAGGTGAATGAGGGGAAGGGGAGTGAACATGGGGAATGAGGATAAGTGAAGAAAGCGGAGGAAGGGAACATGGGTGAGGAAGGGTAAGAGAAGAGCAGTGAGGTTGAGGAAAGAGGGGTGATAGGAAATGGATAAAGGCAAGTGAGCGTGAGACAAGGGGAGTGAGAGAGTGAGGAGACAGAGGAAGTGAAGGAAAGAGTGAGAAAAGAGAACTGAGTGAGGGAGCAAAGAAAGATATGTGAGGGAGTGTGGCTGAGTATAGGGAGTGAGTGTAACAGAAGAGGAGTGAGAGACTAAGAGGACGGAGAGAATGCAGGTAACAGAGAGAGAGTGACGGAAGGGGAGTGAGTTAGTAAGAGGACAGAGGGATTGAGAGAAGGAGTTTTTGAAGTGGAGTAAGGAGAGTAATCGAAGGGAAAAGAGTGAAGGAGTGAAGGAAGGGAAGAGACAGGAAGGGAAGTAAAACAGGAGAGCTAAAAGAAAGTGAGTGTGGGAGTGTGACTGAGTTTTAGGGAGTGAGCGTGACATAAGAGGAGTGAGAGACTAAGAGGACGCAGAGAATGAGGGTAACAGAGAGAGAATGAGAGAAGGGGAGTATAGAAGTAAGAGGACAGAGGGAGTAAGAGAAGGAGTTAGTGAAGTGGATTAAGGAGAGTATGGGAAGGGAAAAGAGTGAAGGAGCAAGGGAATGGAAGAGAGAGGAAGGGAAGTAAAACAGGAGATCTGAAAGAAAGTGAGTGAGGGAGTGTGTCTGACTTTTAGGGAATGAGCGTGATGGAAGAGGAGTGAGAGACTAAGAGGACGCAGAGAATAAGGATAACAGAGAGAGAATGAGAGGACACAGGGAGTAAGAGAAGGAGTTAGTGAAGTGGAGTAAGGAGAGTAAGGGAAGGGAAAAGAGTGAAGGAACGAAGGAAAGGAAGAGAAAGGAAGAGAAATGAAGGAAAAGGTCTAAAAGAAGGTGAGTGTGGGAGTGGAGTGAGGAAAAGGGGAATAAACATGGGGATTGAGAATAAGTGAGGGAAGCGCAGTAAAGGAACGGGGGTGTGGGTGGGTGAGAGAAGAGTAGTGAGGTTAAGGAAAAGAATGTTGAGAAACTAAATTTTGTACGTCAAACTTACCTTATAAGTAATGTAAATGTACTTACATATTTTCAGTAAATGTAATATCTGTGGAAGAGAAAAAGAAGTAAGTTATAATATTTATAATATATATTTTACAATACAAGAGAGAAAGCAGGAGATTAAAAGTCATAAAAGGGTAGTAAGAGATAAAGTAGGGGTGAAGGACTCAGAAAGGAAAACAAAGGAATGGTGAAGGTCAGTGAGAGTGAAAAAGAAATAGAGGGAGAGCAAATTACAAAGAGGATAATGACATGGATACATTCAATGACAGAGAACAAGAGAAGGAGAGAGAAATAAAGAGAAAGTGAGTAATATACTGAAGGAATGTGCATTAGGAAAACTAAAGAAAGAAAGGGAAGTAAAGAAAGGAGAGTGAGTGACAGGGAAGCAGGAGTGAGTGATGGTGGATTCATGACATTGAGGGATGGAATGTGAGTGAGGGTGAATGTAGGGTCGTAAGACAGTGAGGGAACAATGGGAATGATGGTAACAGAGACGGAGTGAGGGAAGACAAGTGAGAATATGAGAGAATAGAGGGAGTGAGAAAAAGAGTGAGTAAAGAGGAGTTAGGTGAGTGAATGAAGGGGAAAGACTGAGGGAGCAAAGGAAGGTAAGAAAGAGAAGAGAAGTGAAGCAAAGAGACTAGGAAAAGGTGAGTGCTTGAGGAGAGAAAGAGGAAGGGGAATTAAGGATGATGAATGAGAATACCTGAGGGAACCGGAGTTAGGGAACAAGGATGAGAGAGGGTGAGTGAAGAGCAGTGAGGTTGAGGAAAGAGGGAAGATAGAGGGAGGATAAAGGCAAGTGAGCATGAGACAAGGGGAGTGAAGGAGTGAGGACACAGAGGTAGTGAAAGAAATAGAGACAAAAAGGGACTGAGTCAGAGAACAAAGAAAGGTAAGTGAGGAACTGTGGGTGAGTTATAGGGAGTAAGCGTGATGGAACAGGAGTGAGAGAGTGAGGGGATGGAGGTAGTGAAGCTAAGAGAGAGGGATTGAGGGAAGGAGAATGAGGATGTGACAGGACAGAGGTAGTGAGAAAAAGAGTGAGTGACGTGGAGTAAGGTGAGTGAGGTAAGGGGAATGAGTGAGTAAACAAATGAAGGGAATAGAGGGGGAGAGGACTGAAGCATAGGTACTGAGAGAAGGTGAGTGGGGGATGAAAGTAAAGGGAAAGGGAGAAAAAGATAGGGAATTAGGGGTAGTGATGGCACCAGACTAAAAGAATGGGAGTGAAAGAACGGCAGAGAGTATGAGTAAAGAGGGATGAAAGAGGGTGGATAAAACTGAGTGAGAGTAAGACAAAGGGAGTGAGGAAGTGAGGGGATAGAGGTACTGAAGGAAACAGTGACAGTAAAGGACTGAGTGAGGGAGCAAAGAAAGATAAGTGAGGGAGTGTGGCTGAGTTATAGGGAGTGAGCGTGACAGAAGAGGAGTGAGAGAGTAAGAGGACGGAGAGAATGAGGCTAACAGAGAGAGAATGAGGGAAGGGGAGTGTAGAAGTAAGAGGACAAAGGGAGTAAGAGAAGGAGTTAGTGAAGTGGAGTAAGGAGAGTAAAGGAAGGGAAAAGAGTGAAGGAGCGAAGGAAGGAAAGAGACAGGAATGGAAGTAAAACAGGAGAGCTGAAAGAAAGTGAGTGTGGGAGTGTGGCTGAGTTATAGGGAGTGAGCGTGACAGAAGAGGAGTGAGAGACTAAGAGGACGGAGAGAATGAGGCTAACAGAGAGAGAATGAGGGAAGGGAAGTGTAGAAGTAAGAGGACAAAGGGAGTAAGAGAAGGAGTTAGTGAAGTGGACTAAGGACAGTAAGGGAAGGGAAAAGAGTGAAAGAGCGAAGGAAGGGAAGAGAGAGGAAGGGAAGTAAAACAGGAGATCTGAAAGAAAGTGAGTAAGGGAGTGTGTCTGAGTTATAGGGAGTGAGTGTGGCAGAAGAGGAGTGAGAGACTAAGAGGACGGAGAGAATGAGGCTAACAGAGAGAGAATGAGGGAAGGGGAGTGTAGAAGTAAGAGGACAAAGGGAGTAAAGAAGGAGTTAGTGAAGTGGAGTAAGGAGAGTAAGGGAAAGGAAAAGAGTGAAGGTGCGAAGGAAGAGAAGAGACAGCAAGGGAAGTGAAACAGGAGATCTGAAAGAAAGTGAGTGTGGGAATGTGGCTGATTTATATGGAGTGAGCGTGACAGAAGAGGAGTGAGAAACTAAGAGGACGGAGAGAATGACGCTAACAGAGAGAGAATGAGGGAAGGGGAGTGTAGAAGTAAGAGGACAGAGGGAATAAGAGAAGGAGTTAGTGAAGTGGAGTAAGGAGAATAAGGGAAGAGAAAAGAGTGAAGGAGCAAAGGAAAGGAAGAGAAAGGAAGAGAAATGAAGGAGAAGGTCTGAAAGAAGGTGAGTGTGAGAGTGGAGTGAGAAAAAGGGGAGTAAACATGGGGATTAAGAATAAGTGAGGGAAGCGCAGTAAGGGAACGGGGGTGTGGGTGGGTGAGAGAACAGTAGTGAGGTTAAGGAAAAGAGTGTTAAAAAACTAAATTTTGTATGTCAAACGTACCTTATAAGTAATGTAAACTTAAAGTTATAATATTTATAATATATATTTTACAATACAAGAGAGAAAGCAGGAGATTAAAAGTCATAAAAGGGTAGTAAGAGATAAAGTAGGAGTGAAGGACTCAGAAAGGAAAACAAAGGAATGATGAACGTTAGAGAGAGTGAAAAAGAAATAGAGGGAAAGCAAATTACTAAGAGGAAAATGTCATGGATACATTCAGTGACAGAGAACAAGAGAAAAAGAGAGAAATGAAGTGAAAGTGAGTAAGATTGTAAAGGAATGTGCATTAGGAAAACTAAAGAAAGAAAGGAGAGTAAAGAAAGGGGAGTGAGTGACAGGGAAGCAGGAGTGATTGATGGTGGATTCATGACATTGAGGGATGGAATGTGAGTGAGGGTGCATGTAGGGTCATAAGACAGTGAGGGGACAATGGAAATGAGGGTAACAGAGAGGGAGAAAGGGAAGACAAGTGAGAATATGAGAGAATAGAGGGAGTGAGAAAAAGAGTGAATAAAGGGGAGTTAGGTGAGTGAGGGAAGGGGAATGACTGAGGGAGCAAAGGAAGGAAAGAAGGGGAAGAGAAGTGAAGCAAAGGGACTTGGAAAAGATAAGTGCTTGAGGAGAGAAAGAGGAAGGGGAGTTAAGGATGATGAATGAGGATAACTGAAGGAACCGGAGTAAGGGAACAAGGGTGAGGGAGGGTGAGTGAGTCCCTCTGCCTCCCCACGCAGCCACAGGGTCCCCCACTGGTCTCTTGGCTGACCGGTGAGCCTGCCTCTCTCCTGCAGTGGTGCTGAACACAGATGGCCAAATGCTCACGCCGCCTCGCGCCACCTCTCATGCACCAGCAACCGGGTCTAGCCCACCAGGCACACTCGCTTCCAAACAGGGGCCTCGAAGCGCTCCTCCTCGTGTCCGTCGCTGCACACCACTGTGGGGGCCAACCGTCTTCCCCCCGAGGCAGTCCTAGCTTCACGTGATGATTCGGGCCGCTGTGCAGAGGAGCGGGTCCCGGGGAGCAGCGCAGACCGTCTCTTTGGACTAGGCCTCGATCCACGGCCTCGAGTAGTCCGACGTCCGCGCTGGAGCACCAGTCGGATGCGGGCTATAAGCCCCGCCCCCTCCCGGGGCTCAGGGCCACGACGCCAATCAGGTTTCCCCTCACCGTCGCTCGGCCCCTCGCAGCGCTGGCATGGAAGGTCAGGCGCCTCCGCCCGTCACCGGCTGCTGACCGCCACCAGGGCGTCCTGCACTGCCGTTCGGCTCCCCAGCTCGCAGTGCCACTCAGGCCTCGGGCCCGCCACAGGTACCGGTCTCAAGGCCACTGGCTCAAATAGCCTCAAAATCCTTCGGAGTTAGCACCACCGCCGGCTGCCACTCTAGAAAGGCTCCGGAGCGACCCACAGCTCAGGGGGACGCCCGGGGCTGCCGCTAGACAATGCTTTGTAGGGCCCGGTGCCGGAGGGGACTAGAAGCATGTCCTACTCCGTCGCCATCTTGGCCACGCCCCTTCCAAATTCGTATTTTACACTATTTTCTTTCAATGTTTTTCCCTGTGGTACGCTCTGGGTGCGCTTACCAGTGAGCGTACATGGGAACGCACACAGCGCTTACCCTGCGAAAATTGCAAAAAAAATAAAGAGTTTTTTTGCCCTTCAGGGTCCTTTTAGGCCCCCCTCAGAAAACCTAGAGGGTCAGGGGGTGTGTACCCTGCCCCCTTTTAATCATTTCCCCCTTTTCTTTGTCAACTCTTGTGTCTCGATTCTACCGAGACACAAGATGGCAGACTCTCCAGACTGTTTAGAATGTCAACAGCCAATCAGCTTTCCGCTCGCGCACTCCCGTAGCGCGCATGGTGCGCTCCCCCGTACGCGTACCGGTGAGCGCCAGAAGCGCGCCTATAGATATATATGTGTTTTTGAAGTTGATTTTAAAAAAAACACTGGAGCAATTTTCACCAAATATAGCAAAGGCACATCTGCGTACTAGTCCCTACAATTTTGCAAAGTTTGGCGTAATTCCGTTCAGCGGTTTGGGCTGTAGCCGTGTCAGAACGTCCTATGGAAATTAACATGGGTAAAACACGTTTGGGACCCACCTTTTTTCTCAGCCCCCACTTCACGAATCCCTCCGAAACTTTCAGGGAAGGAGCGGAGCGGAGCTTTCCAAATTTTTGGAAACTTACACGCAAATTCCTCAACCGGCGCCAGAGTTATTCCCAATAGAATGTTACGGATTTCCTATGGTAGCTAGGTCCTAACTATAACTAAATACTGGCGACCGCCAGTAGGTAATATATATATATATATATATATATATATATATATATATATATATTCTTTCATACCATGCTTGTACGATTTGAAGAAGGCGCTGACTCCGTGGGTCTGAATCCAAACTTTTATTCAAAGATCAGTGTCTGCTTAGACGCGTTTCGGCGTTGCCGCCTTGTTCACTACATCTGCATTTCAATCTAGGGCATTTATATATGCACCATCTCCTGGGCGTGCCTTTCAATTACAGTACAGGTTAGAACTGGAAATTGCCATGGTTACAGTGTGGCTAAACCTGTCTTTAAATAATTATTTTTTACTTTTTACATATTTATTTTTTACATTTTTGTACCCAGGGCGAGCATTACTTCAGAAATCATTTTTCATTTTCAAATTATTTCTCCTGTTATGTTTTTCACCAAACCCATATGTGTCAGCATATATTTATGACCATTTTTTTACATACAGCATGTTTAAATTCACAGCCGAAATAAGGTCATCCTCCAAACATCAGTGACATCATTTAGTGAAACGAAAATAATGGTAATTACCACAACATGCTACAGTTACCATACTGTTCTTCCCATGGATGTTCCCAATAAAGGTCCCACAATGGTAGTCCATCTGGTTTGCCTGTGTGTCATTGCATTGCTGAAGCCTCGTGTGGACGCTGAGCGCGTGTATGAGAGACGAGGCAACTACATTAGCGACGGCTGGCTCATGCGGTAACATTCGACATGCTTGGGTTCCCTCACGGTATGTGAATGACTGAGTGCTGCACATGTGCGCGTAAAATGAATAAAAGCTATGATATATTGCAAACAATCAATTGTTTGGGCTTCTTAGTTTAAATACCGCTGCAGGCGAATGCGATGCTCGTGTGAAATTACACAAATAATTATCGCTCGCAAGTGCGTCGGGCAGTGGAACACATTCCGAATAGTGGACTTGCTACTGACGCGGTGATTTTGCGAAGTACTTGTGATGGTGCGTGTGGCACACATGAGTCATACTTGTAATGATAGTTGGGAGTCATACCACTGTTAATGCCCTTGTGGGCCTGCGAAGCCGGGTAAGCGCGTCACATTTATTTAGCAATGCTGCCCTGGTACGCTGGATGTTCGCCAGAGTTATCCAGATGGGCAACAGCGGGAACAAATTGTGTGAGGTTGAATCTCATATAATATAAGACTTAGTAGCTAGGGAACACGTGGTGGTAATTTAAGCTAAATCGTGTTGGTGAATATAAATGAACTTAAAAAGTGAATGTGAAGACGTGATGTGAATTACTGGCATGATATGTCTAGTAATGTGCTCTATCGTGCCCAAGTGAAAACCCGTGAGTTTGTTAGTACGTGAACTGCAGATGTTATACGAATGGTACTAGGAGAGAAGAGGACATAAGGTGATGCTGTTTACTAAAGGTGGACACTTAGGGCTTCATCCGCATTCAGGCCGAATGGGATCTTGGAGTTTAGGAGTAAGATGTACCTTAACTCCAAACGGCGTAGCGCCAATGGGCGATTGCCTCCCCTTGGGTTTTTTGGAATGTTATCAATAACAAAATATTGTATGTTATTGGCATTCCCTTGGTGAGCCTCATGTACGTGTCTGGCCACAGGATACGCCGGATCATTATTGGCGATTGCTCTTAAGTGTTGTAAGATCCGTACGTGTGCTGGATGAATTGTAGACCCTACATATCTTTTGCCACATGTACAGACCAGCACATATATTGCGAAGTCTGTTTTGCACGTGAATGCTTCCCTCAGAATGAAAGGTTTAGTCCTAAATGGAACCTGCACTGTGGTGGTGTTTACACCGTGCGTGCAAGCCTTGCACTTGGAGCATTTCCTCAAACCTTTCTGGGAATCTAGCCAATTTTTTGTTTTTTTGAGAGCTGGCGCATTGCAGACTATCTCATTCCTCATTGACTTTGCCTTCCGAAAAGTTATCGAAGGGCTTTTTCCCACTATGCTGCCTATGTTTGCATCACCTCGAACTAGGGGCCAATGTCTTCTAAGGATTTTTCTCAGATTGCTGTGGTATCTGTTGTACCCGGTTATGAGTCTTGGGGGATTTTTCTTATTCTCGTCCCCTACTTGTACCACGGATTTGGGGAAAATCAGATCTTCTCTGTTTTTGCCTCTACATTTCTCTTCGGCCCTCTGGCAAGTGCTAGCTGTGTACCCCCTCTTTCTGAGTCTTGTGAAAAGTTCCTGTTTAGCACTGGAAAGTCCCTCAGTGGTGCTGCAATTCCGAGTCATTCTCAGGCACTCGGCATAGGGAATTGACTGTTTCAGTGGTGTAGGATGGAAGCTGTGCGCATGCAGTTGGGAATTTCCTGCGGTAGGTTTTCTATATGTGCGTGTCTGTATCTTGTTGTTTTGTACATATAACTCCAGATCTAGAAATTGGATATGTTCAGCATTGGTGTTACATGTAAATTTCAAATTTAAGGCATTTTCATTCAGAGCCAAAGCAAAACATTCTGCCTCTTCAACACTCCCCTGCCACAGGATGAAAATATCATCAATGTATCGTTTGTACATTATTACATTGTTTTTCATAGTTTCTGCGTGCTGGACTTTTAGTACCTGCTCCTCCCACCAGCCCATATGCAGATTCGCATAGCTGGGGGAGAAGCAAGTTCCCATGGCTGATCCCTGTAGCTGTTTATAGTGTAATCTATCAAAGATAAACGTATTGTTTGTCAGAACCCACTCAGCCATTTCCAATAGCATTTCTGTATGACGGTAAAGTTCAATAGGTCTGCTTCCCAAGTAGTGTTTCATAGCTTTGAGTCCATCAGTATGTCTAATACTGGTATACAGTGATTGTACATCCAATGTCATGAATTGGTAGTTATCATGCCAATCTATGTCAAAGATTTTAGACAAAAAATCACTCGTGTCTCTAATGTAAGCCGGGAGCTTTTTCACTTCAGGTTGTAGGAAAGAGTCAATGAAGATACTTGTTTTCTCAAAGAGGCTGCCAATCGCTGATATTATCGGCCTCCCGGGTGGTGTCTTTTCATTTTTGTGGACCTTGGGAATTAGATATAATTGCGGTGTCACAGTGTAGTCGTTTTTCAGGTAATTAAACTCGTCCTTGCTGATGAGGCCCATTCCTTTCCATCTGTATAGTTCATTGTGAAACTTTTCTTGGATGCCCACGGTGTGAGTGGGGCTTACCCGCATATAGCAATCTTTGTCTTGGAGTTGACTGAGGGCTTCCGTGTTGTACATTTGTAGGGGCCAGAGTACTACATTGCCCCCCTTGTCAGACCATCTGACCACGACATCTGATCTTGATTTGATTCTTGTCATAAGGTTGTTGTATTTCCTTCTGTGGTCTTCATTTTCTTTCCAATACTCTCTTGTACTTCGTAGTGACAAATCCTTGAGGTCTTTTATGACATTATCAGAGAATAGATCTAAATTGTCTTTCGGCATCAAAGGCATGAATTGTGATTTAGGTTTAAATGTTGTTTTGACTGACTCATATATGCTAAAGGCAGTCATCGCGATCTATCCATGCGTATTTTATCAGCATGCGTACCGGGAGTGTGCTTGATTCAACTACCACGCCCCTGAAGAAGAATTGATTTCGAAACGCGTCGGGCAATGTGGTACTGACTGTGAAAGGGGAGTGGGCTGGCGTCTTTCATACCGTTCTAATGGGGAAAGCTTGCAACCCCGCATTGGAGTCCGAGTGCATTTCAAGCAACATTAAGCCAAGCATGAGCAGCATGTATATATATAAATATATATATATATATATATGTATATGTATATATATATATATTACCTACTGGCGGTCGCCAGTAGGTATATATAGTTAGGATTTTTTCTCTATGGGATTTTTGAAAATTCTATGTCTAATAACTTTGGCGTTTGTGGACGGAATTGGCTGACATTTTCAGGAAAATGGAACATTTTGTTTCGGAGCAGCCCCTGAAAATTTGGGGGGGGGTTCGTTAAGGGGGGGCCGAGAAAAAAGGGGGGTCCCAAAACGTGTTTTTAACATTGAGTTTTCCATAGGGCGGTTGGCCTCACTTTTAGCCCGAACGGCTGAATGGATTTCCACAAAACTTGGCAAAATTGTAGGGACTGGTAGCCCGATGTGCCTTTGCTAGGTCTCAATATATGTGCTTCAGTGGATTTTGAGAAATTAACGTTCAAAAAAAGATATATATCTGTAACAGCGGACCGGGCAGCGCTCCGGTTCGCGGACTTTTCGCGGTACGGAGCTTTGTGAAGCGAAGCTGATTGGTTCTCCGGCGTCTGTAAACATTCCAAACAGTCCGTAGCGGCCGCCATCTTGTCTCTCGGTAGGATCGAGAGACAAGAGGAGGCCAAAGCGAAGGGGCAAATGACCATAAGGGGGCATAGTAGATCCTCCCTGACCCCCTAGGTTTGATGTTGAGGTTTTAAAAGGGCCCCGCGGGGCAAAAAAAATAAATAATAATAATAATCGAACGGCTGAATGGATTTGCACGAAACTTGGCAAAATATTAGGGACTGGTAGCCCGATGTGCCTTTGCTAGGTCTCAATATATGTGCTCCAGTGGATTTTGAGAAATTAACGTTCAAAAAAAGATATATATCTGTAACAGTGCTCCGCTTCGCGTACTTTTCGCGTTACGGAGCTTTGCGAAGCTGATTGGTTCTCCGGCGTCTGTAAACATTCCAAACAGTCCGTAGCGGCCGCCATCTTGTCTCTCGGTAGGATCGAGAGACAAGAGGAGGCCACAGCGAAGGGGCAAATGACCATAAGGGGGCATAGTAGATCCTCCCTGACCCCCTAAGTTTGATGTGGAGGTTTTAAAAGGGCCCCGCGGGGCAAAAAAAAAAAATAATAATAATAATCGAACGGCTGAATGGATTTGCACGAAACTTGGCAACATTGTAGGGACTGGTAGCTCGATGTGCCTTTGCTAGAACTCAATATATGTGCTTCAGTGGATTTTGAGAAATTAACGTTCAAAAAAAGATATATATCTGTAACAGCGCTCCGCTTCGCGGAGATAAAATTATCTCTGTATTACCTAGCTGTTGCTAACACCAGTTAGCGACCGCTAGTAGGAGATAGCGACCATCTTGGGCCCCACTTTGCATGTCAGTGATATTTATCACTAATGACATGCAAAGTGGGCATGCCAAGATGTTAGAGACTTGAAACAGTCGCTAACATCGCTATCTCCTATTACCAACTTTTGGATATATTCGTGCTAAGCGCGAATATCTCCAAAAGCTACCACCTGCCCTGAGCAGTTCTTAGCCATGTTATCCAATGGGAGGTGGATAACATGGCTAAGAGCATTAGCTCGGTAATGCATGAATATCGCTGAGTTTTCAGCGATATTAATGCATTGCGGTCGTTTTTTATGGCATTTGCGCTAAACCTTGATAATAGCAAGGTTTATCTGCGATAATTTCTGACATGCTTAGCGGTAAAAAATTCGTTGCTAAGCATCGTTAGGGATAAATATCGCTTAACTTTGGTAATATGCCCCAACGTCAGTTAACGTTCGATTCGAAGGAAATCAGGAAGTGTTGAAAAACATTGTCTGCGCCATCTTGCCTTTTTTCAAATGCCACACTTTTGTCGTGCACGGCAGCCATTTTAGATGACTTGACCAGACCCACTCTCTGCATGCTGTCGATCCTTAGCATGGCTCCCCACCCTCGCAAGCATCTCCCCCAGGCACTGGTCACCCCCGCTCTCTGTCTTATGCATGGGTAATAAACCTCCCCCCATCTGCGCTGTTCTTCCCTGAGAATCACACCCTGTGCCCGCCCGACACCTCCCTTTCGCCCTATTCACTACCGCACCCTCTGACACTCCTTTTCCTCTGTGTCCGATTGTCCAGGCCGGTCCTAGGCTATCAGCTAGCCCTGCAGATGTAGTTTATGGCCCCAGCTGTAAAGAATCACCCCTCTTCAAAGGAGTTATAGTAGATCAAGGCCCACACTCGATGAGATCCGTCACAGCACACGCGTTCCTACTATCTGAAAACCATCCTGTATTGTGATTGGGGAGGGGACCGAGCCTGAAGCGGAAGATTCCAGGGATGACTCTTTGTACATCAAAGTTTTTACAATTATGTGTCATATTAAAAATATATAGCACTCCAACAAAGTAGTAAGATTATAAAACTTTAATAACTTATAAATATATACAACAAAACAAAAACAGTAAAAACATATAAACATTTTTAGGGAAAAACAACGAAGTAGCGGTCGGCTGTGCGAATAGTCCCAACGCAGCACAACGTCCAGATTTCTGGACGGCACCCAGGTGATGTTGCCTGGGTGCCGCACTGATTTCGGCATCCGGCGTGGGGCGTCGCGGGGGGTGGGTCATCAGTAGCAAACTGTTGTGCGAATAGTTCCAAGGCAGCAGAACGATGGCACCAAGGTGATGTCCAGTAAGTTGCCGCACTGGTTTTGGTATCCTACAATGCTGCTCCGAATAACGGTGTGGGGCGCCCCGGGGGGGGGAGGCGGCGTGAACGGGCCTCTCCAGGTGGAGTCTCGTCTGTTGTAGTGGGGCGCCCCTTTACCGTTTCAGTTGCCATTCCGTCCGCTTTTGGTCCACTGTGTCAAAAGCCGCAATTCAGCTGAGTTGCGCCCACTCTTGCGGTGCAGCGATAGGCGGCTGCCACAGGACTCTCAAAATGGTGGCAGGCTCTTTTCTTTTTGGGCCTGGTCCACTGAAATGGCCCTGGGACACCTTGGAAATCGGACGACTGTCTGCTAGGTCTTGGACCCCATTCTCGAAAGCGTCCCCTCCGCCTTGAGGATTCAACAAAAGTTTTGGGGGCCCCCGACTCCTGCAGGCTTCTGGTGGGGAGCGGCTGCCATGATTGCTCGTGGAATGACCACGACGGAGCCACGAGATGGTGGTGCTTTCATGCTGACGCCAGCTTCAGTCTGAAACATCCAGAAACAAGGTGGGGCTTTCATCGTTTGGGAAAAAAAAAAGTTTTCATCCAATGAAAAGTGTTATTTTTAGGTCATATGATCAAGCCTTCCATCATTAGGAAACCAAAAGTAAAATGAACCAATGAAAAGTTTTATAAACAAGTCACATGACCTGTTATGCGGCATAGGGTATAAAATGCGGAGAAAATACGTTGGCACGTGAGGCGGCGTCAGTAGCGGACCGATGTGCGAATAGGCCGAAGGCAGCACAACGCGCCAAGATCCGGATGGCACCGAGGTGGTGTCTAGTAAGTTGCCGCACTGGTGTGGCCATCCTACAATGTTGAAAGTCGGCTTGAGGCGCCCCGTTTTGGCACGTGAGGCGGCGTCAGTAGCGGACCGATGTGCGAATAGGCCGAAGGCAACACAACGCGCCAAGATCCGGATGGCACCGAGGTGGTGTCCAGCAAGTTGCAGCACTGGTGTGGCCATCCTACAATGCTGAAAGTCGGCGTGGGGCGCCCCGTTGGCCTGTGCGTTCGCGTCAGTAGCAGACCGATGTGCGAATAGGCCGAAGGCAGCACAACGCGCCAAGATCCGGATGGCACCGAGGTGGTGTCTAGTAAGTTGCCGCACTGGTGTGGCCACCCTACAATGTTGAAAGTCGGCGTGGGGCGCCCCGTTGGCCTGTGAGATGGCGTCAGTAGCGGACCGATGTGCGAATGGGGCCAAAGGCAGCGCAACAATATTTTCGGAATAGAAGACACCACAAGGCGCTGAGATGCCAACATCCGGATGGCAGCGAGGTGGTGTCTAGCAAGTTGTGGCACTGGTGTGGCCATCCTACAATGGTAAAAGTCGGCGTGGGGCGCCCTGTTGGCCTGTGAGATGGTGTCAGTAGCGGACCGATGTGCGAATGGGGCCAAAGGCAGCGCAACAATATTTTCTGACTAGAAGACACCACAAGGCGCTGAGATGCCAAGATCCGGATGGCACCGAGGTGATGTCTAGCAAGTTGCTGTACTGGTGTGGCCATCCTACAATGCTGAAACTCGGCGTGGGGCGCCCCATTAGCCTGTGAGATGGCGTCAGTAGCGGACCGATGTGCGAATGGGGCCAAAGGCAGCGCAACAATATTTTCTGAATAGAAGACACCACAAGGCGCTGAGATGCCAAGATCCGGATGGCACCGAGGTGGTGTCTAGTAAGGTGCACTGGTGTGGCCATCCTACAATGCTGAAAGTCGGCGTGGGGCGCCCCGTTGGCCTGTGAGATGGCGGCAGTAGCGGACCGATGTGCGAATGGGGCCAAAGGCAGCGCAACAATATTTTTGGAATAGAAGACACCAGAAGGCGCTGAGATTCGGTTAGCACCGAGGTGGTGTCTAGCAAGCTATGCAGCTGAGTTGCGTGTGCACTTGCGGCGAATAGGTCGAAGGCAGCACAACAATGTTTTCTGAATAGAAGACACCACAAGGCGCTGAGATTCGGTTACCACCGAGGTGGTGTATAGCAAGTTGCTGCACTGGTGTGGCCATCCTACAATACTGTTCCAAATAACGGCGTGGGGTGCCCGAAGGGGGGGGGGAGGCGGCGTGAACGGGCCTTCCTAGGTGGAGGCTCGTCTGCTGTAGTGGGGCGCCCCTTTACCGTTTCAGTTGCCATTCAGCTGAGTTTTGGCCGCTCTTGATGCTACAGCGACAGGCGGCTGCAACAGGACTCTCAAAATGGCAGCCTGTTCTTTGGATTTGGGCCTGGTCCACTAAAATGGCCCTGGGACACCTTAGAACTCGGACGCTCAATTTTTTTTTCCTTTCCTCTACATGCAAAAAAAGGTAAATGCCCGGTACGTTATACGCTTCATCTGCCACGATGTACTCTCCAGAGGAACCGAAAAAAAATATAGTTATGGTAACTATACCATGCATCGTCATATGGAGAGGTGGCATCAATTAATTATGGTGCTGCATAAAAGAGAGATTTGGAGGAGAACCCCCGACCTGCCAGTACATTCATCAAAGAAGTGGCACTGACAGCATCAGAGGCAAGGGAAACGGTCCCAAATATTTAGAAGAACTTTGCAAAGATTAAAATGACATGTTTAGATTGTGGCAAATTAATTTCATGTGGACAGATGAGTGTTACTCTATAAATACAGCATATGAACATCATCATAGTCGATGGTTGGTAGAGACATTTTGACTATATCCTGGACCTGCCCGTCCTCGCCCAAAATGGCGCCGGAATAAATGGGACTCGTAACTCCTTGTTGTGTACTGATTGCAGAACCTTGAAATCACGAGATACGTATGCAATTTTGAAGCACATGGCGGGCGGGGACGAGAATTGATTGAGTATTTCGACATCCCTATTGATATTAAGTTCTGATGTGTTATTGATTACTGTACTATTGAAAGTTCGAATTAACGTCACGCATGGTACTTGCCCGCAAATGTATATCTAGATAATTTTATTGTAACTGGCCCTGTCGTATTTTAATTATAAAATGTACGTCCACCGATTCCGCAACTGTTAGACACCTTAGTTCTTGCAACCTAATGGCCCGCCCGTTACGTTCCTCTACAGTGTAAATGTCTACTCATCATATACGATTACAGTTTGCTCCGTGGCCGGCCCACGTGGTTATAGGCTCGTATTTGTATAATGAAATTTTCACAATAAAGGTTTTTAAAAGAAAACATGGTAGTAGTATATACATTGGTAAAGTTTTTAATAATAGTCACTGTTTTAGAATCATTAAAAGGCAAGTGAAATAAAGCAGACCAATCACATGAAGGGTAAAAGGTATAATACGCAGGAACGCAGTAAAGATAAATGGTCAAGGGCTGTTGTGTTTTCTACTCCTGCAACATAAAGTGATCGATAAGAATCTCATATTCAGGCGTATCGGCGACTAAGACAGCAGGTCGACCCTCTTTTTCTCAACGGCTCCGTCATGGGACGAAGAAACGCCCTTTTTCTCGAAAAAATAATATATTTTACTTGCAGGACAGTTGTAAATTTTCCGGGAAAGTACATTAGCCTGGAACATTATAACATATATTTAAGAAAAAATAATGTTCGGAAGTAATAAAAAGCGTAATTTTTAGGTCATATGACCAAGCCTTTCATCATTAGAATAAGAAAAGTAAAATGAACCAATGAAAAGTTTTATTAACAAGTCACATGACCTGTTATGCTTACGTTACGCGCTGCGCGTCGCGCCCCGGATGACTTCCAGATGCGCTAACGCGGCGCGTCATATGACGCATTACGCGACAACGCAGGTCCAGAATATAGTCAAAATGTCTCCACCAACCAGCGGTCGGAACACAACCCCTTTCAGCAGGCTAAATAGTTCTGTTAAATGACAACAGAAGGGACAGGCAACAAGAACCATCAGTCAAAGAGGGGAGGGCTAGTTCTTCTCTACCGGGTTACATTGGGGCGCTACCGGAACTGATCGAATTGGTAGTCTACAGTGTTTCTGGATGTTTCAGACTGAAGCTGGCGTTAGCATGAGAGCACCACCATTTCGTAGCTCCGTCGTGGCCATTCCGCGAGCAATCATGGCAGCCGCTCTTTATCGTTATTTTGGGCGGGGGGGGTGGCCGAGCCGAGCTGTATTGCAGCCATCATGGTGTGGAGTTCAGTTCATCTCACTAGTTTCGTATTTGTCATGAGGGGTTGTTCTTAATGTTTCTATTTTAGCGAGGTCAAAAAGAGATCTCATTAGTGGCCTACTGATTTTGCTCGATTTCTTTTGTTTTTTCTAACGATTTTTCGTTATCTGCATAGACTAAACAGAGTATTGCGACTCTGTGTTTGTTTGTAAATAGAGAATGAACCAAAGAGAACCAATTCTAAAACAGTAAATGCTTGGATAACAATCAATCAAATGGAGAGAGAAGCAGGCACGACGTATTACAACGGGGGCAAAGGCCTGCGTTAACTACCTTTCACTATCTGCAAAGAGAGAGTACTCCTAATAGAAATGAGGGGGGGGGGGCAGCATTCAAAGCAGATCAGTGTGCATAAACACGAAAATGTTTTTACTTACCACGTACTTGACATTCGACAGCTTATGATATTTGCTATTAAAAAAACATTGAAATTCACTGAAAAAACCATAGGTTATAGACCATATATAGTTAGGAATTAGCATTTACAAAACCTTGAAAATTCACTGAAAAAACCATAGGTTATAGACCATATATAGTTAGGAATTAGCATTTACAAAACCTTGAAAATTCACTGAAAAAAGCATAGGTTATAGACCATATATCGTTAGGAATTAGCATTTAAAAAACCTTATTTTACCCACACAAAACCATTGAAATTCCATATATAGTTAGTTGCACTAACTATATATCGCGCACCCGCAATCCACTGCTGATGATGTCACATATTACATCATTCATGACATGGTAAGTGACATCACTGATGACATCACTGATGACATCTCAAATGACATCACTGATGACATCACTGATGACATCTCATTTGACATCAATGACCACATCACTGATGATATCATTCATGTGACAATACAATGCATCTCCTCACATTTTATTATAACCTCTGTTTCACCCAGTGTTAAATACAGAGTATAATTTTTGAAACCATTGACACACCAATACTAGTTACTACATACGCACTCACTGATTCCTACGTCTACACACACCTTCACTCATTCACCCATACAATCATTCATACATACAATCACTCATCTTTACAACACTATCATATGCACTCATACACCTATACAGACACTCACAGTCTGCCACTCATCCATGGAGTTACTCACTCACCTAGTCAGTCATGTAAAGAATCAATGACACTTCCATTTTCTTGTCTATACAGTTAAACATAGAGCACCTTACATTTTCAAACATATACTAACACATACTTACCTTCTTATACAATCATTGATACAAGTACACATTGATCTGCACAGAGTCACACACCTCCCAGCCAGCCACACACACACTCAGTCTCCCATACAAATACTTGGGCAATCAATCAATAACCCATATAGTTACTCATACAGCTACTGATCAACACATGCAGCAGTTTACAGAACAACAGACATAATGATGCACAAATTAAGACAGTTTAGTCACTAACCCATGCACTCAGTGAGACACATTTAATCACTCACTCATACAGTTAGTCATGCACCTACTAAATCCTTCGTCCAGACACTTATACATCCCCTCATTCTTCAATATGTAAGACATATTTAAACTTTACAGAAACAAAAAATCACTGGATGTTGTTATCAGTCATGTCATCAGTGATGTCATTTGAGATGTCATCAGTGATGTCATCAGTGATGTCACTGACCATGTCATGAATGATATAATATGTGACATCATCAGCAGTGGATTGCGGGTGCGCGATATATAGTTAGTGCAACTAACTATATATGGAATTTCAATGGTTTTGTGTGGGTAAAATAAGGTTTTTTAAATGCTAATTCCTAACGATATATGGTCTATAACCTATGGTTTTTTCAGTGAATTTTCAAGGTTTTGTAAATGCTAATTCCTAACTATATATGGTCTATATCCTATGGTTTTTTTCAGTGAATATATATATATATATATATATTGATGCTCATGCTTGGTTTAAAGTTGCTTGAAATGCACTCGGACTCCAATGCGGGGTTGCAAGCTTTCCCCATTAGAACGGTATGAAAGACGCCAGCCCACTCCCCTTTCACAGTCAGTACCACATTGCCCGACGCGTTTCGAAATCAATTCTTCTTCAGGGGCGTGGTAGTTGAATCAAGCACACTCCCGGTACGCATGCTGATAAAATACGCATGGATAGATCGCGATGACTGCCTGAAGGAGATAGCTGACCTGGAAGAATTGATTAAAAAAGAAAAAGATACAAAAACAAGTGAAGACTTAAGGAAAATGATGACAAAAAGAGTAAAAGAGTATGAATTGAGAATCAGGAAAAGGAAGCAAACAAAGTTTCAACGTGATGAGCATGATTACATGACGGGGAGGATCCTGGCTTTTGCTCATAAATTTGATGTGACTTTTGCTCATAAATTTGATGTGACAAGAAAACGTCTCGCACAAGGAACTGCTAGCCCCAGCAACACTGAAACCTCTGAATCAGAGGTCGAGATGTCTGATGAAGAGCGAATGGGAGCTCAGGCAAGCAAAGAACAATCAAAGGAAACGCCTTTTTTTCGACGAATATCAGGTTATCAAGGAGACACGACAGAGGCTACAACAACGAAATCATCCCCCCCAGCAAAGCCAAAGAGGAAAATGAGGAGGGGCAAGAGGGGGAAATGCGGCAACCGCTTCACCAATAGTAACAAGGAGCATATCAAGACGCAAGAAGTGGTGAATAGCGTAGAAGAGAATAACATCATAAACCTCTCAAAAAGAACATTAACAGAGGATGAAATTAAAGTCCTAAAGAAAGGATTGAGTTTCTGTCCATCAAGTGACTTCGATCTGGTAAATACCAGAATTGATTTATTTAGGTATATTCGTAAATTGAAGTTTCAGAAAATCTTCGCACAACAGTTAAGTAATCAGTCCAGCTGTGAAAATGTAAACAATGTGGCGGAGAATATATCAGAAACAATGGAAGATTTCCTGGATACACCCCCCGATATCGAAATATTGGTACAAGACAATTTAGGGGAAAATACCAATGAGACACGAATTCAAAACACTATTATCACACGAGCTCGTGACCCGAGCAACATGAAAAATAAATCAAGGAAATTACCCATAGCTCCTAACGACGCAATTGATGTTTTCAATGAAGCCATGCAAATTGATCTAGAGAAACTAGCAAAAGAAAACATGGACATGAGAAATTTGAACATTACGAGAAAGGAATGGGATGCCATCAAATCCCTAAGAAACGACACCTCTATAGAAATAAAACCTTCTGATACAGGAGGGAACATTGTGATCTTTTCAAAAGAACATTCTAAACAAGAAGCCTTAAGACAACTGAAGGACCCCGATTGCTATATGATTATCAAAAGAGCAGAATACGTGAAAAGCACTGTGGACTTCCAAAACATGTTGGAAGAATGGAAACAAGAAGGGATGCTTAACATGGACGAATTTCTCTTTTTACAATGTGAGGCACCTGTTTTGCCAACATTTTACCATCTACCAAAGGTCCACAAAAATGCCAAATGACCACCAGGGCGGCCAATAGTATCCTCTATCGGAAGCTTGCTAGAAAATACCTCACGCTTCATTGATCACTTTTTGGCACCAATTGTGAAAGACTTACCCTCCTATGTGAGGGACACACAGGACTTCCTGAGACAAATTGACAATATAAATTGGGAACCTCTTGATTACACTGGACGTTGTCAATCTTTATACTTGCATTGCCCATAAGGACGGCCTAGCAGCAGTGGAATGGTTTTTGAATAAAAAACCAGAAAAGTATAGCCAACATAACTCCATGCTGCTGGAAATGACTAAATTCTGTTTATATCATAACATCTTTCTTTTTTCAGGGCAACTCTACAAACAAACAAGGGGCACTTCAATGGGCTCGTGCTTCTCCCCCAGCTATGCAAACTTGTTCATTGGCTGGTGGGAGAGGCACGAGGCATGGAGTGAGCCCAATGACCACTGGACCGAAAAAATTATTTTATGGACGAGGTATATAGATGACCTCTTTGTTATTTGGCGCGGGGACCGGACCTCGGCTGAGGAATACATCTCCGCGCTTAATGACAATGAATGGAATCTAAAATTCACAAGCACAATCAGTGATATGAGTGTTTGTTACTTGGACTTGGAGGTCTATATAGAGAACGATAGAAAGAGAACGATAACATCCAAACAAGACTCTTTAGAAAACCAACAGCAGGGAATGCTGTGCTTCATGCAGCAAGTCATCACCCGAAGAGCCTTATTCAAAGCGTTCCCTATGGTGAATTCTTATGCCTGAAACGCAATTGCTTGGCGGTGGAAGAATTCACATCAGCAAAGAATGAAGCTAAAAAAAGATTCCAGGTCAGGGGTTACATCAATAGCACATTAAAACAAGCTGAAGACAGAGCCTCCAAAATAAATAGAAAAAATCTTCTAGTAATCAAACCAAGTGAGAAGTTGGATGAACCACCAAGAATGATCACCAACTTTAATATTAAAGCAGGAAAAATAGTGCACATTTTTAAGAAAAATTGGCACATCCTGACAACTGATCATGTGCTTAGAAGAGTTCTTCCAGAGAGATCGTTGATTACTTATTGATGCAGCCAATCTCTGGCAAACTACCTCGTCCATAGCCACTTCTCTTCCAAGTCTCTGCCAACCAAACTCTCTAAGGCTAAAGGGTTCTTTCCATGTCTGAGGTGCAAGGCCTGCAAAGGTAGCAAAAAAGTGCTGAACTACCCAGGAAGAACAAATGAAAATAGACCAAATAGGGAGATCAAAAAACTTTTGAATTGCAACTCAGAGTACACCATTTACTGTCTTGTATGTCCCTGTGGCAAACGCGATATAGGGTGTACAATTAACCCCACGAAGTTAAGAATTTTAGAACACATGCGTGCCATAGCAAAAAACGATAAATCTTATCCAGTGGCACGCCACTTTGCAGAACTACATCAAAGCAACAGGAATCTGTTGAGCTTTTACTGCATTGATCAAGTGGATAGTTCAGAAAGAGGGGGAGACAGAGTGAAAGCCTTACATACTCTAGAAACAAAGTATATAATAGATCTCAAGACCATGGCACCTTGGGGGCTCAACAACGATGAAGAAATGTGGGTCCACCTATAGAGATCAAACTTTTTCCAGTCATGAATAGGTACCCGATTGAGAGGCCTTTATTAGAGAGAAATCTGAAGATGAAAAAATGAAAAATAGAGACTTTGAATATTTATTAATAAACTCATCACAGTTAATGACACCCTGTAACTGAAGTGACTCATTGATATCTAGACCCATTCAGGGCCAGAGTCCAACCGAAAAACAAAAGGGATAAGCCCATTCAGGGCCATAAAACTATCATATAAGAGCAAAAGCCAAGTTATGTATTTCATGAAATGATACAATACTGTTCAAAGCCAGTATTTACTGTGACCATTTTCAGTCTGTTGTCACATGTTGTTTTTAAATGGTTAACACTTAGCACTTTATTCTTCTAAATACTCTCTTATAAGCCACAATGAATGCAGTATTAATAACACACTACAAGATGGCGGTTCCGAATACAACCTAGACACTTAATACCATTTTCTATGTCAATGAATGTGTATTAATAAAACACTACAAGATGGCGGTTGCTAATACAACCTAGACACCTAATACCATTTTCTATGTCAATGAATGTGTCAATCAAAATATTCCATTGAAATGCACTGAAAAAAACATAGGTTTCACACCAGTTATAGTTAGGAATTAGCATTTAAAAAACCTATTAAATTCACTGAAAAAACCATAGGTTTCACACCAGTTATAGTTAGCTGGAAGTTTTACTCGCATAAAACCATTGAAATTCCCACGTTATAGTTAGTTGGACTCACTATAACTTGCGTGTGCAATGCACTGCTGATGACATCACATATTACATCACTCATGACATGGTCAGTGACCTCACTCATGACATCACTGATGACACCATCCTTGTGACAGAGTGACAGACCTTCTTTCACTGTAATGTAACCCTTGAAACACATATTCAAAAATAGAAACTATAATTTTCAAAAAAATGGAGATACCCATACCAGTTTCAACAACCAATTCAATAATTCCACCATCTATATACACATCCACTCATTCACCAACAGTTCTATATAATCACTCATATGTATACTCACTCATCATATGTAGTGATACACCTATACATCCTGTTACACACCGACAGTCATCCAAAATATACTCTCACACATACTCACACATGCAAAACTATTAAACATCCATTTATTGGCATATACAGCTATACACACACCACCACCTTACTTGTAAGGAACCTTACACATACTTACTCTCTTAAACACTCACTTATAGAAACACATACTTATTTAGACAGGAACTCTTACAATCCCTTACTCTCACATATAGTCACTTATATACATCAATATTCACATATACTACATTAAAACATATGTAGTTACTGATAAAGACAATAGTGAGACAGTCATTCAGTCAGTAACACACACATATACACAGTCATCCACCCATACAGTCCTGCACATATGCTGTCTTCAAAACATATACAAACAGAGAGTCAGTCACTCATGCATCTATGTTCTAAGTAATACCCCCACCAAACATATAGACACTCATATTGATATTAAAAAAAACATCTAATAACCCATATACATACACATGTAGCTACTCACCAACCCATGCAGCCACTTATACACAAAGTGAAACACTAATCCATATATTGAAATATTTAAACATTACTCACTAATATATGTATACACTAAGATACACTTAATAAGCCAGTGAACCAATCATTTTTTTTTTAAAACATCCATGTAAACCCTTATTTAAACATTTATTCTTCCATCAATGTTTACATATACATATATAACAACTATTTATTTTTTAAAAATACACACATTCACTGGATGGTGTCATCAGTGATGTCATGAGTGATGTCACTGACCATGTCATGAGTGATGTAATATGTGATGTCATCAGCAGTGCATTGCACGCGCAAGTTATAGTGAGTCCAACTAACTATAACGTGGGAATTTCTATGGTTTTATGCGAGAAAAACTTCCAGCTAACTATAACTGGTGTGAAACCTATGGTTTTTTCAGTGAATATATATATATATAAATATATATATATATATATATATATATATATATATATATATATATATATATATATATATATTCGGTACGTAGTCGTCCAAACTCAGCCTGCTCAGCCGAGCAGAAGGATGAAGCAAGACCCAGTTGTTCGGTGTGAGTTATTTTATTTTAATGCCCAACACCAGTCAGCCATGACGTGTTTCCGCTACCAAAAGCCTTGATCACATGACACTGTCATGGGGGCTGGCCACCCATTTTTAAAGTGCAAGAGTGCCTGTTGCGGAATAGATATAGTAAAAATACTACATGAATCATAGCATAAATGCATATAGCGTAATTCGTATATGTAGGTACATGCTTATTTTGAATATTTTTATAACTGTATGACACATGAATAGCACCTCATTACGCTAAAAACAGAATAAATATATTGCACAATTGAGGATAAAAGTGATATCAGTAATACACAATAAACACAGTGAAGCATAAATAATACAAATGTTTTATATATATATATATATATTCACTGAAAATAGGTTTCACACCAGTTATAGTTAGCTGGACATTTGAAATTCCCCGTTATAATAATTGTACTTACTATAACTCGCGCGCCCGCAATTCACTGTTGATGATGTCACATATTACATCATTCATGACATGGTCAGTGACATCACTGATGACATCACTCATGACATCTCAAATGACATCACTGATGACATCACTGATGACATCATCCATGTGACATCATCAGCAGTGGATTGCGGGCGCGCGAGTTATAGTGAGTACAACTAACTATAACGGGGAAATTTCAACTGTTTTGTATGAGTAAAATGTCCAGCTAACTATAACTGGTGTGAAACCTATGGTTTTTTCAGTGAATTTCTAAGGTTTTTTAAATGCTAATTCCTAATTATAACGTGTGTGAAACCTATGGTTTTTTCAGTGAATTTCAAAGGTGTTTTAATGCTAATTCCTAAATATAATGTGTGTGAAACCTATGTTTTTTTTCAGTGAATTTCAAAGGTTTTTTAAATGGTAATTTTAAAATGTATCAATTATTGTATTTTTTGTGTTATTATACAAATGTTCTATATTTTTAACTATACTAACATTTTTATTTGGATTGATGTATTATTATGTACAAATTTTAAATTTTTGTAATAATTCTGGCCTTATTTTTTTTTAGTTTTTTTTTTTTGAGGGGCGCGCAAGGTGTTCGCACGCATGCACGCACGGTGTTCGCACGCATGCGTGCACGGTGTTCGCACCCCGTGAAAAGTTTTTTCATTCCAAAAAGTCATTTTTGACTTTTCATAACCGTATATTAGCTTTAAAAGCATTTACGAAAATCGGGTAAACGTCATTTATATGCGATTCGTGCGAAAATCGCGCACGCATGCGTGCGCGCACCTTGCGTGCACATAAAGTCATGTGACTTGAAACCAACACGTTTGATTGGTTTATAGTAGTTTCTTTTCCAAATCTTCAAAAACCCCACCCACTTCCCTCATAAGCTGTTTCACTTTCCTGGGAGAAACATCTAGAATGAATTGTTTGTGCTTTTCACCTTCTAAAAAATGGCAGAACAGCAGCAGCCACAGCACTCTTCCTGTGATTCAGATGTGGAGTTTGTTCCTGAACAGCCACCGCAAAAGAAAACCAAGGAGTCTTTCATTTGGAAGTTTTTCACATATCCAGAGGGGCAAAAAAAGGTAAATGCAGCAAAGGTCACTTGCAAAATCTGTGGCACCATCCTTTCCAGACGTGATGCTACCAAACATGATTCTTTTAGCATTGCTACGATGATTCGGCATGTGAAAAATCTTCATCCCATCAACTATGCTCGGTCTTATACTGAAGACCTCAGGGGCAATCCTCCAGCTGCTGTCCCCAAGCACCTCTTCTTCTGGACATCTCCATCTGCAACTGCTCTAGATATCCGGACGGATTTTGCAGATGTACACGTACGTTGCAACTATTGCAATGAAATTGTGTGCTACGGAGAGCAGAGCATTGCTTTAATTGTGGCAAAGAGGAGGCAGCACGATGCTCCTGCCGTTAATTTTTTTTCTTTTATTATTTTTGTTCCTGTTCCTGTTGAGCAATTTTTGGTTACCTGTTTTCTTTTTTGTTACAGAAAATCCCCAAAAAATATAAAATTGTTAAAAAAAACTCAAAATAAATGTAGAACATAAAAAGTAAAAAAAAACTTAACTTCTCCAAGAAGAGCTATATTTCTTATATACAGTGTCATACTTTTTTGGAATGAATGTGTAGTGTATAAATGAATGACTGAAATGACTGAGTGAAGGGGAGGAAGGGACTGAGGGTAGGGGAGTGAAAGAGTGACTGAAAGAAGGGGACTAAGGGTAGGGGAGTGAGGTAAGGAGATTGAAAGAGTAAGGGAATGGCAGTAAGGAAAGGAGAGTGAGGGAGGGGGTGTGAGAGAAGGGGAGCGGGGAATGGAGATAGGGAAGGGGAGTAAGGGACAGAGGGGGGGAAGTAGAGCAGGGTAAGGGGAGTGAAGGTAAGGGAAGTAGAGTGACGATGAGGAAAGAGGTATGAGGATGAGAAAAGGGGGTACGGGAAAGTAAAAGAATGGGAGTGAAGGAGACAGGAGGGGAGTGAGGGGATGGAGGGAGTTAGGGAAGGGGAGTAAGGAATGGCGTGAGGGAAGGAGAGCGAGGGTGAGTGAGGGAAAGGGAGCAGGAAAGGGAAGGGGTGTGAGATATAGATAGGAGGAAGTGGAGTGGGGGAAGGGGAGTGACAGTGATTGAGGGGCAGTGACAGTTAGGAAAGGGGTATGAGGGTGAGGGAAGGTGAATGAGGGAGAAGGAAGAAAATTAAGAGAGAGGGAAAGTGAGTGAGGGAGAGAGGAGGAGTGATAGAAAGAGAAAGGAAAGGAGACTAAGGATAAGGGAGAGAGAGGGAGAGAGTGAGAGAGGGGGGGAGCAAGGGACTGAGAAGGAGTCAGACAGTTGGAGTGAGTGAGATAGAGGGAGACAGGGAGAGAAACATGGATGAAAAAAGTGAGGGAGAGATGAAAGAGGAGTGAAGGAAGGGGAGTGAGGGAAGGGGAGTGAGAGAAAAGTACTGAGGGTGAGTGAAAGGCAGTAACAGTGAGAGAAGGGGTATGAGGGTGACAAAAGGGGAATGAGAGAGAAAGAAGGAGATTAAGAGAGAGGAAAGGGGACTGAGGGATAAAGTACGAGTGAAGAAAACAGAAAGGGAAAGAGGGGAAGGGTTAGGGAGAGAGAGAGAAGGAGGGAGTGAGAGAGAAAGAGAGGGAGGGAGAGCGAGTGACTGAGAGGGAGTGAGGTAGTTAGACTGAGTGAGACAGAGTAAGAGAGGGAGAGAGAAATGGAGTGAAGGGGAGTAAGGGACTAAAGGAAAGGGAGTTAGCAAAAGGGAATGAGGAAAGGGGAGTGAGGGAAGGAGACTTACGGATGGAGTGAGGGAAAGAGAGTGAGGGGGAGTGAGGAATAGGAATAGGAGCAGGAGAAAGGGAATGGGAGTGATGCACAGAGGAGAACATGAAGTAGGAGAAGAGAAGTGAGATTGATTGTAGGGCAGTGACAGTGAGGGAAGGGATATGAGGGTTGGAGAGAGGGGTTGGCCTAACGGCTAAGGCGCTCGACCTCGGACCTGGGGATCTGGGTTCGAGTCTCGGTAACGACTCCAAAAAACCCCTGTGGTTCTGGGCAAATCACTTAATCTCCCCGTGCCTAAAAAATGAATTTGTGTCCTCATGTAACGTAACTGGTGCTATGTAAAGCGCTCTGATAACTGATTCGGTTCTAGTTCGCGCTATATAAAAATAAAAAAACTCTGAGGGTATGGGAAGGAGAGTGAGGGAAAAAGAAGCATATTAAGAGAGAGGAAAAAGTAGTGAGTGAGAGAGAAGGATTTATGGAAAGAGAGAGGAAAGAAAAGGAAGAGTGGTGGAGAGAGAGGGAGACAGTGAGAGAGAGAAAGAGAGGGAGAGTGAGGGACTGTGAGGGAGTGAGGCAGTTGAAGTGACTGAGACAGAGGAAGAGACTTAGAGATGGATGGAGGAAAGGGGAGTGAGGGAGGGAATAAAGGAAGGGGAGTGAGCAAAAGGAAGTGAGGGAGTAAGAGAAGGGGAGTGACTGAAAGTGAGTGAGGGATGGTGTGAAGGAAAGAGAGTGAGGGGGAAGAGAGAAAATAGTGAGGGATAGAGCAAAAGAAGGGTAGTGATGGAGTAAAAAAGAAAAGAGAAGTGAGGGACACAGAGAGGAAAGAGGGAGCAGGAGAAGGTAAGTGAGGGTGAGGGAAGGGTACTGATGGTGAGAGAAAGAGTATAAAGGTGAATGAAGGGGAGTAAGGAAAGTGAGGGAAGGGGAGTAAGATGAGTAAAGGAAGGAGACTAAGGGACAGAGTGAAGACATTGGAAAAGGGAAAGAGAAATAAGAGAGTGATGAGAAAGTATTTTTTGTTTGTCAAACTTACCTTATAAGTAAAGAAAAGTTAATAATACATTTTTATAAATATAGTATCTGTGGAAGAGAAGAAAAAATTGAGTTATAATATATATTTCACAATACAAAATAATTTGTACAATATGTTATGTATCTTATTTTGCTGTTCTCAGTGAGTTCAATAGTACTCATCATATAACAGCGGGCAAAAAAAAGACAATCAATAAGATTGTCTTTAAAAAACCCATTCAACATTTTCATTAATAATGTAAAATTTAGCAAAAAACATATCTTAAATGTTTTTTCGAACAGCAATTTCTTATGTAAATATGGGACATCTCCAGCAATCACAAAGTAACAAAACATTATTACTTCTTTTTTATACACTCTAAATAAAGTTATGTACAAACAAATGCTAACAACATTTACCCGAAATAGTCATTTTTTGTTTCAAATACCATTCCTCATGGCCAAATAGTATGTGTGAAATCCTTAGTTTGGAAGATACTTAATAGTACTCTTAAGCGTCCGTTTCCCAACCTTCTGAATCAAAAGCACCAACATCTTTTGTACCATCTAACAATAGTTATACCTCCACCCGATGCTATTTATCATGTACATAGAACCTTAAACAACTAGCATGCTATCAGAATCTCAACATCATCTGGTATGCCGATGACACTCCACATCCTTCATCTTACCAAGGAGCTGTATACCATTAAAAGAAACCTCTGCATTGGAATAAAAAATGTCACCAACATCTACAACAACTACAACAAATCTAAAACACCTCTGCCTCACTGATGATCAACATCTCCTGTGATAGCCACATCACCCACTATCTGATATACTTACACTACCTCTACATCAACTACAAGAATTCTTTTAACCTGATCACCCTCACTCACAAAGTACATTTCAACACCGGACTACCCTTTCTTAACAGCAGTAATTTTCCCAGGCCAATTATTTTCCCTAAAATTTTGGTTGCAAAAACACTAGGTAAGAATTTGGCAAGTCATAAGTCAAACGTTGTTTAAAAATCAATTGAGTATCATTACAATGAGTCCAGCCTTTTGTACATTTTAAATAAGCTGTGTAATGTCCTGATGTTGTAGAAGGACCATCATGGAAAATAATTGCTACAGTTACAACAGTTCTTCCTGATATTGATAGTTGAGAAGCCACAAAATTTTGTAATAAAGTTGTCAGTTTTCTTCCATCAGGTCTGCATCGTTGCAGCATTAAAATTACATACTGTCCATATCTTTGAATAAATAATGTTGATAACATTTGTGAGTTACATTGGGTACAGACCATGTTTTGATTTGCTTCTATAACTAGATTATTATAAGACAATGATTTGCAGTCTGGTAAAGTCATATATATAAATCTTTCAGTGTTTATTTTAGTACTACTTGAAAACAAACAATTGTCACAGTCTTGTTGCCATTTATAAGAAAGGCCAAAAAGATTTTCAATATCTATACCTTCATCTTGCAATACAACAAGCATATACATTAGAAATTCCTGACAATCTTGCAGAATATTCTGTGAAAATTGATTTAAACCAGAACATATGTCTAAAACATTTCGAATATCAAAAAAACTTTCTATTTTAATTTTATCACTACTACATTTCTCAAACACAGAATTCAACAAACAACAAAATCTTTTGTCCCGATTTTCAACAACTGGTTGTTGTAAAGTTTCAAGAAAAAACCAACATTAACCACTACATTAGCATAGCAGTTGACACCAGAACTGTTTTCGAACTGAAAACCAACAACCTCTTCAAAAGAATGCTCTTTCTTTTTGCTCACTATCACTGGTTCATCTAGTGTTTTTCTTTTCTCTGCAACCTCGCTACAATTTTTCTCATATCTTCTTTTTCGACTTACCACACACTTTTAAAATACTGGATATTGAGGTAAATTAGGAGCATTTTCTCTTCTTAACATATTATACCCTTTTACACAATTTACATCTGCACTAATCTTTGTCTCTTCAAAATCAATCAAGTATAATCCAGATAATGTTCTGACTCGAGATAAAGCATCATATGCCATACCCTCTTTAAACACAGTACTTCCAATATTCACCAAAGCACTATCTACACTTAAACCTTGAGGTTTATGAATAGTCACCGCATATGCCAAACAAACAGGAAACTGTTTTTGGTGGACATATAAATCTTTTACTAGCAAAAATCGAGCTGAACAACAACTTAATTGTTGTACTTCTTCAATTTCATCAAATTTGATTTTCAAAAATTTAATGTCATCTCTATTTGGGTAATTCACAAAATCAACAACATTACCCATTGCTCCATTTACTAAACCTCTTTCCACATGTAAATTACGTCGTAAAATTATCCGACAATTTATGCACATGCATATAGATTATTTTCTAAACCATCAGTTTTAGATATTGATTTCTCTAAAGAATCCAATTTTGACTTCAACTTTTCTGACAAAATAATAGTAGCTCCTTAATGCTCTATTCTATCAATAGCTTCCAGTTTGAAAATTTCTTGATTTTCTAACTTTAAAATTTTTTCATTGAATATTGAACATTCTTGCAGAGTTGGCATCAAGCATATCACTGATTTCTTTTCTGCAATTTTTCTATATATATTCTCTGGGAGAATATTTTCGTTTGGAAACAAATGTGTAAGTAATCATGCCTGTAAAGCTTCTTTGCCATGTTCACTCACTTTTTCAATTCTTATATCTTCAAGAATACTTTTATAATCAGCGTCCTTTGCCTGTCGCATATTTGTAATGAGTTCTGAATATTTGAAATATGACCAAATTTTAACATTTCCAATGCTTCCCAGGCACTTTCTGGTGTCTTCATGTGTAACTCTTTTAAATACTGGTTGTCCTTTCACAGGAGTTAGTTGTAGTAGATCTCCAAAAACTGTGACGTGTTTGCCTCCAAATAACACATCATACTCTGTTTTAAGGATTTGTTGCATTCTTAAATGCACAAAGGCAAGCATCAAATTTTATACCATGCTTACCTCATCAATAATGAGAAGTTTCATTTTTTTCAAGACTCTATAAACTTCACAACAGGCTTCTCCAGATAGCTTGTGGTATTCTAATTTATGTTCATGCTCTACTGGCAGCATCAATCAACGATGTAAAGTAATCCCTTTAATGTTATGTGCTGCCAACCCAGTTGGAGCAGTAACAATACAATAGAGTGACGACTCATTTCTGTAGATAAGTTGCAATTCCTTTGATTAGAAAACTTTTTCCAGTTCCTGCTTCTCCACTCACATACAGTTGGACAGGTTTAAATGACGTACATGAGCACTCTTTTTTCTCATGATATAAACCATGCTCAATCTGTTCTGTCACTTGATCATATATTTGTTTTTGCTCAACATTTTGTTGTTTTACCAAATCTTCTAAGTTTATTACATCCTCTTGAGCTTGTTGCATTGCTGTTTCCACCTCATCCATGGCAGTTGCTGCTTCATTTTGGATAATTGGTTCTCCTAGTGGATCCTGACTCAACGAAGCAGAACTTTGACTGTCTTGAGAACTGTCTCTAGCAATCTCTGCTGCAATTGTATCTTCTTGCTGTATTTCGTCGTTCAACATTTTCAGATATTAAGTAAAAACAGGACATTCTATATTATTTTCAGCTGCGTTGAATGAATCTTCATAACTGTCAAAATCTCCAAGTAGTTCCAGTTCTATTCACCATGGCTTAAAGAGTTGCAAAAGAGCTAAATAGTAAAATTCCCTTTTGTCAGGAGTTTCACAACTCAGTTTTCAGTGATTAATCAAATGTCCTTTTCTTTGTTTCACTAAACATCCTTAAGATCCAATCACAGCATATACTCCTTTATTGATATCTTCTGTAATATTCCTCTTAAAAGTATAGCTTTGCAGTACTTCATAGAGACAAACGTTCTCAAGATGATTACTTCTATTTGGATAGTATGTATCCAACATATTTGTCTTCAAAATATCTGTACTGTCTGGTTCTCTCTCTGCTAAATACTCAATTTCTTCTACAGATTTCAAAACTCGGTTTCGTGTTCTTGCAAGACCTGAACTCACCCAAATGATTGTTTTAGATTTGAAGTATAGACTTGCAGATGATAAGCGATCTGAACATTCATATGCTCCGATTTCTCGATGATACAACATCTTAAAACTATAGCTGTAAAATTTCTTACTTAGGCTCTTTTCATGAGAAATTCCTTCCCACATTTCCTTTAGTTCCGTCTTTTCAGATTTAGTAATGTAAGACGTTACATATCGAGCCACAGCAATGGAGTTTTCTGCAACATATTGAATATCCATGTTAGCATTCCACATGGACAAAATGACTGGGTTATAGTCATTTATGTATTTTGACTCTTCATTTCTTCTAAAGTTGTAGGTATTTTTCGGTGATTTTCTTGTGACAGTATATCGCAAAAATGACATAAAAATGTTAACTCTTCCTTTTGATATTACTGGACGTGGAAATCCAAAACAAAATTTTGTGTAAAACTTATCCTTAGATTTGTACTTTCGACGACAGTATTTTTCACAATGATGGGTTTGAAACCGTAAGACTTGATGTCTTAAATTCCTTTGTTATGTACTTTTTGGTACAGCACATGTAGAATATTGTTCAATAAAACTCATCACTGTGTCATCTGAATCTGTTCCAAATTTGGGGGCATCTTTGATCCATAGCAGCATATGTTTGTGAGGAGCACCTCTTGCTTGATACTCCTTTCTCCAAAAGAAATCCAGAACCTCTCCAAGAGGAGGATTTTTTTGTTTGTGATAAAAGACATCATAGCTTCAAATCTATGATTGAAATACCTGCATACATTGACTGGATCCAAAGAGCACAGTTCTCCAGGTGTCTTGTATTCTATATTTTCTAAGTTTGCATTTGCCTCTCGAAGAAATTGAAGTAAATCTTCCCAAGCATACTCTGCACAGCTTAGAGTAAGGAACCATGTAGGAGTTCCTAAGTTTCTTAGCATAAATTTCAATTCCCCATGACGACGGTACCAATACTCATTAGTACCACACTGACATGCCATGAGATTAATTAGCTGTGATTCTAAAACAGTATCTTTCTGTTGGACTTTATCCATAAAGTTCTTTGCCGAAACATTTTGCAGATGTACTCCACTTTTTAGTATATGGTTCACTGCATAAGAAAGTCCAGACAAGTCACTCTCAAACAGAAGATGAAACAAATATGGAATACATTGGTGAAACCTTGGATCTTCTGCATATAATCTTGATGTCCAGTATTCAGATGCAGGAATCTGCACAGCTCGTTCATCATATCGTCCACCCTTGCCTGTTGGAAATAACTGAGGGAAACACGAGCTTCCAAGCTTTCTTCCCATACACTAATGGCACTTCCTTTTGCTTCTTTCATTTGGAATAACTCAATAGTATTCCCCATCACTTCTTTAGAGTGAAGTGGATGCACACTATAATGTTCATAAATTTCTTCAGTTCTGGACACATCCACTTTTTCAATGTGTGCAGTTGACAAATCACTGTCCTCTTCTACAGTTGTTTCCTCTTCTCCTACATATACATTTTTATAGTATTGATTATTGTTTACCAAATACAACGTTGCATTTTTCACTTTCCTAACATCCACTAATTCTTGCCAGATTTTCTTACTCTTCGTAGGAACGCCATTAACTAGAATAACTAGAGGTTCCTCTTCCACATTTTCTACACCAATTGTTTCAATATTTTAATTTAAATATAGAGGCAAGTATACAACTCTTCCCTTTAATCCTCTCTGTAAATCTGAAGGAGGCAATTTCCCTGTCTTAGGCTCCATACATACAATAGTCTGAAATGGATGCACACATTGAATAAGAATAGACTCATAGGTATTTAAATCCATCAGTTCAGAAGGAATATTTACCAACTCAAGATTATTATGTACAGCTCTAGCAGACATTTTGTTTTAATTTAATTTGTTATAACAATATTTACAAATAGGTTGATCAGAACCCAAATCAAAACAATTCTCTACCAACAAATAAGTTGCAAATTCCTTCCACTCATTAATATTCTCCTTTTCACTTTTTAAATATAGATCAACTAAACTGGTATTATTTTTATAATGAATTCTTCTACAACAAATACAAGAAAAGTTTGTCCTTTCACCTGAAATGAACTTAAACCTTGTGATTTCTTGCTCAAAGTTTTCTGTACTATAATTCTGTACATTTTCTTCCACATTTCCTTCTATTAATGTATCTGTTTCTGCATTGCCTTCTTCAGGACCAAAGTAACTAACCTCAATTTCTTCACAAATGTTGATTACATCTAATACAGATCCATGCATAAGAGCACTGTTTATTTTTTTAACATTAGTGCTGGACTTTTTGCATAATACAACCTTCTCACTAATTTCCTTATTTCAGTATGAAGTACTGCTAACATCCTGAAATGGTGAAAAACACTCTGACATACTTTTTTAGAAAGGCAAGCCAGAGAATGACCTTGCAAAGCTGTTTTTTCTCTCACTTTGCAAGGGTCTAATTTTTGCAACATCTTAATCTTTTGTTTAACACTTTTCTTACTATACTTACGTAAGAAATTGCGAAAAAAACTATTGAATCCTGTCGTACACTACAAATACTACTGCAATTCCAAGTGTACACTGGAGCCTTAGGATGTCTCCCTAAAACGTCATCAGCTAACACCTCTTCTGCATTTCTAGGGACAATTTTCTCTTTTTCAATCGGACAACCATTCTTAACTTCAATAGCTCGACCACTGGTGTCAACTGCATGCAACAAATCATTACTATGAAGGTAACTCTATTCACTAAAAAACGACTCACAACTTGAGCTATGTTTCCATTCTCCAGAAAAAACATTACAAAAATTAGTTCTATTAATTAGTCTTTTCCACTTACTTTTGGCGGTCATAACATTGATTGGCCTATCTACTGTTCGAATCCTACAGATTACTAAAATGATCAACTTTTTTTTAAATTCAAAAGCCTTCTCAACAATTGTTTCAATATGTTTCTTTTTCTTATAAAAAGCTGTTTTTCTTTTACAATTCTTTATATTTTTTAATAAATTTAAAACAACTCTGTGATAAAACATTCGCTTGCGAATTTCAACAAACTGATTTTTTCGTCTATTACTATACACAATATCTTTACCACATAGTTTTCCATCATTTTTCTTTTTTGTCTGGTTTTTCGTTGTAGTTACAGATAAAAAACATAATTCCTGATTCTCCACACTTTTTTTAGTTTGTGTTATTATTCTTATAAAATCCTTTGTTGACTTACCAGGAGCTTTCTTCTTTTTTTCCACACATTGCTGTTTAGATAAATCTTGCACTTGTTTTTCCTTGGAAAAGTAAGCCTGTTCATATCTTTTTCTTTTCTCACTCTTTGTAAGCATGTTGTTTTTTTCTTTCTGTAGATAATTAAAATCTGTTGTGAAGAAAAAAAAAACATGTTAACATTTTTTTTTACATTTATAGACCTCTTCTAGCATACTACATAGCAATTAGAAGCACTATATATTGTAAAGTCTGGTTCACTCCATAAGTAATTTTAAGGCACATCAGCAGTGTTTGGGCAGTGTAGGAGATCATGCAGGGAGTGCTGTTTCAGGGTTTAGGGCAGTGCAGTGGTGTTTGAACATTATAGGAGCATTTGCTCAGGATGGTGTTTCTGGGTTTAGAGCAGTGCAGTAGTGTTAAAAGAGTTTAGCAGGTTTTGCTAGGGATGGTGTTTCAGGATTTAGGACAGTTCAGTGGTGTTCAGGCAGTGTAGAGGGTCAAGGTGGGACTGAGAATGTAGAAATGAAAATTCACTGAAATGATTACTACATGCTACAGAGAGAGTTGCTATGACATTTCTACAGCACACCCAGTATCTTTATTACACAGCATGGAGACTATTTGGGAATTAAGAGGCCTGACACACATGCTGCATAGGACATTCTAGCACTACATGTCCTAAAGCCTGACTCACTTCATGAGTACATGTATTCTCATATTTTTAAACACATCAACTAAGCAAATTATTCTGCCACATTTTTCTGAAATGAATACTGACTCACACTGTGATCTTAGACACATGACAGTATCCCTTGCAATTCAGTAAAATGATTACTACAGTGAAAGGGGGTATTGCTGGGAGTGCTGTTTCAGGGTTTAGAGCAGTGCAGTAGTGTTGAAGGAGTTTAGCAGGTTTTGTTAGGGATGGTGTTTCAGGGTTTAGAACAGTGCAGTGGTGTTCAGGCAGTGTAGGAGGTCAAGGTGACACTGAGAATGTAGAAATGAAAATTCACTGAAATGATTACTATATGCTACAGAGAGAGTTGCTATGGCATTTCTACAACACACCCAGGATCTTTATTACACAGCATGGAGACTATTTGGGAATTAAGAGGCCTGACACACATTCTGCATAGGACTTTGTAGCACTACATGTCCTAAAGCCTGACTTACTTCATGAGTACATGTATTCCCATATTTTTAAACACATCAACTAAACAAATTATTCTGCCACAATCTTCTTAAATAAATACTGGCTCACACTGTTATCTTAGACACATGACTATATCCTTTGTAATTCAGTAAAATGATTACTACAGTGAAAGGGGGCTTGCTGGGAGTGCTATTTCAGGGTTTAGAGCAGTGCAGTAGTGTTGAAAGAGTTTAGCAGGTTTTGCTAGGGATGGTGTTTCAGGGTTTAGAACAGTGCAGTGGTGTACAGGCAGTGTAGGAGGTCAAGGTGAGACTGAGAATATAGAAATGAAAATTCACTGAAATGATTACTACATGCTACATAGAGAGTTGATAAGGCATTTCTACAACACACCCAGGATCTTTATTACAGAGCATGGAGACTATTTGGGAATTAAGAGGCCTGACACACATGCTCCATTGGACTTTGTAGCACTACATGTCCTAAAGCCTGACTCACTTCATGAATACATGCATTCCTATATTTTTAAACACATCAACTAAGCAAATTATTCTGCCACAATCTTCTGAAATGAATACTGACTCACACGGTGATCTTAGACACATGATAGTATCCCTTGCAATTCAGTAAAATGATAACTATAGTGAATGAGGGTCTTGCTGGGAGTGCAGTTTCAGGGTTTAGAGCAGTGCAGTAGTGTTGAAAGAGTTTAGCAGGTTTTGATAGGGATGGTGTTTCAGGGTTTAGAACAGTGCAATGGTGTTCAGGCAGTGTAGGAGGTCAAGATGGGACTGAGAATGTAGAAATGAAAATTCACTTAAATGATTACTACATGCTACAGAGAGAGTTGCTATGGCATTTCTACAGCACACCCAGGAACTTCATTACATAGAATGGAGACTATTTGGGAATTAACAGGCCTGACACACATGCTGCATAGGACTTTCTAGCACTACATGTCCTTAAGCCTGACTCACATCATGAGTACATGTATTCCCATATTTGTAAACACATCAACTGAGCATATTATTCTGCCACATGTTTCTAAAATGAATACTGACTCACACTGTGATCTTAGACATATGACTGTATCCCTTGCAATTCAGTAAAATAATTTCTACATTGAAAGGGGGTCTTGCTGGGAGTGCTGTTTCAGGGTTTAGAGAAGTGCAGTAGTGTTGAATGAATTTAGCATGTTTTGCTAGGGATGGTGTTTCATGGTTTAGAAAAGTGCAGGGCTGTTCAGGCAGTGTAGGAGGTCAAGGTGAGACTGAGAATGTGAAAATGAAAATTCACTGAAATGATTACTATATGCTACAGAGAGAGTTGCTATGGCATTTCTACAATACACCCAGGATCTTTATTACACAGCATGGAGACTATTTGGGAATTAAGAGGCCTGACACACATGCTGCATAGGACTTTGTAGCACTACATGTACTAAAGCCTGACTCACTTCATGAGTACATGTATTCCCATATTTGTAAACACATCAACTAAGCAAATTATTCTGCCACAATCTTCTGAAATGAATACTGACTCACACTGTGATCTTAGACATATGTCAGTATCCCTTGCAATTCAGTAAAATGATTACTACAGTGAAAGGAGGTCTTGCTGGGAGTGTTGTTTCAGGGTTTAGAGCAGTGCAGTAGTGTTGAAAGAGTTTAGCATGTTTTGCTAGGGATGGTGTTTCAGGGTTTAGGACAGTGCAGTGGTGTTCAGGCAGTGTAGGAGGTCAAGGTAAGACTGAGAATCTAGAAATAAAAATTCACTAAAATTATTACTACATGCTACAGAGAGAGTTGCTATGGCATTTCTACAACACACCCAGGTTCTTTATTACACAGCATGGAGACTATTTGGGAATTAAGAGGCCTGACACACATGCTGCATAGGACTTTCTAGCACTACATGTCCTAAAGCCTGACTCACTTCATGAGTACAAGTATTCCCATATTTGTAAACACATCAACTAAGCAAATTATTCTGCCACATTTTTCTGAAATGAATACTGACTCATACTGTGATCTTAGACACATGACAGTATCCCTTGCAATTCAGTAAAATGATTGCTACAGTGAAAGGGGGTATTGCTGGGAGTTTCTATTTCAGGGTTTAGAGCAGTGCAGTAGTGTTGAAAGAGTTTAGCATGTTTTGCTAGGGATGGTGTTTCAGGGATTAGAACAGTGCAGTGGTGTACAGGCAGTGTAGGAGGTCAAGGTGAGACTGAGAATATAGAAATGAAAATTCACTGAAATGATTACTACATGCTACATAGAGAGTTGATATGGCATTTCTACAACACACCCAGAATCTTTATTACACAGCATGGAGACTATTTGGGAATTAAGAGGTCTGACACACATGCTCCATTGGACTTAGTAGCACAACATGTCCTAAAGCCTGACCCACTTCATGAATACATGCATTCCCATAGTTTTAAACACATCAACTAAGCAAATTATTCTGCCACAATCTTCTGAAATGAATACTGACTCGCACTGTGATCTTAGACACATGATAGTATCCCTTGCAATTCAGTAAAATGATAACTACAGTGAATGAGGGTCTAGCTGGGAGTGCTGTTTCAGGTTTTAGAGCAGTGCAGTAGTGTTGAAAGAGTTTAGCAGGTTTTGATAGGGATGGTGTTTCAGGGTTTAGGACAGTGCAGTGGTGTTCAGGCAGTGTAGGAGGTCAAGATGGGACTGAGAATGTAGAAATGAAAATTCACTGAAATGATTACTAAATGCTACAGAGAGAGTTGATATGGCATTTCTACAGCACACCCAGGATCTTTATTACACAGAATGGAGACTATTTGGGAATTAAGAGGCCTGACACGCATGCTGCATAGGACTTTCTGATTCAGAAAAGGGGGTGGTGATGAACAGAGTGTCTGAATTAAGCAGACCACTCTTACCCAGTCCAAAGATCAGGGCTTGATCCATCACCGTTATTTAGCTCACTGCCCCATCCCAGCTCAGAAACTGGCTATATGCAAATTAGTCTGTCCCTGGCCCAGTGCATCATGGGAACAGGGCAGACTAAACTATTAAGCCAATTCTTCACCAGAAAGGAGACAAGCTTCCGGGGACCGGTTTCTGCCATTTCAGGCGTCGTCGGCCCGGCTTGCTTGAATCCTGATGGAGCAGTGAGCAAGGGACTCATGTCTGAGTATACCCTTCCACGCTTATGGTGGACAAAATGATTCAGAAAAGGGGGTGGTGATGAACAGAGTGTCTGAATTAAGCAGACCACTCTTACCCAGTCCAAAGATCAGGGCTTGATCCATCACCGTTATTTAGCTCACTGCCCCATCCCAGCTCAGAACCTGGCTATATGCAAATTAGTCTGTCCCTGGCCCAGTGCATCATGGGAACAGAGCAGACCAAACTACCAAGCCAATTCTTCACCAGAAAGGAGACAAGCTTCCGGGGACCGGTTTCTGCCATTTCAGGCGTCGCCGGCCCGGCTTGCTTGAATCCTGATGGAGCAGTGAGCAAGGGACTCATGTCTGAGTATACCCTTCCACGCTTATGGTGGACAAAATGATTCAGAAAAGGGGGTGGTGATGAACAGAGTGTCTGAATTAAGCAGACCACTCTTACCCAGTCCAAAGATCAGGGCTTGATCCATCACCGTTATTTAGCTCACTGCCCCATCCCAGCTCAGAACCTGGCTATATGCAAATTAGTCTGTCCCTGGCCCAGTGCATCATGGGAACAGGGCAGACCAAACTACCAAGCCAATTCTTCACCAGAAAGGAGACAAGCTTCCGGGGACCGGTTTCTGCCATTTCAGGCGTCGTCGGCCCGGCTTGCTTGAATCCTGATGGAGCAGTGAGCAAGGGACTCATGTCTGAGTATACCCTTCCACGCTTATGGTGGACAAAATGATTCAGAAAAGGGGGTGGTGATGAACAGAGTGTCTGAATTAAGCAGACCACTCTTACCCAGTCCAAAGATCAGGGCTTGATCCATCACCGTTATTTAGCTCACTGCCCCATCCCAGCTCAGAACCTGGCTATATGCAAATTAGTCTGTCCCTGGCCCAGTGCATCATGGGAACAGGGCAGACCAAAGTACCAAGCCAATTCTTCACCAGAAAGGAGATAAGCTTCCGGGGACCGGTTTCTGCCATTTCAGGCGTCGTCGGACCGGCTTGCTTGAATCCTGATGGAGCAGTGAGCAAGGGACTCATGTCTGAGTATACCCTTCCACGCTTATGGTGGACAAAATGATTCAGAAAAGGGGGTGGTGATGAACAGAGTGTCTGAATTAAGCAGACCACTCTTACCCAGTCCAAAGATCAGGGCTTGATCCATCACCGTTATTTAGCTCACTGCCCCATCCCAGCTCAGAACCTGGCTATATGCAAATTAGTCTGTCCCTGGCCCAGTGCATCATGGGAACAGGGCAGACCAAACTACCAAGCCAATTCTTCACCAGAAAGGAGACAAGCTTCCGGGGACCGGTTTCTGCCATTTCAGGCGTCGTCGGCCCGGCTTGCTTTAATCCTGATGGAGCAGTGAGCAAGGGACTCATGTCTGAGTATACCCTTCCACGCTTATGGTGGACAAAATGATTCAGAAAAGGGGGTGGTGATGAACAGAGTGTCTGAATTAAGCAGACCACTCTTACCCAGTCCAAAGATCAGGGCTTGATCCATCACCGTTATTTAGCTCACTGCCCCATCCTTAGACACATGACAGTATCCCTTGCAATTCAGTAAAATAATTTCTACATTGAAAGGGGGTCTTGCTGGGAGTGCTGTTTCAGGCTTTAGAGAAGTGCAGTAGTGTTGAATGAGTTTAGCATGTTTTGCTAGGGATGGTGTTTCAGGGTTTAGAACAGTGCAGTGGTGTTCAGGCAGTGTAGGAGGTCAAGGGGAGACTGAGAATGTAGAAATGAAAATTCACTGAAATGATTAGTACATGCTACAGAGAGAGTTGCTATGGCATTTCTACAACACACCCAGGATCTTTATTACACAGCATGGAGACTATTTGGGAATTAAGAGGCCTGACACAAATGCTGCATAGGACTTTGTAGCACTACATGTCCTAAAGCCTGACTCACTTCATGAGTACATGTATTCCCATATTTGTAAACACATCAACTAAGCAAATTATTCTGCCACAGTCTTCTGAAATGAATACTGACTCACACTGTGATCTTAGACACATGTCAGTATCCCTTGCAATTCAGTAAACTGATTTCTACATTGAAAGGGGGTCTTGCTGGAGTGCTGTTTCATGGTTTAGAAAAGTGCAGTAGTGTTGAAAGAGTTTAGCAGGTTTTGCTAGGGATGGTGTTTCAGGGTTTAGGACAGTGCAGTGGTGTTCAGGCAGTGTAGGAGGTCAATATGGGACTGAGAATGTAAAAATGAAAATTCACTGAAATGATTACTACATGCTACAGAGAGAGTTCCTATGGCATTTCTACAGCACACCAGGATCTTTATTACACAGGATGGAGACTATTTGGGAATTAAAAGGCCTGACACACATGCTGCATAGGACTTTGTAGCACCACATGTCCTAAAGCCTGACTCACTTCATGAGTACATGTATTCCCATATTTTTAAGCACATCAACTAAGCAAATTATTCTGCCACATTTTTCTGAAATGAATATTGACTCACACTGTGATCTTAGACACATGACAGTATCCCTTGCAATTCAGTAAAATGATTCCTACATTGAAAGGGGGTCTTGCTGGTAGTGCTGTTTCATGGTTTAGAACAGTGCAGTAGTGTTGAAAAAGTTTAGCAGGTTTTGCTAGAGATGGTGTTTCAGGGTTTAGGACAGTACAGTGGTTTTCAGGCAGTGTAGGAGGTCAAGATGGGACTGAGAATATAAAAATGAAAATTTACTGGAAAAAAAATATCTCCTCAAACACATTAACATACCAAATGCTCCTATCACAATGTTTTTCCCAAAGCAGACAAATTCAGAATCAGACTCCATACAAATAAACTCCTGCTTCTACTTTAGAACAAATATTTCTTATTAACTTAAAGTGTACAACATTGTCACCTTTACAACTCACCTTTAATAATCCTTTTGTAGATTTAGAACAGTGTCAATCACACACCAGATTTTCTTAAGCAGAATCTCTGAATTGTGCACCAGTAACTTGAACCATAGAATAGCATTGCTTCCCTCTCATTTTCCACACATATTCATGTAGATAACCAATGAAATTTCTTCCCACACAAATTCAAAACCAAACTAACATTTTAATTGGTTCCACATTGCAACACTTTCAATCTCACATAATATTCAACCTTCCCCCACTGCTCTCTCTGCATGTTACCATAGTAACACTCCATAGAACACCTAACTGAACACACAGTTGAAAAGTTCATCTGCAAACCAAACCAGCAAGGGAGTTTGACTTCTCAATACACCAGCTCATCCTGTGCAATGTTCCTTTCAATGACTTTGTCTCAACCATTAGCATTTTTCCTTTTAAAAAACAGTAGCATGCACCCTAGTTTTCAATGTTGAATTTTCAGAAACCACCAATCATTTTTTTTTTCAAGTGCACTGAATCTCATCCACATTTTTTTCTAAACTCCTACTTTTCAAACTACCATTTCATTTCCAGAGCCCATCTGAGTACAACCAGATCTCCCTTCAAGATACTTAGTGTGTGGATTGTAGGACACAGCTATATTTTCTGCTACTACATGCTACAGAGAGAATTGCTATGGCATTTCTACAACACACCCAGGTTCTTTATTACACAGCATGGAGACTATTTGGGAATTAAGAGGCCTGACACACATGCTGCATAGGACTTTCTAGAACTACATGTCCTAAAGCCTGACTCACTTCATGAGTACAAGTATTCCCATATTTTTAAACACATCAACTAAGCAAATTATTCTCCCACATTTTTCTGAAATGAATACTGACTCATACTGTGATATTAGACACATGACAGTATCCCTTGCAATTCAGTAAAATGATTGCTACAGTGAAAGGGGGTATTGCTGGGAGTTTCTATTTCAGGGTTTAGAGCAGTGCAGTAGTGTTGAAAGAGTTTAGCATGTTTTGCTAGGGATGGTGTTTCAGGGTTTAGAACAGTGCAGTGGTGTACAAGCAGTGTAGGAGGTCATGGTGATATTGAGAATGTAGAAATGAAAATTCACTGAAATGATTACTACATGCTACAGAGAGAGTTGCTATGGCATTTCAACAACACACCCATGATCTTTATTACACAGCATGGAGACTATTTGGGAATTAAGAGGCCTGACACACATGCTGCATAGGACTTTGTAGCACTACATGTCCTAAAGCCTGACTCACTTCATGAGTACATGTATTCCCATATTTTTAAACACATCAACTAAGCAAATTATTCTGCCACAATCTTCTTAAATAAATACTGGCTCACACTGTGATCTTAGACACATGACAGTATCCTTTGTAATTCAGTAAAATGATTACTACAGTGAAAGGGGGTCTTGCTGGGAGTGCTATTTCATGGTTTAGAGCAGTGCAGTAGTGTTGAAAGAGTTTAGCATGTTTTGCTAGGGATGGTGTTTCAGGGTTTAGAACAGTGCAGTGGTGTACAGGCAGTGTAGGAGATCAAGGTGAGACTGAGAATATAGAAATGAAAATTCACTTAAATGATTACTACATGCTACATAGAGAGTTGATATGACATTTCTACAACACACCCAGGATCTTTATTACCCCGCATGGAGACTATTTGGGAATTAAGAGGCCTGACACACATGCTCCATTGGACTTTGTAGCACTACATGTCCTAAAGCCTGACTCACTACATGAATACATGCATTCCCATAGTTTTAAACACATCAACTAAGCAAATTATTTGGCCACAATCTTCTGAAATGAATACAGACTCACACTGTGATCTTAGACACATGATAGTATCCCTTGCAATTCAGTAAAATGATAACTACAGTGAATGAGGGTCTTGCTGGGAGTGCTGTTTCAGGGTTTAGAGCAGTGCAGTAGTGTTGAAAGAGTTTAGCAGGTTTTGATAGGGATGGTGTTTCAGGGTTTAGGACAGTGCAGTGGTGTTCAGGCAGTGTAGGAGGTCAAGATGGGACTGAGAATGTAGAAATGAAAATTCACTGAAATGATTACTAAATGCTACAGAGAGAGTTGCTATGGCATTTCTACAGCACACCCAGGATCTTTATTACATAGAATGGAGACTATTTGGGAATTGAGAGGCCTGACACACATGCTGCATAGGACTTTCTAGCACTACATGTCCTAAAGCCTGACTCACGTCATGAGTACATGTATTCCCATATTTGTAAACACATCAACTAAGCAAATTATTCTGCCACATTTTTCTGAAATGAATACTGACTCACACTGTGATCTTAGACACATGACAGTATCCCTTGCAATTCAGTAAAATAATTTCTACATTGAAAGGGGGTCTTGCTGGGAGTGATGTTTCAGGCTTTAGAGAAGGGCAGTAGTGTTGAATGAGTTTAGCATGTTTTGCTAGGGATGGTGTTTCAGGGTTTAGAACAGTGCATTGGTGTTCAGGCAGTGTAGGAGGTCAAGGTGAGACTGAGAATGTAGAAATGAAAATTCACTGAAATGATTATTACATGCGAAGTCTGCAACGGGAGGCAAGATGGCCGCTGTAGCGCTGTAGGTGCAAGTCGCATCTAGACCCCTCTCTGACCCATGGAGATAACAGGATCCTGATCGGCTGCTAAAAGAAGCATGCAGTGGTGGTTACGCCGACAGATGCGGGAAGGGAATAGCGGTGTATTTCATTACCTTAAAAAAAGGTTACTGCAATGGAAATCACTCTTTAAGGAGTTCCGAAAGGCCTGCCCTCCTAAAATGGCAAATCGGGCGAAAGACAAACAAACAGTGGCTCTAAGTATCGGACCGGCAGAAGAGATAGCCCTGAAGGATCCGGGAAGGACTGGTACGATACCGAAGACCAAGAGGCCCCCACCCAGCAAACGCTCCACACCTACGATCTCGACGGCGGCCAAGGCACAGCAGCGCAAAATAGAGAAGGCTGCCGAGAAAGACAGAGGCAAGAATCTGATTCTAAATGATGACACGCGCAGCGGTAGTCACAGCGTGCAGCCTGGCCAAGCGGGAAAACTCACCACGGAGAGAAAGAAGGGCGATCCCTCCTTCCGTCAGCCCTCAGTAATCGAGATCTTCAGTAGCAAGGTACCCCCGCCAGCCCTAACGGAGGATGCAGAGACAGCCTTGGGTACGGAGAACTCTCTGGCAGGCGGACCTGGAGGCAGCGTCCTCGTGGACGCAAGCATAGGCGTTGCTAGGCAACCGACGCGAGCGGAGCAGGCGGAGCTCACGCTTACTGCGGAACAAGCTGTAAAGGAGTCAGCTACTGCCGGAGAGGAGGCTGGGCGGACGACCAGGGAAAAAGAGGTGAGAGTGTCAAAAGAGGTGATTGAAATTAAATCGTTAACCACAGACCCGCTATTAGAAGCGCTTCAAGAGGTGGAGGCAGGATTACTGCAAGGGCAAAAGGAGCAGCTGGGTGGTGGATATACGGAGAGCACAGAAAGCACAGAGGGAGCAGAGGGGGACAGAGAATTCTTCTCTGTTCCTGAAGGTTCAGACTCCATTATCACCAGCAGTGAAGAGGAGGGTGAAACGGGAGACTCATTCTCCAGCACTGATGATACAGGGGGCTCCAAAGAAAAAGACACACAGAAAAAACGCAGACCGACTAGTAGGAGAACAGGATCCCCCACAATAACGCACAAGAGTTCTCATAAAAAATTGATGTGGGACTATTCTGCTACTTCAAATCTCTACAAAGAGGATGGGCAAGACCCCCAGAGTGAGGATGGGAAACTAGACTTAATATTTACAACTTTAAAACAAATCCAAATGGAAGCCAGAGCAGAGAGTAGAAGAGCCAGGCATGATACGAAAAAAATTCAAGCCTCCATTAGGAGAATAAATAAAAAATATGAGGAAGTGAGCGAAAGAGTTACCGAAGTGGAAGAAAGAACTGGCAGGATTGAGGAGGAAGTGACGGACTGGCAGACTAACAGAGAAGAGCAATCAAAGGTGATGGAGGATCTGCAATGGAAGGTAGAGGATTTGGAGAATCGCCAGAGGCGAAATAACGCACGCCTTCTTGGAATAGAAGAAGGGACAGAGGGACAAGACCCCAGAGGCTTTGTGATAAAGTTGCTAAAAGGGGCCTTCCCGGAGACCCCATGGCAATGGGAACAAGAGGTGCAAAGAGCACATAGGTTTCCGCTCACGACAAAGGGGAAAAAAAGAGGGGATGGCTCACTTCCAAGAGCGATGTTAGTGTTCTTCGGGAACTTTCTGGCGAGACAAGAACTGATGGATAAGGCCAGACCTGACTCTAAAAAGACGGTGGATGGAACTACATTTTTTGCAAGACCGGACTTTTGCCACGTCACAGTGGAAAGGAGGTGGAGACTTAGGCAAATGATTGCAGCATTTCAGAGTCAAGGCGCTGAAGCCTATCTAATGTTTCCGGCAAAACTAAAAGTCATTGTTGGGGGCAGAGTCAGGATGTTCTTTTCAGAGATTAAGGCTGGAGAATATCTAGAAGAATTGAAAGAGATGAAGGGTAAAGGTGGAGCTAGTAGATAGTATTACCAAGTAGACATATGAGAATAGGGTGGGGTAGAGGGGTGAAAAGGTTAAAAAAAAAAAAGGAAAAGAAAAGCAGAGGAAATGAAACTAGGGAGGAAACAGTATTGCCTAAATAAAAACGGGTAAATTGGAAAACAATATAAAGACTAGGGAGAATAGGAGTTGTTTTGGGATTGGATTTTTCTTTGCCGGTGGGGTAGGGGAGGAGAGGGGGCGACGCTACAACGCACAGTGGGCACGCATAGGTCAGCTCTGACCTATTTGCCTGTCACAGGGGGGGGGGGGTGTTGCAGGGGAGGGGGGGTACAGAAGGGGAGGGTGGTGGGGGGGCACGTTTTGTGTTTGGAATAAAAATACAGTACAGATTAATAAAAGTCATTACGCTTTCAAGAGGGAAATGCGGAAGTAATGAGAGTGGAAAGCTGGGAGAAAGGAAGGGGGGGAAAAAAAATATGGTAGATGGAGACTAAGATAATTACGCTGAATATATGTGGTCTGAACAACAGAGAAAAAAGACAAAAATTGGGAGCTCTACTGCGATTCTGGAAAATTGACATTGTCTGTCTGCAAGAAACACACATAGCCGTTAATGAGATTTATTTGTTGGAGCAAATGGGGTATGATGTTTTAGCTTATACAGGCCAGATAGAAAGGTGTAGGGGGGTTGCAGTGCTGGCAAGGAAAGGCTGCACAATAGTCAAAAGGAAAAAGGAGGACAGCGAAGGGAGGTGGGTGATGATTGAACTGGAAACAAATAAATCTCGATTTACAATTATCTCTGTGTACGGCTCAAACGAGGACGATCCGGATGTTTTTGAATTTGCAGATAGAGAACTAGCAATATGGCCAGAGCCTGTGATATGCTGTGGTGATTTTAACATCAACGGGCTAAATGGTTTGTTTGAGCATGGGGAGAGTTACACGGGGAGGAAGAAAAAGGTATACAGATCATTACAAAATCTTGCTAGACACAATGCACTAAGTGATATGTGGGCGGAAAAAAACCCAATGGGGTCAGGTAGCACATTCTATTCTGCACCACATAAGTCGATAGCTAGACTGGATTATTTTCTTATTTCTAGCTCTCTCGTCGGTATCTCCAGTATAGATCGACTCCCTAGGATTGTGTCGGATCACAACCCCCTGGTTTTAAGTATAAGAACTGCTCAAGTTAAAGTGAGATTAAACTCTACCTGGACGTTTGAAAGAGGGCTATTAAAGGAGGAGGAATACATTATAAGCATGAAAGCTTGGATAAGGAATTTTTGGGACATTAATAGATACTCCACATCGGCAGATGTAGTATGGGATAGCTTCAAGGCAGGTATAAGGGGGGAGACACTAAGCTACACAATCGCTAGAAATAGAAGGGAGAAGGAGAAAACAGAGGAAGAGATTAGAATCCTTGCAACAATTGAAGAGGCTTTGGTAGAGGCAATTAGTAAGAGGGAACCTTTTGAATCAATATTACTTGAACTGGAAATTCAAAAAGCAGAAACAGGGGTCTCGCTAGCGCAGAAGCTAGCTAGGAATTACTTAGCAAAAAAAGAGTTGTGTTATGAATACAATGAAAGAGTAGGGCACCTCCTGGCAATAAGAACAAGACAAACGATGGCAGCAGGGGAAATAAAAGAAATCAGGGATAACACTGGGGCAATCGTGAATAAGGTTGAGGAGGTACAGGAGGTATTTAGGAGGTACTATGAGGTATTATACGAGAAAGATGAAAATACGAGCGAGTCTGAGTGTGAGGAAGAAAGTATGGCCTATTTAACTCCAAGACCACAGACAGAATTTAGTATAGAGCAGAGAGATAAATTAGACGAGGTGTTAACTCTTCAGGAAATCGGGGACGCTGTCTCCGACCTTCCAGCAGGTAAAGCAACAGGACAGGATCAGATACCCGTCGAGTTTTATAAGATCTTCTGGGACGTCATAGGTATAGATTTGTGGGCGATATGCTGTCTGGCACAGGGTGGTAGGATTGTTCCAAAGTCATGGTCGGGTGCAGACATCATTGTGTTATTAAAAAAGGATAAACCACCAACAGAGCCAGGGTCATATAGACCAATCACTCTACTTAATGCCGATGTGAAAATATACGCTAAGGCCCTCGCTAATAGATTGAGTAAGATCATTGAGAAAATGGTGTCCCCGGAACAACATGGGTTCATACCTGGTAAAGGGACTACCCAACATACCAGACAAATGATCACTGTCCTGGATGCAGCTGAGGCCTTGGGAGACCCAGTTGCAGCAATCTTTTTAGATGCCGAGAAGGCATTTGACAGGGTCTCCTGGGCCTACCTATGGAAAGCGATGGAGTGGGCGGGAATAGGTAAAGGATTTATGGCAGCAATCCAGGCTCTATACAGACAACCTACAGCTAGAATAAGAATAAATAAATCATTTTCGAAAACGGTACAGATTGGGAGGGGGACAAGACAGGGGTGTCCAGCTTCTCCGTTGCTGTTTGCCATCTATTTGGACCCCTATTTGAGAAGGTTAACAGCGAATTGTAGGATTAGACCTGTTACACTGCATGGGGAAGATTATAAATTATTTGCCTACGCAGACGATGTAGCGATTGTCACTCCAGAGCCAGCGCAAGCACTGATCGAAATTGAAGATGAGGCAAGGAAATTTGGTATATTCTCAGGATACCTAATAAACAAAGGGAAAACACAGATAGTGCAGAATAAGTATACCACCTTTAGTGATAGTAGAGTAGTTCAAGAAGCTACATACTTGGGAGTTAAGGTGACGGCCGATCTAGGGAAGCTGGTGGAAATAAACATGGGGCCATTATTAGGGAAAGTTAGGAGAAATTTGGAGAGGGTCAATAATCTACATCTGACTTTAATGGGGTGCATTAACTTTATTAAAATGGTCACATTCCCCAAATTTCTATATTTCTTTAGGGCGATTCCTTTACTGTTTGATGGGATATGGTTCAATAAAATAGAAGCAACACTGAATAGGTTAATATGGGCACAAGGCAAGACACGAAGAGCATACAGATTTCTGACACTACCACGGGAAAAGGGAGGTTGGGGGGCACCAGATTTCAGATTTTATTATTGGGCTGCAGTACTGCAGTACTCTAAAGCGCTACTGGGTGGTGGATCTTTTCACGAGGAAGGGACAGGTATAGAGAATACTTATAAAGCACTATTAGGAGAAAGGGCTGAGAATGCCTTGGTTAATACAGTAGAGTTTACATATTTTAAGCATACTAGATTTAAAACCCTGGAGGCAGTATATAAAATTTGGAGGGTTATTATGAAAAGAGTAGGGCTAGGCAGATTTAACAGATATCTGAGGCTATACCTAAATGCTGATTTACCAACAGAAATTTTTTGGGATAACACAATGAAAACCTGGAATGACAAAGGGGTTAAGAAAATAGGCGATTTGATGGATGGGGAAGGGGATTTTTTGTTATTTCAAGATATCCAACATAGATTTGAAATACCTGGAAATAATTTCTTTAAATACCTACAAATAAGAAGCTACTTCCATCTAAAAAAGGGGGGACCAGCAGGTATGTCAAGTTGTAGGATTATGGAATACCTAGGGAGTGGTCTACGGGGTTCAATCAGACAATTGTACATAGAATTACAGGAATATAAAGCCGATGACAGGGAGAAATTTAGTAAGAAATGGATTGAGCAAGTTGGGGCTCACCCGGAAGCTTTGCAAGCCTCCTTAGACTTTGGAAGAACTATACTTTGTTCTGCTACACTGCAAACACAACATTATAAAACTATTTTTTCGTTATATCACACACAAGCCAGAATAGCACAATGGGGGGGCAACACTGGTATAACTTGTCCACGGTGTGACGCAACGAATGCTAATATTACGCATATGTTCTGCCAGTGCCCTCAGTTATGCACACTAAAAATTGCAATAGAGGAGTTCTTGGTGAAATCTTTAAGCTTGAAGGTAAAACTCACAGACGAGCTGATAATATTAGGAATTAGCATAGGCGATAATAACAACTATCCCGAATTCGTATTTTTGGCCACAGCAGTGTACAGATTAATTATTGCGAAAGCCTGGAAAGATAAATCTGCACCACTATTTCATATCTGGATGGCTAGGCTACTGCATATATACAATCTGGAGAAAGCCATTTATGATAGGAAAGGCAAAAGGGCAAGAATACTGGGGGGGAAGATATGGCGCCCCATAGAAGAGTGGAAGAATAGCAAGACGTGAATTGGGTTTCTGTGCTCATTTTTTCAGGAACACTCTTTGTTTGGAATTATTGTGTTGTACTTCTTTAGGTCTCGTTTTTTTTCTTTTTTCATGGCTTTGATTGTATGACTGTATAATTGTAAGAAAATTCTGTACTGTATATACTGTAATGTAATTTACGGAAAAAATGGGGGAGAAAAAAAAAAATAAAAAAAAAAAAAAAAAAAAGAAATGATTAGTACATGCTACAGAGAGAGTTGCTATGGCATTTCTACAACACACCCAGGATCTTTATTACACAGCATGGAGACTATTTGGGAATTAAGAGGCCTGACACATATGCTGCATAGGACTTTGTAGCACTACATGTCCTAAAGCCTCACTCACTTCATGAGTACATGTATTCCCATATTTGTAAACACATCAACTAAGCAAATTATTGTGCCACAATCTTCTGAAATGAATACTGACTCACACTGTGATCTTAGACACATGTCAGTATCCCTTGCAATTCAGTACACTGATTTCTACATTGAAAGGGGGTCTTGCTGGAGTGCTGTTTCATGGTTTAGAAAAGTGCAGTAGTGTTGAAAGAGTTTAGCAGGTTTTGCTAGGGATGGTGTTTCAGGGTTTAGGACAGTGCAGTGGTGTTCAGGCAGTGTAGGAGGTCAAGATGGGACTGAGAATGTAAAAATGAAAATTCACTGAAATGATTACTACATGCTACAGAGAGAGTTCCTATGGCATTTCTACAGCACACCAGGATCTTTATTACACAGGATGGAGACTATTTGGGAATTAAAAGGCCTGACACACATGCTGCATAGGACTTTGTAGCACTACATGTCCTAAAGCCTGACTCACTTCATGAGTACATGTATTCCCATATTTGTAAACACATCAACTAAGCAAATTATTCTGCCACATTTTTTTAAATGAATATTGACTCACACTGTGATCTTAGACACATGATAGTATCCCTTGCAATTCAGTAAAATGATTACTACAGTGAAAGAGGGTCTTGCTGGGAGTGCTGTTTCGGGGTTTAGAGCAGTGCAGTAGTGTTGAAAGAGTTTAGAAGGTTTTGCTAGGGATGGTGTTTCAGGGTTTAGGACAGTGCAGTGGTGTTGAGGCAGTGTAGGAGGTCAAGATGGGACTGAGAATGTAAAAATGAAAATTCACTGAAATTATTACTACATGCTACAGAGAGAGTTCCTATGGCATTTCTACAGCACACCCAGGATCTTTATTACACAGCATGGAGACTATTTGGGAATTAGGAGGCCTGACACACATGCTGCATAGGAATTTCTAGCACTACATGTCCTAAAGCCTGACTCACTTCATGAGTACATGTATTCCCATATTTTTAAGCACATCAACTAAGCAAATTATTCTGCCACATTTTTCTGAAATGAATACTGACTCACACTGTGATCTTAGACACATGACAGTATCCCTTGCAATTCAGTAACATGATTCCTACATTGAAAGGGGGTCTTGCTGGGAGTGCTGTTTCATGGTTTAGAACAGTGCAGTAGTGTTGAAAAAGTTTAGCAGGTTTTGCTAGAGATGGTGTTTCAGGGTTTAGGACAGTACAGTGGTTTTCAGGCAGTGTAGGAGGTCAAGATGGGACTGAGAATATAAAAATGAAAATTTACTGGAAAAAAAATATCTCCTCAAACACATTAACATACCAAATGCTCCTATCACAATGTTTTTCCCAAAGCAGACAAATTCAGAATCAGACTCCATACAAATAAACTCCTGCTTCTACTTTAGAACAAATATTTCTTATTAACTTAAAGTGTACAACATTGTCACCTTTACAACTCACCTTTAATAATCCTTTTGTAGATTTAGAACAGTGTCAATCACACACCAGATTTTCTTAAGCAGAATCTCTGAATTGTGCACCAGTAACTTGAACCATAGAATAGCATTGCTTCCCTCTCATTTTCCACACATATTCATGTAGATAACCAATGAAATTTCTTCCCACACAAATTCAAAACCAAACTAACATTTTAATTGGTTCCACATTGCAACACTTTCAATCTCACATAATATTCAACCTTCCCCCACTGCTCTCTCTGCATGTTACCATAGTAACACTCCATAGAACACCTAACTGAACACACAGTTGAAAAGTTCATCTGCAAACCAAACCAGCAAGGGAGTTTGACTTCTCAATACACCAGCTCATCCTGTGCAATGTTCCTTTCAATGACTTTTTCTCAACCATTAGCATTTTTCCTTTTAAAAAACAGTAGCATGCACCCTAGTTTTCAATGTTGAATTTTCAGAAACCACCAATCATTTTTTTTTTCAAGTGCACTGAATCTCATCCACATTTTTTTCTAAACTCCTACTTTTCAAACTACCATTTCATTTCCAGAGCCCATCTGAGTACAACCAGATCTCCCTTCAAGATACTTAGTGTGTGGATTGTAGGACACAGCTATATTTTCTGCTACTACATGCTACAGAGAGAATTGCTATGGCATTTCTACAACACACCCAGGTTCTTTATTACACAGCATGGAGACTATTTGGGAATTAAGAGGCCTGACACACATGCTGCATAGGACTTTCTAGAACTACATGTCCTAAAGCCTGACTCACTTCATGAGTACAAGTATTCCCATATTTTTAAACACATCAACTAAGCAAATTATTCTCCCACATTTTTCTGAAATGAATACTGACTCATACTGTGATATTAGACACATGACAGTATCCCTTGCAATTCAGTAAAATGATTGCTACAGTGAAAGGGGGTATTGCTGGGAGTTTCTATTTCAGGGTTTAGAGCAGTGCAGTAGTGTTGAAAGAGTTTAGCATGTTTTGCTAGGGATGGTGTTTCAGGGTTTAGAACAGTGCAGTGGTGTACACGCAGTGTAGGAGGTCATGGTGATATTGAGAATGTAGAAATGAAAATTCACTGAAATGATTACTACATGCTACAGAGAGAGTTGCTATGGCATTTCTACAACACACCCAGGATCTTTATTACACAGCATGGAGACTATTTGGGAATTAAGAGGCCTGACACACATGCTGCATAGGACTTTGTAGCACTACATGTCCTAAAGCCTGACTCACTTCATGAGTACATGTATTCCCATATTTTTAAACACATCAACTAAGCAAATTATTCTGCCACAATCTTCTTAAATAAATACTGGCTCACACTGTGATCTTAGACACATGACAGTATCCTTTGTAATTCAGTAAAATGATTACTACAGTGAAAGGGGGTCTTGCTGGGAGTGCTATTTCATGGTTTAGAGCAGTGCAGTAGTGTTGAAAGAGTTTAGCATGTTTTGCTAGGGATGGTGTTTCAGGGTTTAGAACAGTGCAGTGGTGTACAGGCAGTGTAGGAGATCAAGGTGAGACTGAGAATATAGAAATGAAAATTCACTTAAATGATTACTACATGCTACATAGAGAGTTGATATGACATTTCTACAACACACCCAGGATCTTTATTACCCCGCATGGAGACTATTTGGGAATTAAGAGGCCTGACACACATGCTCCATTGGACTTTGTATCACTACATGTCCTAAAGCCTGACTCACTACATGAATACATGCATTCCCATAGTTTTAAACACATCAACTAAGCAAATTATTTGGCCACAATCTTCTGAAATGAACACAGACTCACACTGTGATCTTAGACACATGATAGTATCCCTTGCAATTCAGTAAAATGATAACTACAGTGAATGAGGGTCTTGCTGGGAGTGCTGTTTCAGGGTTTAGAGCAGTGCAGTAGTGTTGAAAGAGTTTAGCAGGTTTTGATAGGGATGGTGTTTCAGGGTTTAGGACAGTGCAGTGGTGTTCAGGCAGTGTAGGAGGTCAAGATGGGACTGAGAATGTAGAAATGAAAATTCACTGAAATGATTACTAAATGCTACAGAGAGAGTTGCTATGGCATTTCTACAGCACACCCAGGATCTTTATTACATAGAATGGAGACTATTTGGGAATTGAGAGGCCTGACACACATGCTGCATAGGACTTTCTAGCACTACATGTCCTAAAGCCTGACTCACGTCATGAGTACATGTATTCCCATATTTGTAAACACATCAACTAAGCAAATTATTCTGCCACATTTTTCTGAAATGAATACTGACTCACACTGTGATCTTAGACACATGACAGTATCCCTTGCAATTCAGTAAAATAATTTCTACATTGAAAGGGGGTCTTGCTGGGAGTGCTGTTTCAGGCTTTAGAGAAGTGCAGTAGTGTTGAATGAGTTTAGCATGTTTTGCTAGGGATGGTGTTTCAGGGTTTAGAACAGTGCATTGGTGTTCAGGCAGTGTAGGAGGTCAAGGTGAGACTGAGAATGTAGAAATGAAAATTCACTGAAATGATTAGTACATGCTACAGAGAGAGTTGCTATGGCATTTCTACAACACACCCAGGATCTTTATTACACAGCATGGAGACTATTTGGGAATTAAGAGGCCTGACACACATGCTGCATAGGACTTTGTAGCACTACATGTCCTAAAGCCTCACTCACATCATGAGTACATGTATTCCCATATTTGTAAACACATCAACTAAGCAGATTATTGTGCCACAATCTTCTGAAATGAATACTGACTCACACTGTGATCTTAGACACATGTCAGTATCCCTTGCAATTCAGTAAACTGATTTCTACATTGAAAGGGGGTCTTGCTGGAGTGCTGTTTCATGGTTTAGAAAAGTGCAGTAGTGTTGAAAGAGTTTAGCAGGTTTTGCTAGGGATGGTGTTTCAGGGTTTAGGACAGTGCAGTGGTGTTCAGGCGGATCACTGACATAATATCGACGACACAAATATCGAGATACACAAATATCGAGTCAAAAATATCGATTGACAAAATATCGACTCCCTATCTTCAAACAGGTAAGTACCAAAATATCGACTCCAAAATATCGACTTACAAAAATATAGACTGTCAAAATATCGATTTTTTTAAATGTCTTAAAATTAAGTTAAAACTAATATAGTAATAAATATATTTAATATAAACTTAGAAATAATTAATAAAAAAATGTAATTTTAATAAATAATTTATATAATTTAAAAAATTATATCACCAAAAATTACACACACACATATATATATATATATATATATATATATATATATATATAAACATATTATTAAATAAACATATATAACATTTTAGAAAATGTTTAAAATGTATTGTTACAACTATAGTGACTTCAACATTAGCAAAAGTGTTGGATAGCGTAGAGGTCAAATTTACTACTCCCACTCCAGTGGGTGCAACAGTAGGGAAAGCGCTGGATAGCGTAGAGGTTAAAATTACTATTCCCACTCCAGGGATGTATGACGTTACAACGCATACTTTTACAACGCCTACCATTACAACAAAACTTTTACAACGCAAAAACTTTTACAACGCATACATTTACAACGCAAGATTTTACAACGCATATACCTTTACAACGCATACCATTACAACGTAAGTATTGGTAAGTATATAATAATTTTTTGAATATAAATTAATAAAAAATATTATAATATAATTTAATATAATTTAATTTTATTAAATAAATTTAATATAAATGTAATTTTACTTTATTTTTACAAAGTACCCCTGTACCCCGAAAACCCAAAACTGACCCTGAACCCTAAAAATACCCCTTTACCCATAAACTGAAAACTGACCCTGAACACTAAAAATACCCCTTTACCCGAAAACTGACCCTGAACCCTAAAAATACCCCTTTACCCCAAAAACTGAAAACTGACCCTGAACGCTAAAAATACCCCTTTACCCAAAAACTGAAAACTGACCCTGAACCCTAAAAATACCCCTTTACCCCAAAAACTGAAAACTGACCCTGAACCCTAAAAATACCCCTTTACCCCAAAAACTGAAAACTGACCCTGAACCCTAAAAATACCCCTTTACCCCAAAAACTGAAAACTGACCCTGAACCCTAAAAATACCCCTTTACCCAAAAACTGAAAACTGACCCTGAACCCTTAAAATACCCCTTTACCCCAAAAACTGAAAACTGACCCTGAACCCTAAAAATACCCCTTTACCCAAAAACTTAAAACTGACCCTGAACCCTAAAAATACCCCTTTACCCAAAAACTGAAAACTGACCCTGAACCCTAAAAATACCCCTTTACCCAAAAACTGAAAACTGACCCTGAACCCTAAAAATACCCCTTTACCTAAAAACTGAAAACTGACCCTGATCCCTAAAAATACCCCTTTACCCCAAAAACAGAAAACTGACCCTGAACCCTAAAAATACCCCTTTACCCCAAAAACTGAAAACTGACCCTGAACCCTAAAAATACCCCTTTACCCAAAAACTGAAAACTGACCCTGAACCCTAAAAATACCCCTTTACCCAAAAACTGAAAACTGACCCTGAACCCTAAAAATACCCCTTTACCCAAAAACTGAAAACTGACCCTGAACCCTAAAAATACCCCTTTACCCAAAATCCCAAACATATAACCTTTTAAAAATAATTATATACTTACTAATACTTACATTGTAATAGTATGCGTTGTAACGGTATCTGCGTTTTAAAAACATGCTTTGTAAATGTATGCGTTGTAAAAGTTTTTGCAATTTAAAAGTTTTGTTGTAATGGTAGTGCATAGTAAAAGTAGCGTTGTAAACGTTGCATACCCACTCCAGTGGGTGCAACAGTAGGGAAAGTGTTGGATAGCGTAGGGGTTAAAATTACTATTCCAACTTCAGAGAGTGCAATAGTAGGGGAAGTAAATACTTCACAAATATATATAAATAACATAAATATTAATACCAATTACAAATAATTAAAATATTAAAAAAGTGTATACAAATATTAAATATTTATTTATAAATACAAAATAAAATTATTTAATTATAAAAATTGCCTACTCATACTAATTAATTACCTATTAACAATAAATTAATTTACAATTTAAAAATTAATAAATTATTTTCAATTACCAATTATATTTTAATTAATTACCAATTAATAATTAATTAACAATTAATTCTAAATAAATATCAATAAATAAATTAACATATTTAATAAATTATAATTAAATTACTTCCCACCCTATTCCCCTATAAACACACAACCCGCTACAGAAAATAAATTACTAAAATTAAAATATTTATCAATTAATCAATTATAATTAATTACCAATTATATTTTAATTAATTACCAATTAATAATTAATTAACAATTAATTCTAAATAAATATCAATAAATAAATTAACATATTTAATTAATTATAATTAAATTACTTCCCACCCTATTCCCCTATAAACCCACAACCCGCTACAGAAAATAAATTACTAAAATTAAAATATATATCAATTAATCAATTATAATTAATTACCAATTATATTTTAATTAATTACCAATTAATAATTAATTAACAATTAATTCTAAATAAATATCAATACATAAATTAACATATTTAATTAATTATAATTAAATTACTTCCCACCCTATTCCCCTATAAACCCACAACCCGCTACAGAAAATAAATTACTAAAATTAAAATATTTATCAATTAATCAATTATAATTAATTACCAATTATATTTTAATTAATTACCAATTAATAATTAATTAACAATTAATTCTAAATAGATATTAATAAATAAATTAACATATTTAATTAATTAGAATTAAATTACTTCCCACCCTATTCCCCTATAAACCCACAACCCGCTACAGACTTATATTACACAAAAAATAAAAATTATTATTAACTTACCTTAAATTCGATATTTTTGTTGTCTATATTATGTCTAGTCGATATTATGTCCATTCTATATTTTTGATTCGATATTATGTCCATTCTATTCGATATTAATTTTCTCTAGTCGATATTTTTGTTGTCTATATTATGTCTAGTCGATATTATGTCCATTCTATATTTTTTACTCGATATTCTGTCCAGTCGAAATAAAAGACTCGATATTATGACTGTACACCGTTCAGGCAGTGTAGGAGGTCAAGATGGGACTGAGAATGTAAAAATGAAAATTCACTGAAATGATTACTACATGCTACAGAGAGAGTTCCTATGGCATTTCTACAGCACACCAGGATCTTTATTACACAGGATGGAGACTATTTGGGAATTAAAAGGCCTGACACACATGCTGCATAGGACTTTGTAGCACTACATGTCCTAAAGCCTGACTCACTTCATGAGTACATGTATTCCCATATTTGTAAACACATCAACTAAGCAAATTATTCTGCCACATTTTTTTAAATGAATATTGACTCACACTGTGATCTTAGACACATGATAGTATCCCTTGCAATTCAGTAAAATGATTACTACAGTGAAAGAGGGTCTTGCTGGGAGTGCTGTTTCGGGGTTTAGAGCAGTGCAGTAGTGTTGAAAGAGTTTAGAAGGTTTTGCTAGGGATGGTGTTTCAGGGTTTAGGACAGTGCAGTGGTGTTGAGGCAGTGTAGGAGGTCAAGATGGGACTGAGAATGTAAAAATGAAAATTCACTGAAATTATTACTACATGCTACAGAGAGAGTTCCTATGGCATTTCTACAGCACACCCAGGATCTTTATTACACAGCATGGAGACTATTTGGGAATTAGGAGGCCTGACACACATGCTGCATAGGAATTTCTAGCACTACATGTCCTAAAGCCTGACTCACTTCATGAGTACATGTATTCCCATATTTTTAAGCACATCAACTAAGCAAATTATTCTGCCACATTTTTCTGAAATGAATACTGACTCACACTGTGATCTTAGACACATGACAGTATCCCTTGCAATTCAGTAAAATGATTCCTACATTGAAAGGGGGTCTTGCTGGGAGTGCTGTTTCATGGTTTAGAACAGTGCAGTAGTGTTGAAAAAGTTTAGCAGGTTTTGCTAGAGATGGTGTTTCAGGGTTTAGGACAGTACAGTGGTTTTCAGGCAGTGTAGGAGGTCAAGATGGGACTGAGAATATAAAAATGAAAATTTACTGGAAAAAAAATATCTCCTCAAACACATTAACATACCAAATGCTCCTATCACAATGTTTTTCCCAAAGCAGACAAATTCAGAATCAGACTCTATACAAATAAACTCCTGCTTCTACTTTAGAACAAATTTTTCTTATTAACTTAAAGTGCACAACATTGTCACCTTTACAACTCACCTTTAATAATCCTTTTGTAGATTTAGAACAGTGTCAATCACACACCAGATTTTCTTAAGCAGAATCTCTGAATTGTGCACCAGTAACTTGAACCATAGAATAGCATTGCTTCCCTCTCATTTTCCACACATATTCATGTAGATAACCAATGAAATTTCTTCCCACACAAATTCAAAACCAACCTAACATTTTAATTGGTTCCACATTGCAACACTTTCAATCTCACATAATATTCAACCTTCCCCCACTGCTCTCTCTGCATGTTACCATAGTAACACTCCATAGAACACCTAACTGAACACACAGTTGAAAAGTTCATCTGCAAACCAAACCAGCAAGGGAGTTTGACTTCTCAATACACCAGCTCATCCTGTGCAATGTTCCTTTCAATGATTTTTTCTCAACCATTAGCATTTTTCCTTTTAAAAAACAGTAGCATGCACCCTAGTTTTCAATGTTGAATTTTCAGAAACCACCAATCATTTATTTTTTTTCAAGTGCACTGAATCTCATCCACATTTTTTTCTAAACTCCTACTTTTCAAACTACCATTTCATTTCCAGAGCCCATCTGAGTACAACCAGATCTCCCTTCAAGATACTTAGTGTGTGGATTGTAGGACACAGCTATATTTTCTGCTACTACATGCTACAGAGAGAATTGCTATGGCATTTCTACAGCACACCCAGGATCTTTATTAAACAGCATGGAGACTATTTGGGAATTAAGAGGCCTGACACACATGCTGCATAGGACTTTCTAGCACTACATGTCCTAAAGCCTGACTCACGTCATGAGTACATGTATTCCCATATTTTTAAACACATCAACTAAGCAAATTATTCTGGCGCATTTTTCTGAAATGAATACTGACTCACACTGTGATCTTAGACACATGACAGTATCCCTTGCAATTCAGTAAAATGATTTCTACATTGAAAGGGGGTATTGCTGGGAGTGCTCTTTCAGGTTTTAGAGCAGTGCAGTAGTGTTGAAAGAGTGTAGCATGTTTTTCTAGGGATGGTGTTTCATTGTTTAGGACAGTGCAGTGGTGTTCAGGAAGTGTAGGAGGTCAAGGTAGGACTGAGAATGTAGAAATGAAAATTCACTGAAATTATAACTACGTGCTACTGAAAGATTTTCTATGGCATTTGTGCAGTACGCCCAGGATCTCTATTACACAGCATGGAGACTATTTGGGAATTAAGAGGCCTGACACACATGCTGCATAGGACTTTCTAGCACTACATTTCCTTAAGCCTGACTCACTTCATGAGTACATGTATTCCCATATTTTTAAACACATCAACTACGCAAATTATTTTGCCACATTTTTATGAAATGAATACCGACTCACACTGTGATCTTAGACACATAACAGTATCCCTTGCAATTCAGTAAAATGATTACTACAGTGAAAGGGGGTCTTGCTGGGAGTGCTGTTTCAAGGTTTAGAGCAGTTCAGTTGTGTTGAAAGAGTTTAGCAGGTTTTGCTAGGGATGGCGTATCAGACTTTCGGACAGTGCAGCGGTGTTCAGGCAGTGTAGGGGGTCAAGTTGGGACTGATATTTCTGAGTTTAGAACAATGCAGTTGTGTTTGGGCAGTGTATGGTATCATGCAAGTGCTAGGACTATAAAGCAATGCATGTCCTAAAGCCTGACTCACTCCATGAGTACATGTATTCCCATATTTTTAAACACATCCACTAAATAATTTATTCTGCCACATTATACTGAAAGATTTTCTATGGCATTTGCACAGCACACCCAGAATGTTTGCTAGACTGCAAGGAGACTATCTGAGAATTCTAACCCTGAAATACAAGTATGTAAGTGGTTAAACCACCTCATGTACACACTACATTTTTAACAACAGCACTGTACTGCAAAAAAATATCTCCTCAAACACATTAACATACCAAAGGCTCCTATCAGAATGTTTTTCCCAAAGCAGACAAATTCAGAATCAGACTCTATACAAATAAACTCCTGCTTCTACTTTAGAACACATTTTTCTTATTAACTTAAAGTGCACAACATTGTCACCTTTACAACTCACCTTTAATAATCCTTTTGTAGATTTAGAACAGTGTCAATCACACACCAGATTTTCTTATGCAGAATCTCTGAATTGTGCACCAGTAACTTGAACCATAGAATAGCATTGCTTCCCTCTCATTTTCCACACATATTCATGTAGATAACCAATGAAATTTCTTCCCACACAAATTCAAAACCAAACTAACATTTTAATTGGTTCCCTCATTGCAACACTTTCAATCTCACATAATATTCAACCTTCCCCCACTGCTCTCTTTGCATGTTACCATGGTAACACTCCATAGAACACCTAACTGAACACACAGGTGAAAAGTTCATCTGCAAACCAAACCAGCAAGGGTGTTTGACTTCTCAATACACCAGCTCATCCTGTGCAATGTTCCTTTCAATGACTTTTTCTCAACCATTAGCATTTCTCCTTTTAAAAAACAGTAGCATGCACCCTAGTTTTCAATGTTGAATTTTCAGAAACCACCAATCATTTAATTTTTTTTCAAGTGCACTGAATCTCATCCACATTTTTTTCTAAACTCCTACTTTTCAAACTACCATTTCATTTCCAGAGCCCATCTGAGTACAACCAGATCTCCCTTCAAGATGCTTAGAGTGTGGATTGTAGGACACAGCTATATTTTCTGGAGTGAAAGGTATGCAGAAAATAGATGCTTTCTCAACCTTGATTTACAAAATGTGGATATTATGTGGATTGGCCAGAGAGGATTGAGATGTCACCAATTGATGCCATTGGTAAAATCCTTTTTGCATCTCACACACCCTGACCTCATAATTGTGCACTGTGGTGGCAATGACCTAGGCACTTTGACTGGGGTAGGTCTGGAAATGCTTTTAAAGGACACCTTTGGGCAATTGATGTCACTTTTTCCACAAACTGCCTTTGTATATTCTAATGTATGTCAAAGGCAAAAATGGAACTGGTCCAACCAATATTGTCCACAGATTGAGAAAGCAAGGAAACATGTGAATAAGTCTGTTTCTGCTTTCCTCAGAGACTATAGTATGGGTTCTGTATACCACAACAACTTGCGTTACAACATGCAACGCATTTATAGAGGAGACGGTGTGCATTTCACAGATGAGGGAAACAGAGTCTTCCTCCTGAACTTTAGACTTCATCAGTACTTACTTGTAGGTACAAAAAACACTCAATGAACACAACGGTTATTTTTTTAGAGCCAACCAACATCTAAACACTCAAACTTGTTATTTAACTGTATTTTTTTGTCTTATTTTTTGCCGATGTGCGCGTACGGGTGCTTGCATTGTGCGCGCATCTCGCGATTTTATTTTGTAAATTTTTTTTTTGCCCTTCGGGATACTTCAGGGATCCCCTGAGAAGGCATAGGGGTCAGGGAGTCTCTACACTGTCCCCTTTTCACGTTCACCACTTTTGTTTTGGATTCTCTTCTGCCTTGAGGGTGCGTGCACTGTGCGCGCACCTTGCATTTTTTTTTTTATGTATTTTTTTACCTTTGGGGTCCTTCAGGGACCCCCTGAGAAGGCCTAGGGGGCCAGGGAGTCTCTACCCTGCCCCCTTTTCACGTTCTCCACTTTTGTTTTTGACTCTCTTCTGGCTCAAGGGTGCGTGCATTGTGCGCGCACCTCGCGATTTAAAAAAAAAACATTTTTTTTTACCTTCGGGGTCCTTCAGGGACCGCCTTAGGGGGTCAGGGAGTCTCTACCCTGCCCCCTTTTCATGTTCTCCACTTTTGTTTTTGACTCTCTTCTGCCTCAAGGGTGCGTGCACCGTGCGCGCACCTCGCAATTTTTTTTTAAAAGAGTGACAAAATGGCGGCCAACACTTCCTGGTTTCCACTGATTGGAACGTTGACAGACGTCTAACAGCAAATCAGAATTCCGCTTGCGCACACCCGATACGCACACGGTGTGTGCACGGGTGCGCGCACGGTGCGTGTTTCTAGATATATATACGGTACAAAAGGGGGGTGGTGATGGACGGAGCATCTGAACCAATCAAACACTCACACCCAGTCAAAAGATCATGGTTTAATCCATCACCGTTCTTTAGTCCACTCTGCCACCCCAGTTCAGACATGGCTATATGCAAATCAGTCTGACCCTGTGCCTCATGGGAACAGTCCAGCCCGAACTGCCAAGCCGTGCCTTCCCTGGACCGGAAACAAGCTTCCGAGGACCGGTTTCTGGCATTACAGCCTTCTTCAGCCCGGCTTGCTTGAATCCAGTGGCTAAGTGAGCAAGGGACTCACGTCTGAGCATACCCTGCCACACTATGGCGGCCAAAAGCGGTACAAAAGGGGGTGGTGATGGACGGAGCATCTGAACCAAACAAACACACACACCCAGTCAAAAGATCAGGGTTTAATCCATCCCTGTTCTTTAGCCCACTCTGCCACCCCAGTTCAGACATGGCTACATGCAAATCAGTCTGACCCTGTGCCTCATGAGAACAGTCCAGCCCGAACTGCCAAGCCATGCCTTCCCTGGACCGGAAAGAAGCTTCCGAGGACCGGTTTCTGGCATTACAGCCTTCTTCAGCCCGGCTTGCTTGAATCCAGTGGCAAAGTGAGCAAGGGACTCACATCTGAGCATACCCTGCCACACTTATGGCGGCCAAAAGCGGTACAAAAGGGGGTGGTGATGGATGGAGCATCTGAACCAATCAAACACTCACACCCAGTCAAAAGATCAGGGTTTAATCCATCATCGTTCTTTAGCCCACTCTGCCACCCCAGTTCAGACATGGCTATATGCAAATCAGTCTGACCCTGTGCCTCATGGGAACAGTCCAGCCCGAACTGCCAAGCCATGCCTTCCCTGGACCGGAAACAAGCTTCCGAGTACCGGTTTCTGACATTAAAGCCTTCTTCAGCCCGGCTTGCTTGAATCCAGTGGCAAAGTGAGCAAGGGACTCACGTCTGAGCATACCCTGCCACACTTATGGCGGCCAAAAGCGGTACAAAAGGGAGTGGTGATGGACGGAGCATCTGAACCAATCAAACACTCACACCCAGTCAAAAGATCAGGGTTTAATCCATCATCGTTCTTTAGCCCACTCTGCCACCCCAGTTCAGACATGGCTATACGCAAATCAGTCTGACCCTGTGCCTCATGGGAACAGTCCAGCCCGAACTGCCAAGCCATGCCTACCCTGGACCGGAAACAAGCTTCCGAGGACCGGTTTCTGACATTACAGCCTTCTTCAGCCCGGCTTGCTTGAATCCATTGGCAAAGTGAGCAAGGGACTCACGTCTGAGCATACCCTGCCACACTTATGGCGGCCAAAAGCGGTACAAAAGGGGGTGGTGATGGACGGAGCATCTGAACCAATCAAACACTCACACCCAGTCATAATTTATGCATCACTCTATGCTCAACCGCCAGTAGGTAATATATATATATCAAAACAAAACCCTTTCAGGCATAGACTGATGCATAAATTATGCAAAAAAAGAAGGAGAGAACTCTGATTAATTCTCCAGTTTAGGTGGAAAGCAGCTCCTGTTAGACCACTCTCAACACCAGCGACACTCTAGATCTGCTCACCTCAAATGTCTGTTTTTCTATCAAAGTTTTTAAGCATAGGATTAGCACAGTGTCATCCACGCCAAGATAGAAAAGGACAAAGTCTTTTGCCATTTCTACAGCAAAATCTTTTATCATAGGACTAGCACAGTGCTGTCCTTGCCGAGCTGTAAAATGACAAAAGCCATTTATCAATCCAGGCATAATATTACAGCTTAGAATTGGTAAAATACCAACTGAAGACAACCTGAAATGAGTAAAAGCAACCCCTGACATCATCCAGTGAATGTGGTTTGGTTTGTTATTTAAATATGTATTATTTATATTCCAATCTGTATTGAAGAATCTGTGGATGTATACGTGTCTGGATGGAGAATTTTGTAGCACTGTGATTGACTGTCTAAATGATTAATTTAAAGTGTCTCACTAAATATATGGGATAGTGATTAAACTGTGTGAAAACCTGTGTCACTCTATCTCTTGTTGTGTAAACTACTACATAAGTTGGTTGCTAGCTACGTGAAAGTCTATATTAGTTATTAATTAGTTAAGTGATTATTTGTATGGGATAGTGAATGAATATGTGTGTGGTTGGATGGGACATGTGTGACTGTCCAAATACCTGTAAATAGTTGATTTAGTCGGTATATGAGGTTAAGACTGTATGTGGAAACAGTTGTTTGGGTGAGTGAATGTCTTTATGGGTGTGGTGATGAGTAAATATATTTCTCAATGATATATGTCCAACAAACTAGAAATATAAAAGGCAGTGTATGTGACAGTTGTTGTATATAAATAAGTATACCTAAGACTCAGTGATTGTATGAGAGACTGTATGGATAACTGTATACTTTTAATATTGATTTTAAAACACACTAAGTATGACTTTCTAACTTTATGAATACATAAAGTGGTGTTTGTGTAAGTGTATAGCTTAGTACATGTAAGTGTGATCAATTATTTGCAAACGTGATTAGAATGTTTGCATAAGAGAATAGGATGTGTGCAGGTGTGTAATGTTGATGTAGGTGTATAAGTATATTTAATAGTATTGTATTGATCTTTGTTAGCATGTATGACTGAGTCTATATGTGTTTAGATGTGTGTGTAAATGTTTTTAGAAATTTATATTACTTTGTAAATAGTTTCAAACATGATACTCCATACTTTATAATGAGTGTTGAAAGGTTATGCTACTGTATGATGAGGTATATCAGTTTGTCACATGGATGATGTCATCAGTGATGTCATCAGTGATGTAATTTGAGATGGCATCAGTGATGTCAACAGTGATGTCACTGACCATGTCATGAATTGTATTGTATTGTATTGTATCTGTGCTTGTATAGCGCTACTGCCACCCTACGGGTATCCTGGCGCCAGCAGTGGATTGCGGGCGCGCGAGTTATAGTTAGTGCTACTAACTATAAAGGGGGAATTTCAATGGTTTTATGTGGGAAATTTCTAGTTAACTATAAAACCCCTAAAACCTACGTTTTTTTCAGTGAAATTCTAAGGTTTTTTTAAATGCTAATTCCTAACTATAACATATCTGAAACCTATGGTTTTTTCAGTGAATTTCAAAGTTTTTGAAAATGCTAATTCCTAACTATAACATATTAAAAACCTATGTTTTTTTTGTAAATTTCAAAGGTTTTTTAAAATGATAATTTTAAAACATATTTATTGTTGTTTTGTCAAATATTTATTATCTACGTTTTTTAATCTTTTCTTTTTAGATATGTTATATTTTTAATCACATTTCACATATTTTTTTTATATAAAAATATATTATTTTTAATATTTTATATTGTTTATGATATACTTATTTTTATACATTTTTTCCTTTTTCTTGAAGTCGCGCACCCTACTCGTTTGCTGCGTGAAACGTGTCCGCCATTTTAATGTCACTGTCAAGGATCCGCATAGGATGTGCGACGGATACGACTTTTGCAACGCAGTTGCCATGCGACTTGTGCGCAACTTCTGGCACATACGCGGGATGTACGTATTACGCGACGTGACGGACGTGTGGTAGCATGTGATGTCATATGCATATCGGACGCGGTGGGTGAGCGACTCCCACAATTTTTTTAATGTTGAAAAAGTTATTTATATATATTTAATATAAATATTAAGACAAGAGATTATCTGAATATTCTTTAACTTTCTTAAAAAGTACATCACTTTTTAATGCAATTTCACGAAGTCACGCTGGGTGCGAGCACGGTGTGAGCAGGGTGCGTGCTGAGTGCGCGCATCCTACGTGCATCCTACGTTCACCCCATGTGACCTCATAAAAAGAGATTTGATTAGTTCATTACACTTCCTATTGAAACTATTGAAGGACCCCACCCGTTTCAATCACTCTTCTTAGAACTTTTCCTAGGGAAAGAGCTCCTCAGGAGATCTTCTGTTCCTTTCTTGTTGGAGAAGACATACACCTGAATCAAGTATGCAAATTAGCCACCATCCTATGATTCAGAGCATTCTTCAGAGCATGAATTTGTTGCAGAAGCTCCACCAAAAGAAAGATACAGCAGTATTGTTTTGATTTTTTTTTAATTTCCTCCTGGATTGAAGAAAGTGAATGCGACCAAAGTCACATGTCGCATTTACAAGGCAGTGCTTTCAAGGGGAAACCCCACAAAGAAATTCTCTTGCAGAACTGCAAGTATACGCAAGCACTTGCAAACCAAACATCCAATAAACTTTGCCAGGAAGGAGTTAAGAAGATTGAGGGAGACTCCTTCTGATTCATTGGCCGTCCTTAGTACCAGTTGAGCAACACCAGCAAGCTCTACATCACAGCCTGACATCAGTCCACATTTTGGGAAACTAAGAATGACAAGCATAAAATGTGGACGGCTGATTGTGTATGAGGAGCAGTCACTGGATATGGTGTGTCGAGCCGTTGACCACCACCATTGTTAGTTTTCTTTTCTCCTCTCCTCCCAGTTTTTAGTTCTCTTTTTCCAGTTCACATCTTTTCCCCTGTTTTAAAAAAACAAAAAAATACAAAATAGTTAAAAAATCCACAAATAAACAAAACAACAAAAAGAAAAAAGAGTTATTTTCAGAATTAACTACTCTGTTTAAACAAAGAGCTAAACTAGTATGCTAGTGTGTGAAAGTTTAGATGAATGTATGTGTAGTGCATAATTGAGTGTAAAAATACATTTCTGATGTGTGGGAATGCATATGTGCAGAATTATAAGGAAGTGCTGCAGCATGACCCTGTAAGCTGTTTAACTACAGGATGCGGTGGTACATCCGAAGCACAGGGATGCAACATATGTATATAAATATGTTGCAATTCTGTGCTACACTTTGCACAGCTCCTTAAACTGCAGCCATGTGGTGACACAGGCACCCTTGCACCATGGTGCAAAGATATCCGTGTCATGCGGAGATTGTTTTTGTGCAGGAAGGGACACCTTCCTGCACAAAAACAATCATTAAAGGCATTTTTCTCCTTCAATATATGCTGTGCATTGCAGCATATATTGAAAGTGAAAAAAGGAGAAGTGAAAACAATTTTCCTTGTTGTGGTTTGCTATACCAATAGGAGGATAGTGTAGCCTTCACAAACATGTCCAGATGTATGAATTCTGATAAATCTGGAGATGTGTCTTGTTCTATGAGTCTTCTGTGCAAACACACAAGGCAAAACCTATAGAACACTTTTTCAAAGCAAAGTACTTTGTATGATGAGATTATATTTACACGGAAAAGAAAAGGTATACAGAATGCCTTTTCCTCACCTTATAAATAAGAAAGAGAGTTAATGGCTAGGCCAAATGTTATTATAGGAGTACATTTCTATACTGATAACAGAGAACAAGATACATTTACAACTACTTACGTTTTAGGTAACTGTTAGGACATGTTTATATATTACTGAAGGGAAGGGATGCGACCTAATATGACATTTGCAAAAACACTGACTGATGTGGTTTAAGTTAAACAGTTTCATTTATTTTAATTCTGAAATTATCAAAAACCTGTAAAAAAACAACCATATCAGTCTATTCTATACTATAACATATATTTGCAGACAGGTGTTCTGAAGCCGTCCCCTATTTTATACCTGTCTGCACTGGAATTTTCTGGCAGAAATCTAGTCCATCATGTTCCTTTTCTTCAACTGTGTGGAAACACAGTCCATTGTGCATTTTAAGACTTACTAAAACTTACCTTAACAGTAATACACGTAAAAAGCGGTACACATTTTATTCACTTGTTTTTTATAATCTAAATCGTGGTAAATTTGATATCTTACAATTAGGATCTGTAAAAAGAAAAGAAAAAATAGTTATAACATGTAATAATACATTTTTAATAGCACATCGTAATTTTAGCATTTTACAAAGTAATTTTTTTGCCATTTTTGCTGTTCTCAGAATATATTGAATTTCACTAGAAATAGTGATTTCAATTGTACTCATGTAAATGTGTGTGTATACTTGTAAAGCGCACTGCCGCCCCATCTCGGGGCATCCTGGCGCTGTATACTGCTGTGGAACCTTTCCTGGCTTTCTCTGTGAGATGCCCCCTCCAGGGCACCGACAAGGTGAAGTCAGGCATCCCAGCGCTGTTGGGGTCGTTGTGGAGATTAAGCAAGCTATTGCCCAGAGTTGCAGAGTGGGACCCATGATTAGAGTAGGCACCGAGGCGAGAATTATCGAGTCTGCTGACATTGAGCCCAAGACCCTGCCACGTCGGGAATTGAACCCTGGTCCCAGGCCTGACCTCTGCTTCAGGGTCTGCCGCTTCTAACCAGTGAGCCACACTTCTCCACATAACAGCGGGAAAAAAACGATTAGATTGTTTAACAAAAATAAAAAATCCATCCATAGTAAAATATTAGATTATATAAATCACACATACATAAAATGATTACTGCTAAGAGAATGTTGTAACTTAAATTTATAAACACTATAAATGATGTCACTTAAAATTATACACCGAGACAATGTGGAACAAAAAGTCCATAATTCAAAGAAATACCTTTCCTTGAGGCCAATGGTAATCCTATTAAATTACAATAATAAATTCCTCAGAGGCTGAATTATCTTCCTAAAACTTTGGCCTTAAAAATATTAGGTAGGAATTTGGGAATCCAGAAGGCAAAAATTGTTTGAAAACCAACTCAGCATCATTACAAAGGCTCCAGCCTTTCTCACTTTTTAAATAGGCAGTGTAATGTCCAGATGTTGTTGAAGGACCATCATGGAAAATATTTGCTACTGTTACAAAAGTACTTCCTGATATTGATAGTTGTGTAGCTACAAAATGTTTTATTAAAGTGTCCAATTTTCTTCCGTCAGCTGTACAACGTTGCATCATTAAAATTATATATTGTCCATGTCTTTGTATAAATAATGTTGATAACATTTCTGATTTGCATTGGCTACACTCCATGTTTTGATTTGCAGTTTTAACTAATTTATTGAAAGACACTGATTTACAGTTCGGTAATGGCAAATATATAAATCTTTCAGTGTGTACATTAGTGCTACATGTATACAATTCTCACAATAATTATCCCATTTATAACAAAGGCCAAAAATACTCTCTATGTCTACACCTTCATTTTCCAAAACAGTAAGCATATACATTAAAAATTCCTGAGCATCTTGTTGGATATTTTGTGTAAATTGTGTAGAACCAGAACATACATCCAAAAGATTTCGAACATCAGAAACACTCTGTATTTTACATTTATCAGTTCTCAATTTTCCATAAACAGAATGCAACAAGGAACAAAATCTTTTTTCTCGATTCTCCATAATTTGCTATTGCAAACCTTCAAGAAAAAAAACATTAACCACTACATTAGCATAGCAGTTGACACCAGAACTATTTTCAAACTGATAACCAACAATCTCTTCAACAGTGTCCTTTTTCCTTTTTGCTTGCAATTACAACATTATCTTTTTTTCCCTTCTCTTCACCTTCAGTACAGATATTCTCATACCTTCTGTTTCAGCCAACCACCCGCTTTTCAAATACAGGATATTGACCTAAATTAGGAGCATATGTTCTTCTTAACCTATTATAATCTTTGACACAGTTGGCATCTGCAGTAACTTTGTATCATCAAAATCAATCAAAAACAAACCAGTTAACGTTCTAACTTGTGACAAAGCAACATATGCCATACCCTCTTTAAATACAGTATTTCCAATGTTCACCAAAGCACTGTCAACACTTAAACCTCGACATTTATGAATATTTACTGTATATGACAGAGAAACCAGAAACTTTTTTCTGCGGACATATAAATCTTTAACAAGCAAAAAACAAACTGAACAACGACAAATTTGTTTAACTTCTTCAATCTGATCAATTTTTATTTTTAAGAGTGTAATACTATCTTTATTTTGATAATTAACAAAATCCACAACTTTGCTCATTGCTCCATGAACGAAACTTTTTTCTTCATTCAAATTACGCCTTAAAATTGTCCAACAGTTTCTACATGCATATAGATTTATTTCTAAACCAGCAGTTTTAGATATTGATTTTTCTAAAGAATCCAATTTTGTCTTTAATTGTTCAGTCAAAATAATAGTGATTCCTTCATGCTCTATTTTATCAATGGCTCCCATTTGAATTATTTATTCATTTTCCAGTTTCAAAAATTGTTCATTGAATATAGAACACTCACGCAGTGTTGGCATTAAGCAGATTACAGATTTCTTTTCTGCAATTTCCATGTATATTTTCTCAAAAACTACGTTTTTATTTGGAAACAAATTGGAAAGTAATCAAGTCTGCAAAGCTTGTTTGCCATGATCAGTCAGTAGTCCAATTCTTATATCTTGGAGAATAGTTCCAAGAACAACATCATTTGCCTGTCCCATATTTGTAATGAGTTCTTTGTATTCAAAATATGACCAAATGTTCATGTTTCCAACACTACCCAGGGTCTGGTGTCTTCATGCCCAAGTGTTTTAAATACTGGTTGTCCTTTTACAGGAGTCAGTTGCAGTAGATCTCCAAAAACTATGACGTGTTTTCCTCCAAATAACACGTCATGCTCTGTTTTAAGAACTTACTGCATTCTTAAATGCACAAAGGCAAGCATTAAGTTTGATACCATGCTTACCTCATCAATAATGAGAAGTTTCATTTTCTTCAAGACTCTTGAAACTTCACAGCAAGCTACTCCAGATAGCTTGTGGTATTCTAATTTGTTTTCATGCTCTACTGGTAGCATTAGTAAACGATGTAATGTAATTCCTTTAATGTTGTGTGCTGCCTGCCCAGTTGGAACAGTGACAACACAAGACAAATGTGAATCAGTTGTTTTCTGTGGATAACTTGTAATTACTTTAATTAAAAAACTTTTTCCTGTTCCAGCTTGTCCACTCACGTACATTTGGATAGGTTGAAATGATGTGCATGAGCACTCTTTCTTTTTATGAAGTAATCCATGGTCAATCTGTTGTCTCACTTGCTCATATATTTGTTTTTGCTCAACATTTAGTTGTTCTTCCAAGTTTGCTAAGTTAGTTACATCTTCTTGAGCTTCATGCATTGCTGTTTCTACCTCATTCATGGTGATTGCTACTTTATTTTCAACAATTGGTTGTCCTAGAGGGTCTTGACTCAGCGCAGCAGAACTTTGACTTTTGAATAGTTGTAAAAGGGCTAAATAGTAAAATTCCCTTTTATCAGCGGTGTCACAACTCAGCTTCCCGTGATTAATCAAACTTCTTTTTGTTTGTTTTACCAAACATCCTTCGGAACCAATGACTCCATATTTTCCATCATTGATGTTCTCTGTAGTATTCCGTTTAAAAGTGTAGTTTTGTAGAACTTCATAGAGACACATGTTCTCAAAATGATGACTTCTGTTTGGATAATATGTGTCCAACATATTCGTTTTTAAAATATCTGTACTTTCTGGATCTTTTTCTGCTAAATATTCAATTTCTTGTACAAATTTCAGTACTCGATTTCGCATTGCTGCAAGACCTAGACTCACATAAATTATTCTTCTAGATTTGGAGTGTAGACTTGCAGATGATAACCGATCTGAGCATTCATATGCTCTGATTTCTCGATGTGATAACATCTTCAAACTGAAACTATATAATTTCTTTCTTAGAGTCTTCTTGTGAGAAATCTCTTCCCATGTTTCTTTCAATTCCGTCTTTTCTGATTTTGTAATATAAGATGTTACATATCGGCAGTTCGGGCTGGACTGTTCCCATGAGGCACAGGGTCAGACTGATTTGCATATGGCCATGTCTGAACTGGGGTGGCAGAGTGGGCTAAAGAACGGTGATGGATTAAACCCAGATCTGTTGACTGGGTATGAGTGTTTGATTGGTTCAGATGCTCCGTCCATCACCACCCCCCTTTTGTACCGCTTTGTTCGTCATAGGTTGGCAGGGCATGCTCCGACGTGAGTCCCTTGCTCACTTTGCCACTGGATTCAAGCAAGCCTGGCTGAAGATGGCTGAAATGCCAGAAACCGGTCCTCGGAAGCTTGTTTCCGGTCCAGGGAAGGCATGGCTTGGCAGTTCGGGCTGGACTGTTCCCATGAGGCACAGGGTCAGACTGATTTGCATATGGGCATGTCTGAACTGGGGTGGCAGAGTGGGCTTAAGAACGGTGATGGATTAAACTGTAGTGTAGTTCCTATATTCCGAATAGGCTCTGCGCATTGGAATAATATATTCAGCAGTGTAGACGTAGGACTGAGGTTATCTAGGTCTCTACTGACTTTATTAGACTTAAGGTTTGCCAGCTAGCTCAGAGGTCACTAGAAACTTTCTCGAATAAACGAGGAGGAGTTTAACCTCCCTGGATAGACAAGAAGGGATTAGCTTCTGACAACCATAAAACATGACAACTTTGCTCTCCCTGAATAAGAGTGTATCTCTAGAGTTGTGTGAAAACAAAAGACAGCTATTTCACTCAGTCAAATGTGCGTACTCAGTTTTACCAGAATGCAGAGAAAAGAGAGACGGGCGTTTTCAATAAAAGGTGTTATTTATTGAGCAGTCTTCTTCCTCATACAAGAGAAATGAATTGCCACGATTGTAATGCTCATGGTAAAGTAAAGTGCATACAGTAAAAGGAGGATTATAAAATAATACTGTAAAAGCATTGATATGGTTTCTTAGTCATATGATACGTTAAAATAGATAAAATATATACATACATATATACATTGACTAATCGTACTCAACTGGTGCTTCTAAATACGCCTACCCCGGTGTACCTGACCTATGCCTAATACGTGGGAGGGAGTAAGTAAGTAGCAGTTTAAGTTAAGTTTGTTTTGCCAAGAATCTGACTCAAGAATTCTCTGTACGGGTTTAGTCAATTCCGTACCTGGGTAATAGAAAGCAGGAGGTCTGGTATCTCTCTCTCAGGACTCGATATCCCAGCAACCCACAAGGGTAGGCTGGAAACGCCGGAGCTGGATTTCTCGGCAGGAGAAAAGACAGCATCTTTCTCAGCGCGTCAAGGAGGAGGGGCAGCGTCCGTGGGCTCTCGCATCAGCTGGGCTTTTCGGAAGTAGATAGCTGCTCTGCTCCAGAATTACCACCGTGTGTTTGCTGAAGGCAACGTTGGTATATTTATACCTGAAAGGTGCCTGGGTTTGACGTAAGGTTGGACATAAGACGTCAATAAAGATGTCACTAAGAACTGGCCGTTCTTACAGTGCTTTACAGGAGTTCTAGGACGAAATCAAAACAAAGGCAAGGGGGATTTCCCAGGTTGCTGGAGGCTTGGTTTTGTTTAGAGAACTCGGTGTGCTTACTAGGGGGCCGGAGAAGTAGCCTTGCTTAATGTGACAGCATGTGCTACGACTGAATTATGAATATGATTATTATGCCGTTGTATGGATATTATTGATTATAACCGGACAAGGGCCTAAAATAGGAATATCGATTCAGGTTTCCTAGATAACACACTACAAAACCCTGGGTGTGAGTGTTTGATTGGTTCAGATGCTCCGTCCATCACCATCCCCCTTTTGTACCACATATCGAACAACAGCAATGGAATTGTATGCAACATTTTGAATATCCATGTTAGCATTCCACATGGACAGGATAACTGGGTTGTAGTCATTTATGTATTTTGACTCTTCATTTCTTCTGAAAGTTGCAGGTATTTTTTGGAGACTTTGGGGAACATTAGGATGGCGGGCGCGCTTTGCCCGCCCGCCACCCTATCGGAAAACGGGACCACCTGCCTAAAGGGTGGGGGTCCCGGGAGTGCCATTAGGATGTGCCCGCCTGTATGCTCTCTGCACCGCCCACACAATGCTGAAAATGCATTGCAGCATTTGCATGATGAAAGCGGCAGAAACCACGCGGTGCCTGCCGCTTTCATTATGCAAATGCAGGGGGGTACCATAGGTACCCCTGTGTGCACCCCCCTACTATGCTTCACTCTGGGGGCCCACAGGGGGCCCCCAGAGTGATGTCCGCCTGCCTTTCCGTGGCGGCAAGAAAGGCATTGTAAAATGCCCATGCAAATATGGCTGGCGGTGTCTTATAGACACCGCCACCATGTTATCCCTTTTCCGCCCCGGCTGCAAGGCGACCGGGGCGGAAAACAGGCGGGCGGTGTTTCCCACCGCTGCGGTCCCCTCCGCCATCGTAATATGGCGGGGGGGGAATGCAGGGAAGGATGTCAGGCAGATTGCCTCAGCTAGGGTGGCGGTGGCCACCGCTACCCTGGCAGAGGCAATCGGCCCGACATCCTAATGGGCCCCTTTCTTGTGATAGTATGTTGCAAAGATAAAACTGTTCACTCTTCCATCCGATATTACAGGACGTGGAAATCCAAAACAACATTTGCTGTAGAACTTGTCCTTAGATTTGTACTTTCGTCGACAGAATTTTCCACATCGGTGGCTTTGGAATCGTAACACTTGTGCTCTTAAGTTGTTTTCTTCTGTGCTTTTGGATACAGCACATGTTGCATATTGTAACTCATAACAGTATCATCCACATCTGTTCCAAATGTGGGAGCGTCCTTAATCCATAACATCATATGTAAAGGAGCAGCACATCTTGCTTGATACTCCTTTCTCGAAAAGAAATCCACAACTTCTCCAAGAGGATTTTTTTTTATTGCAGATAAAAGACATAATAGCCTCAAATCTCTGATTGAAATACCTGCTCACATTTACAGGATCCAAAGAGCACAATTCTCCAGGTGTCTTGTATTCAATATTTTTTATATTAGAATTTGCCTCTCAAAGAAATTCTAATAAATCATCCCAAGTGTACTCAGCACAACTTAGGGTAAGGAACCATGTTGGAGTTCCTAAGTTCCGTAGCATACATTTCAGTTCTCCATGACAACGGTGCCAATATTCATTAGTGTCATGCTGACATGCCATCAAATTAAAAAGGCGAGATTCTAGATGATCATCACTCTGGTGCACTTTATCCATAAAAACTTTTTCAGATACATTTTGCAGATGTGTTCCAGTTTTTAGAATATGAGTGACTGCATATGAAAGTCCAGACAAGTCACTTTCAAACAAAAGATGAAATATATAAGGGATACATTGTCGAGATCTTGGATCTTCTGCATATAATCTTGTTGTCCGATATTCAGATGCAGGAATCTGCACAGGACGTTCATCATATCGTCCTCCTTTTCCAGTTGGGAACAACTGTGGAAAACAACAAGCTTCCAAGCTCTCTTCACATGCACTCATGGTAGTTCCTTTTGCTTTTTTCATTTGGAACAAATCAATAGTGTACCCCATCACTTCTTTTGAATGAAGTGGATGCACACTGTAATGTTCATAGATTTCTTCACATCTTAACATATCCACTTTTTCAATTTGTCCACTTGACAACTCAGTATCTTCTGCTAAAACTATTTCTTCTTCTCCTATATAAACATTCTTAAAGTATGTATTGTTTTTTATGAAATACAATGTTGCCTTTTGCACTTTCCTAACATACACTAACTCCCGCCAGATTTCCTTACTCTTAGTCTACACACCATTAACAAGAATAACTAGTGGTTCACTTTCTACACTCTCTACACCAATACTTTCAAGATTTTTCTTTAAAACTAACGGTTAATGCAAAACTCTTCCTTTTAATCCTCTTTGTAAATCTGAAGGAGGCAATTCACCTGTTTTAGGCTCCATACGAACAATAGCCTGAAATGGGTGCACACAGTGAATGAGAATAGACTATAGGTGTTTAAATCTATCAGTTCTGGAGGAATAGCAACCAGCTCTAGATTATTATGAACAGCTCTAGCGGGCATTTTATTCTCATCTACTTTGTTATAACAATATTTACAAATACGCTGATCAGAACCCAAATCAAAACAGTTCTCTACCAACAAATAAGTTGCAAATTCTTTCCATTTATCATTATTTTCTTTTTCACTTTTTAAATACAGATCAACACTCCTAGTCTGATTTTTGTAGTGGCAAATACAAGCAGAATTTGGCCTTTCACCTGAAACATTCTCTACAACATTTTCTTCTATTAATGTCTGAGGTTCTTCAGTCTCTTCCTCTGGACCAAAGTAACAAAACTCAATATCATCACAAACATTTTGCACATCTGATACTGACCACGTAAAAGAGCATTGTTCAACTCATTTAACTTTAGTGCTGGACTTTTTGCATAATACAATCTTCTCACTAACTTCCGCATTTGAGTATGATGTACCGCCAACATCCTGAAATGATGAAAAACACGTTGACATACTTTCCTAGAAAGACAGGCCAGAGAATGACCATGCAAACCAGTGTGTTTTCTCACTCTGCAAGGGTCTAGTCCTTGCAACCCCTTCATCTTTTGTTTAACACTTTTTTTACAATATGCTTGTAAGAAATTGTGTAATTTATCAATAGATTCTTGTTGTACACTACAAACACTACTACAATCCCAAGTGTACACTGGGACTTTAGGACGTCTGCCTAGAACTTCATCGGCTATCACTTCTGCATTTGTAGGAACCATTTGCTCTTTCTCAATTGGACAACCATTTTTAACATCATACGCTCGACCACTGGTGTCAACTGCATGCAACAAATTATTGCTCTGTAAATAACTCTATTAAAAAAGCCTCAGAACTTGAAGAGTGTTTCCATTCCCCTAAAACAATATCACAAAAATTACTTTTGTTAATTACTCTTTTCCTCTTTTACTTTTGGCCTTCATTAAATGGATTGGTTTATCTAGTGATCGAATTCTGTTTATTACTAAAATGAAGAGTTTCCTCTTTACTTCAAAAGCCTTTTCAACAATAGATTTGATATGCTTCTTCTTTTCATAAAATACTGTTCTCTTTCTATCTTTATTTGTATCTTTCATCAATGTATGGACTGTATCCTTTGTTTTTACATTGCCTTTTTTTCCTTTCCTATTCTTTGCACTGTTTTTAAGGTTGGAACATTTTCACTGCTTTGCACATTTGCATTTTTTTTCTAAATCTAGTAATATTTTTTATGAAGTCCTTTGTGGTCTTACCAGAAATGTTTCTCTTTTTAGCCACATTATGTTGGTCTTCCAATACTTGTGGTTGAGTTGTTTTCAAGTAAGTATCCTTTTTCTGACCTTTTTTTCTTATTTGTTTCTCCATCATGATAACTTTATTTTAAGGATGACACAGTATCTGTAAAAAATAAACATAAATAAGTATTTATTAACAACTTTACAAAATTATACATTTTTATTACTATACAAACACATTTCATATAAATTCTGACTAAAAAAGGATAGGCCTGAAGAACAACTGTGAAGCTGATAATGGGCGCCGCGGCCAGGGCGACTGACGCTGGAATCTGGGGACCACGGTTCGATCCCCGGCTCCGGCGGCAGGTTAGCCCAGCACCATGTGACTCTGGGCAATAGCTCGCTTAATCTTCCCGACGGCCCCCAGCGCCTAGAGACCCTTACGGGTGATTGTGCGCTTTACAAATGTGGACTTTACTTTATAATGCACTACATACATAATGCGTAGCAGTATGAAGCACTCCATAACAGTACAACCTGAAGCACTGTATGACTACATGCATATTTACTGAATCACAATACTGTAAGGAAAGAAACTGAGTGGATTCATAATTGGTTCACTTTTAATTTAATAAATAGATTACTACATTATTTCAAAAGCAAACACACATTTATATTGGTTACAGATTTCAACCCTTTCCAAATGGGATACATTTCAACCCTACCCGCAATCTGCCTTCTGCCTGTTACCATAGAACCATAGAAACAGTTCATGGAACACTTTACTGAGCACACAGGTCAAAAGTTCATCACATAATGTTGCTACTCAAAACAGCAAGTGTGCTTGACTTCTCAATATACCAGCTTATCCTATGTAATATTATTTTCAATCACTTTCTGATAGCCAATAGGAATCATGTTTTTAAAAAACAGAAACATGCACCCTAGTGTTCAGTGCAGAATGTTGTCAAAAAACGAATTATTTCTTTTCTGTTTCAACACTGCATGTTATCCACCATTATAGAAAAATCTTAGTTTTCAAACTGCCACTTCATTTACAGAGACCATCTGAGTGCATCCAGACCTCCTTTCAAGATGCATAGAGTGTGGATTGTGGGACACAGCTATATTTTCTGGAGCCAAAGGTACGCTGAACAGAAAGGAATTCACAAAGACCTAGATTTACCAAATGTAGACATTAAATGGATTGGACAGAGAGGGTTAAAGTGGCCCCAATTGATGTCATTGCTTAAATCCTTTTTCCATCTCCAACACACTGACCTCATAATTGTGCACAGTGGTGGTGGCAATGACCTAGGCACTTTGTGGTATGTCTGGAAATGCTTATGAAGGACACCTTTGGAGAATTGATGTCACTTTTTCCCCAAACTGCCTTTGCTATTCTAACATATGCCCAAATGAAACTGGTCCAATCAATTTTGTCCACAGATTGAGAAAGCTAGGAAACATGTGAACAAATCTGTTTTTGCTTTTCTCCGAGACTATAGAATGGGGTCCATATACCACAACAATCTGCGTTTCAATATGCATGGCATCTATAGGAGAGATGGTGTACATTTTACAGATGAAGGGAACAGAGTCTTCCTCTTGAACTTCAGACTCAGCATCAGTACTTACTTGTAGGTACTAAAACCTCTCAATAAACACAAGGTCTCTTTTTAGAGCCACCTAACAACTAAACACATAAGCTTGATGCATATCTAAAAAATATTATTTGTGTTTGGCTTGGAGTCGCGCACCCAACGTGTTAGGAGTCGTCCAGCCAACGCGTAGAAGTCGTGCACCATACGTGCTGGAGTTGCGTACCCTACGGGTTAGACGCCGTGCATCCAACGCTTGCACACCAATGGCCACACTGAGTGCCGCGCTGGGTGCGTGAATCCTAACTTTACCGTAAAAAAAATTAGCCCCTATCAGTAATTTTTATTATCCCCAGGACCCTATCCCCCGGGGCTTATGTAATACGTTGAAGACCATGGGTTGGGGGGCCCCAAGGCCCCCATGGTTCCAGCCGGCTCCCCACGTCCTTCGGGAGCCGGCATTGCATTTCTTCCGGGAGAGCAGCTAACATGCTGCTCCCCCTGAGGAAAAGCAATCTGCTTTCCGATTTGGAAGAGAGAGCAGGTTAACCTGCTCTCTCTTCCAAATTGGAAAGCAGTTTGCAAAGATAGGGTGGGACCCACGAGGCTCCTGCCCTGCCATTGCAAACAGCAGTGTCCCGGGGTGGGCAACCTGAGACACTAAAGGAGCCAGCCCTGGGGGGGTGGCAGTCCCCAGGGCCATCAAAGGATCCAGGAAGGGGGCCACGCGGCCCCCCTCCCACACATTAAAGAAGTCCCGGGGTGGTGGTGGTCCCTGGGGCAGGGGTCTCAGAACCCCCCTCAATTAATGTTTTGAAGCCACGGTTCCGGAGGCTGGGGGGGCCTAAGACCCCCCACCCTTTTTCAACAAGCCCCGGGGGGTTGAGGTCCTCGGGGCTGCGGGGGGGCCCTTGAGCACCCCCATATATTAAGTTACAGCCCCGGTGTTGGCGGTCCCCAGGGCAGTACTTGGGGGTTTGGGACCCCCCACACTCTTTTTTTTAAATGCCCCCGCGAGCGAAATGCGCGGATCCTACATGCATCCCTCGATTTAAAAAAATAAATAAAATAATTTGCCCTGTGGGTCCTTCTGGGACCCCTTGAGCAGACCTAGGGGGTCAGGGTGTGTCTACCCTGCTCCCTTTTCGCATTTTGCACACATATTTCACAGACTTCTTCAGCCTCGCTTTTTACCAAGGCATAAAATGGCTGCTAACAGTTTCTAGATTTGAATGTTGACAACCACTTGACAGCCAATTTGCCTTCAGCGCGTGATCGGGTTGGTGCGCTTATGGTGCGCTCACGGTACGCGCAGGGTGCGCGGATCCACCGAGCCCATAGATATATATGTACTTTTAAATGTCATTTTATCAGAAACTACTGACAGGTTTCCACCAAATAAGCAAAAGGCACGAGCCTGAACCAAGAACTACCTCTTTGCCAAATTATATGTAATTCCATTCAGCCGTTCGGGCTGAAGCCGTGGCTAAAGGTACTATAGGAAATTGCATGGGGAAAATACGTTTTGAGACACCCCTTTTTTTCTCGGCCCCCACTTGATCAATCACCCCCAAACTTTCAGAGAATGAGCGAAACTGAGTAGGCCAAAAGTTTGGAAAATTTCGAGAAGATTCATTAATCGGCGCCAAAGTTATTGGCAATAGAATGTTGCGGGTTTCCCATGCATGATAGGTTCTAACTATAACTACCTACTGGCGACCCTTGCCAGAGAGTGCGTGAGGAAAAAAATGCCCACAGCGCCAAGATGTACAAAGTAACTGCGGCGGGCTCTGCCGCTCCTTGCTGTACCGCCGAAGAGCGCCTGGAAGCTCTAAAGTGGGCCACGCTGGAGAAAAAAATAAATATATATATATATATATATATATATCTGTTTTTCCTGCCATTATGTTTGAATATACTGCAATGTCTACTCTAACCCAATGTGGGAAGGAATATATATATATCTACTTTGTAATAGCGCCTCTCAGATTAACAAAGAATCCTGCGGAGTCGAAACGCGTCTGTCATTATCCTGGGTTGAGGGTGACCTTATTCATTAAAAGAAGCCTTTTAACCTACACTCTTGGGTCCGTGCCTACTTCGTTGGATTTCTGTCTGATGAAGCTGGATTGTTGTTGTGTTCATATATATTTATATATAAAGAAAGCGTCCTTCCCACCCCAATTTGCGGAGCGGCACCAAACAGACTCGGACCTCACAGCTTCTCCAAAGGAAATTACGGACCTCCACACCAATTTAGTGTAAATGCAGTGCGAATTTATTTCGGCACGTAATTACAAGGACCAGTGTCCTCCATGACGCTTTTCGCTCCTCCTGGGAGCTTGATCACATGATGCATCTCCCTTACAATGACGTATTTAAAGTGAATAATGTGCACTATTAGCCATTCAAAATAGGCTTACCGATTGCTTTACAATGAAACTAAACAACGGACTTTGGCAACTAATGTACCCAAATATCATGATATTTAAAGTGCAAAATGAATATAGCAGCTTGGGTAATCTATACATAGTGTATAAAATTATACCATTTACTGACATATTATTACTATAATCAGGTCAGAAATCACTAGCTGTGCAAAATTCAATGAAATAAAGTGCATAATGCGAATAGCAGCTAAATAATTAAATAATTGCATAGTGCAAAAATAACATTGTCATAGCCATATCTGCCTGAAATTGAGCCTTTCCCATGGGGGTTCCCTGAAAAAGGGCCCCGCCATCGGAAGAGCAAAAATGTTCCAACACGGCATGGACTCTAAAGTCCATGCCGTGCTGGAACAGGGGGTGAAAGAAGAAGGGGGGGGCACATGTAGTGCACCCCTGAATGCATCCCCCAGATATAGGGCATGGGAGCCTGTAAGGCCCTTTTTGTTTCCCCCCTGCCAGCCTTTTCATGGTGGGATCCCCACACAATTGCAGTTTTGTCAGGACATAAAAATCGCTCTGCGTTAACTAAATACACTATCATGATAGATCAATCTACCACAAAACATTTCTGACCTTCTGCATCTCATTCAAGACAATCACACATACTAGCAAAACAAAGAGATTTCAGATAGTCTACAGAGTCTACTCTCTGGTTAATCCAAAATTTGAATGAAATACAGGAAAGTACAGAGCTTGGCCATAGACAGTATTTAAAATCTAGGTACTGCATTTGAACTACTGTAAAAGGTTCCACCTGATATGTCCCTTTTTGCATGAAATGGGTGTCGGGATTTTTTTGCCCCATGCTTAGCAGTTTTTTCTGTTTTAACACAAACAAATTAGAAAGGAAAAAAGGCAGTGACTGAGATGCTAGACTAGATTTTTGCTGAGGCGGTCCTTATTGTCATGGGTCTAGTCAGAGCCAGATATTCAGCGCTAAATAATTGAATATTAAACTTTCGCCATGTTATACACAATCTATATAACCAGCAGGATGCTTGTGTGGATGAAGTGATCACGAATGAAAATGGTGGTGAGCAACAAGTCACATGCTTCATCGATTGGACAGATTAGCATTTCATTTTACATTAAGTGACATTAAATAGGTTTAATAGTAGTACCTGTTACTTACAGAGCTGTGAAAAGTTGGCATTAGGCACTGCATCATAAATATGTTATTATTGTTATGAGCCACATGTGACTTATTACTCTACAATCCACAACTAACTATACTGAATTCACTTACACCCTAATCTAGGTCCCTACTGGTCAGGGTCTCTTTTCACCCTTGACAGAGAGTTTCCTCATTAAGGAAAGTGCCTCAGGGAGCATTCCAACTTGAGTTGCAACACATAGAAAAATGTTGTCTGTATGGTCAAGTTGAACTGAGGTTACAAAACAAAAAATGCAATTGCGGGGGAGGGCGGTGCTAGAAACATGGGATCAGATTGTAATGTAGCATTTGTACATCACTTTCCTACTCCTTTCAGTAAAATTGTGGCATTACAAGATCGAGAAGGTTGTTGCCTAGTATCCCACACACAGTGTGGCAACTGGATTTCAGCACAGGTTTTCCATTCACACACATAGTGCCAAATTTGTGGCATAGGTCACCTTGCTGAGCTGCCCTATGTCACTGGGAACGGGCAGGAATGCACCCTTATTAAGCAATACCGGGCATTTCTGTCCTTTCCCCTGTGCTGGTGCTGTTTTGGCATCCTAACACCAATGAAGGCACCCTTGCACCATGATGCAAAAAAGCCTGTGTTGTAGGCAGGATTGTATGTGTCCAGGCAGGGGCACATTCCTGCATGAAAACAATCTATAGAGATGTTTCCTCTTTCTATGCGTGCCGCAGAATGCAACACACATAGAAAGAGGAAACAATTAGGAGAAATACACATATTTCTTCTTGTTGTGCCTAACCTATGTTGTGCCTAACCTGGGGAGGCGTATCTTTTTTCCACATCCCCAGAATTACCTGGTTTGGTAAATCTGGGAAGGCATAAAAAAAATGGTATTTTTCTCTGCTGCTAGCATTCAGTGACTGTTATCCACTGTCTGTTTGGGACACGCACTCAACTCCTCGCACTTGCATGTATGTTGTCCTTGAGCCATCTTTCGAAATCTCTCATTTTCATTGTAGGATACAGCAGTTAGCCTTCACTGACTGACCACTATGATTAGTAAGGGTTTCTTTTATAATGACAGAAAACATAATTTTTCCAGCAGCAGGGAATACCCAGAGACAGCATAAACTACTGCCATGTGTATCTCACTCTGCTGCAGCAAGCCAAACGCAATATGTTACTGCCATGGAAAGTCAAGCACAGATCAGTGCATTGTGGTTCAAACAGAGATTCTTGGAACTGAGCACTGCGGTGGAAGAAGTAAAATCTATTAGTGGAAAAGATGAATGTCTGTATGAGACATGCAATTACTTTGCAAAAGAGAGATATTTGTTTTGAAATTAATTTGTAGTATAATTCTTACTGTACTGACTCCTGTTGACTCAATCGTTTTTCCCATTGAACTGTCGTACTGAAACATTGATGAGCATTGTATTTAACAAGCACTTTTTAAACTAGAGTTATTTAATGACTAGTTAACCATTTGTTATACGTAACATTTTAATAACAATGTGGATGATCCACTCCTCTTAGAAACTGTGCCCACATCATACTTCACATCAAGTTCAGTGAAAAAATATCATGCAATTAAATAAATGCTACTACAACATCCAGATTTAAGAAGAGAAAATTTTCTAAAAGTCAAAATTGTACTACCAGATCCAGGAAATCAGGATTACACGTTGAAACCATACTACTTGATTCCTCTGTCTAATAGTTGGTATATGTGTGTTAATCAATCAGAAATGTTTCTGGGCACTGGCTTTATTGAGAGCGTGTGCCTACTTAAACTACCGCCAATATGGCCGCCTGGTAGGAGCTTCACTCCGGAGCTCCAGGGTTAGGGATTACCGATACGGTTAAAATCCCCGTTCAACCCTGCCATACACCTCCAACCCAAAGACCACCTACAAAAGAAAGTAGTTGGGGGCAAGGAGAGGAAGAATAGAGAGAAGAGCGACTTACCGAACATAGAGATGGTCAATCACCTACGATTGGCCAGCCAAGAATGCCGAAACGGTGGACGGTGGAGTCGAGGAGTGCGGGGCTTTGGAGGACGTCGGAATTGCATGGAAGCTGCGGGGGAGCCGCGCAGAGGCGACGCTTCCCAGGACGGAGGTGAGCACCAAAACGGCGGGCAGCGGTATCGGGGAGGGCAGCAACAGAGGGGACTCGAGGTTCGCTGAGACGCTCCAGAGGATGGCATCAGCGGAGCCTTAGAGATCGGAGGAGAGGTGCTGCCAGGAAGCTGAGATGAGATGAGTAATGAGGCTGAAGCGCGCTGGCCGTACGGCGGAGCATGGAAATGAGCAACCGATAGCTCCACCCGCAGCACCACCAGGAAGTAGATAGGCTTCTCCAGTGGAAATACTTGTCTGCAACAGCAGGATCACGAGAGCAATCTGGGAATGAATCAATTAAATGGGCTTCAACGATATTCAGAGGGTTCCAAAGCTCACGAACCGGCCTGCCTGACCTCAAAATGGCGGCAGCAGAAGACATTCAATGATAAATAGAATCACAGGCCATCCTAAACTTCATATTACCCCTAGTGAGGAAATTCACCTAAAATGGCAGAAAGTAATCAAGACAATTGAAAGAGGACATGCAGAAAAAAAATAGAATTAGAAGAAGGACAAGCAGAAAAATAGAAATGGAAACAGGAAGTATGCAATAGGACATACAAAAGCAAGGGAAAGAGGACTTTTAATATAATAGAAAGAGAGAAGGACACCTCAATACACAGAAAGACTGCTAATCTGGCGGACATCTTGAAAGTTCCTTTCTACATATGCAAAAAGCTTAATTAATCCCCTACCCCTAGAAACAACAAGAAGATAAGCTCATAAGCTCATCTGAATATCACAAACATGGAGGACAACTACCTAGATCTAATAAGTAGGAACGCCCATGTCATAAAATACCCAACCAAGCTCTCTGAAAATGCAGCCCAAAAATTCAAACACAACATTTTGAGCAAAAACCCTGACACACTGATTTCCGACACTGCCTTCTGCGCGGTCAATGGTATAATCAGACATCATATTCTTCACCAGAAAAACAGCGAGATGGCGCAACGCTATTACAAAGACGCTTAACATAAAATCTATAGCTAATATCCCACATGGAATGAAATTCATGACAATAGCATCACTAAGACTCAGAGCGGACCTGTGCATAACGATTTTCAAGAACGGAATTGTGATGATTCAAGCCTCTAACAATGAATTGGAAAAATGTGTTAACATGTTCTCAACATTGAAAAGAATGGTTGAAAACTCAATTCCACTACACCGTCAAAGTCCTCTAGTAGAAAACATAATCTCAGCGGACATCATCAACACAACTAACACACCGAGAGACCACCAAGAACTGGATCTAATTAGGCAATTAAGAGACACAAGCCACATACAACACCAGAGACCCCCAGAAGACCACCCCGAACCACATGACACTACCACCACAATTAGCACACCAACTAGAGACCTCCTGGAACCTGAACATTCTACACAACTAGGAGGCACAAGCAGAACATAAGTCCCGACGTCTGGGAGGGACTCAGAAAGAACAGGAAATACTAGCGGAACAGAAGTCTCAGAGTCTGGGAGGAACTCAGAAAGAACAGGAAGTGCACACATCATCATAGAGCCTCCTCAGGGGGAAAAATCGATCGCAGACATCACACTAACTAGAGTCCGTAAGGAACCAAAACAATCACAGCAAAAAGGAGACGCAAGCAAAACTGGAGACCCGTTGTCGGAGATCATTAATGAGAGAAATGAGATATCCACACGCCACGCTTACAATGCATCAGATACCCTCCAGGAGGAAGAACTGATGCTTTCCCTCAATGACAAAACTTCTCCAACCAACAAACCTCAAAATGTAAATCTAAGAATAGCTAGCTTGGAAAGTGCCGCCCTTCCCTTACCCCCAAACAGGTCTAAACGAGACTCACCTAGAACGATATACTCCACAAACAAGAATCTAGGAACACAAAACAAAGACAGCGCATCAAACACAGCAAACAATATCGGAAGAGACGACCGAGCTAAGGGGAAACAGAAGAAGTTACAGATGAAAAACTCAGAACGAAAACTCAGGATCAAAAATAGTGAAATTCGAAATAATCGAAGGAACAATCCCAGGACATCGCCTAGGATCATGAGAAGAATAAGGGAGCTCCTAACACAAATGAGCAACCTGTCACAGGATTTACTAAGCACCCTTAAAGGAATAGAAAAACTACGGGATATTACGGAACACACTCACACAGAAGTCGAGCTCATTTGAGATCTGCTTAATACATCCAAATGCAAGAGCAATAAGAAGGCGATGCTACTGTCAAACAGACAAAATAGACCAGACAGAAAATAGGAACACCTAACTGAAGAGGAAATCCAATCCCTACTCCAAGAGTATGAGGTCACAGACCGCAGTAGAGGGGAGGAAATCAAAATAGTACCGATAAACGCCAACAGAGTACCTAAGCTGAATGAAAGAAAACCCCATCTCAACAACCTTCAAAAAGTACAGTTAATCCCCGAAAAGCGAATTACGAAACCATGTAGAACTGAAAAATCTCTAAAATGCCTACTGCTCAACTGTCGATCAGCAACTAAACATGCGTCTGACATAGCCGACATCATTATTAACCATGAAATAGACGTATCAATCCTCATGGAAACATGGCTAACTGAATCCTCGTCCCCAGTCATGGACCTTCTGGTGCCACCTCACTACAACATAGTAAGACTTGATCGACGAGGAAAAACAGGAGGTGGTATAGCCTGCATACACAAAGCAGACTTAGAAATTAGCCAAATACAATCCGACCCTCTGGAGTCATGCGAATATCTAGGTCTCGACATAAGATCGGCTAACATACAACGTTGCATCTTACATGCCTTATATCATCCACCGGGAAATAATATGAACTTCATTGACCAGCTAATGGAGATCATCACAGCCAACGCTAACTCTGACACTATTAACATATTTTTAGGAGATTTCAATCTCCACCGGAATAATAAGAACGACAAACAAGTCAACACGTTGAAAGACTTTTTAACGGAACTAAACTTATCCCAAGCATGTTTACAACCAACACACTCGAAAGGAGCAAAATTAGACTGGATAATCTCGAAAAAGGATAATATATCAATCCTCGCAATAGAACCATGCGACTGGTCAGATCATCATGCCATAACCTTTACGATACCCACATGGATGAAGATACAAACCTCACAGCCTATTAAAGTCAAAAGATGGATGCGGGATACGAGAGACTCAGCAATGGAACTACTCATTGAAAACGTCAGGAAAGACCTAATCCTACCTCACAACATACAGAATGTAACAGATTTAACGAACCATTACACTACCTCAGTAACAAATATAGTAGACCCCACTATACCGCTAAAATTAAAAAGAGTCACAGAAAAGGGAAAAAAAACATGGTTCAATGGGACATTGAATAAAGACAGGCAAAAATTAAGACAGGCAGAAAGAAAATGGAGACAACACCCATCATCCCAGGAGCTGAAATCCCTTAGAAAAATCAGAAATGAATATAACAAAAAAATCCTCAAATCTAAAAAGGAAATCAATTAGATCAGAGCTAGACAATGCCAAAAACAGACCTCGGAAACTATTTGAGATCTTAAAACAACAATCGAACAAGCAGGCCAAATCTGCCCAAGAAGTCACCAAAACGCCGCTAAACTGCAAAGAGTTCTCAAACTTTTTCACCGACAAAGCCAACAAGCTTGATAGAGAACTCAAGATTGCTGCAGATAATCCTGACTACCACACACCATCATGGGTCAACACTACCCCAAAAGAAGGGGATAATTTGCTAAAAAACAAAGCACACTGGGACACATTTAAATTATTGAACCAGTATGACATTGCTAAAACGGTATCTGACATCAAACCTAAAAACCACTATAACGACTCACTACCATCAAAATGCCTGAAAGAAGTCAGGCATATGTTGATTCCTATATGGACAGAAATAGTAAATGCCTCTCTCGCCCAGGGGATCCTTCCAGAATGCCTAAAAACAGGTCAAGTAATACCGATCATCAAAAAACCGATCCTGCCTACTCATCCTCCTAGACCTATCATCTGCATTTGATACAGTTAACCATGAAAAATTACTGAACAGAGTCCAGGACAGGATGGGAATATCCAGTACAGTGCTGAAATGGTTTGAATCCTTCCTACACAACAGAAGTCAGAGATTCCTGGTCAACCAATCACTTTCACCTTCTTGTCCAAATGCAATAGGAGTACCTCAAGGATCGACATTATCTCCATCATTGTTTAATTTGTACATCGAACCCCTTACAGAAATTCTGCGAAAATCCAAAATATCCTACCACATGTATGCGGATGACACGCAGATATAAATCAAGATCGCATCCTTGGAGGACATCATCCTAATGAATGAAGCCCTCAAAATGACGCTAAAATGGCTATTTATCAATCATCTGGAACTAAACGCACTTAAAACTGAATTCTTACTTATATCGCCTCAAAAGAACCAAGCAGAAGTGAAGGAATGGTCTAAAATGATCACAGCGTTAAACTGTACCCCAACACTAGTGGACTCAGCGAAATAACTTGGCATCACACTGGATGAGAACCTAGACATGAAAGCCAACATCAAAGCAATGGCACAAAACGCCCGTTTTCATCTGAGCTACTTACAAAAAATGAAATCATTTTTGACTGAGTCGGATCTAAAACTAGCAGTACAATCACTGGTCATTTCGAGGACGAATACGGGTGTCCAACGTTAGCAGGTCTGCCAAAAATTTCAATAGCACCATTGAAAGCATGCCTTAATGAAGCAGCAAGACTTATCACCGGAAGGAGGAAATTTGACTGTATCTCCCCACACCTGAAGGCATTAAATTGCCTACCTTACGAAGCTAGAATACAACTAAAAATGGCATGTATTACCCACAAACCTATTCATCACAACACACCTAGGTACCTTGCCCAGAAAATTGAAATATCGGGAGGAAACAGACCTTCCAGGAGTGCCAAGGATCTGATGCTGAGACCACCAATCTTCAAGAAGAAAAAAACATACAATAGAGCCTTTTCAGGAGCGGCCCCCAGTATCTGGAACTCTCTCCCGCCAAACATTAGAAAAATTACTAATACTGGAACATTCAAGAGAGAATCTAAGATCTTTCTCATGAGTAAGTTCCTCCCATAGACAAGGCAATCCATCACCTGACTTAAAGGATACAAAATTGTTTAACTATGTGAAAATTATAGGAAATCACCAACTCTATACTGATACTGTACTCTATACATACTCCATAACCTACCTCAGATCACTGTATACTATCGTACTGTACATTTTGGAAAGACGAGTATGTCATTTTACTGTATATCTTGGTGTGTTAAGCACTCTGATACCTAAGGGTCTTGTTCGCGCTATATAAAACTTTTAATTTATAAATAGAAATAAATTAACAACATTGTCCTCAATGTAGAGTTTAGAATGAATGCTGTCATATCTTGCTTCCTCAGATCTTAAGCACATGCGCTGTCACAAAGTTAATTTTCCTCATTTAACTATCGTCCATGGGATACCATGACTTGTAAGTGGAATTTGCAAAGAGGAAAAAAAAGCAAATGAGACAAAGCAGAAGCTTGCAAAGCGTAAAAAAGTAACTTCAATTTACCCCGTTGAATCAAAACTTTCTAGTACTCTCATTGATGAGCAACCACATTATGAGGGGGATGACCCTGTAGCTAATAAGCCAGTAATACATTCCACTCAGGATGTATATGCCTCCAATTCGTAAAGCAGTAGAGACCTCCAAATCTGTATACACATTTTTTTATAGAGCAAAAGAAGATGATAACTTCAACAGCGAGCTTGCCAACTGATCCTGACTTTTCGAATCCTATTACAAACGAATAACAATTGTGCTGGCTTCAAAAAGGTCTTTTAGCCTGTCTAAACTGCAACAGTGATTTTTCAAAATTAACATGTTTATCAGACCCTGCTTTAAAATGGGAACTGCGGAATGGAGAATTTATTAGCCGTAAATGGTTATAATATTCACCATCACATGGAGCAGTGTACTGTTTTGATTTCTAGTACAGATTCTGCATTCAGAGCAACTGGTTTTAATGACTGCAAGTATAAAGCAGTTCAGGCTGGACTGTTCCCATGAGACACAAGGTCAAGATTGATTTGCATATAGTTGAGTTCAAACTGGAATGGCATGGTGAGCAAAAAAACGATGGATTTAGGCCAATATCTCTGTACTGGGGTTAATGTATGACATTTTTCTGCATTCTGTCCATCAACTGTTGTTTTTGCATTTGTCACCCTGAGTGAGACGGGTATGCCCAGACGTGGGTCCCGTGCTCTCCATGCCACTGGAATTAAGCTATCCTGGCTGTAGAGGGGTGAAACCCCGAAACCGGTTCTAGGATGCTTGTTTACAGACCAGGGAGGACCTGGCTTGGCAGTTTGGACTGTACAGTTCCCATGAGGCACAGGGTCAAGACTGATTTGCATATGGCTGGGTTCAAACTGGAATGGCATGGTGAACAAAAAAATTATGGATTTAGGCCCAGATCTCTGTACTGGGGTGGTTGTATGACATTGTTCTGCATTCTGTCCAACTGTTGTTTTTGCATTTGATGAGTATGCCTGGTTCTCGTAGGTGAAACCCTGTAACCAGTCCTACGATGCTTGTTTCTATGCCAGGGAGGACCTGGCTTGGCAGTTCGGGTTGGATGGTTCCCATGAGGCACAGGGTCAATACTAATTTGCATATGGGTGGGTTCAAACTGGAATGCCATGGTGAGAAAAAAAAACGTTGGATTTAGGACCAGATTTCTGTACTTGAGTGAATGTATGACATTGTTCTGCCTCATGTCCATCAACTGTATTTTTTGCATTTGTCACCCCGAGTGGGATGACCATGCCCAGACGTGGGTCCAGTTCTCTCCATGCCACTGGAATCAAGCTATCCTGGCTGAAGAGGGGTGAAACCCCGAAACCGGTCCTAGGGTGCTTGTTTCCAGTAAAGGGAGGACATGGCTTGGCAGTTCGGACTGGACTGTTCCCATAAGGCAAAGGGGCAAGACTGATATGCATATGGCTGGGTTCATACTGGAATGGCATGGTGAGCAAAACAAAGATGGATTTAAGCCCAGATCTCTGTACTAGAGTGAATGTATGACATTGTTCTGTATTCTGTCCATCAATTGTTGTTTTTGCATTTGTCACCCCGAGTGGGACGACCATGCCCAGACGTGGGTCCCGTGCCCTCCATGCCACTGGAATCAAGCTATCCTGGCTGAAGAGGGGTGAAACCCCGAAACCGGTCCAAGGGTGCTTGTTTCCAGTAAAGGGAGGACATGGCTTGGCAGTTCGGGCTGGACTGTGCCCATAAGGCACAGGGGCAAAACTGATTTGCATATGGAAGGGTTCAAATTGGAATGGTATGGTGAGCAAAAAAATGATGGATTTAGGCCCCACCTCTGTACTGGGGTGAATGTATGACATTGTTCTGCATTCTGCCCATCAACTGTTCTTTTTGCATTTGTCACCCTGAGTGGGACGGGTATGCCCAGACGTGGGTCCCGTGCTCTCCATGCCACTGGAATCAAGCTATCCTGGCTGAAGAGGGGTGAAACCCCGAAACCAGTCCTAAGATGATTGTTTCCAGTCAAGGGAGGACATGGCTTGGCAGTTCGGGCTGGACTGTTCCCATGAGGCACAGGGTCATGACTGATTTGCATATGGCTGGGTTCAAACTGGAATGGCATGGTGAGCAAATTAATGATGGATTTAGGCCCGATCTTTGTACTGGGATGAATGTATGACATTGTTCTGCATTCTGTCCATCAACTGTTGTTTCTGCATTTGTCACCCCGAGTGGGACGGGTATGCCCAGATGTAGGTCCCTTGCACTTCATGCCAATGGAATCAAGCTATCCTGGCTGAAGAGGGGTGAAACCCTGAAACCGGTGCTAGGATGTTTGTTTCCAGTCCAAGGAAGACCTGACTTGGCACTTCAGGCTGGACTGTTCCCATGATGCACAGGGTCAAGATTGATTTGCATATGGCTGGGGTCAAACTGGAATGACATGGTGAGCAGATAAGCAATGGATTTAGGCTCAGATCTCTGTACTGGGCTGAATGTATGACATTGTTATGCATTCTGTCCATCAACTGTTGTTTTTGCAAGTATAACACCAGCTCTATTTCTCAACATGAAGCTGGGCCTGAATCTCAAAAGTGCATGGTAATATACAGCATTCATCACGGGTGGGGTGCAAGAGAGTCTGGCTGCAAGATGGCCACCAAACTTCGAAGCTCTGCTGTGCGGAGTAATTAATCTGATATTTGATATTTGTCTTGCCTATCTTGGACCAACATTTGAAAAGCCCCAAGGCCCAGAGGGGAGCGCAGAGTTGATGGAGCTGTGAACTGGCCCGGAATTGCAGGGGAGAGCTTATTTCAGACTGATGCGGCATGTATCAACTGGCCTGGACTTCCATTCTGCGGCTACCTAAGCAGTGTGATGCATTGCTGCAAGTAAGCAGTATGGGCCCACCGACTTGATGGAAATTGTGTTGTCCATCTCTTGAGGCCTCTGGACACCTGAGCACTGTCTAGTTCTGGAGCTCCTAATGCTGTCAGCCCTGTGGTCCACCACATGGTGCCTTGTGCTGGCCATTGAATCTGGCCACTGACTGGCATTGTGCCATTGATATAGCCTGAAGTTCCTGGTTGGAGGTATGAAGGGGAAAGCCAATGCAAGACAAGCTAAACTCTCCTTTGAGAACCACAGAGAGATGCACAGGATGGACCCCCCTACAGAGGATCGCTTTGCCTAGCTGAAACTTCAAGGATGGCAAGGAGAGATGAATATGTACCTGGAGTGGCGCATGCGTCGCATAGTAAGTGACCTGCAAGGATCCTATGTTTTGCTGTCTGGAATATTGCAGGGCCACAAGATCAAGCTTCTCGCAGTGTATGGGCCCAATGTTTATGACCCCTAGTTCTTTGAGGTGTGGTGAATGGTAAGCTCCCTATGTCCTGTTGCAATTTTATGAGGTAGAGATTCAAATGTAGTCTTAGGCCCTGCGGCGGACAGATCAAGTGATTCTAGACACCCGCACAGACGGGCAGCTGCCAGGTATGCCTGCTTATGGGCGACTTTGACTTAGCTGATTCATGGCTCTTCCTGATACTTAAACAACCCTCGAAGGTACATGCATAGCAGTGGCACACACACATGGTATCACGTCGATTATTGCTGGTGTCGCATAATATTAAGCATGGACACGCTGGTTTCCCATATGCCTAGGACGCTGTCCGATCACGCTCCAGTTCTGCTTGAACTAGTCCTCCCAGATAGCCCTTCGTGTGCATTTACCTGGAGGCTTCTGGCCAGAGCCTTATATGGCCAAAAGTTTAGGGAAGAAATTAGATCCACAATAGTGGAATATTTTAAGCAAAAAGATACAGCAGAGAAGGCACACTTTTCTCTATGGGTGGCGTTTAAGGTTGTAGTAAGGGGTGCATGTATTGTGAAGCAGGTTGGGGTGCTGCGAGTGCTGCACAGCGAGCTGGCATGGTTCGAGAAGGAGATCAGAGAGCTATAACTCCTGAATTATGCAGAATATAGCGCGGCTGCGATGGCGCCCATCTGGAGAAAACTAGCAGAATATGAGGAGCTGTTCAGATGGAGACCCATCTGCTTAGCAAAGAGGCCTGTGCTTGGTGATACGGGGATGGGGGCTGGGAAGGCAAGACATTGGCCCATATTTTGAGCATACCCTGGACGAATGATTGCATAGTGGAATTGCAAGATAGACATTCTCATGAGCATATTAACAATGAAGCTGTACAGGGTGTGATGACTGACTATTTTCCTCACTATATCAGACAAAAGAGAGTACATTCTCCAAGCTCTCCCCACATATTTTGACTCTACACAGCTGTTGTGGCTAGAGGATGGTCAAAGGAGATATCTCGATGAACCCTCTTCGGTGGAGTAGGCTGCTGGGTTATTATTGAATTGCCAGCTGACAAAGCACCAGTCTAGAAGGCCTTACGGCTGCATTTTATAAAGAAGCCAATTACTGGCTCCACATCTCCTTGCCATGTATGAGGAGTTGTTGTCTGTCAGATCCCTGCCCCAACTTTATGAGAGGTGTTGATTGTGATGATCCTTAAACCCCTTTTCAGAATCCACAGCAATGCGAATCATACTGCCTCCTATCTATAATTAACATATCACAATAAAATCCAGGCTAAGCTGATCACTTCACGATTACTCCAGCTTCTGACCACCATAGGGCACCCAATCCAGTCAGGTTTTATCCCAGGCAGACCAACATTGCACAATTTGCGCACCTTCTTCACCTTTCGCTGCACAATTGACCTGACCTTGAATGCAGAGGCAGTGTTTTTAGACATCACCAAGACATTTGATTTGCTCAAATTTCCAAACCTCTTCACCCAGCTATCATGCCTTGGACTGAGATCCCAATTAATACAGTTGATTAGACTTCTTGATGGTCAACTTGTGGCCAAGCTGCGAGTCAATGGGAGGATCCACCTGGAAGATCTATTTGCCCCAGCGGTGCCCCTGAAAGGACATCCCTTGCTGCCCATTACGCTCAATACTGCACTCAAACTAGATTGCGAAACCTGCGACTAACATCCATGGGGTCCAACTACCCAGGCTGTAACTTTATATCACCACAAGAGGTGAGTGCATGGTACCGAACATCAGTCTCCTAGACACTTTCAAATATTATCAACTACGGGCTGCAGCTGTGCAAGCCACAACTCCTTCCAGGAAGCACTGTCTGTGTTTCAAGTCCTTGAAGCGTACCTCACCTCCCCATCTGCTAAAGATTGATCATGCGGCTCCCTTTTGGAATGCAGGGGACTGCACAGGTACACATCCCTATCAGTCTCCCCTCACTGATGACCAATGGCATTGTTGTACATAGTCACGTGCACTCTCCCTTAACTATAGACTGGGCTTTGAACATTTTTGAAATACCTACCCAAGTTATCCCACACACTGGAGAAGATGCACAGAATTGGCCCGATCGATTATTTGTGCTGCATGCGCTGTGCGGTCCCATGCACTGGCTTCCTGCATCTTGCATGGGACTGCCCAGGTGTGCAGCTACTTTGTGCAAGGTTTTGAGGTACTTGAGGCAATCACTGAGCATGCGCTGGAGCACTCTCTGCATGTCACGCTCCTGGGATATGTGAAGGCTGAACTGCCAGAGGGGCGCAAGTTGATGGTGTTGCTTGCTAAGCGCTGAGTGGCAATGCACTGGGGTCGGCGCATGGTGCCCTGCGTGGCTGATTGACTTTCAGATAAAGCAAATTGTCAGGAGCAACTGAATACTTATTGGGAGTTGATGCCTGTGTGTGCCCGCCCCAAAGATACCTGGTCCCTTGGAGATGTATCCTAATGCCCTGTCGGAAGTGGGAGAGGCTGAGAATGCTGATGATGCAGCAGCTCTGCCTGAGCCAGCTATTGCAGAAATGTGAGCCACTCAAGGGTTTCCATTGACCCCAGGGGAACTGTTGACTGCTGAACAGTCAGAGCCAGATCTGTACAGCTACAGCGCCGTAGCTGCCTCACTACTCCACTAGCTGAATTGCCCTAACCCCTTTCCCTTCTTTTTTCCCTGTTCCACTAAAGTTGCACTGAATGGACTGGAGCAGTGAATATTGATTGTACTGATGGAAATATAGCAATGTAACCATTCTGAACCACATTTGCTGTACACTGTGCATGCTTGCATTGTTTGAAATTCAATAAAAAGAATAAAAAAATATAGAGCACTCATCAAAAAGAAGCTGGCAATATTGACACTGAATTACTGGAGTAAATAAAACATGGGCACACAGGTATGACAGGGTGTGTTGAAAAGAGTTGTAGCAAGTTGTGAAATTCTTGGCAACAAGGAGAGTGTCCTCCCAATGAGAAAAGCAGGTGATAGAATCACAGTACAATGACATTTATTTGGGTATTTTGAAGCTGCTAATCCAATGTTATCCATTCCTTGAAGAGCATATCAAGAATAACGTAAATGCTGGTAAAGTGAATCCCTCATTTCTATCTGCAGCTCTTTGTGAAGAATTTACGATACTGATGAGCAAGAGTTTTTCTCTGCAATCTTATTTTAATTTAGAGAAGCAAAATACCATTCTCTTCGTGTAGATGCCACACCAGGTGTATGCCACTCGATGTATGACGTAAATTGATTGGCTTTCACAGCCATATGCAAAAGGTCAAGCACCCAAGGAGTTGTTTCTGGAATTTCCCCTGATTCATGGTCGTGGAGCAAGTACCTTGCAAACATCATAGTGAAATCCTTAGAAAGGTCAGGCATTCCTTAATCAAATTGCCAAGGCTAGTCATATTATAATGCATTACATATGGCTGGTCAATTTTCAACCTTGAAGGCAAAAATAAACGAAATAAATGAATTTGCCCTGTATGTTCAATGTGCTGGGCATTTCTTGAATCTACTAGGCTTAATAGCTGCTGAGTGTAGCATGTAGGTAGTTTCTTATTTGATTTTGTTCAACATGTGTACCCCTTTTAGCTTCCCCTATGCATCGTTTGAATTTTTTGGATTCATCTGTCGGCCCAGATCACAAGGTTGTAAAATATTTGTCTGATACTCAATAGTCAGTTCATGCTGATGCATTGTTCGATGGTTATGCAGAATATAAAACTGCTCTTTCACTGACAAATGATGACAGGCAGTCAAATTTACCTTATGTGATGCTCTAAGCCTCCTTAAGAAAATGGAGAAGCTGGAAACCATTTTCTTGACCATTCTTTAAGTGATATGCTGGTGCATTTCAATGAAACAGGTAACACTGTACACAAAGATGACGTAAACCTATCTTTTGCTGTCTACACCATTTAGTCTTTGAAGTTGTATGTGCAAGAGCTGAAAGGTCAATTTGATAAGTATAAATGCATGGCAAAGGCAAAATTCACACGCTGATTACAAGTACAGTAAGCGCATTTAAGGTAGAAGTATACTTACCAATCATGGATACATTGATTGATGTTTTGACACAGTAAAGAAAATCAGTCATAGACATAAATAATCGGGTTCACTTCTTAATGGAACTGAGGAACATGAACACCAACGAAATACAAAAGCAGTGTGAATAGCTTGCCTCTCCATATTACAGGGACCTCCGCAGATCAAACCATATTATTAAATGTCAGCAAATAAAACATGCATTTCAAGAGAATAAAACATGTTAATATAATATAATATATATATATATATATATATATATATATATATATTACCTACTGGCGGTCGCCAGTAGGTATATATAGTTAGGATTTTTTCTCTATGGGATTTTTGAAAATTCTATGTCTAATAACTTTGGCGTTTGTGGAAGGAATTGGCTGAAATTTTCAGGAAAATTGAACATTTTGTTTCTGAGCAGCCCCTGAAAATTTGGGGGGGGGTTCGTCAAGGGGGGGCAGAGAAAAAAGGGGGGTCCCAAAACGTGTTTTTAACATTGAGTTTTCCATAGGGCGGTTGGCCTCACTTTTAGCCCGAACGGCTGAATGGATTTGCACGAAACTTGGCAAAATTGTAGGGACTGGTAGCCCGATGTGCCTTTTGTAGGTCTCAATATATGTGCTCCAGTGGATTTTGAGAAATTAACGTTCAAAAAAAGATATATATCTGTAACAGCGGACCGGGCAGCGCTCCGGTTCGCGGACTTTTCGCGTTACGGAGCTTTGTGAAGCGAAGCTGATTGGTTCTCCGGCGTCTGTAAACATTCCAAACAGTCCGTAGCGGCCGCCATCTTGTCTCTCGGTAGGATCGAGAGACAAGAGGAGGCCAAAGCGAAGGGGCAAATGACTATAAGGGGGCATAGTAGATCCTCCCTGACCCCCTAGGTTTGATGTGGAGGTTTTAAAAGGGCCCCGCGGGGCAAAAAAAAATAAAAATAATAATAATCGAACGGCTGAATGGATTTGCACGAAACTTGGGGAAATTGTAGGTACTGGTAGCCCGATGTGCCTTTGCTAGGTCTCAATATATGTGCTCCAGTGGATTTTGAGAAATTAACGTTCAAAAAAAGATATATATCTGTAACAGCGCTCCGCTCCGCGTACTTTTTGCGTTACGGAGCTTTGCGAAGCTGATTGGTTCTTCGGCGTCTGTAAACATTGCAAACAGTCCGTAGCGGCCGCCATCTTGTCTCTCGGTAGGATCGAGAGAGAAGAGGAGGCCAAAGCGAAGGGGTTAAATGACCATAAGGGGGCATAGTAGGTCCTCCCTGACCCCCTAGGTTTGATGTGGAGGCTTTAAAAGGGCCTCGCAGGGCAAAAAAATAAAATATCGTTTTTTTAGTTCTTTTGCGTGGGGAGCGCCCGGTTCGCGAACCGGGAAGCGTTCTGGGGAGCGTACTTTCTTGAAAATTAGTGAAAAAAGTTAGAGTAAAATAATAATTGTGAGTGATCAGATGTAGGGTAGCTCTGAGAAGAGCTTTTGGGTTTATGGTACATTTAGGTACTTATAAGTAGGTACCAATGCACAGTCTTAAATTCAGAATGAAAATTCTGTTGCCCTCATCTGAGAAGTGAACTCCATCTCCTCTGTAGATATCTTGCATGTAGTAACGCAAGTTATTGTTGTACAAGGAGCCCATTCCATGGTCTCTCATGTAAGCTGAAACAGATTTGTTTACATGCTTCCTCGACTTCTCAATTTGTGGACAAAATTGGTTCGACCACCTCCATTTCTGTCTTTGGCATATATTTGAATATACCAAGGCAGTCTGAGGAAAAAGTGCCATCAATTGCTCAAAGGTGTCCTTTAAAAGCATTTCCAGACCTACCCCAGTCAAAGTGCCCAAGTCATTACCTCCACAGTGCACAATTAACAGGTCAGGTTTTGGCAAATGCATAAAGGTTTTCACCAATGGTATCAATTGGTGACATTTTAATCCTCTGTGGCCAAACCACTTAATTTCCACATCTTGTAAATTGAGGTTAGGTAAATTCCTGTTTTCAGCGTACCTCTGAGCCCAATAGATGTAACTATGTCCAACAATCCAGACAGAAAACATGGCGAGAGAAGGTTCTGCTGCAGTCAGATGAAGTGTGGCAATGAAATGGCAGTTGAAAAAGTAAGAGTTTAAAATGAAAAAAACTGGAGTTTCTGTGTTAATGAAGCAGTAACAGTGATTGGTGGATTTTGATTGCTGAAAACAGAAAGTTAGGGTGCATGGATGAGTTCGTTGAAAGATGTATTTTGAGTGGCGAAGAAAAAATCATTAAATGGAAGAATGCACAGGATATGCAGGTGCACTGAGAGTTCAGAGTTCAATTGCAACATTGTTGTGTGAACTTGCAAACACCAGAGGTCTTGCAAGAGGTGGTTGCTATGCAAAAAAGCAGAGAGGGCAGAGGGGGGAAGGGTTTTGATTTGAAAAAAAGTGAGGGAAGAGTTTTGATTGGGTGACATGAGAGATATGTGTGAAGAATTACAGCATTTCTGTGCTTTTGATAGCTGCAGACTCTGGAGTGCATACCTTTTGCTCTGCTGAAGACAAATTGGTGTGTTTCTGAGACTGTTTTGAAACTCAAAGTATTTGCTAAGGTGAGAAAAGATTTCTTTAATTTAGATAGAAAATAGTGTGCTTTAAGGAGAAAATTATGAAGAAAGTTGTGTTTTTCAAATGTTGCTTTGTCTCAAGTGTTTTACAAATAGATGTTGTTTCTTTGAGAAATTGTAATTGGAGAAAATGTGAAGTATTAGTACTGACAGGGTTTTTATGTGCATAGGAGCTGTGGAGTGTTTTCAAATTATGACTTGTAAATCATTTTTGAGGAAAAGGAATGGTTTTAATATTTATGACAAGGACATAATGGTGTATGCTTCTTTATAAGGCAATTGAGTGTCTCTGATGTTATTTTTCCCATTTTAATGTAAGACGTTTCCCTGTGGAGCAAATTGCTTATAAATATGCTCCCACCTGTGCATGGCAAATTTAGATTTTGAATGTTTGCGTTACATAGGCATGTTAAAGGTGACCGAAACATGCTGCAAAGGCAATCAAAAAACGCTTTCATGTGTCTTAAGGACATTTTAAGTCATTTCCCCATGTGGAGTGTTTTTAAATTATGACTTGAAAATCGTTTTTGGGGAAAATGAATGCTTTTAAAATTTATGACAAGGACATAATGGTGTATGCTTCTTTATAAGGCATTTCAGTGTCTCTGATGTTATTTTTGCAATATTAAATTAAAAGACCTTTCTCCGTGGAGCAAATTCCTTGTAAATATGCTCCCACCTGTGCATGGTAAATTTAGATTTTGACTGTTTGAGTTACTTAGCCATGTTAAAAGTGACCCAAAAAAGTTGCAAAGGCTTTAAAAAACATGTTCATGTGTCTTGAGGACATTTTAAGTCATTTCCCCGTGGGCAGTGTTTTCAAATTATGAGTTGAAAATCGTTTTTGAGGTAAAGGAATGTTTTCAAAATTTATGTGCGCCATATGCCCCCAAATTTCTTTTTCAGGGGTGCAGCAGGGTGTTCTTGAGACACCCCTGCACCCTCGGAAAAATTTGTAATTTGCGATGAGCTAATTGCTAATCGCAAATTGCACGTTCATTCCTATGGGCCTCCTGCTCCATGGAAATGAATGGGTAATTTGTAATTAGCAAATAGCTCATCGCAAACTAGGAATGGTAAAGAATCGCTATTTATTCCTTAAAGTTCGCTATTTAGGAAATGTAAAAAACTTTGATGATACATATGGCGGTTCATCTCTAACAAGATAAGAAGCTTAGGGATAGATTTATGATGACTGGCGTATCATCAGGGATGTGCCAGTCATCCAATCGCGGGCCGTGGAGGGAGTTACGGTGGGGCAGGGAGGCGGGGAGGGGGAGGGGCAGGGTGGAGGGACCTAAAAACTGGCATATGGATAATTGCAGGTAAGTACACAATTTAATTATTCAAACAAAATTCGTAGCGCGCACAGCATCCCATTTTGCGATGCAGTGCGCGCTACGAAATTCGTTTGAATAATTAAATTGTGTACTTACCTGCAATTATCCATATGCCAGTTTTTAGGTCCCTCCACCCTGCCCCTCCCCCTTCCCGCCTCCCTGCCCCACCGTAACTTCCTCCACGGCCCGCGGCTGCAGTCATCCTGTGCCGCTGTTCCGCCACCCATGGTGTGCTGCATTTACAATGCGGCGCATCATGGGGCAAAAACAGCATAGATGCGTGACGCATCTGTGCCGTAAAGGTGGCGCATTGCTGGAGTTGTATCGCAAGTGTGATGAAGCTCCAGCAAGGCTCAGGGGTGCCCCTGTCGCAGGGTTTCTGTTCTCACACAGAACTGTGCACAGAGGATTGGAACCTCGGCGAATTAGGGTGCCCCAAAACTCACCTTAGTACCGAAAAACCCCTTAGCAAGCTAGCTACAGTGTCACATTGGATATAACAAACTCTCAATGTTTAGACAATCCAGAATATGAACTTACAGTACCTCAGGATACGTGGAACTCATGAACACTCGGTCGTTATATATTCATTACAAACCAGAACATGGAGTTAAGAAGAACACATGTGTATTTGAAATGTTTATTTACTAATGCCGTCTTCTCAGGCGTAGTATCTTAGATAATACAAGTACACATCTTCGTCGCCATTGTAATAATGTGAGAACGTACGTCTTTAAATGCTTTTTAGTTATCTTTACTCCGGAGCGCCGGGGCTAAGCTGTTGCTCAATGGTCGGCGCCAAGCAAACAATATGGCCGCCTTTCGCTTTCTGTTTCCCCAAATCCTGTTCCTGTGCAGGAACACTAGAACGCTACCACAATTATCAGTAGCAAAATTACCAGCATAGTTACTAGTACATAAAAAGCGAATGGTGACAGTATGTTAACATGCTGTAAATGAATAAGAGTTAGCAACACTTATATCTCACCCTGCCTAATACACATATTATATTATTTGCTAAGAAGGTCTCTTTGGGTTAGTTTAGGGCGTGCCTATACTTTAGTGTCCTAGATTTGAAGGAATCACATCAGCATACACCAGCTCTCTCTTCATGTGAACCGCATCAAGTGTTGTGTATGTGTGTGTTCGGCAAAGCAATATAAAACCCGCCTCATGGCCAGAATTGGCAGAAGCTGCACTTATGTTATGACTATGAAGTCGTGGAGATCAGACCTCATAACAATTCTGTATCGTGTTGTTCTTGAAACGTCAGCACTCGCTGTACAGATATAGTTTAAGAAGCAAAGCAGATAGTAGAGCAATAACATATTATTCTCATGTAAACCATGATGAACTACTAGGTTGAAAGCTAAAGCAACAACTAAGTGTCGTGTGCAGAAGTTGCAAAAAAGGAAAAATGGCGTTTAAACCGGTAATGAGCCCATGCTAACTTAACACGGTGTAAAGATATCCAGGATCTACATGACACCCCTCCATGATCCGGAAACGAACAAAATAAGGTAATAGAAGTGCCATCTCATGAGAGCATATTGCAACTTTATATGTGCACGGTCCGCAAGGTAAAACATTAAAAACTAGCAAAATTTAATGCTAAGAAAAAATAAAACAGTCAACTAGTTTATCGAGGCTTAAGCCAATAGGCAAGCTAAATAATAAAAACTTGACAAATAAGTCAATGAATTGTCAATGAAATGCTAGTACTCAGCATATCAAACATGAAAAAGGTCTATGACATAATTGTGTATGCAAAATAAGCTGCAACAGCCTCCAATAGGAAGTCACCGTCTTCATCCGAAAAGAGTTCAGCCATCCAATTTAAAAGCGGAAAAGAACATACGTGCTCTCCCAGCACCGGATCCTCTATCACCATCAGAGGACAGCTCGGTGGGTTTTCAAGAAAGCTCTGTTCCAAGAAAGACTGTGTTGCCGCCAGTAAATTCCAGGGACCAATTAGTCCATGCATCAATGCCACAGCCATAATCCTTTCGCCAGGACAAACCAACTCGTGAGCAATGATAGGACTCATCAGCTGATTAAAGTCGACGTCAGGAGAAACCGGTCCGCAGAGACACAAATTAATGGCCCAATCGAAATCACAGGTCAGGCAGTGAAATACAGGCTGGACACAGGTGAAGTAGGAGAATCGAAAAGATAATCCATATGCCGTGCTTAATATCGCCAACGCCATTGTGCCATAATATTCAAGCATGCGATTGCGGAACAGCGTTAGCAGCTGCAGGGCGGGACCTTGCACAGGAGGGACATCAATATTTAAAAATGTAAAAAAGCACAAGAGCGTCCGGTGCTAATGCAAGTAAAACTGGGAATCCACCAAACAAAGTAGAAAAAATAGAATGAAAGAAAGCAGGGATGACTCCAAAGATTTTCTCAAATGAAGTCACGAGACCACTGCTAACAACTTTAAAAAAATGCGCCAGGGCCTTTGTGGAGGACGCGTTAAAGATAGTCCGAACCATCTCGCTGAAATGCAAAGGCGAATCAGTATTTAAAAGGGTCTGCACCTCTGTACGGGTGTTCGCTATGTGAAGCACGAAAGTTTCATGGGCCGAACTCAAGGCCACCTCTGTCTGAGACAAAAGAGCCCTTATTCTTGCCATGCCGTTGAAATCTGCTCCCAAGGTTGGTATTTGAGGCCAGATTGAAAACTCCCTATGTTCATGTGTGGGAGGAAATAGAACATTTCTGCAGCAAATAACCCGTTCACTTACTGTTACGATAAAAGGAATACTTTTAATTAACCCAGAACAATCTTCAATATTGAGCATCAAATAACTACCATTTTCCAACAACTTGAACGTGGGGATGATAGCAGGAACTGGCGTGCCTTGCAACACGCAAGCCATATTTGGTCGGTCTTTGTTGCATGAACCGTGTAACTGTATGTGCGTACACATTAGTGAATGATCTGGCGTCTCAGTGCATTCCTCTCCATTCAGATAAACTTCTTGATCATCTTTGAAACATCTGTATGTGTATGGAAGCGACCAGACCTCATGAAGAAAACCACTACCTAAAGGTTCATAACGACCTATTGGTATATATTTCATACAATTTGAAAACTTATATAAAGCAAAAGGCAGCGTTATTAAACCGTGGATAAGGCACGTTGCCAAAGCAGCCAACCTTTTGGATTTATACTGGAAATGTTAAAGGAAGAATTACGGAGTAGGGCCTGTAAATCACTAATGGACAACCGAGTAAAATGACTCCAACCATCATATTCCTCTAACTCCGGGATAGTAGGGGTGTTTAATTTTTTAGAAGTAGCCAATCCAAAGCATTTGGTCTGGGAAATTGTTTCATTCACAAACAACATACGATTTGGGATGAGACATGCACGGTGCAAAGCCTCAGTGCCTTGTACCTGCCAGGTTTGTGAACCCCAAACTGATGTAGATCCTGGATATCTTTACACTGTGTTAAGTTAGCATGGGCTCATTACCGCTTTAAACGCCATTTTTCCTTTTTTGCAACTTCTGCACACGACACTTAGTTGTTGCTTTAGCTTTCAGCCTACCTGCGTCAAGATCTATGCCTGCTTCAAGCAGGCGCAGGGTTTTGACGCAGCTTTGTCCTATCTGATTGTAAATGCGGCACACCATGGGTGGCAGAGCAGCGGTGCACGTTAACAGTTGCATCACTGGGGATGTGCTAGTTAACATAAATCTGCCCCTTTTATTATTAATTATGTGCAGGGGACACAGAGTCGGTGAGGTTTATCCAAGGTTAAGAAGAGATGAGTCCTGTTCACTGAAAAATTGGACATAGGCTTCACCTCCTCACAGCCGCGGGCCGTGGAGGGAGTTACGGTGGGGCAGGGAGGCGGGGAGGGGGAGGGGCAGGGTGGAGGGACCTAAAAACTGGCATATGGATAATTGCAGGTAAGTACACAATTTAATTATTCAAACGAAATTCATAGCGCGCACAGCATCGCATTTTGCGATGCAGTGCGTGCTACGAAATTCGTTTGAATAATTAAATTGTGTACTTACCTGCAATTATCCATATGCCAGTTTTTAGGTCCCTCCACCCTGCCCCTCCCCCTTCCCGCCTCCCTGCCCCACCGTAACTTCCTCCACAGCCCGCGGCTGCCTCCTCAGCATCGCTGGGCATGGTTAAATAATAGCTGCAAAATGTTACTCTTGTTAAACAATTTTACTATTATAATCTCTGAGATTTGTCTCTTACTCTGCAACATCTCATTGTTGTTATCTTTCTTTAAAGATAAAGACAACATCAACATGAGCGACAATCAGCAATTAATTGATTTCGACCTCATCATTGAACTTGTAATTGAAACATCAGTGGATGTTGATCCTTTGGATGATTTAAATCCTGAGGATGAAGAAGAACGTGATGAGGATGCAGATTTGTCAGAATTGTATGACATAGGATGGGAAGCTGACGTGCTTGAGCCTATGGAACTATAAACATTTATTTTATAAATTTATAATAAATAAAAAGTAAAAATGTAAACCGTTTAATTTAAAAATAAAGACACCTTCAAAAACAGGTTATGTGTAGTGTCTTCAATAAAATATTAAAATATGCTCATAAAATTAGATCAGATTCACATATAAAACAGCACAGGTAAAATGAATATAAATTCCATTTCTTTTCTGCTATTTCTGTATTCTAAATTTGCCATGCACAAAAAAATCTTCTATGTAAAAATGTTAAGTAATGTGTTAAGTTTCTGATGACTGTTATTGATTTACTGTTGGGTAATAGTGGTTAATAACATTTTTTATTATATTTTACCACAGATTCAACTGCAGATCATTTCAAGATTTCAGCATGCCAACCAAAGAAAGAGTGAGAAAGGCTGCAAAACGTCAAAGACAGCAGGTGAATGAAAAAAAGCAGCAGTCCTCTAACAAAAAGATTTGTCAAGTCACCAAGAAAGCACCGGGTAAGAGTACAAAAACATTCATAAGAAATATCTGTGGTAAAAAAAATATTACTACAGAAAATGTTTCAGTCCAGAAAAGGAGAAGCAATTCAAACGGAAAGGAAAGGCCAATGAAAAATGTTACTGCTAGAGTAAGAGATAACTCTATGCATGAAAGTAGAAGGAAACAACAGTTTAGGGACATTCGTAAACGAATGTTCCGCAACAGGATAATTGGCAATTTGTTAAAAAATATTAAGAAAGGTCAACAGAAAGTGGTTTTTTATAAGAGAAAAAAAATAGTTGAGAAAGTTATTGATCAGGCATTTGAAATTAAACGTAAGTTATTTATTTTGACAATCAATAGAATTAGGAAGCTAAACAAGGCAATTTATGATTTCAAAAGAAATAGTAGATGGAAGAGAATAGTTAATCGTAGTAATTTTTGTGAAGTTTTTTCTGGAGAATGGATGCATAGTTCAAGCTCTGAGGCATTTTTTAATGAGGAGAGTTATTTCCAGGATAATGATTTGGTGCATGCAGTTGACACCAGTGGTCGAGCTTATGAAGTGAAAGATGGTTGTCCAGTTGAAAAAGAAAAACTTGTGACAACAGAGATAGAAGAGGTGTTAGGTAATGAGGTTTTAGGGAGACGTCCTAAGGGTCCTGTGTACACCTGGAAGTGTAGTAGTATTTGCAGTGTACGACAGGATTCCATCAATTTGCTTTGTGATTTTATACGGTCATTTAATAAGAAAAGTTTGAAGCAGAAAATGAAGTTGTTGCAAGAATTAGATCCTTGCAGAGTGAGAGAAGTGATAGGTTTGCATGGTCATTCACTGGCTTGTCTTTCCAGGAGAGTATGCCAGAGTGTTTTTCATCATTTCAGGATGCTAGCAGTGCATCATAATAAAGTGAGGAAATTAGTTAGAATGTTGTATTATGCTAAGAGTCCAGCAATTATGCTTAAACAATTATGCGCTGCTCTTTTGCATGGTTCTGAAATAGATGTGAAGAATATATGTGAAGAAATTGAGTTTTGTTACTTTGGAAGTAAAGAGGAGAATGTTGAAATTGACCAAGAAGAAGAGAGTAATGTGGAAGATAGTGTACAGGTTTCCAGTACAGATAATTTCCAGAGGGAAATTGCGACGTTTGAGGTGAAATCAAGTGAGAGGCCAAATTTCACTTGTGTGTGTTGTCGACGCACTTATTATAAGAATCAGACTAAGTTAGTGGATTTATATGCAAAAAGTGAAAGGGAAAATAATAGTGAATGGAAGGATTTTACAACATACTTGATGGTAGAAAATTGTTTTGATTTGGGATTGGATCAACGTGTGTGTACTTATTGTTGTAACAAATTAAATCAAAACCAGATGCCTGCTAGAGCAGTTCATAATAATCTGGAATTGGTTGAGATTTCTTCTGAATTGAAGGATTTAAATACTTATGAATCTATTTTGATTCAAAGTATCCATCCCTTTCAGGCTATTGTAAGAATGGAGCCAAAGACAGGGAAATTGCCTCCATCAGATTTACAGAGAGGATTAAAGGGAAGAGTTGTTTATTTGCCTCTAGATTTCAAGAAAAACATTAACACAATTGGAGTAGAAAAAGTGGAAGAGGAACCTCTGGTTATCTTAGTTAATGGGGTTCCGACAAAGAATAAGAAAATATGGCAAGATTTAGTAGATGTTAGGAAAGTCAAAAGGGCAACATTGTATTTGAAAAAAAATAATAAATACTATAAAAATGTATATGTTGCAGAAGAGGAAGTAAGTGAGGAAGAGGATAGCGATTTGTGTGCTGGTCAAATTGAGAAAGTAGAACCCTGTACTAGTGAAGAAATATATGAACATTATAGTGTTCATCCTTTGTATTCCAAGGAAGTCATGGGGAATGCTATTGAGTTGTTTCAAATGAAACAAGCCAAAGGGAGTCCCATTAGTGTTTGGGAGGAAAGTTTGGAAGCTCGGTGTTTCCCACAGCTTTTTCCAACAGGTCAGGGAGGAAGATATGATGAGCGACCTCATCAAATTCCTGCTTCTGAATACCGGACTTTGCGATTGTATGCAGGAGATGCTAGGTTTCGACAATGCATTCCTTATTTGTTTCATCTCCTGTTTGAAAGCGATCTGTCTGGACTGTCATATGCAGTGAACCACATCTTGAAAAGTGGTATACACATGCAAAACATCTCGGCAAGTGACTTTATGGATAAAGTCAATGTCCAAGACAGTATTTTGGATTCTCACCTGATTAATCTCATGGCGTGTCAGCGTGGTACTAATGAGTACTGGTACCGTCGTCATGGTGATTTAAAATGTATGCTGAGGAACTTAGGAACTCCCACATGGTTCCTCACTCTGAGCTGTGCTGAGTATGGCTGGGAAGACTTACTTGAATTTCTACGAGAGGCAAATGCTAACGTAGAAAACATCGAATTCAAGACACCCGGAGAACTGTGCTCTTTGGATCCAGTCAATGTATGTAGGTACTTCAATCATAGATTTGAAGGTATGATGTCTTTCATCATGAATAAGAAGAATCCACCTCTTGGAGAGGTGTTGGATTTCTTCTGGAGAAAGGAGTACCAAGCAAGAGGTGCTCCTCATATACATATGTTGCTGTGGATCAAGGATGCACCTAAATTTGGAACGGATCCAGAAGACTCAGTGATGAGTTTTATAGAACAGTATTCTACGTGTGCTGTTCCAAACGCAAAGGAGAAAAAAAGCCTAAGAGAAAAAGTTCTACGTTTCCAAAGCCATCGATGTGGAAAGTACTGTCGTCGTAAATTCCGAAACAAAGACAAGTTCTACACCAAATGTCGTTTCGGCTTTCCACGACCGGTGATTTCTAAAGGAAGAGTGAACAGTTTGATGTCTTCGCTGCGACATAATGTGATGAAGAAATCACTTAAAAACACATACAATTTGAAGAGGAACAAAGAGTCTAAGAACATCAACGACTACAACCCGGTGATTTTGTCCATGTGGAATGCTAACATGGATATACAGTTTGTGGCTGATAACTGTATGGCTGTGGCTCGGTATGTGACATCTTACATCACCAAAAAAGAGAAGACAGAATTGAAGGATATGTGGGAGGACATTTCCCATGAAAAGAGCCTCAGCAAGAAGTTGTACAGTTTCAGTCTGAAGATGTTGTCGCATCGAGAAATCGGAGCCTACGAATGTTCTGACCGGTTGTCTTCAGCAAGTCTCTATGCCAAGTCCAGGAGTATCGTTTGGGCGAGTCTTGGTCTTGCTGCAACGCGTAATCGAGTTCTCAAACCTGTGCGGGAAATTGAGTATTTGGCGGAAAAGGAGCCAAACAGTACCGACATTTTGAAGAGCAACATGTTGGATACATATTATCCAAATCGAAGCAGTCACCTCGAGAATGTTTGTCTGTATGAGGTTCTGCAAAATTACATATTCAAGAGGAACATCAAAGAAGATACTGAGAAAGGAGTGTATGCTGTAATAGGAAGTGAGGGATGTCTGGTGAAGCAAAGAAAATGCCACTTGATAAACCATCAAAAATTGAGTGGCGAATCTCCTGAAAAAAAGGAGTTTTTCTATTTAGCACTTTTGCAACTTTTTAAGCCTTGGCGTGCAGAAGAGGAACTGCTTGGAGATTTCCTCTGTTATGAAGACTCTTTCAATGCTGCCAAGGAGACCATAGAATGTCCTGCTTTTCCCAAATATGTAGAAATGTTGAATGTGGAAATTGAGCAGGAAGCAACGATTGCAGCAGGGATTGCCAGAGACAGTTCTCAGGAAAGTCAGAGTTCTGCTTCATTGAGTCAGGATCCACTAGGAGGACCTGTTATCGAAAATGAAGCTGCCACTGCTATGAATGAAGTGGAAAGAGCAATGGCACATGCTCAGGAGGATGCGGTTAACTTAGAAGAGTTGGAAAGACAACTCAACGTTGAGCAGAGGAAAATATATGACGAAGTTACCATGCAAATTGATCATAGATTAAGTCATGACAAGAAAGAGTGCTCATGTACGTCGTTGAAGCCTGTTCGACTGTACGTGAGTGGAGAAGCGGGAACTGGAAAAAGTTTCCTTATTAAAGCAATTTCATGTTATTTGCAGGAAAGGACAGAGTCATCGCTGTCTTGTGTTGTCACCGCTCCAACTGGACTGGCAGCACATAACATTAAAGGGATTACTTTACATCGTTTACTGATGCTGCCAGTGGAGCATGACAACAAATTACAATATCACAAGCTATCGGGAGATGCTTGTTTTGAAGTTTCTAGAGTCTTGAGGAAAATGAAACTTCTTATCATTGACGAAGTAAGCATGGTTTCCAATGTCATGCTTGCCTTTGTGCATTTGAGAATGCAAGAAGTTCTCAAAACAGAGTATGATGTGTTATTTGGTGGCAAACACATCATTGTTTTCGGAGATCTTCTGCAGCTGACACCAGTGAAAGGGCAACCTGTGTTCAAAATGCTCACGCATGAAGATACCAGGAAGTGCCTAGGGAGCATTGGCAACGTCAATATATGGTTAAACTTCAATTATGCTGAACTGCATGAAAATATGCGTCAGGCGAAGGATGAAGTTTACAAGACTATTCTACAAGATGTTAGAATTGGAAAAGTGACCGAGCATGGGAAAGAAGCTTTACATGCACGATTACTGACAAATTTATATCCAGACCAAGATGTTGTGCCTGAGAATATTTTTCAGAAAATTATTGAGTAGAAATCTGGAATATGTTTGATGCCAACTCTTGCAGAATGTGCCAAATTCAACAACAAAATGTTGCATTTAGAAAAGCAAGAGATTGTGAAACTGGAAGCTATTGACAGAGTAGAGCATATGGGATCAACAATTATTTTGTCTGAGAATCTGAAAACAAAATTGGATTCATTAGAGAAGAGTATATCTAAAACTGCAGGTTTTGAAAAGACTCTGAATGTGTGCTTGAACTGCCGTATAATTTTAAGAAGGAATTTACATGTTGAAAGAGGTCTGGTAAATGGATCAATGGGTAATGTTGTTGATTTTGTGAAATACAGAAATGGAGATGGAATTGAATTTTTAAAAATTAAATTTGATGGCATTGAGGAAGTACAGTTAATTGGTCGTTGTTCTGCTAGATTTTTGCTTGTAAAAGACTTATATGTTCGTCGTAAGCAGTTTCCTGTTTGCTTGGCATATGCGGTGACAATCCATAAATCGCAAGGTTTAAGTGTAGACAGTGCATTGGTGAATATTGGCACTTCTGTGTTCAAGGAGGGTATGGCATATGTGGCATTGTCACGAGTTAGAACTTTATCGGGATTGTACTTGATTGAGTGTGATGTCACAAACATTTGTGCCGATCTAGATTGTGTTAAGGAATACAATAGGTTAAGAAGAGAGTATGCGCCACATTTGCCTCAGTATCCTTTGTTTGAGAAACGTGTGGTAGGCCGGAAACGAAGAAATGTGACCAATATTGGGGAGGTTGTAGCAAAAAGACGAAAAGTCGATGAACCTGAAATTATAAGCAGAAACAAAAAGGATTCTGTTGAAGATGTTGTTGGTTTTCAATTTGAAAACAGTTCTGGTGTCAACTGCTATGCTAATGTAGTGGTTAATGTTTTGTTTTCTCTAGAAAATGTAAAAGAAGAGATTGTGGTCAATTCTGATCAAAGATTTTGCAGTTTGTTAAATTCTGTGTTAGAGAAATGTAGCACTGATAGAACAAACATAGAAAGTGTGTCTGAAATTCGAAATCTGTTAGACAGATGTTCAGGCCAAACACAATTCTCTCAAAATAGTCAGCAAGATTGTCAGGAGTTTTTAATGTATATGCTTGATGTATTGCATGATGAAGGTGTAGATGTAGATCACCTGTTTGGGCTTTCTTATCAATGGCAGCATGACTGCGAGAACTGTAGGGTATCAAGTACTACTAGTGTAGACTCAGAAAGATTTATATATTTAACTTTGCCAGACAGTAAATCAGTCTCTTTTAATAAGCTAGTAAAAGGAGCTGATCACAACATGGAGTGTAGCCAATGTAAATCTGAAATGATGTCCACATTGTTTATACGAACATATGGCCAGTATGTCATTTTAATGTTCCAACAATGTAGGCCTGATGGAACAAAATTGACAACTTTAATTAAAAATTTTGTGGCTTCACAGTTGTCAATATCAGGAAGGACTTTTGTAACTGTAGCAATTATATATCATGACGGTCCTTCAATAACATCAGGACATTACACAGCTTATTTAAAGTCTAGAAATGGCTGGTCATTCTGCAATGATTCTGTTTTAATTTTCAAAAAAAAATTGCCGTATGACCTTAAAAACTCTTACCTGGTGTTTTTAAAACCAAAATTTTAGGGAAAGAATCTCGGGATGTGCTCTGAGGAATTTCAAGAAGTTCTAATGGCTCCTACACGATTTGGCCTTGAGGATAAGTGTAGTACAGAGACATAACTTCTTACCATAACACTGGACGTCATGGAGAAATACGTGCACTTTGAATCAGTTCAGAAAAACTGTTTCTTTTTATAAGCTAATTGAAGCAGCCAATCAAAACATGGAGTAGAGGGAATGTAAGTCTGCAATGCTGTCTACTGTTTTACATTGCTTTGTGATTAAAAGTGATGTAGAGAATTAAATAATTGTAGTAGTCATAAAGGTAGTGTAAGTCTGCTTCATAGTAAGCAGTATCAGTGTCATAGGAAATGTAGAACATGATTGAGCAAGAAGGGGAAGATATTACTAGTCCAGGATTGTGAAAATGATCTTGAACATTTTAATTGTGAAAGTTGCGGAAATACAACATGACGGGATTGGCTTACAAGAATTCTAAGAGTTATAAATGGCTCAGACACGATTTGGCCTTGTGGAAACGTGTGGTAGAGAGCGAGAAGTCATTTATTGTATGTAACATGTTTTTGAAAACAATGGAGGTTTTCTTTCAGAAAGTGGCGGGTTGAAAGTAATAACAGCACAACAGAGTGTAAGCTGTTCATAGGACATCCTTCGCCGTCATGGAAAGTAAGTTAACTTTAAGGAGTTCTGAATTCTGATTTGTTATGTTGTATGGGTTTTTTAAACACAATCATTTTGATTGTGTTTTTTTTCCCCGCTGTTATATGATGAATACCTTCAAGTCACTGTTTTTAGTGAAATTTGATACATTCTGAGAACAGCAAAAATAAACCATTTAATATGTATAATTAATTCTGTTCTGTTTGCATTTATGATGTACATGTAGAACTGTGTAGGAGGCATGGAGAAGGTGAGGCTTCTGTAAGTGTCAAAGTTGTTTCATACAGTGCTCATATTCTACGTAGTCTTTCATATGATAGACTACATTTCCACAATGAGATACCTAAGCAAAGGAAACACAGGTGATATGATTGTGGAATGAGGAAAAAAAATTGCACGTTTTTCAATTATATTACCTGTGTTTCTTAACATTACACATCACATTGTGTAGATGAGGTTTAGGCCTGTTCCTGGAGACAGAGGAGGTCTAACATTTGTCCAAGAGTGCAGTCGACATGACACACTTGGTTGGTAGGCCTGCACATGTATTTTCTTCTCTGTATTCTTCAATAAGTGTAAATTTGATCTGCAACCCTGAGTAGGCCTCACCTTAAACAAACCTCTGGATAGGCCACACCTTATTGTCATCCTGAATCAATTATTTAACATGTTAGGGACAGATTTATGATAGGTGTATGCCTCTTTTGTGCCACTGTGCGTCACTTTTGTGACGCAGTCGCGGTTGAAAAGATTTGGTATGAGGCGACAAAATTATAAAATGATGAATCTAGGCAGATGTGTCATGCTGTAAAAAAACAATGCCACATGAAACCGATGCAGCAGTCATGCAAAAGATGCACAATGTTGCAAGATAGGACTCACTTCATCTGCATCAAGATACTATTAGTTTAAAATGTATATTTTTAGGACTGTGTAGGGGCATGGAGAAGCAGAGGCTTCTGTAAGTGTCAAAGTTCTTGAAAAACTATTTGTCCTTCAATCTTTTCCCTTGTTTTTTCTAATTTATTAAAAACATGTTTTAATATTTTTCAAATGTTTGTTCTCTCTTTCACAGATTTTTTAGTATAAAAAGAACAAATGAGTAACTTAACGACAATTATAAGGTAAATGTTTTGTACTCTTTTTGTTATATTTCTATCACATTTCACTTCTATTAGTTCCACTGCTTTATTTCTTTAAGAATCACTTTCCTGCCTTTGCTACTTCGCTCATTCCTTTGTCTATTACTTAATTACTCTACTCCTTCACTAATTTTCTTAGTCCCTCTCTTCTCATACTTCTTCACTCTTGGTCACTCACTCTGTCTCTATTACTTTCACTGTTTCTGACTGATCTAAAAACATTTTTAAAAAAAGAATAGTAAGTATAAGGGAAGGAAACAGACAGTTATGTTAAAAGAAAGACAGCTATAGGGAGTAAACTAGGGTTACTGTTACCCGCAATCCTCTGCTGATGATGTCACTGACCATGTCATGAATGATGTAATATGTGACATCATCAGCAGTGGATTACGGGTAATAGTATCTCTAGTTTACTCCCCTATAGCTGTCTTTCTTTTAACATAACTGTCTGTTTCCTTCCCTTATACTTACTGTTCTTTTTTTAAAAAAAAAATGTTTTGGTTCGCTCCCGGTTCGCGTACCGGCGAGCGAACTGGGAAGCGAACTAAGAGAAATAGAGGTTGGCAGAGTTCCAAATATTCTACCAATTTTTTAATAACGGGGAGGTAGTTCTGAAAAGAACTTTTTTTTTATTGTTTTTGTGTTTTATATATTTTTTATTTTTTTCTGAACATTTTTTTACTTTTTTTGAATTTTTCTGAACGGTTTTATATTTTTTTTGGTTTTTTTGGGGGGGGGAAACGAAAACGATTCATTGTAAAGGGCTCAACAGGAGCAACAAAAAAAAAAGAATTTATTGTTTGCGGCGTTTCGGACAAATTGGAAGATGATTGTCAATAGCTCTGTTGATCAGAGTGATGCTACTTTCTCTGTAGCAAATGAATCCATTGCAAAGTACGCAGACTTGTTTTACTTCCCCAAATCTCAGTTGTATATTTGGCACCATCTCCCTGCCCTCTGGTCCCGTCACTTCGGGTACAACAGATCTTCTGGCCATAATAGGGGGATTATCTAGTTCGTTACGAAACTGTGCAGCACTGTAGTTGTTAGGATGCCACCTAGTCATATGGCGATGCATTGTGTAGTTTCCGTAACTGTATTTCTTCTCGGTCCCTCTGGACAGTCTATCTTGACATATAAGGCAAGTTACGTATCTTGCATTTACTTTTTTCTCGCCTTTGGGAAATTTAAAAAATTGCCAAATGAAGTTTTCTTTCCGGTGAGACCTCCTGGGCTCCTCAGGCAAAAACTGCCTCTCTTCCTGCTCTTCCTCCTCTTCCTCTTCTTCCTCTTCTTCCTCCTCTTGCTGAATGATAACTTCAGCAGGTGGTCCTCTCTTCCTTGGAGGTGGTGGAGGTGGTGGGGAAGCACCAGCTGAAGCTACTAAAGAAGCCATTGCTCACTGGTAACAAAGGGTCTTTCTCTCACAAAGATGAAAGTCAGAGTGAGGAAAGAAGGAGGGGTTTTCATCATTTGGGAAAAACAATAGTTCTCAACCAATGAAAAGTGTTAATTTTACATTACATGACCTAGTGTTACATCATTAGGAAACCAAAAGTGAAATGAACCAATGAAAAGTGTTATTACCAAGTCACATGACCTGCTGTGTTTACGTTACGCGCTTTGCGCCGCCTCCCGGTTTGCTTCCGGGAACCTGCGCTTCGCGCCTCGCTTCGCGTACCAGTTCGCTAACGTAGCACGTCATATGACGTATCACGCGACAACGTGAAACGTCATGCGGACGCGAGGCGTCACGATGTTTTCTAACGCGGCAGTTGCGTTAAAGGAACGTTTACCGGTTTGCGGACTATTTCGCGGCATCAAGGCCAGCTAACGGGAAGCTTCCCGATTCGCGAAGCGGGAGGGAAGAAAAAAAAATGTTTTAAAAAAAATTATTAATAAACATATAAAATATATTTTTGGATTTAAAGAAGAATACATTTTACAGCTACAGATATTAGCTTTTAAAAAACCAATGAAATTCACTGAAAAAACCATAGGTTATAGACCATATATAGTTAGGAATTAGCATTTACAAAACCTTGAAAATTCACTGAAAAAAACCATAGGTTATAGACCATATATAGTTAGGAATTAGCATTTAAAAAACCTTATTTTACTCACACAAAACCATTGAAATTCCATATATAGTTAGTTGCACTAACTATATATCGCGCACCCGCAATCCACTGCTGATGATGTCACATATTACATCATTCATGACATGGTCAGTGACATCACTAATGACATCACTGATGACATCTCAAATGACATCACTGATGACATCACTGATGACATCTCATTTGACATCATTCTTGTGCTAATACGATAAACCTCTTCAGACTCTAATAAAACCTTAGATACACTCAGTGTATACAGACACTCACACACTGTTACTCATCCATGGAGTTACTCACACACCTAGTCAGTCATGCAAAGAATCAATCACACCTCCATTTCCTCAACTATACAGTTATACACACCTTACTTATTCAAACATATACTAACACATATTTACTCTCTTATACAATCCCTGATACAAGTTCACAATGATCCATACAGCCACTCACACATTCAGTGGCTCTCATGCACAGTTATTTATATATGCCAACTCTCACATGTACTGTGTTTTACATATGTACTTACTATGACATGTAGCATTGACATATCCATTCACTCATCAATACACTCATGCACACAGTCAACCGCCCATGTAGCTGTTTCCACATGCACTCTTGAACTCATACACCTAGTGAATCAACTGCTCACACATCTATGCACAGAGTCACACACCTCCCAGCCACCCCCACACAAACTCAATCTCCCATACAAATACTTGGGCAACCAATCAATAGCATATATAGCCTCTCGTATAGCTAATGATCCACACATGCAGCAGTTTACATCACAACAGACATACTGAAGCAAACATTCAGACAGTTTAGTCACTAACCCATGCATTTAGTACGACACATTTATTCACTCACTCATACAGTCAGTCACGCACCTACTAAATCCTTCATCGAGACACTTATACATCCACTCATTCTTCAATATATCTAACATATTTAAACTTTACAGAAACACACAGTCACTGGATGATGTCATCAGTGATGTCATCAGTGATGTCATCAGTGATGTCATCAGTGATGTCATTTGAGATGTCATCAGTGATGTCATCAGTGATGTCACTGACCATGTCATGAATGATGTAATATGTGACATCATCAGCAGTGGATTGCGGGTGCGCGATATATAGTCAGTGCAATATAGTCAGTGCAACTAACTATATATGGAATTTCAATGGTTTTGTGTGAGTAAAATAAGGTTTTTTAAATGCTAATTCCTAACTATATATGGTCTATAACCTATGGTTTTTTCAGTGAATTTTCAAGGTTTTGTAAATGCTAATTCCTAACTATATATGGTCTATAACCTATGTTTTTTTCAGTGAATATATATATATATATATAAATATATATATATATATATATATACATATATATATTACCTACTGGCGGTCGCCAGTAGGTATATATAGTTAGGATTTTTTCTCTATGGGATTTTTGAAAATTCTATGTCTAATAACTTTTGCGTTTGTGGACGGAATTGGCTGAAATTTTCAGTAAAATTGAACATTTCGTTTCTGAGCAGCCCCTGAAAATTTGGGGGGGTTTCGTCAAGGGGGGGCCGAGAAATAAGGGGGGTCCCAAAACGTGTTTTTAACATTGAGTTTTCCATAGGGCGGTTGGCCTCACTTTTAGCCCGAACGGCTGAATGGATTTGCACGAAACTTGGCAAAATTGTAGGGACTGGTAGCCCGATGTGCCTTTTGTAGGTCTCAATATATGTGCTCCAGTGGATTTTGAGAAATTAACGTTCAAAAAAAGATATATATCTGTAACAGCGGACCGGGCAGCGCTCCGGTTCGCGGACTTTTCGCGTTACGGAGCTTTGTGAAGCGAAGCTGATTGGTTCTCCGGCATCTGTAAACATTCCAAACAGTCCGTAGCGGCCGCCATCTTGTCTCTCGGTAGGATCGAGAGACAAGAGGAGGCCAAAGCGAAGGGGCAAATGACCATAATGGGGCATAGTAGATCCTCCCTGACCCCCTAGGTTTGATGTGGAGGTTTTAAAAGGGCCCCGCGGGGCAAAAAAAAATAAAAATAATAATAATCGAACGGCTGAATGGATTTGCACGAAACTTGGGGAAATTGTAGGTACTGGTAGCCCGATGTGCCTTTGCTAGGTCTCAATATATGTGCTCCAGTGGATTTTGAGAAATTAACGTTCAAAAAAAGATATATATCTGTAACAGCGCTCCGCTTCGCGTACTTTTTGCGTTACGGAGCTTTGCGAAGCTGATTGGTTCTTCGGCGTCTGTAAACATTGCAAACTGTCCGTAGCGGCCGCCATCTTGTCTCTCGGTAGGATCGAGAGAGAAGAGGAGGCCAAAGCGAAGGGGCAAATGACCATAAGGGGGCATAGTAGGTCCTCCCTGACCCCCTAGGTTTGATGTGGAGGCTTTAAAAGGGCCTCGCAGGGCAAAAAAAAAAATATCGTTTTTTTAGTTCTTTTGCGTGGGGAGCGCCCGGATCGCGAACTGGGAAGCGTTCTGGGGAGCGTACTTTCTTGAAAATTAGTGAAAAAAGTTAGAGTAAAATAATAATTGTGAGTGATCAGATGTAGGGTAGCTCTGAGAAGAGCTTTTGGGTTTATGGTACATTTAGGTACTTATAAGTAGGTACCAATGCACAGTCTTAAATTCAGAATGAAAACTCTGTTGCCCTCATCTGAGAAGTGAACTCCATCTCCTCTGTAGATATCTTGCATGTAGTAACGCAAGTTATTGTTGTACAAGGAGCCCATTCCATGGTCTCTCATGTAAGCTGAAACAGATTTGTTTACATGCTTCCTCGACTTCTCAATTTGTAGACAACATTGGTTCGACCACCTCCATTTCTGTCTTTGGCATATATTTGAATATACCAAGGCAGTCTGAGGAAAAAGTGCCATCAATTGCTCAAAGGTGTCCTTTAAAAGCATTTCCAGACCTACCCCAGTCAAAGTTCCCAAGTCATTACCTCCACAGTGCACAATTAACAGGTCAGGTTTTGGCAAATGCATAAAGGTTTTCACCAATGGTATCAATTGGTGACATTTTAATCCTCTGTGGCCAAACCACTTAATTTCCACATCTTGTAAATTGAGGTTAGGTAAATTCCTGTTTTCAGCGTACCTCTGAGCCCAATAGATGTAACTATGTCCAACAATCCAGACAGAAAACATGGCGAGAGAAGGTTCTGCTGCAGTCAGATGAAGTGTGGCAATGAAATGGCAGTTGAAAAAATAAGAGTTTAAAATGAAAAAAACTGTGGAGTTTCTGTGTTAATGAAGCAGTAACAGTGATTGGTGGATTTTGATTGCTGAAAACAGAAAGTTAGGGTGCATGGATGAGTTCGTTGAAAGATGTATTTTGAGTGGCGAAGAAAAAATCATTAAATGGAAGAATGCACTGGATATGCAGGTGCACTGAGAGTTCAGAGTTCAATTGCAACATTGTTGTGTGAACTTGCAAACACCAGAGGTCTTGCAAGAGGTGGTTGCTATGCAAAAAAGGAGAGAGGGCAGAGGGGGGAAGGGTTTTGATTTGAAAAAAAGTGAGGGAAGAGTTTTGATTGGGTGACATGAGAGATATGTGTGAAGAATTACAGCATTTCTGTGCTTTTGATAGCTGCAGACTCTGGAGTGCATACCTTTTGCTCTGCTGAAGACAAATTGGTGTGTTTCTGAGACTGTTTTGAAACTCAAAGTATTTGCTAAGGTGAGAAAAGATTTCTTTAATTTAGATAGAAAATAGTGTGCTTTAAGGAGAAAATTATGAAGAAAGTTGTGTTTTTCAAATGTTGCTTTGTCTCAAGTGTTTTACAAATAGATTTTGTTTCTTTGAGAAATTGTAATTGGAGAAAATGTGAAGTATTAGTACTGACAGGGTTTTTATGTGCATAGGAGCTGTGGAGTGTTTTCAAATTATGACTTGTAAATCGTTTTTGAGGAAAAGGAATGGTTTTAATATTTATGATAAGGACATAATGGTGTATGCTTCTTTATAAGGCAATTGAGTGTCTCTGATGTTATTTTTCCCATTTTAATGTAAGACGTTTCCCTGTGGAGCAAATTGCTTGTAAATATGCTCCCACCTGTGCATGGCAAATTTAGATTTTGAATGTTTGCGTTACATAGGCATGTTAAAGGTGACCGAAACATGCTGCAAAGGCAATCAAAAAATGCTTTCATGTGTCTTAAGGACATTTTAAGTCATTTCCCCATGTGGAGTGTTTTTAAATTATGACTTGAAAATCGTTTTGGGGGAAAATGAATGCTTTTAAATTTTATGACAAGGACATAATGGTGTATGCTTCTTTATAAGGCATTTCAGTGTCTCTGATGTTATTTTTGCAATATTAAATTAAAAGACCTTTCTCCGTGGAGCAAATTCCTTGTAAATATGCTCCCACCTGTGCATGGTAAATTTAGATTTTGACTGTTTGAGTTACTTAGCCATGTTAAAAGTGACCCAAAAAAGTTGCAAAGGCTTTAAAAAAACATATTCATGTGTCTTGAGGACATTTTAAGTCATTTCCCCGTGGGCAGTGTTTTCAAATTATGAGTTGAAAATCGTTTTTGAGGTAAAGGAATGTTTTCAAAATTTATGTGCGCCATATGCCCCCAAATTTCTTTTTCAGGGGTGCAGCAGGGTGTTCTTGAGACACCCCTGCACCCTCGGAAAAATTCGTAATTTGCGATGAGCTAATTGCTAATCGCAAATTGCACGTTCATTCCTATGGGCCTCCTGCTCCATGGAAATGAATGGGTAATTTGTAATTAGCAAATAGCTCATCGCAAACTAGGAATGGTAAAGAATCGCTATTTATTCCTTAAAGTTCGCTATTTAGGAAATGTAAAAAACTTTGATGATACATATGGCGGTTCATCTCTAACAAGATAAGAAGCTTAGGGATAGATTTATGATGACTGGCGTATCATCAGGGATGTGCCAGTCATCCAATCGCGGGCCGTGGAGGGAGTTACGGTGGGGCAGGGAGGCGGGGAGGGGGAGGGGCAGGGTGGAGGGACCTAAAAACTGGCATATGGATAATTGCAGGTAAGTACACAATTTAATTATTCAAACGAAATTCGTAGCGCGCACAGCATCCCATTTTGCGATGCAGTGCGCGCTACGAAATTCGTTTGAATAATTAAATTGTGTACTTACCTGCAATTATCCATATGCCAGTTTTTAGGTCCCTCCACCCTGCTCCTCCCCCTTCCCGCCTCCCTGCCCCACCGTAACTTCCTCCACGGCCCGCGGCTGCAGTCATCCTGTGCCGCTGTTCCGCCACCCATGGTGTGCTGCATTTACAATGCGGCGCATCATGGGGCAAAAACAGCATAGATGCGTGACGCATCTGTGCCGTAAAGGTGGCGCATTGCTGGAGTTGTATCGCAAGTGTGATGAAGCTCCAGCAAGGCTCAGGGGTGCCCCTGTCGCAGGGTTTCTGTTCTCACACAGAACTGTGCACAGAGGATTGGAACCTCGGCGAATTAGGGTGCCCCAAAACTCACCTTAGTACCGAAAAACCCCTTAGCAAGCTAGCTACAGTGTCACATTGGATATAACAAACTCTCAATGTTTAGACAATCCAGAATATGAACTTACAGTACCTCAGGATACGTGGAACTCATGAACACTCGGTCGTTATATATTCATTACAAACCAGAACATGGAGTTAAGAAGAACACATGTGTATTTGAAATGTTTATTTACTAATGCCGTCTTCTCAGGCGTAGTATCTTAGATAATACAAGTACACATCTTCGTCGCCATTGTAATAATGTGAGAACGTACGTCTTTAAATGCTTTTTAGTTATCTTTACTCCGGAGCGCCGGGGCTAAGCTGTTGCTCAACGGTCGGCGCCAAGCAAACAATATGGCCGCCTTTCGCTTTCTGTTTCCCCAAATCCTGTTCCTGTGCAGGAACACTAGAACGCTACCACAATTATCAGTAGCAAAATTACCAGCATAGTTACTAGTACATAAAAAGCGAATGGTGACAGTATGTTAACATGCTGTAAATGAATAAGAGTTAGCAACACTTATATCTCACCCTGCCTAATACACATATTATATTATTTGCTAAGAAGGTCTCTTTGGGTTAGTTTAGGGCGTGCCTATACTTTAGTGTCCTAGATTTGAAGGAATCACATCAGCATACACCAGCTCTCTCTTCATGTGAACCGCATCAAGTGTTGTGTATGTGTGTGTTCGGCAAAGCAATATAAAACCCGCCTCATGCCCAGAATTGGCAGAAGCTGCACTTATGTTATGACTATGAAGTCGTGGAGATCAGACCTCATAACAATTCTGTATCGTGTTGTTCTTGAAACTTCAGCACTCGCTGTACAGATATAGTTTAAGAAGCAAAGCAGATAGTAGAGCAATAACATATTATTCTCATGTAAACCATGATGAACTACTAGGTTGAAAGCTAAAGCAACAACTAAGTGTCGTGTGCAGAAGTTGCAAAAAAGGAAAAATGGCGTTTAAACCGGTAATGAGCCCATGCTAACTTAACACGGTGTAAAGATATCCAGGATCTACATGACACCCCTCCATGATCCGGAAACGAACAAAATAAGGTAATAGAAGTGCCATCTCATGAGAGCATATTGCAACTTTATATGTGCACGGTCTGCAAGGTAAAACATTAAAAACTAGCAAAATTTAATGCTAAGAAAAAATAAAACAGTCAACTAGTTTATCGAGGCTTAAGCCAATAGGCAAGCTAAATAATAAAAACTTGACAAATAAGTCAATGAATTGTCAATGAAATGCTAGTACTCAGCATATCAAACATGAAAAAGGTCTATGACATAATTGTGTATGCAAAATAAGCTGCAACAGCCTCCAATAGGAAGTCACCGTCTTCATCCGAAAAGAGTTCAGCCATCCAATTTAAAAGCGGAAAAGAACATACATGCTCTCCCAGCACCGGATCCTCTATCACCATCAGAGGACAGCTCGGTGGGTTTTCAAGAAAGCTGTGTTCCAAGAAAGACTGTGTTGCCGCCAGTAAATTCCAGTGACCAATTAGTCCATGCATCAATGCCACAGCCATAATTCTTTCGCCAGGACAAACCAACTCGTGAGCAATGATAGGACTCATCAGCTGATTAAAGTCGACGTCAGGAGAAACCGGTCCGCAGAGACACAAATTAATGGCCCAATCGAAATCACAGGTCAGGCAGTGAAATACAGGCTGGACACAGGTGAAGTAGGAGAATCGAAAAGATAATCCATATGCCGTGCTTAATATCGCCAACGGCATTGTGCCATAATATTCAAGCATGCGATTGCGGAACAGCGTTAGCAGCTGCAGGGCGGGACCTTGCACAGGAGGGACATCCATATTTAAAAATGTAAAAAAGCACAAGAGCGTCCGGTGCTAATGCAAGTAAAACTGGGAATCCACCAAACAAAGTGGAAAAAATAGAATGAAAGAAAGCAGGGATGACTCCAAAGATTTTCTCAAATGAAGTCACGAGACCACTGCTAACAACTTTAAAAAAATGCGCCAGGGCCTTTGTGGAGGACGCGTTAAAGATAGTCCGAACCATCTCGCTGAAATGCAAAGGCGAATCAGTATTTAAAAGGGTCTGCACCTCTGTACGGGTGTTCGCTATGTGAAGCACGAAAGTTTCACGGGCCGAACTCAAGGCCACCTCTGTCTGAGACAAAAGAGCCCTTATTCTTGCCATGCTGTTGAAATCTGCTCCCAAGGTTGGTATTTGTGGCCAGATTGAAAACTCCCTATGTTCATGTGTGGGAGGAAATAGAACATTTCTGCAGCAAATAACCCGTTCACTTACTGTTACGATAAAAGGAATACTTTTAATTAACCCAGAACAATCTTCATTATTGAGCATCAAATAACTACCATTTTCCAACAACTTGAACGTGGGGATGATAGCAGGAACTGGTGTGCCTTGCAACACGCAAGCCATATTTGGTCGGTCTTTGTTGCATGAACCGTGTAACTGTATGTGCGTACACATTAGTGAATGATCTGGCGTCTCAGTGCATTCCTCTCCATTCAGATAAACTTCTTGATCATCTTTGAAACATCTGTATGTGTATGGAAGCGACCAGACCTCATGAAGAAAACCACTACCTAAAGGTTCATAACTACCTATTGGTATATATTTCATACAATTTGAAAACTTATATAAAGCAAAAGGCAGCGTTATTAAACCGTGGATAAGGCACGTTGCCAAAGCAGCCAACCTTTTGGATTTATACTGGAAATGTTAAAGGAAGAATTACGGAGTAGGGCCTGTAAATCACTAATGGACAACCGAGTAAAATGACTCCAACCATCATATTCCTCTAACTCCGGGATAGTAGGGGTGTTTAATTTTTTAGAAGTAGCCAATCCAAAGCATTTGGTCTGGGAAATTGTTTCATTCACAAACAACATATGATTTGGGATGAGACATGCACGGTGCAAAGCCTCAGTGCCTTGTACCTGCCAGGTTTGTGAACCCCAAACTGATGTAGATCCTGGATATCTTTACACTGTGTTAAGTTAGCATGGGCTCATTACCGGTTTAAACGCCATTTTTCCTTTTTTGCAACTTCTGCACACGACACTTAGTTGTTGCTTTAGCTTTCAGCCTACCTGCGTCAAGATCTATGCCTGCTTCAAGCAGGCGCAGGGTTTTGACGCAGCTTTGTCCTATCTGATTGTAAATGCGGCACACCATGGGTGGCAGAGCAGCGGTGCACGTTAACTGGTGCATCCCTGGGGATGTGCTAGTTAACATAAATCTGCCCCTTTTATTATTAATTATGTGCAGGGGACACAGAGTCGGTGAGGTTTATCCAAGGTTAAGAAGAGATGAGTACTGTTCACTGAAAAATTGGACATAGGCTTCACCTCCTCACAGCCGCGGGCCGTGGAGGGAGTTACGGTGGGGCAGGGAGGCGGGGAGGGGGAGGGGCAGGGTGGAGGGACCTAAAAACTGGCATATGGATAATTGCAGGTAAGTACACAATTTAATTATTCAAATGAAATTCGTAGCGCGCACAGCATCGCATTTTGCGATGCAGTGCGCGCTACGAAATTCGTTTGAATAATTAAATTGTGTACTTACCTGCAATTATCCATATGCCAGTTTTTAGGTACCTCCACCCTGCCCCTCCCCCTTCCCGCCTCCCTGCCCCACCGTAACTTCCTCCACAGCCCGCGGCTGCCTCCTCAGCATCGCTGGACATGGTTAAATAATAGCTGCAAAATGTTACTCTTGTTAAACAATTTTACTATTATAATCTCTGAGATTTGTCTCTTACTCTGCAACATCTCATTGTTGTTATCTTTCTTTAAAGATAAAGACAACATCAACATGAGCGACAATCAGCAATTAATTGATTTCGACCTCATCATTGAACTCGTAATTGAAACATCAGTGGATGTTGATCCTTTGGATGATTTAAATCCTGAGGATGAAGAAGAACGTGATGAGGATGCAGATTTGTCAGAATTGTATGACATAGGATGGGAAGCTGACGTGCTTGAGTCTATGGAACTATAAACATTTATTTTATAAATTTATAATAAATAAAAAGTAAAAATGTAAACCGTTTAATTTAAAAATAAAGACACCTTCAAAAACAGGTTATGTGTAGTGTCTTCAATAAAATATTAAAATATGCTCATAAAATTAGATCAGATTCACATATAAAACAGCACAGGTAAAATGAATATAAATTCCATTTCTTTTCTGCTATTTCTGTATTCTAAATTTGCCATGCACAAAAAAATCTTCTATGTAAAAATGTTAAGTAATGTGTTAAGTTTTTGATGACTGTTATTGATTTACTGTTGGGTAATAGTGGTTAATAACATTTTTTATTATATTTTACCACAGATTCAACTGCAGATCATTTCAAGATTTCAGCATGCCAACCAAAGAAAGAGTGAGAAAGGCTGCAAAACGTCAAAGACAGCAGGTGAATGAAAAAAAGCAGCAGTCCTCTAACAAAAAGATTTGTCAAGTCACCAAGAAAGCACCGGGTAAGAGTACAAAAACATTCATAAGAAATATCTGTGGTAAAAAAAATATTACTACAGAAAATGTTTCAGTCCAGAAAAGGAGAAGCAATTCAAACGGAAAGGAAAGGCCAATGAAAAATGTTACTGCTAGAGTAAGAGATAACTCTATGCATGAAAGTAGAAGGAAACAACAGTTTAGGGACATTCGTAAACGAATGTTCCGCAACAGGATAATTGGCAATTTGTTAAAAAATATTAAGAAAGGTCAACAGAAAGTGTTTTTTTCTAAGAGAAAAAAAATAGTTGAGAAAGTTATTGATCAGGCATTTGAAATTAAACGTAAGTTATTTATTTTGACAATCAATAGAATTAGGAAGCTAAACAAGGCAATTTATGATTTCAAAAGAAATAGTAGATGGAAGAGAATAGTTAATCGTAGTAAGTTTTTTCTGGAGAATGGATGCATAGTTCAAGCTCTGAGGCATTTTTTAATGAGGAGAGTTATTTCCAGGATAATGATTTGGTGCATGCAGTTGACACCAGTGGTCGAGCTTATGAAGTGAAAGATGGTTGTCCAGTTGAAAAAGAAAAACTTGTGACAACAGAGATAGAAGAGGTGTTAGGTAATGAGGTTTTAGGGAGACGTCCTAAGGGTCCTGTGTACACCTGGAAGTGTAGTAGTATTTGCAGTGTACGACAGGATTCCATCAATTTGCTTTGTGATTTTATACGGTCATTTAATAAGAAAAGTTTGAAGCAGAAAATGAAGTTGTTGCAAGAATTAGATCCTTGCAGAGTGAGAGAAGTGATAGGTTTGCATGGTCATTCACTGGCTTGTCTTTCCAGGAGAGTATGCCAGAGTGTTTTTCATCATTTCAGGATGCTAGCAGTGCATCATAATAAAGTGAGGAAATTAGTTAGAATGTTGTATTATGCTAAGAGTCCAGCAATTATGCTTAAACAATTATGCGCTGCTCTTTTGCATGGTTCTGAAATAGATGTGAAGAATATATGTGAAGAAATTGAGTTTTGTTACTTTGGAAGTAAAGAGGAGAATGTTGAAATTGACCAAGAAGAAGAGAGTAATGTGGAAGATAGTGTACAGGTTTCCAGTACAGATAATTTCCAGAGGGAAATTGCGACGTTTGAGGTGAAATCAAGTGAGAGGCCAAATTTCACTTGTGTGTGTTGTCGACGCACTTATTATAAGAATCAGACTAAGTTAGTGGATTTATATGCAAAAAGTGAAAGGGAAAATAATAGTGAATGGAAGGATTTTACAACATACTTGATGGTAGAAAATTGTTTTGATTTGGGATTGGATCAACGTGTGTGTACTTATTGTTGTAACAAATTAAATCAAAACCAGATGCCTGCTAGAGCAGTTCATAATAATCTGGAATTGGTTGAGATTCCTTCTGAATTGAAGGATTTAAATACTTATGAATCTATTTTGATTCAAAGTATCCATCCCTTTCAGGCTATTGTAAGAATGGAGCCAAAGACAGGGAAATTGCCTCCATCAGATTTACAGAGAGGATTAAAGGGAAGAGTTGTTTATTTGCCTCTAGATTTCAAGAAAAACATTAACACAATTGGAGTAGAAAAAGTGGAAGAGGAACCTCTGGTTATCTTAGTTAATGGGGTTCCGACAAAGAATAAGAAAATATGGCAAGATTTAGTAGATGTTAGGAAAGTCAAAAGGGCAACATTGTATTTGAAAAAAAATAATAAATACTATAAAAATGTATATGTTGCAGAAGAGGAAGTAAGTGAGGAAGAGGATAGCGATTTGTGTGCTGGTCAAATTGAGAAAGTAGAACCCTGTACTAGTGAAGAAATATATGAACATTATAGTGTTCATCCTTTGCATTCCAAGGAAGTCATGGGGAATGCTATTGAGTTGTTTCAAATGAAACAAGCCAAAGGGAGTCCCATTAGTGTTTGGGAGGAAAGTTTGGAAGCTCGGTGTTTCCCACAGCTTTTTCCAACAGGTCAGGGAGGAAGATATGATGAGCGACCTCATCAAATTCCTGCTTCTGAATACCGGACTTTGCGATTGTATGCAGGAGATGCTAGGTTTCGACAATGCATTCCTTATTTGTTTCATCTCCTGTTTGAAAGCGATCTGTCTGGACTGTCATATGCAGTGAACCACATCTTGAAAAGTGGTATACACATGCAAAACATCTCGGCAAGTGACTTTATGGATAAAGTCAATGTCCAAGACAGTATTTTGGATTCTCACCTGATTAATCTCATGGCGTGTCAGCGTGGTACTAATGAGTACTGGTACCGTCGTCATGGTGATTTAAAATGTATGCTGAGGAACTTAGGAACTCCCACATGGTTCCTCACTCTGAGCTGTGCTGAGTATGGCTGGGAAGACTTACTTGAATTTCTACGAGAGGCAAATGCTAACGTAGAAAACATCGAATTCAAGACACCCGGAGAACTGTGCTCTTTGGATCCAGTCAATGTATGTAGGTACTTCAATCATAGATTTGAAGGTATGATGTCTTTCATCATGAATAAGAAGAATCCACCTCTTGGAGAGGTGTTGGATTTCTTCTGGAGAAAGGAGTACCAAGCAAGAGGTGCTCCTCATATACATATGTTGCTGTGGATCAAGGATGCACCTAAATTTGGAACGGATCCAGAAGACTCAGTGATGAGTTTCATAGAACAGTATTCTACGTGTGCTGTTCCAAACGCAAAGGAGAAAAAAAGCCTAAGAGAAAAAGTTCTACGTTTCCAAAGCCATCGATGGGGAAAGTACTGTCGTCGTAAATTCCGAAACAAAGACAAGTTCTACAGCAAATGTCGTTTCGGCTTTCCACGACCGGTGATTTCTAAAGGAAGAGTGAACAGTTTGATGTCTTCGCTGCGACATAATGTGATGAAGAAATCACCTAAAAACACATACAATTTGAAGAGGAACGAAGAGTCTAAGTACATCAACGACTACAACCCGGTGATTTTGTCCATGTGGAATGCTAACATGGATATACAGTTTGTGGCTGATAACTGTATGGCTGTGGCTCGGTATGTGACATCTTACATCACCAAAAAAGAGAAGACAGAATTGAAGGATATGTGGGAGGACATTTCCCATGAAAAGAGCCTCAGCAAGAAGTTGTACAGTTTCAGTCTGAAGATGTTGTCGCATCGAGAAATCGGAGCTTACGAATGTTCTGACCGGTTGTCTTCAGCAAGTCTCTATGCCAAGTCCAGGAGTATCGTTTGGGCGAGTCTTGGTCTTGCTGCAACGCGTAATCGAGTTCTCAAACCTGTGCGGGAAATTGAGTATTTGGCGGAAAAGGAGCCAAACAGTACCGACATTTTGAAGAGCAACATGTTGGATACATATTATCCAAATCGAAGCAGTCACCTCGAGAATGTTTGTCTGTATGAGGTTCTGCAAAATTACATATTCAAGAGGAACATTAAAGAAGATACTGAGAAAGGAGTGTATGCTGTAATAGGAAGTGAGGGATGTCTGGTGAAGCAAAGAAAATGCCACTTGATAAACCATCGAAAATTGAGTGGCGAATCTCCTGAAAAAAAGGAGTTTTTCTATTTAGCACTTTTGCAACTTTTTAAGCCTTGGCGTGCAGAAGAGGAACTGCTTGGAGATTTCCTCTGTTATGAAGACTCTTTCAATGCTGCCAAGGAGACCATAGAATGTCCTGCTTTTCCCAAATATGTAGAAATGTTGAATGTGGAAATTGAGCAGGAAGCAACGATTGCAGCGGAGATTGCCAGAGACAGTTCTCAGGACAGTCAGAGTTCTGCTTCATTGAGTCAGGATCCACTAGGAGGACCTGTTATCGAAAATGAAGCTGCCACTGCTATGAATGAAGTGGAAAGAGCAATGGCACATGCTCAGGAGGATGCGGTTAACTTAGAAGAGTTGGAAAGACAACTCAACGTTGAGCAGAGGAAAATATATGACGAAGTTACCATGCAAATTGATCATGGATTAAGTCATGACAAGAAAGAGTGCTCATGTACGTCGTTGAAGCCTGTTCGACTGTACGTGAGTGGAGAAGCGGGAACTGGAAAAAGTTTCCTTATTAAAGCAATTTCATGTTATTTGCAGGAAAGGACAGAGTCATCGCTGTCTTGTGTTGTCACCGCTCCAACTGGGCTGGCAGCACATAACATTAAAGGGATTACTTTACATCGTTTACTGATGCTGCCAGTGGAGCATGACAACAAATTACAATATCACAAGCTATCGGGAGATGCTTGTTTTGAAGTTTCAAGAGTCTTGAGGAAAATGAAACTTCTTATCATTGACGAAGTAAGCATGGTTTCCAATGTCATGCTTGCCTTTGTGCATTTGAGAATGCAAGAAGTTCTCAAAACAGAGTATGATGTGTTATTTGGTGGCAAACACATCATTGTTTTCGGAGATCTTCTGCAGCTGACACCAGTGAAAGGGCAACCTGTGTTCAAAATGCTCACGCATGAAGATACCAGGAAGTGCCTAGGGAGCATTGGCAACGTCAATATATGGTTAAACTTCAATTATGCTGAACTGCATGAAAATATGCGTCAGGCGAAGGATGAAGTTTACAAGACTATTCTACAAGATGTTAGAATTGGAAAAGTGACCGAGCATGGGAAAGAAGCTTTACATGCACGATTACTGACAAATTTATATCCAGACCAAGATGTTGTGCCTGAGAATATTTTTCAGAAAATTACTGAGAAGAAATCTGGAATATGTTTGATGCCAACTCTTGCAGAATGTGCCACATTCAACAACAAAATGTTGCATTTAGAAAAGCAAGAGATTATGAAACTGGAAGCTATTGACAGAGTAGAGCATATGGGATCAACAATTATTTTGTCTGAGAATCTGAAAACAAAATTGGATTCATTAGAGAAGAGTATATCTAAAACTGCAGGTTTTGAAAAGACTCTGAATGTGTGCTTGAACTGCCGTATAATTTTAAGAAGGAATTTACATGTTGAAAGAGGTCTGGTAAATGGATCAATGGGTAATGTTGTTGATTTTGTGAAATACAGAAATAGAGATGGAATTGAATTTTTAAAAATTAAATTTGATGGCATTGAGGAAGTACAGCTAATTGGTCGTTGTTCTGCTAGATTTTTGCTTGTAAAAGACTTATATGTTCGTCGTAAGCAGTTTCCTGTTTGCTTGGCATATGCGGTGACAATCCATAAATCGCAAGGTTTAAGTGTAGACAGTGCATTGGTGAATATTGGCAGTTCTGTGTTCAAGGAGGGTATGGCATATGTGGCATTGTCACGAGTTAGAACTTTATCGGGATTGTACTTGATTGAGTGTGATGTCACAAACATTTGTGCCGATCTAGATTGTGTTAAGGAATACAATAGGTTAAGAAGAGAGTATGCGGCACATTTGCCTCAGTATCCTTTGTTTGAGAAACGTGTGGTAGGCCGGAAACGAAGAAATGTGACCAATATTGAGGAGGTTGTAGCAAAAAGACGAAAAGTCGATGAACCTGAAATTATAAGCAGAAACAAAAAGGATTCTGTTGAAGATGTTGTTGGTTTTCAATTTGAAAACAGTTCTGGTGTCAACTGCTATGCTAATGTAGTGGTTAATGTTTTGTTTTCTCTAGAAAATGTAAAAGAAGAGATTGTGGTCAATTCTGATCAAAGAATTTGCAGTTTGTTAAATTCTGTGTTAGAGAAATGTAGCACTGATAGAACAAACATAGAAAGTGTGTCTGAAATTCGAAATCTGTTAGACAGATGTTCAGGCCAAACATAATTCTCTCAAAATAGTCAGCAAGATTGTCAGGAGTTTTTAATGTATATGCTTGATGTATTGCATGATGAAGGTGTAGATGTAGATCACCTGTTTGGGCTTTCTTATCAATGGCAGCATGACTGCGAGAACTGTAGGGTATCAAGTACTACTAGTGTAGACTCAGAAAGATTTATATATTTAACTTTGCCAGACAGTAAATCAGTCTCTTTTAATAAGCTAGTAAAAGGAGCTGATCACAACATGGAGTGTAGCCAATGTAAATCTGAAATGATGTCCACATTATTTATACGAACATATGGCCAGTATGTCATTTTAATGTTCCAACGATGTAGGCCTGATGGAACAAAATTGACAACTTTAATTAAAAATTTTGTGGCTTCACAGTTGTCAATATCAGGAAGGACTTTTGTAACTGTAGCAATTATATATCATGACGGTCCTTCAATAACATCAGGACATTACACAGCTTATTTAAAGTCTAGAAATGGCTGGTCATTCTGCAATGATTCTGTTTTAATTTAAAAAAAAAAATTGCCGTATGACCTTAAAAACTCTTACCTGGTGTTTTTAAAACCAAAATTTTAGGGAAAGAATCTCGGGATGTGCTCTGAGGAATTTCAAGAAGTTCTAATGGCTCCTACATGATTTGGCCTTGAGGATAAGTGTAGTACAGAGACATAACTTCTTACCATAACACTGGACGTCATGGAGAAATACGTGCACTTTGAATGAGTTCAGAAAAACTGTTTCTTTTTATAAGCTAATTGAAGCAGCCAATCAAAACATGGAGTAGAGGGAATGTAAGTCTGCAATGCTGTCTACTGTTTTACATTGCTTTGTGATTAAAAGTGATGTAGAGAATTAAATAATTGTAGTAGTCATAAAGGTAGTGTAAGTCTGCTTCATAGTAAGCAGTATTAGTGTCATAGGAAATGTAGAACATGATTGAGCAAGAAGGGGAAGATATTACTAGTCCAGGATTGTGAAAATGATCTTGAACATTTTAATTGTGAAAGTTGCGGAAATACAACATGACGGGATTGGCTTACAAGAATTGTAAGAGTTATAAATGGCTCAGACAGGATTTGGCCTTGTGTAAACGTGTGGTAGAGAGCGAGAAGTCATTTATTGTATGTAACATGTTTTTGAAAACAATGGAGGTTTTCTTTCAGAAAGTGGCGGGTTGAAAGTAATAACAGCACAACAGAGTGTAAGCTGTTCATAGGACATCCTTCGCCGTCATGGAAAGTAAGTTAACTTTAAGGAGTTCTGAATTCTGATTTGTTATGTTGTATGGGTTTTTTAAACACAATCATTTTGATTGTGTTTTTTTTTCCCCGCTGTTATATGATGAATACCTTCAAGTCACTGTTTTTAGTGAAATTTGATACATTCTGAGAACAGCAAAAATAAACCATTTAATATGTATAATTAATTCTGTTCTGTTTGCATTTATGATGTACATGTAGAACTGTGTAGGAGGCATGGAGAAGGTGAGGCTTCTGTAAGTGTCAAAGTTGTTGCATACAGTGCTCATATTCTACGTAGTCTTTCATATGATAGACTACATTTCCACAATGAGATACCTAAGCAAAGGAAACACAGGTGATATGATTGTGGAATGAGGAAAAAAAATTGCACGTTTTTCAATTATATTACCTGTGTTTCTTAACATTACACATCACATTGTGTAGATGAGGTTTAGGCCTGTTCCTGGAGACAGAGGAGGTCTAACATTTGTCCAAGAGTGCAGTCGACATGACACACTTGGTTGGTAGGCCTGCACATGTATTTTCTTCTCTGTATTCTTCAATAAGTGTAAATTTGATCTGCAACCCTGAGTAGGCCTCACCTTAAACAAACCGCTGGATAGGCTACACCTTATTGTCATCCTGAATCAATTATTTAACATGTTAGGGACAGATTTATGATAGGTGTATGCCTCTTTTGCGCCACTGTGTGTCACTTTTGTGACGCAGTCGCGGTTGAAAAGATTTGGTATGAGGCGACAAAATTATAAAATGATGAATCTAGGCAGATGTGTCATGCTGTAAAAAAACAATGCCACATGAAACCGATGCAGCAGTCATGCAAAAGATGCACAATGTTGCAAGATAGGACTCACTTCATCTGCATCAAGATACTATTAGTTTAAAATGTATATTTTTAGGACTGTGTAGGGGCATGGAGAAGCAGAGGCTTCTGTAAGTGTCAAAGTTCTTGAAAAACTATTTGTCCTTCAATCTTTTCCCTTGTTTTTTCTAATTTATTAAAAACATGTTTTAATATTTTTCAAATGTTTGTTCTCTCTTTCACAGATTTTTTAGTATAAAAAGTACAAATGAGTAACTTAACGACAATTATAAGGTAAATGTTTTGTACTCTTTTTGTTATATTTCTATCACATTTAACTTCTATTAGTTCCACTGCTTTATTTCTTTAAGAATCACTTTCCTGCCTTTGCTACTTCGCTCATTCCTTTGTCTATTACTTAATTACTCTACTCCTTCACTATTTTTCTTAGTCCCTCTCTTCTCATACTTCTTCACTCTTGGTCACTCACTCTGTCTCTATTACTTTCACTGTTTCTGACTGATCTAAAAAATTTTTTTTAAAAAGAACAGTAAGTATAAGGGAAGGAAACAGACAGTTATGTTAAAAGAAAGACAGCTATAGGGAGTAAACTAGGGATACTGTTACCCGCAATCCTCTGCTGATGATGTCACTGACCATGTCATGAATGATGTAATATGTGACATCATCAGCAGTGGATTACGGGTAATAGTATCTCTAGTTTACTCCCCTATAGCTGTCTTTCTTTTGACATAACTGTCTGTTTCCTTCCCTTATACTTACTGTTCTTTTTTTTAAAAAAAAACATTTTTGGTTCGCTCCCGGTTCGCGTACCGGCGAGCGAACTGGGAAGCGAAGTAAGAGAAATAGAGGTTGGCAGAGTTCCAAATATTCTACCAATTTTTTAATAACGGGGGGGTAGTTCTGAAAAGAACTTTTTTTTTATTGTTTTTGTGTTTTATATATTTTTTATTTTTTTCTGAACATTTTTTTACTTTTTGGGAATTTTTCTGAACGGTTTTATATTTTTTGGGTTTTTTTGGGGGGGGGGGACGAAAACGATTCATTGTAAAGGGCTCAACAGGAGCAACAAAAAAAAAAGAATTTATTGTTTGCGGCGTTTCGGACAAATTGGAAGATGATTGTCAATAGCTCTGTTGATCAGAGTGATGCTACTTTCTCTGTAGCAAATGAATCCATTGCAAAGTACGCAGACTTGTTTTACTTCCCCAAATCTCAGTTGTATATTTGGCACCATCTCCCTGCCCTCTGGTCCCGTCACTTCGGGTACAACAGATCTTCTGGCCATAATAGGGGGATTATCTAGTTCGTTACGAAACTGTGCAGCACTGTAGTTGTTTGGATGCCACCTAGTCATATGGCGATGCATTGTGTAGTTTCCGTAACTGTATTTCTTCTCGGTCCCTCTGGACAGTCTATCTTGACATATAAGGCAAGTTACGTATCTTGCATTTACTTTTTTCTCGCCTTTGGGAAATTAAAAAAATTGCCAAATGAAGTTTTCTTTCCGGTGAGACCTCCTGGGCTCCTCAGGCAAAAACTGCCTCTCTTCCTGCTCTTCCTCCTCTTCCTCTTCTTCCTCTTCTTGCTGAATTATAACTTCAGCAGGTGGTCCTCTCTTCCTTGGATGTGGTGGAGGTGGTGGGGAAGCACCAGCTGAAGCTACTAAAGAAGCCATTGCTCACTGGTAACAAAGGGTCTTTCTCTCACAAAGATGAAAGTCAGAGTGAGGAAAGAAGGAGGGGTTTTCATCATTTGGGAAAAACAATAGTTCTCAACCAATGAAAAGTGTTAATTTTACATTACATGACCTAGTGTTACATCATTAGGAAACCAAAAGTGAAATGAACCAATGAAAAGTGTTATTACCAAGTCACATGACCTGCTGTGTTTACGTTACGCGCTTTGCGCCGCCTCCCGGTTTGCTTCCGGGAACCTGCGCTTCGCGCCTCGCTTCGCGTACCAGTTCGCTAACGTAGCACGTCACATGACGTATCACGCGACAACGTGAAACGTCATGCGGACGAGAGGCGTCACGATGTTTTCTAACGCGGCAGTTGCGTTAAAGGAACGTTTACCGGTTTGCGGACAATTTTGCGGCATCAAGGCCAGCTAACGGGAAGCTTCCCGATTCGCGAAGCGGGAGGGAAGAAAAAAAAATATTTAAAAAAAAAATTATTAATAAACATATAAAATATATTTTTGGATTTAAAGAAGAATACATTTTACAGCTACAGATATTAGCTTTTAAAAAACCAATGAAATTCACTGAAAAAAACATAGGTTATAGACCATATATAGTTAGGAATTAGCATTTACAAAACCTTGAAAATTCACTGAAAAAACCATAGGTTATAGACCATATATAGTTAGGAATTAGCATTTAAAAAACCTTATTTTACTCACACAAAACCATTGAAATTCCATATATAGTTAGTTGCACTAACTATATATCGCGCACCCGCAATCCACTGCTGATGATGTCACATATTACATCATTCATGACATGGTCAGTGACATCACTGATGACATCACTGATGACATCTCAAATGACATCACTGATGACATCACTGATGACATCTCATTTGACATCATTCTTGTGCTAATACGATAAACCTCTTCAGACTCCAATAAAACCTTAGATACACTCAGTGTATACAGACACTCACACACTGTCACTCATCCATGGAGTTACTCACACACCTAGTCAGTCATGCAAAGAATCAATCACACCTCCATTTCCTCAACTATACAGTTATACACACCTTACTTATTCAAACATATACTAACACATATTTACTCTCTTATACAATCCCTGATACAAGTTCACAATGATCCATACAGCCACTCACACATTCAGTGGCTCTCATGCACAGATATTTATATATGCCAACTCTCACATGTACTGTGTTTTACATATGTACTTACTATGACATGTAACATTGACATATCCATTCACTCATCAATACACTCATGCACACAGTCAACCGCCCATGTAGCTGTTTCCACATGCACTCTTGAACTCATACACCTAGTGAATCAACTGCTCACACATCTATGCACAGAGTCACACACCTCCCAGCCACCCCCACACAAACTCAATCTCCCATACAAATACTTGGGCAACCAATCAATAACATATATAGCCTCTCGTATAGCTAATGTTCCACACATGCAGCAGTTTACATCACAACAGACATACTGAAGCAAACATTCAGACAGTTTAGTCACTAACCCATGCATTTAGTACGACACATTTATTCACTCACTCATACAGTCAGTCACGCACCTACTAAATCCTTCATCCAGACACTTATACATCCACTCATTCTTCAATATATCTAACATATTTAAACTTTACAGAAACACACAGTCACTGGATGATGTCATCAGTGATGTCATCAGTGATGTCATCAGTGATGTCATTTGAGATGTCATCAGTGATGTCATCAGTGATGTCACTGACCATGTCATGAATGATGTAATATGTGACATCATCAGCAGTGGATTGCGGGTGCGCGATATATAGTTAGTGCAACTAACTATATATGGAATTTCAATGGTTTTGTGTGAGTAAAATAAGGTTTTTTAAATGCTAATTCCTAACTATATATGGTCTATAACCTATGGTTTTTTCAGTGAATATATATATATATATATATATATATATATATATATATATATATATATATATATATATATATATATATATATATATATATGTATATATATATATATATATATGAATTAACAAAAATAATAAGGAGTACCACCAGAAAAAATGCTCAGAGAGCGATTTCTGCGGGATGATTCACTATCAAAGAGAAGAAAGTCCTTCTTTGCTTATTAGTAACCCCTCACTCACCGACCTGGTCGGTGACATGCTTCATCATCGGGGCCACCTTGATGGCCGAGTGCCATCAAGGTGTGCTTCGACACCTGAACTACAGTGGAGCTGGTATGTGAGTGATGAATGTGAATAAGATGTAGGTGAGTTAAAAATTGTCCTGGTATGACTTTGAAAAAACTTTATTCTTAAGGCTACTGGACAATACTAAAATGTAAGTGTTGATACAGTTAATGGTATAATTATGACCAAAAGTATCTGGAAAATGTGTGGTGGGTCTACATGTTTCAAACCGTAATGGGAATTACCGGTTTTTCTTCAGGACCAAAACAAGGAAAAGGGGTGGTCAGGGTACACTAACGCCCTGCCGTGCCTGCAATTCCTTGTGCCTTGGCAGCAAAATTCGTGGTGCTAGGCAAACAAGTACAAGTATAACCCAAAAGTGGTTTACCAATAAAAGACCTGTGGAGAGAAAAATAATAATCACAATCAAACTAGTTACAAGCCTGCAACGTAGTGAAGTGACGGTGTCTCGTGTCTTCATGTCTCTTGAATCATCCCATACTGAAAGTTATATGGTTTGTATTATAGTGCAATATTTCCGGGGTGCACAGTGCAGCTCAATGAGTATCGTAACTGATTCATGGCGCAGAAGAGCCCTCAGTTATAACCAAGCACACCTATCAATTGTAGCGTGCTTTTGTGGTATTGGGCGTAAATTCATTATTCATTCACACGCATCAAGAACTATCGGTGCGTGGCTATGCAACACTCGTACCATATTTAGGTGAGGGGCATAGCGAAGTGATAACTGTTTCTTAACTTAACATATGACGATACCAGACACACACAACAAAAAACACAAAGTAAACCATGCTTACTCCTAATGGAGGGTCATAGGGCAGCACGGGATGGGGGAGGGGCGGCCTGGTTTAGAGACATATTCTGAAAAAATAGAGAGCATTGGAGTTAAAGTAGTTTGCCCGTTAAGGAGACGTCCAAGAAATGGGGCCGCGTCCCGAGGCACAAAGGTCCTTCTGGGCCTGGAGTTCATCGAGTCTCTACTTACAGTTTCGCAGGCTAAAGGTATCAGTGTACCTATGAGGTCCTCCACACGCCCGTGATCGGAGTGAAGACGGGGCCGGGGATAAGAGAGCCGCCATCGCGGATGTTGGGGGCGTGGCTAGCCTCGCGAGCTGGCGTGATGACGTCATGCCATTGCACTACGGAGGCATTCCGGGGACATTAGTTCCCATAGTTACAGCGCTCGCTTTTTTGATGTTGTTCCAAGCGGAGATACGAAGAGAGCGTATCAATTAATTAACACAAAAGGAAAAAAAAATTCAGAGAAAAAAAAAATGTTCAGAGAAAAAACGGGGACATGGGTTTATATAATTACATTGCCCGTTCAGTTATAAAAGGAAAACACGGGGACATGGGTTTGTATAATTACATTGCCCGTTCAGTGATTCGTTTACTAGAGAACCTGCAATCTGGTCTGTACACAGAGTGACAGTTTTTGGGAAAGAGAGTGGTATGTCTATTCAGTTTAAGGACATTTGAGGAACGACTGGTCCTACAAAGCGAAGGCTGATACTAAACCTGCGGGGAGTGGGAAATACAGCCCGGGGTACTGAGGGCATAGGAGGATCATAGAACATAGGCCCGTTCAGTGATTCATTACTAGAGAACCTGCAATCTGGTCTGTACATAGAGTGACAGTCTTTGGGAAAATTAGTGGTTTATCAGAGGTATGTCTATTCAGTTTAAGAACGTTTGCGGAACGACTGGTCCTACAAAGCAAAGGCTGATACTACACCTGCGGGGAGTGGGAAACAAAGCCCGGGGTACTGAGGGCATAGGAGGATCATAGAACATTGGCCCATTGTATATTATCGTTAAGACCATTAATGTGTGTTGACAGTCTGTACACCCATCTTTGTTCTTTTTCATATAGGCGTTTCTGCAGGTTTGGCCCAGTTGGTAATTGTTCAATGACAGTCCATACCATGTCGTTTGGCGTGTGATTTTTCTCCAGGAAATGGTCAGTTAATCTCGTTGCACTTTTTTTGCAGCGGATGGTGCTGCGATGCTCGCAGATCCGTTGCTTGATCTTCCTGGTGGTCATACCAATGTACTGCTTTTTACAAGTGCATTCAATCAAGTAGACAACATTGCTGCTATTACAGTTTGTGTGTGCAATTTGTCTCCATACTTTGCCTTCTTCCAGTTCTAGTGTCTTTGTATTCCTGGTTAGGTGGCACACACAGCAATTGCCACAACGATAGTGACCAGTCACACTGGGGAGACCCCAAATTTCAGTGATAGATTGGGCGATTGGGGCTATCTTAGCTTTTGGTCTGGTTTTTACCAGAGTGTCCTTCAGACTCTGTGATTTTTTAATAGAAAAAAGGTTTTTTTTTGCCCCTCACCTAAATATGGTACGAGTGTTGCATAGCCACGCACCGATAGTTCTTGATGCGTGTGAATGAATAATGAATTTACGCCCAATACCACAAAAGCACGCTACAATTGATAGGTGTGCTTGGTTATAACTGAGGGCTCTTCTGCGCCATGAATCAGTTACGATACTCATTGAGCTGCACTGTGCACCCCGGAAATATTGCACTATAATACAAACCATATAACTTTCAGTATGGGATGATTCAAGAGACATGAAGACACGAGACACCGTCACTTCACTACGTTGCAGGCTTGTAACTAGTTTGATTGTGATTATTATTTTTCTCTCCACAGGTCTTTTATTGGTAAACCACTTTTGGGTTATACTTGTACTTTTTTGCCTAGCACCACGAATTTTGCTGCCAAGGCACAAGGAATTGCAGGCACGGCAGGGCGTTAGTGTACCCTGACCACCCCTTTTCCTTGTTTTGGTCCTGAAGAAAAACCGGTAATTCCCATTACGGTTTGAAACATGTAGACCCACCACACATTTTCCAGATACTTTTGGTCATAATTATACCATTAACTGTATCAACACTTACATTTTAGTATTGTCCAGTAGCCTTAAGAATAAAGTTTTTTCAAAGTCATACCAGGACAATTTTTAACTCACCTACATCTTTTTCACATTCATCACTCACATACCAGCTCCACTGTAGTTCAGGTGTCGAAGCACACCTTGATGGCACTCGGCCATCAAGGTGGCCCCGATGATGAAGCATGTCACCGACCAGGTCGGTGAGTGAGGGGTTACTAATAAGCAAAGAAGGACTTTCTTCTCTTTGATAGTGAATCATCCCGCAGAAATCGCTCTCTGAGCATTTTTTCTGGTGGTACTCCTTATTATTTTTGTTAATTCAGATACCTAACCTAGGGGACTAGGAGTATTGTTCCATCCACATTGGTGGATAAAATCCCTTAACTCTCTCCTACTGTTTATGACATATATATATATATATATATATATATATATATATATATATATATATATATATATATATATATATATATATACATATATTACCTACTGGCGGTCGCCAGTAGGTATATATAGTTAGGATTTTTTCTCTATGGGATTTTTGAAAATTCTATGTCTAATAACTTTGGCGTTTGTGGACGGAATTGGCTGAAATTTTCAGGAAAATGGCACATTTTGTTTCTGAGCAGCCCTTGAAAATTTGCGGGGGGTTCGTCAAGGGGGGGCCGAGAAAAAAGGGGGGTCCCAAAACGTGTTTTTAACATTGAGTTTTCCATAGGGCGGTTGGCCTCACTTTTAGCCCGAACGGCTGAATGGATTTGCACGAAACTTGGCAAAATTGTAGGGACTGGTAGCCCGATGTGCCTTTGCTAGGTCTCAATATATGTGCTCCAGTGGATTTTGAGAAATTAACGTTCAAAAAAAGATATATATCTGTAACAGCGGACCGGGCAGCGCTCCGGTTCGCGGACTTTTCGCGGTACGGAGCTTTGTGAAGCGAAGCTGATTGGTTCTCCGGCGTCTGTGAACATTCCAAACAGTCCGTAGCGGCCGCCATCTTGTCTCTCGGTAGGATCGAGAGACAAGAGGAGGCCAAAGCGAAGGGGCAAATGACCATAAGGGGGCATAGTAGATCCTCGCTGACCCCCTAGGTTTGATGTGGAGGTTTTAAAAGGGTCCCGCGTGGCAAAAAAAAATAATAATAATAATAATCGAACGGCTGAATGGATTTGCACGAAACTTGGTAAAATATTAGGGACTGGTAGCCCGATGTGCCTTTGCTAGGTCTCAATATATGTGCTCCAGTGGATTTTGAGAAATTAACGTTCAAAAAAAGATATATATCTGTAACAGCGCTCCGCTTCGCGTAACGGAGGTTTGCGAAGCTGATTGGTTCTCCGGCGTCTGTAAACATTGCAAACAGTCCGTAGCGGCCGCCATCTTGTCTCTCGGTAGGATCGAGAGACAAGAGGAGGCCAAAGCGAAGGGGCAAATGACCATAAGGGGGCATAGTAGATCCTCCTTGACCTCTTAGGTTTGATGTGGAGGTTTTAAAAGGGCCCCGCGGGGCAAAAAAAATAATAATAATAATAATCGAACGGCTGAATGGATTTGCACGAAACTTGGCAAAATTGTAGGGACTGGTAGCTCGATGTGCCTTTGCTAGGTCTCAATATATGTTCTTCAGTGGATTTTGAGAAATTAACGTTCAAAAACAAGATATATATCTGTAACAGCGCTCCGCTTCGCGGAGATAAAATTATATCTGTATTACCTAGCTGTTGCTAACACCAGTTAGCAACAGCTAGTGGGAGATAGCGACCATCTTGGGCCCCACTTTGCATGTGAGTGATATTTATCACTAATGACATGCAAAGTGGGCATGCCAAGATGTTAGCGACTGGAAACAGTCGCTAACATCGCTATCTCCTATTATCAACTTTTGGAAATATTCGCGATAAGCGCGAATATCTCCAAAAGCTAGCACCTGCCCTGAGCAGTTCTTAGCCATGTTATCCAATGGGAGGTGGATAACATGGCTAAGAGCATTAGCTCGGTAATGCATGAATATCGCTGAGTTTTCAGCGATATTAATGCATTGCGGTAGTTTTTTATCGTATTTGCGATAAACCTTGATAATAGCAAGGTTTATCTGCGATAATTTCTGATGATGCTTAGCGGTAAAAAAATCGTTGCTAAGCATCGTTAGGGATAAATATCGCTTAACTTTGGTAATATGCCCCAACGTCTGTTAACGTTCGATTCGAAGGAAATCAGGAAGTGTTGAAAAACATTGTCTGCGCCATCTTGTCTTTTTTCAAATGCAACACTTTTGTCGTGCACGGCAGTCATTTTAGATGCCTTGACCAGACCCACTCTGTGCACGCTGTCGATCCTTAGCATGGCTCCCCACCCTCGCAAGCATCTCCCCCAGGCACTGGTCACCCCCGCTCTCTGTCTTATGCATGGGTAATAAACCTCCCCCCATCTGCGCTGCTCTTCCCTGAGAATCACACCCTGTGCCCGCCCGACACCTCCCTTTCGCCCTAGTCACTACCGCACCCTCTGACACTCCTTTTCCTCTGTGTCCGATTGTCCAGGCCGGTGCTAGGGTATCAGCTAGCCCTGCAGATGTAGTTTATGGCCCCAGCTGTAAAGAATCACCCCTCTTCAAAGGAGTTATAGTAGATCAAGGCCCACACTCGATGAGATCCGTCACAGCAGACGCGTTCCTATTATCTGAAAACCATCCTGTATTGTGATTGGGGAGGGGACCGAGCCTGAAGCGGAAGATTCCAGGGATGACTCTTTGTACATCAAAGTTTTTACAATTATGTGTCACATTAAAAATATATAGCACTCCGACAAAGTAGTAAGATTATAAAACTTTAATAACTTATAAATATATACAAGAAAACAAACACAGTAATAACATATAAACATTTTTAGGGAAAAACAACGAAGTAGCGGTCGGCTGTGCGAATAGTCCCAACGCAGCACAACGTCCAGATTTCTGGCGTGGGGCGTCGCGGGGGGTGGGTCATCAGTAGCAAACTGTTGTGCGAATAGTTCCAAGGCAGCAGAACGATGGCACCAAGGTGATGTCCAGTAAGTTGCCGCACTGGTTTTGGTATCCTACAATGCTGCTCCGAATAACGGCGTGGGGCGCCCCGGGGGAGGCGGCGTGAACGGGCCTCTCCAGGTGGAGTCTCATCTGTTGTAGTGGGGCGCCCCTTTACCGTTTCAGTTGCCATTCCGTCCGTTTTTGGTCCACTGTGTCAAAAGCCGCAATTCAGCTGAGTTGCGCCCACTCTTGCGGTGCAGCGATAGGCGGCTGTCACAGGACTCTCAAAATGGCGGCAGGCTGTGTCCTTTTTGGGCCTGGTCCACTGAAATGGCCCTGGGACACCTTGGAAATCGGACGCTTGTCTGCTAGGTCTTGGACCCCATTCTCGAAAGCGTCCCCTCCGCCTTGAGGATTCATCAAAAGTTTTGGGGGCCCCCGACTCCTGTAGGCTTCTGGTGGGGAGCGGCTGCCATGATTGCTCGCGGAATGACCACGACGGAGCTACGAGATGGTGGTGCTCTCATGCTGACGCCAGCTTCAGTCTGAAACATCCAGAAACAAGGTGGGGCTTTCATCGTTTGGGAAAAAAAAAAGTTTTCATCCAATGAAAAGTGTTGTTTTTAGGTCATATGATCAAGCCTTCCATCATTAGGAAACCAAAAGTAAAATGAACCAATGAAAAGTTTTATAAACAAGTCACATGACCTGTTATGCGGCATAGGGTATAAAATGCGGAGAAAATACGTTGGCACGTGAGGCGGCGTCAGGAGCGGACCGATGTGCGAATAGGCCGAAGGCAACACAACGCGCCAAGATCCGGATGGCACCGAGGTGGTGTCCAGCAAGTTGCAGCACTGGTGTGGCCATCCTACAATGCTGAAAGTCGGCGTGGGGCGCCCCGTTGGCCTGTGAGATGGCGTCAGTAGCGGACCGATGTGCGAATGGGGCCAAAGGCAGCGCAACAATATTTTCGGAATAGAAGACACCACAAGGCGCTGAGATGCCAAGTTCCGGATGGCACCGAGGTTGTGTCTAGCAAGTTGTGGCACTGGTGTGGCCATCCTACAATGGTAAAAGTCGGCGTGGGGCGCCCTGTTGGCCTGTGAGATGGTGTCAGTAGCGGACTGATGTGCGAATGGGGCCAAAGGCAGCGCAACAATATTTTCTGACTGACACCACAAGGCGCTGAGATGCCAAGATCCGGATGGCACCGAGGTGATGTCTAGGAAGTTGCTGTACTGGTGTGGCCATCCTACAATGGTAAAAGTCGGCGTGGGGCGCCCTGTTGGCCTGTGAGATGGTGTCAGTTGCGGACCGATGTGCGAATGGGGCCAAAGGCAGCGCAACAATATTTTCTGTATGGAAGATACCACTTGGCGTTGAGATGCCAAGATCCGGATGGCACCGAGGTGATGTCTAGCAAGTTGCTGTACTGGTGTGGTCATCCTACAATGCTGAAACTCGGCGTGGGGCGCCCCATTAGCCTGTGAGATGGCGTCAGTAGCGGACCGATGTGTGAATAGGCTGGAACCAGCACAAGGCGCCAAGATCCGGATGTCACCGTGGTGGTTTCATAGTTGAGAGGCACTTCATCTGCAGTGGGGCGCCGAGATCCGGATGGCACCGAGGTGATGTCTAGCAAGTTGCTGTACTGGTGTGGTCATCCTACAATGCTGAAACTCGGCGTGGGGCGCCCCATTAGCCTGTGAGTTCGCGTCAGTAGCGGACCGATGTGCGAATAGGCCGAAGGCAGCACAACGCGCCAAGATCCGGATGGCACCGAGGTGGTGTCTAGTAAGGTGCACTGGTGTGGACATCCTACAATGCTGAAAGTCGGCGTGGGGCGCCCCGTTGACCTGTGAGATGGCGGTAGTAGCGGACCGATGTGCGAATGGGGCCAAAGGCAGCGCAACAATTTTTTTGGAATAGAAGAGACCACAAGGCGCTGAGATTCGGTTAGCACCGAGGTGGTGTCTAGCAAGCTATGCAGCTGAGTTGCGTGCGCACTTGCGGCGAATAGGTCGAAGGCAGCATAACAATGTTTTCTGAATAGAAGACACCACAAGGCGTTGAGATTCGGTTACCACCGAGGTGATGTCTAGCAAGTTGCCGCACTGGTGTGGCCATCCTACAATACTGCTCTGAATAACGGCGTGGGGTGCCCGAAGTGGGGGGGGAGGCGGCGTGAACGGGCCTTCCTAGGTGGAGGCTCGTCTGCTGTAGTGGGGCGCCCCTTTACCGTTTCAGTTGCCATTCAGCTGAGTTTCGGCTGCTCTTGATGCTACAGCGACAGGCGGCTGCAACAGGACTCTCAAAATGGCGGCCTGTTCTTTGGATTTGGGCCTGGTCCACTAAAATGGCCCTGGGACACCTTAGAACTCGGACGCTCGATTTTTTTTTCCTTTCCTGTACATGCAAAAAAAGGTAAATGCCCGGTACGTTACACGCTTCATCTGCCACGATGAACTCTCCAGAGGAACCGAAAAAAAATATAGTTATGGTAACTATACCATGCATCGTCATATGGAGAGGTGGCACCAATTAATTATAGTGCTGCATAAAAGAGAGATTTGGAGGAGAACCCCTGACCTGCTAGTACATTCATCAAAGAAGTGGCACTGACAGCATCAGAGGCAAGGGAAACGGTCCCAAATATTTAGAAGAACTTTGGAAAGATTAAAATGACATGTTTAGATTGTGGCAAATTAATTTCATGTGGACAGATGAGTGTTACTCTAATAAATACAGCATATGAACATCATCATAGTCGATGGTTGGTAGAGACATTTTAACTATATCCTGGACCTGCCCGTCCTCGCCCAAAATGGCGCCGGAATAAATGGGACTCGTAACTCCTTGTTGTGTACTGGTTGCAGAACTTTGAAATCACGAGATACATATGCAGTTTTGAAGCACATGGCGGGCGGGGACGAGAATTGATTGAATATTTCGACATCCCTATTGATATTAAGTTCTGATGTGTTATTGATTACTGTACTATTGAAAGTTCGAATTAACGTCACCCATGGTACTTGCCCGCAAATGTATATCTAGATAATTTTATTGTAACTGGCCCTGTCGTATTTTAATTATAAAATGTACGTCCACCGATTCCGTAACTGTTAGACACCTTAGTTCTTGCAACCTAATGGCCCGCCCGTTACGTTCCTCTACAGTGTAAATGTCTACTCATCATATACGATTACAGTTTGCTCCGTGGCCGGCCCACGTGGTTATAGGCTCGTATTTGTATAATGAAATTTTCACAATAAAGGTTTTTAAAAGAAAACATGGTAGTAGTATATACATTGTTAACGTTTTTAATAATAGTCACTGTTTTAGAATCATTAAAAGGCAAGTGAAATAAAGCAGACCAATTACATGAAGGGTAAAAGGTATAATACGAAGGAACGCAGTAAAGATAAATGGTCAAGGGCTGTTGTGTTTTCTATTCCTGCAACATAAAGTGATCGATAAGAATCTCATATTCAGGCGTATCGGCGACTAAGACAGCAGGTCGACCCTCTTTTGCTCAACGGCTCCGTCATGGGACGAAGAAACGGTCTTTTTCTCGAAAAAAGAATATATTTTACTTGCAGGACAGTTGTAAATTTTCCGGGAAAGTACATTAGCCAGGAACATTATAACATATATTTAAGAAAAAATAATGTTCGGAAGTAATAAAAAGCGTAATTTTTAGGTCATATGACCAAGCCTTTCATCATTAGAATAAGAAAAGTAAAATGAACCAATGAAAAGTTTTATTAACAAGTCACATGACTTGTTATGCTTACGTTACGCGCTGCGCGCCCCGGATGACTTCCGGATGCGCTAACGCGGCGCGTCATATGACGCATTACGCGACAACGCAGGTCCAGAATATAGTCAAAATGTCTCCACCAACCAGCGGTCGGAACACAACCCCTTTCAGCAGGCTAAATAGTTCTGTTAAATGACAACAGAAGGGACAGGCAACAAGAACCATTAGTCAAAGAGGGGAGGGCTAGTTCTTCTCTACCGGGTTACATTGGGGCGCTACCGGAACTGATCGAATTGGTAGTCTACAGTGTTTCTGGATGTTTCAGACTGAAGCTGGGGTTAGCATGAGAGCAGCACCATTTCGTAGCTCCGTCGTGGCCATTCCGCAACCAATCATGGCAGCCGCTCTTTATCGTTATTTTGGGCGGGGTGGGTGGCGGAGCCGAGCTATTTTGCAGCCATCATTGTGTGGAGTTCAGTTCATTTCACTAGTTTTGTATTTGTCATGAGGGGTTGTTCCTAATGTTTCTATTTTAGCGAGGTCAAAAAGAGATCCCATTAGTGGCCTACTGATTTTGCTCGATTCCTTTTCTTTTTTTTTTTACACGATTTTTCGTTATCTGCAAAGACTAAACAGAGTATTGCGACTCTGTGTTTGTTTGTAAATAGAGAATGAACCAAAGAGAACCAATTCTAAAACAGTAAATACTTGGATAACAATCAATCAAATGGAGAGAGAAGCAGGCACGACGTATTACAACGGGGGCAAAGGCCTGCGTTAACTACCCTTCACTATGTGCAAAGAGAGAGTACTCCTAATAGAAATGAGGGGGGGGGGGCACCATTCAAAGCAGATCAGTGTGCATAAACACGAAAATGTTTTCACTTACCACGTACTTGACATTCGACAGCTTATGATATTTGCTATTAAAAAAACATTGAAATTCACTGAAAAAAACCATAGGTTATAGACCATATATAGTTAGGAATTAGCATTTACAAAACCTTGAAAATTCACTGAAAAAACCATAGGTTATAGACCATATATAGTTAGGAATTAGCATTTAAAAAAACCTTATTTTACTCACACAAAACCATTGAAATTCCATATATAGTTAGTTGCACTAACTATATATCGCACACCCGCAATCCACTGCTGATGATGTCACATATTACATCATTCATGACATGGTCAGTGACATCACTGATGACATCACTGATGACATCTCAAATGATATCACTGATGACATCACTGATGACATCTCATTTGACATCAATGACCACATCACTGATGATATCATTCATGTGACAATACAATGCATCTCCTCACATTTTAATATAACCTCTGTTTCACCCAGTGTTAAATACAGAGTATAATTTTTGAAACCATTGACACACCAATACTAGTTACTACATATGTACTCACTGATTCCTACGTCTACACACACATTCACTCATTCACCCATACAATCATTCATACATACAATCACTCATCTTTACAACACTATCATATGCACTCATACACCTATACAGACACTCACACTCTGCCACTCATCCATGGAGTTACTCACACACCTAGTCAGTCCTGTAAAGAATCAATCACACTTCCATTTTCTTGTCTATACAGTTAAACATAGAGCACCTTACATTTTCAAACATATACTAACACATACTTACCTTGTTATACAATCATTGATATAAGTACACATTGATCTGCACAGAGTCACACACCTCCCAGCCAGCCACACACACACTCAGTCTCCCATACAAATACTTGGACAATCAATCAGTAACCCATATAGTTAATCATATAGCTACTGATCAACACATGTAGCAGTTTACAGAACAACAGACATAATGATGCACAAATTAAGACACTTTAGTCACTAACCCATGCACTCAGTGAGACACATTTAATCACTCACTCATACATTCAGTCATGCACCTACTAAATCCTTTGTCCAGACACTTATACTTCCACTCATTCTTCAATATGTAAGACACATTTTAACTTTACAGAAACATACAGTCACTGGATGTTGTCATCAGTGATGTCATCAGTGATGTCATTTGAGATGTCATCAGTGATGTCATCAGTGATGTCACTGACCATGTCATGAATGATGTAATATGTGACATCATCAGCAGTGGATTGCGGGTGTGCGATATATAGTTAGTGCAACTAACTATATATGGAATTTCAATGGTTTTGTGTGAGTAAAATAAGGTTTTTTAAATGCTAATTCCTAACTATATATGGTCTATAACCTATGGTTTTTTCAGTGAATTTTCAAGGTTTTGTAAATGCTAATTCCTAACTATATATGGTCTATAACCTATGGTTTTTTCAGTGAATATATATATATATATAAAAGAAATGTGATAACATAGATATCACTTTCCCGAAAGTTGAAATTACACTGCAAATATTCTTATCCATGATGTTCACAAACTGCAGTTGTTAAAGGTCTTTTTCAAAATTGAAAGATTAGCTACATTATCATACACTTCACGCTAGACTAAACTCTCTGTTTCTGCTGAATATGGAGTCGGATATGTATCAGGAAATAGAATTTTCATCCTATTAATTAGTTTGCAGCAAATCCAGAAACAGATGCTTATTTTAAATGGTAGGTGGTAGTAGTCCACTACAGAGAAAGCAATGATTATTCACCAAACCTTATTTTGAAGATGCATATTCACAAACAGTTGATAAGATGTTTCTTGACATACAAAAATTAAGGATCTCCACTTATATTATAAACCTAATGCCTGAATCAGTTAACAAAAAATCAACGGAGAACTGTGAAACTAACTGCAAAAATGATGATGTTCAAAATAAAATAATTGATGCCTGAATCAAGCAGAACTGCCAGTGAGATATTCTCCCACTTCTGAGTAACCTTTGGCAGCAAATTCATAGCAAGTATGACCTAATTTCTGAGTCTGGAAGCTAGGAATTCAGTTCCATGATCTTAAACAAATCGTAATATAAGTGAGATAATCACCTGAAGATTGTTCTCTAGCAAAATAAACAGACAGCAGACACCTTCTTACCTTTCCTAGGTGCAGGATGTGGAGTAAACCAACATAATCATTGCACCGTTTAATGTAAGAAGTTGTGTATCTGTATTCGGCATTCTTTTGCAGCTTCTGAAGTTTTAATAAGTGATTTCAATGCTATTTCACATTAGCTTGAATGAGCTAGAAATGGGTAATAAAATCCAAAGGTTTACTGGTCAATGACCCACAAAATATGTCTTGCCTGGGGCCCCAAAAATCCTTTAATTGCACTGCAAGCCACCACTGTATTTCATTCAATTGAAAACGGCTTATTGTGTAGTTTGCTTACACAATTAAAATGCCTTTTCAATTAAAAAACTAATAGTATTTAACAACTAATTACAAAGTAAGGAACATTCATTTACTCTCCACCATTTAACCTTATAAACCAAAGCAAACACACAAAAAAGATAAACAATTAGCCTAATTAATGAACAATTAATTAATAATAATGATCAACTAAGTATTAATTAATTAAACATAAATTACTTTCCACCCTTTATCCCTATAAATCCCACAACCACACCTAAAATTGATTACACTACTTCCATATTTAATTTTCAATTAATTAATTAATAGTAATTAAATAACAATTAATTCGTTAAAAATAAATTACTTCCCAACCTTTACCACTATAAACCACAGAACCCACACCTAAAATTAGTTACACACTTTCCCTATTTAATTTTCAACTAACTAATTAACAATAATTAACAACTAATGCATATTATTTAAAAAAAACTAATCATTAATTTATCGTAATTAAATTACTTCCCACCCACCCTATTCCCCTATAACCCCACTACTGAACTGAAAAAACACAGTATTGAATTAAAATAAAATTGATAACTACTGAAATGTAACACATATATTAAAAAACAAAAAGACTTCTTATACAAAAATGCCCTTTCTTGTTTTTGTAGGGTAAAGGGTATTTAACATTTTATTCATGATTTAGGTGTTTCCTAAAGTATATTATTTTATGTAGTACAATTTATACAATGTTGATTGGTATGTGGCAGACATCATTGATACCACTTCACACTATGCTGAGTCTGTTGTGTTTCACTTCTCCGAAAGTATAAAATGTGCCCTTTATGAAATATGTGCCAGACCTTTCTCACACTTTCCTTTGACTTGCTCGGACATTCTTTCTTCTTTTTGCTGATGCCACGAAGGCAGACTCTATGAAAGTGTTTTTATGTGATTTATGCTTACAGTCTTTTCCTTACAGAGCAGCCCCATGATTCATTGTTATCTGACTTTACAAATGGGAGTCAATTCCGATCTCGGTTGGAAGTGCTCCAAATAGGATTTGACTTTGCCTAAACCGATCCGGCACCCTTTTGAGAGGGTCAAAATGTACTCCACTCTAGTCAGTGCAACAGTAGGGAAAGTGTTGGATAGCGGAGGGGTAAAAATTACTATCCCCACTCCAGTGAGTGCAACATTAGGGAAAATGTTGGATAGTGGAGGGATAAAATTTACTATTACCGGTCCAGTCTGTACAACAGTAGGGAAAGTGTTGGATTGTGGAGGGGTAAACAGTAGTATTACCACTCCGGTCAGTTCAAAATTAAAAACAAACAAAATATCAACAACAAAAAATATTTTAAAAACAAAATAATTAAATATGATAAACATTAAAATACAAGTATATTCAATATTTAAAATAGAACAATTAAAACATTATAATGTTAAATACATATGACAAATACCTATATAATATATTAAATCAAATTAAAAAAAATTGAACAAATAAATATTTTTAGTTTGAAATTATTTAGAAAGAATAAATTAATTAACATATAAATTTAGCTTATTTACATCCTAACTCATAACACCAGACAATTGACAAACCGCACCTACATTTTTCAAAAAAGGTACTTCCATTGTTAACATAATGAATTATCAATTAAAGGATTATTATTAATTAAAAAACAAATTGAGACACATAAAAAATAATAAACTTCCAACCCTTACCCCTATAATCTCCACAACCCACAGCTAAAATTAAACTGTAAAACAGTTAATTACACAATTAAAATGTATTTTCAATTAAAAAACTAATAGTATTTAACAACTAATTATAAAGTAAGGAACATTCATTTACTCTCCACCATTTAACTCTATAAAACCAAAGCAAACACACAAAAAAGATAAAAAATTAGCCTAATTAACGAACAATTAATTAATATTAATGATCAACTAAGTATTAATCAATTAAACATAAATTACTTTCCACCCTTTACCCCTATAAATCCCACAACCACACCTAAAATTGATTACACTACTTCCATATTTAATTTTCAATTAATTAATTAATATTAATTAAATAACAATTAATTTGTTAAAAATAAATTAAATTTTCAAGTGACTAATTAACAATAATTAACAACTAATGCATATTATTTTAAAAAAACAAATCATTAATTTATCGTCATTAAATTACTTCCCACCCACCCTATTCCCCTATAACCCCACTACTGAACTGAAAAAACACAGTATTGAATTAAAATAAAATTGATAACTACTAAAATGTAACACATATATTAAAAAACAAAAAGACTTCTTATACAAAAATAATACATTACATACATTTAAAATATATTATTATTAATATTATTAATATTGGGTCTTGTAAAGCGCGTAGTCACCCGTAAGTATCCCAGCGCTAAGATCCGATCTAACCAGAGGGCGGCTCAGGAGGGAGGGGAGAAAAAGAGGGGGGGGGAAATCAGGGGAACAAGTGTGTTTTGAGCCGTTTCCTAAAGCAGAGGTAGTCAGGTTCCATCCTAAGGTCCCGGGGGAGGGAGTTCCATAGACGGCCCGTATTGAGTGAGAAACGCCGTCCGCCCGTCCGCACCTTCTTCACTTTAGGGATAGTGATTAGGTTTTCGTGGTCCGAACGAAGGGCTCTCGGGGCTTTATAGGGTTTGATGAATTGTTTTAGGATGGGCGGTCCCTTGTCCTGTAAGATTTTATGTGACAGGCAAAGAGCCTTGAAGGCCACTCTCTCTCTCACTGGAAGCCAGTGGAGCTGCCTCAGGGCTGGTTTGGCGGAGGATCTCATCGAGGTGTTAGTGAGAATCCTTGCTGCAGCATTCTGGATTCTCTGCAGTTTATTGTATGTTGCCTCGGGAGCGCCCAGGTAAATGGCGTTACTAAAATCCAGCCTTGAAATGATAAGGCCTTGGATTATAAGTTTCTGGGAAATGGGAGGAAGCAGGGGCAGAATCTTTCTGATGGCTTTAAGGAGCCCAAAACAGGTCCCGGCGATTTTTGTGGCTTGTGTCGCAAAGGTCAGATCTTTATCAATCCATATTCCCAGGCTTTTAACCTCAGACTTGGGAGTAGGGGGAACGCCCAGAACCGGGGGCCAGATGTTCTGTGGGAGAGAGAGCCCTTTCTGGCCAAGGAGGAGAATGTCCGTCTTTGAACCGTTGAGTTTCAAAGATGACCTATTCATCCAACCTTGAATTTCTACCAGACAGTTGTAAAGGTCTGATGGCTCCTGGTTCGGGTGGGATAGGGACACCACTAATTGTGTATCATCAGCATAGCTGATGATCCTCACCCCGAATGGTGTAGTAACCTCCTCCAACGGCGACATATAGATATTAAATAATGTCGGGCTTAATGATGAGCCCTGGGGCACACCACATTGGAGGAGGGTTTCGGGGGAGCGGGCGTCATTCTCCCAGACCTGAAAGGAACAGTGGTCGAGAAATGATCTGAACCAGTTCAGATCCATGCCCTCAACACCGATGCTCTTAAGTTGCTCGATCAGCACCTGATGGTTGACAGTGTCGAAGGCTGCGCTGAGGTCCAGGAGGATCACTGCCACTGATCCTCCTGCATCTAGCAGGGCTCTGGCCTCCTCCACTGCTGCGAGCAGGGCGATGTCGGTACCCTGCCCTGGGCGGAAACCCGTTTGTGAACATTTGAGCAAGTTGTTGGTTTCCAGGAATTGCGACAGTTTCTTATTCACTAGCTTTTCCGCAATTTTGCTGGTGCCGGGAAGGAGAGAGATTGGCCTGTAATTGGCCAATTCTGAAGGGTCCAAGGAAGGTTTTTTCATTAATGCCTTCACAACTGCCGCTTTCCAGCCTGGAGGGACTTTCCCTTGAAGCAGTGAGGCATTAATGAGATGCGTGAGGGGGGGCAATGGTGGGGGCCACTTTTTTCAGAATGCGTAGAGGGGCAGGGTCCCTGGGAGAGCCGCTTTTGATGGAATCCAAAGTGGCTAACACCTCTTCGATGCTGACTGGCCCGAGGGAGCTTAAGTGGGGGATGGTGTGGTTTAGGCTCGTACCTAACTCTTCAGCCGTACTATAATTAACTGCCGGGAGGGAAACGAGGATGTTCTGAATTTTCTCCTCGAAAAATTTGGCCAGTTTGGTACATTTGTCTTCGTCTGCCTTGGGATCAGGAGGGTGCTTTGGAGCCACATCTGGGACTTTCAAAAGTTCTTTTAGAATAGTGAAAGATTCTTTTGCAGAGCAGGCGGAGTTGGCTATTCTTTCCTGGTAGAAACTACTCTTAGTGCTACGCAGAGCCATTTTATAGTTTTTTAAGCAGGTGCGAAATGCGACTTTTTTCCCAATTACTTTATCTTTTCTCCAAGAACGTTCTGCTCTCTTGCATTCCTTCCGGAGGAGATTAAGCTCGGGAGTGTACCAGGGAGCTGGGGCCACTCTTTTAATTCGTTTAAGGGTTGTGGCTTTAGGAAGAAGTTCGTCCAATGACGAAGTGATCCACGAGTTGTACTGCTCATCAGCAATGGCAGGGTCAGAGGTCAGGGTAGGGGTGGACACCCTAAGAGCAGATGCCCATATGTCCGATGGAAGTTTGTGCCATCGTCTGTCTGAGATCCGAGTTTTGATTTGTTGTCTGGGTGGAGTGGGCAGGTGCCAGAAGATGGGTACTAGGAAGTGGTCAGTCCATGGAAGGGGGAGAGGGGGACTGGTGGTAAGGGATGCTATGGTGGTGAGAACGGGGTCAAGGAGGTGTCTTTTGTCATGAGTGGGTTCAGAGTTGACTAAACGTATCTCAAATTATTATTATTATTAAAAGGCTCTTCTATAGCGCATGGCCACTCGGGAGCATCCCAGCGCTTAAGACTAACCAAGCGGAGATGAATTAAAAATAGAGAACCATTTTAACTAGTTTTTTGGAAACAGAAGAGTTTTTAACTTTTTCCGAAAGACAAGGAGGTTAGGCTCTTGGCGAAGAGGTGGAGGAAGAGCATTCCACAGCCCAGCCGCGTTGTGCGAGAACAGGCGACCTCCTGTGCGGGATCTCCTGATCCTAGGCGCTGTCAGCAAGTTTTGTTGGTTCGAGCGAAGATTCCTGGTAGGGTTGTAAGGTCTGATCATATCCTCTAGAATGGGGGGGCCACTCCCATAGAGTGTTTTATGGACCGTGCAGAGGGTCTTAAAATAGATTCGCTCCTTTATGGGGAGCCAATGCAAGGTGCGGAGTGCGGGCCTGGCTGATGTACGATGGCTCGTGCCCGTGAGTAGCCGTGCTGCGGAATTCTGGACAACCTGAAGTTGCCGAATAACCGACACGGGGGCTCCAAGATAGAGCGCATTTCCATAGTCCAGCCTGGATAGGACAAGGGACTGGACAATGGTTTTCTTTGCTGCCTCGGGTAACTGAGGAAGGATTTTCCGGATTGTTTTCAGCAGTCCGAAGCAGGTGGCTACTGTTTTCCTTGCCTGGGTCTTAAATGACAACTCTGCGTCCAACCAAAAGCCGAGACTCTTTATCTCGGTCTTTGGAGTGGGTCCTGGACCCATACAGGAGGGCCAGTGTATCGAGTTGTCAAATGTGGCTCGTTTTCCTAGAAGCATCAGCTCCGTTTTACCTCCATTCAGTTTCAGGTGGGACAGGTCCATCCAGTTTGCTACTGCCTCCAGGCAATGACAGAGCCTGGAGGGGGAGGATTCCAACTGATTAAGAGAAACAACTAGCTGGGTGTCATCAGCATAGCTTACCAGTTGGATCCCAAAGGGGGCAACTACTTCTGCCAGGGGCGCCATATAAACATTAAACAGTGTGGGGCTAAGGGAGGAGCCCTGTGGCACCCCACACTGTAATGGCATTAATGGAGAACAGCTATTTTCTGTAAAGACCTTGAAGGATCTATCACCAAGGAAGGACTCCAGCCACATGAGTGCCCTGTCTTTGACGCCCAGTTTTTTGAGACGAGACAGGAGGACACGGTGGTTCACCGTGTCGAAAGCGGCACTGAGGTCCAGGACGTCAAATGACGTGAGATCAGCAAAAAGTTCGGAAACGGTCGAGTCACTAGGATCTAGAAAATGAAGATTGAGGTCTCCCACAATGAGAAAGTTGGGGGTGATAGTAGCTGTTTGAGTAATAATGTCCATAAGGCTACCGGGGAATTTACCTGGGGTTCCCGGCGGGCGGTAAATCAGTAGCCCCGATAGAGAGTGCAGAGGGGATAATTGTAACATGAAATGACAGCTTTGCAGTCGGTGATGGTGGCGTCCCTTGTTCTGCACAGAATAGCATCTCTATGGATTATAGCCAGGCCACCTCCTCTGCCAAGAGGTCTGTTTTGATATTGAATTTGATATCCTGGTGGCAGGGTGTCAACGATGTCGGACTCCGACCAGGCGGTAAGCCACGTTTCCGTAAGGAACAGGACGTCGAATCCATGGTCACTGATCAAAAGATTAATTTCGTGAGAGTGTTTGGGAAGGGACCGGCAGTTGAGAAGGCCGAGCCGTGTGCTGTTCTCTCCTACCGAATTGGTAGGGGCGGGATTACATATATCGCACTTGGTGAAGGGTGTTCCACCTGGATGGAGATACTTGCAAGCACGGTTTTTAGGGACGTTGAGTGCGAGGAGACAATCTCTCGTGTAAACTAATCGTCCATCTGAGGATTTGGGCAGAGTGGCTGGGCCTGGGTCCGGTCGGGCCCGGACGGGCCCAGACAGGCTTGCCTTAGGCGCGCCTTCGGCGCGCAAACGGCGCGCCCGCAGCGCCCGTCCGCTGCGCGTATGTGAGAGGCACATGTTTTAATAGACGAGGTAGGGGGCGTGGCCTCGTTGTGAGTGGGCGTGTCCAGGCGACAGGCTCGCTCGCTAATGGCGGCAAGAGAAATTCACAAGCCCGCCGCAGCGTTAAGATCGGCTGCGCGGGTGAGCGAGGATGTGCTGGGTGTCCCACTAGAGTGTGAGGCAGGTAAGATTCTAAAAACACAATATACACGCAATAGTTTTAAAAATACAAAGTTTTTAAGCAGAGCTCCCGGCTGTGCCTCAGGAGTAAGGATCTGTTGTGGGCTTGTGTTCAGCCCGTATATATAAGGGGAGGGGGCGTGGCCTCGTTGTGAGTGGGCGTGTCCAGGCGACAGGCTCGCTCGCTAATGGCGGCAAGAGAAATTCACAAGCCCGCCGCAGCGTTAAGATCGGCTGCGCGGGTGAGCGAGGATGTGCTGGGTGTCCCACTAGAGTGTGAGGCAGGTAAGATTCTAAAAACACAATATACACGCAATAGTTTTAAAAATACAAAGTTTTTAAGCAGAGCTCCCGGCTGTGCCTCAGGAGTAAGGATCTATACATTATACTAATAAAAAAATCGATATTTTAAACAGCTATATTTTTGCAAACGTTATTATTGACATATATTTTTAAAAACAATATTTCTTAATATCGATATTCTTTACCACACTATTCTTGCTGACGATATTTCTGTGTCACAATATTTACAACTTGATATTTGTGTAAATTGACATTTCCAAATCGATATTTTATCTGAATACAGTTTTCTTTTTCTGTGGTAAGTCTGATTTTCTGACATGTGCCATGGCCAGCAGAGAAAGGTTTATTTCTTTTGGTGTTAGATATTGTGTTTCAAGTCTCATTTTAAAATCATGTTATGATTGGTTGTATTTAGTACTGCACAGATTGTGAGCTCCTTTAAGATTACAGTGGGTGTACTTTTGAACGCGTCTGTGATTCCTGCTACTCTGCCCCTAATAGGTTCATCTATCCATCAAATGCTGAGGGATCATGGATTACATACTTGCTTCTAGCCTATAGACTGGAATTGAATTACTGCTGACAGTAGAAAGTTACACATTTGTGTGCATGATACATTTGAAGTGAAACAGAGTGATAATTTGAGGAGTTGCATGTCTGAGATGAAGCTGCAGCCTAAACCTGTTTCATTTTAAAGCCTTCAACGTGTGGGACTACGTGAATGAGAAAATGTTGAAAGAAAAAATTGGTAAAGCTATCAACTATTGGATGGATGTGAGATAGTGTTTACAGAACAAGGCATGGAGACAGGAAATGCTAGAAACTATAGGCAATGTCCCTGTAATTAATGATGAATCAAACAAAAAAGAAAATAAGATGACAAAAGCAAGAACTAGAATGAGATGGAAAATCATTAAAGTAATTCTGAGTTAGAGAGTGAGTTCAAGGAGAAGAAACATTCCTCCTCCCTCAAGAGTGTGGCTCATGAGCGACAGACCTTTAAGCATAAATCTCCCTTTCACTCCTCCTCCAGGAAGCAGTTCCCCAGGTCTCAAGGTCAAATCCTTGCAAGACTGGGGCAGGATCAGAAGAAGAAGTCTCCCCCTCTGAAGCCTTGTTCCTGACTATATGATGGGGTGGGAATTTGCAGTTGGTGGTCGCCTGGGCAGTTCCTCCAGGCATGGGAAAAGTCTTCTTCCATTGCCTGGCTGTTGGGTATTGTGAGGCATCCAGTGTCAGTCCGCCTCCTTGGCCTTCCAGGGTAACAAAGCAGGGGACTCTGGCATAGGAGATTCGTTCTCAGACACAGAAGGAAGCCTTTCAGGTGGTCCCTCCCTTGGACATAAGGGGGGTTAACTCAATCATCTATCTGGAGGGAAAGGCGGATGGTTTTGGATGTGAAGGCTCTTAACAGGTTTGTGTTGCATCTCCCTTTCAAGTTGGAGATCCTGCAGTGAATTATGCAATTGGTGATGACAGACCAACTGATGTGCACCTTGGACTTACAGGATGTGTACTATCATGTTCCAGTTCATCTCCTCTTCCTGAAGTTTCTGAGATTCTGCATCGGGGGGTACATTACCAGTTTCTGGACCTGCAATTTGGGCTTAGGTCAGCCTCGCAGGTGTTTACCAAGGTGGTGTACCCTCGGATGGCCTCCCTTCAGCTATGGGGCGTCCTCTTGTACCCTTACCTGGACAATCGGCTTCTCCATGCTCCCTCAGAGGAGCTGATTCTGGAGCATCTGGGAGAGTGCGTGCCTCACTCAGGACGCATAGATTTCTCCTGAACTGGGGGAAATGTCAACTGGTGACCTCTCAGGTCATGACGTTCATTGTGGCCCAGTTCCAATTAAACTGACAGAGTGTCCCGTCACGGATCCGGGTTCTTCACTCCTTTGCTCAGGAGGTGATGGGCATGTTCTGTGTCTGTTCGCATGTGGTTGAGGATGCTGGGGTACATGTAGGTATCTGTATTTCTGGTGACTAGGGCTTGGTGTCACCTCTGCCCTGTGTGGCTGTATCTGATATCTATATGGAATCCTCACTCTGACAACGTTGATCTGGTAATTTCTTTGTCCCTGGCAGTTTACCAGCAGCTGGAGTGGTGGACTTTTGTGCTCAGTATGGAGTAGGGTGTGCCGTTACATCCCAAACCCCGCTGATATTGAGCACAGATGCCAGTGCTTTTGGTTGGGGTGCGACTCAGGGGGACAGGTCCTTACACGCCCAGTGGTCTTTGAGTGAGTGGCAGAGGTCTTCCAATTGGAGAGCAATGATGCTGTTTCCCGGGCCATTGGGATATTTTAGGCCTTTTTGGAGAGGCCCATCCTGGTGATGCATTCAGACATCCAGGTCACTGCAGCATATTTGAACAATCAAGGAGGATCCAGTCTCAGTCCCTTAATGTGGTAGCTCGCCCTTTGTTCCTCTGGGTGTAGCAATATCTACTGTCCCTGTGAGCTGTGTATGTTGGGGGGTTAAAAATGGGGTGCAGATGCCATCAGCTGGTTCTTTCCTTCCTCTCAGGGGTTGTGTCTTACAAGAGAGGGGTTTTGGCAGGTGTGCAGGAGGTTTGATGGACTCTAGTGGATCTTTTTTTCTACCCGGCACCATGCTCAGCTTCCACTGTTTTGTTGCACACCTCATCAGGTGGGAGCCTGTTGTATGCCTTCCCACCGATTACCCTTGTTCCTCATTTGTTGGTGCGTCTTCAAGGTGAGTCTAGGATGGTGATTGTGGTGGTGCCTTTTTGGCCCCTTTGGTCTTGGTTCCACAGTCTCCAGCTAATGGCTGTAAAGGGTCTGTGGATGGTGCTGTGCTTCTCTTATCCTCTGAGGGCGGTTCCATCTGTGGCTCTTCCATGGCTCCGTCTCTTGGTTTGGAAGTTGAAAGGCAGGGTTTGCAGCACTGGAGGTTGCCTCGATACCTAGCTCTGGCTATTCAGCAGTCCCGTCGTCTTTCCACTCTGAGGTCCTATGAGTAGCTCTGGGGGAATTTTGGCTGTTGGTGTGGGCCCCTTCTTCTGACTCCATTGGAGTGTTCTCTCATGGATGTGTTTCAATTTGGGCTGCCATTAAGGCCTTTCAGGCTCCGTTGGGTAATCTGGATGATGTGGATGATCTGGTGGTCCCCTTTGCTTCGCAGTTTCTCTCTGTTCCGTCCTGTAGTGAAGTTTTTAAATTTTCATTTGGTCTTGAAGGCTTGGTGTGAGCCCCCTTCAAACCATTGGTACTTACTGATATACAGTGTGTCACCTTCAAGGTAATTTTTTGGGTGGCGGTCACTTCAGCTCAGCAGATTGGGGAACTGGGTGCTCTCATGGCTAGGAAGCCCTACTTGTCTTTTTCTGATAATGAAGTGGTTTTGAGGCTGGATGCCCGTTTTGTGCCTAAGGTGGCATCTCAATTCCATAAGTCCCAGGAACTGATTCTGCCGTCTCTGGTGTGGGTTCCAGGCTCTTCCAGGGGATAGGACTGGTCCCTGTTGGATGTGAAACAGGCTTGCTTGGTGTTACTGGATAGCACTAAGCTTTTTCGGAAATCTGAGGCCTTGTTTGTTTCTTTTGGGTTGGCTTCCTAGGAGTCAAAGCAATCCTCCCTGTCCATTAGCCGGAGGCTGAAGCAGGTGATTGAGCTGGCTTCTTTCCTGGTGGGTATTTCCAAGCTGGCTGGGGTGCATGGCCATTCCACTAGGAGTGTACCTGTCTCGTGGGCTGAATTGCTTGGGGTGTCCATTGCAGAGGTGTGTCGGGTGGCTCTGTGGGCTTCCTCCAATCCTTTTGTATACTATTATCATCTGCAGAATGTTTTGGGGAAGATGTTAATTTTCGGTTAGGTATTTAAAAGGCTGTGTGCTCCTAATTTTGTTTTTTCTTTTCTGTACCTTGTTTGAATAAATTCACTTGGAGCCTGCTTTGAGTCTGGTGTCTTGGGTGTTTTTTTCTGTGGTATGGAAGGCCAATTGTCTGGCTCTGGTATTCTCCATAAGTAATGTATCGGATGAGGACCTAGGGACCTGGGGGTAATGTCCTATTACTAACAGGTGATCTTTATAATTCCTGGTCCTGTGTTCCTCGTCCCATTCATTATGCCCCTTCCTCCCTCCGTAACAGCCGGCCTTCCTTAGAGGGCTTGGTAGTTCAGAATGAATGGTGGGTAAGTATGGTTTATGTACTCATGGTGGAAGGGGGTGGGGTAGGGGTAGGGGGAAGCAGCATTCCTTGTGTTCTTTTTTCTGTCAGGGAGATACTAGATTTCCATAAGTAATGAATGGGATGAGGACCATAGGATCAGGAGTAATGAAGATTGCCAGTTAGCAATAGGACATTATCATAAAATTTCTTTTTTTCAGAATATCCTTTCTCATGCATTGTTTTAAATGAAAATGCCAATAATCTTTGAAATGGGTTCCCCCTTTTGCTTTGCAATTTTTCCTTCACTCCTCTTGCGTTCCCCTGCCCTGTTCCTAGGTCATAGCCCACTTTGCATGCCGCGTGCCAATATCAGATATATGCCTGGGCATATTTTTGGAGCTAGCATCCAGGCATAAAATTGATGTTAGCATCCGGGCCTTTCACATCAGTTTCAAAGTTCTAACATGCTAGATACACATTATATGTGCATTTAAGCACTTATTTTATTAATGTGGCTAACAATATAACCATGATGTTTCCAACAATAATAGGAAAGAAGTGACTTACTTTCAAATGGTTTTGCACTTGTAATCAGTGATTACAAAAACCTTGAAGAAAGTAATAGTAGTTATTGGTTGATACTTTATATTCTGTAGTAGTGAAACTAATCATATGGCAAATATTTTACTAATACTCAAAAAGGTCTGTTTGGCCTGGCATTATTGGTGTGGGTTTCCACTATATTTTTTGCCTTTGCTGTGTGTTGGACTTTGTTTTTGCTGGTCTAGATGCTTTGGGCACTTTGCCACTGCTGTTCAGTGCCAAAGTGCAAGTGCTCCCTCTGTAAATTGTTGTCATTGATTAGTGTTTCCATAATTTGCTTATTTGGTATACTATTAAGCTATTAAGCCCCTAGTACAGTGCACTGCCTGTGCCCAGTGCCTGTAAACCAAATGATGCTAGTGGGCTTGTGGCACTGATTGTGCCACCCACACAAGCAGACCTGCTACTACAGTGTGTGTGAGCAGTCTAGTACTTCCATGTAGACTTGGCAAGTGTACCCACTTGCCAGGCAAACCAGACCTGGGCTGCATTCAGAGTAGGGGGAGGAGATTTCTTTAACACCTGAATGGGGCTGGTCTGCCTTGGAAAATGCTGTCTCCACCTCCGGCACCAAGAGGTGGTGCACCAGCTGCACAAGAGAGGACTTCAAGAGGATCCTCTGCCAAGGAGAAGAGCTGAAAGAAAGTGGAGGAGGAGTACTGCCCCTTTGCTGTGTGCTGTCTGAGGTGGGCCTGCAGTAACTGTTTCTGCCAAGGAGAGGAACTGTGTGTGTATCCTGCTGGAGAAAGTATCTCTAAGGGCTTGGAAGTGAAGCTTGCCTCCTGTTCAAGTGGTCTCACCAACAGCAAAGACCTTACTATCGTTCTGGGCACCACCTCTTGAACCGTTGGTTATCAGTCGCCGCAGAAGAAAAGGGGAACAGACTCTGTCACTGAGTCCATCTCAGGATTCAGTGCCCTGAAGGCTCCACAGAAGGCACTGCCGTACCATCCTTGGCCTCACAGATGCCATCTGGATGATAATCACTGAGCCACCTCTTGCAACACGACTTGTGAGCATCGCACTCCGCACCCCCTCTCTTCACCCTGCCTAGACGTCACTGACACCATCGCTTCTGGACCCAAACCGGCTCGGTCGCCTGCACCATAACCTGCCAGCACTGCATCTGGCACCGCCTCAGCCTGCACCATAAGCCTTGGTCTCACTGACGCCATCTGGATGATTGTTACCGAGCCGCTGCTTGCACCGCATCGTGAGGGCACCGCACCCTAAAAATTCTTCCATTTAGTAATGCAATCATGACGGTTGCCCTCGACTGACTCGCACCAACGTGTTGGCCATTACGAGAAAGGTACTGTTCACCAGTCTGTCAACGTTTGCATGCACAAGTGTTTTACACACTGCCTCTCAGATAAACCTGTCTGCTCGCGCCAAGCTACCAAGGGGGTGACCAGGGGGTTTTCTAGGAGTGTATCCAACTTAACCTGACTCGGAGGTGGGTCCCCACTTGAACAAAGGTACCTACCTCTGCCAATTAGAGACCCCCATTTTCTAACAAGGTCCTACATTTTGTTTCATGTGTAACAGAGTTTACACAAATAATTAAGTGATTTAATAGTTTTACAAATGTTCATGACTCATGTATTTCACTCGACATAGCACAGGATATATTATTTCTTCAACTACTGTAAATATTACCGCCAGCAGGATGAACCCTTTCAACAATACTGCTTCATTTCAGCTAATATTTTAGGGAAATAATTCACTGCTCCTCCAGCCAGAAACATGCAGAATTCGTTTATCGTTTTTTCCGCTCACTTGACTAGCCCATTCATTACCAAGAGTTTTGCTCTACTTTCTGCTTTGTCCTCATCATAACCTTATTCTTATTGTAGAAGACACATTTGTATTATATTTCTCATTACCTTGGAGCTTTCCAGAACTTTGATACTAAACTTTGCTTCATAAACTTTCTTGTCTGCCGAGTTCAATTGTGCATGTGCCTTAGCGGCGTTCTTTTTGGAAAACTGAAAATATTAGGACACGCACGTTGGAGCAGTAGTATCTTCATTGCAAAGAGGTCCTATGTATGCCTAGCCGTATAGCTCTTAGCTTGGTGCTGCTCTGCTGTCAATGTTACATATTAAAATAAGGCAGAAACATGGATTCTGTGAATAATGCAGCCAACATGATGCTTTGTGTTAAAGATGCACGCGATTATGTAAGCAAGCCATTGAAGTGATGCCAAGGACACACCATTGCTAATACCATTTATGCTAAAATAATTTACAAAGAGGTGACAGAGAGCATCACAACACAAAAGTAGTGATGGGGTAAGTGATACCAAATAATTGCAGGACAATACTGGGTGGGTGCCCTACCCTAGGCAGACAAGATGCTGAAAGAAGATAGGAGAATGAGGGACTCAATTTTAATACAGCCTAGTGCAGTGTGCTAGTGTTAAAATTGATGTGATATTAAAGAACAGAATTCATAAAGCATTGCAAGAGCAACACCTGGATTGTAATTGTAGATATTGATGAGCACCCTAATGACTAACAATTTAGGTATGCAAAACTATAACAAGAAATCATATGTGCTTGCTGCTGAAATTCAGCTCTAAAGTAATTTTTTTTCCACTTAAACCCCTTTTCCTCACTTCAATGCTGTGTATTCCTATACTTTCAGCAAGTCTTCCTTCCCCACACCCCTCTGAAAATGCTTAGTCCTATAGTCCCACTCGTGAAACAACAATATTTTCTTCGATATTCTTGGTTGGAAAGTTCCTGCAAAATATTGCTGTGTAACCAAAATCATGTGACTCTGGGTGTTTACCATTTTTTTCTGTCAGACCCTACCTGCAAACTTGTCCCACGTTGTAAATGTTCTCATGGTGAAACTTTCATGTGACCTTTGTGCGGTATCCTGCTGTGGTCAGATGTGTTAAAGGTGCCTGCCTTGCAGGGGAGTAACTCCTTTACTCCAAGGGACATTCTTCAGACATCCAGCGTAGTATAGATTGTCGAAGTACGTGGTTTCTGCTTGCAGAGTTTAGTCCAGGTAAAATCCAATGTCCTGTAGTCAGAGTTCCTTCTTTATACCCAAGGAAGGGGTTGGACAAACTCGGGGGACCCACCTATGGGAGTGTCAGGAAAGAGGGGTGGTTACACCCATGTCCTTTGTCCAGTTTAATGCCAGAGCAGGAGCAAATGGCTCCTGCAACTGGTTTGAATTGGACTATGCACAGGGACACCAAATGTGGCCCCAGTGCAGACTGTCAGGCACTCTCAGAGTGCACCCACTCAGCCCCAATACACTAAATACTGTCTGGGAGGTGGTCCAACCTCCCTGTGACAGGAAACCTACTGTCCAGCTTCCCCTGTTCGAGCTCAGCTCAGCAGCAGGAGGGCAGACGCGTGTCTGTGACTGGTGGCATCCATTTTGTGATGCCCATGTCAAGAATAAGATGGTACCAGGTAGCCCAGTGACCCACAGTAGTGGATCTGCAAGGGCGGAATCATACATCCCACACCAGTTACTGGTGTGGAGGTATGACTCCAAGGTGTTTGACATCAAACACAACATGTTTCTAAGCAGCCGTTATAAAGTTAGCATTTACCGCAAGGTTATAATGCACTTAAATATATATGGTTGGTTGCCTCACAAACAACCCCGGAAAATAGGTTTTGAAGGCTGCAGAGGGGCTCTGCTCATGCAGGGGCACCCTCTCACATAAAACCCAGCACCCTGCCTTCCGGATTGTTAAGACCTGCCATAGGGGAGACTGATAAAATTATATGTACAGTGATTTAGAATAGATATCGGTAAGCTATATCTAAGTAAGAGGTGCATGCGACACCTTACACAGGCTACAGTAGCAGACCTGTGGCGTCAGTTTGAATGGTCTCTCAGGGGTGGCACAATAAATGCTGCAGCCCCTGAGAGGACTCTGTGGTGCCTATTCGCTGGGTACATAGTATACCATATACTAGGGACTGGTAAGGGTACCCCAGTATCCAATCTGGAGTGTACCTAAAGTACATGCTATCAATTTAGAGAGAGAGCAGATAAACTGGGGACTTGATTAGCAGGATCCCAGTCAGACTACTCAAAAACCAGGAAAACACCAGGTAAAAGGTGGGGGTAACCATGCAGTCAGATTCTACCTTCCTACAGTCACAAGTCAAGAAGTTATTGCTCGTTGTTTTTCATTAAAGGCACGTTTTGTTTCATAGTTGCATGTTCATATTTCAGAGCTAAGGCTGCACTCACAACAGCAGTTCTTTTCATTGGCATTCACTCGCTCCTCAGTGAACAAAATTGGGGATTCACACACCTTTTGCTTCTGTACATTCAAATTACTATTCACTCCATTTTATTATTCAGCATCTTTATTATGGACATTATACGGACAAGAGGAAACTTGCTATCTTAAAACATTGTCTAGGCGCATAAGGCAGGCGTATTTTAGGTCACTTACCTCCTATTGGTTCAAATCGCACATCGTCATCAGGCGACGATATTTATGTATTTGATGAGGCTATTAAACAACTTGACAAACTGTATGTGAAAAAGGTCAATGAGGTGGTTGTTCCTCAGCAGAGGTCAATTATTGAATGAATCAATAGACGTATTTGTAAATGATCTGAGAACTTTGGCATCCAAATGCAATTACTCAATATTTCATGACCAGATGGTACGTGACCAACTAGTGCACAAAGTAGCAGATGTCAAAGTACAGGAAAAATTGTTTTCTGCTGAGGATTTGATGCTAAACAAAGCCATTGAGATAGCTCATTGTTTTGAAGATATGACATTTTGTTTGAAGGAACTTGCAGAACAGAAGGTTGATGAGGTCAATTTAGTCAAAAAGACTAATAGTGATGATGGCACTTCTAACAAATCCAAGAGTAAAACTTTCTCCAACCAGGAAAGAAAAGACTATGTGTGCTTTAAATGTGGCATTCCTGGTCACTTAGCCAGTGATAAAAGGTGTTCTGTCATCGGTCAAATATGCAGATATTGTAAATTAAGGGGGCACTATGCTAAAATGTGTGAGAACAAAAACAAATACAGGAATAGAAGTATAAATCAATAGTACCAAAATGCTGATCAAGTTAAGGAAGTTCTCTGTCACCTCGAAGATGAGGAATTTGTTAACAGTAATGTGGAAGATGCTCCTTTTTGCACAGTTGTGATTGGCGATAAGGAAGTAAAAGTCATGGCAGACTCAGGTGCTAGACACACCCTCATTGGTGATGAATGGCTAAAATAATTTTCCAATGTACATCCATCTCCTCCTGACATCAAACTGGTGGGTTACGGGAGAAAGCCCATATATGTGTTAGGGTTTTTCACAACCACTCTTAGCTTTAAAGGCAAGTCCATATCTACCAAAGTATATGTCGCAAGGGATGGTTCATGCCTTCTAGGGTGGCCTCAGTAAAGGGACCTTATGATCACCCTCCACCCCAACCATCCAGATCAGGTTCTTGGTTACTCAGACTTAATTCTTCATGTCGGGATTGATCCCGCGTCCGAGTGAGAAAAGCTGTTTCCCAGCATGTTCTCCTATTCTCAGTTGGGTCGACTTAAAAATTGTGTTCACAAAATAATCTTGAAACATAATGCCATTCCCAGAGAACATAAGGTCAGAAATGTCCAATTACATTTAAGGGATGCTGTTAAAAAAGAGTTAGAGAGGTTATGTCATCTTGATATCATTGAGGAGATTGAATCCTCAGAGTGGTTGTCACCCATTGTTGTCATACACAAACCTAATGGGAAACTGAGGTTATGTGTGGACTTAAGAGACCTCAGTAACAATGTATGGGTAGACACGCATTATTTGCCCAATATTGGTGAGATGTTTTCCAAACTCAAAGGGGCTTCAGTATTCTCGATTCTCGATTTGTCAAACGCTTATCACCAGACAGTCCTTCATAAGGATTGCAAACATCTCACCTCATTTATTACATCTGAGGGTGCTTTCAAGTATAAAAGAATGCCTTTTTGGATGATATCGGTGTCGTCTGTCTTCCATAGGGTAATGCATAAATTGTTTAAAGACATCAAATATTTATTATACTTTCAGGACGACATTCTAGTTTTTGCATGCAATTCACAGGAACATACTGACACACTTCACAAAGTTTTGTGCATTTTACAAGACAATGGTCTGACATTAACAAAGGAGAAATGTACGTTTGTTTTAACGTCTGTAGATTATTTGGGTCACTCCATAAACAAGGATGGTATTTCTCCGAAACTAAATCTAGTCAAGGCAATCGAGCAAGCCCCGGAACCTCAGAATAAGGATAAGCTTAGATCTTTTATAGGTTTTTCAGAACATTATGCTAAGTTTAGTCCTGTGTTTGCTGACAAAACTGTACACATGAGAAATTTTATGATGAAGAACCAATCATTCTCATGGGATGACAATTGTGCCAGCGAATTTGCACACTTGCAAAAATGCATTCGATCTGCATCTGCTTTGGCCACCTTCAACACTGCTTATGACTAAATTTGTCTCTGATGCCAGCAATGTTGGTTTAGGTGCTGTCCTCATGCAGAACCAAAAAGTTAATTTAGTCACAATTGCCTGTGCATCCAGACCGTTAAAAGGTGCTGAATGCAAATACTCTACTCTAGAAAAAGAAACTCTTGCGTGTTGGTGGGGCATTGAGTATTTTCGACAGTATGTTTATGGCACTGTTTTCAAGGTGTGGACTGACCATCGTCCTCTTGCATATTTATTTATGACTTCCAGAATTGCCAGATGGCAATACAAGTTACAAGATTTTCATTTCAAAGTGGAATACATTCCTGGGGTAAGGAACATTCTTGCTGACTGCCTATCAAGGCTACCAGTGGCTGGTGACAATATGTTTGAGGATGATGAGGATCTAGAGAGAGCTATCTCAATATGTGAGGTATCCAAAGGCTGTATCCAAGAGGATCAATGGAGATTGGCATGCAATAATGATGTTGTTCTCAAATAGGTCATTTGTTACATCAAATCTTCATGGCCTAGGAAGGCTAATATTCCAGAAAGTCTTCTTCCTTTCTTTCAGGTAGGGCACAACTTATCCTTGCAAAGTGATGTTTTAATGAGAGGTTTGCAGCTTGTAATGCCTGTCGATCTGCAACAAACCATCCTAGACATGGTGCACGACGGTCATCCTGGTATGACCATTATGAAAAGAAGGATTAGAAGAAAATACTGCTGCCCCGTAATGGATAAGTGTGTAGAACGCAAGGTAAAATGTGGCATTGAATGTTGCATCAGTGACAAATCCCCAAAAACTGTTACTTATGAACGTCTTCCCGTCTCTAGACCGTCAAGAGTATGGGAATGTGTATCCCTTGACATTGCCAGTCCAATGCGTTTGGGCCATATTCCAGTGTATGCCTTAGTCATTATTGACCAGTTATCTCAGTGACCTGGCGTCAGATTGCTTCCCCATATCACCTCAAAAGTTGTGATTCAATTTTTAAATGATGTCTTTGAAAGAGAGAAGTTTTCAGAATCGCTTCTCACTGATAATGGGGTGCAGTTAACATCTATTGAGATGAAGGAATTCCTTGTCTGTTTATTATCCCCAGAGCAATGGTATTGTGCAGAAGTGGATCAGAGTGCTTAAGGAAGGGTGACAGCTGGCCATCAGTAATGGGAAAAATTCATCAAATAGATACTTTGGAGTTACTGAAATACTCCTAGGAGTGATGGTGATTTGTCTTCCTTTCAAAAAATGAGAGGAAGGAAGAGTGCATGTAACATGAGTCAGGGATGGATGAGGAATTTGTTGTGTAAAAGGAACAACAAGTGCAAATCTGGTCAATATCGTCATGTTAGTAATGAAGTGCTCCCCGTGAAAGTCAATTATTGGGTATGTGTGAGGAATAGTAGAATGTTGAAATCTGGTGAGTCCAGGTTTTTCTTTCCCTTGAAAGTTGTTGAGTTGGTAGGCAAGTTGTGAAACTTTCAGATGGGAATATTTGTAGTTTGTCCAAGGTCGTGAAAGTTCCTCGATGGTTGTGGCCCGTTGAAAAGAATGTGGATTCCACAACTCACCAATCCTGTGATCTGAACAGACACCAGGTGCAAAGACAACGTCATCGTCCTGTCTGGTGTAAGGATTATTGTTTGGATAAATAACATTTCTTTGTGTTTCCTTCTTCATGATACTTACCTTATGAATTTGTTATGGTGATATTTTCTTTCATGTTCTCTTCTCCTTTCTTATTCTTCTTCAAATATGTATTGTTATGCTGTTAACAAGAGGGTTGTGTGATATCCTGCTGATCTCATCTGGAATCTGGAACACATAGCGTTTTCCGGATTCCACTAGAATATGGTTTGGTCCAGGCTTGTAGAAGGAACTTCCCAGCTCATCTCTTTTTCAAATAAACCTACTTACCTTCATTCCTTTATCCTGCCTTCATTGGGAGTGAACATTACCATGCTTATCCTACTAAGTAGCACCCTTTCTCAAATGCTATGTCTGTTACGCACATCGGGTGAATTTAGTTGTGGAAAACATTAAATGAGCTAGGCCTATACTACTAACTGTCGTATACTTTTGCCATCTTTGCCTTTCTCTTGGTCATTCTCATTGAAGTACTGTACCCATGTTGAATCCATTGAACATCATAAATCATAGTGCCATCATAAGGAAGATGGTTATGATCTTTGGGAAACTTCTTCTCATCGGTTTTGAATTTAGCTCTTTGCTGCAATTTCAAAGCCATACTTTAGTCTAACTCAAATTAAACTCCTCTTAAACATGGATTGAAGGTATAAACTTCATGGCCCACCTTTTGCAATAAGATCCACTGCTTCACAGTTGGGGTAAGAGGCTCTGTGTCTGTTATACAGGTAACGCGCAGATGCATGTACTCATGTGCAGGTGGAGCATGTAAGGCTCTGGTTTGACTCAGTCTGATACGGCTTTCGGAAAGGCATGGGCACATTGGATCAATGTGTAAATTTGGACCTTTTAATTAACAAATATACTGTGGCTAAAAATGGCAACCTCTTTTTATGTTTTGCTGATTTGAGTAGCGCCTTTGATTTGGTTAACCATGCTATTCTTTGGGAGGTTCTGCTTGAAGCAGGGGCACCGAGGGAAATCGTCCATTTCTTAGCTAGACTTTATGAAAAACTCTCCTGTAAGGTCCGCTATGGCACCCTAGGCGAATGCACCCCTTTTTTTAAAGTTTCACGGGGCATACGCCAGGGATGTGTTTTGGCCCCTCTTTTATTCTCCCTCTTTATTAATGGTGTTGACCGTTCTCTGGTTGACATCCCAGCAGACGCTCCTCTGATTGGAGGAAAACCCGTCCCGCTATTACTTTATGCGGATGACGCTGTTCTTTTATCTCGTACACAGATTGGCCTCCAGCGCTTAATTGATAGTTTTATGCAGTTTATCCAAATTAGGAGGCTTCGAGTGAACAAAACCAAGACGTATGTTATGTCATGCGGTCAGGCAGCAAAACAGTCAAAGCATACCTTTTTTCTGGATAAAGAAAAACTGACTCATGTTAAATCCTTTTGTTATTTGGGAATTACTTACAACAATAGTGGGACTTGGACCTCTGAATTTGACTCTATTAGATTAAAAATGCTGCGGTCCACCAGCAGCATTTTTCGATTTGCCTCTAAACTTGGCTCAAGAAGCATTTCAGACATGATGAATATATATAATGTTTGTTGTGTCTCCTCTGCACTGTATGGGGCAGGTGTATGGGGCCATAGTGAGGGCACTTCCCTACAGAAGGATGAAAACAAGTTTTTAAGGAGGTTGTTATGTGTTCCCCCTTCTGCCTCTGTTCAACTGATCCATGAAGAGGTTGGGGTCGAGTTTATTTCTGACTTAGCAGCAGTTCGGCCACTTTTACTGTGGCGTTCTATTTGGGCTAAGCCAGAGACTCGATTCACTCAAGATATTATTCTTGACTGTATAGGTTTGGACCACTCTTCACGCATACAGTGGCTGAGATACATTCATCGCTGGTATCTTCTTCTTTTTAATATTGATGTGTTCCTTGAGCCAGAAGAGGTTGTTTCTATCCCAAAAAAAGAAATTAAGACAACGTTTCTAAAATTTCAAAAGGCAGAGCGAGATAAAATCTCTGGTAATTTAACCACCGTGAAATTTTACAAGGACCTGAATTTAATCTCGGGGTTTCAACCTTACCTTGTGTACGTGACCCGTCCCTCTCATCAATATGTATTAACACGTGTCAGACTGGGTATTGTCCACCATCTGGTTGCATTCCCAAACCCGAAAGCCAGATCAGAGACACTCTGTCCGTGTGACGGTACTTCCCGCCAGAGTAGTTGCCATTTTTTACTTTTTTGTAAATTTTTTCATTTCCTTAGGATAAAATACCTTAAACCGATTTTTATAAAGTATAATATTCGTACCACAAAAACTGCACTGATACTTTTATCCTCACTGGAGAATGAGGATATCTGTTTCTTTTTGGCTACCTTCGTTTTGAAGTGTACAGCTGCCAGGAAAAGTATCGTACTGTAATATCTTTTATACTTACCTGTCTGTACCCATGTTATACAGCTGCCAGGAATTGTATTATGCTGCTATTACCTTTTACACTCCTGTCTGTATATGCAGGTTTCCAAGTTTCATATTAAATCTCTGTAACTAAGGTATAATTTTACTCGTTGATGTCCACAGTATGTAATGTACGGTCTCCCTTTCTTCTTTTTTCCTTTAATCATTCTTATGCCAGTCTAAAAAGGTTTAGAATCATTTTATCGGTATTATTTAAATTGAAATGTACAGCTGCCAGGAAATTGTCTATCAAGTAAACCCTATCGATTTCCTGTCTGTTCACTTATGAATGTTTTGTATTATTGTAACAGTCTGTTGATTTTAAAAGGAAAGATTAACTTTTAACTGTTGCACACTAGCCTTTGCACATCTTCCTACTCCTTTTCTTATTTGTGTTCATATGGTGATTTTAATACCTTAACTATGTATCTTATTATGCTTGTATGATTTGTATGTACAAATCGAATAAAAGCTTTTGAAATTGAATTGACTCAGTCTGACATCTGCACATAGGCAGCACTGTGGCAGATGGGACCCTAAGTGAATTGGATGTGGCTTGCTGACCCCTTATAATTCAATTAGAAATCAAGCAATACATGTTCCCGCTTTTATTTGGATAAGATGTAAAATCTGTAGAGTTTAACAGTTTTTAACTGCACCTAAACCTTAACACTTGATTAACATGAAGTAGCAAATTCATCCGACATTACTTTTCCTACCAAAGAATGGGACATAAACACATATCCAGAGTTACTTGTATGTGAAATGCATTTGTGTATGCACTAATAAAATTGGAATCAGCCTAATGCAATGTGTGCTTTGAGCTCCCATGGTGATTCAAGTAATTACTCTGCTGGCAACCTTGCAATTCAGTGCTCCCCCAGCGCAATAGACACAATCTAGGAAATCAGCCTTCTCATGGCAAAGGGAAGGGTGGGGGTCATATCACCATAAGGGAAATAACTGCATCTCCTTTACAAGCACTGGCAGGAAAATCTCACAATGGTCAAAAATAGACGCAGGAGCATGTTTTAGAGGCTTGAAAAGAAGAACCCAACCTTGGGTTTGTGAAACGTGGCTCAGAGAAAGGAATCTGTTCCAATGCCACTTCAATCTGCCATTTTGAGTCCTTCCACAATACTGTATGGAAGTTTAGATACCCAATGAGCTGGTCCTTGGAATTGCCAGTCACAAGTGCAGGAGGGTTGTAGCATCTTTAGATTGAGGAGGTGCTCCCTCCTTCTAGACCTCTCCATCTCCAATTTTAACGACCTGCACAGAAAAGAACCTTTAAAAAGAGGGAGAATAGAGACTGATGCGGAGCGGGGTGGGGGTGGGTGGGTTCAGGGGGCGGAGGGGTTGGGTGTTTTGTCTATTTTCGTGTTTCTTTTCTTTTATAAAAGTGGTATCTTAGCAGTTGCCTTGTCTGTACACTATGGCCTGAAACTTCTTTTCGCGGGGTCACCCTCCAGGCTGTAGGCCAGTACGCTGTGTACTGACCATGATGTTGCGCTCTGCTGGCAACTGGATGTAGGCAGCTGAGCTGTGTATAATGATGCTTTATCACGCATTAAAAGATGATTGATTCTAAAAAGAAAAGGAGCGATGAAAGGAAAATAGCAGGCCCTCTTACTGAAGGCATGAGTATTGTATCAAAAAGGAAACAACATTATACAGCCTGATAACCAACTTAAAGGAAATTCCTGCAGGGCTGGAGTGTGAGGCAAACTATTGCAACAATAGAATGATGGTGGTTACTAAAATATTCATTGTTCTCTCATTTTCCCTGTTGAAATCATGACAAGGACAAGAGGAATACCTTTTCATAGTGAAAGGCCAAATACGGTCACAATTGTTGGAACATTATGAAATGCTAGTCCGTATGACAGTGGTCATATTTTTCTACTGCTAAATGTCTGGTGAACACTGTGCGTCAAAGACAGCACGTCTGACTTTTTACTAAAGGATTTGCTTTAAGAAGATATGAAGGTACTATGTTAGGAGTTGGAGTATTTGGCTGCACAAACCATTAAAGGTCACTCAGACCTGTTCCACATTTAGGGGATTATTTGACTTTAGGCTAGTTGGAGGTTAGCTGACTTCTGTGATCTTTCCTTAGTGCGCACCCCATGACGTTTTCTGAGGTCCTTTCGATGGTGTTCCTATTGTTTTTTTACACATGACGTTTTGTATATATTTACAATGTTTAGCATGATAATTTTTTTACTTGCATGTATTAATAGAGTATTGCGTTAGCTCTTTCTGGACATTTTGATTTTTATATTAAAATTTCTATGTGAATAAGTCAGCGATACTCATGCAGCAACAACTAAATTCATTTTACACGCCACACGTAAATTAGAACACAACTATATTGATTCTCTATACATTCTTTGCGTTAACAACGCATTATAAGATGGCCGCCGAGTAATTCTCGTTTGTCCCAGGGAGCTTCGTTTTCCAAACACTTAAAAGCTGTTGTCAAGATGGCACGGACACACAACGCCACGAATAGCAGTAACGCGGAACCTCTGACACTTGGGATAAGGAGGCTTATGCCTCACAATGACCACAAGAGATTAGAATAGCCTATAATATTTTAGGGTCAAGCTTCAGTATTAATATGTCATTATCGGCTTTACAACGTGAACATAAGGTGCGCTGGAAGGTCTATACGTGTATATATAACCCGGATGCCCGCTTGCCGCATAATAAGAATTAAGCACGTTGGGATACTACCATTGACTCAGACAGACATACTAAGAGGGTGAATTCTTGACATAATGCACAACATTATTTTAGACAAGTTAACTATAATTGCTGCATAAACACGCATATGATACTCAATATTTATTTACTCTTTAGGTTGATTATACCTTATCGTTGAGCCGTGTTGATACCGACTTTTGAGACTGGTAAGCCTTATTCACATTACAATGAGTACACAAATACTAACTAGTAATTTTACACTGAACTCCAAAAAGTTATATTTTCTGATTTAGACTGTGGGATAAATAATAAATATGGACTGTCTAATATGCAAGCCTCAGGTTAAGGTGAGCATCTTTAGACCATATAAACCAAGGGAAGGGAAACAGCAGATAAACACTTACAACCACCAATTATACTAACGTTCCCACCCGAGGGAAGAACATCACCGATCACTTTCTAATTGTGTCCGATACTACCCCACACATTTTAATTAAGACTCGATTCACCTACTTATTTCAAACTATTGTTCCACTTTGAAACTAAAGATTGGGACTGAACAGTGCATGTACCAACCACTTACTAAATAACAATTGCTCCCACCCATGTAACTACACCGGGAAATATTGTGGAGGTTGCCTGTGTTAATACCAAGCACCACAGCACCTCATTATACGTTCTTATACATTTCAGCCTGAGGAATAATCAACTGTTGAGAGCCCTGATGAAGTCCGAGTTCTAATAATACCGGATGAAACACGTGTTGGCATGATCCATGGGCAGAATCTATGGTGTTGTTAAATGAGTGAAGAAACTTATGACATGATCCATGGTGCTGTGTGAATAAAGAAGAAATTCAAGTACAGAAGAAAATAACAAATGTGGAGAAAACAAAGGAGATTTAATGTCTGAATAAAAATATTGGACACTGACAAGTGTATTATATTATATTGTGTATAATTTTGAGTGCTTGGAGGTATATGAATAATTGTATGTAAGAAGAGGAGCCTGTTCTTCTTCTTCTATTGTTGGAGATTCGGTGGGCCTCCCTCCTCCTGAAGCTCCCTGATCAGGATATGTATAGATATTGACTAAATAGGAGTGTGCGCCTCTGCCCAGCCACCACATCTTTAATGAGTTGATTACTTTGAGAACTGCCACCAGAAGAAGGAAGTTTTCCACTCCATTGAAACCAATCATTTTGGTAATGACTTTGATGTGCCCACCCATTGCATATTTTACTTGATTTTGAGAATGCAATGTTGCTAGGTGTGTGTCAGTGCAGTCTGGCTCAAATTTAAAGCTAAGTGGAGGATGGGTGGGGGGGCAGTTGTTGTAGGTAACTGGAGACAGACATTTAGTTTTGTTAGGTTACATAGTATTCTGAGGATTTATGCATGATGGTGAATTGATGATCATGACAGTTGCGAGTTTGATCAGCCCTTTGCCGATAGTTGCCCATTTTTGTGTGATTTGTAATTGTTGTAAAATTGCCCTCACCTAATTGTTCACACACACCAGTCATAAAAAGGAATGAGTAAAAAAAAGGACTATTCTTCTCTTCTCTCTTGTGCTGCCTCTAAGCCTTCTTGGTACACTCCTTATGAAGTTTAACTTCTTTCCTTCTCCTTGATTCTACAATATATTTTTTGTTTTTCAATCCAAAGGCCCACTTAACCTGTGCCACACTGGAAATGCAACATAACGCTCACAATCACGCTTTCCTTACCGGACTGCATCCGCTCCAGGCACCCATGATTGACGGACAGTACAAGAGGAATGCATATTCAACTCCCACTTTGGGAATACAGTATCATTTTTTTTAATAATAATCATTAGAACAGTGTGTTGTACGCTTGACTCCTATATAATTTATGATATATATGCTATCTTTCAAAACTAGGTAACTCAGGACATTTCGATATATAATGTTAGTTAACTTGGGTCTCTCTGGGGGAGACAGACAACTTGGTTTGGTTTGAATTTAGGTTACCTGTACTCATTCTTCTGTTTCCTTTTTCTCCCATAACAGATTTATGATGGTTGGCTGCTCATTACCCAGATGAATGTTGTCCTTGTGTAGTGCTTGTCTTTGTCAAACCTTTCTTCCCATCCATTCATCGAAAACCCCTAACCCTCTTCCCCCAGGCTGTTTGATTTATTGAGGTGTGGCTTAATTTATACCATCATTGGCTCACAAACTTGGTAGGGTGCATGTGGAGAAAGCAACACCAACTCAGTGAAGATCTTCAGTTTTTACTCCTATTACTGAAACAGTAGTCCACACTTTCCCAGTTACCCACCCATGCATAAAAGTGGTTGATATTTTACTCATAGAGGAACATCGTTCATCAGGACCATCATTCAGGCATTGTGTGTTGGGTTAAACGTGTAACCAACAAAACCAAGTCCCGCAGACTAAGTCCTCCTCCTAACGAATCACAATGCAAGATTAAGAGTACCTTTTTTTTTGTTTTCTCAAAAATTTTATTCTGAATCAGGTATTTTTTGTCTTGTGCTACACTAGTCTTGTCTCAACTCTCAAGTGTTTGTAAAGCTAATAATACATGCCACACTAACTCAGTTTTTCAAATTTCCAAATAATTGTCTGCAATGAATAGTCTTTCTGATTAAAATCATAAAGTTGGAGTTTACGTAGGTGGGAGTGGAACCTGACTCCTGATTCCTGCACTGTTGTTAGTGCACTAGTCTGCTACTACTACCATCAGGGCACCCTCGTTTAAAGTTTTATTAAGGACTATAGTTTGTTGTTCTACTTTGGTTGTAAATATAGTTGCTGACTGCAGAGACTAGGAGAGTAGTAGGCCAAAAGTACCACATAGGAATTGTACATACCTAATTGTTGTTGCACACTATCAGCAAATTGAAAAAATATGTTGCACTAAAAGGCAGCTTTAAAAAGTAACCGCCCCCCAAAGACCTTAATTAGCCCCTTCTATGCGCAGAATGGACCGGAGCCACTGTGCACAACAGTGCTCGTGTGCGCAAGAGGGCTCCCAGCCGTCTTGGCACATGGCACTGGAAATCCCTCTGGTGCAAGCACCAGAGGGATTTCTTTTTCTCCCCTAAAGCCTCGGGAACTGGGGAAGAGCTTCCCCAGCTCCCGGCCCCCCATTTCTGTGAAATGCAGATCAGAGTGCACGTCGCACTGACGTAATTTCAGAAACCAAAACTGTTTACTTTCTAGATGCTCAGTGGGCTATCTGAGCCCCCTGAGCACCTAGAAAGAGGGGAGAGGTATCATTGGAAAGGGGTGAATTACCCCTTTCCAATTATACCCCTCTCCAAGTACCCACGACAAGGCAAGGGCCCACAACGTATTTACGAGACATCAAAATCACAGGTGACCCCCTTTTTGCTAAACCAGGTTGTTTTGTGAAAGGTCATTTTGATGTTTCCTTAATATGTTTTGGGCCCTTGTCTGTCACGGGTACTTGACCCACCCAAGCGATTGAGGTATTATTTTTAATAAGGAGACCTGGGGAAACGATGGGCAGTAGGAAATTAGTGGATCCACGTAGATTTCAGAACTTTCTCAGGCAGAAATTTGAGAAGAAAGTGATTTTTTTCTGCAAATTTTAAGGCTTGCAGGGGTTCTGGGTAGGAAAACAATGGGTGAAAACAATGTGTGACCCATGCAAGCCATACCTTGCTGGACTCCCCCGGCTGTCTATCTTTCAGAAATGTGTGGGTTTGGTAGGTTTCCCAATATTTATTTCTGATAAATTTTAGGTTTGGAGGGGTTCTGGGTAAGAAAACAATGGGTGACCCACGCAAGCCATACCTTACTGGACAACCCTGGGTGTCAAGGTTTTAGAAATGTGAGGGTTTGGTAGGTTTCCAAAGATGGCCGTCGAGCCCGCGGCCAAAAACTCATGGGACCCCCCTTGCAAAACTAGATTATTTTGTGATAGGTCATTTTGATGTCGCCTCAATAGGTTTTGGGCCTTTGCCTGTCGCGGGTACTTGACCCTCCCCAAATGAGGTACAGGTTTTCTTGAAAGACTTTGAGGAACGCGGGGTGGGTGGAATTTTGTAAATCCACGGAGATTCCAGAACGTTCCACCACAGAATTGTGAAGAGAATGTGTTTTTTTGATAATTTTTTAGGTTTGCAAGGGATTCTGCATAACAGAACTTGAAGAGAGCCATTCAAGTCACCCCAGCCTAGATTACCCTGGGTATCTAGTTTTCAAAAATGTAAAGGTTTGCTAGTTTTCCATATGTGCCGGCAGAGCTAGGGTTCAAAATCTACAGTTATGCACTTTGCGAAAATAGGGTCAGTTTTCAGTGTCAAAATAAAGTGTGTCCACATTGCGTTTTGAGCCGTTTTCTGCCGCAGGCACAAGGCCTACCCACAAAAGTGAGGTACCATTTCTATTGGTAGACTTAGGGTAACACAGAATTGTAGAGCAACTATTATTACCTATTGACCTTCTATGCATTTCTGACTTCCAAATGCAAGACAAAGTGTAAAAAAGAAGGCATTTTGAAAAATACCTATAATTCTCATGCTAGTATGGTTACATACAGTTTGCGAAATGTGCAAATATCTACTGTTTCTAAACTCTATATTTTGTTCCAATTTCAGAAATACATAAGTGTCTTTCATACCGATTTTTCCATGTATATATTTACCCAAATTAATTGCTATATACCCGATACATAATATAAAACCATTGCAAGACACTGCTCAGTTATTGGCTCTGGGTTTGTCGGGTTCTTGGTGAACCTAGAAGCCCTATATATCTGCACAACCAGAAAAGTCCAGCGGGTGTAATGGTATATCGCTTTCAAACAGTTATCATAGTTAAGAGAAGTTACAGGTGAAAATGTTCACACAAATGGCTGTTTTTTTCAACTAATTTTCAATTTTTCCTTTATTCAACTGTTAGTTTCTATGACAAAACCTTGAAGGATCTTCACAAATGACCCGTTGCTGAATTTAGAATGTTGTGCACTTGTCTAAAATGTATAGCTGTCCAGGATCCATTATTGATTTCATACACATTTATACCATTAACTGGAAGGAGTGTTGAAAGCACAAAACATAGCAAAAATATGCTATATCTCAGAAAAATGCAAAAACTGTGTAAAATTTTGTGGGTTTCTGACAAAAGTCTGCTTACCCCTTAAAGCTGGGAAAATGGTTATTTCAGCCCCACAACCCCTTTGTTGATACCATTTGCAGGGGAAAAAACAGATGATTTCATCTGTTGCCCTTTTTCCCCATTTAAAAAAAAAAAGTTACAGGGGCATAAGCGCTAACTACCCCAAAAAGCCCAAAAACACAGTCGGGGGGGGGGGGGGGGGTTTGGAGGTTAGGAATTAGACATTAGAGGCATACATAAAGAAATGTAAATATTTGTTTTTCTGGACAAATTACCTACCTCCAACAACAACTGGTCCATTGCATGTCCTAAACAAATGAAATATTTCCATCCCCAACCATTATCTGTGAAAAAGAAAGTCCAGAAGTCCTGGAGGTAATCCCACATTCCCACCCTCCTAACACACAAAAACAAACAAGTCGCACCCACCGAAATAAAAGTTTAAAAGGGGCAAAGGGAACTAAATACTGCACAGGATCGATCTCCTCTAGCTTCCGGTCCATTCATCTCTGCTGGGCTTCAATGTGCACCAGCCTTGCCAGGATGCGGCGCAGTAGGACACGGTCTGAGACTTGAAGGGGGCAGCAGAGTGGGTGGTTGGATGGCGGGCAACTGCCTGCAGACAGCGGGTCGATGTAGGGAATGGGATGCTGGGGGTGCTGGGGCCTGGCTGGGGCCCTGGGCTGCTGCCTCCTCCTGCTCCTAGGCAACCATCTGCTGGTACTCGGGCCGTATCACCTCCAGCTTCTGCTGCTGCAGCCGGGCTTCTTCATCCAGGAGAGATGAACGATGTTGACCAGGAGTAGCTAGAGGGAAAAATGACCAATTGTAAACAATTCTCTGTCACTCTGTCCCAAAAACCTGTTTAAAATGATGTGGTGAGTGGCACAGTAGCAGTATAACAATGGTTCCCTAGGGCCATTAGATTTAATGTTATTAGAGTCACAACCACTAATACGCACTCTTATGAAACTAAAGGCAAATGTTAAAAAGGCTCTAATTGTCTGAAAGAAATTAAGGCAGAATAAACACAGCACCATACCAGTTTGATAAAACTGTATTATTTTTTTTCCTTTGAAGGATTTCCTAGTAAAGTGCTTAGATGGTTTGGGGCTTCAAGAATGAGGTCCATTTACTGATGGATGGTCTAGTTAGCTAGTGTTATGACTGATATGATCAGACAACTTGAATTTTATTTTAGCATCTCTGGTCTGACCTTTTCCATATACATATTTTTTTCATCGGAGATCATTCTGCTACAAACTTTCCACAGTGATTGGACCTTTGTCTAACTCTCTGCGAGGATTGGGAAGCCTGTTGGATCATGAGTCAAGGTATTCAGATTTTATCTTTATAGCTGGTCATATACAAGCTGTCAATAGCGATTGCCAAACAAGAATCCTTGTGTTGCTAAGTGCATGTTAAAATGTAATCACTTCATGCCAATTTAACTTTTAACACGCTCAGCTACAACCTACATTATTTTGAGGAAGTAGATGTTGGAAAAAGTGAAGTACTGCAGTTCAGTCAGTGAATGGATGAAATACTGGGATATAGCTTTGGTATCTTCGTCACAGACTATCCCATCCACAGAGTATAATCAAATGACATTAATTATTCTGAATTGCATTGTTCTTCTAGTAATCTTAATCTTTACCCATTGCTTTGATAGGCACCATTTAAGCTTTACAATCTCTCATCCACTCTTTCTCCATAGAAAACTAGTCATCATTATGCATCCAAACATAGCTACGAACAAACTTTTCACCAACATCCTTTTACTCAGCCATGTAGCCTTGCTTTCACTCATTCCATTCACCCATCCTGCTTTGCCTTAACTCACTCCAGCATTCCTTAATGTTTTCCACCATCCTTTAACTAGCCATGCAGATTGATTCATATCATCATCATTACCCACCTAGGATCATTCCTTTCACACATGTATCCTTTCACTTATATATTACATACATCATGTCACCCATCATTTCTCCTTCCATCCTCTTTTTGTCTTTCCCATCAAGCACTCATTCATAAAGCTCATTTATTAACCTTTGTCTGTGTGCTGAGTTGCAGGTAGAAAAGGGCATAGATAACTACTCAACTCCCACTGTATCTGCTAAAGCGAGGTGTTGTTCATAAGGTAGTCAACACCTTGCAGTGCATATATTACTATTTGACAATAAGTAAGCAATGTGACTTATCGCTGCCCGTCCCTGCTGCCAATGGTTTGCCCCTCTCCCTGATAGCTGCAGCCGAGCCCCCACTGCTGGCACCCCCACCCCTAGCACTGGTGGACTGTGTGGCTAGAAAAAAATTTACACATTTGTAATTTGAGATGCCTGGTATGCCTCCCCTGGTGTTTTTTAAAGCGAAATAGAAGCACAAATGAAATCATTGCTACAGTTTGGTTACAGTTTCTTGATCTTCCATCAACATGCAAAACATCATGTTGGACGTTTTGTTGGTTGGCAATCATTGAAAAGCCAGATAGTCAAGCCAAACAAAATGTATTTGCAATTATGGAGGGGCAAATTAAATAGGGCCGCCCTCCTCATTGTACCTCCAAGTTCCAGCCATGCTGCATGGTCATTACCTGCTGGTGTACCATTTCCAAGGCACAACACTGGGGGTCCACTATGGCCATGGCCACTCTCTCATTTTAAAATACTGTTTTACATGAGCAAGTTAAAGAAACCCTTCTCAACAAACATGTGTAGAATACCTTAACTGCATGCAATCTTCCTGCCTTCCCGTCCGGAAAGTCTGAGAGTGCAGTCCGTGTTTTGTGGAGCACCGAGGGGGTGCGAGAGAGGCAGGCAGAAGCATGCAATCTTCACAGAGAGTGCCTGACCTAAAATGAATTTTCTGCATCTTACTGTACCACCAGTCTTTAAAGGGAAAGTGAAACCTTACTGACAAAGCAGAAGAAAAAGGAAGCCACAGACTAGTCTAGTACAGATAGTTTTGAAGTCAAGTACAGAAACTTGAAATATAAAGAAAGTAAAATAAGGATTAAATAGGATAATGTAGGGATAAGAAGGATTTAGGAAACAGATCAAAGTGGAGTTGGACATTTTTTTGAAGACCGGCACAGTAAAAAGGAAAAAATATAATTCTAAATGTGGAGCAGTAAAAGAAGGATCACGATAGGCAAATACATAATATTTACCAGGAGGACTTACTGGGCCCAGGAAAGCTATCTGCACTCTTGGAGGCACCTCCAGCCCCCTCACCCACTGGAGGTTAAGAAATAAATAACATTTAAAAAAGATGAGTTGTACTGTTAATCTCCCCTTATTCTGAAACTTCTATTCTCAACGTTTAACCGGTCTCTTCAGTCTGCATTTTTTTTCAATGCAGTCATGCTGAAGCATGCATACTTACTAGTTATTTAATCATCATCATCCTATATAACTTTATTTTGATCACAACGATCTTAAAAAGTACACAGCACAAGAAGATTAAAAATACAAACTATAGAAAAGGAAATCTCATATTTTTGTTTTAAAAAACATAAGAGCCATACAATTCTTTTAAAAAGCAGGGAGAATAAAAACAGGTAAAAAATACAGGACTTCATAAAATACATTTGAATCGCTAAATCCACAATGCATACAATTTATCTGGCCATGCCAGAAAGTATTTTTTCTGTGCATGATAGTGCACAAGATTCTCAGCACCTCAAGGTAATGGCCAGGGCCAACCATTCTACATAACGGAATTATCCATGTTTTCCTCAATGATGTATGATATGGGCAGCAAAAAGTATGTGCACAGTGGATTCTGGACAGGCTTTGCATGAGGGACAGAAATCATATTTAAAAGCATTACAGCGCCACTTAATACAAAAAAAATTGTGGGTAAGGTCTTGTAGCCGAACTGTAAAATAGATTGCATGCCAGAGGGGGAACAATTGCATCTTTTGTATCCTCAAAGCAAGGTTTTGCCAAGTACTTTTCAAGTGATGATTTCCAGAACATTACTTTGAGCCTGGCCCTCATAATAAGGGCCAGACTTTCTGAATTTGACCAGAACGCCTCCATCCCAAGCCTCCCCAATAAATCTCTCAAAGAGCTAAATCAAGGTCTCAAGGTTACCTGGGGGAGTTTCAGAAGGTTAGATAGTGCCTCATGATAAGATGTGAGCTCTTCCACAGACCTCAGCCTGTACCAAAACCTGAGTAATTTATAATTCAGCTGGTGGGCCAGCTGTCTATGGGCAAGATCCAAGTAAAGGGGTGTCAGAGGGGTACTAGAGGGGAGGTCTATCAAAGATCTAGGAACGTGATTTTCGATCTAGACAGACAGGTTGTATTACCAGTTTCCCATAATTCTGCTCCATAAAGGGCCCACATTAGAACCTTGATGTTGTAGATTTCCAAAGCTGGTGCAACTTGCCTGGCTAGTATTTTTCTGTGAATTTTACTAATGTGAGTGGTCTGTTGAATTAGTAACAATTTTACTTTCTCTATGTGGACGGCCCACAATGAGGTAGCTTGAGTCTTTTGGAAGGTTTGGCTGTTCCTCTAGTAAAAAAATTATATTTAGTTTTGGCCTCGTTTAGCACCAAGCCCCACTCGCCACAGAACCTTGTAAAGTCATTCAAGAGTTGTTGTAGACCCTGTAGGGATTTAGAAATTAGGAGGGTATCATTGGCAAAAAAGAAGGGCAGGTATTAGTTACTTAATACTTTCAACACATCACTGGGAAATCAGTGTCACTTGGTGTTGGGAGCTATGACTGTAAGAGCTACAAAAAATTGAGGCACAGAGAAAAGGTGAACACTACCCTGCCCTCCCAACCCCCCAGCGCTGTCCCTTAAACTACATCAACCCCATCCACTGCCCTAAAATTTACCCTGACCCCCAGCCCTAAAAACAATCCCATCTACCCATTCCCCTCCTACTGCCCTAAGGCATAAATTCCTGCCCTTTTACATGCACTACCCCAAACCCTGCCCCCATACTGTCCCTTAAAGTACCCCAGCCCATTCCAATGCCCTAAAACCTACCCCGACCCCATCCCTAAAAAATACACCTTCTACCCATTTCCATCCTACTTCCCTAAAGCCTAAAACCTTGCCCCTTTTCATACACTACCCTGACCCCCCAACCCCGCAGTGTACCCTAAACTATCTCAAAACCCCAGCCCTAAAAACTACCCCAATGCCTAAAACCCTAACCCCCTTCACGTACACTACCCCTATCCCATGAGCTATTCCTTAAATCTACCACCACTCTAAAATACAATATTTAGTTAGGAGACTTTACTATGTGAAAACTCCTGCCCAATCTTTAGGAGAAATTAATAAAGCTTGTTTGCATGATACAGTAGCAGAGGTAGTATGGGTTCCTGTAGATTTTCCATTTTGTCCTGAACAGGAGTCTAGGGAAAATGAAGACATGGGGAAACAGTCGGAACACCGCTGTCTGAACCACGCAAATTCCCACTACAAAAGCTCGACCATGCTTGTATTAACCCTTCATAAGCCGTAATCACACATATGTTACCAGATTCCAAAACTTTGCCTTTTGACAGATTGCTCAAAAAGACTGATGAAAATATGACTTGCCTAAATTGTAGAATGTCTACATTGCATAGCTGGAGATTTGGGAAATACACTATATTACTGCTTCAAAGACGCAGAGCATATGGATCTAAATTGGAAAACAAAATTCAAATCTTCAAAGTTTGACTATCAATTTCTGGAAGAACTTATACTACTCTGGTTATTACCTTTCACAAATTGCTTAATGTAACATCTGGACATTATACTGTGTATTTAAAGAGTGAAACGGGATGAACGGAATGCAAAGACAGCTACCTTAATTTAAAAAAAAAACTGCCTTTCAACCTTCCAGATTCTTACCTTTTCTTTCTTCAACCAAAATTCCATGGAGTAGCTCTGGAAAAAAGTGGTGTATAATGTTTTTCTATGCGGATCTTCAGTGTTTAAGACATCATTCAGGCTAACAGGGGTGATGTTTTCAAGAGGTTCTCCAAAATTCAAGTGTGCTTTATATCTATTAGTAGTATTGTACCAGTTATAATAATAAAATAGTTATATTTAGCATATGCTTCTTTAGATTAGTTTAGTATCTGTAGGGAAAGCAATTGATTACATAAGTGTAGTGAGTGCAATGCATAGCATCACTTATTTGTAGTGATATACTATGTAGATTTGGGGACTTATTGGACAATTTATGTGATTGTTTTTTGCCCAAACTTTAAGGATGAATCTTTATACATTCAAAGGTTTATGGTCTACAAGTATAAAAGCTGAGAACAGAAAAGGGCAGAATGAAATGTTTTGCTATTTTGTGATATACTGTTACAGCATACGTAATATGCACAGTTTTGTTCCTAGAATTTTGGAAATATAGTACTAATTTATATTTATGTTCCTTTTTAACAGCGGTTGGAGTGATAGGTCTTTAGACTTGTCAACATACTCATAGTGCCACACAAATACATCTTAGATGTACCCTGGAGAGGGTCTTGACGCATTAAGGGCAATTTACATGCTTGGCCACCACTTTCTTTTGCCCTTAGGGGATGGTGAAAAAGTCTAACGGAATTGATTGCCGCTATGCCAGGGGTTGCCCCTCCAAAGAACTGTGTTCAACAGTGTGTGGATGCTCATCCTTAATCCCACCAGTTCCCATTTTATTTGCAAAATATTTTAAAAACACTTACATTGAATTTAAAATTAAGAAAAAGAGCAGGGATTGAATTGAGAACATAGTTTTTTCTACAATCTTAATGATTTGTTTCCCCTAATGTTCAAGTATACATCTGCATACAGTAAATGCATTATGGTATAGAAGTAAAAAAGCCGAAAACAATAAAAAGGGAAAAGAAAATGCTTTACTATAATTTGTAATACTACTACAGCATAAACAAGTCTACTGTAATGTTTATAATATGAATTTATGCATTGCAGAATCAAAATGTTTATTGTAGTATTTTGTAAAATAAACATTAACTTATATTTATGTTCTGTTTTTATTTGTAAGTAAGCAGGTGAATGAATATTCAATTGGAGTAAAGTCATTTCCTAATTACTTATTTCTGTGTAGATCATCAAACGTGTATTGTCATGGTATATACCAATGTATAGTCTCAAACAGCCACTGAGATATCCAAACACACAGTGATAAAGACACTCATGCTCTAAGTTACTCACCTAGACAGCCACTCACTCACCCACTCATCCACCCACACAGTCAGCAACACACCGACTCACTTTAGCTACTACCACATGCACTCACTTATCAAAACAGATAATCACAGGCCCACTCACTCGCTCATATAGCTACTAACACATACACTCACTCATCTATAAAGCCATTCATACAGTCACTCACTCACCCATACAATCACTAACACCTAACACACCCCATCACTCTCCCTTGTAACCACTGACATAACCAATCACTCACTCATATAGTTACAAACACACTCACTCACCTAAACAGTCGCTTATACACCCATTCAGCAGGCACCTATCCAGCTACTAACACAGTGCTTTTTATTAGGTTTATAGCCTTTGTAATAAAAAGGGCAACATTAAAACACACATGGTGGTCATTCACTGCAAGCAGATATTTCAGGGCATCTAAGTAGGTTCTAGTGTTCTGTGCAACATAAATAGGCGTAAGATGGCAGCACCGACAAATCTAATAAAAGTTGCAAAACAAAATAAAGTACAGCATGCTTTGTTCACTCAGACCATCACATTGGCAGGGGGCCATATCTGAAGGGTAGGACTTCATGTTGAGTAAATCAATCAGGTGGTGCAGAGTACCAAATCTACATCATGTCAGAATTTAACGATACTGGGTGTTATTAACCCAAGATAGATAGGTTTGACAACCCTCCTTAATAGACATGGACATACAGAAAGCAAACGTTCACTTCTTCATCTCAGTGCTTGTTCTACGTTCAGATCTATATTGAAAGGAAATATCCTAAATATGTTTTTTGTGAGTGATAGCACCAGAGATAGATCTAGCCATAATGACAAGATAAATAAAGGGCTGAAGGATGATTTTCTGTAGGCTAGCCAAGGGACATGAGAGACATTACCCAAGGTCAAACTGCCTAACATAATTGATGTTGTAATACTAGTTTCTACTTTTGACCAAAGAGAGAACCATAGCAACAGAGGTCTTACTAAAATCAGGTCCTCCAAGGACTGTAAATCACCCTCCATGTGGAACAATCAGGGATCAGTAAGAAGTAGGTAAGCAAAACAAACACTTTAAAAAACTGTATTCCTTAATTTGTAGAGAGTTACTAGGTATAGACCCCAAAGTCATGTACCCACTCACTTACCCATACAAACACTAACACACTCATTCACAACCCCATACAGTCACTGTCACACCCACTCGCTCACCCACACACCCAATCACTCAACCATTTACGCATCCACTTACTCACTGACACAGAAACTCACTCACTGATACTCTTTCTTATACATGCACACACATACAGATTATTTTATTTTAAACTTCTGCAGGGGAGTGATGAAGAGGAAATGAGCCAAAAATAATAGCAGAGATTCACTGCTCGAATCAAATGAAAAACTAAAAAAGGCCAGGAACATCTTTGTGACGACATTCGGTACAGCTTCAAACTGTTTTAAGAAAATCATTACTAAAACTGGCGCATTTTGAACTCAAATGATCTGAATGTAAAGAGGTCACTTTCAGAAAAAGCGCAAGCATAAGGAATATTCTGGTGCACATGAGACCACAGTCACAAAGACAAAGAGATGAAGCTGATTTGACACCTTGGGGTTTACCACCAATACCAGCCTACCCACTTGCCACAAATGGCTAATCTATGTTCCTGGGTTTGAAATACCCTTGGCAATTGAGCAACAATAGATGCAAAGGTAGGGATTACTGTTATTAAAAAGGAAGGAGAAGGAGAACTATCTAAGAGTTGAACAGATCGTGAGGGACAGTCAACAAGACTGTTTCATGTTGCCCTCTCACATCCCGAGGGATGTCATGCTTCATCATAGGGCAGTTGTTCCTCATCGGGCCAGCGCTGAAAAGGTCACTTTAGCGGAGATCTTTTGTTTTTGATGAATGCATGCAAGTGGGGTGGTGGTGAGTGTGCTGTAATGTGGGTTAAAACTGATTGGGGATATCACCTAAACCTTTAATACATCAGATTAAGAATCCTCATAGTTTAGTGCTATGAAGGGGGTTTTAATATACCCTTGTGGTCTGGTTTAGCACTCTTAACAGGTTCAAACTCTGTTCAACATGCTTCGCACCACTGGTGGTCAAAAAGGATCCCTGGCGCTTCTTCAGAACAATAAATATGGGTGAGTTTCGTACCCACAATTGTTTTGAAAGGTAGTAGCCTAACAGTGGTAATGGTGATAGCCAGTAGGTAGCTATGGTTGTGACCAACTTTTCCCATAAACAGAGTGTTTTCGTTTTGCTAATAACTTTGGTGCTGTTTGACGAATCTTCATGAAATTTTCAAAACTAGTAAGCAAGTTAGAAAAACTGCTGTCTCAAAGGTTTCAGTGTGATTTGTTGAGCAGGGGGCAAGAAAAAGAGGGTGTCCCAAAATGCTTTCTCTCATGCACTGCCTCTTTGGATTCTAGACATGGCTACAGCCTGAACCGCTGAACGGAATTACACCAAATTTGGCAGAAAGCTAGATCTTGGTCTGCAGATTGTGCTTTTAATGATGTGGGGTAAATCAGTTCAGTAGTTTCAGAGTTTTGAAGGAATGAAGAATATAGATATCTAGGGCCTTCGTTGGTACCCAGGTGAAACGCAAGGCCACTACCTGAAAGGAAAGTTGAGCCTGACATTTGGATTTTGGCTGCTCCCCCAGGGAGAACACATAAATAAAAACACACATAAGGGGTCAGGATAGAGGTAACCTGACCCCATAGGACACATGGAGTGGTTCTGAGGGTCTCTCTCATGTGCAAACAAGTGTCCAATTGCATATTTTGTTTGTCCAAACCATACATCCAAGTTCTGTGAATCCACTATAGCACACAATGCTACCCCCAGCATAGATCCACGATAGATCCACTGATCCAAAGCCCAATGGAAAAAAACCTTTACCCTCTCACACACCATACCCCGCAACATATGGTCAAAAGCTGTGCACAGCGTGTGGTTGTAATAGGTGCATGCGGGGGGGGGGGTGGCCGCAGGGTCAGGCCATAGGCCAAGGCCTGTGGCCAACCCCAACTGCGCAGGGGCCTGTAAACCCCACTGGGTTTTTCCCTTGATAAATTTATCAGGGGAAAAGTGTCTTAAAAAAGGCAAAACATGCAGAATTCAGTGAGTTACATACTAATTTTCCACGATGTGCCTCAATTTAAAGGGCAAAATCTATATGAGCGATAATTAGAACAAATTTGAAATTTTGATTCCTGTTGTATCGTATTTTAATAGCTGCGATAATAATCGTAATGAGGGTCTTAGTGTTATCAGTACATGTTATATTTCTTATATATTGAGAATAAAGGATCTTGGGGAACATGCATCAATGTAGGCTTTTGAGACTCCTTAATTGTGATTATTAAGGAATCACAATTAAGGAATTGCAAAAGCCTATGGGGCACATGCATCAATGTAAGCTTTTGCGATTCCTTAATTGTGATTATTAAGGAATCGCAATTAAGGAATTGCAAAAGCCTCTGCATGTAGGAATCACTATAAAATTAGTGATTCCTAAACATTCCTTAATTGCGACTCGCAAATTGTGAGTCGCAATTAAGGAATGACTTCCCATTCATTCCAATGGGCCTACAGGCTCATAGGAATGAACCGGAAATTGCATGCGCAATTTGCGAGTACCCAATAGGTACTTGCAAATTGCGCATGCAATTTGAAGGGTGAAAGGGTTTCAAAAGGACACCTTGTTGCACCCCTGAAATTGATCTGTGCACACATGTTGCGCACACACATGCCCCAAGGGCATGTGTGTGTGTAACCTACAACTTTGAATGATGCACTTTAGTGCATTTCTCAAAGTTTTTGCAAATTACCATCAAGTTCAAATTGATGGTAATTTTACCATGCATTGCAGTTAAGGAATCACAATTTGCAAATCCTTTGACAAATTTCTTCTTGTGGCTTCCTGCGATATCCGTCAGGGGGATTGTTCCGTGCCCGTGAGGCACTTCTGCTCCTTGCCTGTTCTGTTGTCCCCCCCCGCCGCTTATCGGAAACATCAGCGGCTGCCGAGCGGGGGAGACTACACCTCCCAAAACAACCAGCGCACCACAACCCGCCCACCTGAGCGCCCGGAGGCGCACAAAACACTTGTGCTCCCGCAGTGGAGCAGGACACCGTTCTTCTTGTGGCTTCCTGCAATATCCGTCAGGGGGATTGTTCCGTGCCCGTGAGGCACTTCTGCTCCTTGCCTGTTCTGTTGTCCCCCCCCGCCGCCGCTTATCGGAAAACATCAGCGGCTGCCGAGACGGGGGAACTACACCTCCCAGAACAACCAGCGCACCACAACCCGCCCACCTGAGCGCCCGGAGGTGCACAAAACACCTGTGCTCCCGCAGTGGAGCGGGACACCGTTCTTCTTGTGGCTTCCTGCGATATCCGTCAGGGGGATTGTTCCGTGCCCGTGAGGCACTTCTGCTCCTTGCCTGTTCTGTTGTCCCCCCCCCCGCTGCCGCTTATCGGAAACATCAGCGGCTGCCAAGCGGTGGGGACTACACCTCCCAGAACAACCAGCGCACCACAACCCGCCCACCTGAGCGCCCGGAGGCGCACATAACACCTGTGCTCCCTACGCGCTGCGGGACGCGCCGCGGGATGCGCCGCGGGATGCGCCGCAGGCTAAGCCCGGGCAAAGGGCGGGCCCTCTGTGGTCCTCTAGGAGCCGAGGGAGGCCGGGCTGGGCCCACTGTCTGTCATCTTACCCAAGGCAAAGTGTCACGTACGCTAGTAAATGTAAATATTGCACAGCGTGGTTGTGCTCTTACGTTTCTACATTTGCCTGACGTGTGGCTTTGCACGGCATTGTTTTGGATATAAAATTGTAATATACCATGAGCTCAAATACTACAAAAGGATTACCGCCACTGGCTAGTGGCGCTAACAAAGGGACATTGGATGACTTTGTGATAAGGATACTTCCCGATACCGAGAGGGAATGCCTACTTGCAGAGCGACGTGCCGAGCGACGCCGCTCAGTTGAATCGTTTAAAAATAAACGCCCCTCCCTTGGCCAGTTGCAGTTAGACACCTCATCAAACATTAATTGTCCTGTTGAAAATGAGGACCCTGATACAATACATAATAGTATCCCAATCCTCCTGCGAGATGTACCTTTTACTCCCGATATGGTCAGAGTACAGCACAGCCTAGTCTCATCTTCTCCCTGCAAATCACTACCAGAAATGGGAGATATACCTGACATACCCTTACCAGTGGTCGAGGTTACGAGGAAAAAGCCGAGCAACATAAAGAAGCACAGATTACAAGGCTCACCCCCAAGGAAAAGAAGGAGAAGGGGGATCGACCCACAGAGAAAAAAGATCAGCCACACTGACTTTGGCAAATCTGTTAAAGGCCCATTACCTAAGAAAATTACTCTACCAGCTTCAGGATCCCCACTACAACGTTCGACCTAAGACCCTTCTGATGTGGACTTAAAGGGAACGATGGAACAATTAATTAGATCCTCGACTCTGTTGTTAATAGAGAGATTAACAAGAATAGAAGATCGGCTTAGATCATTAGAGGAAGTATTAGCTGCAAACTCAGGGGCAACTAAGCACATCACTATGCCAGTATTGGTAACTTCGCCCACGGTACCAGCCTCAAATATCACTGCCCAAAAAGACCCAAAAATTATTGAGTCGGAAAAAATTAAACCCCCAAGGACAGTCATCCGTAAACCTATGCACCAAACTGCACAACATGTTGCTAGAGATGCCCAGGCGGGAGTGAAACTACCTGATATAGACACTGTTCAAAGTAAGCAGGGGAGGAAAAGCCCAGCCAGGTCCATAAAGTCAAAGGGGTTTCAAGTGGAATTGCCACCGGAAGCGGTGCCGCTGTTGGTGGTTCTCACTGGAGTCCCAATATTAGAGGATGGGAAGAGGGAAAATTACGTCCAGTTAAAAAACAAAACTACGCATTGGCTTAGGCAGAATCGTCCACTTCCCCCTCATTTAAATGGCGAGATATTACATATTCGCCATCTCTCATGGCTTGGAGGTAGAACAAAGGATAAAAAGGGAGATATAATTGTCATAAATTTCAGGGACCATAGAGTAGTTAGCTATATTCTAAATTGGTTCCCAGAATACGGTAATAATTCCATCATACCCTGTGAACTGACCTACTTTTATCCGAGATCCTCATTGGCCGCCATGCCCAATTCCAGGGCCAAATCTTATTTTCAGGACAAACACTTTATACCCCTGCAAAATCGTTATGCGGCTCTTTCAGGCCTAGAGGGAGTGGATTGACTCTACCATAAGCCTGTATCACATGACATTGCCGGCAGAGTGTTGGCCTTGTCTGCCAAAAATACAGAGCTAAATTGCACGTACGATCCCCCTGAGCCCCAGCCAAATGATATTGAGCCCCAGGCTTCTGATGGACTTGTTGTTTCCCTTTCTGGGGAACAGAACGAGTATCTAAATCCTGGTGATTCCGTTCCTGATGCCCCTAACCAGCAGATATTAGGGAATACTGTTATAACCAATTTTGGTCTTTGGAATAGCCTTCCTGCACAAAGGTTTTAACTTACATCGGCCATGGCAGAGGACGAGATCCTGAAAATAGTCAGCTGGAACATAGCGGGCATTTCGTGTAATTTGGATATACCCGGATGGAACTCCTTCATTGAGTCTTTTGGAATATGCTTATTCCAGGAAACTTGGTGTATGGAACCTCGACATAAGGTCGGATATATTACCTACTTTGTTCTCGCAATCCCTTCCCCCTTAGGGAGAGGTCGCCCTTCAGGTGGGCTACTAATCTGGATAAGTATCTCACTGGGCTATCATATAACGAGCATAGATACCAGGTCCCCGGACCTACAGAGACTAGCAATTAGAGGGACCTTAGGGGGGAGGTCCCTAGTCATATTTAACGCTTATGCTAGATCCTCAAAAGGAAGCAAGCCCTCATTGATTCTAACAGGTCTTGAGGGCGAACTGAGATCCGGTAGTGCAGACTCATTTATAATGATAGCAGGGGACTTCAACTGCACCTTTGAACCCCTAGCGGTGGATGACATTCTAGCCGCCAAGAGGATGATGCCAGGAGAGGTATCCCATCCCTCTCAATACCACCAATTAAAAGTTGGACTCAAAGAGCTATCCATTTAAATGCCCTGACCCTGGAATATGGTGTCAGGGCAGTTAATGGACGGACAAAGTCAGATCCCTGTGGGGCTCATACCTTTAACAGGGTAGGTCATTCATCTCGAATTGACTACATCCAGTTGAATTTTAGGCTTTGGGAGTTCTTGTTGGATATGGCAGTTTTACCTCTAACTGAAAGTGACCATAATCCACTATCTTTGTCATTGTCCTCAAAGTGGACGGGTGGGAAACAACTGCAAGTTCCCCAGGTCTGGAAGTCATCATGCGAAGTTCGCCCCTCAAACTGTGCTAGACGCTTGAAATGGGAAAAAGTTGCTCTGGATGACGGAAAGATTCTGGAAATAACATCCATTATGGCCAGTGCCCTATCCAGTTTAGACACTGTTGCATCAAATCCCCATGAGGTCTCTACTTTATTCAGCAACGCTACTAAAGCATTGGGCGACCTTTTTATTATACGGAATCCAGGCTATAGGGCCAATAGGATGGGGCGTCCTAAAGGCAACCCGGGCTGGTACTCTACCTCTTGCCGAAGTGCCAAAAGAGATTTAATTAGCGCGGTTAAAATTAGGGACAGTGGTCTAATTAGCACTGCTAGGAAGATGTATGGGCGCTCTATTTGTTTGGCGAAGAAAGAGTGGGAGAACCAGTTTTGGTGTGACCTAAAACTGGTTAGTGCTGGAAGGGACTCGAGGAGTTTCTGGGATTTAGTCAGAGCTAAGGACAAACCCATGGACGCCCTTCTAACATGCAATATCCCAGAGGTGCCATGGTTTATTCACTTTTCTAAATTGTATACCGTGGCATCGGGCGAGGGGGAAGATCCTTCTGAGAATTCTATAGTGGACTTTCTTGGGCTAGGTGAGAACTTTCTGTTTACAGGGAAGGAAGTAGAGGATGCAATCTCTTGTCTCATCCCAAATAAAGCTGCGGGGCTAGACGGCCTGCCAGGGCATTTGATCCGCTTTTCCAAAGTAGAATGGGGAAAGCTTATAGCATCACTACTCAATGCAAGTTTTTATGAAGCCCCTCTTCCAAGCTCATGGATGGGCGCTGAGGTCGTCCCGATTTTCAAAAAAGGGAGTCGGGACGACCCAGCAAATTATCGCCCTATAAGCTTATTGGATTCTTCACAGAAGGTAGCAGGAAAGGTGGTATTGGGGAGGGTGCTACAGTGGGTAGAGGGGAACAGGATACTTTCTGACTATCAGGTGGGTTTCAGGACAGGTACCGGGACCATCGAACAATCATTCCGCCTGTTGATGTTATACTGAAAGGTGGTTGTGCTGGGCAAAGGCAGTCTGTATCTCGCTTTTATAGACCTACGGACTGCCTTTGACCTAGTGCCACGCAACCACCTATGGAGGGTCCTATTTGAATTGGGCATGCCACGGTACATATTGTCTTTGATAATTAAGTTCCATGCAGAAAATTTTGCCCAGGTCTGTTGGGGAAATCAAGGCCAAAAGACCGCCAGAATAGCTGTAAATAGAGGTGTCCGTCAGGGCTGTGTTTTAGCCCCCACACTGTTTTCTTTATATGTTAACGGTGTGGTGGAGCATCTTTTACAACATCCTGCAGATGCTCCATCACTGGCGGGCAGAAGAATACCTACGCTTCTATTTGCAGACGACACCCTCTTGATTTCGAAGACCCCTGTTGGGCTGCAGAGCCTCCTTGACAGGTTTCAATCCTTTTGTGATGTAAGGGGGTTAGAAATTAATACAGGAAAAACAAAATATCTGATCCTGAATCCCCCAAAGAAGATGGGAAGGCCTCCTATGTTGAACTCAGTTTCCCTCGAAAGGGTCAAGGAGTTTGACTATCTAGGAATCCGTCTCTCTGACACCATGAGATGGAACTGTCATCTCCAAAAAATGTTGTTAAATCACAAAAGGGTGGTGGGGGCCCTGCTTAAAGAACAACGGCCCTCTACCCTTAAACCAATCGCTCCAGTACTGGATATCTACAAGGCAAGAGGTGTGAGCGCGGCGCTTTATGGGGCGGAGCTTTGAGGGGCGCAAAATGTGGACCAGTTAACTTGTTCAGAAAACAAATTCTTGAAGGATTTGATGGGTCTTCCTTATAGAACCCCCACCCTTCCCCTACATCTTGATATGGGCTGTCGTTCCATCAAAGATCAGGCAAGGTTACGCCCTCTTCTCCTCTGGGCTCGTTTATGGAGAGCTCCGGAACTTACTAGCTATGCGAAGGAGTTAAAAGAGGTTTTAACAATGCCTGGTTGGTACAAGATAGGATGGCTAAGGGACGTGAAGTGTTTACTTGGTCTTGGAGATGTTTGACAGTCTAGGTCTGCACTGCCCAAGTCTGTTTTGAAAAAGTTTTATTGGAATTGGGTAAGGGACTCGACAAATTTAAATCCTAATCTAGGTAGATCCACTCTCGAATTCCTACTTCTCAAGGAGGTGGCATTTTGAGAGCCCTATCTCGATATTATCTCAAAACCCAGAGATAGGGCTCTATATTTTAAATTCAGAGTAGGAGTGCTTCCTGTCTGTGAACTGACTGCAAGATGGAAGCCTCCTGTACAGACCACCCCATTCTGTCCATTCTGTGAGACCATGATCGAGTCAGTTTCTCATCTTCTTTTCGTATGCCCTGCATACAATGCCCCTCGCATTAGGTGGTTGAAACCCTTCTGTAAAGATCTAGGTACCAGACACTGTGGTGAGGCCATACGTATTTTGAAATCGGACACTCGCCCCCTACTAGTCTGCGGCATGGCGAAGTTTCTAAATTGGGCCTGTCTCATTAGGTCAAAAAGGCTTTCTTACGTTGTTTAATTGAGATTTTAATGGACATTTTATGTAATTTATTGTTGCCCTTCGTATTTCATATTTCGACTTTGTACAATTGTTTTCTACGAAATAGGCCTTTTTATGCATTTTAAAATTGTATTGTGCTGCTTTTAAAGATATGTCTATATCGAAATAAAGCCTACTTTGACTGAATAAATACAATTGCAATTTAAGAAATCACAATTTTTTGAGAGAGCCTTACAGTTTGATGCATCGCAGAAGCCCTCTCTGCGGGTGCAAACGGCTGATTTTTGTGAATCGCACCGTTTGCACTCGCAAAATCCTTTGATGCATGTGTCTGCTTGACACTAATTAACTTAGGATCAATTAAATTGTTTGTCATGTTTTCTTACACTATCGGTTACAGATCAAATATTTAGCTGTCAAATAGCATCAGTATTACAGTTTCATGCTAAGGGTCAGGTTGTTATCATTCTTTTTACTGAAGAATGAGTATTCATTCCAGTTTGACTGTCTTGTACTAAGAAGATGCTACCACAATTTTTCACCTTTCAGAATTTTTGAAATAAACAAAAAATGTATCTGTGTCTGATGGAGGATTCTAGCCAGGTCTTATGAGACTATTTTTCTTCGTAGCAGATCACATCTATTGTGATGCTCGATGAGCCGTGCGCAGAGGTGCCGGCTGGTGAGGTACGTGAGTGGTGAGGTTGAGACTGGGTGGAGGGAGAGGAGTTATGGCATTTTTTCGAGAGGTTAGTCGTCATAATCTGTCACTGTCCACCTGTTCGCTCTTCATCTGTGCACCCAAACCAGGTGGCCAAGTCACTGTGATCCCTTTGAGTCCTAAATCAGATTGCCAACCTTTCCAGCCTTGTGCCATACATGAGTGGGAGGATCCTGCACCCTGTATGAGGAGCAATATGATACTACAATAATCTCTTACATACCAAGTAATTACATTTGGAAACAGCCATGAGAATGCCTGGTTCACAAGTCACACAGGAAAAAAAGGTAATTGACCTGACTATGTATTTTACATTTGGGGCACTCTGAAAATGCAAGGCAATTGTGCTTCACTTACAGCAATGTTTGTAAATGACCATGGCAATAGTTCTATACACGCAGCATATTTAACTAAGAGAGAGTGAAAGCATAAATTACAACAATGTTCCTCATACAGGAAATCATACAAGCTCACACAATAATGGTTTACATAAATGGCAGGGAGGGAACATGCATGAAATACAGAACCACACCACTCTCCTATGGCGCAGTGCAGGCCCTGTAATCTAGAACTCATAGGACATAATTCACATAAAATGTGGTCCACAAAGAATCACATGCATTCAGTGCTCGCTGACGTACTAAAGAGGAATCCCAAGCGAGTGAATAGCCGCATAATACTGTCATCTTGGGCTCTGGACCAGAGAATCTATAATGATTCTAGTCTCAAGGCAATACAATATACAAACAACTCAACTCAGTGTGACAGAAAACATGGAGACTCTAAGGTCAAGGCTCCGTTGTACACAGGTACACATGACCTCTGGTTGAATCAAGGTTGTAAGGTCCTGGAATGCATCAAAAGAGGCAAAGGTAGCTTTGTTTGATGATGCAAAACTCCTATGAGTCTACAGAATATTTCTCTCTGGAGCCAAACCTACTACATAAACCGAGTTGGAGTTACTGTGTTACTCATAATGGTAGCACTTGTCTCCTCTAAATCCATTGTAGAAGTCGGGACAATGTTTAAGCAGGGGAGGGTCTTGAGATGGCCACCAATAGGCGAGCTCCTTCAGCCGTGGATTAATCCTGCATCATCCTGGCTTTAACAAGTGCCAGTTTGTCTACTAAAGCTGCCCATACACTGTCTACAACACCCATATGCCACCTCGATACTCGGTCGCTAATGCAGGCCTGAACTCGCCACTGGAAGCGAACTGCGAGGCGGTGCTGATGGGCCACTGGTGCAGCCTACAGACAGAGGGTGAATCGGCACAATAATCAGGGGCCCAGGTGCAGCTGGAGCCCTACCCAAAATTGCCCAGCAAGCACGATCAGAGTGCACACTGCTCTAAGGGTGCAACCGTGGTCTGTGACCACACAGCGGCTATGGAAGGGTAGTCGGCCCTGGTGCAAATGGTCCGGCCTTCTCGGGATGCTGTCTAATGGACTCCTAGGCCTGCATGAGAGGTGCCCAAAGGGGAGGCCAAGAACAAATCGTGACCTGTGTCGGTGCCTGCTGAGGCAAAAGGTGCTTGAGATGAGTCCGGTCCCAAAACTATGAGGAAGAGCATCAGGGACCTCAGAGCTTGTAATTGATAGTCGGGCACAGGCTGGAGCTCGGGAAAGCTTGACGGGGTCCATAACAAATCCATCAGCCCGTGCAGCTTGGACGCACATGCGTTTCACAAAACATTTAGCATACACTCTGCCCCATTGCATAATTGCAGTTCCTTATCTTGTAACTGCCTCCTGACTCCTTCACATATGGATTCTTGCCCACAAGCTGCCAGCGATGCAGTAAATCATTCTTGTGTCCGATATGTGAACACTAGAGAAATATACAAAAAACACAATTAAGTCATCTCTTTCTGCTGTCCTCCAAGGCCTCGCTGATGGAGAGCTGTACGAAGCGCCGTAACTTGATCAGATGCAGAATGAATTCGGAGTGCGGAATGGCTCGCTTTTTCCTTGACACTTTAGCGCTGATTCGCCTCCCACATTTTGCGCTGGTGTTTTGGGTTTGTGTGTGCCGCCTGTTATGAAAAGAATAACTTTGTATTTTTACTGAAAGATACAGAGACATCTTGTCCTTCGCCAACATGTGCTTCCCTGCCAGGCCAGGGGCTGCCCGTTTGCGAATTTAAGAATAAATCTTATGTCCTCCTGTGCAGCCCTGAATAGGCTGTACACCTCTGCCTAATCTATCATGCCAGGCCCCATTTGGGTAATTCCTTGGGGGGCTCTAATGACTCATGGTGAGGTGAGGTATATTAATGCAGCCCTCCCTGAAAGGGCAGCATATGATGGCTGCTATAACCTCACTCCCGGGTCGCCATCTTAGACATGAGGCAGGCGCATCAACATTTAAGTGCTATAGTGAGTGAGCGATAGGGAGGAAGGGGCGGGGGGCTGTGTCAATCCGCACACACGTGCAATTTACACTTGTGTGTTATAAGAACCACGGTCTTGAGCAAAGTGGCGAATAGCATTAGACGAGACTACTAGTACATTACCGTGCATTTCGACTCTCTTCTATCCTGCTATTGCGTCCACCTCCACAATGAACCAGCTCATGCAGGAAGCAGTCTCAGACACACAACAAGTTGTGTCTGCGCAGACTCGATTTCTGGTATTCCCATCCGCCACACCTTTTCCAATTCATCACAGGGTGAGATGCCAAGCACACCCTGGAACGAGTTAGCGGAGGCAGGGGTCACAATGATCTCCCTGATTGACGTGGAGACTTGGCGATACTGGGCTTGTTTTTAAAACGGCCGGGACCAACTTCACCTCCACATCATCAGGGGGTGGAGACGGGGCCTTAAAGCGCTGTCCGGTGTCCGCATTGTTGTGGAGCACAGCAGCAATACCAATCTCCGTCAGTAGGGCAAACAGTACCGCCCATTCTAGAATATTACATGGAAAATTATTTTTTTATAAAAAAAAATAGATTTTAACCATTGCTATGATTGCTTCATTCTTCTGTGAATGTAAGAGGATGGAGCCCCGACCCTCGTGCAAAGAAACCGCCACTGGTGCGCAGCATCATAGCTGAAATCTACACTAAAAGCAAGCGAGGGTGATACAGTCTCTTCTCCAAAGTTATACCAAGACCCATGCTGCAGTATTCTGTAATTATTGCAGCAGATGTATAATGTGCCCAGGAACCACAATATATGTGGAGTTGGCATAGCTCAATCAGGTATAAGGCTTTGATGCTCACCCGGATGCACCATCACAGAGCCCACAATCATACCTAAGATATCTCAGTCCCATGTCATATACTATTTGTAATAGAATTCCTCTATAGTTTGTTACAATTACTTTAAGCCAAACTACAAAGATATGGCTGTCATGACACTAATTAAAAACAGAGAGATCCCTTCACCTTTTGTCACTGTAATGTTATTCCTTATTTTTCCTACGGACTACATTTTTAATGTTAATGTTAATCTTATGATGTATGTTTTTGGGATATTCAGAACATCTCTGTTCTATATAAAAAGAAGAATGCCATGATATTGCTTTATAGTTAAGACTTTTGCTACCAGTCTCTGCTTAATTAAAGAAAGTACGTTGAATATAATATTTCTCAGTTTACATTAATGGATGACTGAAATGTTCTGTAGACTCGTGTTTCAATTATACTGTGCAGCATTACTGAAACCATTTACAGAGATCTACTACAATGGTAATTAAGTTGACAGAGCTTCTTCATGAAATTAGTATAAAATTACACGCCAGTAGGTTACCAATCAAGGTACCATCCTCGCATTGCTTCTCCAAAGCAGATGTTTTAATGAAAAATTAACATAACAGTAAAACACATTGCTTTTATTGTTCCGAGTCATATTAAATGAAGAATAATCTTTGTATGCAACTGATGGTGCTCAATGAAAATGCAATACCTAGCGGGGTGGTAGGCAATATGGCGGTGGAGTGAGAACCACAATCACTCACCTCCACAAATGCTCCGCGTCCCGCTACACTCATCCTGAATGAGGAACATCACTGTTCAGGGGAAATCTCTGGAGGAATGATGACCTGATCAGCAGTAATCGCATGGCAAGTCCGGAGGCAAGATCCGAGGCAGCCCGATGAGCACGGGAGGAAATCGGGAAGAAACACTAGGGATCCACCGAGAGAAATGCGAGAATCGGCAAGCCTTTCTCAAATCTGGCAGCTGTACAGATTGAGCTGCACCCGCGGAGATCTACACAAGACAGTCCACCCCACGTGCTGGCAATCCATCACTCGGTTTCTTCTGGCAGCCGCCAGGAGAAGGATCCACTTGGGCTGCAGGCTGGGGTTGCCAAGCAACGCAGAGAGAGAAGGGAATCCTAGAGTGCAAAGAGCAGAGGCTATGGCTGCACGAGGAGGCCTTGGAAGGAGAGTGACCCCAAGAGCGAGCAGGAGGCCGAAGCAGAAGCCAGGAAAATTGACAGTTGTGCCAACAAAGGAGCCAAAGGGGAGACCCCCCAAAAGCAACAAGAAAAACTAGCAAAAAGGTATGTTGCGAGGCTGATTGGGGGGGAAAAAACAGATGGCGATTACAAGAATGTTTCCCCCCATGGAGGGCAACAAGGAACTCGGGACCCCGGAGGCCTCACGGATGGAAGACGTTGCGGCCAACCATGAGATCGCTTCTACCAAGACTCCCCAAAACCCCTCCCTGGATCATTCCCTAGAACTTACGGTGGAAGGGAGGCCCTCTTGGGGGTCATGTGCCGAGAAGACCATGATTGAGAGCCCTGAGATACCCCCCACCGACCCTCAAAATTAGGTATATGCCAATCCAGACAATAAAGTAGAAGAGAGGTACCCCGCAACCCTAGAAATACTCGTCAAAGAGAGGGATATAATCGCATAGCCAGGCAGAGGAGCCAAAGGTGCAATCCCAAAGAAAAAGACTCATGGCACAGGGTATCTTTCCCCAGATTCGATGGAAAAGTTCTACTCATTGAACAAGGAATCGGCTGAGTCAGTGTCCGGGCTTTCTAGCTACAGCGAAGAGTTGGAGGGCGGTGACACCTCCACAAGTAACTGCAGCCAACAGGAGGAAAAGAGAGCACAAAAAAGAACAAAGCGGGAGTCAGACCTGAAGAAAAACAAATCTAAGAGAAATGTTGATGAGGAAGATGAGGAAGATTACCTGGGTTGGGATTACTCTGCCACACAGCTAGTAGGTTCCGGCAGTCCAGACACAGAATGAAGAACACCCAAAGGTCATCAAACTGGTCAGGGTGAACCAAAAAAATCTTATGACGAGGTCCCAGGGCCATCTCTGTCAATTATATTTCAATCATTAAGAACCTTCCAGAATGAAATCAAAAGTGAGAACCGCCAGGCGAGATTAGCCTCAAAAAAACTTCAAGGCACCATGCGCAAAATCGGAAAAACATGTACAGAGATCGCTGACAGATTGGGCATGGTGGAGAAACACACAAAGGAACTAGAGGCTCCTCGCTCAGCCCCACCCTCTTCAATGTCTACATGAGCCCCCTTGCGGCCATCGCACGCCAACACAACCTCAACATCATCTCCTACGCCGACGACACACAGCTGATCCTCTCCCTGGCCAACGACCCCGCCACCGCCAGAGCTGACCTACACGAAGGGATGAAACACGTAGCCGAATGGATGATGACTAGCCGCCTGAAACTGAACTCAGACAAGACGGAAGTTCTCATCCTGGGCTCCTCGCCCTCCACCTGGGACGACTCCTGGTGGCCACCCGCCCTGGGCTCCGCACCCAAACCAACTGACCACGCACGCAACCTGGGCTTCATCCTGGACTCCTCCCTCTCCATGACCAGACAAGTCAACGCCGTCTCCTCGTCTTGTTTCAACATCCTGCGCATGCTACGTAAGATCTTCCGGTGGATCCCCACCGAGACCAGGAAGACGGTCACCCAGGCCCTCGTCACCAGCCGTCTGGACTACGGCAACGCCCTCTACGCCGGAACCACCGCCAAGCTCCAGAAGAGACTCCAGCGAATCCAGAACGCCTCAGCAAGACTCATCCTCGACATCCCCAGATGAAGCCACATCTCCAGACACCTGAGAGACATGCACTGGCTCCCGGTCAACAAGAGAATCACCTTCCGCCTCCTCACCCATGCACAAAAAGCCCTGCACAACCAAGGCCCGAGTTACCTCAACAGCCGCCTCAACTTCTACGCTCCCACACGCCACCTTCGATCGACCAGCCACGCCCTCGCCGCCGTCCCCCGCATCCGAAGAGCCACAACAGGAGGAAGATCCTTCTCCCACCTGGCCGCCAAGACTTGGAACTCCCTCCCGACCCACCTCCGCCTGACCCAAGACCACCTCGGCTTCAGGAAGCAGCTCAAGACCTGGCTGTTCGAGCAGTAGCGGACCCCCCCCCCTCCCCAAGCGCCTTGAGACCCTCCGGGTGAGTAGTGCGCTATACAAATGCTATGATTGATTGATTGATTGATTGATTGATTGATGGAGAATACAGTGGGTACATTAAAAGAACAGGCATCCTCTCAAGATTGCATGCTAAAGGATGTCATGTTGAAGCTGGAAGAGGCCCAAAATTGGCAACGTAGGAACAATCTAAGTCTGCTGGGAATACCGGAAAACATTGAAGGAAGCGATGTAAGGGATTTTACTATAAACCTCTTGAAAAACTCTCTGCCGGAGTTAGCACATTGGGACTGGGACAAAGAAGTTCAGCGGGTGCATAGATTTCATCTTTCAATGCCTAAACGACAAACAATTGCGCAAGGGTACCCACGGGTGATCTTAATATATTTGGGAACTTTTTACTCCAGCAGGCAGTCTATGATCTGGCTAGACCGAATATGAAAAGGAAATGTTATGTTCTTTGCCAAACCAGACTACGCACACACCACAGGAGAAAGAAGATGGAGACCTAGACAACTCATAACCCCCTTTCAAAAAGCCGGGGCCTCGGCTTTGCTACAAAATCCAGCACAACTAAAAATTGTCCAAAAGGGCTGAACTCTTACTTTTCCTCAGAAATACAAGCCCAGAAACTACCTGACGAGATTTTAGCTGGAGGGAAGAGACCTGTTTACGTTAGTTGGATCAAGGGAGGGAGGCGGGGGGGGGCAAGCACACCGGCATACAGTCGGGATAGAACCCATAGTCAGGGCAACGCTACGATGGCATAACAAGCAGCACAGCTATTTGGGGGGAGGACAAATGGTATGGGGAAAATGACAAGATTAAGGATGAATAGGATCCAACATTCTGAATGGCTAAGTTAAGAGTGTTAACTATCAATATTTGTGGCCTCAACGACCTGAAAAAATGACAGAGAGTTGCAAAAGGTCTTAGATCAGTGGGGCGAATATTGTATGTCTCCAAGAGACACTTGTGGAGGGGTCCCAACTGCACCTTTTGAAAACCCTTGGATACAGATTGATTATTGCCACAACACAGGCACTCCTTATCTGCTCCATATACAGGAGCGTCACCGGCAATCCAGACCTACTGGGATTTACTACAAATGAACTAGCACACTGGTCACTCCCTATGATTGTCTGTGGCGATTTTAACCTGAATCTACCGTCTGATTGGTCATTGGGATCCGACTTCACATATAAACGAAGGAAACCAAGGGTATTCAGAACACTTCAAGAATTATGCACCACACATGGATTGTTGGATTGTTGGCAGTCTAAACACCATAGCAATCCAGGATTGACTTTTTTTTCCAACCCACATACCAAACTCGCTAGGTTAGATTATGTGTTTGCCTCCTATACTATGATATCAAAGTGCCTAATAGATAGACTACCTCGGGTCCTATCAGATCATAATCCCCTAATCTTAAGCATCGATAGTGAAGGGATACAACAGGAACACAACAGGTGGACATTCGAAAGGGCTTTACATCTCAATGAAAAATATTGTCAACTCATAAATAAATGGATACCCTAGTTCCTAGAGGATAACCTGGGCAGTGCATCAATAGAAATAGTGTGGGACACTCTTAAGGCAGGCATAAGGGGAGAAACTCTCTGATTTTTCTAAAATCCAATCGAGAGACAAAAATGAAAATAAAAATACTTCTAGAAAAATTAGCAGAGGAAGGACTTATACGGGCAGTACAGGGGGGACAGAATATTGAAGGGGTGCTAGGAGAAGTGGCTGTTGCAAGACACAGAGTTGCAGACATTTTTGAGGAAAAATCAATATGCCAGGCCACAATGAACAGGGAGAAAACATATGAACTGAGTGAGCAAGTAGGACATCATCTTGCAATTCGCAGGAGAAAACAAAACATGGCGAACATGATCAAAGAGATTAAAGATCCTAAAAATGGCCTTAAGCAAGATCCCAAAGAGTTAAGAGTAGCATTTCAAAATTCCTATCAAGAACTATACAAAGAGACTAATAAAAAACAAGATGAGATCGAGGAATATCTAGACCTGACTATGGTACCCCAGCTTCCACAGGAAAATCAAGATAGTTTAGTAGAAATACCTCAGTGGGTAGAAATTCTATTATCAATAAATAGTTTAGCCCCCGAAAAGGCAGCTGGGCTGGATGGAATACCTGTGAGTTATATGCCAAATTCCATAAATCACTGACAGGAATTGTAACCAATTTAATAATCCATGTCTTTCAAGGAGGGTAACCACCGCGATCGTGGGCTTGTGCTAAAATTTTACTTTTTCCAAAGAAAAACAAACATCTAGCAGAACTGGGATCCTACCACCCAATTACATTAATAAATTGTGACTCTAAAATTTACTCTAAATTATTAGGTAGCCGACTGGCACCTATCATGCACAAAGTTCATAAACAAAGTTATATCAATTCAACAACATCAAAACCAAAAGGCACACAAAACAGCAGACCAAGGTCAAGCACAATGGTTTCAAAAGTGCTCAATATTTGGTGGTGCAGCTGCTTCCAACACCCGCTGTTTTAAGAGTGTAAATTCAAACAATAGATAAAAAACAAAAGCGGAAGGTGCACTCAAATCAAAGTCGATATTGCAAGAGATGTTTAGATGATTATTTCATCTTTATTCAATTCAAAAGAATGTTTTCATTGCGTACAGGCACAGCCAACGCGTTTCGTTCCCTACGTGCTGTGGGAACTTCGTCAGGGCATCAATAGAAATTACGACAACTAAGGTGGCGGAAATGTCAATTAGCGATGTAATATGAATTTCTTAACTGATACGTTAAGAGAAACCATCATGAGTTCCATGGAATGTAGGTCCGTCGTGTGGTATCATATAAGCCCGAAAATCGAGCAGGAATAATCAAGAACCGACTCAGTAAGAAGGAAATAAAATTCTGAAAAAGCGTGACCCCAAAGCACGAGCCGAGTTATGTATACAATCGTTACGGAATATAAAAGACATTTTTATTCATAGACCACCATCTCAGGTCGATCTTTATGACAAGGGCCACCGCTACGGCACCTCGCATCGAAGTAAGTGGTGCGTAATAGATGTCACCAGGTTAAATCAAAGGTCAAGAGTCCAGAGGTGACCAGTTCCCAGCTGGCGCCAGGAATACGGCACCTATGATAGGGCGCCAAGTATCAGAGTAACAGCGAGTCGGAAAGAAATTCATATTACGTCGCTAATTGACATCTCCGCCACCTTAGTTGTCGCAATTTCTATCGATGCCCTGACGAAGTTCCCACGGCACGTAGGGAACGAAACGCGTTGGCTGTGCCTGTGCGCAATGAAAACATTCTTTTGAATTGAATAAAGAAGAAATAATCATCTAAACATGTCTTGCTCTATCGACTTTGATTTGAGTGCACCTTCTGCTTTTGTTTTTTATCAATTCAACAACATGGATTCATCCCGGGAAGATCCACCACTGATCATGTTCAGAGGGTGATTACACAGTTTGACATAGCGGAGGTAGCAGGAGACCCTATAGCACTTATATTATTAGATGCAGAAAAGGCCTTTGATAGGGTCTCCTGGCAATTTCTATGGACGGCAATGTCAAAGAGTGGAATCAGGGAGCAGTTCATAAATGCCATCCGCATGTTATATGCGAATCCCGAAACTGTTGTCATGATAAACGGGGAAATGTCAGGGAAAATCAACGTAACTAGACGGACAAGACAGGGGTGCCCATGTTCTTCCCTACTATTTGAATTTTTATCGACCATTTTATTCGCAGACTAGAAACCAATATGGCTATATCACTAATTAAAACCCCAAACAGCGACAACAAGACTTTAGCTTACCAGACGACATCGCAATAGTCACAAATGATCCCGGGGAAGCAGTAAAAGTAATGGAAGAAGAGGCTTATCAGTTTGGGGAGATCTCCTGCCATAAATTAAACCAGGATAAAACTCAGATAATCATTAACAATAAAAGCACCTACAGGGACGATCGCATAGTGGGAAGCCCCATGTACTTGGGAGTTAACATAACCTCCAATCTAGACAAACTGGTAAAGCTCAACATGGATCCACTCATGAAGCAAACAGAAAAGAGCCTCAGTAGGCTGCACAATCTGCATCTAACTATAATAGGTAGATGCAATGCTATTAAAATGTTATTTTCCCCAAATGTTTATATTGTTTTAGGACCTTATGACTAAACATTACCCCACAGATATTTAAAGATATAGACAATATATTTTCTTGATTCATCTGGGTATATAGAAGACCGCACAGAGCACTCAGATACATTTCTCTCCCAAAAGATAGAGGCGGTCTTGCCTTGCCTAATCCTAAATTCTATTGGTGGGCTACGATTTTGAAATACAGCAATGTATTACTTGGCCCAAATGGGAATTATAGACAAGAGAGGGTGGTTTCAACACTGCAAGTACTCATCCTTGGTAATGAAATGAGCGAACATCTTTGGCGACTGACATACAACTGCTACTTTAAAAAAGTGTGCTTCAAAACACTAGCGGCATTTACACTGCATGGAATCAGGTGCGTAAACTCCTGGGTATCGGGAGGTTCTCCTACTATACTGTTTTTTCCAGAAATAATAACCTTCCAGAGATCTTTAACAATACATGTATGGAGAAATGGCTAAGTGCTGGGATTACCCAATGTGGTAACTTCTACGCCTCAACAGGCTTTAAATCATTCGAAGAGTTAAAAAGAGAATTTGTGCTCGATCATAGAGAGTTTTTTAAGTACTTACAAGTTAGAGATTTTTTCATGAAAAAAGTGGGCAGACGATCTAAATTTCAGAGAATTCAGACAACCGAACTAGTTAACAAAAACGCTACAGTTAAAATTGGGGAAATCTATGATAATCTGGTCTCTGCGCTCCCGGATGGCATGGATATATTTAGTTTAAAATGGCAAAACGAACTAGAGATAACTGAGGGGTCAATTCAGAGTACTTTCAAACTATCCCAATCGTTGTTAATGTCTACCAGATTGCAAGTCCAATATTATAAAACATACTTCCAGTTGTATTACACACCAAACAAGATCGCCAAGTGGGGCACTGGCAAAGGCACGGAATGCCCGTGATCTGCACTGTACAAAGGAGACATGACACATATGTTCGCTACTTGCGACACACTTAGTCTTATCCGTAGGGAAATCTCCACCTTCCTATCTGAAATTCTTAGCGCAAGAATAGAAATGTCAACGGGAGAAATAATGTTAGGAGTGGATGGGGACATTCGACCGAAGGGGATGCAAGGGCTCATATTTATTTCCATGGCTGTCTTTAGAATCTGTCTGGCTTCGGCCTGGCTGGATCCAAACCCACCGGCCTTCCAACAATGGTGGGCGCAACTGTTGGCTACGTATAACATAAATATAGCTATTTATAGTAGGAAGGGACAGAAAAAGAAAAAGAAGGGGCTTGAAATTGTGCACCCCCTGCAACAATGGATGCAACGTTTTGGGTCTTAATGGTAATTTGGGAAAGTTTGATTAATGTGATTAACCATTATGTAACATGTATGACGCCATTGATATACCTGACTATGTGTAAGCAGCAAGCAAAAATATGCCTGGAGTGGAGGGGGGGAAGGAGGGTGGGGAAGGGGAGGCAGTAGATGGGGGACGGTTGTAAATTAGGGAAATGCTTTAATTAAGATTTGTTAAAAAAAAGAAAATGCAATACCTAACACAGACATAAGCAGCAATTTTGCAAAACATGTATTTCATCAATTAATAAGGCATTAGAGAAAGCTTTCCAGATTGCTCATCTTAATTGGGAAAAGTGATGTCACCTCAAGCAGTGAGAGCTAAGAAATCTTCAGAGTCCTAGTCAAAATGAATGGTGCGAACAACATGCCCTGTTTTAGAACAAAGTGGAGTATGGCAGTAATTCTCTGGCATTTAGAGTGAGGGCAGATGCTTTAACTATAAATGCCTGCCCTGGATTCTGATTTGGCTGCAGGAAGCCACAACCACTCTTGCTTTATGGGATAATGACCCATATTATATATATATGATATTAGTTGATGTATGTCAAGTGGACCACAAGTTTATCACACTTCCAGGATGTAGCCAGCAGTTGTGATCCTGGGTCCTGAAGAAGGCCTATGACCATTTGGGCTTCATAACTGGCTGAAACATGTTGATTGACAGATATGGGAATAACAACAATTCCTATCGTCATCTACTGTTTTTATACTTATCAGTGGCACCATCATTAAAGTATGTTAAGTGAAACATTAGATAATTTTATAAATATACAACAGTGAGGGATCACATTGTTTAGGCTATCATACAAAATCATAGCCAAAATTGCTCCTTATATTCAGGAGCATTTTTAGGCATTGCTTTTGCCCAGAATATTGGCGAGGACCCTATGAAGCAGCATTCCACTACTGGTGAAGGAGGGTCTTCCATCCTAGAAAGTTGTATACTTTCAATACTTTTTTCCATGATCTATTCTAGATCCAGGTATACTATACCTTTTGGTGTATGTAAGATATGAAGGGATGCCATAGAGCATGAACGCTATATTATTCTCATTCTGGCTTATTTTGTTGTTACATTTTCTATGAAAATGTAGGGATTTTAGCATTGTGTATTTTATAGCAGAATAGGTTAACACAATATTTTCCAGCATGACAGTATTTTGCTGGTTTTAAAAGTGATTACATTTTTCCATCAAGGGATTTTAATGGAATGAATGGAAATGTTGGGTTTCATTACACAACGGGCCACTAGACCTGGTGGAATGTTGATTTCATGATTTTCATTTCTGCAAAAATTAGTTGCAAAGTGAATTGTAAAGCACATTGAGCAGGTGCTGTGGCCTCAAGAATGCTGGACTAAACAGAATTTTTTGAGAGGTTGGTCAGCTCTTACAAAGGAATGTGCCACATATTGGAGGTAAATGGCACATTTGAAGCACACTTTTTTAGTTTCCGTTGGGCTTCAGACCAATGTACCTGGGCTATTGTTTCTGGGCTATCCAATCCAGTGAGGCTACTTAAAAAAAATATATATATGTATATATATATATATATATATATATATATATATATATATATATATATATATATATATATATATATATATATATATATATATATATATATATATTCTGTGGTAAATAAATAAATAATACCTCTATTTTTGACTGGATTTAACAATATCAGATAGCTCAATAAATAAGAGTCAAGATTCGAGGTAGTAGGAGTTTGCAGGTTTAATACAGCATAAAGGACAGGAACAGGACAACCTGCACGGACAAGATCTGGGATGGCTAGCCAACAGGGGGGCCCCGACAGCTGTCGGGGAGGATCTGGAATGAGCGCGCTGACTTTTAATAACAGTACACAAGTATATATACTAAAACAATTGCATTACAGTGCATACAGTAGGCGTAGCAGTGGGTGGGGTTCGTAACAGTTCGCGAAAGATAAGGGTGAAAGTAGGTGTAACAAGAGGCGTGTACATAGACATGTGATGTAAACGTAACAGAATATGTCATAAATGGGGCGGAAACATGGAGGGGGCTACCTGAGGAGCCGGGACCTCTGACCTAATGGTGCGCGCAAACTGACAATGACGTGTGACTAGGGAGAAGCTGGGGGCTATGACTTCTGCGCTAGAAGCAGAGACAGAAGTCTGGAGAGTCAGAGCGACATGTACCTAAACACTATCTAGTATCTGATGTTTAGAGAACATGTTGATAGAATCCAAAAGTTATCAAGGCAAAGGCTAACAGATTCTAAGACTGGTGCATGAATTATTCTACATGTAGTGTGTGTTGAGGAATATTAAATGACCATTAATACAGTATTTCTCTTACATGGAGACGTAAAGGCTAGACTGGTACGGAAACTATTGATGCGATTCAGTAACTCAGGAATGCAGAGAAGGAGAGCTGAACTGATAACTAGAATCATAACATACTCTTGGCAGACTGGCAGGCAGAGCCAGGCCGAGCCGGGCACTGTGAGGCAGGAAGCAAGTGAAGGGTCAGGGATACAGGTGGGGGCTGTATCGCTCCTCAGCGAGGGTTCAGGAGACAGGAGCTGAATCTGAGTCCGGGCCCTTTTGAGGCCTAGAAACGGGGACTTTACAATGTAATAATGTGCACACTGAGAAACGTGGCAACGTAGCTTTACATAGGCCTAATACTCGTAGCTTTCACGAGAGCTGGAAACTGGCATACTAGAGATGGACACAACTGTAATTGCGTCTTTAATCGATCATGGGGAATACATATGCATATTAATCATGCACATACAACATAGGATGGGGAACACGTAGGGACACAGAACATGGCAAAATTTACTTTTCCACATTCCCTCCTTGTCACTACGTTTCCATCAGGAAACATCAATATTCATGATACCATCTATCATTTCATACAGTATCATTTGCTCGTCTCGAATTGTCTTGGAACGGGATTTAGGACGGGACTTAGGATTAGGAATACAAGAGGTAGCACAAATGCCGCAAATCGCAGGGCCACATTGTATACAGAGGCAGCAACTGAATATGATCGCTACTGCAATACCTAGAAAGGACAATACTTTCCATCCCCAGGCAGAAACTATACTCCAAAACCAACCGGACCATGTCCAGGTGCCTGGATTCTGGTGTAACTGATGGGCAATTTTATGAAGTCTGGTTATAGCTGAATAAACAGACGGCGCGTTATTAGGAATGAAAATGCAGCAACTAGATCCGATGACTCTACATGCTCCTCCTCTATCGGCCAGTATGACGTCAAGAACGAGACGATTTTGGAGCACGACAAATCTCATAGCAGATTGCTCTTCGGTTAAGTTACCTAGAGCAGAGGCAGTCTCATTAACTACTGCTTCAAGGGTTCTGGTTAATCTACGTATTAACTTACTATTCTGGATAGGGCCTATAAAGAAGAAGAATCCTCTATTGAAATCTGTATACTGTTCTAGAGCAGTTTCAGTTTGATCGACAATCGGGGACTCGATCTCCCTTCTATGTCTGATGTGTACTAGATGTGTGTTTCTATGATAATCGGACGGGGCTAGGAAAACAGGTGGCAGTAGGAAGGCAATGTAACAGGTTCCCTCCCAATCGAGGGGCAGACGAACATATGCGGTCTGACCACAAACAAAATATGAATGACGTGAAGCTTTGAAAATAGATTTCCCACTGTCACTATACTTGATAATAGTAGTACAATCACTGTGTCCTACATGTACGGAACCATTATTTCTAACACATAATTCACCTTTGACTGGTAGTACTGAAATTGCAGGTAAGTCTGGAGTAGGATCAGACTGAACATTCAGGACCATAAAATTCGAAGAATAATTACCCAAATTATAAACTTCATTTTCTAGATCTAACCCTGTTCTGTGGGGAAGACCTTGCTTGTCTGGAAAACATGTACTGTTCAGAAAGGACATATCAGTTGGAGATGACGTTAACGTGGACCATGCTCCACATGAACCATTATGTGAAAATGGATAAGGAAACAGTGGCAGAACTCCCTTCGGTGTCTGGAAAGGGGGGAGTCGACCACATACCCAACAATTAGTGGCATTGCTGGTCTGGTGTGAATAATGTAACATACGGATAAATGAATTGTTTCGCATAGCAAGACGATAAGATAGTTCATGAGGAGGCAGATCACTAAACGTGTGCTCTACTGTAGCATTAGAAGACTTATTTACATGAGAAATTGGAAAACATAAATGAAATGCATAACTCGTGCAGGTGACCATTAAGCTCAAAAACAATATAAAACTTAGAAAAATGATACATCGGATTGAGTTTTGACTAACTCTCTCACTATGGGGGTCTATTTCATACATGTCAGATACCTGTCTAACCGTTTCACCTAGGGGAGGACTTAGACAATTAAACTGGCTGACTTATTTTACTAGACCGTAGCTTACTTTTATACTCCTGCTGCGGAGTTTTCTCTAACAGGGGAGGCTTGGTATCAATGTCATTTGCGGGACAGTCCTTGAGAATAGTATTTTGGCAGTCTTTAAAATCTTGACAATCCTTGGAAAAGTTCTTGGAAACAGTTTGTAGTCGGGATCCGTGAAATTTCTTAACATGAGACAAATGGACCCACCCCTTCCTGCCTTCCAACTTGACGGCAGTACGGGTGGTTAAGAGGACCAACTTCGGCTCCTTCCAGCGAGGCTCCAGCGGGCTTGAACGATCAAAGTTGCGGACGAGAACCAAGCTTCCTGGAACGATTTCATGCGGTTTCACCTCGGTATTGTCTGGGAATGCGGCGGCAACCTGTGAACGACAAGAGTGGAGGGCAGACATCAAGGAAGCTAGGTAATCTGTCAGCATATTACTGGAAACATCGGTAATACTTCGGGGTCTGGGTGTACCCCACATATTTGGGGGGCGGCCGAATACGACCTCATACGGGGACAGACCTGATCTGGAATGTGCGACCATGCGCATATAAAATAGGGCGACTGGCAGAGCTACTAGCCAATCCACACCTTTCTCTTGACAGATTTTAGCAATACGTATTTTCAAGGTTTGATTATGTCTCTCTACGAGACCGGCTGCTTCAGGATGGCGTACACAATGAAACTTCCACTGGTACCCTAACAGAAGGGAAACATGCTTCATAAGTTCGGATGAGAATGGCTGGCCGTTATCAGAATACACGACCCTAGGGAGTCCATAACGGGGGAAGAATTCACGAACCAACTGCTTGGCAGTGGTCGCGGCTGTGTAATCTGGGACTGGATATGCTTCTGTCCACCTGGACAAAGCGCATACAACTACAAGGACATACTTGAAACCTCGACATCGCTCCATCTGAATATAATCCATTTGGAGGACTTCAAAAGGGTGGTCAGGAGGCTGGAATCCACCTTGTTCCACCGGGACACTTTTACCTGGATTAAATTGACAACATATCATACAAGTACGGACTTTCTGCTTGGCTGCAGCTCGTAAATGCTTGTTAAACCAAATGTTCTGGATACTGTCTAACATGGCTTTTTCTCCTAAGTGTGCAGGACTATGTGCGGTATTGATAATGACTTGAACCATTGAGTCGGGGAGAAACCATGTGGCTTTTCCCTTCGTCAACCATCCCTGATCTGTCTGGACCCCTCCTTGTTCGGACCATTTCTTAATTTCCTCGGGAGTAGCATGTAACTGGATATCTATGACATCTTGAGTAGGGTCCTTAACTGTCATACAAGTAGTCTGTTCGAGAGTGGATGTCGGTGTCTTGTTAACTGGTATGTCTGGTGTCTGTGCTGTAAGCTTGGCTGTTCGATCTGCTAGATCATTACCTTGGGAAATAATGTCAGTGACTTTCGTATGTGCTTTGCACTTCATGATAGCGATAGATGTCGGTAAATGTATTGCATCTAACAGAGCTTGAATGAGGAGACCATGCTGAATCTTGGTTCCATGAGAAGTCATGAAACCTCTCTCCTGCCAGAGCACTCCAAAGTCGTGTACAACTCCGAATGCGTAACGTGAATCTGTGTAAATATTAACTTTCAGGTTCTTGGCGTGTATGCAGGCTTGAGTCAGAGCAACTAGCTCTGCTGCTTGGGCAGACAGGGTGTCAATACGGTGTGTTTCAATAACTTTAGTGTCAGTAGTCACTGCATACGCGGCTACTAGTTCTCCTGTACTAGTTCTCATACATGAACCATCCACATAAAGTGTCAGGTCAGGATCTGGTAATGGAATATCTGTCAGGTCTTGTCTTGGCTTGGTCATGGTGTTAACTACTTCCACACAGTCATGTGTGGCTGGACTGGAAGTAACTGACGGTAACAGTGTAGCAGGATTCAGAACATTGCAGCGTCTGATTTCTATGTGTGGCTGGAACAGTGTCAATTCATAACCTGTTAAACGTGCAATTGTCAAGTGTTGAGTCTGTGTTCGGTTTAGAAGAACTTCCACGGAGTGTGGAACTTGTACTGTCAAGGAATGTCCTAATACTATGGAATCACTTTGTCTGAAAGCTAGTGCTGTGGCTGCAACTGACTTGAGGCACGCAGGCAGAGCCTGGGCTACAGGATCTAGTGTGCTCGAAAAATAAGCACAGGGCTTGTATTGTCCTGCTTGATCTTGTGTAAGAACAGATAATGCTGTACCATTACGTTCTGTGACAAAAAGTGTAAAAGACTTACTGTAGTTCGGTGTAGCTAGAACGGGAGCTTGGCATAAAGCTTTCTTTAGCTCATTAAAACTAAGTGTATGTTCAGATGTCCAAGGGAGGACAGTCGATACGGCTGCCTCCTGTGTCGTTAACTGTATCAATGGCTTTGCTAGAAATGCATACTGAGGAATCAATTGTCTGCAATAAGAAGTGAGGCCAATAAAAGCACGTACCTCCTTCTGTGTCTTAGGCTGTGGAAGACTCGCTATTAACTGGATACGATCGGGTGTCAACTGCCTACCCCACTTGGACAGCAAGTGGCCTAAGTAGATCACTTGCTGGACACAGAATTGAAGCTTTGAAGGAGACACCTTGTGCCCCATCTCGGCTAGGAAATACAGGACTGTAAGTGACGCTCGCTCGCAGTCACGTTCAGAACGGGCTGTGATCAGTAGATCATCGACATACTGGAGCAGGGCAGTGTCAGCTGGCATGTGAATATTGTCTAGTTGTCTTTTAAGTGCTTGACTGTAAATACTAGGACTTTCTGTGAAACCTTGAGGAGCTCGTGTAAATTTATAGCTCCTTCCATTTAAACAAAAACCGAAAAGGTACTGGCTATCTGGATGAATTGGGACACTGAAAAATGCGTTCTTGAGGTCTATGACTGTAAAAAATGTGGCTTCAGAATCAATGGCTGTCAATAAGGATGAAATATCTGGGACTACTGGGTACTGGGGAATGATACATTTATTGAGTTCTCGAAGGTCAATCACTAATCGATATACAGGGGGTGCATTTGGATCAGTACGTTTCATGACTGGAATGATCGGAGAATTACATACATTGGAGTCAGTTTCTACAACTACTCCTTGAGCCATGAGCTCGTCAATAATTTTGGATAAGGCTGCTACAGCCTCAGGTGGCAGTCTGTACTGTCTGATTCGTGGTAACACTACACCTTGCTTGAGAGTCACACGATGGGGTGTGATTTGCATGAAGCCAACATCAGTTGGACCTTGCGCCCATAGATGCTGCGGAACATTAGACAATCTCGGATCAAAATCTCGTAAAACATAGTGACCCTTGAAGTCACGTAAAAACAAACGTATTCCCTCTGGGGAGCAGCAAATAACTGCACCTAATTCTTTCAGTGTCTTAATGCCTAACAAATTTTCTGGACATGACTTAGTAAGTAACAGATCAGTAGTTCGGGACAATGGACCTACTTCTAGAGTAACTGGCTTTGATATCTCGTTTACAATAGGCTTTCCTGAAAATCCAAGGGAAACATTTCTTGAGCCTGAGAGCGGAGCCCCTGGAACCTCGTCGTGACTAATAGTCGTCCTACTTGCCCCTGTATCAATCAGAAACTTTCTGTCTTTCCCTAATACTTGACTGTGAACATAGGGACCCTCTTGATCTACAGGTATCTCGATGAGAGGCAAGCCTACCTCCCTCTCTAGGCTGTTTCATGAATACTGCTGGTACTCTGGATACTCGGACTGTGCATACTGGTACATCTGCTGTGTAACATGCTGAGTTGCAGCAATAGGCTGCGGTGCTGGAACTGTCTGTTGTGCATTCTGTGGTTGAGAAGTCTGTGAAACTTGTTCTTGTCTAGTCGGACGTGGTATTTCTTTAGTTTTACCAGTGGCTATATTGTGTTTCAGAACTGCACATTCGTTTATAAAATGACCTGGCTGTTTACAATAATTGCATGTCCCTTTAACGGGAACTGCAGGATGACTGGCTTGATTCGTACCCCTCTTCTGACTGTCTTGAGGAACAGATTGTGCAACTAATACTTTCATTTTCGTGTCTTTCATACGTCTTTTCTCGTGTTCTTGCTCTTCCCTGATTCTATTCTGGTGATACTGGAGCATCTGAAGCATTTGGGACGGAGTATTAGCTTGCCAGGTACTTTCGACTTTCAAAACTCGATTTTTAACTTGTGGACTTGAATTCTCGACTAATTTAGTAACAAAAAGATGAGGGTAGGACTCACTACTTGTCTTGAGACCACTGTTAATGCTAAAGCATTTCTCGAATCTAGAATAAAAATCACTAGTATCTTCGTCTTGTTTCTGTTTACAGGCTGAGATTGCATCCCAGTCTTCCTTTTTCGTGGCTAGTAATCTTGGCAAAACTTGTATTAATAGTTCAGGTAATTCTTTACATTTACCTCCTAGACCGGTACCTGGTACACGTGTATTTTCTTCAGCTTCTAGAGCTGTCCAATCTATCTTTTTCTCTCCCACCTCCCAATCCTTTTCCTTGAGTTTTTCGTATATGCCCGCAGGCAACAGGACTTTTAGCATTTTAATAATATCTGGATACGTGTATTCTCCCATACGGAGCATGTCCTTTAATTCTCGGTGGAACCCTGCTGGATCTTTGTCGTGACAGGGAATTAATTTCTTCATCTCTAAGAGTTCCATCTTTGTAACTGGGGTGTAAACAAATACTCGTTGCATTTCACCATCTGGTGTCCTAACTGGGTGTACTTCCCGTAACGGATTCTGTCTATCTATGTAAAACGGTTTACTTTCTGGGGGTGAGACATGAACAAAATGCGGGTTCAGAAACGTTCTATATTTATGGCGCTGTTCTAGAATGACACTAATTAAATCGGTACCTAAACCTTTCCATCTATACTGGAGTAACTCGTTCAGGATATCATGTAACGGACCTGGATCAGAATGTTGACCCTCATACAGTGTAATGAGGTGCTGGATCATATACATACCCACCAGTCGCTGCTCGGCTGGGGGCAATTTCAGAAACATTTGTGCCACTATTTCGTCTGGAAAAGTGGTAGAATCAGTAATCCATCGGACTGCTGATCGGGCTAGTTCTTGTTCATGCATGGTACTTAATTCACTATAACCGATTCGTGATTTCAGAATTTGATCGGTAGCTTGAAATACTTGTTCTAGAGAACCTTGTTCTGGTGCTGGAAGGTGAAAGACTTTCTTGTGTTCTAGGCGTAAATGTCGGTCTGGAAATCTAGATTTACCTACATACGCTATTCTGGCGGTATTCTCGTCCTCTACCTCTTCAGTATAAGAGTCATTTTCTTTCTCGCTTACTTGTGCTTCTCTGCGTTGTTCGTGTAACCTGATTATTTCTTTACGTATTTTCTTGTACATACTCTCTATACTATTGAGTGTCTTGTGCTTACCCTCGGCTATATTATCACTCCACCTTGTCAGAACTTTCATTTCGGCCGGATCTTTAGTCGGGGAATCTTGTTCCCGTATTAAACAATTGATCAGAAACTTTAATAACATCAACTGGATCTCAGCTTTTCTGAGAGACATGACTTCAGCAATACTTTCTGGATCTTGTCCTGTACGAATGAAACGATACATTCTGTCTAGATCTTCTTTCATATTCGGTAAGGTGACCAAATACTCGGACACCTGTCTTATACGTATGGAATATAGAACCATACTATCCTCGCCTGGAACTGGATCATAACCGCATTCAGTAAGAGCTCGCCTGATTTCTGCAACGGACTTATATTTGGGCGTACGCTGTAACGCACGTTCATGTAGCTCGACTGGTCCTAAACGTCTACTTGGCGGCGGGGTACCAGGAGGACCTCCTCCCGCGGCCCCTATACTGGAATCATCGACTGATACTCTTCGTGCTGGCAGAGTGGCTGATGTGGCGGGAATTTGTACTACGGGCTGGACCGGGGGTACCGTAGCAGGTACTGCAACAGGTGCCCCGGTGACTGGAGGAGCAGGATTTACATTATTTACAGGAGCTGGTGGAACAGGATTTGCATATTCTGGGACTGTGTCGTCCAAATAGGACGAGAGAAAAATATCTGCTGCGGTCGGTTTGTGACGTAGCTTGGTCGGAACTAAGGGTGGCGGAAAATTACTGGATGCCTCCGGGGTTGCTTTTGGCAAGCCCTCGGCAAGAAGAGGATACATACCCTTAATAAGGGCATTTCTCTGTCTGTCTGACTGTTCAGTTTTAACTCGTTCACCTATCTCGATTAGTTCCCTTTCCTGGGCTCTTTCTGCGGATTCCCGACTTAATTCTGACTTCCTGATTTCTTTTTCTGTTCTTTTATGAAATTCTTTGCGCCATAACTCGATGGCATCTTTCTGTGACTGTCTGGCTTTCTTTTTCCATAATACTTCTTCTACTCGCATGATGCACTCGGCATCCCATGTACCCGATACGGGCCATCTGTACTTTTCCTCTAAGTTCTTGGTGTACTCCACCCATAAATCTAGATATAATATGGCGCTTATGCCATGCTTCTGATACATAAAATGACCTGGACTGTCCCTAGGCGGGACAGGAACTGCTTCTTCTAACAGACCTTTCCTAGTTCTTAACTGACGTAATTTGGAAAACAAAGGCATGACTGGGCTGGAGCCTAGACACAATACAATACACAATAAACACAATAATTACTCCACTTTCATACCACGACATTAAAATACATGAATGACATTAAGAATAACAGTTCGGACAGAATACTACCTGGAATACTGAGAACAGAATACATGAATTTCTCGAGAACAGAACGGACTAGAACAGAAACTAGATGCACTGCTAAAACAGTACGAAACTTACCGGTCTCATAAAGAGACACGTCAGGACCCGCATCCACCTAAGTGGACACTTCGTGTTGGATCTGTGTACCCCAAACCCACGGACCAGAGACAATGCAATTGACCCTGTCTAGATACTACCTCAGCAACGGTACTCACCGGGCAGCAAGAACGAAGGCCTCGGACTGGACTGGACTGCTACGACGCCGGACGGACGAACTTCGGACTTCTGTTCCGGGTGGGCCTCCGGATACCTCGGACCTTGGACTCTCGGCTTGGGCTCTGGTCGGGACTCGCCGCGTTCCTCCACCGCCTCGTCTGGATGCTGGACCGCAACCTCCGTCTCCTCCGTGGGCCTGAGGGATACTTGAAGCAGAAATATCTGCCACTGCGCAGGATGGTTCCGTCACGACTGCAGAGGATCAGGGGGCTTGCGTGGCTTCTCCGGCGCGTGGGGAAAGGGCAAGTCCCTATTCGGGCGCCATTATGTGGTAAATAAATAAATAATACCTCTATTTTTGACTGGATTTAACAATATCAGATAGCTCAATAAATAAGAGTCAAGATTCGAGGTAGTAGGAGTTTGCAGGTTTAATACAGCATAAAGGACAGGAACAGGACAACCTGCACGGACAAGATCTGGGATGGCTAGCCAACAGGGGGGCCCCGACAGCTGTCGGGGAGGATCTGGAATGAGCGCGCTGACTTTTAATAACTGTGGTAAATAAATAAATAATACCTCTCTTTTTGACTAGACATATATCATAACAGATAGCTCAATAAATAAGAGTCAAGATTCGAGGTAGTAGGAGTTTTGCAGGTTTATTACAGCATAAGGACAGGAACAGGACAACCTGCATAGGAATAGGATGACAGGGCCCAGCAGCTGCTGGGGCTGGATCTGGGATGAGCGCGCTGACTTTTAATAACAATACATGAGCATATATACATAACGCAAACACATAGCATTACATTGCAGTAGGCGTAGCAGTGGGTGGAGCAGAAGGCGTGACGCGTAGCAGTCGCGAAAGATAAGGGCGAAAGTAGGTGTAACTGGGCGTATACATAGACATGTGATGCAAACGTAACAGAATATGTCATAAATGGGGCGGAAACCATGGAGGGGGCTACCTAAGGAGCCGGGACCTCTAACCTGATGGTGCGCGCAAACTAGCAATGACGTATCACTAGGAGAAGCTGGGGGCTATGAACTCTGTGCTAGGAGCAGAGACTGAAGTCTGGAGAGTCAGGGCGACATGTACCTAAACAGTATCTAGTATCTGATGTTTAGAGAACATGTCGATATAAACTAGAAGTTAGGAGGGGAAAGGCTAACTTGATTCTAAGACTGGACCATGCATTATTCTACATGTAGTGCGTGATGAAGAATATTAAATGACCATTAAATGCAGTATTTCTCTAACGTGGAGACGTGAAGGCTAGACAATGACGGAAACTATTGATGCAGTTCAGTAGCTTAGGAATGCAGAGAAGGAGGACTGAACTGATAACTGGAACTATAACATACTTTTGGCAGACTCAGAGACTGAGCCAGGCTGAGCCGGGCACTGCGAGGCAGGAAGTAAGTGAAGGGTCGAGGATACAGGTGGGGGCTGTATCGCTCCTCAGCGAAGTTTCAGGAGACAGGAGCTGAATCTGGTGTCCAGGCCCTTTTGAGGCCTAGAAACGGGGACTTTATAATAGAATAACGTGCACACTGAGAAACGTGGCAACGTAGCTTTACATAGGCCTGATATTCGTAGTATTCACGAGGACTGGGAACTGGCATACTAGAGGTGGACACAACTGTAATTGCGTCATTAATCGAACATGGGGAATGCATATGCATATTTAATCATGCACACATAACATATGATGGATGACACGTAGGGACACAGAACATGGCAAAATTTACTTTTCCACATTCCCTCCTTGTCACTACGTTTCCATCAGGAAACATCAATATTCATGATACCGTCTATCATTTCATACAGTATCATTTGCTCGTCTCGAATTATCCTGGAACGGGATTTAGAACGGGGCTTGGGACTAGGAATACAAGAGGTAGCACAAATGCCGCAAATCGCAGGGCCACATTGTATACAGAGACAGCAGCTGAATATGATCGCTACTGAAATACCTAGAAAGGACAATATTTTCCATCCCCATGCGGAAATTATATTCCAGAACCAACCGGACCATGTCCAGGTGCCTGGATCTTGGTGTATCAGATGGGCAATTTTATGGAGTCTGGTTATAGCTGAATAAACAGACGGCGCGTTATTTGGAATGAAAATGCAGCAACTAGATCCGATGACTCTACAGGCCCCGCCCCTATCGGCCAGTATGACGTCAAGGACGAGACGATTCTGTAAAACGACAAATCTCATAGCAGATTGCTCTTCAGTTAAGTTACCTAGAGCAGAGGCAGTCTCATTTACTACAGCTTCGAGGGTTCTGGTTAACCTACGGATCAGTTTACTATTCTGGATAGGTCCTATAAAGAAGAAGAAACCTCTGTTGAAATCTGTATACTGTTCTAGAGCAGTTTCAGTATAATCGACAATTGGGGACTCCCTTTTATGTCTAATGTGTACTAGATGTGTATTTCTATGATAATCAGGTGGGGCTAGAAAAACTGGTGGCAGTAGGAAGGCAATGTAACAGGTTCCCTCCCAATCGAGGGGCAAACGAACATATGCGGTTTGACCACAAATAAAATAAGAATGACGTGAAGCTTTGAAAATAGATTTCCCACTGTCACTATACTTGACAATAGTAGTACAATCACTATGTCCTACATGTACGGAACCATAATTTCGGACACATAATTCGCCTTTGACTGGTAGTACTGAAATAGCAGGTAAGTCTGGAGTAGTATCAGACTGAACATTCAGGACCATAAAATTCGAAGAATAGTTTCCTAGATTATATACTTCATTTTCTAGATCTAAACCTGTTCTGTGGGGAAGACCTTGCTTGTCTGGAAAACATGTACTGTTAAGAAAAGACATATCTGTTGAGGATGACGTTAACGTGGACCATGCTCCACACGAACCATTATGTGAAAATGGATAAGGAAAAAGTGGCAGAACTCCCTTCGGTATCTGGAAAGGGGGGAGTCGACCACACACCCAACAATTAGTGGTATTGCTGGTCTGGTGTGAGTAATGTAACATACGGATAAATGAGTTATTACGCATGGCGAGGCGGTAAGAGAGTTCATGAGGGGGCAGGTCACTAAACGTGTGCTCTACTGTAGCATTAGCAGACTTATTTACATGTGAAACTGGGAAACATAGGTAAAATGCATAACTGGTGCAGGAAATCATAAGGCTGAGAAACAATATGAAACATAGAAAAACGATACATCGGATTGAGTTTTGACTAACTCTCTCACTATGGGGGTCTATTTTATACATGTCAGAAACAGTCTAACCGTTTCACCTAGGGGAGGACTTAGACAATCAAACTGGCTGACTTATTTTACTAGACCGGAGTTTTAGCTTGTACTCCTGTTGTGGAGTTTTCTCTAACAGGGGAGGGGTTGTAGCAATGTCTTTTGCGGGACAGTCCTTGAGAACAATATTTTGGCAATCCTTCAAATCCTGGGAAATGTTCTTTAAGACGGGTTTCAGTCCATTAAAAAGTTTGACATGAGAAAGGTGCACCCAGCCTTTGCGTCCTTCCAACTTCACGGCTGTACGGGTGGTGAGGAGGACCTGTCGGGGCTCTTTCCAACGAGGCTCCAGCGGACTTGATCTGTCAAAGTTGCGGACCATCACCATGGATCCTGGAACGATTTCATGCGGTGCCACCTCGGTATTGTCTGGAAATGCGGCAGCAACCTGTGAACGACATGAGTTGAGGGCAGACATCAAGGAAGCTAGGTAATCTGTCAGCATATTACTTGAAACATCGGTAATACTTCGGGGTCTAGGAGTACCCCACATATTAGGGGGGCGGCCAAAAACGACCTCATACGGGGACAGACCTGATCTGGAATGTGCGACCATGCGCATATAAAACAAAGCGACTGGCAGAGCTACTAGCCAGTCCACACCTTTTTCTTTACACACCTTTGCAATACGGATTTTCAGAGTCTGGTTATGTCTCTCTACGAGACCGGCTGCTTCAGGGTGGCGTACACAATGAAACTTCCACTGGTACCCTAGCAAAAGGGAAACATGCTTCATGAGTTCAGATGAGAATGGCTGGCCGTTGTCAGAATATACGACTCTAGGGAGTCCATAACGGGGGAAGAACTCACGAACCAACTGCTTGGCAGTGGTCGCGGCTGTGTAATCTGGGACTGGATATGCTTCTGTCCACCTGGACAAAGCGCATACAACTACAAGGACATACTTGAAACCTCGACATCGCTCCATCTGAATATAATCCATCTGGAGGACTTCAAAAGGGTGGTCAGGGGGCTGGAATCCACCTTGTTCCACCGGGACACTTTTACCTGGATTAAACTGACAACATATCATACAGGTACGGACTTTCTGCTTGGCTGCAGCTCGTAAATGCTTGTTGAACCAAATGTTCTGGATACTGTCTAACATAGCTTTTTCTCCTAAATGTGCTGGACTATGTGCGGTATTAATAATGACTTGAACCATAGAGTCGGGGAGAAACCATGTGGCTCTACCCTTCGTTAACCATCCTTGATCTGTCTGGACCCCTCCTTGTTCGGACCATTTCTTGATTTCTTCGGGAGTAGCATGTAACTGTATGTCTATGACATCTTGTGTAGGGTCCTTAACTGTCATACATGTGGTCGGATCTGGAGTATGTGTCTGATTAACTGGAATGTCTAGAGTCTGTGCTGTAAGCTTGGCTGTGCGATCTGCTAGATCATTACCTTGGGAAATAATGTCAGTAACTTTCGTATGTGCTTTGCACTTCATGATAGCGATAGATGTCGGCAAATGTATGGCATCTAACAGAGCTTGAATAAGGAGACCATGCTGAATCTTGGTTCCATGAGAAGTCATGAAACCTCTCTCCTGCCAGAGCACTCCGAAGTCGTGTACAACTCCAAATGCGTAGCGTGAATCTGTGTAAACATTAACTTTCAAGTTCTTGGCGTGTATACAGGCTTGTGTCAGAGCAACTAGCTCTGCTGCTTGAGCGGACAGGGTGTCAATACGGTGTGTTTCAATAACTTCGGTGTCAGTAGTCACTGCATACGCGGCGACTAGTTCTCCTGTACTTGTTCTCATACATGAACCATCCACATAAAGTGTCAGGTCGGGGTCTGGTAACGGAATATCTGTCAGATCTTGTCTTGGCTTTGTCGTAATGTTAACTACTTCCACACAGTCATGTGTGGCAGAATTTGAATTAACTGATGGTAACAGTGTAGCAGGGTTCAGGACGTTGCAGCGTCTGATATCTATGTGTGGCTGGAACAGTGTTAATTCATAACCTGTTAAACGTGCAATTGTCAAGTGCTGAGTTTGTGTTCGGTTTAAAAGAACTTCCACAGAATGTGGAACTTGTACTGTCAAGGAGTGTCCTAAGACTATGGAATCACTTTGTCTGATAGCTAGGGCTGTGGCTGCAACTGACTTGAGGCACGCAGGCAGAGCCTGGGCTACAGGATCTAATGCGCTCGAAAAATAAGCACAGGGCTTGTATTGTCCTGCTTGATCTTGTGTGAGAACAGATAATGCTGTACCTTCGCGTTCAGTGACGAAAAGTGTAAAAGGCTTACTGTAGTTCGGTGTCGCTAGAACTGGAGCTTGACATAGGGCTTTCTTTAACTCATTGAAACTAAGTGTGTGTTCAGATGTCCAAGGGAGGACAGTCGATACGGCTGCCTCCTGTGTCGTTAACTGTATCAGTGGTTTGGCTAGAAATGCATACTGGGGAATCCATTGTCTGCAGTAAGAAGTAAGGCCGATAAAAGCACGTACCTCCTTCTGGGTCTTGGGCTGAGGAAGACTCGCTATTAACTGGATACGGTCTGGTGTCAACTGCCTACCCCTCTTGGACAGTAAGTGTCCTAAGTAGACCACTTGCTGGACACAGAATTGAAGCTTAGAAGGGGACACCTTGTGCCCCATCTCGGCTAGGAAATACAAAACTGTAAGTGATGCTCGCTCGCAAGCACGTTCAGAACGGGCTGTGATCAGTAGATCATCGACATACTGGAGCAGGGCAGTGTCAGTTGGCATGTGAATGTTGTCTAGTTGTCTCTTGAGTGCTTGACTGTAAATACTAGGACTTTCTGTGAAACCTTGAGGAGCTCGTGTGAACATATAGCTCCTTCCATTTAAACAAAATCCGAAAAGAAACTGGCTGTCTGGATGAATAGGAACACTGAAAAATGCGTTCTTGAGGTCTATGACAGTGAAGAACGTGGCTTCGGAATCAATGGCTGTCAATAGGGAAGAGATGTCTGGGACAACTGGGTACTGAGGAATAATACATTTATTAAGCTCTCGTAGGTCAATCACTAATCGATATACTGGGGGTGCATTTGGATCAGTAAGTTTCATGACTGGAATGATCGGAGAATTACATACGTTGGAGTCAGTTTCTACAACTACTCCTTGAGCCATGAGCTCGTCAATAATTTTGGATAAGGCTGCTACAGCCTCAGGTGGCAATCTGTACTGTCTGATTCGTGGTAACACTACACCTGGCTTGAGAGTCACACGATAGGGTGTGATTTGCATGTAACCTACATCAGTTGAACCTTGCGCCCATAAGTGCTGCGGAACATTAGACAGTCTTGAATCAAAATCTCGTAATACATAGTGACCCTTGAAGTCACGTAGGAACAATCGTATTCCCTCTGGGGAACAGCATATAACTGCACCTAACTCTTTCAGTGTCTTAATGCCTAATAGGTTTTCTGGACATGACTTAGTAAGTAACAGATCAGTAGTGCGGGACAATGGACCTACTTCTAGAGAAACTGGTTTTGAAATCTCATTTACGATAGGTTTTCCTGAAAATCCAAGGGAAACATTTCTTGAGCCTGAGAGCGGAGCCCCTGGAACTTCGGCATGACTAATTGTGGTCCTACTTGCCCCTGTATCAATCAAAAACTTTCTGTCTTTCCCTAATACTTGACTGTGAACATAGGGACCTTCTTGATCTACAGGTATCTCGATGAGAGGCAAGCCTACCTCCCTCTCTAGGCTGTTTCATGAATACTGCTGGTACTCTGGATACTCAGACTGTGCATACTGGTACATCTGCGATGTAACATGCTGTGTTGCAGCAATAGGCTGCGGTGCGGTAACTGTCTGTTGTGCATTCTGTGGCTGAGGAATCTGTGAAACTTGTTCTTGTCTAGGCGGACGTGGTCTTTCTTTAGTCTTACCAGTAGCTATGTTGTGTTTCAGAACTGCACACTCATTTATAAAATGACCTGGCTGTTTACAATAATTGCAGTTCCCTTTAACGGGAGCTGCAGGATGACTGGCTTGACTCGGACCCCTCTTCTGACTGTCTTGAGGAACAGATTGTGCAACTAGTACTTTCATTTTCGTGTCTTTCATACGTTTTCTTTCGTGTTCTTGCTCTTCTCTGATTCTATTCTGATGATACTGAAGCATTTGCAACATCTGGGACGGGGTATTAGCTTGCCAGGTACTTTCGACTTTCAAAACTCGATTTTTAATTTGTGGACTTGAATTTTCGACTAATTTGGTAACAAAAAGGTGAGGGTATGACTCACTACTTGTCTTGAGGCCACTGTTGATGCTAAAACATTTTTCAAATCTAGAATAAAAATCACTAATATCCTCATCTTGCTTCTGTTTACAGGCTGAGATTGCATCCCAGTCTTCTTTTCTAGTTGTCAATAATCGGGGTAAAACTTGTATCAATAATTCTGGTAATTCTTTACATTTATCTCCAAGACCGGTACCTGGTACTCGTGCCTTGTCTTCAGCTTCTAGGACTGCCCAATCGATCTTTTTCTCTCCCACCTCCCATTCTTTTTCCTTGAGCTTTTCATACACCCCTGCGGGCAGCAGAACCTTTAACATTTTAATTATATCTGGGTATGTGTATTCTCCCATACGGAGCATGTCTTTTAATTCTCTATGGAACCCTGCTGGATCTTTGTCATGACAGGGAATTAATTTCTTCATCTCGAGGAGTTCCATCTTTGTAATCGGAGTGTATACAAACACTCGCTGCATTTCGCCACCCGTTCCTTTAACTTGGTGGACTTCTCGTAACGGATTCTGTCTCTCCATGTAAAATGGTTTACCTTCTGGAGGTGAGGCATGAACAAAATGCGGGTTCAAAAACGTCCTATATTTGTGGCGCTGTTCTAGAATGACACTAATTAAATCGGTACCTAAACCTTTCCATCTATACTGGAGTAACTCGTTCAGGATATCATGTAACGGGCCTGGATCAGAGTGTTGACCCTCATACAGAGTAATGAGGTGCTGAATCATATACATACCCGCCAGTCGTTGTTCGGCTGGGGGCATTTTCAGAAACATTTGTGCCACTATTTCGTCTGGAAAAGTGGTAGAATCAGTAATCCATCGGACTGCTGATCGGGCTAGTTCTTGTTCATGCATGGTACTTAACTCACTGTAACCGATTCGTGATTTCAGAATGTGATCGGTAGCTTGGAATACTTGTTCTAGAGAACCTTGTTCTGGTGCTGGAGAATGAAAAATAGACTTGTGTTCTAGGCGTAAATGGCGATCTGGAAATCTAGATTTTCCTACATACGCTATTCTGGCGGGATTCTCGTCCTCTACCTCTTCAGTATCAGAGTTACTTTCTTTCTCGCTTACTTGTGCTGCTTTACGTTGTTCGTGTATCTTTATTATTTCTCTACGGATTTTCTTGTACATACTCTCCATAGCACCGACGGTCTTGTGCTTACCCTCGGCTATATTATCACTCCACCTTGTCAGGATTTTCATTTTGGCCGGATCTTTAGACGGATAATCTTGTTCTCTTATTAGACAATTGATCAGAAACTTTAATATCATGAGCTGGATCTCGGCTTTCCTTTGAGACATGGCCTCGCTAATGCTTTCTGGATCATCCCCTGTACGGATGAAACGATATATTCTGTCTAGATCTTCTTTCATATTCGGTAAGGTGACTAGATACTCGGCCACCTTTCTTACGCGGAATGAATATAAAACCATATTATCCTCGCCTGGGACTGGATCATAGCCGCATTCGGCAAGGGATTTTCTTATTTCTGCTACAGTCTGATGTCTAGGCGTACGCTGTGACGCTTGTGCATGTAATTCGGATAACGTTAAACGCTTGTGTGGCGGCGGGGTTTGAGGAGTACCTCCCCCTGCGGCCCCTAAACTGGAGTCTAGGTCTACTGAGGCTCTTCGTCCTGGCAGAGTGGGAAATGGAAATGCAGGCTGGACTTGTATGGCAGGCTGGACCGGGGGTACCGTGACAGGTACTCCGGTGTCTGGAGGAGCGGGAAGTGCCTGATTTACAGGGACTGGCGGGGCGCGAACAGGATTTGCATATTCTGGGACTGTGTCGTCCAAATAGGACGAAATAAAAATATCAGCTGCGGTCTGTTTGTGACGTAGCTTGGTCGGAACTAATGGTGGCGGGAAATTACTGGATGCCTCTGGGGTCGCTTTTGGCAAGCCCTCGGCAAGGAGAGGATACATACCCCTAATAAGGGCATGCCTCTGTCTGTCTGACTGTTCGGCTTTGACTTGTTCACCAATCTCGATTAGTTCTTTTTCTTGTGCTCGGTCTAAGGATTCTCTACTTAATTCTGACTTTCTGATTTCTTTTTCAGTTCTTTAATGAGCTTCTTTACGCCATAACTCGATGGCATCTTTCTGTGATTGTCTGGCTTTCTTTTTCCATAATGCTTCTTCTACTCGCATGATGCACTCGGCATCCCATGTACCCGATACGGGCCATCTATACTTTTCTTCTAACTGTTTGGTATACTCTACCCATAAATCTAGATACAATATGGCGCTTATGCCATGCTTCTGATACATAAAGTGACCTGGACTGTCCCTCGGCGGGACAGGAACTGCTTCTTCTAACAAACCCTTTCTAGTTTTTAGCTGACGTAATCTCGAAAAGAGAGACATTGTAAACTTGAATCGGAACACAATACAATACACGAGAAACAATAACAACTGGGAAAACAATTCAGGCATACCACGACATTGGAAATACATTGAACAACATCATAACATAACAGTTCGGACAGAATATTACCTGGAATACTGAGAACAGAAACACAAGAATTTCTCGAGAACGGAACAGACTAGAGTTACTGGATGCACTGCTGAAACAGTACGGAACATACCGGTCCCATAAAGGGACGCATCAAGACCCGTATCCACCTAGGTGAACACTTCGTTGTGAGTCTGTGTACCACCAACCCACGGACCAGAGTCAATTTAGATTGACCCTGTCTAGATACTACCCCAGTAATGGTACTCACCGGGCAGCAAGAACGGAAAGCCTCGGACTGGACTGGACTGCTACGACGACGGACGATGAACTTCGGACTTCAGTTACGGGTGGGCCTCCGGATACCTCGGACCTTGGACTCTTGGCTTGGGCTCTGGTCGGGACTCGCCGCGTTCCTCCACCGTCTCGTTTGGATGCTGGACCGCCTCCTCCGTCTCCTCCGTGGGCCTGAGGGATACTTGAAGCAGAAATATCTGCCGGTGCACAGAAGAGTTCCGTCACGACTGCAGAGGGTCAGGGGGTCGGCGTGGCTTCACCGACGCGTGGGGAAAGGGCAAGTCCCTATTCGTGCGCCATTATGTGGTAAATAAATAAATAATACCTCTCTTTTTGACTAGACATATATCATAACAGATAGCTCAATAAATAAGAGTCAAGATTCGAGGTAGTAGGAGTTTTGCAGGTTTATTACAGCATAAGGACAGGAACAGGACAACCTGCATAGGAATAGGATGACAAGGCCCAGCAGCTGCTGGGGCTGGATCTGGGATGAGCGCGCTGACTTTTAATAACAATACATGAGCATATATACATAACGCAAACACATAGCATTACATTGCAGTAGGCGTAGCAGTGGGTGGAGCAGAAGGCGTGACGCGTAGCAGTCGCGAAAGATAAGGGCGAAAGTAGGTGTAACTGGGCGTATACATAGACATGTGATGCAAACGTAACAGAATATGTCATAAATGGGGCGGAAACCATGGAGGGGGCTACCTAAGGAGCCGGGACCTCTAACCTGATGGTGCGCGCAAACTAGCAATGACGTATCACTAGGAGAAGCTGGGGGCTATGAACTCTGTGCTAGGAGCAGAGACTGAAGTCTGGAGAGTCAGGGCGACATGTACCTAAACAGTATCTAGTATCTGATGTTTAGAGAACATGTCGATATAAACTAGAAGTTAGGAGGGGAAAGGCTAACTTGATTCTAAGACTGGACCATGCATTATTCTACATGTAGTGCGTGATGAAGAATATTAAATGACCATTAAATGCAGTATTTCTCTAACGTGGAGACGTGAAGGCTAGACAATGACGGAAACTATTGATGCAGTTCAGTAGCTTAGGAATGCAGAGAAGGAGGACTGAACTGATAACTGGAACTATAACATACTTTTGGCAGACTCAGAGACTGAGCCAGGCTGAGCCGGGCACTGCGAGGCAGGAAGTAAGTGAAGGGTCGAGGATACAGGTGGGGGCTGTATCGCTCCTCAGCGAAGTTTCAGGAGACAGGAGCTGAATCTGGTGTCCAGGCCCTTTTGAGGCCTAGAAACGGGGACTTTATAATAGAATAACGTGCACACTGAGAAACGTGGCAACGTAGCTTTACATAGGCCTGATATTCGTAGTATTCACGAGGACTGGGAACTGGCATACTAGAGGTGGACACAACTGTAATTGCGTCATTAATCGAACATGGGGAATGCATATGCATATTTAATCATGCACACATAACATATGATGGATGACACGTAGGGACACAGAACATGGCAAAATTTACTTTTCCACATAACAGTACACAAGTATATATACTAAAACAATTGCATTACAGTGCATACAGTAGGCGTAGCAGTGGGTGGGGTTCGTAACAGTTCGCGAAAGATAAGGGTGAAAGTAGGTGTAACAAGAGGCGTGTACATAGACATGTGATGTAAACGTAACAGAATATGTCATAAATGGGGCGGAAACATGGAGGGGGCTACCTGAGGAGCCGGGACCTCTGACCTAATGGTGCGCGCAAACTGACAATGACGTGTGACTAGGGAGAAGCTGGGGGCTATGACTTCTGCGCTAGAAGCAGAGACAGAAGTCTGGAGAGTCAGAGCGACATGTACCTAAACACTATCTAGTATCTGATGTTTAGAGAACATGTTGATAGAATCCAAAAGTTATCAAGGCAAAGGCTAACAGATTCTAAGACTGGTGCATGAATTATTCTACATGTAGTGTGTGTTGAGGAATATTAAATGACTATTAATACAGTATTTCTCTTACATGGAGACGTAAAGGCTAGACTGTGACGGAAACTATTGATGCGATTCAGTAACTCAGGAATGCAGAGAAGGAGAGCTGAACTGATAACTAGAATCATAACATACTCTTGGCAGACTGGCAGGCAGAGCCAGGCCGAGCCGGGCACTGTGAGGCAGGAAGCAAGTGAAGGGTCAGGGATACAGGTGGGGGCTGTATCGCTCCTCAGCGAGGGTTCAGGAGACAGGAGCTGAATCTGAGTCCGGGCCCTTTTGAGGCCTAGAAACGGGGACTTTACAATGTAATAACGTGCACACTGAGAAACGTGGCAACGTAGCTTTACATAGGCCTAATACTCGTAGCTTTCACGAGAGCTGGAAACTGGCATACTAGAGATGGACACAACTGTAATTGCGTCTTTAATCGATCATGGGGAATACATATGCATATTAATCATGCACATACAACATAGGATGGGGAACACGTAGGGACACAGAACATGGCAAAATTTACTTTTCCACAATTCACTGAAAAAACCATAGGTTATAGACCATATATAGTTAGGAATTAGAATTTACAAAACCTTGAAAATTCACTGAAAAAACCATAGGTTATAGACCATATATAGTTAGGAATTAGCATTTACAAAAACTTATTTTACTCACACAAAACCAATGAAATTTCATATATAGTTAGTTGCACTAACTATATATCGCGCACCCGCAATCCACTGCTGATCATGTCACATATTACATCATTCATGACATGGTCAGGGACATCACTGATGACATCACTGATGACATCTCAAATGACATCACTGATGACATCACTGATGACATCTCAAATGACATCACTGATGACATCACTGATGACATCTCAAATGACATCACTGATGACATCACTGATGACATCACTGATGACATCTCAAATGACATCACTGATGACATCACTGATGACATCTCACTTGACATTACTGATCACATCACTGATGACATCATTCATGTGATAATACGATGAACCTCTTCAGACTCTAATATAACCTTAGATACAATCAATGTAAACAGACACTCACAGACTGTCACTCATCCATGGAGTTACTCACACACCTAGTCAGTCATACAAAGAATCAATCACACCTCCATTTCCTCAACTATACAGTTATACACACCTTACTTATTCAAACATATACTAACACATATTTACTCTCTTATACAATCTCTGATACAAGTTCACAATGATCCATACAGCCACTCACACATTCACTGGCTCTTATGCACAGTTAATTATATATGTCAACTCTCACATGTACTGTGTTTTACATATGTACTTACTTTGACATGTAGCACTGAGATATCCATTCACTCACCAATACACTCATGCACACAGTCAACCACCCATACAGCTGTTTCCACATGCACTTTTGAACCCATACATCTAGTGAATCAACTGCTCACAAATCTATGCACAGAGTCATACACCTCCCAGCCACCCACACACACAGTCAGTCTCCCATACAAATACTTGGGCAACCAATCAATAACCCATATAGTTACTCATGTAGCTACTGATCAACACATGCAGCAGTTTACAGAACAACAGACATAATGATGCGCAAATTAAGACAGTTTAGTCACTAACCCATGCACTCAGTGAGACACATTTAATCACTCACTCATACAGTCAGTCATGCACCTACTAAATCCTTCATCCAGACACTTATACATCCACTCATTCTTCAATATGTAAGACATATTTTAACTTTACAGAAACATACAGTCACTGGATGTTGTCATCAGTGATGTCATCAGTGATGTCATTTGAGATGTCATCAGTGATGTCATCAGTGATGTCCCTGACCATGTCATGAATGATGTAATATGTGACATGATCAGCAGTGGATTGCGGGTGCGCAATATATAGTTAGTGCAACTAACTATATATGGAATTTCATTGGTTTTGTGTGAGTAAAATAAGTTTTTGTAAATGCTAATTCCTAACTATATATGGTCTATAACCTATGGTTTTTTCAGTGAATTTTCAAGGTTTTGTAAATGCTAATTCCTAACTATATATGGTCTATAACCTATGGTTTTTTCAGTGAATTTCAATGGGTTTTTAATAGCAAATATCAAAAGCTGTAAAATGTATTATTCTTTTAAAGGAAAAATATATTTTATATGTTTATTAATACATTTTTTTTAATTATTTTTTTGGTTTCGCTACCAGTCCGCGAACCGGTTAGCTTTCCGTTAGCTCAAATTGCTGCCGCGACCCCGTCCGCGAACCAATAAACATTCCGTTTGCGCAACTGTCGTGTTAGAAAACAACATCATGACGCGTCACGTAAGCGTGACGTATCGCGTTGTCGCGTAATGCGTGATTTGACGCGTCGCGTTAGCGCACCCGGAAGTGCTCCGGTACGCGAAGCGAGGCGCGAAGCGCAGCTTCCGGAAGCAATTTGGACCGCGGCGCGGAGCGCATAACGTAAGCATAACAGGTCATGTGACTTATTAATAACACTTTTTATTGGTTCATTTCACTTTTGGTTTCCTAATGATGTAAGGCTAGGTCATGTGACCTAAAAATATCACTTTTCATTGGTTTAGAACTAATTTTGTTTTTCCAAATGATGAAAACCCCTCCTTGTTTCCTCACTCTGACTTTCATCTTTGAGAGAGGAAGACCTTTTTTCATCACTTAGCAATGGCAAGTGCTATAGCTTCAGCTAGTGCACCCCCACCACCACCACCACCTCCTAGGAAGAGAGGACCACCTGCTGAAGTTATCATTCAGCAAGAGGAGGAAGAAGAGGAAGAAGAGGAAGAGCAGCAAGAGAGGCAGTTTTTGCCTGAGGAGCCCAGGAGGTCTCATGTCAAAGAAAATTATATTTGGCAATTTTTTAAATATCCCCGGGGCCAAAGAAAAGTGAATGCCCGGTATGTAACTTGCCTTATCTGCAAGAAAGATCTGTCCAGAGGGACAGATAAAAAATACAGTTATGGCAATTATACAATGCATCGCCATATGGACAGGTGGCACCCTATCAACTACAGTGCTGCGCAGGTACGTCACCTGCAGGATAACCCTCGTCCTGTGGCCAGTAGATCAAATGTACAGGAAGTGACGGGACCAGAGGCGAGGGACATGGTCCCAAATATACAGATGAGGTTCTGGGAAGTCAAACAAGTGTGCGTGGGTTGCGGTCAGTTGATTTGCTACAGAGAAAGTAGCATCAATCTAATCAACTTAGCAATTGACAATCATGTTTGTACAAAACGATTCAGATAATAAATTATCTTTTTTTTTTGTTGCTCCTGTTGAGCCCTTTACAATGAATCGTTTTCGTTTGCCCCCCCCAAAAAAAAAATATATATATAAAACCGTAAAAAAAATTCAGAAAAATAATAAAAAAATATAAAACAACAAAAATAATAAATAAAAAAGTTCTTTTCAGAACTACCTCCCCTTTATAAAAAAAATTCTAGAATGTTTAGCACTCTGGCAACCTCTATTTCTTTTGGTTCGGTTCCCGATTCGCTCGCCGGTACGCGAACCGGAAGCGAACCAAAAAATGTTTTTTTTAAAAAAAGAAGAGTAAGTATAATGGAAGGAAACAGAGAGTAATGTTAAAAGAAAGACAGCTAGAGGGAGTAACACAGAGATACTGTTTAATAGATCTATTTACCAAAGAAAAGATGGAAGAGGGTATAATTGTGAAAAACAAAATAGATAAGGAAATGAAAGAAAAAAGGAGAGGAGAAGAATAATAAACAAGAGTTTTTTGGGAATGTGAGTGAATGTTCAAAATAAGATTAAAACATGTGGAATAACAGAGAAAAAACAGAAAGCAGAAAAGAAGAAGTAACAGAAAAGGAATGATTGAAACAGCAAAGAAATGTAAATAACATAGGGGCATATTATCAACATAGGCGATAAAATTATCGCTGCTTTTATCGGCAGAAATCTGCCGCTAAATCCTCTTTTGCGACAGAAAACTGCCGCTAAAGCTGCTTTTGCGGCAGTTTGCTGTCGATAAAAGCAGCAATATTTTTTTTGCCTGTGTTGATAATATGCCCCTTAGTATGCTTGAACTACAGGGAGAAAGCATAATGAAGAAGTAGTGAAAGAGAGATGAGTCAGAGACAGTGAGAGTAATACAAAACGGAGTGAGTGAACAAGACTAAGTAACTATGAGAACAGAGGGACTGAGAAAAGGAGTGGAAGGAGTAGAGTAAGTAAGTAATAGAGAAAGGAATGAGGGAAGTAGCAAATGCAGAAAACTGAGGGTTAAAGAAATGAAGCAGTGGAACTAATAGAAGTTAAATGTGATAGAAATGTAACGAAAAGAGTACAAAACATTTACCTTATAATTTTCGTTAACTTAGTCACTTGTTATTTTTATACTTTCAATCTGTGAAAGAAAGAACAAAAAATTGAAAAATATTAAAACATGTATTTAAAAATTAAAAAAGACAAGGGAAAAGATTGACAATCATCCAATTTTACAAACAAATAAAGTTAGAGGCCTCCGCTTCTCCATGCCCCCTACACAGTCCTAAATGTATACGGTTTAAACTGAGGGTATATTGTTGAAGATGAAGTGAGGCCTATCTTGCAACATGGTGCATCTTTTGCACTGCTGCTGCGTCACAAAAGTGACGGAACAGCAACGCAAAAGAGGCGCACGGCCATCATAAAACTACCCCTAACATTTTAAATGATTGTTTCTAAGTGCTGATAAGTTGTGGCTTATCCACAGATTTGTTTCAGGTGAGTCCAACTCAGATGTACAGATGAAATTTAAGTTATTGAAGAGTACAGAGGAGATAATACATGAGCAGGCCTACCAACGAAGTGAGTCATGTCCAATGCACTCTTGAACAAACATCAGACCTCCTTGAACAGGCCTAAATCTCATCTACACAATGTGATTCGTAATGTTATGAAACACAGGTAATGTAATTGAAAAACGTGCAATTCTTTTTGCTCATTCCACAATCACATCACTTGTGTTTTTCCTTTGCTTAGGTATCTCATTGTACAGATGTAGTCTAGCATATGAAAGACTACGCAAAAGGTGAGTATTGTATGCAACAACTTTGACACTTACAGAAGCCTCAGCTTCTCCATGCCCCCTACACAGTCCTAAATATATACATTTTAAACTGACGGTATCTTGTTGCAGATAAAGTGAGGCCTATCTTGCAACATAGTACATCTTGTAAATCACTGCTGCATTATAAAAGTGACGGAACAGCAGCACAAAAGAGGCGCACGGCCATCATAAATCTGCCCCTAACACTTTAAATGATTGATTCAGGATGACGATAAGGTATGGACTATCTAGAGCTTTGTTTGAGGTAAGGCCTACTCAGGGTTGCAGATGAAATTTAAGCTTGTTGAAGAGTACAGAGGTGATAATACATGTGCAAGCCTACCAATGAAGTGAGTCATGTCCACTGCACTCTTGAACAAAGGCCAGACATCTTCTGTATCCCTGGACAGGCCTAAACCTCATCTGCACAATGTGATTCATAATGTTAGGAAACACAGGTAATGTAATTGAAAAACGTGCAATTTTTTTTGCTCATTTCACAATCACATCACCTGTATTTTCTCAGCTTAGGTATGTCATTGTGCAGGTTTAGTCTAGCATATCCAAGAGTATGGAGAAGGTGAGGACTGTATGCAACAGAGCAATGTACATTACTCACGTCCCTTGACACTTACAGAAGCCTCAGTTTCTCCATGCCTCCTACACAGTTCTAAATGAATATCATAAATACAAAAAGGTACAGATATATTATACATGTTAAATAGTTTATTTTTGCTGTTCTCAGAATCATTCACATTTCACTAAAAGCAGTGAGTTGAAGGTATTCATCACATAACAGCGGGGAAAAAAAAACACAATCAAAATGATTGTGTTTAAAAAACCCATATAACATATCCAATCAGAAATCAGAACTCCTCAAAAGTAACTTACTTTCCATGACGTCGAAGGATGTCCTATGAACAGCTTATACTCTGTTGTGCTGCTATTATTTTCTGCCCGCCACTTTCTGAAAGAAAAGCTCCATCATTTTGACAAATATGTTACATACAATAAATGACTTCTCGCTCTCTACCACACATTTCCTCAAGGCCAAATCTTGTAAGAGCCATTTATAACACTTGGAATTCTTCTAAGCAAATCCCGTCATTTTCTTTTTCCGCAACTTTTAGAAAGAAAACGTTCAAGATCACTTTCACAATCCTGTACTAGTAATATCTCACCCTTCTTGCTCACTAATGTCCACATTTCCACATTTAAGTTTTGACTCTGTACTACACTTATCCTCAAGGCCAAATAGTGTAGGAGCCATTAGAACCTCTTGAATTTCCTCAGAGCACATCCCGAGATTCTATCCCTAAAATTTTGGTTGTAAAAACACCACGTAAGAATTTTTAAGGTCAAAAGGCAATTTTTTTTTGAACGTTAAAACAGATTCATTGCAGAATGACCAGCCGTTTCTAGACTTTAACCCCTTCGACGCTCATGACGAGCTGGGCTCGTCATGGCGTAGCCTCCTCGCACGCTCATGACGAGCCCAGCTCGTCACGTAAAGTGCGCTTTCGCAAAACCCAGCGTACGGGCGGAATTCCGCCCGCACACATGCGGTTAAATAAGCTGTGTAATGTCCTGATGTTGTTGAAGGACCGTCATGATATATAATCGCTGCAGTTACAAAAGTCCTTCCTGATATTGACAACTGCGAAGCCACAAAATTTTTAATTAAAGTTGTCAATTTTGTTTCATCAGGCCTACATCGTTGGAACATTAAAATGACATACTGGCCATATGTTTGTATAAATAATGTGGACAGCATTGCTGACTTACATTGGCTACACTCCATGTTGTGATCGGCTGATTTTACTAGCTTATTAAGGACCCTGATTTACTGTCTGGCAAAGTTAAATATATAAATCTTTTTGAGTCTACACTACTAGTACTTGATACACTACAATTCTCGCAGTCATGCTGCCATTGATAAGAAAGGCCAAACAGGTGACCTACATCTACACCTTCATCTTGCAATACATCAAGCATATACATTAAACACTCCTGACAATCTTGCTGAATATTTTCAGAGAATTGCGTTTGACCTGAACATTTGTCTAACAGATTTCGAATTTCAGACACACTTTCTAATTTTGTTCTATCAGTGCTACATTTCTCTAACACAGAATTCAGCAAGCAGCAAAAACTTTGATCCGAATTGATCACAATCTGTTGTTTTAAAGTTTCTAGAGAAAAGACAACAGTAACCACTACATTAGCATAGCAGTTGACACCAGAACTATTTTCAAATTGAAAACCAACAACATCTTCAACAGAATCCTTTTTCTTTCTGCTTATAATTTCAGGTTCATCGACTTTTCGTCTTTTTGCTAGAACCTCCCTACTATTGGTCACATTTCTTCGTTTCCGGCCTACCACACGTTTCTCAAACAAAGGATATTGAGGCAAATGTGGCGCATACTCTCTTCTTAACCTATTGTATTCCTTAACACAATCTAGATCCGCACAAATGTTTGTGACATCACACTCAATCAAGTACAATCCCGATAAAGTTCTGACTCGTGACAATGCCACATATGCCATACCCTCCTTGAACACAGAACTGCCAATATTCACCAATGCACTGTCTACACTTAAACCTTGCGATTTATGGATTGTCACCGCATATGCCAAGCAAACAGGAAACTGCTTACGGCGAACATATAAGTCTTTTACAAGCAAAATCCTAGCAGAGCAACGACCAATTAGCTGTACTTCCTCAATGCCATTAATTTAATTTTTAAAAATTCAATTCCATCTCTATTTCTGTATTTCACAAAATCAACAACATTACCCATTGATCCATTTACCAGACCTCTTTCAACATGTAAATTCCTTCTTAAAATTATACGGCAATTTAAGCATACATTCAGAGTCTTTTCAAAACCTGCAGTTTTAGATATAGTCTTCTCTAATGAATCCAATTTTGATTTCAAATTCTCAGACAAAATAATTGTTGATCCCATATGCTCTACTCTGTCAATACCTTCCAGTTTCACAATCTCTTGGTTTTCTAAATGCAACATTTTGTTGTTGAAGATGGCACATTCTGCAAGAGTTGGCATCAAACATATTCCAGATTTCTTCTCAGTAATTTTCTGAAAAATATTCTCAGGCACAACATCTTGTTCTGGATACAAATTTGACAATAATCGTGCATGTAAAGCTTCTTTCCCATGCTCGGTCACTTTTCCGATTCTAACATCTTGTAGAATATTCTTGTAATCTTCATCCTTTGCCTGACGCATATTTTCACGCAGTTCAGCATAATTGAAGTTTAACCATATATTGACGTTGCCAATGCTCCCTAGGCACTTCCTGGTATCTTCATGCGTGAGCATTTTGAACACAGGTTGTCCTTTCACTGGTGTCAGCTGCAGAAGATCACCGAAAACAATGATGTGTTTGCCCCAAATAACACATCATACTCTGTTTTGAGAACTTCTTGCATTCTCAAATGCACAAAGGCAAGCATGACATTGGAAACCATGCTTACTTCGTCAATGATAAGAAGTTTCATTTTCCTCAAGACTCTTGAAACTTCACAACAAGCATCTCCAGATAGCTTGTGGTATTGTAATTTGTTATCATGCTCCACTGGCAGCATCAGTAGACGATGCAAAGTAATACCTTTATGTGCTGCCAGTCCAGTTGGAGCGGTGACAACACAAGACAGCGATGACTCAGTCCTTTTCTGCAAATAACATGAAATTGCTTTAATGAGGAAACTTTTTCCAGTTCCCGCTTCTCCACTCACGTACAGTCGGACAGGCTTCAACGACGTACATGAGCACTCTTTCTTCTCATGACTTAATCCATGATCAATTTGGTTGGTAACTTCGTCATATATTTTCTTCTGCTCAACGTTCAGTTGTCTTTCCAAGTCTTCTAAGTTAACCGCATCCTCCTGAGCATGTGCCATGGCTCTTTCCACTTTAATCATGGCAGTGGCAGCTTTATTTTCGATAACTGGCCCTCCTAGTGGATCCTGACTCAATGAAACAGAACTCTGACTGTCCTGAGAACTGTCTCTAGCAATCTCGGCTGCAATCGTTGCTTCCTGCTCGATTTCCGCATTCAACATTTCTAGATATTTGGGAAAAACAGGACATTCTATGGTCTCTTTGGCGGCATTGAAAGAGTCTTCGTAAGAGAGGAAATCTCCAAGCAGTTCCTCTTCTGCACGCCAAGGCTTGAAAAGTTGCAAAAGAGCTAAATAGAAAAACTCTTTTCTTTCAGGAGATTCACAACTCAAATTTCGATGATTTACCAATTGACATTTTCTTTGCTTGACCAGAAATCCCTTACTTCCAATTACAGCATACACTCCTTTATCAATATCTTCTTTGATGTTCCTATTGAATATGTAATTTTGCAGAACCTCATACAGAAAAAACATTCTCGAGGTGACTGCTTCTATTTGGATAATATGTATCCAACATGTTGGTCTTCAAAATATCTGTACTGTTTGGCTCCTTTTCCGCCAAATACTCAATTTCCCGTACAGGTTTCAGAACTCGATTACGCGTTGCAGCAAGACCAAGACTCGCCCAAACGATACTCCTTGATTTGGCATAGAGACTTGCTGAAGACAACCGGTCAGAACATTCATAAGCTCCGATTTCTCGATCCAACAACATCTTCAAACTGAAACTGTACAACTTCTTACTGAGGTCCTCCCACATATCCTTCAATTCTGTCTTTTCTTTTTTGGTGATGTAAGATGTCACATACCGAGCCACAGCCATACAGTTATCAGCCACAAACTGTTGTATATCCATGTTAGCATTCCACATGGACAAAATCACTGGGTTGTAGTCGTTGATGTACTTGGACTCTTCACTCCTTTTCAAATTGTATGTATTTTTGGGTGATTTCTTCATCACATTATGTCGCAGCGAAGACATCAAACTGTTCACTCTTCCTTTAGAAATCACCGGTCGTGGAAAGGCGAAACGACATTTTGTGTAGAACTTGTCCTTGTTTCTGAATTTACGACGACAGTATTTTCCGCAACGATGGCTTTGGAAGCGTAAAACTTGTTCTCTTAAGTTTTTGTCTTCCTTTGCCTTTGGAACAGCACATGTAGAATACTGTTCTATGAAACTCATCACTAAGTCATCTGGATCTGTTCCAAATTTGGGTGCATCTTTGATCCACAGCAGCATATGTATATGAGGAGCACCTCTTGCTTGGTACTCCTTTCTCCAGAAGAAATACAACACCTCTCCAAGAGGTGGATTTTTCTTGTTCATGATGAAAGACATCATAGCTTCAAATCTATGATTGAAGTACCTGCATACATTCACTGGATCCAAAGAGCACAGTTCTCCGGGTGTCTTGAGTTCGATATTTTCAATGTTTCCATTTGCCTCTCGTAGAAATTCAAGTAAGTCTTCCCAGCCATACTCGGCACAGCTGAGAGTGAGGAACCATGTGGGAGTTCCTAAGTTCCTCAGCATACATTTTAAATCACCATGACGACGGTACCAGTACTCATTAGTACCACGCTGACACGCCATGAGATTAATCAGGTGAGAATCCAAAATACTGTCTTGCACATTGACTTTATCCATAAAGTCACTTGCCGAGATGTTTTGCATGTGTACACCACTTTTCAAGATATGGTTCACTGCATATGACAGTCCAGACAGATCGCTTTCAAACAGGAGATGAAACAAATAGGGAATGCATTGACGAAACGTAGGATCTTCTGCATACAATCGTAAAGTGCGGTATTCAGAAGCAGGAATTTGATCAGGTCGCTCATCATATCTTCCTCCTTGACCTGTTCGAAATAGCTGTGGGAAACACCGTGCTTCCAAACTTTCCTCCCAAACACTAACGGGACTCCCTTTGGCTTGTTTCATTTGAAACAACTCAATAGCATTCCCCATGAGTTCCTTGGAAAGCAAAGGATGAACACTATAATGTTCATATATTTCTTCATTTTTAGAGGGTTCTACTTTCTCAATTTGACCAGCACACAAATCGCTATCCTCTTCTTCACTTACTTCCTCTTCTGCAACATATACATTCTTGTAGTACTTATTGTTTTTCTTCAAATACAATGTTGCCTTTTTGACTTTCCTAACATCTACTAAATCTTGCCATATTTTCTTACTCTTTGTCGGAACCCCATTAACTAAGATAACCAGAGGTTCCTCTTCCACTTTCTCTACTCCAATTGTATTAATGTTTTTCTTCAAATCTAGAGGCAAATAAACAACTCTCCCCTTTAATCCTCTCTGTAAATCTGATGGAGGCAATTTCCCTGTCTTTGGCTCCATTCTTACAATAGCCTGAAAGGGATGGATACTTTGAATCAAAATAGATTCATAAGTATTTAAATCCTTCAATTCAGAAGGAATCTCAACCAATTCCAGATTATTATGAACCGCTCTGGCAGGCATCCGGTTTTGATTTAATTTGTTACAACAATAAGTACACACACTTTGATCCAATCCCAAATCAAAAGAATTTTCTACCATCAAGTATGTTGCAAAATCCTTCCATTCACTATTATTTTCCCTTTTGCTTTTCGCATATAAATCCACTAACTTAGTCTGATTCTTATAATAAGTCCGTCGACAACACACACAAGTGAAATTAGGCCTCTCACTTGATTTCACCTGAAACGTGGCAATTTCCTTCTGAAAATTATCTGTTCTAGAAACCTGTACACTATCTTCCACATTACCCTCTTCTTCTGGGTCAATTTCAACATTCTCCTCTTTACTTGTAAAGTAACAAAACTCAATTTCTTCACAAATATTCTTCACATCTTCTTCAGAACCATGCAAAAGAGCAGTGCATAATTGTTTAAGCATAATTGCTGGACTCTTAGCATAATACAACATTCTAACTAATTTCCTCACTTTATTATGATGCACTGCTAGCATCCTGAAATGATGAAAAACACTCAGGCATACTCTCCTGGAAAGACAAGCCAGTGAATTACCGAGCAAACCTGTCACTTCCCTCACTCTGCAAGGATCTAATTCTTGCAACATCTTCATTTTCTGTTTCAAACTTTTCTTATTAAATGTCCGTACAAAATCACAAAGCAAATTGATGGAATCCTGTCGCACACTGCAAATACTACTACACTTCCAGGTATACACTGGTCCCTTAGGACGTCTTCCTAAAACCTCATTACCTAACACCTCTTCTGCCTCTGTTGTCACAAGTTTTTCTTTTTCAACCGGACTACCATCTTTCACCTCATAAGCTCGACCACTGGTGTCAACTGCATGCACCAAATCATTATCCTGAAAGTAACTCTCCTCATTAAAAAATGCCTCAGAACTTGAACTATGCATCCATTCTCCTGAAAAAACTTCACAAAAATTACTACGATTAACTGTTCTCTTCCATCTACTATTTGTTT